>NC_064838.1:47700000-50200000 GCF_024166365.1 Elephas maximus indicus
AGGATTGGAGGAAGACTTATTAACAACCTGTGTTATGCAGATGACATAACCTTGCTTGCTGAAAGTGAAGAGCACTTGAAGCACTTAACTGATGAAGATCAAAGGCCACAGCCTTCAGTATGGATTACACTTCAACACAAAGAAAACCAAAATACTCACAACTGGACCAATAAGCAACACCTTGATAAACTGAGAAAAGATTGAGATTGTCAAGGATTTCATTTTACTTGGATCCACAATCAACACCCATGGAAGCAGCAGTCAAGAAATCAAAAGGCATATTGCACTGGGCAAATAAGCTGCAAGAGATCTCTTTGAAGTGTTGAAAAGCAAAGATGTCACCTTGAGGACTAAGGCGTGCCTGACCCAAGCCGTGGTGTTTTCAATCACCTCATATCAACGTGAAAGGTGGACAATGAATAAGGAAGACCAAAGAACTGTTGTGGTGTTGGTGAAGAATATTGAATATGCCATGGACTACCAAAAGAATGAATAAATCTGTCTTGGAAAAAGTACAACAAGAATGCTCCTTGGAAGAAAGGGTGGCGAAACTGCATCTCACATACTTTGGACATGTTTTCAGGAGGGATCAGTCCCTGAAGAAGGACACCATGCTTGGTAAAATAGAGTGTCAGTGAGAAAAAGGAAGACCCTCAATGAGACGGATTGACACAGTGGCTGCAACAATGGGCTCAAGCATATCAGTTGTGAGGATGGCACAGAACTGGGCAGTGTTTTGTTCTGTTGTGCATAAGGTTGTTGAGTCAGAACCGACTTGGTGACACCTGACAACAACAACAACCCCCTTTACCCCTCATCTTCAATTCCCTGCCTCCCCGCTCCACCCACCCTCCCAACCCTGCTTTCAGCTGCAAGTATGTCCTCCAACAAAAGGGGTTGCAGCGGTCAAACCCAGGACGAGTAAGTCCATCCCAGGATACTTACATCAGCTCAGAAAGCAAGCCAGCAGCCCATCCTAGGGCTTCAAGCCTCCTGGGTAAAAAGAGTGTTGGGGTGCCGGGGTGATGTGTGCAGTTTACCCTGCAGTGGGCTCCTGGGTGTCTCCATGGCAGGCCTTGGACTTAGGAAGGAGCAGATGCTTAGTGAGCACGCCTAGAGTTGAGAAGCGCTAATGGACTAATATAGCCAATCTCAGGCCATACAGTACCTATCGTCTTTTTAGTGTTATAGAACAAGAAGTTTGGGGGCCATGCAGGGCTGATTCTGAAGAGTTTGAGGGGTCAATGGCACAACTTGTGGAGTCACTTTGGATAAGTGACATAAACTCTTGGAAATTTAGTAGTTTGCTTTTAAAGTGGTAGTGATAACATCAACCCTGGGGAACTATTAGGATGAAATGAGGCCAGAGGGTCTAGAAGAGTCTCAGGTAGAAGGTTTGCAGTATCTGTGCCGACAAAGAACTCCCAGAGTCTTCTCTGACCTAAATCTCGAATAGCAAAGATTGCTAATTGTTTCCCTTCTTAGCTGAGCAAACAGCTCCCTGGAATAAAGACCACAATGTCCATCTTCACTTGGAGCTAGGTGTGGCCATTAGAATCTATTCTAGCCAAACCAAACTGTTGCCATCAAGTCCATTCCAATTCATGGCAACTCAAGTGTTACAGAGTAGAACTGTTTATTGAATCTTTACTGAAGGAGATTGCCAGGCCTTTCTCCTGCAGTGTTTCTAGATGGGTTTGAGCAGCCAACCTTTCAGTAGATAAGTGCAAACCATTTATGTCACTCAGGAACCTTCTATTCTAGCCAACCAAACCTACTGCCGTTGAGTCAAATTCTGACTCATGGCGACCCTACAGGACAGAGTAGAGATGCCCCATAGGATTTCCCAGGCTGTAAAATCTTTACGGAAACAGACTACTGCATCTTTCTTCTGCAGAGCGACTGGTGGTTTCGAACTGCCGACTTTTTGGTTAGCAGCTAAGTGCTTAATCACTGCACCACCAGGGAGCCTCCTCTATTCTAGCCAGTGGGATCTAAATGGGAGTACCATGTAAAACTTCTGTTATTGGAAAGTGTGAGCCTTGCCACCCCTACCCCCAGGCCAGCACGTACACTTGACAGCTGAGGCTTGAATAGTCATATTGGGCTACTTGCTGAGAATGGCAGAGCAAAAAACAGAAGGAGCCTGGGTCTTTAACAACTTCAAAAAGTCACCCCACTGGTCTCAGATGCCCCACCTCTGAATTCTTTTACACCAGGGCAAGATAAATTCCGTGTTGCTACGTCACTATTGTTTTGGATTTTCACCGATATGCAGACAGACCTAGTCCTCACTCAAACATTCCTCATGCTATATACTTAAAGCTGAGTTTTTGTCTTGTGAAAACAAAGACTAAGAGCTTACCATCCTAACAGTGTTGTTAGCTGTCATGGAGTCACATAGAGACCCTATGCACCACGGAACAAAACGCTGGCCCAGTCGTGCACCAGCCTCATGATCTGCTGCAGATGGGACAATGTTCCATTGTGCATCACAGGGTTTTCACCGGCTGATTTTCAGAAGGAGATCACCAGGCCTTTCTTCCTAGCCTGTCTTAGTCTAGAAGTTCCGCTAAAACCTGTTCAGCATCATAGCAACACACAAGCTACCACTGACAGATGGGGGGGGTGGTTTTGCATGACATGTGTTGGCAGAGAATTGAACCTGCATGGGGGGGGGTGAGAATTCTACCACGCAGTCACCACCACCTCACATCCTAATAGTAGCCATTCACATTTCTGAAATCACCTAATAAATCTCTACCCCCACTCACAACATTTCATATCACGCTGCCCTCCCCACCCCCAATTGTCCGCATGTTGTCTACAGCAAGTCACCACCACCCTGAAGAGGTTCCCAGCTGATTCAAGAAACAAGGCTGGCTCTCTTATGGGATACCCACCATAAGGAAATCCCAGAGTCACAGAGTCCATTTGAACATCAAAGAAAGATTATGTTTATAAGAGAGGAAGTAAGCGTATGCCTCAGGGAGTGTGGGGTGAAGGCATGGTATTTAAAAAGCTTTAACCCCCCTAACATTTCTGAGAGACCTTCTAAAAGCTTTCAAGAATGATCTTTCTTTAGATAGAAGATTTATTTTAGTCTCCCATTTCCTGTTTCTTTGTCCTTGTTTATCTTCTGATGAGGGACCCCGATATGATAAAAGAAGCTTGTTTTCTACAAATTTTCTTTTCTAAAGATTTTTGTCTCTGATAGTGTTTTGTGCAAAAAAAAAAAAAAAAGAAAGAAAGGTCATTTTCTTGGATATGGTTTCTTTGAGGTGGCTCATGTCCTTGCTAGAAGAAATCTCATCGTTTGTTTTGGTAGTTGTTGACGGCGCTTGGTCGTTGGGTTTTGTGATTTTTTTTTTTAGTGTGTTTATCTTAGTGTTGGGGTTTTGTGATTTTTTTTTTTTTTTTAGTGTGTTTATCTTAGTGTTGACCTCTGCTGTGCAGGTCCCATGCTGAATGCCACAAATACTACTACTTGTTGGGGAGGGGGCGCGTGAGGGAGACCTTGCTGATTTCCTCAAGAGGAGATTGCTGCAGGCAAGAAGGGGGGAATGCAACACTTTCTGGGGTGCCCTCCCTCTCCAGCAGGAAGCAGGGACTCTTCTCATGCAACCCTTGATCATTCAGATAGGATACAGAACAGCCAACGCTTCCAAGGAAGGAGTGTAAGCGTGAGAATACCAGAGATGGCTGGGACTAGAAAGGTTGGTTGCTCAAACTCACCAAGCAGCACCATAGGAGAAACACCTGGTGATCTGTTTCTGTAAAGATTACAGTCAAGCAAACCCTACGGGGCCGTTCTACTCTGTCACACGGAGTCACAGAATTGACTTGACAGCACCCAACAACAACATACCTCATGAAGCCCAGCTGCTGCAGGCAGGCAGTGGAAGCAAGCAGAGAAGTAGAAGGAAGGGCAGTGGCAGGAGGCACGGTAGGAATCAAGTCATAGGAGTAAACCCCCTTCCTGTATGGACAGTTGCCATGGAGGTAGGACCCCCATAGGTAAAGTGGCACCAACAGGCAAACCAAAGAGACAGGGCCCAGCCAATTAGCTCCAGTCTATAATTTGCCCCCAACTTGTGGATTTTTCCATTTGTGCTTTTGGTAGGTATTGATAAATTGGACATCCCTGGAATAACTGTACCCTCCTACGCTAATTCTAGAGTAATCCTTAACATCCGAATTTCCAACAACTGAGCAGTGGTAAAACCATGGTACCTGGAACTCTGGAACTCTTTTTTTTTAAATAATATTTTATTGTGTTTTCAGTGAAAGTCTACACAGCAGATTAGTTTTCCATTTAACAATTTCTACACAAATTGTGCAGTGACATGGGTTACATTCTTCACAATGCTTCAACATTCTCATTATTTCCATTTTGGTTGTTCTGTTTCCAGTAACCTAGTTTCCCTGCTCCCTTACCTTCTCATCTTTGTTTTAAAGTAATTGTTGACCATTTGGTCTCATATAGATGGTTTTTTAAAAAGAGCGCAGTGCTCACGGGTGATATTTATTTTATGAGCCAATCTGTTATTTAACTACCTAGGAACCCTTTTAGAATACGAATTCCTGAGTACTCCAACCCTCAAGCCTATTAAGTGAGATTATCTGTGGGAGGAGCCAGGAATCTGGATTTTTGACAAGTTTCTCATGCCACTCTTCTGTGGAGTGGTCTTTGGAGCCATTAGGATGGGGGAGGAGGGTTCCAGCTGTCGGTGTAGTCAATTACACATACCCAAGGAGAGACAAGGTTTGTTTAGACACTGGGTCACACTCTGCCAAGATCTCTGTGTGTGGCAGAAGCTCCTTGTAAGAAAGTGAAGGACAGGAAAAGCCATTTCTGCAGCCTCAACGAGAGCCTGAATAATGGCTCTCATTGTTCGAGATTCACTGTTGCTTAATGGCCTGATTGTCCTTGTCCTTTCAGAGGTGGGCAGAGATGGTTTCTCTAGGAGTTTTGTTAAACACACATTCCTGTTTGTCACCATCCAATACCCAGGACATCTATTTTGGCAGTACCTTGAGTCAAGCCTTCTCATAAGTGGTGGCTATTGTTAGCTGCCATAAAGTAGGTCCCAGTCATGGGACCCCACACACAAAGGAAGAAAACACTGTTGTGATCCATTTTTCAGACGTAGATCACCAAGCCTTTCTTCTTAGTTTGTCTTCAGCTCTGCTGAAACCTGTTCAGCATCATAGCAGCCCGCAAGCCTCCACTGACAGCTCGGTGGTGACTGCTCATGATGTGCACTGGCTGGGAATTGAACCCAGGTCTTTCGTGTGAAAGGTGAGAATTCTACCACCGAACCACCATGGTGAGGCATTGGTGACTGGGCTTCCTTATATCCAACTTATTGGGCCTTTGCTTTCAATAGGGATCCTTTGTACAATGGATTGTGGCCAGGATGGCAGCGTCACTTGGCATAAAGTGTGACAACTCTGTAGGGTGGAAATTCTGTGTCTACCTTGCTCCTAATGGCATGCCATTCAAAGGAATGTTCACAGGCTCTCTTGGATCCCCCAGAACAGACATTATTCTCTTTTGAGCCCCAGAATATTTTTTTTTAATGATTTTTGTTTTGTAGTTTGGTATAAAGTCATCCATATTGAGCTAAGAAAGTTTAGAAACTATAGAAAAACAGGAAGGAAGAAAAATCACTCTTAATCCCACTCCACAGAGTCTACTATTTTAGTGAATTTCCCTCTGGTCTTTTTTCTCTGCATAGTTTTTTCTTGCTCACTTATTGTATTTTCCCATATTATTATAAACTCATAAATACATTTAAGCGTGTGTATTTTTATGGATCTATCATAAGTTAGTTAGCTGTTTCCCTACTGTTTAACATTTTTTTACTGTTTCCAATTTTCTGTAATGAAAACAATACTATACAGTACATCTTTGGGCAGAAATCTTACAAACTGTCTTTTCAGGGCAGAGCCTAAGAAGTGAGATTGTGGAGTCAAGGCCATGAACATATTATGGCCTTTGATATGTTATTGTTTGCTCTTGCTAGTTACTGTCGGGTCAGCTCTGACTCATGGCACCTTAATGTATTACCAGATGAAATGTTGCCCGGTCCTGCGCCGTCTTCCAGCGCTATATCAAACAATATTCTGTTGTGATCCATGAGAATCTCACTGGCTAATTTTTGAGGGTGGATTGCCACGTCTTTCTTCCTAGTCTGCCTTAATGTGAAAGCTCCATTGAAACCTGTCCACCATGGGCGATCCTGCTGGTATTTGAAATACTGGTGGCATAGCTTTTGGCATCATAGTAACATGTAAGCCACCACAGCACAGCGAATCGATAGATCAGTGGTGGCTTTGATGTGTAGTTCATCTAATTTATGAAAGGATTGGTACCACCCATGAGAACATTCATTAGCAAGGACTAAATTGTGCACCAGCCCAGTGGTTCTCATCCGGGAGTGATTTTGCCCCCAGAGGACACTTGGCAATGCCCAGAGACCTTTTCAGTTGTCACAATGGGGGAGTCCTACTGGCATCTACTGGGGGAGGCTGCTACACAGCCTAATATAGTAGAATTCCCACCAACAAAGAATCATCAGGCCCAAAATGTCAATACTGCCCAGGTTGACAAACCCTATTCTAACCATCACTTGGATCACAATCCTGTCAGAGAGAACAGAGAATCTTATTAGTCCAGTTTCAGGGCCCGGTTGTCAGCTGCTGTTGTCTCCGTCAGTGCCATACGATTTTGACGTTGAGAACTGGCTTATGGCCAGCTGCATGTGTCCTTGTCCAGGACTGGCACCTTGTTCCAGAATCAGATGTCCCCTTGACCAGCTCAGAGCACCTGGGAAGCACCCTGTCCCTTGGGTGTCTGGGCTCCTGCTGCCGGTAGCTCTCAGTCCAGACACTGCCACATATCAGAAAGGTTCTAACACAATTGCACTTCAGAAAGGGGGATCTGATGTCCTGATTCTGAGATGTTTTCTGGGATCCTTTGCAAATTTGCCCACCTCTCTTCATCCCAATCCCACAGCAGCCCCTGTGTCACCCACCAAAACCCTAGAGCTCTGAGGACACAATTTAAAAATCAGCAAACCAGTCTGTGGCAGAGACAGCTGTGTTTTCCCTTTCCTCCGTGGTAAAGAATCCCTAAGTTTTACCTGGTCAAAGGCTTCTCAGAATAAATACCTCACTTTCCAGTCTCTCTTGCATCTAGCCAATGACTTATAAGTGGAAGTGTTGAGTGTAACTTCTGGCGGCGTCATTTCAGAGAGGCGACATGCCTTTTTTTTATGGCTGGCAGAGTGTGGACATGATGGATGGAGCTAGAGAAGCCATCTCAGACCATGAGACAGAAGTCATATTTGGAGGATGGTAAGGCAACAAGATAGAAGGACTCTGGATCCTTGAAGATGATGGAGCTGCTCTATAAACCCTGCACTTATTTACCTACAGTTTTCACTTGTGTGAGAGAGAAATAACCCTATGTTTAATTTAAACCACTGTTATTTTGGTCTCTGAAGACATTGGCGGTTCAGTGGCAGAATTTTCACCTTCCATGCAGGAGACTCAGGCTTGATTCCAGGCCAATACACCCTATGTACAGCCACCACCCACCTGTCAGTGGAGGCTTGCATGTTGCTGTGTTGTTGAGCACATTTCAGAAGAGCTTCTAGACTAAGACAGATCAGGAAGAAAGGCCTGGTGATCTACTTCTGAAAAATAGTCAGTGAAAACCCTGGTCGCAACAGTCAGATCCTGTTGTGTGTGGGGTCGCCACAAGTCAGGGGCCACCTCAATGGCAGCTAACAACAACATTTTGAGCTCTGCCATTCACAGTTGAACCTAATCCTAATTGATACCTAATCCAACTCCCTCTTTTGAAAAATAAGACAAGGGGGCCCCAATGAACTATATCAGGCCTAGTTTTTGATGACTTTTCTGTCAGCTGTATTAGAGTTTGTTGAATAAGATAAAGAACGTGTGACTCATTCAAGGGAAATGGTGTATTTTGGGATACCTTATGAGATTTATAATACAGAAGAAGACAAAAGGCTTGAATACGGAGGAAAACACAGGTTTCAGAATAGATTAAATGAGATTAGGGGCATTGTCAGGAAGGGAAAAGAAAACATCAGCTCTCATTTTTCAGGGTTAGATGGTATGAATCTGGGAGTAATTAAAATTCTAAAGGCACCCTTGGTGATGCAATAGTCCATTTTTAGCAATTGGCACGTCTGA
Organism: Elephas maximus indicus; assembly: GCF_024166365.1. NCBI lineage: Eukaryota > Metazoa > Chordata > Mammalia > Proboscidea > Elephantidae > Elephas > Elephas maximus. The sequence continues at coordinate 47,708,230 of NC_064838.1, forward strand.
ATGCAGACACTGTTTATAGAGCAGCGGAAGTAGTAGATACTTCATGGAAGTGATTGTTGCTGGTTCGATTATTCTTTAATAGATGGATAGATCGAGAGACTGCTCTGCTAGGCGAATCAACCTTCCTTTCTTTTTTCCCTCATCAGGGTAAGTGAGCACTCATCACTCGTTAAAATTACCCCCTTGGTTTCATTTCACTTACAAAGGAAATAGATACCTCTTGTTAAAGTATACAAATTTATTTCCCTTAGGGTCTAGCAGGTAAAGAAAAAGATAATCAACAATCCCAGTGAGTTAAAGAAAGCTGTGTTTGCACATCGCCTAAGCAACCAGTCACTCAGGACAATTCTGCCAAAACACCCGACGATCTTGTGAAAAACCTATCAGCCTGGTTATTGGACATCCTGTGGTTCTCTGTTTGTCCCTCCCTGGTTGAGTAACTGAATTTCTTATTCTCTACTGCCTGTGTTGGCTTCCTATAGACCCTGCGGCAGGTAAAGCTTTGATTTCATAAAGGAAGTCATCTATCTTACCAGTGACCATCAGAAAATTCCTGGCAGAAATAAGATTCAATCACCAGTGGAGTTTGGAGGGCCAGATAAAACCTAGACCCTTGGGCAAGAAGAAACGTATTTAAAAGATGATCATTAATCAACACTCCCCCTTTTCTTCTTCCCAAACCAAAAAGCCAAATTCATTGCCATGGAGTCAATTCCAACTCATCACGACCCTATAGGACAGAGTAGAACTGTCCTGCAGGGTTTCCAAGGAGCAGCTGGTGGATTTGAACCACTGACCTTTTTGGTTAGCAGCCGAGCTCTTAATCACTGTGCCACCAGGGCTCCAACATAATGTTAGTAGCTTGAAATGGGCATGGTAAGAGTATTTACGACACAGACAACATCAAATACTACAAATAGAGCTTTTCCCCGCAGAGAGATGGTTGTTAAACTTTTACCACCTCACCACTGGATTTGACTATTGTTGTTGGGTACCATCCAGTCGATTCTAACACACAGCGACTCCATGTGACAGAGTAGAACTTCCACATCGGGTTTTCTAGGCTGTAATCTTTTCAGGAGCAGATCATCAGATCTTTCTCCCAAGGAGCTACTGGGTGAGTTTGAATTGCCAACCTTGTGGTTAGCAGCCAAGCACTTAACTCTTGCACCACTTAGGGCTCCTTCCACTGGATATTTCCTTTTTCAAACATTAAATCAAATTAGGATTCATTTTATTTTAATAAATGGTTAACTCTACTCTCAGCCCTAGAATTACAAAAGGAGAGTACCAATTCCAGGCAAAATTGTCATGTGTGCCGTGGGCCCCCCTACATAGTTTTCTACAGAACAGTCTTCTCTAGGTTGGCCCCCCTCACTCCCCTCCTTCACGACTCTGAGCCGTACCCAAGCCAGCTGCCCCCGAGCAAGGCTGATCCACCTGGAGCTTTCCTGACTATCTCCCCTATCAAAATTTAGCTGACCAATGTTCTATTAGCCTATGCCAATGTGATAAACACAGTCTCATTGAAAATGACTCCATGTTTTATTCTAGTACATTAACATATTTTTAACATAGGGCTTTCAATATCTTTGTTTCAAGGGGTAAAACTGGGGTAATTTCAGTCATATTGGCAAGGCTATCAAATATTTAGAGAGCAGAGGAACCAATCATTGCCTGTTATACAGGCGTTAATACTTATTTCATAAAGAATTACAAAATGGTGCCATCATAGAGTTACCATATGACCCAGCAATTCTATTCCTAGGTACGTACCCACAAGAATTGAAAATATATGACCACATAAAAACTTGTTCACAAATATTTATAACAGCATTATTCATAATAGCCAAAAAGTAGAAACAACCCAAATGTCCACCAACTGATGAATGAATAAACAAAATGTGGTATATCCATACCATGGAGTATTTTTCAGGCATAAAAAGGAATAAAGTACCGATACATGCTACTACATGGATGAATCTTGAAAATATGCTAAGTGAAAGAAGCCAGATACAAAGACCACATATTATACGGTTCCATTTATAAGAAGGAAACCCTGGTGGCATAGTGGTTAAGAGCTACGGCTGCTAAACAAACAAACAAAAAAAAACGGTCAGCAGTTCAAATCTACCAGGCACTCATTGGAAACCATATGGGGCAGTTCTACTCTGTCCTATAGGGTCGCTATGAGTTGGAATCAACTTTAGGGCAACGAGTTTGGTTTTGGTTTATTTATAAGAAAGTCTGAAATATGAAAATTCATAGAGAGAAAGATTAGTGGTTGTCAAGGGCTGAGGAAAAGAGGAGACAGGGAGTCACTGCTAATGGGTACAAGTTTTCTTTTTGGAATGAAAAAACATTCTGAGATTAGATAGTGGTGGTGGTCGAACTACTCTATGAATATACTAAAACCCACTGAATTGTATAAAAGAATGAATTTTATGGTATGTGAGTTATATCTCAATAGAACTGTTTATAAAAAAGGTTAAATGTTCACTAATATATGTTGGAGTCCCTGGGTGGGACAAATGGTCAATGCACTTGGTTGCTAATTGAAAGGTTGGAGGTTTGAGTCTACCCAGAGGTACTTTAGAAGAAAGGCTTGACAATCTACTTCTGAAAAATCAACCATTGAAAACCCCATGGAGCACATTTCTACTCTGACACTCATGGGGTCACTAATCGACTTGATGGCATCTAGGAAATATATGGGAGATAAAAACCAATTGCCATCGAGTTGACTCTGATGTCACACAGTATGCTATTACGACAGCCAACGTAAGTAATTTTACTGCCTTCTAAGACAATAATAATTAAAAAAATAAAGAATTGCAAGCCAACTTTGACAGGATATTGGTTTGAACAAACCAAACTATAAAAAGGCATTTATTTCACCCGTGCCTTTTGGGCACTTATTAATTTTGACACTCTTTAATAAGTAAAAAGACACATTTTAATACAGACTTGCAGACAAATTTGATTTCATTCTGGTTTCAACAATCTCAATGGTAAAGGACACTTGGAGAAATCTGAAAACCTGTAAGTGTAGATGATGTTAAAGAGCTGCTGTAAATTTTGTTAGGTGTAAAAATGGCAGTATGGTTATGCAGGAAACTGCTTCTATAGCTTAAAGGTGCATAGTGAAGCTTTTAGTATGCATACTAAATGAAATGCCATCTTGTCTGTAATTTACTTTAAAAATACCTCAGAAGAAAAATGAAGCAGTTATGAAAGAATGTTAACAACTGTTAAGCAAAATGGAGGTTCATTCTACTATTCTCTCTTCCTTTCTGTAGGTTTGAAAATTTTTATAGTAATGATTTTAAAAAGCACTTCTAGCCATATTGTTGTTGCTGTTAGGTGAAACACTGCCCAGTCCTGCACCATCTTCACAATTGTTGTTATGGTTGAGTCCATTGTTTCAGCCACTGTGTCAGTCCATCTGGTTGAGGGCCTTCCTCTTTCTCCCTGACCCTCTCCTTTACCAAGCATGATGTCCTTCTCCGGGGACTGGCCCCTCCTGATAAGATGTCCAAAGTATGTGAGACTAAGTCTCGCCATCCTTGCTTCTAAGGGGCATTCTTCATCCAAAACAGGTTTGTTCATTCTCCTGGCAGTCCATGGTATGTTCAGTATTATTCACCAATACCATAATTCAAAGGCATCAATTCTTCTTTGATCTTCCTTATTCATCTTCCAGCTTTCACATGCATATGAGGCAATTGAAAATATCACAGCTTTAGTCAGGCGCACCTTAGTCTTCAAAGTGACATCTTCCATTTTTAACACTTTAAAGAGGTCTTTTGCAGCAGATTTGTCCAAAGCAATACATTCTTTGATCTCTTAACTGCTGCTTGCATGGGTGTTGATTGTGGATCCAAGTAGAATGAAACCCTTGACAACTTCTATCTTTTCTCCATTTATCAGGACGTGGCTTATTGATCCAGTTGTGCAGATTTTTGTTTTCTTTTTGTTGAGGTGTGATCCATACTGAAGGCTGTGGTCTTGGTCTACATCAGTAAGTGCTTCGAGTCCTCTTCACTTTCAACAAGCAAGGTCGTGTCATCTGTGTATTGCAGGTTGTTAATGAGTCTTCCTCCAATCCCGATGCCCCATCCTTCTTTATATAGTCCGCCTTGTTGGATGGTTTGCTGAGCGTACAGATTGAATAAGCATGGTGAAAGGATTCAACCCTGATGTACACCTTTCCTCACTTTAAACCAAACAGTTTAAACTGCCTCTTGGTTCCTCATAAGCGCAATTAAGTGTTCTGGAATGCCCATTCTTCAAAATACATCAGTAATTTGTCATGGTCCACGCAGTTGAGTGTCTTTGCATAGTTAATAAAACACAGGCAAACATCTTTCTGGTATTCTCTGTTTTCAGTAAGATCCACCTGACATCAGTAATGATATCCCTTGTTACACATCCTTTTCTGAATCTGCCTTGAACTGGCAGTTGCCTGTCAATGTACTGCTGCAACTGCTTTTGAATGATCTTCAGCAAAATTTTACTTGTGTGATATGAATGATTGTCGTGGATTGAATTGTGTCCCCCCAAAAATATGTGTCAACTTAGTTAGGCCATGATTCCCAGTCTTGTGTGGTTGTCCTCCATTTTGTGATTGCAATTTTATGCTAAAGAGGATTATGGTGATATTGTAACACCAACCTTAATTAAGTCAGCTTCTTGATCCAATGTAAAGGGAGTTTCCCTGGGGTGTGGCCTGCACCACCTTTTATCTCTCAAGAGATAAAAGGAAATGGAAACAAGCAGACTGTTGGGGACCTCATACCACCAAGAAAGCAGCACCAGGAGCAGAGCATGTCTTTTGGACACGGGGTTCCTGCACCTGAGAAGCTCCTCGACCAAGGGAAGATTGAGGACAAGAACCTTCCTCCAGAGCCAACAGAGAGAGACAGCCTTTCCCTGGAGCCAACACTCTGAATTTGGACTTGCAACCTACTAGACTGTGAGAAAATAAATTTCTCCTTGTTAAAGCCATCCACTTGTGGTATATCTGTTATGGCAGCACTAGATGGCTAAAAAAAAAAATAAAAAAAAAAGATGGCTAAGACAATGATATTGTGTGATAATTTCCACATTCTGTTGGATCACCTTTCTTTGGAATGGGCACAAATATGAATCTCTTCCAGTCAGTTGGCCAGGTAGCTGTCTTCAAATTTCTTGGCATAGACAAGTGAGCACTTTCAGCATTGCATCTGTTTGTTGAAACACCTCAGTTGGTATTCTGTCGATTCCTGGAGCCTTGTTTTTTGCCAGTGCCGTTGGTATAGCTTGGACTTCTTCCTTCTGTACCATCAGTTCTTGATCGTTATGCTACTTCTTGAAATGGTTGAACGTCAAATGATTCTTTTTGGTATAGTGACTGTGTATTCCTCCTATCTTCTTTTGATGCTTCCTGAGTCTTTCAACATTTTCTTGGTAGAGTCCTTCACTACTGCAACTTGAGGCTTGAATTTTTTCTTCAGTTCTTTCAGCTTGAGAAATGCCATGCCTGTTCTTCCCTTTTGGTTTTCTAAATCCAGGTATTAGCACATATCATTATAATACTTTACTTTGTCCTCTCCAGCAGCCCTGTGAAATCTTCTGTTCAGCTCTTTTACTTCATCATAGCTTCTGTTCACTTTAGCTACCCGATATTCAGGAGCAAGTTTCAGAGTCTCTTCTGACATCTATTTTGGGCTTTTCTTTCTTTTCTGTCTTCTTAATGATCTTTTGCTTTCTTCATGTACGATGTCCTTGATGTCATCTCACAGCTCATCTTGCCTTCGGTCATTAGTGTTCAACGTGTCAAATCTATTCTTGAGATGGTCTCCAAATGCAGGTGGGGTGTACTTAAGGTCGTATTTTAGCTCTTGTGAACTTGCTGTAATTTTTCTTCAGCTTCAACTTGATCTTGGCTTATGTGCAATTGATGGTCCATTCCGCAGTCAGCCCCTGGCCATGTTCTAACTGATGATATTGAGTTTCTCCATTGTCTCTTTCTACAGATGTAGTCGATTTGATGCCTGTGTATTCCACCTGGTGAAGTCCATGTGTACAGGTGCCATTTATGCTGTTGAAAAAAGTATTTGCAATGAAGAACTCATTGGTCTTGCAAAATTCTATCATGTGATCTCTAGAATCAATTCTATCACCAAAGCCATGTTTTCCAACTACTGATCCTTCTTCTTGGTTTCCAAATTTTGCATTCCAAACAGCAGTAACTATCAGTGCATCTTGATTGCATGTTTGATCAATTTCAGACTGCAGAAGTTGATAAAAATCTTTAATTTTTTTCATCTTTGGCCTTAGTGGTTGGTGCATAAATATGAATAATAGTCGTATTAACTAGCCTTCCTTGTAGGTGTGTGGATATTATCCTATCACTGAGAGTGTTGTACTTCAGGATAGATCTTTAAATGTTCTTTTTGACAATGACTGTGAGGCCATTGCCCTTCAATTTGTCATCCCTGGCATAGTAGCCATATGAGTGCCTGATTGAAAATGGCCAATACCAGTCCATTTCAGATCACTAATGCCTAGGATATTGGTCTTTATGTGTTCCACTTCATTTTTGGTGACTTCCAATTAGATTCATACTTTGTACATTCCGTGTTCCAGTTATTAATGGGTGTTTGCAGCTGTTCTCATTTTGAGTCATGCCACATTAGCAAATGAAGATCTCAAAAGTTTGACTCCATCCACATCATTAAATTTGACTCAACTTTGAGGAAGCAGCTCTTTCCAGCCATGTTTTGAGTGCCTCCCAACCTGACAGGCTCATCTTCTGGCACTATGTCAGACAATGTTCCACTGCTATTCATAAGGTTTTCACTGGCCAGTTTCTTCCAGAAATAGACTGCTAGGTCCTTTTTCTTAGTCTGTCTTAGTCCAGAAGCTTCACTGAAACCTGTCTACCATGGGTGACCCTGCTAGTATTTGAAATACCTATGGCATAACTTCCAGCATCACAGTAACACGCAAGCCACTGTGGTATGGCCAACTAACAGACGAATGGTGTTATAGAAGCTATAAATTTGGGCAATCTTAAACAGAATGGTTCACATTGGTCCCTTAAAATCTAGCCCCATATTACTTTAAATTTGTAAGCCTATTGGTTTGTTAAGGAATCCCAGTGGTGCATGGTTAAGCGCTCGGCTGATAACCGAAAGGTAGGTGGTTCAAACCAATTCAGTGACTTTAAGGGAGAAAGACCTAGTGATCTTCTTCCACAGAGATTACAGCCAGGAAACCTGTATGGGGCAGTTCTACCCTTCCACACGGTGTTGCTATGAGTCAAAATCGACAGGATGGCATACAACAACAACATCAGGTTGTTATAGAAAACGTCTGTGATAACAAATTCAGATACTGTACACTTGGCAGTTGGCCCAGCACTCTGCCAGCCCCTGTGTCCACATCTGTGGTGGGCGGGGTGAGGAAGTGACTGCCTAGTGGCTATTCCGTGCTTTCTCAGTTCCATTGGAGGCAGCTGAGTGCAGCGTCCATTTCATTATCTTTACTCTCATGCTTTTTAGAAAACAGTACAGACTGAATGAAGATGCTCATAGGTCGTAACTCTCACAGGTCAACCCCACATTTTGTGCAGTGAAATGTTCCAGACCCCACTTTCTGCATTTGGTAGGGCTGTACTATTCTCTGAGCAGCAAATCCCATGTAATCAAAATAACATTTTAAAATATTTTAGCATATTTTTCCTTGTAGTGATGTCTCTACCTTTTTCTTCAAGGAGAACACTTTTGCTCTGGGGAATTTTAGAGATCTTACAAAAGCAAAGAAATAGAGGCATTGACTTTTAGCTCTCAGCAGTCAAATTAGGTTTTGAAACAAAAAAAACTGTCTTGAATTGCAGGCTTTATCTTTATGGAAAGGATTTTGTAAGTGCCTCTATCCCTCCCTGTTAGGGAGAATCCCCACCTTTTAGGTCATAGAGGCCCCATCTAGTCAAGAAGATGAAGGGAAATCCACTCCTTTCAGCTCTGATAGACTGTGGTAAGGGGGCCAAGAAAGAGTAAGCTGGCAGTCAGGCAGTGGTCCCAGTCTCTGCCTGTGGGCTAGGACAATGTGTCAGGTGCATTCGGAGACACTGGGGACAGTGTTTCTGCCCCTTTTCTCCTTTGGAACCCTGGAAGGAGATTACCTTGTAAATTGCCCACACCAGCATTAGATGTGCAGACATTGCAGAGTAAACTCAGAACGTGGCATGATCTGGTGGAAGAAGTTTGGTATGTGATATTGAAGGAGGCACACCACAGTCCCCGTTGACCCTCTTAGCGAACAAGGAAGCTGCATCGAGAGGCACTGGAGCTCCCAGGGGCCCTTGGGGAGAGGGGAGGTGGCCCCCAAGCACAGGAGATTGGGACAGAGCAGAGGAGAAAGGCGTCTGTGGTGCCAGTAGAAGCAATGGTGGGCCCACATTAGCCTGAGAGAGGCCTGTCTGTGAGTTACATACTTCAGCAGCAGAAGACAGCAGAGACCCCAGGAGGACACCTAAATCCAGCAGTCATCGTCCATGGAGCAACCCCAGCCAGCTGTTCCCTGGCAGACTGTCAAAGAACCAACAGATGTCACACCCATCCAATGACCCCACTCTACCTTCAACATCACGGGGTGACACAAAACACAGCCATCTCCCTTATACTTAGGTGTTACCTTGAAAGACCACAGGTGGGAGTGGGACATTTTCCCTCCAAATCTAGAAGTACTGTTTAAATGACTGGATCTAACCAAATGCATTGCTCCAAAGTAAATATGGTTGCTCCCACCTCCCACCCCTGTTAACCAACCAGTTGCATTCCAGTCAATTCTGACTTATGGCAACCCCATGTGTGTTGGAGTAGAACTTCTCCATAGGGTTTTCAATGGTTGATTTTTCAGAAGTACATTGTCAGACCTTCCTTCTGAGGTACCTCTGGGTGAACTCAAACCTCCAACCTTTCAGTTAGCAGCTGAGCCTGTTAACCATTTGTACCACCCAGGGATTTCCCTGTTGCTCAGCAGAGTGGGATTTCATGAGAAAGATTAGATCGGTTTCAGAAAATTGAAGGAACTATGTTTTCTTTGTTCATCTGAATGTAATGTGAGGAGATCTGAACCACGCTACAGCCAAAGTTTGCTCTACAGAACATTCTTCTCCAAAGATGCTCACATAGGAAGAGTTATGTGGCCAAATAAATCTGTGAAAACTTGCATCCTGAATGTCCCCTCCAGATTCACAGTGCACACTGGCCTACTAGAGGCTCTGAGAGGTCTGCAGTGACAAACCTGTTGAATCTTTGTCCAACCCAGCACCATATTTAGTCCTTTGAATGATCCCTGTTAATAACTTAAGGAACTCGTGTCTCCTGGAACACACTTGGAAACTTTGCTCAATAGAAGAAGATTGCTGGGCTCACCCATAGGAAGCTGTGTTTTGGCTTCAGCAGACAGGGGAGGTTGTCTTCACTTATCTTTTCACAGAAGGAACAAGTATCTCCCAACTAGACACTCTCTGTTTGAGGTGGCTCAGGCACAGGATGCAGACTCTAGCTGATTCATGGCTTTCATTTTGCTGCTAGAGATGAGTTGTTACAAGGCAAACGTATTTCCAGTTTTCCTGCACAAGCCATTTACGGAAAAAGTGGAAAGAACCTACACTAAAGAATCAGACAAACCTGGGTTTGAGGCTTTCCTCACCAACTAGTGAAGCACCAGCCCCAGATTCAAGTGTAAACAAAACTACCAAAGACAAATGGAAGCAGAGCTGTGGACCCTTCACGAAAACCTTCCCCTGACAGGATACGGGCCTCCCAAATTCCTCTGAAATCCCTGAAAATCAGCTTGGCTACCTCCTTGGCACTTCAACTCTCCCTGTCTACCCTCATTTTGTACTTGCCCTTTGGGCCATAAGGCCTGTGGAATCCTGAATAGTGCCTGGTGTTTCTGGCCTTTGATGTGGGACCTCACAGGAGCCAATATTCCCAACACCTGTCCTCTTTCCCTTGATCAGCTATTGATTCTGAGCTTCTTCCTTCTTCTCATAACTTTAGAAGAACCACAAGGCTGAGATAGAACCCTCTACGGCCTGGGACGCCACATGGAGCCTTAGTGTCTTTCCATGATGAGACTAATGAAAGCTGTCTGTCTTATGTGCCTTGCAGAGCTATCGTGAGGATCAAAAGAATGAAAGTCTATCCCAGTCTGAGGTTTGCTGTAAAGCCCAATACAAATGTTTCTTGTTCTTGTCTATTTCTACATAACTTAATTTTTGATGTTACATGGTATTTTTACTGAATCTTCGAACAGCCAAGGTTGTTATTTGTTTTCTCATCTGAAAAGGGGGTAATGCAACGTTTTTCTACCTAGAACAATTTAAAATCAGAGGGGAGGGGAGTTATGTACTCAAATACATCCTGTGGAATACCCCTGTGAAGAGGATGCTCAAGCCTACACAGACATATGGTTCCTAGATCAAGTTCCTGCTCTGGTCACTAACTACAGATCTAGTTTCTATTCACTTTGGAACTGCTGACATTGAAATTTCATTGGCTTTGATTTTCTGTTAGCCTTTGTCGTTTCCTTCCTTCCTTCCTCCCTGGCTTCCCAAGCTTTTGTGACGTTCAAACCTTTGACATATCTTTTGTACACCAAGCTGTCATGCTCTACTTTTGCAAGTAAACACAACCAAATGTTGTTCTAAAGAGCTTCTAGAAATATCACAGGAGCAGATTTTGTCCAGATCTGTCCAGATTTTGAAAAGAAAATTTCCAGTTCTTCCTACTTCTCCACCTACTAGCAGAGTTCCAGCTCCAGGTTCAAGTGTCAACCAAACTATCAAAAGCAAATGGAAGCAGAGACTTGGACCATTCACTAAAAACCCTCCCACAGCAGAATGTGGGTTCAGATATTCTGAGTCAATTACGTTTCTGGTGGTGCCAGTAAACTCTTAACCTAAAATCATGCTGGGAAAGCAGAAATAGGGGCAAAAACTCTGGGGAACTATTGTTAAAACACTGAAGATGAGAAGGATGCATTTTAATACCTCCCAAAAAGCCCTCCTTTCAGTTTAGTTCTAGGCCAAGTGAATTACGACTCTATGGTAATCACCACAGTCCTCAGAGAGACATCGACCAACAGGAACATTCCAGCGTGAGGGCCAAGATAGCTCTTCAACTTGTTGGCAAATGAGGAGCTCACTAAGGCAAGAGCAGAGCATTAATAGATCTGGAAAACTCTGTAGTTCCTAATATTTGATCATCTGCTTGTTCCTGAGAGTTATAATGAGACTTACATTTGATTCAGCAAAGCCTGTCATTTAATCCATCTTGGAATTTTCATCTGTAAAACATTAGCAACCACTAATTCTTACCTCCTGCTTTCCAAAAAATGAGATTTTGAGTTCCTTGTTGGCTCACATGTGTGAGGAATATTCAGGTATTATGTTTTCTATGTTTATATCCATTCTTTCACTACAGTCCCATGAGATAGGTAAGGCAAGTATTACCAGTCCCATTTTATGGTTGAAGAAACTGAAGTTCAGAGATTTGGAGGGAGCTCCTCAAGGTCCTACCATTTGTAAACGAGAGTTATGTCTCAGTCCCACTTGTATCTGAGTCCTAAGCATTTTCCTTTCACTTAGAGGGTTCTTAGCCTAGCATCTTTCAGTTGGCTTGAGGGGATTGCCTAGAAAAATTTATACGTACATATGTTTTTCTAAAAAGAGAGTCCACAGCTGGCATGGGATTTTCAAGGAGGTGAATGACCCAAAATTTGTTAAGAACATGTTGTCCACTTTGCCTGGTATAGAGTAAAAAAAAAAAAAAAAAAAAATAGGCATTCAATATTTGTGTGCTGAGTGGAGTTGAGGATTAGTGCAGGGTGGGAGTGGGTCTCAGTGGAATAACACTATTTGTCCAGAAGAGTGCCCAGTGGGGAATGGTCCCTGTGCTGCAACAGTTGAGGTTCTAGCCATGGCATTCCAGAGGACACTACAGAGGTTGGGGGCAGGCCAGGCAAATTTCATGGAGGATATATAGCCTGGAACCCAGGACCAAACCAAGTCATCTGGAGAGGACATATCTGTGCAAGAATCTAGAAATAGAACCATCTTGAGAGGGGAAGAGAGAAATATTCTGCCCCTTTCCTGGACTAGGAGTGTGGTGGCCAGTTTAGGGGTCCCTGGGCCCTCTTTGAATGAACAGACTCTAGAGGCTGTCCTAGAAGCAAAAAAATAATACCCTCCTGAGGAGATATCCTTCATCAGCTGACCCAAAACTCATTACAGAGCAGAATAAAAGAGTGGAGTTTACCACATTTTTGCAGAGAAGTTAAATGAAAATGAGGCTTTGGCAAAAGAGCTGAAACAAATGTAGAGATGAAGGAACATCATTGTCAAGCCAGTTGTCATCTCAGCAACTGGATCAGCTTTCCATATACTCACTGGGCATCTTAAAGAACTAGACATTCATCACACTTTGGCATCCATTCAGAGACATGAAGTACAATAAGGACATTTTTATCCAAATGACAGTGTATTATACCCACCCCACCCCGCTTTGGCTAACAGGACACACACTGCTAGAATGTTTAAAATCTGATTAACTGGGGCAGTAAGAAAAAAGCATAACAACCCCAAGGCAGGCTTCCAGTTTGGGGCATTTTTGGTCTTTGTGTTTGACAGGATGTGTTTAGAGGAGAGATTTCCTTGGCCACTGAAACACAGAGAAACTTGGTGCCCAAAGAAGAATGAGGGGAAACAAGAGCCTGCGTGTGTGTCCCCTGGTCAACAAGGAGGCAGGAAGCATCCATCTGGAATGCATTCAAAGAAAACAACTGCTGGCTGGAGTGCTGGAACACCAGTGCTCTTTCAAATGGAGCAGTTCCTTAGTGAAACTTTGCTGAAGAACAGATATAAAAGGGTGAATATGAGGGGGTGAGTTGTATGGGAATTAAGTAGGGAGCAAGACTAAGCGTATGTATGAGAGAGAGGAGAGGAGGGGAGGGGAGGGGAGGGGAGGGGAGGGGAGGGGAGGGGAGGGGAGGGGAGGGGAGGGGAGGGGAGGGGAGGGGAGGGGAGGGGAGGGGAGGGGAGGGGAGGGGAGGGGAGGGGAGGGGAGGGGAGGGGAGAAGCCCAGATTCTGTTGTTGGAAATGCTCTAGGTTTAAAATGCAGCCCACAATCCATCTCAGTCCCTTTCAGTAGAGTCCTGGCACTAGACTCCAGTCCTGGCAGCTTGTTGAGGGACCTTGAATATAAAAGCATGGGAAGAAATACATGATATGTTTCAAGATCCTTGAATGCTTCCTAATCAAGTTATAGTGAAGAGGAGAGGTTCAAGCAACAGTCCTGGCATTATTTCAATTCCCTAGTGGAAAATTATTGAAGCATTTTTCATATAATTAGGGTCAAGAATGGATTTGGCATCATTTAAGGCAAATGCCCTGAACAAAAAGCTGGCTCAGCTGGCATGATTTCTAGTCTTGAGAACAGAAAGTCTGGCAACAATTAACCAGACAAGAGAAAACAGCAAAGAGACCACTGTTGGGCCACCCTCTGTACCGATCAGGGCAAGGGAAACTCTAGCAATTAGCAATAGAAGTGACCCACTGGAAGGCAGCAAAGCTGTATTGTGAGTAATAGCTTATGCCTGGAACATCTCAGGAAGTTTTATGAATGTTAATTCAATTGTGCAACATGTCAGGAAGGTAAGTGGTCCTTGTTTTACAAACACTAGGCAAGGTAGCTGAGTTGGAATCGACTCAACGGCAGTGGGTTTCTAGGCAAGGTGGCAGCTGGGCCTCCTTGAGGCTCACCAAGCGTCCTGGGGTGAGTGGATTCTAGATCCTGATGCTGTGAGACAAAAAGAAAAGAAATAAACCAATGCTATTATCAACACATTGGTGAGCAGAAATAGGATTTGGAGCAGAACCATGATACTTAGCACAGATGCTTCCATTTAGGACCCAAAATTTGTTCTAAACCACAAAGCTGTCAAGCTGTGTACAAGAAAGGATGGCAAGGAAACTTCAAAACCAGCCTAGTGCCATTCTTGAACCATAAGCCTCCAGCGAGTCTGGATCCCAGTGTGGTCAAGTCTGGGTACAAGTGTGGTAACATCTTGGCTTGCTGTGAATGCTATGAAGCCAGAGCCAAAAGGTACACGTGGCACTATTGTTTTCCTTTCCTTCTTAGGCCACTTCCCCCTTTTGGGGAGAAGACCAGCAGATTGTCTCCTGGCACATTCCAAGGGGAATATTGGGAGGCAAAGTACCAAACTCTATTACATACGGCACAGCAGACAAATGAACGTATGGAGAAGGGAAGTCTCATAGGTAGAGGTGACATAGTGTAAGAGAGACCCAAAATAACAGTGGCTTAAACAAAATAGAAGTTATTCCTCTCTCATGTAACAATTTGGACAGAGCAGTCCAAGGCAGGTATGATGGCTGTTTTATGGAAGGACCCAGGCTCCTTCAATCTTGTTTCTCTACTAGCCCTAGGGTGTTGTCCTCATCCAAGTGGTCCAAGATGACTAGTCACCATGTTCACATTTCAGCAGGAAAGGAAAAGGGGAGGGTACTCCCCTATGCTCTAAGAGAACAACCTAGAAGTTCCACACATCACTTCCATTCACATCCCATTGGTCAGGTTATAATCATATGACCACACCTAACTGCAAGGGAGGCTGGGAAATCTAGTTGTTTTTTTTTTTTCTGGATAGCTGTGTGCCCGACTAAGAACTACATTTTTATGGAAGCAGGAGGGAGGTAACCTAAAGAAGTAGTATGTGGTGGCAGCTAAGTCTTTGTCTTCTTTGAACTCTTCCACCCCACATTCCTTCATCAATTGCTCTTCCTCTCCCTCCCTTTAACCCTCAATGCTCCCTTTGTGCCCCACACAGCACCTTCAGACCTTCTCTTTGTTGCAAGCTCTTTCACCCATGTTCCATGGCTGCACTCAGCACCATCTCCTGTTTCTCCTCTTTTCACATTCTCTTCTCTCAGATTAAAGAAACTTGAAAATAAGGAAATAAAAAGTTGCATCTTGCATAAACATCTGAGAAGCAAATTTTCCTGGCTGTAACTCCTTGAATTATTAGAGTAAAAATAACAATGCAATGCAATTCCACTTCAATTCCTACTCCAACTGCAGATGCAGTATGTACACTGAAACTGTGAGAGCCAGAACTCGACAGGACTGCCTTGTGTTTCTGGGTCTCGCAAGCTTTCCGCCTTTGACAGGGTGCAGTTACCACTTTTCTATCGTTCTCTATTTAGTGGAAACTATTTGAGTTTTCCTTCTCCGGCAGGTTTCCACCTTACACAGGTCCTGGCTTTCACAGGTTTTACTCTGCTTCTTCCTCTGATCCTAACTGCCAGGAACTAGGTCAGACCTCACAAGTAAAAGGGCTTCAGACTACCAAGTCTACCCAAAACTTCATATGCCAGGACCCCTCTTGCTTCTGAACTGCTGACTATAAACTCAGAGTTTCCCACTACCCCTCAGGATGCTAGCTATAAGCTTGGGAGTCTCTAGAGTCCCCCTCTTTTCTGATCTGCTGGCTCCCATTATCCCTCCGGGTTCAACGATTCACTAGGACAACTCACAGAACTCAAGGAAGCACTATATGATACAAATGAATAGACACGTAAGGCAAAGTCTAGGAGGGTTCTCAAAGAGGACTTCCATTTCCCGAAGGACTCGTTACCCTCCCATGTGTGCTTATGTCTATCATTAACCAGGAAGCCCATGGAGCTTCTGTGTCCAAAGCCTTTACTGAGGCCTTATTACTTAGGCATGGTTGATTGAATCAGCACTCCTTGCCTGAAGTTGGGCTGATATAACATGTTGGGTCTTTCTGGCCTGGCTAACCCCCACCCAAGAGTCTCATCTTTAGCATAACCTGTAAGGTAGGTGTGATCTGCAGTCCTCATCAGAGACACTTCAATCACTAGGGAATTCCAAGCCTTTAGAGGTTCTCTCTCAAGAACCCAGAACAAATTCTGAATTCTTTGGGTAAAGTTAATTGTATATAAACCCCAAAATTATCTGATCACTTCAAACAACCACCTCCCTAGTATAGCAGGGCCTTCTTTGAATTGAAGTGGTTCTGAAATTTCCTGTACTATATGTGCAGAAATAAGAAATAATTTCAAACGCACCAATCAAGATTCACTTTGCTCTGGGTGGGGTTGATATGGATATATACACATGTGAGGAAATGAGTATACAAATGGACAATGGCCAGACCATCTATGACAATAGAAGCCTGACTCACATAGGCTGCCCTAGAAGTCAAACCACAACCTCTCAAGCAACCAGCCCAGGAAGCCAAACCACAACCTTTACAGCAATTGGCCTCAGAACTAGTCAGGACTTAGTCAATGACTGCAAGCTTCTCTAGTTTTTACCCTCCTTCCAACTCAGGGCCAACCAGAGAGAGCACAATATATTCCTCAAACCAATCACATAAGACGTTCACCTTCTAGTTAGCCTACCTCCAGCTTCCCCAAGCAAACCATCTCCTATCAGAGGATACCTAAGCCTTCCCTTTTTTTTTACTTGTAAAGCTTTCCCACTGCCCTGCCTGCCTTCGAGCCTTCTGAAGGTAAGTGATGGTGACTGACTGCCTTGCTATGACATGCTCTGAATAGTGGCCTCTGCTTGTTCTAATTTGGTGGTCTTCATTTATTTCCCCACATGGTAAAAACTCACTGAGTTGAATATTTAAGATGAGTATACTTTATACTGTTTTCTGTATACATGTTATCCATCAAGAAATTTTAAAACCTTTACTTTGCTCAACCTTCTGAATATTGAAAAATGAACACTACTAGGACTTAGTGAAGGAAAAACAAAGGGCACAAAAAAAATAAAATAAGTACCACCAGTTTGCATAGGCGATGTCAGAAATGAGAACTTCTCATTGACTGTTCACTTGAAATGCCATGGCAGACTTAGAAATGTCTCCTTCATTTTATGCAAAGACCATAATCACTGTGCCAAAAAGAAAGATTGAAAGAAAATATTCAGGGCAGTTGTGTGTCCAGAGCTCCTTGGGCCTAGTCCTACTGCATGGGGCAGGGAAAGGCACGGAACAGGACACCATTGACTCTAAATATCAAAACTTTACTAACAAACCCATACAGACACCATGCTTTTTTCCTCCATACCTCTACCCTAGTGACATACCTCTCTGTGGTGGTCCATTTCATCTTAAAATATAACTGACTCTGTTGAGGCCTCCCTGAAACCCACAACAAGGAATGTTCTCTAGTTCTCTCCCATGGGACCCTGGGGGCACATTATGCAAATTACACCCAATTACCAGAAAACAAGGAACTCTACCCACCAACAAACTGAGAAATATATAAAATATATAGGAACATAACTCAATGTAGTTCTAGGAACAAGCAGGAGCTTTCCCCAGTGTTTTACCTGAGTTTTGACATGCTTTAGAGTATTAAATATTGAAAGAAATCAAACATAAACAGTCAGAGTTAGGGTTAGAAATTGGGGCAGGGGATCACCAAAAACCACAGAATCAACTATGCTATTTGTTACAATACTGCAGGGCTGTTCTTTCAGTTCCCACAGTTGAACTTAAAACATAAAGGATAAATGCTAGAGAGTGGAGAAATGTCATTGTTTAGCAGAATAATACATTATGTATCGATGACTTGAGGTCCGTCCCTAGATAGTGCAAACGGTTTGCACTCGACTATTGACCCAAAGGTTGCCAGTTCAAACCCACCTAGTGGCACCACAGAAGGAAGACCTGTGAGCTAATCTTGTGTAAAGATTCAGCCAAGAAAACCCTATGGAGCTCAGTTCTACTGTGTAACACATGGGGTCACTATGAGTCAGAACTGACTTGAGAGCAATGGGTGTCAATGACTCAACACCAAGCAAAGCATCCCTGGGGTTCTATGCCCCCAAATTCATGGTTTCTAGGAGGGCCATAAAGGGATGATGAATGACAGGAAAGGGAGTTACCAACAGACAGTGGGTGTGAGAGTCAACTCAATGATGCCAGTTGGTTGCAAAGTAGAAGGCAGGACATTAAATATGAATGCCTAATTACACACAAGCCTGTGTTACATCATGGGCTTCTCACCTTCCAGGCAGAATGTTGCCTGTTCTGCGTTACCAAGCCCCTTCCACGCTTACTTCATTAATACTCCACAGCTCTGGGAGGGAGTTCTTACATTTCCCCCATTTAAAGCTGTCTGTAGATGTCTGCTGATGGTGCTGAATATGGTGTCGGTGTGACACACCCCTCACCTCTGGACTGACAATATCTTGCTACGCTCTCACCCCACCCCTGCCCAGGACTGTCTTAGACTCTGACCCTTGAAGCCCTTACAAATGCCTCTCACATCCATCTCCTGCTTTCCCCTTTCTCTTGCCCTCCACTGGTCAGGCCTTTGTGACAGCTTAGCTGGACACTTGCCCTGGCCCCTGAACTGGTGGTTCTCTCCTCTCCTGCTAATAAACATACAGCTGCTCTCCGTTGCCTTCTAAGCTAAACCATACTCCCCAGCCTGCCATTCCAGGCCTCTTCTTTCCAGCCCATCCCTACAACCTCACTTCCCTGACAATCCTCCATGCACCCCCTTATCTAGCCTTATAACTTCTGACCAATGCTGCTTTTAGTCTCCTTTTTTTTTTTAAACACCATTTTTTAAAAATTATGAGCTGTAACATAAAGATTCAACTTAAGAATGTAGAAACCACACAAAAAAAATCACTCTCACCCTAGCAACATGGAAAAGTCAGGTAATCTACAAAATTATATGGAGTTGAGGTCATCCGATGTTATGGATTGAATTGTGTCCCCCCAAAATGTATATCAATTTGGCTAGGCCATGATTCCCAGTATTGTGTGGCTGTCCACCATTTTGTCATCTGACATGATTTTCCTATGTGTTGTAAATCCTACCTCTATGATGTCAATGAGGCAGGATTAGAGGCAGTTATGTTAATGAATGTGATCATTAAGGTCGCATGTCAATTTGGCTGGGTCAGGATTCTCAGTGGTTTGGCAGTTATGATGTAGTTCAGCAGTTGTATAATGTTGTGATCACTTTCATGATGAGATTTGTTATAATATGATCACCTCCATGATAGGATCTGCTCTGAATAGCAATCAGTTGAAAGGGAGTTTCCTTGGGCCT
Source organism: Elephas maximus indicus (assembly GCF_024166365.1). Taxonomy (NCBI): domain Eukaryota; kingdom Metazoa; phylum Chordata; class Mammalia; order Proboscidea; family Elephantidae; genus Elephas; species Elephas maximus. The sequence goes on from NC_064838.1 coordinate 47,727,414, forward strand.
GTGGCCTGCATCGAATGTAAGTGGACATTCTGGTAAGGCTCATGGGCTTTTGCTCACTCTGGCTCCTGTTCATCTGACCTCTGGTTCTTTGTACTTGGGCTGACAACTTGCCTGTGGTCTTGCCTGCCAATCTTGGAATTCATCAATCTTCACAGCCTGTGAGCAAGAGCTCTGCTCTCTGACCTGCTGATCTTGGGTTCACTAGGCCCTGTGGCTGCATGGATCAGGAGAATCCTCTATCCTGACCTACGGACTTGCGATGTTCCAGCCTCTACAACTGTGTGAGCCATTTCCTTGATATAAATCTCTCTCTATATATTTATTTATATGCTTTACTGGTTTTACTTCTCTAGAGAATCCAGCCTAAGACACTGAGTGATGCCTCAATCTCCTCGTTTAGGTTGTATCTTGAGTCAATCTCTTTTGAGACACAAGAGAAGTGAGCAGAGAGTCAGGGGGACCTCATATCACCAAGAACGCAGTGTCTGGAGCAGGGCATGTTCTTTGGACCCAGGGTCCCTGCCCTGAAATGCTCCTGGTCCAAGGGAAGATTGAGGACAAGGACCTTCCTCCAGAGTCAACAGAGAGAGAGAAAGCCTTCCCCTGGAGCTGATGCCCTGAATTTGGACTTCGAGCCTATTAGAATGTGAGAGGATAAACTTGTCTGTTGAAGCCATCCACTTGTGGTATTTCTGTTATAGCAGCACTGGATAACTAAGACACATGGAAACCAGGTGAGCTAAATTCAAAGTGTGACAAGCCCCTTCGTGGAGAGATGGGACACACGAAATGTCTCCTCTCTGGCAGAGTATGGAAAGAATGGCTGCTGTAGGCTGCCATAAAATGTAGCACAAAAATCTAAGAGTGCATAGACCATACCTGCAGAGCTTAAGGATAATTGGAGAATAAACACCTGTATAGTCACCACCAGGTCAAGAGATATTTCATAATGCTCCTGAGAGGAACTACTCTCCTGGTCTTTGTGATACAGACTCTGTGCCCTTCTTTATCGTCTCACCACTAAATGTGAGTCCCTAGGCTTGTCTTTTTTTTTTAGTTTATATAAATGGAACCCTGTAATAGGTGCCCTTCAGTGACTGGCTTCTTTCACTCAGGTTGCGTGTGTGAAATTCGGCCATGTTGCACTTAGCTATCATTTAGGGCCATGCACCTTTGCTCTTGAGGAGCCCCAGTAGTGCAAAATTTAAGCACTCAGATGTTAACCCAAACCTTGGTGGTTCAAACCCACCCAGTGGCTCCATGGGAGAAAGACCTGGAGATCTGCTCCCATAAAGATTATAGCCTAGAAAACTCTATGGGGCAGTTCTCCTTAGTCACATGAGGTCAGTATGAGTCAAAATTGACTCCACAGCACTTAATATCACCTTTGCTCTTGACTCCTCTGACTTTTCCCATCAAAATGTCTCTCCACCTCTATCCCACTCAGGCCTCACATCCACCTGCCAAGCTATCACCAATCCTTAGAGTTCAGTGCAAATGTCTCTTCTTCCAAGAAGCCCTCCATGCAACACATGTAGAAGCTGTCACAACTATGTCTAACTCCTCCAACTCTTTGAACTTCTCCTCTAGTTCTTTGCATCTACACTGCTCTGCACAATGATTAATTGTGCTCCGATTTGCACATGTAGTGCGTCCTCAAAACCAAATAGCTGCACTGTTTTATTTATGTGGGATCCCCCAGAGTGTTGAGCACTCTGCCAGGCACATGGTAGGTGTTCAGTGAATTCAGTCAACGGATAGGTCTACTTACCAAAAGGAGCCCTGGTGGCAAAACTGTTAAGTGCTCAGTTGCTAACCAATGGGTTGGCAGTTTGAACCTACCCAGCAGCTCTGCCGGAGAAAGACCTGGAGATCTGCTTCAGTAAAGATTGTTTTTGTTATTAGTTGCTGTCAAGCTGATTTAGACTCACAGCAACCCCATGTGACAGAGCAGAACTGTCCCACAGGTTTTCTAGGCTGTAATCTTTATGGGAGCAGATCACCAGGTCTTTCTCCCATGGTAACGTGGGTGGGTTCAAACCACCAACTTTCGGTTTGCAGCCAGGGGCTTAACTGTTGCATCACCAGGGCTATGGGGCAGTTCTCCTCTGTTACATGGGGTTTTTATGAGTCAGAATCAACTTGATAGCAGATAACATTTACCAAACTCTGCCTGCATGTAAAAAAAAGTATCATGGACCTATGGGGCCAAAGCATGAACATGCTTGGGAGTTTTTCTTCTTAGGAACGTTTGATTATTTCACCCAGTTCTGTAGATGTCAGAGCATTAGGCACTAGGAGCAAGACAGCAGCTTGCTCTGGGAGTTGCTCTGGGGACTAAATTCCCAACTCAAACTGTTTCCACTGTATCTGTCTCTTTCTCATAGAAGCGATGTGCAGAATATCACCTGGTTCTTTGAGCTTCCTTAATATTTGGATTTGGGGTAAACAGGAGTTTCCTTTCTGGCTCTCCAGGGTTAAACAACTCGGTATATTATCTCAGATTGTATGAAAACAGAGCAACATCTGACATTTGCATTTTGAGAAATGGAAACTGGAAAGGCCATCTTGGTGCATTTTTGATAAACTGTGGCAGAGAAAGAAGTCGTTGAGAACCCCTCGCAAACCTGCCTCTTTGCTCTGGAAAGGGACATGGGTGTGGAGGGGGAATATAGGAGGCAAAGAAGCTGAACAGGAGCCCAAGCCACCAGGTCCCATGAGAAGGACTGAGTATCTCGCCTGAGGCTGGAGCACCAGCCTTAAGGGACCCCGTTGCTTAGTAGGAAAGCTTTGCTTCATTCTTTATTGTTTGCCGTCTATGGAGTCTGGAAGCTGAAAACACCTGTAAGCTGAGAGGAGAAGGAACCATCTACCTTTCTAGAAAAACAACAAAACAAACAATACTGGCAATTATTATCACCAAACTATTAAAAATGTTTACCATGGGCAGATGGGCTTAACGGTGGCAGTAGGGGTGGGGCGGAGCTGTTGGGATTGTGGGATGGGGAGGTTGTCTTTCTGTATTATAGAATTGTTTGAAAATTTTTATGATGAAGGGTATGATAAATGTAAAACAAGAACAAAGTATAGGTACAATATTGGTTTCTTAGGAAGAGCCCTTGTGGTGCAGTGGTTAAGCACTCGGCTGCTAACTAAACATCAGTGGTTCAAACCCACCAGCTGCCCTGAGGGAGAAAGATGTGGCAGTCTGCTTCCATAATGATTACAGCCTTGGAAACCCTATGGGGAAGTTCTACTCTGTCCTATAGGGTCGCTATCGGTTGGAATCAACTCACAGGCAATGGGGTTGGTTTTTTGGAAGCAAACATGAAGGTATTTACCAGGCTTTCACCTCTGCATTCAATGTCACATGCTCTACCCCCAGCCAGGCACCCAATACCTTCATTCCACCAACAGCCTCTACCCTCATTATCTATTTCCCTACTTTCCGCTCCCATCTCTGCCAAACCCGGGAAGGTGGGTCCTTGTCCAGCGTGCTCAGACTTGCCAATTATCTGGACACCGATCTTTCAGAAAGAAAAAGTAGCTTTATTGCAATGGGCAGAGCGAGGAGCTAGGAAGAAGTTCCTCAGACCCAGCTCCCTGAGCTATGGGGAAAAAAAGCAGGGCTTATATGTGATTTAGGCAGCAAGATGGTGGCCACGCAGGTGTACTAAAAACTAAGAAACAAACAAACAAACAAACAAACTAGGGAGTGAAAATTCTAGAAGGTGGCCAGGAAACAGGAGGTGATGTAGTTCTTGTCAGACCTCTAGCTTCAGAATAGGGTCCAGGTGATGATTTACCTTCTGGTTCATTCCACCTGTTGGTTCGTTCTCTGTTGAAGTCAATTAGTGGTCGTAGCTGGCCCTTCTGTGCATGCGGGGTGGGCCAAGTCTGGCTAGGGCTAGTTTAAGGACTAATGGAAATTTACTGGCATGCACAGGGTCAGGTTAAATTGGCTTGCCACACCTGGGAGATAGCTCTCTTACCCTACCCAAACTTACCCACCATGTTCCAATCCATCAACTGAGGGGCCTCTCGGCCGGCTGTCATGCTTGACTGGGCTAATGCCTACTTTTCCTGTACCATGAAATATGCCTTAAGAGTTATATGCATCCCCGCCTGCTGTGAGTGTTGCTGCAAACAACTTACAGCTGACTGCTTCTCCAGAGTTGACTTGCTGGGGAGTCTCTGGACATCACCCAGGACAGCCCACAGCCCCTAACTGACTGGCACAGGGTAAAAAAGTCTGTCCCCTTTGCCTCTCAAGGTGGAACAACCTTGTGGTGCAATTTGTATCCAGTTTCTCATGTGATCAGGCTGAAGGAGATTCCAGCTGGGACACCATCTTTGCTTAGCTCCTTCCCCTACCCAATTATATTTCCCTCCCTCCTGTTCTCCTGAGACCCGCCCTCAAGAAATCACGTGGATTTTAATCCTATCAGGCTCTACTCTTAGGGAACCTGGCTTAAGACACAGGGAAAAGTTATACTCATGAAAAAGTTCATGAAGATAATCAAAGGAATACCAAGCAGTTGTTGGAAAGAGAGATTTCCTTGAGGGAGTAGAATTGGCGTAGGAGACTGTTGCTTTCATCGTAAGCTTCTTTGTTCTCTTTAATTCCTTACCCGTGCTTGTATTACTATGATTACAATATTTTAAATTTAAAAATTAAAATTAAACATCCCACCCCACCTCCAAATATGCAATGAGACTTTTCTTCATAGCACAGAGGGAAGTGATGGTCATGCATTTAGTGGTCATCTGGATTTCATTTTGGAAAGTCATTCTAAAAAAAACCAAAAGTTTTTTCGGTCCTGGAATGAAATCTATACTCCAGGCAAGCTTATCTGTAGGTAGATAAAATGTTCATATCATTTTCTTCTGGAATTTGGCTGTTTGTTGAAAAGTAACCAAATCTCAAATCAGGACAGAGAGGGAAAAAAGGAGGGGGGGCCTCAACTAATGGTTCCTAAATGAAAGGCCATTAAGATTATTTTAAAGCTACCCAATGCTGATAGCACCCAATGTGCTTTTAAATTAAATGATGAGAAAGAAGAGCTTGAGGAACAGAATACTTTACTGAGCAGAAACCCTGAAAGGCACTGGCCCCACTGGGGCTGATCCAAAAGAAAGGGTGAACGGTCAGAGTGCCGTTTGGGAGGAAGGCAAGGTCCACACTGTGCAATGGGGAGGGGCCGGTGAGTTGCCCTGTGGCCTCTCTGGCCTCGCTGTGGTGTGAGGTAAGGATGCCAGCTGATGGAAGCTGAGGAGAAAGGGATATGGACCATGGGGGTCAGTTCATAAGGCGTTCATGCGACAGCTGTTTGGGGCCTTGTCTTCTGTGCCAGGCACTGTGACAATGTTGAGGACACAGTGGAAAGCAATGGGGGAGAAATGGTGTGTATCAGTCAAGGGCCTTTGATTGCAAGCAACAGAAACAGATTTTGCCTAACAGCAGCAAAAGTGAGTTTACTGGGAGAATAATGAGCCACAGAACTACAAGAATCAGCTTGGAAACAGCCGCTTAGCTAAGAAGCAGGAACCACAGGAAGGGTCTAATAGAAAAAGAATCCGTAAGATTCAGACGAACAGAGGGGAGTGGGCAGTTGAGGAGTGCTCTAGGCAGAGGTCACTGCCAATGGCCAGGTGCTGTAGAGCCTGGGGAAGTTTTAGAGATGGTAAGCACCATCATTTCCCACCCATCTGTCAGTTTGCTGTACTGTGGTGGCCTGTGTGTTGCTATGATGCTGGAAGCCATGCCACCTATATTTCAAATACTAGTAGGGTCACCCATGGTGAACAGGTTTCAGTGGAGCTTCCAGACTAAGACAGACTAGGAAGAAAGGCCTGGCAATCTACTTCCAAAAATTAGCCAATGGAAACTCTAAGGCTCACAACAGAATATTGTCTGATATAGTGCTGGAAGACAAGCCCCATAAGTTGGAAGGCACTCAAAATACACAGTGACTGCAACGATGGACTTGAGTATACCAATGATCATGAAGATGGCACAGGACCGGGCAATGTTTTGTTCTGCTAGACATAAGGTTGCTGTGAGTTGGAGGCCACGTTGACAGCAAATAACAACAATTCTTAAAGGAATAGTTCAGTTGATGGTGCAACCTCAGGAATGGAATGGAGGAAACTGGCATCTCACTGGGCTGAATGCAGAGCGGGAGCTGGGTGTGGCAGGAAGAAGGCCTGAAGAGACCAGCAGGGGGGCACTCTTGAACGGTGTGCTGTGTTAAAGTGCAGGGGCGGGAGTAGGAAGTGGTAGGGCAGTGGACAGAAGGATTGGAGAGAGACAGCTAGAAGCAGGGTGAGAGTCAGCTAGAAGCAGGGTGAGAGTCGGCAGACTGTTGCTACAGTTAGTGGAAACATGGCAGGAGCTAAAGGCGGAGGGACAGTGAACAGAGAGGCCACAGCAGGCTTTGCTGCAAAAATAAAGGGATCCCCAAGGATAGTCTCTGCATGTCCACAACATTGGAAAGTCTCCAGGTTTCCAATAAACATTTTATCCACAGATGGGATACCCAGGGTTAGGTCAGGTCACACGTAGAATGAGTCTTAAAATGGGAGGAGTGGATTTGAAGCTTGTCTGTGGCACTTTCTCACTGCATGGCCTTGTACATGTCACTTTCCCTGTCTAGGCCTCACTGGTGATAATTTCCTCACCTAATTGTACTGGACACTTGTCATTTGACTACTCGGCACCTGTTCCCCTTTGTCCAAGTAAGACCTCTGATTTTTGTTTGGGTATTTGCCCTGTCTTCATTCTCCAGGAGTAGAGCTCATCCCCCATGTTAACAATGATGAGTTTAGGGATGGGGAATTATGTAAGCGAGTCCAATTGTAGTGAATCTTGGGGGTTTTCATGGAAGTCACTGGAAGAGTTGTTTACTCTTTCTCATGGAACTCAACCCTGAAGTGGCTCATTCTGTAGCCCACTTAGCCTTCAGGATGGAGGGAGCCATAACATGGAGCTCAAGAATGGAGTCACAGATGGATGGCAGAACTGAGAGACCAAGAAAAAACAAGTCATGATTTAGTTCCTGGATCAAGCTAGACCTGAAGTTAGCTACCCTTTGACTTTTCCATCCCACGTAAATTCCTATACAGCCTGCTGGGATCACCAAACAAACCAACAGGAACAGGCAAGCTCTGCAAATGCTGAACTCTCACATCTTCATTACCTGACCCCAGGATGGGCTGGCCATGTCCTTCTAGTGGACTCCGTCTTCTGCAGCAATTGCTTCTCCACGCAGTGTGTTCAGGTAACCAAAGTCGGTCTCAGACATGTCCGTGCTGGCCCACTAGAGCTGGCAGGGAGGAAATGGGGGGCCAGCCCAGATGGGCAGCAGTGGGAGCTGTGAGGGAGGACACTCAGGCAGGCGACACTTGCCCCAACACTGGAAAAGCTTGCAGGTGTGCGTGGCCATCTCTCCAAACCTAGGACCAACCGAAAACCCACTGCTGTCGTGTTGATGTTGACTCATAGCAACTCTATAGGACAGGGTAGAACTGCCCGTAGGGTTTCCAAGGCTATAAATCTTTACGGAAGCAGATTGTCACATCTTTCTTCCGTGGAGCAGCTGGTGGGTTCAAACTGATGACCCTTAGGTTAGCAGCTGAGTGCTTTAACCCCTGCACCACCAGGGCCCCTCCACACGCGAGAAATGCCTCTCAAAGAGGTGTTTCTCTGCACAAGGTGCGATGGAGGCTGGTGATGCAGCCCCAAAGAAATAGGAGGCATCAGAAAAAGATTCTCGTCATGGCCACATTTAGCTATGAGGGCAACAAAGTCACTCTGGTGTGATAATAAAGGGCATGGGACTGGTGTGTGCTTGGGGTGCTTGTGCTGTGTTCCCCCATCAGGGTTCCCATCATCATAGTGATAAGAGTACTAACAGCAAAAGCAGCCGACACTGAGCTGGTGACGGAGGGTTTCCACAGGGCTTTCTTCCACAGCCTTTATATGCTTCTCGGCACCGCACAGCGCGCAGGCTTTGAAGCCAGGATGGCTAGGTTTGAACGCTGGTAGCTAAGTCAGCATGAGCAAGTGGCTTCATCTGCATGTCTCAGTTTCCTCATCTGTAAAGTGGGGATAATAACAGCATCAGCTTCCTTCCTAGGTTGTTGTGAGGATTAAATGAATTAATACGTCTCAGGGCTTAGGACAGGGCCTGGCTTGTAGTGAGGGCTGTTGGTGTGTGGGAGAAGTATTAGTAACAAGCTTGCTTTGCGCTGACTGGCAAGGCTAGGACTTGAACCAGGTCTGTGGTTCCCAGGTCTGCTTTCATGACTCAGCCAGGAACACGAGAGTGATGTTCACACACACTCGAGTGTGGTTCGAGTGGGCACATCCACACCCTCAGAACTCAGAAACCTGAAACAGAACCTCTGTCAGGTGCTCCCTGTGAGTCAATGGCAAGCTGGGGGCGCTGTCATTAACTATACTCAGCGAGGCAGTGTCGACATTCCCATACCCCACATCTGTGACTGCAAACGGCGGGGAAGCTGAACAGAAAGCAGCTCACTGTGTTTTTGTTCATGTGATACTCCTGCCTTGTTAGCCTCCCAAGAGGAGCCCCTGGGTGATGCAAACATCAATGCACTTGCTGCTAACTGGAGGGTTGGTGGTTCAAGTCTACCCAGGCATGCCTTGGGAGAAAGTCCAGGAGATTCACTTCTGAAACATTAGCCGTTAAAAACCCTACGAAGCCTTTAAACTTAAATCAAAAATGTCCCCTGAAGTCTTCTTAAAATCAAACAGAAGTTTACCTTGTTTTTAGGTGCCACAGGGTCGGTTCTGATTCATGGTGACCCTATGCACAACTGAACGAAACACTGCGTGGTCCTGGGCCTTCAGCATTATGCCCTTTTAAGACCTAGTCATCGTAAGGTTTTCACCTACTAATTTTTTTTTTTTTTTTTTCGGAAGTAGATAGCCAGGTCCTTCTTCCCAGTCTATCTTAGTCTGGAAGCTCCACCGAAACCTACCCACCAGTGGTGACCCTGTTGGTATTTGAAATACTGGTGACACAGCATCTAGCATCACGGCACCACACAAGCCACCACAGTAGGACAAACTGACAGACGGGTGGTGGAAGTAAGGCTTAGGCATTGTAAGTCATCTCTAGCTATTCGGTGTCAATGAAGCGGGTCTTGGGTCTGTGACCCCTAAAGGTTGGGCGTACTCTGTCTTCTGGACACACCCTAGATATACATAACAAACCTCAGGAGCTACTGGAGATGAAATGAGATCCCCTCCTGCTGGGTTGGCTGCCCAGATTTGCTAGTTTATGATCCTTTGGGGACTCCCATCTCCCACGCTGGACTGCGAGAACATTAGGACTGAGGTGAAACATTCGTCACCCTGAGTAATTCTCCACTGAACTTTGCGTGAGAACAAGTTCCAGGCCAAAGGGGACAATTCCTTGTTGTGACAGCAGCTTCTCGGTAGACTGTTGCAATAGTCTTCTAATTGGTCTCTAGCCTTCTTTTGTGCCCCATTCTGATCCATCCTCAAGTAGCTACAAGGGAGGGCTCTGTGAAATACAAATATGACAGTGTCATCCCCTTGCTTAAAATCTTCCTGTGGTTCCGCATGGTCTAGACCAGTGCTGTTCAGAAGTTTTTGAAATGGTGGCAATGTTCTATATCTGTGCTGTCCAATATGACAACCCCAGTGACTATGGCTATTGAACACTTGAAATGTGGGTAGTGTGTCTGAGGAATAGAATTCCTAATTGTATTTTATTTTAATTAATTTAAATAGCCACAAATGGCTAGTGGCTACCTCATTAGACAGCGCAGGTCTGGAGAATGAAATTCCAAAACCTGGGCCTGGCCTCGCCCTGATTGTTTGATCAGCCTTATGTTTTTGCCAGAATTCATTCAAACTGGGAATTCCAGCCATAGCAAATCGTCTTACAGCTCCCTAAACACTGAGCCTACTTCACACCTCCATGCATTTACATCTGCCGTTCTTTCTGTCTGGAATGTTCTCATCTCCTGCCCAAACACGCCGGGCAAGCTGCCTGCCGGCCAAACAACCCTCCTTCGTGACTCAGCTCCAGTGTTGCTTCTACTATCAAGCTTTACCAGCCACCCCCTGCCCGCCCCAGGCAGAGTCAACCACCCCATCCTTTGTGCATCCAGTCCAGACATGCCTTGAGGCCCTTCCAACGTGTACTGCACTGATGCATTTCCCGTCTGCTTCCTTCTGCGGGTAAAGGCAGACTCCAGGAGAGAAAGCTCTGTGTCTTACTCACCTTTGGGCCTCCAATGCCTTGCACCAGGCTTGGTCATAGCAGGCAATCATTAGATGGTGGCTGAAGGAATAAGAAAAATTATTGGAGTGGACAGATATCAAAATTTGGGTTATCTAGCATCCAACTTCCTGTCCTCTTTCACCCCCGTTACTCCTTGGGACATCTCTTTGAGAGTTGTTGGTTGGCATTGAGTTGATGAGGACTCATGGTGATCTCATGTGTTGCAGAGTGGAACCACTCCATGAGTTTTCCTTCCTGTAATCTTAACAGAAGCACATTGCCAGCCTTTCTTCCATGGCACAGCTGGGTGGGTTTGAACTTCCAACATTTAGGTTAACAGTCAAGCAAGAACTGTACCACCTAGGGGCCTTGATCTTGGGAGTTAGAGGAAGCCAAAGTAACAGATCCTTTCACTGCCTTGTCCATCCTTCCAGAGACTGATGACAGCATGAAGGATGCTGTAATCCTGGGGCAGCTGGAGGTCACTTTCAATGTAGCAACAATAAGGAGCCATACCATTTCTGCTGCCCAGCCCACCAGAGCTCCGAGGTTGGCTCTATGTCCTCCTGTCAAACATATGAACCCCTGATCCAAACCGAAAAACCAAACCCAGTGCTGTCTAGTGGATTCTGACTCATAGCAACCCTATAGGACAGGGTAGAACTGCCCCAAAGAGTTTCCAAGGATTTCCTGGCAGATTCAAACTGCCGACCCTTTGGTTAGCAGCCATAGCACTTAACCACTGCGCCACCAGGGATGAAGCCCTGATAGCCTCCCAGAAATCCCCTGAGTCACCTCTCTCTTGGTAGCCAGCTACAAAGTGACTCTTAGCAGCAGTCAAGCAGATAAGCTTCCAGATCTACAGAGCTATGTAGGAGGGAGGGTGTGTCCTTCTGTGAGGAGACCCAATGGATGACAGAGCTGAGCTGTTATAATGCGCAAAGCTGAGGCTGAAGCCAGAGCAGAAGACCCTCAGGCAGCTGGGGAGGAGTAACCTGGCCTGGAGGGAGATGCAACTGACAATTCCAGGAGCTTTGGCCCATGTCAGGAGGGCAGACCACCATCCACACCAACCACAGTGACCTGAGTAGCTGGGTACTATGTGTTGGAGCTAACCCATGGGCTGAGGGAGAGGAGGCAGGTTACCCTGGAGTCTTTAAATGATCCCAAGAGATGGTTTTGATAGGGATTGGGAGACTGTGGGGCATTGGGGTGCCATTGGCAAGTATTATTGGTTGGTCTTCTATTCTCTTAAGTAATCATCCCTTCACATACACTGTGAACCAAGAGTTTCATTCATCTGCTCAACAGTTCATAAGGGCCTCTTCCTTTGCATTAGGGACCGTGCCAGCACTCTTTCCCACCTCAGGGCCTTTGCCCAAGCTGTGTCCTCTCCCTGGATTGCTCTTTTTGCCTTTTGTGAACAGCTCCCACACATCACTCAGATTCAGCGTAAATGTCACGTCCCCACGAAAACTCTTCTAAATACCCCAACTAGGTCTCCTGGCCTCTGGCCCCACCTCATAACACTTATCAGAGCTATAATTATATAGCTGTTGGTGGGATCATTTGAAGAAAGTCTGTCTTCCTTGCTAGGTGGCAGGCTCTGTGAGGGCAGGGACAGTGTTTGTCTTGTTCCCAGAAGTATCCAGCACCTCACAGCCCAGTGCTTGACACCCCAGCAATATTTGTTGAGTGAATGCGAGGAAGAGAGGCTGAGAGACTGAGAGGGAGAGATGGACAGAAGGAAGGAAGAGGGAAGGAAGGGAGGGTTGCAGCACCCCCTCCTTGCCCTCTGGTATCCACAACGTAGTATTCATCCCTACTTATGCTCTTTGCCCTTAAAAGAGAAAACAATAAATGACCTCTGTGGGCCATACACTTGGGGTCTTGGTATCTTGCATTCCTGCCAAGCAGGGTACCACTGCTGCATCTTAACCATCCTCCAGAACTTCACACCTAATCATCAGTCAGGTGTAGCTTCCACGGTTCTGAACGAAGACAACAGAAAATAAACTCTCTACCATCCCACACTTCTGACACAAGGGTTGTAGCTATCCAGTGATTTATTCTGCAGCTCGAAATTTTTTTAAGTAAAATAAACACAACATTCTCTTATTCATATTTCGCACATTGTACTTGGGGTGAATACTACCACCACCATCAGTTGCTTTCAAGTCAATTCCAATTCATGGCGACCCCGTGTGTGCCAGAGTACAACTGTGCCCCATAGGGTTTTCAATGGCTGAGGTTTTTTTTTTTTTTTTTGGGAAGTAGATTGCTAGCTAGGCCTTTCTTCCAAGGCAATTCTGGGTGGACTCAAACCTCCAGCTTTTTGGTTAACAGCTGAACACACTGGGGAGAATGTTGTTATGTTGTTGTTAGGTGCTGTCAGGTTGGTTCCAACTCATAGCGACCCTATGTACAACAGAACAAAACATGCCCAGTCCTACGCCATTGTCACAATCGTTGCTATGTTTGGGCACACTGTTGTAGCCACTGTGTCAATCCATCTTGTTGAGGGTCTTCCTCTTTTTGGCTGATCTTCTACTTTACCAAGCATGATGTCTGTTATAGACTGAATTGTGTCCTCCAAAAATGTGTATCAATTAGGCTAAGCCATGATTCCCAGTATCATGTGATATTGTCCACCACTATGTTATTTGATGTGATTTTCCTATGTGTTGTAAATCCTACCTCTGTGATGTCAATACGTGGGATTAGTGGCAGTTATGTTAATGAGGCAGGACTCAATCAACAAGGTTGGATTATGTTTTAAGCTAATCTCTCTTGAGATATAAAGGAGAGAAGCAAGCAGAGAGAGAGGGACTTCATACCACCAAGAAAGAAGCGCCGGGAGCAGAGTGTGTCCTCTGGACCCGAGGTTCCTGCACTGAGAAGCTCCTAGGCCAGGGGAAGATTGATGACAAGGAACTTCCTCCAAAGGCAACTGAGAGAGAAAGCCTTCCCCTGGAGCTGGTGCCCTGAATTGGGACTTCTAGCCTACTAGGCTGTGATAGAATAAATTTCTCTTTGTTAAAGCCATCCACTTGTGGTATTTCTGTTATTGCAGCACTAGACAACTAAGACAGTGTCCTTCTCCAGGGACTTGTCCCTCCTGATAACATGTCCAAAGTATGTGAGATGAAGTCTCACCATCCTCCTTTCTAAGGAGCATTCTGGCTGCATTGGGGAGAACAGAAACTTATGAAAATTGAGCACTAAGTCCATTCACTGTCATACCCAGGATGAGATCCTGGACGAGAAAAAGAACATTAGTAGAAACTGATGAAATCCAAATAGACTCTGTAGTTTAAAGCATTGTACCAATGTTAGTTTCTTAGTTTTGATAAACATGCCGTAGTCATGCAAGATGTTAATATTAGGGAACCTGGGTGAAGGGTACATGGGAACTCCTTGTACTCTTTGTGACTTTCTAAGAGTACAACGAAATAAAAATTTTATTAAAAAAAAGGGTCATCCAGTTTCTTCTTTAAAGTATTCAAAATATAATTGTGTAGGTGGAGAGATTCTGGGTGATTTTTTGTTGTTGTTGTTATACTTTCCCTATTTTCCACAGTAGCAGGCACTGCTTTTCTAATTACAAAACTTATTAAAAATGACTAAATAACTTGGTTTAGAAAATGTTGAAGTATATATGATTAGTTTTGTTTTTAATTGAAAAGACTGTGATACCATTAAGATCAAAATGTAAAAGATCTCATTATAACAACCCATCATCTTACAACCCCAACAGAACCAGATTCTCAGTTTTGCCTGTAATGGTTCACATGCAGACGTAATTCCGCTAAGATGCAAGGGGAGCTGGGTTGTCAAGTTTTAAGGCAGGTGCCTGCTTGTGTTTCCTTTGAATACGGTTAAAATAGATTGTAGGTAATCTCTAAACGACAAGTGCTCAAAACGTGTGGCTGCAAATATTAAGCCAGCATTCAGAGGCTCTGCAGTGTGGCACTGTTGCCTCTTGGCCACTTTGAGACCTCCCACTCATCCCTCAGGGGTCAGACAGGGCACTAGGAGGGCCATGCCTCCCCTGTCACCATGTCCCAGGGCACACCCTTGTGACACCACTCTATACTTCAGATGCCTGCTGAGGGGTGGAGGGAGCCCTGAGTGAGAGAAGCTTCCCGGGAGCCTTTGGGATCTGGGACTGAGAAATGGGTGCTAACTGGACCCTGCTGTTCTGACGTCACCCTAGATAGGAGTTTTGAACAAAGTGGGTGGTTTCTTCTCCTGCAAAGTGAAGCAGAGGGTTAACTGTTCAAAGTGCCTCCTGGAGAGTCAACCACCACCCAGAAACACTAGGGTTTTACAGTGCTCTGTCTTTGCCTTACCTCATCCTATATTCTCGACCTTCACCACCAACTTTCTCTTGAAGGCCTCTCAAAAGATGTGTAAGGCAGTTCGAATCCTTTTTAATTAAAGCTTTCTTCTTCTACCAAGTTGGAAATGGTGCCATTTCACACAAGTATATCACTGGCTTTGTTCTATCTGGAGACACTCACTTATCCCATAAATGTGGAAAGAGCCGCTTTGTCCACTGTAGAATATAAGCAGCTCTAGAGCCTCTCTCTCAGTTAGGGCCACATCTCTCTGCCCCTAGAGAGGAAACCAGAATGGCTCTCTGTCCAGGGGCGGATTAACCAGTAAGCGCGGCAGCCATCGGCTGGCACTGCGCAAGGTATGCGCAGGCTTCCTTTGTTGTATTTACTTGTTAATCTGTGATAAGCAATTTTACATGAGTTTCAACACATCGCCTATGTGGTGGGGGACAGGTGAAATTGTGCATTGCAAATTGGTGGGAAGGCACAACTGGGCCTATGTGTACTTTGCTTATTGGGTAATCTAGCCCTGGCTCTCTCCCTGCTGGATGATAGGGGCCTAGTTTGCCTTGCAGTCCTGCCTTTGGATCAAGGCCCAGTCCTGGGTCGCTGGCTGCTCCTTGGGCACTGCCCAGCTCCCACCCCATGCTTATCCTCTCCTCCCATTGCAACTGGGGCTCTGGGCTCCCACCTAAACCGCCGGCAGCTGCTGATGGGCTAAACATCAGGCCCTTGGCCTGGAATTAAGGGGCCCTCCAGGTTCTCTCGCTGCCCCTACAGTCAGACTAGCCTCCTTGCTGCTCTTGTCATACCTGCCCTTCCTCTTCTGAGATCCTCCCCACATCCACTGAATTTCTACCCATTTTCAAAGCCTGGCAGAAGTTAGCCTTCACATTAGGGTCCGAGGACCAGCAGCACCAGCTCGTTAACTGGTTGCTGTTTAGTCAATTCTGACTCATGGCGACCCCAAGTGTGTCAGAGTAAAACTGTGCTCCATAGGGTTTTCAGTGGCTGATTTTTTGGAAGTAGATCTCCAGGCCTTTCTTCTGAGATGCCTCTACATGGACTTGAATCTCCAACCTTTTTGTTAGCAGCAAGCGTGTTAACTGTTTGCACAACCCAAGGACACCAGCTTGTTGGAAGTACAGATTCCTGGGCCCCACCCCAGACCAGCTCTTTCAGAATCACACTTTATCAAGATTCCTGAGTGATTCATGTGTACTGTACCGTGGGAGGGGAAACTTTTAAAATGAGATGTTTTCCAAAGTGTAGACCTCGGTCATCAGCAGCAGAAGCTCCTTGCTAAAAATGCAGGCTCCTGGGTCATACCCCAAACATATAGATATTATATCTGAGGGTAACTCAGGAATCCGCATATTTAACAGATACCCCCAAGTAATTCTTATTCATTTTATATGTAAATTATATAAAATAAGCATCATAAATTACTATAATAAATTATTTCGGTAAAAAGTTTAGCATAAAAAAATTTATTTCAATAAAAAGTTTAGCATATTAATTAAAAATTATTATACATTACTACAGAAATTAGATGTTACACATAAATGCATAACTTATTTGTTACTATATGTGGTGATTTTTACTTCCTATGTGAGATCCATTATAAAAAAATTGGAATGTTATCAAGAAGGTTGACATCTCATTTGGCTGCCATACCCTGGAACTGTCACGTTCCCGAGCTTCTTCCTTTTATTTATACACACATGTATGTTTCTAGAGAACTCATATGTACTTGTGGTGTGTTTTGGGTTTTACAAAAATGGTACTTTTGTGTCATTCTACAATTTCCTTTTTCTCACTCAACAATTTGTTCTGAGGACCTTTCTAGGTTAGAAGACAGAGGGCTACCTCATCATTTTTAGCTGCATGGTGCTCCATCGTATGGATATACACTTTATAAAGCCATTAGTGGATGTTTAGGAGCCCCGGTAGTGCAACGGTAAAGTGCTCAGCTGCTTCCCTAAAGACTGACAGTTCAAACCCCCCCAGTGGTTCCGCAGGAGAAAGGCCTGGTGATCGGCTTCTATAAAGATTGTCGTTATTGTTGTTAGGTGCCGTACAGTCGGTTCCACTCGTGACGATCCTACGCACAACAGAACGAAACACTGCCCGGTCCTGCGCCATCCTCACAATTGCTGCTGTGTTTGAGCACATGGTTGCAGCCACTATGTCAGTGCATCTCGTTGAGTCTCTACTAAGCATGATGTCTTCCTGATAACATGACGAAAGTACGTGAGACAAAGTCTTGCCATCTTTCCTTTTAAAGGGTATTCTGGCTGTACTTCTTTCAAGACAGATTTGTTCGTTCCTCTGGCAGTCCATGGTATATTCAACCATGGATGTTTAGGTTATTTACAATCTTCCGCTTGTACAAGTCACACTCAGTGAATATGCATGGATGTACCTGCTTGTGCCAGGGAGGGTAGGTTTCTTTAGGGTAGAAATGGTGACATGCTGGGAAGTGGAGTTACCCATTACAGAGAGAAGGACATTTTGAATGTTAATAGCTATGGCCGGTTAGCTGCAGCTCCACGATTCTTTGTACCTTCAAGTTTAATTCTTTTATTTTGGAATTGATTTCACATTAAGTCTGAAATTCAACATTATGTTTGGGCATCCTGCTCCCATGATGCTAGAACTTACTGCCTAGTACCAGTAGAGCTGAGATTTACTGATGGTTTCCAAGTCCTTTTCATGACCTCACTCATTAATCTTCACCTTAACAACCTTTTGGGGTAGGTATTATCACTTCACTATCCCAATAATATAGATACCAGACTGAGGCCTGGTCAGGCTTCCAGGGCAATGAAGTAGCCCCCACCAAGCACCTAGAGGGAACAGACAGAACACAGCCCCGCCAAAGCCCTGGATTCAGATTCCTAGCCTCAAGAACTGTGATACGATGAACTTCTGTCTTTATAAGCCACCTTGTTTTGTAGCATTTTGTTACAGCAGCTTCAGCAAACTAATACAGCGAAGAAGGGAACAACAAGGAGCTCAGCTGCTAACCAAAAAATCGGCAGTTTAAATCCCCCAGGTGCTCCTTGGAAATGCTAGGGGACAGTTCTACTCTGTCCTGTAGGGTCGCTATGAGTCAGAATGGTCTTGATGGCAAAGGGTTTGGTTTAGTTAGTTTGTTTGTTTAATTGAACTGAGGCTTCTTTAAAGGTTGTTTTAAACCTACATGGAGTCCCTGGGTGGTGAAAACAGTTAACACACTCGGCTGCTAATGAAAAGGTTGGTGGTTCAACTCCATCCAGAGGAGCCTTGGAAGAAAGGCCTGGTGATCTACTTTCAAAATATCAGTTATTAAAAACCCTGTGGAGTACAGTTCTACTCTGACTTACATGGGGTCAACTCCAGGAAACCTTTTTTTTTTTTTTTTTTTCAAACTTCCATATTCCTAATGGATTTGTCTCAGGAATTCATCAGGAAATCACCCCACATAGAAAAATCCTTAGGATTTGCAATGCAGACCAGCCAATTATAGGATACAAGGATAAATCTGAAGCTTCATCCAGAGGCTTGTGAAAGTCCTAGTAGGAGCTGCTGCAGAAGAAATTCCTGGGAAGTCCTCATTAAAAAAAACGAAAAGCAAACCAGTTGCCATTAAGTCTGACTCGTGGTGATCCCACTTATTTCAGAGCAGACCACAGGGTTTTCATGGCTGTGACCTTTCGGAAAGAGATAGCCAGGCCTGTCTTCCAAGGGGCCTCTGGGTAGGTTTGAACCACCGGCCTTTTCAATTAGCACCCCAGCACTTAATCATTTGTGCTACCCAAGGAAAGCCTCACCAAAAAACCAAACCAAACCTGTGGCTGTCCAGTCAATTTTGACTCTGAGTGATCCTATAGGACAGAGTAGAACTGCCCCATAGGGTTTCCAAGACTATAATCTTTATAGAAGCAGACTGCTACATCTTTCTCCCCAGGAGTGGCTGGTGGGTTTGAACCACTGACCTTTCAATTAGCAGCCGAGTGCTTAACCATTATGCCACCAGGCCTCCTGGAAGTTCTAAGCACTATTAAAAGCAAAACAAAATGGAGGCAAACTTTTTTTTTTATCTCGTGGGGAGGATGTGCCTCAGCATTTCAATCTGCACCCACCAAGTCACCCTGACACAGGGCAGAAAGGCACTGACCTCATGTGCCTTCTTGTGGTTTTCTAGGGCTATCACAATGTAATTGAATTTAAAAACAGTTCCCAGTCCTCAGTGCATTGGGAGTGCAACTAAACTCAACCTGTTTTTTTTTTTTTTCTTTGACACTTTTTACTGAGAGAAAATGTGTGACTTTTCTTGATGAACAAACAGCCAAAGGTGTTTAGAAAAGGTCTATCATTTTTCTGGCAGCAAGACACCCCAAACTAAATTCATTAACAGCTCTTCTGTTCGGAATTTTAAACCATTCTCTGACCCATATAAATTCCTTGTTATGTCCTCTACGAATACAAGACAATTTACTGACATACATGATGGCTACAAAGCTAGGACACAGCGTGGTATAACGGAAAGGGGCTTTGAGATTGTCCTTTCATCCTCTGCTTCTACTCCTTCTGAGAAATGTTCTTTCATGTCTATAATTTTTGAATAGTTTGTTGTTGCTGTTAGTTGCCATTGAGTAGCTCCAACTCATGGTAACCCCACGTAGGACAGAACAAAATGTTGCCCGGTTCTGTCCATCCTCGGGATCACTGGTGTGCTCGAGTCCGTTGTTGCAGCAACGGTGTGTTTTGAGTGTCTTCCAACCTAGGGGGCTCATCTTCCAGCACTATACTGGACAGTATTCTGTTGTGATCCACAGGGCTTTCGTTGGCTAATTTTCAGGTGTAGATTGCCAGGCTTTTCTTCCTAGTCTTACTCTAGAAGCTCTGCTGAAACTTGTCCACCAAGGGTGACCCTACTGGCATTTGAAATACTGGTGGCTTGTCTTCCAGCATCCTAAATCTACGCTCTACCACCTGCTTCTATTCCTCCTAAAAAAATGTTCTTTTTGTCTATAATTTTGTGAATAGTAGTTAAAGCTTTTTAGAACTTTGTCTTATCTTTAGTTCTGCAGGTACATGTCATTTAATCACATGTTGCTATATTTTCCTACCTTTTAGAAAACATTAAAGGAACATAGGAAGAGGAGTTCAGCTATGTTTTATGAGCAACTGACTGCAATGAGTTATACAGGCCAAATGCTTGGCTGGTGACCACCACCTCAAATAAATCAGTTCACTTCTCTGCTTCTCGGTTTTCTTTCCCAAAATATACATGACACAGTATGCCCACTGGTTCATTCATTCGACGAATATTTGTTGAGTTCTTACTCTGTGCCTTGAACCAGTGAGAAGTGCTGGCACTACAGTGCTGAACAAAATACATGAGGTTCCTGCCCTGGTGGAATTTCAATTCTGGTAGATGTGAAAGCATTGCAGAAGCAGAAACTTTGTACCAGTCAAATGCAATACACATATCTGCTTATAGAAATGTTTTCTTTCCTCTGTCTCTGAACTCAACGTTCTTCCGTATCTACACTGTGTACTGGCACCTACTCCATGACACCTTGGCAGCAAATGAGCTGTAACCTCTTCGAGGGCAAGACATGGCCTTAGAGTTTTCACATCCCCAAAGCTCAGGACAATGGGGTAGTTGGCTCTGAGCCCTGAACATGGCCTTTGGTCTAAAATTCCCTATGCTCTCTCCTTTCCCATATGGTCTTTCAGTAGGGCAGGTTATTGTGGTTGTTGAATATAACAATGACCATGATAACAAAACTGATGTTTTCCTACTAGAGCTAACAATGGATGAATCTGTTAAAAATACTAATTTTTTAAAATTAATGATTTGAACCGTTCAGACCTCAGTTTGTAGAGGTTTGGGGACAGTATATTCTATGTACATTAAACCTCAATTGGTTTAGTCCAACTATACTCTGATTTTTTCCCCTAGTATATGAACAGGTTGAGCAACCTGCAAAAGCTGAATTATGCCTTTTGGCTGATTTCATTTAGTGTAAGGTTACATGCAGCTCATTGGCTGTGAAAGAAACCATTCTGTTTTTATTCCCAGTTCAGATTTGGGTATTTTCTGGCCCTTCTCATGGCTCTGAGCTCCTATAAATACTCCACTGCCTTGAGTAACTGAGAGTTTACTATTTAGGAAGTATGAGGATCCCCGTGAATAACCCATGGCCATCCTCCTTACTGAAGATTGAGATCTGCTGATTAGCATGAGGCCCAGGCAAAAGGGCTCTAGCTGGAAGGGGTTCCAAGTACTGACGGGAGCTCAGAGTTCAGTCATCCTTAGAGTGAGTCAAGGCCCTGTGCAGTATAAGGTAGTATGGAAGTGTGGAAGAAGACACTCAGCTCTTCCCAGCAGTCTCGTTTCCTTTAGCCATCATCTACACCTCCATTGTCCTCTACGCAAAGAGGCAGAACAAAGGATTAGATGAGGAAGACAAGTAGAACCCCAGGCAAACTATTCCAGAGGTGGTTTCTTAGTAAAAGAAAGAAGAAAAAGGGAGGAAGGAAGTAAGGAGGTAAGTATGGAGGGAGGGAGGGAAGGAGGGAGGGAGGGAGGGTGGGAGGGAGGGAGGGAAGCAGAAAGAGGGTGCCTGTATGACTCATCCCACTTCGCCTACCCAATTCAGTCACTTTCTGAAGACTATGAGATTCCTCCTCTTTCAATATCTTTCTTTGAAGCCTGTCTTGAGGACAGATGATATTTCTTTAATATCTTTAACAAGTAGAATGATCTGAATTTGGGGTCTCAATTACTGGACTTTTGAATCCTGAAACGAATTCATTATTTCATTATTCCAACTAAAACCATTGCTGCCAAGTTGATTCTGACTCATAGTGACCCTACATGACAGAGTAGAACTGCCTCATAGGGCTTCCAAGGCTGTAATCTTTACGGAAGCAGATTGCCACATTTTTCTCCTGTGGAGTGGCTTATGGGTTCGAATAGCTGACCTTCCGGTTAGCAGCCAAGCTCTTTAACCACTGTACCACCAAGGCATCTTATTATTCCAATGACTCATATATTAATTAAACAAGTGTTTATTGATTAGCTGCCATGTGCAAAGTACCTGGGGATATGATGGTGAAAGACAGACAGTCCCTACCTTGGAGGAGCTTGTAGCCTAGAGGGAAGTTAAGAGATAGTTGAAGTAGTGTCTCAGAAAACCATGCCAGGTGACTTATGACATGTTGTGGGAACACAAAGGAGGTCACCCACCCAATCCAGAGGAGAGGTCAGAGGGTGTGACATCTAAGCTAAGAACTGACGGACGTAGAAATAAGCCATGAGGGTGAGAGATGGGTGTACAGATTGGCTTCCCATCACTGTGGTCAGCGGCTTTGGGGAGTACCAGAAAAAAGATCTTTCCTAAATCCTGGGTGGACTGGGTGGAGTAGCTGAGTATG
This sequence comes from Elephas maximus indicus, assembly GCF_024166365.1. NCBI lineage: Eukaryota > Metazoa > Chordata > Mammalia > Proboscidea > Elephantidae > Elephas > Elephas maximus. Next base: position 47,749,468 of record NC_064838.1, read on the forward strand.
ACCTCTGGCCAAAGACTGGCTCAGAGTGGTCAATAAGGCTGAGAGAAAACCAAGGTTATTTTCAGTCAGGAGTGGATTGCCATGTACACCATGGTGTATGCCCACGTCTTTGGAGCCAAAACTCAAGAAACATTGAAGACATTTCCTGGTGTACTTTTCTGACTCAGCAAATTAGATGCTAGAACAGAGCTAAAAGAAGATTTAGTTCCGAAGGGATGATTGCCAAGGATTTCACTTACTATTATTGTTAGAAATAGTGCTATATTTGTGTGTGTGTGTGTGTGTGTGTGTGTGTGTTGTGTAATTACTTATCAGCTTCTCTGTTGAAAACAATTTGAGTGATGTCTTCTAGAAAGACCCAAAGGTATCACGGTGGAGAACGCTGCAAGTTTGCTTGAGAATTGGGGTTTGGGGTAGATTGGAAGCGGGACACTTGGCACTGGCAGAGGAGGGACTCTCCCATAAGGAGGAAAACCTCTGAAATCAGAAAATGAGATTCAGAATCAGCACTGAATTAGGGACCTATGTTCTTAGGAATGGTTCTGATTCTAAAGAACTGTGGTCCCAGCCCAGAAACTTCAACCCTAGGGGTTCAGAACTCTAAAAGGATAGTACATAGTGGATTAGGTTTTGTTTATACAATTCCCAAATATTTACTGAACACCTACTATGGAGCCCCTGGGTGGTGTAAACGGTTAATGCCCTCAGCTGCTGACCGAAAGCTTGGAGGGTCCAATCTACCCAGAGGCATCTTGGAAGAAAGGCCTGGTGATCTATTACCAAAACATGGGCCATTGAAAACCCTATGGAGCACAGTTCTACTCTGACATATATGGGGTCACCATGCATTGGAATTGAATCAATGGCAAATGACTACTATTTGTCAATGCCATTCTAGGTACAGGGAATCCAGAGAATAGTAAGAATTGACCTTTGGTCCTTGGTTGTGTGGGGCATGGAGGCGAAGCTCCTAGCCTGGTGGAAGAGGGAAGACAAGTTATTGGAAGCCAACGGGAAGAGCAAAATACTCTGGGGAACAAGTGAAAACAGAGGGGAGAAGCATCCTGGAGAGTCCCATGGGTGGACAAGAACATGGAAGGTGTGCTGGGCCAAAGGACTAGTATCTCTAAAACCAAAAGCCAAACCTATTGCCATCAAGTCCATTCTGACTCACAGCGACCCTATAGGACAGAGCAGAACTGTCCCACAGGGTTTCCAAGGAGGGGCTGCTGGGTTCGAACTGCTGACCTTTTGGTTAGCAACTGAGCTATTCACCACTGTGCCACCACTGTGCCACCACTGTGCCACCAGGGCTCAGTATCTCTAAAGTACTCCTAAAATCCTATAAAGTACAGATATATTATGTTGCTTACTGTCCTTGTTTTGTGATGTACAGCTCGTTTTAGTTTTTATGAAAGTAAGAGTATGAAAGAAAGGAATAGAATCTGGAGGTTTTGACAGGTTTTTTTTGGTTTTTTTTTTAATGGATTTCTTATTTTTGTTGCCGTTGGCATCTAGCATGGCAGGAAAATCAAATTAAAATAAACATTTTTTAAAAACTTTTTAGGCAAAGTGTTCAACCACGCATAAAAGTGGGAAGAAAATATAACGAACTGATTTACCTATCACCTAATCTTGTCTCCTCTATACCCAATACTTGTTTTGCTTTGAATATTTGAAGTAAATTACAGGCATCATTTCCTATCATCTATAAATACTTCAGTAAGTATCTCTATGAGAAATGAACATTTTATTAACATAACCATAATGCCATTATCATGTGATATAATACCCAAAGCATATTCAAATTTTCCTAATGAGCTCAAATAATTTTTTGTAATTTTTTTTTCCAGTCAAGATCCAAGCAGGATTTACACATGGTATTTGATTGGAAAACTCTTCAAACCAAAAAAACCAAACCCACTGCCATCGAGTCAATTCCAACTCATAGTGACCCTACAGGACAGAGTAGAACTGCTTCATAGTGTTTCCAAGGAGCACCTGGTGGATTTGTACGGCCAACCTTTTGGTTAGCAGCCATAGCTCTTAACCATTATGTCACCAGGTTTCTGAAAAGACTCTTAGGTCTTTTTTATTCTATAATAGTTCTCCCCCAAGCCCTTTTTTATGCTGTTCATTCAGGGACAAAGAGAAATCAGTCATTTGTCCTGTAGATTATTCCATATACTGGACTTGGTTGATTCTTTCTGGTATTATTTATCCTGTTCGTCTATTTCCTGTAAACTGGATCAGCTTTTTTTTTTTTTAATTGTGCTTTAGGTGAATGTTTACAGAGCAAATTAGTTTCTCACTCAACAATTTGTACACATGAATTGTTTTGTGACATTGCAACCCCTGCAATGTGTCAACACTCTCCCCTTCCCCACCCCAGGTTCCCCATTTCTATCAGTCCGTTTTTCTTGTCCCTTCTTGCCTTCTCGTCATTGCTTTTGGGCAGGTGTTGTCCATTTGGTCTCGTACATGTGATGGAACTAAGAGCACGTTTCTCACGTGTATTATTGTTTGTTTTATAGACCTGTCTAATCTTTGACTGAAGGGTAAACTTCGGGAGTGGCTCTAGTTGAGTTAATAGGGTGTCCAAGGGCCATAGTCTCAGGGATTCCTCCAGTCTCTGTCAGACCAGTAAGTCTGGTCTTTGTGCGTGTGTGTGTGAATTTGAATTTTGTTCATTTTTCTCCTGTTCTGTCTGGGATGCTCTATTGTGATCCCTAACAAAACAGCCAGTTGTTCTGAGCTCAGTTTGGTGGAGGCTGTGGTACTTGTGATCCTTTGGACTAACATTTTCCTTGTGTCCCTGGTTTTCTTAATTTTCCTTTGCTCTGGATGGGATGGGACCAGCAGATGTACTTTAGATGGCCACTCACAAGCTCTTAAGACCCCAGACACTATCACCAAAGTTGGATGTAGAACATTTCTTTTTGAACTATGTTATGCCAGTTGACCTAGATGTCCCCCATGACCATGGTCCCCAAACCTCAGCCCCTGTAACTCCGTCCCTCAGGGTGTGGATCAGCTTCCTATTAAAATATTTTTGGTTAGAAAACTTCACAGGAGGTACTGTGTACTTTCTGTTGTATCACATCATGGGACATATAAAGTCAGTCGTCCCACTTTTTTTTTTTTTCATTGCTGTTGAGCCAATTCCTACTCATGGAGGTTTCTGGTTGGTGCAGTTTGTGCTTGACTACTCCCTTAAAGATTGGCAGTTTGAACCCCGTCAGTGGCAATGTGGAAGAAAGGCCTGGCGATCTGCTTCCTTAAAGATTACAGCCTATGAAGCAGTTCTACTCTGTAACACATAGGGTCACCATAAGCCCCACTTCTAGAGATGTAAAAACTAATCCATGGGTTCAGGTGTTGCCAGCCTGATCTATCCATCATAGTTTCCTGTCAACCTTTCTCCTAAAGGTTATCGATGGCTGTTGCCTACCTTCACTATTTCATCAGATGTTGCAACGTAGTGATTTTGGATGATCCTTTCATTCCTCTGTCTTTATCACCTGGAATTCCTCTATAAAGAACTCGTGATCTCCCAAATTGCGATGGCATTTTTTTTTTTAAGGAAACGGAGAAACAAATCACCAACTTTATATGGATGGGGAAGAGGCCCCGGATAAGTAAAACAAACAAACAAAAAAAACCAAACCTAGTGCCATCGAGTTGATTCCGACTCATAGTGGCCCTACAGGACACAGTAGAACTTCCCCATAGAGTTTCCAAGGAGCGCCTGGCAGATTCGAACTGCCAATCCTTTGGTTAGCAGCCATAGCATTTAACTACTACACCACCAGGGTTTCCCCAGATAAGTAAAGCAGTAATAAAAAAGAAGGACAAAGTGGGAGGCCTCTACCTGATTTTAGAACCTATTATACCACCACAGTAGTCAAAACAGCCTGGTACTAGTACAACAACAGATACATAGACCAGTGGAACAGAATTGAGAATCCAGACATAAATCCATCCACATATGAGCAGTTGATATTTGACAAAGGCCCAAAGTCTGTTAAATAGGGAAAAGACAGTCTCTTTAACAAACGGTGCTGGCATAACTAGATAACCATCTACAAAAAATAAATGAAACCAGGCTCATACCTCACACCATGCACAAAAAGTAACTCAAAATGGATCAAAGACCTAAATATAAAATCTAAAACAATAAAGATCATGGAAGAAAAAGTAGGGACAATGCTAGGAGCCCCAATACATGACGTAAACAATACACAAAACATTACTAACAATGTACAAAACACCAGAGGAGAAACTAGATAACTGGGAGGTCCTAAAAATCACTTATGCTCCTCCAAAGACTTTATGAAAAGAGTAAAAAGACAACCTACAGAATGGGAAAAAGCTTTTGGCTTTGACCATTCTGATCAGTGTCAGATCTCTAAAATCTACATGGTACTACAAAAACTCAACTACAAAAAGACAAATAGCCCAATTAAAAAAATGGGCAAAGGATATGAACAGGCACTTCACCAAAGAAGACATTTAGGCGGCTAACAGATACATGAGGAAATGTTCACGATCATTAGCCGTTAGAGAAATGCAAATCAAAACTGCAATGAGATACCATCTTACCCCAGCAAGTCTGGCATTAATCCAAAAAACACAAAATAATAAATGTTGGTGATGTTGTGGAGAGACTGGAACACTTATATACTGTTGGTGGGAATGTAAAATGGTACAACCACTTTGGAAATCAATTTGGCGCTTCCTTAAAAAGCTGGAAATAGAACTACCATATGATCCAGCAATCCCACTCCTTGGAATATATCCTAGAGAAATCAGAGCCTTCACACAAATAGATATATGCACACTCATGTGCACTGCAGCACTGTTTACAATAGCAAAAAGATGGGAGCAACCAAGGTACCTATCAGTGGATGAATGGATAAACAAATTATGGTATATTCACACAATGGAATACTACGCAACAATAAAGAACAATGATGAACCCATGAAACATAACATGGAGGGATCTGGAAGGCATTATGCTGAGTGAAATTAGTCAGTTACAAAAGGACAAATATTGTACGAGACCACTATTATAAAGACTCAAAAAAGTTTACACACAGAAGAAAATATTCTTTGATGGTTACAAGGGTGGGGAGGGCGGGAGAGGTGTATTCACTAATTAGATAGTAGACAAGGACTATTTTAGGTGAAGGGAAAGCCAACACACAATACAGGGGAGGTCAGCACAACTGGACCAAACCAAAAGCTAAGAAGTTTCCTGAACACAACCAAATTCTTCAAAGGCCAGAGTAGCAAGGACAGGGGTCTAGGGACCATGGTTTCAGGGGACATCTAGGTCAGTTGGCATAACAAAATGTACTAAGAAAGCATTCCACATCCCACTTTGGTGAGTGGCTTCTGGGGTCTTAAACGCTAGCAAGCGGCCATCTAAGATGCATCAGTTGGTCTCAACCTACCTGGAGCAAAGGGAAATGAAGAACACCAAAGACACAAGGTAAATATAAGCCCAAGAGACAGAAAGGGCCACATAACCCGGAAGCTACATCAGTCTGAGACCCGAAGAACTAGATGGTGCCCAGCTACCACCGATGACTGCTCTGACAAGGGAACTCGACAGAGAATCTCTGATGGAACAGACAAACAGTGGGATGCACACCTCAAATTCTCATAAAAAGACCTGACTTAACGGTCTGACGGACACTGGAGGGACCCCAGAAATCAGGGCTCCTGCACCCTCTGCTAGCCCAAGACTAGAACCATTCCTGAAGCCAACACTTCAGACAGGGATTGACTATAAGACAGAAAATGATAACTGGTGAGGAGTGAGCTTCTTGGCTCAAGTACACATGAGATTATGTGGGCAGCTCCTGTCTGGAGGCAAGATGAGAAGGCAGAGGGGGACAGGAGTTGGTTGAATGGACAGGGGGAATACAGAGTAGAGAGGAGGAGCATGCTGTCACATTCGGGGGAAAGCAGCTAGGGTTACATAGCATGGTATGTATAAGTTTTTGTATAAGAGACTGACTTGATTTGTAAACTTTCACTTAAAGTGCAACAATTAAAAAAAAAAAACTCATCATCTCTGGTTACTCTGAAATATAATACATACAAGAAAGTCAGGATAAGTGCTTGATTCTTTCCCTTTATTTGTCCATTTTGGATACATTTTGATCCATTGCAGTCATTGTTATTTTCAATGCTAAAATTGTCCCATCCTTGGCCAGTGGAAGTCCCTTCAAGTTGACTCCTTTTGACCTTACTCATAGTCTTTGACAGCTCCCTTGGTTTTGGAATAACAAGCTTCTTTCTTATGTATTAATTAGCCTTGCAAACTCCTCAACCCTCCTTTTGCCTATCTATGACAAGCAACAGTTTATACTAGTTGTATCAGTTAGTTAGGAGTGCTGTCAGCTGTAAATAAGCACAATGAACAGAGTTATCCACTTTTTTTTCACAAAACAAAAAGTTTGCAGCAGGCAGCTGTTAGCATTTGTTCAGCCGCTCACAAAGTCCAGAACCAGCATGGCTGTGATTCTCTTGGCCTCTTCTTCATAGTTGCAAGATGGTAGCTCCTGTTTTTGGCATCACGTCCACAGGCAGGGCAGGAAGAAAGGGGAAGGCCAGAGGTAGCTGCAGCTGTCCCTTTTTATCAAAAAAGCAAAAGCTTTCCTCAAACCCCCTCCAACTCCCACAGCAGGGTTCCACCTAGATCTCATTGGCCAGAACTGGGTCCCATGGCCACACCTACTTGCAAGGGAGTCTGGGAAAGTGAGCAATCAGTTTTGCTGGTTTCTATAGTGCACACAGGTGAGAGAGGGGAGGTTGGGAGCAAGTACTAGGTGAACTATTTCTGGAAGGGTAATGGTGAGTCCTGAATCAACTTTCTCTATCCTGCTATTATTTCTATTTGTTATTTTTATTTAACGCATTAAGACTCCTGATTTTGTAGCAGGATGGGAAAGTCAAAAAGCATTGTGAGCTGGAAGTGAGTAAATCCTTAAAAAGAAAGACTTTCCTAAAGAAATAAGCTTCAGCTGTTTTGACATAATTGCCCTGGTGGCTCAGCATGGATCTGTTCAGTTACCAGATGCCAACTCCAACTGCAGGGTCTGCACTCCCAAGTGTCCTGTCTCCTCATGTCCATAACAGGACAGATGAGCCTCATCTTCATTATGACAGACACCTTGATTGAGCTGTAAGGTGTCTTCATGAAGCCAGTATAACTTGTGGTCACATTTCCACCAGAGGAAGCCCAGCTTTCACAAAGGGCTTTTAACCCAAAGGATTAATGGATTAATGGCCCACGTGAAACACAGCCTCCGCTAACCTGTGACCAGACGAACTAGATGGTACCCAGCTACCATTACCGACCATGCTGACCGGAATCACAACAGAAGTTCCAAGGTAGAATAGGTAAAACTGTAGAATAAAATTCAAATCAAAGACGGGATAAAAAAAAAAAAAAGACCAAACTTACTGGTCTGAAAAGGACTGGAGGAATCCCCAAGACTCTTGCTAAATTGAAACTATAGACAATTTTTAAGCCAAATAATAGGGCTATAAAATCAACAATAACATCCGTGAAGAATATGCTCCTTAGAACAATCAGCTATATGTGACCAAAAGGACAACATTTGCCTAAAACCAGAGACGAGAAGACAGGGAGGGACAAGAAAACCGGACTAATTGAAACTGCCCTATAGGGTTTCCAAGGCTGTAATCTCTATGGAAGCAGGCTGCCACATCTTTCTTCCACAAAGCAGCTGCTGGGTTTGAACCATCAACCTTTTGATTAGCAGCTGAGTGTTTAGCCACTGCACCACCAGGGCTCCTTCCTCAAAGAATGGGTGTGGTTAATTCCATTTCTGATAGTCTTAGTTTCTTCAAGGCTAATTGCTAAGTCACTTGTTAGAACATTTGAGCTGCTTTGATACTACTGTTTTTCTTTAATATTCATGCTGTAAGTGAAAGAAGCCAGATGCAGAGGAGTATACTCTATGACTCCATTTATATGAAGATGAAGAAGAGGCAACACTAATTTATGTGATAAGAAGTCAGGTAGTGGTTACCCTTGGGAGGGACACTAACTGGGGGCTGGAACATGAGAGGGCTTCTGGGATGCAGGTTGTGCTGTTTTCGTGGTCTAAGCGCTCAGACTGCTGGTCACTGACCCAATATTCCTCTTCCTGCTTTCTATCAGAACCTCGATTTCCTTGTTGTGGATTGGGGTGGCATGTGACAAACTGAAAACTATGCTTCCAATCCTCCTTTGGAACTAGGCCAACGAGATGTAAGTAGAAGTTGTTGATGGGATTTCTGGGAAATCTCCTTCAGGGTGGACAGGCTCTGCCAGTCATACCCTTCACACCTCCCTAAATATACTGAAGGATGAATCGCAATTAGCCTTAGTCATCCCAAATGTTCATTCATATGCTCATGTGTGATAATCCCCAGCATGTTTCCATTCTGTGGTTTGATTCACTCATTCATTCAACAAATACTTACTACCAGTTGGGCATGTGCTAATGAGGTGTTACAGACTCACATGCCCCAGGGCCAGACCTGTCATTGGAGATGTAGGCCCAGGCAAAGGACCAGAGCAGATATACTGGAGGACCCAGACCTTGACTAATAGGGGAGGTGGGAGGAGTCACTGCTTAGCCCGAGCAGATAGGTTTCACATACCGGAAATTGAAATTCCAAGTTATAAAACTTTCCAGTTTTTCAAGAGGAGCCAGAAATACTGATTTCATTTTTAAAAAATGAAATCTCCAGGAGGCAGCGCAAAACTGAACAACACTGTTATAATAATTTTCTATTGCTGTATAACAAATTACCACAAATAACACACATTTATTATCTCACAGTTCTGCAGGTCAGAAATCCAGGTGGACTTGACTGGGTTCTCTGCTTAGAGTCTCAAAAGGCTGAAATCAAGGTGTCAGCTAGACTGAGCTCCTATCTGGAGGCTGTGGGAAAGAATCCACTTTCCAGCTCATGCAGGTTGTTTAGAATTCAGTCCCTGCAGCTACAGGATTGACCAGCCCATTTCCTGGCTGTTGGCCAGAGGGTTACCCTCAGATCCTAGAGGGTGCGCTCAGATCCTTTTTTCTGTGGCCCCTCCAACTTCAAAGCCAGAAATGATGTGTTGAATCCTTCTCATGTTTTAAATCTCTCTGATTTTCCCCTCCCCTTACAAGCCAGAAAAAAATTATCTGCTTCTAAAAGGATCATGTGATTAGATTAGGCTCACCAGATAATGTCCCTTTTGCCATGTAATATTACATCATTGTGGGAGTGATATCTCATTATACTCATAGCTTTCACCCACATTCAAAAGGAAGGGGGTTATAAAAGGACGAGGGTCATTGGGGGTTATTGTTAGAATTTCTGCCAATCATAGTTGTCAAAAACATTGATTTCAGGGCTCTAGAAATAGATCAAAGAAACCAAAAAGTTTTATTCATGAAAAACTTCTAAAGCTTTGAGTAACAACAATGGGAGTATGTAGTCAATCTCCATCTCGACCTCCAGCTCATTTGGTGGGACAGTGCTTACCAGGGCAGGACTGGCTATGAAAACCAGATGCATTGCTACCAAAGGAAGCTACCTGGATTTGGAGTGGAATGCAAAAAACCATGCTTGCAGCATTGTCAACAAAAGCAGTACACTTGGTAGTAAACATAGGTGGAAACACACACAGCTCTGCTAATCTGAGGTTGCAGTCCTTGTTGGGGTAAGCAATGGACCAGGTGAACTTTAAAGGGAAGATCCTAGAAATGAGAGGGCCATAGGAAGACTAGAAACGCTTTCCACACATCTGAAGGGATTTGATGGAAAGTGAAAGCTGAACTAGACTTGAAATTACATGAACTTTCTATAGCTTTCCAATTCACACACAGATCCACTGGCAGAGGATGCAGGCCTTATGGGTTTGAGCACAATGTCTGCCAATTATTGGATGACCATTAAGATATGCAACTACAGGGACAACCCTAAGGGAACCAGACTAAAAAATAAGACTAACAAAGAAACAGACAAAACAAAACAAAAAAAGACTGAGCAGAAACATTGAAGGCTGCACATCGTGAGGGAGACAGATTCTGCATATTAAGCTCTGGAAAAACCAGAATCCAGGGTTTCTACACTATATTATTTAAAATGTACAATTTTCAAGGAAATATTACAAGATATGAATAAACAGAAAGTGTGACACAGAAGCAAAGAAAAAAAAAGCAGTTATTAGAAATTGATTATAAGTGTGCTTACCCTCTGCCATTAAGTCAATTCGGACTCAGACCACATAGAGTTTCTGAGGCTGTAAATCTCTACGGAAGCAGACTGCCACATCTTTCTCCCACAGAGCCACTGGTGGTTTCAAACCACCAACCTTTCAGTTAGTGGTCAATCACTTTAAACACTGTGACACCATGGCTCGCTGAGTGTACTTAGATGTAGGATTTATCAAAGATAAAACTTCAAAGAGCTATGACAAATATGTTCAAAAAATTAAAAGAAATTATGTTTAAAGGATTAAAGGAAAAATGATGCCAATGATTAAAAAAAAAAAAGAAAAGAAAATCTCAAAAGAAGGATAGAATGTATAAAAAAGAACAAAGTAGAAATCTAGAATTGGAAAATACAATAATCAAAATGAAAAATGTACTAGATGGGCTTGACACCAAATATGAGATGGAAGAAGAAAGAATAAGTGAACATGAAGAGAGACCAATAAAAATGATCTGAGGTGGAGAAGAGAGAGAAAAAAAGATTGAAGAAAAACAAAGTCTTAAAGACCTGCGGGACAGCATGAAGAATACCAACATACATGTAATGGTAGTCCCAGTAGGAGAGGTGAGAAAGAACAGGCAAGCAAAAAAAAAACAAAAACAAAAACAAAAATTACTTGAAGAAATAATGACTGAAGATTTCCCAAATTTTATGAAAAACATTAATATACAGATTCAAGAACCTCAATGAATCTCAAGTAGAATAAACATGAAGAAATCCACACCTAGACTCACTGTAGTCCAACTGTTGAAAGACAAAGAGAAAACCTTGAAAACAGCAAGAGAAAATGTCTCATCATTTACAAAGGAACAATGATACGGTTAACAGCTAAGTTCTCATCATAAACACTGGAGGCCAGGGGCAGTAGAATGACATATTCAAAGGATTAAAAGAAAACTATAAACCAAAAGCTATCTCTATATATCGAGACTATCTTTAAAAATAAAGGTGAAATAAGAACATTCCCAGGTAACACTGAGTTTGTTGCTAGAACACTTACTTTAAAGAAATACTAATGAAGTCTTCCATGCTGAAAGGAGATGAGACTCAAATCCAGAGGAATAAAGGAAAAGCAAAAGAAATGTTAATATGTGGGTAAATATAAAAAACTATATAAATACATTTTTTCTTTTCTTTTAATTTCTTTATAACTTATGAAGTAATAACTAATATTGTATTGCTGGCTTTATAACATATAAATAAAATGTGTAAGATACTAATAGCACAAAGAAGGGGAGAACGGAGATATATTGAAGAAAAGTTGCTACCTTTCACCAGAATTAAGTCAGTATCAGCCTGAAGTAGATTGTGACAAGTTAAGACTTAGATTGTAATCCCTAGGGCAATGACTAAGAAAAAAATTTAACATATGTAGTTAAAAATATGTGAATGGGCCAAATATTCTAACCATAAGAATTGATAAGAAGCAGGATCAATTTACATGATGTCTATAATACACACTTTAGATTCAAAGATAAAAATAGGTTGAAAGTAAAAGGATGGTGAAAGATAAACCCTGCAAACAGCAGCCATAAGACAGCTGGAGTGGCTCTGTGAAAATCAGGGAAAATACATCATAACACAAGAAATGTTAGTAGAGCAAAAGAAGGACATTTTATGATGATAAAATGTCACTATATCAGAGAGATATAACAATTATAAATGAATACATATCTAACAACAGAATTTCAATGTACATGCAGTAAAAGCTGACAAAACTGAAAGAAGTAGGTATTTCAACAATTCTAGTTGGAGACACCAATACCCCACTCTCGGTAATCAATGGAGCAACTATCAAGAAAATCATCAAGATTATAGATAAGTTGAACAATACCATTAACCAACTATATCTAACTGATATTTATACAACACATTTGGGTCTCCATGGGTTGGAATTGACTCGACAACAAGAAGTTTGGTTTTTGGTTTGGCACCCAATAACAGCAGAATACATACTCTTTTAGAGTATACATGGAACATTCTTCAGGATAGACCATAAAACAAGTCCCAATTTTTTAAATGATTGAAATTATTCTCAATGTGTTCTCTGAAAACAACAGAATTAAATAAGAAATTAACAGAAATAGCTTTGTGGAATTCCCAAATATTTGGAAATTAAACAACAGATTTCTTAATTTCTTAACTCGCACAGGAAATTAAAAAATATTTTGAAATGAATAAAAATAAAAACAACATATCAAACTTATGGGATGCAGTAAGTAGACATTAGACAGAAATTTATAGCTTTTAATGTTTGGCTCAGAAAAGAAGAATCTCAAAAGAAGAGCAAATTAAATCCAAAGCAATCAGAAGGTAAGAAAAAATAAAGATCAGAGCACACATCAATAAAAACAGAAGAAACAAATAGAGAAAAATCAATGAACCCAAAAGTTGAGTCTTTGAGAAGATCAGTAAAATTCATAAACTTTTAGCTAGGTTGACCAAGATACAGGGAAAGCATAAACTACCGAGGTTAGGAATGAAAGAAGGAACATCACTACCAATCCAACAGAACTTAAAAGGATTGTAGGGCAACGTTGTCAACAACTTTATAGAAACAACTTAGATAAAATGGACAAAACAGCAAATCTAATTCAAGACATAGAAAATCTAAATGGACCTGTAACAAGTAATGAAATTGATTTAGTAATATACATAAAGGAAAGTCTAGGCTCAACTGGCTTTACTGGTGAATTCTATCAAATATTTAAACAATAAATAATAATAAACATTCACAAAATTTTCCAGAAAATAGAGGAGGGAGGAACACATCCCTACTCATTCTATGAGGCCATACAAAGGCATCACAATATTGCTCATGAAAGTAGACAAAAAAATCCTTTCAAAAAGTATTACTAAACCAAACCCAGAAACATAAAAAGGATTATACACCATGACTGTTATGGATTGAATTATGTCCCCCCAAAATAAAAAAAATAATAATTTTTTTCCCCCAAATATATGCTATAAATCCTAACCTCTGTGCCTGTGGTTATAATTCCATTTGGGAATGGGTTGTCTTTGTTATGTTAATGAGACAGGATTAGTGTATGGTCTATCTTGAGTCAAGATCTTTTGAGATAGAAACGAGAAAAAACTCAAGCTAGCAAGACACATGGAGATCTCCGAGGAACCAAGAGGCAGAAGCTGAAGAGACAGGCCTTCCCCCAGAGCTGACAGAGAGAGAGAGAGCCTTCCCCTAGAGCCAGAGCTCTGAATTTAGACTCTTAGCCTCCTAAACTGTGAGAAAATAAATTTCTGCTTGTAAAAGCCATCCATTTGTTGTATTTCTGTTATAGCAGCACTAGATAACTAAGACAACGATCAAGTGGGATTTATCCTAGGATGCAAGGTTGGTGTAGCATCCAAAAATTAATTAATGCAATATATGATATTAATAGAATAAAGGACAAAACCCACGTGATCATGTCAATACATGCCGAAAAAGCATTTGACAAAATCCAACACCCATTCATGATGAAACTCTCAACAAATAGCAATGTAGAGGAACTTCCTCAACCAATAAAAGGCTGTATGAAAACGTACAGCAAACATCATACTTAACAGTGAAAGATTAAAGGCATTCCCCTAAGTTTGGGAACAATGCAAGGCTGTCTACTCGCACCACTTCCATTCACTATTATATTGGAAGTTCTAGCCAGTCAATAAGGCAAGAAAAAGAAATTACAGACATCCAGATTGGAAAAGAAGGAATAAAACTGCATTTGTAAATAGTATGATCCTGTATCTGAAAAATTCTAGTGAATCTAAAAACACAATTAGAGCTATTAAGTGAGTTTTTCAATGTCATACAAAAATCAATACACAAATATCATCTGTATTTCTATATAATGCTAATGAATAATCCAAAAATAAAGCAAATGATTCAATTTACAACAGCATCAAAAAGAATAAAATACTGAGAAATAAATGTAACAAAAAGTGTAAGATCAGAAAAGTACAAAACATTGCTAAGAGAAATTGAAAAAGATCAAAATAAATGGAGAAATATACCATGTTCATGAACTGAAAGATTCAAAATTGTTAAGATGGCAATTTTCCCCAAATTGATCTATAGATACAACACAATCCTAATAAAAAATCCTTCTAGGCCTTTTTGGTACAATTTTACAAGCTGATCCTCAGATTACTCATAGTGACCCTATAGGACAGAGTAGAACTGCCCCATAGAGTTTCCAAGGAGCGCCTGGCGGATTCGAACTGCCAACCCTTTGGTGGGCAGCTGTAGCACTTAGCCATTACACCGCCAGGGTTGCTATGAGTCGGAATTGCCTGGAAGGCACTGGGTAGGTTTTGGGATCCTCAAATTTACATGAAAATACAAGGTATCTAAATAGCAAACAATTTCGAAAGAGGAAGAACGTAACTGGAGAATTTACCTGTTTTCAAAACTTATAAAATAACAGTAGTCAAGACTGTATGATAATGGTGCAACACTAGACATATAGCTGCGTGGAACAGAATAGGAAGTCCAGAAAACCCTTACATTTAGGTCACCTGATTTCCTACAAAGGTGCCAAGGCAATTCAACTGGGAAAGGGTACTCTTCTCAATAAATGGCCAATTGGATATCCATATGTAAAAACAATAAAAAAAAAAAGAACCCTTAGACTCTTACCTCACATCATACATAAAAATTAACTCAAAAAGGACATAGACTTAAATTAAAACCCAAAACTACAAAATCTGAAGGAAACAGGAGAAAATCTTTGTGACCTTGGCTTAGGATATCCAACGCACAATTCATAAAAGGAAAAAACTGATAAATTGGAATTCATCAAAATTCAAAACTTTTACACTTCCAAAGACATCATGAAAAAACATCATGAAGAGATCATGAAGACAAGCCACAGCATGGAGAAAAATATTTACAAATTACATATCTAGCTAAGGACATATCTGAAATATGTAAAAAAAAAAAAAGTTTTACAGCTCAATAAGACAAACAACTCAATGAAAAATGGGCAAAAGATTTTAATAGACCTTTCACCAAAGAAGATATATGAATGGCTAACAATCACATGAAAAGGTATCCCATCATTAATCATTAGGAAATGCAAACTAAAAACCAGTACATGTTCATTAGAAAAGCAATAATCCAAAAGTCTAACAATACATAGTGCTGGTGAGGGTGTAGAGAAATTAAAACCCTCATACATTACTGGTAGGAATGTAAAATGGTACAATCACTTTGGAAAAGTTTATCAGCAACTGAAAATGTTAAACATAGTGTTATCATATGACCCAGTAATTCCACTCCTAGGTATATATATCAAAGAGAAAATAAAATATATTCCCACTAAGAGTTTATGTTAACAGTCTATCACTAAATTCTACACCTGAAGAATGATGAATCAGCAAATGTTGTGTTATATACATTTTTACAATAAAAAAGAGTTTATGTGAATATTCATAGCAGCATTATTCATAATAGCCAAAATCTGTAAATAAATGAAGTGTCCTCTTGGTGAATGGATAAAGAAAATCTGATATATGTATATATTGGAATACTATTCAGCAATAAAAAGGAATGAACAACTGATAATACCACATGTATCATGGATAAACATTATGCTAAGCCAAAGGAGCCAGACACAAAAGACTAGACATCGTATGATTCCATTTATGTGACATTTCTAGAAAAGGCAAATCTATAGAGACAGAAAGCAGATCGTTGGTTGCCAGAGCCTGGAGGTTGGCGTGGGATTGGCCGCAAATGCACACAAGAGAAGTTTTTGGGATGACAGAAATATTCTGAAAGTGAATTGTGGTGTGAGTTGTACAGCTTTATGCATTTATTAAAAATCATTCAATTGTCCACAGGTAAATTTTATGATATGCAAATTATACCTTAATAAACTATTAAACAAAACAAACAAAAATTCCCCATTTTAAAATGTTCACAGTTAATTCAAATTCTTAAAGAACCTGGGTGAGAAAAAAAATATACCAAGGCTCCAGGCAAAAGACATTGGGCTGCCAATTTGCAACCTCAGTGCTAGGGTGTAGGGACCAAACGAAAAACCAAACCTGGTGCCGTGGAGTCTATTTCAACTTACAGCGACCCTATAGGGCAAAGCAGAATTGCCCCATAGGGTTTCTAAGGAGCGACTGGTGGATCCGAAACTGCCGACCTTTTGGTTAGCAGCCAAGCTCTTAACCACTGTGCCACCAGGGCTGCAGGGACAGGAATTTTAATAAAACAAAATCCTTGTCCTCCGGGAGTTAAGACCCGAAGGGAGAAAATGGAACTGTAAACAGTTGTAAAACCTTATGATAAGTACTGTGGTGGTGCACACAGGGAGGTATGGGGTTCCAGAGAACTCCTAGCTCTGACAGGGCAGGGGTGGAGGTGCCATAGAGGAGATGGGTTTTGAAGGATAAGTGGGGATTCAGAAGATTGCAGGTGCAGAAAGTGGAGAAGTCGGCATGACATTGCCAGGCAAAGGGAATAGAATGAGCAAAGACTTGGAGGTGTGAGAAAAAATTTTCTTTTTTAAAAAAATTTATTGCATTTTAGGTGAAAGTTTACAGTGCAAATTAGTTTCTCATTCAAAAATTTATACACTAATTGTATTGTGTCATTGGTTGCAATCCCTCCAATGTGTCAGCACTCTCGCCCTTTCCCTTTCTACCCTGGGTTCCCTGTGTCCATTTGTCCAGTTTTCCTGTCCCTTCCTGCCTTCTCATGTTGCCTTTGGGCAGGAGTTGCCCATTTGGTCTCATATACTTGACTGAACTAAGAAGCATGTTCCTCATGTGTGTTACTGCTTGTTTTATAGGACTGTCTAATCTTTGGCTGAAAAGTGGGCTTCAGGAGTGACTTCAGTTTTGAGTTAGCGGGGGGTCTAGGGGCTATAGTTTTGGGAGTTTCTCCAGTCTCTCTCAGACCAGTAGGTCTAGTCTTTTTTTGTAATCTGAATTTTGTTCTACATTTTTCTCCAGCTCTGTCTGTGACCTTTTGTTGTGATTCCTGTCAGAGAGGTTGGTGATGATAGCTGGGCACCATGTAGTTCTGGCCTCAGGCTGGTGGAGGCTGTGGCTCATGTAGTCCTTTAGTCCTTCGAACTAATATTTTCCTTGTGGCTTTGCTTTTCTTCATTCTTCTTTGCTTTGGACTGGGTGGAACCAACAGATGTATCCTAGATGGCCGTTTACAAGCTTTTAAGACCCCAGACGCTACTCAACCAAAGTAGGGTGTAGAACACTTTCTTTATGAACTATGTTATGCCAATTGACCTAGATGTCTCCCAAGACAATGGTCCCGAGCCCTCAGTCCCAGCAACTTGGTCCCTCAAGGTGTTTGGGTGCGTCTAGGAAACTTTTATGACTTCACCTTCGTCAAGCTGTGCTGACGTTTCCTACATAGGTCTACCTTGGAGATATTGCAGTTTCCATTCCAGATCATCACAATAAAGCAAATATTGCAATAAAGTGAGTTACATGAATTTTTTGGCTTCCCACTAAATATAAAAGTTATGTTTGCAGTATATTGCAGTCTATTAAGTGTGGAAGAGCATTATATCTTAAAAAACAATGTACATAGCTTAATTAAAACATACTTTATTGCGAAAAGATGATAACCATCATCTGAGCCTTCAGGATTCATAATCTTTGCTGGTGGAGGGTCTTGCCTCATTGTTGATGGCTGCTGACTGATCAGGATGGTGGTTGCTGAAGGTTGGGGTGGTTGTGGCAATTTCTTAAAGACAGACAATGAAGTTTGCCTCATCGATTGACTCTTCCTTTCACAAATCATTTCTCTGTAGTATGTGTTGCTGTTTGATAGCCTTTTACCCACAGCAGAACTTCTTTAAAAATGGAATCAATCCTTTCAAACCCTGCCACTGCTTTATTAACTAAGTGTATGTAATATTCTAAATCCTTTGTTATCATTTCAACAATGTTCACAGCATCTTCACCAGGAGTAGATTCCATCTCAAGAAACCACTTTCTTTGCCCATCCATAAGAAGCAACTCCTCATCTGTTAAAAGTTTTATCATGAGATTGCAGCAATTCAGTCACATCTTCAGGCTCCATTTCTAATTCCAGTTCTTCTGCTATTTCCACCACTTCTGCATTTACTTCCTCCGTTGAAGTCTTGAATCCCTCAAGGTCATCCACAAGGGCTGGTATCAACTTCTTCCAAAGTCCTGTTAATGTTGATATATTCACCTCCTCCCATGAATCATGAATGTTCTTAATGGCAACTAGAATGATGAATCCTTTCCAGAAGTTTTTCGATTTACTTTGCCAAGATTCATCAGATGAATCACTATCTATGGCAGCTATAGCTTTACAAAATGTATTTCTTAAATAGTAAGACTTGAAAGTCAAAATTACTCCTTAATCCGTGGCCTGCAGAATGGATGTTGTGTTAGCAGGCTTGAAAACAACATTAATCTCCTTGTACATCTCCATGAGAGCTCTTGGGTGGCAAGGTGCCTTGTCAATAAGTGTAATATTTTGAGAGGAGTCTTTTTTCTGAGCAGTAGGTCTCAACCGTATTTAAAAATAATAATAAAAAAAAAGCCTGTTGCTGTTGAGTTGATTCCAATTCATAGTGACCTATAGGTCTCAACAGCAGGCTTAAAATACTCAGTAAACCATGTTGTAAGCAGATGTGCTGTCATCCAGGCTTTGTTGTTCCATTTACAGAGCATAGGCAGAGTAGACGTAGCATAATTCTTAACAGCTCTACCGTTTCTGGAATGGTAAACGAGCACTGGCTTCAACTTAAAATCACCAGGTGCATTAGCTCCTAACAAGAGAGTCAGTCTGTCCTTCGAGGCTTTAAAGCCAGACATTGACTGCTCTCTAGCTATCAAAGTCCTAGACGGCATCTGCTTCCAATATAAAGCTGTTTTGCCTACGGATTTTCTGCAAAGCCGTTTAGTGTAGCCACCTTCATCGTTCATCCCAGCTAGATCTTCTGGATAACATGCTGTAGCTTCTACATCAGCGCTTACTGCTTCCCCTTGCACTTTTATGTATTGAGATGGCTTCATTCCTTAAACCTCACGAACCAAACTCTGCTAGCATCAAACTTTTCTTTTGCAGCTTCCTCACTTCTCTCAGCCTTCACAGAATTGAAGAGAGTTTGGGCTTTGCTCTGGATTAGGCGTTGGCTTAAGGGAATGTTGTGGCTGGTTTGATCTATCCAGACCACTAAAACTTTCTCCATATCAGCAGTAAGGCTGTTTGGCTTTCTTATCATTTGTGTTCACTTTTAATTTCCTTCAAGAACTTTTCCTTGGCATTCACAAATTGGCTGTTTGGTGCAAGAGGCCTAGCTTTTGGCCTATCTCAGCTTTGACATGCCTTCCTCACTAAGCTTAATCATTTCTAGCTTTTGATTTAAAGTGAGAGATGTGCAACTCTTCCTTTCACTTGAATACTCAGAGGCTATTATAGGGTTATTAATTGGCCTAATTTCAATATTGTCATGTCTCAGGGAATAGGGAGGCCCTAGGAGAGGAAAAGAGATGGGGGAATGGCCAGTTGGTGGAGCAGTGAGAACACACACATTTATTAATTTTGCTGTCTTATATGGGTGTGGCTCATAGCGCCCCCAATTACAATAGTAACATCAAAGATCACAGATCACCATAACAGATATAATAATAGTGAAAAAGTTTGAAATATTGTGAGAAGTACCAAAATGTGACACAGAGACAAGAAGTGAGCACATGCTGTTGGAAAAATGGCGCCGATAGACTTGCTCCGCACAGGATTGCCACAAACCTTCAATTTGTAAATACCATAGTTATCTGTGAAGCACAATAAAGCAAAGTGCAATAAAATGAGGTATGCCTATGCTGTGCGTTGTCTTTCTCTTCACCAAAGTTGACACTTGTCCACCATCTAGTTAATGACTTCTCCTCCCTACCCCTCCTCGAGAAAGTAATTTTCATTCAGAGAACTGGGAGGGTGGGAGACATGGCGCACGTGAACGCTAAGAAGAGCCGGAAAGCAAGGCAGGGGCCAGATCATGAAGGACATGGCAGGCTACTTTAAAACCTTTAAACAAGGGGTTAAGCAGGATTTATTTGTTGGAGGGGAGTCCCTGTGTGGTGTAAAAGGTTAATGTGATGGGTTGCTAATTGAAAGGATGGCGGTTCAAGTCTACTGAAAGGTGCCTCAGAAGAACGATGTGCTAATCTGCTTCTAAAATATTGGCCATTGAAAATCCTATGCAGCACAGTTCTACTCTGACACAGAATGGGGTCACCGTGAGTCAGAGGAGAATCCATGGCAACTGGTTTGGTTTTGCTATTTGTTGGTTGCACAGCTCAGACATGCTCCTTTGGACTAACTTAAATTTGCATATTTTGTCAACATCACTGAACTCATTTAAAAACATTCATTTATATACTGTACCAGGCATTGTTTTAATGCTTTATGTAAACTCACTTAATCCAGTCAACACTGGTTCTCAAAATCTTGCCTGCATCAGAATCTCCTGGACATCTTGAAGCAGACATTCCAGAGTCTCTGATTTAGTAGGCCCGAGGTGGGGGTCAAGAATTTATGCTGATGCTGCTGGCCCAGGGAACGAATTGTGAGAACCACCACTTCACATAAACCTTTTAAGGAAGGTGCTGTTATCATTACTATCATTCCCATTTTACAGATGAGGAAACAGGTACAAGGTTAAGCAACTTGCCTAAGGCCCTACACCTCTTAGTGATAGAGCTAGGATTTAATGTCAGCCCTGTCTCCTAGTTCAAAGGTGGTGAACGAGCATATATAAAGGACGACATTTTCAATCCTTGTCTGCAACTATCATATATCGATCATATATATATCTATCTATAATATATTCGTATGTATGTATATAAATATAAATTATACCCACTGGGCCATAACGACATCTGAGATAAGAGTTAGAAATGTTAACTGATGGCAGGGGGTTGGAGATAAAGTCTTTGAAAACTCTTAGGCCTTTCCAATAAAGTTTTATTTTGATCCTACTCGGACGAAGCCAGGATTTAGGAAAGCACAAATTATCAACGTACAAAACGACTGATTAAATGTGTAAAAGGAAACCGCATTAAGTTAAAAGTCACAACTCAAGAATGAATTGTGCATGCATACTCAGTATGTGGCTTTAAATATACTTATTTTTAATTTTTTGTAAATTCTGAAAACTAACAGCATCTAGAGAAAATAACCTTGGCACACACGCTCCTTCTGGGGGGCCCGAGATGAAAACAGCAATTCTTTCATGAATCTGCGAGCTTTTCACATCTTGATCTAATTTGTAGCATCTCCCTGGTTTTCGTTCCAATAAACAACTTCTTCCTTAAATCGGTGGCATTATGTTATTTTTGAGATCTGAATCACAGGGACTGTAATACAAGCCTGCATGTCCCATCTTGTCGTTCTGTAGAGTGCTGTATATCTAATTAAAGCTTCTTACAGGTCCATAAAAAGACCTAACATTAAAAAAGCAGCGCATGTTAGAGAAAGCCCCAGGGCAGACTAGAGAAGGGGTTTCTTCATTAACAAGAAGCACATTTGCTTAAATTCGAAGTTACGGAATAATATTTTAATTTGTACTTGAAATTTTAAAATATTACCCGAGCATAATCAGATCATGTTACCACATTTATGGTGTAGAACTGAAAATGGGTCACATTCTTGCCAGCAGCACTCCAGCTTCCCAAGAAACGCTGGAGATGAATAAATGATTTAACACATGGCCAGTACTGCATTCCCTCTCGCTGGCGGAGAGTTGGAGCCGACTTTACTTAAATCACTTTATTGTTATGTTCCTTTTAATTCATTGTTTTGCTATTCCTCTGCCCTCGTTATTCTTTATTTTTTATAATTTTTATTGTGCTTTAAGTGAAAGTTTACAAGTCAGTCTCTCACACAAAAACCCATATACACCTTGCTACATACTTCCAATTACTCTCCCCCTAATGAGACAGTCTGCTCTCTCCCTCCACTCTCTCTTTTGGTGTCCATTTCGCCAGCTTCTAACCCCCTCCACCCTCTCATCTCCCCTCCAGGCAGAAGATGCCAACGTAGTCTCAAGTGTCCACCTGATCCAAGAAGCTCACTCCTCACCAGCATCCCTCTCCAACCTTCATTGTCCAGTCCAATCCACGTCTGAAGAGTTGTATGCCCTCGTTATTCTTACAAAATTTATTCAAAACCTCAGTTACAGAGCAATGATATTATAAATGCTCTATTTTTCAAGGGCTTATTTATTATGACCACTGTGTGTGTGGTACTGTTACATCTCTGGGACTAGAGACCTGTGGGTGGAGGCCTTTAACCACTGGAATTCCCTTGGGAGACCATTAGAGTGGTATTTTTTTCCCTTTAGTTGGCTACAGGGTTCCCTGAGAAATGATACCTCCCTGAGGGAGAAGGTGCATGGCCTTCCCAGCTTTCTAGCCACAAAGGAACGAATTCTATGAATCCAAATTAGGAGCTCTTGCTTAACATGCTGCTAGTTAGAATGGCAACGTGAAAACGAGATTATTCTTGTATGGTTTTTCCTAGTCAGAGAAATCCCAGAGATGGGGTCTTGACTCAGCCCTGAGAGGCAAAGGCCCAGCCTGAGGCTTTCCTGGGCACAGACTCCATCACTCAATGCCAAGGCATAAGGGTAACTGGGAGTCCCCCTTTAACAGAAAACCTTACCTTTTAAGCCTGAGACTCAAAGGGTTTGCACCTTCTAACAATCCATTCCTGCCTCCCAATCATCTCGAGACATGCAAAGTGGATGCTGTGGAGAAAGGCTGCAAGAAAAGGCTTCTGACATTTGCAGGTTTGCAGAGGTTTGCTAAGGCCATCTAAATTTCTCAATCCTGTCAATCTAACCAAACTTGGTGCATCTAGGCAGCTTTTTTTTTTTTTTTTTTTGGTGTTATGTCCTTCTTTGTCAGGGGTTCTTTCTTGGGTGAGGGCAGAAAGGGGGAAAAGTGGGTTGGAGGAACCTGGTATCCAGTTTGTTGGGGCTCCCTTCCAGGAACCCTGGAGAGCCAATGTCCATGTGCCAAAGGTTCAGGGGTGGGAACCAGGAGCTGCCTTCCTCCCACCCCCACCCCGACCCCTCCAGCCTGCTCTAAACTCCCTTCCCAGGCACCTGACCCATGATCCACGGAACCATCCAGTGCCACGACTAATGCCTGGTGTGTTTTTCAGCCCAGACTTCATGTATTTTAATACTTTACACTACCTTTTACCTTTCCATGCTGTTTCCAGAGGAGACAGTCTGGTTGAGCCAGTGTCTCTGCTGACCTTTAAAACCAGCACTGCATTTAGATGCTGGGCTTCTCTCCTTTGTTTAAATAACAACAGGATCAACAAAAGTCTTTCAAATCAGATTCCCATAAGGAATTAACTGCAGAGAACGAACATATGTGTAAATACACATACATGCAAGTATATATAAACCCTATGGGGCTCTACTCTGTTCTATAGGGTCGGCTATAAGTTCAACTGACTCCAGGGCACCTAACAACAAAATGTATATATACATATATATATTTATTTATTGAAACCCTAGTGGCTAGTGGTTAACAGCTACGGCTGCTAACCCAAAGGTCAGCAGTTCCAATCCACCAGGCGCTCCTTGGAAACCCTGTGGGGCAGTTCTTCTCTGTCCTATAGGGTCACTATGAGTTGGAATCCACTCGACCGCAACGGGTTTGGTTTTACATATGTATACATATACACACACCCACATACATGTTGTTGTTAGGTGCTGTGGAATAGGTTCCATCTCATAGCGACCATACACACAAGGGATCGAAACACCGCCCGGTCCTGCGCCATCCTCACAATTGTTGCTATGCATGAGCCCCTTGTAGCAGCCACTGTGTCAATCCATCTCGTTGAGGGTCCTCCTCTTTTTCGCTGACCCTCTACTTCACCAAGCATGATGTCCTTCTCCAGCGACTGATTCCTCCTGATAACGTGTCCGAAGCATGTGAGACGTAGTCACACACACACATATATGCGTATAAATTTTTTCCGCCTTTCTTCGACCTGGGCGGGAGATCGGGTGAACCCCGCTCTCCGGCCTCCCTCCGCCCCCCGCCTCAGAAGCAGAGTCAAGTGCGAGCGCGGTTCCTTCGCTCCGATTTCCCCCGACAGCTCGCGCTACTTTTTCCGGCCATTGTCCGGTGTCCCTGGTGCTTCCTCCTCCACAGTCCCCCATCCTCCCCGGGCACTTCGCCCGCTTCCTCCCGCCAGCCGCAGTCCAGATCCGCTCCGGTCGGGTCCCTGCCAGCACGCCCTCCAGCAGCCCGCGCCCCGGGGCCCGCAGGTGCGCGCCGCCCCGCCCCGCCCCGCCCCGCCCCGCCCGCGGCCCCGCCCCGTCGCCCGCGTCACAGTGACGCGCCGCCCGCGCAGGCGCAGCTCTGCTCTCACCCCCACCGCGGCCGGCCGCCCGCTCGGTATTATGATTAGCGCTGGCTGCGGGCACCGGGCGGCTGGGAGGGAGTCTTCAGCGCCGCGGCCGCTGCGGACCGACGGCCGTCTGCTGGCTGAGGTAGGGGCCGGCGCTGAGCGCGGCGGGGCGCGGCGGCCGTGGGCGGGGGCGCGGGGCCGGCCTCGGCGCCTCGGCAGTCCCCGCGGCTCCCGGGCTGGGAGCGCGGGCCGGGCGGCCGCCGCGGGCGGAAAGTAAGTTGCGCGCTCCCCGCGCCCGGAGCCGGCCTCAGCGCGCGGCCCGGGAGGACCCGGGGCCCGGGCTGCGGCGGCCCCGACCCTGCGCGGCGGTGGCGCGGCCTGGCGGCTGGGCGGCGGCGGGGCCCGGGCGGGACCGTCACTGCGGCGGCCGGCCGCGGGTGCCCGGAGGCCCTGCCCTTGCGGCCGCGGCGGGATTGCGGCACCTCGGGAGGCGCCCGCATCCCCGCGCCCCGCCCCGGAGCGGGCCGAGTGCGGCGCCCGCGGGGCCGCGGCGCCCTGTCCGGCTCCCCGCGCTCAGGTTCCCTCAGCAGGGTGTGTTCTGTCCTCTCAATTTGTTTTCCTTTTTCAAAGGAATCTGAAGATCTGGCCGCAGCCAGGGGGTTCCTCGATAAAATGCAGCCTTACAATAGATCGGGGATGTTGTTGTCGGTAGGGAAAGGGCAACGGGGTAGGAAGGAGGAGCAGTGCCGTCCCCGAGGGAGAGCTAGGATTTTTTTTTGCTTTTGGGAAACCTCCGTTCCTTTTTGTAGTCATCGCCTGTTGATTTCTTTCTGGACCATTTTACAAAGACCTTCCTGCCTTTTACTTGGACTTGGGATCCAGGAAAGTGGCAGGCTTTCGTCCTGGGTGTTCTGGACCTCTGCTATTCCTAACAGTTGGATCAAATACAACCCAGTAGCTTCAGAGGGAGTTCGGTTCCAGTTGGGGATTTGTGGGAAATTTAGCCGTAGACTTCTTGAATCTGTAGACTTCCGAAGATACAGGACTTTTCAAACTGTCAAATTACTTTTTTTCCCCCCTTTCTTTTAATTGAGTGTATTCTCAAAAGCTGACTTTAACCGGTTTCGCATTTTGTGAAGTTTAAAGGCTTGCAAGCGATGGAGCTGCAAATGTTGGGCATCCTGGTGAATTTGCACCAAATTTCTGTCAAACATTGAATGCCTCCGTTTGGGATTCTTGTATGGGCTTGTGAAGCTGTGTCCGCAATGAGACGGTTGTCTGTAATTTATCAGGATGTACTTTAAAGCCTGGGGGTTGTCAGGGCTTATGTAATCAATTTGTTAATTTACAATCTTGATACATTGCTTCCCAGATTTATAAAATCATTCCCTTAAGGAAATCTGTCTTCAGCGTCTGCTTAAATATTTCTCTGGGAATTGGATTCCTGAAGAGGAATATACTGTACAAGTGATGATTGACAATCACTAATCAGACTATCTTCTTTAAAACAAAACAAAACAAAAAACAAAAAATTGACTGTTTTATCCAAATGTCTGTATAATTGTCCCTGTGAGGAAAAGAGGTGGCATTCCCATTTTGCAGAACTAGAAATGAGAGAAATTACATGACATTCCCAAGGTCACATGAAGCCGTGTAGGAATTGGCAGTCAGGTTCACAATGCTTGTTTTCTTAAATACTCTTATCTTCAAGGCTTTCTGGACATGGAC
Organism: Elephas maximus indicus; assembly: GCF_024166365.1. Taxonomy (NCBI): domain Eukaryota; kingdom Metazoa; phylum Chordata; class Mammalia; order Proboscidea; family Elephantidae; genus Elephas; species Elephas maximus. The sequence goes on from NC_064838.1 coordinate 47,775,878, forward strand.
TCTTTCAGCCTTTGGCTTTGAGTGCCACCTTTCTATCTTTTAAAATTTTGCATAATCGGTTTTTATGGTTGTGTTTGTATACAAAAATTACGCTAACTATTAATTCTTTGTGATTCTGGGTAAATTTTTCTCATTATTATTGCAGTAAGATCCATTAGTTTAAAACACACTGGAAGTCAGGAGTTGTTTTTATTTTTCTCAATCAGAAATATACATGGGGCCTTTATGGTTCAAATTTAGTCTCATAATCCTAAAAGGAAGGCTTATTAAATGTACTTATTAAAATTGAGAGGAGCCATGGTGGCTCAGTGGTTAAGGGCTTGGCTATACATGGGAAGGTTGGTGGTTCGAACCCACCAGCCGCTCTGCCGGAGGAAGATGTCAGTCTGCTTCTGTAAAGAGTACAGCCTTGGAAACCCTATGAGGCAGTTCTGTTCTGTCCTATAGGGTCACTATGAGTTGAAATTAACTCGATGGCAACGAGTTTGGTTTTGGTTTTATTAAAATTAGAGCCCTGGTGGCCCAGCGGTTAAGAGCTCAGCTGCGAACCAAAAGGTCGGCAGTTTGAATCCACCGGCCGTTCCTTGGAAGCCCTATGGGGCAGCTCTACTCTGTCCTATACGGTCACTATGAGTCGAAATCGACTGAACGGCAACGAGTTTAATGTTTTGGCTTTTATTAAAATTGAAGGGCTTTCATATTTTTAGTAGTCACAGGAAATACTATGGGTGTTTCCCTCATATAGAAAGTGAAACTAAATAGAAAAAAGTTGTTTATTTTTGGAGATATTGAGCAGCCATGGCTCTAAGCCCTGGTATAAATAAGGCATGATTTCCTCCCTGTAGCAGCTTGTCTGAACCTAAGAGCTTGTTGTATTGCCCAGAAAGAAAAGGGTGCAAGCAAACTTAACATGTGGCCAGAATTTTAGGAATTAAAAACATAACTGAGAAACTGTAAAGCCTTGGTTTAACTGCCTCCCCGCTGTTTGCTTATCAACTAAAAGACAGAGGTTTTAGCCAAGATGCTTTTGTTGAAAAACTGTTATTCAGAATTTAGGTACTTTTTGGTGTGCGTGTATGTGTAGGTAAAGTCTTAGCGCAGTTTAGGTGGAAAAGTTGCATAGATCCTAGAAGTTTTAAAGACAAATGTAACCTTTGATTTTTTATTCATGGAACCTTTGTGTGTCTGTTTTTGGGGCCCTGGGTTAGAAGGAGGAGCCTTGATGGCACCGGTAGTTAAGCACTCAGCTGGTAACTGAAAGGTCAGTGCTTCGAGCCCACCAGCTACTCTGCCAGAGAAAGATGTGGCAGTCTGCTTCTGTAAAGATTACAGCCTTGGAAACCCTATGAGGCAGTCCTACTCTGTCCTGTAGGGTTTGGGAGTTAGAGAGGGAGCCCTGGTAGCACGGTAGTTAAAGCACTCGGCTCTAACCGAATGGTCAGAGGTTTGAACTCACTGGCCTCTCTGAGGGATAAAGACGTGACATCCTGCTTCCATAAAGATTTACAGCCTTGGAAACCCTGTTGTAATCTACTAGAGGGCAGTGGGTTTGGCTTCTGGCTTGGGTTAGAGGGTAAAGAGCCCTGGTGGTGCAGTGGTTAAAAGCTCGGCTGCTAACCAAAAGATCAGTGGTTCAAACCCACCAGCTCCTCGCTGCTTCCATGGAGATTACAGCTTTGGAAACACTATGGGGCAGTTCTACTCTGTCCTCTAGGGTTGTTATGAGTCGGAACCCACTCTACAGCAATGGGTTTTTTTTTGGGTTAGAGGGTAGTAGTAATAGAAAAGTGAATAAAAACCAGCTCTGCCTTAAGGAGCTTATGGGCCATTGTGTGTGGGTGGGGGGGGGAGTTTATTGGTAGATAACCTGGGTGAACAGTAACAGTGTGATCAGATGAGTGCTGTGGTGAGGCATAGGCAAATCCCGGAGGAGAGACACAGAGATGGGGGCAATGAATAACCTGATTTGGGAATGGTTGACAGAGGTGGTAGTAGATGAGCTGGCTTGAAGGACTGGTGGAGTTCCCAGGCTGAGAAAAGGGGAAAGGGCTCAGAGGGTTCAGGAAGGATCTGAAGATAAGGCCAAGTGGTGGGGAAAGAACTTAGATCCAAGTGGGTGAAAGGGACTTGAGGGAGAGACAGTGCCGCTGCTGTTTTTCAAAGAGTTTAAAAAGGAAGGGGGAGAAGTGGGGGTAGTAGCTTAAGGGGGTGGGAGAGGAAGGGTTTTGGGTATTTTTCGTTGGGAAGAGCTGGTATAAAATTGCCTGGGCTTAATGGCACTTTGAGTGACTGTGGGCACTGGAGGAAACCCTGGTGGTGTAGTGGTTAATTGCTGTGGCTGCTAACCAAAAGATCAGCAGTTCGAATCTGGCAGGCACTCCTTGGAGACCCTGTGGGGCAGTTCTACTCTGTTCTGTAGGGTCGCTATGATTCGGAATCGACCCGGCGGCAGTGGGTTTGGTTTTGTGTGTGTGTATGGGCACCGGGACTGTGTGGATGGTCCGGAGCTGCGTTATTCACGCTGTGGGTCATTTCCTCGTCGTCTGCTTTTCTGCACGTCTCCTTCTGGTTGTGGCCCTGTGTCCGTGGGAAACCATTTCTTGCCTTAAGGGGAGGACCCTGTCTAAAGGGGATTCCTTCTCTGCCCTCCCTGAACATTTATTCTCTGCTGTCACTTCCAGAGCCTTCCGAGATTCTGCTTTGGCACCTCCAGCATCTGGCCTCTGCTCAGGTAGGCTCTTCAATGAAAAATCAGGCCTCTTTTCCCCTCCTTACTTGTCGTGTTGTGCCACTCAGCCTGTTGCTATGTGGCTACTCAGCAGTTACTTCAAAGTCGGAGGGCACCGTCTGCCAGTCCCATGTGATGTTTTAAGTTCTGGAGCATCTCTACCCAAAGCAAATACCAAACCCGTTGCTGTCAAGTCAGTTCTGGCTCATGGTGACCCTAGGTTGGATCTGTCTGTATATCTAAACACATGCCACCTCACCAACGTATTTACCTGGATCATTTAAGGTAGGTTATCAAGTCAGCACTCCAGACGCGTGGGCAGCAGGACCTGTAACTGGTAAGATCACAGACCACTGGGCCTCAGTTTCTCAGTTGTTGACATGCAGTTATCTTTCTCACACTCAAAAGAATGTCACCTCATTGAAGGCAGGGACTATGTCTTCGGTCTCTATATCCCCAGTTCAGAGTAATACATGGCGCACAGTCAGTGTTCCCAAGAAGTGCCTTGATAAAGAAACTTTAAAAATCTATAGTTTGTAGATTCATCAGCGTATTAATAGAAACCATACATATTTTAATACAGCTGGGTTGGATTTAAAGTACTTTTCAGTGATAGAATTGTAGAAGTGGAAGCAAATCTTCCCATATATACTGGCACATAGTAGATGCTCAGGAGGTGTTTGTTCCTGTCCTGTATTCCTGGTCTGAGTGAATGGCCCCACCACCTATCTAGAGTCACCCTAGGTTTCCCTTTGCCCTGCTTCCTCTGCATTAAGTTCTTCGATTCTGCGTGCAGAACGTATCTCCTCAGTTACATCCTCGTCACCACTGCCCTCTTCATTTTTTTTTTAATTCAGGTTTTTAAAAATTGTGGTACTACATTTTATACACACGCATGTATATACACATCAAAGAAAACATTTGCCATTTCAGCAGTCTTCTTGTTAATTATGTTCGCCATGTTGTTCAGCTGTCACCCTTATCCTGTACCTCATTTTTAAGTCTTTAAATAATCATTTTACCTGAAGTTGTTTTCAGTAGTCTCTTCACCTGTCTCCCAGCTTCTGGTCTTGCCCTTCCAGCCTGACCTTTACTTTGCTACCAGAGTGATTTAACTGTCATCTCTGATTGCTGCTCCCCTGCTCAGGATTCTTTGTCTTCTTAATGCCTGCCTTCATTTCTTTATTTAATAAAATGTGTCTGTGTATTTTGAGCAGATGCTGTACTCAGTTGGCCCTGGGCTACGAGGTGAATACAGCTGGACATGGCCTTATACAGTACTTATTTAGTCTGGGGGGGTGGGGGGGGGCACAGATTATTAATCACATGATCACACAAATAATATGCAACCACAATTGTGATAAAGGCCATACTGGAAGAGGACATGGTGCCGTGAGAGTGGATACGGAGGCTGGTGTGTCAGGAGTGTGGGGAGGGTGAGGGGATGCCAGGATGGTGACCTTTAAGCTGATTCCTAAAGCACGGATACCCCAATCTGAGGAATATAAACTCGTTTGCATGAAATACAAGGCTCTGTGGGTATGTGGGGAAACCCTGGTGGCGTAGTGGTTAAGTGCTACGACTGCGAACCAGAAGGTCAGCAGTTCAAATCCACCGGGCACTTGCTCCTTGGAAACTCTATGGGGCAGTTCTACTCTGTCCTATCGGGTCGCTATGAGTCAGAATAGACTCGACAGCAACAGTTTTTTTTTTTTTTTTTGTGGATATGTGGTCGTTGCCTACCTGTCTGACCTTGTCTGCTACACGCTCTTGTATTATTGGCCCAGTCACACTGAACTTTCTCAGGACTCCTTCCTGGAAAGCATCTTCCCGCCATCATTAATTTCAAGTCGTAACACAAAAAAGTGAATTTCTCTGGGATGCCTCCCTTGAACTCTCCAAGGCAGATTTAGGGGAAGGAACATCTCTTTGTGCCCACCTGCCTATCCCTGTAAGAAACTGTAAACAACTTGAGGCAGGGACCTTCGTTGTATGTCTGGTAGAGGCTTTTAGGGACCAGTTTGTTGGACCATTTGGGGATGAGGGTATTGATATCAAAATAAGATGGGAAACCCCTCTCATGTATCAAAATCTCTTGGGGGAGGCCAGTTTTGAAAAGTGGGAAAAAAAATCTTCAGGTGATGTTGGTCCCACTTCCAACCTGTTAATATGTATTATCCCATTTAGCTTCCATAATAACTCTACAGGGCGGTGATTATCTTTGTTTTATAGGTAGAATTTGTGTAACTTGTCCACTTCTAAATCCTGTGGTAGTCTTTCCACTGCACTAAGATGCTGCTCTGCATATTTGCTGAATAAATAAATTTTGATTATTTTTAAAGCATCCCTCCATGGTGAAGATAATAAGAAAAGTTGACTGTGTGGTACTTTGCTGAATTTTAGGACTCTTGCCCCAGTTCCTTCTCTGATATTCTCTCTTCCCATATGCGTTCACACATACACACGCACCCCTGTGGTTATGATATTGGCTTTTACTTTATGTTGCATGTTGTTAGCTGCTGTTGAGTCAGCCCCTGACTCATGGCTACCCCATGCACAACTGAATGAAACGCTGCCTGGTCATATGCCATCCCCATCACAGGTTGCAGATGGGACTGTTGTGATCCATGTAGCTAGGAAAAAATACTTGAAGTACATTAAACTTGGAGCCCTGGTGGTGCAGTGATTAAGAGCTTGCCTACTAACCAAAAAGACTGGCAGTTTAAATCCACCAGCTGCTCCTTAGAAACCCTATGGGGCAGTCGTCTGTCCTGTAGGGTTGCCCTGAGTTGGAATCGACTTGACGGTAGCAGGTTGTTTTTGGTATTGAACTTGGTTTAATATTCAGCCATGTTGGTTCTTCTGGTTAGAAGGATTATATTTTAGATATTTTGATGGAAATTTTACCTTTATAATATGGCTTATTTAGATAAAGTTCATTTTAGATTTAGGACAAAGGATTTGTTACAAATATTTATGGACAACTGATGAAGCTAGAATGTACTGTATTCATGAATTTCCTTTTAAAATAGCCGTAATATTGAACAGCCTTTTTTATTTAGCAGTGGACTAAAGCATAGCGATTGAAGTTTATGGTAAAGTTTAGCGTCCTGTTTTACCTCATTTTCTGCAGATTAAGGGTTACCTACCTTTTTATTGACAAAGTATTATGAGTGTACTAAAGACACTTGGGATGAGAATATCCTCTGTATGATCCAGAGCTGTATTTTGCCCTTCACTCTTCAGTTTTATGAGTATTTGCTAATCATCTTGTGGAGGAAAATGCCTTTCAGAAACATATGGAGAGGATGTAATTTGCAAAATACATTAAAATTGAAGTTTTGGGGAGGGTAAAGTTTTTAAGGAGAAAATAGATCCTGTTAAAATTTTACCTGAATTACTTACTTGGCGTTGACTGTTCTATGCCATAGGGGAGGGCCCTTGGCATCACAAAATTGTGTGCCTACTTTAAGGTGAAGTTGTTTTCAAGCTGCCGTTCCATTTTTACATGACCATCCGTTCTACCGGTCTGTCTTTTGAATGGTTGTTTGGCTGTAACCTCATTTCTCAACATATTTCAAAAAAGTTTGTAATGGAATTATTTGTTAATAGTGTGTATAAGGTGAGTCTTTAGTAGCACTAGGGAGTTTCCTCCATTTAACTGATTGCTGGGGCAAGTACCTTGCATGGCTTATCAGAATTGGAGGAACACCGAAATGTCAAGGCAGATGTATTTTAGTGCAGTTGTTCCCTTGGGAATTAGAAAGGAGGTGAAAGGAGGCATTGTATTGTTTCAGGAAGAAATGCAGGGCCAAGAAGTCAGTTGGACTTGGAGACCAACCCAGGCAGCTCTTACCTGAATGTAGATTGGAGCAAAATAAGTCTTTAACCTCTTGGGCCCTGCTTTCTCATCAGTATATGGATATGATGCCTCTATTATATTGCTGGTTGTAAGGAATTAAATGATATGACGAATGTAGCCTAGTGTGTACGTAGATTCCCAGTAATTACATTCTTTTTCCTTGTTTGAGACATGCATTAAAACAAAGCTAGAATTCTAAAATGGGCAATTGTGGCAGTCAAAGAAGTTTTTAAAAATTGAAAGAAGAAAAGTCAACTGTGATTTTGGTGTAAAGACTCATTTCTGTAGTAGATTTTTTAGGAAAGAATGTGTGTGTGTGTGTGTGTGTATGTATATATATATGACCAATGAGGCAGATTCAGTAAGTCAAAACCAAAATTGGTGTTTTATGGAACTCTGAAGTGTGCAGTCAGCTTTTTAAATGGATTCAAATTCTCTAATGGCCTTATTTCTATGTTGCTTTCATATTAATACCTAAAGGATTGTTGTCTTTAGTTGAGGCTTCCCATCAGCTCTGTGATGAGAAGAAAATGGGCTTCTCCTGGGCCATTTTCAACCCTTTAATGATATTTTAATTAAACTTAAGTATAACTCAAAGAGAGGCATGTGGTGAATTATTTAGTATTTCAGGTTTTAATTTTGAGAAGGAAAGAGTTCACGAAGCATTAGAGAGTCTTCAGAAGCAGCTCTTTCCTTACCTTACCGCGTCATAACTTCACCCAAACTGGTAGTCTCCTTTCCTAAGCCAGCTGGCCTGCCTTCGTTTACCCTTTCCTCGGGAATGATGTTCCACTGCTTCCAGTGGAAGGGTGGTCTGTAGGCTGTTCCTGTCCTTGGTGATCCTACCCTTCTTCAGTGTCCTGTACTCTTCCTTTGGAAGCTCCCTGATGGGACAGTGGTTATGTACTGGGCTGTTAACCGAAAGGTCTGCAGTTTGTACCCACCAGCCGCTCTGTGGGAGAAGAGACCTGGCGACCTGCTCCCCTAAAGGTTAAAGCATATGAGTCCCTGTGGGGCAGTCGTGCTCTGTCCTATAGGATTACTGAGTCAGAGTTGACTTTATAGCATGTAGCAATACTCTTCCTCTGACGTACCTCACCTCCGCTAACTTGCATAATTATTTCTCTCTTTTATCTGTTTTTTTTTTTTATCTGTAGACCCTGTTAACTCATTTGTAAGGTTCTAGAGGACAGGGACTGTGCTATGCTTGAGACAATTAGGGCTCAAATATATGTTAATGAAAATAGGCTCAGAGCTTCTGTTTCCTCTTCAGGCTGAAGAAATTGCATACCTTCTTGCATAGGGGAAAGAAGCAAAATATTTCATTGAGTATTCTTATTTATTAAAATTACATTAACAGGCTGTAACAAAAAAAACAAAAACCACACCCAGTGCCATCAAGTTGATTCCAACTCATAGCGACCCTATAGGACAGAGTAAAACTGCCTCCTCAGAGTTTCCAAGGAGCACCTGGCGGATTCAAACTGCTGACTCTGGTTAGCAGCCGTAGCACCAGGGTTTGCACCAGGGTTTTTCAGGGAAAATGGTTTATTCCTTAGATTTCTCATTGGAAAAGTAAATTGCATAATTATATACAGAAAGTCAAAATTTTAATAGCCTCTGCCTTTCCTGTTTTATAAAAGCAGTGCATACTCACTGCCAAAATTTGAAAAGAACAGAAAAGCATAAAAAGAAAAACAGTCTGTGATCTTACTAGTTTATCATATTGGTGTGTCTTCTATGTATGCACAGAAATTATACGCTTGTTTAAAAATTGGGATCATACACTATGAAATTTTGTATTTGAATTTTTTTACTTTGTATTGTGAGATTTTTCCCATGAGATTAAATAGCCTCCAAATACAGGAGCCTAGTGTTAACGTGGATGTGATTTAACTTCTTCCTTACTGTTGACCTGTGTGGTATTTCTGGGTTTTTTGCATGTATAATTATCACTGTGCTTTGTTGAATGTAAATATTTGTCTACATCTTCATTTCTTCAAGATACAAATTTAGTTGTGATATTATTAAGAATATTAATTATTTGAAAGCTCTTGGTATACATAGTGCCAAACTGCTTTTCAGAAAGATAGTTTGCAATCTCACCAGTGTAAGGCCATCCCCAGTGATCCTGTCTCTTAACTCCAAATGGATTAAATGTCAGGTGCCAAAATTTTTGTTTATGGATTAGTTTATTTTTTCTGTTCCCGCATTCTTTTTTGAGCATCTTTGAATGACCATCTTCTTTGCAATATCAGTAGGGAAAAAAGAAGGTGACAGGGAGTTAAAGTGAGTTTTTTACGGTGTTAATAAAAACTTAGAAAGAGAGGAGATTTAGGTTAAGTTTTTAAATTTTCCATAATGTCCAACTTAAATTCTGTTTTCCTGGCAAGAGTGAGTAGTTGTGGGTTGGCTTCAGTTATTTTGGAGTCATTTCTACACACCAGCTTTTGTTTAAGTCATTATTTATTATGTGTGCACTTCATGCCAGGATCGTTACCATACTAATTTTTAAGTCTCACTTTGCCTTAGGTGGAAATGGTGACAAGCTGAGCATTTTTCATCACTTTAAACGAGAAACAGGTCTTTTTGGGGAATTTGAGCTTATTAGCTGCGTTGCTGGTCCAAGTTTTGGGGCTCAGATGTTAACCCCTATCTCTCTACAAATAATATTACCACTCTGCCTCAGTTAATGATTCACCTGGACTCTGAATACATTTGGGCTTCTTGGTATATCCTGGGTTAAAAGTGCGCTTTACTCAGAGGGAATAAAAACCACCGAAACCAGCACTTCAGGGCAGTCTTCTGTGTTGGCAGCCCAACCAGTGCCTTGAGAGTCTAGAGCAGGCTTCTCAACTTGGCATTCCTCATCCCCTCAAAGGCCCCAAGTCCATTAAAATTGGCTACTTCGAAGAAAACTTTTAGAACATACTTTAGTAGGTAGTTGCCTTCCCTTGAAAAATACTTTCTTAGAGATTCAGGAGTACAATTTTGCCTATTAGAACATTTCCGATAGTAAATAACTGACTTACTCTTTGAATTTATAGTTCCCATTTTGAGTCGTCTAGTGGCTGCAGACTGATCCTGCGTGATGACCGTAGTGATATTCAGCCAGTCTAGTGAAAAACTGTGGACTCTGCTGTAGCCTTGGACCTGTGAACCTGTTACTGGTTTCTTTGTCTTTGATTTATAGCTTATATTGATAACTCCCACGAGGAGTAGTGCCATTCTAGAAATGTGGAATATTGTTTACTTTGGAGAAAGAACAGCAGTGGCGACTGCATGGTAAGGTTGTGCTTGTTTCCTTTGACTTGGAGGGTATTGATATTCCTTGAGGATTTAGTTCACGGTCTTCTTTTCAGCCTATACCATTTTTGTTAATTGTTATCTTTGCCATTTTGGAAACCCTGGTGGCATATTGGTTAATTTTAGGAGTAAGATTACCAAAACCAAACCAAACCAAACCCATTGCCGTCGAGTCGATTCTGACTCATAGTGACCCTGTAGGACAGAGTAGGACCGCCCCATAGGGTTTCCAGGGAAACCCTGCAGGGCATTTGTATTCTGTCTTCTAGGGTTGCTATGAGTTGGAATCAACTCGTTGGCAACAGATTTGTTTTTTTTGTTTTAATATTCATCGAGAGAGTGTAAGTTGGCTTTTCTATCGATGTACAGTTTAGCCTGATATTTCCCATGGGTTAGAATTAAAGCTTTCATTTCTTAGTTGTAAAAGATACCAGATAATTTCTGTGTGTAAGAAGCTTAAATATAGTTTTAACACAACTTTGCAAAAACTCAACTTTTAGTTATCGGCATTAGTGGGAGAGTATTGTGGCTGATTTTAAAACATCCATTTTATTACTTTTTTTTTATCTTTTGGAAAGATCTTGTATATTTGAATATTGGTGGTTTGATTTTGGAGGAGAATTTATAATATTCCAGACAAAATCTAGAAAGACTGTCGAAGTAGCCTAATTTGCCTGCCCTTTTTTGTCTGGTTCCTGTGCTTCCTCACGCCATGGATTGTTCCATGGTGGCATCCAGGCAGAGCCGTCGTTCTTCAGTGTGCTGTTTTGTACTTACTTCTGGGAGAGGTGTGAGTAGGAGACATTTGTTTTTGTTTGATCTACAGACCAGACTGTACTGGGGATGATGGCAATGAAAAGCTGAAAGTGGGTTTTGACAAGAGTAACAGAGTGCATTCCAAATTGACAGTAGGTTTGAGAGAGGCTGGTTCTACAACTGTTTTCAGCAGCTTGCAGAATGTGTGTAGGGCCACCCACACTTCCTTCCTCTTTTCCAGCCACACCCGCATGCTTCAGTTGCTTCTGCTCTCTTGAGCTAGGAGAACATCAGCATATTCTTGCAACACATACCAGCACTTGTTTCTCAAACATGAATTTCCATTTCATAAACACTCTTGGCTAGTTGGCCTGTTTCAATTAGGCCCAGCCTAGATATATGTATATGTGAGCATATACTAAATAAGAAGGCTACTTTAAAATGGCCTATTTTAGTGGTTTTGCTGTTTAAAAAAATGTCATTTTAGTAATGAAGTCATTAAAAATACCGATGTAGAATAACTTTTTAGTGCATAGAAAAATGTTCGTCATATTAAAAAAAAAAAAGCAGAGGAAAAAGTAGTTATGGAACTTACAGTATCATAGCTTTGTAAGGGAAGGGGATATAAAGGATACATGTTCAAACTTGAATAGAGATCATTCTGGATAAGATCACACATGATCTTTATTTTCTCTGTTAAGCTTTTCTGCATTTTCCAAATTTTCTAACTTGCTTTTGGAGAGATGCATTTAGAAAATAGTTATAAAACGGTGTGTGTATTTTCCCATTTTATAAAAAATTTGTGTCTAGGAATATATTATGCATAGAAAATACAGAATGCTCCTTAGAAGCAAGGATGGCGAGACTGCATCTTACATACTTTGGACATGTTGTCAGGAGGGATGAGTCCCTGGAGAAGGACATCATGCTTGGCAGAGTACAGGGTCAGCGGAAAAGAGGAAGACCCTCAATGAGGTGGATTGACACAGTGGCTGCAACAATGAGCTCAAGCATAACAATGATTGTAAGGATGGCTGAGGACCGGGCAGTGTTTCGTCCTGTTGCACATGGGCTTGCTATGAGTCAGAACTGACTCGATGGCACCTAACAACAACAGAAAATACTTCGGCAGGCTGTGTACTAAAACGCTAACAGAGGTTATCATTGAGGGTGGGATAGTGGATGTTTTTAAAGTCTCCTCTCCTTGCCAATCCATATATCTAATTGTATTTTTTCCTGCTCTAAACAGGTAACACCTTCATAATTGAAACAAAAATAGTAAAACAAAGGAAAGTGGTTGTCAAGTGAAAATAGCATGATGTAAAACATAAAGTTATATAGAGAATGATGATACCTTCGTAAAACAAAATAAAGACGAAGCTGTATATAAATATTTGCAGAAAGGCCACTGAAATCTTAATAGGGCTGGTCTTCAGTGGTAGGACAATGGATGCCCCTTTTTTCTTTCTACTTCCTGTTCTGTGTTTTCTAAATTTTCTGTAAGATTATATCACTTGGATGGGGAGAAAAATGTAAAGGAACATTCAATTATTTTTGAAAGGGTAGATCTGATAGAAAGTCATCTTAATATCATTTTAAAAGCAAATACATGTCTAATGCCCAGCTAGAGACATATATTTCTTTTTTTTTTGCTATCTTAACAGCACTCATTTTCAGTTTGGTACATTTTAGGAAACTGAACAACAGCATTTCTCTGAAAGCAAAAGGGACGATAGCTAAGTAAATTGATTCTTTCGAAGTGGAGTGGAAAACTGGGAGACTATCTGCTGGATGGGAGAGGGAGTACACACCATCATTATAGCAATGGTGGTGGTACTGGTAGTTAGTGTTTGCTGAATGCTACTCTGTGCCAGGCCCTATTCTAAATTTTTTTTACCTGTGTTAACTCATTTAATCCTTATTTCTCACATTTTCTGATGAGAAAACCAACCATACAGAGAGGTCAGGTAACTTCCTGAAGTTCTGTGGCTAGTGATTGGTGGAGCTGGGATTCGTATCCAGCTGTTGCCTTTTATAGCCAATGTCCAACCACTGGCCTACCAGACTGCCTTGCTAAGAGACAGTGGATGGAAAGAGGGTTGCTGGAAAGAGAAGCAGGCAAGGGTAGTGGAGGAGCCACCATATCCCACTTGGAGCTGAAGGACCAGGTAGGCATCCTGCTGCTGTGTGACTAGACGTAGGCCTGTGCCCATGGCTTTGCTGGCCCCATTTGTGCTGCAGAACTGTCTCCGTCTCTCCTCATCCCCTCCTTCCCTGCAGTAGACTTGTTTTCACTTCCAGAGATCACCTTTCTTGTCGCCTTTCCCCCACCTCTTTGAATTCCTTTTCCCCCAAGCTCACCTGAGTTTGGGCTTAATGATTACCCCAGTACAACTCATCTTTAATGTGTAATGTAAATTGCCATGAGATTAAGCACTCAGCTGTTAACCTAAAGGTTGGCGGTTTGAAACTACCCTGTGGCCCTGTGGGAGAAAGACCTGGCAATGTGCTACCGTAAGATTATAAAAAAAAAATAATAATAGCCAAGAAAAACCTATGGGGCAGCTCTGTTCTGTCACATGGGATCACTATCAGTCAAAAACGAGTCGAGGGCACCTAACACCAACAACAAATACGAATGTTTGGGAGTCCCTGAGTAGCACAAATATTTAAGTGCTGTACTAGGAACCTAAAGGTCAGCAGTTCAGATCCACGCAGAGGTGCCTCGGCAATAAGGCACCTTTCAGAAGGTGCTTCTGACAGGTCACCGCCTCGAAAACATTATGGAGCAGTTCTACTCTGCACACATGCGGCTGCCGAGTTTGAATCGACTTAATGGCAACTAAACAACAGCGGCAGTGTGAATGTTTAGGCCTTTCGGTTATCTGTGTGCTATTTCAGCGTAGCAGAAAGGCCTGCAGCACTACTTCAGGCAGTATTCTCGCTGTGCTGTGGCCTGCACACATTCTCTTTGTTCATAGTTATGGTTTCTATTTTACTATCAAATAGAAAGCTTCCAGTACAGAGGTGTTTTGTGTGTTTGCTGATGTTGGCATTATAATTGATTCCTGTGAGCCTGCTAGATGACAGCATGTTGGAAAGGTGGCCTTCCTTGGCTGTTGTAGTGTGTGTTTCGTGAGCCATAGAGGTTCCTGGAGATGAGGTGAGCTTCGAAGCCAGGCTGAGCAGGATTAGAGCCACGCCACTGCTGCTTATCGGGCAAGTCTAGCTTCATTGTACCTACTTTGCAGGCTTATAGTGAGGATTTTAGTGAAGTGTTCGTTTGGTGCCTATTACCCAGGAGGCATTTAGAAAATGGTGAGCACGCTGTTCATTGTGATTTTCTTTGTCTTCCACCCTGACTAAGTCATTGGAACAGACTTCCTGAGCTGTCTACGTGGAACAATCTCTCTATACCTGTTCACTCTGAAATTCTTATTTACTGAAGTTCCTTAAAGGGATTGTCATTCATAGAGGAAACAGCAGAATAGGGGGTGACTGGGCCACTAAAAAGGAGCCCTGGTGGTGCAGTGGTTAAAGCGATCGACTGCTAACCAAAAGGTAGGAGGTTCGAAACCACCAGCGGCTCCAAGGGAGAAAGATGTGGCAGTCTGCTACTATAAGGATTTAGAGCCTTGGAAACCCTATGGGGTCACTGTGAGTTGGAATCAATTCGATGGCAGTGGGCTTTTGGTTTTGGGGGCCACTAAAAACAGATTTTTGCCATTTTTATCCTTTTATCTAAATCCAGCTTTAGGCTATATGATTTTAAACAAAGTTAAACAGAACTAAACTAACTAATATCTTTTTCTTTATTTTCTTGCAGGAGGAAGACACAACCGAGAAAACATAGCGATACTAAGGATTATTCAGTATGCGGCTCGCAGGGTACGTCTTCGAGTTAGTACAAATTCACCCTTAACAATCCATAAGCCACATCGTAACGTTGACATCGATACTCAGAATGACTTTTAGGTACTGCAAGATCCTCAAGTATCAAAAATGATTTAATTATTTCCTATGTTAACACCAAATGCACATGATAGTAGGACTAGACAGTGGGCTAGTGTTTAAAAAGATGTTCAATAACAAGGATTTTTTTCCTCCCAACTTGCTGTTAATCATGACGGCTTGTTCGTAGGTATTCAATTTAATTACAGTTCCATAGACTCTAAGTAGGGATACTGTACAAAAAGCAAATTTTTTGATAGTACAAGTGATTAATCATTTTACTATATGATACTTTACGATTACGAAGTGACGCTGTTCCTTCCCTGTGAGCTCCCTAGTAGATGAGAAATTATTTCATTGCGCCCCTTTGCTGGCACAGGTCTGGGAAGTGATTATCTCTGGGTATCTGAGACCCTGAGAAAAAGATTTTCTCATTTATTACTTTTATAATTAAATAGTTTTAAATAAAAACCAAAACTCTGATTTGTTTATGAAAATCTAATTTATATACCATTTGCCAGGAACACATCTAAACTAAAATGATGCATGAAAAGAACAAAGATTATATAACTTGAAGGTGATCTGAAGTCTGTTTTGAAAGGTAATGTTGCCTGTGCAAGCTTGTACAATAGAAACATAGACTTGGGAAGAATTTTAAGAATAGTTATTTCCCTGATAATTAATTGAAACTGAAGATTTAAGATAACTTTCTGCCCAATGGGGTTAGCCTATAATTTTATTTTTGAAAATTAAATGTACCTGAGTTAAAGCTTCTTTTGGGTAACTACTGACTAAAGAAAGCAAGGCCTTCCTTTCCATTTGGATTTTCCTTTTAATCCTCTCATTGAAATAATATATTAACTCAGAGACAGGGCTGATACACAGTATAGAGGAAATCTGCTTTTTCTCCGCCACCTGTAAATTGTACTGGTTTCTTATTTTAAAATCCTAGTAGAAGTATTAATAATTTTGTTTCGGTTCAGGGTGTAGCACATTGGTTAAAAGCACAGACTTTGGTGTCAGATGGCCCTGGGTTTGAATCCCAGCTCTGTTACAGGCTGGCCCTGTGGGCTAGGCCAGGTTACTTTACATTTCAGTGTCTCAAAATGGGGCTAAAGATCCCTTTCTCTGAGGGCAGTTACAAAGATTAAATGAGGATAATGTGAAGCATTTTTGGTGCATGACTGGCATGTCATAGTGAATGGTAGTTGCTATTTATTATTCTAATAGTTACTAAAAAAAAAAAAAAGTAGTAAATTTATTAACATTGGGTTTTTAAGTTAATGGTATATACATATTTTAAGGTAGCCCTAGTTATGTGATTCAGATAATTTCAGTTTGCATGTGAGAATGACCTTATGCCTCTTTGATAGTTGGTTTTTAACTCTTAAGATATTATCCTAAATGTAACATCCTTTGGTATAGTCAGAAAGTTTATAAGAGTATAGGCTTTGACATAAAAATTAGGTTTTAACTCTAGCTTCAACATTTAATATGTTATTTATAGCCAAAATGGAGCCTGTTTCCTTGACTCTAAAAATGGGATTAGTACCTAGGATTGTAAAGATCCAATGAAACAATCCAGTTTGGTGCAGTTTGTACAAATACAGACATATAGTAGGTTTTTAGTAAAATGTTAGATTTTCTTCTATTTTAAGTAAAATTGAGATTTAAAGGAATTTAATGATAATGCTTTAAAAAAAACCTACCTATTTGTATATACAATTTAATTTTTTAAAATATTGCCAACTAAGTGGGGTAAATAAGTCGTGGTCTTAACAATATGTAACTGAAAGTGTAAAACTACACTGGGAGCATTACAGAAGTTTTCACCAAAGGCACAGATATGCGCTAATAGGAAACAGAGCTAGTTTTGGGAGGTTGCTGTGTTCCTTGTTGGATTTTGTTACTTATTTTTATTAATTTTTGGTCAGACAAAATAACGGTATGAGTTCAGCCTGTGGGATTTGAAATAGCATATTGATTTGTATGCTTTTATATATTGCTTTTTTTTTTTCTGAGTACATCCAAAATTAAATGGTCTTCAAGAATGCATGCTTGTTTATCCTTAAAATATAAGCAGATCCTAGTGGATTATGTTGGAGGATTGGAAAACCGTAATAAAGATAGGCAATAGAAAGAGGGAGTTACCAGTCAGCCAGCACATATTTATTATTAAGCACCCATTATGTGAGAGCTATCGTTTTAGGCACTAGTAACACAAGAGCAAGTCATTGCTTGTAAAATTTTTTAAAAATCTGAATTCGAAAATTTAACAAAACAGTCTTAAGTACCTGCCATATGTAAAGGTATTCGTGGAAGACAGAAGAGCAAATAGAACCTTGTAAGAGAAGGTCCTCAAGAAGCTTCCAGTCTCAGGATGGAGATGGTGTACCCAAATACCTATAGAATAAATACCTGTAAAATGGAGGTGTCTTAGAGAATGTTGGAAAGTTAAAGAAGGGAAGGGAAATTCCAGCTGGGAGAGTTAGAGAAGGCTTCGCTGAAGGGGCTTATGTGCGCTTACAGGAAATAGTGCTAGCCTTGGAATAACAGGAAGAGTTTGCTGGATTTCTGTCCAAATGTTTATTCTTTGTTTTCCCCTTCTTGTCAAATCTTGCCTTGTTTATTAAGCCACTAATTGATACTACTTTTGGAAAATGTTTGCTTTTTAAGCATAGCTCATCAAACTTACCAGCTTTCTTATTTCTGACATCAGCAAAAAAGTGTCTCTGACTGAACTAATTTTTTATTCTGCAAAATTTTCTTTGACATTTAAAATTCTCAACCTTTCTAAAGAACCGTAAATATGGAAATAAGATCTTATAAATGACCCTGACTCATTTTATGTCTCAACTTATTTACTTCTGTGCTTCTCTGGAAATAAAAAGCAAAATGAAGCCATTTTTAAGTATGCTATAATTTTTTTTTTTATAAAAGGAAAAGTTAGAGAAATACAATTTTGTTTCTCCTCTTATTTTATAGATGTCCATGGCGACATTGAAAATGAATTCTTTATTTTCACCAGATATTCTTATATGAGAAGATCCATTTCAAAAAGTCTAAATATTTCTTCTTCTGTTGGACCAGCATGGCAGGATTCAAGAGAGGATATGATGGGAAGATTGCTGGATTATATGATCTGGATAAAACCTTGGGTCGAGGTCATTTTGCAGTGGTTAAACTTGCCAGGCATGTTTTCACAGGTGAAAAGGTGGCAGTAAAAGTTATTGACAAGACAAAGCTGGACACACTAGCCACTGGTCATCTTTTCCAAGAAGTGAGATGTATGAAACTCGTGCAGCATCCTAACATTGTACGCCTTTACGAAGTTATTGACACCCAGACCAAACTATATCTTATTCTGGAACTTGGGGATGGAGGCGACATGTTTGATTACATAATGAAACATGAGGAGGGTCTAAATGAAGACTTGGCCAAGAAATACTTTGCTCAGATAGTTCATGCTATATCTTACTGCCATAAACTCCATGTAGTTCACAGAGACTTAAAACCGGAGAATGTGGTCTTCTTTGAAAAACAAGGTCTTGTAAAGTTGACAGACTTTGGTTTCAGCAACAAATTTCAGCCAGGGAAGAAGCTGACCACAAGTTGTGGATCGCTTGCGTATTCTGCTCCGGAAATCCTGCTCGGCGATGAGTATGATGCACCCGCGGTAGGTAGGTAACCTTCTGTCCATTATTTGCCCGCTTGAATTCTACCAGCTAGAGTTTAGGTGGTCACATTGGTTGTTTATCGAAAAATAACGTGTGAAAGAATTTCTATTATTAAGGGTTCTAATTAACAGAACTGGTTTCATGAATGCTGTAATATCCCGAAAGCTGGCAGTTAGTCTGTTTCAACCTTTAGATGGCAAATATCAAGTTTGTCGCCACAAAAGAAAATGAGTAAGTTATCGTTGAAGGTAACCTCTTATCTGCACATTATAATTTTTTTAAGGTCTGTGTACTTTTCTTGTCTTCTTAGATTCTTCTGGTAGTGGTTGGCCCTAGCTATCTCCTTCCTGTGAATCCCTTTTAACAGTATTTTAGACTCATAGTGGAGAGGTATTATGATTATTATAGTGCAGTGTGAAGTTGAACATTGGAGTCATTTATTAACAATGACATTGAAAAAGGTACCTGACCTCTCTTGGCTTTATTTCTTCATCAGTAAAATAGGATTAAATATGGTACAGGTATTGTATTTACATTATCTTGTTTACTTTTCACAGTGACCTGTGTGATTGCTATTGCCAATCTCATTGTACAAAATAGGAAACTGACATGCTAGTGCCTGCAACATGGTAGATTCTAGGATAGTGGCGGCCATTGACATTCCCAGCCTGCTGTCCTCCTCTACTGCCAACACACTTATTCTCTCATTCACTTGTCATGAGTTATCTCCTGGTGGCGAAGGTGTTTATCGCTTTTCAGCTATGTCAGCTTTGTCCCGTTGAAAGTAGTGTAGGAATTAATTTTTAAGGCTTTGTTAATTTGAAGGTGTGGTCAGATTTTACATTTTTAGTTTAATCTGAAAAAAATATGCCGTAATGTTAAATGCATATGATGATGTCAAACATCATAAATGAGGAGTCTTCCATTTGCATTCTGATCAGTTGAAATGCGGGATACAGAAGATTGCTGACGTTATGCCAAATATCCAGTACACCAAGACACTGCTTTTCATGTTAGATTAGTGTGTTCTGGAAAGGAAAAGATTAATGAAGGATTTCTGCTCACTACAGATAACCAGGCTTCACTGAATTCTTAGAATATTTGAGCAAGAGATTTTTGATTAGTAGAACATCTCTAATCAGAAAAGCCAGGCATTTACAGAAGAGGAAACACAAATGTTTGCATGTGAAAAGATGTTCAACCTCATTGATAATCAGGGAAAGGAAGATTAAAACCACAGTAAAATACTGTTTCATACTTTTCACATTGGCTAAAATTAAAGCCAGACAAAATCAAATGTTGACAAGACTGTAGAACATCAGGAACTCATACTGTTTAGAGGACAATTTGGCAGTATGTAGTAAAGATACATATATCGCATGACCCAACAATTCTACTATGTATGCGCCCTGGAGAACTTCTTATGTACAAAAGAGATTTTCAAAGAGTGCTTTTAACAGCATTGTTGAGTATTCATCAACGGGGGATTGTTTAGTATTCCTATTATGGGGTTTATATGTTAGTGACAGTGAATGAACTTGAACTATGTATGTCGTCATGGCTGAATTTTGCAGATAACTGTTTAAGGAAAAAAGTTGGTGGAGTGTGCGTATATTATGTCATTTAGATAAAAGTTTAAAACCTACAAAGCAATAGTGTATATTGTTTAGGGATGCTTGAGCTGAAGAATGCATGAGATCAAGATGGGTTACCTACGGAGGCAGCCATTTCTAGAGTTTCAAAGTATAAAAGGTGATGTTTATTTCTTAAGTTGGGTGGTGGCTACGCAGATGTTCATTGTAATATGCTTTTACTTTTTTTGTGTATCTTTAATATTGCGTAATAAAACGTGAAACTTAAAAGGTTACAAAAAAGGAAAAGAATATTGTCTGAAAGTATGCACGCTGATCTGATAAATGATTACCTTGTGTTGGTGAAATAGGATTGGGTGGAGTTCCTGGGTACCTTTTTCATTGTCTTTATTTGTATTCCAATTCATTTTGTGTAATTGTGTGATTGAAATAAAATTTTTTTTTTTTAAAAACCAATGGGCAGATATCTTTCTGTTAATATACTATTAGTATATAGGGTCAAAATCATCAGTGGTTTTCACAAATACTTAGCAAAGTGAGTGTGGACAGGATTGAAATCTGTCCTTTTATTAAATTGTCAGATTTTGTAAAGAAACAACTTTGGTTCAGTTTTATGAATAAGAGCTTTATATTTATAGTCTTCACATTGAGACTTAGCTTGGAAATTATCAAATTATTCTTTTCAAAGAATCCCTGTAGTTTTTCTTATCAGCTACACTTTGTTTTCTACATGATTTTTTCCCGTTTTATCTTTATTCTTTCTAGGGTCTTCTGAGTTTTCTTTGCTTTTCCTTTTTTGGTGTCTTAAATCAAAAGCTTACTTTACTGTCTTGATTTTTAACAAATGCACTTAAGGCTGTATGTTGTCCTCTGCTACAAGCTCTCATAACATCCTGGGGGCATCACTCTGAAATTATTGTTGTTCCTTGCTAAAGTTTATGTTTACTCTTTTGTTTCCTGTTTAACCCAAAAGTTATTGTTTTTTAAAATTCAAGTGGATAGATTTATTTTTCCTTTTGGCAGTATGGTTTTTAATGTCTAATTTTAGTACACTGCAATCAATAAATATGCCTGATTGGTTTCTACGTCAGGATTTTTTTTTTTTAGATTTTTTTGTGTGTGGGTGTGGCCTGATACATGGTAATTTTTGGTGATTATTCTATTGTGATTAAAATATTTGTATTTTTGGTGGGTACAAAATTCTTATAATTAAGCTTGTTAATTCTGCAGTTTGTCCTTTTGTATCCATGTATGTTTTTATTCTGATCTGTGATTTTCTTAGAGAATTATGCTGGTCTCCTACCTGATTTCGTGCATTTTGTATTTTAAACAATTTGCTTTAAGGTATGTTATTGTCAAGCTATGCTAGATATATAAAAGTTTATGATTCATTTTACTTGGTGGGCTGTACCTTTTATCAATATGAAGCTGTACCTATTTGACGCTTATTGACTTGAATTCTATTTTGTCATTTTGTTTCAGGCTTATCTCTTAAACTTAAAGCTGTATTTTGTGTCTAATATGAGAGTCTATCCTTTAATAGGTGAATTTATTCATATTATTATCGGAATGTTTATGCTGTCTTATTTTGTGTTTTTCATTTGCATTATTATTTCCTTATTATTTTTTCCCGTAGTTTGTTGGATTATTCAACTTTTCTTTGCCTCTCCTTCCCCACTGGTTTTGAAGACATGCAGACTGTTTCTCTTTGTACTGGTGTCTGCCTGTCATGTCCACATTTAATCAGTATTCATATTACTTCTCTGCAAATCAGACAAGAATCATAGTTTACTTTTACTTCCCTTTTAGTTATAGATTGTTGATTTACTTCTGTTGCTTTGTTTACAGTGTGTACTTACTTACACTTAATTTTACAAATTTCTTGGTTTACCATTGATTCTTGACCTCCCTATCCTAAACCTCAGATTATTTTTGTTTTGTTTTGCTTGTAATCCTTTCAGAAAGAATTTGTAAAGCAATATCCCCCAAGTCCCTGTCTGTCTTAAAAAGTCCTCAGATTTGAATAATCATATGACTGGGTATAGAAATATGTATTCAAAATCAGTTTCCTCTGAGCTTTTAAGGTAGCGTTCTGTCATCTTCTTGCTTCTAAAGCTGCTAGTGAAGCATTTGTAGGACTACATTTCATCGATGCTCAGAAATAGGTTTTTTGACGTTTTAACACTTCTGAAAGTGCCCTGTTTTCTAGGGTATTAGTTTTTCTGTTGAATGAACTTAGTTTCTCTTCCTCATGGTGTTCATTTTTCTTAGGTGCTTAGGGCTTGTTTTGAGTTTATCTGTTTTTGAGGTTCCTTGATAGCCCGTCTGTGGATACGCTGCCTACCTCCAGTGGATGTGGGAGAGGAGGGTATGCAGCCAAGTGGGACATCCTGGTAGCTGATCTTATTTGACAGAGTGTCAGTGAACGCCTTGGACACCATCTTTCTCTCTCCCTAATGCTCCCAGTCACTCCTTCTGCCTAGAACAGATGTCTACTTGGGCATGAATGGAGCTTCTTCGGGGTTGTGGGGTAGAGGAGATGGCCCCCAGTTAATCTAATGGTTGCCTTGGTGCAGTTCATTCCAGTTTCCAGTTTGTCTTCTAGAAGGGAGCACCACAGAAGTGCCTCCCAATTGGGTGTTTGGACTCTGGTTTCCTTTTCCAGTTCGATCCCACCTTTTCTGTCATATCTAGTGATTTGAGAGAGAGAAGGGTGGCTATGTCAGCATGTATTAAGTTGTCTTTACTGAGTTAGAAAGGAAAGAAAAGAAAATTGCTGCGTGTGAAAAATCCCGGAGCCTCTCTTCACAGTCCTTGGAATTTCTGTGGTAGAGATCCCAGTGCAGCATCAGAGGAGATAGAGAGCTCATAGCTGCTTGTTACATCATTTTACCCAATGGAAGAACTCACTGGACTGAGCAGGTAGGGGAGTGAGCCTGTGCCTGTTGGTTATTGACACACTTCGTGCCTTCGCTCTGGAGAAAACAAGCTCTGCTGAAACTGAGGGGGGCCTTGCTACCTGCCTGGTGGGGTGGTCTGCTTGAAGTGAGGTGCCAAGTGAATTTCTGCGTAAATGTTCTAACCCCCAAAGTAGCATTGGGAAGGGGTTAAACCAAACCAGTTGCCGTTGAGCTGGCTCATGGCAATGCCATGTGTGTCAGAGTAGAACTGTGCTCCATAGGATGAATTAAATTTGGTGTTGAGAACTTTGTCACCTCACTAGAGATTTGGAGGCTTCGTAGGATGTTACAGATCTGGAACTGAAAACCCTGTGTTAGATGCTTCCTAGTTCGTAGGCTGATATATCATTGTCTGATACAGTGCTGGAAGATGAGCCCCCCAGGTTGGAAGGCACTCAAAAGATGACTGGGGAAGAGCAGCCTCGTCAAAGTAGAGTCGACCTTAATGACATGGATGCAGTAAAGCTTTCAGGACCTTCATTGGCTGATGTGGCACGACTCAAAATGAGAAGAAACAGCTGCAAACATCTGTTAATAATCAGAACCTGGAATGTATGAAGTATGAATCTAGGAAAATTGGAAATTGTCAAAAATGAAATGGAACGCATAAACGTCGATATCCTAGGCATTAGTGAGCTGAAATGGACTGGTATTGGCCATTTTGAATCGGGCAATCATATAGTCTACTATGCTGGGAATGACAACTCGAAGAGGAATGGTGTTGCATTCATCATCAAAAAGAACGTTTCAAGATCTATCCTGAAGTACAACGCTGTTAGTGATAGGATAATATATATCCATACGCCTACGAGGAAGACCAGTTAATACGACTATTATTCAAATTTACACACCAACCACTAGGGCCAAAGATGAAGAAATAGAAGATTTTTATCAGCTGCTACAGTCTGAAATTGATCGAACATGCAATCAAGATGCATTAATAATTACTGGCGATTGGAATGCAAAAGTTGGAGACAAAGAAGAAGGACCAATAGTTGGAAAATATGGCCTTGGTAATAGAAACAATGCTGGAGATCGAATGATAGAATTTTGCAAGACCAACGACTTCTTCATTGCAAATACCTTCTTTCACCAACATAAACGGCAACTATACACGTGGACCTTGCCAGATGGAACACACACAAATCAAATTGACTACATCTGTGGAAAGAGACAATGGAAAAGCTCAATATCAATAGTCAGAACAAGGCCAGGGGCCGACTGTGGAACAGACCATCAGTTGCTCATGTGCAAGTTCAAGCTGAAACTGAAGAAAATCAGAGCAAGTCCATGAGAGCCAAAATATGACCTTGAGTATATCCCACCTGAATTTAGAGACCATCTGAAGAATAGATTTGACGCATTGAACACTAGTGACCGAATACCAGACGAGTTGTGGAATGACATCAAGGACATCATCCATGAAGAAAGCAAGAGGTCACTGAAAAGACAGGAAAGAAAGAAAAGACCAAGATGGATGTCAGAAGAGACTCTGAAACTTGCTCTTGAGCCTCTAGGAGCTAAAGCAAAAGGAAGAATTGATGAAGTAAAAGAACTGAACAGAAGATTTCAAAGGGCCTCTCGAGAAGACAAAGGTAAAGTATTATAATGACACGTGCATAGAGCTGGAGATGGAAAACCAAAAGGGAAGAACACGCTCGGTGTTTCTCAAGCTGAAAGAACTGAAGAAAAAATTCAAGCCTCGAGTTGCAATAGTGAAGGATTCCATGGGGAAAATATTAAACGATGCAGGAAGCATCAAAAGAAGATGGAAGGAATACACAGAGTCATTATACCAAAAAGAGTTAGTCGATATTCAAGCATTTCAAGAGGTGGCATATGATCAGGAACCGATGGTACTGAAGGAAGAAGTCCAAGCTGCTCTGAAGGCATTGGCGAAAAACAAGGCTCCAGGAATTGATGGAATATCAATTGAGATGGTTCAACAAACAGATGCAGCGCTGGAGGTCCTCGCTTGTCTATGCCAAGAAATATGGAAGACAGCTTCCTGGCCAACCGACTGGAAAAGATCTATATTTATGCCTATTCCCAAGAAAGGTGATCCAACCGAACGTGGAAATTATAGGACAATATCATTAATATCACACCCAAGCAAAATTTTGCTGAAAATCATTCAAAAAAGGGCTACAGCAGTATATCGACAGGGAACTGCCAGAAATTCAGGCTGGATTCAGAAGAGGACGTGGAACCAGGGATATCATTGCTGATGTCAGATGGATCCTGGCTGAAAGCAGAGAATACCAGAAGGATGTTTACCTGTGTTTTATTGACCATGCAAAGACATTCGACTGTGTGGATCATAACAAACTATGGATAACACTGCGAAGAATGGGAATTCCAGAACATTTAATTGTGCTCATGAGGAAACTTCACATAGATCAAGGAGCAGTTGTTCGAACAGAACAAGGGGATACTGATTGGTTTAAAGTCAGGAAAGGTGTACATCAGGGTTGTATTCTTTCGCCATACCTATTTAATCTGTATACTGAACAAATAATCCAAGAAGCTGGACAATATGAAGAAGAACGGGGCATCAGGATTGGAGGAAGACTCATTAACAACCTGCGTTATGCAGATGACACAGCCTTGCTTGCTGAAAGTGAAGAGGACTTGAAGCACTTACTGATGAAGATCAAAGACCACAGCCTTCAGTATGGATTACACCTCAACATAAAGAAAACAAAAACCCTCACAACTGAACCGATGAGCAACATCATGATAAACGGAGAAAAGATTGAAGTTGTCAAGGATTTCATTTTACTTGGATCCACAATCAACAGCCATGGAAGCAGCAGTCAAGAAATCAAAAGACACATTGCATTGGGTAAATCTGCTGCAAAGGACCTCTTCAAAGTGTTGAAGAGCGAAGATGTCACCCTGAAGACTAAGGTACGCCTGACCCAAGCCATGGTATTTTCAGTCACATCATATGCATGTGAAAGCTGGACAATGAATAAGGAAGACAGAAGAAGAGTTGACGCCTTTGAATTGTGGTGTTGGTGAAGAATATTGAATATACCATGGACTACCAAAAGAACGAACAAATCTGTCTTGGAAAAAGTGTGGCCAGAATGCTCCTTAGAGGCAAGGATGGCGAGACTGCGTCTTACATACTTTGGACATGTTGTCAGGAGGGATGAGTCCCTGGAGAAGGACATCATGCTTGGCAGAGTACAGGGTCAGCGGAAAAGAGGAAGACCCTCAATGAGGTGGATTGACACAGTGGCTGCAACAGTGAGCTCAACCATAACAACGATTGTAAGGATGGCGCAGGACCAGGCAGTGTTTCGTTCTGTTGTGCATAGGGTCACCATGAGTCGGAATCGACTCGACGGCACCTAACAACAACAACAGTTTGTAGGCGAACTTCAGTAATGAAATACTGTGTCTGTGCATTAATTTTTTATTATCCATTATTCAGTAGAAAGCCTAATTACTTAAAACATGACTCCAGATTAATGGATTGCAAAAGTTTTTATTTAGAGTCAATGTCTGTAGCTGCTTGGGATATAAACAAAAAAACCTATATACACGCTGTATAATAATATTTCTCAAATTTGCAGCTTAGCATTTAATGGAGGTTATCTAGTGTTACAAGCAATGTTCTCAGAAATACTATTATGCAAAAACTAGAGTTTTTATTCTTCATAAATCTATTTTGCCATGCATTAAAATGTTCATCTTGTACCTGGTTTGAGTAAACTAGGAATAGAGGGGAACTTCCTTGCACCTACAAAAACCCTTCCACTAACATCGTACTTAATGGTGAAAGACTGAACGCTTTTCCCTAGGACTGACAATAAGGCAAGGACGTACACTCTCACTTTTCTTATTCAGCATAGTACTCAAAGACATATAGATTGGAAAGGAAGAAATAAAACTGTCTTTTTGCAGGTGACATGATTGTCTATTGTCTACAAAATCTTAAGGAATGTATAGAAAAGCTAGAATTAATAAGTGAATTCAGCAAGGTATCAGGATACAAAATCAGCACGTAAAAATCAGTTGCATTTCTATATACTGACAGTGAACATGTGGAAACCAAAATTAAAAACACAATACCGTTTACAGTCACACCAAAGAAAATAAATTACCTATGTATGCATATTACAATATATGTATAGGCTGTGTATGCTGAAAATTACAAAATAGTAATGGGTCATACGGTAATTGTGTTTAGCGTTTTGAGGAACTGCCAAACTGCTTTCCAAACAGGCTACACCACTTTACACTCCCAGTAGCAGTAGATGAGGGTTCCGATTTCCTCACATTCCCACCAACACGTTATTTTCTGTTTTTTTGGTAATAGCCATCCTAGTGGATGTCAAGTGGTATCTCGTGACTTTGATTTATGTTTCCCTAATGACTAATGATGTTGAGCATATTTTCATGTGCTTATTGATCATTTGCGTATCTCCTTTGGTGAAATGTCTCAAGTCCTTTGCCTATTTTTTGATTGTGTTGCCTTTTTGTTGTTGAGTTTTAGGAGATACATATATATGTATATATATATTCTAATATTAGACTCTTTTTACCAGGTGTATTATTTCCAAATATTCTTTCCCATTCTGTAGGTTGTGTTTTCACTTTTTTTGATACTATCCTTTGATGCACAAAAATTTTTAATTTTGAGAAAGTTCAGTTTATGTATTTTTCCTTTTGTTGCTCATGCTTTTGGTGTTGTATCTAAGAATCCCTTGCCAGATCTAGAGTCCTGAAGATTTACCCCCTATGTGTTCTTATAAGAGTTTTATGGTTTTAGCTCTTATATTTAGGTCATTGATCCAATTTGTGTTAAATTTTGTATGTGGTATGAGGAAAGTATCCATTCTTCTGCTTGTGGCTGTCCAGTTGTTCCAGCACTATTTGTTGAAGAGACTATTCTTTCCCCATTGAGCGCCTTTGGCACTCTTCTTGAAAATGAATTAGTCGTAGATGTATGGGTTTATTTCAGGACGGCCCAACTGATTTTGACAAAGGTACAAAAGCAGTTTAATGAAGAACAGATAGCCTTTTGAACAAATGGTCCTGGAGCAGTGGATATATAGAGACAAAGAAATGAAGGTCAACTAAACCTCACATCCAATACAGAAATTAACTCAAAATGGATCATGAAGTTAAACATAAAACATAAAATTATAAAACATTTAGGAAAAAAAAACAGGAGAAAATCTTTAGGATTTAGGAAGAGGCAAAAAATTCTTAGACTTGACATCAGAAGCATGAATTGAACCTCATCAAAATTAAAAATTTTTGCTCTGCTAAAGACTGAAGAGAATAAAAAAGAAAAGCTACAAATGGAAGAAAATACTTGCATACCACATAATTTGGAATAATAAAATTATAAAGGTGGAGACCAGATTGGTGGTTGCCAGGGGTTAAAGGCGGTGGTGGGTGAGTGCTGCTATAAAGGCATAGCATGAAGGAACATTGTGGTGTGGAACACTTCAGCGTCTGGTGGTGATTATAGAAGTCTGCTCATGTGGTAACATTGTGTAGAACTGTACACACATGTAAAGCCAGTGAAATCTGAATAAGCTTGGTGGACTGTACCAATGTCAGTTGCCCGGTTTTAATAGTGTACTATAGTTAAGCAAGGTGTTACTATTGGAGGAAACTAGATGAAGGTTGCACAGGACTTCCCTGTGCTTTTTCCCCCAATTCCTGTGGATCCATATAAGTATTTCAAAATAAGATATAAATGTAGTATTCATTGTGTGGAAGGCAAGCATCCCCATATGTACGTCCCTGAGATGTGCAGGGTTGTGTTTACTTAAATTTTTACCAATAATGCTTGACTGTGGTCTAGGTATGAAGGTCGATATTACAGAAACACACTGCATTTTTGCAGTGTTCAAATGCATGCTATCAAATGTCTGTCTTACACTGTAGCATATCTCCGCTGAGATGCATTTAGCCCTCACCGTGCTAAAGATACGTACTTGTATTTATTTTAGAGCAGTGATTAACTTTTTCTTACTCATAATGCCTTTCAATCTGATGAAGGGTATAGCCAAATCTTAGAATTGTGTCTTTAGTTACTCCCTTCTTTAACCTAACTTACTGCATGTGAAGATCACCTCAGAATCCGGTATGAATTTAAAAATGGCTGTCTCTGGTCTCTCCAAAGAAAATTGTCTTGAGATTAATAAAACATGATAAGTTGAGGCATTCTTGGCTATTAATTTAGATGTTACTTAGAATTTGTATGTTATGCCAATTTTTGGAAATCTTAGCACATTCAAGCCAAGAGTTGTTAAATTAGAAGCCACATTTAATGTACTTAAGGTGACTAGGCATTTCGTGCTCTGCTCTGGTCCCTGGGGAACTATCTCCTTAGCGTACTCTTTCCTATATAATACTCTTTTAGAGAATGAGTGGACACCAAAAGAACATGCCGTGATTGTAGCATTATGTGTCTGTTAAAATATTTAAATATTTTCTCTGAAAATTGTAAAAGGATCACACTATACAGATAATAAACCTTAAGCTGTAATCCTTCTGTGATAGAGCTTTGAAATATTCCAAAAGGAGATAAACTAGTCAGATTTTTTTTGCTTTAGTGTGTATAAATCTACGATTAGAGTTTAAATCATGAATTGATAAATCCTTGCTTTTATTTCAGGTTTAGGTGCTCTCTCCAGAGAAGCTGTTAATGTAATGGCTTTGTAGTCCCTCCCAAGCTGCACTAAATCTGGGCATGTAGTTTCCTTCCCCATCCGAAAGCCTTCACTTATTAGAGCCAGATGTCTTAGTAACGTTTCAGTGTTTTCAGACTTGGACTTTCTCTTCCCAGGATCAGAATCTGGTTAACTTTTATATTACTTACTCTTACACTGAGGAGCCCCGGTGGCAAAGTGGTTAAGTGCTCAACTGCTAACAGAAAGTTTGGCAATTTGATTCCACCAGCTGTGCCGCAGGAGAAAGATGTGGCAATGTGTTTCTATAAAGATTTACAGCCTTGAAAACCCTGTGGGGTAGTTCTTCTCTGTCCTGTGGGGTTGCTGTGAGACGGAAGCAACTCAATGGCACACAGCAAAAGCAACAACTCTTATACTATTTACTGTTTGGACACATGGGCCTTAACAGCTTCCAGATTAGAAGTTTAGGTTTGCATGTCAATCTGTATGCCACTGGGCTTGGACCTACGTGGTGTTTGAGATTATTCCTTTCAAAAGGGCGATTTGTGCCTGTTCTGTGGGTAGCCAGGGAAGTTTGGTCTGCTTTAAAGTAGCACCTTGGTTAAGTTTTATTAAAGAAGTAGACGTAAGACCTGTCTGTGTAAGTGTGCCCCACGTGAACTGCGTTGCTGCTAGAGCTCAGGTGTAGTCGTGAGTGCAGCATTAAACTGTTGAGAACCGAAAAACGTACCGCATGTGTAGCACACACCTTCTGTAATTCAGCTGCCAAGTGCAATGTCATATTCTCTGAAAAATACCTTTTAAAAGGTATAGTGTCATCATTTCTTGCCACATAAAACCAAAAAAGTAAAAAACAAAAAAGAAAGGAAAAGAAAATCCTAAGCTTTTTGAAGTTTCACAATCTGGTGTGAACCCTCTGTAAATAAAGGCACTTTGGTTCAGTGTTCTGTATTCACAGGGTGCTGACTTTATTATGAAAATGTTGTGCAATTAAGTATTTGGAAAGCAGATTGCAGAGCTTCTGTACCTTGAGTAAAATCTTTTGGGTATCGTGAATGAACTATTAAAAAAAAAATGAACTATTACTGGATTTAATATATGTAATAAGGATTCTTGAGCATGAACTGTTTACGGGTGGCACACTCTCTAGCGACCATATAGGGGAGTTTTGCATGTTAACTTGGGTGTTGGTTTTTCAGTGTTTGAGAGGCCTGAAGGGTATGATAAGAACTAATTTATGAGTTTTTGATATGTGTTCCTTATTGCGTTTTCAGCAATGGCGTTTATTATTCTCACTGTGTTGTAAGGCTCAGATCAAATGAAATATATGTTGACACTATTTTGAAAAGTATAATTTACTGTGCTGTAACAGTGGTGTGATAGACTCTAAATTGGTGGCTCTGAACTCGACCATCCATCGGTGTCACCTGGGGGAGAGTTTTAAAAAAAATAACGTTGCTGGGCTCCACCCGCAGATTCTGAGCCACATGGTCGTGGGTGAGGCCTGCATTCGTACGCTCCTGTGGAATTCTGATGCCTGTCCAACCCTGTCACTGATTTACACCGATAGAACCAAAGGATTTTAGGCATGAGTGGAAAACCAGATGCCCAGCATTTTAATTTTAATCTTCTTCGAAGGGTTTGTGTTAGGAAAAAAAATGTTTAAACTTCTTTAGGTTCAAAAAGTGAATGAGAATGCTTCTTTTTTTTTTTTTTGCTTGCTTCTTTTTTTGATGTTGGTGATTTGATCCCCTCACCCCACCCCCAGTTTTTAATTGCACTCTGTGTTCATTTAGGAATTAAGTGGAAACCAAATTTCACATCCTTGGGAAATTTTTTCTAATACTGTGTCCTCAGAACCAGTGCCTGGAACTGGACACTTATGCACTGATCGCTTGTCCTTGCCTCCCCTCTCAGGAGCCCAGAGCCTGTCCTGCCTGCTTCCTTCTTGCTGCTGCCTCCCGAAGCCTTTTTTGATCAGGGTCTTCCCTCCCTGGCCTCCTGCAAATTAGAAAATGACCTCACTGCCTCACCCCAAGTTACTTTCTTTACCTAGAAGGTTCATAGTACCTTCGCAGTTTTCTAAGGACTGTTACTACCGTTAATTAAATTTTTTTTTAGCCTGTCCTTAGTGTACCTCTTATTTCCTTCCAGAATCCGTTGTGGAAATACAAAGGTGTGCACAGTTGAAAACTGTGGGTCTTATTTGAATAAAAGCTGGAAGTTACTATTCATCTACTTTTCAAAGTAGAGTTCAAGCTCTGAGTCTTTGGGAATTTCATCTGCGGAGACAGAAAAGGAGCTGACTGGCTAAGTGTGTATCTTAGAAAGCAGACAAGAGAAAGGAGAGGCCTCAGGACCACATTTCCTTTCTTGTCTTCCCTGCTGCCCCAATTTTCAGATACTGAGAGCTCCAGGTGAGAGGCCCTGGGCCCTCGGACAAGGGTAAGTCAGTAATTCCAGTGAGGAGCAGCTGTAAGGGAAAGGGGGATTCCTTGGGTCCACAGACAGAGATGGCAGCTTCAGGTAACCGACACTTATAAGGAAAACAATGTTTATACGATCCTTTTAAAAATTAACCCCGATCATGTCACTCCTCTGCTTAGAAGAACACTGATGACTTCCCGTCTCATTCAGAATCAACCAGAATCCTCATAGTAGCCTACAGGCTGTCAGGAGTGGCTTCCCCGTTTCGTCCTGACTTTTCCACTCCTTGCTTTTCTACTCACTCAGCTCAGCCATACTGCCAGGCCCAGTCCTGCCATGGGGCCCTTCCATCTCCCCCTGCCTGGGCCGCTCATACCCCAGGTACTCTCGCTCACATGCCACCCTCTTGGCGAGGTTTTCCTCTTCCGCTCTAAAGGTGTAGGTCCCTGGCGCTTCCTATTCTCTTTCTCCACTTCACTTCTCTGTTCTCTTACCTCCATTTGTCAAATGAGGGTAATACTACTTCCTGCCTTTATGATAGTTGAGAGGATTGAACGTAAGAGTACATGTGAAGTACTCAGCCTAACGCTAGATGCAAAACCAACCTTCAGTCAATCAGATGTGACTGTCCAGCACTTCCTCTTTGGAGAGATCACAGGAGGCCTTAGGTTTTTATGGTGCTGTGCCTGGGGGCCGACAGGGGCTGTAACAGTCGTGACCTCATTTTCCTTCCTGCCTCTTGCGCAGTGCGGGAGGAAGAGCATCTGAAGTGTTCTCGGCTCCTTTGGACATTTGTCCTCAGGGGCATTTCTGAAATGTTGGCTGTCGTGGGAAAATGGGGAGGGAGGGCAGGCCCATGACCTTTGCTCATGTGTTTTTCTCATACATGGTTTTAGTTGTGTTTAACCTTCAGGATGTTAGGTAATTTGTATTTAGGGAATAGGTTAATTTCTAAAGTAGGGATTTTTCTTTTTTAACATTAGATAAAAAATGAAAGGCCTAGTATTTATTTCATAACTGATTAGCTTCTTGGGACTTCAGAAGAACTTTCCAAACCTCCCCAAACAGTAACTATTTTAATACAAAACATGTATAAAAACAGACGAAAAAAACGCCAACTCACTGCTGCCGAGTCGATTCTGACTGATAGTGACCCTGTAGGACAGCGTAGAACTGTCCTGTAGTGTTTCCAAGCCTGTAAATCTCTATGGAAGCGAACTGCCATAATCTTTCTCCAGTGGTGCGGCTGGTGGGTTCAAACCACTGACTTTTTGGTTAGCAGCTGAGCTCTTTAATCACTGCACTACCAGGTCTCTAGAACACATATAGAATTTTAATTAAAAAAAAAAAAACAATATGCTTATATTCACATTAGGTGGTAGCATTGGAAACCTTCAGAAAGCTGAAAACATCAAATCTACTTGGGTATCTTTTAAAGTCTGTTTTGGTGGGGAGAAACAAATCTGTTGCAGAAAGACTAGTTGCAGAACAAGAAATCAGCAAAGAACAAACTTTTTAACACAATAAACTTGGAGTCCTGTTATTCACAGTACACATTGCTGGACAGACATGGAACTCAGAAGGTTTGAGTGAAGTGATCTTCAGTGTTTTAAGAACTACTGAAGAAGATGTTTGTCTGTTTACATGTGGCCACTGTGCTCGTGCTTGCTCTGAGATAGGCCTGGCAGGACCAGTTAGTGACAGGTCTCAGTGTCCGGGAAACCCTGCCCCGTCATGTCAGGAAGTTGCGTGTACAGCCCTCAGATTGTCATGACTCCAGGAGTGGCTGGTTGAGAAATGCTTTTACAGCCACTTTAGCCCACAGTATGGGATCCCCATACGTTAACATTGACTTAGGTAAAGAAAGGCGTACAACAGGACGCCACAGAGCTAAGAACCAAGTTCGTTAGCAGAGACTGTTCTGTTGCTTCATCGAAGCTGTGGTTCCAAATATGTGCCCTTTGTTGCTTTTTCATTTCTTGTTCCCACTTTTCTGTATAACCCTTTTTGTCCTTTGAAAGCATTGGTCTATCTTACCTGATTTTTATTAATGATTTATTAGCTTTATTAGGGATATATTAAAAATTACATTCAGCAAATATAAAACAGTGCCTAAGTTACTGTCTTTAAATTTTAATTTAGAATTATTTTAAACTCTGGGACCCAAGGAAAAAATTGTAGGGCCTCATTTGTGGCACTGTCTGGTGACTAGGAAAACAACCTTGTGGTCCAAGACCCTCTTCATAAGTACATCCAAGCCTTGGTGCCCAGGATGCTGCCAGGCACAGATAAGAATAATGGAGGGGCCTGTGGGTGGCTAAAAAAAGAGGGCAATGACATGGGAAAGACACGTGCCTTGATGGCTTTTCCTTTGGAATTGGACATCGAGTTGCCAAGCTGAGCTCACTCCCAGTGGCTTGGTTGTCCATCTTGCTGAATGGTAAGGTCTTCGAGAGAAGGGACCATATGTTCGTTTATATCTCACCTCTGTCCTGTCTTCAGTGCTTGGTAAATACGACAAGCTCTTAATGTTTGTTTAAATGGATCAACATTACACAGATGAATTAAAGAAATGAAAATTTACATTCATCTAAACTTTATAAAGTTTGATTGCGGTTGCTCTCTGTTGCCCTTTCTGATCATCTTGCTCATGTCATAACTCCTTTTCCTTCCTCTCTGTATGTATATTTAGTAACTCCTAGACTAATCCTTCCATTACAGGATCCAGTGAAAGCTGTGAACTCTTTTCAGAGAGATGCAAAGACAGAGGTCTATTTTGGTTCAATTTCAAAAGCATTTATGGACCACTGTGAAGCCCGTTTTTGTATTTGGCCTCGGAAGCTTATGGGACTGAGTAAAAAGTGGGCCCACAGCTGTCTGACAGAAAGGATGAGCAACAAGCAGTTTTAAGTACGCTTTATAGCATAAAACACTGGTGTCAAAGAGCACCTGTCTCTAACTTGTTGCTGTTTTATATGTTAGATCTCTCATTTTCCTTATTATCTTAGTCATCTAGTGCTGCTATAGCAGAAATACCACCAGTGGATGGCTTTAACAAAGAGAAACTTATCCTCTCACAGCCTAGGAGGCTAGAAGTCTAAATTCAGAGTGCTCCAGGAGAAGGCTTTCTCTCTCGTTGGCTCTGGGGGAAGGTCCTTGCCATCAGTCTTCCCCTGGCCTAGGAGTACAGGGATCCCGGGTCCAAAGGACGAACTCCCCTCCTGGTTCTTCATTCTTGGTGGCACGAGATCCCCGTCTAAAAGAGATTGACTCAAGCTACAGCCTAATCTTGTAGATTGAGTCCTGCCCCATTAACGTAAGTGCCTCTAATCCGCCTCATTAACATCACAGAGACAGGATTTACAACACATAGGAAAATCACATCAGATGACAAAATGGCGGACAATCACAATGCTGGGAATCATGGCCTAGCCAAGTTGACACACATTTATGGGGAACACGGTTCAGTCCATAACATTTACTGTGTCTTGAATTTCCCAGCTGTGACTTGAGTAGGTAGGTTGTGGGGAGTGTCAGAGGCTTGGTTACAGACCAGGCTGCTCACAAAGAAGCATCATCATTGGAGAAACAGCGTTCTTATTTTTTAAAATCAGGATAGGCTTGACTTACAGGTATTTGGTACATTTAATATGGCTTTTTTAAAGCCCATTTTGTATTGTTAACTGAACTTTTATATGTATCGAATCCTCACTGACATTTGGAGGTCCTATTACATTTTAAAAGGGATTTAACATGGGTTGGAAGTGTCAGTAGATGGCAAGGAAGCCCCTCGGGTGGTCATCATGTTCCAGGGCTTGGTTCTTAGTTTTATACTGAGTAGCAGTTCGTTTCCAGAGGACCAAAACTGTCATAATAGATTCTTAAGAGACTAATGTCTACACTAGAATACTACTTGATTAATATATGAAAAATAATTGGATTATCAGTCAACTGTGCAAACTTACATTCTTGTGTCAGAGTAGCTATTTTTTCCAAATTTCACCTATTTTTGGGGTTTTTAAAAAGACATTTAACAAGAGATCTTCTTTAGTTAAGAGTGTAATATAAGTTGACTGGGTTTAACCTTTTTTAGGAACATTTGTGATCCCCTGAAACTTGAAGTCAAACTTCATGGCTCTTTTTTGGATTCTGTCTTTGCTCTGAAAGGGCTCCTCCCCAGTTGGAATTTTAGTTTGTCTGGTCCTGTTGTTTCCAAGACTTGAAAAACATGATTTCTTCAAGTTACTTTGTTTCTAGTTGTTAGAGGGGGTAGTTAGCCTGCCGCAACCTCTTGTCTTCTTTCTGGAAGCAGAGAGTTCCCATAGGGTTTAGGTTCTACTTTTGTTCTCAACATCCATTTATAGGTGGGGCATCTTGCTGTCTGTCCTGTACAAAGGCAATTGTATTATCAAGTTATCAGTAAATAGCTTGATAAAAATGTCTAGTTTACTGTCTAGTGTCAACCAGTATAGAAATGAATTTATTAGTCAGTGGAAGTAGACTAGGTAGAGAATGGGAGTGTTCCCTGCTTTCCAACCTTTGACTGGTCCATCTGCTGTCAGACTAAGGGGTCAGTTTTTCATCTGGTAAGGCAGCTTTCCAAGATTGTTTATTTAAGATAAACTTTAGAACTTTAGGTTTCAGTTACTCTTATCAAATACAGAACTGCTCATTGATCATTTTCTTTAGGTTGGTTCTTGAGTTGTCCTGAACTTGGCAGAGCACCAGGAAGCAAGCAAATAAAGACTCCTGAGTGGCTGAAAGGGACTGTGCTGAGCCCATGTACAAAGCTCATGTATTTTGTTCATAGCCATCATTCACAGTTTCACTCAGATCCTTACTTAATTTTGCTTAAAACTATGGCAAGTTCAGTAAATCCATATTTCCAGCCTGCAGCAAATTGGTATGTAACATAGGGACCTCCTAGAGGTTTTGTTGTACATAGGATTGCTGTAAGTCAGAAATGACTCGACGGCATCTAACAACAACAACAGAGGCAGGCATGCTGATAACAACAGATGAGAAAGAAACATGAAATCATACTCAAACTCTAAAAACATGATGTGGGCTTCTGCTGCCTGGATTCCAGCCATTTAGCAGTGCTGTGGGCACTTCTAGATGTAGGGCGAGGTACCTGCTCCCTGTGGAAGCAACTCTAAAAGGGGAACCCTAGTTGGAAGATAAGATGGACTCATCTTTTCTTAACCAAGTGGTTGTTAACTTTGGGTGTGAGTGAATGAACAGAGATGAATCGTGGCAAGGCCCAGGACACAGTGCAGCAGTGCTGTCTCTCCTGGAGGTTCTCCCTTCATTGTTAACCTCAGAGGTCTCCCTACTGTTACATCTCAGCACCTAGCAGGGTGCCTGGCAAATAGTCATGTTGAATACCTGCTTTGTGGTCCTTTAGGGGCTCGTGCTCCCCCAGGGCTCCTCTGTATCTTAGCATGTTCTTCAGCAGGTGATTCTAAGTGACAGAGAAGAAAAAAAGTCTGTAATCATTTTGTCTTCCTCCAGAGGAATAATTATTTAATAATTAAGTATTTGAGGAAGAAGAAATGATAAGTTGCTACCCATGTCATATGTCAAAATAAGCAAAACAACCACTGGTGGCACAGTGGCTAAGAGCTCAGCCTGCTATCCAAAAGCCCAGCAGTTCGAATCCACCAGCCACTCCTTGAATACCCCATGCGGGTAGTTTTACTGTCTTATAGGGTTGCAATGAGTTGGAATCAACTTGACGGCAACGGGTTTGTTTTTTTGTTTTTAACATGAAGAATTAAGCTAAAAAAAAGAACCAAAAGGTGAATATTCATATGATTTTGGCCTTTCTAACAGGAATCATAAGGAAAAGTTTGGTAGATTTAATTAGTTATGGATGTGGTACACACATATTTTAAATAAAGTTATAATAGAAACAAACTGCTAAAATACTTGTAGTATAGAATGAATATTACTATTCTTAATGAGAAGAAGCCCTTAAAATTCAATAAGACAGACTCCCCACTAGAGAAATGAAAAGGTAATTCCTTAAAAAGCTATATAAATAGCCAGTAAAGAAGAAAAAAGTTTGACCTTAAAAGTAGAGTATTCAGGACTTAGAATAAAGCTACAG
The DNA here is from genome assembly GCF_024166365.1 of Elephas maximus indicus. Taxonomy (NCBI): domain Eukaryota; kingdom Metazoa; phylum Chordata; class Mammalia; order Proboscidea; family Elephantidae; genus Elephas; species Elephas maximus. The sequence goes on from NC_064838.1 coordinate 47,813,911, forward strand.
TAATCAAATCTATCTGGTATTGGCAATAGGGTGGACATATAGATCAACGGAATAGAATAGAACGCCTAAATAGGACATACAGGGATGGTTAATATTCAGCAAGGGTGCTGAAGCAAGTCAGTGGATAAAGGCCAGTCTTTTCAGTAATGGTGCTGAAACAAGTGGATATCCGTATGCCAAAAAAAGTGAATCTTGCTCAGAGTTAACAAAACATGTCACGTAGGCCTAAACGTAAAACGTAAAGCTTCTGGAAGAAAACACAGGAGATTTTTGTAACCTTGGCTTGTTGTTGTTAGGTGCTGTTGAGTTAGTCCTGACTCATGGCAACCCTGTGTATAACAGAACGGAACACTGCCTGATTCTGCATCATCGTCACAATCACGTCCATCTCGTTGAGGGTCTTCCTCTTTTTCGCTTGCCTTAGCAAAGATATTTTAGATACAACACTAAAAGCATGACCCATAAGAGACAAAATTGATAAAATTTATCAAAATTAGTAACTCGTATTTCTTGAAAGATACTATTAAGCCACAGAGTAGGAGAAAGTACTTAAAAATCATAGTTGATAAAAACTGTGTTCTCAGAATATATAAAACCAAAACCAAACCCAGTGCCGTCAAGTTGATTCTGACTTCTAGTGACCCTATAGGACAGAGTAGAACTGCCCTATAGAGTTTCCAAGGAGCGTGTGGCAGATTCGAACTGCCGACCCTTTGGTTAGCAGCCGTAGCACATAACCACTACGCCACCAGGGTTTCCCAGAATATATAAAGAACTCTCAAAACTCAATAATAATTGAAAAAGTGATCCCAGTTTAAAAATGAGCAAGATGTTTGAACAAACAGTTCACCAAAGAAGATATTCACATGGCAAATAAGAAGGTGAAAAGATGCTCAGCACCCTTTTTCATTATGGAAATGCAAATTAAAACTGCACCTATTAGAATGACTAAAATTAAAAAAACTGACAGTACCAAGACCCAACAAGTATGTGGAGCAACTGAAACTCTCCTACATTGCTGGTGGGAATGTAAAATGGTACAACCATTAGGTTCTTATTAAGCTAAACATCAGTTTACTAGATGACCCAGCAGTCCAACTAGGACACAAGAGAAATCAAAACTTATGTTTATATAAAAATGTGTATGCAAATGTTTATGGTGGCTTCATTCATAATTGCCCTGAACTGTGGACCATCAGTGCAATGGAGTATTCCTTGGCAAAGAAAGTGAATGAACTATTGGCGAATGCAACAACACGGTGGACCTCAAATGCGCTGTGAAAAAAGCCAGACTACAAAGGCTGCATACTATGTGATTCCATTTATAGATGAAACTGTAGGGAAATAAAGCAGACCTGTTGTTGCCAGGAGCTGGCCTAGGGGAAGGGGCTGACTACAAAGTGACCCAAGGGAACTTTTTTTTTGGTGGTTGGGGCGGGGGAGTTGATACAGCATTGATACAGCTATTCTGTATCTCAGTTGTGGTGGTGGTTACAAGAATATGAGTTTGTCAGAATGGGCAGAAACACACTAGAAATGGTGAATTTATTGTATGTAAATTGTACCTTAATAAAAGAAATTGGGGGGAGTTAACCAGATTAAAACCAATCTGATATATCTTTACCTATCTAGTAGGCAAGTATTAAAGATTGTCTGTGGCGTTGGTGAGTATGTGGAGCCTTCCCAGAGGTTGCTAATGGATAGAATCTTAGTGAAATTAAACTTGTATTACTTTCATAGTCTGAAAAGAGTGTTACTTTAAAATCAGGAAATCAATGTGGTTATGTTTGTGAGAATTTTCTAGCTATATTTTAATATTAAGGAATAATTTAAAGTTATAATTCTACCTGGAACCTTGTATATTTATTGAAGTCCCTTGAAAGATAAACTATGTTGTTGTTTTGTGGCTTTTTGTTTGTTTGTTTTCAGTGTAAGATAAGTTGTATCTGTTTTTTAAACCACATGCCCAGTTTAGGTGTTATGCATGGAGACCTGACAAACCAAACATTTAAAAAACTGGTATTTTGAATTTTGAATCTGATTATATTAAATTTTCCATTTTAAAATTTATTTCTCTTTATCCTCGGGAGAGGAGGTTAAAGTTTGATAAGCTTAAACATTGCTGGGAGTGTTTATGAAGGCTGTGAAAGGATATACCTCATTTGACTTTGTATCCCCAGTGCTCTTTATTGCATTAAACATTTTGTGCCTTTTGAAAGAGAACCCATTTAAGACTTAGCCAAGAGTTGGCATGTATGCAGGTAATTTTTATTACCTGATGTTTGAATGGCTTGTAATTTGTCTTAAGGAGCCCTGGTGGTGCAGTGGTTAAGTGCTTGGCTGCCAACTGAAAGGCTGGCAGTTTGAACTCACCCAGTGGCTCTGCGGGGGAAAGACCCAGCAGTCTGCTTCCGAAAAGAGTGCAGCCAAGAAAACCTTATGTGGAAGTTCATCTCTGTCACATGGGGTCACTGTGAGTCGGAATTGCTCCGATGGCATCTTAACAATAACAACATATTGGTCTTATGTTAGCATTACGTACTTCAACCTTACGCAGGAGGCTCAGTGCTTTTAAAATTAAATTAATGAAACCTCAGAACGTTCCACTAGCTATGCTATGCACTAAAGCATCGAGTTAGTACAGACTTCACCTTTATAAAATGTTAGACATACAGTGTTCTAGTCTGGTTGCCCTTGACTCTGGCCAGACAAACAAAATTAGACATTTTTGGATTTGATACCAAGTCTAAACATTTCTGCTTCCTAGTTCAAAGTTAGGCTTGTGAAATCCCTTTGTATTTGTTATAACCCTGTGGGAAATTTGAAAAATGAAATCACTGCTTAAAACTAAATTTGAAGTCGCTGTGTATCCATGGTAAAGGAGCTCTCCAATAGGTCCAACCTTTGAAGAGTATCTTCGTTGAAAGTCGTAAATAGGAGAGTGTGTGCTTATGCACATTGCCATGGGTGATGGTCTCTTGGGTCTACCAATATTTCTAATATAAACATTTTAGACTTTGTGACTACTAGTATAAGAAAATTGGGCAAAAGCTAGAGATTTTCCCCTTAAGCTTGTGAAAGGATGTACTTAGGGTTTACAAGGTAGCCTTATAAAAATAATTTTGGAAAGGTATGAATTTGAACTAAGTTTTTTGTCACCAGGGTATTTAGAAATACTTCAGGGGCTGTTCTGGCTGGGTGGAAATTTTGAGACAGCCAGAGCCTTCAGACTGACTTCATCTGGGAATGTTCCCTTGGTGGGTGATTGTGTGGTGGCTCTGGCTCTAGTGTGACCTTTGCCTCGAGAATTCTCCGGTCCAGCCTGAAGCAGAAAGAGAGAACTAGCAGACTATACTGCCAGCAGCACTACCCTGACCCCTTCCCCAGTTTTGGAGACCAAGATGCACTCCCTGGACACCGTCATATTGAGATACCACCAGGAATAAAAAAGTTTGTCAGTTACTGAGATTTATCCAGAGACTCTCTGTGCCCCATAACCCTGCCTTTTGTTTTTCTTTTTCCTTTCATCCCTTTTTGTAAGACTATTACAGGTTTTTATGAAACAGCAAATCTAATATCAGTTTTCTTAACATTGAAGCAAATTATTTGTGGTAAAAGTTAAAATAATTCTTACTGTTGCTGAATTCAGGCAAGGGACCTTGCAGAGCACCCCGGGTCCCCAGACCACAGGAGGGGAGTCACTGTCCTCGGCGAGTAGAAGGCATGTCTAGGCCTTTAGAGTTACCTTTACATTCCGTTAAAGAGGTTTATGCTTATTTAGTTTAAGTATAGATCGTAATATTCTGTTAAGCACAGCAGATTGTTACTTTTTTATAAAAGTAATAAACGATGCTTTTGTAAAATACTTCAAATAATACAGGAATATATTAAATAAAAAAGCATAAAGCCCACTTTGCTTTCCCCTCCTAGCTCCATTCCTGTGATGTTGTTGTGTCCCGTTGACTTGACTCCAAATCATAGTGACCTTATATAAGAGAGTAGAACTGTCCTATAGGGTTTTCTTGGCTGTAATCTTTAGGGGAGCAGATTGGCAGGTCTTTTTTTCTGTGGAGCAGCTGATGGTTCAAACAGCTCACCTTCTGGTTAGCAGCTGAGCACTTAACCGTTGTGCCACCAGGACTTCTTTACCCAGAGTTAACGGTTGTTATCAGTCCTTGCAGGCTCTGAAGTGATACATGTAGCACTGTTTGTCCACACACCCACTTAGACATTACCAGATAGGCAGTGGTGTTCACATCCTACAGAAGAGAGAACGAAGAGTCATAGAAACTGAGTCACTTGATGAAGATCACACAGCGAATTAATGGTAGAATTTGAACTCGGGACTTTGGAACTTTAGCCAGGCAGGCTGTATTCATTAGATCATGCTGAAAGAAATCAGCCAACTCGAGATTTTAGCTTGGCTTATCTTTCCCTCTTCATTTGTAAAATTCACTTCCTGACATGTAGGGAAACTGGGTTTGTAGAGTGATTTGTGAAGGAATGCTGAGTCAGAAAGGTGTCTGCTGCTTGTCTGTCTGGTATTTGTGTGAACATGTTCTACTCTGTCCTGTAGGGTCGCTATGAGTCAGAATCGACTCGACGGCAGTGGGTGCAATCCTACAGCGTGTGGTTGATAACCCTTTGACTTCTTGAACTTTTTCTTGTTTTCTTTTGACTTGAAAAAAACAAGTTTGCAAAAGGCCTTAAACAGCTAACTAAAACAAACTGCAGCTTGTCATTGCTCTCCCCTCCGCCCCCCCCCCCCCCCCACACACACCCTGCTTGGAGCACTTCTAGTCTTCTTTCCCTAATCTTGTGTTTGAAGGACACGAATAACCACTGTGCTGCCCTGTGCTCTAAAGCCTCTGCCGCAGCCCCCTCTGTGAGCGCCCCACCCGGAGAGTTCGCAGAATAACTCCTTTGTCTGAAGTTACAGTGGAGGTGGTGGTGGTTCAGTGGTAGAGGTCTCTCCTTCCGTGCGCGACACACGGGCTCGATTGCTAGCTGTGACGCCCGGCCAGTGCACCTCGTGCGCGGCCACCACCTGTCTATCAGGGGAGGCTTGCAGGTCGCTACGATGCTGACCAGGTTTCAGCGGAGCTTCCAGACTAAGACAGGCTAGGAAGAGAGGCCTGGTGATCTACCTTTGAAAATCAGCCAGCGGAAACCTAATGGATCACAGTGGTCCGGTCTGCAACCAATCATGGGGACGGTGCGGGACTGAGTCCCGGTGTGCGTGAGGCTGCCATGAGTTGGGGGCCAACTTGATTGGCAGCTGGCAATAATGATTTTAGTTACAGGTTCACTCCATTCAACAAACTACTGTTGAGCAGGCACTAGCTGGGTGCAGGGGACATATGTGTTCAAGGAGGTACAGGTAGCGGATGAAAACAGGAGGAAATCTGTCATCACAACCCATTGTGATGATTCTAAAATCACCGCTGGCCCAGGTCACCAGCTTGGAGGGTGATGAAGGTTGGGGAAGATGAAGGTCAGCAATGGGGAGCTTTTGAGGATTTTAAGCAGATGATAGAATTTGCAGGAGCTCCCTGACCTGGAAGTCAGAGCACCTGAATCGTGGGGAGCCTGGAAGTTTTGATTGGGTGGGTAGAGGCGCCGTTGACCAGGCTAGAGCACAGACAGGGACGAAGCAGTTTGGGGAGAAGATGGGAGGCTAAATCTGGGCTGCATTGATTTTTGAAGCCCCAAGGGGCATTCCAGTGAATTCAGGCCTAGTATTTAAGAGAGGGAGATTTTTTAAAGTAAGTAGGGAAGAAATCGTTCCCTGTTAAACAGTAAGGCCTTGCTTCTAACGAGCGCATCGATAGCATGAACATGTCCAAACTGTTCATTCCTTTTCTGCCTCCCTCTTAACTGTCAGTTCAAATGACCTGAGAGTTTTCTGCTTTCAGAACAGTGTCTACTAGTCTTGCTCCTTAGAACCAACTACTGGTCTGGCTTGGAGCGAGGAAGAATCTTTAGTAATCAAGAATTGTAGATAACTTTAAAGCGGATGATTAGTCCTTACTGTGTAAACAGGAATTCAGACCATGGGTGCTTAGGTTTCTGAATATTGTACAAGGAAACACAGGTTCTAGGTTTTATTTTGAAGCTCCTGGGATCTAAACACTTCTGGAACAGTACTTGGTAGTCTAAGAAAGTGTTGCTTGCACATTAGTATTGGGTCAAATGTCAGTTGCTGGTGACCACAGTTGGAACTGAGAAGTGATTGCATAAAGTCTGGCAGCTGTAAGTAGTGTCATAAAAGGTGTTGGTCCCTACTCTGTCTGTAGTGGTTTTAGAACATTCTGGTCCCGTTGCATCTTTCATGACTCATGGCCATCTTGGTAAAAGAGAACCGGGGAAAATAGAGGTTTCTACCTAAAACCTTTCTTCTGGTCTTCCCATTTTTATTACTTTCCAATTCTTATTCTTTCTTTTGCTGTCTAGATAAATCATTTCAGACGTGATTATTTAGAAAACCTCTCCCCCCCTCGGCATTTGCTTTTCCTTGGATTAATGTTTAGCATATTCTTTTATTCTGTTTTCATTTTGATCTTTTCATAGCCTGCCTGAAATGAACTTTGTCATATAAACTCCACCCCAATCCTAGAAATAGCACAATTCAGTTATGGTAGATTGATTTAGTGAGTATTAGCAGATGAAACTTCAGTCTTCAAGCTTCTGATCTTATTCCCAGCTAGTCAGGGAGACTGCTGGCTCCATCCTTTATACTGTACTTCCTTATCTTTCTACCTCTTCTCACAGCTGCACAACTTAGAAGTTGTTTTTTTCACCAAGCAAATTCCATTTATGAAGTGATATTTCTTTTTCCATTTTTATTAACCAAGGACGCACAGCTGGGTCTGGAGTAAAAGCATATGCATCAGATGGTATCATTAGCATTGAATTTGATTATTCAGGTGGTCGATGCCAACCTGTGTACCTTTTAAGTGTGATTGAACAATTCCAGGACCGTTTGTAAAAAAATGAAAATAACTCAAGTCCCCATTCTCTGAATTACAGTCTTCGTGAATCCCTTGCAGTTCTGTGATCTCAGGTGGAAACTGTGATCCTCTTTGAGAGTCTGTAGTTTTATTAGCAAGTTGTTTTTTTTTTAATGGAAAAAGAATAAGAAATAGCTACTGAAGTGAATTTTTATTAAGACTATTACCACCTCTCTCCAGCTGCCATTTGTGGGAGAATGTAATAGATAATTCTTCTGGATGGCATTGTTACTCCTGTAATTCCTGTGTCCAGTCGTGGGGACCCAAGCTCCTGGATCATCATCTTTTTCCCCTGAGTAAGAACTTTCCTGTTCCTCCCCCTTCCATCACCTAGTTTCTCTTCTCCCTCTTGGCTCTGTGCCTCTTGAGCTTACCTGCTCTCTGTTTCTGTTGCCCCCTGCCTGTTTCTCACAGTGAATTGGGAACCTGTTAAGGACAAGGGCTTCTCGTTTATCTTGTTTACTGTGCCTGGAGCTGTGCCTGGGTCAGATGAACAGGGGCAAGGCAGCAGCAGTCGCCTTTGAAAGTGTTCTCTGTGCTGGGCTCTGTGCTGAATGCTGTCTTAATCCTTTTAATGCCCACAGCAGTTTTAAGAGGAGGTAGGTTACTGTTAGCATTCTCACTTTAAAGATGAGGAATACTTTTTGAAATAATTTGGTTAAAGTCACACCATTTGTGTTCGCTTAGTGACCAGCTTTTATCTCTTCCCTTTGGCCCTTCGAATGGAAAAGTGAAACCATTCAAAGATAAAAAGTAGAGTAAAAAGAGAAATTAAAATGCCTAGAGAATAAATAAGTGGGATAAATGACCCGTTGAACAATCACTGTCTTGGTGAGAAGGTCATTTGGTCTTTCTATCAATTTGCCCCCTTAGTTCTTATTCTTAGTTCTTTGCTGTTTTTCTCTGGCTTGAATGCCTTAAATTATGTCATTAACTTCGCACACTACTTGGCATATGATTGGATTTCGAAGTTTCTCAACTTTTAAGCATTTTCATATTCCAGAAACTATTTCAGGCCTAACTGGAAACAGTGGACACAGAGTACTTGTTTGTATTGCGTTCTCTGTTCTGTTTTTACTCTTCTAACCACACATCACTGCTCACAAGCAGAGAGTGTTAGTTTGTTTCAGGCAAATGATCCTGAAAAGAACATTTTCAAATAATTGGGCTTCCTTGTTGTTATCAAAGTTAATATTTAACAGAAAAAAAGTTTTCTTTAGCCAAATGAGAATTTTGGGTAATTATTTTTGAGATATATGTATATGTTATTCACATTTTAAAAACATAAGCTTTGTATAGTTGCACTGCTATATGTAATCTCTAGTTTAGCGCAGTTGCTCTGTGCTGTTGTGTCAATTCTGACTCACAGTGACCTGTAGGGCAGCAGAGAACTGCCCCACAGGGTGTCCTAGGCTGTGTATGTGAGCAGATTGCCAGGTCTTCTCTCCTGTGGAGCTCCCGGTAAGTTTAAACTGGCAACCTTTGGGTTAGCAGCCGAACACTTAATCATTGTGCTGCTAGGGCTTCTTAGGTTAGTGTAAAGGTTAAAAAAAAAACAAACAAAAACAAAACAGATTATCCATGTTTATAGTATGAAATGTTAGAAGAAATAATGTAGCTAAACTCATTTTATAAAATACTTTATATAGAACTTAAGTGGAAGGATATGGATTTATCATATCAAATCCATATGCATTAGTGGTTAGGTGTGATTAGAGAAGTAGCATTAGACATGGGCAGTATTTGAACATCAGAAGAAGGAAGAGTTTTTATTTTAATTACCCTAATTTTTATGTTTATGCACTTTTATTATGTCATTTCAAATTCCCCCTTTTTTGAGTTGGAGGGAGATAGTCAAGTATATATTATAAACAAAAACTGTATTTCCCCCCGTTTGTATAATAGACATCAGTAGAAACGTGGGATTTATTTTACAGTTAATTTCTAGAACATAAATGTCTTGTAAAATGAGGGACACATAGAGGGTAATTGCAATTGCTGGAGTCCCTGAGTGATGTGAATGGTTAATGTGTTAGGCTGCTAACTGAAAGGTTGGAGGTTTGAGTCCACCCAGAGGCACCTCGGAAAAAAAGCCTGGTGATATACTTCCAGAAAAGCAGCCATTGAAAGCCTTATGGAGCACAGTTCTACTCGGACACCCATGGGGTCACCACGAGTCAAGTCTACTCAGTGGCAACTGGTTTTAATTGCACTTGCCACTTGTTCACAGTGGCAGCTTAGGAGTTGGGGCAAGTGATCAGAATTAGTAGGCTTAAGTTGTACAAAGAGGGTTTAAGTTAAATGTCAACTATATAAATTTCCTTTAAAAATTTTGGCAAGGTACTAAGATGGGCGCTGTAAATTCTTCTTACTGGGTATTTAAAGAACAGATGTGCCCAGCTGCCACTACTCAGGATTGTTTGGCATTGAAAAGGGATGGCTCTCTGGATTCCAAGATCAAGGCAGTGAAATGAGGGTCAGTGAGCAGAGTGAACTCCTGAGCCAGCTCGCTGTCCTTTGGCGGTGGGTCAGGTAATGCACGCATCCAGCAAGCAGTGCCAGGCAGACCTCTTGGGGACACTGCAGAGTCAAAGGCTTGAACGGAACAATCCTTAACCCAAACCAAAAACCCATTGCTGTTGAGTCAGTTCCAACCATAGCGACCCTATAGGACAGAGTAGAACTGCCCATAGGGTTTCCAGGGAACAGCTGTTAGAATTGAACTGCCTTCCTTTAGGTTAGTAGCTGAGCTCTTAATCACTTTTTAACCAGGGCACTGTCAAATGATCCTTAGGTTCTTTTATATAAACTTTTTAATTTTAGTAGGTATTCCCAACTGTTTCCCTAATTTTCACTGGCGCATCCTTAGTAAAATTTATCGTACAGATAAGAAATCACAGTGCATGTAACTGGCATTTCTGCTTTCATTGAACTCTTTGTTTGGTTCAGACCAAGGAAAAGCTATGTCATTAAGTTTTAATTCTCTTGGAACATAACATGGAACTTACATTATTTTGGTTTTAAGCTTAAATGGAAACAGCAGTTGAGTGTGTCCTGCTGACAGATGTACATGTCATGTGGCCACGTGGCCTGCCCCTCCCTTCTCTTCTGAGTGTAGTCTGTAAGCGTTTTGGGGTCTAGAAAGCTTTTTGAATTGATCTCCTGTATCTAGTTTATACTATCGCGTCTGTACTTTAGTTTCTGGAATGAGTGAATTTGTGATTTCTTCCTAAATAGATAGATTCTTTCTTCATTTGAAAAAAGCATCATTTTTGCATCTGATTGATGGGTTTGTTTCTTATTTAGTGGCAAGGAGTAGGAGGTTGTGTATATTTTGGGAGTTAGTAGAAGATCAGCAAAAAAGAGGAAGACCCTTAATGAGGGTGGATTGACACAGTGGCTGCAACCATGGGCTCAAATATAGTAATAATTGTGAGGATGGCGCAGGACTGGGTAGCATTTCGTTCTGTTGTACATAGGGTTGCCATGAGTGCGAACCAACTCGACAGCACCTAACAACAGGAGGGTCCTCAGGTGTCAACCAGTCCAGCCTTACAATCGGTACAGGAGTGTTGTGTGCAGAATATTAGACAGATGGTTGTCCAGCCCTTGCTGGAATACTTTTAGTGATGGGAAACTTACTATCTTTATAGACAGTTGGTTCCGGTGCTTCAGTGGATCTACTGGGGAGCTCCTCCTTTTTTAAGCCACAGGGTGCCTCTTGGTTACTAACACCTTCGCTCTTCGTTCTGTCCTCTGAAGTATTAGATAAGCAGTCTTTTCTCATAACAGGCGTATTTTTCTCTTCTCTGAGCGTTAATTTTCTTATCTATAAAAATGATCTGAGTTATATAACCTGATTAGCTCACTAGGATTGAGGGGGATAACTGAGATAATTGCGACCTTAGGCAAAATACTTTCCAGTCTCAGAATAATATCTTAATTTTATCTCTGGTGGTGCGTATTGTAATGGGGAAAACAGCAGTGCGTTGTCCATTGGCTTGGAAGCTTTGATAGGTGATTTCCAGTTGAGGTTCTTGCTGTTAAGGAATGAACAAATGAACTCATCTCTTTATTAACCATTTATTGACCATTCACTACGTGCCACTATGTGTCTGGTACTTCCTCAGGCCTTAAGTGAATATGAGTAACAGTGAACAAGACAGATAGATTTTTTGTCCTGTTGGGGGTTAAGTTTTCTTTCCTAGATGTTTACTTTGAGGGATAAATGCTTTTGATTAGTCAAAATAAAATAATAAACATCATTAGTCTGCTTTTACTCCCCTTGGTGTTTTTAGTTTTCTAAGTGGTCCGCTATTTAACAGTATGTCTTTACTTTGTAGATATATGGAGTCTGGGAGTGATCCTTTTCATGTTGGTGTGTGGGCAGCCACCCTTTCAAGAAGCCAATGACAGTGAAACATTGACAATGATCATGGATTGCAAATACACAGTACCATCCCACGTGTCTAAAGAGTGTAAAGAGTAAGTAAAAAACAAAGTATGTGGAGACCTTAAGCACTCATACTAAAGCCAGACATTTTATTTCATTATCAGCCAAGAAAATCTGAGGCGATTTTAATATCCAAGCTTGCATCTGAATTCATTTTAATTTTTGAATTTAAGATTCGACTGTTGTTGAGTATTTTGGGGTGATAACCCCAGGATATGATTTGAAATTCAGTATCAGAGCACAGAATGAATTCATCTGTTTCTTAAATCACTCCGTTTCAAGAGACGAAGTCATGTGCTTCATCAGCGCCTACTTCACGTGAAGTGAGGACATTACCATGGGAACTGCCTTTCTCCACATCAGCAGAAAAGCAAGACCACCTGGAATTATTTTAAGTTCCAGAGAAGAGTTAAGGCATTTTCTTCCCTGAACTAGACTGTCAACACACCATTTTAGGATTTACAGAGCATGTGTCATGGTTTTATTCGCTTCCCTCCCCCTCAGTTGACTAAAGAACCCTGTTTTGGCTTATGTGACTATGGGAAACCAACAACTAAGTGTTTACTCAAGTCGATCATTTGGAATTTAGTGTCCTTCATAGTACTTTGATAGTATGTTATATATGTAGCAAGAAATACAACAATGGATTAGAAGAATGTTGGAAGTTCAGTATTTGATTGATGTATTATGAGTGGCATTTTTTAATGAGCTCAGCTGAGATTATAGCCACTACTTAAGGATTTTGCTGTATTAACAGAGTTTTGAGTTTCAGATCAGGATATTAAAGATCTATTTCTCCCAATTTCTGATAGCTGGGGGAATCTTTCCTCCAAATGGAGCCCCATCTTAGGCCATGTGGTAGATGGTTAAGAACTTCGGTAGTCAGATTGTCTGGATTCAAATACTGGCTTCTTCATTATTAATGATGTAAAAGTGGTAGAACCTACCTTATAGGGTTATTGTGAAAATTAAATGACTTAATACACGTAAAGCTCTTAGCTCAGTCCTTTTGCACATAGGAAGCACTCAATATGAATATCAGTGATGATGATGGCGATTTTTATGCCGTTAATATTATTATTCTTTACCTCAGGAAACAGGGCTACTGTCTGTGCGTATAGATTGTGTGCATGTTAGATATTTGTAATCCAAGGAGTATCTCCACAGATACCAAAAAAACTGAAACAGATTGACTTATTTTTATTTTGACATATATCATTCAAAAGAATATGTAAAAATATATATATACATAATAAAATGAGCACCTTACGTACTTATCATCCAGCTAAAGAAATAAGAAGAATTACCATCATCTTAGAAGCTTTCTTGGTGCCTCTTCGGAGGGATTAGCTTTAATAATTACAGTACCGTTCAGTTTTTCTATTTTTTCCCATGCCAGCTTTGCTGAATTACATTGTTTAAGGAACCTACCCATTTCATCAAAATTTTCAAATTTATTGGCCTCGAGTATTTATAACATCCTCTTACTATCTTTTTAAGGTCCATGGGATCTGTGGGAATGTTGCTCTTTTTCATTCCAATAATGACAGCTTGTGCCTTTGCCTTTTTTTTGGTCTTGATTAGTGTTGCCAAAAGTTTGTTAATTTCATTAAGCTTGGTGGTGTAGTGGTTAGGAACTATGGCTGCTTACCAAAAGGTCGGCAATTCCAATTTACCAGGTGCTCCTTGGAAACCCTATGGGGCAACTCTACTCTGTCCTGTAGGGTTGCTGTAAGTTGGAATCAACTCGACGACAGTGGGTTTTTGGTTTTTTTTTTTTCCAAAGAACTACCTTTTGCCTTATTGACCTCTTTTCCCTCAGCTAGCTGGGAAGTTATTATTATTCTATATTATTTTAGTGATCTTCTTGTCTATTTTAACATACACATACATATTTTATACTTAATTTAACAAACTCTGTGGTTACTGTGTAACTTTATCCTCTTCCTAAATAACCTGTCATCTTTACAAAGCTTTCATTACCAGTCAGTATTTTAGTAATTTTTTTACTCCACAAATTAGACAGTTTTATTATTTCATACAGTCAAAAATTGTTTAGATTTTCCCAGATACTTGCCAAGAATTATCTTTATCCACACTTCTTGCATATCAGACCTTCCAATTGGGATCCCATTCTTCTGCAAATAACATCATTTAGAATTTCTTTAGGTGAGCATCTTTTGGTGATAACTCCCAGTTTTTATTTGAAAATGACTTTATTTTACATATGGTCTTGAAAGTTTCATTGGGTATTGAATTCTAGGTTGACAATTATTTTGTCTCAGCTCATTGAAAATACTGCTCCACTATCTGCTGATAGCCGTTGTTGCTGTTGAGAGTCAGCTGTTTGTCTTACTGTCGTGCCTGTGTAGGTGATGTCTTTTCTCTTGGGCTGCTTTAAGAGCTTCTATTTATTGTGCTCAGGATATGTTAGGTCAAGATTTGTGTTCCTCAGTGAATTTGGAAAATTCCCAGCCATTGTCTTTTCAAAGAAAGCTTCTTCCTATTTTCCATTCCTTCTTGGAACTCTGGTCAGTTGTATGTTAGATGTTTTCACTCTGCTCTTGTTTTTTAACCTCTCATATTTTCTATGTCTTAGTCTACTCATGCAGGGTATTTCCTTGGTTCTTTCAGTTCATTAATTCTGTGTTGTTTAATTTGTCATTGTTTTTTTTCTTTTTAATCACAATTATTATTTTCACTTTAGAAAACCTATTTAGTCCTCCCCCCCGCCCCCTCCACCAACACTACATAGTAATTTAGTATAGCGTTTTGTTCCTCGGTCATATTTTTGGGTTTCTCCTTCATGTCTTAAACATAATCAACAAGGTTATATTCTATGTCTGAAAATTTCAGTATCTGAAGGCTTTGCATTCTAATTCTGCTGTCATATGTTTTTATGTTTTAATTCTTGCTAATGGTGCCTTGTTTCCTTTGTGTTTTTTGAATGTGAGGTTGTATTCCTTATAATATTATTTGAGAAATTCTTTGAGGTCTGGTTTTCAGTTATAGTCCTACAAAAAAAATTGTGTTTACTTTTCTACAAGTTGCCTAGGAGCACTGTCAGCCTGTAAGCACTTTAAATTAACTTCTTTACTGTGTGAGCGACACAGATATCATTAATTTGGACCAAAAACTTACGTGAAGACCGTTCCCTCTTGGCTTCTTCTGAGCAGTGGATTAAGTTCTCCTTTGTCATTCACCCTCACACTGCAGCTAAGATCCCAGCTCTTTCGAGGACTCCAGTTGAACTCCCACCTTCAGTAGACTCTACACGTCATATTCTGTTACGTTCACCCAATGTCACTTGCAAAACTGAAGCAGAAACCATCAGGCCAGCTTTGTTGATCATTTCCCAGGGTTCCTGCTTTTGTCCATTTTTAGCTGCTGAGTATTTCTTTTTTTTTTTTTGCCAACATAACAATGTCTTTAAATAAAATATGTTTCTAAAAATATATAACATTTTAGTTGTCTTTATTAGAAGGGTCATTCATTCCTCGAACAGAATTTGGCCTATGTGGTCTATTCTGTATGTCATTGCTAATCATTGTGTCTGGTTCTGGAATGTCACTAAGCCAGCAATTAATTCAAAGACAGATGTTAATTTGATATTAGAGTTAATTATAGGAAACTACCATAGTTTTATGCAGATAACACGCACCTTCTGCATTTGTTAGCTGGCCCTATCCTCCTCCCATGAGGTATTTATGTAAGCATGCTATGCTCATTTTTTTTTTTTACAACAATATGTGGAAGAGGATTGGCATGGTGAGGGTGCCTCGTGGCGGGAGGGCACAGCAGGCAAACAAATGCAGAAGGCACGTGTTATTTCCTTAAAAATATAGTATGTTTGTCTGCTAAGCTTATCAGTATATCTAGAGATTGTGATTTTTATTTTACGAATCTGATGGCACTAAATTTTCATTATTTCTATCTGCCCCCATACCTAATTAGTAAACCTAATTAAATTGATGGTGTAAGTGTAGGAAATAATTAATAAAATAATTCACTGTTACTAATGCTGCCAACAGCCTGCTTTAACAATGGGCTTCCTTTCCTTCCTAGCCTGATCACACGGATGCTACAGAGAGATCCCAAGCGCAGGGCCTCTCTAGAAGAGATTGAGAACCATCCTTGGCTCCAGGGAGTGGACCCTTCACCGGCCACAAAGTATAACATCCCCCTCGTGTCATACAAAAACCTCTCGGAAGAGGAGCACAACAGCATCATTCAGCGCATGGTGCTTGGGGACATAGCGGATCGCGATGCCATCGTAGAGTACGTCAACACTCCTCAGTACAGGGGTCACGGGTTTAGGGTCTTAGAGTGGCCTCTTTACTTGTCAGGGCCTTTGTACACTGTGCAGTGGGTAGAGGTCCCAATTTGGCAGGAGTTATGTCTTATTTCTCTCTAAAGCTCCTGGCCCAGTGCCTGGCATGGAGGTAGGTTTTCTTGTACCAGTGGACAAGTGAGCCGTGGCTGGGTGGTGTCAGGGAATGCCATGGCCTTTCTCCATTCCTGTAGGGCTAGATTGGGATACCCTGTTCTCTATCCCAGTACACGCCTTGTCTGTAGTGGTGTCCTCCTCATTGCTGTCTTCTGCCGGTTCCTGTGGGGAAAATGGGGCAGTAGCGCACGGGCTTAGAGTTCTCTAAATCAGGGTTGGCAGATGGGGCCAATCTCATGGTTTTGTAAGTAAAGTTATTGGACTACAGTTATGCCCCTTCGTTTCTGTGTTGTCCAGGGCTGCATTGCGCTGTGGCGGCACGAAGCCTCATATAGTTGCTGTCAGGTCCTATAAAGCCCCTGCTGCCACAGTCTGGAACCCACAAGTTACACAAGTTAGTAATTATATCCTAAACACCCAGGCCAGGTTTTAATGATCTAAGGACTTTGAAATCAAGGATAATAGAGCATAAAGATGCGGTTGCTTTGTTTTAATGTTGATTAATTTCTGTAAGAGGTCCTATCTATGAAAAAGATGAAAGATTTCTATAAGTGAAAAAATCAAAGTTCTTTAACATGTTGAATGAAAAAGTGTGATGGAAAGAGGGTGGACTCTGGGCAGCAAAAGAGGGGCTCCCCTTGGGAGGGTTTCTCTGGCCTAGCTGGGTGGCCTGACTCAGTTCCTGACCCCCGGGGGTGAGGAGGCTGCAGGGTAGACCCTGCTTCGTGTGGGGCTGTCACATGTGACAGCTCGTGGGAAGGGCTGGTCCCTGAGAGCGGACATGTGTCTTCAGGGAGCCTTTAATACACTGGGAAGGCAGATTTACAAACATAAACCCACTCATTAACTTTGGTCTAAGGACAGACGTCTGCAAGTTTCTGAGTGCTTCATGATGAGCCTTCACAGCTCCTGAAATGGCCCAATGAGTAGACGGGAGCAGGAGGCACACTACCCTGCCGGGGATACTCAGTCTAGGAGTGTGGAGGAGAGGGCTTTGCATTTTTGAGAGAATAAAAAGCAGTTTGTATCTCCCTGAGTTGGCTTAATGGTTTTTGTTGTTGTTGTTTTCTGCTTGTTTGTTTTTTGGTGGTAAAACACATGTGACAAAGATTTTGCCATGTTTACTACCCTTACGTGCACAGTTCACAGAAATCAGTCACAAGCACCATGCTGCACAGCCACAGCATTTCCAGAAGTTTTTCATCGCCCGCATAGAAACTCTGCACCCGTTAAGCAGTAACTCCCTTTCTCCTCTCCCTCAGCCGCTGGTAACCAACCGCTGATTTTTCTGTGTCTGCGCATTTGCCTGTTCTTGAGGTTTTACATAAGTGGGATCACACAGTATTTCTTCTTTTGTGTCCAATATATTTCACTCAGTATAATGTTTTCAAGGTTCAGCCCTGTGTATCCGAGCTCACCTCTCTTCATAACTGAATAATACTCTGTCGTATGTATATACATACCACGTTTTGTTTACCGGTTCATCCGTTGATGGACACTCGGGTTGTTTGTCTTAATGTTTTAGCATAGTGGAGTCATCTAGAACTATTTAATTAGTGCACATTCCATTAAAATCCAAAAGGGGGGACACTTTAAATGGTTCAGGTGACTGCTGCTCCTCACAAAGCAGGAGATGGGAGAGATGAGCCTGCTGTCCCCAGGTGGCCTCAGGTCTGGCCTGCCGCACAGGTGTGAGCAGCTCCTCGTTCTCAGGGTGGTTCCTGTGTTTAAAGACCCTTGACACATCCCCCAAACACAAGCCAGCTGCTTTATCTGGCACTCAGCTAGAAACCACTCTGGAGAATTCTGACCCCTCCACTTCACCTTGGGCTCTTACTTTGGAGACTCACACCTGGGCCTGTCCTCCCCCACTATATATTTTGCAAAAAGTGAGCTCCGCTGTTGTTTCTTTTCGAAGTACTCTGTGTGAGTGTTTTCACTAACTACAGAAGAACAACAGCTTGTTCCTGGGCCATGTGGGGTCCTCAGTAGCTCTCTCGTGGCACTCTCCGGTGTATCCCATGGCAGGAGAGTGGGCGGGGCGTGTGCCCTGTGGGCATCAGGCCCCAACTCCCTGCTAGCTCAGTGCCTGACCAGACTAGGGACTCTGCGAGCATAACTTGTTAAGTGGGCGAACGAATACTTGATTTTATTCAAAGAAAAGGTTAATAACAACATGCCCTCAACTATATTAATAACTCTTTAGTGCCTAAAATGTCAGTAAATGCAGAGTCTAAAAATAACTTCCTAATTTGTCAATTGATATAGGCGTTTCAGCACACATTCCCGTAACACAACCTTGTCTTTGTACTTGTAGTGGGAGCAGGCCAGTGAGTTTAACAGAAACAAACACTGACGTACAAGTGCAATTTCAGATAACCTGTGCACTCTTGGAAGCTTCCCTACCTTTTTTTAGATATCAAAAACTGACAGCATTGTGGGCTTATCTAGTACAGATGTTTTTATACAGTTGTTTTTCAGAATTTCAAGAGTGACCTAAATAACTACTAGGTTTTTTTTTTTCCAGTTTGTTTTTTTGCATAATTTTAAAGATCACAAGTCATTCAATTTCATTTGCTTGTGCTTTTTTTTTTTTTAAATCGGCTCTGCTTCTCGTAAAAAGCAAATCCTACCAGTGTGGCTTGTGTTCATTGTCACTTTGTTTCCCTCAGGGCCCTGGAAATGAACAGGTATAACCACATCACAGCTACTTACTTCTTGCTCGCCGAGAGGATTCTGAGAGAAAAGCAAGAGAAAGAAATACAAACCAGATCTGCAAGCCCTAGCAATATCAAGGCCCAGTTTAGGTGAGAAAAAAATCTTCACTGATTTTAGTAAGTTAACGTTTTGAAATAGTGGACTTTTTTTTTTTTTTAAATGCTTCCTAACTGTGGGGTGAGACAGTTCAGGGATCATGGCCTCATGGGAGAGAAGTCTCACGCATGGGTCTCCTGTGTGCATAGGAGGGTGTTGGTCCTCTGTCACCATGTGGAAAGAGGGGCTTCAGCTGGTGGCCTGGCTGAGAAAGCGTGTTAGGAAAAGCAGTCTCAAACTGGAGTTTGCTAACCGTTTTCGTTAAACCCTCTCAGATCTGACGTGTAGTAATCTGCCATTTTCTAATTTTTTCATCTCAGGAATGAGGCTGAAGTTTTCCCTTAGTTATTTGAAATAATTTTTAAAAATACGGCATTTCTGTGCCATCGCAGCATGATGCTATCTCAGGGTTTCAGGGATTAGACAGGTGAACGAGTTGACTTATTAACTGCTTAACTTTGGGCAGGTCACTTATCTTCTCCGTGACTCCGTTTCCTGATCTCTAAAATGGGTGCGATGACACTGTCTACCTTACAGGGTTGCGGTGAGGCATAAATGAACTAAAACTGTGAGGTGCTCAGAGCAGGACACCTTGTGTTTGCTGTCAGTGTTACCAGTGTCTCACCACCGTTCTCTTCTCCAGTAGCCAGTGTGCCCCCACGCCGGCCTCCGTCCCCGTAGCTGCCTTCTCACCCTCCTCCTTCATCTCCCCCCACGCCTGCCTCCGTCCCCGTAGCTGCCTTCTCACCCTCCTCCTTCATCTCCCCCGCTCCGTCCCCGTAGCTGCCTTCTCACCCTCCTCCTTCATCTCCCCCGCTCCGTCCCCGTAGCTGCCTTCTCACCCTCCTCCTTCATCTCCCCCGCTCCGTCCCCGTAGCTGCCTTCTCACCCTCCTCCTTCATCTCCCCCGCTCCGTCCCCGTAGCTGCCTTCTCACCCTCCTCCTTCATCTCCCCCCACTTCCTTCCCCGTAGCTGCCTTCTCACCCTCCTCCTTCATCTCCCCCCCTCCGTCCCCGTAGCTGCCTTCTCACCCTCCTCCTTCATCTCCCCCCACTTCCTTCCCCGTAGCTGCCTTCTCACCCTCCTCCTTCATCTCCCCCCCTCCGTCCCCGTAGCTGCCTTCTCACCCTCCTCCTTCATCTCCCCCCACTTCCTTCCCCGTAGCTGCCTTCTCACCCTCCTCCTTCATCTCCCCCCCTCCGTCCCCGTAGCTGCCTTCTCACCCTCCTCCTTCATCTCCCCCCACTTCCTTCCCCGTAGCTGCCTTCTCACCCTCCTCCTTCATCTCCCCCCCTCCGTCCCCGTAGCTGCCTTCTCACCCTCCTCCTTCATCTCCCCCCACTTCCTTCCCCGTAGCTGCCTTCTCACCCTCCTCCTTCATCTCCCCCCCTCCGTCCCCGTAGCTGCCTTCTCACCCTCCTCCTTCATCTCCCCCCCTCCGTCCCCGTAGCTGCCTTCTCACCCTCTTCCTTCATCTCCCCCCACTTCCTTCCCCGTAGCTGCCTTCTCACCCTCTTCCTTCATCTCCCCCCACTTCCTTCCCCGTAGCTGCCTTCTCACCCTCTTCCTTCATCTCCCCCCACTTCCTTCCCTGTAGCTGCCTTCTCACCCTCTTCCTTCATCTCCCCCCACTTCCTTCCCCGTAGCTGCCTTCTCACCCTCTTCCTTCATCTCCCCCCCTCCTTCCCCGTAGCTGCCTTCTCACCCTCTTCCTTCATCTCCCCCCACTTCCTTCCCCGTAGCTGCCTTCTCACCCTCTTCCTTCATCTCCCCCCACTTCCTTCCCCGTAGCTGCCTTCTCACCCTCTTCCTTCATCTCCCCCCCTCCTTCCCCGTAGCTGCCTTCTCACCCTCTTCCTTCATCTCCCCCCCTTCCTTCCCCGTAGCTGCCTTCTCACCCTCTTCCTTCATCTCCCCCCACTTCCTTCCCCGTAGCTGCCTTCTCACCCTCTTCCTTCATCTCCCCCCACTTCCTTCCCCGTAGCTGCCTTCTCACCCTCTTCCTTCATCTCCCCCCCTTCCTTCCCCGTAGCTGCCTTCTCACCCTCTTCCTTCATCTCCCCCCCTCCTTCCCCGTAGCTGCCTTCTCACCCTCTTCCTTCATCTCCCCCCCTTCCTTCCCCGTAGCTGCCTTCTCACCCTCTTCCTTCATCTCCCCCCACTTCCTTCCCTGTAGCTTCCTTCTCACCCTCTTCTTCCTCCTTCCCTTCCCCCTTCCTTCCCCGTAGCTGCCTTCTCACCCTCTTCCTTCATCTCCCCCCCTTCCTTCCCCGTAGCTGCCTTCTCACCCTCTTCCTTCATCTCCCCCCACTTCCTTCCCCGTAGCTTCCTTCTCACCCTCTTCTTCCTCCTTCCCTTCCCCCTTCCTTCCCCGTAGCTGCCTTCTCACCCTCTTCCTTCATCTCCCCCCACTTCCTTCCCCGTAGCTGCCTTCTCACCCTCTTCCTTCATCTCCCCCCACTTCCTTCCCCGTAGCTGCCTTCTCACCCTCTTCTTCCTCCTTCCCTTCCCCCTTCCTTCCCCGTAGCTGCCTTCTCACCCTCTTCCTTCATCTCCCCCCACTTCCTTCCCCGTAGCTGCCTTCTCACCCTCTTCCTTCATCTCCCCCCCTTCCTTCCCCGTAGCTGCCTTCTCACCCTCTTCCTTCATCTCCCCCCCTTCCTTCCCCGTAGCTGCCTTCTCACCCTCTTCTTCCTCCTTCCCTTCCCCCTTCCTTCCCCGTAGCTGCCTTCTCACCCTCTTCCTTCATCTCCCCCCACTTCCTTCCCTGTAGCTTCCTTCTCACCCTCTTCTTCCTCCTTCCCTTCCCCCTTCCTTCCCCGTAGCTGCCTTCTCACCCTCTTCCTTCATCTCCCCCCCACCCCCTCCTCTCCCCCACTTTTCTTCTGCCATACTAGCCTTCCACTGAAACACAAAGCGTGGAAAAGTTTTAATTTTTTAGGTCATCACTATGAAATTTATTTAAAAAGTTATTTATCTTTGTCCATTTGGATAAAGTTATCTATGGAATTGTAGTCATTCAAAAATAGAAGAATACTCCTGATTCTGAATAAATCTCTATTTGTGCATCCAAATACATACAAATATGTGTGTATTATTATTATTTGGGGAAAGGAGAAAACCATCTGGATTTTAAATGACTTGTCGCGTGTAGCCTGTCACCTGGGTCCAGCGGCAGAGAAGATGGAGGAAAACAGTCCTGGGTTGCCAAAGAGTCGGAACCCCAGGGCTTTAGTGAAGTCAGTAACTTCATTCCTCCCCAGGTGGGCTCTTCTGCAATGGGAACTGAGCACAGTGTGTAGTGTCTGCTTTAGAGGGCAGGGCCCCAGAGTGAGGGGACTCTTGGGAATCAGACAAACCAGGAGACTGGTGCTGGGAGGCAAGGATCCCTGGTCCTGACCTCACTCCTCTAGCAGGAAGGAGCAACCTAAGACCAGACAGCCCCGCGTGTTAGCTACGTCAGCTCTGGAGCCACCACCGGGCTTTTGGAGAAGAGAATATTTGGGTTTGAACTGATTTTGGTCAGTGAAACAGGTCGGGATTCAATGTGAAGTTGATCAAATAGGTAAATAAATTAGATCACCTTACTCTATTACAGAAATTAAAAAAAAAAAAACTGTCACCATAAAGAAATAACAGCCTTCCAGGCAGTTCTCCTTTTGCCCTCATGAGGATTCTGAAGGCAGATGCTGTGAGAGCCCCTTCTCCCCTGGGACACAGGGCCCGCTTGCAGGTGGCAGAGGTCTGCTTCCTTGCTTTTTCTTTATTGTCACTGTTACTTCATTGACAAAACCCTGGACCTAACTTGGCTCCATTGTTAGATAAGCCTTGGGGTCCGAGTAGCTTGGGATGTGGAGGCCTGGACTGAGTCAGGAGGCTAGTGTTTCAACCAGCAGTTAGTTGTGCGGGAGGTCAAGTCAGGGAGTGCCAGCCAGAGCAGACCGGTACTTGTTAGGAGGTGACGGCCCAGGGAAATCGGTGACAGCACAGTTGGGAAAGGGTGGTTACAGGAAGCGGACATCTCCTGCCTGGCTGCTGCTGTCTGTGTACACAGGCGAGTGGGCAGAGAGATGCGGGGACTTGGCCTGTGAGTTCTGGGGTTCGGGCCAGAGTTTTAGACCTGGAATTCATTGGAACATGGGAACTGCCTTGGGGAGTGCAGTGGCGGATGCTCACTTGAGGAATGTGGGGGTTAGAAATGACTCAGGTGAAAGGAAAAGTGGTTGTCCAGGCAGGGTCCTGCATTGGTGAGGGGCTATGGTGTTGGGAGGTGTCAAATTCAGTAGCCTAAGGTTTCTTAAATTCTGGGACTGATGCTGTTCCGAATATGCTAGAATTTTACTTCAGTGATCAAAAATGTCAGTGTGGCACTGCCTCACACCTTCTGTGATAGGATATGACATCTGAGAGAATGGTACAGGTGTTTAGATTTATTCCTGATCTAGAACTCTGGGAACCGTCTTTGGGGCTTGTCTGCACACTGCAGAGAATCTTCCAGTCTGCCCAGGAGAGCTGAGGACACACCGTGGGAACCCTGGGGGTGGGGGGGCTGGGACATCTGGCACATGGAGCCAGGTAACTCTGGAATGAAAACGCTGATGTCCTTACCGTAAATGTGATGTGCCACACAGTGCCAGCAGTTGTCAGTTGGGACCACTTCAGGGAGTACCGCTTCTTAGCTTCAGCTATGAATTTTTGTTCTAACAGGTTTATTCCTGTGCAGAACATTTTAAGAAAACTTGTTTGTAACAGTTGTAATAGATAGTACCATACAGTGGTTGCTGATAAACTTTCGTTCTTGCTTTATTGACTATGAAAACTATGTGATTTTCCAGTTTTTTGGGACTGCAGGCCCTTGGGAGCTCTTGGGTCCTGCCGGTGTGAGATGGAAACATGGCGTGGTTAGGCTGCTGTTAGACGAGGCCTTGTGAAGTCCTCAGGGGGGCTGGCCTCAGCATGGGTCACATGGCACCCAGCACCGTCTCAGAGAGGGACCAGGCCGTGAGAACTACCACTGAGGCCTGGCCACATCAGCTCCGTGGATTCAACAGGAAATTGTTCAGGGGGCTTCATCAGGTCACAGAGTGAAGCTACACTGCCTTTGGGATTTAGCAACCACAGTACCCAGCCTGCATCAGATGTCACTGTCCTCAAGCTTGTGTGACCGTGGGAGATTACTTACCCTTTCTGCCTCTTGATTTCTTCCTCTGTTAAAGGGGCATGATAATAGCACCTGCCTCACAGAATGGCTGTGGGGTTAAATGAACTCAGCCCTGTAAGCCTCTCACAGCAGTTGGCTGGCTGTAGTGAGCAGGCAGTGTGAACTGTGCTGTTGACGCATTTATAATTCTTTTCACCAGTTTTCTCTTTTGTTGAGATAAGACATGATTTTCTTACAACATTGTGGCTACAAGGATGACGTATTTCATCTAACACAGTGTTGCGGCAGATATATGCTCAATAAACGTGAACTGTAACGATTTGGTCTGTTTGTGAAGAAAAGCCATTGGTTCAGGGGTGCCTGCCCATACGGTGACCACCACAGCTGCAGTGCTCCTAGATTTTGCTTCTGGGGATGGGTCTGAGAGTTTTTTTGGCTTTCTTTTAAGTGGGGGAGGGTGACAGGAGCCTCCCTCACGTCTGGCCCCTCCTTATCCTTCGCACACCGATTGGGGTCACAGAAGCCGTCAGCACCTCGCCTCCCTCCACGGGGGTTTCCTCTGTTTGCTGGGTGGGCTTTTGGTGGCTGCGCACGCACACAATTCTTTCTCTGGGTGCAGGCCTGTCATGTGCAGCTTTCCAGGGGCCACCAGGCTCATGGCAGGTGTGTGCGATTTTGTTGGTGGAGGACAGGTTACTTGTCCAGAGACACTTATTGACCTCAAAAATATTTATTAGATAACCCAGCAATGACTATAGCAAATGCACCCACTCCATCGTTGAGAGAGAGCGTAAAACTCCATGTTGAGGGAAAGGTACATGGATAAAATGTCCTGAAGTTTTGTAAAGCTAACGATTTAATTGGATTTTACTTTCAGGCTGACAAAATTGGTGTGTGTAAAAATGCCCACAATGTAAAAGTGGCTGTTTTGAATGTCTCTACCCTGGTGGCATAGTGGTTAAGTGCTACGGCTGCTACACAAATGGTCAGCGGTTTGTATCCGCCAGGCGCTCCTTGGAAACTCTATCGGGCAGTTCTACTCCGTCCTGTAGGGTCGCTATGAGTCAGGATCATCTCGACGGCAGTGGGTTTGGTTTTTTTGGTTTGGCATCAAAGCAGCCTGTGGTTTGTGCTCTTCCCCTGGAGCAGACTATCCCCCTGGGGCAGAGAGGACAGTTGAGAATTCCAAGGTGTTTATTCAAAGCAGAGGTGGAGACCTCATTATCAAAAGTCTTCCTTGGCTTCCAGGCTATGTTCTTATCACTTGAGTGGCTCCAGACTGAGGAATACAGTGAGTTTAAATAATAGTGATGTTTGCTATTTCAAACATATATCTGTTTATATTTAGCTTAGTGAGTACGTTCCTTAATTAGGAAAGAAGAGATTTATGTCTGTCCGTATACATTGACCTGTCTGTCCATATTCTCATATTTACATTCATTAAAGCATGTCCATGTATTTTTGCAAGCACAGAACACTTAAACCATCTTGTAAAAGCAGGAGGAACAAATTTCAGGTGAATTTTATTAGCAATAATATACCTTTAAAGATTGTGATCCGAGAACCTGATGGTCAGCTTTTGCAGTGGTGGTAACCCCTGTATGCCCTCAGAAGTGGTTTTCTTTGTAGTGTAAAGCCTTTGTCTGGGCAGGGTGGAGGACGTCTTTGCCGCTTTTTCTTTTCTGACAGCTCTGATGAAATTTTCATTTGACCAGTAAGCTCCAGGCTCTACCAGTTTCCAAACCACATTTGCCCGTCCGGTGTCCTTGCTGCTGTTCACAGGATGTTGAATAGGTTTGCAGGGTGGCTGCTGCTGCCTTTTTTTTTTAAAGTCTGTGGATTTTGCCTCAGTCAGTTTAACATAATCTACTCGTGTGTGCGTATTATTACATGGTTTTTCTCTTTCCAATCTCTTACGTAGGCAGTCATGGCCAACCAAAATCGATGTACCCCAGGACCTGGAGGATGACCTCACGGCCACCCCTCTGTCCCATGCGACTGTCCCTCAGTCTCCCGCTCGTGCTACTGACAGTGTCCTCAATGGCCACCGGAGCAAAGGCCTGTGTGACTCGGCTAAGAAAGAGGACATCCCTGAGCTGACTGGAGCAGCGCTCTCCACGGGGCCACCGGCAAGCTTGAAACCCACAGCCAGTGGGCGCAAGTGTCTGTTCAGGGTGGAAGAAGATGAAGAGGAAGATGAGGAGGACAAGAAACCCATGTCCCTCTCAACACAGGTGGTTTTGCGCCGGAAGCCGTCTGTGACCAACCGCTTGACCTCCAGGAAGAGTGCTCCCGTCCTTAACCAGATCTTCGAGGAAGGGGAGTCTGATGACGAGTTCGACATGGATGAGAACCTGCCTCCCAAGCTGAGCCGGTTAAAAATGAACATCGCTTCCCCAGGCACAGTTCACAAACGCTACCACCGGAGGAAAAGCCAGGGCCGCGGCTCCAGCTGCAGCAGCTCCGAGACCAGCGACGACGATTCCGAAAGCCGCCGGCGGCTGGACAAAGATAGTGGCTTCACCTACTCCTGGCACCGGCGGGACAGCAGCGAGGGGCCCCCCGGCAGCGAGGGGGACGGCGGGGGCCAGAGCAAGCCCAGCAACGGCAGCGGAGGGGCGGACAGGGCCAGCCCCAGCGAGAGCAGCGCGGGCGGGGGCGGCCCCTCGGGCGGCTCGGGCGGCGCCCCCGGCAGCACGGCGGGCAGCACCCGCCGCTGCGCCGGCCCGGTGGGCTCCGTGCAGCTGGCCTCCCGCGGCGCCGGCGAGCTGGTCGAGAGCCTCAAACTCATGGGCCTCTGCCTCGGCTCGCAGCTCCACGGCGGCGCCAAGTACATTATCGACCCCCAGAGCGGCCTGTCGTTCTCCAGCGTGAAGGTCCAGGAGAAGTCCACCTGGAAGATGTGCATCAGCTCCGCGGGCGGCGCGGGCCAGGCCCCGGCCGTGGGCGGCATCAGGTTCTTCTCTGACCACATGTCGGCCCCCGGCGCCGAGCTGGAGCGGATCAAGAGCAAGAACCTGAAAAACAACGTGCTACAGCTACCTCTGTGTGAAAAGACCATCTCTGTGAACATCCAGCGGGGCCCCAAGGAGGGGCTGCTCTGCGCCTCCAGCCAGGCCAGCTGCTGCCACGTCATCTGAGGGGGGCCCGCGCTCCGTCCCACTCAGAGCTGTGAAGCCCGCTCATGTCACTGTTCCCTTTCTGTTGTACCCTTTGGCGGTAGGCGCCCGGAGCAGTTATTTATTACATTGTCATTTGTTCGCCTGACGATGTGACAATGCATGGTCTTCGTGCATGCTGCTAGACACTTCTTTTCCAGCTGAAAAGTCTATTGTGTAATTTTTACTTTTATAATTTTAATGTGGATGATCTGGATTCAATTAAAATGTATATTTGGAACCTGATATAAATGGAGCACTTAGGAATCTGATGTTCTGCACTTACCCTAGAGAGAGAGAGAAAAATGCTTTTGTTTGCTTGTGAGCAATCTCAGTTCCTGTCCTGACCGTCTGTGACGCGGAGACTCCGTGCCCTGAGGCACGCTGTGGGGTGTCCGCGGCCGGCAGAACCAAGGCAGCAGCGTTGTGATGGGCCCGGCCCGGGCACCATGGGAGGGCGGCTCAGCGCGGGCCTGTGCGGAGCCCTCTGAGAGCAGCCGGTGTCTGCACTGGGACCTTAGCACAGGATTCGAGCCGGCCCACACCTGTTTGTCTTAAGCTCTAGCGTGGAAACAAGTTTGGGCTCTGAAAATTTAACGAGAAAAAGATTTTCTTGTTTTTGTAATAGGTGAGATGAAGTACCTAGATTTATAAGGCAGCTTCCCCCGTAGTGTTGCATCAGTTACAAGCAGACAATCTTACTTTGTAATGTGATGAAGTGAATTGATGTCTTAACTCTACTGGTAGAGTGTGTGTCTGTCGCACAGAACAGCACAGTGCTCTGTGTCAGCCCTTCCTGTGGGTGCACTCAGGGGTACCTGTGACACCATGTAGACAGAAGAGACAACAGGGCCTGGTATGGGCACAGAGGCGCACACAGACATGGGCAAAGTCTAAATCCCATAAATGAAAAACAACAAAAACTTGTTGGGATCTAGGAGCCTGGTAATTAGTTGTCTGTTTTTTATCTCCATTCTTTTACATCCTTTGACTCAGCTATGAAATTGGCTAATCAAAAAAACACATAAAAGGGTAAAATTCACACATTAAGAAAAAAACACAAAGGTTGCTTTTTTGTCCTTCTTTTCTTTTTTTGCTGTTTTTCATGTTGCCTTCCTGCCAAAATAATAAACACCTCTTGCTTTAAACTCTTCCTGTACAAAGACTACTTTTGACCAGATAGTCATCTTTTGTGGCATTTTATCTTCTTAGGACACACTATATTGCAGGTTGCTAATTGTGCAAGGGGCCAGATGCTACTTTTTCGTGCTGTGCCCTGGGGGTCTTAATGCTTAGTGACATCGGTGCTAGGGCAAAGGCCCCACCAGTGGCTGGGACCCGGGGCCTTCCCACGCCTCACCTGTCATGGCTCTGAAGTGATAGACTGAGTTGCACCTGGTCACGTGATTTGTGGAGTGGGCAGAGCACCAAAGAACTGCATTACGTCGGCCGTGGTCCCTTCAAGTACACGCTGACTCTGCTAACTTTAGGAGGAATATATTTTATTCAGAACTCTGAATTTCACAGTATACTGACTAAACTAAGTAAAAATGATACTTAAAAACACTTCCTTTACTTTCTAGACCTA
Organism: Elephas maximus indicus; assembly: GCF_024166365.1. Lineage (NCBI taxonomy): Eukaryota > Metazoa > Chordata > Mammalia > Proboscidea > Elephantidae > Elephas > Elephas maximus. The sequence continues at coordinate 47,842,543 of NC_064838.1, forward strand.
GGCTAGATATGTTTTAAGCTACAGCTCTAGTTCATTGTGATATTTATCTAAGAACAGATGTGTGGGTGAAGCCATAGAACATATTTGCTTGAAATTCTTGAGCAGGGAACTTATAAAGGGCCAGAAATAAGATGTGTGGTTCACACAGATAGTGAGCGTAACATCTGTATTAAACGTAGGAGAGAAGTTTATAAAGGGCATTGGCAATAAATTCTTTGTTGCAGCTGTTCTCCAAGTAATGTAAATACTTTTCCTGTGATTATGTATAGCCTTGGAATGGCACCTTTTAACTAACCCTTACGTGTTTGGTTTTCAATGGTTTTTTATATTCAGATGTATATATGGTGCTCACTTTAGGCTCAGCAGTGTTGACCATTTATGCTGCATAGCTGTATTATAGCCTTATTAGTTGTGTGTGGTTGGTTGACCCTCTGGGTACACAAATGTTAGTCCGAGTGATGTCTTATTCATTTGTTCATAAGTGAATGGTTGTGCATGTGTTGTATGTCATAGTATGTTGTCACGTAAACGGGAAGGAGCGAATAACCATTACAGTAAGATAATATTGGACCAAACTACTTACTTGCTCTAAACAGTTTCTTGTACCCCTTTACCTGTCTTCAAAAGTTGCATATAGTTACAGTAGTGTATAAATTAAGTATTGTGGAAAAGCAGTTAGTCTTGTATTTTTCTGTATGTGTGTATATATAATTATGTACTTCTGGCAATTCTATCTGTATTTAAAGATGTGACAATCTTGACACCGATTTTAAGAATAGTGGTGAGACTGAAATGAATTAAAGGTATCCCTACCAAGTAAGAATTGACGCGTGTTAAGAGGGTACAGAATTATCAGCCGATTTGGTCAGTTGCTTCCAATGCCGGTTGATTTTCCTCATTGTGTAAACATTGACAGGTATGTGACAAATGAGAAAAAAAAAATCCAAATAATAAAGTGGCATATTGGTGTTCAGCAATATAAACTGTGTCGCCTGTTGTATTTCTTCCCGTGAAAGCAGCTTTGTAGAACCCCAGCCAGGGTTAGACCCAGCTTTCCACATGCTTTGCACCTGCAGCTGTAGGTGGCTGAAAAAAATTCAGTCGAGACTGTTCTTGCTTTAAACTCATGACCACAAATGTCAGGTGGGCCTCAGGGCTGCCCATTAACCATACTTAATTTCCCCAGTTCACCCGCTTTCCTCACTCGAGTGGTCACCACAATCCCTAACACTTGACTAAATTGAAGCAATTAGAACTGCCACCAGCTCCCACCTCTGCTTCCTGCCTTCACGTGTGTCCACCTGCTCTGCTTTCCTCCTGTTAGGGTGATCCAGGGTCAGCTTCTCCACTTACACCCCAGTTCCCATCCCTCCGACAGCCACAAGGACTTGGCTGCAGTCATTCTGTGCCGCTCTTCATCATCCGTCTTTGCTTCCCAACAGCAAACAAAACACAGGGTTTTAGTCCCCCATCTTAAGAAATAAAATGTTTTTGTCCCCACTTCCCTCTCTAGCTGTTGCCATATTTCTCTGTCCCTCTCCTTCACTCTCTGGAACCCTTCCGATCAGCTTTTGCTACTGTCACCCCACCAAAACTGCTTTTCTCAAGGTCAGTCATGACCTCCATGCACTAAAGCCTGTGGACAGTTTTTAAAAACAGTGTTATTGAGATAACAATTCACGGGGCCATACAGTTCACTAAATTGTACAATTCAGTGCTATTTAGTACATTCACAGAGTTGTGCAACCATTACCACAATCAATTTTAGAATATTTTCGTCACCCAAAAAAGAAACCTCATTCTCATGAGCAGACATTTCCCCTTTCCTCATCCGCCTGCTCCACCCTCAGCTCTAAAACAAAACAAAACAAACCAAACCTGTTGACTTCGAGTTCATTCTGACGCATAGTGACCCTATAGGACCGAGTAGAACTGTCCCATAGGGTTTCCAAGGAGTGGCTGGTGGATTCGAACTGTCAACCTTTTGGTTAGCAGCTGAGCTCCTAACCACTGTGACACCAAGGCTCCTTTCCTGCCCCCAGCTCTAAACCAAAAAGCCAAACCCAGTGCCATCGAGTCGATTCCAACTCATAGCGACCCTATAGGACAGAGTAGAACTGCCCCATAGAGTTTCCAAGGAGCGCCTGGGGGATTCACACTGCTGACCCTTTGGTTAGCAGCCATAAGCACTTAACCACTACACCACCAGGGTTTCTGCCCCCAGCTCTAGGCAGCCACTAATCCAGTGATCAGTCCCCATGTTTAATGAGTTGATCATTCTTCCTTGTAAACTTCCCACCTTTCAGGATCCCACTTGTCCTACCTTGCTGCTCTTCAGTCTACTGGTTCCTCCTCTCCGGACCACTAAACTCGGAGTGCCCCAAGGTTAGGTTTTGGACCCTGCATGCAGTCTCTCGATGATCTCATTCAGTCTAACATCTATATGCTAAGGAACCCCCAAAAATAAATTTAGGCCACAACTGTCCTGGAAACATCAGACTCCTACTACACACTTGACTTCTCTACTTGGATGTGTCTAATAGGCATCTCAGTTTTTTCAATCCCCACACTCCTAATCTTCCCCCTCAAATCATACCTTCCTCGTGGTCCCCATCTCAATAAATGGCAACTTCAAGCTTAGTTGTACACAAGCCACAAATCTTGGTGTTATTCTTTTGCTCTGTCACCCCAACACACAATCCATCAGCAAACTTACTGGCCACGGGCCACTCCCACTCCGGTCCACGCCACCATTAGTACTCACCCAAACAACTGTTAAGAGCCTCTTAAAGGGTCTTCCTGCTTTTGCCCTTTCCTTTCTCCCATCTGTTTTCCATGTAGCAGTATGAATCGTCCTTTTGAATCTAAGTCAAATCATGTTTTGAAAGGTTTAATTTCCAAATATTTGATGATTTTCTACCTACATTTCTGTTACTAATTTCTAGTTTAATTCCATTTTGGTCAGAGAATGTGCTTTGTATAATTGGAATCTTTTTAAACATGTTGAAACTTGTGGCCTACCATGTGGCCTATTTGGGGAATATTCTGTAAGCACTTATAAAGTGCTGTTGTTAGTAGGTGTTCTATAACATCAATTAGTTCAGGTTGGTTGATAATGTTCAAATCTTCTATATATGTACTGATTTCTCTATCTCACTATATCGGTTATTGAGAGGAGTAATTGAAATCCTCAGCTATAATTGCAGATTTATCTCGTTCTCCTTTTAGCTCTATTAGTTTTGGTTCATGGAATTTGAAGCTCTGTTGTTAGGCACGTACGCATTTAAGACTTATGTCCTCTTGGTGAATTAACCCCTTTATCATTATGAAATGCTCCTGTTTATCCCTGGTGATGTTCTCTGTTCTGAAATCTGTGATACTGATGAAACCACTCCAGCTTTCTTTTGACTGGTGAGAGTGTATCTTTTTCTATCCATTTAGCCTACCTGTGTCTTTATAGTGTTTCTTTTTAACAGCATAGAGTTGGGTCTTGCTTTTTTATCTAATCTGAGAGTCTTTACCTTTTAATTGGAGTGTTTAGACTAATTATATTTGGTGTAAGTACTATATTTTATGCAAATAACGTGTCTTCTGCATTTGTTTGCTGGTCAGGCTTCCCTCCCAGTGAGGTATTTTCCTAAGTGGGCTATGCTAGTTTTTTTTTTTTTTACACCAACGTGTGGAAGAGGATTGGCATGGTGGCGCTTGTGAGGGTGCCTCCTGGGGGAAGGATGTGGCTGGCAAACACACGCAGAGAGCGTGCATTATTTGCATAAAAATACGGTATCAGTATGATTGGGTTTAAAAATAGTCTTCTGGTTGCTTCCTGTTTGTCTCATCTGTTTTTTGTTTTCCCTCTTTTGTTACCTTCTTTTTTTTTTTTGGTTTAACTGAGCACTTTTTATGATTCCATTTTATCTCTACTATTGGCTTATTGGCTGTACCTCTTCATTTTAACTTTCAGTGGTTACTGTAGAGTTTACAATATGTATCTTTTAATGTATCACAGTCTACCTCCATATATCATTTTATGTGAGAACCTTACATCTGTATACTTCCATTTTCTTCTTCCTGTTCTTTGTTGTCATACATTTTACTTTTGCATATGTATAAATCTCACTACATTGTCATTATTTCTGTTTTAAACAGTCAATTATCTTTTAAAGAAATTAAAATATGAGAAAAAAGCCTTTTATTTTACCTATATATCATTTCCAGTGCTCTTCATTTCTTTGTGTAGATCCGCATTTTGACATGGTATCATTTTTCTTCTGCCTGTAATATTTCTTACAATGCAGGTCTGCTGGAAATACGTTCTGCCAGCATTTGTTTGTCTGAAAATGTCTTGTCTTCAATTTCAGTTTTGAAGGATATTTTCGCTGGGTATAGAATTCTAGGTTGACAGTTTTTTTTTTTTATTGTAATGCTGAACACTGAATTTTACATTGTTGGGGTGCTGGTTTTGTTGTATTCATTTAAAAAATGTTGGTTTTGTTTTGGCATACAGCTACTTGGAATTAGTTGGAACCCTTTGGGTCTTGCTTTTAAAGTGTATCAGGGCAGATCCAGAGCAGTCTTTAGGGATAATTTGGCCCACAACTGAGGCAATACCTCTCTAAGACTCTACCAAAGTCTTTCCACTTTGGCTAGTGGGACCATGAACTATTCCCAGCCCTGTGTAAGTTCCGAGGATTGTCTGCAGCTTTCCAGTGGTTCTTTCCCTGGCCTCAGGTAGTTTTCTCACAATGTGCTGATGAATACTCAACCAAGACTCTGCACATCTCTCTAGCTCACTTGGTCTCTGTGCTGCTCCCTCTTCTCTGCGTACTCTGCAAACTTTACCCACTTTGGTTTCTCTGAACTTGAAACTCTCTGTTCAACTCAGCAAAACATCAGATTCTGTGTGGGGTGCCCCCTCCTGTGTTGTTCTGGCAACCAACTCCACCTGGCTACCTCTACAGATCCACTGTCCCTTATCTGAAACTCTTAGGGCCAGACGTTACGGAATTTGAAATTTTCCAGATATAAGGAAGACAATAAGATGCATGTACACTTGTTACATAATAGCTCCAGTGCAATGTAAAGTGGAACCCTGTAATCAAACATCTTAATATGACTTTGCCCAGTCCACTGGTATTGAAAGGTGAAAAGCAAAGTCAAGATAGCATCACACACTGTCTTTTCTCCCCTCCAGGTGGGCACCCAAGGAGTGGGCTCTGGGATCAGATCAGGCGGTGTTCTTGAACAGACCCTTTACCCTCTGAGCCTCAGTTCCCCCTTGCCCTGCCCATCCCTTTGTGTATGGTTCTACCAAGATACCATCCATTTGCTTTGGGCTTTTTGATAATGTGAATTCTGCCTTCAAGAAGAGGTTTACTACACTCAGTGCCTCTTCTGCCCAGGGACTGTTCTGGTGGAAAGCAGGTCAATGGGGAGGTTGTGGGAATTTTGGTGATGTGCCTGTAAAGGCATTGAGGGCAGAATGGAGCATCCCTCAGAAAGGGGCAAATTTGCCCTGAAGGGTATGGTAAGGCAGCAGAGCTGGGAGGTGCCCTCAAAACCAGGGAGGGGGCAGGGCAACTTAGAGGAAGAGAATCATGTTTTCCAGGCCCCGTATTCCCTTCTCGAGCCTCGACTTGTGTTACCACATTTATTTCTCCTGACACTTCTCAGAGACGCCTGCACAGGACCTGCTTCTAAAGTTTACTCTCATCCCCTTTGATCTCAGGGCAGCATCTGGTGCCGTTGACCACAGAGCCTTGGTAATGTCTCAGGCTCATCTGATGTTCTCCCATCATGGAGTTTACATTCTAATGCAGGGAAACTGATCAGCAATGACTGTGTGTGTCAGGCACCCATAGGGCTTCTCTCTGGGGTCACAGTCCTGTTTGTCTGTTGCTCTGTGTCTGAAACCTATAGTTTTATAGCAGGGCTTTGAACCGGTTCATCCTGGTTCAAACCCCTGCTGAGAATTTGCATTTCCACCCCAGATACACTGAATCAGAATCTATAGTTTAACAAGTTTGCCAGGTGATTCTTATGTATAATGAATTTTGAGAACCACTGTGCTACTGGTGGTTCTCACAACTGGCCCCTAAGCAGCAGCATTAGCATTGCCTGGGAACTTGTTAGAAATGCAAATTCTCAGCAGGGGTTCAAACCAGAATGAACTGGTTTGGAGCCCTGTTTTCTGTATTTTGTTTGGGTTCTTAGTCGTTTAAGGCTGGAGAGCCAATCCGGTTTCCATTACCCACCTGTGGCCAGAAGTCAAAATCATGTGTTACTCCTCAAAATCCTCCTACGGCTTCCTGGCATGGATTAAAAAGCAGGTGGGGTGGCTTATTACACCTCATTATGAGAGATCATCTTTACTCAGGGGCTAAGACTTGGTCTCACAACAATTCCCAAAGAATCCCTGTTTGCTTCCTTCCCTGGCCCTGGACTAGAAGTGTGCCTCCATCCCCCAGATGCCTGCGGTCTGTTAGGAAGGGACGTCTTCAACCTGTGTAGAATAACAGCAACAACTTGGGCCAGTGGACATGTTTTAGGAGGAAGCCTGCCACATCGTTGGGTTGGTTCAGGGCATTAATGCAAATTCCGACCCGCATCCTTCCTTCAGCTGTGGCCCAAATGCCAGGTCTGCAGAGCCATTTATAGCTGGAGAGCAGCTGCTGCAGCCAACCGCTCATCAGGGCCACACAGATGGGCAGCCTGGGATGGTGGGCAGGATGGCAGGTGGAGCTCTTGGAGAGCTCGTTTGTGCTGATGCTGGTCAGTCTCCCTGCCTTTGCTGACTCCACCTTCGAGAGACCTCCCCTCTAGTGCCACTTTTGGGCCTTGTGTTCTGGGGCTGGGGTGGCTCATCAGTCTTCATTAGGGTGGAGAGTATTTGGTTTCTGCGTTTCCAGCCAGTCAGCTGTGTAAACGGAGGTATCTACCCATGTCTACACTATTGAGTTGCCCTCTGCTTAATTATTCAGCAATTGACAACGATTGTCCTGGTATTGGGTAGCACTTTCATCCTGGCACTGTGGTGACACAGCTGGGAAGGAGGGTCTGGAGGAGCTGCTAGCATCAGCCGCTTCTGGGCAGAAACCAGCAAGGCCCTTTGCCCCCTCCGCGGTCCTCAAACTTCAGTGTGCACAGCATCCATTGGCGATGTTGTCAAGGATGTAGACTCCTGGCCAAACTACCAAAATACAGTTCAGCAGGCCTGGGTGGCGAGACCAGGGCACCTGCACTTAACGAGATCCCAGGTGATCCTCTCCCAGAGCTCTGTGGCCCTCCTGGTTGGGCTGCACCTCCCTGACTTTGGCTGTGAGATAGCTGGGATGAGCAGCTCCCCACACCCTCTCTATGAGCCTACATCTGCACCGACGAGAAGACCAAGGAAGGCCCTGCAGAGGCCCAGGAAAAACATCTTCCTTCCACTGAAGAAGGCAGCCCCGGTGGTGCGACTAAATGAAAGGTTGGTAGTTTGAACCTAACCCAAGGTGCTTTGGAAGACAGGCCTGGTGATGTTTCTGAAAGGTCTCAGCCTTGAAAACCCTGTGGAGCAGTTCTACTCTGCAAATATTGGTGGGGGAGGGGGGGTCACCACGAGTGGGGATGGACTTGACAGCAACTGGTTTTTTTTTTTTTTTTCTTCTGAAGATGCTGTGGCCCCTGGTGGCTGGGACCAAAGGTGAAGGCCCTCAGGACACAGCTTTCCCGGCAGACGGGCCAAGACTGTCCTCCAGGTTCTGTTGGGTCCTTGAAGATGATGTGACCCAGCTTCTGTCAGGCCCCCTTCTCTTCAAGCCACTCTAGGAAGGGAAGCCTAGACAACGGTGGCCTTTCCAGACCTGGCTGGCAGTGAGGGTTGCCCAGGGTCCCCGTGACTGTGAAGTTTGCAGAGATCCCACTCCAGGCACTGCGCCTGCAGGGATATGGGGCTCATTAAACGACTTAGTGATGAAGAGTCTGGACTCTTGGGCCTTTGCCCTGTAGACTATGGCCCTTCCTCCTCCTCTTTGTTGGTAGTTTCCTGCTGGAAGATGGCAGTTGCTGCATGGCTTAGGACTGAGAAGGCTCGTGGCAGAGGGGCTTGAAGGTGTGTGGGTGGCAAGCCCCATCCAGGCAGGGACAGCCAAGGACAGAAGTGGGTTTATGTGGGCTGTGGAGAACAGGTGGCTGGGGCCACGTAGCATGATGCTGGCTCTGAACCCACATTGCTGCCCCCTGTGTGCCGCAGTTTTCTCATCTACAAAATGGGGATAATGTAAGGAAACCAAGCCCCAGATGGTGTGTCAAGGCCCTGAGAAGAAGACTGGGCTCCTGGCCCTCCAGCTTTGCCACAGGGCTGGGCGTCCTAACCATTTGCTTCTTGTTTCCTCCTGAAAGGTACTAGAACAATGATCTGCTATCAAGTCTAAGCTGCTGGTGGGAGTGTGACAGTGTGGCCATGGGAGGGAGAGTAGGGTGTGCTACCTGATCCCCTCACCCCACCCCTAGGCTCTGCCAGCGGAGGCCAGGCCAGGCCCCGGGGCGCCCGTAGGGATTCTCTGGGGCCTCTGGGTGGGGACCTTGTGCTCCTAGAGAGGAGCCACCTGTGTGGGGTGTGACAGCCCTGCCCGAGGAGGTGCCCCACAAATGTCAGTGGACAGAACTAAATGTGGTAAGAGCTGGTTATGTGTGAGAGAGGAACGAAGTCAGGCTGTGAATGAATCGGGCCTGGGGTCAAACCCCAGCTGACTGGGCCACAGTTTGTAACTCATGGCTTGAAGGAGGCAGGTTAGGGGCCAGTGCAACAGTCAGAGGAGAAATGGGGGCCACCTTCCAAGTTGAGGCAGAGCAGGAGCTCGTGGGCCTCACAGTAGCTGATGAGGTGGGGGTGGTGGGCTCTACCTCTGCTGTTGACCTCACGAGCCCAGGAGCCTGAGTAGGGCCGGGCCCCCCGGCCCATGGATCTCCCCTGTCCTCAAGGTACACAGAGCCATCCCAGGCAATGCTGAGAAGCAGCCTTCCCCAAGCGAGTTTTCCCTCCCAGCTAGGGTTGCTTCTGCAGCCCAGCACGTCTCTCGCTGGGAACCTTCCCAACAGGGCTGCCAGGACGTGGCTGTCTGAGAGCCAGGCCCGGCACATACTTCCTTGGGCCTTTGGGGCCATCGCTTGGTGGCCAAGGTTCTTTTCCCATAACCTGCCTGAGGTAGGGTCTCTCTGTCTTCCTGGAAAGCTGCGTGACGATGGAGAGAGCACTGGGCTTAGAGTTCAAAGCCCAGGGCTTAAGCAGGCCACCGTTTACCACAGTGTGGGCAAGCCTTCCTCTTTTCACACCCTCAGTGGAAACCCTGGTGGCGTAGTGGTTAAGTGCTACGGCTGCTAACCATAAGGGTCGGCAGTTCGAGTCTGCCAGGTGCTCCTTGGAAATTCTATGGGGCAGTTCTACTCTGTCCTACAGGGTCGCTGAGTTGGAATCGACTCGACGGCACTGGGTTTGGTTTTTTTTTTTTGAGACTTGGCTTTGCAGCCCTTCCCAGCTTCTGTCCCTGCCTGGTTATCAGGAGATTCTGCTCTTAGTCTCCTGCCTCTTTGTGCTATTTCCATACATACCAGCTGCCTGTTCTGGTTAAGAAAAGGTATTTCTGATGTCCATATCTGGTCATGGCAGGTGGATGCCTCCCAGCTCTTATCTGTTGGGGAAGGTGGGCTGGAGCAAGCTGAGGTGTGTTTATACCCAGTTGGAGTCCTCAGGGGGTGTTGGGAGAATTGGATGAGCAGAATGAGGAACGGCCTCTTGGGTGTGGCTCCCCTGGGCACCTAAGGCACCAGAGCCAGGGTGGATCTTTACAAGAGGATCGTCCACCACAGCTAGGAGGGCAGTGGTGTTGGATCTGAGGGCTGCAATGAGGCCAGAATGGGCTGAGTCAGTGGCCAGAGGAGTTGGGGGACGATGAAGTCTAAAGGGCATACTGGGGTGAGGGGTTCCAGAAGAAGATGAAGAACAAAGAGAATGGGCTGAGGGGACACCCTTTCATGTGTGTGAGGCTAGTGTTTGGGTGGGTAAGATGGGGTAGTGTCATCCTAAATGTCTCCCTTAATCCAATTCCTCAGTAGTAAGTGACTACAAAACTTGGAGCTGATGAAATGTGGTATATACATACAATGGAGTACTACTCGGCCATAAAGAAAAATGAAGTCCTGGTACATGCCATGACATGGATGAACCTTGAAAACATTATACTGAGTGGAGTCAGTCAGTCACAGAAGGACAAATACTATATGATCCCACTTATATGAAGTAGACAAATGTATAGAGACCAAAGTTTACTGGAGGTTCCAAGGGTGGGAGGGAGGGGGGAAGGTGGAGTCTTAGCCTAGGGGGCAGTGAGTTTCCGTTAATGGTGGTAGAATATTTGGAAAAGCACACTAGTGATGACTGTATATGATGAACGTAACTGTACATGTCAATATTGTTCTTTGCCATTTTCTTCACAGGGTGGGGTGGCTGTAACTCTCCCAGCAGAGGGACCCATCAGCTGTAGTGCCCAGTTGTGAGGGACACTGGGCCGGGGGACGGGCCTTCTGAGCCTCCTGTTTTATGGGACTGAATGTGGAGCACACAGAGTTTCAGTGGTTGGCAGGATGGGGCTCCAGAGTCACAGCCTATGTGCCTGAAGGGCTGCACCCTACTGGGCCAGGTCACTCATGGCACAGCTACGAGGTGGATGGCACCCCTCAGGGGCGAGCCTCAGGCCAGGTGCCAGGAGTGGCAGCTGGCCTCTGCGTGCACACCCTGCACAGGGAACCTGCCTGGTGCCCTCACCGCAGCTCCTCTGGGGCGTTTCTGGCAGCAGCAGAACCTCCTGGGAGCTGCCTGGGCTTGGGCTGCAAGCTTTGCAAGTGGTCCCTGTGTGTCCCACCTCAAGCCAAGCCCCCACCCAAACTCCCCATCTCGCCACTCCACCTTTAGTTACCTGCAGTGGCGTCACTAGGGTTGGTGTCACCCAGTGAGGTAGCTCATGGTTACCCCCCCCATGCTAATTACCACAATATTGTAGCTAGGACACCAGAAAATTTGAGAAAATTAGCAACTATAAAAACACCGGCAGCAATGAAAACAACAGCGTGTACTTGTCATGTGCGCAGACAAAACCATGTGATTCGAAGTGTCATTGTAATTGGGTAATAATGGCAGCTCTGACTGGAGTGTGTTAGAAGGTTCAAAAAGTAAATTAGCATGGAGTTTTACCCTTGTAGGTACAGGTGAGCTTGTGAAAAATGTTTTTGTTGTTATAACTATAGGGATATTTTTATAATAAATTTCTGCTGAAACACTACAACATTTATAAACAGTTGTCCTGGTGTCACCCCCGCTGATAATGTCACCTGGTGCGGTCTGCACCCTCTGCACCCCTAATGATGCCACTGGTTACCTGACCCACGGCTGGCTTCCTGTCGGAGGGAGGTGGAGTCAGAGAGGTACACCTTGCCTTTAATAGCTCGGTTACTTCTGTTTCAGCTGATAAAGGAGCTGTGAACATATTGCAAGATAAGACCAGGAAAGAGGTCTATACCATGGTCCCGGTGTGCCAGACACTGCCTGGCTGCACCATTTACTCAACTGGGGCTTGGCAGGCAGCCCCTTCAGAGTGGTTCCTGAGGGGCACAGTGGGCACCCCCAATCCGCCAGCCTGCCCATGTGTCCCAGGCCATGGTGGGGACCGGGAGTGGCCATCACTTGAGGGCTGACGTGGAGAGAGGTTCAAGGGGCAGCGGTGGCTCTAAGCAGTCGGGACAGAGTGAAGAGCAGCTGGGGTGGGAGCATGGAGGGGCGGGCAGGTGTGGGTGGGGGATGGAGCCAACGCTTCAGTGGGGTGCCTGCTGTGTGGATGCTGCTTCATTTGGTGGAGCACTGGGTCTGGGTCACGGTGCCACAATGCTATCCCGGCCCCTCTCCACCAGAGCAGATGTGACACAGTCACAGGCCTTGCGGACAGGGCAGCCAGGACAGCCAGGGCGCTCAGGCCGCCTTCTCCTTCCCACAGACCCCGGCTTCCTCCTTCAGGTTCTCGACCGCGAGCTTCAGCTGCTGTTGAGAGAGCACAGGACACAGGTGAGCCACACAGGCCTATGAGCTGCCGCCGCTGTGAAGGGCACCATGCTCTGCATAAGACCATCTTAGTTCCACTTCAAGTTAGTGGTGACCCCACAGAAGCCCTCCCCTTGTTCCTGGACATCTGGACTTCATATTTCTGTAGATATGGGTGGAAACACCACGTCATGATTTATAAGCCCAGCTCAGGGGTATTTTAAAGATTGTTGTTATTGCAGTTGAGTCGATTCTGACTCATGATGGCTCCATGTGCGCAGAGTAGAACTGCTCCATAGGGGTTTCAAGGCCATGACCTTTCAGAAGCAGATTGCCAGGCCTTTCTTCTGAGGTGCCTCTGGGTGGGTTTGAACCACCAACCTTTTGGCTAGTAGTCAAGTGCTTAACTATTTGCACCATCTGGAATTTTCTCTTCCCAGAACCCTCTGGGACGAGGGGGAGAGGGCCTGGGAGATGACACAGCAGGGGGTCTGGAGCACTGACTTGGGGCCATAGCTTTGCTCTACCCCATGAGCTGTGTGACTCTGGCAATTTGACCTCTCTGAGCCTCAGTTTCCACATCTGCACAATGGGGTAATGGTGTACATCTTGCAGGGTAGCTGTGAGGATTACTGCCCACAAATTACTGGCCCAAAGGAGACACTCCAAAAAGCCCAGAGGTTTTTCTTTTTCTTTCTTCCTTTTTTTTTTTTTTTTTTACCAGCCCCTTATCCTTACAGCTACAGGACATTTCCCAACACCAATCCAACAAAAATTAAGCATATCCATGCCATGGGATTGGTTATCCCACAGAGTCTCCCTGAGGGCCCCGCAATCCAAGGTTTCCCAGCAGAAGATCTGAGGCCAGGATGGAGGCTGAGACTGCCAGGTTGGAGGTCAGGAGGGATGCACCCAAGGCTCAAGGCAGCAATGGAGCAGGAAGTCCTGTTGCTTCCAGCCCAGGAGGCCTGTATGGATTGAACTGTGTCTCCCCCAAAATATGTGGTGGGATTCTAACCTCTACAGCATTCAGTATGGATTACACCTCAACATAAAACAAAAATCCTCACCAAAAAAAAGCCCAGTGCTGTCGAGTCGATTCCGACTCATAGCGACCCTATAGGACAGAGTAGAACTGCCCCATTGAGTTTCCAAGGAGCGCCTGGGGGATTCGAACTGCCGACGCTTTGGTTAGCAGCCATAGCACTTAACCAGTATGCCACCAGGGTTTCCAAATATCCTCACAACTGGACCAATAAGCAACATCATCACAAAAGGAGAAAAGACTGAAGTTGTCGAGGATTTCATTTTACTTGGATCCACAATCAACACCCATGAAAGCAGCAGTCAAGAAATTAAACAATGCATTGCACTGGGCAAATCTGCTGCAAAAGGCCTCTTTAAAGTGTTGAAATGCAAAGATGTCACCTTGAAGACTAAGGTGTGCCTGAGCCAAGCCATGGTGTTTTCAACTGCCTCATATGCATGCTAAGCTGGACAATGAATAAGGAAGACCGAAGAAGAACCGACACCTTTGAATTGTGGTGTTGGCGAAGAATAATGAATATACCACAGACTGCCAAAAGAATGAACAAAATCTGTCTTGGAAGAAGTACAACCAGAATGTTCCTTAGAAGCAAAACTATATCTCACTTACTTTGGACATGGTATCAGGAGGAATCAATCCCTGCAGAAGGACATTGTGCTTGGTAAAGTAGAGGGTCAGCAAAAAAGAGGAAGACCCTCAAGGAGATGGATTGACACAGTGGTTGCAAAAATGGGCTCAAGCATAACAAGGGTGTGAAGATGGTGCAGGACCGGGCAGTGTTTCGTTCTGTTGTGCATAGGATCGCTATGAGTCGGAACTGACTTGACGGCACCTAACAACAACAACACGCCTGTGCATCTAAGCTAATGTAATTTAAAGTAATTATGTTACATGTAATGTAATGACTTTCCATAATGCAATCTAACGTAGTCAATCAGTTGAGGTGATGCCAATGAGAGTGGATCCTGAACCTCATCACTTCTGAATTATAAAAAGCAGAATGAACACAGACACACACACAGGGCAGACAGACACCGCGTGAGGATCATCTGCACGCCAAGGAACCAAGGAGTGCCTGGGACCACCAACAAGGAAGGAATTGACATGGCTAAGACTTGGATTTGGACTTTTAGCCTCCGTAATTGTGAGAAAATAAATTTCTGTTCTTTAAAGCCACTCATTTGTGGTATTTCTGCTAGAGCAGCACTCAGAAACTGAGATAGGGCTGGACACTCCCAGTTCTGAGGCTCCACCCACAGGCCCCTGCACCCGTCCTGTGGGTGCTGGGAAACATGAATACAGCTCTGCTCCACTTGCTGAATGAGTAACTACTCAGGAATTTGACTTGAAACTTAACACACAGACTTTAGATAACAGCTATTGGCTTATGGATAAACAAAACTCCTCAACACAAAAACTGCTGGTGCCCTGGGTACCTGGCCATCCCTCTTGGGAGCCTGAGTGCCACGTGGGCCTGGGGGCAATGCTATACTCCTCTGTTTTTCAGGGAGAGGACCCCCTTTCCCAGCCATGAATCAAAAGCCTCTACCTCCTGCTTCAACTGATTTTTTGCTGTAAGGTTCCCTTGTGTCTACGGTATCTCGGAGACCTTACTTCAACAGTCTCATCTTTCCTGAGTTTGTACTTCACAGGGCGGCTCAGAGATGGGAGCCGAGGCTGGCTCCTCTCCACTGGGTCTGGGGAGGGGACTGCCTGGCCCGTGCTTCCCTGTGTCTAAGCAGGCTCAGGGATGGCTGTTGATGGAGGGTGGTGGGGAGGGCTGGGTGGAGTCATGGCGGCCAGTTTGCTGGTGGAGCGGGGGGATTACCTCTGCCGGGCTCAGCTCAGTTGCACCATGGAGCAATAGGCAGGCCCAGAGCAGGTAGACACAGGGTCAGCGCTGGTCCAGGGAGGTACCCTATGCACATGACCATGGCTGCAATGTTCCATGTAACCCTAAGCCTGACAGGGTGGGTGATGGAGATGGCTTTAGTCTACAAACCTGGAAAAGCAGAACTGCCATGCCATGTGAGTCTCCCCAGAAGTTATTTTTGCATCTGCCACCTCTTCCATTTGGTCACTTCCATTACTAACACTATCAGGAGCCCACTTGGCCTGGGAACTGCTGAAGTAAAATATCTCCGCAAAGGAAAACTATACTATTTCAGCTCAGATTCACTGCAGACTCTCCTAGCTGGTGTCATTTAATGCTTGTAAGACCTTTTCAATGCCTTTTTATGAAAGAATGAATCTATTTCCTGACAAGTAACCATAAGAAATTAAAGGCTAAATAAATTCAACTCAACTAGAGCCATACTCCATCACTCGTCTGTCGTCCTGTGGTAGCTTGCCTATTGCTGTGATGCTGGAAGCTATCCCAACAGAATGCGGAAATTATCAAGAATATCATTAATATCATATGCAAGTAAATTTTTACTGAAGATAACTCAAAAATGATTGCAGCAGTACATCGACAGGGGACGGTCAGAAATTCAAGCCAGATTCAGAAGAGGACGTGGAATGAGGGATATCATTGCTGATGTCAGATCAGCATGGATCCTGGCTCAAAGCAGAGAACACTGGAAAGATGTTTACCTGTGTTTTACTGACTATGCAAAGGCATTTGACTGTGTGGATCATAACAAGTTATAGATAACACTGCAAAGAATGGGAATTCCAGAACACTTAATTATGCTCATGAGGAACCTGTATATACACCAAGAGGTGGTAGTTCGAACAGAACAAGAGGATACTGCATGCTTTAAAATAAAAAAAGACGTGCTCCAGGACTGTATCCTTTCACATTTATTCAATCTGTATGCTGAGCAAATAATCTGAGAAGCTGGACTGTATGAAGAAGAATGTGGCATCAGGATTACAGGAAGACTCATTAACAACCTGTCATACGCAGATGATACGCTCTTTGCTGAAAGCAGAGAGGACTTACTGATGAACATCAAAGACTACAGCTTTTAGTATGGATTACACCTCAACATAAAGAAAATAAAAATCCTCCCATCTGGACCAATAAGCAACATCATGTTAAATGGAGAAAAGATTGAAGTTGTCAGGGATTTCATTTTACTTGGATCCACAATCGATGCCAAGAGGGTTCCCCCAACTCATAACTTATTAAAATAAACATGCTCCGAATTACTCTTTATAAAGCACCAAAGACTGATTTTTTGCATTATTAGTAATGATTATAATAGGAACCCCATCACTAAGTGTGTTGGCCAAATGCACAGCTTAACCTAAGACATTTTTCCTGAGACTGCAATGCTTCCCACAGACCTTGACATCCATGGGGGCCCACAGACCTTGGACAACCCCTTCCCCTTGCCTCCCAGGCTTGTGGCAGAGACTGTCCCTGGCTGAGCCCACAATCAGCTTCAGGATCCTTCTAATCACCAAACCCCATTGCCATCGAGTCGGTCCCAACTCACAGTGACCCTGTAGGACAGAGTAGAACTGCCCCATAGGGTTTCCAAAGAGCGCCTGGTGGATTTGAACTGCTGACCTTTTGGTTACCAACTGTAGCTCTTAACCACTATGCCACCTGGGTTTCCCTTCTAATCACAGAGCTCAGGAAATCATCACCAACTGACTGCACATCCAACCCAAGCGGAACTCTGTTAGCGCCTGCTCCATTACTCCTCCACCCCCAAGCCAGTAATAATAACCTACAGAAGGAATCGATCTGGGTAGCTCATAGCTGAAGGACTGAGAGACTCCCATGCATTCACTCCTTCCTCTAAACCGGTGGCCTCTTTCTGCTTCACAGAAAACAGGAGCCAGGTTCTCAGGTCAGTTCAGTTTGGCAATGGCACCTGGCTCCATGGAGTCCTCCTAGCCTCGGGTGCACAAGCCTGGCAACGATGCACTGCAATCACTCAGGAGGACACCTAGCCCCCACCCCAGGGATGCTGAGTGAATTGGTCTGGGGTGCAGTCTGGGAGGCAGGCCTTTGAAGTCCCCAGGTGGTTCTAACATGCAGAGTAAGCTGGGAAACACTGCCTGAAAGGAAGGCACTAAGCACTCTGTCAGGAGCAGTGGAAGGGTGACAGGAAGGGAATAACCTCCACACAAGGCTGTGCACCCGTTCCTCATCCACTCTCTGCAACGACAAATAAAGTCTTCTCGGCCCGGATGGCTTCTCTGGAGAGTTCTACCAAACTTTCAGAGAAGAGTTAACACCACTACTACTAAAGGTATTTCAGAGCACAGAAAAAGATGGAATACTTCCAAACTCATTCTATGAAGCCAGCATATCCCTGATACCAAAACCAGGTAATGACACCACAAAAAAAGAAAATTACAGACCTATATCCCTCACGAGCTTAGATGCAAAAATCCTCAACAAAATTCTAGCCAATAGACTTCAATGACATATCAAAAAAGTAACTGACCATGACCAAGTGGGATTCATACCAGGTATGCAGGGATGGTTCAACTTTAGAAAAACAATCAACATAATCCATTACGTAAATAAAAAGACAAGAACCACATGATCTTATCAACTGATGCAGAAAAGGCATTTGACAAAGTTCAACACCCATTCATGATAAAAACTCTCAGCAAAATAAGAATAGGAGGAAAATTCCTCAACATAATAAAGGGTATTTCTACAAAGCCAACAGCCAACATCATCCTAAATGGAGAGAGTCTGAAAGCATTCCCCTTGAGACCAGAACCAGACAAGGATGCCCTTTATCACCACTCTTATTCAACATTGTGCTGCAGGTCCTAGCTAGAGCAATTAGGCTAGATAAAGAAATAAAGGGTGTCCAGACTGGCAAGGAAGAAGTAAAAGTATCTCTATTTGCAGATACCATGATCTTATACAGAAAACCTGAAGGAATCCTCAAGAAAACTGCTGAAACTAATAGAAGAGTTCAGCAGAGTATCAGGATACAAGATAAACACACAAAAATCAGTTGGATTCCTCTACACCAACAAAAGGAACATTGAAGAGGAAATCACCAAATCAATGCCATTCACAAGAAGATAAAATACTTAGGAATAAATCTTACCAGAGACGTAAAAGACCTATACAAAGAAAACTACAAGACAGCACTGCAAGAAGCCAAAAGAGACATAAGTGGAAAAACATACCTTGCTCATGGATAGGAAGACTTAACATTGTAAAAATATCTATTTTATGAAAAGCGATCTATAGATACAATGCAATTCCGATCCAAATTCCAAGGACATTTTTTTAATGAGCTGGAGAAACAAATCACCAGCTTCATATGGAAGGGAAAGAGGCCCTGGATAAGCAAAGCATTACGAAAAAGAAGAACAAAGTGGGAGGCCTCACGCTACCTGATTTTAGAGCCTATTTATACTGCCACAGTAGTCAAAACAGCCTGGTACTGGGTACAACAACAGAAACATAGACCAATGGAATAGAATTGAGACTCCAGACGTAAATTCATCCACCTGTAAGCAGCTGATATTTGACAAAGGCCCAAAGTCAGTTAATTGGGGAAAAGACAATCTCTTTAACAAATGGTGCCGGCATAACTGGATATCCATCTGCAAAAAAATGAAACAAGACCCATACCTCGCCATGCACAAAAAGTAACTCAAAATGGATCAAAGACCTAAATATAAAATCTAAAACGATAAAGGTCATGAAAGAAAAAATAGGGACAATGCTAGGAGCCCTAATACAAAACATTACTAACAATGCACAAACACCAGAACAGAAACTAGATAACTGGGAGCTCCTAAAAATCAAACACCTATGCTCATCCAAAGATTTCACCAAAAGAGTAAAAAGATTACCTACAGACTGGGAAAAAGTTTTTAGCCATGACATTTCCGATCAGTGTCTAGTCTCTAAAGTCTACATGATACTGTAAAAACTCAACAAGAAAAAGACAAATAACCCAATTAAAAAATGGGCAAAGGATATGAACAAGCATTTCACTAAAGAAGACATTCAGGTAGCCAACAGATACATGAGGAAATGCTCACGATCATTAGCCATTAGAGAAATGCAAATCAAAACTACAATGAGATTCCATTTCACTCCAATGCAAAAAAAAAAAAAAACACAAAATAATAAATGTTGGAGAGGTTGTGGAGAGACTGGAACACTTCTACACTGCTGGTGGGAATGTAAAATGGTACAACTACTTTGGAATTTGATTTGGCGCTTCCTTAAAAAGTTAGAAATAGAACTACCGTATGATCCAGCAATCCCACTCCTTGGAATACATCCTAGAGAGATAAGAGCCTTTACATGAACAGATATATGTACACCCATGTTCACTGCAGCACTGTTTACAATAGCAAAAAGATAGAAGCAACCAAGGTGCCCATCAACAGATGAATGGATAAATAAATTATGGTATATTCAGACAATGGAATACTACGCATTGATAAAGAACAATGATGAATCCGTGAAACATTTCATAACATGAAAGAATCTGGAAGGCATTATGCCGAGTGAAGTTAGTCAGTTGCAAAAGGACAAATACTGTAGGAGACCACTATTATAAGAACTCAAGAAATAGTTTAAACAAAGAAGAGAATATTCTTTGATGGTTATGAGGGGGGAGGGAGGGAGGGAGAGGGGTATTCACTAATTAGATAGTAGATAAGCACTACTTTAGGTGAAGGGAAAGAAAACACATAATACAGGAGAGGTCAGCACAACTGAACTAAACCAAAAGCAAAGAAGTTTCCTGAATAAACTGAATGCTTCAAAGGCCAGCGTAGCAGGGGCGGGGGTTTGGGGACCATGGTTTCAGGGGACATCTAGGTCATTTGGCATAATAAAATCTATTAAGAAAACATTCTGCATCCCACTTCGGACAGTGGCATCTGGGGGGTCTTAAACGCTAGCCAGTAGCCATCTAAGATGCATGAATTGGTCTCAACCCACCTAGAGCAAAGGAGAATGAAAAACACCAAAAATGCAAGGTAATTATGAGCCCAAGAGACAGAAAGGGCCACATAAACCAGAGACTACATCAATCCGAGACCAGAAGAACTAGATGGTGACTGGCTACAACCGATGACTGCCCTGACAGGGAACATGACAGAGAACCCCTGAGGGAGCAGGAGAGCAGCGGGATGCAGACGTCAAATTCTCGTAAAAAGACCAGACTTAACGGTCTGACTGAGACTGGAAGGACCCTGGAGGTCATGGTCCCCAGACCTTCTGTTGGCCCAAGACTGGAACCATTCCCAAAGCCAACTCTTCAGACAGGGATTGGACTGGACTATAGGATAGAAAAAGACGGTGGTGAGGAGTAAGCTTTTTAGATCAAGTAGACAGGAGACTATGAGGGCAGCTCCTGCCTGGAGGGGAGATGAGAAGGCAGAGAGTGTCAGAAGCTGGCTGAATGGACACAAAAATAGGGGGTGGAAAGAAGGATTGTGCTGTCTCATTAGGGGGAGAGCAACTAGGAGTATATATAGCAAGGTATATATAAATTTTTATATGAGAGACTGACCTGATCGGTAAACTTTCACTTAAAACACAATAAAAATTAAAAAAAAAAAAAAGTCTTCTCTATCAGCCTCATTGATGAGGCCATGAGACCCAGCAAGGCTAAGTACCTTGTTTGGGTCACGGAGCTAGAAAAACTGACCTGATCGGTAAACTTTCACTTAAAACACAATAAAAATTAAAAAAAAAAAAAGTCTTCTCTATCAGCCTCATTGATGAGGCCATGAGACCCAGCAAGGCTAAGTACCTTGTTTGGGTCACGGAGCTAGAAAAACTGACCTGATCGGTAAACTTTCACTTAAAACACAATAAAAATTAAAAAAAAAAAAAAAAGTCTTCTCTATCAGCCTCATTGATGAGGCCATGAGACCCAGCAAGGCTAAGTACCTTGTTTGGGTCACGGAGCTAGAGTCAGGGCAAAATGAAGCAAAGGTCTGGGCAGTTCAGGTGAAAAAGAAAGGGCTGGGCCTTCTGAAGTACAATATTTTCATAAAGATTTTTATTTGTTATGTCTAAAGGGAAGTTTACCCCCAACAAGCAATATTCTGAACATATTCTAATATGATTACAGCATTCAAATCTGCCCCGGCCATGTCATCAGGCCTCTGACAACCGTGATGGAAGGTCCAGGAGGAGGAATGGTAGCAGTCAGTCAGGCGGTCCTGAGGGAACTGCGTCCATCTCTTCCTTGGCAAAGGAGTCTGGGTGGTGCAAGTGGTTTGCAATTGGCTTCTGAACCTAAAGGCTGCCTGTTACACCCACCCTGTGACTCCATGGAAGAAAGGCCTGGTGATCCGCTTCCGTAAAAATTACGGCCTAGAAAACCCAGTGGAGCATTTCTACTTCGGAACACGTGGGGTCGCCATGAGTCAGAGCCCACTCTACAGGCACTGGGTTTCATCTCCCTCTGGAAAGGTTGATGACAATCAGGTATGCAGGGCTCTTGCGTGTCCCCCCCACGCCGCCGCCCCCACCAGCTTCCTCACAGTCCTCCAGCTCAGGAGCGTCCTGTCAGCAGGCTCCATCCACTCCACCTGCCAAGCACACCCTGCCCCACTTCTCCCGTCTCTTGCCTTAGGGCTCCCGTCCCTGCCTGCGCTGAAACTTCCTCCCAGACTCTTCCTTTCTTGCCACCTTGCCCAAAAGCAGCCAGGGGACCAGAACATGCTGCCCCAAGGGTTTCCCATCACATTTTGGAATGAATTTCACCCTCCTCCTTTCCTCTCATACCCTCTACCCTCCCAGCCCCTGACACTCCAGCCTTGGGTCTCTCTTCCAACACAGCCGTCATTCAACCTTAAGGGTCTTTCACTATCTGCCTTGGCTGCCCCTGAGCTCTGCATGGGGGACTCCTTCCAGCCACTCAGTCCTCAGGGTAAATGTCATTCCCCACAGAGCCTTCCCTGCTCACCGCCAGAGAAGCCATCCAGTCACCTCACCACTACATGGAAGCCTCGTCCTGCGGGTGAGGAGCGTATATGAGACATACTCAAGGTTCCTGAAGTCAGTGCTCCTCTCCTGAGCATGAATTTGTGGCCCTGTGCCTAGATCGTAAGAACACACAGTGGTAGCAGGAGCTTATGTCAGAAGTCTCAGTATTTCAGGGTTCCCAATGGTACCTGGCCTGGCCACAATGCAGATTTGGGCCCAGCCCCTAAGACTCTGACTCAGTGGGAGCAAGAATCTTATTTCCACAAGCCCCTCAGGTGTGGCACAGGTGCAGGTGTCTGCAGTTATAGCTCGGTGGGAGGAGGAAGGGGGAAATTTGAGGGCCATCTGGAAGGTCACCAAATTTTCGGCTTGGTCTCAGACTGAAACCAAGGCTCCTCCAAGAAGACCAAAACCCAGCTCCAGGAAGGCTACAAAACCTGGTGGCCAGGCCCGGCTCACCCAAAAGGTGAGACCCAGGTGTCCATGCTAAGAGCTGACCACCCCAGGGAGGGTAAACATCAGTTCAACTAAGAAAAAAAAAATGTTGTTGGATGTCTACTTCTTAAATTATCTTTTAAGCCCTGTTTTCTCGCATATTTTGGATTTCTGAGCAAAATTTGCAAAAGTGGAACTTAAAAGCACTTTGAAAGGAAACTTCCCAGATATTTTCAGACCACAAATTACTTCCAATGGAGAGTGAGGAGCCCATGGAAGTGGCAGGCCTGCTTTACAATCACCCCTCAGGCATCTGGTCATCCCGGGGCTTCTGCACCCCTCAGGCATCTGGTCATCCCGGGGCTTCTGCAACAGGGAACCGACTGTGTCTAACTAGAGCCAACCCTGAGAGCTGGGCCCTCAGAATCCCTGTGTGTCTGCCAATGTTACGGGCACTAAGTTACTCAGGTGGCTAAAAGGGGCTGGATGCTAACACAACATGACCAAGCTAAAGTGAGGAGCGAGTGGCCCACCTTCTGGGTTTGGGGAACATTATTAGGTGCGACAGGCCCTCATCAGAGGTGCTCACTGTCTCTGTCCCTCACATCCCATCAATGGGTGCTAATATTTCCTCCAAGTTATGGGCACCCTAAATGCGGTCCTCACATTTCTGCAAAATGCACATGAAATCACTACTGTAACAGACCCCTCCCCAGGAACCCCGGGCCTCAGCAGGACGTGGACGCACTGCATCTAGGTTGTTTCCCACAGGCTGTGGGGCTCAGGCAGGCCTGGCCCAGGCCCCAGCCTCAGCCTCGTAGCTATTGTTCTGTAGCCAGCTTCCTGCCAATCTTGGCTGGCTACCTCCGTGCCTCCCCCACTTCCTGCATTTCTAATTGCGCCCATATAGCCAAACCTCTTTTTACCTCCTATTTTGTTGGCGTAACTTTTAATGTCTGTAATATTCTGTTACCTGGGTGCAACTTAAATTAATAATGGTGGCCACCACTTACATCACATTAAAAAACAAAACAAAACAAAACCCACTGCCGCCAAGTTGATTCCGACTCGTAGTGGCCCAATAGGACAGAGTAGAGCTGCCCTATAGGGGTTCAAAGGACACCTGGTGGATTCGAACTGCCGACCATTTGGTTAGCAGCCGTAATACTTAACCACTGCACCACCACAGTTTCCATTACATGCTCTAAACTCTCTCTGTATATTAACTCATTTATTCCTCTTAACTACCCAGTGAGAGATATACCATTATTCCCATTTTAAAGATGACACTGAGGCACCAAGAGGTTGAGAAAAGTGCCCAAGGTCACACAGCTCACAGGTGGTTGGAACCCAGGCAGTCTGGCTCCAGAGCCTGGGTTTGACCTGAACACTGCCCAGCCCTTCCCTGGTATTGGATCCCAACATGATTCCATTTTTGTACTCCTTAGATGTCACCCAGTTATCTTCTGGGGTCACCTGTCTTATGAGACTCAGATCCAACTAGATCACACTTCTATGAGGTTCTGCCCAGTACTTTCTGGGTTCTTGATGAAGCTTAAATTTTGTCTTGTCACACCTGGCTTAGATTTTCTCCTTCTGCTTCATCTCTAAACCCAAGGCAGTCTGGCTGTAGAGTCCACCATGTTACCCTATCCTGATCTGTAAGGGCACATTTAAGCAAGGTTTAAAAAGCTGCTTAAAACTCTAGAAAGGAAACTTAAAAGTCAATTTAAAAAATCTGGAAATCCTTGTTGTTGTTGTTGTTGTTGTTTTTAAGACTCCTGAAGGGCATGTGGAAAGTATGGTGGGAAAGTTAGCTGGCAAAATCACAATGCTCGAGCAGCTGAAACATGGCAAAGAAGTAATGACGAGCGGACTGCTGAAGAGAACATCTCTAAGGAGGAAAAATAAAAAGAACAAGGAAACCTAAATCTGGCAACGAAGGGCAGTGTACTAAAACGGGAACAGAAACATTCATAAATTATTGAGGAACAAGAAAGGTTAAAAGAGGCAATGTGTCCTTCATTAGATGAGGAGAGAAAGCTCGTAACAGATGTTCCTGAGAATTGAATGGATTCTTTTTTGAAAACCAAAAACTTCTGTGAAGTGTAAACAGGCACCGGTCATCCCCAGATGTCAGTGTGGAGAGCAGTGGGCTCTGGAGGGCCTCAGGGACCCACCTAAGGGGACACTGAGCCCGGGGCCTGGAGTGGAATGGCCACCGCCATGTAGGATCAGATCAGAATTCAGAAGGAAGTTGTAGAGGTGCAACTGGAAATAAAAGAATCAAAGTCCTTAGGTTCAAAAGTAAGACATGACTAATGGTAAGGGAATAATATACATAAAAATTATGATTAATTACTTCTAGAATGGCCACCAACGATGTGTGTAAGGACCACATAAGTAAGAGGGTGGCAAAGACGATGGTAATGAAGACATGGAAGTAATGTCCTCAGATAGGAGGACAGAAAAGATCGATGAGGGGCCACCAATTCTGTGTGAGAAAAGGAAAAAAAAATTTCATACTTTGGCAAATGACAATGTTAGAATAGTATGGTGATCAGCTTGCCTCCAAATCAGAGGATAAGCAACCAAGTATCTTTTTATAACAGAACAACCATTAATGGCATCTTTCACTGCAGTAACCAGGTCCACAGGTATGAGGCTATTTTGCAAACTGAAATGTGGGGAGGGAACACCGCATCCAGGTTCTGCTACCATATGGTACTGGCTGTCTAGCAGAGAGCAAGCTCCACAGGGTTACCAGTTAGCATTAGCCCCATGATACCAGCACCTTCAGTGATGTTACTAAAGGACATTAACCCAGATGCTCAGATCACCCAGATGACCAATAGCAGCTGGTCTGGAGGAGGCATTTCCTGGACAAGATACACAGCGTCACTTTATTTATTCAGGAACCAACCCACTTCTGAGTTGAACATACCCAAAACAAAACTCACTGCTGACCCTGGTGGCACAGTGGTTAAGCACCTGGCTGCTAACTGAAAGGCCAGAGGTTTGAACCCACCAACCACTCTGTAGAAAAAGATGTGGTAGTCTGTTTCTGTAAAGATTACAGCTTTGGAAACCCCAAGGGGCAGTTCTACTCTGTCCTACAGAGTCACTGTGAGTTGGATCTGAACATAGGCAATTCAAAATTTTTTATGTGCTGTTCCTTCCTCCTGGATCCGGCTCCAGGGTGATGACTGGGAGGAAGGGTATACCTGGGGGGCCTTGAGAATGTAACCTCCTTCCTGTCTGGAAGCTCTGGGAGCCAAGGATTGAGGCAGCACATTTCTTGAGTTTGCCAAGGTCAGGAGGCCTTGCCTGTAGTCACACAGGTCACTGGATCCCATAAAAGACAAGACCCAGAGAGGTGTATGGCTGCCAAAAGCTGAGATGACCATCTGGTCAACCCTCTGTTTTAATCTGCAGATCCCAATTTGATAAACTAGTGACAGCCCAGGGTTCTAGCTGGGAAGGGAGGCATGGACAGGCCAGTGGATATGGAGGGGGTAATGGAGACCGAGCACGAGTGGCCTGCTCCAGAGAAAGCCCTCACAGGCGCCTTCACTGAAAGCTGTGGTGTATGGGTGGCATTTTCAGAGATGAGGACTGAAACAAACAAACTGTTTGGGTCAGAATAGAAATAAATACCACTAATAAACAATATGAATCAAAAAGTCTCTAAATAGACCCTGAGTTGGGGGTGGCTGCCTGCAGGAGGTATCTGTGGTGATCAGAGGCACCGTATTTTTACGTAAATAACACACGCGTTGTATGTTTTTGCCAACTGTGCAACCATGCTATTTTCATAAGCACGCTATGCTGCGTGTGTTATATGGGTGGGCGTGCTATTTGCATGGGTGTGTTATTTTTGAAAAAAAAAACGTAATCCAGTGCTGGCCCTCTATCACAGTCTTGAGTCCCTGAGTACGAGCGGACACAATTTCACTGAGGCATGAAAAAGAAACCCAGAGATTTTAGAAAATAAGCTGATGAAGTAAACAGCCTAGTAACTGAAATAGAGGAAAACAGTCCTGCGATCATGCCAAGGTTTTAACAAAAAAAAAAAAAAAATTTTTTTTTAATTCAAAATAAAAGTATTTTTCTTAAAAAGTAAGGTGAAATCCCTTTATTCTGAGAAAACCCTAACAGTAGCCACGAAGTGGGACAGGATACCAAGCTGGTGAGCTGCGTTTGTACACGGATGAGCTCTGCATGCCTTCAGTGTTCCCAGGAGGGGAAGGGGCGCAGGATGCTGAGGGCCCCGCCCATCACAGAAGGAGCTCCACCTAGCAGAACCATCAAGGCCATCACCAGAGTGAAAACAGAGCCTTATAAAATGCAGGTGCAACTTCAGGCCTCAGAAAAAGCATAACTGTTTCTCACCATCTTTAGAGTCTTCCCCAGGCCAGTGTTTCAGGACGTTTTCTCCCTTCGGAACACTGTTGGGACTTCGATAAACATAAAAAAAGTATATCTTCCATTAACGTCTAGTTTCCCAAAATCAGTATTCTAACAAAAACCATGTCAATTAATTGTGATACGGACTACGCTCTTTAAGACTATCACCTCCATTGCCCAAGAGATTGCTACGTACCCTTCACCTCCGGGAGCAGGATTTTGCCCCCAGCCAGGTAAGAATGGCTGCCAGTCTCTATGGCTGCCGGTCTCTATGGCTGCCAGTCATCAGAATTGCAACACTGGGCAACGCTTCTTCAAGCTTGAGCAAAGCCAGAGCCAGGAGTAGTTGGCTGGGTTGTGCTAGCTTTTTTCTCCAAGAAAGACACAGTAGGTGCTCTGGTGACCCAGTCCTGCAGGTGAAGAGGGTCCCTGGGAGATCCAAGGAGGTAGTTCACCCACACTCTGGGGACACATCTGTGGGTTTCCAACTCCCCTCTCCCTTTTTAAAGAATTTTTTTACTTACAGTCCTTAACAGGAGGCTAACCTTTCTTAGAGGAACAGGGCCTACACCCCCTGCTCCCCTACATACACACACCCAGAAAGGCCTGGATGAGGGGAGACAGTAGATTTGTCTGTGAGGAGGGAATGGCTTTTTCACAAACATGTGTACTCTAGGTCTTTGGAAGCAAAGAAATCCAAGACACTGGTGTGATCAGACACAGAGCCTGGATGAAGAAATTGGATCATTCGTGATGGACACTCCACTTACAGGCCAGCCTAACCACACGAAGTCTCTCCTGGGTATGTGTGTACTGCACGGGGGGTGTTGCCTTTGGTATGTCAGTGTAGGCTGAGAGGGGCTTTTGGTTTTGCAATGACAACAGGTTTCACTGTAATTAACAGTGGGTCCAGCCATGGGTTAACCATCTAGTGCCAGACGTGCATGCCCCTCTTGGCCTTGAAGAGGAGAGGTCCCAGGATGCTGAGTTGGGAAGGGAGTTGGGCCAGAGTGAGGCTGGGAGAGTTGGCACATGCAAATACACAGGCTTATCCCTGCTTCAGAAACCCTGGTGGCGTAGTGGTTAAGTGCTACGGCTGCTAACCAAGAGGTCGGCAGTTCAAATGTGCCAGGCGCTCCTTGGAAACTCTATGGGGCAGTTCTACTGTGTCCTATAGGGTCGCTATGAGTCGGAATCGACTCGATGGTAGCAAGTTTGGGTTTTGGTTATCCCTGCTTCTGACCATATTCCAAAGGCCTTAAAAAGTGGCTCTTTTGGGTTCTTTCCAAAATAATGGAAATATGATAATTTATTATAGTGGTTAAGAGCTCAGCTGCTAACCAAAAGGTCGGCAGTTGGAATCCACCAGCCACTCCTTGGAAACTCTGTGGAGGCAGTTCTACTCTGCCCTGTAGGGTCACTATGAGTTGAAGTTGACTCAATAGTAATGGGTTTGTTGTTTTGGTTTTTATAGATATGACAGGGCCACCCTTTGTCCACTTAATAGAAATAGAAAAATTCTGATTTTTCTTCTCCTCAGTAGGAAGTCACACCAGTAAGTCTCTCCCCCTTTCTCTTCTTAGGCACCAGATGCATGGGTGAACTTAGAAGATGTTCTTGGCTCCTTATGTGAGCCCAGTATTGCCAAATTTGTGTGTTATTGGGCGGGGGGGGGGGGGAACATTACTGTTTGTGAACTCAGAAAGAGGAAGAAAGAAAGCTAGAGCTAAAATGTTGTGGTACTACCCACACACCCTGTTTGGAAGAGGATGCAAAATAGGAGGAGTAGTAAAATGCACTTCTAGAAGCTCCTAAAATCACCGCAGAAACAAGCTAGAGCTAAAATGTTGTGGTACTACCCACACGCCCGGTTTGGAAGAGGATGCAAAATAGGAGGAGTAGTAAAATGCACTTCTAGAAGCTCCTAAAATCACCGCAGAAACAAGCTAGTTCATTTGCTTCCATCACTGCATCTAAGTCTAAAAATGTCACTGTATTTTGTGCTGTGAGAGAAGCTCTGCCCTCATCACACACTTATCAGAGACTGGATAGTTCTAGAAAGATGGTGTCTATCCACGTGATCAGTGCTCTCTTTAGTCCAACTTTTGGAAAGAAGGTCACAGTCACAGTTCAAGGTGAGCTGTCAGCCAGTGCAATCCTGCTTAAGCTACAGGACTGCAGACACAAGCTTCTAACTGAAAGTCACGACGATATCTACAGCGTGTGTCACAGCACCACTACCTCCTTGCTTTGCTTTTAGAAACACGAGCTGATCCATCTAATAGGTGTTGAATTAAATATGCCTTCAAATATTCAGGTCTTCCTCTAATGTTACTGCTGTCTTCCAGTGTGAAGCCAAGAACAGCAGAAAGCAGAAGAGATAAGCTGTTTGCTAACAGGGAATCCCCTGGTCAAAGTCATAAAATATGGATTTTTTTTGCCTGTTACTCAGAACGACCCACAAGTCATTTTGTTAAGAGGACATGGAATAAATGTCGCAGGAGCACAGGACCAGACTTTGGTGGAGTGGCTCTATGTCACCTAAGAAAGCCCTAGCTGATTCATGGAGCATTCATGTGGCTCCAGAGAGGAAAGAAAACCAGTATTTCCATTAATTGTGTTGGGCAAGTCAACTAAACAAGCTTGTGCAGAATAAAAAAATATGCAACTGTACCAGGTTGTGGGTATCTTTCTTTTTCTTGCCCTTTGAAACAAGCATGCCAGATAAGTATTTGGCAAGGCACATGGATAAATGCTCTTATTTCTGTAGGCTTGATTAAAATGACATGGAAGAGTAAAATGTCCATACAGTTAATAAAATAAACTCAGGGACAAAATGCCAGCATTTTTACTTTCAAAGTGGAACTGGCATCAACGCCAAGACTTCCTCAGTGTCCTCAGAAAAGCTTGCAACTCCCCTGCAGGCACAGCTCAGTGGCCGAGTATCCTGGGCTGGGAGGAAGTGACAGCTGACCAGACAGGAAAACACGTATGAGATGGAGATAGAACAAAACAATGCAGTGAGTCGGAGCTGAAAGGTCTCAACCCAATGAGAGGACAACTATTTCCAAACAAAGCCTTCATCAGCTACAATGCTCACCACTAATGATGACAGGTATCAAGAAAGGAATTCTGTCAACAGTTCTCAGGTTCTTGCCCTCTAGGGATTGTTTTCCATCCTTAGGGAATGGTTTTTTTTCACTGGGTAGGGAAACCTCATTGCCCCCACATACTGTATTTAACTCCGGGCTAACCATGCTAAGTGCTGTGAAGAACTTGCAGTTCCTGGGAGAGTGTGGGAGATACCTGGACTTCTGGCCACCAGGTGGACACGCCTGGGCTGGACCTTGAGCCCACCTCTCTGGTCCCTCCCAGTCCTCTATGGCCCTCCGCTATCCCCTATGGCCCTTTTGCCTGGGCCCCTTAGTGCAGAGGCCCCTGTGCAGGCTGTGCAGAGCACTCTGGGGCACTCCCAGCATGTCACTCTTGGCTCTTGCTATCACCCTTCATGCCCACACACTGAACTAGTAGCAGGTCTCTGGTTTGAGGGTCCCATGGCTTTACATGCACTTGTAAATTCCTACTGCTCTTTGAAGACATAGTGTGTGTGTCACATCTTGCATGAAGCCTCCTCAGACCACCACTGGCAGGGCTGGCATGCTCCCCTGTGTGTATTCTTTTGCTCCCTAAACTACTCCACACTGGCTCCTGGCCCTATTAATTCACTGAAATAGTTCCATCTAAGGTCACCAAGCTGGATGATGAATAAGGAAGACTGGAGAAGAACTGATACCTTTGACTTATGGTGCTGGTGAAGAATACTGAAGAACGAACAAGTCTGTCTTGGAAGAAGTACAACCAGAATGTTCCTTGGAAGCAAAGATGGTGAGACTTTGTCTCACATACTTTGGACATGTTAACAGGTGGGACCAGTCCCCAGAGAAGAATATCATGCTTGGTAAAGTAAAGGGTCAGTGAAAAAGAGGAAGACCCTCAAGGAGATGAATTGATACAGTGGCAACAACGGGCTCAAGCATAATAATGATTTTGAGGGTGGTGCAGGATCAGGTAGTGTTTCATTCTGTGATCCTTCAGAAGCAGGATGCTCCATAGTGCTGCTGATCCCAGTAGTAGTAAGAGGCTGCATGCCTTCAGACCTCCTGGAAGAGATTCCCCTTGAGACACCAAC
This sequence comes from Elephas maximus indicus, assembly GCF_024166365.1. NCBI lineage: Eukaryota > Metazoa > Chordata > Mammalia > Proboscidea > Elephantidae > Elephas > Elephas maximus. The sequence goes on from NC_064838.1 coordinate 47,873,588, forward strand.
TGACACAACCCTCAAATCACCTTCAGAGAGAAAACATTTAGCAAATATTCATCAGGCCCCTATAATATGTTAGGCTCCCTGCAGCGTGAAGAGTTGAGATAGCGTGTAAAGCAAAAGGGAAGGTAGGGACCATAGAATCAGATGATGGATGGATAAGCTTTAACTAGAAGACAGGAGAGAGCACTCCCGGCAAAGGAAGCAGCATGTGCAAAGGCCTTGGCATGGAAGGATGAATGGTAACTGCAGGAGACAGGAAGAAGACCAGTGTGGCTGGAGGGAAAGAGGGAAGGGACGTGGAGAGTTAGCCAGGGGTTGGCAGGATTCAGCCTTGTACACCAGGCTATTGCCTCTACCCAGAAGCACAGGAGGCCATTGTCAGGGATTAAGTATGGGGTGGGACATCTGTAGATTTACAATTAGGCTACATCATGGAGGACAGATTGGGGGGTGTGGCCAGAGAGGATACAAGCTGATCAGTAAGGAAGTCATTCCAGCAGTTTTCATGAGGAATTAATGAGAGTAAACCCACTGCTGTCGAATGGATTCCAACTCATAGTGACCCTATAAGACAGAGTAGAACTGCCCCATAGGGTTTTCAAGGCTGTAAATCTTTACAGAAGCAGACTGCCACATCTTTCACAGGCAGAGCGGCTGGTGGGTTCAAACTGCTGACGTTTCGGTTAGCAGCCAAGCACTTTAACCACTGCCCCAACAGGGCTCCTTGAATGTATAAGAAGGTAGTCAAAATGTAGAGAAGTAGACAAATTTGAGAAATGATTAGGAGATGAAGTCAACAAAACTTGGTTTTCTGATGCTCCCGAGCTGTGCATTTGGGTGGATGGCTGTGCAGTTCACTGGTCTCCTCTCTACATTGTTCAACAGGGCAGAAAACAAGATGGTAGGGATAGTGGGACAGGGAGAGGTTGGTGTTCTTTATTCCATACTCAAGGCTTACTCTGATCTATGAGTACTTTCATGGGAGGATTTTATCATTTCATTTTGATCCTTTCTCCAGTTTTCAGTATCACCTTCTGTAACCCTAACAAGCAGGCAAACAAAACCCCTCCTGTTACCCACACTATGCAGATAACTAGAGAGCTGGCTACCAAGTGACAGATGCCATGGAAGAAATGCCCAGATCATTTGCGCCTTCCCTTAAGGGAGGGACATACACCCATGTCCCTTCCATAAAAAAGCATCAGAAGGGACTGTGATCATCTGTCCTTCATCAGTTCTCTTGCCAGCTAGGCAGCAAAATCTGTTTAAACATTTCCAGTCAGAGGGAGGACACTCCTCACAAGGAATTCCTCCCTCCCCCCCGCCGCCCCCGCCATTTTGGTCAGCTTGAATGATCAGAAAGGTCTTCTTTTATTTTGCCAAATCTAACACACTCTTTCTTCCAGCCAGTTGTCCTAAGTCTGTTCTCTGGAGTCATAGCAAAAACAACAACTGTGAGAGCAGCTAACATTTACTTCGTGTTTATCACTCTGCCACGCACCAAGTGAACTAGTCCCATGGCAACCCCAGAGGTAGATACTCTTACTATCTCTATTTTGTAAGGCAAGAGCCTGGGCCTTGGAGGGGGAAAACGATCTGCCCTCAGCCACTAGGAGATGCCCAGTAGAGGTGGAAAAAGATGCCTGGGCCTCCGCATTTGAAGGAAAGTTATAATCCACCCTCCCCCATTCTCAAATCATCTTGTCTTTTCTGGGTGAAAAACTGTCACTTTCTCCAACTTTTCTTCACGATATGGTTTTCAGAGCATTCTGACCACTCCTGAATTCTTCAGTGACTTTACAGAAATGCAGGACCGTTTATCAGGATTACTTGGGAGCCTGTCATAATTATCAGGATTACTAGGGAGCCCGTCATAAACGCAGAGTCTCAGGCCCCACCCGAGACCCGCTGCATCAGAATCAGCATTTTAATGAGATCCCCAGGGGATTTGTGGTAAGAAACACTACTCTCCCAGTCTAACACTGAATACAGCTGGAACTTTCACTTATTAATTCATTAAACCAATGAGCAGTCATTAAAGACCTACTATTTGTACGAGGCACTCTGTACACACCAGGAATCCCCCAAAACCCTTCTAAGTAGAGCTTAGAGTCCAGCAGAGAGAGATGCATAGGACAGTGGAGCCTTCAAGTGCTAGGGGGGAGTTCAGGGAACAGCAGCTGACTCTACTTGGGGCTGAAGGGACCCAGGGTCAGGGGGTCAGGGAAGGCTGGTGAAGAAAGCACTTGAGTCAAGTGCTAATGGAGTGCCCTCTGAGCAGTCAGTGAGAGACGGTTTCTGAGCAGGAGAGTGTGATGCCAAAGAAAGGAAGGTGGCTGAGAAATTCAGAGAAAGACCTTGAGCAGGAGAGGTGGCCAGGGCCCAGGAGGCCTTGGGTTGTACCCCTTTGTCCTGGACACTACTCTGTTACTGCAGGCTCTTCTTACATAAGCTTTTTTGGCAGTCTCCCTCTTGCCTCATGTGAACTTGCAGCCAAGCAGAAAGGCCTGCTTTTTTTCACATGAACTTGGTTTTTGGTCAGACTTTTCTGATCCTATACTTTTGTCATTTTTTAATTTGAATTTTTAAAAATTAATATTTTATTCTTGATGAAAATATACACAGCAAAACCTGCTCCCATTCATCATGGTTCCTAGACACAATGATCAATGACATTGGTTACATTCTTCACATTGTGTTAACATTCTTGTTATTTCTGTTCTACTTGTTTCACTCCCCTTTACTTAAACTTCCTACCCCAAACCTCCTCATCTATGTTTTAAAACAGCTGTCGACCATTTGGTCTTATATAATTTTTTTAAAAAAAGAATGCAATACTCAAGAGTGACAATATTTTTTTGAGCTAAACTGTTACTTAGTTTAAAGGTGACTTCAGGGGGTAGTTTCAATTCAGGGTTTGAAGATTAACTCAGGGCCATAGTCTCAGGGATTCCTCTAGCCTCAATAGGTCCAGTAAATCTAGATTCTTTAGAATTTGAAGTTCTATTCCACATTTTCCCCCTTTCTAGCAGGATCCATCTATCGTGTCCCTGATCAGAACGTTCAGTAGTGGCAGCCAGGCACCATCTAGTTCTTTTGGTCTCAAGGTACAGGAGGCAGTGGTTCATGGAGATAATTAGTTCTGTAGTCAGGTTCCATCTCTGATTTTTGGTTTTCCTTCTTTTCTTTTGCTCCAGGCACTTAGAGACCAATAGTTCTCTAAGTGCCTGGAGCAAAAGAAATAACTCTCTCAGATGGCTGCTCATAAGCTGTTAAGACCCCAGACACTACTTACCATACTGAGAGGTAGAACATAAACTTTAAGTATTGTGTTATGTTAGTTGACTGGATTGTCACATGAGACCATGGCACTAAGCCCTCAAACCGAGAGAACTAATCCCGTGAGGTGACTAAACCAAAAACCAACCTGTTGCCGCTGAGTTGATTCAACTCATAGCAACCCTATAGGACAGTAGGACAGGGTAGAACTGTGAGGTAACTGCTTATGTCTAATTAGCATCAGCACCTGCAGCACCCTCCCCCCCTTTTCAGTTGTCATTGTTGCAAAACCATATGTAACCTAGCATTTGCCAAGGGAGCCCAGATAGCACGATGGTTAAGCACTTGGCTGCTAACCTAAAGGTTGGTGGTTTGAACCTACCGGCTGCTCCGTGGGAGGAAAGACCTGGTGATCTACTCTTGTAAAGATCAAAAACCTGTTGCTGTTGAGTCGATTCCGACTCATAGCAACCCTACAGGACAGAGTAGAACTGTCCCATAGGGTTTACAGGGCTGTCAATCTTTTTTTTTTTTTTTTTTTTAATAATCTTTATTGTGCTTTAAGTGAAAGTTTACAAATCATCAGTCTCTCACACAAAAACCCATACACACCTTGCTACGCACTCCCAATTACTCTCCCCCTAATGGCTGTAAATCTTTTACAGAAGCAGACTGCCACGTCTTTCTCCCGAGGAGCAGCTGGTGGGCTTGAACCACCGGCCTTTCGATTAGCAGCCAAACAAATAACCACCACACCACCAGGGCTCCTCTCCTGTAAAGATTAGCACCTGGGAAACCCTGTGGGGGTGGTTCTACTGTGTCCTATAGGGTTGCTATGAGTTGGAATTGCCTCGAAGTCACACAACGACAGCAGTTGCCAATTCAGCCTTTTTTCTTGTGTATAGCCTATTGACATTATTTACATCAGTCAAGCTGTGCAAACTTCACCCACATTTGGTGAAATGTGATTGATTTTAAAAAAAAATGCAAGACCTTCAGTTTATCCTAGTTAAATTTTAATTTGTTCTCTTTGACCTTCATCACTAAAGCCTGTCAAGGCCTTTTTAGTTCCTTCATCTGGTTCATTAATTACTCTTCTGAGTGGGGCAGAGCCCAGAAGTGGGTCCTGGGCTTCTTGGATCTTTAGGTTGGCCCAAAGCTTTGCAGTATTACGGCCCTCGTGTTCACCTTTCACACAAATTCTTTTTGAGTTTGAAGTCACTGGAAAGGACTCTCTGTTAACTCCAGCAGTTCCTTGATTCACTTCCAACTTTGAAGCTTGCCCACCTGCCTGCTGCCTTTCTTCTGTTCCTCCATTCACTCTGGTTGCCGTGTGGAAGAAAGTAGAAGTGGAAAGTGGAAGCTGGGACAGCAGATGGGAGGCTGCCACTGTGGCTGGCAGTAGTCCATGTGTACGTAGGGGTGAGTGCTGGCCACGGGGAAAGTGGACAGTTCTGGAGACAGAGCCATTGTACTAGCTAAGGGACTAGAAGAGGGAGTGGTAAAGGGTTGGGGTAGAGCCGGTTACATGCTGGGAAGCTAGGGGAAGAGAAGCTTCAAGGCGTGGAAGTGAAGAATTAGGGCTTCCGTTCTTGTTTTTGAAAGCTCTCTTCACTGACAGTCTCTTGAACTCTCCTCCCTAAGGTTCTGGCTGGGGCTGCCTCTGTAGCACTTGTTATTTGCTTCTGCTGCTGGGACAGCGGTGGGGCTGAAGTTTGGGGAGGACGCAACTGGGGCAATGGGCAAGCTCAGTCTTTCTATGTCAGGTGAATCAGGGTTTAGTGTTGCAGAATCAACCCAGGAGGGAGGAGTGCCTGTTCATGGTAGAATACTCTGCCAAGTGGACATCCTCCTGAATCTCCGTTATGTCTCTCATGTTATCTCCCTAAGGCATCACTTCTGTTTTCTGTTTTTCTCTCCTTTTAGTGTCATGCAAATGTTTTCCACCCCCACCATGTTCCCATCTTCAGGTTCCTATTGGGTATGCATTTTCCTGACACAGAGCTTCTTGCAAATTCTCATCTATCAGAACAAGGTACATTACCTGCTATTGCTGGCCCAGTGCATTCCCTCCCTCCCCCGCCCCGTGTCTACTTCTTCCTTGCTATACAAGCCCATCTTTCGCTACAGAAGTATGAAAGTGCCAGGTGTTTTCTTTGTCTCCCCAGAAGTTAGGGCATGGACTAGTCATCAACTCCTGGCCAGTGAGGCTTGAGGAGAACTCAGCTGGGAGACTTCTGGGCAAGGTTTTCCTCCCTCACATAAAGAGACTCTGAGGAGAAGCTGCTCCTTTTTCCCCCTTGCATTTGGACATGCGTGTGAGGATATGGTCCCTGGAGCTGTGACAATCATCTCCGACCAAGATGAAAGCCAAATGCTGACGATAACTGGGTGGGAAAATAGAAAAGGCATAGGTTCTGGCTGTTCTCCCAATCCTCGGGCAGGCCCACCTGTGAACTTACTGTTATATCACATTTCAAGTTCATTGGATGACCTTCACTCTTTATATGTGAACAACCCAGAGATATCTCAGGCTATGAAAGTTCCTAAATTTCAACATTCTATGTTCTTCTGTAACTTATGGATACCTCCTCAACTAAATATGTCACATTTGCTGCTTATAATTCTACCTAGTCTAAAGGTTTTGTATGTTTTTTTTTGTTTTCTCCCTTAAGTCCTAATTTAAATTTTTCTTTATTATATTGGCCAATTTCCTGTCAAGGCCATTCTTGTTAGTATTTGAGATAGGTTCTATTGGTTGGTATATTTTGATATTTTCAGCCTCAGTTTAGAAACCAAAATCGTGTTCTTTGACTCCATGCAGCCATTTCTTTTCCCTTCCTTTCTTGTTACAAAGTCTTGACCTCCAACATGAATCACCAGGTCTTCTCTCTCTTACCCAGCGCTTCAACATCACTGGAGAAGCAACTCAAGTTATCTCCTATAAGCTGAGCTGTGATATCGTCCGTCCACCTCTCTAAACTCTCCCTCAATTGGGCCCTCCCAGGTTCTGGGCTTTCCTGTCCTTCCTCCTCCATTTCCAGATCTCTTCCTTTTTATCTTCATTTCCCAGTGTAAGGCAATCAAACCTGCTGTAGCTTCTCTCAGTTCCTCTCCACCCTCAACTCACCCCTAATTATTCTGTTCTAACAAGCCTAGAAACCGGGCTGGTCTAGGAAGAATACTCCAGGGAGAGGGGGAAGGCTGTGAACACTCACAGGGTATTGTAACTATTTTTTTCTGTCACACCTCATTTTCACAAGAATCAGGAGAAGTCCAGGGTGGCTGACTGGCCTGATGAACGTTGGCAGATTTGCTTTCGCATCTTGGAAATACATGCCAAAGCGACAACATCCTTCCTGCTTGGCGGTACATCCTCTGGTTCCCACCCCCACACATCACAGCTCCTTGTGGTCAATAGCAGGTTTCCATTGACTTGTCTATGATTTTTCTTCTTGTTCTAAAGCCTAGTACGCAGTTCCCCCTGCTCTCACCCCCAAAAGTCCGGATTTCCTCTCTACGGAAAAATCTTTCTGTCATAAACACCAGTAGCTCTGCATTCTTCCTTTTCCCCATGTCAAATTCTTCCACCCTCACCTCTTGACTCTAAGCCTCTTCAGGATATTTGTTTTCCTGGCTTCCTTCTTGAAATTTTTCCATTCTGCACAGGAATTTTTAATCCCCTCTAAAAAGTTACATTCTAGACCTTCTCTTCTAGTAAAATCAGACAGAAAACAAAAAAGAAAAAAAAAAAAAACACCATACACATCCATTTAGTTTTCACATTCGCAGAATCTTTTCTTATACTGGTGAGGGTCTCAGGAAAATCAAGTGACATAACAACAGCTCAGCATAACTGAATAAAAGCAACACAGTTAACTGAAGGCCACTCTGTGCTGGCACATGTTGGGTGCTTTGCATTCATTATGTCTAATTCTCATAGTGCTTTCCATTTTACAGGTGCAGTAACTGACATGCACAAAGGTTGGGTCACATGATCAAGGCCCTACAACTAATAAGTCTTAGGATATAAGCCCAGGGCTCCTTGGATCCAAAGTCACTGTTCTTTCCAATTCCTTCAATTTCCATATTTCCTGGCATTCAAGGGACTTATAACTCTCTGTAGCTTTTCCTAAAAAACAGTGTTTTTGATTTCAGGATACTATGATTTTTCCGGACTTGTTTGCTCCTGCTCAGTGGAAAAAAGGGGTATGAGTTGGGGGTAAGGTGGGGGAAGCTAAATTCTGATGTGCGATCTCTCTATCCCAGAGGTCCCTGGGGCAGTTTTCTAGCAGAGTCTCCTGATTTTCTTTAGTTTTCTCATTATATGTTGTTGCTCTCGTTAGGTGCCACCGAGTCGGTTCTGACTCATAATGACCCCATGCACAACAGAACAAAACACTGCCCAGTCCTGCACCATCCTTACAATTGTTGTTACGCTTGAGCTCACTGTTGTAGCCACTGTGTCAATCCACCTCGTTGAGGGTTTTACTCTTTTCCGCTGACCCTGTACTTTGCCGAGCATGGTGTCCTTCTCCAGGGACTGATCCCTCCTGACAACATGTCCAAAGTATGTAAGATGCAGTCTTGCCATCCTTGCTTCTAAGGGGCATTCTGGTTGTACTTCTTCCAAGACAGATTTGATCATTCTTTTGGCAGTCCATGGTATATTCGATATTCTTCACCAACACCACAATTCAAAGGCGTCGATTCTTCTTCGGTCTTCCTTATTCATTGTCCAGCTTTCACATGTACATGATGTGACAGAAAATACCATGGCTTGGGTCAGGTGCACCTTAGTCTTCAGGGTGACATCTTTGCTTTTCAACACTTTAAAGCGATCCTTTGCAGTATATTTACCCAATGCAATGCATCGTTTGATTTCTCAATTGCTGCTTCCATGGCTGTTGATTGCAGATCCAAATAAAATGAAATCCTTGAAAACTTCAATCTTTTCCATTTATCATGATGTTGCTTATTGGTCCAGTTGTGAGGATTTTTGTTTTCTTTATGTTGAGGTACAATTCACACTGAAGGCTGTGTCTCTGATCTTCATTAGTAAGTGCTTCAAGTGCTCTTCACTTTCAGCAAGCAAGGTTCTGTCATCCATATAATGCAGGTGGTTAATGAGTCTTCCTCCAATCCTGATGCCCCATTCTTCTTTATATAGTCCAGCTTCTTGGATTATTTGCTCAGCATATAGATTTAATAGGTATGATGAAAAGATACAACCCTGACGCACACCTTTCCTGACTTTAAACTAATCAGTATCCCCTTGTTCTGTTCGAACAACTGCCTCTTGATCTATGTAAAGGTTCCTCATGAGCACAATTAAGTGTTCTGGAATTCCCATTCTTCGCCGTGTTATCCATAATTTGTTACGATCCACATAGTTGAATGCCTTTGCATAGTCAATAAAACACGGGTAAACATTCTTCTGGTATTCTCTGCTTTCAACCAGGATCCATCTGACACCAGCAATGATATCCCTGGCTCCACATCCTCTTCTGAAATCACCCTGAATTTCTGGCAATTCCCTGTTGATATACTGTTGTAGCCGTTTTTGAATGATCTTCAGCAAAATTTTGCTTGCGTGTGATATTAATAATATTGCGTCTGTCAGTCTGTCATACTGTGGGGGCTTGCGTGTTGCTGTGATGCTGGAAGCTATGGCACCTGTATTCAGGTATCAGTAGGGTCACCCATGGAGGACAGATTTCAGCTGAGCTTCCAGACTAAGAGACTAAGGAAAAAGACCCAGTAGTCTGCTTCTGAAAAGCATTAGCCAGTGAAACCCTTATGAATAGAGTGGAACATCGTCTGATATAGTTTTGGAAGATGTGCCCCCAGGTTGGAAGGCACTCAAAAGATGACTGGGGAAGAGCTGCCTCCTCAAAGTAGAGTCGATCTTAATGACATGGATGGAGTAAAGCTTTTGGGACCTTCATCTGCTGATGTGGCACATCTCAAAATGAGAAGGAACAGCTGCAAACATTCATTAATAATTGGAACCCGGAATGTATGAAGTATGAATCTAGGAAAATTGGAAATCATCAAAAATGAAATGGAACACATAAACATCGATATCCTGGGCATTAGTGAGCTGCAATGGACTGGTATTGGCCATTCTGAATCAGACAATCATATAGTCTACTATGCTGGGAATGACAACTTGAAGAGGAATGGTGTTGCATTCATCATCAAAAAGAACATTTCAAGGTCTATCCTAAAGTACAACGCTGTCAGTGATAGGATAATATCCATACGCCTACAAGGAAGACCAGTTAATACCACTATTATTCAAATTTATGCACCAACCCCTAAGGCCAAAGATGAAGAAATAGAAGATTTTTATCAGCTGCTACAGTCTGAAATTGATCGAACATGCAATCAAGATGCATTAATAACTACTGGCGATTGGAATGTGAAAGTTGGAAACAAAGAAGAAGGATTAGTAGTTGGAAAATATGGCCTTGGTGACAGAAACAATACTGGAGATCGAATGATAGAGTTTTGCAAGACCAACGACTTCTTCATTGCAAATACCTTCTTTCACCAACGTAAACGGTGACTATACACATGGGCCTTGCCAGATGGAACACACAGGAATCAAATTGACTACATCTGTGGAAAGAGATGATGGAAAAGCTCGATATCATCAGTCAGAACAAGGCCAGGGGCCGACGGTGGAACAGACCATCAATTGCTCATATGCAAGTTCAAGCTGAATGCGAAGAAAATCAAAGCAAGTCTACAAGAGCCAAAATATGACCTTGCGTATATCCCACCTGAATTCAGAGACCATCTCAAGAATACATTTGACACATTAAACACTAGTAACCGAAGACCAGACAAAATGACATCAAGGACATCATCCATGAAGAAAGCAAGAGGTCACTGAAAAGACAGGAAAGAAAGAAAAGGCCAAGATGGATGTCAGAGGAGACTTTGAAACTTGCTCATGAACGTTGAGCAGTTAAAGAAAAAGGAAGGAATGATGAAGTAAAAGATCTGAACAGAAGATTTCACAGGGGAGCTTGAAAAGACAAAGTATTATAATGACATGTGCAAAGAGCTAGAGATAGAAAACCAAAAGGGAAGAACACGCTCAGAGTTTCTCATTATACAGATGACAAGATTTTAAAGAGCAAAAATTTTAAGTTCTGAAGTCCTACTTACCAATTTGTTCTTTTATGGTTCATGTTTTAGAAGTCGTATCTAAGAAATCTTTGCCTAACCCAAGGTCACAAGGAATTTATCCTTTTTTTTTTCCTAGAAGATTTATAGTTTCAGGTTTTATATTTAGGCCCATGATCCATTTAGAATCAATTTTTTTTTGTATATAGTGTGGGGTCTGGGTCTGTGTTCATTTTTTCAATATGAATATTCAATTGTTCCACACCATTTGTTGAAAGACTATCCTTTCTCTACTGTATTGTCTTTGCACCTTTGTCAAAAATCAGTGGTAAAACCAACTAGAACTAAGAGACATATATAGAACACTCCATCCAACAACAGCAGAAGAAGCATTCTTCTGAGTGCACAGGAATCATTCTCCAGGATAGATCATATGCTAGGTCACAAAACAAGTCTCAATAAATTTTAAAGGATTAAAAAAAAAATCATACCAAGTATCTTCTCTAACCACAGTGGAATGAAACCAGAAATCAATAAGAAAAGGAAAACTGGAAAATTCACAAATACGTTAAAATTAAACAGCACATTCTTAAACAACCAGTGGGTCCAAGAAGAAATCACAAGGGGAATTAGAAAATATTTAGAGATGAATGAAAATGAAGCACAACATATTAAAATTTCTAGGATGCAAAAAAAGGGCAGTGCTCAGAAGGAAATTTATAACTGTAAACACCTACATTAAAAAGGAAAAATGATCTCAAATCAATAACCTAAGTTTATATCTTAAGGAACTAGGGGGAAAAAAAAGCAAATTAATCCAAGGAAGGAAATAATGAAGATTAGAGCACAGATCAATGAAATAGAGAACAGAAAAACAATAATCAATGAAACCAAAAGTTGGTTCTTTGATAAGATCAATAAAATTGACAAACCTTTAGCTAGAATGACAAAAAAAAAAAAAGAGAGAAGACCCAAATGACTAAAATCAGAAATGAATGTGGAGACATTACTATCTGTCAGGGAAAAAAAAAAAAGATTATAAGAAAATACTATGAATAGTTGTATGGGCCAACAAATTTGAAAATTTAGGTGAAATGGACAAATTCCTAAAAACACACAAATTACTTAAATCGACTCAAGAAGAAACAGAAAATATCAACCGACTTATAACAAGTAAAAAGACTGAAGCAGTAATCAAAAATTTCTCAACAAAGAAAATTCTAGGACCAGATGACTTCACTGGTGAATTCTACCAAACAGATGAAGAAGAATTAACACTAATCTTTCTCAAACCTTCCAAAAAACATAAGTATTTTGTTTTTATTTATCAGCATTACCCTGATACTTAAGCCAGAAAAAGACACCACAAGAGGAAAAAAAAAAGACCAATATCCCTTGTGAATACAGGTGCAAAAATTCTCAAAAAAAGCTCACAAACCAAATTCAACAGCATACTAAAAGGACTACACACCATAACCAAGTGGGATTTATCCCAGGAATGCAAGGGTAGTTCAACGTAAGAAAATCAATCAACATAATACACCATAGTAGTAGAACGGAGTGAAAAAAAAATCACATACCCATTTCAACTGATATGGAAAAGGCATTAAAAAAAAATCTATTTGACACATCTTCATGATAAAAACACTCAACAAACTAAGGATAGGAGAACAATTTCACAGCACGATAAAGTGCATTTACGAAAAACTCACAGCTAACATCATATTCAATGGTGAAAGACTGAAAGCTTTCTTCCTAAGATCAGGAACAGGACAAAGATGCCTGATTTCACCACTGCTATTCAACATTTTGGGTTTTTTTATTCAACATTGTATTGGAAATCTCAGCCAGAGTAATTAGGCATGAAAAACAAATAAAAGGCATCTAAATTATAAAAGGAGATGTAAACAAGTTGATCCCATATAGACAGTTCTTAAAAAAGCATAATGGTCAAAGCAGACATTTTTTACTAGTTAAGCTGAACTATTGTTTGGTTTTAAGATGACTTCAGGGGATATTTTTGGTTTAACATTTAAAGATTATCTAAGGGCAATAATTTCAGGGGTTCATCCAAACTTCATGGCTCCAGGAAATCTGAAATCCATGAGAATCTGAAATTCTGTTCTACATTTTCTCCCTTTAGGTCAGGATTCTTCTATAGAATCTTTGATTAAAATGTTCAGTAATGGTAGCCAGGCACCATCTAGCTCTTCTAGTCTCATGACAGAGGGAGTTGTTCATGGTGACAAATAGCCACACATTGCATATCCTCCTATTCCTGACTCTCCTTGTCCCCTGTTGCTCTAGGTGAATAGAGACCAATTGTGCCATGGATGTCTGCTTGCAAGTTTTTAAGAGCCAAGATACCACACAACAAACTAGTAGGTAGAACAGAAGCAGTAAACATGTTATTAGGCCAATTAACTGGGATGTCCCATGAAAACATGACTCTAAACCTCCAAAGCAAGGAACCAAACCCCATGAGGTTTTTGATTGTACAAAACAGCCTCAGCAGCTATTCTTTTTTAATGTTGTTGTAAACGCAGCTACCACTCAACTTTTGTCAATTGAGATTTTCCAGGTGTACAGCTTATTGGCAACAATTATAATACTTATTATTCCCTATTACCGGGGAAGACCTTCCTGAGACTTCTTCCCAAAGTCCTGTGAATTACGAGTTTTTCCAGTCTAGCTTGGCATCTGCACTGTTCCCAGCTCTATGTCATAATCAGGGGCTGTGTTTCCTCTAATCCTTTTAGATGGTTCTTTCCCTGACCTCAGGAAGCTTCTTCACATGCATGAATTGATCAGTATTCTGTTGATTACTAGAGGTAGCCCTCTGTAGCTCTTTGGGGTTTTCTCTCTGTTCAGCTCTCTCTTCTGCGAACTGTTAGTTGCCTGGGTCTCCCTGGGCTCCCAGTCTGAAGGTGGTAAGCTGGGGTGTTTGTAGAACTCAAATTGTTTGCTTCCCATCTCTCAGGGATCACTGTCCTTTGTTATCTGATGTCCTGTATTTAGAAAAACATTGTTTCATATATTGTGCTTTTGGTTTTTTGTGATGTTTCTGCCATGAGATATTTTTATCCAGATTTTACAAATTGAGAAACTGGGTGTTAATGGACATCAATTACCTTGGTCAAGGTCAAATGGCGAAAAGGACAGGATCTTCTGACCACAAAGCTGTCTCCCATATATCATGGTGTAGAGGGGGTTGTTTAGAACAAATAAAAACAGATTCTATTAAATAAGGATATGATGACTTGGTATCAACGATTCTTAAGATTTGTTCAGTGGTTTTAACTTTTGAAAATTGCTTTCATGTCCATTTTACCTATTGTGGAATTCTATACCTGATAAATATATAAATACTGTAGACTAACACTGAACTTTTGATAAATTAATGGATAAGAGAAAAAGTTTGTCATTGAAATTTTCCCCTTGAAATTGCTAAAGTAATATATCTCTTTGTAGTAATTCAAAAAAAATAGGCATATAGAGATTAAAAAGTGAATTTCCCTTTCACACTCTAATCTTGGTCTCCTTCTCAGAGGTAACTTCTGTGAACAGTATGGTATTTATCCTTTATAGTCTTATTTTATTCATTCATTCAGCAAATATTGACTCAGCACATATGGGCCAGTAATGTGTTGCAGAACCTGATAAAAACGAGAGGGTTTTTTCCTAGAGAAGTTGTGTTCTAAATGGATTTTATTATTTATTTATTACAATACAATTTTGGTCTTCAACACACTGGAGTATGGACTTTGGAGCCAAACAATCTAGGTTAAATACCAGTTTTGCTATCTTGAAACTGTGTGTCCTTGAGAATTTCCCAAACTCTGTGCCTCAGTTTCCTTGTCTGTAAATGGTGATAACAGTACCTATCTCATAGGGTTCTTAACAGGATTAAACAAATTTATATGTAAAACAGTTAAAATAGTGTCTGAAAAGTTGAAAATGTTAGCAGTTACTATTACTATCCACCTTTCCCTATTGTATGATTCATCATTTTTAATTAAAATATTTTTATTATTTTAACAATCATTTTAATTGCTAATAACTCCTTTTTGTACTCTAATCATTTCTTTTTCCTATTAACGTTTCTTGTGTATGGCTGCAAAACCTTCTGAAATCTCTCTAAAGATTTTAATTAGAATGTTCTTCTGTTATCTTGTATTATCTGTTTATGGGTCAGTTTTTTATCTTGGCTTCTTTCTATTATACTATTGGTTTTCTTCAAATATCTGATGATCCTTGATGGTTTCTTCACATTTAGAAAGAAGGGCTAGGTAATCCTTGGTGGTCTACTCACATTTGGGAAAGAAGGACTAGGAGATAAGAATGGGTAGCAGCCAGGGGTTTCCTCTGCCCCTCTCCCATCTGTCTGTGCCTTGTCCTCGCTTCTGAATGGTGGGACTATGTATGAGGACCGCATATACCAACAAACACATTTTCCTTTAGGGTGTGTGTGCTGGCAGCAGGCAGGCAATCTGCAGGCCCATGAGGGCCCACATCAGAAGAGCTCCAGATGGGCAGACTCAGCACCTTCTACCCCCAGGTACCATGGCCTTTCCTTGTATCCCCTTCCTGTGGGCTATGCAAGTTCAGAATTACTTGGAGATCCCTCACAGTTACAGACCTCTTTCTAAAAGCCCCCATCCCAACTACCCTCACATGAAAACCTGGCTGACTGAGAAACGTGGGAAAGCCCTCAGCCTCTCGGTGTCTTATTCCCCATCTGTAAGCACTATGTGTAAAAAGACCTCTTCTAACTATGGAATATGATGGCCTGTGTCAAGGAGATGACTGGATCTTGAACACGGCTAAAGGAAGATCAGAGATGCTGTAAACCACAAGTGTAAAGATTATTGACAGATTTTGTTTTGTCCTTAAGACCATCAATAATCTTGATCCCACAAGATCTATTTTTATAGCTCCCATAGTATTTTTTCCTGAGTAAGACAGGCTGGTCACAGCATTTATAAAGGACCCACTAGGGTCACGTGCCAGGAACCCAGGATCATCAAACATGCACTTTCCATCAAATAAACACTCATGAACCAAAGGAGAATACAGTTTCATTTAAAAAAAAATTTAAAAAACTAAAAAATCCCAGGTTCCCTTTTAGGCTGAAATTCTGTTATTCAATCACTTTGTGTATCTATCAATTATAGAGACACATTTAAAAAAAGGGAGAGAAAAAAGGAAAACACCAAAATATGCCATAAATAAAATTAAACACTATTTCTTTTGTTAATGGGCTTCTACTTGGACTCTTACGTTATTTTTAATCCGGTTGTTTACACACATTTTCAATTCGTTTAATCATTTCACAGGCCAGTAGTTTCATGGTTCAATTTGTTTCAGGCATAATGCAGCGTTACCAAATATCTCAGATGATTTTGGGGTTGGAAAAATTAAAGAATTAAAATTGAAACAATTCTACTTATTGCTTTTTTTTGTTCTAATTACAGAATGAAGCCATTTCCATAAATATAAATATGTTCTGTAATAGGATAAAAGAGCCCTGGTGGCATGGTGGTTAAAGTGTTTGACTGCTAACCAAAAGGTCGGCAGTTTGAAACTACCAGCGGCTCTGTGGCAGTCTGCTTCCATAAAGATTTACAGCCTTGGAAACCCTACAGGGTTACTATGAGTTGGAATTGACTCAACAGCAGTGTGGCTTTTTAACAGGATAATAGATATAATAAATAAGATTAATATCTTCCTATATTTCCTAACTTTCCCCTTGCATTCTTTGAAGTGCCCAAAAGCCATCACATTTTTAGAACCAGGCTGAACTGATGTTTACTTTGTGGTCAGTAAGTGCCAGGCTTGGGCAGATGCTATCTTCTTTAATCTGTGCAGTTTTTCAGGGAAGCTGGCACCACCATCCCCCATTTTACTGATGAAGAAACATGGCTCTCAGAGGTCACTGCGCCTGGGGGAAGGCAGACACCACGGTACAGCCTGGTTTGGGCACAGAGTCTCCACCACCTGCCCAGTGGGCTTTCTTTTAGCTCAGCTGCCACCAAAACTCTGTAACGATAGACAGCCCTATAGCATATACCTGCTCACTTGCTAGTTTTCCTTAAAACAAACCAACAAGCACAAACATAAAACTTTATTTCTCATAAATTCATTAAATAATACTCTTCCCATCAAAAACTTAAAAATATTGAGGACACAAAGCTAGAAAGAACAACGTAATCAGCCACCTCATATCCACCACCCAGCTTCTTTAAGAAATAAACATTGCTAATATAATTGACTATTTTTTTTTTGTTGGGTTTTTAATATAATTGACTATAAAAAAAAAAAAAACTTTAGCTATAATAAACCAAAAAAAAAAAAAAAGTTGGTTTTTGGTTTATTATAGCTTGGCACCCTCCACACTATCTTATCTGACTCTCCAGAGGACCACTCTGGATAGTATATTTATCATTCCTATGTTTAGTGGGTATGCACTGCTCTTCCCTCACGCGTACTATACTTAAATGGTGCATAATATTGTTTTAAAATTTTGTCTATGGCAGAGCTGCCCACACAGGACTCCAGGGCGAACTGGTTACCAATGTGTTGGGAGACTGAATCATCCTGTGCTCTCGGGTGAGTCACGTCCCCGAACAGCCCTCACCCTAGAGTGCTATAGAAACATCATCACCCTGGCTGGAAGCCGAGGCAGCCTCGGTCCTTTCCAAGGCCATTCCTTCCACCTAAGCTCTTGATCTCTCTACTGCCCTGCACCCCGGCTTTGTTCAACATGGCGCCATGCCCTGCCAGCACCACGGGGGACTCTTAGACAGCTCAAGGGTAAGTGCTGAACTGGGATAATCTCTGACTACAATTACATGTCTTCTCTTCAAGCTCACTTTAAAAACACACCTTAGTGTGTCTAATGAAGATAATTAAACAACTAACCACTAAAGTAAGAAGCATATGCTCTACAATAAATCAACAGATTACCAAGGCCTCACTGATGGTCTATTAAGGATTTCAGCTCTGCTTCAAGCAAATTATAAGGACATTTTATCAGGAAGCATCATGCCATGGCTGATATTTGTTTTGTCTTAAGGCAAAATGCCACCTTCCCCATCAACCGGGGAATAAGCACGCCTTCTTCTGTCTTCCCACAGCATGTCTGCTTGGTGTTCAAGCCAGTTGTTGGCGTATTTCTTCCTCCACTTGCCTCCTTAGCCCTGAACACTGGACCTTACAAAGTAAATGCTCAATGCAGGTAAAACCCTGCACAGGGCAGAGCTACAGTTCCCAAACTCTGCAAAGAGACACCCTACAGGGTGAACTCACAGGGGTGCCACAAGATATTTTAGATTTTCAAGAGAAACACAGCAACACTCAACATCTCTCTGATATCAGAAAACAGCAAGAGCCCGTGAAAGTTAGTCTCCACACCTGATGCTTTCAGTCTAATTATCTAGTGAGTCCAGCCTTAGCTAGCGGGATAGTTTTGACGGGGGATGCACAGGAAAAAGGTTATCTGACACCCAGGGAGGTTGGAAACAAGGCTGAGCCTGTGTGGATGTGTCAGCAAGACGTCTAGGGCAGTGTGAGAGGGCTGGGCCCCTCTAGGTCTGTGGGAGTTAGAGATGTGGCCTATCACCAAAGGGCTGGGGGTGATGTGGGGCTGATGGATGAGAAAACCCTGTTCCAATGAGACGGGAAGAATCATTTTTCCTGAACTATTCACCCTCTGATCCCATTCTAAACCCAAGGAAAACTGCACAATAATGGCATTTTAGATACGTAACACTTTGTTTTAAATAGGCTTGAGCAGCTCACCTATAAACTTAACCCATTCACCGAGTGCCTGTGATGACACAGGGGGTGTCCTAGGATGGCACCCCCTACCCATGATTCCCATCTCCTGGTCTCCATGCCTTGCATAATCTCCTCCCTTCCCCCTCCACCCTGCCCAAGTGTGGGCAGGACCTGGGACTTGCTTCTAACCACAAGAATATGACAAAGGTGATGGATGTCATTCCCATGATTAGATTAGATTATACGGCAAATGTATAATCTCTACCAGTTGACTTCATCAATTAAAAGAAAGGTTAGTTGGGAGCCCTTTAAAAGAGGGCTTAGACTCTCCCTGAGGCCAGAGATTCCATACAGAAAGACTCCCTGTTGTGGCTTTGAAGAGTAAGCTGCCTGTTGTGAGAGGGTCTGTGGAGAGGGCTATGTGGCAAGGAATTGTGGGTGGCTTCTAGGTGCTGAAAGCAGCCCCAGGCCAACAGCCAGCAAGAAAACAGAAACACATAGTCTTATGGCTACAAGGAGATGAATCCTGCCCATAACCTGAGAGAGCTTGGAAGCAGATCTTTCCCCAGTTGAGCCTCTGATGAGACTGCAGCCCTGACAGACACCCCGACTACAGCCTAGTGAGACCTAGTGAGCAGAGGACCTAGCTAAGTTGTGCTTGAACTCCTGATCCACAGAAACTATGAGAAAAATTGTGTGTTGTTTTAAGATCCTAAGTTTGTGGCAATTTATTATACTGCAGTAGAAAACTAATATAGTGCCTAAGGTAGAAATTCTTTCTGCTATATTCTTGAAGTATTGCATATGTGAAGCAGTCAAGCAGAAATTGTCTCTAAAACTTTTTACAGTTTTAAGTAACTGAAGATTTGAAAAATGTTTCAGATCTGAGACATAATTTTCACCTCAAATTGATTTAACACAAAGCATTTGGCTGCTAATCAAAAGACTGTCAGTTTGAATCCACCAGCCACTCCTTGGAAACCCTATGGGGCAGTTTTACTCTGTCCTATAGGGTCGCTATAAGTTGGAATTAACTCAGTGGCAATGGGTTTGGTTTTTTGGTTTTGTATCTTAAATAAATGAAAAATCCTGTGTATTACTTGGTTCTTCTAGAAAACTGCTCCTGGTCTTGCAGGATTACGATGGCTCTGACTTTTAAGAGCCTCTACCCTTTGCCTGCCCCCACGTGTCTGTCAGTTTGTCGTACTGTGGGGGCTTGTGTGTTGCCGTGATGCTGGAAGCTATGCCACTGGTATTCAGATACCAGCAGGGTCACCCATGGAGGACAGGTTTCAGCTGAGCTTCCAGACTAAGACAGACTAGGAAGAAGGACCCGGCAGTCTACTTCTGAAAAGCATTAGCCAGTGAAAACCTTATGAATAGCAGTGGAACACTGTCTGATACAGTGCTGGACTGGGCAGTGTTTCGTTCTGTTGTGCATAGGGTTGCTATGAGTCGGAACCGACTCGCTGGCACCTAACAACAACAACACCACCCTTTGCCCAAAGAGCCCTGGTGGCACAATGGTTAACTGCTTGGCTGCTAACCAAAAGGTTGGCAATTCGAATCTACCCAGAAGCTCCAGACGAGAAAGACCTGGTGATCTGCATCCCTAAAAATTACAGCCAAGTAAACACTACTACTCTGTCACATGGGGTCACTATGAGTCAGAATTGACTCAACGGCACCCAACAATAACAACACTTTGACAAACTCTAGAAAGAGTCACAGCAATAACAGATCCCCAAGAAATCCCAGCTGGGTGTGATTTCACCGGGTTGTTATTGTCGTTAGGTGCCATAGAGTTGGTTACTACTCATGGGGACCCTATGTACAACAGAGTGAAACACTACCCAGTCCTGCACCATCCTCACAATCGTTGCTATGTTTGAGCCCATCGTTGCAACCAGTGTGTCAAGCTACCTTGTTGAGGATCTTTCTCTTTTTCACTGACCCTCTACTTTACCAAGCATGATGTCCTTCTCCAAAGACTGGTCCTTCCTGATAACATGTCCAAAGCATGTGAGACAAAGTCTTGCCTTCCTCTCTTCTAAGGAGCATTCTGGCTGTACTTCTTCCAAGATCTGTTCGTTCTTCTGGCAGTCCATGGTATATTCAATATTCTTTGCAAACACGATAATTCAAAGGCATCAATTCTTCTTCGGTCTTCCTTATTCATTGTCCAGCTTTCACATGTATATGATGTGACAGAAAATACCATGGCTTGGGTCAGGTGCAGCTTAGTTCTCAAACTGACTCCTTTGCTTTTCAACACTTTAAAGAGGTCTTTTGCAACAGATTTGCCCAATGCAATATTTGATTTCTTGACTGCTGCTTCCATGGGCTTTGATTGTGGATTCAAGTAAAATGAAATCCTTGACAACGTCAATATTTTCTCCGATTATCATGATGTTGCTTATTGGTAAGGATTTTTCTTTTATGTTGAAGTGTAATCCAACCTGAAAGCTGTAGTCTTTGATCTTCATCATTAAGTGCTTCAAGTCCTCTTCACTTTCAGCAAGCAAGATTGTGTCATCTGCATATTGCAGGTTGTTAATGAGTCTTCCTCCAATACTGATGCTGCATTCTTCATATACTCTGGCTTCCTGGATTATTTGCTTACCATACAAAGTGAGTAAGTATGGTGAAAGGATACAACCTTGACACACACCCTTCCTGACTTTAAACCACACAGTATCTCCTTGTTCTGCTTGAATGACTGCCTCTTGGTATATATACAGGTTCCACATAAGCACAATTAAGTGTTCTGAAATGCACAGTCTTCCAATGTTATCCATAACTTGCTATAATCCACACAGCTGAATGTCTTTGTATAGTCAATAAAACACAGGTAAACATCTTTCTGGTAGCGTCTGCTTTCAGCCAAGATCCATCTGATTTCAGCAATGATATTCCTCATTTCACGTCTTCTTCTGAATCTGGCTTGAATTTCTGGCAGTTCCCTGTGGGCAACAGTTTTTCAGTCATCTTCAGCAAAGTTTTACTTGTGTGTGATATTAATGATATTGTTTCATAATTTCTGTTGGATTAATTTTCTTTGGAATGGGCACAAATACGGATCTCTTCCAGTTAGTTGGCCAGGCAGATGTCTTCCAAATTTCTTGGCTTAGAACTGGGAGTGCTTCCAGTGTTTCATGTGTTTGTTGAAACATCTCAATTGGTATTTCATCAACTTCTGGAAGCTTGTTTTTCACCAATGCCTTCAGTGCACCTTGGACTTCTTCCTTCAGTACCATTGGTTCTTGATCATATGCTACCTCCTGAAATGGTTGAATATCAACCAATTCTTTTTGGTATAGTGACTCTGTATTCCTTGTATCTTCTTTTGATGCTTCTGCATTGTTCAACATTTTGCCCACAGAATCCTTCAATATTTCAACTCAAAGCTTGAATTTTTTCTTCAGCTCTTTCAGCTAGAGAAATGCTGAGCATGTTCTTCCCTTTTGGTTTTCTAACTCCAGGTCTCTGCACATCTCATTATAATACTTTACTTTGTCTTCTCGAGCCGCCCTTTGAAAAATTTTCTTTAGCTCTTTTACCTCATCATTTCTTCCATTTGCTTTAGCTACTCCACATTCAAGAGCAGATTTCAGAGTCTCTTCTGATATCCATTTTGGTTTTTTCTTTCTGTCTTGTCTTTTTAATGACCTTTTGCTTTATATATGATGTCCTTGATGTCATCCTACAACTCGTCTGATCTTCAGTCATTAGTGTTCAATGCATCAAGTCTATTCTTGAGATGGTCTCTAAATTCAGGTGGGATATACTCAGTGTTGTACTTTGGCTCTCATGGACTTGTTTTAGTTATCTTCAGCTTCAACAGGGTGCTATATATTAATTAGATTGAAGGACCTAGGAATTCCTGAAACAGTCCACACAAGGAATTGGCCAGATGCAATGTGAGGATGGCCACCTCAACCCATGCAGTCCCCTTGACCTTCCAGAACCCTTTGTGTTGTGATGTTATAAAGATTTTAAAGCTTTCCAGTAATTTATGAGAAACTTCAAAATTATTCCTTAATGCTTTTTAACTAGTAGAGTTCTGCCAAAGAGCTGGAATCTCAACTTCAAATATATACTTGTGATTTCCTAATTATCGATCAACTTATCTGGTATTGCTAGATTTTCATCAGCTGCTTTGCCAAGGATAATTATCCGCTTCCTTGGGCCTGAAGAGAAAAACAATTTTCCTCTAATTTACTTCAAGTGGCACAGTATTTAAGGTGAAATAATTATTTTTACCATTCTTGAAAGTGCAACATGGTAAAGGAGGAAAAAACAGAAGAAATCATCACGCAGGAGCAGAACCCCATCAGTATAAAAGCAGGCTAACCACAGGCTGTCACTGTTATAAACAGGAACACGTTCACAGTTTACAGAAACACAGCTCTCAGGGGAGCAGGAAGAATCTCATCTGCCATGGCAACCACTCAGTGCCATCTTCTGGCACCTCCTGAACGGGCCTCTGGGAAGAGATTGAGTCCACGCACAGGATGACGTTAGGGCTCCTGAGATCTGCGGCACCTCCTGTGGATGCTGCTCCTGTGCGCTGGATGGATGTCTTGAGCAGGCTGCACATTTTCCATGTTGAATCACAGCCTTCGCAGCACAGTCACGGCAAACATCAAAAGCACGTGATGTGCAACTGTTTTCACTCACCACATGCAACTCATTTATAAAAACATCAGGCTGTTTTGTTAAAGCTGATCATGACCACATTTTTAGAGGCAAATCTTTAAATGTTGTGAGCCAATACTGAAATCTTGGAGGCAAAGAAGTAGCCATCATCATCCGTACAGTGATTATAATTTTGAAACAACAGTAACATTGGTATTCTGATAAATCATTAGCACACAGGGGATGATCGCTCGTACATACGTGATGGCTGATAATGACACTGAGGGGCTAACATGATGAATTACCCACCACCCAATTCCTGACAGTCAAAGGATCCAGAATGTACTCTAAAGACAGGTGTGTTGGGAGGAGTCTCTCCCCTAAACCAACAACTTCTTCATATCCTTAGTTAGCCACAAAGCTGTGTCTTATCCTTTTAAAAAGGTAACAAAATTAGCTCACAACTCTACAGCAAAAAGATCAAGTGAACACTAAATTCCATTTACAACATTCCAAACTCCCTTCCCATCTTTGGGCACGTGGATATTTTTACACAACAGTGCCAGCTGATCACATGACTGTCATCTGAATACCACAGGGCACCCTGCCCCACAGTGTGTATACTGAGTCTCCGGGAGACGAGCTGCCCTGTAGCACTGGATGGACCTTATAAGTGGCCTTTGTCTAGCTCCTCAGCTTAGAGATGGTAAGACTGCAGGTAATTTGTTTTCTTTACACTTTTTTTGTATTTTCCACCAGTATATATTACTTTTATAACCAGAAAATAATAATGTTAGAAATATCTGTTCTAGGATATTTAATTTATACAACATAGATAGAAAAAAATGAATTCCTGTCAAACGATTTTTTAATACTTAGAACTCTCTGAGTCATAGATTATTCAACCCTGGAGTGAGTTAACAAAAAAAGTTTTGAGTTTTTTTTTTTTTTTTCTTTAGTACTTAGTCTTTAGAGGCTAGGAGTATCTACAGCTAGGATGGTTTAGAATCCAACTGTCATTTCTTCCAGTCCAAAATATTTTTATAGCCTGGTTTAGCCTAAGTATAAAGCAGTGGTGTAACAAATCTACATGAAATGTATTAAAATGGTCACTAACAAGGTCATAGTGAAGCTTCATGTTGTAAGCATACATCATCCATTGGGCTACCCTGTTAGATTGGGCCCCCTACAAAAGCGTGATTATGTCCTTTGAGCAACTAAACCCCATTACGTGTGGCTCAAGATGAACACGTGCTCTGCCAAATTCCAAATGGGTCCTGTAAATGATGGGGTTCTGTGTGTTCTACCTGCTTCTTCGGAGTCTGTGATGGAATGCCTGGGTGTTAATTGGCTCTGTGCCTTAATACATTCTTTTTTTTTTTTTTAATTAATTTTTATTAAGCTTCAAGTGAACATTTACCATTCCAATCAGTCTGTCACGTGTAAGTTTACATACATCTTACTCCCTTCTCCCACTTGCTCTCCCCCATTGAGTCAGCCCTTTCAGTCTCTCGTTTTGTGCCAATTTTGCCGTCTTCCCTCTCTCTCTATCTTCCCATCCCCCCTCCAGTCAAGAGTTGCCAACACACTCTACAGTGTCCACCTGCCTTAATACATTCTTAATTAACAAGAAAGTTTCACTCAGAAAATACTGGCAAAGTCCACATACCATTTAAAAGCACAAGTTAGGTACTTGAATTCTTAACCCTGGCAAAAGAAACCTAAAACCACAGCTTGTTACCACAACGAGCAGTTCTTCTTGGTTTCAGAGTTCTCAAAGGATATAAAGGGAGAATTTCAGTTCTCCTAAAAACCATTTTTTGAAGTAGTTTCTTTATTAACGATATCTTAGCGATTTTAGTTATATTATTATAATCCTTAGAAAGATAATTTCTGTACATTTTCAAAGTACCAAACAAAAACAGAGACAAAAGAGAAACCAGCAGTATTATATTGTGATTTTGGAAATGGGTTTGATTTTCAACTTAGTGCTCGCTCCTTTGAGGAATTCAAAGGTGTAACTTAAGAGTCTGGCTACCCAAGACTGGAACCATTCCCGAAGCCAATTCTTCAGACAGGGATTGGACTGGACTGTAAGACAGAAAATGATACTGGTGAAGAGTGAGCTTCTTGGCTCAAGTAGACACATGAGACTATGTGGGCAGCTCCTGTCTGGAGGCAAGATGAGAAGGCAGAGGGGGACAGGAGTTGGTTGAATGGTCACGGGAATACAGGGTGGAGAGGAGGAGTGTGCTGTCTCATTACAGGGAGAGTAGCTAGGAGTACATAGCAAGGTGTGTATAAGTTTTTCTATGAGAGACTGACTTGATTTGTAAACTTTCACTTAAAGCACAATTAAAAAAAAAAGTGAACTCTGAAGTGGAAACTTCCCTGTAGGAAGGTTATTAGAGTGTGCTCTCAGGATTGACAGCTACGTGGGGAATGAAGGATGCAGGATTGGACACAGAGAACATGGCTATGAAGCAGTTTGAACAAAGGCCTCAGGTAATTATACAAGGGGCTCTGGAGCTGGGATGGCCCTATAGCATTCTCCCAAATTGGGGCAAGGTGGTCAGGTCTTCCTAACATTTAAAAAAATTAGAAACATATTGCATGGACAAGAAATTTTGGAAAAAACAGAAAAGCACAACATTACCATTTTAGTATGTCTTTCTATTGTTTTCTAAGCCTATTGACTTTCTCTGCATGAGATAATAATGAAAAAAAATTTTTTAAAAGTCTGGCTACTAAAGAATTATAATCAGCACTTACAATTTCATCACAAATATCTCACTTTAGGTCTGCTCCTTGCATCCTGCCCCACATTTTACTTATTGCCCAGTTTAAGACACACAAAAGGTGCATAAAGAATATCTGCTGAATGAATGCACCAAACCTGCAGCCCGAGGTGTCTGTGTTCTGGGCGCTCACTGAAGAGCCTCTAGTGAACTGCCAACCCTGAGCTCACGACTGGGTCACTCTCCTGCCAGCATTTTACATTTACTTTCTGGCTGATGATTCTAAATACAAGACCACAGTGTAAAGTTTTTGTAGCTTTGGATATTTTCTGACTAGTCACAATATCTGTCCACCATCAATCTTTTCTTGCTTTCAAGTTGCCTTAATCACGAACTATTCAGTAGGACCTGGTGAAGCTGATTTAAACACACACATCACCACCATCACCACCACTGCCAATCAAATATCCAGCACTCATAGAAGAGCGACATTAATGGAGGAGTGGGTAAAACCACGGCCGTTAGGAAAAGCCGGAAAGTTCTATCCTTAGAACTATTCCTATTCCTCTGTAGCCAAGGGTCTGTATCTTTCAGAATCTTGTTTCTCCAGGTATAAGATGCAGTTCACATTCCTTACAATTAATTACTACAGGGAACTGGAATAAATTGTACTAGTTAATTCTCACATACGACAAAAGGACAGTTATAACCAATGATGAAATAAAACGATAATAAATATTCAAAAGCATATGCATATTACATATATACTAAAACTGTGAGTCACTAAGATAAAAACCCACCAATCCATCTAATGGATATTACACTCTTGGGGTTAACGTTGTGTTAACAAAATGCTGGATTAATAAAAGCAGTATCAAAGATAAGTGTCTACTCCAGTGTTTTAGGGGTATTTGAAGAGATAGCAACTTTTTACGTTACATTTGAATAGTTCTTTCTATTTGCAATATTAGTATTTCTGAAAATCTGTCCTTTAAGAGGAAAATTAGAAGCAGGAAAGAGCGACTTGGGAGTCCTTCAACTGCGTTACATGAGAAGTCAGGACTGTTTCTTCCTACTGAAAAGGGCCACCATGCTAACTGCTTTGGAAAGTAAACAATAAAATGCATTACATTTTGTGAGATTATCTACTTTTTTCCTGCCTCACAAAATCTACCATATTTAACATAAAACACGGTGAGCAAGGATGTTGCACAGGTTTCATTTTTACTGAGAAGTTACTGAAAAAAGGTTTTTCCCCTAAGTAATTTTAGATATGTTTTATTATTACCATTTAATAATTTTAAAATATTAAGATTTTCTTGCTGGTACTCTATCTGATTCTTCAGAATAATACTTAGATTATAATGGAAACTTTTACGAATGTAATACCGTGGGTCCTTCTGCATTTATATTTCCTTTAAAAAAAAATATATATTCCAAGCCTGCAGCTTTAGTACCCTATTTTGATGTGCTCTTGGAAATTATAGGAAAACATGGAAGTGCCTTTTCAACCAGGATGTCATTTACATAATTACCAAGATGGTAACGTTATTAACGCCATTCCAATTTGCTCGACCTCAAACTTTCTAACTGAACACTCAGAAAATCTAGGCAAGTTCACTGCAGTTAGTTGCACAGGGTAAGCACGGGCTTACTTACTAATCTGTAGTGAAACTGTTCAACACACATGTGGTGAAACCCATGTGGAATTTTTCACTACGGATTAGTAAGTAAGCACAAGTAAGCCTGTGCTTAATTTGCTTACTGGGTCATCTGCCACTGTCAGGGATTGTAAATTTGAAAAGAGGCTTTGATTCTGTAGCAAGGTGCTGTGCGGTTGGGAGAGAGACAGATTTCAGTCATCCTAGAAGCAGAGTCTTTGATGTGGTGAAAAAAATGTGAAATTGTTCAGTACAGATGATCTGGTGAGCAAGGTAAGCACCATGCTCACCTTGCCTATTGGGTGATTTGCCCCTGGGTACAACAGACCTATATTTGTGAAATGATGTTTTCTGTGAATCTTTCCAGGTGGAGAATTGATTCCAAGAGTTCTGAGTTATAACTTTTCTCTGATAACTCTTGAATAAATGACTGAAGTTCTGATAACCTGGCAAACAGCAGCCAGCATTTTCCTCACTGGCTTCCCTGCAAGAACATTTCTGAAACAGTAGCATGGTGACATCTCTGAAGAAACTGTGGCATGTGTGCACATTGTTCGTATTCTTGAACTGAAAACCAAATGACCTCAACAATTACATCTATAGACTCTGGCAACAGATGTTCTGAACCACTAGTATACTCAAATATAGCCATGCTGTGAGGAGTTGGTTATAGAAAATCAGACATGCACTAAATACAATATGGCTCAGGTGGTAATCCAGAATTTACTAGAAGCTACATTAAGAATCAAAGTGAAGCACAGCCCATTCTGGTGCCATAGTTAATGTCACTTTTATGTCCAGCAATTTTCCTGTAAGAGAAATCTGCCTCCCTATTTTATTTATATCTCTTCAAAAGCAGATCATACTGATTTGAATAACTGTTTGCAGCTAAGGACTAATTTCTTTGAGTCGGAATGCAAACAGGTACTTGATGAAGGCAGGTTAAGTGAGATTTAATCCTCTGGAAGCCCAAGAGAGTATTAGGGGAGGAGTGGAGCTCAATTCTGAATAGACATTGTATTTTTCTTTGGTTCTTTGTTCCCTAATCAAGTCAATGGACATGAACTTGAAGTGCCTTGTGGAGCACGCTGGCAGGGGCGCTGCTGCAGGACTCCCGTTTGTGTTGCTTCTCTCCCTGGAGTGGTGCCATCGTCACGGTGCTTAGAGCAGTGGAAATTTTATACGTTGGCTGCAAACAAGCAGATGGTTTCAAGTCTAATGGAGGGCCATTTAAAAATGCCTCACTCTGTATTTTAGGGCTCAGGAGCAACTGCATTGTGGAGTTACTGCTTCCCAGAAAAATTAGTTTCAAGGAGGTCAGCTATGTGCCAACCAACCATTTCTTCCTGAGATTGCCACTGTGCTAAGATGTAATTAACTCACAAGAACTTAATTTTTTTTTTCTTCTCTCCCTCTCTCTACAGCTAAATTGTTTGATTTGAGCACACTGGGTCTGTATATACAAAAAAAAACAAACCCAGTGCCGTCGAGTCAATTCCGACTCATAGTGACCCTACAGCTGTAGACAGGACAGGGCTAAATACCAGCGAGAGGGGAGTCAGTCTGAACACCACAGAGTGCTTTTTTTAACTAACACATCCAAATAATAGGCAACTCCAAACTCTCACAAAATGATATTCGATGGCTTAAATAAGATCCCTGAAGCTAGGGGTGAAAAAATAACCAAGTCCTACAACCAAACATGAATGAAAATCACACCCACTCTGCCCTCCTATAAAGATACCGGCTCTTTACCATGTAACTATCCTCTAACCAAGTATACCTGGCTTGAAAGGGGATCTCGGGGTGATGGTGAGACAAAGCTTTAAAACTGGCAGCAGATCAGAAATGCTGACGCAGTTAGTTTTAAAAGAATGTGGAAAAGGATGCAGCTAGAGAGCACTGCCAAGAGTCGTGGTGGTTTTCCACTGTCCCAGGTAATGAGTGCTGCTGATGGCTTAGCACGGAGTCAACATGCCAGATGGTGGACTGGCTGTTTTTCTTTCTTTCTTTATTGTACTTTAGATGAAGGTTTACAGAACAAACTAGTTTCTCATTAAACAGTACATGTATTATTTTATGACATTGGTTAACAACCCCACGACATGTTCACATTCCCCCTTCTAGGCCTTGGGTTCCCTATTACCAGCTTTCCTGTCCCCTCCTGTCTTCTAGTCCTTGCCCCTGGGCTGGTGTGCCCCTTTAGTCTTGTTTTGTTTTATGGACCTGTCTAATCTTTGGCAGGAAGTTAGACTTGACTTCATTACTGAGCTAAATGGGTGTCTGGGGGCCATACTCTTGGGGTTTCTCCAGTCTCTGTCAAGCCTGGACTGGCTGTTTTTTGAGCATTAACCCACTTCTCTCCTCATCCTACCAAGCTGTTACTGTCCCCATTCTACAGTCAAGGAGACTGAGCCTTAGAGAAGGTGACTCACCCAGGGTCCCCAAGGGCCCACTGTTAATGGCTGCGCTCCAGCACTTCTGAAATGCCTGCTCATCTCTATCGCTGTATCTCTAAACCTCTTGGCATCACTTTTCATTCACAGTTAACAGTATGCTTTTTTGATCAAATGAGAGAAGCCATATTATTGGCACAGTCTTAGCTCCCTGTCTTGTTTAAACAATGAAAAAATATGTGTGCTGTGATCTCAAACAACTACTTTAGTTGAGCAAGAAGATATCTGTACTTGGGAATAAAGCAATCCAGATATGGCAGGAAGCCATTTCTGCCACTCAGAGCTCTCATACTCAACTGTTTCTGGTTTCTTCTAACCTACTTTTCTCTGCCACAGGAAAGAATGGAGAGAAAGCTCTCTCTCCCAGACTGTATTTATTTATTTTTGTTTCCAGTTCAACTTAATATCAGCTTCTTGTTTGCCATCTAGTATGGCAACATTTAAACAGCAGAGGCAGTCCATTTTCTCTGCCACAGAGAACACTGAATTAAATTGGCTGGAGGGCTGAATCCCTAATGGCAGGAACTGAGTTAGATCCATTTTCACCTCACCTACCGCTACCAGGAAAGTAGCCTGCCTATATCCCAGGTCCCCACTGGGATCCGCTGTACTGGGAAGATTCCACTAAGGACAGTGGCTGCAGTATGGGTTACTACACACAGCTGATGAGGACTCGGAGGCCTCCTGACCATGAGAGAGGGCGGCCTTCACGAGTGAAGTCCTCCCCAGCACGGAGCTCTCCAGGCAGGAAGTCTGGCTGAGAGCACAGACCACAGGCCTGTAGCCATTCCAGGGCAGGGTTTGAAACCAAGTGCTTTGAAAACTGGAAAATAGATTCAGCAGAAGAAAAAGGGATGTGCGAAGCTCTGCAAAGGTAAACAGAAGAAAAGCAGACTGATTTGTTAAAAGGAAACGAAGCCAAAAAAAAAAAAAAAAAAAAGGGGCTGCAAATAGGAATACAAGCATAGAGAAGGAAGGTTAAAAGGGAGAGGGGCCTTGAGTTAGGATAACATCAAGTTCAAAGAATGGCTACTCTGTGTACTTAGCCCTGATCCTCTTCTTTAAAAGGAGAAAGAAAAAATGGGAATGAGAGATGAAGATGTGGGGGGTGGGGGAGAGGAAAGGAAAACAGCAATTAACACACACACACACAAAGATTGTATAGAATACCATACTTGAATCTCAATTCTACCATGTTAAACTAGCAATATTATTCTTATTAAAAGCTCTATGCTCTAATTCATTTCAAAACAACTACTCAGTGATTCTGCCCCCAAAAGAGCAAATACTTACCCTTTCAAGTATGAGCCCAAGAGGAGCTTCCAACAAGAACCCCACCGCATTTTTTGAAGGAAGAACACCACACAGTGATCTGACACCACTGTTCATTTCCAGAAATTCACTTGAAATCCAAATTAGTTTTGGTTGATTAACATTTCAAGACGACCTGCATTTCAAGTCTTTGCTGGATGGCAAATATTCTTAAGGAGTCATTGGGCTGGGAGGGATCTGAGAAGACTGTTCTTTGCCAGAAAGCAGGTAAATCTCCAAGGTAGGTAGTCTCTTCTCTGGAAGATCTCCAAGTATTAAAACATCCATCTCCAAAGATGGAACATTAAAAAGGAGTATTTTAACCTCGAATGGTCAAAAAGTTCTAAGTTATACTCAATTGACAGCTCTGTTATTTATACCCATTTGCTCTATTCAATCTGCATGCAGATGGTGATACGGTGGACAGGCCACAGGCCTAGAGTTGTCAACCTGCATTTGAGTCCACTTGCCTACCCTTTGCAGTTGTTCCTGTCATTAGACTCATTTTACAGAGGATGAAACTGAGGTCCAGAGAGGTTTGGTAACTTGCCCAAGGTTACTCAGTTATAATGGTGGAGCGGAGATTCCAGAGAATGTTCTCCCAACTCCAAAAGCCTTCTCTTAACAACCAAGGCATACAAAGCACCCAGCCTGCTCCTGGCACATTTGGGGTGGTCAAAAAGGCCCTCTACTTGATTATGTCCTCAGAAGACCAAAACACTTCATTTAAAGCCAAAACTTTGGTACAAACTGTGAGTAAAAATGCTAATTTCTTAGTTTCTCTGATTGTAATTGTTTAATCACACATAATTTTCATGGAAATGATTTATGGACAGCTAAGCTGGATAAGTTTAAATAACCCAGATCGATACTTTTGAAAATGGTTTTCCACAACATATATTAAAAAAAAAAAAGGTAAACTTATTCATCTAATAAGTAAAAAAAAAAAAACAGCCTGGATTTATTGAGTCTGTATCCAAAGCAATATTTCTCACGTGGAAAAGTAGAACGGGTTG
This sequence comes from Elephas maximus indicus, assembly GCF_024166365.1. Taxonomy (NCBI): domain Eukaryota; kingdom Metazoa; phylum Chordata; class Mammalia; order Proboscidea; family Elephantidae; genus Elephas; species Elephas maximus. The sequence continues at coordinate 47,905,600 of NC_064838.1, forward strand.
GCGTTGTGTTTTCCAGACATTCGGCAGTTCATTTTCTCTCATGCTTATGACTAAAACCAGACTTGCGAATTAAAAATATGCCTGTCATTTTCTTTTTTCAAGACAATTCAAACAAAAGAGTCTGTGAATCTACCCACACAAACACTGCTTTTAAGCAACTTGAACGAAGAGTTGGAGAGAATCGTGAGATCCATTTATTTTCCAAATAACAAATGGTAAAAAGATTCTTCCCACATTGCTTTGGGAAGAGACCAAGAATTTAAAGTTATAGCCCTGGTAAGACAGTTACCAGGCAGGTAACAATTGCCTGTTGATGCTCTAAAAGAACCACCACAAAAAAAAAAAAAAAAATTTATGAGGAAAAAGTCATTTGCTTCCCCATCACATTTTTGGAATAGGAAAATACACATTAAATAGATTTCTGAAGAACAGAAAGAAAGAAAAGACGGTGCACTTTTGAATTTCATAATCAATGACATTTTAGCAGGTCTTATGTTCTACTTTTTTCTCACTCACCACTTGTGAGGAGTTCTTAACATAATTTTATCTCATTTACAAATGACATCACCAAGGACATCTGGTTAAATGTACAGAAAACACAAGATAGTCAAAATCCAAAACAAAATCTTATTTCATGGTTACCCTGAGGAACCACTGGATTGAATAATCCAGACCCATCCTCTTAATCCAACCCAGAGTGAGAGATTTAAACAGTGATTCATCAACCACTCCAGTAAGGCAAGTACATATAGTTAATAAAATGGATCAAAAGACAAGTTATTTCAAATATCCATCTGGTGTATGTACAAATTAACACATTATTTCTAACAGCAATTAAAAACTCTTCCAGGGTCATTTCCAATTTGCAAAGTATATATCTCAAAAGGAAGGTAAACTCAGTTTTAGAATCTACTGTGTGCCAAGTGGAGCCCTCGTGGCGCAGTGGTTAAGAGTTTGGCTGCTAACCAAACGGTCAGCAATTCGAATCTACCAGATGCTCCTTGAAAACTCTATGGGGGCAGTTCTACTCTGTCCCATAGGGTCACTATGAGTCAGAATGGACTCAACGGCAACGGGTTTGGTTTTCGGTTTGATGTGCCAAGTGCTATGCTAGGTACTTTTCACACAGTGGTTTTATTTAAAAAAAAAAAAAAAAATTTTATTTTATTTAAAGTAAATTCTACATTTCTCCTTAAGCATGAGGGAAGTAATACAGCAAGGAAGAAAGAACACTGGACTAGCACCCAGATCCTCAACTCAGCTGCACTTTATTTGTCTGACCATGTAAGCTTTCCAAGCCTCAGTTTCCTCATCTATCAAATGCTTTAGTGAGATCTCCCAGGCCTACGCTCACAGGACTGTGCAAGGATTAATTAAAACAACAAATTTGCTAGTGCTCTGCCAACAGTAAAGTTCAATAAAAAGGTAAATTGTAAGCATTTCCTATTTTAGCAAATTACTAGCAATTAAAAATACAAGTAAAAAAAAAACAAGCCTGTGGTTTCCTACACATGGTAAGTACTCAGTGATGGCTTCCTGGAGCCCATTTGCAAATATAACACACAGGATAATTTCAACATCAATGGACTTGAATTTAGTGGTAGAAAAAGGCACAAAAGCTTTGGCCCTAATCACGTTCGTTCGATTATTGATTCACTCATTCAACAGATATTTATTTCTTATTTCTATGTGTCTGAAGTTATCTTGCCTAGGATTCTAGTCTGGAGATCAAAGACAAATGTCTTTGACTTTGATGAAGGCAACAGTACACTTTTTAAAAAAATGTCCTAGCATATTTAGCTTAAAAAAATGCATACATAGAGCGTGGGTATTTGCCCATAAAAGGAAGGTCTATTCTCACACATGTTGGCTGCAAGGTAATTATTAATCTAGTTGAGAATCTAATTTATGGGGCATTTTTTTTTTACTTTATAAATACAGATACATTTTAATAACATATGTGAACATTTTCAAAAGCACATGACCAGCACTTCTACAGCAGAGTACATCTGTGGACTTTCTCCATGGAATAAACCTGTGTGTGCTTCTAGGCCCTTCTATACTGTTTCTGATCTACTGCTACTGTGACTTGGAAAATGCTAAATTGTATTCTCTTTCATGGCCTACTCAGTAGTTTCCACAAACAAAAATAAATCTGGTTCTGATTTGGCCACCATTCTTACATTTAGGGGAAACAATTAAGATATACAAATTTTAAATTTTTGCTTAGGAAACCAGGAGACTGAGGTAAGCTGCAATTCACATAGATCATTTACTAGGACAACAAAAATGATCAGAAGGTTCTCCAGAGCTTCAGTGGAGCATCTTATTTTAATGTCTGGATCCCTTCATGTACCCTAAGGCATTTTTTTTCCTAAGTCTCTTCTCCCAGCGAGAACAGGAAATACAAAGGTGGGGGAGGTGGGAGGAAGAGGCCTTGATCTGCTCCACACATCAGTGATAAGGAGATTACTCCAGAGTCTCAATTTGCTAGCTGTTTTCCTAGTTAGTAATTGCAAAATAGGAACTATTTCAGAATTCCAACTGCTTATTTTATGGTCTTTGGAAGCCAACCTTGTTATTAATGTCAACTACAGTCAGTCTTTCTAGAAAAAAAAAAAACAAAGGATTTGAGCTTTATCAAGGCTAGGTATGCGGTCCTTGTTAAGTGCTTGCACATACCCCCTCAAAACGTGTTCTCTTCCCTAGTGATCCCAGAAAGCCATATGACCTGCTTCCATTTTTGCCAAAGTATCTATTTTAAGATTCCTCTTTTTTTGTCCAAGGACATCATTTGTCATTTACTAAATATATTAGGTTCTGAACTCTGTGCAAGTCAACAAACTCAGTTGATTAAGAGGATATTTATTCAGAGTCTACTGGGTGCCAGGCCCTTGCTGGGCGAGGGAACAGAGGAGCAAGTAAGGCATTGCCTGGCCCTCAGGGACCCCACAGCTCATAGGGCAGACCTAAACAGAACTAAGTCCAGCAGGGCAAATGCACAGAAATGGGCACCAGGAAAGGCTTTTTTGAAAAACTATAAACTTTGGCCTACCTGGAGGTAATCAGGCCTATGTGACATGTCATATGTACCACATTGATACCTCACATACCTTCCTCATTAGAGACCTAAATTTGTTCCCTTTTCTGAAACCTTCTCATCTTTTTTGGTGTACAACAAGTTCAATTTCAAATACAAAACAGAATTAACTCCTTGTCTGGTGGGTTTTCTACTTTCACAGTCAGTTGTTTTGCCCTGGGCCACTCATCTGGGGGACCCTGGATTATGTAGGAAACCCTAGTGGTATAGTGGTTAAGTGCTATGGCTGCTAAGCAAAAGGGTGGCAGTTCAAAACCACCAGGCACTCTTTGGAAACCCTATGGGGCAGTTCTACTCTGTCCCATATGGTCGCTATGAGTCGGAATGGACTCAACAACAATGGGTTTTTTTGGATTAGGTAGGATTGGGGTTGGTTTCATGAATCAATGTCTGCATTGATGAAGGCTGCAGTAAGCAGTAAGCAGCAAATTATGGAGCAGACGATAAAGAGTTTATACTTCCACAGCTCCTGCCTTCGAGGTCCTTTTAAACTTAGACAGTCACAGAGAAGAGAAGGGCTTGCACTCATTGATGGTGGATCCAAGGGCCCTGAGCATTTTAGAATTTTGCTTTACACAATTCTGGAAATAACGACGCTAACCTTACTTCCCTCTGAAAATTAAAACATATTGAGGGGTAAAAGAGAAATGAAAACATCCGTGTCACTCTCCACCATCATACTTGTATGACTCCTAAATAGAAGAAACCCAAATTTGTGACATCTTTAAAAAAAAAAAAAAAGTTAAAATTAGTTTTATTGATTCACCTGCAAACTAAACTCATGAAAATGATGATTAAATGTGTGAGTTTGTTCTAACACTGCATATCCATCATGTCTCCCGACAGGAGCTAAAAAGCCCAAAGAGGGCCTGGAGGCACCCTAGGCTGTGCCTCCTCTGCCTTCCTTATTTCATCGCAGCAGATTTATACCCATCCTAGATGGAACTGGCAACTTAAACAATCAAAGAAGGTCTGAGAGGTGCTATGTTGGTTAAGGCGTGGCAGCTCAATGCTCATTTCATTTTCCAGGGGAAGTGTAATGCATGTGCGCAATGCAGTGAATTACTTAATACGGCCCTTCTTGCCAGTCTTTGTGACTCCCACACAATGACTGGGTAGGACTATGCACATAAGGTATGTGGAACTTGTGATGGTTAAGGTTATGTGTCAATTTCTCTAAGCCATGATTTTCAGTGGTTTGGCAATCATGTAATGATATAGTCATCCTCCATTTTGTGGTCTCATGTAATTGTCCTTCATTTTGTAATCTGATGTAATTATCTTCCATTTTGTGAAATGTTGTAAATCCTAGCTCCTATGCCTGTGGTTATGGTCCTATTTGAGAGCGTGTTGTTTGTTATGTTAATGAGGCAGGATTAGGGCAGGATGAATCTTGAGTCACCTCCTTACTAGAGAGGATGAATCAAGTCACCCTTACCCCAGTCACCACCCTTATTCAAGTCATGCTTTTACTTGAGTCACACCTTTTAGCTTATAAGAGATGAAAGGGAAGCAAGTGGGGCAGGCGGGGGGGTATCCACTACCACCAAAAAGAAGAGTTAGGAGTGGAGGGCATCCTTTGGATCTGGGATCCATGTGCTGAGAATTTCCTAGACCCAGGAGACAGAGAGCTGTAACACCAGAGACAGCACAAGGTGGAGAGAAGAGGCAGCAGGTGTGACAGAGAACTACAGCAGCAGAACCAGGAGACCAGCACGAGACAGCACAGTGGGCTTCCCAGCCCATGGAGTGAAATGGCTACAAAGGGTGTGCCAACTCATGGAGCAAGAGAGCTGAGCACCTTTGGACAGGAGGCTTACTAGTGGAGCGAGGTGCCCCTGGGTACTTACTGGCAGAGCTAAAGAGATTTGTAATACTTGCCTGAGCAGGTCAGAGGCTGGGCCGAGGGCCAGAGAGGCCTGCCTGCAAGCACAGCTGAGAAGGGGCTATCCTGATTGAAGAACTGTATTCTGAGTAATTTCTGATCCTGAATTGTAACTGGTGGTGCAGTAGTTAAGAGCTATGGCTGCAAACCAAAAGGTCAGCAGTTCAAATCCACCAGCCGCTTGCTGGAAACCCTATGGGGCAATTCTACCCTGTCCTATAGGGTTGCTATGAGTTGGAACTGACTTGACAGCAATGCAGCTTTTTGTTGTTATTCACTTAAAGGAATCACTGTGTCCACAGAGGCCTGGCTGGGACTGTATAGAAAGCCACTGCAGCAGCTGCAGTCCAGGCCATCTCCTACCTGGCCATTCCCAATTCTCTGGTCCCCGATGCCCTTGATGTGCTGTCTTTGCTGAGCTCCCTTGCTGCGATACCTATGCTCTGCTCTGATTCAAACATGTCTCCAGGTCATGACCCCAGTCATTTGTCCTCTAGCTCCCACACTGAACTCCAGGAAAAAGGCAGGCCATCCCTGGACCCCATTTGGGGCCCAGGCAAATGGACCATCCCCTCTCCCACGGACTGTGGCTCTGCCACTAGCCACCATTGGCTTTCTTAGAGGCCAATTCTTTCTTTAGATTCAACATTTCATTATGAACTAGATGTTGGCAGATCAATACATGATCAAGCATTCAATAGTCAAATACTTTAGCATCCTCATTTTATGCTGTGAAACCTTTAACTTTCCATTAAAAATGCTTATATATCTACCATAACTTGAGAGCACAGATGTAGAGAAAGAAAATTTCCGAACCTCTCTGAAAATGGCTTAAAATATACATGTTGTTAGATGGTGTCCAGTAGGACCCTGACTCATGGTGACCCCATGCATAATGGGATGAAATGCTACCAAGTTCTGTGCCGTCCCCATGATCGAATATATACTTACCCCTAGAAAACAAAGAGGTCCCTAGGTGGTGCAAACGGTTTGTGCTCGACTGCTACCTAAAGGTTGGAGGTTCAAACCCACCAAGTGGCATTGTGGAAGGTAGGCCTGGCGGTCTAGGCCTGTTAAGATCACAGTTAAGAAAACCCTATGGCGCATAGTTCTACTCTGTAACACATGGGGTCGCCATGAGTCAGAATCGACCGGACAGCCGCTAACAACAACAACAGCAAAAAAACAAGTGTGGGACCCTGGCCACGGGTCCCACAGCTGATTTGAGGCCCTTTAGGGCTAGCGTTTGCCTTGTGGTATCTTCTTAAAGTCCTGGTTTTGTTCTTTCAACAGATTTCTGAAGCTGTTATCTTTCCCAAAGGCTCTAGGAATTCAGCCTTGGAGATTTTTGGACTCTGTGGGCGAGTGCTCCCTCTCTCTGTGTGCACTGGCTAACGATGTGGTGCCCTTGTGTTCCAGGCCATGCAGTGGTACGACTCCTTTCTGTTTTTAATTGGATCTTTACAATTACTGAGAGTTAAATGAATTAATTTGAAAAGAAACAAAAGGGCACCACCAGGATGATATTTGCTGTCTAGAATTCTTTCTAAAGGTCTCAACCAAATGAAGCCTATAGTAATCATTTGAAAATGCCCTTTGCAAAGCAAACAATTTTATTTTCTCCCGTTTGCCTCTGGCCTGTATATTTAGAAACACCATACTGTTTCCTCAATACTGAAAAAAGAATTGCTTCCAGTACACTCCCTTTCCATGTTCATTCTAGCATACAGTCTCACCCCCCACTTCACAAGCTCAGAGGAATAGCTGGGACCCACAGAGCGCTTCTCCAAATGGGCTTAGGGCTCCTCCATTAGAATCACCTGAAGTGCTAGAAGAAATGTAGATTTCTGGGCCTTGACAGGGGCAGGAATCCAGCCCTTTATTTTACAAAACAAAAAACTAAGGTGCGAAGAAGCTACTTGGCTCCTCCAGGTAACTCAGCTAGTTAGGTAATTCAGCTAGCTAGGTAACTCAGCTAGTTATTGGTGGAACTTGGCCCAGAACAGCTCTTATTGGCCCTCAGCTGACCAGGTTTGGGATCCATCATTGCTGAGGGCTGGGGAGGCAGACCGGTAGGAGAGCAGGAGTGGAGCAACAGCAGACAGCTTTTTAAAATGTAGGTATACAGGCCGTGCCTGAGATTTAAGGGATCTGAATCTTTAGGGAGTGAGGCCCAGGCACATGTATTTTTCAAAAGCTCTACACTTGATTCCGATGCATAGCCCTATTTAAGAACTGTCTGAAGACTTCAGTTTCTCAATCAGGTTTTCTCCATAAAATGGGAATTGCATTGAAAAAGTAACAATTATAAATTAATCATAACAATTATTAATAAGTAATCATTTGTATTGACGAGCCTACTGTCAACTTCTGATCACTTAACAGTTAGAGTCTGGGGATGAGTCAGGCATCAAGGAGATTTATTATTAAATATGTTTTCAATAACTCCATTATGATCTGGGCCCAGGAACTGACCAGGGGATACAGCAGAAGTTCCCTCTGCTTAGGTACAAAGGAATAGCTCAGTGAGTTGAGGCTGTACTTATTTACAAAGCAGATAGTTAAATGTCAGATTAAAGAAAAAAAAAAATCTGTATCCTAGAAATGACACTAGTTCAGCAAGTAAACCAAGACATGGCCAGTTAATCTGAGTTTTGGAAAAGCACAAAGCCTGCAACCTTTCATGCCTAGGACCATCTGGACTTTCTAGGACTTTCTAGACAGTACGGCTAAACAGGAAATGTGATGAACAGGCTTGTCTCTGACTGATGGCAACATAAGCTTGGGTAGCCACGGAGCACCATCGGCCACACAGCAAAGCCTTGGGCCACCGAGAGCAAGACAGCAAGAAAGGGGGAGCTGCTATAGGATCTTCTTCCCAACCCTTACCCAGGATCTTCTATTATCAGATTGAGAATTAAAATAATAATGATAATAGAAATAGGTAGAGGAAGGACTGTTTTCTTTGGGTTTGCAGCTAAGGCCCCAAGAAACTCTGGTCACAACACTCATCATTGCCTCCTGCTGTCTGGAGGGGCTACGCTCTTTCCTTTCTACTTCCCTGTTCTCACCCACAAGGCCTTAGCCTCTCCTTTAAATGAAGACAGATACTTTAGAATAGTGTTACAATACTGAATGGGCTGTCAGTTGTCAGCCTGTGGGGCTGTCCTCTAGCCTTGGTGTCACTCTGACATGACTTGAGCCTTACTGAGGGGTTTGCCAGCAAATCCCACTTTGCCTCATATTGCAACTTGATTCCACATTTGACTCTCGGCCTCAGATTTCACATATAAAATACATATTGTGCAAAAATAAATTTTCCTCTAAAAATTTCACCTGACGAATACATTTTTTATTCTTAAAAAAAAAAAAAATGTAGAAAGAAGAATGAAGGAGGAAAGAGTGTGTGAAGGATGTGTCTATATGTGTCTGAAAAAGGCACCGGGGAATTTAAGGAAGTATTCAAACCACCTACTTAGACTATGAAGGAAGATGTCAGTCCTCCTTTACTGACATTAATATTAAATACAGAAGAGCATACAGGTGACAAATAGGGAATGGCCTTCCTGACAGAGAACTCCCGTTGGCCTTAAAACAGTAATGTATGTGCATGGTCAGAAAATTCAAACCGCATGTGAAACGGGAAACTGTAGTCCTTCTCAAAGGTAACTCCTGCTCAGGTTTCCTGTGTGCTCTTCCAGGAGAAAAAATGTACATATCAGCATCTATCCATCTCTTTCCCCTTCCTTCCTTCTTTTCTTTAAAATTTGACTCAAAAGGGATCATACTGTTCTATATCTTGCTTTTTCCACTTCATAAGATAGCCAGGGGACATACACACATACACAACACAGACAGATCTTTAAACGCCCCCAAAACAGATTCATAGTATTTTATCATCTAAACATACCATAATTTATTTAACTAGTCCCCTGCTGAGGAATTTAGTTGTCTCCAGATGTTTGCTAAAAAAATGTTTCAAAGAATAGGCTTGGTATACTTTTTTAGATAAAACCATTACCTAGCAACAGTTGCTTTGGGTTACAGGGTAATACAAACTTTGATTCATCTGCATTCTAGAAGCCTGAACCAATTACACTCAGCCAATGGAACACATATAAGAGGGTCCATTTCTCCACAACCAATGAGCACAGGTTATCACAACCAACAGTAGCCAAAGGAATAGGTGAAATGTGGTATTTCCCTGGTGCTTGAATTTACTTTTCTTAATTTTGAGTGAGGTCGAGTATCACTTCATATGTTTTCCCTTGATTAGTGGGCTGTCTTATTTTATGGATTTTTGCAAATATTTCCCCAGCTTGTTCAATTTATCTTTTGAGTTGCCTTTTTTTTTTTTTTTTTTGTCATATGGAAGTTTTAAGGTTTCACAAATTTTACTTTATATTTTCCTTCATGATTTTTGGGTTTTGTGTCCGACTAGGAAGGCATTTTCCACTGGGAGATCTAAAAAGGCCTTTTTATAGGTCTTTTACAGTATAATTTTTTATATTTAAATCTCTCAGTCTCTTTTGGGAGCAGGAGGTATAAGGAATGAGGTAGGATATACTGCAATAATTTTTCCAAACAGCTGGTTGTCATCAAACTATATAATAAACAACCCTTTTGTTCACTAACATAAAGTGTCACTTTGACCATAAACTAAATTCCCATTTTGATTTGTGTCCATTTATGGACCTGCTGCTTTGTTCCACTGATTTACCCATTTTGTTTCTAGTTCAAAATGTATTTAACTATTATATTATTTAGAACATATTTTAATATGTCAGGGCTAGAATGCCTTCATTTTTCTTCTTTTTCAAGTTTCCTTGCTATTCTCAACTGCTTATTTCTACCTATTCGAATTGGCATTGCATTTTCACAAACCTGAATCTGTTGATCCCAGCAGGGTTTTAAAAATATCGTTCATATAGATTATCCATATTGCTTTCATAAGCTGATAGCTGGGGGTTTTATATTTTTAGTTTCTCTGTAAATGGGAACATCTCTTCAATAATATTTCACAACTAGTGATTATTTTTTGTGAAAGGAAACAAATGATTTTAGATAAAATTTACAACCTGCCTCCTGACTGAATTTTCCTATTTTCTAATAACTTTGATCTTGTGTGTTTTTAGGTACATAATCTTATAATCTTCAAGTAATGATAAATTTGCCTCTCCCAGGCTGTTTGCACTTCTTACTGTTTCTCTTGTGTAGCTGCACCGGTTAGTGTCTCCAGAGCAACGCTAAACGTCAGTGGTGGTAACAGGTTTCCTGACGTTGCTCTGGATGCTTTGGGTGTTTCACTGTTAAGCATGATGCTGGGTTTTGGTTTAAGATATGAACACGTTGGCTAGGTCACATGCCAAAAGGGAACTTGCCCTACATCTAGGAACACAGGTGGATTTGGTCTTCTGACCAAGCGTATGACACACACGAGCACAGTTCTCAGACCTGCATTCTCCCTCTTTTCTATAATCTTATCATAAGTACTGTTTGGGGGTAACCCACCTACTCAGGAGCATGTACAGCTCCAATGTGGGGTCTTCCAGTTTGGTGCTGTACCCCTGGGGTCCTCACTTCTATCACAGGGTCGTCTTGGGTGGGTCCCCCTTGCAATTTTTTCTCTCAACTCCCCAAACATAAGAGGAACTATTCCTGTCAACGGTGGTCTGCAGGCCTAAGAGGCTGCATGGGACAGGGTGGTCCCGGACCCAGAGCTTGTCCCCTCAGATGATATCACCTTACTGATTTTCTCTTTGGTTAAGTTCTTATGTATCACTGGAGGGAACTAGCTCTGGGCATCCAGGAATCTACTGTCTTCCTACTCTCACTCTCCTTTAAGCAGAAAATCATCAAACTGGTGAAATTCAAACAAATAAATATAAAAAATCTAAACCAGTTGCTGCTGAGTCAATTCTGATTCATGGCGACCCCATGTGTTACAGAGTAGAGCTGCTCCATAGGGTTTTCAAGGCTGTGACCTTCTAGAAGCAGATCGCCAGACTTTTCTTTCAAGGTGCTTCTGGGTGGGATCAAACCACCAACCTTTTAGCTAGTAGCTGAGCACGTACCCATTTAAACCACCCAGGGACTCTTGGTGAAATCCAGCAGGGCTTTTTAAAATTTTCTCTCTCTCTTTGGTCTCTGGTAAAATGGGGAAGTCACAGGGAAAGGAGTTTCTGTTTTAATGGCCATTTCCACCACTCCTGCCCACACTTGCTTCTTCACTCTCCTCGAGATATTATTCAGAATTCTGTTTCTTCACTTCTGCTCTCATAATGTTTCTATGGAGGGCAGGATTAGGGACTGCGGGGAGCTTCCTCAGGGTGAACCGAGGGGATTCTTAGCGATCTCTGTCTTGTTCTTTTGCAGGATGCTAGCTGCATTCTTTATTTAACATTGCTTTTATATCTTTGTTTAGCTCTTTAAATCTATTTGTTGCTCACATTGGTAGTATTTGGGTTGTGTTCTGCCATCTTAAAAATTATACTTCTCTGTATTTATTGACACTGATAATCTCAAGGCTGAAAGAAATGCCGAGAGTGATTCCTCTGAATTATGATGTTTCCTATCATTTGCTAAGGAAATATATTTATTATTCAGGACAATTTCTCTTACCTGCTGCTTGAGTGCTTCCAAGGACTCAAATTCCAACCTGGCCAGTTTCATCTGGATATGCCGCGGTTTATCAGGTATGGCAAAGGCAAGTATAAACTTTAAAGCCAGAAGTGCATGCTGAAAACAAGAGCGAGTGCATGTTGATGTGAGACATCAGACCATGTGTGCAAGGAAACAAATTAGCACCTAAGCAATCTGCAATCCTTCTCGTTAATCTTAGGTCATTTCCAATTATTGGCCTGTGAAGTATCAAAGAACAAACAGGTCCACTGGTTCTATTTAATCCGCCCTGCTGTGGTCCATTCAGTAATTACTGAATTACTTTGCTTTATTCTTTTAAAAAAAAAAAAATTTTTTTTTTTTATTCTTTAAAAATCAGTCATTGCCATAAACTGATACCATATACTACTCTTAAATGTTCTACAGAAAAATAAGGCTTATTTCCAAATGGCTGCCAGAAAATCTCTTTTTTAGGCTGCATCTTAATTCCCAGTGTATCTGAGTGCATAATATTTGCAGAGCCACTCCCTTCTCTGCCAGCATCCTCCTCCCTGAGTTGTACCAAATGTACATGTGTCTTAGACAGCAGGAGCATTTTGAATCCTCCGCGTCCCCAGCGGTACCTGGTGCCGTTTCTTTCAGGAAATGATAATCGATCAATACTGATTGGTTGATTGAGGTGCATCATCTTATGCTGCTGACTCTATACAATAGGGTGGGTACACAGAAATGTAGAGCATATCCTTTTCATTAGAGCATGAAAAACTTAAAACCTGGCTATTACATTTTCCTTCTACACCAGCATCATAAAGAAGTTCCGTCAATATGAGATTTCTAATTATGCTTCTTTCTCTTCAGAACTGAAATAAAACCCAAACCCAAACCCGTTGCCATCCTGAAATAAGGCAATGGTGTCGCTTCCGTTGGTCACCCTGCTCTTCAGATGCACAGCCCCAACCTACTGATGCATCATCTTGTGATTCAGGATCACACACACACACAGAAATCTTAACAATTAAAAGAACGAAGTTGCCTTTTTGATGGTGGCATGAATTACTAAGTATTAAAAGCTGTGAAATAATTTTTAAAAGGAACATATAATTGAAAGGCATTAAGAAAGTCAATGGAGGAGATGCAACACCCTCTAAAAAATGTTGCATGGAATTGCTGGCCAAAAAAGAAAACAGCTGAAAACATTTAAATGGAATCCTTACTGTAATATTTTCAAAAGGAGGATGAAGGATAAATAACAAATGAATTTCTCCCAGGAGAAGTATGAAATAGTGAAGGAAATCAGCATCATGGCAGGATAAGTACTAATTAAATCAGAGGACTTGAAAATAGGCAGAACCCCAGGGCAGGGCAGGCACTGTCTATTATTAACAAGAGATCTGGAGTGGACCAGGGACAGGCTGCCTTCACTTAAATGTGGCTGCTGTGACCAAAGAAGACACTTGAAAATACTGATTAGGGGCCTATAGTAAGAAAATGTGTAGATAACACAGCATGGATCAGATGACATCATATGCAAGCAATTCTGGCCTAACTGAGCTGAATTAACAAGGAACCTGGATAAAATCCAAATAATTCAGAAAAAGCTTATACTGTGCCATTATTTCACTCCATTAAAGTCCTGAAATATACATTTATCTAACACTTAACCTCTTCAGTGGAAATATTACGACAATAAATAAATAAATAAGTAGAGAAAAAGAAATCTATCTTTTTCAGCATACGTGAGGCCTCAAGTTGCTGGAGCCCCACCATGACCAAGTCACTGTTCCCTTCCCATCTCGCCTAACAAATCTGTACTATTTCATCTTTCGCAGAGCCTGGATGGGATTAGTGAGAAAAAAGACTCTGGTGAGGAAGGACATGCCTCCCTGGATGTAGTGCGCTTGGAAAATGTGTGAATTCCCCAGTCAGAACTGGATGTTGTGTGACTGAGTAAGGCTGCCACAGACCTTGGTGCTCGTGGTTTCCATATGGTGTGCATGTTCATAAAACCTTAAATAAACTGAAAAAATTGGTATTGACTAGGCAATATTAATCAAAATAGGAGGCCACTGACATCACCTCAGTATCCACTGAAGTGATATACACAAAACGAGGAGCAGCTGGTGGAAGAATTCATCTGTGTGGGGCTGTAGGCTTTCAGGTGTCTGCACAGCATCTATGCAGAGTCTCTCAGTAGGCAGTTAGAGAGGTCGTAAGCTCATGAGAGAGACGGGCTGGAGACAGAGATTTTTGAGTCACTGTTGTATGTATAAAAGTGGCAAATAAAGCCATGGGAATGGATGAGATGCCAGTAAGAGAAAAGAGGAGATGAGGCAAGAAGAGGCCATAGGCTCGAAGGAGAGGAATAGAAACACACGCATGATGGCAGAAGGAGAGGGGCCTGCAAAGAAGCTTGAGAAGAAGCAGGGAGGGGTGGGCAGACTCCAGGACAGTCTGGAGTTACAGAAGTGAAGGGAAAAGTGAGGAGTGTGTCATGGTGGGTGTTGCAAGGTCAAGTACATGAAGCCTGAAGAGAGCCATTTGGATTTAACCACCAGGAGGCTTCTGGTGACCTTAGTGGGAGTGGTTTCAGCTGAGTGGTGGTCACAGAAACTAGCCCACAGTGGGCTGAGAAGTGACTGAGAAGCAAGGCTGGAGAAAGCAGCTGCAGAGAGCAAGTCCAGAAAGTTGGCTGGTAGGAAAGGTCAGAGATGAAGTTGCAGCTGGAGGGACACTGGGTTAGCCTGGTGTTTGATTATTTTAAAGATGTAAGACTTGAATAGGCTGAAGTGCTTTGGGGAAAGAACCAGGAAAATGGGAAAAGGTGAAGAAGGTCTAAGGTACAGAGCCAGGCCACTGTGCAAGACAGGGGCTTGGTCATCAACCAGTGATATTGTCACTGTAAAGGGGGAGACAGCTGACCACAGGAAACAAAAGCATTTGGGGGCACCAATTTGAGGCTGAGGAGAAGAATTTTAAAAGAAAAGATACTTACTTTTCAGAATACGTGTGATGGCTTAATTACTTTTGCGTGGCCTTTCTGGCCAGGGTCTTGTAACTCCTACCCAGGTGATTGTGTAATAGGGTAACTGTGGCCTACCAAGAGGACTTGTCAGTTTTGCCTTAAAAGAGAGCCAATTCAGAGCAAAGGGGAGAGCCTACCACCACCAAAGAAGTAGAAACCCACAGGAGACGGTGCAGTGGGCTTTCAGGCTCATAAAGCGAGAAAGCTCAGTACTTTTGGGCAGAGACTGAGGGCCAGGAAGAAGTCTACACTTGACCCACAAATTTGGGACTTGCCAGCCTCTACAACCGCATGAACCATTTCCCCTATATGGCTCCTGAGTTCTGTGAGATGTCGCAGGGAATTAGGGAACCCAAAGTCAGGAGGGAGAGTACTGAGGCAAGAAGGAGTAGTTGATGTTAGAGATGATGGAGTGGTACAGCAGCTTGGAAGTTAGACATTTGGGGCATCTTTAATTTCCGCCTCATAGGAACCAGCTTTGTGCTGATCCTTATAAAAGAAATTATTCATTTAACATGCAATTTGATACTTAAAATAAGCAAGGACACAAGAGAACTACATATAAAGTTCTCATTTCTCTTTAGAGACTTACTCTCAACCATCATTAAGTACCTTTTCCTCAAAACTGATATTTAATAATCCTCAACAGGAAAAAACAAAACAAAACAAAAAGGCCAACTTTATTAACGGGAAGAAAATATAAAACACATCTTCACAGTGGTTTTCTTTGGATGGGGACATTCTAGGCAATTTCTTTATTTTTAATCTTTAATGGACATGTGTTACTTTTATATGGAAAAAAACTTACGTAAAACAGAAGAATACAGGGATCCTCACTTGACAAATGAATCGCACGCGCCTGGCTAGGCTAACCCTGCCTGGTCACTCCTGCCCATTTGCTCAGTAAACAGACCCAAACCAAACAACACGTAGCTCAGAGAATCTGGAGCCAGGAATGAAAGAAGCTGGGGAAAACAGCCACTCAGTACTCATTCATTCTACATATACCTAGAGAGTACCAATGCATGGTCCGACTGCTTAGATGGCAGTCTTCTCCCATCACTTCCTTATCTCTCAAAATCTTCTATCACACTGATCTGTGTTTCCCATTTTACTCTGCTACACTCCCAGAGGAAACTCTGGTGGTGGAGTGGTTAGGAGCTATGGCTGCTAACCAAAAGGTTCAAATCCACCAGGCGCTCCTTGGAAATTGTATGGGGGCAGTACTACTCTGTCTTATAGGGTCGCTATAAGTCAGAATCAACTCAAAGGCAAAAGGGTTTTTTTTTTTACACTCCCAGAAGTTCCTCCATATAACTGGTTTGCTTGGTTTAACACACAGCATCTTTAGAAAGTGACAATACCCCTGACAGGGCTAAGCAGCAACGACCATTTACAGATACCTGCTAAAGAATGAAACCTGCCTGCTCTTTCCCTCCACAACCTGAATACTTGGGAGTGGGGTGGGGAAGACACCACCAAACAAAACAAACCCCACCGTCACTGAGTGGATTCCAACTCACAGCAACCCTATAGGACAGAGTAGAATTGCCCCATAGGGTTTCCAAGGCTGTAAATCTTTACTGGAGCAGACTGCCACATCTTTCTCCCGGGGACGGATAGTGGATTTGAACCACCGACCTTTCAGTTAGCAGCCGAGTGCTTTAACCACCATGGCACCAGGGCTCCTTGAGGATACCACAGGGAGAAATATAAGCAGCTTCAGTAGCAGGGCGCCTGCCAGGCTTTGAGAAAAGAGGGCTAACTAGAAGCAGAAGGGAACCAGCGTTGTACCACTGATGAGGAAGGGATAAATTAGACCCCACCCCCCCTTCCTACTTGTTTCTTTTACACAGGATCCAGAAGTCAAGTTGAATGCCTGGATGGATGAAATCAGATTTTGTGGTCTAGCCTGGAAACCTAAGAACATTATAGCACCATGTCCAAAAGATCAGCTTTGTGAATCTTATTTATATTTTCCATACAGCCAATCTGTTACAAGGCTGAGAACTGTTTTTATACTAACTGATCTGAGGAGGGGGAGGGGGGACTGTAAAAAGCATTTTAGCTACTTTGACTTGTTTACATCAATAAAAGACAACCTAAGATAAAACAAGAATTTGTTCAAATTTGAAGAAAAGCACACTCAAAATGAATAGTTTGGTGGAAATAGTCTGTCTATAAACAAAGGAGACATTTTATGGGCCATGATTATGATTCTTCACCAACAATCTTTCTTTAAATAAAATTCACAAAATTCTATCCAAAAAAAAAAAAAAAGAAAGGAAAGGAGGAAAGAAGCACTGGAGGACAGGGTGGGGAGATGGGCAGAAGTTTAAAACTATTAAATACAAAGAAGTTGCCTCCCTACAGCAACATGCTTCAAGTAATGATTATAGGGCGTCTTGGCTGGGAAAGGAAAAAAGAACAGGACCCAAGAAAATGATCACTTGGAAGCTAACGTTTTCCAGAGCCAGAGGTAAAGTACTGCCTGCCCTGCCATCAGCGCGTTGCTCACCTTTGGTCACTGCGGGGCTGCCAAACCCTTGGGGGGGGTCTCGTGCCAGGCGCACAGAGGGCACCAAACCATTTTATTTTGCAAAAACTAGAAAATGCATGATATGATCAGCAGTAGCAGCTGTGTTTTGTAGCAGTGTGTCCCTAACCTTGTCTCTTCTGAAATAGAAGATGAAAATTACAATTGAGTTCTTGGAATTCTGAAAAGCTAATTCGATTTCTACCATGGTGTGTCTGCTGTGTTACCTCTTTTCCTTCAGAGCCCAGGCACTACTGAACAAAAGAAGCTCCTTTAAAAAGCTTCCTCTGCTGATTACCAGACAACTTACATACCAAATGCCAGTTAATAAGAAATGATTAATGGAGCCGATATTTAAAAAAAAAAAAAAAAAAATCATGGAAAACCTCAGGGGGTTTCTAGTTTAAGATGACAGACCAAGCATGTATATCTACTTCTTCCACCTCCCAAGGGTCCCCTGAAATGACAGAAATATATATTCTAAATGGAACGTGACTAGAGAATAAGAGAAGTTGCCACAAGCTCTACAGGTAGAACCGGCAGAGAGCAGCTCAAGTCCCCAGAGTGGAAGGCAGGTCCTCCCAGAGAGGCACCTCAAAGATGTGCCAGTCTCAGACTGATCCCCACAAAAGGGCAAGATTGGGCCAGGGAGTCATTACCAGAGTGAAGGCATTAAAGAACAGCCTTCGGAACACTCTTCCACATCACCTGGTAACAGAGTGGCTGCAGGTGATATTCTTGCACTAAAGCCAAAGATCTGCCCTTTAAAGGAAGTGTGTGATCTGCTGAGAGAACTGCTCATGTGGGGCTGCTAGGCTCTGGAGAGAAGCCAAGCCAAGACCAAGGTCATGCCAGACTCCCAACTAAAAAGTTGGAGGCCATCCCAACAAACCATCCACAAAAAGCCAAACAAGGAAGGGCACTGCTGCCTAGGGTGGCCGGGACTCAAGTTCTTCAGACTCAGAGTTAGGCTAGTCAAGTCTCTGGTGACCAGTCTGTTCCCTGCCCCTGAACCTTCAGGGACTCTCCAAACATAGAATCTCCCACCCAAGGACGAGACCTTCTGCGGAACAAACATGAACAGTGGCAAAGGAAAGTCAGGCAGTGCCTGTTTTCATCAACCCAGCTCTTCATCCACAAATAAGAACCAGTTATCAGAGTGCCACACAGTTGTGGACAACCAACACAGTGGCCAAGATGAACAGAGTAACTAGAGACAGCAAAAAACCAGATATTTTGGGAGCACGTAACAGCTCAAACTTTACTGCCTATATATGATATATGAAAAAGAAAATTACTTAAGGAGGTACTCCAGGAAAGTGAAAAAGGAATCTAAGAGGATATATGGGGAAAAAAAGAAACAGTAGCATCTGACCATGACCCAGGGGAAGCTAGAAAGAAAAAAAAAAGATAACCCTTTGGACTTGAATGTTTAGAAGATTTTCTTTTAAAAGACAAAGTGCAAATCCCAAGATTGTTTTCGTCTCCTCAGGTTCAATAGCACTGTGTGGTTAAACAGTATATAATATTTATAATGTTATATATGTTCATTCTTATTTTTATAATCAACTGAGAGACAAATCATAGATAATTATAATATAATTTCCAATGTAGAAATAATAAAAGACCCAACAAAAATGGAAAGATGGAAAAGGAGTGGAAGGCAAAGGAAGATTAAGCACGTTAACAGTCTCACCCTGAAAGAGAGGATGCAATACTACACAAAGCTGACAAATCAAGAAACAGATGTTTTAAGTGAACTCTTAAAAGTCATAAAGGCAACCTCTAAAATAATTTATAAAATAATATTACAATAAAAATTGGGGAAGGTAAGGTGGGAGATAACGTAAGTGTGCTAAATAATTTCTTTCATAGCACTAAGACAACATATTGTCTAAGTTGATAAGTCAAAAAAAGGAAGTATATGACTTACGAAGATGACTACTGGGGGAACCCAAACCAGAAACTTTTAGCAGTGATTGCTTCTGGGGAAAGGAAAGAGGGTTGCAGAGGGAGACTTCCACTGCTTACTTTACAAACCATTTTGATTTTGTAATACTTTCCCCATATGCATGCATTACTTCTCTAAAGAACACAAGACAAAAAGGTAGATTCTCTTAGTCTAAAGCAGAGGTCGGCAAACTTCTTCTTAAATGGCCAGACAGTAAATATTTTCGGCTTTGCAGTCTCTATCACAACTACTCAGGTCTGCCATTCACTGTAGCATGAAAGCAGCCAGATGACACCGACACAAACGAGTGAAGCTGCGTGCCAATACGACTTTATTAATCAAAATAGGTGACAGGAGGATTTGGTCCTTTGACCTTAGTTTGTCGTTCTTTGGTATAGAGTATGTTGTTGTTTTAGTTGCCGTCGATTCGATCCTGACTCCTGACCCGACGTGTGCACAGTAGAACTGCTCCATAGTGATTTGCTTCCAAAAGGTTACAGCCTTGAGTTTGTGACCTTTCGGAAGCAGATCGCTAGGCCTGTCTTCTGAGGTGCCTCTGGGTGGGTTTGAGCCGCCAAGCTTTCGGTTAGCAGTGGAGCACTTAACCGTTTATACCACCCAAGGACATAGAGAGTATACAGAAAGCCTGAAAACTCTCACTAATCATTTAATCAAGTAATTAATTCCCATGCATATTTGTTTGAAGATGGAAAAAGCATCACAAAATTTGTCTTTGTAACAGCAACGCAATGAATGGGATTTTTTCTGAAGCTGCAAAGGAGGCTTGTCACACAGTGTGGATACCACCCTGCCCCGAGAAGATGCGGGGAGGGCAGGGCAGCACCTGTGATACAAGCCCATCAGGCTCCCCACCAAGTCCCCTCCTGTGCACGGAGGGTGCACACGGGGAAAGAGAGGGCATCATCACCATCCCAAGGAGCCTGCCCTCTGACCCATCCACGTGGGCTATTTCCCAAGATCAGTCAAGTGAAGGAGTTGTCAGGTGTAAAGAATTAATGGAAAACTGAAATCTAAAAGAAGTGTACAAGTGAAAAAAGCAATGGGAAAATGATACGAAAGTCAATTAAAACAATGAAAGAGGTAAAAGTTAACTCCTCGTTATTATTTAAAAATATGGAAAGCTTTTACCTCCCGGAGGCTCTGGTGGCGTAGTGCTCAAGTGCTACGGCTGCTAACCAAAAGGTTGGCAGTTTGAATCCACCAAGTGCTCCTTGGAAACTCTATGGGGCAGTTCTACTCTGTCCTATAGGGTCGCTGTGAGTCAGAATCGACTTGACGGCAGTGGGTTTGGTTTTTTTGGTCCCACCACTTAACACAACAGTGGTTTGGGAAAAATAAATGCCATTTAGACCAAATGAATAGAAGGAAAGAATTTAAAGGGTTACAAATAAGTTAAACTGAATGCCTCATGAGCTCTTCCCTTTTTAAATATAATCCCCATTGTGGTGACTTGCTAACAGAAGAGGCTCATTATTAGTGAAGGTCACCAAGTGAGGGGACTGCCATTTGTCACTGGGGTGAGAAAGATGCCTTTCAAAGCTTTGGCAGCCCCTGCTTCCTTGAAGAAACACACCTTACATGACTTTAAATAGCTTTACACATGTAAAGCTTGTGTTCTTCCATTCACAGCCACATTTCATGCACAAAGCTGTCTCTGGGCCAGATTTGATGGTAGTAAGAGAAAGTAAAATCTGTAGGAGGGTTGTGTTTTATTTCGAGCTTGTTTTGTGTTTTCCACAATTATTTTGATCACTTGACAAGTAAAAAACCAAGCAACGCTTAATAACTGTCTGCTCAGAAATGTTCTCTTACTTAGGCCTGGAAGCAAACCCTGATTCTGGTTTCATTTTACTATATACTTATTTTATTTACTTTAATTGGACCATCAAGTGAGAACTTAAATCATGCTGGAGAAACACACATTTGTAACCCCTAAATCCTTAGTCACAGAGGCTGGACGTGGGGCATTTCAGAGGCACCTCAGAGTGCTAGGCTCTACAACCTTGTGAGGAGGACAGAGAATCAGCCGCGGGATGTCTGGTCTGTTAGTGACAGAGCAGATCCGAGACCCCTGACTCTGCCTGACACAACTGTGGAGAAGAGGGAGGGGTTCAGGAGACTCCAGATGGTACAGCATTGTAGGAAGTATAATCGCTGTTCCTTTGAGGTGCAATCCAGGGTGAACTGAACTGCCCCTTACCTCTTGGCCTCCCAAAACACTGTTTATATACATGGGCAGAGTTGAACATTGGAAGAATCTTTGAAGTTAAAAAAAAAAAAGTTTTGAAAGTGCAATGGCAAAAGTAAATCCTAAGCCACGGATGCAGGAGGGGAAGAAGACAAAAAACAAACAAACAAACCAAACCCACTGCCATCAAGTCGGTTCCAACTCACGGCGACCCTACAGAACAGAGTAGAACTGCCCCACAGAGTTCCCAAGGAGAGCCTGGAGGATTTAAACTGCCGACCTCTTGGTTAGCAGCACAGCACTTAACCACTGTGTCACCAGGGTTTCCGAGCTCTTCCCATATTGCTATGGTAATGGCAGGATTCATTTACAGGCTTGTGGCACGTATGTGACCTGAGGCTATCTCCCCAGGATGGCTCTCTGCTCAGTGACTTTGCCTCCTTCCCTTTAAGTTTTTTGTTTTATCTCTAGTTTTTTGTTTTTGTTTTAATTTAGATACTGTGGACATGGGAATAATTTGTTTCACATAGAACTAAATGAGTTGATAACATTAGTAGTATTTAATAACACTTCATAGAGTCCTAACTGTGAGGTAGAGATGCCTGGCATTTCTTTGATACTACTGGGCAAAAGCTTTGCTCTGTCTCCTTGGCTCTAAGAACCTACTTTGGGTGTGCCTGAATTTTTGAAGGCCCCATCTGAACTTGACCCCCTGAAATATGCTCCCATTCAGAGACTGCTGCCTCTGTCCCAGCTCTGCCAGGCTTCCCTGAGGTTCGTATTTCTGTTCCCTCCCCCAGGGAATCATCTTCCTTTATCCTACCATGCTGCACCATTACCATGTAGCTCAATCAACCATACAGAGAAGGAAGCAGAGGCTAGGATTTTCCATGTAAAGGCAACCTGATGAATAGGGATGTTCTGTTGCCATGTGAGAAAAGAAGATTTTAGAGCTGACAGATTCTTGGTGGACCTCTAAACCACACCAGTGGCATCAGCTGATTAACTGAGTGACAAGACAGAAAGATCCTAAATCTAATCTGCAGAGAAAAAAACGTCCGAGAGACAGGGGCATCAGACTTCTGCCTACTCCACTTTTCATTGGCACTATTGTTGACCATACAACTGATGTATGTTTAGTTACTGAAACATTCTGCTTCATATACTTCCTTCAAGTATGATTTAGCATATTTACAACTGAGCACATGCTTCAATTTACTATTTCTGTAACTGACAACAAATTTATTCAAAAGCAAACAAAATCTCCTCAAAAAAGACTTACAAGCACTTCCAGTTTCAGCTCTGACATGTGAAGAGATTAGAAGCTGTCACTCCTGTCAATACAACTAGAAAATCTACAACTTTTCTTGGACCTATCAGAGAGCTAAGAGCAAACACCACCCCAAAATCTAAAGAAACAGGTACATCCAGAGGAATACAGCAACCAAGATCTGCTTAGCTGGAAGAGAAGCCACTGGAGCCATAAACTAGTAAGAAAACTTAAAATGATAATTCTGATGAACTGCTGCTAGCTGAGTATGGACTAGTGTGAGTGAGAAATTCCTAAAGGCTGCAGTTTTAGCAGAGAAGGTCATACACTTTCATAGGCTTTCCCTCCAGGAATTCCAGCAGGCAGTCATGATGAGAATCTAAGCAAGATCTCCTCATGGCTCTTGCAGATGAAGGGGGGGAGTGACCATTGAGAAATGCATCCAGAGTCTTCTCCACAACAAAGGCTTAGTCTCTAGGGGGAAGAACTTTGTCAGAGTACAATTCTGAAACTTGATTCTAGCTGAAGGAAGAAAATTTCTCACCACTTCAGCCCTCTCTAGCCTTCATGTTTCACCTAAACAAAAGAAAACATAATCAACAGAGGTCAGGGCTTCAAGGAAATAGACTGGGAACACTGCAGCCAGGAAAGGGAGTAGGGGATGAGGGGAAAGGCCATACCACTGCAAAAACACTTGTAGGGGTCATAGTCCTCAGTCACAAGCCCAATAAAAGACCAAGATTTAATCAGAAGATTATAGAATTCTTCCCTCCCTGACACCTTATCATCACACCAACAGGGATCCAATATAACAGTGACTTACACCTGAAAGAGCTGCAAAACATAGACTTTCTCCGAGAAGGAGAAAATAGGGAATCCCAAAGTAAAGAGGGAGACAAAAACAAGGGCACTAGAGAAATTTGAAGCATCCGGTATCTGCAGCTATAATAAATGTTAAACACAGCCCAAATCCTAGCCAGATTAACATAAATCCTCACACTAAAGGCCTATTTAACTCACTTCCTATTACCTGATACAGCACGTCTGGCTTTCAACAAGAAATTACAAAAGCAAGGCAAAAAAACAAAACAAAAAAACACTCTGAAGAGATGAAGCAATCACCAGAACCAGGTACAGATATGACACAGGTTTCGAAGTTATCAAACAGAGAATTCATATGTTAAGGGCACTGAAGGTAAAAGTGGACAAAATACAAAAACAGGTAATGTATGCAACAGAGATGGAAACTTTAAAAGCAATCAAAAGAATGTGCTAGAAAAAACAAACAAAAAAACACTATAACAGAAGTGAAGAATGTCTTTGATAGATTCATCAGTAGACTAGACACAACAACCAAGGAAAGAATCTGTGATCTTAAAGATAGATTAAAAGAAACTTCCTAAACTGAAATGAAAAGAAAAAAAGAATAAAACTTCCCCCCTCAAAAAAACAAAAACAAAAGAGATAATCCAAGAATTGCAGAACAATATTAAAAGGTATAATATATGTATAATTAGAATACCAGAAGGAGAATAAAGAGAGACAAGAAAAAATATTTGAGGTAATAATGGCTGACAACGTCCCAAAATTAATGACAAATACCAAACCACAGATTCAGGAAGTTCAGAGAGCATGCAGGATAAATACCAAAAAATCTACACCTAGGCATATCACATTTAAACTACAGAAAACCAAAGACAAAGAGAATATCTTCAAAGATGCTACAGTGGAAAACAAACAAAGAAATTACCTATAGAAGTAAAAGGATAAAAATTACAACTGACTTCTGGTCAGAGTCACACAAGCAAGAAGAGGATGAAATAAAATATTTAAAATGTTGAAAGAAAAAACACCAACCTAGAATTTATATCAAGTGACATTATTCATCAAAAGTAAAGGAAAATAAAGACTTTTTAGACTAAAAAAACAATAACAAAACAAAAACAAAATTTATTGCTACCAGGCTAGTGCTGCAAGAAATGTTAAATAACATTTTTTCAGGCAGAAGAAAAACGATGTAGGTTGGAAACTCAGATCTAAAGAGAGAAAAGAAGAGCACTGGAGAAGGAACAAATGAAGGTAAAATAACACAGTGCCGTGAGTTGCTTTTTATATGGCCTTTCCTAGCCATGACCTCTTAATTCCACAAAATGATTGGCTGGGACTATGCAAATAAGGTGTGTAAAACTCTTGCAGGGACTGGACAGCAACTACGCAAATAAGGTCCCTATGGCCTACCAGGGGGATTAGTCAGTTCTGCCATCCTCCTAGGTTTAAAAAAGCCAACCCCACGGAAATTGTGGGAGACCTCACTACCATCAAGAAGAACAGTCAGGGGTGAAGCACGTCCTTTGGACTCAGGGTCCCTGCATGAGAACCTCCTAGACCCAGAAGAGTGACATGGAGAAAGAGAGAGAAGGAGCTATAACACTGAAGACAGAGAGAAGCAGCAGTAAGAAGCAGCAAAGCTGGGAAGAGGCCGGTTGCAGGGGCATTAGTGAAAGGCCTGCCTGTGGGCACAGCCAAGGAGAGATGAGAGCCAGCTTGGTAAGAGGCTGTCCTGATCGAAGAACTGCCTCTTGACTTGATCCAGTTAACTCCAAGTTGATTCTAATCTGTAACCAGTTACTTCCGTAATAAACCCCATAATTGTAAGTATGGTCTGTGAGTTCTGTGTGGCCACTGCAAAGAATTATTGAACCCAGCAGAGACGTAGAGTGCCGTGGGGAGGATGGACAGTGTCAGAAAGGGTGAAAAAAGTTGGAGCCATGTCTGACCTCAACCTCAGAGGAATCAGCTTTGGACTTTGGTCTGATCCTGGTTCTTATCCCTAAGGAATCTAGACAAGGTCTCACATACCACATTACAAACAGGATTATTTTACTTTGTTTATTCTTAATTTATCTAAAAGATAACTGTTAAAAGCAATATAGTAACAATGCATTAGGTGATCACAGCATATAAATAAGTGAAATGAATGACAGCAGTAAAAATCCTAAAAATGACTTACATCCTTCAAACCTCTGATCGTGCTTCTTTACATCAGAAACACAATTGCCTAGACAGAGGCAATGCATCACTTATGTGTTGTCAGTTTTCCAGGAGCTGTCTAAACACTGACAAACATAAAGACAATAAGCTGGCAGAGGAAGAAATACAGAGCTAACACTGGTGGGCAGGGTTCTTTGAATGAGTGGTGATCAACAAGGCCAGGACTTCCACTGTCGTTTGCTTCTGGGGTCCAGGGTTCATGTACACAAGTCACGTACATTTTATCACCCATTAGGGCTCAAAAAGCATATGTGGCTTTGCCAGGGAATGGTTCCTGCCTTCCATCTCCCAGGTCTCATCAGGTTATAACATTCATATCCACTGGCTGTAGAAGTCACCACCAACATGGTTTGTCAGGTTTTGCCTTAACAGAGTATTTTACATCTTTGCCAGAGCAATGGGAATGGGAAAAAGAATTGCATAGACACAGTGGGTCTAGAAAAGAGGTGTAAAAAGTAAACCATATTGACAAGTCTGCTCTAAAAGAGAGTAACTTCATATAATTAAATACATATCAAAGAAGATGGATAAAACTTTTTGTAAGTATACTTTTTTTAAAAAAAATCAAAGATAAAATTTTCTGTTCTCCACTGGCATATTTTCTTAAAGAAAATGCTAGTTTATTACTTTTTCTCTTCTTAAACAAATCGACTTAGATATGCTTAATGCATACTATGTCAGAAAAGTAAAGAGAATCTGAGCTATTTCTTTGGCAAAAGTCAGGTTTTCACTAGAGACAATAAACGACCTCAGGGTTACAAAATAACAACTACGATCATTTTTAACAACTCAGAACTCACCATACTGGAAACCAGGGCTTCGAACAGGTTCTTCCTGGTTCAGTCATGGCTGACAAAGCAAAACTGGAACAGATCCAAATTTTTACAATTTGGGTGATCCAGAACGATAACCAGGTCAGGAAAAATTATGGGTCAAAGCCCTGGAATGGGAGACTCAGAAGAGGCACAGTAAGCCCTTTCAGGAGCCTAATGCATGAGACTGGATTGGTGGTAGAACTGTGGAGAATGACACACATTCAAAGGGGCGTGGTTGGCCGCCATCTTTGAGCAGGGCACTGTAGTTTCTGACTCTGCTCAAAATCCGAGGGGCAAGAGATTTGGTTGCTATGCGATGTGTATACTGCCCTTGTTTTCTAAGAGGGAGATTAGGTTTCTAGCAGGGCTTTGATGTGTAATTTTTCAGGTTCCAGTTATCATTCCAGTTCACACAAATTTTGAAAATTCGGGTCCATTCCAGTTTCGCTTCCTTGGCCATGACTAAACTGGGAAGAACCGGTTTGAAGCCCTGCTGGAAACACCCAAGGGAGGGCGGATTTTCAAAGGCGATAAAAATAATTTCTAAGGTCTGACAACAACAAAAAGCGATTCTTCCTAGCTATTCTGAATTTATTAAAAATTTACACACTTATATCTCAGTTTTTAAAAATACATGTTTGAAGGTAATATAGTCACATAGTTAGGGGGAAAAAAGATACATAGCGGAAAATTTCCCTCTTGCCCCTGCCCTGTCCATTCAGTGCCTGCTGTGGCCCTTACACACATATGTAAGTAAACAGAAACATATTATTATTTTTCTCCATTTTTAGATAAAAGGAACATATAGTACATACTCTTTTGCAGTTTACTTTTTGTACTTACTAATCTTAGAGCATTGATGCCTTTGAATTATGATGCTGGAGAAGAATATTGAATATACCATGGACTGCCAGATGAACAAACAAATCTGCGTTGGAAGAAGTACAACCAGAACACTCCTTAGAAGCAAGGATGGCAAGGCTTTGTCTCATGTACTTTGGACATGTTATCAGGAGGGACCAGTCCCTGGAGAAGGACATCATGTTTGGTAAAGTAGAGGGTCAGTGAAAAAGAGGAAAACCCTCAATGAGATGGACTGACACAGTGGCTACAAAAATGGCCTCAAACATAGCAACAATTGTGAGGATGGTTCAGGACAGGGCCATGTTTCGTTCAGTCATACACAGGGTTACTATGAGTCAGAGCTGACTTGATGGGACCTAACAACAACAACACAATCTTAGAGTGCTTACTATACTGGTACATAGAAAGCATCCATAATTTATTTAACCAGTGGTGGATACTTACACCATTTCCAATCTTTTGCTATTGTTAAGGATATGGTAATGAATACCCCTATCCGTTTAACGTTTTGTACATATTCAAGTATACCTGTGGAATCAATTCTCAGAAGTAGAACTGTTGGGTCAAAAGATATATGCAGTTATAATTTTGGTCAATTTTGTCAAACTGCTCCATGTATGCTCCCAGTAGCTTAGTATGAAGGTGCCTACCTCTCTGTAGCCTTATTGACTCAGGGTAATTCTCACCTTGTGGATTTCTGCTAATCTGATAGGTTACAACTGGTATTTTGGTTTAGTTTCAATGTGCATTTCATACTATGAATGCTGTATTTACAGAGCCGTGAATAAAAGTTTGAGATTCCAAAGCATCTAAGTGGTACTTAAACGTGAGATGAGATCACCAGAGGGATGAGTGCAGATTAAAATGAGAAAGGTCCAATGACAGAGCCTGAGATGCTGACAGTCAAAGAAGGAGGGGGAGAGTGAAAGACAGAGAGGAGAAGAGGGTAAGAGGGGATCAGAAACACAGCACAACAAAACGAGAAGAGAGGGAGGGAGGATGGGAGAAAGGTGGGAGGAAGCGAGAAAGGGAAGGAGGGAGGAAGAAACACTAAGAAAAAGTAACCAGAAAGACAGGTGAATAAGCAAGTGATATGGGGTCCTGGAAGTCAAATGAAAAAAGTGTATCCAGGAGAAGGGGTTAATCAATAGTGTCACATGATCCTGATGTAAGATGAGGCCTAAGAAATGACCATAGCATTGACCACATATTGGTCATTGATGATCTAGAAAAGTGGAGTTTTGGTGGAGTGATGGTTCAAAGGAAAATGGAAAAGAGTAATCAAACACAGCAGACAGCTTTGTAAAACAAGTTTTGTTTAAAGAGAAATGGGGCAATAGTCAGAGAGAAACACGGGGTCCAGGTGGAAGAAACTGCAACATGTTTGTGTGCTGATGGGAATGATCCCAGAGAGACGGGGAAATGACGGTGTGGGGAAGAGTGGGAGGACTGCTGGAGCATGTGCTTGAGACATGGGAGGGATGGGACCTAGCCCATAAGTGGAAAGTTGTCCTTAGCAGGGCACAGACATGGTTCACCCACAGTGACAAGAGAGAAGGTCAATTACATGGGCACAGATGCAGCTAGTACAGCTGATGGGCGTTCTGGCCTGATGCTTTTGTTTTCTCAGTGAAGTAGGAAGCAGGTCATCAGCTGAGAGAGAGCGTGGGGAAGAAGATACTGGAGGACTGAGAAAGGAGAACAAAAAACCAAACCTTTGCAATCAAGTCAATTAGACTCAGAGCGACCCTACAGATCAGAGTAGAACTGCCCCATAGCGTTTCCAAGGAGCACCTGGTGGATTCGAACTGCCCACCTTTTGGTAGCTATTAACCACTGCACCATCAGGGCTCCTGAAGGAGGAGACAGCATGCAATAGTCACTAGTAGACCAGGAAAGAGAATGGACCAGGGAAATATGCATGACTGCCAGGCCACTGAGATCAACGATTTGGAATTTAAACTGAGGTCAGTTACATGGCTATATGGCAATGACAAGGTCAAGGGTGTGACTGTGGGGGTGAGGGGCTGAGGTCAGGGGAAGACAGGTTAGTAGCGGAGAGAAGATAATAAAGTAGGCGGCCATGGCAGTGAAAGGATCCTTGACAAGAGATGCGCGTTAGAGTGTGTTCTGCAGAGTGGGTGGTAAGCCAGGCTCTTAAGTCCTCAAGAAATGAGGATGAGTGATCCGGAGGTGTGGTCCTGACATGAGATTCAAAGATGGGTGGTTTTACAGAGGTGAGAGGGAGAAAACTTTGAGGGGCCTAACACCCATTTCAGTATATAACCTCCAGTGTGTTTGTTATAAAAAAAAACAAAAAACAACTCACGCTCAGACTTTAAACATTAAGAGAATGTTTAATGCTCAACCAGACGACACTTAATTTGGAGAAACGGTGAGAAGAAAAGACCAGAGTGGTTAAAACCCTCCATGGAAAAGCTGGGATATTAGCTTGACTTAAGGGGATCAGATGTGGACAGGGTGAAGTGACAGGGAGGGCCAGGATGAGAGGATGAGTGATGGCCGGCAGTGGACATCTTTGTGAAAAATACGGGGAGGTGCCACCTGGAGACAAAGTGTTGGCTGTGAGGAAGGAACTCAGGTGGGATGGCAGTGGGTTTGACATAAGATGCTATGTGGAGGTGAAGTGCTGAAGGGGCTCTAGAGTCCACGGGCCAGGTTCAAATCTGGATTGTGCTGTTTCCTGGCAAGTTAGTGGCCTTGCTATTCCTTGGTGTCCTCTAAAATTGAG
The DNA here is from genome assembly GCF_024166365.1 of Elephas maximus indicus. Taxonomy (NCBI): domain Eukaryota; kingdom Metazoa; phylum Chordata; class Mammalia; order Proboscidea; family Elephantidae; genus Elephas; species Elephas maximus. Next base: position 47,935,676 of record NC_064838.1, read on the forward strand.
ATGCTAATTATAGCTACCTCAAAGTATTGTTGCAAGAATTAAATGAGCTAATATCTGTAAAGCACTTAGCACAGTGGCTGGCACCCGTATACCTCACATGTTTATCATTACACCAACCAACACCATTAGGAAAGACCTCAAAAGCCAGGCACAGAGGTCTGCATCTGGCAGACTCCTGACCTGGGGGTGGCATGGCAAAGCAGTAACAGGTAGGAGGGGCAGGAGTATCAGTGGCCAGCAGGAGGCTGACCTGCCAGGGTGACGAGGTCTGGAGTATGGAGGTGGCTGTGCCTACGCAGTGGGAAGTGGAGGGGACAAAGCCTAAGCGGTGTTTCAGTGGAGAGTGACAGGACCTTGAGACACACGCATACCAGAAATCAGCTAGCCAGCCGGATATGAGGGTGATCTCCTTGGGGCATCTTTCCCCGCACTGGTCTGACTGGCTAGTTCCTCCCTTCCCCCTTTACCACTTTGATGGCCTCTCCCTGAACTGCATGGGGGTGCTGCAATTGATCTTTCCCTCGGATTTCTGGAGTAAGCTGTACTTACAAAATTTCCCAATATACACAAACACTGGTTCCAAATCTTTTTTTTGGTACCCGACTCTGACCCCCTAGGTCCTAGAGCTCAAAGATGTATAGAAAAACCAAGGATAATACTTTGTGGCAGGTGAGGCAGCATTTATCGCAGACTCTAGGGTAATGTACTACCGGCGCCGCTATTCTAGAACAAGTTCAAAGGGCAACAGAAACAGAGTGGACCTAACTTTAATTTCTTACCCATGGAGATAAAGGAAATCTTGAACCTTAACAACAACAATAACAAAAAACACCTCAAGTACCTGCTACATGATGAAATAATTAATTTCTTTATATAGGAATTGGTGTGCCAAGTTTGGCCACTCCTTAGATAACTAGGGCTGGCCCCCCCCGTGGGAACCTGGCACTCAGCAAGATGCGGCAAAGTCACCAACACCTGCAGAGTCATTAGTGGAAAAGGAAAAGGATGCTGCAAAAATAGAATCTTCAAGCAGTAACTTTTGTAATTAATGGCAATCTCAACTAAACACCTGAGTGTCATCTCTTATACAACGTGTATGTATTTTTAAACTCTAAAAGCTCTATATTACACTGGTGGCACTGATTTTTACCTTCATGATGCTAAAAATCTGCTAAACGTGGGCATTTTCTTCACTTTTGCTTCAATGTAAACTCCTGTACACATCCACAAGGAAGTAAAAAGAAGGCTGTTCATCCTTCTGTAGCACTGGCTGTAGGAGCAAAGAGTTGAAGGCAAAACAGGGGCCTATTACTCGTAGAACAAATGAGCAAATTTTGGTGTGTTCAAAAGATGGAAAACTATGTAGCAGTCAAAAGCAATGAATCAGATTTATATACAGCAACATAGATATCGCAAACATGACGATGAATGAAAAAAATCGAAATTAGAATGAGATTTAGAGCCCCAAACCATGAATATAAGTTAAAACAACACAATTAAAAGAAATGAGTGGAGGGTAGAAGGGAAAGACATGCAGTAAATATACCAGATTGGGTGCCTATGCAGGAGGGACACAGAAGAAGGAAAAAATAAAAGATAAGCAAAGATGTCTGTGCCATGAATCAAGGAGTAGATTAGCTTGACTGTGAACTCGAGGTAGTGGTGGTTGTCACGAGGGGGAAGGGGATGGCAATGTTCTTACGAATGAAACACAGTTACTGGGTATGCATTTTTCATATTTGAAGCTTCCTGGTATTTGTTACTTACAAATCTTGATCCAGAGCCATCTACAATGCACTGTGACAATGCACCCAACAGTATATTATCATTCAATAAACTTGGCATGTTTTGGCACAATCATTATCTCAATTTATGGATAGTATTTAATATGAACTAGGATAACAGATGCCAAAAGCTAAATTAGCTAATGCTGAATCTAATGAAGAGGAAAGCTTTGATCAGCTTTGAAATAAATTCAGAGAGAAAAGTAGATAACCAGGCTCCTACGGAATTGAACTTGACACTGTGATTAATAACTTGGCACAGGAAGTACCTCTTAGCAGATTGCTAACCTCACATATCAGAGCTTACCCTGACAAGGCATCCCAGACCCAGAACTTACTGCAAAATCGTGCTCATGTTTCACTTCAGAATAAATATGTTACCTATTGGGTCCTGGAGGAGCCCTGGTAGTGCAGTGGTTAAAGTGCTCGGTTGTGAACCGAAAGGTTGGCGGTTTGAACTCACTGGCCGCTCTGCAGGAAAAAGATGTAGTGGTCTGCTTCTGTAAAGATTTATAGCCTTGGAAATCCTATGGGGCAGTTCTTGTCTGTCCTATAGGGTAGCTATTGAGTTGGAATCAACTCAATGGCAGTGGGTTTGTTTTTTTGTTTTTATAGGCTCCAGGAGCCCTGGTGGCACAGAGGTTAAGTGTTCAGCTGCCAAATGAAAGGTTGGTGGTTCAAACCCACCAGCTGCTCCAAGGGAAAAAGCTGTGGCAGTCTGCTTCGGTAAAGATTTACAGCCTTGGAAACCCCAGGGGGCAGTTCTATTTTGTCCCATAGGGTCAATATAACTGGGAATCAACTAGACAGCAATGGGTTAGATTTGCTTATAAGCTCCGAGTTCATAACATGCATTTTGGTTTCCATCTCTAAACTACCATGTTTATTTTACATTCTAAAATAAAATCAACTACAAGGAGGTGATCAGCACTAGGTGCAAATCAACTAATAATACGCTCTGAGAAGCTGCCACCTGCAATGCTCAGTGCCAAGGGGAAGGCTACATAGTGCTACACCTGGGGCCTAAGGGGCTCATGATCTGATCAACCAATACTTAAGGTCCCTCATTCCTACTTGTATGGAAATTTTCATGGGATCTTGGGATAATCACATAAGTTTCTTTACCTCCCTTTCACTGAGTGACATTCTGAGTCCCTGACAACAAAGATAATGGATGGGTGAACATTGGAAGGGCCAGGAACCCTCATTGTATTTCCAGGTTGTAACCTACAAAAGAGGAGATTATCACTATATCCCCATTATGCTTCATATGATCTTTGTTACTTGTGAAATACAAACAGTAAAACCCTGGAGATCTGTTATAAATATTGACCCTGGAGTCCTTGTCAAGAGGCCCCTTTAAAATGGAGACCATTGTTCAACAAGATCCTTTTAGCACTCAGCAAACAACTCTCCTTAAAGGTCTAAGACAGGCCACTTTATAAAAACCTGTTCTAAGGAAAAGTTTAACCTTTTTCTCCTTCTTGGAAGGATATTCTTAGCACAAAACAATGCAAACCTTCCAAGTTTTTGAACTCGGGCTGAAATAATTTAATTTGTTCCACAAAAGTCCTCCATATCCTCCTTTTACTCACTATAACAATAAACTATTCCAAAAATATTTCTACGTAGAAAATATTTCTACATGAGTTCTCTCATGAATCACAAATTCCCATTAACACCAAATGAAGACGTAGTAACCAGGAAACACAGAGAGTTTTAAATCTTCCGTTAGGCTTAAACTAATTTCTTGTATGCTATGAGCTTCTGAACCACTGTTTCCACAAGAGTGAGACAAAGTCTCTGAGCCCCTTGAATGCACAGAATTAGGCAGAAAATAAATACATGTGAGTACAGAAGCAGCACTGTTTAATGCAAGGTGGATAAACCCTGGCCCAAAGGCCACTGGGTAGCTCCAGGAGCAAGGGTTGGCTGTATCATGTCATGCCACACCTAGTGTGGCGCTTCTCTTTTTTTTTCCCCCTTGAGCTGCTTTCTGTCCAACACCACCACCAACCTACCTCCTGCCACCATGGTTTTCTTATCTTGCTTTTGTTCTACTCTCTTGGTAGGCCTAACCCTCTCCTCTCTGGAAGCCAATGTTGTTGACTGAAAAGGGACTGGGCATGAGCTCAGATCCCGGTTCTACCCAGTGCATTTCCCTAGCAAATAAAAAAAAAATGGAGGGTAAAAAATTGAGCCTCTTCCAATTCAGTGGGTAACAAGAGAGAAGGTATTTTTAGAGAGGCGGTTAAGGTTTCTACAGGAAGAGTGTCTTGTGTGGAGAGGCTGAGGGTGAGGGAGGGTTTTTTGGAAACAGAAAATGGTTCTAGAAGGCCCATGGAAATGTCTGCTTGTGGGCCACAGTGGAAGAATGACTTGTGGGGAGGAAACTCAGAGCAGGGAATGAAGTGGGTATGGCCAAGGAGGTGACATGGCTGAGCGGTATGGTGGAACTGTCAGGGGACCCTTCTGACGAAGGTGCTTCTGAGCTGGCACCAGAGTACTTCCTGCTGGTACCTGGTCAGAATCTTCTGGTTAGGTGAAAAATTGCTTTTTGTGTCTGTGGAAAGCTCAGCCTTGGATGGTGGGCATTAGCGAGGGGTCAGTCATGACAGGAAGGATTGAGCTCCAGGTCAGTAGATTAATTCTAACTTTTACCACCATAGTTGGCCTGGATAGCCAAGCTGCTCTTCAAGAACCCATCTTGCCACTGTCTGCCCCACTTCATGATCACACTCCCTGTGGATAAGGTGAGCCCTTGCTCCACACCTCAAGGTTTTAGGAATTCTAAATACAAATTGAATTGAACTGAATTTGCTTCACTTATGCAATTATTACTACAGCTCTGTCACTGAGGGCTTAAGTGCATTATCCACCTTCATTTTGCCCATCAGCTTGGAAAAAGATCAAAAACACTGATAATTCTTACTTCCACTGTTGGTGGGAGGATACAAATAATAAGAAGGTAATTTGGTATCTTTATGAAAATCTAGAACATGTGTGCTTTCCCCCAGCAATGCCTTCCTTTTATGGAGACTCTCACAACATGCCCAGAATGTGAGCACCAAGCTGGGATGCCCATCAAAGCACTGTTGTAACACATGAACACATAACTCAAAACCAACTGGTGGGGGCATGCACAAACATGAAGGCCACAACCTAACCATAATAATAATAGCAGAAAACATTTACATAGGGCTTACTTATGCCATAAGTTATTCTAATTGCTTTATATATATTAATTCATTTACTTCTCACAATGATCCTATGAAGTAGATACTGCTATTATCCCTACTTAAAAAAAAAGCAACAAAAAACTGAGGTACAGAGAGGCTAAACAACTCCCACAAAGCCACACAGCCAATAAGTGGCAACAAAGGATTAAAAATTAAGCCTATTATAGACTACTACAGTCTGTCGGTTTGTGGTACTGTGATGACTTGTGTGTTGCTATGCCACTGGTATTTCAAATACTGGCAGGGTCACCCATAGTGAACAGGTTTCAGTAGAGCTTCCAGACTAAGACAGACTAGGAAGAAAGAGATGGAGATCTACTTCCAAAAATAGCCAATGAAAACCCTATGGATCACAACAGAATACTGTCTGACATAGTACCGGGAGATGAGCCCCCTAGGTGGGAAAGCATGCAAAATACACAACAATGGACTCAAACATACCAAAGATCACGGAGACGGTGCAGGACAAAGTAGCATCTCGTTCTCTTACACATAAGGTCACCACGGGTTGGAGCTGAACCAACGGTAACCAACAACAACACAGACTACTGTGTAAAGCAACTAAAAGCAACAAAGTGCATTTCAGGTTTAAAATGGGAGACTAAGGATTCCTATTTATCTCTCATATGCATATAGAAAAACAATCAAAAAGGCAGTAAAGAAATTAAAAAAAGGTACATTTTCATAACAATGAAGGAAATGGGAAAGAAGCCATCGGCACATGAGAAATTTCAGGAAATCAGAAAATAGATGAAAGAGTATAGGATGATGAAGCTGAGTACAGAAAACTACAGCCTAGAATCCAGGAGGGGGCAGTTTCAGTTAAAAAAAAAAAAAAGCCAATCAATTCAGTAGAACCCTGGAAAGGTTCCACACCTGGACACTGCCCTCACAACGATGGGCTCATTTGCTCTGTACAGCCTTGTATGCAAAATAGCTTAGCTCAGATGCACATATGCATGTGCCACATATACACAGACGTAGAAAGGGTATTTACAAAAGAAATTAAGGATATTTCTTTGGGGAGGGAGGTGGCTAAGGAAATTCAGCAACACCTTCCACATCCTGGCACTGGGGGTGAGGGTAGAGGTGGTATTTCTGGTTCACACCAAGTCATCCATTATAAAACAAAGCCTCTGTCTCTGGGAAAACCTCCCCCCACCCCCGCCCCCATATCATGAATTCCTGAGCCATCCATGCTATTGGCTAATTCTTAAATATAACAGATAGCCAGGAAACACTAGATATTTGAGAAACGCCTTCGGAAAAGCGGTAGACAGACACACAGCTATACGTACATATCCCACAATGAAACAGGAGAAAATGAATCTCAGAGGACACAGATAATTCAGGGAACACAAGTGAAGGTTAGAGGGAGAAAAGAAAGAAGGAGGGAAGGAAGGAAGGTAGAAAAGGAGTAAGGAAAGAAAGAAGAACAGAAAATGGATGATAGTCTCATGGAGAACTAAGAAATCTTATAGTCATACCATGAGAACAGACACTTAGGAAAAAGGAACAATAAGAAAACTACAGAGTTCTTGGAAATTACCAACATGATTACAAAAATGAAAACTTCAATAAAAGAGCTGGGGAGCCTAGTCAAACAAATCTTTCAGAAAATAGAACTGTGAGAAGCTAGAAAAAGAATAAACCAAAATAAACAGAATGAAGGAAATGATAAAAACAAGAGCAGTAATCAATAAAGCAGAAAGGCAACAATACAGAAAATCAATGAAACCAAAAGCTGATTCTCTGAAAAGATCAATAAAATCGATACACCCCTACCTACACTGATTAAAAATAAAAGAAACACAAATTAACAATATCGGAAATGAGAAAGGGGACATCACTAAGTTCCTACACAAATTAAAATGATAATGGCAAAATAATAGGAACAATTTTATGCCAATAAATTTAACAACTTAGATGAAATGAACAAATTCCTTGAAAGAACCAAATTACCAAGATTGACCAAGAACAATTCCATTTACAATAGCATCTAAGAGAATAAAATACCTAGGAATAAATTTACCCAGGGATGTGAAAGACTTTTGCAATGAAAATTATAAAACACTGCTGAAAGAGACTAAAGAAGAACTAAATAGATGGAAAGATGTTCCGTGCTCATGAATTGGAAGATTTAATATCGTCAAGACATCAATACTGCGGAAAGGATCTATAAATAACAATGCAATTCTGTCAAAAATTGCAATAGAATTCTTTACAGAAATGGAAAAACTGATCCTCAATTTCATATGGAAAGACAAGAGACCCTGAAGAGCCAAAGCAATTTTGAAGAACAAAGTAGGAGGTCTCACATTTTCCGACTTCAAAACATATTATTGTGTTTTTTGGAAATAATGTGTTATACAATTTTTTTTTTTTCTTGCCAACCAGGTTTACAGGTTGCTGTAAAAAAAACCAGCACAGCACCCTTACAAAAATACCTGGGGGGAGGGAAGGCATGGTTGGCAAGAAACATGAAAACACTCATGTTATTTGCATAAAAACATGTTATGCAGCTACAGTAATCAAAACAGCCTGGTATTGATTTAACGACAGCACACAGAACAATGGAATAAAACTGAAAACCTAGAAATAAATCCAAACATCTACGGTCAGTTTATTTTCGACAAGCTGAGCCAAATCCATTCAATGGCAAAGGAACAGTATCCTCAGTAAATGGTGTTGGCAAAGCTGGATGCAGAAAAGTGAAACAAGATTCATACCTCATGCCATACACAAAAACTAATCCAAAATGGATCAAGGACTTAAATATGAAATTTAAAACCAGAAAGTTCTTGGAAGAAAATATGGGAGCAAAGCTTTGGGATTTAATTTTCTTCAAACACAATAACAAATGCATGAGCAGCAGAAAACAAAACAGGTAACCGGGACCTCATAAAAGTTAAATACTTATGTTCATCAAAAGACTTTACCAAAAGAGTAAAGAGACAACCTACAGACTGGGAAAAGATCTTCAGGAATAATATAACCGATAAGAGTCTAATAGAAAACTTCTAAAACTTAACAACACAGACAAACAATCAAAAACTACACAAAGGACATGAACTGACACTTGACCAAAGAGGATATTCAGATGGCCAACAAACATGAAAAGATGCTCAACATCATTAACCATCAGATAAATCAAAACCACAATGAGATACCACTTCACTCCCATTAGGACGGCTGAGAAAATAACAAGTGTTGGGGAGGATGTGGGGAAATTAGAACCCTTATTCATTGTTGGTAGGAATGCAAAGTGGTACAGCCATTGAGGAAAACAGTCTGGCAGCTCCTGAAAAAAACTAGAGGTAGTTGCTGCCACATGACCCAGCAATTCCACTCCTAGGTATATACCCTAAGGATCTAACAGAAGTGAGAACAGACATATGCACACGTATGTTCATTGCAACACTATTCACAATAGCAAAAAGACAGAAAAAACCTTCGTGCCCATCAGTGGATGAATGGGTAAACAAAACGCGGTACATACATACAATGGAATACTAATCAGTGATAAAGAAAAATGAGTTCCCAAAACATCTTACAGTGTGGATGAATCTGGAGGGCACGATGTTGAGTGAAATAAATCTATCGTGAAGACAAATATTCTATGTTCTCACTTTTATAAAATGACATGAATAGGTAAATATACAGAAATTAACTTTTATTTTTTTAATGTTCATTAGTGGTTACCAGGGGTGGGGGGAGAGGGGAAAGAAGGAGAAGTACTCCCCAGGTAGCAGTCGCTTTCTGTTTAAAGTAATGGCAGAGGTGGCACCGAATGTGGTGAAGTTTGCACAGCGTGACTGACGTAATTGATAGCAATTAGCTGTACACAGGGAAAAGAAATGAATGGACAAATACTAGCTTTTGTATGGTTTTGCAGCAGTAACAACAACCAAAAGAGGGAGCACAAATGCTGATACTAATTAGATATAACCAGTCACCTCACGGGATTAGTCCTCTTGGTTTGAGGGCATAGGGCAGTGGTCTCATGGAATAATCTAGTCGACTAGCATAATATAGTAATGAAAGTTTATGTTCTACCTCCCAATATGGTGAGTATTGTCTGGGGTCTTAACTTATGAGCAGCCATCTAAGATAAAACTATTGGTCTGTATTCATCTGAAACAAAGAGAAAGAAGGAAACCCAAGAATCATACAAGGAACTGGACTACAGGACTGTCTGCATGTGCCCCTGCTTCCTCCACCTTGAGACCTGAAGAACTAGATGGAACCTGGCTACCACTACTAAATGTTTTGATCAAGGACACAATAGACGAATCCTGTTAAAAAGGGAGAAAAATGTGGAACAGAACTTCAAATTCTTAAAGAATCCAGACTTAGTGAACCTACTGAGGCTGGAGAAGTCCCTGAGACTATGGCCCTGATTTGCTCTTCAAACCCTAATTGAAACTACCCACTGAAGTCATCTTTAAACTACATAACATTTTATCTCAAGGAGTAAAGGTTGTCACCCTTGAGTATAGCATTTTCTTTGTTTTTTAAAATTATCTCTATAAGACCAAAGGATCAACAGGTATTTTAAAGCATAGATGACAAAGGGGGGTGGGGGCAGGAAATGTAAGTAAATGGAAAGAAAAAATTAGAACAGGAATAATGAGAATGCTGACACAATGTCAAAAATGTAACCAATCTCACTGATCATTACTTCTAGAAACTGTGGAACGGGAGAAAGTTTTGTTATCTACGTTTTCACCAAAAATAAAATTTAAAAAAGAGATCGATAGAGGAAGAAACAGAAAATCTGAATAGCTCCCTTTATTTATTAAAGAAATTAAATTAGTAATTAAAAGTCTTCCCACAGAGAAAACTCCAGGCCTAGATGGTTTTACTGGGAAATTAAATCAAACATTTAAGGAATAAATAATACTAATACTACACAATCTCTCTTAGAAAAAAAGAGGAGGGGGGAACACTATGAGGACAGTATTGCCCTGATACCAAAACCTAAAAAGACATTTCCAGAAAAGAAAATTACAGGTTAGTATACCTCATTAGCATAGATGTGAAAGTCTTCAACGAAATATTAGGATATCAAATCCAGCAATCTATAATAAAACATGACCAAGTGGGGTATATCTCAGGAATGTAAGGTTGGTCAAATAATGTAACCGATCATGTTAATAGACGAAAGGAGAAAAATGACCTAACCACCTCAAAATATGCAGAACTTTTTTTTTTTCCAAAATTCAATACCCATTTATGATAAAAGCTCTCAGTAAAATAGGAATAGAGGAAAATTTCCTTAATCTGACACAGGACATCTAGAAAAAGCTACAGCTAATGTCATATTAAATGGTGAAAACCTGACTTGTCTCTTAAAATCAGGAACGAAGCAAGGATATACACTTTTACTACTTCTATTTAACATCCTATGGGAGGTCCCAGACAGTTTAATCAGGCAAGGAAAGTAATTAAAGACAGAAATTGAAAAGGACGAACGAAATTTGTTTTCATTTGCAGATGACACAGAAAATTCTAAAGGAATATACAGTCATGTGTCACTTGAACACCCACGATACATTCTGTGAAACAGGATGTTAGGTGATTTGGATGCTGTGTGAGCACATCACATACAGGTAGTCCCCAGGTTATGCGCCTAGCTCCACCTGCTACTCCGCCTGCCTGAGGAACAGGAACAGCCCGGCTGGCAGCCCCCGCCACCTCCTGTTGCCAGACAAAGCCCAAAGCTGTAGTCACTGGATGTAGGCCAGCCTTGCCAGGTGTGTGGCTGCAGGCTGGGCAGAAGCTGTGCCAGTAGCCGGATTGGGACTTTGGGCATGTCCAGGCACAGTGGGGTGGGGGGGTGGGGGGGACGTGGAGGCTTAGAAAGGTGAGCACAGGGACTGGGCAGGGAGCAGATGTGCGGGTGCTGGAAGCCTGGCTGGCAGTGGCAGCCCTGGCCATCACAGCCCTGTTGGTGCAGGCTGCTTCCTGATCATGTGCAGTCGCTGCCATCGCCCAGTGCTCAGCCGGTGCCCGCGGCAGGCTGATGAGCCACCGCACGTACTGCCCTGCCCTGGGAGTAAACTGCTGCCTGGCTGCTGGGCAGGTGAACGAAGCCAGGAGGAGGGGAAGGAAGAGAGGCAGGCAGAGGAGGCGGCCGTACGGTGACGGGGATGTGCCCTGGAGCCCCGCTGCTCCACTAGTTTAGGTCTTTAAAACCAGTAGGGAATAATAAACACGAGAGCTGCTTTCCCTTTAAAAACAAAAAACTTCAGGGACCATGAATGTGTACGTGATTGGACACTGCCAGAACGGATGCTATGTGGCGCATGACTGTAGATTTTATGTATATGTGTGTGTGTGTATATATATGTGTGTGTGTGCGTGTATGCAATGGCAATCATGTACTGCATAACGTCCATTCGGGCAGCGTCCGACCACATGTATGTCCGTGGTCACATAAGGTCATAACAGAGCTCATAAATCCCCATCAGAGAATGGGACCAAGGGGATTTAGGCATGCTGCACTTGACAACCACTACGATCCTCAAAAAAAGGAAAAACTTCTCTCTGTTAAAAGATCAGCTCCAATGAAAGCTTACAAGGCAAATGAAAATTTGAGAGGGATTTATATCAGATATGGAGAAACTGCTAATGACGTGGATTGAGGACCAAACAAAAAAGTGAATTCTTCTCAGCAAGTCGAAGATCACTGCTAAGGCGTGAAGCTTGTTTGAGATGTTCAGAGAAAAAGCAGGACCAGGCTGTGATACCGAGTTTAGTGCTACCTCTGGGTGGTCCAAGTGCTTCAGCACATGTTCTTCGCTGCATAATGTGAAGGTGAGTGGTGAGTGTGAGTGCTGACATGAAGGCAGCAGCAGAATTTGCTGAAACCTCCGATGATAGAGATCATCTGCCCCAACAAATTTTTAATTGGACGAAACATCTTATTCTGGAAGCAAATGCCTGAAAAGACCTCCATCTACAATACGGTGTTTGTACACGTCCAAATCACGTAACGTCCTATTTCACAGAACGTACTGTGGACGCTAAGCGACACAGCTATATACGTGTGTGCCCGCTTATCTCTCTATCTACGTAGGATTTGAAGGCATGTGGCCAGACCTTTCCTACTCTCTGTTATAATATCCCAGGTCCTGTTAAGATCATTGCTTTATTACTTGTGTCGTTAGGACAGAAAACTCTATCTTTGAAAGTGAAACTAAATAAGATACACCCGAGGGTCACAGAGCAGATATCACAGCCAAAGGCTCCTTCTCCTGGACGGCTCCTAAGCAACCCCATGGCCTTTGGTCTCTGACTGCTCCTTAAGCAAACTTCTGTGTCAGTGTTTAATCTTCTCCTAATGACGTGACAGGGGTGGATTATCCAATAAACCAAGGTAAGCACAAGCTTATTTGTGTTTACTTACTAACCTGTACAGAATAATTTGTTTCAACTTTTTTGTATGTTTGAAAATCTCAAAATAAAAAGTTGGGGAAAATCATTCACAAATCTGATCCTGGCAAACCAGTGTGTTTCCAGATCCTATTGACAGGATTTTTGTCCCCCAAAATGTCTTTTTCCCTCTAAACAGCATCCGGTCAAAATTCATGGGCTGCATTTGGCTGTTATGTCTCTTTGGTTTCTTTTACACTGGAATGGTACAGGGTGTCAGACCTTCATGACTGGACCCTGCCTGCCGAAACCGCATGGCCAGCCCTGTCTATGCTCTCCTGGAAGTGATACGCCAAGTCCTTTCTCATTCCTGTGCTATTGCTCGTGGCAATCTATCCACTCGCCTGTGCCAGCTAGGATAAAGCTCGGTTTTGGAGGGCTCTGAGCCCCACGGGCAGTCAGGTGTCAGCACCTCTGTGCTCTCGTGGTGCCACACGTACCTCTACTATACTTTTCATGCTGCCACAGTTGTTTGTCAGCCTTCTGGATGTGCCAAATCCCCAGAATGACAGGAGAGAAATTCCATTCCTTTTCCTATCCCTTAGTGCCCAATATAATGCATGGCAGGTATTGAAGAAAATAGTTAATTTAACTCAGGGTTTCTTGACCTCAGCACTACCGATGTTTTGCATTGGAAAATTCTTTGTTGTAGGGGCTGCCCTGGGCATTGAAGGATGTTTAAGCAGCATTTAAATACTGGGTAAATAAATACATGACCCTGAGGTATTCCTATTCAAAAGGCAACCATTTCTACACCAAAAAAACAGCCACCTCTGATCACTGAGAGTCCCGACAAGGACTGTGAGAGCGAAACCCAAGTGACATGGATACTGACATAACACAAATAGGCCGAGGAAAGAAACCAAAACAGACAGATGAAAATCCTTCTTCCAGCCAGCTTGCTAATACAGTTTTGGAATGGCTGAAAGAGTGTATTTTTTTCTACTGTGTGAGACCAAAGGTGTATAAAGCAGATCTTTTGTGGTTTAAACAAAAAGCTATTTCAAACAAGGGTAAAATAATGATTATTGATTACCACTTAAAATATAAAAGACCATATGGGACTGACTGATAAGTGGTAGAACCTCTTGTTAAAATTTTGAGTTCTCTTTTTTCTAATTTTCTTCCTTTCTCATATTAGAAGATTGTTGAATGGCTCATAAGAGAAAAAGCTGAAGGAATCTATCAGATTAATTGTCAAAAACCAATATGTTATTTTTCCATGTCAATAAACCACTGGAAACAGGAGGGGCAACATCTCTCCAGAAAATGAAATTTTTTCTCATTACCAGCTGAGAGCTTCTTGGTGGAGACTAAGCAAAAACAATCTCTCCTTAATTATATTTTATGACTTATAAACATTTTTAATTGGTCAAAAGAAAGATTACATTAAGATGCATATTCATTAACTCTGATTCTTCATAATAAATATATATTTTAAAAGAGCCTTTCGATGCTTAATTCAGAGAAACTAAACAAAACAAACACTAGATAAAAAAAGAGTAGACATATAAAGTAAACGTCAACTACAGTAAATCCCCAGGTTAAGAACATCTGACTCATAGACAAATCGTACTTAAGAATGGACGGCCATAAAGCCTATTATATTAAAAATTTGAGTTACATACAAGGCTGGTAACAATGCACACACGCACTACTTTGTGACACTCATGAAATTATTGTGTGGCTTCAGTGGATTGTTGGACCGAGGAAGCAGGGCACCATCCGTCATTTTAAGTCGGATCTGTTGCTGTCAACACTGTGTTGAATGTGTAACTTTGTATTTGGCTTCAATTTTTTCTTATCATAATCCCAAAAATTCCTCCTAAGAAATCTAAATAATCCAGTCAAGAGGACAGTTTAAAGCTCAGTGTTCTTTCCAGTTTTATTGTCACCAATCATTTTGTATAATTGTTTTTGGCCTTTGATTTTTAACTAAAAAAAAAAAAACTAGACATGATTAATTAAATATACGATTACTATAAGAAACCCTGGTGGCGTAGTGGTTAAGTGCTACGGCTGCTAACCAAAAGGTCGGCAGTTCAAATCCGCCAGGCACTCTTTGGAAACTCTGTGGGGCAGTTCTACTCTATCCCATAGGGTCACTACGAGTTGGAATCAACTCGATGGCAGTGGGTTTGGTTTTGGTGGGTTTATAGGAAAAACATACACACACACACACACAGAGAGAAACCAAAAAGAAAGGAACTACCCAACTCTGAATAGCCAGAGAAAACTACTGCTAACTACTAATGCTTGGAGCACATTCATCCAGGCCTTTTCCTACAGAAATATATACACGTAAATATATACATTTGTAAGTTTTTCATTTAACATTATGTCATGACCATCTTCCCAACAATAGAGATTTATATGTATATTTTTGGTTTTTGTTTGTTTTTATACTGGCAAGGTATACCATTACAAGCATATCCCGACATTTAATTAATTATCTCATGTGGACACATAGCTCCTTTTCAGTCTTGACCCTTACACACAACATTAGAATGAAGGAACTTCTACACTTATTCTAAGTCCACTTTCTTGACACAAATTGCTAAAAATAGAACCCAAAGGCATATACTTTATGGTTTTTTATTTAAATTCTCAAATTAACCTCCAGAAAGGTTATATCAATTTACATGACAGACATATCAATAGCCTTTGTGCACCCCAAAAATGTTCTAACAGAAATGTTCCAACAGAACATTTTTCCATTTCTATCAATCAGAACGGCCCAAAACACTATTCACTGTTTCAAATTTTATTTCCCTCATTACTTATAAGTATAAAATGTTTTCATAAATTTGAGATCACTCAAATTTTTTTCTGTTGTAAACTGCTTATCCCTTTTTATTGATGGGGATTGTTTTAATTTCATATTAGTTTTTTAGAGCTCTCTATGTTGTCGTTAGGTGCTGTTAAGTCAGTTCTGACTCATAGTGACCCTGTGTACCACAGAATGAAACATTGTCTGGTCGTGTGCTATGCCTACAATTGTTGTTATGCCTGAGTACATTGTTGCAGCCGCTGTGGCAATCCATTTCGTTGCGGGTCTTCCTCTTTTCCGCTGACCCTGTGCTTTACCAAGCATGATGTCCTTCTCCAACAACTGATCCCTCCTAACAACATGTCAAAAGTATGTAAGACCCAGTCTCGCCGTCCTTGCTTCTAAGGAGCATTCTGGTTGTACTTCTTCCAAGACAGATTTGTTCGTTCTTTTGGCAGTCCATGATACATTTGATATTCTTCACTAACACCACAATTCAAAGGTGTCAATTCTTCTTTGGTCTTCCATATTCATTGTCCAGCTTTTGCATGCATATGATGCGATTGAAAATACTATAGTTTGGGTCAGGCTCACCTTAGTCCTGACTTTAAACCACGCAGTATCCTCTTGTTCCGTCCAAACAACTGTCTCTGGGTCTACGTACAGGCTCAGAATGAGCAGAATTAAGTGTTCTGGAATTCCCATTCTTTGCAATGGTATTCATAATTTGTTATGATACACACAATCGAATGCCTCTGCATAGTCAATAAAACACCGGTAAACATCTTTCTGGTAGTCTCTGCTTTCAGCCAAGATCCATCTGACATCAGCAATGATATCCCTCGTTCCACATCCTCTTCTGAATCTGACTTGAATTTCTGGCAATTCCCTGTCAATGTACTGCTACAACTGCTTTTGAACAATCTTCAGCAAAATTTACTTGCATGTGATATTAATGATATTGTTTGATAATTTCCACATCCTGTTGGATTACCTTTCTTTGGAATGGGCACAAATATGGATCTCTTCCAGTCAGTTGGCCAGGTAGCAGTCTTTCAAATTTCTTAGCATAGACAAGTGAGCAACTCTGGCGCTGCATCCATTTATTGAAACATCACAATTGGTATTCTGCCAATTCCTGGAGTCTTGTTTTTTGCCAATGCCTTCAGTGCAGTTTGGACTTCCCTTCAATACCATCAACTTTTGATCATATGCTACCTCTTAAAATGGCTGAACGTCAACCAATTCTTTTGGTACACTGACTCTGTGTATTCCTTCCATATTCTTTTGATGCTTCCTGTGTTGTTCAATGTTTTGCCCCTAGAATCCTTCAATGTTGCAACTTGAGGCTTGAATTTTTTTCTTCAGTTCTTTCAGTTTGAGAAATCCCAAGCATGTTATTCCCTTTTGGTTTTCTAACTCCAGGTCTTTGCACATTTTATTATAATACTTTACTTGGTCTTCTCGAGCCGCCCTTTGAGATCTTCTGTTCGGCTCTTTTACTTCATCATTTCTTCCATTCACTTTAACTACTCTGCGTTCAAGAGCAAGTTTCAGAGTCTCTTCTAACATCCATTTTGGCCTTTTCTTTCTTTCCTGGCCTTTTAATGACTTTTTGCTTTCTTCACATATAATATCCTTGATGTCATTCCACGACTCGTCTGGTCTTCGGTCCTTAGTTTTCAATGTGTCAAATCTATTTTTGAGATGGTCTCTAAATTCATGTAGGATATACTCAAGGTCATATTTTGGCTCTTGCGGACTTGCTCTAATTTTCTTTAGCTTCAACTTGAACTTGCATATGAACAACTGATGGTCTGTTCCACAATTGGCCCCTGGCCTTGTTCTGACTGATGATATTGAGCTTCTTCATTGTCCCTTCCCATAGACATAGTCGATTAGATTCCTGTGTATTTCATCTGGCAAGGTCCACGTGCATAGTCACCGTTTATGTTGTTGAAAAAAGGTATTCGCAGTGAAGACGTTGTTGGTCTTGCAAAATTCTATCATGCGATCTTTGGTGTCATTTCCATCACCAAGGCCATATTCTCCAACTACTGATCCTTCTTTGTTTCCACTTTTGAATTCCAATCACCAGTAATTATCGATGCATCTTGATTGCGTGTTTGGTCAATTTCAGACTGCAGAGTGTGTTGTGCCAAACAGCTGGTAAAAAATCTTCAACTTATTCATCTTTGTAATTCGTGGTTGGTGCTTAAATTTGGATAATAGTCGTATTAACGGGTCTTCCTTGTAACTGTATGGACATTATCCTATCACTGACATAGAGTTATACTTCAGGACAGATCTCAAAGTGTTCTTTTTGATGATGAATGTGAATCCCATTCTTCTTTAGTCTGTCATTCCCGGCATAGGAGACCATATGATTATCTGATTCAACGTGGCCAGTAACCAGTCCATTTCAGCTCACTAATGCCTAGGATATCAATCTCTATGTGGTCCATTTCATTCTTGACGACTTCCACTTTTCCTAGATTCATACTTCCATGTTCCTATTATTACTGGATGTTTATAGCTGTTTCTTCTCATTTTGAGTCTTGCTACCTCAGCTAATGAAGGTCCCGAAAGCTTTACCTCATCCATGTCATTAGGGTTGACTCTACTTTGAGGAGGCAGCTCTTCCCCAGACATATTTTGAGTACCTTTCAACTTGAGGGGCTCATATTCTGGCACTATGTCAGACAGTGTTTCACTGCTATTCATACGGTCTTCACTGGTCAATTTTTTCAGAAGTAGACTATTAGATCCTTCTTCCTAGTCTGTCTTAGTCTGAAAGCTCCGCTGAAACCTGTCTACCAGGGCTGACCCTGCTAATATTTGAAATACTGATGGCATAGCTTTCAGCATCACAGCAACAGGAAAGCCACCACAGTATGACAAACTGACAAAAGCAGGGGGTCGTTTTGCATATATGCCCTTAATTATGTTGAGGAATTTTCCTTCTATTTTTATTTTGCTGAGCATTTTTATCAGGAAAGGGTGTTGGATTTTATCAAATGGCTTTTCTGCCACAATTGAGATGATCACGTGACTCTTTTCCTTTGTTTTATTTATGTGGTGAATTCCATTGATTTTTTAATGTCAAACCATCCTTGCATCCCTGGTATGAATCCCATTTAATCATGATTTATTATTTTTTGATATGCTGTTGAATTCTGCTGGCTAGAATTTTGTTGAAAATTTTTCCATCTATATTCATGAGGGATTGTTGTTGTTGTTGTTGTTGTTAGGTGCCATTGAGTCAGTTCTGACTCATAGCACCCCTATGCACAACAGAATGAAACGCTGCACCGTCCTGCACCATCCTCACAATTGCTGTCATGCTTAAGCCCACTGTTGCAGTCACTGTGTCAATCCATCTCATTGAGGGTCTTCCTCTTTTTCACTGACCCTCTGCTTTACCAAGCATGATGTTCTTCTTCACAGGGACTGATCCCTCCTGACAACACACCCAAAGTATATGAGACATTGTCTTGCCATTCTCACTTCTAAGAAGTACTCTGGCTGTAGGTCTTCCAAGACAGATTTGTTCATTCTTTTGGCAGTCCATGGTATATTTGATATTCTTTGCCAACATCACAATTCAAAGGTGTCAATTCTTCTTCGGTCTTCCTTATTCATTGTCCAGCTTTCATATGCATGGGAAGCAGCTGAAAACACCACGGCTTGGGTCAGACACACCTTAGCCTTCAAGGTAACATCTTTGCTTTTCAACACTTTAAAGAGGTCTTTTGCAGCAGATTGCAATGCATCTTTTGAATTCTTGACTGCTGCTTCTATGGATTTTGATTGTGGATCTGGGTAAAATAAAATCCTTGACAACTTCAATCTTTTTCCCATTTATCATGATGTTGCTTATTGGTCCAGTTGTGAGGATTTTTGTTTTCTTTATGTTGAGGTGTAATCCATTCTGAAGTCTATGGTCTTTGATCTTCACCAGTAAGTGCTTCAAGTCCTGTTCACTTTCAGCAAGCAAGGTTGTGTCATCTGCATCACACAAGTTGTTAATGAGTCTTCTTCCAATTCTGCTGCCATATAGTCCAGCTTCTTGGATTATTTGCTCAGCATACAGACTGAATAGGTATGATGAAAGGATACAACCCTGACGCACACCTTTCCTGACTTTAAACCATGCGTTATCCCCTTGTTCTGTTCAAATGACTCCCTCTTGATCTATGCACAGGTTCCTCATGAGCATAATTAAGTGTTCTGGAATTCCCATTCTTCACAACGTTACGCATAATTTGTTATGATCCAAACAGTCGAATGCCTTAGCATAGTCAATAAAACACAGGTAAACATCCTTCTGGTATTCTCTGCTTTTAGCCAGGATCCATCTGACATCAGCAGTGATATCCCTGGCTCTGAGTCCTCTTCTGAATCTGGCTTGAATTTCTGGCAGTTCCCTGTCGGTAGTAGTGTCTTTTCCTGGCTATGATATCAGGGTTATGCTGACTTCACAGAACGCATCAGAGAGTATTCCTTCCTTTTCAATGTTCTAGAATAGTTTGAGTAGAATTGGTATCACCTTTTCTCTGAATGTTTGGTAGAATTCTCCAGTGAAACCGCCTGTGCTGGGGCTTGTTTTGTGGGGAGTTTTATTATGACAGCTTTAATTTCTTCTTTTGCTATGGGTCTGTTCAAATTTTCTATTTGTTTTAGTTTCCATAGGTAGTGTGTTTCTAGAAATTTTTCCATTTCTTCTAGGTTTTCAAATTTGTTGGAGTACAATTTTTCATAATATTCTATTATGATCATTTTTATTTCAGCTGGTTTTGTGTAATGTCACTCATCTTATTTTGGTTATTTGCATTTTCTTATTTTTTTCCTTCGACAATTTTATTGATCCTCTCAAAGAACCAACTTCTAGTCTTGTTGATTCCTTTGTTTTTCTGTTTTATTTCATTTATTTCTGCTCTGATCTTTATTATTTTCTTTCTCATGGTGACCATGGACGACTTCTGCTGCTCCTTTTCTGTTTGTTCGAGTTGTAGGGTTAAGCTATTAATTTTGGCCCTTTTTTCTTTTTTGATGTGTGTATTTATTGCTATAAGCTCTCCTCTGAATGCTGCTTTTGCTGTGTCCCAAAGGTTTTGGCATGTTCTGTTTTCATTTTCATCTGATTCTAAGAATTTTTAAATTTCATTTTTAATTTCTTCTATTACCCAATAGTTTTTAAATAAGGTGTTATTCAGTTTCCATATATTTTTTCCTTGTTCTTTCTGTTGATTTCTAGTTTTATAGTGCTATGATCAGAGAAGATGCTCTGTATTATTTCGATGTTTTTGAATTTATTGAGGCTTGCTTTGTGGCCTAAAACATAGTCTATCCTGGAGAATGATTTTACTTTGTAATATTCAATTGACTGAACAATCTACAAAGTCTCCTTAAAAAGATTTCCTGCCACTAGAGCTATTGGATATGCCCTGGAAGGTTCATATAACTGTTGACCAGCTATTTACCTAATTAGTACCATGAATTTATTTCCCTCAGGATGGACACAAATAATAGTTACTTTTTTTTTTTCTTTTAGCATGGTGAGTTTTTTTTTTTTTTTTTCATTTGAAAGTAATGTGTGCACATGGTAAAATAAAAAATTACAAAGAGTATGCTATAAAGTATGTCTCCTATTCATTGCTGGTCTGCCCTCATCCTATAGTGTTCTCCCTAGAGAGAAGCTCTGTTACTTATCCACTAGTCTGCAAAGAGAGAGATCCTTCACTATCCCCAAAGTCAAAACTCATCAGCATGTTACGTGATATTGAGAAGATACAGTATTACAAACCATTAAGAAAGCTAGCGTGATATCAGAAGTATTGCAATGGATAAGATTTTATTCAGTTTTCAAGATGATTATTCACTCAACAAACATTCATTGAGCATCCATCATATGCTAGGCACTGCTATGGGTTACAAAATGAAACAAGACATGACCCACACACTATCACCGTCTGTTTCATCTTATTAAGAAAATAGTTAAGAAGAGCGACAGTTATTATTTAAGTGTTAAATCAACATGCCATTATATAAAAGCTATTTATAAACCAAATGGAATAACCCCAACACAGATCCCAGACTCTAAATATATCCTTGGATCCTGGACCATAATACTGTACTTATAGTAAGTTCAGATGGGGAAAGAATGGTCTGATGACAAATTACCCCACCCCTTAAATATCCTCACATCTCCTTGTACTGTTAGACAACTTGGGATGTGATCATGCAGAATAGCACCAGGAAGATGCAGGGTTGACATCACCTTCCTGTTTGGGCAAAACATAATTGTAAAACGAAGGTGGTGCTTGTTGCTGGTTATGAACAAAAAAAGGAGCATGTATCAATTATTAGTGGACAAAACCCTTTAACTTTGGCCAGTTACAGCCATCCTTCTATGATCTGCACACCAAAGGCATGCGTGGCAGGTAGGGGTAGAAATGTACTGAAGCATTTCACTATGGCCGGCCTCTGGGGAAGCAGTGCCTGCTTTTTAAGTTAATGCTTGAATACAGCACTTATGTGCTAGGCCCTCCTCTAAGTGCTCTTCATATATTTACCCATTTAATCCTCACAACAACCCTATGAATAGGAACTATATTTATTCCCACTTGACAGGTAAGGAAACCGAGGACTAGAGAAGTTATATACCCTGTCCAAGAACACAGAGCTAGTGAGCTGTCTGCAGGAGCCACACTGAGGTTCTAGAGATAGGAGTGGGGGTTGACTGAGAACAGAGGCCTTGAAACGTGTCCTCATTAAGCTGCCTCTTCTGTACAATATGATAATACTGAAATCAACAACCTAAATTACAGCAGCAGACCCTATTGAGCTTTCACCATTGTACTACAAGTGAAAATCCCAATACTCACAATATCCCTTAAATTAGGTGCTTTATCCTCTATTTTATAGGTTAGGAAACTAAGTTCCAAAAAGGTAACTTTCCCCAGCTAGTCATTTCTGAGGCCAGGATCTTGCCTGTCTGATTCCAGACCCCTTGTTCTTTTCAACCCACCACAGTGCCTTTCTATATAGGAGTGAGTGAGAAATTCCAAGGCCTTCACTATAAGGAAAATAGTGGCTCCCTCTACTCTGATGTTGTATACATGTGCTAACAGACTGGCCTTCTATTTGGATAGAAGTTTTCAGACACAATTAATTTAATAAATGCTTAACTTTCACCCCTATGCAGTGTTCATATCTGATATAATTTTTCTTATTTTAAACACTATAGAATACTTGCACCACACATATGTAGCAGATAATTCAGTAATAAATTGACTGCAATTTAACATTTGGCAAATGCTTGAAAAATTCAATACTTAAAAGAAAGTCTACTAGATCAGTAGACTTTCAAATTCTATCTCAAAGCCAAAGCGCCTGGGTGTTAATTTCATAGCCCCTTGCAGAAATGCTTCTATTAAGTTAAGGTACTTTAGAACTGTATTGAACTATCCATCTGAATGGCATATTGTATACATTTTCTAAAACTGTCCTTGAGGTCACTAGCCATTATATAAACCAAGGTTCCCTATTCAAGGAATAATTCATCTTTGAGTTTACTTCAAAAAAATTGTCTCTAAAGAAGAATTTTTATACTTTATTTAGTTTGAGAACAAAAAGAGATGTACTATCTTTCTCTTTTTACTTGAGCTGACACGAAAAGTTAAGACAAGATTTAAGGCCTAAATATATTAAATATCTCATTTCGTGTGGATGAGTACATACCATCCACTACCCCAAATGTTCTCTAAAAGTTTCTGTACCTCGTTTCCCTATCTATATTTCCAATTTTATTGTTACTTCCTTCTTCAAGTAGGTAGAACCAGAAATCAAAAATAAATATTAAACTTTCATATATTAATTCAGATATTGGCAAACCTAAAATTTTGGCAAAAATCAGCATATTCTAAAGACTCAGGGATAAAAATGAACCAGAGAAATAATGAACTTTAGTGAAATGTGGTTAATAGCTTTGCCCTAAGGAAAGCTTTTTTTTTTTTAAAAAAAAAAAAAAGGGAAAATTTAGGGCTACAGACATTTCTTAGTAGTAAGTACTGGATAGGCTAAGTAGTGAAAAAGTTAATTACCACAAATGATTAAAATTAAAATGTAATGCTAGGATTTGAGAGATGTCTGGAATAAACAGATGAACTTATTTCTACTCTCCCCTCCCTCCAAATCTTGCTAAAATGACAGACCACAGTGCCCTGACCCAAGCAAAGCTCAGGAGAAAAGGCTCCAAAACCTCTGAAGGGTTGATTGAAGGTCTGCAGGAGGCTCAAGAGACTCTCCCCACCCTTTCAGAGCCAGGGTCCACCTCCCCCAGTCCAGTGAAAGACTAAAGACTTCCTCTCCATTGAGACTGAACCACAGGGAGCAGAAGGACAGCAATAAAAATGCTGTTATCTAAAAAAAAAAAAAAAAAAATGCTGTTATACTAAAACAGATATTAAGAGGAAGCAGAGACATGGCAGGGAACAGAAGAAAACTTCAGAAAGATGACAATGCATCCATGAAACAAAGGACAGATGGTAACTTTAAAAGGTGGGTGAGCACTCAGAGAACAAAAAAGAACTCTTAAATACTAAACATAGCAGAAATAAATTCAATACAAGAATTGGAAAATACAGGTGAGGAAATCTTTCTAAAATACAACAAAAAGACAGAAAATAGGGAGGGAAAAAAAAGCCACAACAAATGATAAGTGCAGATAATACAAGAGAGATCCAGAAACAGGGAAGACAGAAGATGGAGAAAAGATACTTCTCAAAGAAATAGTTAAAGACTTTCACAGAACTGAAGAACTGCCAAGCCCAACTGATGAAGAAAAACAAAAAACAAAAGCATATCATCATGAAACATCAGAACATCAAGGATAAACAGAAGACTGTGAAAGCTTCTGAGAGAATGAACAGGTCACATGAGAAAGACTGGGGATCAGACTGACATCATCTTCTCAATAGCAACGCTGGAGGCAACTGAGCAATGACTTCCAAATATGGAAGGAAATGGCATAAAAATGTTTTCAGGCACACAAGATTCCAAAATTTATTTCTCATGCACCTGCCAAAGCAAGACAGGTGATTACTAAAAAAAAAAAAAAGGTGTAGGAGAGTAAAGCAAAGTAAATTCTCAAAAAGTTGGAAAGAAAGACGAGAATCGTGGAGTTTGGGACAGATTAACAAGGATTCCAGAAAGGACCTCTCCAAGGAAAACAAAATAAAACACTGACACGTTACCTGATGTTAACTGTTAAGTACACTAAATTTAGGAATGAACCAGTGAATGAATCAAAAGCACATAGAAAACCAAGCAAGTTAAAAAATGAGGCAATTATCAACTTAAGGTGGGAGGAATTATACAAAAAAGAAAACATAATCACGTCACACTACATGCTTAACTGTGAATAATATTTGCGTAGTATGTTTGCATAATAATATAATCACTAAATACTGATTTAACTAAAAGTTGTGACATAACTACATTGGAAGGATAGTGGGACAGAAGTATGTGGGGGTTGGTGGAAAAACATTCACATTATATAGGAGTGGTCAATAAAACTGAAAAACACATTATTAAGAAATGTAGAGGTAAATGACAGAAGAAATGGCTAAAAACTGAGTCAACTCTAGGAAATTGGAAAAGGTCAGAGAATGGTTCTTTTATTATTACTCTTACAAGAATGTTTGACCTTTAAAGTTATGTGTTACTTTCATAAAAATAAAATATGATTATGAAAGAAAATTAAATAAGCTTGGTCAAATATAAGCAAAAAATTTATGAAATCTAGTTTTTAAATTATGGTAAGTACTAATACTCAATTTGTGACTTTAGAGAATGATGGGAATCTCAGGGTGGGAAACATCTTTTTTAAAAAAATTTTTTATTTATTTCATTGTTGATAGTAGACACAGCAAAATATACACCAATTCAGTAGTTTCTACATGTGCCATTTAGTGACACTGGTCATATTCTTTGAGTTGTATAACCATTCTCATCCTCCTTTTCTGAGTTGTTCCTCCCCCATTAACATAAATTCACTGCCCCTAAGGTTCCTATATAATCTTTCAAATTGCTATTGACACGTTGATCCCATATAGATAGTTCTTAAAAGAGCATAATGCTCAGATATTTTTACTAGTTAAGCTAAACTTTTGTTTGATTTTAAGAAAACTTTAGGTGGTAATTTTGTTTTAAGGTTTAAAGATTATCTCAGGGCAAAAGTTTTAGACTTCAGAAGTATAGAGTCCATGAGAATTTGAAATTCTGTTGTACTTTTTCCCCCTTTTGATCAGGATTCTCTTATAGAATCTGATCGAAATGTTCGATAATGGTAGCCAGGTATCACCCAGTTTTCTGGTCTCATGTTAAAGTAAGCAGTTGTTCATGGAGGCAGTTAGCCACACATTTCATATCTTCCTTTTACTCCTGACTCTCCTTCTTCCTCTGTTGCTCTAGGCGAATAGAGACCAACTGTTGTACCTTGGATATCCGCTTGCAAGCTTTTAAGACACCAGGCACTATGCAATGAACTGGGAGGCTGAACAGAAGCACTAAACATGTTACTACGCCAATTAACTGGAATGTCCCATGAAATCATGACCCCAAATCTCCAAACCAAGAAACCAAATTCCACGAGGTTTTTGACTGTACACAAGTGGTCTCAGCAGCTACTCTTTTTATTTATTTATTTTTTTTCCTGTCATTGGCAGCTACTTTTTTTTTTTTTTCAGTCTTTTTAAAAATATACCTAGGACCCCTGGTGGTGCAGTAATCAAGTGGTCAGCTGCTAACCAAAAGCTTGGCAGTTTGAGCCCACCATTTGCTCTGTGAAAGAAAGATGTGGCAGTCTGTTTCCATCGGAATTTATAGCCTTTACTCCAACAAATTTGAAAACCTAGAGGAAATGGACAAATTTCTAGAGACACTACCTACCCAACCTAACACACAAAAAAAAACACAAGATGCTGAAAATCTGAACAGACCCATAACAAGAGAAGAGATTGAAAAAGTAATTAGAAAAAAAAACTCCCAACCAAAAAAAGCCCTGGCCTAGATGGCTTCACTGGAGAATTCTACCTAACATTCAGAGAAGAGCATACACCAGTACTACTCAAACTATTTCAGAACATAGAAAAGGAAGTGATACTTCCGAATTCATTCTATGAAGACAGCATAACCCTGATACCAAAACCAGGTGAAGACACCACAAAAAAAAAAAAAGAAAATTACAGACCAATATCTCTCACGAATATAGATCCAAAAATTCTCAACAAAATTCTAGCCAACAGAATTCAGCATCATATCAAAAAAATAAAACACCATGACCCAGTAGGATTCATACCAGATATGCAAGGGTGGTTCAACATTAGCATATCAATGAACATAATCTACCACATAAATAAAAGGAAAGAAAAGAATCACATGATCATCTCAACTGACATAGAAAAAGCATTCAACAAAGTCCAACACCCATTCCTGATAAAAACTCTCAATAAAATAAGTACAGAAGGGAAATTTCTCAGCATAATGAAGGGCATTCTTAATGGAGAGAGGCTGAAAATGCTTCTCTTGAGAACAGGAACAAGACAAAAAAAAAAAAATTTTTTTTTTTTTTTTTTTTTAAGACAAGGATACCCTTAATTACGACTCCTATTTAACATTGTGTTGGAAGTCCTAGCTAAAGCAATAAGGGAAGAAACAGAAATAAAGGGCATCCAAATTGGTAATGAAGAAGTTAGACTGTCCCTATTTGTGGATGATATGATACTATACATAGAAAACACAAAAGACTCCACGAGAAAACTACTGGAACTTGTAGAAAGATTCAGCAGAGTAGCTAGATACAAGATAAATATATAAAAATCAGTTAGATTTCTACACACCAATAAAGAGAACAATGAAAAGAAAATCAGGAAAACAATACCATTTATAACAGCCCCTAAAAAAATAAAATACTTAGGAATAAATCTAACCAGGGATGTAAAAGACCTATACAAAAGAAAACTACAAAACACTACTGCAAGAAACCAAAAGAGATCTACATAAATGGAAAAACATACCATACTCATGGATAGGTAGACTCAACATTGTGAAAACGACAATTCCACCCAAAATGACAATTCCACACAAAGTGATTTACAAATACGATGCAATACCAATCCAAATACCAACAACGTTCTTTAAAGAGATGGAAAAACTTATCATTAACTTTACATGGGAAGGGAAGAGGCCCTGGATAAGTAAAGCACTATTGAAGAAGAAGAATAAAGTAGGAGGACTCACACTACCTGACCTCAGAACCTACTATACAGCTATGGGAATCAAAACAGCCTGGTACTAGTAAAACAACAGATACATTGACCAATGGAACAGGATTGAGAACCCAGATGTAAATCCATCTACCTATGGTCACCTGATCTTTGACAAAGGCCCAAAGTCCATCAAAGGGGAAAAAATCTTTTTAAGAAATGGTGCTGGCCAAACTGGATGTCCATGTGCAAAAAAAAAAAAAAAAAAAAAGAAACAGGACCCATACCTCACACCATATACAAAAACTAGCTCAAAATGGATCAAAGACCTAAATATAAAGTCAAAAACTATTAAGTTCATAGAAGAAAAAATAGGATCAACGCTAGAGGCCCTAATACACGGCATTAATAGGATACAAACCACAACCAATAACACACAAGCTCCAGAGGATAAGCTAGATAACTGGGATCTTCTAAAAATTAAACACTTATGCTAATGAAAAGGTTTCACCAAAAGAGTAAAAAGAGAACCTACAGACTGGCAAAAAATTTTTGGCCATTACGAATCAGACAAAGGTCTAATCTCTAAAATCTATAAGAAAATCCAACACCTCTACAACAAAAAGACAAATAATCCAATTAAAAAATGAGCAAAGGAATTGAACAGACACTTCACCAAAGAAGACATTCAAGTGGCCAACAGACGCAAGAGGAAATGATCTCCAGCCGTCAGACAAATGCAAATCAAAACCACAATGAGATACCATCTCACCCCAGCATTTCTGGCACGAATCAATAAAACAGAAAATAGCAAACGTTGGAGAGGCTGCAGGGAGATCAGAGCTCTTATGCGCTTCTGGTGGGAATGCAAAATGATACAACCATTTTGGAAAACAGTATGGGCTTCCTTAGAAAGCTAGAAATAGAAATACCATATGATCCAGCAATCCCACTCCTAGGGATATATCCTAGCGCAATAAGAGTCGTCACACAAATATACATGTGCACATCCATGTTCGTTGCAGCATTGTTCACAATAGCAAAAAGATGGAAACAGATGAAATGCCCATCAATAGATGAATGGATAAACTGGTACATACACACAATGGAGTATTACACAAAGATAAAGAACAACGATGAATCTGTGAAGCATCTCTTAACATGGATGAATCTGGAAGGTATTATGCTAAGTGAAATAAGTCAATCACAAAAGGACAAACACTGTTATGAGACCACTACTGTAAAAACCCATGCAAATGTTTACATACAAAAAGAAACAATCTTTGATGGTTACACAGGAAGGGAGGGTGGGGATGGAAAAACACTTAATAGAGAATAGATAAGTGGTAACTTTGGTGAAGGGTAAGACAGTACACAATACTGGGGAAACCTGTACAACCTGTATAAGGCAAGGTGGCGGTAGCTCCATAGACACATCCAAGCTCCCTGAGGGACCAAACTGCTGAGCTAAGGGCTGTGGGGACCATGGTCTCTGGGAACAACTAACTAGCTCAATCAGCATAACACAGTTTATAAAGAAAATGTTCTACATTCTACCTTAATGAGTAGCGCCTGGGGTCTTAAAAGCCTGTGAGCAGCCATCTAGGATATTCCACTGGTCTTGCCCCTTCGGGAGCAAGGGAAAATGAAGAAAACTAAAGACACAAGGGAAAGATTAGTCCAAAGGACTAATCGACCACATCTACCACGGCTTCCACCAGTCCAGTACAACTAGATGGTGCCCAGCTACCACCACTGACTGCTCTGACGGGGATCAAAATAGGGGTCCTGGATGGAGCTGGAGAAAAATGTAGAACAAAATTCTAACTCAAAAAGAAAGACCGGACTTGCTGGCATGACAGAGACTAGAGAAACCCTGTGAGTATGGCCCCCGGACATCCTTTCAGCTCAGTAATAAGGTCACTCCTGAGGTTCACACTTCAGCCAAAGATTGAACAGGCCCATGGAACGAAACAAGACTAAAGGGATACAACAGCCCTAGGGCAGGAACTAGAAGACAGGAGGGAACAGGAAAGCTGGTAATAGGGAACCAGGTGTTGAGAAGGGAGAGTGTTGGCATGTCACCGAGTTGTTAACCAATGTTATACAACAATGTGTGTACTAACTGTTTGGTGAGAAGCTAGTTTGTTCTGTAAACCTTCATCTGAAGTTCAATTAAAAAAAAAATTTACAGCCTTAGGACAGTTCTACTCTGTCTTATAGGGTTGCTATGAGTTGGAATCAACTCAATGGCAACAGGTTTGGTTTTATTTGGTAAATATACAACTTTGGATAATTCGACATTTTACAAGTATACAATTTATTGATAGCCAATTACAATAATCAGCTGTGCAACCTACCCATAATCAATGCGATATTTCCATCACTGTCAAGTACCCCCTTTCCCTCTCCCTCCTGCCCCTGGTAACCTCTAATAAACTTTGTTCTCTAGGGTTGGAAGTATCTCAACAATCATTTAATTTATGCCATCTGCTCACCAATGTGAGCCCAGCTACTTTAATTTCTTAACAGCTCTGCTCCCAGGAACTGCTCCCAAGATCACTATGCTCTCCAGAACAACACATCCAGATGGACATGATCATCCCCACTACTCAGAGGTAGCCAGGATGGGCTCTGAAGCCTCATCTTTTCTGAGATCCTCTTTTCAATCTATCTCTAGCTTCTGCGGGGCTCTGTCTGCTTCCCAGACTGAGTGACCAAAATGGCCATGACCAACAGCTCTGAGTCACATCTCCCCTATCCAGGAGAGCAGTCAGACCAAGATGGGACCCTCCTGTGGCAATCCCAAGTAAAGGCCCACATAGATGGCCTTAGGCCGGGTGCTCACATGCTCACTGCTGGGCCTGGAACAGGAGGGGGGACCCCAGTCCCCTCAAGGAGCTGCACCCACTGCAGTCAACAGAGGAGAGAAGAGGGCTGGTTTCCAGAAGAAACAAGTAATGGACAGGCAATCCAATCAATAGGACTTTGATGTTAAAGGGGGAGACTGCTTATTAAATTTGTCTCTTCAGAGATTCAATTTTGGGTCTTGTTTAAGAATTATTTAATTATATCTTCTCTTAAGAACAAACGATTTTATGCTATAAGCTTCACGTGCTCTGAGGCGTTGGTGAGTTATCAGCACTGGATACCATAAAGCAGAAATCCAACAGGGTGGCTATTCCTTTTTAAAAATTTTCTTTCCTCTTTTTCTTTGTTCATTTGTTATAGAAAGAATGACCTCGTATGTGACTCTGCCCAGAGTAAAAACAATCTGCTTTCAGGCCTTAGGCTTTTTTTCTCAATGAGTTTAGTAAAGGTGTATTTTCATAGTGTTCGGGGGGATCTTACAGAGCCCTGGTGGCATAGTGGTGAAGAGCTTGGCTGCTAACCAAAAGGATGGCAGTTTGAATCCATCAGCCACTCCTTGGAAACCCTATGGGGCAGTTCTATTATGTCCTATAGGGTCGCTATAAGTTGGAATTGACTCAATGACAATGGGTTTGGTTTTTTTTCTTTCTGGGGGCGGAAGCTTACAATTTTTGTTGTTTTTATTCTTTCATTTGCATTCTAAAATGGTATTTCATCAGAGGAGCCACACTTCCGGAACTTCTAACAATTCATTCTTACATACCCTGGGGCAACACGCAACACTTGGCCTGGCTCCTAAGGATGCAATAGACACAAGTGATTAAAATCAATCGCCCACCACTCCTAGAGCTAAACAGATTCAGAACCCAGGCTATCCATATGGTTGATCAGCAGGTGGGAGCCGGACCCTCTCCCCATGGGCATAGCCATCACTAAGTATTTGCAGTTTATAGGTGTATAAATAATTTCTAATACAAGAATGAGGTGGACATCAAATGTATCTCAGATTTCCACATTCTCTAAGCTGCTGTACCATTCCATCTCTGACACCAGCCACTCTCCCTCCCTTCAGCACT
This sequence comes from Elephas maximus indicus, assembly GCF_024166365.1. Taxonomy (NCBI): domain Eukaryota; kingdom Metazoa; phylum Chordata; class Mammalia; order Proboscidea; family Elephantidae; genus Elephas; species Elephas maximus. The sequence goes on from NC_064838.1 coordinate 47,967,122, forward strand.
CTTCCCTCCCCCTTTTGGGTTCAGCAATTCTCAGCAATGGCTCATAGAACTCAAGAACTGTACTTACAGTCAAGTGGTTTATTAAGGAACAGGTACAACTCGGGATCAAGATCAACGGGCTACAACCGAGGATCTAGATCAGGAAGCATGTAGGCAAAGTATCCCTTCTTCAGTGCAGGACAGCTCTCTCAGCTCCTCCTGGTCATGAAGACCTCTTCTCTGCTCCCTGAGGACAGGCTCCTCTTGGCCTTGCTGTCTGTCACCATCAGCTCTGCTGCTGGGCCCCTTCTGGGCCTCTTGTTATCTTCAATATTACTGCCCTTGACCTGTGTTACAGCTCTTTTTAAGAGGTTCCTTGCCTCCTCTCTCTACTTCTCTCTTCTTTCTATCGTATACTTCTTCCTGCTGCTTCTCTTCCTGCTTCTTTCTGTCTCAAAAACCTCTGTGGGGCTGGCTTCCCAGAACTGACTCAATAGCAACAGGTTTGGTTTGGTTTACTAATATGGGGCTCTCATTTATAGCTGGTGAGGATACTTTTGGTAAACTGATCTGGCTATATCTATTAAAAATAAAAATCATGTCCACTCTAATCCAGCAAATTCCATTTTTAAGAATGTAAATTATTGAAAAAGGACATGTGTATATTGGTGGTACCTCAAAAAACTCTAAACACAACCTGAATGCCTAACAACAGGAAAAAAATTGGATTCTATGGAATACTTCATAACTATTACAAAGAACAAGATATATAAGTATACTGACATATGCAACCCTATTTTGACTATGACAAACATGTTTCCCTAAAATCACTATCTAGATAGTAGACAAGTGATAACTTTGGTGAAGGGAAAGACAACACACAGTATAAGGGAAGTCAGCACAACATGACCAAGGCAAAGTCATAGAAGCTTCCTAGACACATCCAAACACCTCAAGGACCAAGTTACTGGGCTGAGGGCTGGGGATCACAATCTCAGGGGACATTGAGGTCAACTGGCATGACATAGTTCATAAAGAAAATCTTCTACATCCTACTTTAGTGAGTAGCATCTAGGATCTTAAAAGCTTGTAAGCAGTCATCTAAGATATATCTATTGGTCCCATCCTTTCTGGAGCAAAGGAAAAAAAACCAAAGATGCAAGGAAAATATTAGTCCAAAGGAATAATGGACCACATGAACCACAGCCTTTACCAGGCTGAGCCCAGGAGAACTAGAGAGTGTCTGGCTACAACACCAACAGCTCTGACAGGGATCACAATACAGAGTCCTGAACAGAACAATATAGAACAAAATTCAAAGTCACAAAAAAAGACCAGACTTACTGGACTGACAGAGACTGGAGCAACCCCCGAGACTATAGCTCCCAGACACCCTGCTAACTCAGAAATGAAGCCACTCCCAAAGTCTAGCTTTGAGCCAAAGATTAAACAGGCCTATAAAACAAACAATAACACACGTGAGAAATGTGCCCCTTAGTTCAGTCAAGTATATGAGATCAAATGGGCAACACGTACCCAAAAGCAAAGACAAGAAAGTAGGAAGGGGCAGGACAAACGGACACGGGGAACCTGGGGTGCAAGGGGGAAGCGTGGTGACACATTGCAGTGATTGCAACCGATATTACAAAACATACAAATTATATTTATGTATAATTTTTTGAATGAGAAACTGATTTGCACTGTAAATTTTCACCTAAAGCACAATAAAATTAAACTAAAAATAAATAAAATGCTTTGCAAGGTGGAAAAGACCAAAAAAAGAAAAAAAAGGAACCCTGATGGTGTGTCCCTGAGGGGTATCAAATTTCAGAAGCAAAGATCAGGAACCAAAGGGTAATTTAAGAGCAATTCTATTCTTTATTCACATTTTTCTGCATAGTACTTACCACACCCTCTTTTCTTTCTGTCCCAGTTTTCCTCATTTTACTTCTCCTTTGCCTCCTACCAGTCCCCAACCAAGCCCTACCCTGAGTGCAAATCATGCTGTTTTTTGTTCTCTTCCCATTTTCCTCTCCCTGCTCCTGAAGATGCACACTGATTTAGCCTCTCCTGCTCAGGCCCCTGGAAACCCTGGTGGTGTACCGGTTAAGTGCTACAACTGCCAACCAAAAGGTCAGTAGTTCAAATTCACCAGGCGCTCCTTGGAAACTCTATGGGACAGTTCTACTCTGTCCTACAGGGTCACTATGAATCGGAATCAACTCTACCGCAATGGGTTTGGGGTTGCTCAGGCCCCTGGTGGCGCAGTGGTTAAGCCTTAAGGCTGCTAACCAAAAGGTTAGCAGTTTGAATCCACCAGCCACTCTTTGGAAACCCTATGGGACAGTTCTATTCTGTCCATATGGTCACTATAAGTCAGAATTGACTCGACAGTAACGGTTTTCTTTTTAGGGGGGCAGGGTGGGGGGGTTCAGGCCCCTGTCCTCCACCAGCTCAGGAATCCTGTGTGCTCCGGCTTAAAGTCTAAGGACCCTGCTTCAAATGAGGGAGGTAGGAGATGGGGCTGGGCTAGCAGATGCAGAATTCTCTCTGGCAGATGGGGTGTGGGGTACATATATGAATACTTTTTTTTTAAGGTAATCACATTTCACAAGATGTTCATGATTTTGAATTAAGTGTGAAAAATAAACTGCTTCATGGTAAATATGCGAGTAGAATCCTGCTCCCTCATTCACCAAAGAGGAAAATACAAACTCTTACCTCTGTGCACATGTGACAGAAGGAAGCCTCCATATTCTTTCCCTTCGTGTAGTAAGCACATACTACGTTTGTAATTAAAAAAGTAAAGGCAGAAAACTTTAATAGTTTTCAAAGTAAAGAAAAGCAGCCCCTACTCACATTACCCTTCCTCCTAGCATGCTTATCTTTCACCTCTGCTTTCTTTGGGGGAGTTCCATCCTTTGGCATGGATAATGAGACCAGCATCCTCTCCTGCTGTTCTGTTGTTCCAGGTCACAGAAAAACCCAGTCCAAGAAAAGGAGAGGAAGGGTCTCCCTTTTGGGACTGCACTCCCTGAGCAGAGTGGTGTCTGGGGCTAGTAAAGATTCCACCTTACTGGACTCTCCCCAAAGTTGTTCCCAGGACAGCCATTACCAGATGGACCCATGTCGCCCAAGTGAGGAAGGAAAGGAGCCCCCACCACCTTCCAGATCCCCTCTGCGGTCCCACAGAACCTTCATATACCTGTTGAATTATTTAGTGGGGGGGTGAGGGGGGCTTTCTGCAGCAAGTTCATTGGTAGAATTATAGAATTTACTCCAACTACAATGTTTTTTGATACTGTTTTTGTTATGACATAGTCAAAGAAAAAAAATACAAATTAAACTAACCTAAACATGAATTTTAAACATGAATTTAGAAGGAGCCCTGGTAGCACAGTAGTTAAGCACTCAGCTGCTAACCAAAAGGTCAGCAGTTTGAACCCACCAGCCGCTCTATGGGAGAAAAAGACCTGGCAATCTGCTCTCTTAAAGATTACAGCCTAGGAAACCCTATGGGTCAATTCTACTCTGTCCTATAGGGTCGCTATGAGTTGGAATTGACTCGACGGCACACGACAACAACAAAACGTGAATTTAAAGAACTCTAAAGTGACTCATGGTACATATCTTAATGCTGATCCCCAATTTTTAATTTGGTTGCATAATCTCCGTACTGCACATATGGGATAACTCACATGTCATGTCCCTATCAGAATGAATTCTCAGTTGTGGATAAAGTCATTAACGATCTGGTAACTGCTTTAAAAGGCTTTAAGTAGCATAACATTCTCTACTCATGTATTTTTAAAAAGGCTTGAAGCCCTGAAGCCTTGTTCTGCACTGTGAAGTAAGCCTGTGCAGCAGGATAAGGCACGGAGGATGGATCGGGCTGTTTGCTGTCTGGCCACTGGCAGGAGGAACACGGGGACAGTGGGAGCTGTTTTCCCTTCTGGGTCTCAGGAACCATCGGGTGCTGTCTCTAGGCTCTCTGGCCTCGGGGATTTCTAATGCCTGTACAGCAGATATGTCCCCCAACCACCCCACCCCCCTTCAGCAAATCAAGCTGATTGAGAGGAACTGTGCAAAGAGGCAGATGTGACCCAGTCTAGGAGGCTCAGGGCGAGGACGGGAGCAGATGGGAGTGTCGCCAATCAATCGCATTAGTGGGAGGGACCTGCCCTCTTCATATCCTAGGACCTTTGATGAGGTAGCATCTGGAGGTCAAGGGGGATGAACACCAAAAAGGTGTTCCTATGACTTTAAGTTCTTCTTTGAAAGGGCTCTTTTCAACTTCTTCAAAATATAGTGGTTCACACATTCCTAAGGTTTTTTTTTTTTTTTTTTGCAGAGTCCATCACTTCTGAATCAAGTTTTACCTCGGAGTTGACAATGCCCAAGTTTTTCAATACAGAATCCTCTTTTATGACATCAGCAGTGTAGGTGATGTACAAAAATCAAATCCACTGCCATCAAGTCAATTCTGACTCATTGCAACTCATTTGGGCAGAGCAGAACTTGGAAACATAGGGTTTCCAAGGCTGTCCGTCTTTACAGAAGTAGACTCCACATTTTTCTCCTGAGGAGCAGCTGTGGGTTCGGATTTTGGTTGGCAGCTGAGCACTTAACCACTGCACCACCAGGGAGTGCTTCACCATTGTCTCCAGGGTTTCCTTCCAAGCAGCTGACACCCATTTGCAAGTTTCAATGCCGACACTTTCCTGATCTAATCAAAAGAGATCAATGAAAGGTTCTCAGTGCCACCCGGGACTCATAGTCCTTTCTCAGAGGGTCCTTTATAGCTTGTGGACTGAATGAAACAAGAGAAGCTGCAGTTGCCCAATCATGCCACCAGGAAAAGCATCCATGGATCAAAAAAAAAAAAAAAAAAAACCCCATTGCTGTCAAGTTGATTCCAACTCATAGAGACCCTATAGGACACAGTAAAACTGCCCCATAGGGTTTCCAAGGGGGGTTTGGTGGATTCGAACTGCCAACCTTTTAGTTAGCAGCTGAACTCTTAGACAATGACAGCCCTGAATGACAGCCATGGCAAAATGCAGCCCATTTCAGAAGCATTGAAATGTGAAAAAATGTGCCTTTAGAATCAATAAAATGCTGGGGTATAATCACCTCTTAAGCTTCTGGCCTAAACTATAACTCTCCAGATACTGATACTAAAACCATCCTTGAATAAATTAACCTGAAGGTAGGACTTGCTTCTTTAAACCGTGAATTGGTGAGTTCATTAAAGTGTGTCTGTTGTGCATACACACACGCAACAAAAAAAGTAACTATATGCATTACAAAACTTAGCCCAATAACTATCTTAGCTTTACACACAGCAGCGTATGTATTCTAAACTGGGTTGGCATAACCTGCAAAGGTTTAGAAAGACTGGATAAGCTTCCAGATCTATATGGCTTTGTATAGATCCAGGGATCAGAGAAACAAAGGTGAAGCATACAAATGAGTTGCCCTCTGGGGTAGATGTAAAATTTTATAAGTTCCAGACATTTTTAAAAGGGGTAAGAAGAGTCTTACTACTGTAAGGCCATTCCTATAAACTGGGCTCAGATCAAAAAACAGTGGCTTTGGTGGAAATACCGGAAGCATTGCCAGCCCTGTGCCCTGGTCCAGCCTCACCAAGCCTGTAACCTCAGGGGCTATATGGGTCTGAAGCAGTAATTCTGCTCTCTTTGGGTGGGTGAGGAGCCCTGGGATGAAGAAATGAATGTAAATAACTTTGGGTAAATCCTATCAGAAATGTGGAACAACTCTTTTTTTTTTGTCAAGGTTTTGATGTTTGAGTCAGACATATGAAGTTTGCAAATAAAGCTTAAATGTTAATTTAATGAACTAACCGTGTTGGGGGTTAATAGTTTAGGGAATCCGCATGTGTTTACTCTTAAGTTTACTGAACGTTGATCAGAATCTAAACGATAAAAGTGTGTGATTTTTATGTGAAACTTACTAGACTGACAAAGTAATAAACTTTTGAGTCAAGCATACGAAAAATTCTGCTTTTGTTTACAGCTTTCATAATTTGAATATTGAAACACAAGTGACTGTGAGTAATCCTTTCTACGCACAAAGCCGTCCTCAGATAATAACAAACTCCACTCCACTGACGGAAAGATAGGAAACCTAGGGAATCCATTTTATTTTAAAGTAATTAATGAATGAGCCTTTTTGTCCCATCAGCTAACCACAATCTACTAAATAAACCCAATATGTAGAAAAACACTGTGGCACCCACTTACTGGCATCCGGGGTGAATACTTACATGTGTCGTGGGCACCACATCAGGAGTGTTCTCAGCAGTGGCAGAAGTGCAGCTGTGCAAGGAGAGGCCACCCCAGTAGTGAAGGGGTGAAGGGGATCTGAGAAATCAAGGCAGAGGAGGGAGGAGAGCAAAGGCAGGGAAGGATGAGAAAGGCCACGATGCTCCCCGCGAGCAGCAACAACTAACACTCTTACCCTGACGAGAAAGACAGTTGTATTATTCACTCTCCTGTCTGCCACAGGGCCCAACATAATGTCTATACATGACTGACAGATTCTGATTTACTTCCAAATCTGTCCAGGGGCTGAAAGAGGGCAGAGAAGGGAAGGAAAAGGCCACGGACATCAGCTAAGGAGCCACTGCAAGGTCCTTGCTCAGTAATTTGACTTGCATCATGTTCTATGACTTGGCATAGAAGAACCCTAGTACAGACAATGGTCTTGATCTGGTGATCTTCCATTTTCAACCTAAAAGCAAACTTCAAGGGAATCACTACAATTATGCATGTGTAAATCCTTGATTCTATAGCCAATAAAATCAAATTGTAAACATTACATGATTAAGAAAGTAGAAAAATATGAGCTCCCTCTAGTGGTTTACAACACCTTTAAATACCCTCAGATATTTAAAGGAAGTTTCTACTTTATTTTAATTTCTTTTTTTTATTACTTGCTTCTTTTTTCTTGGGAAATCCAAATCTTACAAACAGAACCCTACAAATATTCGTCCCAGTAGATGAGAGGAAGGGAGTGGGCCCGAGGCCAAATGCAATGATTCCAAAGTCACACAGCAAGTTTATCTCCTCTCCTCAAGGTCAATCGCAAGCTTAAGCACAATGAACAGAGACTGGGACAAAGAAAGACAACGGTATTAGGCGAAGAGAGTGAGCTGTAACTATGACATAAAAAGACTGAATTTTTCTCATTTCTAATTTCATTGCTGAAGACATTAAAAAGGATTCGTTCCTAAAGGGTTTTTGGTCTAACTTGAAAGGCCTCTGTGGCTATTCTGACAGTTAAGATTTGTCATGTTAAGATTTTCAACACTGTCATGTAAAGAAAGGTCTCATCACTTCATGATCACGCATCCTATTAAAAACTTGAGGTTATTTAAGGTAAAGATCAGGACTCACGGCTGAGATAGAAGGATTTTTTACTCAGTGTGGTAAACTTCAGCAAGGCCACCATTTACACTGAAGCTTCTAGCTGTGCTGTATAATGATGCAATACAGTACAGGGAGTTTACGGGTGAAAGACTCAGTACAAACAGGCGAAAGAGCCAAGGGCAGAGGAACCGAGGAGAAAGTGTGAAATATCTCCACTAAGAAATGTTATTAACAAATATGAAGCAGATGGTCAATGTAATTGGTACATAACAGATTACAGTGTGGCTGTGATACCATAGATTTTCTGACATTGCTAAGGGAGGTATTGTTTTTATCAGGTTAGCTCAGACAGTTCAGAAGGAAAAAAATCTTGTGGACTAACTATCAGGATAAGAAAGGACAAAAAATTATTCTTGAAACAGTGTCTCAAAAGATGGTCAACTAATCCAAAGTCTTTCAAAGATGATGGTAAAAATCTGAATTAAGTTTTGAACTCCTTAAGTTCAATGGCATTTTCTCTGATTTGCTTTAGTAAAAACAGGGTAGAAGCCTGAGACCAGAAGAACTAGACGGTGCCCGGCTACAACGGATGACTGCCCTGACAGGAAACATAACAGCAAACCCCTGAGGGAGCAGGAGAGCAGTGGGATACAGACCTCAAATTCTCATAAAAAGACCAGACTTAATGGTCTGACTGAGACTAGAAGGACCCTGGAGGTCATGGTCCCCAGACCTTCTGTTAGCCCAAAACTGGAACCATTCCCAAAGCCAACTCTTCAGGCAGGGATTGGACTGGACTATAGGATAGAAAATGATACTGGTGAGGAAACAGCTTCCTGGATCAAGTAGACACATGAGACTATGTGGGCAGCTCCTGTCTGGACGGGAGATGAGAAGGCAGAGGGGGACAGAAGCTGGCTGAATGGACACAGAAATAGAGGGTGGAGAGAAGGAGTGTGCTGTCTCATTAGGGGGAGAGCAACTAGGAGTATATAGCAAGGTGTATGTAAATTTTTATACAAGAGACTGACTTGATTTGAAAACTTTCATTTAAAGCACAATAAAAATTTAAAAAAAAGAAAAAAATTGGGTAGAAAATATGAGCACAAAAGCAGCTCTCGTATGAGATAGTGTCAACGTAAATAAAATCTATGGCTGGTTATTGGGTTTTTTAAATGCTGTATAAGTTTTACACTACAGAGGCATGCTATTGACAGTTTAAAATACATACAGTTAAATTCAGTATTTATAGTAATTTCTATAAAATGTTGAGCATCGGGTCTCTGGGCAGAATCAAAATTCTCTCCCACATCATTTTTTCTGTGGGAAAATCAGACTCAAATGAAACCTTTGATTTGTTAGAGGATTTCTCCTGCTTGGCACAAGGACGGCCTACTGGCTGGGTGCCCTTGACACTACTTCACCGGTAAACTGACTGAGGAGCACGTGCTTTTCACAAGATGCCATCCTATTCAGTGGTTTACTCAGGGGCCAGTGACATGCCAAATTATACCCATCAAAGCCCTTTAAGGGGCGCTTCAAAACCTCTAGGGAGCCCTGGTGGTGCAGTGATTGAAATGCTCGTCTGCCAACCAAAAGGTCAGTGTTTCAAACCCACCAGCCACTCTGTGGAAAAAAGACGTGACAGTCTACTTCCATAAAGATTTACAGCCTTGGAAGTCCTGTGGGGGAGTTCTACTCTGTCCTATAGGGTCGCTATGAGTCAGAATTTACTCAACAGCCGTGGGTTTTTTGGGTCAAAACCTCAGTTGACTTTCTCACTCATGGGGAATGAAGTAACACGTTTTCTTCACATTCTCTTTTCAGTAAGTCACCCTTCAGATCACAGAGCCAAAACACTACCATTTTATGACAGATATTCCAGAAGAGGGGGTGATATAAACAATAACAAAGTCAAGGAATCAGAAACCGTCAGCCAGCTGGTTTGTTGCACCTGGTTATTACTCTGATCATCATTCATGTTAAACTATACAATATGGCCCCTGAGGGCAGAGGCTATACCTTTTTTTCATTCCTCCCATACGGCCAGGATATTATGAATACGCATAATAGGGACTGAGAACCCTGGTGGCTTACTGGTTAAGGGCTACAGCTACTAACCAAGAGGTCAGCAGCTGGAATTTACCAGGTGCTCCTTGGAAACTGTGTGGGGAAGTTCTACCCTGTCCTATAGGGTCGCTATGAGTCAGAATCAACTCAGTGGCAACGGGTTTGGTTTTTTGGTTCAATAGGGATAAAAGATACTTGTGGAATAAATGAATTTTATATTTCAATTGGAAGAGGACTGGTGGTGCAGTGGTTAAAGTACTCAGCATAAATCTGCCTTGCTTCTCAGAGAGGATTTATGATGTACACAATTAAAGAGGAAAAATGGAATAACATTTTTCAAAAACATTTTTTTGATAATGAATAAAATATATTTACAATATAATATTCCTGCAAAGCTGTCATTTAAAATGAGTACAATTTAATGCACTCTACTATATGCCTGTTAATTTTAATTGAAAAAAAAATATATATATATAATGGTTTTTTGCTATTAAAAAATTTTTACCACAAATCATTTATGATGTTATCCTTATCTCAGAAATGGCAATTCTATTCTCTAAGTTGCTCAGGCCACACTTGGAAGTCATCCTTGATAACCTCTCTTTTGCTACATTCCGCCTTCCAATCTATTATCAAATCCTTCTAATTTTGCCTTGAAAATATATGCATAACCTGACCATTCTGCTAGCTCCACAGTTACTACCCTGGTCCAGGACACCACCAGTCTCTATCCTAGAGTACTGCCATGGCCTCCTAACTGGTCTCTCGGCCTCTGCCCTTATTCCCTTAGTCTATTCTCGATACAGCAGCCAGAGTGCCCCATTCACACACCAGCCACCCTCTCCTCAGAACCCTCCAGCAGCTCCCATGTCACCCAGAGTTAAGCCAGTCTTGCCCATGACCTTTAAGCCCTACATCATCTGCCTACCCACTCCCTCTGCTATATTTCTGGACTCATTTCCTTCTACTCATTCCCTTGCACACTCTAATCTGGCCACACAGGTCTCTCTGCTGTTCTTGAATCACCAGGCCCAGGCCCACCTCAGAGTCTTCACTGTGCTGCTCCTCAGCCCACACTGCTCTTCCTCTGGGGGCCTGGAGGGGAGTCCCTATCAGTTACTTCAGGTCTTGATGTCAACCTTTCTGAGAAATCTTCGCAAGCCACAGCCTGTAAAACTGTAGCCCTACACCCACCATGACACTTTCCAACTCCCTCCCTCACTTTACTTTTCCCCTTAGCATAGAGAACTGACTAACGTACTGTGTATTTTAATTGTGAATCTATTATCTATCTTCCCCCTTAAAATGTATACCGCACAGTGCAGAGGTTTTTCTTCTTTGCTCACTGCTGTGTTATCACTGCCAGGAAAAGTGTCTGGCACTGAGGAGGTACTCATAAACCCTGTTTGAATGGACTGAATGAATTACAATTCTCATTTACTGGAAGACTCTTCAGTTTCAGATGAAAAAAAAAAAAAAAAAGCTGCACTGGTGTTTTTGTCAGCAGACTTGGTATCTTTTTACCCAAAAGTTGATGAATACATTTCTCTCTGCATTCCCTAGCAGCAGGGCAAGTCTCCGGGTACCTTCTTCTCTCACTAGAGTACAGATAAGATGGGAAAAAAGAGGTGAGAACTTTTCTGATGTGCTCTGTGAGGGAGGCAGGGTAAGGATTACATTCCCCCCCCCCTCACGTACAGAAGGAAAGAACAGGTGCTCGGTGACGCTCAAGCACCAACTACAGACCCAGGGCTCATGAACAGCTGGGGCAGAGTTCTCATCCAGGGCTACTTCATGCAGACAGGTCAAGTGTGTGAAGTACCCTCCCTTGACCCCGCCACTGCTGGCCAATGGAAGTTCAGCCCTCTACCAGCCAGCACTGCGTATATGTTCTCGTGGCTACAGCCAACCCCTTCACAAAGGAACAAAATCTAGGAAACATCACAAACCTCTGATGGTGACCAGGAGTGCAGAAGAGTCACCAGGGGGCCCAGGGACACTCAGGAAAGGCATGTCTCTAGACCCCAAAGGGTGGGGACAACCTTTGTATAACTGGAGAAAATAAATATACAAACTTAAGGATTCCCCTTGATGGGCCCCAGGGGGCCACTCTGTCACTATTACCAAGATAGAAATGAAAAACAATTCTAAAAAATGAAATGCAATCTGCAGATGGGTTTGGTTTCAATGAGAAAGGGAAGATTCCACAGTTAGCAAGTAAATGTTGAAGAGATGGGTATGGTTATAAAAGGGCAACAAGAGGAATCCTTGTGGTGACGGAACTGTTCTGCATCTTGACTCTGGTGGTAGGTACACAAACCTACACATGGAATAAAACTGTACAGAATAAATACACACACATGAATACAAGTAAAATTGGGAAAATCTGAATGAGACTGACGGACTGTACAAATGCCAATATCCTGGTTGTGATATTGTACTATAGTTCTGCAAAATACTACCACTGGAGGAAACTGAGTAAAGGGTACATGAGAGCACTGTGTATTATTTCTTACAACTGCATGTGCATCTAAAATTACCAATAAAAATTCATGAAGACCACACCTTGCCATGGTCTGACTAGGCACATTCTCTCAAATCCCAGGGACCTAGCTGAATATGCCACTGCATACAATGGAGTGAGATATTTGAGACAGAAAATGTATTCAGCTGACACTTAATTAAAATCCGACAGATTTACATAAAGACTCCCCAACAGTCCTCCTACCAAGTCTACCAGAGTTTATATTCTGTATGCTATTCCTATCTCCAGCTAGAGTGGGAAAAGATTATCTTTATAAATAATAGAACCCAATCATATCTAGTTTTAGTATAATCATATCACTCTCAAGGTGGCAAAAATTAGCTACCTGATGCTTATCCCATTTCATGGTTTAATTAGAACTGTTAATAAGCAAGAATGGTATCATTTGATTAATGTCCCCAATTAGAGAATTGTTATAAGCAACATTCAGAATTTCATGATCACTTTAATGATTTCATTTTTTAAAGATTATATAGCTTTAAGTGATGCAAGAGACACTTAATGCTAAAAAAATCTAAAGCCAATAAAATAATGAAGTACAATATGCACAAAATGAAAAGTAACACTGTACTATTGCCAGCATAATTTATTTATACCTTATGGCTGTTTAGCTTCCTTTCTGTTGCTCTAGGAACACAAATTAGATTTTTAAAAATTGACAAAATACAGTCCATATATCTATTTATTCACTGATTTGACAGTGTCTGCAAAGTCACAGAAAAATGTCTTACCAGTGCCCTAGCTCTAGACTGACATTGCCAATTTTATTTAGCCCAAGAGTGGAGTCTGCACAGACTCTTCCATATTAAATTAATGTCCATCTAACATCCAATCCCTATTTCTGCCTGCAAATAATCTTTTACAAAATAAACTTTAAAAAATCTTCCTTCACATGTAAGTCATGATTGTGGATAATCAAGAGTCGAGCAGAGGGTGTTGGCTTGTTTTTTTTTGTTTTTTTGCTGTGTCTGTTAATGTCATCGTCTTTCACTTTGTATGGTTCCACCTTAGACCCCCACTTTCAGTTTTAGGATGCACGGCCTTAACTAGCTGGAACACCAGAGATGATCAGAGAGGCTCACGGCTGTGAATCTGATAACAACTCGGCCTGTAAGCTTCTCTTGAAGGAGAAAATGCTTTCTTGAACTCAGTGTGGGGAGTCCTCACTGTGAAGTCAAGTCCACGCCTGTGGGGTAGGGGCCATCCAGTGCAGTTCTGCTCCCAGGTGTGTTCCTGGGCAAGGCAAGTACACAGCCACGAGGTCCATGGGACAGGTGCCACACTGCTAAAGAAGCACAGTTCCCTTCCAGGCCAAGGGAACATCACATAAACCCAGTGGGTCACAAGCTCTCGATTGTGCTTTCCTTAAGTAGTGGCCTACACTGCAAGCTAGCATGGAAGTGTGGAGAAGAAGCATCAGAGCCCCTGCCAAGGAGGCCTCCCCCACCCCTGACACATTTACCACCCCAGAAAGAGTGGGTTGCAGCCCATAATCACTCGCTTATGTCAGTACACGATTCTATCACATTTACTTTTGGCTTCAAGTATCTAGGTCCTGTCACCCAACTAATGAACAAGTGTTATCTGGAAAGGGATGCAAACTCTCATTGTGTTGTGTTTTCCAGCACTGTGCACAGCTCTAGGCACAAGGAAAACAGACGTTAAGATGGGAGAGCAGCGTCTCAGGAGCCAGCAAGCCACAAGACAGGATCCCAGCTCTGCCCTTTCACTTAATAAACACTCATACAATGCTTAACATGTGCCAGGCACTCTTCTCAGCACTCTGCAAATACTGACTTATTTACTTTTCATAACAATGTTATGAGGGAGGTACTCTTACCCTGCCTTATTTTACAGAGAGGCTCAGTAATTTGCCCAAAGTCGCAAAGGGCTCTGACTGGACCATAATGCTAGTAGTAGTGCTGGTGAGAAGCAGTCATAATTTGGATATATTCTAAGATAAAGAAAATTTTTGGGTTGTGGGGGGAGACAGATGACTCCAAGGTTTTTGGCATTAGCAACTGGAAAGATGGAGTTGCCATTTATGGAAATAGGAAGTATTTTATTTTCATTCTCCTTATACATTTATTAAAACTATTTGCATTCTTCTTTACTAAAAATATCCCAGCGGGCAACTTCCACCTCCACTGACACGGAGTAACCCTTTTCAATCTGATTTTCCCACAGCCTTCTTCCACATACAGGTCTCAGCTTTATGTTAGGAACAACCTACCTGAGCACTGACCATGCACTTGCCACTGGGACTTGAGACTGAGGGTAATGCAAATATTGGATACGACACAGCTCCTACTCCCAAAGCACTCTTCAGCTGGGGAGAGAGAATTCATGGTAGAATACAGTCTGACATCGTAACATGATAGGGGCGCACAGAGGAGGGAAGACGTTAATCCCAATGGAGGAGACGAACAAAAACTTTGTGGGAAAGGTGATGTCTGAATGGTGCCTTGAGGATAAGGGGTCCTCTGACAAGCAGGAATTGGATGGGAGGAAATTCCAGGCCAAGGGAACATCCAAGACAAAGACATAGAAGCAGCAAATGCAAAACACAGCTGTGCCTGCAGTGTCCTGTGCTTGGTGAAGGGATTGGGTGAGGGGAGATCAGGGAGGGAAGACAGATAAGAGGCAGTTTAGACCTTAAACCCTTGCGAAGGAGGCTGGCCATTATAAGAAAAAGAGACCAGCAAAGGCTTTTCAGCAGTTTAGTGAGAGCATCAGAGCTGTGCTTTACAAATATTAAACTGGAGGCAGAGAAACTTAAGACAAGAAGAGCTGTGAGAGCTCAATGAAATGTTCCAAATAAGACATGACAACAGCAGACTCGTCCCAGGTGAATACAGCACCTCAGGAAGGAGGAGATTGATGGAAAAGGCCATCTGGAGGCAGAATCAGTGAGGAGAAGACTAAAGAGATACTCAAAGGAAAAGAGAAAAACTAAAAAGTGCTTCATGGTTTCAAAGTGAGTAACCAAGAAGATAATGATCCTATTTGGGGAGATGTAAACTACAGAATGAGAAGGAAGCACAGGGTGGGGTCCCAGGGAGAATGGGGTGCTCTCCTCAGAATGACTGAGACAGTGGTGCCTGTGGAACGGCCACGGGGAGATGTCTGTCAGGCAGCCAGAAGGCCAGACCCAGCAAGCAAAGGCACGGATTTATGAGTCAACTGCACAGGCAGGACAGCTATACAGCAAGAACCACTACCATGCTGTAATTACATCAAGGTTAAGCCCAGGCCTCTCCAAGAACTGAACTACTCAATACATCTTTTCCAGTGTCCTATCCAGCTTTTAATGTAATCTCTTCTAAAGATTTGACATTTGGCACAAAAGCAATGTTAGTGAATGTAAAAAAGAAAAAAGAAAAAAAAACCAAACCAAACCCATTGCTGCTGAGTCGACTCCGAATCATAGTGACCCTAAAGGACAGAGTAGAACTGCCCTATAGGGTTTCCAAGGAGCGACTGGTGGATTCGAACTGCCCAATGTTTAACCACTGAGCCATAAATACTGCACTATCTTAACCTAGAGCAAATTGTTTCCTGCTTCTATATTAGTAATATTTAGCTGTGTTTATTTTAATTAGCCTTCTTTATGTCTGTAGTAGTGCTTCTCAAACTCTCTATGGTGAAGGGCCAATTTTTTAAATTCCCAGTCTATTGTGGACCTATCCACGGCCCTACTGCACGTGAATGGAGTGCAACGTGCACCACATGCAACTCACCGTGCATGTCGAACACCACCCGAACTGGTCCATACCTTGTTCAACAAGGTGAACCCACTGATCATGTGCACGCCTGAGCATCCTGGCAATGTCAAACCGCCTTCCAAATTTCTGAAGCTTACCCCCGACTGTTGTCCTGACCTCATCGTGGACCAGTGACAAACACTGTGGACTGACACCAGTCTGCAGGTGATCACAATTCGACTGGCACTGGTTTATAGTCATTATGCAATTGTTTCTAAAAATGCAATGTTTAGTTTAAACAGAACTCAAGTTGAGGCATGAATTTTAAATACAGTAGAAAGCAGGTGTATGCTGCAGGGGGAAGGGAATGACAGAGAGGCTCAGGATACTATCATATCACATCTGGGCAAGATCCCCCAGGACACTGCAGAATGCAGCTTCTTAAAAAGGGCCAGTAGTCTGCCTTGTTTACAACATCCCTGGTATTCTGTTTCTCTTTAGTTTTCCATCAGTCTCTGTAATCATATCCAGAGAGCACATTATAATTAGATTACAAACTCACAGCTGGAGTATTATTTATTTTTCAGTAGAGAATACACATCAAATCCACAAAACAGATGCCTTCCAAAGACTCTAACTTAGACAAATGAGCAAATTTACTCGCAGGATCTTGCCACTGATGTGAGGATCCTTTGGTCCTGATTGGGGAGGGGGGAAGGGGACTGTCCAAGATTCTGATGATTATTCCCTGAGGATCTTTGATGGGCTATAATTCATGTGTTCAGTTTTCATTGTGAGCCATTAACGGTAGTGTTCCTTCATCTTCAAAGGCTTCATCTAACTTACTTCCATACCACAAATGATAACCATGCCTATCCTTTCAACCTACATGAAGACAGTCCAGAGATAATCATGGTCTCAAACCAGCATCCTGTGCTGACAAACAGGTAGGCTCACAAGATCACAGAATATATTTTTTGCAAGCAGGGTTGCTATGAAGCAAACTTTGCTGGCTGAAATTTATCCGTTTTTATGTTCAAGGAAAATGCTGTTGGCTGCTGTTGTGTGCTATGGAATTGATTCCAACACATAGCAGCCCTATAGGACAGAGTAAAACTACCCCACAGGGTTTCCTAGGCTATGATCTTTACAGGAACAGATTGCCAGGTCTTTTCTCCTGCGGAGCCACTGGTGGGTTTCGAACCACTGACCTTTCAGTTAGCAGCTGAGCACTTAACCATTGTGCCACCAGGGCTCCTTTAAGGAAAATGTAATTGAATGTTATTGTTCTTACTCCTTTTTAGTTCTTGTAACTGTAGGAATCAATGAGGAAGAGCTAATACAGAACAGAATTTCAGAATCATAAAGGCCCACAGGAATAGCCAACGGCTACTTTCTTGTTGCAGAGATGGCTAGCTGTTCATCAAAACCATGTCCTCTTCCTTCTGGGCACACAGCTGGACCACATTTCCGAGCCTCCCACTGCCTATGTGGCCTCCTAATGGCCATGCAGTTGATTTCCTGCCAATGGAACATGAGTAGAAGTGATATGTGCCCCTACCAGGCCTAGACCATAAAACCTTCCCTCTCGCCACCCTCCATGTCTTCTTCCCTTCTGCCAGGTTAATGCAGATAAGCAAGCAAACCTTGGAAGGTGGAAGGAGCATGGAACACTGCTTAGGGGACCACCTGTTTTAGTCTTTATGTGAATAAGAAATTAAATTCTCTTGTGTTTGGGTTATTAGATATTTTGAGACTTATTACAGCACATGGAGCCCCGGTGGCACAGTGGTTAAGACCTCGGCTGCTAACCAAAAGGCAACAGTTCAAATACACCAGCCACTCCTTGGACATCCTATGGGGCAGTTCTACTCTGTCCTATAGGGTCGCTATGAGTCAGAATTGACTCGACAGCAACGGGTTTGGTTTTTTGTTTTGTTTTTGTTACAGCACCTAGTTTTAACTAATCTACTCTCCCACTTTGCACAAAGGAAAATGGAGACCAAAGTGTCTAGTTTACAGTAAAGAAAACCTGCCTTACTAAAGTACCACTTACACTGAGACTTAACATGATGCTCTTTTTGGTGACAAGACGCAAAGACTTTGCAAATCTAAGACAAATTCTTTCTGGAGACAGTAAGTATTCTCTTAAACATAGCAACGACCATGTGAATAACAGAAAGCAGGAAATACCCACTTTCAAGTGCTCCTTTGGAGCATGCTTACAAGTTTGTCAAGGCACCTACTTAATGGAATTCCTGTGCTCATAGGTTTTCATTCTGCCTGAAACAAAATAAAACCAAACAACCCAAAAAGCAAAAGAAAGCTTGAATGTTACTTGATCATCTCAAACTCTGCAATCCATGAGGTCCATAGTATACGTGCTTCACTCAAGTGAACGCAACCCAGGGAGCAGATACACAGGTGGACGCTCAATAGGAAATATTGGGAGTACAGCCCAAGCCAAGGAATGAACAAACTCAGCCAGGGGCTATGATGGGAGCCATGATATACAGGAGCTCACCTAGGGGTACAGCTGAGGCCAAGGAGTAGATAAGCTTACCTAGGGAAGGATTGAGGGAGAAAAGAAGCATGGGAATGAATCCTGAGAAAAAGAAGCCCAGGTAGCAGCTCAGTAAGAAGGTCAAGAAGGAGTACGCAAAGGGATAGGAAAAAAACTAGGAGACAAAGCTCTCATAGCAGCCAAAGAATGAATTTCAAGGAGAGTCATTTACCTCAAACAAGCTCTGTCCACAGATCATGTTTATTCATCCTCCCATGCTTTTGTTCAAGCAGTTCTCCACATGGATAGTGATAACAGTTCAAGTTTCTGTAATGGTTGTGTGAACACATTTCTAATTAAGAGCACATTTTCTACCCAGTTTTGAAGACCTGGATTCTCAGGGAAAAAATCCACAGAAAATTTCAAACAGCAGTTTTGTTAAATTTCCAAGTCAATATTCTTTAACTCCCTCAATTCCACCCTTTTCCATGTAAATTCTGAGACATTACTACAAAGTGGTAATGAAATCATGGCTGCAACGGTTACTGCATTTGTAGTCCACCCTATAACACTCATACTGGCCCTGTCTCCCCGGGGCCCTAGAAGCCAGAAGAGTTTCCGCAGGACACCCCCTCCCTTCTCCAGGTGCCTGTGCACTGATTATATACAGCATAGTTGGCCCAGTCATGAAAGGGGGAGGAAGTTGGGAACACGGGTTCCTTCATGCCGAAGATTCACAGACATGCATTTCCAGCTCATCCAACTGCCGGTCGGGCTCCTCCTGCCTCTCACAGGTACCTTAGACTCAACACAACCAGAAGCAAATTCAAGATCTTTTGCCAGGACACAATCTTCTTTCAATGTACCTATCTCAGTGACTGGCCCTTCATCCAAGATAGAAACCTACAGTCGCTCAGGACATCGCCTCTCCCTTAACCTCCTCCACATCCAGTGCATCACTGAAACCTCTGAATACTGCTTCCAACATGTGTCTCTCTAGAAGAGCCACTTCCTTCCTGGGTCCAAGCTACTATCTTCACTGCCTGCCCTGATCCAAGCAACCAGGATCCCTCTCCTGGGCCAGTGCAGTTACCACTTAATGCATTTCCAATCTTGACTGCTCCAAAACATCCTCCACGCTGAGCAAGAGTGAGAAACATCTTCCACACTGAGCAAGAAAAGGGTTGTTTGGGTTTTTCAAACTGAAAATGTGATAGGCACTACCTCTAGCCATACTCTCACCTCTTGTCCCATCCTGATCAATGGCTTCTCATGGCTCTTCAATGAAGAAAGTGTCCTGGATATGGCCTGTACAGCCAGGTCATCTGGCCTCTGTGTCCTCTCCAGCCTACACCACATACCTCCCTACATCTGTGATTGTCCTAGAGACTTCATGCTCCCTTGGCAGGTCTATTTTCCTCTCTGTCCAAAGCATCTCCTCCATAGTCTCTCTTCCTCATCCTCATTTCAGACCCCATGTTAGTGTTTATCGCTCTTCAAAAATGCCTTCTCTCTGACCCCCAATAAGTTAAGTTCCCCTACTCTACCCTCAAGTCATTTTATATCTATGTGACTATTCAGTGCTTTGTGTCCCCTCTAGATGAAGTTCCAAGAGATCAGGGACCAATCCTGCTTCTGCTCAGGGCCCAGTACAAAGTGTGGTAAGGGCCCAAATATCAGCTGGGTGAACATCCCTCAGGAGGCACAGTCAACCCCACTTCAATGAATATACCTGTAATTTGGGGAAGGGAGCAGAGTACAAAGGGACTGGAACTATTAAGTAGGGGAAAGATAGTTTACCTCCCTTCTTTCCTGTTTCCACATTCCTAAAATAAATTTGCAAGTGATCGTGGCTCAGGAGGGAAGTGGATGTATTTAGGCACAGCAGAGGCCCAGTTTTCAAATGTGCGCCTCTCCATTGCAAGGTTTTCTTTTTCTGTTTTCATCTCAAAATGCCAGCAACTTTTAAGAAATCTAATAGAGGTTGGTCACTTCAAACCCGGACTTTCTGGAAATCACTCCTCCCCAAATCCAAGTCCAAGGATCTGCTGCCAATGTGATGTGCCAATATCACCTCTTCACTTTGGATTCATTTTGTTTGTTTTGCAACACTTCCATCGTCAAATGACAACATTCAACATATTCTAGCATATTCACATAATATACTTAGAAAATATTAAGTAAAAAAAAGTCATTAAAATCAGCACACTTAGATGAAAATCCAGTGATAAAAATCTTGAAGCTTTAAAAAGACTGCCAACTTATCTCTTTAGTCAGGGATATGGCTAACATATGGACTGTAAAATCATCTTTCCCATTTTAGATTCACTTTCAGAATTAGCAACATACTAATTGTACTGTTCTGCTACCAAATCTTTAAATATCTTCATATTTTATTAATCTATCTAATTAACCATGAATTTGACAATTTATTCACTGGACTTAGAGATGTAATATTTATGATTATTTTTATAATGCTAGAAACAGCACATCTGTGGAGTATTGCAGCTCGGTGCCAGCCATGGTAGAGTCATCAGCATGCACACTGACATGGTAATACGAAATGATTAATTAACAAGTTAAAGAAAAAAAATAAAACTGTTAAAAAGCACCAGAGTTGGGAAACAATTTCAACAGACTGGAATGATTGAAAAACTACATTGAGAATACATACTATATGTCACAATTTAAACAAAGTTTAAAAGAGGCAAAACTAAATGGCAATAAAAGTTAGGAACATGATTACTTTTGGATGGTAGTGACTGGGAGGGGTAGAAAGGGCTTCTGGTAAAGCGTTCTATGTCTTGTGAACGTGTTCACGTCAGGAAACTTCATTGAGTTTGACACTCTTAACCAGTGTCTCTAAGTACATTACATTCAGTAAAAGTTTCCTTAAGATACTTTAAATATCCTATAAATATCACAGAATATGCCATCTATATTCTTATTTCAGTCCTATTTGAAGTGATAAGTATTAGTAGAGGTCTCTTAAATTCTCTTAGAGTCTAAAATAATTTCTAATTTACTATTTGACTTTAATGATAATGGGAAAACAGTATATGTTTAAAAGGATATAATACAGACATATTTATATAGGCATATACATATGGCACATACAATGGCTATAATACACACACACATACACTCCATGCTACGCTTTAGTGGGTTGGAATAAAGTTATATAGGATTTACATTGCAGATTTATGGATTCATCTATGCAATTGATTTCTGAGGAAGATTGTCAAGATTTCTTCAATGGCTTCAATTTCAAAATGTCCCTTATCAAACTAAACTATGACAATATGTCCAGCATGCTTCTCATAGATCCTATATTAGGTTTAGCATTATGTTAACAAAATAGATTTTGTCGTGAACTACAAATAAATTAGAATACATATAATGATAATGCAAACATAAAATAAAATATGCTGTAAACTAAACAGAAGATGAAGCACTCTTCTTCAATTTATAAGTGAATATAATATATTGAGAGTATACAAAATGACCTAAATTCAATTTTTTTTTCCAGACACAAAAATATCATTACAGGAGAGTAACGTCAACAAAATGGTGGTGTAGCCAACTCCAAACTCTCATTCCTCACAAAAACATCAAAACAACAAGCAGAAACTCTCAAAATCAACTTTGTCAAGCCTCTGGAAAACAGTCAAAGGTTTCAGCAACCATGTGAAGGCTGAATTAAGAAAAAGGCAACTTAAAAATCGTAGGAAAGCTTTGTGGTGTTTTTCTTGTCCTTCCCCCACCCCTTCCCTAACTTGGTGGCAGTTTTAAAGATGGCAGCCCTTGTTCCCAGTGTAGGACTCTGGTGCCTGGTTCCAGAGGGAGCTGAACAGATCTTATTTGCAAATTACTGTATTTGTATGTTTTAATCTATCTGAAGGACTCACGCAAGGTGCTTACCTCTGTTTCATCTAACTCAGAAACCACTCAGGGCACAAAAGCCATGGGTGCTGCTTGAAAACACTGTAAAGCCAACAAAAACCTGCAGCCACTTGAGGCAAAAGATTATTACTGAGACATACAACAGACTGCCTAAAGCCTAGGAGGAAGAGCCAGGGAGAGAGTTTCATTAGGAAATTAGGGCATTTAAAACTTCCTACATATTGTGGGAAATTTAGAAAGCTATGTGCATGCCCAGTACAGGATATAGGCTAGAAAGCATCTGAAAAGACTCTAAGCTTTCACAACTGGCTGATCTCTAGGCTCAGTGCAAGAAGGGAGTGAAGACCAAGGCAGAGTTGTCTATTCAAGTCCTTTACCCATTTTATGATTGGGTTATTTGTCTTTTTGTTGTTAAATTGTCTAAGTTTTATTTATATTTTGGTTATTAAATTCTTATCAGGTATATGGTTTCTGAAGACATGGCAGAGTTGTAAATGATCTGGCTAAGTGTTAAAGGACTAACCCAGCACAGGTCAATCCACAATGACTGGGAGAAATGTTTTGTTTTGTTTTGAGCTCCTGGAGTTCAAGGAAAGCTCTGTCAAAACACTACATGAACACAAGCTAAGCCTTTAATTATCAAGAATAGCAACACCTTTTGAAAGAGAAAAATGTGATTTCCAGAGTTATCACATTATAATATTTAAATGCCCAGTTTTTAACAACAACAAAAAAAAAAAACCACTAAGCATATGGAGAAACAGAAAAACATTGCCCAGTTAAAGGGGAAAAAACAAACTGACAGAAACCATTCCTGAGGAAGCCCAGATATTGGACTCACTAGACAAAGACTTTAAAAAATAATTGTCTTAAATATGGTCAAAGAGCTAAAGAAAAACATGAATAAAGAGCTAAAGTAAGCCAGAAAAATGATGTATGACCAAAATGAGATTACCAATAAAGGAATAGAGACTATAAAAAAGAAACCAAACAGAACTTCTGGACCTGAAAAGTACAGTAACTGAAATGAAAATATTTATTGAAGAGAGTTGACATCAGATTTGAACAGACAGAAAAAAGAATCCATGAACTGGAAAACAGAACAAATGAATTATCCAGACTGAGGAGTAAAAAGAAAAAAGAACGTGGAAAAGTCAATAGAGCCTAAGGGACCTGTTGGACTCCATCAAGCAGACTAACAAATGCATTCTGGGAATCCCAGAAGGAGAAGAGTGAAACCTAAATAAATAGAAAGACATCCTGTGTTCATGGATTGGGAGACTTAATATAAAAGCAATATAAGAGTCAATACAATCCCTACCAAAATCTCAAAGGTGTTTTTTGCAGAATTGGAAAAATCTATCTTAAATGTCATATCAAATTTCCAAAGACCCAGAATAACCAAAACAATCTTGAAAAAGAAGAATTAAGTTGGAGGACTCACACTTCTGATTTCAAAACTTACTACAAAGCTACATTAATCAAAACACTGAGGTACTCACAAAGGACAGACACATAGACCAGTGGAACAGAACTAAGAGCCCCAAAATAAATCCTCACACCTGTGGTCACCTGGTTTTCCACAAAGGTGTCAAGACCATTCAATAAGGGAAAGTACAGTCTCTTCAACAAATGGTGCTGGGAAAACTGGATATCCACATGCAAAAGAATGAAATTGGACTCTCATCTCACACCATATACAAAATTTAACTCAAAATGGATCAAAAAACCTAAATTTAAGAGCTAAAGATTTAAAGCTTTTAGAAAAAAACATAGGGCCAAATCTTCACGACCTTGGATTTGGCAATGGTTTCTTAAATAGGACACCAAAAGCAGAGGCATCAAAAGAAAAAGTTGAATAAATTAGACTTCATTAAAATTAAAAAACTTTTATGCACCAAAGGACACTATCACGATAGTAAAAAGACAACACAGAAAATGGGAGAAAATGTTTGCAAACCATATATTCGATAAGAATTTTTATATCCAGAATATATAAAGAACTCCTACAACTCAACAACAAAGTGACAAATAACTCAATGAAAAAGTGGGAAAAGGCTACAATAGTCATTTCCCCAAAGAAGATAAACAAATGGTTGATAAGCACATGAAAAGATGTCCAGCATCATTAGTCATTACAGAAATGCAAATCAAAACCACAATCAGATACCACTTCACACCCACTCTAGTGGATATCATCAAAATGACAGCTAACAAGTGCTGGTGAGGATGTGGAGAACTTGGAATTCTCACACATTACTGTGGGGAACATAAAATGGTAGCCACTATGGAAAATGGTTGACAGTTCCTCAAGAAGCTAAATATAGAATTATCATATGATCCATTATTTCCACTCCTAGGTATATACTTAAACAGATATTTGTATGTGAATGTTAACAGCCAAATGTGGGAACAACCCAAGTGTCTATCAATAAATAAGTGGATAAATGAAACTGGCTCTAAACATACAATGGAGTATTATTCAGCCATAAAAAATAATAATAATAAAGTTCTGATACATGAAGATACTACACTAAGTGAAACAAGCCAGACACAAAACAACAAATATACTGTTCCACTTAAAATAAAATATCTAGAGTAGGCAAACGGATAGACACTAAGTAGATGAGAGTTTACCAGGGGCTGAAGAGAGGGGAAATTGGAGAGTTATTGCTCAATGGGTATAGAATTTTTGTTTGGAGTGATGAAAAATTGGAAATAGTGGTGATGGTTGCACAACATTTTTAATGGAATTAATGCCATTGAACTGTACACTTAAAATGGTTAAAATGACAAAATTTATATGTGTGTGTGTGTATATACATATATAATCTCCACAATAATAAAAAAATTTAAATAGTATTAGAGAGTTCTGGGTTTCCACAGGATAAGAGAGTCACCAAATTCCAAATCTCTCCACATATCTTTTAAAAAACCAGATCAATAAGGGGAACACATGAAGCTATCCATCACTCATGCTTACTATATAACTAGGAGACAGGGAATACCATGAATTTCATGTTGCATGAAAATAGGAAATAAACACTCAAATCCAGCAAGACCAGCTCCAGAGCCCACATCTTAGTGGTAAGTCAGAGCAGATACTGAGAAAAAAAGCGGAGAGGGGAATGGAAGTCTAGGGATGTTGGAACACAGACAAAATCACACCCAGAAAGAGAAATTTCCATCTTGACTGAGAACGCACTGAGAACAGGTTTAAGACCTGGGGTATCAGAATCTCCTGGAGAATCAAAAGGATAGGGCTTGAAAGTGCACAGAATCAGAGGTGGTAGTCTTAGGAAACACTATTTCTGGAGGGATTACCTTGAAGGTGGAGGCAAGCCCTGAAGACTGGCAATTATGGAAAAAAGAAAACAAGAGTAAGAAATTTAGATTGCTACAGAAATAAACACAATCCCCACACCTTTCACCACAAAGAAGGTACTCACTAAAGAAACGACACTGTATTATACCAGCAGAAGGGAGCATTCTTCAACAAAGAAACTGAGTAAGTCATCCAAATCTCTTATCATGCAACTAGAACTACTATTACTGCTCCAGGAAAATTATACATTTCAAAATGAACAAAAACAACAGACCACATCCATACAAAGTTACTATAAGACTAAAAGAGATATTCCGGATCAAGGTATTTCAGTTTGGGGTTTTGTTCCTCCAACAAAATAAAAATACATACATATATACATCAAAGAAACAAACAATAACCAACCAAACAAACAAGACATGAACCGGATAAAAATTACAAGTCAATATCCAGCCCGGAATTAAATAACCTTAAATAAGCATTCATAAATTTGAAAACAAAAACAGAAAACCTTCGAATTAGAACTAGAAAAACGCAGAACAGAAATGTCAAACAAACAGAAAGATGTCAAATGACAGTGACTGAACTTAGTAAAGAAACTGAAGAGAAAGACAAATTTATCTTAGAAATGAAGATTAATTTACAAAGTGGCCAAGAGGGAATGGCTACAAATGAAAATATAATAAGTGACATTAAGGAAAGGCTTGAAAAGCAAAGAGGAAAAAAATACAATAAATAAAGATATAAAAATGAAAGAAAATGACTGATGGGAAGACAAGCAGGAAAGATCCCACATACATATAACTGGAGACCTTGGAGACAGACGAAACAATGGAACAGCACTAATATTAAAACCTATAATTTCGGGTTTTTTTTTTGGTCATAATTAAAGAAAACTTCCCAGAAATATACCGAGGACCTGAAGCTTCATTTGAAAGGTCCCACTGTGTATTTGGGAAAGTTTATCTGAAATAGTCAACTCTGAGATATATGCCAGTAAAACTATTCAATTTTAAAGATAAAAAAAAAGGTAATACAAACCTCTAGGCCTCCAAGCAAAACAATCGAGACACTTATTTACAAGAGAAGGAAAATAAAACTGGTACCAAACTCTGACAGCAACAAATCAGGACAACAGTGGAATGGCACTTTCAAGAAACTTTAAGAAATCTGAACCAAATTTTGTACCCAGTCAAGCTGTCTTCCAATCATCAATGTTACAGAAAAAAAAAAAAAAAAAACCTTCTAAACATTCAAGAACTTAAGGACTCTTCCTGAAGAATGTTCTGCTACTCGAACTGCACAGTTTTCTAATCCTTATCCCTTGCACAATTCTTTTCTGGAAACTACTCCATTCTGAATGTAAACTGATCTCTTTCAGAAGTGGGAGACTTGCCTTTTCCTAAACTTTCTGGGACAGAAAGCAGGTTAGGTTAACCCCTGTAAGACCTTAAACTAATGCAAAATAATACGAGAAAAATGGTTGTTGACAAAGTCATATTTAAATAATTATGTACTAATCATTAATTCTGAGGCACAGTGTTATTTGACAGGGTCCTGGTGGTACAGTGGTTAAGCGTTTGGCTCCTAGTCAAAAGGTCAGCAATTCGAATTCCTCAGATGCTCCTTGCAGGCCCTATGGGGCAGTTCTACTCTGTTGTATACAGTTGCTATGAGTCGGAATCAACTCAATGGCAACAGGTTTGGTTTTGGTTTTGGGTCATTCAACAAAACATATATTTCCCATTAATTGACAAGCTTTAAAGCCAACTCCCTAATTCAGTACTCCCCAAGGACAAAAGCAGCCCATTTAGGTGGCACTGTTGGGACCAGTGGAGCCTTGGTTGCTCAGTGGTTAAGAACTCGGCTGCTAACCAAAAAGTCGGCTGTTCAAATCCACCAGCTGCTCCTTCGAAACCCTATGGGGCAGCTCTGCGCCATCCTATAGGGTCACTAGGAGTCGGAATCGACTCAACAGCAAAGGGTTTGGTGGTGGTGTTTTTTTTTAAATTGGGACCAGTAATTTCTCAGTTAATAAAAAAAAAAATTAGCTAAAATGGGAAATCATAAAAAAGTCTCTCTTTAGTATTTTATCTCAGCAAATATTTAAAAGTACATTTACTTGTAAATTCTTTTATATAGGGCCAAGGCCTTCCCTGTGATTAGCATCTGGTGTTGGAGTCACCCACTGCCTTCCATGCATAAATAATACCCATAAGACAATGTCTAAGCTTCTCAGGTTTGTTTTCTTTAAAGAAGAGTGAAAACTTAAAAGACACTTGTGAAGCAATGTGAAAACAGAATCTGGAAGCTGTCCATATTTTATGATCTCTCCCCAGTCTTTCATAATTGCCTTGTCTTTATCCAATCTGAGAGCAATTTGTCTTTATGGAGTCTTTCCAAAGGTTTTCACAGAAATGTAGGCTCTATCTGTTTTAACACACACATTTCATCACTTTTCATTCCATTTAATTAAATTATGCCAATTACAGTAACAAAAATACCACATATAAACAGACTTGGGAACAAAATGCCTCTTGGTGAGCACTTAACTCAGTGAGTGGATGTCTTAGGCTGGGTTCTCTACAGAAGCAAAACCGGTGATGCATATACATATAAATATGTATATAAAAACCAAAAAACCAAACCCATTGCCAGTGAGTCAATTCTGACTCATAGCGAACCTATAGGACAGAGTAGAACTGCCCCATAGGGTTTCCAAGGAACGACTGACTTGTGGATTTGAACTGCCAACCTTTTGGTTAGCAGCCTAGCTCTTAACTGCTGCACCAGCACGGCTCCAAATATATATAGAGATTTATTTCAAGGAAACTACTCACACAGTTGTGGAGGTGGCAAGTCCCAAATCTGTGGGGTCAGGTGTCAGGTTTCTCCTGGCTTACATGGTTATGGGGGCTGATGAACCCAAAACTGGCAGGTCAGGAGGCAGGCTGCTGGCTCACATTCCAAGAACCACAGGTCAGAGGATGGTGGGTCAGATGCAGGATCAAGATAAACAGCAGGCTTTGCCAGAACATGCATACATACTGTATGCAGGCCACACCCTTTCAATAATTGGTTGTTCACATCAGATCACAAAATGGAGGATGATTACGTAACATCTGCCAAACCACTGAGAATCATGCCTAGCCAAGTTGACACATAACCTTAACCATCACAGTGGACTTCTGCCTCGTTGCCTCCACCCTCACCCCACCCAGTAAGGGCCTCTGCCAGTTAGGGCATTGCAAGAAGGGAAAGGAAAGGCCTGGGTCATCTGGTGAAGGAGGTCAGAAAACAAGGCTCTACTGCACTGTAATTTATCTCGAGGACAGTTCTGTGCTCTCTATCTGACAGCATATCCAGAGCCAGGAATGTATTTTAGTCAAGCCTGGCGTATTTTAAGCATGCAACACATATATATTCAACAAAAGAATTTCCCTTGACTGACACCATTAGGAAGACACACAAAAAAAACATTTTACTTGGATGAAAACTGAAGAAGCAGACAGTTGTAGAAAGACCAAGAGATTACCAAAATTATCAGAGGATGAAAAGGAAAAAAAAAAAACCCAGTTGAATAATTCTATTCAGAAGTATCCTATTCCAAAAGATGAAAAACTTATTTACTCTTCCAGGAACCCAACACATGCCCAACACTGGGAAGTAGTGACCAGATGAATAAATTGGTTGGTTGTGGTTCTTTCCTAGAGTTTTTAAACTGAATTCTCTGAATTTAATCAAACCTTTCAATTAGGTGAAGAGGCCTCTATAGAAGCAGATTTTTTTTTTTTCTTTTCTGAAACAACAATGACAAGAATAAGTAACAAAGCTTGAATACTTACTCTTGCCAGGCACTGGTGTAAGCATACTGCATGCATTTAATCCTCATAACAATTGTAGGAAGTAGGTACTGAACTCATTCAAAGGCAGTCAATGGTATAACCAGGATTTGAACCCAGAGCCCATGTTCTTAACCACTATACATACTGCCTAACATAGTTCACCTTTTCTTATATGTAATTTTAATATTTTGCCTAAGGGTTTCATCAGTATATTATGTCCCAAAGGTACGACATCAAAGTCTTCTCTATCAGTCTGAGACTAGCTTAAAATAATCCAGTGAGCAAGTAGGTAGAGTATGGATGAAACGAGATTAGCCAGGAGCTGGTAACTGTTGCAGATGGGTATGAGATCACAAAGGTTCATTATACTGGTCTCTACTTTTGTGTATGTTTAAAAGTTTCCATAATAAACATTACAAATGGGTGAATTAAAAAAAAAAAAGTCTTCTCAAAAGACAGGGAACAGAGAGAGAGAACATAAATGTGGTGTTAAAAATTGGTGAATTCTGATAAGGGGTATATGGGAATTCTCTGTATTATTCTTGAAACTTTTTTGTACCTGTGAAACTATTTTTTAAAAATAGGAAAAATAAACCTTGTGAGTCACAGCCCCAAAGAACCCGAGAGGCTCGGTGAGTCAGAGAAACCTTCAGTCATTAAAAATAGCTGAGAATCAATTGTTTCTAAGCAGATCTGGGGGGGAGGTGTTGGGGGCAACAAAACATGATAACGTAAAATCTTTTTAAGAAACTGCAATTAAATGATATTTTCAAAACTATCAGTTTAGCAAGCATGGTGCAGACAGGCTTGCTGGTCACAAGAACCAAAGGTTTAGAAACTCAGGGTGATTTCTGGGGTAAGTCATTCATTCATTTTCACCTTAGGAGTAAAGAACAACTTCAGTAGGTTAATTGTTAGCATTTAGTATGTCTAATGTGGGCATTTTGCCAGGTTCAGAATTATTGGAAAACTGTGTATGCATTTAATGTTAAAATGAAATATCTAACATTTGGAGGATTTTAGACCACTTCTCTTTTTTTGGAATTGGAAATTTTTGTGTAATTCTTCATTTAAAGTAGTGATCCTTTGCTTGAAATTATACCAAGGAAGTGAAATAAATTCGTCTCAAAAGTGAGGGTAGATTACCTAAGGAAAAGTATTTGGATATTGATTTAATCCTGCAGGCTGAACTTTATGACATTGGTGATATTTTAGCATTTTTAACCTACAAAAATGTCATTTTCCTACTGTTTCGCTAATAGATTGGTAGGCTATTCTCTTGGTCAGCCTCTAAGAAATTTCTGTAACTCTCTTACAAATAAAAGTAGTGTTCAGGTGTCATCAGCTTTTAAAAAAAAAAAATTTTTTTTTTTTTAGCTTTTAAAGGCAACGCTAAAACAAAACAAAGTCAAACAAGCCCGTTGCCCTTGAGTGGATTCCGACGCCTAGTAGCCCTACACGACAGAGGAGAACTGCCCCATAGGGTTTCCAAGGCTGTAAATCTTTACGGAGGCAGACTGCCACATCTTTCTCCCACGGAGCAGCTGGTGGGTTGGAGTCACTGACCTTTCAATTAGCAGCCTAGCGCTTGGCCACTGTGCCACCATGCAACATGCAACACTAGGTGGCAGTAAAAACACAAAAGTTGTGACATAGGATGCTGAGTTCTCAGCATATACTAATGAACATTTTTGCCATTACTCAATTTTATGCGACACTAAATGAAGCTTTCAAAAAATCTCCGAAGAATCAAAAACCTAAATAAAAATTAAAGTTTTCTGGCTGTAGGAATGTGACCCAGAAAGGCTATTTAAACAATATACTCACAATTTGTGAGGTTTTATTAAATGGAAGTAGTTTTAACTTGAGCAGGGTAGAAAATTGAGTTAAACTATGAAAAATTGTGAAAGAAAATGGTCTTAAAATATTTACACACGCCCAGTGTCCCAACAAAATATATTCCCAATTTATTTAAATATATTTTAACAAGTCAATGGATAGATGTTAGCCAATACACGTTTTGGATACTTCAAGGTCAACATGCAAGGGTCAACGAATGGTTAATATATATATATGTTGATATATCATCTAAAAAATGTATATACTTTATCCGATATCCTTGATATATATTTATTGTACCTTGCCAGAGAATATACTGTAGGTCGAAGAAGATAAGAGAACTTAAATTTAAAAGTGTTATTTCACAGTTGAGGTTGTTTGAGATGTATTTTTAATTTGAACAATTGTCTAAACATTAGATCTTTCTTAATATGTAAATTATGCGAACACTAATACCCAACATCAATTTTCTAAAACTTACATTTTTAAAGTCGTACTTTGTTAACAAATTCTAATTGCCTAAATGTATTTTAGATGTCACTTAATTTAGAGAAAGAGACTTCAAAATAAACATCTCAGTTGTCTTTTTTCATCAAGAAGTTCATATATATATTCATGGCTTCTATTTCATGGCTTTTTTTAATCACGGATATTTCTACACTTCTACAGATCATGAACAAACATCTAAAAGCGCAGCGTGCTATTTTCTAATATCCTAGTAGGTAAAACTTTTTTTTTTTTTTAACACAATAAATGCTAACACTTTTCTTGACTATAGGAAAAAAATAGAGGGTAAAATAGAATTTTATTTTAAAATTAATTTTAAGGTTCTGTTTCCTTATCTGAAAATACACTTGCAGACCAAACAGACCCACTCACAGACAGAAACATGTTGATGTGAGCCTCTGGTGACTTTGATAAATCTTCTCTAACATTCTGGATTCGAGTGGCAGCACGACTTTGCAAACTTCTATGGAACTAAACCAAAAACTCCTGTTTTCGAATTTATTTGTAAACTTTTCTACATTTTGGATTCATTACAAGACCAGATGGCATTCAGCTAAGGTCTCAGGAACACTAGAATAAAATTAGTTAACTTAGTAATTTTGGGTTACTTCTAACACTTTTTCTGAGCTTGATTTTGTTCTGACACAGAAAATTCTCTATTTTGAAACCAAAGCGAAGGTCCTCACAAATGTACTGAAGACAAAAAACTAAAAACAAAGAAATCTTCAAATTTATTGCCACAGTAGAAAAAAGGGACTTATTTTGATACCAATCTGTGCCAATATATCCCAGCTTTTGAGCAATAGTTAACCTAACAATGTATCATAAAATAAACCATAGGTACTGTAAGCACGTTAAAACAAATACACACCAAAAACAATCACTCTTAACAAGAATTTATCCTTGGAAATTAAGGGAAGGAGCCCTGGTCCTGCAGTGCTTAAGAGCTACGGCTGCTAACCAAAAGGTCAGCAGTTCAAATCCACCAGGCGCTCCTTGGAAACCCTATGGGGCAGTTCCACCCTGTCCTATAGGGTCGCTATGAGTCGGAATCAACTCAACAGCAATGGGTTTTTTTTTTTTCAACCAAAGGAAATGCTTCTTTGTTTAGAGGTATAAGTCTGGCAGGGATTCAGATAGCCTAAAACTTTGCTTCTGTCAAAATTACAGCCATCCTTAAACCAAAAATATCCCCCGAAGGCTTCTCATAACTCGACAATAGTTTCGCTTAACTAGTGAAAAATGTCTGCCTTGAGCATTATGTTCTTTTAAGAACTATCTATATGGGATCAAATTGACCAAAAGCAACTCATAAGATCAGATGGGAACCTTAGGGGGCAGTGAGTTTATGTTAATGGGGGAGGAAAAACTCAAAAAAGGCGGGTGAAAATGGTTGCACAACCTGAAGAATGTGATCAGTCACTGAACTGTACATGTAGAAACTATTGACTCAGTGTATGCTTTGCTGTGTATATTTTCAGCAACAACAAAATGAATAAAATAAAAAGTTACACCCAAGAAAACCCTATGAAGCAGTTCTACTCTGTCACATGAGGTCACTGTAAGTCGAAATTGACTTCACGGCACCCAACAACAAAACCTTATTGGCATTTTGGCCTTGTGGATTAATTTTAGCCTGAAAAATACCTCTCACCTATGTCACAATTGACTGCTGTGATTTTGTCGGTCACCCCTTAGGTTGCCAGGTACCTCTAACTTATGTCCTAGGAGTAGATTATAATGGGGGCAGAAGTCAGCGGGAAGTCTCCAACAGCATGGATGAAACTGCCCTCTGCTACTGCTCTGGGAAATCAGAACAAAGCCACATCCAAGCTTTTCCAAAATATGTTATGGGGGGGTCACCGAAGGAAGAAGGTGAAGACAGCAGGGTCTGCTACTTTCAGATGAAATTCATGATTACATATTCATGACCATTTCCTCCTCCAACCTTGGCATAAAGTGTGTATATGAATAAATATCTAATTACATATGTACGTGGGTGCATGCATGCGTGTGTGTATGTAAAATATGCACATCTCAACTATATTAAGAAGTAAAGTCCTTGAGGACAAAAATAAAAAGGTGGCTTTGTCTTTCCATAGCATCAGATTCAGTTACCATGCACATAGCTGTTCTCAATATGGAATGTAATTTAATTAAAGAATACAAAGGGTGAGCACTTGCCACTTCATAAGAAGAACTTTAAAATGTCATAGACCAACAAATATAATCATATAATTACTACTGAATATAAATGTAACAAAAGATGAATAATATCTACTTTTCCTTTTAAATAAAAATACTGAAATTCCCATTTTTTTTTTTAATGAGCCTAATTTGCTAATTCAA
Source organism: Elephas maximus indicus (assembly GCF_024166365.1). NCBI lineage: Eukaryota > Metazoa > Chordata > Mammalia > Proboscidea > Elephantidae > Elephas > Elephas maximus. Next base: position 48,001,082 of record NC_064838.1, read on the forward strand.
CATTCATCCAAACACTGAACTACAGACCTACTATGTGCTAGTCACTATTCCAGAGGGTGGTTTTATGTACTGAGATAGAAAAGTAGACATGACCCTACCCTCAGGAAGCTAACAGTCCAGAAGTTAAACACACAAACCTACAAGTAAGTGCCTGGCTTGTGAATGGGATAAATGCCATGAAGGGAAAGAACACAAGGCTTAGTGAGAGACTGACAGAAGAGACTTAATTGAGGTGGAGGAGTCAGAAAGGCCTGAGAGTCACAGAGAAATCTAATAAAAGAATAAAAGTGAGCTAATCAGGTCCAAAGAGAGGGCTTCCCACGTACAAATGTCCCAAGTCAAAAATTAAAAAAAAAAAAAAGATTAGTAAACAAGATAGTGAGGACTTCTGCTTCCAGGAAGATAAAGAAATACTTTTCACCATTCCTCCTGCTAAGTACAACTAAAAACACTACATGCAACATTGACATTGCTGTCGAGTCAATTCCAATTCATAGCGACCCTATAGGACAGAGAAGAACTGCCCCATAGGACTTCTAAGGAGCGGCTGGTGCATTCAAAGTGCTGGCCTTTTGATTAGCATCCAAACACTTAAACATTGCTCTACCAGGGCCCCAATATGTAATATGTTGTTGTTGTTATGTGCCGTCGAGTTGGTTCCGACTCATAGCAACTCTGTGCACAACAGAATGAAACACTGCCCGGTCCTAAGCCATCCTTACAGTCAGTGTTATGCTTGAGCTCATTGTTGCAGCCACTGTGTCAATCCACCTCGTTGAGGGTCTTCCTCTTTTCCACTGACCCTGTACTCTGCCTAGCATGATGTCCTTCTCCAGGGACTCATCCCTCCTGACAACATGTCCAAAACATATAAGATGCAGTCTCGCCATCCTTGCTTCTAAGGAGCATTCTGGTTGTACTTCTTCCAAGACAGATTTGTGCGTTCTTTTGGCAGTCCATGGTACTTTCAATATTCTTTGCCAACACCACAATTCAAAGGTATCAATTCCTTTTTGGTCTTCCTTATCTATTGTCCAGCTTTCACATGCATATGATGCAATTGAAAATACCATGGCTTCGGTCAGGCGCACCTTAGTCTTCAAGGGGACCTCTTTGCTCTTCAACACTTTAAAGAGGTCCTTTGCAGCAAGTTTACCCAATGCAATGTGTCTTTTGATTTCTTAACTGCTGTTTCCATGGCTGTTGATTGTGGATCCAAGTAAAATGAAATCCTTGACAACTTCAATCTTTTCTCCATTTATCATGATGTTGCTCATTGCTCCAGTTGTGAGGATTTTTGTTTTATGCTGAGGTGCAGTCCATACTGAAGGCTGTGGTCTTTGATCTTCATCAGTAAGTGCTTCAAGTCCTTTTCACTTTCAGCAAGCAAGGTGTGTCATCTCCATAACGCAGGTTGTTAATGAGTCTTCCTCCAATCCTGATGCCCTGTTCCTCTTCATATACTCCAGCTTCTCATATTATTTGCTCAGCATACAGATTGAATACAACCCTGACACACACCTTTCCTGACTTTAAACCAATCAGTATCCCGTTGTTCTGTCTGAACAACTGCCTCTTGATCTATGTAAAGGCTCCTCATGAGCACAGTTAAGTGTTCTGGAATCCCCATTCTATATGTAATATATATACATATATATTAGACACACATATACAAATTATATATATAATAGATATATACATATGCATACATATGGATAATACAAAATTTATAATATATAAATGGACATTATATGTAAAATAAGCATAAGAAGACTCTGAAGGTAGAGAAAAGAAAGCAAGCCAGGTAGGACCCTTGAGACTCAGAGAACAACATGACACTGAGTTTCTTGGGTTTTGTTTTTTACCTCATATATCCGAGACCGGGTGCTGGAGAAGCGAGCAGCCCAGAAACGCCAATGAGCACATACCACAGTACAAAAAAGCCCCAAGAAAAGCCTTCCCTCTCTAGCCAAAGGACCAGGACAGGAGCAGTCTAGAAAGCCAGAAACAAGCATTTTAGACAATAACCGCTCTACTCCAGCCAAATACCACAGAAAAAACTGTAGCCCTATACCCACCTATGCCAGCAAATGCCTAGAGGAGAGCCTAGACTTACACCCTTGCCAGGCTGTAACAAGGTACTTCAACACACCCACCAAAGCGTGTCAGAGAAGGCTGATTAGGGACACTGAAATTCTATCCCTCTTGGGTGATAAGAAGGCCCCCTGCAATCTTATCAGTGGCAATCATGTGGGGACCCTGGATTTTTATCCCTACCCAGCATTAATGAAGCCTCCCTCCCTCTTCCTGCTGGGTGGGTATCAGAGGAGCCCTAGCAGAGAGTCAGGACTTTCACCACCATTTAGCAGTACAGAGGCCAGGCCCCTGACACAATGACAGTGAAGGTCACATTGGGAGCAGAAACAAAGCACTCCTGCACTCCCCTCCCCACTGCCCCAAGCTAGTGTGGTATCACTGGAAGCCTAGTGGGAATCTGGAACTTCCACCACACCCGGCAGTAACAAACAGCCTCTCCTTCCCCATGTCAATGGAGGCTGAGTAGGGAACCTGGACTTGCACTGCCAACTGGGAGCAACAAAGCAACCTTTTCCCTTCACCCCTCCAACACACACACACACACACACAGTGTCAGGGTGGTGTTAAAGGAGACTGGCTAAAAAAACAGAAGACTTAAACAAAATTCAGGGTCTCATAACATGATACCCAACATGCTCAAGTTGAAGTTGAAAATCACGCATCATGTGGAGAACCAGGAAAACCTCGTCCTGAATGAGAAAAGACCATCAAGACACCAGTACTGAGGTGAATCAGATGTTGGCGTTATCTGTCAAGGATTTTAAAGCAGCAATCACAAAGATGCTTCACCAGTTAATTACGAATTTTTTTGGAATAAATGGAAAAATGCAAAATCCCAGCAAAGAAATAGAAATTATAAAAAGGAACCAAATAGGAATTATAGAACTAAAAAATGTAACAACAAATAAAAACTTAAGTGAATGGGTTAGGCAGAGTGGAGATGACATTGGGAAAAATCAGTGAACTTGAAGACATCAATAGAATTGTCCCAATGTGAAAAACAGAGAAAAAACAAGCTGAAAAAATTAAACAGATTCTCAGGGATGTGTGGGACAATAATAAAATATCCAGCATTCATATCATCAGAATCCCAGAGGAGAGGGGAAAGAAAACAGGGCTGAAAAAGTATTTGAAGAAATAATGGCTGAAAATCCCCAAATTTGGTGAAATACACCACATTTGATCTGAGAAGATCTAAGAAGCTGAGCACTTCTCAAACAAGATAAACCCAAAGATACCCACATGAAGACCCATCATAACAAAACTTCTGAAAACTAAAAACAAATTTCGAAAGCAGCTGAAGAAATGTGACATTACCCATAAAGGAATACTAGTTCAAATGACAGCAGATTTTTCATCTGAAACCATGGAGGCCAAATGGAAGTGGCACAGTATTTTTCAAGTGCTGAAAGAAAAGAATTGTCAACCACAAATTCTATATCCAGTGAAACTACCCTTCAGGAATGGAGGGAAAAAAAAATATTTCGGATGAAGAAAAACTAAGAGAATTTGTCACTATCAGGCCTACCCTTAATAATCACTATCAGGCCTACCCTTAAAGACTGGCTAAACTAAGTTCTTCAAACAGAAAGGAAATTATAAAAGAAAAGGTCATGTACCATTTATATAATATTCTCAAAATGACAAAATTATACGGAGGGAGACTAGACTTGTGGTTTCCAGGAATTTTAGGGCTGTTGGGGGAGGGGTAAGGGGGTGATTATAAAGTGGTAGCTTAGGAAGATTTTTGTGATGATGGAGATTTATCATGACTGCAATGGTAGTTACATGAATTTATATGTGCTATATTTTATAAAGATCTACAAAAATCTATATGTGCCATGTATCAATGTCAGTATCTTGGTTTTTTTTTTTTTATATTTTATAAAGATCTACAAAAATCTATATGTGCCATGTACCAATGTCAGTATCTTGGTTTTGATACTGCACTACAGTTATATAATGTAACTATCAGGGGAAACTGGATGGAAGGTACATGAAACCTCAGTACTATCTTTGCAACTTCCTGTGAATTATAATTATTTCAAAATAAAGAATGAAAAGAATAAAATTAAGTGAAGATTAAAAGTCACAATCATAGGCTAGCAATTTAAATTTTCTGTAGATAGCCAAAGATTTTTCTCATACTTTTTTTAATATTGACTTACTTCTGTTGTATACTAAGGGACCAGTTTAGATAATGACAGTAATCCAGCTGCTTTAATACTATGTAAAGAGACAAAAAAAAAAAAAACTTAAGAAGCATAATAGTTAGAACCTAAAGAGCAACACAAAGTGCCCCCAGAACCTGCAGATTAAGCAAATTTACGAGAACTAGATTAGCAAAATCAGTATGCAACACGAGATTAGCCATCAGCAGACTAGTCCTGTGGGTCACTAAATCTAAATCAAACAAGATCAGGCCCTGGAAGTCTGGTTAAGATATCACCAAATACAAAAGAAAGCAGTAGACTAATCGATGGTAATAGTATACAAGAAGATAGACTGAGCCAGCCAAAAATCTAGAGAAAGTGATGGCAAAATCAGAAAGTGCACAGTACTGACCTTATCCAACACTGCTGAGAAACTAACTATACCACAATGTGGCTCATGACAGAGCTCTGTTCTGTTAGGGAGCGGCGATGGTTTTCAGGATTTCCACATCTTTGAAGACTATTACACTCCCTTGCTCTGGTTCTAAATTTACCAAGAAATCTTCTGGTTACCGATTCAACTTTTACACAGACTGCGATGGTCACTGGAAAAGTATATCCTTATTGTAAATTGGAGTCCTGGTGGCACAGTGGTTAACAGCTTGGCTGCCAACCAAAAGGTCAGCAGTTTGAATCCACCAGCTGCTACTTGGAAACCCTATGGAGCAGTTCTGCTCTGTCCTACAGGGTCACTATGAGTCAGAGTTGACTCAAAGGCAACAGGTTTGGGTTTTTTGTTTTTTTTTTGTATTGTATTGTATTGTATTGTAAATTAATTAACTGGCATTCTAGTTGCTCCCTTGTGAGTTTCATTAGTTTTAAGTTCAAATCAGTCCCAAAAGCCTATATTAACTCTGAATGTACTGGCAAAGACAAGTTCCTAGATCTGCAAAGTTAAGGGTCAGATCCTAAATTAAGAAGGTACACAGTGAGCCTGGCCAGCTGGCCTCCCTTCTACCCAGGGCACCTCTGTCTTGTTTTCTCACTTCCATAGGTATTAAGTTAGCCTTGCAAATAGCTCTCCAAAATCCTGTTCAACTCACAAAATTCAGAACAGATCTGCTTTTATCTTCCAGTCCATTCTCTATCCCCTCCTATTCACCGCCTTCTAAAATCATTCTCAAAAACACGTATTCTACATGTATCATTTACCGTGATACAATTTCTATCGAATATGCTAATGGCGCAAAAAGAGCACGCAGAACATATTACTTTAGCCAACACTGGAATTGCTCAAGTCATGATTTCATTTTTTCTGAAGAGCCCTGTGTCCTGGGTATATCAATCACCACTTTATTTAAATGATCCTGCTAAATTCTACTTTAATAAATTTCCACTTTCACTGTTGTATTTTTAAAATATCTAAAATTGAAAGGTCACAATATGCCTGACAATTAAAACCATTAGCAACAAAATATTCCTGCAAATTCTTCCAATGGTCAGTGCTTAATTCTCCAGAGGTTACGGTAATCCATATTCAGAAACATGACAAACAAAATGAAAACATCGAAAGTACACAGACAGACTACTTATGCCTTGTATGTGACATTACGTTTTCCTAGACGTTACATTTTGGAACGCTAAGTATTTCACAATAAATTTCACACCTGTTGCAAATGAGACTTAATCAGACTATTACCAAAAGGTATTTCTTAAGTAGAAGTGACATTTCCCTAAAACAGACGAAAAAAATATACTAAATCTAGAGAATTCTATTTCAAATAGGATTTTTCTATTTAACACTGGACAGGACTGCTCACTGGCTGAATAATCATCTCCTTGTTTACATCTTGGTGACTGTTTTTCATCCCTGGGCAATAACCAGGAATATACTACTTTGGTCCTCTTGTCTGAACTGCTTTGATTTTTTACCAGTAAGTGCAAGTTGCTAAATTGCCAGTCACCAGGTGCCAAAGACATCGCTGCTTTAGGATAACAGAGGTATCTGATGCGGAAACTATTTAAAATTAGTTTAAATTTACACTTACCTCTACTGCCACGACAATCAGAATTAGGTCCACTTTCGAGTCTGGAAAGATTGCATTCACTTGTGGTGACATTCCAATCAGAGCACAGTTAGTGACCACAGATATAACACTCATTGTTTCAAAAGCCAACTAAGAGAAAAGAGAGGGGAAAAAAATGTGAAAATAACAAACTGCAATGACTGCTTCCATTTTTCCTCTTGTTTCTTATAATCTAAAATCAAACAGGAAACCCTGGTGGCTTAGTGGTTAAGAGTTCGGCTGCTAACCAAAAGGACAGCAGTTCAAATCCACCAGGTGCTCCCTGGAAACCCTATGAGGCAGTTCTACTCTGTCCTATAGGGTCGCTATGAGTAGGAATTGAACAAGGATGGCAAGGAAAGTCTTTCCCTAGTTTTAAATATTTCAAGTACATTTTAAACTTTTTCTCTGTCATGCCATGATTTTCTTTAGCTTAAAAAGTCACACAGTTAGAATGTATCTTAGATACCTTTGGATTGAGTATCCCAAAGCAGTGCATTATACCTTCCCATTGGAGATGGCTTAAGCACTTTCTTATTTTTAGTAAGAACTTTCTTATCCCACATAGTTTCCTATTCTCCAACACAGTAGCCTGGGCTTGTACAGATGGCATTTGAGTAGGGTTCCAAGAGAGTCAAAGCCCACAAGGTCCTCTGAGACCTAGGCTAGGAACTGGCACAATGTCACTTTCACCACGCTGCATTGTCCAAGGCAAGTCATAAAGGCAGCCTAGATTAAAAGGGTTTAAGATTCCATCTCTAGATGGGAAGGTGCGAATACAGGAAGCAGTGAATAATTGCGGCCATTTTCTTTCTTTTTTTTTTTTTTTTTTTACCACAACTACTATACAAGAACTTGCCACGTCTTCCCATTTGTTCAAGTCTTTTGTATTTTAATGTAGTCTTCATATAATTCTTGCACATTTTTGATACTTCTTAGGTATTTTTCATTTTTGTTGCAATTATAAATAGGGTTTTTACTTCCATATATCTTTAAATGGTTATTTGCATATAAGAAAACTACTTATTTCTGTATATTAATTATATAGCTTTCTATATCCTCTTATTATTTGTGGCAAATTTCCAGTTGATTCTCTGGGTTTTCCCAATCATAGAAACCAAAATCATATCATCTCCAAACACAGTTTTATCTCTTTCCTTCCAACTTTCATAGTTCTTTCTCTCATCTAATTAGGTTGATCAATAACTCCAGTACTGAACACTATAGGTGATCATGAGTATCCTTATCTTTTAATATGCTAATTGGCTCAATTCGCCATTGTCTCGTTTAATATTTTTTAAATACTTTTAAGTAAAGATGATCTACAGTTTTACCTTTTTAACCAAAATTTTTATTGAGCTAAGTTGTAAGAAATAATATAGAGAAATCCCTTTACCAGTGGGGACCTGGTAATACTTTGCAAAACCAGAGGTAATACTTTGCAATGAGAGTCCCTGGGTGGTGCAAATGGTTAATATGTTCAGCTGCTAACTGAATGGCTGGAAGTTCAAGGTCACTGGAGGCACTACAGAAGAAAGGCCTGGTGATCTACTTCAAAAAATCAGCCATTGAAAACCCTATGAAGCACAGTTCTACTCTGACACACGTGGGGTCGTCATGACAACAGCCAGTTTATAATACAATACCTCAAAAGGATATTGACAGTGATACAATCTACTAAAACTTACTTAGATTTCTCTAGTTTACTTGTACTCATTTGTATGTGTATATTTAAGTTCCACACAATTTTATCACATATGTAGGTTTCAGTAATCACCACTATAGTTGACACTGAACAATTCCATCACAAGGGTCCTTCCTGTTTTCCTTGCATAACATAACCTCACCTCCCCTGGGCTCCCTAATCCTTGGCAACCACTAATATGATCTATATTTCTAAATTTTTTTTAAATGTCATGAAAAAAAAAAAACAAAAAACCAATGCTGTTGAGTCAATTTCGACGCATAGTGACTCTATAGGACAGAGTAGAACTGCCTCATAGAGTTTCCAAGGAGCGCCTGGTGGATTCAAACTGCCGACCCTTTGGTTAACAGCCGTAGCACTTAACCACTACGCCACCAGGGTTTCCAAATGTCATATAAATAGAATCATACAGTAGGTAATATTTTAAGATTGGGCTTTTTACACTCAACATAGTTCCCAAGAGATTCACCCAAATCGGTGGTGTATCAATAGTTTATTCCTTTTTATGAGCAGTATTTGTGTCTCTTTTTGCTAAGTAGTACTTCATGGTATGTACATGTCACAGGTTTTGTAACCATCCACCTATTGAAGGACATCTGGGGGCTGGTTCCGGTTTTTAGCTGTTACAAATAAAGTTGCTATAAACATTAATGTACATTATATGAATCTAACTTTTCATTTCAATGCAATGACTGTCCAAGAGTACAGTTGTGGGATCATACATTACTTGCACGTTCAGTTTTATAAGCAACTGTCAAACTGTTTTCTAGAGTGACTGACTCATTTCACATTCCCACCAGCAGTATGACTGATCCAATTTCTCTGCCTTCCTACCAGCTTCAGTGCTGTCACCTTTTTAGTCATTCTGATGGGTGTGTAGTGCTATCTCATTGTAGTTTTAATCTGTATTTACCTGATGGCTAATGATGTAGAACATCGTTTCATGTGTTTACTGGCCATCTGTATATTCTCTTCGGCGAAACGTCTGCTCATTTCTTTTACCCATTTTCTAATTGGACTGTGTTTTACTGTTGAGTTTTGAGAGATCTTTGTATATTCTACACTTAAGTCCTTCGTCAGATAGATGGTTTGCAAATGTTTTCTGCCAGTATGTAGCTTGCTTTTTAATCATCTTAACGTGAGCTTTTACAGAACAAAAGTTTTTACTTTTGATGAGGTCCAACTTATTTTTTCTCTTAGGGATTCTGTTTTTGGCATCAAGTCTAAGAACTCTTTGCCCTACCCAACATCTGGAAGATTTTCTCTCCTCCCCCTTTATAGTTTAACTTTTTACACTTAAGTTCATAATTCATTTTGAGGGAATTTTTGTACACGATATGAGGCTTGCTTTCCACTTACTTTGTTTAATGTTTCGATTCAAATGCCTAATTCATTTGCATTCTTTCGTGTGTGTATTAGTATTTTAAGCCTACAAATTTTCCTTTGAGTACTGCATTAGCTATATCCCACAACTTCTGATATATATTATTTTAAAAATCATTGTGTTCTAGAAATTCTCAACTTTCAAATTTTATTATCTCTTGGACCAAGCGTTCTTTAACATAGTTGTTTATTTTTATTTCCAGGTGATAGGAGATTTTTGTTTCTGTGTTATTAACTCTTAGTTTCATGGCATTTGATCAGAAAATATAGATTTTGTGAGGGTTTTCTTATAGGTTAACATCTGGTCACTTTTAATGAATATTTCATGGGCACTTGAAAAGGTGTATTCTCTTTACCAGGTATAGAATATAAAATTAGGATTCTTTCAAAATTGTTTTATTTAAAAAAAAACAAATAAGTTGCTGTCGAGCTGATTCTGACACACGGCAACCCCATGTGCTGCAGAGTAGAACTGCGTTCCACAGGGTTTTCAAGGTTTGTGGTCTTTTGGAAGGAGATCTCCAGGTCTCCTTTCTGGGGCACCTGTAGGTGGGTTCAAACCATCAACCTTTTGGTTCGTAGTTAAGCACTTAACTGTTTGAGTCACCCAGGACTCCTGTGTTTTATTAATAAATATCAATTATATATGCCTTTTCTTTAAATGGGGATTTCCAAGTTCTTACATACTTATTTCCTTTTACTTTACATAACAATTTTGGGAGCTGATTTGGTTAAGACCAACAGATGGCTTTTCCAACATAGGGTCTTGTATTGTGGTTCATAAGAATTGAGTAAGAAATGGTATAAAACTTCCTATACTTATCTTAGAAAATCTCTTTGCCCAATTTCTCTTTTTAACTTGGAGAAAATGAAGTGTGACTGAATGATGAGGAAGGACTTCAAAGTATTTTCCATTAATCATAGGTAGGGTACCTTTGCTAACCAGACAACTCACCTTTGTATATATACTGGTACTCATTCAAACATGTGAAGGACAGTAAGATAAAACAGGGCTGGAGAAAGAAAAGTTCCTTAATAAAAGGAGTCAGTGTGGTTAAAGATGGAGACATAGGTCATATGTTTTAATTATGGGTTTTTTCTCCAATGTACATTTTTATATGCATATACAAGTTAAAAACAACAACACAGGGCTCCTTGAAAAACAATGGCTGATTCCAGGGCTAGAGAAAGATGGGTAAAAAATGAGCCTGGAACATCTTGTTATGCCAGAGAATACAGAAGTACTAAACAAACAAAAAATGATGACGGTGTGTCAAGAGGCACGAGCTGACTTGAAGGGTCTCCCACTGGACAAATCTGGGATAATTTCAGCACTAAAATAATTAAGCACAGTAATGAATTGTAAACCATTGAAAAAATAGTAATTCATGAGTCCATACCAAGGACGAACAGATGGATGGATAGATAACGGATGGGGGAGAAGCAAGGGCTTTTGCTTACAGTAGAATGTCAAGTGCCAACTGGTAGAGGTGGAAAATCACCACTTCACAGCAATCATAGTAAAGTCTGGATCACTTAAACATCATCAGTGGATGCTACATCTCAGAAAAAGTTTTGATGAGGAGCAGGATAACTGTATGATTTTTGAGTGTATCCCTCTACTGCAAACCCTGGTGGTGTAGTGGTTAAGTGCTACAGCTGCTAACCAAAGGGTAGGCAGTTTGAATCCACCAGGCACTCCTTGGAAACTATATGGGGCAGTTCTACTCTGTTCTATAGGGTCGCTATGAATCGGAATCAACTCAATAGCACTGGGTTTGGTTTTAGGTTTATCCTTCTACTGCTTAGCTGCAAGGGGTATAAGTGGTAATTAGATAATGGAGAAACTGGACAACACCTTGACCAGATGACCTAAAATAAACAATTAAAAAAAAAAAAAAAAGACCAACGAGGGACAGGTAGACATCTTGTGTCTCTAGATATGATACCCTGAGAAAGGCACAAAATCACTTGCCAAAAATGCATAACCTGAATCTATTCAAGAAGAAACATTAGAAAACCCAAATGAGAAACATTCTGTTACAATAAGGGGGAAGGGGAACTGTATTCTTCAAAAATGTCAATGTCATAAAACATAAAGAAAGGCTATAGAAATATTACAGATTAAAGGAGGCTAAAGAGTCATGACAACTAAATACAATTCCTGACCCTAGACATAGTATCTTACACTGGAAGAGAAAAAAAAAAAAAAAAAAAAACACTAAAAAGGACATTATTGCATCAATTGACAAAACTGAAATACAGATGATAGATTATTCTATTGCATTGACTATTCATTATTAATTGATCAAATTATTGAAGTCAAAAACTGTACTGTAGTTGTGTAAAAGAATAACCCTGTTCTTAGGAAATACACACCGAAGAATTTAAGGATAAAGAGCCGTGATGAATGTAACTTAGCCTAAGATGGTTTAGTAAAGAAAGTGCATGTGTGTGGACAGAAAGAGAAAGAAAGAGAGAAGACAAAGATGGAGACAGAGCTAACAAATAACAATAAGGGTAAAGTGTTAACAACAGATAAATCTAGGTAAAGGGTACTATTTTTATATTTCAAACTTTTCTGTAAGTTCAAAATTATTTCCAAATAAAAAGTTAACAATTTTCTTTAAATGATCATTTGTAGGGCCCACTACTTCCTTTTACCTTTCCAGTCTTACACCACCACCTTTTTCTGATCTCCAGATCTAGGGTCCTACAGTTTTCATTAAAAAATTCTGCGTTCTAGATTTAGACCACGAACTTGCATTCAGAGATATTCATTTAATCCATTAAGTAGGTGAACCTCAGTAGCAAGTCATGCACATGATTAATGCACACGGCTTTGCCTTCTGATGACTTAAGCTCAGAGCTGGAGTTACACATTTGAAAATGGTCTTAGAGGTTATAGTTTAACCTTCCTGCCAAATTTTAAAAATGAAAAAGGCAAAATCCCCAAAATTACCAAGGCCCAGGAAAAGTTAGCTGAGGTCACACATCTGGTTTGTGACAGAGTAAGGACTAAAACACTGTTTTCCCAAATATCTCTTCAAGGCTTCCCTTCCTCCACTCCTTTGGTAATTAAATCACAATGCCTCGTTTTGTTATTATTATTATTTTTTTAAGAATAATTCTCTTCTCACATAATTACCTGCCATATACCAATACTGGCTGAAGGTTCTGAGAATGGACGTTTGAAGACCCTGCACATTTTTAAGGCGTCTGAATTTATTTCAGTGAAGTTATTCAACACAGCGAAGGCAGCTGCTAATGGGTAGACACAGGAGAAAAGGCTCACATAACCAAATTGCAGGAATAACTCCAAATAATCATCAAAGGTGCCCTGAAAAATGAACCACAAGAAGAAAAAAGGCATTGTTTAAATGTCACATAATAAGAACCTTTTGAAATACTATGCAAAGCACTTGCCTCTAACCGTTCAACAAATATCAGAGTTTCTCCCAATTCTTTTTTCTTAAAACTACAAAGAATTTACTTAACTTCAAAGGTAAATTTATAATTAAGTACCTGAAATCAAGAATGAAAAATGATTTAGCTGCTTATTTCACTGTACCAAATCTATGAATTATTGTACTTTTAAGGTAAACTACAGCAAAGCTAAAGACGTTTGTTATGGAAGTAAACAGAAATGATACAGCATCATTATATGATACTCCCCATTCATGAGCACCCCAGAATCTCAATACTGGCCCTTCATTAAAAAGCTGATGGTGGTGACATCAGTGAAAATGGTCGAGTAAGAACCTCCAACAATTCACCCCTCCATAATAGCAATGAAAACAAATGACAAAAGCTGTCCTAATCAACTTTTTCAGTCTTCTGGAAATTAAACAAAACTTGAAGCAACCCAGGAAGCATTCAGTCAAGAAAAACAACTAAATCTTAGTAAGAACGGTGAGTTTTGCTTCCATCCTTACAGCAGTCTTAAAAATAACAACACATATTCCCAGTACCAGAGAGAGTAGAGTAGTACTAACGATCTTTCAATGCCTCATCCCAAATAGGAATCATTATCTGACCTGTTTGGTGGCTTTTTGGAAGACCCCACTGGAAAGGCTTGCCTTTATTCAACCTCACTGGAACTCTCCAAGTACTAAAGGCTTCCACAAGGGAAGGCGTCTGAATTTATTCCGGTGAATAGGGGCTTTGAAATATAGGGGCTTTGAAAAGCTCTGATATATTCCTGGGAAACTAGAAAACCAGGTATATGGGTAGGGCTGTGCACCGGCTCAGGAAAGACCTGAGAAGGCACTAAAACCTCACTTCTGACTGACCTTGAGGTTTTGTGCAAGCAGGAAATCAAGGTTAAGGCAGAGCTGAAAAGTGCCTGGTAGAGTTTTAAAGGTGTGCCCCAAAATGCACATAGAGCCCCTCTACAAAGAAAGAAAGACTTATTGGCTCCAGGCATTTAAGGAAATCCATGTCCAATCATTTGATGACCACTAAGCTAACTGAGTAAAGACTCCAGTGGCCATACACAACAAAGATATAAATTTGGGGGAATTAGTTCAGAAAAGTCACTAAACAAACAGCAACTATAACAAGTAGTAACAACGAGAAATCCTGTGGAGGAAGAAATGTGATTTCCAGAATTGACACACTATATTACTGAATATACACAGTTTTCAACAAAAAATTATGAGACAGGCAAACAAAAAAAAAGTAGACCCATATACAGGAAGAAAAAAAGTCAATAGAAATTGTCCCCAAAGGAGCCCAGACATTTAACTTACTAGAAAAAGACTTTAAAAGCTGTTATTTTAAATGAGTTCAAACATCTAAAGAAGACCATGACTAAAGAACCAAAGGAAAGCATGAGAAGGAAGTCCCGCCAAATTAAGAATATAAAGAGATATAAACTATGAGATGAAAGATTCACTAAAGAGGATCACCATCAGATTTGAGCAGGCAGAAGAAAGACACAGACAACTTGAAGATAGGTCATTTAAAATTATCCAGTCTGAGGAACAAAAAGAAAAAAGAATGAGTAAAAATGTACTGAACCTCAGAGACTCATGTGACATCATCAAGCACACCAACATATGCATAATGGGAGTTCCAGGAAGAGAGAAGACAAAAAAAGGGGTAGAAACAATACCTTAAGAAAGAATGGCTCAAAAAATCACAAATTTGATAAAAAACATGAGTTCACACATCTAAAAAGTTTAATGAACTTAGGATAAGCTCAAAGATGCCCACTCCTAGATACACTGTAGTCAAGCTGCTGCAAGACAAAGACAATGAGAATTTTGAAAGCAGCAAGACAGAAGCAAGCAACTCATTACATACAGTAGATCCTCAATAAGATTAAAAGGGGGTTGCTCATCAGAAACCATGGAGGTCAGAGACAGTGGGATGGCATATTCAAATTGTTAAAGGAAAAAAAAAAAAAAACACTATCAACCAAGAATTCTATATCCAGCAGAAATATTCTTCCAAAATGAAGGAGAAATTAATATATTCACACACACACAAAAAGGACTCTGTCGCTAGCAGACTTGCCCTGCAGGGAACAGTAAAGGCAATCCTTCAGGCTGAAATAACAGGGTACTACTACACAGTAACTGAAACCCACAGGAGGAACTACAGAGTACTGGTAAAATTAAGGGAACCCTGGTGCCTAGTGGTTAAGTGCTACAGCTGCTAACCAAAAAGGTGGGCAGTTCGAATTCACCAGGTGCTCTTTGGAAACTCTATGAGGCAGTTCTATCCAGTCTTATAGGGTCACTATAAGTCAGAATCAACTCAACACTAAAGGGTTTGGTTTTTTGGTAAAGTTAACTACATAGGTAAATATAAAAGAAGAATGTATAATGAAATAATTATAAATATAAGTTGATGGGCACACAATATACAAAAATGTAATTTGTGAAAATAACAGCCTAAGCAGGGGTGGGGCTATATAGGAGCCAAAATTTTATACACTACTGAAATTAAGTTGGTATTAATCTAAATTAGAGTGTTACAAATTAAAATGCTAAAGGTAATTCCAAGGACACTACTAAGAAAATTAAAAACACATAGCAAAAGACACAACAACAGAAATTAAAATAACAGAATTTAAATAAAATAACAAATTAAAATAGTACGCTAAAAACATACAAACTCATTGCTGCCAAGTTGATGCCAACTCATGCTGGCATCATGAGTTACACAGTAGAACTGATTCATAGGGTTTTCTTGGCTGTAATCTTTATGAAAGCAAATCACCAGGCCTTTCTTCCACAGTGCCTCTGGGTAGGTTTGAACCACAAACCTTTAGGTTAGTAGTCAAGCATAAATTATTTTTACCACCCAGGGACCTTATATAGTACACTAGAGCATATCCATGTATTTAATACAAAAGAAGGCAGTATTGGAGGAACTGAGGGGAAAAAAGAATAAGACATATGGAAAACAAATGGCAAAATGTTATACATAAAGCCTACCTTCTCAGTAACAACATTAAATGTCAAATTCTCCAATTAAAACGAAGAGATTGGCAGAGTGGGTAAAATAACAACAACAACAAATTCATCCAGCTACATGCAGTCTACAAGAGACACACTTTAGATTCAAAGATACAAACATGTTGAATGCAAAGAATGGAAAAAGACATACCATAAAAGCAATAACCAAAAGAGAGCTGAAGTGGCTACACTATTATTAGACAAAACAGATTTTAATGCAAAAATTGTTACTGAAGACAAAGGACATTTTATAGTGATAAAAGGATCAATTCACCAAGAAGACATAACAACTATAAATGTATATACACCTAACAGAGCCCCAAAATACATGAAGGAAAATGCTAAATGCCAGGATCTCTGTCAGAAACAGAGATTTTGTGAGAAATAACAAGAGAACTCCGCCCCCAGTGACTAAGAAAAAAAAAAATCATTAGCTAATAGCACAAAAACCCTAAATATTAGCCCACTTGACACAACAATGTATATGAAAAATATTGATAGGTAGAGCTAATCATTTAAATGCAAGAATGGCGTTTCATTAGGAAACTTAATGATGTAAATGAAACACTAAATAATTAATGAGATAGACAATATAATATCAACAGAGGCAAAAAAGAAAATTTAACATTCCTTCACAATAAAAACTGTCAGCAAACAAGGAAAACAGCATTTTTAAACTGATAAAAGGCCATCTACCAGAAACCTAGAACAAACATAACACCTAACAGGGAGAAGACAAAAATCAGGAAGAAGACAAAGATTGCTGTTATAATCACTTCCATTCAAACTGTACTGAACATATTAGGGAGCGCAACAGACAATAAGGAGTGTAAAAACTAAAGGAAGAAAGAAGACCACCATTTATCAGAATGGTGCTGATAATCTAAGATATGAGAGAGAAATTAGCACATTTGTTCCTTTACTTCACATCAGAGAGATGGTGCTGTATAACAGAACGAATTGGAAAAGCGAAGTCTTGAATCTTGCTCCTAATTTATTCACGAAATGATTAAAAATATTGAGCTTTAGTCACCTATTTTTAACATGAAAGCACAGTGCCTGCCTTACCTTCCTTTGTAAATATATCATCAGATGTAAGGAGGTGACAGAAGAGGTGACATCTAAGATTTGGGGAGTGCCACCTTATTAGCATACAGCTCTTGAATGAAGTAAAGCTGCTTGGAGGAAGGCCACATTGTTTGGATTATTGTATACCATTTGCTGAGGTAGGAGAAATGGAGGGGCAACAGGTCTAGAAGAGCCTGTAAATTTGGTTTGGGGGCTCTTTAGGGGATGATGTTATCTGCCTTAACAATTTCCGAGAAAAAGACGAGATTTTGAGCAGATTCTAGTTGACCGTAAGAAGAGAAGTGGGAAAGTAAAGACAACAATCTAAAAAAAAAAAATCAAACCCACTGCCGTCGAGTCAATTCCAACTCATAGCGACCCTACAGGACAGGGTAGAACTGCCCCATAGAGTTTCAAAGGAGCGCCTGGAGGATTCAAACTGCCGACCTCTTGGTTAACAGCCGCAGCACTTAACCACTACGCCACCAGGGTTTCCAAAGACAACGATATGGAGAATTATTTCAAGAAACTGTGAGGGACAGGAAGCAAACAGGACACAAACAGCATAGGATGTGTGGGGTTTGCTTAGTTTAAAATGCGAGAGGTGCTGATGGTTGCTGCTGGTAGAAGGGGGAAGCGGGAGGTATAAGAGCACCAGGTGATGGATGGCTGATGAAGTAAGGCCTCCAAAAATAAGGCAAGGAATGGAATAAAGAACATGGGGCACATGGCGGCATCCTGCCCAACATCCAGGAACCACCACCACAGTCAAATGCAGGTAATGCTCACAAGGGATGAAGTCTAAGTGAGGGTAACCTAAAAATCTGGAAAAAGCCATTGAAAACCAAAGACTCTTTTCAAAGCCATCTGAAGTTTTTCAGCAGACGTTGTGGACAACTACCAATGAGCCTCTTTGGTTTAGTTCTTAAAGGCTACCTCCTCCTATCTCTGTGACTTATTGTTCTTTCTTTACAATGGGGAAAACAAGATGTAGAAATAAATTCATTGGCATGGAAATATAATAATTATAGGTTGTGCATAAAAAAATTAAAAACAAAACTCAAAAGTATTTTCGTGGAATGTAAAAATATGTATGTCAAAATGGAAAGAGTCTGGAAAGCTCTAAAACAAAATATTAGCAATTTGGGTGGCATGATTGAGGGTGATTTTCATTTTCTTTATGCATATTTATCTAACTTTTTTGTTTATGCTTTCATAAGTTCTCTATAAAACTCATTGCTCTTGAGTTGATTTCAACTCATAGCGACCCTATAGGGCAGAGTAGAAGTGCCCCATAGGGTTTCCAAGGAGCAGCTGGAGGATTACAACAACCAACCTTTTGGTTAGCAGCTGAGCTCTTAACCTTCACACCACCAGGGCTCCTAAGTTTTCTACAGTAAGTATACATTAATGAAATAATTTTTTAAATGTCTAAAAATACAAGTTGGAAACCCTAAGGAACTGAAAGACTGGGCTGGAAGAAAAAGAATATGTGCATGTCACAAGCAACAGGGAGAAGACCAGGGTATGCAGCTCTGGCAGAAGCTGCTTTTATTTCTTGTTTTACCCTAGTGCAACATAACCACACGTGACAAAGAGAAAACCAGAAGCTAGGGTTGCCACACAGGAGGGAGAAGACAACAGGATTCCCACTCATCCCATTTTAGGGTCATGTTTTAACAAGGTACAAAAATGAGAAGACTTAAGGAACTTGGAACAGCTGTTCTGCTGGGAAGCATTCCCGCCTTTGGTTCTCATGCCTGTATCTGTGGTAGGTAGACTTCAAAGATGGGCCCCACAAGTCTCACCCTGGTGTCCCTGCTCTGCCCATGTAAATAAGTGGGGGCAACAACCTGTGGGCTCGGAAGAGGATCCCAAGCTCAGAGGAGATTGAAGCAACGGTAGACACCGTGATTTCACTCTGGTGAGACCCTGAGTAGAGGCTCCCGGTAGCCTGAACCCAGACTCATGACCCACTAAAACTGTGATGTAATACATTTTTGTTTTAAGTGGAAAAAAAAAACATGGGAGAAAGACTGGTGGTTCAGTTTCTGTAAGAGAATGAAGAAAAATAAATATGGTCAAAAATATCATTCCCCGGCACAAGCAAGGAAAGGATTCGGACATAATGTGAATTAGACTGAGTTTTTAACCCACAGTAAGCTACCACTCAACTAATTCAGGCAAAGCGGCGCCACAGCGTGCTCATGTGCTCTGTTTCTTATTCTTTGTGTTCATGTGTATATGCGTGTGTGTTTTCTCTGATGCTTTTTGTATAAACATAATAACGTTCCTGGCCATGATGTTCTGTAAGTTAATACTCTGAATCATCTTTTCCCCCAAACACTGACAGAAAATGTTAGTGCATGTATGTACATTTTAATCAAAAGACATATCACCACTCAAAAACAAGAAAAATAAATGGAACAAAACGCAAGATGGTAAGCAGGCGCACAGCCAGGCTCCAAGTCCACGGGCTGGCAGATGTAGCTAGTATCTGTATCATGTGGGCAGGGGAAGCAAATGCGTCCCAGTCTCCCAAAGTGTAAACAGAACCAGGATTACTGAGCAAAACCAGAGGCTGGAACGGTAGTCCCCACCCTTGAAAGGCGGCTGTAAAGAAGCCACATCTGCTTCCCAGGAACTCCTGCTTTGTCAACAGCATTCTACCTACTGGTGCTGTGACTGGATGTACAAATCCTCCAACGTAACCACAGGAAGGGAACTCTAGGCTACAAAGACCTGGTCCTGGACTAGGGACTTGGAGGCCCAGTGGGGGCAATTGCAAAAAACAAGGCAGGGAGAAATGAGCAGAGAGAGAGAACGAACTCCTACTTCAGATGAACATGTGACTTGAAGGTAAGCATATGAGAAAAAGAAACTATTAAAGTCAGCCAGGAAACTCAATAAGCAGGAGACAAATTCATCCAAGATGCAAAACAAGACTACGAGGGTTTAACAATCGTGTACCCTCACTGAATGAACCACTGAAGGATGTATTCTATTAAAAAGAATAACATACCAAGAAGGAAGGATGTAAGATGCAATGCTCTGAAGAAGATGTGACCCTACAGCACCTTCCAAAATACAGAAATAGTGAACATAGCTGGAGCTCAATAAAAGTGTGTTGAATACATGATTAGATTTTTATAAGCTAGATGTTTCAAATATTGTAAGTGACCAAGCCCCTAATGGTCTGTTTGCAGTTCCTAAAAATAACGCTAAAATTATTTGTCTTAAAGGAACTGTTTCATATTTACAATAGCATTAAGTCATATAAGCCAGAAATTAATCTTCAGATTGGCATTCCATTTTTTAGTGATGGCCCTCAATCTACTGCTTGAGCAACCTGTTTTATACAACTCTGAATTGTGGTGAGTGAGCAATGCTGCTGCTTCTCCATGGGCCATCTCTCCCTTGCTTTGTCATCTCTTGAGCAACTATTCTCACTACCCTCTCCGCAGAGCGATCACATAATTCACCACACGTGCCATGTGGGGTTGTTAGGTGTAACTGCAGATTCCAGACAGCAGTATTTCAATGCACGAGTTTATCTTTTTAAGTTTAAAATGACTTATGATAAGAAAATTGGCTGGAAAGCACTGATAAGATAGTCAGGTCTCGGACAATGAGTATACATGCACTCATTAGTCATAACTATTACTGAATTTCAGTAAATGTTTAATCCACCAATAATCAAACTTACCAAATAGGTCCCCATTTCTTTTTCCAGGATGACTTGCTCACATAATGTCACATCGATGTCTGCCTTTAAAGCCTGCACCTTCCTCTTCACCTGTACGCCATGCTTCTTTTGAAGCCAGTAAGGAAGAAGAGATTCTACAATTTGGTTAAGGATCTGTGAGGTAATCAGAAGAGTCGCCAAGCTCTAAAGAAAAGTATATAAGTAATATTTAGAAATGTAGCTTAATAAAATCATAGCATGCATACAATTATTGCAATAAATAGAATGAAATCTTAAATAGCGTACTATAATATTATTAACACTAATAGCTGAAACACTAGGTATTAGAATGGTGTTTAAGGTTACATCAAAAATTCTCTCTCACACACACACACACACATAAATGGTTCAATTAATGAATATATTTTTGCTATTAGACTTGCTTTTACAAGGCTTGAGATAAACTATATAATTGACTTTATTGCCCTATATGATTAATGTTGCGAGTTGACTAGCTTCAATGAACTTCTTTGCATTTGTCTGAGAAGCACAGTGTAATTGCTAATGTTTTTATGTTTTGTTTTAGAATTTTTCCTAGAAGTAGACAAGATATAAAATATTTTATTTGGAAAAATAATGATGTGAAGACAATTTTAAAAAAACCCAGTGCCATTACCTGAATATAGGAAACCACCTCCCAAACCTAAAAAATCGATACTTTTCTGTTATTCACACTCACCTGACGCAAAAGCTTCATATCCCTCAGGACAAAGGCAATGTAGAAGAGTGAGGCAAAACAATTTAGAAAGTCGAACTGCCAAAAAAAGATAACAACATTTAATATTGCTTTGTAGTATTTTATTATAAATATAGCATTTAAACATGTAATGGGGGATTTCTAGATGGTGTGGGCTAATTTCTCCCTGCTCTCCCCACAAAGTACAACTATAAACTCTGAAAATAATGCAAGAGAAGACTAAAAGGTGGTAAGAGGAAAAGCAAACTGGTTTGCAACCCCAGGAATGAAGAAACAACACAACATCAGGGCATCTTACTGTCTCCCCCATGCAACAGAAGAAGGAGACCAAGGCTCAGCATTTTCCAACCTTCAACCTAGCAATGCAAGTAGGCTCATTCCTCCCCCAGATCAAACACGAGTCCCACTAACACCACCAGGCAAGCCCAGAAGAACCAGCAAGATGGACAGATTGGGAGCCCGACCAACAATAGGCAACTGGGAAAAGTGCTCTCCTTCTCTGCCGGGCCTTCTAATCCCCTGTCCCATCAAGAGATACTGAAATGGCCAGGCAGGACTGGCAAGAAGGACCCTGCCAAAATAAGTGGCTGAGCCCAGCAAGCCTCTTTGTGCCCATGGACCTGTGGCTCCCCTCCCCCACCAGGAGTCAGTGGGGCAGGTAGGTGGCACTCGCAAGGGGAGGCCCGCAACAAAGGGCTCAATCCAAGAAGCTTCTTTGCACTCATGGGTCTAAGACTCACTCCCTTAATGAGATACACCAGGGTAGCTGGGTGGCACTAGCAAGAAAAGACCCACCTATACCGATTAGCTCAGCCTGAGAGCATCTTTGTTACCATGGGCCTGAGACTCCCTCATCCTACCCCAGATACACAGTGGGTGCCAGGAAGCACCAGTAGGGGGAATCCAGCCACAAGTGCATGGTCATGGAACCCTCTTTGTCACTGTGTGCTAGAGACTTCCCTCTTCTGCCAAGAGACATTTAGAAGCCCAGCCCTGGGAAATTCCTTCTTCCCTAAGGCAGCTCCAGCAGGGACCGCTGGAGACACCAGCAGCACCAGTAAACCAAGCAGACAACAACAACAAAAAAAAAAACATAAAGGCTCTGAAAATTAAACTGTCATCACAACCGCAGCTTACAAAATATGTCAGAATGTGCATGCTAAACCCAAACAGGCTGAGTGTCTGCTAAATTAAAGATTTAAATAAGACCCAGTCTCCTAGCATAACAGACAAAATGTCCAGTGTACAGTCTAAAGAACCAAGAAAATCACAATTTGAATGAGAAAAGACAATCAACTGATGCCAAAACTGAGATCAAACAGAGGTTGGAATTATCTGACAAGAATTTTAAAGCAGTCATCATAAGCTTCAATAATCAATTGTAAATTCTCTTGAAACAAATGGAGAAATAGAAAATCTCAGCAAAGAACTAAAAGACATAAAGAAGAACCAAATGGAAATTAAAGAACTCAAAAATACAGTAACAACTTGTTGAATAGGCTCAATAGTAAAGTGGCAATAAAAGAGGGCAGAATCAATGAACGTGAGGATAGATGAATTGAATGTACCCAACTTGAACAAAGGAAAGAAAATAGATTTTAAAAATTGAACAGGACCTCAGGGACCAGTTGGACAATAACAAAAGATCCAACATTCATACCATCAGATTCCCAAAAGAAGATAAGAAAAAGTAGGGCTTAAAGAGTATTGGAAGAAATGGCTGAAAAATTCCCCAAATTAATGAAAGACACAAATCTAGAGATTCAAGAAGCTGAGCAAATGCTAAACAGGGTAAACTCAAAGAACTCCATGCCAAGACACATCATAATTAAACTTCTGAAAACTAAAGACAATCTTGAAAGTGGCAGAAGAAAAAATGACATATTACCAATAGGGGAAGTCCCTGGGTGGTGCAAACGGTTAATGTCCTTGGCTGCCAACTGAAAGGCTAGTGGCTCACCCAGCGGTGCCTTTGAAGGAAGGCCTGGTGATCGACTCTGAAAAATCCAGTATTGAAAACCCCAGGGAGGGCAGTTACACTCTGTCACACATGGCGTTGCCATGAATCAAAATTAATTCCACGGCCACTGGTTACCAACAGAAGAACACTATAGCCATGTGCCACTTAACGTCCAGGATACATTATGTGAAATAGGACATTATGTGATTTGGACGTTGTGTGAACACCACATTATATACAGGCAATCTCTGGGTTATGAATGTCTGACTTATGCATAACCCATAGTTACAAACCAACCCCCATAAATCCTATTATAATAAAACCTTATGGGAGGCCACTGCTGATTGTCCTCATCGCCGCTGCTGCTACTTGAGCTGCTGGTAGAGGCCAGAGGAACCGGCAGCGGTGATGGCTGAGAGGGTGGTGGCTGAGAGGGCAGTGGCAGGAGCAAAGCAAGAGGAAGCAAATGAGGACGGAGAGAAGAGCACCCAGCTCCGCCTGCTGTTCCATCCACCTAAGGAGCAGAAGCAGCCCAGGCCCCATAGCCCCTGCCGCCTGCCTGACCACCAGACAAAGCCCAAGAGCCCAAGCCCAGAGCCATGTCCTTGTCCACTGGTAGTGGCCCCCAGCCCAGCTAAAGCCCCAGCCCATCTTCACCCACACTGTGCCCACCAGTGCTGCAAGAGTCTTGGTTTGGGGTCTTTAAAACCATTAGGAAGAAATAATAAACAAAAGAAGAGCTGCTTTCCCTTAAATAAACAAAAGAATCTTATGGGACCACAGACATTTATGTGGTTAGATGTTGCCCAAATGGACACTATGCAGCACATGACTGTAATTTGAATGACAGCATATTTCTCATATGAAACCATGGAAGCCAGAAGGAAGTGGCACTTATTTTTAAGTGCTGAAATGAAAGTACTTACAACCACAGCTCTGTAATTTTATCTGGTGAAAATATCCTTAAGGAATAAAGAAGATACATAAACATGCTCCGATGAAGGCAAACTAGCAGATTACCCTTAAATATTGACTAAAGGAAGTTCTTCAAACGAAAAGGAAATATGAAAGGAAGAACTTTGGTGCATCACGAAAGAAGAGAGAACACTCAAAAAACTAGAAATATGGATACATAAAATAGACTATTCTTTTCCTCATGAGTTTTTTTCAAAAAACTCAAATCTTATTTGATGATTGGAATAAAAATTATAACACCATCTGATACTCATGACAATGATATTTAAAAGTGGGGGAAATAGAGGGACGGTGCAGAAAAGAGTAAACTGAGGAGGCCAGAGACTGCTATCCTCAGAAAGGCCTGCTTGCAAAGTTGGCCCTTGGCTGGCATCTGGGAACTTGATTTCAGGATTGTTCCCACCATTCTCTAACTGATGATAGTGGCTCACAATGTGGTTTATGCTGAATGCCTGCTTTCCTCCTGGGAGTCTGAATTCTTGGGATGTGCCAGGCAGAGAGTGCCTGTGTGACCAGCCTACAATAAAAACCTTGGGCACTGAGTCTCTAATGAGCTTCCCTGATAGACAATATTTTACACTTGTCACAATTCAATGCTGGAAAAGTTAAGCTCATCCTGTGTGACTCCACTGGGAGAGGACTCTTGAAAGCCGGACTCCTCCCTATGGCCTTTGTTGATTTTGTTTTGTAACCTTTCACTGCAACAAATGATAGTCATGTGACTATATGCTTAGTCCTGTGAACTTAATGTTTAGCCTTGAACGTTTGGTTAATGTAGCCTAGTGGTCTGATGAGATGGACAGTATACTATATTAGCAACTGACTGGATTCATTTTGTTTTGGCAGATTTGAAGGGGCTATAGAAAGTAAATGTCATTCAAAGGGAACAGAGGTAAGGAAGGAAGGAGACAGCAAGCTTGATATTTAGGGATCTGAGTTTTCAAATTTAAGTGAATTTTTTTAAACATTCTTAGATGCATTACATTCTTTTTAATTGAAAATTTTATGGGATAATTGTAGATTCACATGCAGTTTTAAGAATCACCAAACCAGAGGGTGATTTTAGGGAACCCCCAAATTCAGAGATTTATACAGAAGTAAAGTTTCCCCAGTTCACTCAAAGTGGTAAAATGCTGATACCAGTAGACTATAACAAGTGACTTATGTATATAGTAATACCCACAGCCACCGATATGAAAACTCTACAAGGAAATACACTCAAAAACACTACACATAAATCAAGATGGAATCCTTAAAAATGGTCAAAAAAGGCAAGATGAGAACAACAAATGAACAAGAACCAGAGGAAGCAAACAGAAAACAAAAAACAAAATGACAAATTTAAGCAATGACATATTAATGATCTAAATGCAACGATCAAAGACATTTCAGAGTGGATTAAAAAAAACATGGCACAACCATATGCTATTTACTCATTCCAAATTCAAAAAGATAGGTAGTTTGAAAGTAAAATAATATAAAAAGATATACCAAGAAAACATTAACTGAAAAAAAAAACGAAATGGCTGTATATTATTATCTGATTAAGTCAAGCTCAGGGCAGGGCAAATTACTAGAGACAAAAAGGGCATTACATAGTATTAAAAGGATCAATCCATCAAGAAGACAGAATGATCCTAAATTTGTATGCAACAAGCTACAGATCCTCAAAATACATGAGACAAAAAAAAAATGACAGAGTTGAAATGAGAAAGAGACAAATCCATAAATATATTTGAGGACTTTTACAACCCCTTCTCAGCAACTGACAGGCTATGCGACAGAATTTTTTACAACTGCATGTGAATCTACAATTATCTCATTAAATTTTCAATTAAAAAGAATGTAATGCATTTAAGAATGTTAAAAAAAAAAATTGACTTAAATTTGAAAACTCAATCCTAAGTATCAAGCTTGCTGTCTCCTTCCTTCCTCACCTGTTCCCTCTAAATGACATTTACTTTCCATACAGTCCATTCAAATCTGACAAAATGATCCAGTCAGTTGCTAATATACCAACCACCTCATCAGACCACTAGACTACACTAACCAAATGTTCAACGCTTGAGGGGCAGAAGGGAAATTTCCCAAACGGACTTTCACGCACACAGAAAAAGTACAATGACATCTCCCAAAGCAGGACAGGCACACTCCTGGCATCACAATTTGAAACATTTCCAATTTTAAATGATTTTTTTAATCATTTAAATGACATTTTAAAAGATTTTTAATAGTCTAAGCATATTAACCATTTAGGCATTTTACTTATAATGCAGTCGAAGACATTATATATAGTTATTCCAAAAGTACAATTGAAAAACATTGCCAAAAAGCTTTCACTGTTACAATTCATAATTGCAAAGTATCAATACCTAAGATGTGCAGCCATAATTAAATGATGTCACTAACTCTGCAGGGGTCTAAATTAAGTACCTATTTATCATCCCCATAATTCATGGTTCGCACTCTAAGCACTAATACAGCAGCTTGTTTTTCTTTAGAGATTACACGTACTAAATAAGATGCATCACAAGAGAAGAGTTATATTGATGAACAATACATAAATGAGCAAGTGATTTAACAAAAACTACATATCGGAGCAAATGTGAGGTGACGCCTTTCCAAAAATTACCAGATATTTTAGATTTAACCCAATTATAAGTTCTTTCACTAAGATTCTCTGAGGAAACTTGAAAAGTCACAGCAACTTAAAGTGAGAAACTTTTCTTGTTTAAGGTTTCTGAGTAAATCTGAGTATTAATCTCACTTCCCGATAAACAGATTTTTAATCTCCTTTTTCAGAAAATCTAGGGCCCCTAAAGCTTCCAACTTGATAGAGTCAGTAGAGTAAACTAATCCCAAACCCAGAGGTGAGGAATTAATTTAGAAGGTAGTACAACACCCTACCCAAACAGAGGTTTAAACAAAACTTTCCAATGGTGTTTTACTAAAACTATACCAAAACAAGAGTTGCAAAGAAATAAGAAATAACCTAATCAGAGACACTGGTCGTAGTGGGTTGAATGGCGGGCAAAAAGATATGTCAGCATCCTAATCCTTGGAACCTGTGAATGTTGCCTTACTTGGAAAAGGGCCTTGAGATGAGAAGATCATCCTGGATTATCGGGTTGGCCCTAAATCCAATGACAATTGTCCTTATAAGAGAAAGTCTGGGGGAAGTGTGAACCAGACAGAAGGGGAGAAGACACAGAGATGAGAAGGAGGTAATATGACCACAAAGGCAGCAACTAGAGGTTTGTGCCCACAAATCAAATAATGTCAGTAGCCACCAGAAGCCAGAAGAGGCAAAGAAAGGAATCTCCCCTAAAGCCTCCAGAGAGAGTACGGTGCTGATGACACCTTGATTTTGAACTTCTGGATTCCAGAAACATGAGAGAATTAATTTCTGTTTTTTTAAGCCACCAAGTTTGTGGTAACCTCTATGGCAGCCACAAGAAACTACATACACCAGTTCTTAAATATAAATTGTCTACCTCTCCTAGCTTCTCATTTCTTACATGGCATTCTCTCAGTCCCCCAAGCTTCGAAGCCCTAGAACCATGTGTGCCTCCCGCAACCACCTCCTCACATCAGATCAGTACCCAAGTTCTGGTGATTCCCTTCCATCTGTGTTTTCCTCCCCAGGTTATAGATTACTTCACACTGAATTATGGATACAGTGTCCTGACTGACCTTCTTGCTTCTCAGCTCATCCTTTCTTCCAAAATTAGATTAATATTTCTTACTAAATATTTCTTATTTCTTCAAGTAGTTCCCCTGCTCAAGAACCTGTGCTACCCTCTGTACTGATGGGTTCCCTGTCTGCCTCCAGCCCCCATGCTAGGTACTTCCTGCTTGGCAGCATCACTTTCTGAGTCAGAAGACTGCTCCATGTACATGTGTGAGCACTTAATTAATGAAGAAATGGGAAGCTTGAGAGCAGTAGGATCAATACAGGCAGATGGTGGGAATGCTGGGCGGGGGAGGGGGTGTGTGCAAAGTTAGAGTATGAGGTTGAGAATGAAAAGCCTGGGAAGGCTAAGAAACGCTATCCCCATAAGATTAAAAAGGAAGGCAGAGACCTAAAAAACACGATGCAGGAAGAACAGATTTTAACTTATCTATCGTTTTACACGGCTGTCATCTGATACTGCATCTGGCATTGTCAGAGAATAAAGTCTGACAAGTAATTAAATTCTCCAAGACAAATGGGAAGAACACGTTCGGAGTTTCTCAAGCTGAAAGAACTAAAGAAAAATTCAAGCCTTGAGTTGCAATAGTGAAGGACTCCATGGGGAAAATATTAAACAATGCAGGAGGCATCAAAAGAAGATGGAAGGAATACACAGAGTCATTATACCAAAAAGAATTAGTCGATGTTCAACCATTTCGAGAGGTGGCATATGATCAGGAACCGATGGTAGGGAAGGAAGAAGTCGAAGCTGCTCTGAAGGCACTGGCGAAAAACAAGGCTTCAGGAATTGATGGAATATCAATTGAGATGTTTCAACAAACAGATACAGCGCTGGAGGTGCTCACTCATCTATGCCAAGAAATATGGAAGACAGCTTCCTGGCCAACTGACTGGAAGAGATCCATATTTATGCCTATTCCCAAGAAAGATGATCCAACTAAATGTGGAAATTATAGAACAATATCATTAATATCACACGCAAAGTTTTGCTGAAGATCATTCAAAAATGGCTGCAGCAGTATATCGACAGGGAACTGCCAGAAATTCAGGCCAGTTTCAGAAGAGGACGTGGAGCCAGGGAGATCATTGCTGATGTCAGATGGATCCTGGCTGAAAGCAGAGAATACCAGAAGGATGTTTACCTGTGTTTTATTGACTATGCAAAGGCATTCGACTGTGTGGATCATAACAAACTATGGATAACACTGCAAAGAATGGGAATTCCAGAACACTTAATTGTGCTCATGAGGAACCTTTACATAGATCAAGAGGCAGTTGTTCGGACAGAACAAGGGGACACTGATTGGTTTAAAGTCTGGAAAGGTGTGCATCAGGGTTGTATTCTTTCACCATACCTATTTAATCTGTATGCTGAACAAATAATATGAGAAGCTGGACTACATGAAGAAGAACGGGGCATCAAGATTGGAGGAAGACTCGTTAAGAACCTGCATTATGCAGATGACACAACCTTGCTTGCTGAAAGTGAAGAGGACTTGAAGCACTTACTAATGAAGGTCAAAGACCACAGCCTTCAGTATGGACTGCATCTCAACATAAAGAAAACAAAAATCCTCACAACTGGACCAATGAGCAACATCATGATAAATGGAGAAAAGATCAAAGTTGTCAAGGATTTCATTTTACTTGGCTCCACAATCAACAGCCATGGAAGCAGCAGTCAAGAAATCAAAAGATGCATTACATTGGGTAAATCTGCTGCAGAGGACCTCTTGAAAGTGTTGAAGAGCAAAGATGTCACCCTGAAGACTAAGGTGCACCTGCCCCAAGCCATGGTATTTTCAATCACATCATATGCACGTGATAAGCTGGTCAATGAATAAGGAAGACCGAAGAAGAGTTGATGGGTTTGAATTGTGGTGTTGGTGAAAAATATTGAATATACCATGGACTGCAAAGAGAACGAACAAGCCTGTCTTGGAAGAAAAGCGGCTAGAATGCTCCTTAGAGGCAAGAATGGTGAGGCTGGGTCTTACATACTTTGGACATATTGTCAGGAGGGATCAGTTCCTGGAGAAGGACATCATGCTTGGCAGAGTACAGGGTCAGCAGAAAAGAAGAAGACCCTCAATGAGGTGGATTGACACAGTGGCTGCAACAATGAGCTCAAGCATAATAATGATTGTAAGGATGGCTCAGGACTGGGCAGTGTTTCATCCTCTTGTACATAGGGTCGCTATGAGTTGGAACTGACTCGACGGCACCTAACAACAACAAGAACAACAACATGCACAAAAGCTCCACATTACAATCATTTTGAATGAACTTTTTAATGTATCGTATGCTCCCCTGCCTCCCTACACAGAGAACGTAGACGATACCTTCCTTGCTGATGTAGCACTAACATTTTGAACATTAATGATTTCACAGTGCTAGGATGAGGCCCAGAGCCTTTTTAAGTATGTACGGCTATTTACCCCTTTTCTAAATTGTCTCAATTGCTAAAAGCATTGAATTCTGATTGCCTGTTTATAAAGGTTTTCTATTCCTCACCTATGACCTGCCTCTATAAGTTGACCTACTTCCAATAAAAATTTTTTTTAAAAAAGATGTCACTTCAACGACTAAGGTGCACCTGACCCAAGCCACAGCGTTTGCAATCACCTCATACGCATGTAAAAAGCTGGGCAATGAATAAGGAAGACTGAAGAAGAATTGATGCCTTTGAATTATAGTGTTGGCAAAGAATACTGAATATACCACGGACTGCCAAAAGAACAAACAAATCTGTCTTGGAAGAAGTACAACCAGAGTGTTCCTTAGAAGTGAGGATGGAGAGGCTTCGTCTCACATATCTTGGACATGTTATCAGGAGGGATCAGTCTCTGGAGAAAGACATCGTGTTTGTAATGTAGAAGGCCAACAAAAAAGAGGAAGACCCTCAAAGAGATGGACTGACACAGTGGCCGCAACAGCAACGCTCAAGCATAACAATTGTGAGGATGGTGCAGGACCAAGCACTGTTTCGTTCTGATGTGCATACGGTTGCTATGAGTTGGAACCAACTCGACAGCACCTGACAACAACAATATTCAATAACTTAAACACCCTCCTATTGGGTGGTTTCTGACCTTTTAAGGAGTGAAAAACCAGACAAATAAGTTTCTTAGAATAATTTGTAAGCTAGAATAAAGATTCCTCCTAAGTGAGGGCCTGGAGTCCTCTCTCGGAGTAAGGTACATGGATTATGTTAAATCAATTTCAGCTGAGAGTTCATCTCTTGCTTCTCAGTTATGTTCCAGATGGCCAAGGTAACCTCCCGATAAATGAAGTGCTCTTGGCTACTTAGTAGCCGTGTTATTATTTGTAATAACGGTGGAAAGCGAAATACTGTGTGAGCTTCTACCCAAACAGCAGACAAGTAACACGATGCCTTTTCTCCATCTCCCCCTTACCCATCACGACATGCTGAGGACCTCTTGGGCCTCAGAAACGTATTTGACAAAAAAAAAAAATTTTTTTTTTTTTTAATTTTTCCATCACTAAACCAATTATTGGTAATTAGAAGGGTTGTTAAATAGTGAAAGATTCAAAACAGTCTAATAGTAATTTTTATATATGGACTTCTTACATTACATGTACATCTGTAACCTTTGAATATATGTATACACACACGTATTTATTAATCATTCCTTGCCTACTCTCACAAAATATATTAAAACTATCTGCAATCTTAAATTAGAAGCAAGTCTATATCCCTAAGTATTAAATAGTATGCTCTAGTTTCATAATTAAAAATTGATTTGTATATAAAAAATTCTACTCACCACTAAAACTTTCAGAATTAGATGATTCTGGTAGGCAGATTCCAATCGGTGATTCTCTAAAATATTAAGGAGGAGAGGTGATTTCTCTCAGATGAAAAAGCAATATGCAATATGTGAGCACCGTCACCTGGTAAAGTGGGACACTGTGCTGAGACCAGAGTCTCAGTCAGTGAGTGCGTTACCATCAAGAACATCAAACAAAAAAGGAAGGAAGGAAGTTCAGGGCACATTTTTTTAAGGTACTGCAATAGCACTGTGGTCTGAAACTGTTTTTCAAATATTACTGCTACAGAAGAAAGCCGGGGATATTTGGCAAATGATCCCATGATCCTATGCACAGCCACCCAAAAAAAGACCCTGTATAAGTGGTAATGGTGAAAACTGACTAGCAATCTCTAATGAGAAGGGGAGTAAATGGTTTTCTGTACATGTGTCTTACCACCAGGATTAACTTAAAGGGAAACTCAAATTTCCATCCTTATCTAGGAAAGGGAGACACTATGCAGACCTCAAGACAGCAAGGCAAAGGGCAGAAAGAAGATAGTAAAGAGAAGTGTGACCTGGCACAGAGGGGCAGTGAATTTAAATCCCAACTCAGTTACTCTGCCACTGTCTGACGCTGGGCAAGTTACTTCTTGATACTTTGCTTTCTCACCTACAAAACAGGACTGACAGGACCCTCCTCCCGGGGTTGTCATAAGGATTAGAAATAACGTAAGACCTTAGCCCACTATCAGCAGAAGGAAAGCACTCAAAAAATGGTAGCTGTTGTTGTTACATGACTAATAAAAATAATTTTAAACACTTCTATGGCCCATGAAGTTAAGGCCTAGACTTCATTCTAAGGAAGAATATGGCATATTTGTTTGTTCGAATGAATACATAAAAAGTGAATGGCCTATCAAAACTATTTTGAAACTATAGCCAAGTTCATTTTTTACCATAGATACATGCCACCTTCACGGAGCACGATGGTAGTCCACAGTGGCCCCAGACCAGCTACATAATCAGTTATAAAATACTAGCTACAGCTCATTCAGTCAGAGTATCAGGAAGATGACTTCAATCTATTCTACTCTCAGCATGAAACACAGTATCACAGTGTAAGGAGAACAGGTTTTGGATACAGATAAGTCTGGATTAGCCTGGCTCCACCATTTGCTGATTAGATGAGAGATGACATGAGAGAAAAAAATTCTGAACCTTGGTAAGCCTCAGTATATTTATCTGTAAAATGGTGAAATAAGTTCTATTTCATGGCATCCTGAGGAGACAAAAATGAGATACTGTAGATGAAGTGCTTAGCAGGGCACTTAGAATATAATAACTAGTACTCAAAACATGAGAACTGTGATAACCATGATGTGGAGACCATGAGTGTTCACATAGCCAGTGAACTTGGCTTATGTCTCTGTAACGGCCCAGAGCAACTTCTTTGCAAGGTAACAGGTATGTGAATCTATAATCTAAGCTATGTTTCTCACAGGCAGGTAAGACATGAATGCAAAGCTTTAAGTCTTACCCCATGAAGTCAAAAACTCGGCAGCATATCGATAGAGGCGGTTCATGATCTCAATCACGATGGCATAGATGATGCTGGGCACATACAACAAGACACTGGTCCACTCAGACTCGCTGTTCTCATGCAGCTGCAAGGCCCAGTCCTCCATGTCAAAGTAAATCATCATGACATACAGACAGAAATAGAGACAGAGGCACACAAAGGGCAGAGAGATGAGGTAAATGCGCATCTGTCTCTTGTAGCTGGGGTACAGAGGCTCCTCCCTGCCGGTGACAGGATTGATACCCAGAACCCCATGATATCCCGGCCGCGGCTCCTCAAACTGCCTCTTCATGACCAGCGTCCCCCATCTGTAGGCCATGGTGGCACAGCCACGCTTCCACACCTCCAGGATCACTGTGGACCAGATCAAGTTGAATGAAGCGAAGATCACATACTTGTCATAGTCTTCCCACACAAACATGTAGTAAGGCAACCCAATGATGGCCATGGGGATTAAGGCGAAAGTGAAATATTCCAAAAATCCGAAGTAAAGAGCAATTGTCTCCCCAAAGTAGCCACGGATATTGTCTATAGTGAAAAGAAAAAAGATCTTAAGTACAGACATACAAAACTACAAAAAAAAAATTTTTTTTAATCATTTCAAGTAAGCTTATTCAATTTTTTAGTCAAAAGGGAATCTTTTAATACCCTCATTTCCCAGCTAGCGTACAGTGTTAAGTCCATCCATGCTGTATATCCTGCTTGTCTGTATAGCGAGCCAAACTTTTCCCTCAACTTAGGCCCCAGCCCACAGCTGCTGGGCTGCTCTGCCAGGTACCCTGGCTCAGCTTCCCCTTTCCTCCTTACTTGGTGGAGACCTTCTTCCCAAAGAAAAACTCACACTGAAGCTTACCTGAAAGGTCCTAGTTTAAGCTCAGTCATGGCCTTTGAACCATTTTAATTTCAGGGTTTTATTTATGCTCTCATCTTAACATTACAGTTACAAATGTTCTATTATAAAAAAGACTCCTTTGCATCTCTAGGACCGTGCTTCCTCTACCCACAGATAGAAGTTTTCATCAACGGGTCATGGCAAAATTGTCAATGCTCTGAAGAACACAAATTATTCAAAAGCACACACTAAGATTCTATGGAACACATTGACCTACAGCTTCATGTAAACACTGGGCAGAAGAAAACCAAAGCAACACCACTGTTAATGTTTTCTGAACTCAACACAAGCTAACTAACCCCAAAGTGGTCACTAACACCACACGCTCTGCCAGCCACATCCACACGGGTGAGTACCTGGATGGAGACAGCACCCTGCCCTGGAACCAGGATGGGATGCAGGGAGGAGGTTAATTAGATGCCGTAAAAACATCACCTTTTTAAAGATGATGTGATCAGGTCAGTCTATGGAGGTGGGTTACAACAAACTGATTTAAAGTATTTTCTCCTATTGTACTTTCCCTAGCTAACCCCAAACCAAACCCGCTGCCACTAAGTCGATTCCGACTCATAGCAAACCTATAGGGCAGAGTAGAACTGCCCTGTAGGGTTTCCAAAGAGCAGCTGGTAGATTCGAGCTGCCCAGCTCTTAACCACTGAACTACCGGAGCTCAACGATGGGTATGATGCAGCTGCCTCAAACCTGAATCAGTTTAAATGATACGAAGCAAAAAAATAAATAAATAAACAAGAAGAAGATGGTCCCTAGGGTGTTGGGTTCCAAATCAGACGATCCGAGGGGTGGTTCAAGATTTGCGTGTGCCCAGCTACTATGACCAGTCCCAGCACTCCCCAGACACCTTGAGCTCACTACCACAACCATGTCCAGGCTTCACTATCAACTCACTTTCTCCCTCACCATCTAAAAAGTAACTCGTCACCTTAAAAGTCTTACAGACAGTATTCAAATTTACTGCCACTTCAATGCCAAAATAAAGTGGAAGAATATAAATCTAGCACAAAATGGCTATTGTAATACCTGAAACTATCAGAAAATAAAACTTTTCCCTTCAGAGAATATAAGAAAAAAAAAAATCAAAATGCAGGTTCAAAATTCGATCCTAAAAACAATCTTTGTTTGTTGTTGCAACATCATAATAGTTGTTTTCAGAAATGGAAATCAGAAAGCATATTTTGGAAATATTCCTTTTAACAAAATCAAACGAGAAATGTCCTTTAAAGAAAAGCTGATAGTAATGCTTATGGTGAAACCTACCAGCTTAAATGTACTTCTTATGTTTAAAAAATCAGACTGAATCAACAATTTTGAATATTTCTGAAACTCTACACTGACATAGATTTACATAAAGTAATGCTCAATGCATACGAAATAAAATAATACCTATTCTCATACTGTATTCAGAGAAAATAGGTTGATGTAGTAACACACACCAAGATGTTTATAAACTATCTCAAAAGATGTTTACACCTCTTAGTACCTAGTATGAGCACAGCTTGGCCCTACAGAAATAGAAATTTTCAAATGCAAAATATTCAAACTATATTCTTATAAAATTTGTTCTACTCCAACCCTGACGTGCACTCATGAAGGTCATTCTAAATTTCCTGGTTTGTTGGTAAATTTAATGAAAGCCAGTGGTAACAGTCCATCTAAAATGACATAAGAAGTAAAACAGGACAAACAGGCAAATTTAACCCATCTTGTTCCCCCAAAGAAATGTTTTCCTACATGCAGCCAGTGAACTCTGCCCAGCTGAGGGTTAAATAGCTGCCCAAGGACATGACTCCACTGCCGGATCATGGCTTTTCATTCAGAGCTCCTCCTGACGCCCCTCTTTCTCTAAGAGAATAGGCATTGGCACATACCTATGGGCTGATACTTCAAGGTAAGCCGAGTATACCAGGTGTCCTCCAGCTTCTTCAGGGCTTCGTTATCATGCAGTGGGAACATCTGAATCACAATGCCAGAGGTGATCAATCTTCTCACTGCAGAGCGAAAATGTGCCCAAGTACATAAAACAGATTCAAGATTGCCCGGGATGCTTCATTAAATAGTATAAAAACACTCTGGTAAGTGGAGGGAAGGAGTATGCTGTTTCATTAGGTGGAGAGCAATTAGGAGTATATAGCAAGGTGTATATAAATTTTTGTATGAGAGACTGACTTGATTTGTAAACTTTCACTCAAAGCACAATAAAAATTAAAAAAAAAAAAAAAAAACACTCCGGTAGGAGACAGAGTACTACACAAAAGTCAAGTTATATTTCCTACTCAAAAGAAGTATATTCTTTTGTTCTTCAGAATATATATATATCTTTATTACTTTCTCTGACTGTAAAAACAAGACAAGTCAGTGTGAAATTTAAGCCATACAGAAGTGTACAAATTAGAATGTGAAGGGTCCCTGTTCTTCTCCCCTCCCTTGGAAAATAACCACTGTTAATAGCAATTTATTGTATATCCAGACTTCAAAAAAATACATCCAGAAATGTGTGCTTGAAAACAAAAATGCAGTCAGTCTGTACACAATGCTCTATAATCTCTTCTCATGTCATAGTACATACGGATATCTTCCTTGTCAATATAAATACAACAGGTCCTTTTTAACAGGGTCATAATATTCCCTTGTATGAAATGCTACAATTTAACTAACACTCTATTAATGAGTATTTATCTTTTTTTTTTTTTTTGCTATTATAAATGTTGCTAAAATTTGTGTACATATATCTTTCCCCACCTGTCTACAGGGCAAATGGAAGGGACAGATGACTTTGACCAAAGATAATGTTGCCCCGCAATATTAAATGAAAATGGGGAATTCCCTCAGCCATAATACCTAGAGACTCATGGAGGGGGATCTTCAGGTCTTCAGAAGGAAGTGTGTTCAACGCTGTGGAAAACTCAAACGCAATGCCTGTGTGTTTGGGGAGACGAAGCACATTCCTTACGAGTTCCCAGTATAGTCTCTTACTAAAGAATACGGGTGCTTCTAAGGTGCGCCCCTCTCTCCTATCTACTTTGTCACCAAAGACAGGTGATGAGAATATCAGGCACCAGGCCTCTCCAAGAGGACCGGCAAATAAATGTCAGCACCATGGTAGGGACATGCGGTTTAAGTTTTCTGTGTAGAAATACCACATATGACAAAGTGACAGTGTATTCTCAGGCCAAGTACCTATATAAAATCTCCAGGGTAAATTAAAAGCAAGCCTAGCTTCTTAGAAATTAAAAAAAAAAAAAAATGATAATAAAGAAGACATACCAGACAGTAACGATAGGAAAAAATCTGGGTCTGAATAAAAGATTGATGGTTCTGAGAATTATCTCTCATGTGTAAGTTACACAAAGGAAAAAAGCTCGAAAGCTAGACTTGTTATAAAAATATCTCCTTTATGATTGAAGAAAGGCATATACTCCAAATATCAGTAACTAGGATAAAAAGGCATATGTCTAAGTTACATCAGCCTAGGGTGCTGTCAAATCCTTTTTTTTTTTCCTTCATATTTTTATGCTAAAGTGTTTCAGCAGTTTCTCCTTCAGCTGACATGAGTGAACACTGGTCATCCACAAGTGTTCTGGTTCTTACCCTTTATTAAGGAACACACAGGCTGTAGCTGGTTTAAATTACTATATACAATTTTTTAACTTTGAACTGACTTAAGGCATCTAAATTATTATTTCACTATTTCAAAGTTGTTTCTCTTTCTTTCTTTAAAATGACTCAATTCTACTATAGAAGACTTTCCAGACAGGCAGAAAACCCAGTTTTCTTGTATACT
This sequence comes from Elephas maximus indicus, assembly GCF_024166365.1. Classification (NCBI taxonomy): domain Eukaryota; kingdom Metazoa; phylum Chordata; class Mammalia; order Proboscidea; family Elephantidae; genus Elephas; species Elephas maximus. Next base: position 48,039,135 of record NC_064838.1, read on the forward strand.
TCTAAAAATAGAATTCTGAACTGAGGGACTCAGAGAGAATATAAAGATGCAGGTCCTAAATTACCGGGCTTCTCTTCACCACCAACACAAAAAGCATGGTTCTGGTTTCAGCCTCTAAAAATAGTTGTTTTGTTTTGTGGGGTGTGTGTGTGTTTCATCCTTCGACCTTCTCAAGTCAGCTAAGAATGTAACTACCAGGAGCCTTACCTTCAAAGGAAAATATGATGCTGTGTGGGCCTATTTAAAGAAAGGAATAGCTTAAACCAAGATTCTTTCCTTCAAGAATGCTAAGTGACCTCTTGTCAAGTACTGTAAGTTATTAATACCACAGCGATTGAACAAATAAAAACAAACAAAATGTAATTTAAGAGCGACTGTAAGTAACGTGGTAGCCTGGTTTATCACAGGACCCAGTACATTACTTATACAGTATTGCTTCTGTCTTTGGTTTATGTGACGTGTTTACTTCAAAAGTAAAAACAAACATCTCTCTCACGACTCCTTACAACGTCTCTTCACAACAGGGAGGAAGCAGGCTATGCCGCCTCCATTCCAGCAATGGAGTAATGAGCATACGGAGCACCAAGAAACAGCTTAGGCCTGCAGCCTTTGCAGGATGATGACAGCCTCCACCACCCCCACAGCTGCTGCTGGGCCCTGGCACCCCCCACAATCCCTGCATGACTCTAGACTAAGGTGCGAATGGACCACATTTTCTTTGTAATGAAAAAACTGTTTCTCAGGGATACCACCTGTACTGTTTTCATCGCTGCTTAATATAAACACAGCAAATACGTATGTGGCAAAACACAGCATATATATGTATATGTATGTTGTTGTCTTGTGCTGTCAAGTTGACTCCAACTCATGGTGACCCCATGTGTTACACAGTGGAACTGCTCCACAGGGTTTTCCTGGGGTGTAATCTTTACAGAAGGAGCCTTGGTGGTTCAGTGGTTAAGTGCTCAGGTGCTAACCAGAAGGTCAGCAGTTCAAACACACCAGCTACTTGGTGAGAGAAAGATGTGGCAGTCTGCTTTATGTAACAATGACAGCCTTGGAAATCTTTTGGGGCAGTTCTACTCTGTCCTATAAGGTCCCAGTGAGTTGGAATCAACTTGACAGCAACGGGTTTAGGTTTTTTTTGTTTGTTTAATCTTTACAGAAGCAGATTGCCAGGCCTTTCTTTCATGGTGCCACTGGGTGAGTTTGAACAGCCAACCTTTCAGTTACCAGCCAAGCGCAAACTGTTTGCGCCACCCAGGAACCTATGTGTATATGTATACACATATATACGTGTATGTGTGTATAAATGGCTTAACCTTTGTATGCACATGTCTCCTACATGATACATAATTGGCATTTATTCCATCATTCTTATAAGGCCAATTAAAGAATTTAGAAAACAGACTGTATCTGACTACCCTAATCTATCCCTTATATACAGAAGATATTCAACCACCATGTTCAAAAGAATAACTACCACCATCAGTTGCCGTTAATTTCGACTCATGGCGATCTCATGTGTGTCACAATAAAACTGTGCTCCGTAAGGCTTCCTTTTCTTTTTTTTTTCATTTCTATGTAGCTAGTTTTTTTGTTGTTGTTGTTACTATTGTTGAGAATATACAGAGCAGAACATAAACTAATTCAACAATTTCTACATGTACAATTCAGGGACACTGATTACATTCCTCAAGTTGCATAACCATTTTCACCCTTCTTTTCCAAATTGTTCCTCCCCTATTAATATAAACTCATTGCCCCCTAAGTTTCCTGTTGAATCTTTCAAATTGCTGTTGTTGAATTTGATCCCATATAGATAGTTCTCCATGCGGTTTCAATGGCTGATTTTTTGGAAGTAGACTGCCAGGGCTTTCCTCTAAAGTGCATCTGGATGGACTCAAATCTCCAACCTTTGGTTAGCAACCAAGCGTGTTAACCCTTTGCACCACCGATGGACTTCAAAAGAGTAAGTATATAATACTAAAGACATAATCATGAGATGTTTCACTTCTCCATCAATCAAAACATGTTAATCATTTGATAGACATTATGAGACAGAGATTTAATCTAAAGTAAATAATAACACTCTTTAGAGTACAGTTGATAAATAATTTCTGGATCCCTTAATTACTCTCTTTAAAGAAAATATTTCATTAGGTTATTTGCATGTTGTTTTTGTTAGGTGCCATCGAGTCAGTTCCAACTCATAGCGACCCTGTGCACAACAGACGAAACACTGCCTGGTCCTGCGCCATCTTTACAATTGTTGTTATGCTTGAGCTCATTGCTGAAGCCACTGTGTCAATCCACTTCGTTGAGGATCTTCCTCTTTTCTACTGACCATGTACTTTACCAAGCATGATGTTCTTCTCCAGGGACTGATCCCTCCTGACAACATGTCCAAAGTATGTAAGACGCAGTCTCGCCATTCTTGCTTCTGAGGAACATTCTGGTTGTACTTCTTCTAAGACAGATTTGTTCGTTGTTTTGGCAGTGCATGGTATACTCAATTTTATTTGCCAACACCACAATTCAAAGGCATCATTTTCTTCCTTATTCTTTGTCCAACTTCCACATGCATATGATGCAATTGAAAATACCATGGCTTGGGTCAGGTGCACTTTAGTCTTCAAGGTGACATCTTTGTTTTTCAACACTTTAAAGAGGTCATCTGCAGCAGATTTACTGAATGTAATGCGTCTTTTGATTTCTTGACTGCTGCTTCCATGTTGATTGTGGATTCAAGTAAAATGAAATCTTTGACAACTTCAATCCTTTCTCCGTTTATCATGATGTTGCTTATTGGCCCAGTTGTGAGGATTTTTGTTTTCTTTATGTTGAGGTGTAATCCATACTGGAGGCTGTGGTCTTTGATCTTCATTACTAAGTGCTTCAAGTCCTCTTCACTTTCAGCAAGGAAGGTTGTGTCATCTGCATAACGCAAGTTGTTAACAAGTCTTCCTCCAATCCTAACGCCCTGTTCTTTTTCATATAATCCAGCTTCTTGGATTATTTGCTCAACATACAGATTAAATAGGTATGGTGAAAGGATACAACCCTGACGCACACCTTTCCAGACTTTAAACCAATCAGTATCCCCTTGTTCTGTCCGAACAACTGCCTCTTTCTTGATCTATGTACAGGTTCCTCGTGAGCACAATTGAGTGTTCTGGAATTCCCATTCTTCACAATGTTGTCCATAGTTTGTTATGATCCACACAGTTGAATGCCTTTGCATAGTCAATAGGGTTATTTGCATAACTATTAACTATTAGGAACCAATAGGAGAAAGCAGGGTCTGAGGGTGTAACGAGATCTTAGCTCACAGGGAAAACCAGAAATGGTATGGCCATCAAGATGAATGCTGGACAACTAAAACACACATATAACAATTTCTAGTTCTCTACTGTGCTTGCCATTCGATGGAAGGAGGAAGAGCCTAAACCGCACAGCCCACAGCACCACCTAACTACCTCAAAATCATGTTGACAATGAAACAATTTGCTAGCTACTTAATGAAATCTATCAAAACACGACTCTGCTGGTATCTGAATACCAGAGGCATAGCTTCCAGCATCACAGCAACACATAAGCCCCCACAGTACAACAAACTGACAGACACGTTGGAGGGGGGTGAGGACAGGTTTCAGCTGAGCTTCCAGACTAAGACAGACTAGGAAGAAGGACCCGGCAGTCTACTTCTGAAAAGCATTAGCCAGTGAAAACCTTATGAATAGCAGCGGAACATTGCCTGATATAGTGCTGGAAGATGAGCCCCCCAGGTTGGAAGGCACTCAAAAGATGACTGGGGAAGAGCTGCCTCGTCAAAGTAGAGTCAACCTTAATGACGTGGATGGAGTAAAGCTTTCAGGACCTTCATTTGCTGATGTAGCATGACTCAAAATGAGAAGAAACAGCTGCAAACATCCATGAATAATTTGAACCTGGAATGTATGAAGTACGAATCTAGGAAAATTGGAAATCATCAAAAATGAAATGGAACACATAAACATCAATATCCTAGGCATTAGTGAGCTGAAATGGACTGGTATTGGCCATTTTGAATCGGACAATCATATAGTCTACTACGCTGGGAATGACAACTCGAAGAGGAATGGTGTTGCATTCATTGTCAAAAAGAACGTTTCAAGATCTATCCTGAAGTACGATGCTGTCGGTGATAGGATAATATCCATATGCCTACAAGGAAGACCAGTTAATACAACTATTATTCAAATTTACACACCAACCACTAGGGCCAAAGATGAAGAAACAGAAGATTTTTATCAACTGCTACAGTCTGAAATTGATCGAACATGCAATCAAGATGCATTGATAATTACTGGCAATTGGAACACGAAAGTTGGAAACAAAGAAGAAGGATCAGTAGTTGGAAAATATGGCCTTGGTGTAGAAACAATGCTGGAGATCAGATGATAGAATTTTGCAAGACCAATGACTTCTTCATTGCAAATACCTTCTTTCACCAACATAAATGGCGGCTACACACATGGACCTTGCCAGATGGAACACACAAAAATCAAATTGACTACATCTGTGGAAAGAGACGATGGAAAAACTCAATATCATCAGTCAGAACAAGGCCAGGGGCCGACTGTGGAACAGACCATCAATTGCTCATATGCAAGTTCAAGCTGAAACTGAAGAAAATCAGAGCAAGTCCACGAGAGCCAAAATATGACCTTAAGCATATCCCACCTGAATTTAGAGACCATCTGAAGAATAGATTTGACGCATTGAACACTAGTGATCGAAGACCAGACGAGTAGTGGAATGACATCAAGGACATCATCCATGAAGAAAGCAAGAGGTCACTGAAAAGACAGGAAAGAAAGAAAAGACCAAGATGGATGTCAGAGGAGACTCTGAAACTTGCTCTTGAGCGTCAAGCAGCTAAAGCAAAAGGAAGAATTCATGAAGTAAAAGAACTGTACAGAAGATTTCAAAGGGCCTCTCGAGAGGACAAAATAAAGTATTATGATGACATGTGCAAAGAGCTGGAGATGGAAAACCAAAAGGGAAGAACATGCTCGGCGTTTCTCAAGCTGAAAGAGCTGAAGAAAACATTCAAACCTCGAGTTGCAATACTGAAGGATTCCATGGGGAAAATATTAAATAATGCAGGAAGCAGCAAAAGAAGATGGAAGGAATACACGGAGTCATTATACCAAAAAGAATTAGTCAATATTCAACCATTTCAAGAGGTGGCATATGATCAGGAACCGATGGTACTGAAGGAAGAAGTCCAAGCTGCTCTGAAGGCATTGGCAAAAAATAAGGCTCCAGGAATTGATGGAATATCAATTGAGATGTTTCAACAAACAGATGCAGTGCTGGAGGTGCTCACTCACCTATGCCAAGAAATATGGAAGACAGCTTCCTGGCCAGCTCACTGGAAGAGATCCATATTTATGCCTATTCCCAAGAAAGATGATCCAACCAAATGTGGAAATTATAGAGCAATATCATTAATATCACACACAAGCAAAATTCTGCTGAAGATCATTAAAAAACGGGTGCAGCAGTATATCGACGGGGAACTGCCAGAAATTCAGGCTGGTTTCAGAAGAGGACGTGGAACCAGGAATATCATTGCTGATATCAGATGGATCCTAACTGAAAGCAGAGAATACCAAAAGAATGTTTACCTGTGTTTATATTGATTATGCAAAGGCATTTGACTGTATGGATCATAACAAACTATGGATAATACTGTGAAGAATGGGAATTCCAAAACACTTAGTTGTGCTCATGAGGAACCTTTACATAGATCAAGAGGCAGTTGTTCGGACAGAACAAGGGGATATTGATTGGTTTAAAGTCAGGAAAGGTGTGCATCAGGGTTGTATCCTTTCACCATACCTATTTAATCTGTACGCTGAACAAATAATACAAGAAGCTGGACTATATGAAGAAGAACGGGGCAGCAAGATTGGAGGAAAACTCGTTAACAACCTGCGTTATGCAGATGACACAACCTTGCTTGCTGAAAGTGAAGAGGACTTGAAGCACTTAGTAACAAAGATCAAAGACCACAGCCTTCAGTATGGATTACACCTCAACATAAAGAAAACAAAAATCCTCACAACTGGACCAATGAGTAACATTATGATAAATGGAGAAAAGATTGAAGTTGTCAAGGATTTCATTTTACTTGGATCCACAATCAACAGCCATGGAAGCAGCAGTCAAGAAATCAAAAGACGCATTGTATTGGGCAAATCTGCTGCAAAGGACCTCTTCAAAGTGTTGAAGAGCAAAGATGTCACCTTGAAGACTCAGGTGCGCCTGCCCCAAGCCATGGTATTTTCAATTGCATCATATGCATGTGAAAGTTGGACAATGAATAAGGAAGACCAAAGAAGAGTTGAATTGTGGTGTTGGCGAAGAATATTGAATATACCATGGACTGCCAAAAGAACGAACTAATCTGTCTTGGAAGAAGTACAACCAGAATGCTCCTTAGAAGTAAGGATGGTGAGACTGCGTCTTACATACTTTGGACATGTTGTCAGGAGGCATCAGTCCCTGGAGAAGAACACCATGCTTGGTAAAGTACATGGTCAGTGGAAAAGAGGAAGACCCTCAACGAAGTGGACTGACACAGTGGCTGTAACAATGAGCTCAAGCATAACAACGATTGTGAGGATGGCGCAGGACAGGGCAGTGTTTCGTTCTGTTGTGCGTAGGGTCGCTATGAGTCGGAACTGACTCGACGGCACCCAACAACAACAACAACTACAGTCAAAACACGACATTGCAGCAGATCAATTTATAACCATTGTATATAAAACTAAAGTCAAATTAGACCTAAGATAACGGAGAGTGTTTCTCATAAAAGCCCTTGCCAGCTCCCATGGTGCAGACGGGATCACACGGAGCCAGTTAAAGTCTCTTCTGATCAGCTTCAGAGAAGAAGCTGCTTAAGAGGGCGGTTCCCACAACAGCAACACAAAATTTAAAGGCTAAAATAAGCCTTTCTGTTTACTTCTGTGGATTAACTTAACTACAATCTAGCATTTTAAGTGACTCTAAATTTTAGTGGTTCTGAATTTTGCACTTTGAAAGTAGCTAGCAGTTTATAATTATATATACACCATTTCTTCAGCAGAACATTTATATAAAATTAAAACAATATTAAAATATAACAGCATTTTGAGGATCACATTTTCAAAATCATCAAGAAACAGAATAACACATAATTTAAAATCTAGCTTTGACAACTTAAATACAATTCTTATCTCAGTTTTCAAATGAGCATGATTGAGATGATTTTATTGTTTAGTACAAAATATTTAGTATTACAAACTATTTGTAATGATAAAATGTACGAATGCATACAACTTAAAATTATAGTAAATATTTAGTATTTTAAATAAAAGAATCCTTGTTTATAAAAACCTTATTCTGTCAGCGAGGAAGTTATTTTTAGTATAGCTTCAGGGCACCAAACTGGATACCTACACACCCAAGAGAAATACATTTACATATCTCTTTCAAGTTTTCTTTTAGATGAAAGTTTCTCTCTTTGAAGCAGCCAGGAGCATTAGAAAACTGCTGCTTCAGAGTCCTGTCAGATGAAAAAGCATAACCACTCTTCTCTCTATCCCAGTCATAACCCAGATGTCGTACCCACACAGAAACACACAGATGGAAGCAGTGATTTCCACAAGCTAGTCTGATTAATGCCGGTGGAAAGGGAGAAATACGGATGTTTACATTACTAACCAAGACAGTACCTTAGTCAACTTTGTATTTTACCCGATTCAGTACCCAACTGTGTCTGAAAACATTCTTTGCACTCTGCCCCCACCCTAACCTACACACATGCTTCCAAAAACAGCCAGTCTGGGAAAACTGGGGGTTCATTAGAAAATAAGTAATAATCACAAAGAAACTAGCACAAAACTATGGTACTATTAATAATAATACAAGGAAAAAAAGGATAATTATAAACAAAAGGCAGGGAAGAAACAACAGACTATTGCAGCATCGAGCAATGAAAAACTGTGAAACTCTTCATGAAATTAAAGGAATTAAAGCACACACTGCACCTTTGAAATTAAAACTCAAAGAAGAACTAAGAAAGCCTAGCGAGGCAAAACTCAGAAAACAATGAAAGCGAAAAAGAAAACAGAGATACAAAGTTATAATAAAAGCTACAAAAAGGCTGAAAACAAAGTCAGGGAAAATGGTCACCAAGCTTAAGAAGATTAAGCAAGAACAAAGACTTAAAAAAAAAAGTACAGAGAAAATGTAAGACACCAGAGAGTCCACATATATATAATTGGCATCCCTGAAGACTAGAACAGATTAAATACAACCAAAGCTTCAAAGGCAATTGAAGAAAAACTTTCCTGAAATAATGGTAATCTTTAATCTATGCACTGAAAGAACACATGTCCAATCAAAAAAAAAAAAAAAAAACTGATACAAAATAATCAGCATCAAGACATATGCAGATTGAGTGGAAATGAGGACAAACAACGACAACCACCTATATTCAAATTTCCTGCTATTTCTTAAAAGCCATGCAGATCAACAAGGAAAGCAAGTAAATACATCTATAACCTATGTTTACAGACTAACTCAGAGACAGAGAAGACTACAAAAGCCAAGTTACATGTAATTCAGGCAATAAAGACCCAAGAACCCAAAAAGCTTTAGACTATAGCCTAGAATAGTAGAGGAACCCCAACAGGAGCTGTGTAAAAAAACAAGAAGGGCAGAGGGGTCCTAAAAAAAAGCCCCATCACCAGAAATGCAAATCAAAACTACAATGAGATTTCATCTCACTCCAACAAGGCTGGCATTAATTCAAAAAACACAAAATAACAAATGTTGGGAGAGGTTGTGAAGATACTGGAACACTTATACACTGCTGGTGGGAATGTAAAATGGTACAACCACTTTGGAAATCGATTTGGCACTTCCTTAAAAAACTAGAAATAGAAGTACCATACAATCCAGCAATCCCACTCCTTGGAATATATCCTAGAGGAATAAGAGCCTTTACATGAACAGATATATGCACACCCATGTTCACTGCAGCACTGTTTACAATAGCAAAAAGATGTAGGCAACCAAGGTGCCCATCAATGATGGATGAATGGATAAAGAAATTATGGTATATTCACACAATGGAATGCTATGAATAGATAAAGAACAATGATGAATCTGTGAAACATTTCATAACATGGAGGAACCTGGAAGGCATTATGCTGAGTGAAATTAGTCAGTTGCAAAAGGACAAATATTGTATGAAACCACTATTATAAGAACTCGAAAAATAGTTTCAACAAAGAAGAAAATACTGTTTGATGGTTATGAGAGTGGGGAGAGAGGGAGAGAGGTTTTCACTATTAGACAGTAGATAAGAACTACTTTAGGTGAAGGGAAAGACAATACACAATACAGGAGAGGTCAGCACAACTGAACTAAACCAAAAGCAAAGAAGTTTCCTGAATAAACTGAATGCTTCGAAGGCCAGCGTACCAGGGGCAGGGATTTGGGGACCATGGTTTCAGGGGACATCTAAGTCAATTAGCATAATAAAATCTATTAAGAAAACATGCCACATCCCACTTTGGAGAGTGGCATCTGGGGTCTTAAAAGCTAGCAAGTAGCTATCTAAGATACATCAATTGGTCTCAACCCACCTGCTGCAAAGGAGATCGAAGAATATCAAAGACACAAGGTAATTATGAGCCCAAGAGACAGAAAGGGCCACATAAACCAGAGACTACATCAACCTGAGACCAGAAGAACTAGATGGTGCCCAGCTACAACCAATGACTGCCCCAACAGGGAACACAACAAAGAACCCCTGAGTGAGCAGCAGAGCAATGGGATGCAGATCTCAAATTCTCATAAGAAGACCAGACATAATGGTCTGATTGAGACTAGAAGTACCCCAGAGGTCATGGTCCCAGACCTTCTGTTAGCCCAAGACCGGAGCCATTCCCAAGGCCAACTCTTCAGACAAGGATCGGACTGGACTATGGGATAGAAAATGATACTGGTGAAGAGTGAGCTTCTTGGATCAAGTAGACACATGAGACTATGTGGGCAGCTCCTGTCTGGAGGGGAGATGGGAGGGCAGAGGGGGCAGAAGCTGGCCAAATGGACACGAAAATAGAGAGTGGAGGGAAGGAGCGTGCTGTCTCATTAGGGGGAGAGCAAATAGGAGTATGTAGCAAGGTGTATATAAATCTTTGTATGAGAGCCTGACTTGATTTGTAAACTTTCACTTAAAGCACAACGAAAATTTTAAAAAAGAATCCCCTTGCCAAAATAAAAACAATTGCTGTCAAGTCAATTATGACTCATAGTGCCTACATGTGTTGCAGGGTAGAATTGCATTCCACAAGGTTTTCAAGGCTATGACCTTTTGAAAAAACATTGCCAGGCCTTTCTTCCAGGGCAGCTCTGGGTGGGTTTGAACCACCAATATTTCAGCTAGCAGTCCAGTGCTTAACTGTCTATGCCACCCAGGACTCCTGGAGGGGTCCTAGTGGTACAGAAAATCCAGATAACATGAACTAGGATTTATCACCATTCCCCTGGTGGGAACCTGTGAGAACAGGTTTGTGACATGATGGGTCAGAGCACTGTCAACATGAGGAGTTGAAAGGAAGAGCTTGGAACATGCACAAAAGAAGAAATGGCTGACATATGAAAGTACTGCTTCTGGGGAACATAAAGGGAAACACCTTGGAAAGTAATGAGGTCCTTGGAGATAGTACCCCATGGTGAAGAAAAAGAAGGGAAAAAGTGATAAGATGATAGCATTAAAAAAATTTTTTTTAAAGACAAACAAAAACTCCCACGGGGGTGAGGAGGTGGCAGGGAGAGACACTACTTGGTTTTAAAAATGCTTTTAGTATGGTAATGGGAGAGGAAGCCTGTCATTGACCCAGAAAGCCATCTAAACTCCTCTCCTTTATATTCCAAAGGCTCTCATGATAATGGATGATACTGGAATATCCTAAACATCAAAACAGTGATAAGAAAATTAAAAGTCTACATGCATATGAAGATACTTAAAAGAAAAGAAGAAACAGAAAATGTGAATAAAAACTTCCAGCAGATGAAAGTCCATCAGAAAAATCTAGCCACAAAGGAGGGGAAAACTGCAACATGACACTCCAATGTTAATTTAAAATGATTTCAAATATCAAAGAACCTCAAGAGAAAGAAGAGAACAGGGCAAACAAACAGAAGACATAAAATGGGAACTGATAGAACTCAGGAAAAGTTCTCACAGAAAAATACAAAATCTCAGAAACAAAGGCTAAATTAAAACAAAGGCAGGCCAACTGTGATGAAAAACAGAGAAAGACAGAGAGGTTAGAAATGAGAAGAGCCAAGAAAATTAGACAAAAATAAAGAGGTAAAAAGGATCAACGGAAAGCAATGGATACAGAAAATGAGCAATGAAGATCCAACACATGTAAATTGAGTCCCTGAAGAAGAAAAAGCAATGAAACAACTAAAGTTTAGAACTATGTTGTCGTTGTTTGTTGCCATGGAGTCAATTCTGACTCTGGGCAACCCCAGGTGTGCACAGTAGGACTGCCCTCATGGAGTTTTCAAGGCTGTGATCCTTCAGAAGTAGATTGCCAGGCCTGCCTGCCGAGACGCCTATGGGAGGGTTTAAACTGCCAACCTTTTGGCTAGTAGACAAGTGCTTAATTGTTTGCACCACCCAGGGACTTCATTTACAACTATAATGTCCCCCAAAATATTACAAAATAAAATAAGACTTGAATGTGCATGCTGAAGGTATAACATGTACTTAAAAATTTTACCAAGAAAAACCATCTTTAAGACATACCCTAGTAAAATTATTAGACTTTAAACACACACACACAAAAAAAATTCCATGGGCTTTGAGGCTAAAAGGCCAAGACATTTAAAAAACAAAGAAAACAATGCTGCCAGCAGACTTCAACAGCAACATTTAATGCAAGAAAGAAAAGAGCAACATCTGCAAGACTCCAGAGGAAAAAATATGTGAGCCAAAGACTTTTATCCAGTCACTGCCCTTCAAATATCAAAGCACAGGGGAAAAAATACTTTGAACATGAAAGAACCAAGGGGCTACTGCATCCATGAGTCCTTTCTAAGAAATCTACTAAAGGATAAGCTTCATCCAAATAAGGGATGATTAGAAACACCTTACCAATATTGGATGTATTCAACAGGAGATCTAAGATTAAAAAAACGATAATAATAAAGTAGAAGAGTATGTCATGTCAAATGTTCTGACAATGTAGAAAATACATGCACACAAAAGAATGAGAGAAAGAGCATGAAGAGTGAAAGAAAGATAAAAGTAGAATAAGCTAACTGAAACCAATATATACTTAAGAATCCAAAGATAAACACTAAGAGTAATAAAACTGACTAAAATTAGGTTGGAAAAGGGAGAAGTAGAAAGATTATTAGCAAATATTGTTGCTCATAGTAGAGAACTAACAGTGAGTATACAAAGTTATTACTATAAGAGTAGTATTAGAGCAAAAGTAAAAACCTTCCTAAATATTAAAAATTTTTAAGAGAAAAAAAAAATCTGGACCACGTACAGAAAGACTGTATATCTATACAATAAAAAGACCATTAAATAAAATGGGAAAACTGAGACCAAATAGATTGATTGTAGGAATAAATGCAAATGCGCTGTACTTACCTATTAAAAGATTTTTAGACAACTCATAAAACAAAATCTACTTCTGTGGTGTGTTCTATACACCTAAAACAATATGATTAAGAAAGTCAAAATATTAATGGATGGGCAAAGGTATATTAGGAAAATGCAAACAAAAATAAGGCCAGGATCACAAGGTGGCAATCATGCCAAAACGCAATGAGACAAAGGAGGACATTTCATAATGCCAAAAGACTACAATACACATTGGCAAAATAACAGTTGTGAGTATCTATGCACAAAAACCCCACAGCAGAAATTTTCATTAAGCAGAAACTACAAGAGAAACAAAGAGAAACAGAAACACACTAATAGTAAGCAGCTTTCCCTCTTTCAGCATGAATAAGACTCATGGATTAAAACATAATAAGGGATACAGAAGGCCTACACAATATGATCAATGAGGTAGGTCTTAAATATATCAAACTTCATTTCCTAAAACTAAAGAATACGCCTTCTTTTTAAATACATACAGAACATTACACACACAATAAAAACCTCAATAAATTTTAAAAAGCAACTATACAAACATCATTCCTTGAAACAATGCAACAAAACTAGAAATTAATAATTTTTTTAAAGGGGCCCTTCTACCTGGAAATTTTAAAACTATTGAATAACTCTTAGATAAAAAAGGAAATACAAAATAAAGTACAGAATTTCTATACATCGGACTTATGAGGTATAGCTAAAGCAATGGTCAAAGAAAAACAAAGTCTTAAATAAGTACTTAACAATAAAAATAAAAGAATGAACACAAGGTGAATGGGTGTTTAACCCATTTCAGAAAGAAAAATTACAACAAAGTACAAAAAGACGAAAGCAGGAATTAATGAGTTAGGAAACAGACACACAGTAGAACTAACAAGTAAATTAAACAGGGAGGGAAAAAAAGTAAACAGAATTGACAAATCACTAGTTATCTATGTAAGAAAAAAGAGAGAGCATAAATAAAATAATGACAAGAGGGAAATAATCATTAAAGTGAATGAATGAAAAAGATCCTGAGAGAAATTTGCACAAATCAATTCACATACATTTGAAAACCTAGATAAAATGGATACTTCTCTATAAAAATAAAATTTACCCAAACTGACCTCAGTAGAGATAGAAAGCCTAAACAAACCAATTTCCATAAATGATTTAGAAAAAACTATCCAAAGACTTAAACCACAAATATTAGAGCCAGATGATTTCATACAGGGATTCTACCAAATCTTTAAAAAACAGTAAGACATTAGTCATATATAGAAGAAAAAAAAAAGTAGAAAGAAATCTTACACTTCAGAAGTTATATCATTGATATTAAAATTAGCATAGTTTTTCAAGCCGCTTTATGTATATTGTAAGAAAAAGCAAATTAGTAACTATGTTAATGTTATCAAAAAATAAATAAATAAACCCGTTGCTGTCGAGTCGATTCCGACTCATAGCAACCCTGTAGGGCAGAGTAGAACTGCCCCATAAGGTTTCCAAGGAGCCCCTGGTAGATTCGAACTGCTGACCTTTTGGTTAGCAACCAAACTCTTAACCACTACTCCACCAGAGTTTCTGTTAATGTTCTTAAGAATCAAAGTTTTAAATGTAAGTGAAAACAGATATAACATAAGACCAAAGAAATTAAGTAAAATCTTATGATTTAAACTGAAATTCAAAATTTCAATATAAACTGCTAATTTTTGACAATGTATTTCCTAGCTAACGGAATACTTTAAAATCTTCAGAAATTTGAAATAGAGAACATATTGACTTAAAGCTGCAATATGATAAAGCTCAAAAACCAAAAGATACATTTGTGAAAAAACAGGTTATTATAAAGATGGTTAACGTTTTCAGTAGGAAAAAAAAAATTAAGCCTCTATAATTTGTTATTTGGAAACCCTGGTTGCATAGTGGTTAAGTGCTACAGCTGCTAACCAAAAGGTCGACAGTTCGATCCACCAGGCACTCCTTGAAACATCTATGGGGCAGTTCTGCTCTGTCCTATAGGGTCACTATGAGTCAGAATCGACTCGACAGCAACAGGTTTCAGGTTTAATTTGTTATTTATTTCTGTTGTTATTATTGTTAGATGCCATCAAGTCGAATTCGATTCATGGGGGATCCCATGTGACAGAGTAGAATGGCCCCATAAGGTTTTGTAGACTTCAAGCTTTATGGGAGCGGACTGCCAGGTCTTTCTCTCGCAGAGCCGCTAGGTGGGTTCAAACCACCAACTTTTCTGTTAGCAGACAAGTGCTTAACCTTTGCACCACCAGGGCTTCTAAGAAAAAATAATTGCATTAGAAGAGGTATTCATAAAACTGGTTGATATGATGACTTACATAACGATTTTCCTGGATACAACTTTGCCTGGGGGTAACCAGGGATCATCTTTTCATCTCTGGCTCTAAGATTTTCAAGTTCATGCTTGATAATGAATTGACATTCTGCCATTGTGAGGAAATCATCATTGTCATCTAAAATTAAGCCAAAAAATTTGAATTATTTTCTCTGCAATAATGTCAAAGTAAAAACTAAGTAATAATACTCAAATTGCCTGGGATTATGGAAATAATAATGTAAACAATTAGCATAAGTAAGCAAAGTATAAAATTGATGAATCAAATACAACATAAAGCTCCTTAAATATTTGATGAGAATAGAAAATTCAGTCATACTTTCACATAATACAATCCTTCCATTACTGCAATAGTTATTACAGGCAGACACCAAATTACAAACTAGTTCCTTTCCTAAATCTGTCTTTAAGTAGAATTTGTAGTAGTAGAAACAGTTAGGTACGTTCGTATCTAATGTCAGTTAGTCAAACGTTGTCTTAGTGTATAGCATATAGTTACTTTTCTATGCATAAAAAACATTAAAGAAATACTTCCAGATACACTAAAACATCTTTAACATAAAAATATAGTAGTAATAATAATGTTTTGATCCGTGTCACAAAGCAGCAAGTGTTTGTTATTATAAACCATTGTATGTACCTCGAATTTTTAATATAATAGGCTTGACGGGGGTTGGTTCATAAATACGGGCTGTATGTAAGTCGGACATTCATAACTGGGGGCTGCCTATACATAACATGGTACAAACATCCAAACAGCAGACACTTGCTTGATCTCATTAAGTACCAATGAACAAAATGCAATATATTCTTTAATTCTAACAGTATCTCTAATCAGGGATGTAATTGGAGAAGTTTGTGTATATGACAATTCTCCTCCTTTGAACGCTCAAACCCAGACCATTCCCTTTTGAAGTCAAACATAACTTCCATAAATGAGGGAGAAGATGAAGTCTGATAAGAAAATACTATAGCTCTTTGACAGGTGAATCCTCGCACATGAGGTGAATTTCATCTTGATCATTTATTCATTAAGGTATAAAAAATCCAGGGTGAGCCCGAAGAAGTCTAATCATGTCTTATAACTCTGAAGGCCTTTGAAGGGACCAGTTGGATTCTGAAATTAAACTCGTACCCTGATATCACAGCCACCTTGGTGTTCACAGTAGTTTTCAGAATCTGATCTTTTCCAGAACCCCCCATTTGGGCTGGAACTGAGTCAGTTATTCCACCGTACTCAGTAGGAGCCAGAAAATTCAGGAAATGAGGATTCTAGGACACTGAATAGAATATGTTTCTTCTATTTTAAGATTTATAAGATTTTTCTATAAAAAGTTGATGAATATTCACCATTCTAAGAATTAGAATAATAAGTTACCTTGTCCTAATTTACGTTTATCTATTCCAGGGTGGCAAAGTAAGGCCCATGGACCAAATGTGGTTAACTACCTGATTTTGTAAATAAAGTTTTACTGGTACACAGTCACCCTCATTTGTCTACTTATTGCTTAAGGCTGCTTTTGTTCTACAATGGCAATGTTGAATAGTTGCCAGAGAAACCATATAGCCAGCAGTGCCTAAAATATTTAATACATGGCTCTTTACCAAAAAAAAGTTTGCTGACCCCTGATAAATTGATTCAGCCAGAAACAAAGAATTGAGGGACTTACCACCAAAACCTTTGAAGTTCTGTCGGGTTCCATATGTGAAGGCTCTCATGGTGTTATCATTGCACTCTTTTACCAATCCCAGTGCTTCTGCCCCCAGTAGCAATCTAATATTGGAAGCGCCAACAAGATATAAGTTTTGATTTTCTAATGTTTCTTTCTCGTATTTATTTAACAAGGGTCTAAATAACAGCTGGGCGCCTTTAAAGAAAAGATAAGCACAATTTTAGAAAAACGTAAAAGCTTAAAAAAAGGAAAACTATATTATTGTGTTACTACTTCAGTAGAAAGAAAAGAAATTATATTAACAATTTAAATCTTCCAAATAAATAAGAATCAAAGTAAGTTGGGGAATGGCAGTTCATTATAGCTTTATTTTTTTTAATTTTATGGTGGCAAAATATATGAAGAAAACATTTACCATTTTTAAGTGTACAATTCAGTGACATGAATTACATTCACTACCCTGTGTAACCATCACCGCTATTTCCAAAAGTTTTTCTTCACTCCAAATAGCCCCTCAGTACCCCTTAAGCAATAATGCTCCATTTCCCCTATCCCCAAGCCCTTGGGAACTAATAAGCTTTGGTTTCCATGCATTTGTCTGTTCAAGGTATTCCATGTAAGTGAGATCATACAGTATTTGTTCTTTTGTATCTGACTTATTTCACTCAGCATAATGCTTTCAAGGTTCAACTATGCATAAGAACTTCATTTCTCCTTATGGTTGAATAACAGTCCATTGTAATATATACCACATTTTGTTTATCCATTCTTCCATTGAGGGACACTTGAGCTGTTTCCACATTTTGGCTATTGGGAATAACACTGCAATGAACATTGGTGAACATGTGCCTGTTTGAGCCTCTGCTTTCAATTCTTTGGGTATATACCTAGGAATGGAATGGCTGGGTCATCTGGTAGCTCTAACTTTTTGAGGAAAAAACTGATTTCCACTGCAGCTGCACCATTTACCTCCTCACCAGCAATGCGTGAGGTTCTCATTTCTCCACATTCTTGTCAACACTTGTTATTTTCCATTTTTCTGATAATAGACATCCTAATTGGAAACCCTGGTTGCACAGTGGTTAAGTGCTACAGCTGCTAACCAAGAGGTAGGCAGTTTAAATCTGCCAGGCGCTCCTTGGAAACTCTATGGCGCAGTTCTACTCTGTCCTATAGGGTCTCTATGAGTCAGAATCTCAACGGCACTGGGTTTGGAATGGGGGTGAAGTGGTTTCCCACGGTGGTTTTGATGTGTGTTTTTCTAATGACACTGCACATCTTTTCACGTGCTTATTGACATTTGCATATCCTCTTTGGAGAAATGTCTATTCAAGTCCTTTGCCAGTTTTTTAATTGGGATGGTCACCTTTTTATCATTGACCTTTACAGCTTTTTTTAATAAATGAAAAACTGGAAAATGCAGTAATACATGGCTCGCAAGTTACTCAAATCAAAAGTGGACCTGAGACAATAATCTAACATTTATTAGCCCCAGGTATAAAATTATACTGAATAAAAATATGGAACAAGAGGATACAGTTTCTTAATATAAAAATAAGAATCTAAGATTTAAGAAAATTAATTTGAAATGAAATTTCCAGGGGAGAAAAAAACACAAACGTAATACACATTAGACTATAACAATCTTTGTAAACATTACTAAAAAAATAATAAAAAGCAATGCAATTTTTCAATGATTTTTTTCCCTGTAAATTTCTACATTCAATTAGGTTTAATGATATTTTTCTTAAATAGGTTTCCAAAAACATTAATCAAAGATGTTATGATTTGATATTGTATGTGTAATTATTATTTAAAAGATTATGGAGAAAAAAGGATTTTTTTCCCCAAACTTTTTATATCTACCCACATCAAGCTTTTAAAGGTACATTTATTTCTTTACTATTTACCCTGTAGAAAGGGCAGACAGGAATTATGAATATATTTATTAGATGGTGGCAGGATAATGAGCAGAACTTATATTGTACTTACCAAGTAGACTAAAATATTAATATTAACATATTATGACACTAATATTTAGGTAGTTTGTGTATAGTGTAAAAAACTAATAAAAAGTAAAATATGTTCAATTCTCAGAAAATACAAATGGCTCTTAAATGTAAGAAACTTAACGTCACTCAGATTAGGATAAATGCAAATTAAAATTATACCAATATACTGTTTTTTACTTCTCACACTGCATAAATCAGAAGGTTGATAACAAACTAGGTTGATGAGTATGGCAGCCACAGAGGTGTCCCACTCCACTCAACTCTCCCTTCAAGAGAATCGGCTGCAAGGAGCAGAGCTGCCTGACAGTCTCCTGATGCTGCACATTTTATCTGATGTACACTCACGCCACACTTCTCCCAGCTGCTCCCAGCCACTGGCCGAGAAGGGAGGCGATACTGGACCAAGGCTACTTCTGCTCAACATGGGTTTCTCTATGGCAACATTTGGGCCTGGCCAAGACTTTCTCAGAACTCTGCTGTGGTCTGAGGCTGTTCCTATTCAACCCTTCTTCCTTCCCTCTCTCCTTTCACAGGTGTCGGACCAGCACCACAGTGACGGCTCTCCCTGCCTACTCCTGCTCTCTTCCCCTTTAACTTTCCACCAGTGTTTCCCTCAATAAATCTCTTATGCATCAAATCCCATCCTGGCATCTCTTGCTTGGAAAACCCAAATGGATGCAGTGAGAATGTGGGAATGGTACTCTTGGGTATTTCTAGGGGAATATAAATTGGTATAAACTTTATGAAACACCATTTGTCAATATCTTGTTTTGCAAAAGATCAGTCCCCATCTTCTCCCTCCCTACAATTCACCTTCCCCAGAGGAAACCACTTTCGAATTGTTCAGGTTATTCCTGTTACTTGCATTCATGTCACCAAATAAGATGCTTAGAGAGCTATTTCTAGATTTCTCAGTCCTAGGTCTTAAAAAGTGAGAATTAAGCTCTCTTTTCTCCCCATCCTCAGCATTTCTATGCACCATTTCCATCATTCCATTCTCACTAGATAGTTATCATTGTTTTGGTTTCATCGTTTTTGTTAGTTGCCGTGTCCTAAATCATGGTGACCCATGTAAAACAGAATGAAATGTTCTCCAGCCCTGGACCATTCTCATGATCTTCGATGTGTGTGAGCTCATTGTTTTGGCTATTGTGCCAATTCATTTCATTGAAAGTTTCCCTTGTTTTTGCTGACCCTCTACTTTATCAAATATGATGCCATATTTTGAGTGCCTCCCAACCTCACCTTCAGCACTATATTGGACAATGTCCTACTGCTATCCATAAGGTTTTCATAGAAATTTTTGGAAGTAGATCACCAGGCCTTTTTTCCTAGTCTTAGCTTCATTATTAGTCAGTATTTATGTTATTAAGACTATATACATTATTTATAGCTGATCCTTACAGCATACTATGATTTTCCTTTTCTGTGCTTTCCTTGACTGTCTTATCACTTGCTTAGTTTATTATGTAGTTATTGATAATTCAAGCCCCCCAAGTTCTCGGCCAATTGTCTAAACCTCCCTTTGATGCACTGAGATGAAAGCTATTCTATCAACATCATCTTAGAGAAATCTCTCTTCACTCTACCCTCATGTGAACCTTGCCAACAGTCTAGCAGTGTTCAAAATTCTAGATTGAAAACTACTGTCCTTCAGAATTTTGAAGATATTATGCCACTGCTTCCTAGCTTCACTGTTTCTGTTAAGAAGTGTGATCTTTTATATCTGACTTGTTTTCTTTTTTCTGGAAGTACGTAGCATCTCTTGTCCCCAGGGTTCTGAAACTTTCTAACAGTACATCATTTTCATCCACAATGCTGGGCACTGGGTGGACACTTTAAATCTGGAAATACGTGGCATGAGTTTTCCTTCGATGATTTCTTCCTATCATTTTTCTTTGTTATCTTTCCAGAACTCCTTTCACTCAGATACGTACCTCCTAGACTAGTCCTTTAATTTCCTTCCTTTTTTCTCTCATATTTTCCAACTCTTTATCTTTTTAGTCACCTTTCTGGGAGACTTTGTCAACATTATCTTCTAACCCTCAAACTGAGTTTTTAAATTTTGCTTTCACGTTTCCACTTTATAAGAGCTGCTTTTTTTCCTAAATGATTATTTTTATAATATTCTATTCTTAATTCATAGATGTTATATCGTCTCTTAACTCTGAAAATTGAGATTGCTAATTTTCTTTTGGTTTTCTTCTTCTAAATAGTTGGCTGCTCTTATCTGCTTGCTTGCTGGTATAGTATGAGCTTTCTCTTTCATGTTAGATTTTCCTTAGATGTTTGGCGATCTTTCATTGTTTACTCATGTTTAAGACAGGGCTCTAAGAGGCTAAATAGAAGTTCTAAGGGCTCAGATGCAGTTGGTCAAAGGTAGCCTTTAACGGACAACCCCCTGACTTCTGCCCCCATATTTTGTCTTCAGTCAGATTCCTCCGAGAAAGATTGTTCAATCACCTTCCTAGATGGTTTGAGTTTGGCTGTTAGCATTACAAAGCTGAATTAGGGATAGAATGGCGGGATGGGGATTGGGGAGAGATAATGATATTCTGTGCATTGAGCCGCCATGTCATAAAATCATGCAACGGATCATCTCCAAAGAATAAACTCTGAGTCTTCTGTTAGGATGGTGGAATACAGAAGGGATTCAGCGATCTAACTACTTCTTAAATAAATCTCAGCCAATCCTCCATTTTTCTTGATATTGCTTTCTTCCCACTTTCATAAGCTCGCATTGTCACTAATTCCCAAGTCTTTGGGAGAATTCTGCAGTGTAAACCAAAGAAACCAAAGTGCGTCTCAACTCCCCCACGCCTCGCCAACTCAAGATGTGACTTCCCCAGGTCTGAGAAGTCAATGTCTGAGCAGTCAATTACTATTCATCCGTTTTCTAGATTCCAAAATTTTGTTGCTATTGTATCTTCTTTCTTCTTTGTCAATGTGGGCTTATGTCCCACCTCCTCTTTTTTTTTTTTTTTAAATCCTTTTATTGTCATTTTAATAGGGGTTTGGAAAAGAGTAAAAGCAAACATGAGTGTTAAATCCACTATCTTTACCTGGAAGTCCTAGAACACTTTTTTGGAAAATTCTTTTATGATCTTCTAAGCAGTATAATAGCTTTGCCTTCCTTCCCTGTTCTGTGTGTCCCAGCTAAAGGCACACAATCAACAGAAAAGATGACTGAGAACAGACTGAAGTCTCTCACTCTAACACACTAAAACATTCTTACATTATAGGAATTTTAAAGAAGGTACCTGAGTCTGGTGACATGCCTCAGATTTCAACAAGCAGATACTATTGTTTTTAAGCTTCCTTTCAGTTCAATTGTTTGAAAAATGTACAGATTCCACTTTGATTCAAAATTTTAGTTTTAAGAAACCACTTCAGTTTTCAGTCAAAACATTTTCTAAAAAGAGTCTATTTCAGTTTGGTCCAGTGTTTAGTTGCTTAGTAAAGTTTAAGGTGGTGTTTGTTTCTACACAAGCATTTGCTTAATGTCCTCCACCTTCTAACCAGATTTTGTCAACCTTCAAAAGAGCTAAACTTTGGCTTCTTTTATAAAGTCATCCCTTATCAACCCAAAAAGCATCACCAAAGTGTCATCTGACTTTCCCCTCTACTTTTACAGAAAGTTGCATATGATTCATTTGTAAGTATCATACACTGCTTTGTGATAGCTCTTCTATTAACTTTTTTTAATAATTACTTAAATTTCCAGGAACTGGCATTAGTCTCCCTACCCGACAGTGAGGGCATTGGTGGTTTCCATGTCGGAGACGCAGGTTTGACTTCCAACTAGTGTACCTCGTGCACAGCCACCAGCCATCTGTCAGTGAAGGCTTTCATGTTGCTATGATATGCTGAATAGGTTTCAGCAGAGCTTCCAGACTAAAACAGATCATGAAAAAAGGCCTGGTGATCTACTTCAGAAAACCAGCCAATGAAAGCCCTATAGATCACAATGGTTCAATCCACAACTGATCACAGGGATGGTGCAGGACTGGGCAGCATTTCTTTCCGTTGTGTGTGGGGTCACCGTGAGTCTCGAGCAAACTCGACAGCAGCTAACAACATCACTTGCAGACAAAGACTGTATTTATGAGTCAGACTCGACAGCAACGGGTTGGGTTTGGTGGCACTACACAAAGAACACTCAATAGATACTTGTTCATTCACTTGACAAATATTTATTAAGCACCTACTATGCAAGTACTCTACTAGGCACAAAGTTCAGTTTTATGAACAAAGCTACGCATGTTGCTTACAGCCTAATGGGGACTTGGAGTCTAATGTTGATTTAATACCTTGTTTCAAGTCCTAGATGAATAATAAAGAACAAAGAAATGGGCATTAATAAATAAAATACATCAATGAGAAAACTGTGAAACACATTTCTAAATACATATTTAGTCACTAAGCATGACTAAGTCTGAGTAATATTTATTTTACTCACCTCCATCTTTCTTTTTAGCAATAATTCTGTTTTTCAGCCATTCTTTGGTTTCTTCTTTCACATCCTGAGCAAGTTCTATGACTACTAAAGGCGTGAAAGAAGTCTCACAAGTATCCAAAGCTGATAAGGTAACTTTCATCTTTGACAAGCTTGCTGAAAATTAAAATAAAATAAAAGGCAAAAATGGGTTATTATGGAAAAGAGAGATGTGCTATAGACCGTGCTTACACTTTCTCTACATTACACATAATTCTGACCTCCAAGATGAAGGAAATTCCCCATGATCTGGATGCCTAATACGACCTTAAAAAGGCTCAACCAATGGTTCAAAGCACACATATGAGCCAGGCCCTTACAAAGATGAAGAGAATGCCATTCTTTTCCATAAGAAGCTCAGAATACAGCAGGGGAGACATTTGGTAAATGAAGGATAACAAGGTAAAATGGTCTCACACAAGGGGAGTAGGAAAGTATTTACAAAGGTTCAGGGAAATGTAAGTGGTTAGGTACAGCTGGAGCATTAACTATGTGTGAGAGGAAGGGAGGATGGGGATGAGCTGGTATCTAACTAGAGTCCCTGATTACAAAGGAATTGGGCTTTGTCCGATATACAATGGGAGTCACCAATTATCAGCAGGGAATTGACACAGATTTCATTTTTGAGTATGGAGCTATTATAGATCACAAAGGGTCAGAATGGAGTGCAGGGGACCATAGGAGGCGAATAGAGTAGTCTAGAAAGAGCTAATAATGGTCTGAACCGTGGCAGTGGAGGGATGTGGATAGACTGGAGGTAAAATCAATAAAAGCTAACAACTAGACTGAATGATGACTAAGAAAAATAGAAAAACGTTAATGGTAATGAGTGGTCAAGTTGTAACTATATAGGACGCTCTAGAGTACCAGTAACCAGGCAGAACAACTACTGTACATCTCTCCTAAAACTAAATATTCTAACAGTGCCACATTAAGAACACAAGTTAAGACTTTAATTTCCAGGGGACAGATTAAGGAGTTCACATAAACCCTCCTGCTGAAGGCAACTAGACTATATATTTATATGTATTTATATATACACATATATATCATTTCTAAATCTGTCTGTGGGTATCAGAAAGCCAACAATGCAGTGGGGAATCATGGGGCCCATCTCCAGAAGAAACTCAGAGAAGAAGGTCAGCACTTGCAACCAGTTCCCCAAGGGCTGCCTCTGCCAATATGGGAAGAGCTGAGAGGGCGAGGAGCTAGGCAGTGCCTCTGTTGGTCACCAGGGAATAGAGGACAAAAAATAAGGAAAAGGCTCAGGTAAAATTCCCAAACTTTGATATGAGACCCTAAAAGGCTACATCCTAAAGATAAGAGTGAACCAAAAGAAGACTAGCCATGATAGGAACTAAACTCTAGGTTCATGGCATCTTAATCCTTGAAACTGGATTTTGATAATCCCAGATTGCTAGTCCTCCTAGCTGCCTGACAGAGTAAACATAGATCTTCTCTAGAGGAAGATGCCATCTTTCTGTGCCTCAAAATTTTATAAGTTTTTTATACACAAAGAATAAAATTCAAAGAAAAAGAAAAATAACCACGCACAGAAAACCAAACCAAAGCCATTGCCTTTGAGTCAATTCCACCTCATAACAACCCTATAGGCCAGAGTAGAACAGCCCCATAGGGTTTCCACGGCTGTAATCTTTACAGAAGCAGACTGCCACATCTTTCTCTCACAGAGCAGCTGGTGGGTTTGAACCACCAATCTTTTGCTTAACCACTGAACCACCATAGCTCCTACACCAAGCACATAGGGACACAAATTAATATAAATGAAAATGAAGAGAAACACCAAACAATATAAAGAAATACACAATAGATTCAAATAATGGAGTTACTTGAACAGACTTTAAAATACCTATATGTTCAAGGAACTAAAAGACAAGGTTAAGAATTTTGGCAGAGAACTGAAAATTATTTTTTAAAAATGGCAAGTCTAGAATTTAAAGATATGATTAAATTAATAACCCAAGTGAGGCTTTAACAGAAAATTAGACAAAGCTAAAGAGAAAATCAATGAACTATAAAGTAGGTCTAAAGAAAATATCAAGAATGAAGCCCTGAGAGCAAAAAGGGAAAAAATACAGAAAAGAAGGTAAGAGACAAGGAGACACAAGGATTCTCAGAAGCAGGGAAAGGAGAGATTGGGGCAAAAACAATATCTGAGGCAAGACTGACTAAGAATTTCCCAAAACTGATAAAACGTATCAAGACATAAGATTTAAGTAGCTCAATGTGCCTCAAGCAGGATAAATAAAAGGAAAACACTATAGTAAAACAGCAGAAGACCCAAGAGAGAAAATCTTAAAATCGATCAGAAAAATAAAAGCAAAATACTTTTGAAGGGAAATATTAGACTGACATCTGTAAAAACAATGGAAGCCACTGTATCTTAAAAAGTACCTTCAAAGTATTGAGAGAAAATTACAAGCAATCCAAGATTGATACAAAACTCGCTGACATCAAGTCAATTCCGACTCATAGCGACCCTATAGGACAGAGTAGAACTGTCCCATAGGGTTTCCAAGGAACAGCTGATAGATTTGAACTGTCAACCTTTTGGTTAACAGCTGAGCTCTTAACCACCAGGTATCCCAAGATTGTATACTCAGTCAAAATATGCTTCAAGAATAAAAGGGAAATAAGAACATTTTCAAATGAATAATGAGAGGATTCATCGCCAGCATACTTGCACTAAATAAAATGATAACAAAGGATTTTTTTTCCTTTTTTTTATTTTTATTGTGCTTTAAGTGAAAGTATACAGCTCACGTTATACAGGTATTATGTGACCCTAGTTGCTCTCCATGTAATGTGACTGCACACTCCTCCTTCCCACCCCAGATTTCCTGCTTCCATTCAACCGCTCCTGTCCCTTTCTGCCTTCTCACCTTGCCTCTGGACAGGAGCTGCCCATTTAGTCTCATGTATCTACTTGAACACTCTTCACGAGTATCATTTTATGTCTTACAGTCCAGTCTAATATTTTTCTGAAGAGCTGGCTTCAGGAATGTTTTTAGTTGTAGGTTAAAAGAGTTTGGGGGCCGTGTTTTCTGGGGTTCCTCCAGTCTCAGTCAGGTCATTAAGTCTGATCTTTTTAATAGAATATGCGTTCTGCACCCCCACTTTTTTCCTGCTCCATCAGGGACTCTCTGTTGTGTTCCCTGTCAGGGCAGTCATTGGTGGTAGCTGGGCACCATCTAGTTCTTCTGGTCTCAGGCTGATGGAGTCTCTGGTTTATGTGGCCCTTTCTGTCTCTAGGGCTAATATTTTTATTCTGTCTTTGGTGTTCTTCATTCTCTGATAAAGGATGTTCTTAACATAGAAGGATCACAGATAGAAACTTGGAGATGCAGGAAGGAAAGAAGAGCAATAACTCAGGTAAATATGTACGTAAAGCTAGATAAGGAATCATTGTTAAAACAATAGATGAAAGTATAACGACTTATGGGAATTAGATGTACATAGAATTAAAACACATGATAGTAAAAGCTTCTGTTCATATAAAGACACTATTTAGACAGTGAAAAGGCAACCCACAGAGACAGTCACCATACATGTATCTAACGAAGAACTCATATACAGAACACATGAAGAACTTCTATACTTTAAGGAGAAAGAGACAACCCAAAAATGGGCAAAATACTTGGACACTTCACAAAATAGCATATTCAAATGTCAATCAACACGAAAGTCATCAGGGAAGTACAAATTAAAGCTACTAGAGCAGTAAAAAGTAACGACTGACAATGCTAAATAGCAAGAATACCTTGTTGGTATAAACACTTTGGAAAGCTGTTGGTGGTTTCTACTAAAGCTGAATGTATGCAGACCCTACGACCAGCAATTCTACTCTAGGTATATAACCAACAGAAATGCAAACAGGTGTCCTCTACAACATAGGTGCCCTTGCTCTAGTTGTAACAGCCCAAAATTGGGAATCACCCACATGCCCATGACGAGATGGATAAATTGTGGTATAGTCACACAATGTTACACCATACAGCAACGATAATGAACTACAGATATATGCAACCATGTGGATGAAATTCCATAACTACCTTATTAAGAGGGTCCAGGCACAAAAGAATACAGACTGTATGGTTTCCATTTATCGTATTTTTACACAAATAACGCATGTGTTACATGTTTTTGTGCTGTAAAAAAAAGCTAACATAGCCCACTTAAAAAATACCTTGCAGGGGGTAGCTGCCTTTGGGGGGGGGGAGGGACTTGTAGCACGTATTTGCATAAAATACAGTATACAATTCAAAAACAGGCAAAACTAGACCAGTCTTAGAAGTCAGGCCAGTGCTTGCTTCCATGTGGGTAGCAGGGGAGGAGTGGTCATTGCGAGGGGCCATAAGGAAACTTCTAGGGTGCTGACAATGTTTCATTTTTTGGTCTAGACATTGGTTATAAGGAAATTCACTTTTGTAATAACTGAGCCATTTGTTACCTTTATCTTCTGTACATTTCTCAATATGTGTATTATACAATTCTGTTTTTAAAAAAAGGTTTGTTTTGTTTTTTAAAGAAAAGAATACAAGCCAGACTTTTTGATTTTTACGACAGAATACGATCTGGTATCTGGAATTTACCAATCTTCTTCTCAGTGAGCAGAGAATATTTGCAATATATGAACGCTTCCACCCCCTTTTAACTTTAATTCTCCTTTATTGAATGCCCACTGTGTCTAAGACACTGTTAGGTACCTGCATAAATGACACTATTTAATCCTCATAACATGATTTACATGAAAAAATAGAGGAAAATAAAAAAAAAGAAGTTTAAGTAACTTTGCTAAACTCACAATAAACCAAGAAAAAATAATTTTCCATAAGGAGCTTGAAACTAGAGGAAGCACAAACAGTTATTCCACACGCTTTTTCCTACTAAATAAAATCTTAATTTTGAATTGTCTACCATAGAACGCTTATCGAAGGTAAGCTAAAACAGAGAACAAGATTAAACGACAAAGTAAAGCCAGATTACAGAATCTCCTGGCTTAAAGCAAAATTAATGCATCAAAAATAAGTAAAACTCAGCTAAAAACAAATATGTTTTTGTTTTATATATGTAACAAAAGATACTGAGCAGCTAAAAAGAAAACCTCGAGTCACAATGTAAAAATTCACAACCAGGGAAAGGAGTAGAAAGTCCCAGAACCAATGCCACAAGCTCCCTCTCCTCCTCAGTCACCCAGTCCAGGCTAAAAAAGTAAGCAATTTACCAAAAAGGGGGAATAAACCAGGTTAGCCTCAGGGTTCTCCATAGAAATAGGTAATACAGAAGCAATGCCTAAGAAGTCCTGAGGGAAGGAAAATTATTCACATCAAGTTGCCATTCAAGTCCAGATGGAAGAGAGAGGAATTCTGAAGGCTGAAGAAACACAGGGAATGTCCTTGTTGGGCAAACTAGTTGATAACCCCACCCAGAGGGAAATGAAGATGTCATCACAAAAGGACAAGAAGTGAGCACTGAATTCAAGTACACACAGAACGGTAGGCTGTACGGTTAGAAAGCAAATGTTGTAAAACTTAACAAAATAAAGCTAATATAAAAAGTCAGAGGAAGCGTAAAGTATACAAGTACAATTTTCTCATCTTTCACAGAACTTATTCAATCACCTAAATTTGGGAAGTCAACAAATACAAGATTAAGGATACTGGAGAGTTATAAATGTCACTATAAGAACTAAAAAGTGAAATAAACTTTCCAAATTTCCAGAAGGAAAATACGCACAAAATAAATCAACTGGCATAACAAAAGACAGAAAATAAACCGTTCGAAACAGAAAATGAACATAAAATAATGGAATTAAGAGTAACCATATCTGGTAAATACAAATGGAGTAATCTAACTTATTGAGATAAATAGACTCAAAGAGAGAGGCCAAGTACTCAGCTAACAAATCCTTTTAAGAAGGGGAGGGCACAAGGATAATTTGCTTCTGTCTATAAAGTGGCACATTTTCTATTGTTTTTGGGTACCATCAAGTCAATTCTGAATCATAGCAACTCCATGTGACAGAGTAGAACTGCCACATTGAGTTTTTTAGGCTCTAATTTTTTAATCTTTACAGAAGCAGATCGGCAGGTCTTTCTACACAGAGATGCTGGGGGGGCTCAAACTCCCAACCTTTCAGTTAACAGCCAAGAGCTTCACCTTTACACCACCGAGGCTCCTTTTTCTATTATTAGATAACTTTTGATTCAAGGGATTATTTTAGCCTTGACTAGCAGGATTCTCACAACTAAATTTTATGCTTAAATGCAGTAACTTTATGTCTTCAATATACAGCATTGGTACTAATTTGTGGTGGGCACTGCTGATCTTATTGATTTTTAACAGCTATCCACCTGTCCCCTTCCT
Organism: Elephas maximus indicus; assembly: GCF_024166365.1. Classification (NCBI taxonomy): domain Eukaryota; kingdom Metazoa; phylum Chordata; class Mammalia; order Proboscidea; family Elephantidae; genus Elephas; species Elephas maximus. The sequence continues at coordinate 48,068,779 of NC_064838.1, forward strand.
TCCTCCCTTCCTTCCTTCCTCCTTCCCTTTATATTTTTTTTTATCACGCCTTAGGTGAAAGTTTACAAAGCAAATTAGTTTCTCATTAAACAGTTAATAAACAAATTGTATTGTGACATTGGTTACCAATCCCACAATGTGGCAGCACTCTCCCCTTCTCCACCCTGGGTTCCCTGGTTCCATTTGTCCAGTTTTCCTGTCTCTTCCTACCTTCTCATCTTCACTTTTGGGCTAGATGCCCAACGGTCTCCTACACATGAAGTGAACTACGAAGCACGTTCCTCACGTGTGTTATTGTTCTCTATAGACCTGTCTAATCTTTGGCCAAAGGGTGAACCTCAAGAATGCCTTACATAAGAAGAAGACAAAGGGAAAAAATTATTCAAAATTGTTATAATGCAGAAATTAGTCCAAAATGATCAAAAGTAAAAATTTAAGTAAGTCTAGAAATATCTGCTCTAACACAGGAATAATGGATGTTGTTGTTTCTGTTAGGTGCCCTTCAGTTGGTTCCAACTCATAACGGCCCTATGTACAACAGAATGAAACACTGCCCAGTCCTGCGCCACCCTCACAATCATCATTATGCTTGAACCCACTGTTGCAGCCGCCGTGTCAATTCACCTCATTGAGAGTCTTCCCCTATTTCCCTGACCCTCTTCTTTACCAAGCATGATGTCCTTCCCCAGGGACTGGTCCCTCCTGATAACATGCCCAAAGTACATGAGATGAAGTCTTGCCACCCTTGCTTCTAAGGAGCTTTCTGGCTGTACTTCTTCCAAGACAAGTTTGTTTGCTCTTCTGGTAGTCCATGGTATATTCAGTATTCTTCACCAATATCATAATTCAAATGCACCAATTCTTCTTTGGTCTTCCTTCCTTATTCACTTTTCAGTTTTCACAAATATATGAGGCAAGTGAAAATATCATGGCTTATGTCAGGCACACCTTAGTCTTCAAAGTGACACCTTCGCTTTTTTAACACTTTAAAGAAGTCTTTTGCAGCAGATTTGCCCAATGCACCACGTCGTTTGTTTTCTTGACTGCCGCTTCCATGGACGTTGACTGTGGATCCACATAAAATGAGATCCTTGTCAGCTTCAATCTTTTCTCCATGATGTTGCTTACTGGCCCAGTTGTAAGGATTTTACTTTCTTTATGTTGAGGTGTAATCCATACTAAAGGCTGTAATCTTTGATCTTTATCAGTGTTTTAAGTCCTCTTCACTTTCAGCAAGCAACATTGTGTCATCTGTATATCACAGGTTGTTAAGAGTCTTCCTCCAATCCAGAGGTCACTTGCTTCTTCACATAGTCCAGTTTCTTGAGATTATTTGCTCAGCATATGGATTAAATAAGTATGGTGAAAGGATATAATCTGGATGCACACCTTTCCTGATTTTAAACCACACAGTATCCCCATGTTGTGTTCAAACCACTGCCTCTCAGTCTATGTACTGGTCCTGAGTCAGCACAACATATGGAAGACGACCGGCATGGAGCTTGTGAGGGTGCCTCGTAGGGGGAGGGCACAGCCAACAAACAAACGCAGAAGATGTACATTATTTGCATAAAAGTACAGTATTAATAATTCATTTAAGGCATAATTAATAAGTAGTCCTTGCCCATAGACACATTGCATTGGGCAAATCTGCTCCAAAGGACCTTTTCAAAGTGTTGAAGAGCAAAGATGTCACCTTGAAGACTAAGGTGCACCTGACCCAAGCCATGATATTTTCAATCGCATCATATGCATGTGAAAGCTGGACACTGAATAAGGAAGACCGAAGAAGAATTGACACCTTTGAATTGTGGTGTTGGCAAAGAATATTGAATATACAAAAAAAAACGAACAAATCTGTCTTGGAAGAAGTGGGGCCAGAATGCTCCTTAGAGGCAAAGATGGCGAGACTGCATCTTACATACTTCGGACGTGATGTCAGGAGGGATCAGTCCCTGGAGAAGGACTTCATGCTTAGCAGAGTACAGGGTCAGCGGAAAAAAGGAAGACCTTCAACGAGGTGGATTGACACAGTGGCTGCAACAATGAGCTCAAGCATAACGACTGTAAGGATGGCGCAGGACTGGGCAGTGTTTCGTTCTGTTGTGCATAGGGTCGCTATGAGTCAGAACCGACTCGACGGCACCTAACAACAACCACAACCCTGCCCATTTATAAAAATTAAAGCCTGTGAAATCGTATTCTTGCTCAAATGAATCCAAAATCAGCCTGCATTTTAGGATCAGTTCTCAGACTATCAGGAGGATCTTCAAGGCCTTGTCTAGGGTTTCTAATTCTCGTTCTCTACTCAATTCTTTTTTCTTGGTTGCTGTAGAAAAGACTGTCTCTGAGATTCGTTGTCCCCTGCTTTGCCTGAGCACATGGCTAAACTATAATTTTCCAGCTGCTGGAGCTCGGTATGGACATGTGACTAAGTTCTACCCAATGGCATATGAGCTGAAGTAGTAAGTACATGCCAAGCCCAAGCCAAGGCTTTTAAGGGGAGTGGTTATGCCTCCTCCATGTTTTCTCTCCCCTTCCACAGGTCCCTGGGGATAATGGAACACAAGATGGAAAAGCACAGGTCCCTGAACCAGAGTGGAGTCGAGCTGTTCACCCATCAGCAACGCCTGCCTTGGAAGAAAGGGGAAATACCTTACAGTTGAGACTATTATACATGTGGGGGTCTAAGTGATATACAGCTTAACTTACTCTGATTAATACAATCCCTTTGTCTTGGTTTGTTTCAGTGTTTGGGCTTATGTATAAGTATGCATTTTATTACAAGCTGTCTGAAATCCTATTAGAGTGTAATGATTAAGAAGGGCTTGACCTGTACATATGATGGACCTAAATTCAAATTCAACTCCTGGCCTTTTTAGTTGTGTGGCCTCAGGCAATTTGTAGGGTAAAAACAATGAAAGACACCACACTGGATTGGTTTGAGATTGAAATAACACATATACTGCACTCAGCACAACAGCTTGCCACTGCATACAAAAAAAAAAAAAAAAATGGTAACATTTCTATTATTGGCTAGTATAAATCAGGAGATACCAACGTTTCGGTCTCAATAGACCCTAAACTAAGTCCATTAACTTCTTCCCAATATCAGCTTCCCTTTCCAGGTTCTTTAATTTTTTTCAAGGATATCATCTTAATCCCTTTACCAAGCTTGAAAAATATTGCAGTCAACTTGGAGACCTAAAAATGGAGTCAGTCGCTAAGACAGAATGCTCTCACTCTAAAACGTTTCTCATGTGACTCTCTAACCCAGTGGTTCTCAACCAGGTGCAAGTTTCAGACTTTGGTTTTATATTTTCTAACTTTGTACATATAGGGTCGCTATGAGTCGGCAATGGTTTTGGGTAACTTTGTACATGATATAAGTTTTAATGACTCCAAAGGACAAGTAGAAATCAATTCATGGAAACAATCACAAACAAGGTGATTAACACTGTATAGCATCTTTCCTTTAGGGGAAATCACGATCTTGCAGCAATCTAATCAAGCAGATCCAGGTTGTCTGGCTTGCACGAAGCAGCACTGCTTTTCTTGAACAGAGCGTATGTTTTGTTTGGGGTCAATACAGGCAGTATAAATCAATGCTGGATTCAAAGTATACTACAAAGGCATCTGGAATGCTATTTAAAGACACTGGCCAACAAGAGTCATCACGGTAGGCTCTATGAAGGAAACAAGATCATGATAGGCTTGGTACTTACCTCCAAATAGCTAATAGCATGGTCAGGAATTTTACAGAACTTAGAGGATGATAACACATAGCAATTAGAGCCATGCTAACTCAGAACACTGAAAGTTTTGCATCAAGCAAAGGGAGAATCGTGTTCCACACAGGGGAACAACATATGTAAAATCAAGGAAGCAAGAACAAAGGCAACATAAGAGAAGAACAATAAAAAGACTGGCTGACTAAAGCTGAGGGGCTATGTTTTGTAAGCTGTGGCTATTTAAAGATAACAAATGCTGTAGTTTACATCTGACCTGATGGCCAATAAGTAGGTTTCTGAGCAGAGGATTATCAATGTGCCAGGGGGATATGAACCCCAATAGGTAAATCTAGGGGGTGAGAAGATGGGTGTTATCCACGGTATTCTTTCAACTTTCCTGAAGGTCTGAAATTTTTCATAATAAAAAGTTGGGAAAATATTGCTCTACAGTGGGATATGGAGGTTTAGCATCAAAATGACAACACTAGCTAACATTTGCTGAGGACTTAGGCATGCAAGACACTGTGCTACACACTCTTACCTGAAATAACTCATTTAATCCTCACACCAACCCCAACAAGAAGAAACTTTAATGCTTCCATTTTACAGTAGAGAGAAGTGAAGTGAAGGATGTCAAACAGCTCATCCAATATCCCACAGTAACAAGCTGGGGAGCTGGGATTCCAAACCAGGCAGTCTGATGCCAGAGCTCACACCCTTAACTGTGTGTGTGTGTGTGTGCGCGCGCGCGTGTGTGTGTGTGTGTGTGTGTGTGTGTACACAGATATCAGTCTACGGGATGTGTGTGTGTGTACACACAGATATCGGTCTATGAGGTATGTGCATATGTGTGTGCATCTTAATAAAAATTGCATCAATGATTAGTCAAACAGTCTTGAACTATTTGATAACCAAATCACTATCTCTCCAAAGTGCTATTTCTAGGTAGGATTTAAGATGATTTTTATATTCTTCTTTACTTAAATTTTAATGAACAGGTACTTTTTACAATCAGAAAAAAAAAGTGGTTTCTGTATTTTTTTAAATAGTAGAGTCCCACATCTACAGCAGTAAATATAAAATAAACACTTTAATAAAGATCAAATTATACTTTTATACAAGATAATATTTTGCTTTATTCCCCAGTTAAAAACACACCAACTTTGTATAAAAGCAGCTGCCTAGCTTTAAAGATTGTTTTGTTTTGAGGAAAGGTTAACTAACAGTAAAACGCCTTCTGTCCAAGACTTGAGCACATTGACTCCTTTCAGCTCCTGTGCAGAAGGAGACTGCCAAAGGCATCATAGGGACTGGATGATGAATTTTTAGAGCAGAAGGAGCCGTAGGCGTCAGCTAGTCCCATGACCTCACTGTATTATGTTAATAGGTCCCAAAGTCACACAATCAGTGTGGTGGAGATAGGTCTGGAAGGCAGCACGCTTTCAAGGACATTGACACCACGCCATCTGAAGACATCTTTTTTCATTTTGTGAACTTACCAGCCAAAGATGTTAAAGTTGGTTTTATAGTCTCATCATAAGAAATCACAGTGGTCTTGCCACAGCTATGTAGCTGCAGGCTCTAGCTCAGAAACAATCTAATAGACTACCACCATGAGTGCCAGTGTTACTTGGATTCCACTTTAAGCAACGCCAACCATGTAGGATTGTTACCAGGTGGAAACCCCAGGTCCTCACTCAGCATGACTCATACCAGCCAATAAGCGAGAGGCCAAGATGAGAGAACAAGAAAGGCACTGTTATTTCATTGAACAAGGAAATGGAGCAGCCGGAGCTGTTGCTGCCAAGACTGTTCACCAAGGGTGGGCAGGCAGGTTACTTTTAAATGGGTTTGCAAGTAGGGAGTTCATACAAGCTATGTCAGCAACATTCTTAATCATGCTACATAGGCGCAATGGGGTTTACATGTAACCTCCAAGAAAAAGCAGGATTCAAATGCAAAGCTCATGGTGGGGGTCTCAGAATGGGGCGTGGGAAGCCCAGCAGAGGAACAGATTTTCCAATGTAGGGGAGGAAGCCAGGTAAAGAATACAGCACTGTGGGGGTTGTGTCTCTGGATGGGGGAAGACTGCCTGCAAAACTTTCTTAGTGGATGTTGACAAGTCTTGGCCCCTTTAAGGCTCTAGTACATAACAACTTCTTGTTGGTTTCAACACAGCCAGGTGATAGCCTTGCAAGGACTAAGTGCTCCACATGTGCTTGTTTTCAGCTGTTGTGCCCGTGTGTCATCCATTGGACCTCAGTGTATTTACAGGCTGTGTGCCTAAAAGGCAGGACCCACTCTTCTTCCTGTTCCTGAATGCTAACCCCACCCAGGGGTGCCTTCTTCCTTGGGGAATTTCTGTCCCCATATGGTACTCCCACCGGAGTGTGTCCTCTCCTTAGGGGATTCCCATCTCTGCAGAGTATCACCTCTGGGGATCCTCTCTCCTTGGGGGATTCCTGCCTGTGGAACAAAGAACTTGGTTTGGCCCTTTGACTCTGGTTTCTGCAATAACCAGAGCATTCAAGACGTCTGCCTTCGTTTTCCAAAGTAGTCCCGGCAAGTAGGGGCTACACAGACCCCACACCTGGCAACCAATTTTAGGAAGGGAGGGGGATCTAATGCAGTCATGCATATTCACTGAGTGGATCGATCATAACTATGTATTAAGACCCAAGCCATGCATACTCATTAAGATCCCAATGACTAGGGGATGAGGACCTTGGAGTGCTCTCTTTGGGGCCTCTTGGAATGGTGAGAACATCCATGCACGGGAGAGGGAGTAGCAAGTCCCTGGGGTTAACAGTGGTCCTGTACTGGGAACTCTCCCAGACCTTGCCTGAGGCATCTCTTCACTCATCTCCTCTCTGGTTATAATAAATGAGTAAAGTAAGTATAAAAACCAAACCTGCTGCCACTGAGATTTTGACTCATAGCCATCCTATAGGACAGAGCAGAACTGCCCCATAGGGTTTCCAAAGAGTGACTGCTGGATTCAAACTGCTGACCTTTTGGTTAGTGGGCAAGCTCCCAATCATTTTTCATGAGTTCTGTGAGTCATTCCAGTGAATTACTGACCCACGGGGAGCAGTAAGAACCAGCAGAGAGTCTGGTGTGGGCTGGAACCAGCAGCGAGTTTGGCATTGGCTGGAAGGAGAGTCCTAACTTCTGGAGACCGAACTCTGGGTTGTTACGGTCAGAGAAAGTGCCACATGGGTGGCTGGTGTCAGAATGATGAGGTGGGGATATGAGTTATTTTCACATTTTGGAAATCAGCCTTATGTCGGCTATTACTCATATACTGCTCCTCTTTGCTCTGTACACATCAGGGCGTGGGGAAGGCGGACTTTCAATCCTTGCAGTTCATTGGCCAGTGGAATCCAGGCCTGCTGTAGTCTCACTTCTCCCATAGGCTGGCCTGATGGCCTGAATATCAAGTGTAGGGTATAAGGTGAGGCAAATAAGAAGCCTCGTGGCAGCCTTGGCCTAAACTAAGGTCTCTAATTCACTTTTACTGTTGTTTTTGTTGGTAGGTGCCATCGAGTCGGTTCCAACTTATAGCGACCCTACATACAACAGAACGAAACACTGACCAGGCCTATGCCATCTTCACAATCATTGTTATGCTTAGGTCCATTGTTGCAGCCACTATATCAATCCATCTTATTGAGGATCTTCCTCTTTTTCACTGACCCTCTACTTTACCAAGCATGATGTCCTTCTCCAGGGACTGATCCCCTCTGACAACACGTCCAAAGTATGTGAGACATAGTCTTGCCATTCTTGCTTCTAAGAAGCATTCTGGTTGTACTTCTTCCAAGACAAGATTTGTTCATTCTTTTGGCAATCCATGGTATATTCATTTTTATCAGACAGTCTTAATGGGAGCTTGCTCCATCATTATCATACACAGGAAACTAGTATGTGGGACCAAAATACCAGACATGAAGGAACATGAAGGCTTTGGGTGTGGCTGCAGATGGAGGTCTTGTTTCAGCTGAAGCACCTAAAAACAAGCAATGGTTCAACTTACAGGATTCTTGGGCACTGGAGGGTGGAATGATTCTGCTACTACAGCCAATTTCCCCGTTCTATTAGGAATGTCAGCCAGGACAGCAGCCTGGGGATGACTACAAGGCATGGAGCAGCCAGGTTCCAACCAGGCCCCAGGGCACAAGATCAGCAGATAGTACCAGTATTATTTGCCACTGAGTTGATGCCAACTCATGGCTACCCTATGTGTGTTAGAGTAGAGCTGTGCTCCGTCAGGTTTTCAAGGCTGATTTTTCAGAAGCAGATCACCAGACTTTTCTTCTATGACACCTCTGAGTGGACTCAAACCTCCAACCTTTTGGTTAGCAGCTGACTGCATTAACTGCACTACACAGGGACTCCAATAAGTAGATAAAATCAAAAACCCGTGCCATAGAGTTAATTCTGACTCACAGCAACCCTATAGGCACGGTAGAATTGCCCCAAAGGGTTCCCAAGGAGCAGCTGCTAGATTCAAACCACTGACCTTTTGGTTAGCAGCCAAGCTCTTAACCACTGTGCCACTAGGGCTCCATTCTAGGCGTTACCAGGCTGAAATGGACTGGAATTGGCCATTTTTAATTGGGCATATGGTATACCACACTGGAAATGACAAACTGAAGAGGAATGGTGTCACATTCATTGTCAAAAAGAAGATTTCAAGATCTATGCTGAAATACAACACTGTCAGTGATAGGATATATCCATACATCTATAAGAAAGGCCAGTTAACATGACATTATTCAAACTTACGCACCAACCACTAATGCCAAAGATGAAAAAATTGAAGATTTTTACAAACTTTCTGCAATTTGAAATTGATCAAACATGCAATCAAGATGTGTTGATAATTACTGGTCATTGGAATGTGAAAGCTGGAAACAAAGAAGAATAATCACTAGTTGGAAAACATGGCTTTAGTGACAGAAATGATGCCAAAGATCACATGACAGAATTTTGCAACACCAATGACTTCTTCACTGCAAATACCTTTTTTTCAACAACGTAATCAGTGACTATAAAAGCGGGCCTAGCTGGATGGAATATACAGGAAAACAAGTCAACTACACATATGAAAAGAGAGGATGGAAAGGCTCGATATCATCAGTCAGAGCAAAGCCAGGGGCCGACTGCAGAACAGACCAGCAATTGCACATATGCAAGTTCAAGTTGAAGCTGAAGAAAATTAAAACCAGTCCACAAAAGCCAAAGTACAACCTTGAATATATTCCACCTGAATGGAGAGACCATCTCGAGAATAGATTTGATGCACTGAACACTAAGGACCAAAGACCAGATGAGTTGTGGAATTACATCAAGGATATCATACATGAACAAAGCAAAAGGTCACTAAAAAGATAAGAAACAAAGAAAAGACCAAAATGGATGTCAGAAGAGACTCTGAAACTTACTCTTGAATGTAGAGTGGCGAAAACAAACAGAAGAAATAATAACATCAAAGAGCTGAACAGAAGATTTCAAACAGTGGCTTGAGAAGATGAAGTAAAGAATTAGAATGAAATGTGTAAAAACCTATAGTTAGAAAATTGAAAGGGAAAAATACGCTTGGCATTTCTCAAGCTGAAAGAGCTAAAGAAACAGTGAAGCCCTGGGTTGCAATACTGAAGGATTCTATGGGGAAAAACAATAATAACAAATTATGGATAACATTGCAAAGAATGGGACTTCCAGAACACCTAATTGTGCTCATACGGAACCTACACATAGATCAAGAGTCAGTCATTCGAACAAAACAAGGGGATACTGCATGGTTTAAAGTCAGGAAAGGTGTGCATCGGGTTGTATTCTTTCACCATACCTATTCAATCTGTATGCTGAGCACATGATCTGAGAAGCTGGACCATATGAAGAAGAACGGGGCATCAGGATTGGAGGAAAACTCATTAACAACCTGCGTTATGCAGAGGACACAACCTTGTTTGCTGAAAGTGAAGAGGACCTGAAGCACTTACTGATAAAGATCAAAGACCACAACCTTCAGTATGGATTATACCACAACATAAAACAAAAATCCTCACAACTGGACCAATAAGCAACATCATGATAAACAGAGAAAAGACTGAAGTTGTCAAGGATTTTGTTTTACTTGAATCCACAATCAACACTCACAGAAGGAGCAGTCAAGAAATCAAAAGACACGTTGCATTGGGCAAATCTGCTGCAAAAGACCTCTTTAAAGAGTTGAAAAGCAAAGATGTCACCTTGAAGACTAAGGTGCACCTGACCCAAGCCGTGGTATTTTCAATCGCTTTACACGCATGTGAAAGCTGGACAATGAATAACAAAGACCAAAGAAGAATTGATGCCTTTGAATTGTGGTGTTGGAGAAGAGTACTGAATATAGCACGGAAGGCCAAAAGGACGAACAAACCTGTCTTGGAAGAAGTACCACCAGGGTGCTCCTTTGAAGCAAGGATGGCGAGACTATGTCTCAAATACTTCGGACATGTTATCAGGAGGGATCAGTCCCTGGAAAAGGACGTCATGCTTGGTAAAGGAGAAGGTCAGCGAAAAAGAGGAAGACCCTCAATGAGATGGATTGACACAGTGGCTGCAACAATGGGCTCAAGCATAACAACGACTGTGAGGATAGTGCAAGACCAAGCAGTGTTTCCTTTTTGTTGCATATAGGGTCGCTATGAAACGGCACCTAACAACAACAACAGGGGCAAAAAAACGAATGATGCAGGAAGCATCAAAAGAAGATGGAAGGAATACACAAAGTCCCTGTAACAAAAAGGGTTGGTCGATGTTCAACCACTACAGGAGGTAGCCTATGATCAAGAATCAGTGGTACTGAAGGAAGAAGTGCACTGAAGGCACAGGCAACAAGGCTCCAGGAACTGATGGAATATCAACTGAGATATCTCAACAGATGGATGTAACACTGGAAGTGCTCACCCATTTATGCCAAGAAATTTGGAAGACAGCTACCTGGCCAACCACCTGGAAGAGATCCACATTCATACCCATTCCAAAGAAAGGTGATATAACAGAATGGGGACATTATCGAACAATACCATTAATATCATATCAATATTATGCTAAAGATAATTCAAAAACGGTTGCAGCAGTACATCAACAGGGAACTGCCAGAAATTCAAGCTGGATTTAGAAGAGGATGTGGAATGAGGGATATCATTGCTGATGTCAGATGGGTCTTACTTAGTGAAAGCAGAGAATACCAGAAAGATGTTTACCTGTGTTTTATTGACTATGCAAAGGCATTCAACTGTATGGACCATAACAATTTATGGATAACATTGCAAAGAATGGGAATTCCAGGACACTTGTGTTCATGAGGAACCTGTACATAGACCAAGAGGCAGTGGTCTGAACACGATAAGGGGATACTATGTGGTTTAAAATCAGGAAAGGTGTGCATCAGCACTGTATTCTTTCACCATACTTATCAATTTGTATGCTAAGAAAATAATCCAAGAAGCTGGACTATATGAAGAACGTGGCATCAGGACTGGAGGAAGACTCATTAACAACCTGCAATATGCAGATGACACTACCTTGCTTGCTGAAAGTGAAGAGGACTTGAAGCACTTATTGATAAAGAGCAAAGACTACAACCTTCAGTATGGATTACACCTGAACATAAAGAAAACGAAAATTCTCACAACTGGACCAATAAGCAACATCATGGTAAACAGAGGGAATACTGAAGTTATCAATGATTTCATTTGACTTTGATCCACAATCAGCTCCCATGAAAGCAGCAATCAAGAAATCAAAAGACGTATAGCATTGGACAAATCTGCTGTAAAAGATCTCTTCAAAGTATTAAAAAGCAAAGATATCACTTTGAGGACTAAGGTGCACCTGACCCAACGTCATGGTATTTTCAATTGCCTCATGTTCAGGCAAAAGCTGGACAATAAATAAAGAAGACCAAAGAATTGACGCATTTGAATTATGGTGTTGATGAAGAATACTGAATATACCATTGACTGCCAGAAAAAAAAAAACAAATCTCCTTAGAAGCGAGACATCGTCTCGCAAACTTTGGACATGTTATCAGGAATGACCAGTCTCTGGAGACATCATGCTTGGTCAAGTAGAGGGTCAATGAAAAAGAGGAAGACCCTCAACAAGATAGATTGACACAGTTGCTGCAGCAACAGGCTCAAACACGGCAACAACTGTAAGGATGGCACAGGATCAGGCAGCATTTTGTTCTGTTGTACACGAGGTTGCTATGAGTCGGAACCCACTCGACAGCACCTAACAACAACAAAAGCACAATGAAAAACAGGATATTTTGTAATTTCTAAAGCTCTCCCCAGTAAACACTTATTAAAGGCAAAGGGGAAAACGGTAACTTTATGGTGGAGAAATTCGGCAAGCGCCACCTTAACCAAGTGATCAAAGTTACATCACCAATGAAAGATATCGACATCGCAAACCTCCTGATAAAACATGTAGGGAAGGGCACAATATCATTTGCGTGGTATTCTTGCCAAAAATTCATAACCTCCATCTAATCATGAGAAAACAACAGGCAACCCAAATTGAGGGACATTCTATAAGCTAATTTGCCAGTACTTTTCAAAAGTCTCAAGATCATGGAAGTCTGTGAAAGACTGAGAAACTGTCCTAGATTAAAGGATGTTAGGAACAATTGGTAAAATCTGAACAAGGCCTGTAGATTAGTTAACAGAATTGAGGCAATATAATTCCCTGGTTTCAATAACTGCACCATAGTTATGTAAGATGTTAAGATCTGAGGCAAACTCTGAAGGAACTCTGTGTACTATTTTTGCAACTGTTTTACAAATCTAAGTTTTTTTTAATTAAAAAAAAAAAAAAAAAGATTCCCTTCCAAGGGGGAAAAAATCCCTAGTTTCCTCTTATTAACACATACACACAATATACACTAAAATAAATTGCTTTTGATTCACATGTGACAGTAGATTTACTGTTATTCTGAGCTGGCGGGCCTCAAAAACAAAGGTTTTATTGTTTATGAAAGCAAAAAACTGAAGACGATTTAGATATCCGACAACAGTTGAGGAATCAGCTAATCAAAGTATATACAGTACAGCTATCATTTAAGCCCGTGACAACTATATCCACCTCAAGCAACACCAAATCTTCGCCTCCTAGTAGCTGGCACACAGCTGAAACACAAATATTTGGTAAAAGTATGAATCCATATGATGAGCTATTACACAGTTATTTAAAAAAGGTGTTTAAAAATTTGTACTGGCCCATGAAAATGCTAAGTAAGAACATCTTAAGTGGGGGGAGAAAGTGAAATACTAAATAGTATAATAAAAAGATTCCAATTATGTAATATGTACATTTATATATACAAAAAATACAAAATGAATTAGGAAGAAATGTATCAGAAGGTGCATTTGGGTGGTGAAATAACAAGTGATTTTTATTTTCATCCTTACAGTTTTCTTTATCTTCCAGATTTTTCTACCACAAGAGAAAAGAAGAAAGTTCACTTTTTTTTTAAGTGTGTGCACACGCACACATACACACATCTCCAATCTAATTTACTAGGTCTTTTCTATCCCTTTCCAGAATCTTTTCATATTTTTACATTTTATTCTTCTTCATCTGCAGTTCTACGATTCTTTCAGCAATAGCTTCTCAAAACAGATGAGCTACTTTGCACAGCTGATCTTAAACTGTTTATCACCCTCACAGAATGGGCCCTGTGGAAACTCCTTGTCCTCTAGGTGGGTGTGACTTTATATAGGAGGAAGTCAGATAATAAAGATATAAAAAATGTTAAACCCCCACAAGATTAGATTTTTTAAAAATTAAAACTCCGCAGGAATTAAGGGAATTTGATGCAACTGTGTTTTGAGTCTGGAATAAACTTCAACTATACTGTTTTTCAGTCCATACACTGCCTTGGCTCTTGGAACAGCGTGTTTACACAAGACAGCCCACCCTGATGCTGCTGGTGTGAATAAAACTAAAACGCGTTGACATTGAGTCGATTCCGACTCATAGTGACCCTATAGGACTGGGCAGGACTGCCCCATAGGGTTTCCAAGGAGCGCCTGGTGGATTCAAACTGCCAACCTTTTGGTTAGCAGCCGTAGCTCTTAACCACTATGCCACCAGGGGAAATTAGACGCAGCCTGCAGGAGGAGAACCCCATCCCACCCACATTTCTCAGGTGTCCCAGGCACTGCCCCTGACTTGATCTATAATTTAAACTGTACAATATGTCCCAGTCAAAAGGATGGAAACTCAACCCGATGTGAGCATTATCCTGCAAACTCGTTCGAGCCAAACCCGTTCTGAAACACCCTAACCCTCCCTGCTCCCGGGCTGCCTGGGGCAGCCTGAATCTTGGGCTGCGGTGAGCTAGCTGGTCCTTCCCAAAGACGCCCTGCACTCTGCTCTGCTGGCTCTTCCGCCCCCACTCACCACCTCCTTCCCCAAAGCTCTGAAGCCCCCCACGACCCCGATCCTGACTCCACCAGTCCCAGGTTTCGGCCTCACTATCCTCACACCTGCGATCGCCAGTACCCACACCTTCACCTCTCCCTCGCCTACTGAACTCACCCTTACCCCCACCTCAAGTCCCATCCCGCTCCCACTTCCCCATTCCCGGCACCGCCGGCACCAACAGGAGCCGGAGAAGGAAGGGCGGCCGCCGGGAGGCGCCCCGCCGCAGCCCGCCGGCCAGGGCTCAGCGAACCGCACTGACCCGAGCTCCTCGCCGCGGAGAGACACACGGGTCCCGTCCCCTCACCCCGTCGCCCCCGGCCCTCCCCCCGCCCCCCTACCTCACCGGCCTCCGCGGCGCTCCACGTCCGCCGGGGCGGGCCTGGGAGCCGGCGAGATCAGTAGGCCCGGCCGGCAGACGCTCAGGGCGAGGGGCGGGGCGGGGCCTGTCGGCGGGGCGCGGCCTGGAGCTGGGCGTGGCGGGCGTGGCGGAGCCTACACGCGGTGACGCTCAGAAGGGGCGGGACTGTGGCCGGGGAGGCGGGGCCTGGATGGGCTGTCACTCCGAATGGGGGCGGGACTTCGCTGGGGTTCCGCGCCGGGCGGGGACGGGTCTGGAGACGTGCGCCTAGCTGGGCTGTCGCACGGAGTGGGAGCGGCCCGTGGAAGGGAAAGACCGGCTGACTGGGCCGTGACACCGAGCGGGGGTGGGACCGCGGTGAGGGAGGCGGGGCCTCGCTGAGCTGTCACTCCGAGTGGGGGCGGGACCTAGCTGGGCTGTGTCTTCGACGGGGGCGGGGCTGGGGAAGCAATGTGCCTCTTCTCCCACTTTTCCATCCCATAAGGGTCAGGACCCCATTTTCTGGTCATCTTCAAATATAAAAATAAATCTCGTTTTAATTATGAACTCATTTTCAGGTAATAAAAGCCGAGATCCAATTTATGACTAAAACCTCAGGTCCAACCAAAGCCGAAGTATGTACTTACAGTGGCCTGTAGGTGTCCCAGCTCCACCTCCCCAAAATCTCTCTGAAAACCTCTTGTACCCGCCCCGGCTACGCTGGTCTCCTTGCTATTCCTAGGACTCGCCAGACACCCTGCACCTCCCATCGCAGGGTCTTCGCCCTGGCTGCTTCTTCTACCTGGAACGCTCTTCCCCAGGTATCTGCTGGGTGTGCTTCCTCACCCCCGAGTCTTTGCTAAAATCTCACCTTAGTGATGCCCTTTCTGACCGTCCTGTTTAATACCTACTCTCTCCCATCCAAGGAGCCTTGGTGGTGCAGTGGTTAAAACGCCTGGCTGCTAACCAAAGGTTGGCAGTTCAAACCCAACAGCCGCTTCAGGGAAGAAAGATGTGGCAGTCGACTTCCTCGGAAACCCTTCCAGGTAGTTCCACTCTGTCCTATAAGGGAATGGCTGAGTGGCAGTGGGCTTTCTCCCCCATTCCATTCCACCTCTTCCCCATCTCCCTTTCGCTATTCCACTATTTCTACTATTTCTTTTTTCCACATCACTTAAGTGCAGTTATCTTTGTGGTTTTGTGCACAGATATATCCCTAGTACCCAGAACAGCATTAAGTCCGCAGTAGGTAAGCAATAACTTTGTGGAAGGAAAGAAAAAACAAATTAACGTTTTCTCCCTCCCTTCATCCAGCTCAGACCAGTCTGAAGACTCAGAGTCAGCCATGGGGAAGAAGCTCCCCCTCCCCCTAGGGGGGAAAAAGACCAGGGGAGAGAGAAGCAAGCACCTAATTACTTGGTAGAGCCTATTTGTCCTTCTTTCTAGACCCTTGATGCTCTGTCATGGTAGGTATCCAAATGCTAGCATTTTCATGCGGCACATTTTGGACATTTTCTGCCCCTGCCCTCATCTCTACCCACCACACTTCCTTGCCATCCCCTCTCACTCCTGCC
The DNA here is from genome assembly GCF_024166365.1 of Elephas maximus indicus. NCBI lineage: Eukaryota > Metazoa > Chordata > Mammalia > Proboscidea > Elephantidae > Elephas > Elephas maximus. Next base: position 48,084,906 of record NC_064838.1, read on the forward strand.
ATCCACACTTTGGCCTCTTATTGCCTTGAAGGCTACCTCTAGTGTTGTGCCCCATCAAGGCTACAGACTGGCTAAGTTTCACAATATCCGCTTACCCATTAAAAGCTACAAATCCTTGTCAGACCAAACCAATATAAGGGCCCTCACCCTTCTGCTGCCCTTTCTCCTTGTTGATGGGGACTACACCAGCTTCCACGTTCTCCAGGCAGGAAGTAGGCACCAGTCTGTGTTCGTGTTTGCTCCCAAATCTCAAGGTGGCACATCACACTTTCCCAATACTCCCTCACCAAGCACACTTCTGGTGCTCTGAATCGGCTTCAGCATGGGGACTTAGCCACACACCTGGCCTGGGAGTGAGCTGCCAGCTACCCTCCTCGAAGGCCCAGGTAGGCACAGTGAATGGTCCCCTCTGAGCCTTGCTACCTCTGCTACAGCACCCTGTGAGGACCACAGCTCAAAACGGTATTGGCCAGTTCTAGTATGAGTATCTTTTAGTAAATCCTTCATGGGTATGTCCAGAGACTCTGTCTTTTGAAAACTGAGACAAATTGTTCATGAGCTTCAGTAGATTTAGGCATTAATTACTCGTTAGAATTTGCTTTTTTAATTACAATCATCCCATCTTCTCATCTCTTGAACTTATGACCATCCCTCCATATTAGTTCATCTTCTGGTATTTATATGCCTGGAAGAATTGGAAAATGTAAAATTTGAATGGGAATATAAAAATTTCCTTTCACACAGACAACTCTATTTGATCTTCACAATGAACAAATTAAAAATCTTTAAGTAAGACAAAAGTAATTATTGGGCAATACAAATAGCAGACCTGAGCTATTTGACGTGGATCCTTATAGCATTTATCTATTGCTGCATAAAAAACCACTACACATAATTGGGGGTTCCCTTCTCCTGTTGGCTCCTGCAATCTCTCCTTTGTGGAGGGATTTCCTCCGCACTTACTGGCTCCCAGGAGTCCCTTTTCCAGTTCTGCTGGTCAGAAAGATGAAGATTCTCTCAGTTTTATCTTCCTATGCCATCATGCAGTTCTGTGCAACAGGAGCTGACTTCAGGGCCAAGTGTCCAGGGAAAAGAGAGAATAAAAAGAACAGGAAATTCCTCCGTACTCTTTATAAAACCTTTTTCCCGACTTTCTCTGTCCAGAGGGACAGGTTTTCTCCCTGGATCTCAGGTGCTTACATCACTGTGACACAGCAATGCAGCTCTGTGACTGGGTCAGCCTCAGGGCAGGATGGGGAGAGAAAAGAGAAAAAACAATCAGGGATTTCCTTCACTCACTCCAGCTTGCAGCAGCCTTTTTTCCTGATTCTATGACCGGTAAGTCTGGTTCCTCTCTGTCACGGATTGAAATGAGTTCCCCAAAAATATATGTCAAGTTGACCAGGCCATGACTCCCAGTATTGTGTGATTGTCCACCATTTTGTCATCTCATGTTGTAAATCTACGTGTTGTAAATCCTACCTCCATGATGTTATGAGGTGGAATTATCGGCAGTTATGTTAACGAGGCAGGGTTCAATCTACAAGATGAGGTTGTGTCTTAAACCAATCTCTTTTGAGATGTAAAAGAGAGAAGCAAGTAGAGAGACATAGAGACCTCATACCACCAAGAAACAAGAGCCAGGAAAATAGCAAGTCCTTTGTACCCAGGGTGCCTGCGTTGAGAAGCTCCTCGACCAGGGAAGATTGATAAGAAGAACCTTCCCCTAGAGCTGGCACCCTGAATTCAGACTTCTAGGCTTCTAGACTGTGAGAGAGTAAATTTATCTTGGTTGAACACATCCGCTTGTGCTATTTCTGTTATAGCAGCCCTAGATAACCAAGACACTCTCAGACTTTTTACTCATAGTGTCTAATGCAGTTCTCAATTCAGACTTCCCTGAGGTCAAAGCCAGAAGGTAAAGGAGGGAGAAAAACAGAACAAAACTTGGAATTCTCATCACCCCCATATTTATCTTTCCTCAAATTTTGACTCCTTTCCCCAAATCACCTGCTATTATTTACTTTTCAGAGTCCTCACTTAGTTCTTTTTTCATATTTTGTGCAGTTTTTAGTTGTAATCAGTGGGAGAAAGGGGCTACAGTGGACTCTCTCCATTTTGGCCAGAACTGGAATTTATCACCCTGAAAGATGAAAACATGTTCTAATTTGCATTTATCTTATTACTCATGAAATTGACAGCATCTTATGATGTTTAAGAGACATCTTTGTTTAATTTTCTGTGAATTTTTTAATATGTAAATTTCATATATAAATATATATTTGTGTATTTTGTCCAATTTTCTACTGGATATACAAACTATATAAGAGCAAAAGTAGTCCTTTCTCTTAGATATGAATGTTAAGACTTTTTCACCATTTATATTTGTCTCTTGACTTTTCTTATGCTGTTTTGTTTGTTTTGCCATGCAGAACTTTTTCATTTCTAACTGGTCAATTTTATCTTTTACTACTTACTACTTCTAGGTCGTATCATACTTAGAAACCTTTATCTCAGATTATTTTGAAAATCCTTCTGTGGTTTCTTCTTTACATTTTATATGGTTTTAGTTTTTTTCTTTTTAAAATTTAACCCATTAGAAAGCTATTTTCTGCATCCCACTTTGGTGAGTGGCATCTGGGGTCTCAAAAGCTAGCGAGTGGCCTTCTAAGATGCATCAATTGGTTCCAACCCACCTGGAGCAAAGGAGGATGAAGAACACCAAAGACACAAGGAAAATATTAGCCCAGGAGACACGAAGGGCCACATAAACCAGAGCCTCCCTCAGTCTGAGACCAGAAGAACTAGATGGTGCCTGGCTACCACCAATAACCACCCTGACAGGGAACACAACAGACAGTCCCTGACGGAGCAGGAAAAAAGTGGGGTACGAACTCAAATTCTAGTAAAAAGACCAGACTTAATGGTCTGACTGAGACTGGAGGGACCACAGAAGTCATGGTCCCCAGACTCTCTGTTAGCCCAAAACTAAAACCATTCCCGAAGCCAACTCTTCAGACAAAGGTTAGACTAGACTATAAGACATAAAATGATACTCATGAAGAGTGTGCATCTTAGCTCAGATAGATACATGAGACTTAATGGGCAGCTCCTGTCCAGAAGTGAGATAAGAAGGCAGAAAGAGACAGGAGCTGGTTGAATGAACACGGGAAATCCGAGATAGAAAGGAGGAGTGTGGTGTCACATTATAGGGAGAGCAACTAGGGTCACATAACAATGTGTGTATAAATTTTTTATAAGGAACTAACTTGGACTGTAAACTTTCACTTAAAGTACAATAAAAAAATAAATGAAATATATCATTAAAACTAAAAAAAAAAAGTTATTTTGGCGTGAGGAAAGTGGAATGGATCCAGTTTTACTTTATACCTTAATAACTACACAGCAGTTAATGCTCTCGGCTGCTAAGTGAGAGGTTAGAGTCTACTCAGAGGCACCTCAGAAAAAAGACCTGGCAATCTACTTCCAAAAAAATCAGCTATTGAAAATCCTATGGAGCACAGTTCTACTGTGACCCACGTGGGGTCGCCATGAGTCAGAATAAACTTTAGGGCAACTGGTACCGGTATGGATTTGCCCAGCCCCATTTAATTAATAGTCCATCTTTCCCCTACTGGTTTAAAATGCCACCATTATCTTATACTGAATTTCCTTCTGTACTTTTGGACTTGCTCTTCTATTCCATTAATCTGTTGATTTACCCAGATTCGTTCAACAGATTCATGTTGTTTTAACTTCTGAAGCCTTGTGATACATCATTTTCTTTCTTTAAACTCTTCAGTGCAGTCAGAAAAGTTCTTGTTTCCCTCGTTCCTATCGTAACTGTCAATTGTAGCAGCCACTGAAGCTCTGTGTTCAGTAAACGGTTTACTTCGGGTGATCATTTATTGAACTGTTTTCCACTGCATGCCTTAGATTTGTAGTATTCCATTTTCCGATGGTGGCAAGGTCATCGTTGTCTTCAAACCGGCCAGAATAGATCCAGTCCCAGAGCCCCATCCTGAGGGTCTGATTTCTGCAACCACTTCCAATACCAAATATGTCAACCAAGTTTCAGTGCAGAAAACAGAAATCACATTACATATTTTAAGTAGGAAGACATTTAACAAATAGAATTTAGTCCTTACAAAATCACTGGAATGTCTGGAGAAGCAATTCTAGGCTGAACGTATTGGAATGCACAACGTCACACCACTCAACTGGCCTGCTGCTACCTCTGTGGCTACTGGAGCTTTGCCAGGTCTGGGGCCACTACCACTGCCTGAGGAGGATCCGTTGTTTTTGTTGTGTGCTGTCAAGACAATTCCAACTCATAGCGACCCTATATGACAAAGTAGAACTGCCTCAAAGGATTTCCAAGGCTGAAATATTTATGCGAGCAGATCAACAGGTCTTCTGTCCCGTGAGTGGCTGGTGGGTTTGAACCATCAACATTTCAGTTAGCTGCCAAGGGCTTTACCATTGCACCACCAGGAATGTGAAGGATGGACACCTTAAACTGTGATCCAGGGATTTCAGAGTTGAAGCTTCCACAATCATTTTTACTGCTTCTTGACATCCAGGAAGCTTGAGAACGAAGACTGGAACTTACTTCAAAGAAACCACAATCTCCTTATCCAGTGGGAGGGCAGGGAGCCACAAAAGGTGGTTTTCTAACCTCCACCACCCTGATCCCAAGTAAGTGCATCTAACTGGTGAGCCTGATGTCATTTTTAGGTTTCCAACCTTTGTACCTAGCACTTCTTCACATAAATTTTGCCCATTTCTTATTAAGTTTATTCCTCAGTAGTTTACCTTTTTAATTGCTAGTATAAATGAGACCTTTTCTTTTATTGTATTAGTTGTTTGTATATATGAACATTAATTTCTGTGTATTAATTTCATATCCAGAATAAATTCTCATGGCTTATAGTAGTTGATTCTCTTAAGATTTCCAAGTTGACAGTCACATAATCTGAAAATAATTATAATTTCACCTCTTTCTTTCTAATTTTTATCCTCCAATTTTTTTTCTCTTGTGAAATTACATTGATGAATACCTCCAAAACAATGTTAAATAATAGTGGTGAGAGCAGACGTTCTTGTCTTGTTTCTGATATTCATGGAGATGATCCTGGGTTTACTTAGCAAGTAGAAGTTGACTCTGGATTTGAGAAAAATGTTTTATCATTAAGTAACAATCCATCAATTCTTATTTTATTGGAAGTTTTTCCTTATCAAGGATGAATGCTGAATTTTACTATATGCCTTTTTATCATCTATGGAGATATTCATGTGATTTATTTTTCTTAGTGTTAGTAGAATGTGTTAATAGTTTTCCTTATATAGCTTTGATTCTGAGAGAAATGGGGAGTCCTTGGGGAATTCTGAGCAGACGAGTGACGTTATCTGGCTTCAATCTTAACAGGATCATTCAGGCTTCTGTGTTGAGAATACACTGCAGAGGCACAAGGGAGGAAGCTGAGTATTGCAATAATCAAGGTGGGAGATGATGATGGATTGTACCCTGGTGGTAGCAGTAGAAGTGATAAGAAGTGGCTGGATTCTAGAAATATTTTGAAGGTAGAGTCAGGAATTGATGACATATTGGATGTAAGGATGAGAGAAAGAGAAGAACCAAGTGACAATACTGTCATTAACTGAGATAGGGAAGACTGAGAGGAGCAAATTTGGTGGAAATGTCAGTAGTTCTGTTTTAGATCTATTGAGTTTGAGATGTCTTTTGGAAACTCAAGTTAAGATACAGGGCTCTGGCATTCAGGAGTGTTTTAGTCATCTAGTATTGCTATAACAGAAATACCACATATGGATGGCTTTAACAAAGAGAAGTTTATTCTCTCACAGTCTGGTAGTCTAGAAGTCCAAATTCAGGGAGCTGGCTCCAGGGGAAGGCTTTCTCTCTCTGTCGGCTCTGGAGGAAAGTCCTTATCATCAGTCCTCCCTTGGATCTTAGAGCATATCGGCACAGGAAGGATGTACTCTGCTCCCGGCTCTGCTTTCTTGGTGATATGAGGTCCCCATGTCTCTCTGCTGACTTCTGTCTTTTATATCTCAGAAGAGATTGACTTAAGACACGATCTAATCTTGTAAACCTCATCAATATAACTGCCACTAATCCACCTTATTACATCATAGTGATGGGATTTACAACACATAGGGAAATCACATCAGAATATAAAATGGTAGACAATCATACAATCATATAAAGGAATCATGACCTAGCCAAGTTTACAGATATTTTGGGGGGACACAACTCAATCCATGACAAGGAGAGAGGTCGCAGGTGGAAATAGGAATTTGCATGTTATCATCACAGAAATGATACCTGAAGCTGTGAGACTGAATGAGATCACCATGCGAGTGGGTGGAGTTAGAGCAGAGAAGAGGACCAAGGACAGCCCTGGTCCTTAACTCTAAATGTAACAAGTTAGAAGAGAAGAAAACAGCAAAGGAGCCTGAGAAGGGTTGGCCAGTGAGACGGGAGGTAAACCAATAGAGTTAAGGGGGAGGTTCTGTGAAGCAAGTGAAGACCATGAATTGAGGAGCTGTGTCACATGATGATATATCAGTTAGGAACATAAAATAACATGGCAATACAAAGGCACATTTGTCCTATCGATTATTATAAACAAGGTAAAATCATTTATGGGAAAAAAAAAGATGTTCAAATTATCGGATAAATTAAAACTCAGCTCTATATGTAAGAGACATGCCTAAAACAGATTCAAAAAGTTCTAAAACAAAAGGGCAAAGGCACATCAGGCAAATGTAAACACAAATAACGCGAGGGTCATGACATTAATACGGTTGACTTCAGAGCAAAAAGCATTAAACAAGATAAAGAAGGGGAGTTTAGAACGCTTAAGTGTAGAATCCGCAGTGAGATAACACTTCTATATAAGCACCAAATAACATGGTTGTTTTCAGAGTTACTAGGAATGTCCCTGTCTGTGGGCTTTTGCACTAACTGTTCCTTCTGCCTGGAACACTCTTCTCCTAGAGTAGAGGTAACTCCTTCACTTCCCATAAGTCTTTGTTCGAAAATGTCATTTTCTCAATCCGTCCTACTCTGGCTTCTTGTCTTAGTCATCTAGTGCTGCCGTAACAAAAACACCACAAGTGGATGGCTTTAACAAAGAGAAATTTATTTTCTTAAAGTCTAGTAGGCTAGAAGTCCAAATTCAGGGTGTCAGCTCCAGGGGAAGTCTTTCCCTCTCTGTTGGCTCTGGAGGAAGGTCCTTGTCATCAATCTTACCCTGGACTAGGAGTTTCTCCAAGAAGGAACCTCAGGTCCAAAGGATGTGCTCTGCTCCCAGCACTGCTTTCTTGGTGGCATGAGGTCCCCCTGTCTCTCTGCTTGCTCCTCTCTTTTGTATCTCAAAAGAAATTGGCTTAAGACACTATCTAATCCTGTAGAGCTCATCAATATGACTGCCACTAATCTATCTCATTACATCATAGTGATAGAATTTACAACACTTAGGGAAATCACATCAGATGACAAAATGGTAGCCAATCATACAATATTGGGAGAGTTGACAGATATTTTGCAGGGGACTCAATTCAATCCACCACACCTCCTTATTTAAAATTGTAATCTGCCCTCTCTAATCCTTTTAAACTCGCCTCACTGTTTTCAATCCTGCTCTCCATGGCCCTTACTAAGCTTTCTTTTGTGTCTCTTCTCTCATGGGCTGCTTCCAATTTTTTCTTTCCTTGACTCTTTGTTCATTTGTTTTACTTCTTTTCTAAGCATTGGCAGCTCATGTTCATCTTCTATTGTCTCACCTTCTCTCACATGAGCTACTTGCAGGAGGTATATGTCGGTAGGGTCCAGGTACCAGACTGGAAGGAGTTTGTCTTATGGCTTGGGATTGAGTGAATTATTTTAGCCTTTACCTCTCCCCAGACAAAGGACTGCTTCCTGTGAATCTATGGCTTGTCCATGTGAATTCACATTCAGCCCTATCCCCTTTACTCCTACCTCGTTCCCATATGCTGCTCTTCTCATTGTGATTTTCTTTTTGTAACTCCCTACCCCATCGCGGTGGTTAAGAACTTGACTGCTAACCAAAAGGTCAGCAAGTCAATCCTTGGAAACCCTATGGGGCAGTTCTACCCTGTCCTGTAGGGTCGCTATGAGTCAGAATCCACTCAACAGCAACTGGTTTAGGTTTTTTTTGGAGCCCGCCCTGTGCCCTTTACCTTAGAGTACCCACTGGCCCTATATGAGATCTGTAACCCTGAGCGTGCTTTCTCCACTTCTGCTAGCACCCCTGTTGATCCTCACAGCCCTGGGTACCACTCCCACCTGTTTTGTGTGGTTTTGAGTTTCAGATTTTTCCTTGTTTGGTCAAAGGTGGGGTTTGCTTTTTCTGCTTCTAGTGTCTTTATTCCTTCTTGGTGGTTTCTGAGAAAAAGGAGAAATGCTTATTTTCTCCACTCTTTTCAAACCAGAGGTGCCAATTGATTTTCTATAAATAAAGATTTTACTTTTATCAAATGCTTGAGGCAGGAGCTCCAGTTATTAAAAAGTTTTCAGACTTGACACAAACATAGTGATACAATCTTTTTTTTCTTCTTTCTTTTTAAGATTTTTTAAAAAATAGTGTCATTGAATGAAAGGGACTCACTAGATAACCCTTAGGTTCCCTTCAGCTTGAAAACACCATGAATCTATATTATATTTCCAACTTAATTCAGTTTAATGGAGAGAACCTATTCTTTCCTATGGCAAAAGGAAGCGCTTAGAAGATTTTAAAATTACAACCTTCTCCTTAAGATAATGATGCAGAGCTCAGTGCTTAGGAAACACTCTTAAAATTAAATGTACTATGCTGGATATTCTCTGTCTGCCCATCTAGGTCCACTCTTCACCATTCTCCATCCTCCTCTGTGCCCCAAAGACCGTATCAATGGAATTCCTTGTCCCCTGGTCCCTGGTTGGAATCAGTTAATGGGAAAATTGCCAAGAAACTAGAGGGAGGGAACAGAGTGGGGTCAGGGTATTTATTCCCTGCTTTCTCCATGCTGGGTCATGGCGAGTTGGCTCTGTCAATCTACAGAAGGCCACAGTTCTGATCAGGTAGCCCTCTCCATACACTTCTCTCCCCACATTGAGTAGATGCTTCTTCTCCTTGCCTTTCAGGTAATAGCTCCCAACTATTACTAGCCCCAGGGTGCTGCACCATCATTTGTGGTTTCCCTAAACTTTGCCATACATTTGTCAATAGTGTGAATTTAAAACTGCTCAAACTATCAAATTTGAGTGTGCCGTCTGTTTCTTGCCAGGACTGTGACTAACACATCAGCCATTTTTTGCTTCCCTAAATATTCTCCAGCATCACCAAGCAGCACTACTTGGTTTTTATAGTAGATTTAATCTCTTCCCAACTTGCCTCAGATTTTAATGGGGGTAGCTCTTAGCTTGATTTTTCATATTTGGGCAGCCTCAGGAAGGCATCTATGACATAATGAAAACAGTTTAGATGTGAAAAATTTAGGTTCTAGAATGGGATGGATAAAAAGTCTACATAAAGAGTGATAGTGGGGAAAAAGAATTAATATTCTGATTATCTAATTTCATATTTAAAATGTAACATCTAACAGCAACCTTTAGATCAAATCACTTATGGTCAGATATTTCACTTGGTATTTAAAATGTCTCAACACATCAAGTAGGAATAAAAAGAAAAGAAAGTGACTTTTAAATTTTTGCTGAAGACATTTTTGATGTTTTCCATTTTGATATCTAGGAATGAAAAAAAGAAATTTATTTTCATATATTAAAATACTGATCTCATCCTCTTAGATAGAAATTTATACATTGTTTCCCATCTTCTTGTAATGTTGAACATGAACACTTATAAACAGCAAAACTGATTACAGTAGATGAAATATCACATAGGTATTTTGAATATCCTGAGAAAAGCATTGTTTTATTTCCACTGTGTTTTTACTAGAAACCTTTAAAATAGAGTAATGACCATTTGACAGCTGCCAAATAACCAAGGACACAATCTGGCTTACAGTGTTATTTCAATTTCTGGTCTTAGCAGGAGGCAGGCTAAATGGTTAATGGTTCTCTTTTCTATGTCTCCTGTGTATCTAATATATTCCTGGAATAAAGCCATTGAAGTAATAGAATTCTTCTATGAAATTGCTTACCTGAGGAGAAGTGTCCCTCCTAAATATCAGATTTTGATTAAGATGGGTGTTTTCTGTTATCAAAATCTGTATCATTGATGTCAAGAACTATGAAGGGTTTGAGACTTTATCGTACCCATCAACTAAAAAATTAGCCCACCACAGTTTTTCATGGATGCTGATAGAAGACACAAGACTCCTGGGTCAGAGAAAAAGGACATTATTACTCACGGCATAGCATTCAGCATGAGCTTCATGTTTGTGGCAATTCCTTTTTCTCCTCCCCACTCCCCCAAGTCCTATGAGGGCAACGGGGAGCAGCTCAGATGGATTCTGCACACTCAATGAGTTTGCATCACCACTGAGAACCTTCAGACATTTAAAGGAGCAACTACCAAGTCTGCTCAAACTTTGCCGCAGTGGGAGACATTATTTTTTATGGTCTTGGACAGCAAAAAACTCTGCCATTTAGTCCACAAGGAGAAACTAGCTCTATCTTTAAGACTGTTTGCTATACAAACATCCTTGAAAAGATAGTTGGGAACAAAGGTTATTGGTTCCTTTGATCACAAGTTGTGCAGACACACAAGAGATCCATAGAGAATTACCTCTCAACAATTAGGGGAAACCTTGCTACCAGCACAATTTCTGGGTTTTCTCAACAGAAATATAGTCTACATACATAAGTAGCAGACCTTCAATGTTACACATACTTTGCAAGAGGAAAAAAGATTACTGGTTTTCCTTTTTGCATGTCTTTTAATTTAAAAAAATCTAAAATAGGCAACACGTTTGCTTAGGCAGCAGATGTACTAGAATGGGTAACACAGGCACTTAGAATACAAGTAAAAACTGTAAGAGAGTAGGCAGTGAAAAGTAGGTCTCTCTCCCTACTGCCAACCACTGTTTCTCTCCCTAGCTTATTTTGAATTTCCTGGAGATGTATATATATATAAAGAGAGACACCTATAGTTAGATGAGGCCCTGGTGGCACAGTGGTTAAAAGCTACGGCAAGCTATGGCTGCTAACCAAAAAGGTCAGCAGTTCAAATCCATCAGCCATTCCTTGGAAACCTTATGGGGCAGTCCTACTCTGAGTCAGAACTGACTAGATGGCAACTTTTTTTTTTCATTTAATAGGTAGATAGATGATACATAGCTTATGTAGATACATGCATATATAATGTGTGCTGTTATCATGTATATTATATGTAAGTATATAGATATGTGCGTGAGGGTGGGAGGGAGAGAGTGGTTGTTCATGGCAGAGGGCCTCAAGTGTGATGGTGCTGCCAGTTATGTTTTTCCTGGGGTTGTGTGCAGCAATGTGATGTTCTCTGGCCCTACTGCAAAACAACAAAGGTACTACCCAAGTGTAACAACTATACGTCATTTAGGACATCTTGTCGCTAGCATCTACTGCCTTCCCTCATAGAGAACAAAACATCCTGAGCCTAACTCCAGCACCTGAGCACTCAGTGTCTAATTGTTGCTTACCGCTCAGATCCGATGTTAGTGCTTTGAATTCTGGAAGGCCCTGAATGTCGCTTCAGGTCCTCCTTTATGTATCCAGGACCCTGCCTTTTAGCTAACATTACATAAATAAAAAATCCCTCCGTCTGACATCTTTCAATATACCCTATATATATCACTCTGGTGTCTATGTATTGTCTAAACCAAAACCAAACCCATTGCTGTCGAGTTGATTCTGACTCATAGTGACCTATAGGACAGAATAGAACTACTCCATAGGGTTCCCAAGGAGTGGCTGGTGGATTCAAACTGCTGACCTTTTGGTTAGCATTCGAGCTCTTAGCCAGTATTGTCTAGTAAACACAAATTTGCAGATGAAAATGAATTGTGATTTTTATAAGTAAATATAATCCTTTAATCCACATGATGAAATGGAAAATGGTAATGTTTTAAAAGCCTTCAACTTGATCTTCATAGAGCTTTGGTTTATTTAGTTCCTACAGTTTTGTATGCTCTGATGACTTCTCTTTGAGAAGCCCAGTGTGTGAGAGGTAAATATTTTTATATGATGAATCTTAAACAAACAAACACAAACAAAAAACAGGATTGCCTTTGTGTAGGTTTCCCCAAAAGCTGACCCTGAGAGAAGGATTCAAACATAAGCAGTTTGTTTGGGAAGTGATCCCAGGATACAAGGTAAAGGAGTGAAGAAGGAAGAAAGGGAATCCAATCAAGGGTGTGTTTTCAAGCAGGTTATTTCTGAGGGCAACTGGAGCGAAAGCCCACTGGGACACTGGGAGTCAGTGTAGAACACACCTCAGAGTTATCTGTTGATGGATGGGGGAATTGGTTAAAGACTGCTGGCTGGGGGAAGTTAACTCTCTGGCACTTCAGGCCACTTTTCTGTGGGTACAGAGAGCTCCTGCACCAGAGGAAGCCCTCAGGCAGGGAGATGTCAGGTTGAATAGACAGTCCTCAGGGACTAGGGTCTGGACACCGGCAGCATCTGCTATAGGGTTCCTTACAGGAACAAGAGTCCTTTGGCTCATATTTCATATTTACAAATAGCTTCAAATTTAAGTTTAAAATGTCATCTCTGAGAACATAGGAGTAGTTACAAATAGAATAATAAAATGAATACATGGATAAAATTGAAAGATGTTCATCAAATAACTTTAAAATGTGTCCCTTTAACAGACTGGAGCCCTGGTGGCACAGTGATTAAGAACTTGGCTTCTAAGCAACAGTTCAGCAGTTCAATCTAACAGCTGCTCCTTGGAATCCCAATGGGGTAGGTCTACTCTGTTCTGTGGGGTTGCTATGAGTCAGAATCAACAGCGACGGGTTTAACGGACCACAACAGTAATGATTTTGCATGATAAATTTAATATTTTTTCACAGATGCTTTAATTATGTTATTAGTGTAATTTAAAGGCCTCCCTGGGTGGCACAAATGGTTAAGTGCTTGGCTACTAGCAAAGAAGTTCGTGGTTCGAAGGCACCCTGAGGTGCTTCAGAAGACAGGCCTGGCAATCTGTTCCTGAAATGTCACAGGCTTGAAAATCCTATGAGGCAGCTCTGCTCTGCACTGATAGGGTCGCCATGAGTCAAAATTGACTGAGCAGCAACTAACAACAACTGTGTGATTAAGTTGTCTTTATTACTGTATTAAAAGATATACTTTGTAGAATATGGATATTTAAAGTATTTACTTAAGACTCCTGGAAGCGCTGGGACGGGTGGTGAGGGGCCCGGGCCGGATGGCGCGTCTTAGAGAGGATGGTGTTCGTGCTGCTTTCCGTGCGGTCTCTTCTGAAAGCTTCAGCTTGAACGTGAATGTGAGCAACTGATCATCTGTTCTGCAGTCAGCCCCTGGCCTGATTCTGACCCATGATATTGACCTTCTCCATCATCACCTTCCACAGATTTGAATCCTGTCTATTCTGCCTGGAATGGTTCACGAGTATAGTCACCGTTTACGTTCCTGATGAAAGGACCTTGGCGAGTGTAAGATGGGCTTGAATTTCATAACTCGTTCCATGTGGTGCAGCCCAGCAGACGGACAGACAGAAGCAGGGGCTGCAGAGGCGACAGAAGCTATGAGAACATGAGCCTCTAGAGATTTGCTGTGGAATTTCACAGAAAGCTCTAGACTTTTCTGTGTAAACTTATCATCATATATGGACATCACCTTAGAACAGACAGAGAATAATGCTTTAAAAGTTAGACATTCCGGCGGAGCCAAGATGGCAGACTAGCCAGACGCTACCTCAGATCCCTCTTACAACAAAGACACGGAAAAACAAGTGAATCGATCACATACATAACAATCTACGAACCCTGAACAACAAACACAGATCTAGAGACGGAGAACGAACTAATACGGGGAAGCAGCGATTGTTTCCAGAGCCTGGAGCCAGCGTACCAGTCAGGTACGGCACAAGCACAGAGAGCTGCTCCACCCCCCTGAACTAACCCCGGGAGGGAGACCAGCCGGTTCCGCGGGCGGCGTGGGACGCAGCCGGTAGGAGAAGTCCCCGGGAGGCAGTGACTGGTCTTGGAGCAGGAAGAGCAGCGTCCCAGCCGGGGAACCGTCTCGCCGGGATTTGGACTGGACGCAGCGCATTTTCTGGAAAAACTAGTTTCCCAGTGATGGCTCGGAGACAACAATCCATATCAAACCACTTAAAGAAGCAGACCATGACAGCTTCTCCAACCCCCCAAACAAAAGAATCAAAATCTTTCCCAAATGAAGATACAATCCTGGAATTATCAGTACAGAATATAAAAAACTAATTTACAGAATGCTTAAAGATATCACAAATGAAATTAGGATAACTGCAGAAAAAGCCAAGGAACACACCGATAAAACTGTTGAAGAACTCAAAAAGATTATTCAAGAACATAGTGGAAAAATTAATAAGTTGCAAGAATCCATAGAGAGACAACATGTAGAAATCCAAAAGATTAACAATAAAATTACAGAGTTAGACAACGCAATAGGAAGTCAGAGGAGCAGACTCGAGCAATTAGAATGCAGACTGGGACATCTGGAGGACCAGGGAATCAACACCAACATAGCTGAAAAAAAAATCAGATAAAAGAATTAAAAAAAAATGAAGAAACCCTAAGAATTATGTGGGACTCTATAAAGAAGGATAACCTGCGGATGATTGGAGTCCCAGAACAGGGAGGGGGGACAGAAAACACAGAGAAAATAGTTGAAGAACTCCTGACAGAAAACTTCCCTGACATCATGAAAGACGAAAGGGTATCTATCCAAGACGCTCATCGAACCCCATTTAAGATGGATCCAAAAAGAAAAACACCAAGACATATTATCATCAAACTCACCAAAACCAAAGATAAACAGAAAATTTTAAAAGCAGCCAGGGAGAAAAGAAAGGTCTCCTTCAAGGGAGAATCAATAAGAATAAGTTCAGACTACTCAGCAGAAACCATGCAGGCAAGAAGGGAATGGGACGACATATACAGAACACTGAAGGAGAAAAACTGCCAGCCAAGGATCATATATCCAGCAAAACTCTCTCTGAAATATGAAGGCGAAATTAAGATATTTACAGACAAACACAAGTTTAGAGAATTTGCAAAAACCAAACCAAAGCTACAAGAAATACTAAAGGATATTGTTTGGTCAGAGAACCAATAATATCAGATACCAGCACAAGACAAGGTCACAAAACAGAACGTCCTGATATCAACTCAAATAGGGAAATCACAAAAACAAACAAATTAAGATTAATTAAAAAAAAAAATACACATAACAGGGAATCATGGAAGTCAATAGGTAAAAGATCACAATAATCAAAAAGAGGGACTAAATACAGGAGGCATTGAACTGCCATATGGAGAGTGATACAAGGCGATATAGAACAATACAAGTTAGGTTTTTACTTAGAAAAATAGGGGTAAATAATAAGGTAACCACAAAGAGGTATAACAACTCTATAACTCAAGATAAAAGCCAAGAAAAACGTAACGACTCAACTAACATAAAGTCAAACACTATGAAAATGAGGATCTCACAATTTACTAAGAAAAACACCTCAGCACAAAAAAGTATGCAGAAAAATGAAATTGTCAACAACACACATAAAAAGGCATCAAAATGACAGCACTAAAAACTTATTTATCTATAATTACCCTGAATGTAAATGGACTAAATGCACCAATAAAGAGACAGAGAGTCACAGACTGGATAAAGAAACACGATCCATCTATATGCTGCCTACAAGAGACACACCTTAGACTTAGAGACACAAACAAACTAAAACTCAAAGGATGGAAAAAAGTATATCAAGCAAACAATAAGCAAAAAAGAAGAGGAGTAGCAATATTAATTTCTGACAAAATAGACTTTAGACTTAAATCCACCACAAAGGATAAAGAAGGACACTATATAATGATAAAAGGGACAATTGATCAGGAAGACATAACCATATTAAATATTTATGCACCCAATGACAGGGCTGCAAGATACATAAATCAAATTTTAACAGAATTGAAAAGTGAGATAGATACCTCCACAATTATAGTAGGAGACTTCAACACACCACTTTCGGAGAAGGACAGGACATCCAGTAAGAAGCTCAATAGAGACACGGAAGATCTAATTACAACAATCAACCAACTTGACCTCATTGACTTATACAGAACTCTTCACCCAACTGCTGCAAAATATACTTTTTTTTCCTAGCGCACATGGAACATTCTCTAGAATAGACCACATATTAAGTCATAAAACAAACCTTTGCAGAGTCCAAAACATCAAAATATTACAAAGCATCTTCTCAGACCACAAGGCAATAAAACTAGAGATCAATAACAGAAAAACTAGGGAAAAGAAATCAAATACTTGGAAAATGAACAATACCCTCCTGAAAAAAGACTGGGTTTTAGAAGACATCAAGGAGGGAATAAGGAAATTCATAGAAAGCAACGAGAATGAAAATACTTCCTATCAAAACCTCTGGGACACAGCAAAAGCAGTGCGCAGAGGCCAATTTATATCGATAAATGCACACATACAAAAAGAAGAAAGAGCCAAAATCAGAGAACTGTCCCTACAACTCGAACAAATAGAAAGTGAGCCACAAAAGAATCCATCAGGCACCAGAAGAAAACAAATCATAAAAATTAGAGCTGAACTAAATGAATTAGAGAACAGAAAAACAATTGAAAGAATTAACAAAGCCAAAAGCTGGTTCTTTGAAAAAAATTAACAAAATTGATAAACCATTGGCTAGACTGACTAAAGAAATACAGGAAAGGAAACAAATAACCCGAATAAGAAATGAGAAGGACAACATCACAACAGAACCAAATGAAATTAAAAGAATCATTTCAGATTATTATGAAAAATTGTACTCTAACAAATTTGAAAACCTAGAAGAAATGGATGAATTCCTGGAAAAACACTACCTACCTAAACTAACACATTCAGAAGTAGAACAACTAAATAGACCCATAACAAAAAAAGAGATTGAAACGGTAATCAAAAAACTCCCAACAAAAAAAAGCCCTGGCCCGGACGGCTTCACTGCAGAGTTCTACCAAACTTTCAGAGAAGAGTTAACACCACTACTTCTGAAGGTATTCCAAAGCATAGAAAATGACGGAATACTACCCAACTCATTCTATGAAGCCACCATCTCCCTGATACCAAAACCAGGTAAAGACATTACAAAAAAAGAAAATTATAGACCTATATCCCTCATGAACATTGATGCAAAAATCCTCAACAAAATTCTAGCCAATAGAATCCAACAACACATCAAAAAAATAATTCACTCTGATCAAGTGGGATTTATACCAGGTATGCAAGGCTGGTTTAATATCAGAAAAACCATTAATGTAATCCATCACATAAATAAAACAAAAGACAAAAACCACATGATCTTATCAATTGATGCAGAAAAGGCATTTGACAAAGTCCAACACTGATTTATGATAAAAACTCTTACCAAAATAGGAATTGAAGGAAAATTCCTCAACATAATAAAGGGCATCTATGCAAAGCCAACAGCCAATATCACTCTAAATGGAGAGAACCTGAAAGCATTTCCCTTGAGAACGGAAACCAGACAAGGATGCCCTTTATCACCGCTCTTATTCAACATCGTGCTAGAAGTCCTAGCCAGGGCAATTAGGCTAGACAAAGAAATAAAAGGTATCCGGATTGGCAAGGAAGAAGTAAAGTTATCACTATTTGCAGATGACATGATTATATACACAGAAAACCCTAAGGAATCCTCCAGAAAACTACTGAAACTAATAGAAGAGTTTGGCAGAGTCTCAGGTTATAAAATAAAGTATTTACTTAAAAGTTAAAAATTTTATAACCCTACTTTGACATTTCTTTATTTTATAATATATTGGGAGCCTCAAAAACTGAAAAAGGCCTGGGCCTCTGTCCCCATTGGAAAGGCCCTGATTAAAAATGATGGAACCGTGATGAAATTAAGTCAAAATTAGAAGAAAAGTGAAAGAGCCCAAGGGATAAAATGTCAAAGCATTTTGCTCTCATCTAATAGTTAACGGGAGCGGTAGAGCAGTACACACCGTACCTGCATTTAGCTGTTCCGTCTTGCGTCCCAGAAAACTTAGCTTTGTAGAACTAAACATCTTGTTTCAACTGATCCATGATCTCATATCTTGCTTTGTATCTCTTATCTTAAAGAAAGTAAATTACAAAGCAAAAAAGTAAGCATTGTTACATGATAAATTAGGAAGCTGTCATTTGTCTGCTAGAATTAGTGAGACTTAATACATATTCTCAATACAGTGTAAGAATATCATTGGCAGCAATGAATGATCATGAAATTCCCTGCAATATGCAGATGACACAACTTTGCTTGCTGAAAGTGAAGAGGATTTGAAGCACTTACTGATCAAAGACTACAGCCTTCAGTATGGATTACACCTCAACATAAAGAAGAGAAAAATCCTCACAACTGGGCCGATAAGCAACATTATGATAAACAGAGAAAATACTGATGTTGTCAAGGATTTCATTTTATTTGAATCCACAATCAACAGCCATGGACGCAGCAGTCAAGAAATCAAATGACATAATGTATTGAGCAAATCTGCTGCAAGAGACCTATTTAAAGTGTTGAAAAGGAAAGATGTCACTTTAAGGATTAAGGTGGACCTGACCCAAGCCGTGGTATTTCCAACTACCTCATATGCATGTGAAAGCTGGACAATGAATAAGGAAGACCGAAGAAGAATTGATGCCTTTGAATTATGGTGTTGGCAAAGAATATTGAATATACCATGGGCTGCCAGAAGAATAAAATCTGTCTTGGAAGAAGTACAGCCAGAATGCTCCTTGGAAGCAAGGATAGGGAGACTTCGTCTCGTACTTTGGACGTGGTATTAGGAGGGATCAGTCCCTGGAGAAGGACATCGTGCTTGGTAAAAGTAGAAAGTCAGCAAAAAGAGGAAGACCCTCAATTAGATGGATTGACACGGTGGCTACAACGGTGGGCTCAAGCATAACAATTGTAAGAATGGCGCAGGACCAGGCAGTGTTTTGTTCTGTTGTGCATAGGGTCACAATGGGTCAGAACTGACACAATGGCACCTAGCAACAACAACAGGTAAATAAAGCACCTTCCAAGTTACACTACAATTGAGAGATTAATAATTGAGAGATTCATAATCTGAGTAATAACTCTCACAGGCAAGAAATAGATATTATTTGTTGAAATTACACAGTTTAGATTAATCACCTTTGATGACAATTTGGAGCCTTGGTGGCGCAGTGGTCAAGAGCTCGACTGCTAACCAAAAGGTTGGCAGTTCGAATCCACCAGACACTTCTTGGAAACCCTATGGGGCAGCTCTCTGTCCTATAGTGTTGCTGTGAGTCAGAGTCAACTCGACAGCAACGGATTTGGTTTTGGTTTGGACTACAATTTATGAAAAGTTAAGAGAAGTGTTTTCAAAGTCAGAAATTCTTATAGAGTATTATTAAAATACAAATGGGAAAAGTTGAATTATGAGTACTCCTATTAGAGCAGTCTTCATTTTAATGGTATTAAAATCAAAGCAACAAACACACACAATATTGGATATCCAGTCCTCAAGGGGATATGCATGGGATATAGATAGCAAATCTTTTTTCTGACCTTAGTATTTTTAAAAAGGAAACACTTAATAAAACTAGTTGTTTGTTTAGAAGGTAAAAACACTTAACTCACAAGTATCTGGAGAGAAGCTGTCAGGTACACAGTGTTAGACAAATGTGGCTAAGGACTGTTTCCCAGTGTGCACTGGGCAAAAGTTACCCAACCTTCTACATGGAGAGATAGTTCTCTTTAGGGGAGCATGGAGCTGCACAATGGAGCCATCAAGTTGAGGGGTGAGAAAGATGATTCTCAAGAATTATTTAAAGTGTATGCATACATTGTCTATTGTTGTTTAACAAATTACCTCCACACATAGCTTAAAATAACAAATTATTATCTCACACAGTTTCTCAGAGTCAGGAATGTGGGAGTGACTAAGCTGGGACATTCAGGCTCAGGGTCTCTCCTGAGGTTGTAGTCAAGATGTCAGCAGTGGCTGTAATGATCTGAAGGATTGACTAGGGCTGGAAGGTCTGCTTCTGAGGTGGCTTACTCACATGGCTTGTTGGCAGGAGGCCTCAGTTCCTTACATGTGGACCTCGTCATAGGACTGCTTGAGTGTTCTCAGGACATGGCAGCTGGCTTCCTGCAGAGTGAGTGATCAAGACAGAGCAAGCAGGAAGCTGTAATCCCTTTTAATGACCTAGTCTCCAAGGTCACACACCATCATTTCTGCTCTTATTCTACTTATTAGAAGCAAGTCATTAAATCCATCTCACATTCAAAGGGGGCAGAGATGGCATTAAGCTCCATTTTCTGAAGGGAGTGTCAAAGAATTTGTGAACATATTTTAAATCTTGGCAGTGCAACAAGCCTAGAGAGCAGATGACTCAGCCAGCTTGCCCTCCCATCCAAAGTGCTGTAGATGTTTATAGTGCATTCTTAGGGCTAACATTTAAGACATAGATCCTAATGCCATACATCTAAAATAAGTTGAGGAGTTAGTTTGTGATGAGAATATAGACAGTTCGGTTCTCCCAGAAAGTAGAATCTGACATTTTAGAACATTGCCATATATGGGCCTGTGTGGATGGCAGCCCAGTTCACTTTGAGGGCTGCTCCAGCATTATTTTGCCATATCTACACAACCAATTATACTCATAGGAGTGTCTGAGCAAGCTAGTTATGAGAGCTGGGGCTGAGATGGGAGTGAGATGGCAAGGAGAGGAGGACATTGATGGGCCTGAGAAGACTGATTCTGGAGCCACTTCAAGATGAACCTCTTTACAATGCTTTGCTTGAAGAACTGGTATTTAAAGAAACCATTTGTTAGACAAAAGGGTTTTAATTTCCCAGTATATCTCACTAATGGTTGTGTGCTTTGAAGGCACAGAAAAGAATTGATTGAAAAGTTTGGACCCACCTTATACTATGGAAAGGGTTTACTTGAAGCTGCTCTAGTAAACCAACTTCGTGTTGATGCCATTTCCAAGCCACCACAAAGTATGGTAAGGGGAAGGCATCTGACCAACATTGGGTAAATTAACAAAACAAATGCCTAGGAGGCAAAGCATCACCCCTGGCCTGTGGAGAACTTGCCGTCCCTGCCTGCCACCAGTTCATTCCACATCCACTCCTGATCAGCAGGTAACCTTTCCTTCCAGGCCTCTGCTCAGGAGTTTATGCAGAGTGGGTACCTATCCCTGGCACCAAAAAGACTCTGGAAGTCTCACTTCCAATATTCCCATTTACTTACCATGCAACAGAAGGTGAATTCACACACATCCAAAATAAAATAGTGAATGGTTTTCTTGAACTTTCTATTAAACAGAACTCTTTTAAAACATACTTTTCCATTGCTACATTATTCTGATAATTAATGTTCCTAATAATAACCTTGAAGGTCTGTCAGACTCTGAGGAACCTAATGAATAATTACAGGAATGAAATGGTGTTCAATAGGATTTCATGCTTAGTGCATTTTGAATCCTAACACTTTTGACAGATGGCCACAGTTCATTGACCAATTCCCCAGTCATTCAAGTAAACAGATAAGTTACTGTGTTTCAATGGTACCACCATGGGAAGTTACCTAAGAGCATATTAAACCAAAATCTGACCTTTATTATAAACCCCCAGCATACCCTCGCATAGCCAGGCAGGCTGCACATAACTTGCAGTCACGGGGAGGTGTGGATAGTTGGAACCTCTCAGAACCCACCCTTTCCCTAATAGATAGAAAAAAAAAGTCAGAATTAAGGATAATTATAAAGAAAATCATATTCCAGAATGCTGTTCTTATAATTGAGGAACCACTTGCTGCCCTTACCCATTTTTGACATGTTTAAAGGATTTGACACAGGATTGATGCCAAAAACTTGTCTGGGTTGGGGGTGCCTTTCCTACTCCACATGCCCCTCAAGCCTTACTCTTGTCTCTGTCTTGCTGCTCTTTGTCTTGTTGTTGGCAGACACATGCCCTACTTAGAGAACGTTCAAAATCACAGTTAACAGTGGAAGAAAATAAAATCCAACCCCTACATTGGGCAGTTGAAAAACTAAGATCCCAAAAGGCTATCACCTTGCCCAAAGCTACACAGCAAGTTACAGAGCCCAGTGACAGCCCACGTTTCCCAATTCCCAAGGAAAGACCTTACTGAGTGCACCATCCCTTGCCTCATCAAAAGCAGTAATTGACAGGAAAAGCTCTCCACCTGTCATAGTCAGAGAAACTGAAAAAGCATTGGAAAATGGTATTTCAATAAATGCACTTGACTAATAAGGTTGAAGTACCATGTGTTCTATTTTAAAATATCAGAATTGAAAGGATTTAAGTAGCTTTAAGCAGAAAATTTGCATTGGGCAAATCTGCTACAAAAAAAAAAACCTCTTTAAAGTGTTGAAAAGCAAAGATGTCACTTTGAGGACTGAGGTGCACCTGACCCAAGGCATGGTATTTTCAATTGCCTCATATGCATGAGAACGCTGGACAATGAATAAGGAAGATGAAGAAGAACTGATGCCTTTGAGATATGGCATTAGCAAAGAATACTGAAGATACCATGGACTGTTGAAGAATAAACAAGTCTATCTTGGAAGAAGTACAGCCAGAATGCTCCTTGGAAGCCAGGATGGTAAGACTTCATCTCATGTACTTTGGACATGTTATCAGGACAGATGAATCCCTGGAGAAGGATATCATTCTTGGTAAGATAGAGGGTGGGCAAAGAAGAGGAAGACCCTCAACGAGATGGACTGACACAGTGGCTGCAACAATGGGCTCAAACACAGCAACGATTGTGAGGATGGTGCAGGATTGGACAGTGTTTTGTTCTGTTGTACGTAGGGTTGCTACGAGTTGGAACTATCTCAACAGCACCTAACGACAACAAGAAGCAGAAAATGGGGAGCCCTGGTGATGCAGTGGTTATAGTACTCAGCTGCTAACCAAAAGGTCAGTGGTCTAAACCCACCAGCCACTCTGTGGGAGATGTGGTAGTATGCTTCTGTTAAGATTACACCCTCGGAAATCCTACAGGGTAGTCCTACTCTGTCTTATAGGGTCACTATGAGTGGGAATTGACTCAACTTCAATGGGTTTGGTTTTGTTTAAGCAGAAAACTAGAGCACACATAGAATTTTCTATCTTTAGCATCTCTGAGCCTCAAGGACATAAAATTTACTAATTTAGATCATCTCATGAGTGTTCCTCTTACATTCAAAGCTTTGGACTTCCTCAGAATGGACGACGAGAATGCTACCACTGATCTACCACCCATCTGATGTTTAGGGCTGTCCGTTTTTAAGAGCTCTTTGTGTACCAGGGGAACTTGCCCTCTTCTGTGAGGTAACTTGCAGGTGTGCTCCCTCAGTTTGTCATCTGTCTTTTGGTTTTGCTTATGGTGTTTTTGTTTGTTTTGTGTTGTTGGTAGTAAAGTTTATCAATCTTTTCCCTTCATTATTCATGAAATTTGAAAGGTTTTCCAACTTTTAGGCTATAAAGTAATTCGCCTATGCAATTCTTCTCTGGTTCCATGTTTTTCACTTGGCTCTCTAGTTCATTTGGAGCTCAGTTTGGTGTGAGGTATAGATGCATTAAGAGGTCTGGTGGTACAGTGGTTAAAGCACTTGGCTGCTTATCTAAAGACCTTTCAGTTAGCAGCCAAGCACTTAACCACTGCATCGCCAGGACTCCTTAGGCAGCACACAGACACTAAACACCCGAGGAGAAATGAGATCAAAGAATAGACATTTGTACTCTACTGTGGAATAGAACCAGTCTCTCACTATTTGAAATACAAAGGAATCATGCACACAGCAGTGTATATGCATTGTCCTCCATTGGCCCCTCCAGATCCATTCTCTGCCCTCTGTGCCAGGAGGCTGATCTCTGTGGACAGCATCACTCAGCAGACTTGCCCCAGCTTCTGGTTGGGTTCTGTCAATGGAGGGCACTTCCAGGAGATCCAAGCACAGGAGAAGAAAAGTTGGGCATCAGTTTAATAGGGGCTGCATTTGGCTCTCCATAGTCACCACTCCATTGGGTGAGCCCTTCCTTCTCAGCTGCAGCTGTTGTTGGGTCCTGGTGGCCCCTTCTTTCCCCTCGCCCTTTCAGGCCTGGGTGGTTACAACCTTCTGTTGGTGCTGACTTGAGTGCTTCCTCAATCCCACCCACGCTGCTGTAAAGAGCCCTCCTAAATCCTTTTAAGTTATGCCCTTTGACCATGCCATCCATGTCCTGCCAGGTTTTGATTTATACAAACAGCATCACAGATACATACAAATCTATCAGTGATAAAGGTTTAGGGTGTGGCTCCCTTCCACCATCCCCATGTTAGAAAATTTACCAAGCAAAGCCAAAAACCAGTCAATGAGATCATACCTCATTTAGAAACCCAGAGTGATAGTATTCATCTTGATTAGCTTCCTTGTTCATTACACAGCGCTCTGGTCTGATTTGTGGTTACTTTCAGAAATGAAGCCCATCCTCAAAGATTTGAGGTTGAACCCTATCATTAAAGATAGCTTCCCCAGCCTCTACAGACAATTGCACTCATAGCACTTTGAGCTCATGTTCTCTCCAGGGTGATGGCTTTGAAGTCAGACATGAGCATGTTCAAGCTCTGGTATGTTTGCTTAAAAAACAAAAAGGCCATTCCCATGACATATAGTCAAGCCCCTAGCTACTCCCCAGGTAACTTTAGCTTTCTTTACTCTGGTATCTTTTTAAAAAAGCTTTAGCAAAGTAAATTAAGTGTGCTTGCCTCTTACTAGTTGCATCTCTGTCAGTGGGAAACTTCCATGGGAAGTTTATTCTTATACTGCTGACTCACATTCAAATTGGGGAGGAGGTGGCCCTACTGAGGCAGAAGCCATGTAGGTTTGTTTCTTGGGTTCAGCAACTGGTGACATTGTATAAATAACTATGAGGCTTAAATTAGTTACCTCGCAGTAAGTAGTCTGTGAGATAAGCAACATTATCCCAATATTACAGAAGAAGAAAAGTCGAACTCAAAGCTATGCTGGAACAAAGGTTTTTGTACACTATTGAAATTAAGTTGGTATTAATACAAACCAGATTGTTTTAAGTTAAGATGCCAGCTGTAATTCCTAGAAAATAACTAAGAAAATAAAATTATAATGAAAGAAACAACAAGGGAGTTAAAATAGTGTACTAGAAAACACCTATTTAACGTAAAGGAAGGAAGCAACAAAGGAACAGAGGAACGAAAAAGACATAAGACATACGGAAAGCAAATAGCAAAATGGCAGAGATAAATTTTATCTTATCAATAATTACGTTAAATTTGAATGGACTAAACACTCCAATTAAAAGGCTCAGATTGGCAGTATAGATACAAAAACATCACCCAAGTATATGCAGACTAAAAGAAACCCACTTTAGTTTCAAAGACACAAATAGGTTGAAAGCAAAATGATAGAAAAATATATACCATGCCTCTCCACTGGGTCAGCCCTTCCCAACACCAAAAAGAGAGCTAGAGTAGCTATACTAATATGAGACAAAATAGATTTTAAGCTAAGAATTGTTGCTAATGAAAAAGAAGGGCATTTTATAATGATGTTGCTGTTGTTAGGTACCACTGAGTTGGTTACAACTCAGACCCTGTGTACAACAGAAAGAAACACTGCCTGGTCCTGTGCCACCCTCACAATCCTTGCTATACCTGAGCCCATTGTTGCGGTCACTGCACCATTCCATCTCGTAAATTGTCTTTCTCTTTTTCCTCGACCATCTACTATGACCTTGACTATATCCCACCAGAATTTAGAGACCATCTGAAGAATAGATTTGACACATTGAATGCTAGTAACCGAAGACCAGATGAGTTGTGGAATGACATCAAGGACATCATCCATGAAGAAAGCCAGAAGTCATTGAAAAGTCAGGAAAGAAAGAAAAGACCAAGATGGATGTCAGAGGAGACTCTGAAACTTGCTCTCAAATGTCAAGTAGCTAAAGCAAAAGGAAGAATTGATGAAGTGAAAGAACTGAAGATTTCAAAGGGTGGCTCGAGAAGACGAAGTGAAGTTTTATACTGACATGTGCAAAGAGCTGGAAAAGGAAAACCAAAAGGGAAGAACACACTTGGCACTTCTCAAGCTGAAAGAACTAAAGAAAAAATTCAAGCCTCGAGCTGCAATAGCGAAGGATTCCATGGGGAAAATATTAAATGATACAGGACGCAGCGAAAGAAGATGGAAGGAATACAAAGAGTCATTGTACCAAAAAGAATTAGTCTATGTTCAACAATTTCAAGAGGTGGCATACCCCAAGAAGATAAAATACTTAGGAATAAATCTTACCAAAGATGTAAAAGACCTATACAAAGAAAACTACAAAATACTAGTACAAGAGACTAAAAACGACCTCCTGAAGTGGAAAAACATACCTTGCTCATGGATAGGAAGACTTAACATAGTAAAAACGCCTATTCTACCAAAAGCCATCTATACATACAATGCACTTCCGATCCAAATTCCAATGACATTTTTTAACGTGATGGAGAACCAAATCACCAAGTTCATATGGAAGGGAAAGAAGCCCCAGATAAGTAAACATTACTGAAAAAGAAGAAGAAAGTGGGAGGCCTCACTCTACCTGATTTTAGAACATATTATACAGCCACAGTAGTCAAAACAGCCTGGTACTGGTACAACAACAGGCACAGAGACCAATGGAACAGAATTGAGAACCCAGATATAAATCCATCCACATATGAGCAGCTGATATTTGACAAAGGCCCAGTGTCAGTTAATTGGGGAAAAGATAGTCTTTTTTAACAAATGGTGCTGGCATAACTGGATATCCATTTGCAAAAAAATGAAACAAGACCCATACCTCACACCATGCACAAAAACTAACTCCATGTGGATCAAAGACCTAAACATAAAGACCAAAACAATAAAGATCATGGAAGAAAAAATAGGGACAACGTTAGGAGCCCCAATACAAGGCATAAACAGAATACAAAATATTACCAAAAATGAGGAAGAGAAACCAGATAACTGGGAGCTCCTAAAAATCAAACACCAATGCTCATATAAAGACTTCACCAAAAGAGTAAAAAGACCACCTACAGACTGGGAAGGAATTTTCAGCTATGACATCTCCGACCAGCGCCTGATCTCTAAAATCTATATGATTCTGTTAAAACTCAACCACAAAAAGACAAACAACCCAATCAAGAAGTGGGCAAAGGATATGAACACGCACTTCACTAAAGAAGATATTCAGGCAGCTAACAGATACATGAGAAAATGCTCTCCATCATTAGCCATTAGAGAAATGCAAATTAAAACTACGATGAGATTTCATCTCACTCCAGCAAGGCTGGCATTAATCCAAAAAACACAAAATAATAAATGTTGGAGAGGCTGTGGAGAGATTGGAACTCTCATACACTGCTGGTAGGAATGTAAAATGGCACAACCACTTTGGAAATCTATCTGGCATTTTCTTAAAAAGTTAGAAATAGAACTACCATACAACCCAGAAATCCCACTCCTTGGAATATACCCTAGAGAAGTAAGAGCCTTCACACGAACAGATATATGCACACCCGTGTTTATTGCAGCACTGTTTACAATAGCAAAAAGCTGGAAGCAACCAAGGTGTCCATCAATGGATGCATGGTTAAATAAATTGTGGTATATTCACACAGCGGAATACTACGCATCGATAAAGAACAGTGACGAATCTGTGAAACATTTCATAACATGGAGGAAACTGGAAGGCGTTATGCTCAGTGAAATTAGTCAGAGGCAAAAGGACCACTATTGTATAAGATCTTGAGAAATAGTATAAACTGAGAAGAACACATTCTTTTGTGGTTACAAGAGAGGGGAGGGAGGGAGGGAGGGTGGGAGAGGGTTATTTACTGATTAGTCAGTAGATAAGAACTACTTTAGGTGAAGGGAAGGACAATACTCAATACAGGGAAGGTCAGCTCAACTGGGCTGGACCAAAAGCAAAGAAGTTTCCAGGATAAACTGAACGCTTCGAAGGTCAGCGAAGCAAGGGCAGGGGTTTGGGGACTATGGCTTAAGGGGACTTCTAAGTCAATTGGCAAAATAATTCTATTATGAAAACATTCTGCACCCCATTTTGAAGTGTGGCATCTGGGGTCTTAAATGCTAACGAGCGGCCATCTAAGATGCATCAATTGGTCTCAACCCACCTAGATCAAAGGAGAATGAAGAACACCAAGGTCACACGATAACTATGAGCCCAAGAGACAGAAAGGGCCACATGAACTAGAGACTTACATCATCCTGAGACCAGAAGAACTAGATGGTACCTGGCCACAACAGATGACTGCCCTGACAGGGAACACAACAGAGAACCCCTGAGGGAGCAGGAAAATAGTGGGATGCAGACCCCAAATTCTCATAAAAAGACCAGACTTAATGGTCTGACTGAGACTAGAGGAATCCTGGCGGTCATGGTCCCCAAACCTTTTGTTGGCCCAGGACAGGAACCATTCCCAAAGACAACTCATCAGACATGGAAGGGACTGGACAATGGGTTGGAGAGAGATGCTGATGAAGAGTGAGCTATTTGTATCAGGTGGACACTTGAGACTGTGTTGGCATCTCCTGTCTGGAGGGGAGACGGGTGGGTAGAGAGGGTTAGAAAATGGCGAAACGGTCTCGAAAGGAGAGACTGGAAGAAGGGAGCAGGCTGACTCATTAGGGGGAGAGTAAATGGGAGTATGTAGTAAGGTGTATATAAGCTTATATGTGAGAGACTGACTTGATTTGTAAACATTCACTTCAAGCACAATAAATATTACTAAAAAAAAAAAAAGGGTGCAGCAGTATATCGACAGGGAACTGCCAGAAATTCAGGCCAGTTTCAGGAGAGGACATGGAACCAGGGACATCACTGCTGAAGTCAGATGGATTCTGGCTGAAAGCAGAGAATACCAGAAGGATGTTTACTTGTGTTTTATTGACTATGCAAAGGCATTCGACTGTGTGGATCATAACAAATTATGGATAACATTGCGAAGAATGAGAATTCCAGAACACTTAATTGTGCTCATGAGTACTTTTACATAGATCAAGAGGCAGTTGTTCGGACAGAACAAGGGGATGCTGATTGGTTTAAAGTCAGAAAAGGTGTGCGTCAGGGCTGTATCCTTTCACCATACCTGTTTAATCTGTATGCCGAGCAAATAATCCGAGAAGCTGGACTATATGAGGAAGAACAGGGCATCAGGATTGGAGGAAGACTCGTTAACAACCTGCGTTATGCATATGACACAACCTTGCTTGCTGAAAGTGAAGAGGATTTGAAGCACTTACTAATGAATGTCAAAGACCACGGCCTTCAGTATGGATTACACCTTAACATAAAGAAAACAAGAATCCTCACAACTGGGCTAATGAGCAACATCATGATAAACGGAGAAAAGATTGAAGTTGTCAAGGATTTCATTTTACTTGGATCCACAATCAACAGCCATGGAAGCAGCAGTCAAGAAATCAAAAGATGCATTGCATTGGGTAAATCTGCTGCAAAGGACCTCTTTAAAGTGTTGAAGAGCAAAGATGTCACCTTGAAGACTAAGGTGCGGTTGACCCAAGCCATGGTATTTTCAATTGCATCATATGCATGTGAAAGCTGGACAATGAATAAGGAAGACCCAAGAAGAATCAACGCCTTTGAATTGTGGTGTTGGAGAAAAATATTGAATATACCATGGACTGCCAAAAGAACAAACGGATCTGTCTTGGAAGAAGTACAACCAGAATGCTCCTTAGAAGCAAGGATGGCAAGACTGCATCTTACATACTTTGGATACGTTGTCAGGAGGGATGAGTCCCTGGAGAAGGACATCATGCTTGGCAGAGTACAGGGTCAGTGGAAAGGAGGAAGACCCTCCATGAGGTGGATTGACACAGTGGCTGCAACAATGAGCTCAAGCATAACAACAGTTATAAGGATGGCTCAGGACCAGGCAATGTTTCATTCTGTTGTGCATAGGGTCACTATGAGTAAGACTCAACTCGACGGCACTTAGCAACAACAACACCTACTACTTTACCAATCATAATGTCCTTCTCCAAGGATTGGTTCCTTCTAATAATTACTGGTAATTGGAATGTAAAAGTTGGAATTCTGTTGTGCACAGGGTCACTATGAGTCAGACTCAACTCGACGGCACCTAACAACAACAACACCTACTACTTTACCAATCATAATGTCCTTCTCCAAGGATTGGTTCCTCCTAATAATTACTGGTAATTGGAATGTAAAAGTTGGAAACAAAGAGGAAGGATAAGTAGGTGGAAAATACAGCCTTGGTGACAGAAACAATGCTGGAGATCACATGATAGACTTTTTTTAAGATCAACAACTTATTCATCAGAAATACCTTTTTTGGACAACATAAGTGACAATTATACACATGGGCCTCGCTGGATGGAATATAAACTGACTACATCTGTGCAAAGAGACAATGGAGAAGCTCAATATCATTAGTTAGAACAAGGCTGGGGCACACTGTGGAACAGACCATCAATTGCTCACACGCAAGTTCAAGCTGATGCTAAAGAAAAAAATTATATAACCTAGATAAAATGGATAACTTCCTAGAAAGGCAAGAACTATCAAAATTAACTCAAGAAGAAACAGAAAATCTGATCAGACCTATAACAAGAAATTGAATTTGTGGTCAAAAAACTTCCCACAAAGAAAAGCCCAAGATCAGAGTGCTTCCCTGCTAATTCTACTGAACAGTCAAAGAAGAATTAATACCAATTCTTCACAAACTCTTTCAAAAATAGAAAAGAAACACCTTCCAACTCAGTATATGAGGCCAGAATTACTGGGATAACAAAAATGAGACAAAGACACCACAAGAAAAGAAACTAGACCCATGTCCCTTATGAATATAGATGTAAAAGCTTCCAACAAAATACTAGCAAACTGAACGCAGCAACATAAAAAGGACTACATATCATGGCCAAATGGGATTTATTCCGGAAATACAAAGTTGGTTTAACATAAGAAAGTAAAATCAATGTAATACACCATATTAATAGACCAAGGACAAAACAGAAAAAGCATTTGACAAAAGTCAACGCCCTTTCCTAATAAAAACACTCAACAATCTAGGAATACAAAAGACCTTCCTCAATCTGATAAAGGGCACCTACGAAAAACGCACAGCTTAAGGGTAAAAGATTGGATGCGTTCCCCTGTTAGATCAGGAACAAGACAAGGAAGTCCATTCTTGTCACTTCTGTTCAACGTTGACTGCAAATTCTATCCGGGGCAATTAGACAAGAAAAAGAATAACAGTCATCTAGATTGGGAAGGAAGAAGTAAAACTATGTCTCTTCAGAGATGGTATGAACTTGTATAAAGAAAATTCTAAAGAATCCAAAATAAAAACTAGTAGATATAATAAATTAGTTCATCAAGGCTGCAGGATATAAGAACAATATATAAAAGCCAATTGTATATTTTTAGCAGTAAACAAATAAAAAATGAAATTAAGAAAAACAATTCTATATGCAATTGTATATTCCAGAATGCTCCTTAGAAGCAAGGATGGCAAGACTACGTCTCACATACTTTGGACATATTATCAGGAGGGATCAGTCCCTGGAGAAGGACATCAGGCTTGGTAAAGTAGAGGGTCAGTGAAAAAGAGGAAGACTGTCTATGAGATGAACTGACACAGTGGCTGCAACAATGGACTGAAGCATAACAATGATTGTGAGGATGGTGCAGGACCAGGCAGTGTTTTGTTCATAGGGTTGCTGTGAGCTGGATCCAACTTGACAGCACCTAATAACAGCAACAACAATTCTATATACAAAATCATTTTTAAAAAATTAGCAGTGAATTTAATAAAAGAAGTTCAAAACTTGTATATTGAAAACTACAAAATGTCACTGAAATTAAAGAAGACCTAAATAAATGGAAAGACAGCTTATGTTTGCAAATTGAAAGACATAACATTGGTATACACATTTAAATACAATCCCTATCAAAATTCCAGGGGCCTTTTTTTCACGGAAATTGACAAGTCAATCCTAAAATTCACATGGAAATTCAAGGGACTCAGAATAGCCAAAGTTATCTTGAAAAAGAGAACAAAGTTGAAGGACTCACACTTCCTGATTTCAAAACTTACTACAAAGCTACAGTAATCCAGACTAAGTGGTATTAGCATAAGAATAGACATATAAATCAATGGAATATATTTGAGAGTCGTAAATAAACCCTTACATTTATGGTCAATTGATCTTTGATGAGGGTGCCAATAGCGGAAAGAATAGTCTTTTAAACAAACGGTGCTGGGACAACTGGATAGTCTCATGCAAAAGGGTATATAGTATCATACACTTATATAAAATATCTAGAATAGGCAAATGCATAGAGATCAAAGTTTATTAGAAGTTGCCAGGGGCAGGTCGGAGGGGAAATGGGAAGTTATTGCTTAAAAGACACCAAGTTTCCGTTAAGGATGACGAAAGCATTTGGAAATGGATAGTGGAGATGGTTGCACAACTGATGAATCTAATTAATGTCACTGAATTGTAAACATAAAAATGGGTGAAACAGCAAATTTTTATACATGTATCCTACCACAATAAAAATTTTTAAATTGTGGTATATCCATAGAATGGAATATTATTTGACTATAAAAAGTAATGAGGTACCGACACATGCAAAAACACGGATAAACCTTGAAAGCATTAAGTGAAAGACACCAGACACATAAGGCCACATATTGTATGATTCCATTTACATAGTATGTCCAGAATAGGGGAATCCATAAAGACGGAAAGTGGACTAGTGGTTGCCAGGTGCTGAGGAGATGGGGAAATACGTAGTGACTGCTATTGGGTTTCTTTTTTTTTTTTTAGTTTCGTTTATTTATTCATTTATTTAAATTGTGCCTTAAGTGAAAGTTTACAAATCAAGTCAGTCTCTCATACAAAAACGTATTACACCTATAGGGTCGCTATGAGTTGGAATCGACTCGATAGCAACGGGATTTTTTGGGGGGTTATGTACTCCTAGTTGCTCTCCCTCTAATGAGACAGCACACTCCTTCTCTCTACCCTGTATTCCCCATGTCCATTTGGCCAGCTTCTGTCCCCCTCTGTCTTCTCATCTCCCCTCCAGACAGGAGCTGCCCGCATAGTCTCATGTATCTACTTGAGCCAAGAAGCTCACTCCTCACCAATATCACTTTCTATTCCATAGTCCAGTCCAATCCCTGTCTGAAGAGTTGGCTTCGGGAAGGTTCCAGTCTTGGGCTAACAGAAGGTCTGGGTATGACGACCTCTGATGTCCTTCTAGTCTTAGTCAGACCATTAAGTCTGGTCTTTTTAAGAGAATTTGAGGTCTGCATCCCACTGCTCACCTGCTCCATCAGGGATTCTCTGTTGTGTTCCCTGTCGGGGCAGTCATCGGTTGTAGCTGGGCACCATCTAGTTCTTCTGGTCTGAGGCTGATTTAGTCTCTGGTTCACGTGGCCCTTTCTGTCTCTTGGGCTCATAATTACCTTGTGTCTTTGGCGTTCTTCATTCTCCTTTGCTCCAGGTGGGTTGAGACCAACTGACGCATCTTAGATGGCCGCTTGCTAGTGTTTAAGGCTAATGGGTTTCTTTTTGGGATGGTGAAAATGTTATGAAATTAGTGGTGACAGATTCAAAAGTCTGTGAATACACTAAAAACCATTGAATTGTATGCTTTTGAAGGGTAAACACTTAAAGTGTTAAATGTGAAATATATATCAATAAATTTGGTAAAAATGCATAATCCATATCAAAGTATTCAATGTTGATGTCTTCCTAAAAGAACAGTCACTCTGCCCACTCCACTTTGCACATTTTCTGTAAATTTTGTGACCTAGTCATGAACCCTCTATGTGTTGTACACACACATACCCTGAAAGGCCCCCTCACCCACATAGATACATACCATTCTGTGACTGACCCACATACACCCACATGAGGATAGACGCTGTCACAAGGGTAGTGGAGTTGACAAGTAAGAGGACACAGAACTCACCAGGTATGATGGAATTTGGGCAGGAGAAAGAATCTGTTAGGAATGTTTCAGGTAGGTGAAAGAACATTTATGGGTGCAAGGTAAGGAAAATAACAGGTAGTTGAATGAAAACCTAGAAAAACCATAGAGTTACTGAGCAAAATCGGCAAGGATATCAAGTCTGATGTCCTTTATGGGTGGTTAGAAAAAGAAAAAGGAGGGAATCAAACTTCGGGGAAAAAAATGTGTAGTACCTTGATTTTTTTTTTTTAGTAAATCATAAAGGATCACTGAAAAAAAAGCAATCAGAAATTATTTTGCAGAACTTAAAAAACAACTTCAATAAAAAGCAAGACTCATAAAAGGATTTCTGGGTAGGGATTAGAGCAAGGCTTAGGGAAAAGCACACAATGCAGGAATTGTAGCACTGGCTGTTTTCAGCATTTAGGCTGTTTTCAGCATTTCCCCATAGCCCTAAATTATTATCTTAAGCCAGCTGCTGTGTTCTGACAGTTTGTGTTAATTCAGCTTCCTTTATTTCCCGTCTGGTGAGTCATATGCTATATTAACATTAATGTAATAAATGGGCAATTTACTATCTCTGACCGAAGTCAACAGCCTCAAACACACTTGTGGAAGTTTTATTTACAATAACAAACACCTGTGTTAATTTCCTTTCATGAGGCACACAATAGCATCCTCCTCAAGGAAGCACCTTTTGATAAAGTGAACAATAAAGTGTTCATCATATCATTTTTTTCCCTTGTCTCTCATGCACCAGCAAGCATACATTTCTTTCAATTAATATTCTTTTACTTGCACAAAAGCCATTTGCCAATAAAGGTTATACTTTTGGAGTGCAGTGAAATAATGGAGGGGACATTTGCATGAAGTTTAGGATAAAAACAATACTCATAACACCCTCAAAAGATTTTATTCAATTCATTTCAATCCAACTCCACAAATAATTAATAAATACCTACTGTGTGTCCTACAGAGGTACCTTGGTGGTGTGAGCAGTTTGTGATTGACTGCTAGCCTAAAGATTGGTGGTTTGAACTCACCCAGCCATGCCATGGAAGAAAGGCCTGGCAATCTGCTTCCATACAGTACAGACAAGAAAATCCTATAGAGCAATTCTACCCTGTGACACATGGGGTTGCCATGAGTCAGAATCAACTCGATGGGAACTGGTACTGGTTTACGTGTCCCACAGGTCCCTAGGCAGTACTGTCCTCACTTTCACAGAGCTTATAATCTTGTACGTAAAGCAAGCCTACACAAAATGATTAAAAGAACAAGATAAAAAGATGTATAACCTCGAACCATAAAGACATGCTATAAAACTTTACAAAACTCTTTCTCTAAGAACAGGTGCTATGCTCAATTGTGTAGTGCATGTCTATACCACATTTAAAGGGTTCCATGAAAGTACTGCCTTGAGAAAAGAGGGAGCACCTTTTCAAATTAGCACAGAAATGCCACAGGAGATAGTGGCAGCCTTGGTGATCATTTGGGTGCAGGCAAGATAATGAATTTCATGACAGCAGAGGTTGTCTTCATCAGCTTTGTGCAAACAAGTTTATTGAAGAATCATAACTTGTTGAGTTACAAAGGTAAAAACATTTTTTCCCCAGTCATGCCTTCAACCATTCTATTTTGAATCATTCTTGTCTGGCCCTTAGTAACACTGGGGAAAGATTCTATCTTTTTCTGACTCCTTTTAGTGGTCAATACTTAGTACAATCCAGTTCAAAATTTAGTGTCACATCAGATTAAAATCACCTCTTCTTCCCTTGTCCAGCAGAGCATAGCATAGAGCTGCTGCTTCAATGCCACCTGCCATCCTCCTTCTGATTCTACTCCTCTGAGGTTGGAAAGGAGCTGGAAGGAATGATAAGGGAGGTGGCATTTCTGACAAAACATGCTCCCTTCTTAAAGAAGATCCAAATTAATGAAAAGATATTCCATGTTCATGGATCAGAGGATTCAATATTGTTAGGAACAACAAGAAGATGGCAGTACTCCCCAAATTGATCTACAGATTCATTGCAATCACTATCAAAATTCCAGCTGTCTTTATCAGTTGGAATTGAAATCTGACTATAAAATTCCTGTGAAATGCAAGGGATCCAAAATAGGCAAAATCATCTTGAAAAAAGAACAAAGTCAGAGGGCTCACACTTCCTGATTTCCAAACTTATGACAAAGGTACAGTAATCAAGACAATGTGGCACTGGCATAAGGATAGACATACAGATACACAGATCAATGGAATGGGACTGAGGGTCCAGAAACAAACCCTTAAATTTATGCTCAATTGATTTTTGACAAGTGTGCCAAGACAATCCAGTGGGGAGAAAACAGTCTTTTCAAAAATGATGCTTAGACAATTTGATATCTACATGCAAAAGAATGGAATTGGACACCTACCGCATGCCATATACAAACATTAACTCAAAATGGATCATAGATTTAAATGTCATCTTTTGGACGCGATAAAAATATTCTAAATTTAGGTAGTGGTGATGACTTACAACTCTGTGAATATACTAAAAAACATTGGATTGTGTACTTTTAATGAGTAAATTTTACAGTGTGTGTGTTTTAGAAAAAAAGATTTAAGTGAGTTACTAGAAGAAATTCCAGGTAAATATTTATGTAATCTAGAGGCAAAGAAAGCCTTTCGAAGTATGATATGAAGGCAAAAAATAACAAAAAATGATGTCTATATTTCACTACAATTTAAAAAAAATTCTATATAAAAAATATTATTGACAAAATTTCACATATATACCCCAGTCTTAATAATATCCTTAACATATAAAGAGTCATTAAAATCAGTAAAAAAAATTATCAATACCCTAACAGAAAAATGGGTAAAGAACATGAACAATTCATAAAATAAAAAACAGAATGGCTAATAAACATGTATAAAAATATTCCAATTCATTGATAGTCAAAATAATGCTAATTAAAACACAAATGAAATGCCTCTTTCACCCGTTAGATTGGTAAAGATTCAAAAGAAGTAGAATATCCATGGCTGGTGAGCATGTGGGAAAATAGGGTTCTCATATACTTCTGGTGGGAATGTAATTTTGAATAACTGTGCTGAAGGCAATTAAAAAATATAAATTAAATGGCTAAAAATTTGTAAATACTTGGTCTAAGTAATTCTTTCTGGAATAGGTATTCAAAAGAACATGTGCAAGGCTATATATTCTTATGAATATTCATGAAAAATTAGAAACAACCAAAGTGTCTAACAATAGATTAGAAAAATAAACCTAAACAATAAAACACAATAGCCATTAAACTTACTTGGTGGCATACTGAAGTGGCCATTGCTGGTTGTCTACTTAGCATCTATTCTGTCTTCATTCCTAGAATCCCATAAAGCCTCTGGATTCAGGGAGAGCTGCACCCCCCACCCCCATCATCCCCAAAGACAAAGGTAACCTGAATGGTTTGTTTCATGGATAAGCATGGAATTCAATATAGGTAAACGAGATACAAAAAAAAAACAGTGACAAAGCATTGAGCTGGATTTTTTTTGTGTACTTTTCGGTATACGTATTTAAGGCGGGAACAGTTTAAAAAACGAGAAAAAAAGGCAACATCTTTTTTTGTTTGGTTTGATTTTGAAGATAAAGCTCGGCCTCCTAGCATGGTGATTCTTGAGGCAGCTTATTACAGAGAAGTCAATCAGTTTCTCTTCATTTATCGTTCTATTGCCTCCCTTTTCATTTTCCTTCTCCTTTCTCTGTCAAGGCCTCTCTAAAAACATATTGCTTCTGCTCAAGAATATTATGAGTAACTAGGAAAACCCTCAGGATTTATTGATTGGCTATAGCTCCAATTCGGAATTCAGTCAATTCGCTGAAAAGTGTTTCTATTACTCAAAGCTTTGTTTATGAGTAAAGTTGGGTAATGCTTACATAATATGCAACATGGGGAACCAATGGCTGCTAAAAATGCTTACTTAATTTCCCAAATTGAGGATGTTTGATTATGCAATTGTAAAGAAGTTCTAGCATGTATTTTTGGTGTTACATATTAGTTTTCTGCTTTCAATGTATTTTTCTTCCAATAGCTCCAAAGCAGCAGAAGCACGCACAGATGATAAGAAATTATATTAACATAATTTACATGTCAAGGAACATTTTAATTTAAATTATTATATTTCGGTCATTGATTCAGGGTTGTTAATTCAACCCCTGATTTTTATACTATTCAAAGTGTAGACATTGGTCTTGGAAGTAAACTTATAAATGAAGTAATAAAGAATAATCCAAAAGGAAGTGTTTAATATCGCTTTGTTTTATTTTTCTCAAGAGAAAAAAGTTTCCCACTTGAATAAAGGCTAAATTACAGTGATAACTCAAACCATTGGAAAACAGAGAAGAGATTAAGAATTGCAGTTATATGAAGAAAGAGACGTCTCATTATGGATTTTACTAGGAATTAAATTGGTAACAACAAAATCTGACAATTTTTCTGTAACTGGTTAAAATAATTAAAGATTCAGATAAAAATAAAAAACCAAACCCGCTGCTGTTGAGTTGATTCTGTTTGAGAACTGTCCCATAGGGTTTTCAAGGCTGTAATCTTTACAGAAGCAGACTGCCACGTCTTTCTCCTGCAGAAAGGCTGGTGGGTTTGAACCGCCTACCTTCCAGTTAGCTATTAACTACTGCACCACCAGGGCTACTAAATATTCAGATAAAAGACCTAAATTCTCTCCTGTTTTGGAATTCAACCAGTATTCTATATATTTTGTGTAGAGTAATAATTGCTTTCTATTTATTTGTTTTTAACCAAATACAGGAAATTACAAATACTCTGACAAGGTACTCAAGAGGGGAAAGAAGAGAGGCTGTATCTATATATTCTATATATGTATTTATACATTTATATATCTATCCATATCTGTTATAATACAAATATATAGTTGATTTATTTTAATTGAAATCCTATGCCCTGAATCTGGAGGTCATTCCTAATTTCCTAATACTGGGAATACTGGGAAATTTATTCTTAAGGGCCTTAATTTTTCAGTAGACCTTGGTAGTAGTTTTTACACAGTGTTTATATGACTTGGACCAAGTTGATTGCCAAGTTTCAAATTCAGGTAAAAAATAATTCACGTGATCTGATCCTCAGGTTAAGAGCAACAACCAGGCAAAAATAGTGGATTTGGCATTCTTGTACCCAAAAGGCCCCACTGCATAACTGATTTACCAATTTAGTTGATAGCTGAGGTCTCAGTTGCTCTAATTCCGTGTTACGGCATTACCTGGGTGGAAGATGGGCAATGGGAATAGAGCCTAGGGCCCAGTGATAGTTGCATTATGGCTCTAAAGTAGATCTTTGGCTGATAGCTCAGAGGTTATTGTTCCACACTAAGAGAGCTAACAAAACTAGTCTCATTGGGTTTACTCTGTTCCACGTTCATAGGCAGTCACATCATTACCTCTTTTCAGGTACCCTGTCACAGCTGCGCATCCATCACCGCTGCTAGAAACACAACTCCAGGCAAGTGCCTTAGCAATGGGGGTGTGTGGCACGACTGCATTTTATCAACCTATCACCACCTCCTGGGGCTGCCACCGCCACCATGCTGGGATGTGTGATACACTAAATCAAAGAGACAGAGAAAAGTCCTCTTAGCCCTTGCTACCATCTTTCTGGGTAATTGTTGGTAACTAATAGAACCTCTCTATTATCCCTCTTCTCTCATTTATACAATGGAAAAAACAACATTAACTGTTAAGAATGATATAAAGATAAACTGGCTTAGTAGGGTAGCATTTTGAATTCTTTGCAGGTGTTATTTAAACCTCAGCTGTAATTCAGTTAATAAAAAGGGTTTATTTGGTTGCCATAGTATGTGGATTAGAATACCGTTCTAAGAACTTCTGGAAATTATAAAGAAACTAGAGGACACATCTCTATTTTCAAGGACTTATTATATTTCAGGTGAGATAGGACCAACCCAGTGAAAACTGGCAAGCACACTAATGAAAATATAACCAATTACAGCTGCAAACAAAGACTCAGATGTTCTTTAATGATCCACCCAGCTTCAGACATGGTTAACCGAAAGCTCTGCTGAACACAAAGGGAAAAAACTAGACATAAGGTGGGTTCATTACTGAGGGTTTGATTATTTTCATACATCATTGTAGCATAATCTCATGCTACTATGCAATTTTTGTATTAAAAGTCTTATTGTACTGAAAAACTAATTTTTTATATTAAAAATGAGATTCGATTTAGTATAACTACATAGGTTAATTATCACTATAATTATGACTTTTGTTTACACTTAACTTTCCCCCAAGGAAAGACTGCAAATATGTATATAAATGGTGGTTTAAATATCTAGTTTTAAGAAACTGAGGAGTTAATAATACAAAAGTAACACATAGCAATATACATACTGAATATGCTACTGAACCTGAAAAAAAAAGAAAGCTATATAATAACAGCCCACTTTCCCCACCTGCAGCTAAAGAAATGACATTAAATCAGACTCCACTAAGAAGAGTGGAGCGTAGCTAAGCAACGCTGCCAAATTTCAAAGGAAAAGACTTATGAAAAAAAAACCCCAACTATGTCTTAAGGGGACTTCTAAGTCAATTGGCAAAATAAATTCTATTATGAAAACATTCTGCATCCCACTTTGAAGTGTGGCGTCTGGGGTCTTAAATGCTAACAAGCGGCCATCTAAGATGCATCAATCGGTCTCAACCCACCTAGATCAAAGGAGAATGAAGAATACCAAGGTCACATGATAACTATGAGCCCAAGAGACAGAAAGGGCCACATGAACTAGAGACTCACATCATCCTGAGACCGGAAGAGCTAGATGGTGCCTGGCTACAACCGATGACTGCCCTGACAGGGAACACAACAGAGAACCCGTGAGGGAGCAAGAGATGAGTGGGATGCAGACCCCAAATTCTCATAAAAAGACCAGACTTAATGGTCTGACTGAGACTAGAAGAATCCCAGCAGTCATGGTCCCCAAACCTTCTGTTGGCCCAAGACAGGAACCATTCCCAAAGACAACTCATCAGACATGGAAGGGACTGGACAATGGGTTGGAGAGAGATGCTGATGAAGAGTGAGCTACTTGTGTCAGGTGGACACTT
The DNA here is from genome assembly GCF_024166365.1 of Elephas maximus indicus. NCBI lineage: Eukaryota > Metazoa > Chordata > Mammalia > Proboscidea > Elephantidae > Elephas > Elephas maximus. Next base: position 48,126,343 of record NC_064838.1, read on the forward strand.
GAGACTGTGTTGGCATCTCCTGTTTGGAGGGGAGATGGGAGAGTAGAGAGGGTTACAAACTGGCAACACCGGCACGAAAGGAGAGACTGGAAGGAGGGAGCGGGCTGACTCATTAGGGGGAGAGTAAACGGGAGTATGTAGTAAGGTGTATATAAGCTTACACGTGACAGACTGACTTGATTTGCAAACTTTCACTTAAAGCACAATAAAAATTATTTAAAAAAAAAACAAAACTCAACCTAGCTATTAAACGTGTATTCATCAGTGCAGCTAAAAAAGCCTTCATAAAATGATTTTCAACACTTAATAAAAAAATAAAAATAAATGTCAGAAGCCAGAGTGGGGCATACTGTACAACTGAAATTCTTGAGGCTGAACTATCTCTTCTGGGCTGCAGGTCCTGTCTCTGGTCACATGCCTGCCTGGATTGCCTGCTCCATTACTTTCCCCCTCTCCTTCAAAACTTTCTTAACAACCTGGATGGTGCGTACGTGGGTGTGTTCACTTGGTGATAATCATTAAACTACTCACTTATGATTTGTGCTGGATACTTCAACTAAAAAGAAAACAAGCCATATCTGAGACTGTCGCCAAGAGCTGGAATCAGCTTGACGCAACTGGTTTTTCATGAGTTGTTACCACACTTGCTTGTACTAATAACCAAGTCTCAACTCAAGTGCTTCAATATGCTTATCTACATATGTGTACCTTTACTGAAAGCTATTATACCTTCATCATCCATTTCTTTGTATATTTTTAGCTTACTTGTGTTCATTCGCTTTTTCCCATGAAACCTCAAGCTCTTTGTTTGCCATCTCTTTTGTAACTCTCCCACACTGAGGGTTAAGTAGGTAGGAGTATGTCGGTAAACTGGCTCTCCAAAAAAAGAAAGCCCTGATTTGAAGCTAGTGCTAATTTCTATAGTGCAAATACTCCAACTATGACAAATTTTCAAAGTTTCAAGGTTTAACAACCCAACCAAAACTAAACCCAATGCTATTGAGTCAATTCCGACTCATAGTGACCCTATAGGACAGAGTAGAACTGCCCCATAGGGTTTCCAAGGAGTGGCTAGTGGATTTGAACTGCCAACATTTTGGTTAGCAGCCGAGCTCCTAACCACCGTGCCAGCAGGCTCTGACAAAATTCCTGAATACTTAACAATAGGCTCTCATGAGCCGGCCTGAGCCAGCTCCAGCCACACAGGTAAGCGATAAGTTCATTGCTAGTTTTACTCCAACTTAGAACAGCATTTTCACTAACTGCTCACTTACTCATATCACCACAAAGCTTTTCCGGCTGTGGGCACAGACATCATAACATATTTCATGTAGAATCAATGATGGGTAAAAATTGTTCTCTCTGTGCATCCTTGTGGAGCTAAAGCTAAATAAGCCAATTTGCAGAATTCCTTAGAACCAAGTATGTATTTCATCACAAAGAGATATTTCCCACTTGTCAGGAAATGTAATAGAGCCAAGATACCAATTGCTGTTTGTTTTCTGCCACAAGTGCAGACTAAGCAAAATGGTTATTCAATAAGCCATATTAAACTGAAGGATGCATTTTCAAAATGGCGAGGGGGCAAATAAACAGGGCAGCATTAATGTCTGAGGGAATTATGGATATGAACATTTTCTTTCTCCCACTGTGTAAACCTGCCCCTGCTACAAATGTTCAGTGGCATAAATAATGATCGCATAGACAGGTTTTGCTCTTGGAAGCTCAAATACAGAAAACTCAAAACCAAACCAAACCCAATGCTGTTAAGTCGACTCCAACTCATAAGGACCTTATAGGACAGAGTAGAACTGCCCCATAGGGTTTCCATGGAATGGCTGGTAGATTTGAACTACTGGTCTTTTGAGTAGAAACCTTAGCACTTAACCACTACACCACCAGGGCTCCAGATACAGAAAGGCAACTGACATTTTCAATGTCAACATTTTGGAGGAAAACATTTTTCTTGATTTATGAGGAGGCCTATTATTTCAGCATGGACTGATCAGAAAAGAACAATCACAGGAGAAATAAAAAAAAGATCTGAAATATGGTGGAAACACCCTTTAAAAAACCACTGATTCTGCTGAAAATAAGAATCTAGAGCTCTTCTGTTGTGCTAAAGGAGACAAAAGGTGGAGGGAAGGAGCACTGTCAAAATTCTCTCCCCACATCATCATCACTTCAAGTTTCCTGGGGCCAGAAGACATGACTGGAATTGAATGCTAGCTCTTTTGGCCTCTCCCTTTCTTCTCTCTCTTCCCTGCCCTATCTCCCACCTCCAGTGGCATCAGAACTTGAAATTGGACAATCATTTCTATGGCTTCCTTCTCAATCTAAGCCAGGTTTCCTAAGGAGTCATGAAAAGTGTCAGAAGGACACAGAGTGGGAGCTGGTACAAGCTTGGGGATTATTTCAAGGGTCATGACTTACCTGATTTTTTAACTACAATTTGATGGGGATTTGGCCCTTCTGTATTTATGGATATTCACCCACATATCTATCTTCCTTGTGTGAAAGCCTCTATAAATCACGGTGACAGAGCTGGGGACAGCACCATGTAACTCTCACTCTACTTCAGTTGTGATTTTTCTCTTTTCCTACATACATGCCTGTAGTAATCCTACCATCCACATTGGCTCTTTGCCTACCTTTCGGTTTAATTTCCCTCTTTTGCAGTGGTGTGTTATAAGAGCAGACCTTCTGTCAGAAGTTTTCCTGAGGTGACTGACTCCTGTACCAATAGTGTACAAACCATCAAGTTATAACTCTGTCATCATTCTCAATACTTAGGCCAAATTTCATGTTATCATTAAATACAATGGAAATAAGGGTTACAGTTGGATTCTCCAGGAAGCAGTCTCTGAAACAGGGTTTAACATTCAGGGAGTGCCCTTGAGATCAATAGCTGTGGAAAGAAGGGGAAAAGTGAGGTTGGGCAAAGGGACAAGTGGAACAGTGATGCAGGCTTAACGGCCTCAGTTACAGGGAGTTGTGGAGCAGAAATGGCTGATCAGAGTTGTCCCACTTTGGGTTGAAATGGCTGGGCCTTTATACCCCTGCACCATGAGTCCTTAGATGTGGGCCTCCTCCAGAAGGGCATGACCTTGGGTGAGGCAACTCTATGCAGCTGAAGCATTCTCCAAGGGACTTAAAGCTGGAAGCTGTTTGCCTGAAAGACTCACAGCAGCTGGAACACGAAGTCCTTCCCTGGAGGGAGATTTAAGTACCACATCTCCATGTCCACCACAACTTTTCTTTCTTCTGAAAACTATCCATTGTCTTCACACATCTTCTATTCTTCTACATTCTTTATAACAGCATAATAGTCTACTTAGCAGTAAGTTAAAAACTATTTATGATTTCAACAAATGGTGATGGAGCAATTGGGCATCCATAAGCCAAAAAACAAGCAAAAAATCTCAACTTAAACCAGACACTTTACACAAAAATGAACTCAAAATGGATCATGGGCTTTAATATAAAATGTAGAACTAAAACTTTTCGAAAAAGACATAATAGAAAAAATTTGAGTTCTAAAACTAGGCAAAGTTCTTAGACTTGACACCAAAAGCACAATCCATAATAGGAAAAATCAATAAATTGGACTTCATTAAATTAAAAACTTTTGCTCTGTAAAAGCCCGTATGAAGAGGATGAAGAGATAAGCTACCGATGGGAGAAAATAGCTGCAAACCACATATCTAAAAAAAGACTAGTATCTAGAATATATAAAGGACTCTTAAAAGTCAAGAATAGAGAACTGACAAATTATTCCATTATATATTTTTACCACAATAAAAAGTCAACAGTAAAGAACAAAATGACACAGTTAGGGGAAAACAAATAAACCGGTATTTCCCTGAAAAGGTTATACGGGTGGCAAATAAGCACACGAAAAGATGTTCAATATCACTAGCCATCAAAGAAATGCAAATTAAACCCACAATGAGACATCACTACATACCTATCAGGATGGCTAAAATAAAAATATTGATAACACCAAATGCTGGAGGACGTAGAGAAACTGGATCAACCATACATTGCTGGTGGGAATGTAAAATGATACAGCCACTCGGGAAAACAGTCTGGCATTTTCTTAGCAAACTAAACACACAGCTACCATATGATCCAGCAGTTGCACTCCTAGACATTTGTCCCAGAGAAAACAAAATGTTCACATAAAAACCTATACACAAATGTTTATGGCAACCTTAGTTGTAATATTCTTAAACTGGAAACAACTCAGATGTCCTTCAACGGGTGAATGGTTAAAAAAAAAAAAAAATTGTACATCCAATCATGGAATACCACCAAGCAACAAAAAGGAACGAGTTATTGATATATGCAGCAACCTCAATGAATCTCCAGGGAATTATGTGGAGTGAAAAAAAAAAAAAAAAACAATCTCAAAAGCTTACATACTGTATGATTCCATTTATATAACTTTCTCGAAATGACAAAACTGTAGAAATGGAGAATAGATTAGTGATTCCCAAGGGTTAAGGGCTGGAAGCAGGTGAGAGGCGGGCAGGAGGAAAGTGGTTGTTGTTCTTAGGTGCCATCAAATCGGTTCCGACACCTAGCGACCCTATGCACAACAGAACGAAACACTGCCTGGTCCTGAGCCCTTACAATTGTTATGCTTGAGTTCACTGTTGCAGCCACTGTGTCAATCCACCTCATTGAGCGTCTTCCTCTTTTCCGCTGACCCTGTACTCTGCCAAGCATGATGTCCTTCTCCAGGGACTGATCCCCCCTGATAATATGTCCAAAGTACATAAGACGCAGTCTCGTCATCCTTGTCTCTAAGGAGCATTCTGGCTGTACCTCTTCTAAGACAGATTTGTTCGTTCTTCTGGCAGTCCATGGTATATTCAATATTCTTTGCCAACACCACAATTCAAGGTGTCAATTCTTCTTCGGTCTTCCTTATTCTTTGTCCAGCTTTCACATGCATATGATGTGATTGAAAATACCATGACTTGGGTCAGGTGCACCTTAGTCTTCAAGGTGACATCTTTGCTTTTCAACACTTTAAAGAGGTCCTTTGCAGCGGATTTACCCAATGCAATGCGTCTTTTGATTTCTTGACTGCTGCTTCCATGGCTGTTGATTGTGGACCCAAGTAAAATGAAATCCTTGACAACTTCAATCTTTTCTGTTTATCATGATGTTGCTCGTTGGCCCAGTTGTGAGGATTCTTGTTTTCTTTATGTTGAGGTGCAATCCATACTGAAGGCTGTGGTCTTTGATCTTGATCAGTAAATGCTTCAAGTGAGTATGGCTAAAAAAGGATAAGATCCCTGTAAAGAAGGAAACATTCTGTATCTTGATTGTACCAATGTGAACATCCTGGCTGTGATACTGGACTACAGTTTTGCAAGATGTTACCACAAGGAGAAGCTGGGTAAAGACCATATGGAATCTCTCTGTATTCTTACAACTGTATCTGACTTTGCAATTGTCTGAAAATAAAGTAAAAAAAAAAAATACTATGAAAAATCATGAGCTCAATAAATTAACTATGTAATTTAGTGTATGAAGTGGAAGACATAAATTGGTGGGGAAAAGGATTATCAGTACGTGGTATAAGAGTGATTTGATTAGCTATTCCTAGATAACTACCTCAAAATATAGTGGCTTAAAATGATCACCATTTTATTTTCTCACAATTCTGTGGGTCAGGAATCCAAGCAGACTCATCTGGGCAGATCTTTTAATTGATATGGTATCAGTTGGGGTCATTCATTTGGCTGCATTCAGGTGGTGAGTGGGTGGGCTGGAAGTTCTAAGAAAGCTTCACTCTCAAGTCTGGTACCTCAATGCTCCTCACGTGGCCTCTCCATCCACATGGCTAGCAAAGGCTTCCTCCCAGCACAACGGTCTCAGGGTGGTAGGACTACTGCTATAACGGCTGAGTTTCAAAAGGGAGTGCGTGAATTGAAAAGGTTGAAGCTGCAGATCTCTTAAGTTCCAGCCTTGGAAATTATGCAGCATCACTTTTACCACATTTTATTAGTCAGAACAAGTCACAGAGCTCAGACTCAAGAGGAGGGAAAATAGACTCCAACTCTTGAAGTGAGGAGTAGCAAAGAATTCATGTTCATCTTTACTCCACCATAAACCAAAAACCAAACCTGTCGCTGTTGAGTAGATTCCAACTCATAGCGGCCCTATAGGACAGGGTAGAACTCCCCCACAAAGTTTTCAAGGCTGTAATGTTTAAGGAAAGAGACTGCCACATCTTTTTCCTGCAGAAAATACGGGGGCGGGGGGGGGGGGCGTGGTTGGCAAACAAATGTAGAAAGCATGTTATTTGCATAAAAATATGGTATTCACTTTAATTCTCTATAACTGGTTGAGATTTGTTTTATGGCCCAGCATAGAGTTTAGTTTGGGTAAATGTTATATGTTCAATATGATAATAAATTTATCTATTTTTCATCTTAGTTCATTTTGTGATTTATACATTTTGAAGCTGTTATTAAATTCATAAAAATTTAAATTGCATTTTTCTGTTGTCTTGTTCTCTTTATCATTTGTTATCTCTTGGAACACTTGTTCTATTCAAGTCTATTTGTGCGAAGTTAGTATAGCTACATCAGCTTTCTTTTGGTTATGTATGAAACAGAAAAAGATAATATACTTTTCTCACATATTGAGAAGTTCAGAGGTGGGAAGTCCGGGGATTCTAGCTTTTTAGTTGAACATAGTTATATCCTGAATAAAATTGGGATGCTGTTAGTAGGACAGTGGCAGCTAGTTATGTTTGCTGTATCATTTGTGAGGAAATGTGGAAAAGATTCTATGTTCGGCTGGGAAGTTGGCACAGATTTTAAGATGTTACCCAATACTCTATTTCTATACTGTACCGAGTTTCAGCATAGCCTTACTGATCAACGAGATAAGAGACCATGGCAAATACATTCTCCTTCATGGCCCATCTCATTTGTCAGGGAATTGATCATGCTCGGGGTCAGATCTTCAGTTCTGCATGGGAGTCCCAAATTATAACAATTATAATGATAGTGTATTAATTAGGATTCCTTGGATTGCAAATGACAGAAACCCAAACTAAACTAGCATCTTCCTGAAGTTTGCATGCAAATTAGAGTCTAGAAGCCCTAATCATATGATTTTTTTTCCAAAGTCACACAGCTGATTGGTGTCTAGGCACTTCCTTTGGCTCTTTCCCCTTCCATCCTGTGCCCTTTCTATTATCTCCCTGCCACGCTTGCTTTCTAAGTGATTACATGACTTCTTTATAACCATTTCTCGGGCAGCCAGCCCATCAAGGCCCTCAGAAAACTTTCTTCTTCATGCCCTCATCCTCATTCTGGTTTGAAAGTGCTTACTTGGCAAACTTGTGATAAAGGCTCAAGTTCCTGTGACGGCTGTAGTGTTGCTCACCATTTTCCCTGGGGAGTCATTGTTGGGGGCTGGAAACTAAAGCCAGTCCTGAAACCAGTGGGGCACCAGTCAATAACCTACATGTTACACTCGGTCTTGGTGGGACAGTGGCAGCATTCAGTTCTTTGGGCTCCATAGCTCTGGGGCAGAGCATATAGAGCAGGCTATGAACTCACCTTGGTGAGGTTCACACCTGACCATCTGATTGGAGAATTGAAAGTAGGCACCAGTGATCTCCCAATGTGAGTACTGCTCAACCAAGGTAAGGGGTGAATAAGTCTCCAAAAGGAAGTAGATTTGGAGATAGGGTACCAGGTTGGCCTAAAACTCTGGGACGCTTGCTTTCAGGAAACCACCAAAGTGCAGGGAGGCAATGGCAGAAGAAAAGATCTTGCCAAGTAGTAGTTGAGGTTGGTGTAGGTGAGGCCCCTTGAGGTTCAGGTTATAGGGACCAATGTTGTAACTGGCCTCATTGTCTCCCAGGAGAACACAGGAGGCTCCAGGGCAGTGTAGTAGTCAGGGTAGACCTATAGAGCTGCACCACTGTCGGCGACATCTCGGGGCTGGGCAGATGGTCTATTCCAGCTTGGGCTTCTTGCCATAGTCAAGAACAGCTCTTCCATCCTAGCAAGGTAAACTCTGGGCCAGGGAGAAGACCAGGAAGTCCCACAGCCCTATGCACTCTCTGTCAGTTTCTGGATAAACTCAAGCCTTGGGCAATGATCTCTTTTTTTATTGTGCAGTGGCCACAGGCCTAATTATCAGCAGATCTTCCTTGTCAGAGATTAACTATTTGGGGTAGAACAGCTCATCTATGAGAGCAAGACCCAGGTTCACAGAGACCTCCAGGGATGCACGCTTGCCAACCCAACTTTGTGAAGGTGTTATAGCCACGGCCCAGGGTTTTGTCACTGGACTTATTACTACTGGGCTGGATATCGTTCTCCAGGCAGTGGAGTACGCAATAACTGGCCTGGCCAATATGGACAGTGGTGCCCCCAACATAGATGTGCTCTGAGAGGTAGAGATTGTAGAGGTTCCATTTCAGATGCATTACAAGCCACTGGCAACACCGTGAATTCCTAGAAAAGTGTTTCTCTATGTCCTTGTGCTCCTTATGATATTTTATAAGTTGGATCACATACAATAATAATACTTATTAGATACTAGATAACCATTTATTAGATACCCAAGGGATCATGAGTGGCTTAAAAAAACAATCACGCAAGATACCATCCTTATCCTCAAGGAACTTCTGGTGTAGTTGGAAGGATACTCAAGAATGTCCTTTAAAATACCATAAAAATTATGCAACACTGATAATCTGTGTACTAGATGGGTGATAGTGGCAGCCAGAGTTACAGGGGCTCAGAGGACAGAAAGAGGCTGCAGTGAAAGATGAGAGTCGGAAAAGGAGACCTATGGACTATATGACAGAGCAGAGCTACCCTACAGGGCTTCCTAGGTTGTAATCTTTATGAGAGCAGGTCCGCCAGGTCTTTTCGCCCTACGTAGCTCCTGAGTGGGTCTGAATTGCTAACCTTTCGGTTCGTAGCCTAGTGCTTAACCACTGCACCACCAGGGCTCCTTAAAACATGAGTTTAGGCTCCATAAAGGCAGATGCTCTATTTTAATCCAGTTTCTTAGAGCAGAGTGGCACGTAGTATGCACACAGTAAACACGAACTAATGAATGGTAAGGAAGTGTATAATTACCAGGTTGTAGGTTGAATCTGATGGATAAAAGGCTTCAGAACAGGTCAAGAAATATAACATTAGTGATTCCCTCTCAAGAAACCAAAGTGCCACAACACCGACTCTTTTCACTCTTCCCACCTACGTGGAGGGGAACGGGCTTTGCTGGTTTTGGTCACTAATGTAACTCCGGCGTCTAGAATAGTGCCCATCGGGTCAGAAAACATTGACTGAAGGGCTCTGTGAGTTGCCCTTTCGCCTTCGCCACCTACCCACAGCAGGAGGCCAAAGAGCACCTGGATTCCAGCACTTCACCGGCCCTGCCAGCATACACCAGCTATGATCATGGGTCTTCCAGGGCGGAGTTGCACCTCAGTCCCCAGGGTACTACCAGGTGCCTGCCCAGCGCCTAGTACCTGACAGTCAATACCAGACGGATGATGCATTAATACACTCATTGAAGTACTACCCGACTCTGCCGGATAAACTGCACCAGGCGCTACAGGCCAACCGGCCAGCTCAGCGCCCAAGTCCGCCGGGACGACGCAAGCGCGCTCCACGGGCGGGGGTGGGGGTGGCCGTGCCGCGGGGCGGCGCGAGGGGCGGACAACGCATGCGCGCGCTGAGGGCCTTAAGGGCGGCGGCGGCCCCCGGATGCCCAGTCGGCCTGTCAGCCGGCTTCCAAAAACGGCCCGGCGCTTGCGCAGCCATGGCGACCATGGCGGCGGAGGAGCCGTTGGACTCCGCGGACCCGGGCGACAGGTGAGTGCCGCCGCAGGCTGCTGGGGCTCGGCGCGCGCCTTCCGCGCGGCCTGGGTGCGGGCCCGGCGGGCGGCACCGGGGACTCCTAACCCGCTTGACGGCCGCTGGCTGCTCCCTCGTGTGGTCCCGGGGCGAGTTCGCTCGGCGTCCCGAGGAGTCTCGGCCCCGCTCTGCCCCCGGCAGTCACCGGTCGGAGCCGGGCCCGGGAGGTGTCTGTGTCTGACCCGGGCAGCGCCGGGAGGCCGCCTGGACCCCCGCGCAGAGGGGCCGCCCCGTTGTTGTGTAAGTGGCTCCGCGGGGCGGGCGTCGGCGGCACGGTGACCCGGGCGCCCCGACCAGGGTCGCCTTTGGGGCAGGGGCAGCTTCGGCCCCGGGCCTGCCCAGTGCGGCCGGCGGGTGATGCCTGGCCTGCCCTGCACCTGATTTGGAGTCACGGGAAACGGCCGAGTCACTGTCCACTTTCAAGCGCGGCTTTGGTCTCCAGGTACGGGCTGCGCTTGGGCCATCCTGGCTAAGACCCCAAGTCCCTCCGGAGCCCGGCCTTCCCAAAGACAGGAGGAAGGGGCGGTGCATCTTGGCGGAGTAAGAGATGACCAAAAACCAAACTCACTGCCGTCGAGTCGACTCCAACTCCTGTGACCCTGTGGAAACCCTGGTAGCGTAGTGGTTAGTACTGTGGCTGCTAACCAAGAGGTCTGCAGTTCGAATTCACCAGGCGCTCCTTGGAAACTCTGTGGGGCAGCTCTGCTCTGTCCTGTAGGGTCGCTATGAATCAGAATCGACTCGGCGGCAGTGGGGTTTTTGGGATGACCCTGTAGGACAGAGTAGAACTGAGTCATAGGGTTCCCAAAGCAATAATCTCTACGGAAGCAGACTGCCACATCTTTCTCCCGCAGAGCTGCTGGTGAATTCCAACTGAACCGCCGACCTTTCGGTTAGCACCTGAGCGCTTAACCACTGCGCCACCAGGGCTTCTCGGAGAAGGACTTGGAGAGCTCAAATTCACCTAAGAAGCTGCCATGGATAAAGGGGTGTGGAAGGGAGGAAAAGCCCACCCTTGAAGGAAGGGGGGTTGAAGGAGTGGGTTTATGGCTTTGAGTTTCAGAAACTTCTGGCTTACATTACAGAAAGAAGGTTAGCATCTGAGATATGGATAACAAGTTCAAAAGCAATAATCTTTCAAATGGTGATGTTCCTTTACTGCAAGTCCCACTCCCCCCCTTTATCTTGCCTGTGTCCATGATTAGTTGTGACTTTACTGGAGAAGTGTGTGTGTGTGTGTGTGTGTGTGCGTGCGTGCGGGTACCTCTTTAAATAAGAAGACGTAAGTAGGAAGCTTTATGGAAGTTGGAAGACAGATGTCTAATATGTATCTTATTTGATATGCAAATATATTACATTTACATTATTTTTTTACATGTAACTAAATTCATGCACTTGTTAGAATAATAGTAGTGGAAGAATTAAATTGCTGTGAACAATATTGCCTTATTTCTCAAGGGTAATCTTCTAAATTGGAAACTAAATAGACTCTCTGTACTCCTCCCCCTGTTGTTTGTGTTTAATTTTTTGACACTGATTCTACTTCAGACACCATAAATTTGCATATGAAACATAACCTAAATGATAAAAGATAATATGAAATACTATGAATACAGGGGTATTTGGAAAGACACCTGAGATGGAAAATTGTGAAATACAAGAAGCTAGGTTCTTCCTCTGAGATTTGTTTGTATGATGAATAAATCCACTGTTTAGGTTTGTTGGTAACTGCTCCCAGTGACCTCCAGCCGTCACCCAAAGCCACCATCCCTTTCATGTTTGTGCCCTGGACTTCCAAGCCCCACAACTTCGAGACCAAAGAGTACATTTGAAAGCAGGCTCAGAAGCCATTATGTGACAAATCAGATGAGAACAAGCTGCCAGCGTAGGAATAGACTCCCGTTCGATTGAGGTAGGATGCTGAATGTTACATGGGCACAAGTAAGAAACTGTGTGGTAGGTATTATTGTTTTCATTTTTCAGTTGAAATTGGGACTGGGAAGGCTACTAGCACCCCACCAGCAAGTGGCAGGGCTGGATTGGAGTCCGCAGTGATGTCTGAATTTAGCCTGAGGAACTTTCCCCATAGTTCTCCTGCCTCACTGGGATCAGGACTCGATGTGGGATGTGCTTGGCTCTTGTTTCTTTTGTCCATCTACTGGCACTTCATTATTTAATCCTTCACTGACCCAGACCACTCTTCTCTCCCTCCTGCCCCCCACCCCCCAACCCCCTGCATTTCTTTTTTGCTTTGGTTACTCCACAGTAGAAGTATCCCAAGAACCAAGTGGAAAAAAATCTTGAATCAAGTCCCTATCTTTAAAGATATTTCAAGTTTAGATGGGGAGATGGCATTAACAAAGGAAACAGTTATAAGCTTGTCATCTAAAGGTTTTTTTTGGAGCGTGTTGATTCTGGTGTCTTCCTTTATGACTCTCTTAGTGAAGACAGGTATGCTTAGGAACCATTTTTTGTTTTCAACATCCAACCCTTTTCAATTGCAATACAGCTGAGAAAGCTAAATGAAACAAGAGTAGGCCAGAATTCTGTGAATTACTGCAGGATTGTTCCAGAGAATGAATAGGTATCAGTTGAGCTTAGAGGAAAGCTCTAAGATAATAGGAATTGTTCAGTTGCAGGGTAGACTATAAAAGATGTTGCTTGCAGTGTGTTGCGCTGGAGTTGGCTTGCACCACCAAGCTATTGCTAAATTTTCAGGAACTTTGCCAACTGTTGGCAGCTTGAAACCAGCCATGGTGGGAGTGTTTACACCATGGAAATCATCAAATGCTACAAATAAGGGATTTTATCCCCCCGCATCCCCATAGAGTTAGCTTATCAGTACCCCACTAGGTTTACATTAGAATTTGAATATAGTTCATAGAGACCCTATAGGACAGAGTAGAACTGCCCCATAGAGTTTCCAAGGAGCGCCTGGTGGATTCCAACTGCTGACCTTTTGGTTAGCAGCTGTAGCACTTAACCACCACACCACCAGGGTTTCATAAAGATAAGAGAGTGGATTTCTCTGTTTTATTGTTGTTAGGTGTCATTCAGTGATTTTTCAACTTGTAATGACCCCATGGGACAACAGAACTGGCCCCATAGGATTTTCTTGGCTATAATCTTACAGAAGCAGATCACCAGGTCTTTCTCCCGCTGAGTGGCTGGTGGTTAGAACCGCCAACCTTTTGGTTAGCAGCCAAGCGCTTAATTTTTGTGCCACCAGGGCTCCTATTCTAACCTTTTAAAAGACTGCGCTCCTTCCCCCCAGCAGCTAGGCTTCTGGGAAGCTCCCATATTCCCCCCCTGCTGCTGTGACCTCTTCCCAAGCCTTTGCTACCTGCCTTCTTAAAGCTCGCAGAACTCTTAAATGCCACATTCCCATGGCTGTTTATTTTTCTCAGTACTTACCCTTCTTGGGCCCTTGTCAATGTTTGACACTGTAATGATAGCCCCTCCTCTTTGAAATGCTTGCTTATCCAACATTCTAGCTTTGATGGCAGTTCAGTTCTTTTCCTACCTCAGCCCCATAATCACTATTATTGACTCCTCTTCTTTTTCCCGTTTTCTAAATATAGTCATTTTCCAGGATTCTGACTTCATTGTTGTTTTTCTCTCTTGTCTTGTTTCCTCACGTTCCTTGCATGTTACCCTGTTTGTGGAGGGGACTGGATTCTCGTCTTCATTCCAGAGCCCTCTTCTCTAGTCAGGTTTCTATTTGTGTGCCAGACGTTTGCAGCCACTTCCTCAAATGTAGCATGTCCAGACCAGGACCTTATATGCCCCTTCCTACCCCCAACCGAAACAATACAGAATGCCTAGTTCTTTGCCCTTGACTTCCCTATTTCTATTAGGGCAGTTATGTTCTGGATCATCTAGATTCAGAACTGTGGCATTATCTTTTGACTCCTCCTACCCCTTTCATTGTCCCTGAATACCACATCTGTTACCAGGTCCAAAACCAAAAAAACCAAACCCGGTGCCATTGAGTCAATTCCGACTCAAAGCGACCCTATAGGACAGAGTAGAACCGCCCCATAGAGTTTCCAAGGAGCGCCTGGCGGATTTGAACTGCCGACCCTTTGGTTCGCAGTCGTAGCACTTAACCACTACACCACCAGGGTTTCTAGGTCCAGTAGATTCAAACTCTGTATCTCCCTGCCACTCCCACTGCTGCCTGGGAGCCACATGGCTCAGACCTTCCTTATTCCCTTCCCTGGATTACTGTAGGCTTGATAACACCTTCCTGGGCTCCCAGCGTAGCTCATTTCGTTAGTTACTTTGACCTTCTCAAGAGCCACAGTCTTGTTTGTAGCACAGCCACACACAGTGGCTTTATTATGTGTCCTCTGTCTGCCTTCAAAGTCCTCTGCGGGCAGTGTAGTTCAGCCTAGCTTTTGAGTCTTATTTCCTTCCTCTACACTGGGCTCTAGCCAAGCTGTATCTTCCATTGTTTCCTAAACACGTTCCTTGCTCATCCCTCATTTCCCATGTCTTGGTTCATGTTATTTTCTCTGACCCAAAACAGATTGTGATCTCCTTTCTTTAAAGGTCCAGTGTATATGTCTAAACTTTCTTTCTGGCATTTTTATTATGTTCAGTAGTGTAGTTATTTGTATATGTTCTTTGTCAGCTCATCGATGACAAGGCTTTATTCAGTATGTGTTATAGAGCACAAGGGGCTTTATAAGTTGAAAGCTTTAATTAGAAATTTTTGTTGAATTAAACACTTCAACTGTTGTAAATTAATGCTGAAACAAACATTAAGATCAAAGGCCTAGTAGCTGATTAAACATTTTGCAGCTATGTGATTTAAATATTTTAATCAGAAGATATTCAGGGAAGTCTAAATTTCAGTACGATAGCAATAAGGATCATGAACTTAAATTATTTTGGTGAGGTTGGGAATAGGATTCTATTCCTTGACCTTGAATATGTATATTCACACCCCTGATTAATTGGATATTTATAATAAAAATCAAAACCTCATAATTTCTTTAAATGAGATAGAACACTGTCCTTAGAGTAGTTTATAAGCCAGCAATAATAAACTTAAATAATTTTTTTTTCTCTTGATACAACCAGTATAGGGATGGAAGCCATTTAAAACAAAATTATAATATAATGAAATACTCTTTACTTATAACCTAATTAGAAATGTTATTTACGTGGCCAAGAGGGTGTGGAAATTGGCCAGACGGCTGTACATTTTCTTCAGAATACTCTGAAACCTCTTTCACTGTTTCCCAATATTTATAGATTGTGCAATTCAGATTTAGTAATACTGTAGAGCGTCAAATGCCTTACAGAACAAAACGTTGATAGTGTGTACAATGTTAATGATAGCTTTTTTTAAAGATTAGTTTTAGGTAGGTAGAAATTTAAGGGGAAAAAAGCCAGTGTCTTAAACTGTGGATACTTAAAATTAGATTCTTACGTAAACTCTATTAATAAGTTCAGCACAATTTATTTGGCTTTTCTTAGCATCCTCCTGAATTGACACCTCTAGTGTAGTTTTAAGGAGCCCTGGTAGCAGAGTGGTTAAGCACATGGCTGCTAACTGGGAGGTGAGTGGTTCAAACCCACCAGCTGCTCCATGGTAGACAGATATGGCAATCTGCTTCCGTAAAGATTTACAGTCTTGGGGACCCTATGGGGCAGCTCTCTGTCCAGTAGGGTTGCTATGAGTTGGAAGAAACTCGACAGCAGTGGGTTTCTGTGAGTTCAGTGGTCACAAGGAGACAAAATGCAGTGATAAGACAATTCTATCTCTTGAAAGTTTGTTTTGTAATGAGTGGTAAATGGGTACCAAAAAAAAAAAAAAACCCCAGTGCCATCGAGTCGATTCCGACTCATAGTGACCCTACTGAATTGGTAGGGTAGGCGTAATTCCTAAGTTATAGGCTGGTGACACTAGTGCCTTATAAATAGTAAGTATTCGGAGTCTGGGTTGTTTTTTGAATGTAATAGTTTTTTTTTAAAGAATGAAACAAAGATTGCATTTGTGTTTTCTTTGCCCCAATTTGTCTGTGATGTCATTTGGAGCAATAGTAGATTATAGTTCATTTCACTTTAATTTTTTTTGTACTGACCTCTGGTCTCTGGCAAAGAACTCTGCTGTGATTTGAGGAATATTTAAGAAAATGGATGAGACTGAGTTGTAAGTAGCTTTCTGTTGGTACTAGTTTGTAGTTTTAAGGTCTAACGTGGGCCTTGATGACCATACAAAAGAGCTTCAGCTGAATAATAGTTTACTTTTAAAAAAAAAAACACTCTGTAAAGAACATGAGATTCTTTTATTTTAATTTCCTATTAACTACTTTTTTCAACAATTGAAAATTTGAATTGAAAAATTCATTGCTGAAGCCTTGAATCATTTTTCCTTGATAGTTTGTGTATATGTTTCTAAGCTTACAGACTAAAGCTAACAATGTTTTCTATCAAGTTTATACCTTGATAATAAATTACATACAACATTTGTGGGGGATGCTGAGAAGTCTTATCTTTTTACCCTGTTAATACAGAACTGGCAGCAGAGAGGAGTATAGTAAGAGAGCCTCATCATAATCCAAGTTATCATGTATTTTCAGACATTCTTTTCTTTAAATAATATCTCCAGAACATAACGATATGCCATGAAAACCTGACTAAATACATCCACTTCTTGATCTGTTCCTTAATCCCGTTTATGTAGGTATGTAGTTTGTTTATGTGTGTGTGTGTGTGTGTGTGTGTGTGCGTGTGTATGATGCTATTGAACTTACCAGGAAGTTCTTATGTCTAAAGACGAAAAGAGACAAGAAGAAAGTTACTAGGTAGATAAAAAGGAATAACTTATTTTTATGGGGGAAAAAAAGGTGTGCAGCTTAGCTTACTGTGCTTCTGATTGCCTTACTATATTGTTTGTTGAGCTGATTATCCTTTTTCCTGGTTTGCCTCTTGGCATCAACATTTGTTAGTTTTTGTTTTGGGGGAGAGGAGATTCAGGTCCTTGCCCTGTCCTGTCTCCTATTAAGAGCCTGTGGTGTTGTGAGTACATTTTGCCTATAGGAGTCAACCCCATCTGCCTTCCACTTCTGAACTGAGCTAAGGGCCTTCAATTCACATCTACAAAGAGTTACCAAGCAGTCTTATGGCCACCAGCCAGTTAGTATGTATGGCAATGGGATATGAGGATGATACTAACATGGGTCAAGCAACGCAGTAGAGCAGATAAAAATGTAAACAAATGTGTAAACAAATAACCACTGCAATGGTGACTGTATCTGTAACTAGGGCCAGATGCCGTTGGCATCAGGGTCAATGACAGTATCTCAGAAGAGGTGAAACAAGACACTCTGGGCAGAGGGAAGAGCTGTGCAAAGTCATAAAATCCTATGAAGTTTTGGTACCTATGAGGTACTAAAAAAGTACGAGTGCAAGAGACCAGATGGGAAGGGAGTAGACTGTGGATGGATCGTAGATCACTTTCTGAAGAGGTCTAAGGAATGTGGATTTTATTCTATAGGTTGGTAATGAGAAACTCTTCAAGTATTTTAAGGAACATAGTTACTGAGGAAAAAGGACTTTGGAGTTATTCAGAATTGAATTCAGATCTTTACTTGCTTCATTTATTTACTAGCTGTGTACACTTGGTTCTGGTGCTTAACATTTCTGAACCTCAGTTTTCACATCGATGAAATGAGGATAACTGGGACTGGAAATACAAAGCTAGAAAAAGCTGGGTGCTGGATTGATCCTTTCAAAACTGAGCATATTACTATCACCTATTCTTTTTTTAATTCTTATTTTCCTGTTTTCTCTATCATTAGTGGCACCTAAGGCAGAAACCTGGAAGTCCTTCTCTGTTATGCCATCCTTACATTCAACCAGTTACCCAATCCAGCTTGTTTTACTTCTTAAGTATTCTTTGGCCTCATCTTCTCACCTCCACCCCTGTTGCCCTTGGTTCAGGGTCTTACCATTCATTTGGAATCTGCAGTAGCTGGCCTCACTTCTTCTTCTAATTCCTTCTCTTTCACCAGAAAGTTCTTATTTTTAAATAGTGACAACCATGTGTTGAGCCCTTGCTAATGGTCAGATGGCATGTTGAAGCTATCCATTGTCTCAGGTTGTTGTAGTGCCCCTGTGGTCTGCTGCTACCTGGGTATTAAGCTGCCTCTTCTGAATGGCTTCTGGCAAAGTACATCAACTGTAGCCTCCCAAAGCTTTTCTCCCCCTGTTGCCTCAGGCCTGCTTCCTTGTTCTTTCTGTTCAGCTGACTAATGACAGATGCCCTGGTCATTCTTTTCATCTACTGTTTGTTGGAATCCAAAGCTATATTGCTTTTCCGTTAACAGTTAACCAGTTTGACCTAGGTAGGTAATACTCATACCAGCCCCCTGTATTTGTATGGGGGTGTGTTACTGCAGTTTTCTGTGCGATTTGAAGTCTTTTTTCCCTAAAGTTTTTTCTTTCACCCCGCCCTTCCTCCCCACCCATCCCACCCCCTCCCCATACACTGCAGGTATCTTTTTACTATTAAATGAATCTATTCCTGTTCTCTAACTTTTTTTGCACTTCCACTCTGATAAGAGGTTGTCCTCTTGTAGGGTGGGGGTGGGAAAAATGCCTTTTTTTTTTTTTTAAACTTTTCTTGTTCTGCCTGTTCTTATCTACTATGTGACTATTTAAAAACTCCCATTGCCGTCGAGTCGATTCCGACTCACAACAACCCTGTAGGACAGAGTAGAACTGCTCCACAGAGTTTCCAAGGACTACCTGGTGGATTCAAACTACCGACCTTTCGGTGAGCAGCGGTAGCGCTTAACCGCGACGCCACCAGGGTTTCCATCTGACTGTTCCTATGGAGCACACATGGGGTTGCCATGAGTTGGAATGACTCAATGGCAAGTAACAACAACCAACATCCCAGAACATAGGATGCACTTTGACGTGTAGTTTGTAGATTTCAAGTGTCTGAATCCCACTACTTAGCACAATGCTTTACTCCTCTAAAAGTACACTTTGTCACATATGTCTTCACCATTACACAGGCAGTAAGTTCCCTATTCTGCTTTTCTTCTCCTTAAATAACCGTTGGGAGTTGAGAAGAGCATTGACTCACCTATTTGTGTTTTGTTTTTGATGCTCTAGGTCAGGATGGCTTACTGGTTGGCTTCCCACGTGGTGCCCTACGTCTACATCACACCTTAGAGAAGCTGAAGAGAAAATTTTAAAATGTAAGGTTTTCTTCTTGTAAGTTACCTGAGCTATCTACTAAAATAGGTCTGATATATTGTATTACCCTGAAACTAGAGATAAGATTTTGTGGTGTGTTAGTTGTTGGCAGAGTAAATTTTTCCTCTTCCCATGATATCAGCAAGTACAAAAATGTGTGGGGCAGTGGTTCTCAAACATTTTGGTCTTGGGGCCCTTTATACTCTTAGTGAGGATGCCAAAGAACTTTGTTTATGCGTTATAGCTATCAGTATTTGCCATATTAGACATTAAAACTGAATATATGAAAAATATTCTAATTTATTCATTTATTTTTAAAATAACGGTAATCCATTACAGGTTAAAATAAATAAACATATTTATAAAAAATAGCTTTTCCAAATAAAAATCTAGTGAGAAGAATGGTGTTGTTTCATGTTTGCAAATCTCTCTAATGTCCGGCTTAATGTATGAGAGCTGGATTCTCTAATCTGCTTCTGTGTTCAGTCTGTTAGGTAATTACATATGTGGTCTCTGGAAAACTCCACTGTACACACATGAGAGAATGAGAGTGAAAAAGGCAAATAAAGTCTTTGTATTCTTATGAAAACAGCTTTGACCTTTTGGACCTCCTGAAGGGTCCCAGGGGCCCCCAAATGGTCCTGAGACGATACCTTGGTAATAGGTGACCCTCAGTGTTCCAGAGCGGGTTGGTCCTTGCCACTGCGTCCGGTGCTGAAAGAGGCTGTGCCTTGTGTAGTGGAACAAACACTGAACTGGAATGAGGCAACCTGGGCCTAGGCCCAGATCTGCAACCAGGTGGCTACAGGATCTTAGCCAAGTTGCTTTTTTTAGCTGCAGTTTTCTTAACCTGTAAAATGAGGGAGTAGGAGGTTCCCTAGTGGCGCAGAGGTTATGCAATCAGCCATTAACCAAAAGGAGAGTAGTTCAAACCCACCTGTGGCTCCGCGGGAGAGAGACCTGATGATCTGCTTCCATAAAGATTACAGCCTAGAAAACAGTATGGGGTGGTTATACGCTGTCACATGGGATCGCCATGAGTCAGAATTGACTCAACAGCACACAACCACTACAACAACAGCATGTTCCTTACTTAGAATTCCTTCCGGTACTGACATTCTAGGATTCCTTAAGTCTACATTTAAAGTGCTGTGGAAACCTTTTTTCATTTCTCAGGAACAGTGGTACCTAAGTGTATTTCCAGGTATTCGTGGATATACTTTAAAGCAGTGGTGTTTATTGTGCAATTTTGTCACGCTGAAACAGTTTAGAGGAGTATATTAAGTCGTGTAGTTCACATACATGATCGTGACGCATGTATATGTTGCAGATGTGTGTCCACTTCTGTTTTCTCCAGCTTTACATGAGGTAATTGAGTTGAGAATTAGATCCATTTGAGATTTCATTCTCTTTACCACAAATGAATTTTTTTATTTGTACATTTGTACAAGTCAGGAGTAAGTGACCTGAACTGGCTATATCCAGTGGAAGGAAAAATTAGCCATCTTACAGGGATTTTTAACATGAAAATGAATTTCTTCTTACTCCATATACTTGGGTAATCCTGTTCTTTACAAAGCTCAGAAAGCTGTTATTGTGGTTTACCCAAATTAAAAAAAAAAAAAATCTTGTGAGGAGATAAAAATGGGTGGTAGATACCCAATTCATATTACTAAGCATGTTGATTCACTACTGAGTAAGAGTATTAACCTGCCAGATTCTGTGGATGCCAGTAGAGTGAGAGTTGGCACCTACTTCAGTATCAGACATGAAAGCCAATTAATGCAGTGGGATAAACTCTCTAGTAAACATTACATATGGTTTTTATGGGAATATGAAGTTCTGTGTTCAAAATACTGAAGTGGCTTGGCTTGACACTAATGCTGGATCACTTCCTTTTCTAAACTGGTGGCATTTCCTCCACTTAGGGGCACGAACTTTGTTAATATTCTGAATGAATGCTGGGTTTCCTCTTTGCTGCCATTATCTGGATCCAAAACCTGAGGTTACGTCTTTAGTTAAAGGGCGAAAACTGGCTCTCCTGTGTTTTGTCCATTGCAGATGATATGCGCAGATAATTCATGAGTACATCTAAAGTGTAGCTATTCGGATGTGATAATTTAATGTAAATTAATTTCAAATTAGTTTCATCTTTAGTCAATTTTATTTTATTTTGAGGAGTTTAAAATATTTAGTCCAACAAAATTGAAGACAGGTAAGAGTTTTTGTCTACAAAATTGTAATCATTTGCAATTTCTGGGGAAATTTTGGGATTTGGAACTTGGGTTACCTGGCGCCTCATGCTGAGGAGTTTCTACCATGTCCTGCCGACATTTTACTGCTAAACTTTGAAGTGACTTAAGATTTCAATTACATGTTTAATACATATACCATTAATCCTTTCCTAAATTCATGATTATTTTTTAGGGAAAAATGTTTCCTTCCAGTCTGATTTCAGTCTTCAGTGTGTAGCCTGTCAAGTGTTCTCCAAATTCAAGGTGTCTATTTTTTATCTGCAAAGCCAGGGGGGACCTTACAGTAATGGATGTAGCAACCGCTAAGTTCCTCTCTAGTTCTTGGCATATATTGCCTCCATTTGATAGGTGTGGAAAGAAGTCCAAGGAGGTACCATGACTTGCCAAAAGACCTTGGCCATAGGAGGTACTTCCCACTGAGATGTATAACATGATGATTAAGAATTACTTGATTCAATAAAAAAGTACTTTTTTAAAATGGCTGATATAAATTAATAAAGGCGATGGTTTCTCGATGATTAATTTTTTATTTCTCTGACAATACTCCACTTCTGAGGAGTAGAGAAGCTAAACAGAATTTCTCTTTTATGTTTTCATTAGGTGTTCCCTGCACATACAAAAAAGAACCTGTTTATATATCTAATGGAAATAAAATATGGACACTGAAATTATCCTGTAATATTCCAAATAAAATACCACTTGTCCTCCTTCATGGTTTTGGAGGAGGACTTGGACTCTGGGCGCTAAATTTTGAAGATCTTTCTGCCAATAGGCCCGTCTATGCATTTGACCTATTGGGCTTTGGACGAAGTAGTAGACCCAGGTTTGACAGTGATGCAGAAGAAGCAGAGAATCAGTTTGTGGAATCCATTGAAGAGTGGAGATGTGCCCTAGGATTGGACAAAGTGATTTTGCTTGGACACAACCTGGGTGGGTTCTTGGCTGCTGCTTACTCACTAAAGTACCCATCAAGGTAAGTGTTGGTGACAGAAAAGAGAGGGATTTTAAATATGGCATCACCTACTAGTCTCTAGTTCCATCTTTGGAGGCTATTGGTGTCTGAGCCTTACAAAACAGACACGGTCTCTTAAAGGACGCTGTAGACCAAATGGCCACAACTGATGGCCAACTTAGTGGCTGAAATAATGACGTTGAATTTTTCTATTACACATGCTTGGGGAGAAGTTGAGAAAGGACTTCCTATTTTTTAAATTGAGAATGTAAAATTTAAACCACAAGTAAAAATTGTAGTGGTGCTATTTATTGTTGTTATTATCATTAAACTCGTGGATCCAGCAGGCTTTTCCTAACTTCTTCTAAGTTCTAGTAAGCTATTTTGGGAAACAGGGTTAGGAATTAGATGAGCCAGGTGCTGGGGCTGTCTTTGTGACTTAGAGCAAGATTACTCAACCTCTAAGCTTTAGTTTCCTCATCTCTCCAGAAGACATACCCACTTTGTTGTTGTTAGGTACTGATGAGTCAGTGTTGACTCAAGAGAGACCTTATGTACAACAGACAAAACACTGCCTGGTCCTGTGTCGTCCTCACAGTCGTTGCTATGTTCAAGCTCATTGTTCAGCCACTGTGTCAGTCCATCTCATTGAGGGTCTTCCTCTTTTTCAGTGATCTCTACTTTACCACGCATGATATCCTTCTCCAGGGACTGGTCCTTCCCGATAACATGTCCAAAGCAGGTGAAATGAAGTCTTGTCATCCTCCCTTCTGTGGACCATTCTGGCTGTGCTTCTTCCAAGACACATTTGTTCATTCTTGTGGCAGCCCGTGGTATATACAATATTCTTCGTTAACATCATAATTCAAAGGCATCAATTCTTCAGTCTTCCTCATTCACTGTCCAGCTTTCATATGCATATGAGGTGATTGAAAATACCATAGCTTGGGTTAGGTGCACTTTAGTCCTCAAAGTGACATCTTTGCTTTTTAACACTTTAGAGAGGTCTTTTGCAGCAGATTTGCCCAATGCAATGCATCTTTTGATTTCTTGAGTCTTGCTTCCATGGGCGTTGACTGTGGATCCAAGTAAGACAAACTTCTTGAAAACTACAGTATTTTCACCATTTATCATGGTGTTGCATATTGGTCTGGTTGTGAGGATTTTTGCTTTCTTTATGTTCAGGTATAATCCATACTGAAGGCTGTAGTCTTTGATCTTCATCAGTAAGTGCTTCAAGTTCTCTTCACTTTCAGCAGGCAAGGTTGTGTCATCCGCATCACAGGTTGTTAATGAATCTTTCTCCAACCCTGATTCCACATTCTTCTTCATGTAGTCCAGCTTCTTGGGTTATTTGCTCAGCATACAGACTGAATTAAGTATGGTGAAAGGATACAACCCTGATGCACACCTTTCCTGATTTTAGACCACGCAGTTGCCCTTGTTCTGTTCCAGCCATTGCCTCCTGGTCTATGTACAGGTTACATATGAGCACAATTAAGTGCTCTGGCATTCCCACTCTTTGCAATGTTATCCATAATTTTTTATGATCCACACAGTCAAATGCCTTTGCGTAGTCGCTAAAACACAGGTAAACATCTTTCTGGTATTCTCTGCTTTCAGTCAACACCCATACGACATCAGCAATGATCAGCCCTTGTTCCGCATCCTTTTCTGAATCTGGCTGGAATTTCTGGCAGTTGCCTGTTCATGTACTGCCGCGCTGCAAACATTTTTTAATTTTCTTCAGCAAATTTTTACTTTTATGTAATATTAATGATATTGATCGATAATTTTCACATTCTTTTGGATCACCTTTCTTTGGAATAGGCATAAATACAGATCTCTTCCAGTTGGTTGGCCAGGTAGCTGGGCAACTCCAGCATTGCATCCATTAGTTGAAACATCTCAGTTGGTATTTCGTCAGTTCCTGGAACCATGTTTTTTGCCAGTGCCTTCACTGCAGCTTGGACTTCTTCCTTCAATACCATCGGTTCTTGATCATATACTACCTCCTGAAATGGTGGAACCTTGACCAGTTCTTTTTGGTACAGTGACTCTGTGTATTCCTTCCATCTTACTTTGATGTTTCCTGCGTTGCTTAATATTTTCCCCATTGTATCCTTTGTCGATAATGCAGCTTGAGGCTTGAATATTTTTTTCCAATTCTTTCAGCCTGAGAAATGCCGAGGGTGTTATTCCCTTTTTGTCTTCTAAATCCAGGTCATTGCACATTTCATTATAACACTTTGTCTTTTCGAGCTGCCCTTTGAAATCTTCTGTTTTACTTTTACTTCATCGTTTCCTTTTACTTCATCATTTTTTCCATTCATTTTAGCTACTCTATGTTTAAGAGCAAGTTTCAGAGTCTCTTCTGACATCCATTTGGTCTTTTCCTTCTTTCTCGTCTTTTTAATGACATTTTACTTTCTTCGTGTATGACATCCTTGATGTGACCCCACAACTCATCTGGTCTTCAGTCATTAGTGTTCAGTGCCTCAGATCTATCCTCGAGATGGTCTCTAAATTCAGGTGGGATATACTCAGGGTCATACTTCGGCTCTCGCGGACTGTTTTAATTTTCCTCAGCTTCACTTGAACTTGCATATGACCAATTGTTGGTCTGTTCCGAAGTCAGCCCCTGGCCTTGTTCTGACTGATGCTATCAAGCTTCTCCACCTTCTCTTTCTACAAATGTAGTCGATTTGATTCTTGTGTATTCTGTCTGGTGAGGTCCACGTAAATAGTCACTGTATATTGTTGAAAAAAATGTATTTCCAATGAACAGGTCGCTGGTCTTGCAAAATCTATTGTGATCTCCAGCATCATTTTTATCACCAAAGCCATGTTTTCCAACTAGTGATCCTTCTTTGTTTCCAACAGTCACATTCCAATCACCAGTGATTTATCAGTACATCTTGATTGCATACTTGACCAATTTCAGACTGCAGAAGTTGGTAAAAATCTTCAGTTTCTTCATCTTTGGCGTTAGTGGTTGGTTTGTAAATTTGAATGATAGTTGTGTTAACTTGTCTTCTTGTCGGCATGTGAATATTATCTTATCACTAACAGTGTAGTACTTCAGAATAGATCTTCAAGTGTTCTTTTTGACAGTGAATATGACACCATTCATCTTCAATTTGTCATTCCCAGCATAGTAGAACATATGATTGTCTGGTACAAAATGACAATTCCAGTCCAGGAATTGATGGAATACCATTTGAGGTGTTTCAACAAACAGATGCAGTGCTGGAAGTGCTCACTCATGTATGCTAGAAATTTGGAAGAAAGCTACCTGGCCAAGCGACTAAAAGAGATCCATATTTGTACCTATTTCAAAGAAAGGTGATACAAAAGAATGTGAAAGTTATTGATTAGTATTATCACATGCAAGTAAAATTTTGCTGAGGATAATTAAAAAACATTTGCTGCAGTACATGGACAGAGAACTGCCAGAAATTCGAGCTGGATTCAAAAGAGGAAATGCAACAAGGGTTAATCATTTCTGATGGGTGTTGGCTGAAAGCAGAGAATACCAGAAAGATGTTTACCTGTGTTTTAGTTATTTGCCTGGGTGGATCATAACAAATTATGGATAACATTGCAAAGAATGGGAATTCCAGAACACTTGATTGTGCTCATGAGGACCCTGTACATAGATCAAGAGGCAGTGGCTCGAACAGAACAAGGGGAAACTGTGGTTTAAAATCAGGAAAGGTGTGAGTCAGGGTTATGTCCTTTCACCGTACTTAATTCAGTCTGTATGCTGAGCAAATAACCCAAGAAGCTGGGCTATATGAAGAAGAATGCAGCATCAGGATTGGAGGAAGACTCATTAACAACCTGTGATATCAGATGACACAACCTTGCTTGCTGAAAGTGAAGAGAACTTGAAGCACTTACTGATGAACATCAAAGACTGCACCCCTCAGTATGGATTACATCTGAGCGTAAACAAAAATCCTCACAACTGGACCAATAAGCAACACCATGATAAATGGTGAAAATATTGTAATTTTCAAGGATTTCATCTTACTTGGATCAACAGTCAATGCCCACAGAAGCAAGACTCAAGAAATCAAAAGATGCGTTGCATTGGGCAAATCTGCTGCAAAAGACCTCTCTAAAGTATTAAAAAGCAAAGATGTCACTTTGAGGACAAAGGTGCCCATGACCCAAGCTATGGTATTTTCAGTTGCTTCATATGCATATGAAAGCTGGACAGTGAATGAGGAAGAGTGAAGAAAAATTGATGCCTTTGAATTATGATGTTGATGAAGAACATTGTATATACCAAGGAATGGCACAAGAATGAACAAATGTGTCTTGGAAGTACAGCCAGAATTGTCCACAGAAGGGAGGACGATGAGACTTCATTTCACGTACTTTGGACGTGTTATCAGGAGGGACCAGTCCCTGGAGAAGGATATCATGCTTGGTAAAGTAGTAAGTAGTTGGTTAGTGAAAAAGTCGAAGTCCTTCAATGGGATAGATTAACACAGTGGCTGCAACAATGGGCTTGAATATAGCAATGATTGTGTGGATGGAGGAGAACCAGGCAATGTTTCTTTCTGTTGTGTATGTGGTTGCTATGAGTTGGAGCTGACTCTATGGCACCTAACAAGAACAAGAGTATGTATAACAGAGTTTCGATTATACTATACCTCCTCTTTATAGAGCCGTTTTCAAAGTTATTGAGTTAATGAGTGTTTGTTTCAGCATCTTTCTCGACAGTATTCTCCTTTCTTTACCTTGTTTTCTTGTGCTCCTTCCTGTAATTTATATTAGTACTCTGAAGGGAGGTCACATTGGAGTGTTAATGCAGAAGAAAAGCTCATCTTTGTTTTATTCATCTTTTGGAAACAAAGAAACAAACAAATATCAATGTTTTTGTGTTGTCAACGCATTTTTCCATTGGATTACTTTTTCAGTCAAAAACTGCAACCGTTGAGGCATGTGAATGAGATAGGATGATGAAGGTCATTTTCACAGTTCATGAATGTATCTCTGAGGCTGCCCCTTGCACAGCTCCAGGTGTGCTGCTGGCACAGAATGTTACATGCTAAGTGGTAGCCCCGTGTTATCTGAAGTTTTCTTCCCCTGGAACAGCCAACTTTTTCACTGTGATGCTGTATCTAAACTTCAGTGTTTACACCTGGTTTTCTGGAGAGTTCATAGTCCTGTGTGTGGTAGACAGAAACAGCCTTGTCAACTGGTAGACTTGCTCTTCTCAACAGAAACCCAAATTTTCTTCTCCAAGTCAGCTTTTGGATTGCTTTGTTTTATTGTATCCTGCTGCCAGTGAGAAACTCCTAGCTGTGTTTCTGAGGAAAGAAAGAGAAGGAAGCAGACACTTTCCTCGTACAAGACAACAGGGCTGTTTGTGGGAGTTGGGCCTCCTTTATTTCTTGTTGTTGTTAGCTGCCGTCAAGTTAGCTCCTGACTCATAGTGACCCTGCGTACAATGGAACAAAACAGGGCCTGGTCCTGTGCCCTCCCCATGTTCGATTGTGGATTGGATTGTTGTAATCCCCATAGAGTTTTCACTGGCTGGTTTTTGGCCTTTTTTCCTAGTCCATATTAGTCTAGAAGCTCTGCTGAGACCTACTCAGCATCATAGCAGCATGCAGGCCTCCACCGAGAGACAGGTGTTGGTTGCGCCTGAGGTTCCTTGCCCAGGAGTCAAACTGGGGCTCCCTGCATGGAAGGTGAGGATTCCTACCACTGAACCACCACTGCCCTCTCTTGTTTCTTATCTGATGTTTTTTTGCCCTCCCTGTTTTGATGTTTTATCTCCCAAAGATATGGCATGAGACTCTCTGAGCTAGACCATGAATCCCTGGTCATGAGACCTGGTAAGTCTTAGAATCCTCATACTTCATGCTTATCTACCAATTAGGTCATTGGTGAGATTCTCGTTTGCACTTGTGAAGTGCTCCAAAGAAAGAGGGTTTCAGAGATTCAGAAGGGAATTACTGCCTTAAAACCATCTGCAACTGATCAAGGAGATGGCTCAGGACTGGGCAGAGTTTCATTCTGTTGCACATGGGGTCGCCTTGAGTCAGGAGCTGACTCAGTGATAGCTAACAACGACTACAGAGAATTGCAGCTTATTTTAATTGACATGTGGACAGAACAAGTATCTAAAGCAAAGCCAATGATCCCTGCATTAGACTACATTTTAAAAAATGATTTGTGAATGTTTGTGCCCAATGCTAGAAATAAAACTAGAGCATACTGTCAGGACCAAGAACCTCTAAGTATCAGCAGTAGATGAATATAAAAATGCTTGAAATAATTAGCATGTTTAAAATGCCATCAGATATTGAGTGGAACTCTACAGAGTGTTGAGTATTCAAGCCAATATTCTATGTACATAAAACTTATGTTATTAAACACAAGTTAATTACAAAATAATAAGATTTTCTGGATTTTCAGATATCTCAAATCAGAACTGAAGTCTGGTTAGCCAGAACACCAACCCTAGCACGTAGTGGGTGCCCAGTAAACATTTCTTGAATAGGTTAATCTGAAAAAGATCATTGTAAGCTAAATTCACCCTTGGCTTTTTATGTGTTCTTTTCTGTTTTCTCTTTTTTTGTTTTGCATAAAAGCATCAAGAAATAGGGTCTGGTCATGTTGTACCTTTTTAATTTCTTTTTTTTAAATAATTTTTATTGTGCTTTAAGTGAGAGTTTACAGATCAAGTCAGTCTATCACATATAGGCTTATATACACCTTACTACATACTCCCATTTACTCTCCCCCTAATGAGTCAGCCCGCTCCCTCCTTCCAGTCTCTCCTTTTGTGACCGTTCTGCCAGTTTCAAACCCTCTCTACCCTCCCATCTCCCCTCCAGACAGGAGATGCCAACACAGTCTCAAGTGTCCACCTGATACAAGTAGCTCACTCTTCATCAGCATCTCTCTCCAACCCATTGTCCAGTCCCTTCCGTGTCTGATGAGTTGTCTTCAGGAATGGTTCCTGTCCTGGGCCAACAGAAGGTTTGGGGACCATGACCGCCGGGATTCTTTAGTCTCAGTCAGACCACTAAGTCTGGTCTTTTTATGAGAATTTGGGGTCTGCATCCCACTGTTCTCCTGCTCCCTCAGGGGTACTCTGTTGTGCTCCCTGTCAGGGCAGTCATCTGTTGTGGCCAGGCACCATCTAGTTCTTCTGGTCTCAGGATGATGTGAGTCTCTAGTTCATGTGGCCCTTTCTGTCTCTTGGGCTCATAGTTACCGTGTGACCTTGGTATTCTTCATTCTTTGATCCAGGTGGGTTGAGACCAATTGATGCATCTTAGATGGCCGCTTGTTAGCATATAAGACCCCAGACGCCACACTTCAAAGTGGGATGCAGAATGTTTTCATAGTAGAATTTATTTTGCCAATTGACTTAGCAGTCCCCTTAAGCCATAGTCCCCAAACCCCCGCCCTTGCTCCGCTGACCTTCGAAGCATTCAGTTTATCCTAGAAACTTCTTTGCTTTTGGTCCAGTCCAATTGAGCTGACCTTCCCTGTATTGAGTATTGTCCTTCCTTTCACCTAAAGTAGTTCTCATCTACTAACTAATCAGTAAATAACCCTCTCCCACCCTCCCTCCCTGCCCTCTCTCGTAACCACAAAAGTATGTGTTCTTGTCAGTTTATACTGTTTCTCAAGATCTTATAATACTGGTCTTACACAATATTTGTCCTTTTGCATCTGACTAATTTCACTCAGCATAATGCCTTCCAGGTTCCTCCACGTTATGAAGTGTTTCACAGATTCCTCACTGTTGTTTATCGATGCATAGTATTCCATTGTGTGAATATAACATAAGTTATTTAACCATTCATCCGTTGATGGACACCGTGGTTGCTTCCAGCTTTTTGCTATTGTAAACAGTCCTGCAGTAAACATGGGTGTGCATATATCTGTTCATGTAAAGGCTCTTATTTCTCTAGGGTATATTCCGAGGAGTGGGATTTCTGGGTTGTATGGTAGTTCCATTTCTACCTTTTTAAGAAAACGCCAGATAGGTTTCCAAAGTGGTTGTACCATTTTACATTCCCACCAGCAGTGTATAAGAGTTCCAATCTCTCCGCAGCCTCTCCAACATTTATTATTTTGTGTTTTTTGGATTAATGCCAGCCTTGTTGGAGTGAGATGGAATCTCATCTTAGTTTTAATTTGCATTTCTCAAACGGCTAATGATGGAGAGCATTTTCTCATGTATCTGTTAGCTGCCTGAATATCTTCTTTAGTGAAGTGTGTGTTCATATCCTTTGCCCACTTTTTGATTGGGTTGTTTGTCTTTTTGTGGTTGAGTTTTAACAGAATCATGTAGATTTTAGAGATCAGGCGCTGATCGGAGATGTCATAGCTGGAAATTTTTTCCCAATCTGTAGGTGGTCTTTTTACTCTTTTGGTGAAGTCTTTAGATGAGCATAGGTGTTTGATTTTTAGGAGCTCCCTGTTATCTGGTTTCTCTTTGTCATTTTTAGTAATGTTTTGTATTCTGTTTATGCCTTGTATTAGGGCTGCTAACGTTGTCCCTATTTTTTCTTCCATGATCTTTATCGTTTTAGTCTTTATGTTTAGGTCTTTGATCCACTTGGAGTTAGTTTTTGTGTATGGTGTGAGGTATGGGCCCTGTTTAATTTTTTTGCAAATGGATATCCAGTTATGCCAGCACCATTTGTTAAAAAGACTATCTTTTCCCCAATTAACTGACACTGGGCCTTTGTCAAATATCAGCTGCTCATATGTGGATGGATTTATATCTGGGTTCTCAATTCTGTTCCATTGGTCTATGTGCCTGTTGTTGTACCAGTACTAGGCTGTTTTGACTACTGTGGCTGTATAATAGGTTCTAAAATCAGGTAGAGGGAGGCCTCCCGCTTTCTTCTTCTTTTTCAATAATGCTTTGCTTATCCAGGGCTTCTTTCCCTTCCATATGAACTTGATGATTTGTTTCTCCATCACTTTAAAAAATGTCATTGGAATTTGGATCGGAAGTGCATTGTATGTATAGATGGCTTTTGGTAGAATAGACATTTTTCCTATGTTAAGTCTTCCTATCCATGAGCAAGGTATGTTTTTCCACTTATGTAGGTCACTTTTAGTTTCCTGCACTAGTACTTTGTAGTTTTCTTTGCATAGGTCTTTTACATCTTTGGTAAGATTTATTCCTAAGTATTTTATCTTCTTGGGGGCTACTGTGAATGGTATTGATTTGGTGATTTCCTCTTCAATGTTCTTTTTGTTGATGTAGAGGAATCCCAGTGATTTTTGTATGTTTATCTTATAACCTGAGACTCTGCCGAACTCTTCTATTAGTTTCAGTAGTTTTCTGGAGGATTCCTTAAGGTTTTTTGTGTATAAGATCATGTCATCTGCAAATAGAGATAATTTTTTACTTCTTCCTTGCCAATCCGAATGCCCTTTATTTCTTTATCTAGCCTAATTGCTCTGGCTAAGACCTCTAGCACAGTATTGAATAAGAGCGGTGATAAAGGGCATCCTTGTCTGGTTCCCGTTCTCAAGGGAAATGCTTTCAGGCTCTCTCCATTTAGAGTGATGTTGGCTGTTGGCTTTGTGTAGATGCCCTTTATTATGTTGAGGA
This sequence comes from Elephas maximus indicus, assembly GCF_024166365.1. Lineage (NCBI taxonomy): Eukaryota > Metazoa > Chordata > Mammalia > Proboscidea > Elephantidae > Elephas > Elephas maximus. The sequence continues at coordinate 48,158,293 of NC_064838.1, forward strand.
ATTTTCCTTCAATTCCTATTTTGCTGAGAGTTTTTATCGTGAATGGGTGTTGAACTTTGTCAAATGCCTTTTCTGCATCAATTGATAAGATCATGTGGTTTTTGTCTTTTGTTTCATTTATATTGTGGATTACATTAGTATTATTATTAATATTTCTAATATTAAAGCAAAACCTTGCATACCTGGTATAAATCCCACTTGGTCGTGGTGGATTATTTTTTTGATATTTTGTTGAATTCTATTGGCTAGAATTTTGTTGAGGATTTTTACGTCTATGTTCATGAAGGATATAGGTCTGTAATTTTCTCTTTTTGTGGTGTCTTTACCTGGTTTTGGTATCAGGGATATGGTAGCTTCATAGAATGAGTTAGGTAGTATTCCATCATTTTCTATGCTTTGAAGTACCTTTAGTAGTAGTGGTGTTAACTCTTCTCTGAACGTTTGGTAGAACTCTGCAGTGAAGCCGTCCCGGCCAGGGCTTTTTTTGTTGGGAGTTTTTGGATTACCTTTTCAATCTCTTTTTTTGTTTTGGGTCTATTTAGTTGTTCTACTTCTGATTGTGTTAGTTTAGGTAGGTGGTGTTTTTCTAGGAATTCATCCATTTCTTCTAGGTTTGCAAATTTGTTAGGGTACAATTTTTCGTAATAATCTGATACGATTCTTTTAATTTCAGTTGGGTCTGTTGTGATATGGCCCATCTTGTTTCTTATTCGGGTTATTTGTTTCCTTTCCTGTATTTCTTCAGTCAGTGTAGCCAATGGTTTATCAATTTTGTTAATTTTTTCAAAGAACCAGCTTTTGGCTTTGTTAATTCTTTCAATTGTTTTTCTGTTCTCTAATTCATTTAGTTCAGCTCTAATTTTTATGATTTGTTTTCTTCTGGTGCCTGATGGATTCTTTTGTTGCTCAGTTTCTATTTGTTCAAGTTGTAGGGACAGTTCTCTGATTTTGACTCTTTCTTCTTTATGTATGTGCACATTTATCGATACAAATTGACCTCTGGGCACTGCGCTTGCTGTGTCCCAGAGGTTTTGATAGGAAGTGTTTTCATTCTTGCTGTATTCTATGAATTTCTTTATTCCCTCCTTAATGTCTTCTATAACCCAGTCTTTTTTGAGCAGGGTATTGCTCAGTTTCCAAGTATTTGATTTCTTTTCCCTGAGTTTTCTCTTATTGATTTCTAGTTTTATGGCCTTGTAGTTTGAGAAGATGCTTTGTAATATTTCGATGTTTTGGATTCTGCAAAGGTTTGTTTTATGACCTAATATGTGGTCTATTCTAGAGAATGTTCCATGTGCACTAGGAAAAAAGTATACTTTGCAGCTGTTGGGTGGAATGTTCTGTATAAGTCTATGAGGTCAAGTTGGTTGATTGTAGCAATTAGGTCTTCCGTGTCTCTATCGAGCTTCTTACCGGAAGTCCTATCCTTCTCTGGAAGTGGTATGTTGAAGTCCCCTACTATAATTGTGGAGGTGTCTATCTCACTTTTCAGTTCTGTTAAAGTTTGTTTTATGTATCTTGCAGCCCTGTCATTGGGTGCATAAATATTTAATAGGGTTATATCTTCCTGGCCAATTGTCCCTTTAATCATTATGTAGTGTCCTTCTTATCCTTTGTGGTGGATTTAACTTTAAAGTCTGTTTTGTCAGAAATTAATATTGCTACTCCTGCTCTTTTTTGATTGTTGTTTGCTTGATATATTTTTTTCCATCCTTTGAGTTTTAGTTTGTTTGTGTCTCTAAGTCTAAGGTGTGTCTCTTGTAGGCAGCATATAGACGGATTGTGTTTCTTTATCTAGTGTGAGACTCTCTGTCTCTTTATTGGTGCATTTAGTCCATTTACATTCAGCGTAATTATAGATAAGTATGTGTTTAGTGCTGTCATTTTGATGCCTTTTCATGTGTGTTGTTGACAATTTCATTTTTCCACTTACTTTATCGTGCTGAGACGTTTTTCTTTGTAAATTGTGTATTCCTTATTTTTATAGTAGTTGAATTTATGTTTGCTGAGTTGTTAGGTTTTTTTTTTTTTTTTTGAGTTATGGAATTGTTATACCTCTTTGTGGTTACCTTAATATTTACCCCTATTTTTCTAAGTAAAAACCTAACTTGTATCGTCCTATATCACCTTGTTTTCCTCTCCATATGGCTGTTCTAGGCCTCCCGTATTTAGTCCCTCTTTTTTTTTTTTTTTGATTATTGTGATCTTTTACCTAATGACTTCAATGATTCCCTGTTTTCAACATTTTTTTCTTTTTAAAATTAATCTTAATTTGTTTTTGTGATTTCCCTATTTGAGTTGATATCAGAATGTTCTGTTCTGTGACCTTCTGTTGTGTTGATATCTGATGTTATTGATTTTCTGACCAATTTCCTTTAGTATTTCTTGTAGCTTTGGTTTTTGCAGATTCTCTAAGATTGTGCTTATCTGTAAATGTTCTCATTTCACCTTCGTATTTGAGAGAGAGTTTTGCTGGATATATGATCCTTGGCTGGCAGTTTTTCTCCTTCAGTGCTCTACATATGTCATCCCATTGTCTTCTTGACTGCATGGTTTCTGCTGAGTAGTCTGAACTTATTCTTATTGATTCTCCTTTGTAGGAGACCTTTCTTTTCTCCCTGGCTGCTTTTAAAATTTTCTCTTTCTCTTTGGTTTTGGCAAGTTTGATGATAATATGTCTTGGTGATTTTCTTTTTGGATCAGTCTTATATGGGGTTTGATGAGCATCCTGGATAGATATCCTTTTGTCTTTCATGATGTCAGGGAAGTTTTCTGCCAACAGATCTTCAACTGTTCTCTCTGTATTTTCTGTTATCCCTCCTTGTTCTGGAACTCCAATCACACGCAAGTTATTCTTCTTGATAGAGTCCCACGTGATTCTTAGGGTTCCTTCATTTTTTTTAATTCTTTTATCTGATTTTTCTTCAATATATTGGTGTCAATTGCCTTATCCTCCACCTCCCCCCTCTGCATTCCAGTTGCTCGATTCTGCTCCTCTGACTTCCTATTGAGTTGTCGAATTCTGTAATTTTACTGTTAATCTTTTGGATTTCTGAATGCTGTCTATGGATTCTTGCAGCTTATTAATTTTTCCACTATGTTCTTGAATAATCTTTTTGATTTCTTCAACTGCTTTATCAGTGTGTTCCTTAGCTTTTTCTGTAGATTGCCTTATTTCGTTTTTGAGGTCATCCCTGATGTCTTGAAGCGTTCTGTAATTTATTTTTTTATATTCTTCATCTGGCAATTCCAGGATTGTATCTTCATTTGGGAAAGATTTTGATTCTTTGATTTGGGGAGTTGTAGAAGCAATCACAGTCTGCTTCTTTATGTGGTTCGATATCGACTGCTATCTCCGAGCCATCTATAAGATATTGTAATGATTTATTTTATATTTGCTCACTGAGTCTTATCTTGTTTTGTTTTCTTTCAATATATGTAGATGGGCTACTAGATTGTGCTGTCTTGATTGTTGTTGCCTTTGAATCACTTATATCCTATTACCACCTGGTTTGGGCTATTACCAGAAATATAAGCCTAAGAGTCCATTCACTATTCCTGAGTAGAATCTGATTGTGGGTGACCAAGTGTGTGGTATAGACTGTCGCCTATTCACTTAGAGGAGTAGTGGTGATAGTTGTGTGCACCAGATTCTAGTAGCAGCAGGGGGTCACACTCCGGAGGGGGGAGCAGGATGCTGACAGGCTTCCCCCAAGTGCCAGTGAGGTAGGTGTGTCTCTATTCCTAAAGCACTTTGGTGGGTGGGCTTTGCAGGTGTACCTTAGGCACCCAGTGCATGTACCTCTACAGATTGGTAGGTGTCACTATCCTCAGACCCCTATGGCAGGAGGCTAGGTGGTTTGGGTGGAGCTTCAGCCCTCAGTTCCCCGTTGTGGGTCAGTGAGGGCTCTGTTTAATAGGTAGAGATATCAGACCTGGGAAACTTGTCTTTCCAGTAAACAATTACAGTGCATTACAGTCAGATCACTATCAGAATTGCCTTTGCATTATAATAGCCACCTTGTTGCCTGTAGGGATGAAAGCCCAAGGCTATGGATCTCATATGCTTGGCTGGAGCTGGTTCTGTATTTTCAGTTCAATTTCGGGAAGTCAGGGAAGGATGTTTGGTCCCTGGGTTTTTTGTAGCTGCTTCTCTCAGGCCAGGAGAATGGGTTAGGAAAAGACAGAAACAAAAACAACCGGCAGACGACTTCACTCTCTGGCCCAGGAAATTCCAGTGTTAATGTTGCCACCTGGGAAGTGGGGGGAGGGATCAGATAGTTAGGAGAGAGTAGCACCCAGGAATATAGACAAAGTTACTTATCTTGCTTGGTGATGACTGTTTTATCTGAGATTCCTGAGGAGGGTCGTGTAGCCCGTGTGCGTTGACTGGATCGAGATTGCCCCCGAGGGTCAGGCCCACGTACTGTGCTTGTGCTGTCCCAGAAGCCGTGGTCGGTTTCTCCGCTTCCGGTCCAAAGCCCAGCGCCAAGGTTCCCTGGCTGGGACGCCATACTCCAGGCTCCAAAACCAGTCGCTGCCTCCTGGTGACTTCTCCTCCTGTCAGCCGCGTTGCTGCGCTGCCTGCGTGCACTGGGTGGGCTTCCCCCGAGGTCACTTCAGGGGGCTAAGGCTGCGTCCCATGTTTGTACCATCTCAGGATGCCGTGCTCAGCTCCCCCGCACCCAGTCCAAAGCCTGGCACCGAGGCTTTCTGACTGGGACGCTGGCTCCAGGCTCTGAGAACAGTTGCTGCTTCCGCGTTGTTGCTTGTTACTCTCGTTAGCGGTATCAGCGTGCAGTCTGCTTGTGCTGGCTAAGTCTCTGTCAGTCAGGTCAACTCTTTAGATCTGTGTTTGATGGTCAGGGTTGTAGATTGTCATGTATGCGATCGATTCACTTGTTTTTCCGAGTCTTTGTTGCAAGAGGGATCCGAGGTAGCGTCTACCTAGTCAGCCATCTTGGTCCCGTCCCCCTGTACCTTTTTGATTTCTTTAAGGGAGAAAATAAGTTTCAGTTGTGCAAATATAAACAGGGAAAGATTTCTATCTTATACCTTTTGGACAATTAATTTACATCTTAAGTTAGTGTATCTCATGAAAGCAAGGTACAGTGGAAATGAAGTTGGGTTCATTTTGTATGTGTGTGTGTGTATGTGCATACATGTAATTAAAATATATTACTGAGACTTTCTGCTCACCAAAAAATATATAATTTATTTATATTAATTATGATATAAAATAATGAAATAAAATTAACCTGCTATTTAAACCAGCAACTTTAGTTAAATTAGAAGTATGTTAAATCTGCAAAATAAGATTTTAACGTTTACTCTTTCCTCTTCTTCCCAGTGCGGCACATGTTATAGGAAGACAGGAGTTAACAATCTCTTGGGCCTCCCCTTCCTTCCAGCTCTTCTTTTGCTTTTCAGAATGATTTCTCTTTTCACAGAGAGGAAAGGGATAAGTGAATAAGACTGGCTTTGTTTTTGTGTCAGGAGTATCGTCCTTTTCCTTTAGTGCACGTCTGCCACACCGCCCACGTTTATTGAGATTAGTATTACTGTTCTCATTTTTGTTGCTTTCTTACCTTAAATCTTTTCTGTGTGACCCTGACTGGACAGATTCCTACAGGCTTACATAGGTGACCTGATGTTATGATTAATAGAACTGTTCAGTAGACTCACAAATCTAAACAAGTTACTAGATTACTGGAAGTGTATTTACAATTGTAAAAAAAAACACAAAAAACCAGCTTCTGTCAAGTCAGCTCTGACTCTTGGCGACCCAGTGTGTGTCAGAGTAGAACTGTACTCCAGAACGTTTTCAGTGGCTGATTTTTCAGAAGTAGACCACCAGGCCTTTCCTCCAAGGCACCTCTGGGCGGCCTCGAACTTCCAACCTTTCAGTTAGCACCCAAGTGTGCTAACCGTTGTACCACCCAGGGATTCTCTTATAATTATAGCAAACCTCATGTTAAGTAAGGTTTAGTGTTTGGTGTTTCTTCAAGTTGGCGCTCTTACCAAGCTGATACGATGATTGTCAGGGCCTCTGTCTGTGTAATCTGGAACATTTTACCTGGTCTAGAGAAGCCTCTTGGTGCCACGCACAAAGTTTCTCGTGTGCAATAAGAGAATAGTCGATTTAATATTAACTAAACAATTACAGAACCGCCACCTCTCAATATCTCCAAGTACCATTTTTGTTATGCTATCAAGAGATTAAAATGAATCTTTGAGTTTCAGAAATCTTTTTTTTTTTTCGGTGGGGGAGAGTGGGGTGGTCTCATGGAGACCAAGTAAAATTTGGCTAAATTCCTGCATGCCCTTATGCATTTTTTTGTGTGTCTTTTTTTTCCTAATGGACTTTGAGGGTGCAACTTTTTTCTTTGCCTCCTCAGGTATGACAGATATTATCACCTTTTTTTTCCTCTTAAGTAAAACAGCTTATCTAGAGCTCGTCTTGTTTCTGTGTAGGGAGGAGAAAAAAACAAAACAATACTGTCTTATTTGTTGGGACTTAGAGTCCCAGTCCATACCTTTCTGTCCTTGTATTTTATGGGCGGCTTCATTCTTTCGTTCTTTATTTATTTTTACAGGACAGTTTGAGGAGAAGAAAGAAAATGCCTAGGCTAATGTGCCTGTTTAGGAAGGATTCTTATGATAGCGAACAAATAAAAACTGATCAATTTTTGCCAAATTTTGGAACGTTAGGCCAGCATAAGTGGCTCATCTCTGTGGTCAGGAGACTGCCTCTGTCCGTAAAAGCCATTATGGAGGCTAACTTATGGCAGTGATCCCATCTTCTGCCCAGATTCTTGATACTGATTTTGAACTGAGGATTGAGCATTCGTAATATTTATGTCAAAGTGCCTGGATTAGTCTACCATTGAAATATTAGTGATGATTGAAACGCTTTAACATTATATTTCAGCAGCTTGGTTGTATATAAATAATGTCAAATGACTTAAGGGGCCCTGGTGATGCAATAGTTAAGCGCTCAGCTACTAACTGAAAGGTTGGCAGTTCGAACCCACCCGGCAGCTCTGGGAGAAAGACCTGGTGACCTGCGTCTGTAAAAGATCACAGCCAGGAAAACCCTATGGGGCAGCTCTGCTCTGTCCAATGGGGTCTCTATGAGTCGGAATTGACAGCACCCAACGACAGCAGTAAGAAGTGACTTTGCGTCTTAAGCCATTTCGTTTTCATTCTTCCTCTTTAAAAATAAAATGTCTGAAGAGGTACCTGGGCTCCAGTCACACAATAAACCTCAGCAGTTGTTTTAAGTCTTATCTATCTTTTTAAATTAGATCCTGTTAATCATACCTTACCCTTATGCTTCTGCGTGTCCCTCATTCGTTCGTTCATCCTTCAGATATGTGCTGGGTATGATGCTATGGGCTGGACTTGGTGGAGAGCAATGGGGAACAGCTTACAATGCTTATGGTCTCTGGGAAAAGAGATAGGAATTCAGTAGCCACCCAAGTAACATGAGCACTGTGATGAGTGCTGTGATGAGGTGGGTGGTGCTGTGAGAGCTCTTGATTAGAACCTGACCAAGTCTGAGGATCCAGTAATGGAACTCTGAAGAAGTGCCTCTGGACTGAGGTCTGAACGGGGAGCAGCAGATGGCAGAAAAGCATTCTAAGCAGTGGGAACCAAAATTGCAAAGGCCCTGCACTATGAGGACACCTGGGCCATTCTGGAAAAGCCAGTGGGGCAGGTGGGCAGAGAGGTTATGTGTGGTTAGTAGATGACTCCAAATGGGGACACAGTGCCTCAGTGTTCCTTCTCCCCGCCCCCCCCCAAAAAAGAAAAAATTGTCTTAGTTCATCTCTACTGTCTTACCATGATGTGCAATAATCAGCAATGGCATTTGTAATTTCATTTGTAGATTAATGTGCTGGGTCACAAACCAAAGGGCTACTACTGTGTTTTGGGGCTGCCATTCTGTAAAGCCTCCTTCTTCATCGAGCAATGTCTGATCACCTGTAGGTGAGATGAAAGGGGAGGAGTAGAGTAAGCTGGTGATAATAGCCAAAGATGCCATCTCCTTTCTTTTCATCTGTGTGCCCAGTTCTTCCTTTTAATTTTCCTTCCCTTCTAGACCCAGGCACTCAGGACCCCACACAAAGGCTATCTGTGTTTTATAGGGTTTTTTTTTTTAATAAACTAAGCACAAAGAGACTATAGGCATTTTTATTAACTTTAGAAAGTGTTTAACAAAAAGAGCCATTCCAAGTTACAATAGAGTAGGTTACAACTGGCCTTTATTTCTCTAGTAAGGTTTTCAGATCCTCTTATCTTTTCCCTTTTGACCCCACCTGGTCTGTCTTCTGACTCTGCAGACCTAGGCGGAGCAATCTTTTTTTGTTGTTTTTTTCTTGTGCTTTAGATGAAGGTTTACAGAACAGACTAGCTTCTCATCAAACAGTTAGTACACACGTTGTTCCATGACACCGGTTAACAACCAACCCCACGACATGTCAGCACTCTCCCTTCTCAACCCTGGGTTCGCTATTACCAGCTTTCCTGTTCCCTCTTGCCTTCCAGTCCCTGCCCCAGGGCTGGTACGCCCGTTTAGTCTTGCTTTGTTCCATGGCTCTGTTCAATCTTTGGCTGAGGGGTGGACCTCAGGAATGACCTCATTACTGAGCTGAAAGGGTGTCCAGGGGCCATACTCTCAGATTTTCTCCAGTCTCTGTCAGGCCAACAAGTCTAGGCTTTCTTTTCGAGTTATAATTTTGTTCTACATTTTTCTCTAGCTCTGTCCGGGACCCTCTGTTCTGACCTCTGTCAGAGCAGTCAGTGGTGGTAGCCAGGTAGCATCTAGTTGTACTGGATTCATTCTGGTGGAGGCCGTGGTAGATGTGGTCTATTAGTCCTTTGGACTAATCTTTCCCTTTTATCTTTAGTTTTCTTCATTCTTCGGTGATCCCGAGGGGGTGAGATCAGTAGAGTATCCTAGATGGCTGCTCACAGGCTTTTAAGACCCCAGACGCTGCTCACCAAAGTAGAATGTAGAACATTTTCTTTATAAACTATGTTATGCTAATTAAGCTAGATGTTTCCCAAGACCATGGTCCCCACAACCTAGGCAGAGCAATTCTTGTTGGCCCCTTTTGAAAGGAAGGCTTTTCTACTTGACCTGAAGTTGGAGGTATTTAATTTGATGTTCTCTGGGCTGCCTTATTCTCCCTCCAGTGGCTTGAACCCAATGGGAAATACCTGGGGCCAACTTTAACTTGCCAATGGCTCCTTCATGCACCAATTAGAGCCTTTCTGGTGTCTGATATCAGGAAAAAATGTTGTTTTCCTTTCCTTGTTCCATAGATAAGACCTGTAGACTCCCTTCTGGGTTCTAGGTCTGATTGTTCTTGTTGCATAATTTCTGGCAGGTGGCTGACTTTAAATCTCATAAAGGTCAGGTTTATATACCCTAGTTAGCATTTAGACTCAGCCGTCCCAGTGTGTTGGAGCAGGTGGTGTTTGCTGCTTTGCCCTTTAGACTCTAATCTGCTCACCATCTTTAACCTCAAGACCTACACCGACGACTAAGAGAAGAATGCCCTTTCTGTATTAACACTGGTGGGTTCTTCTCTTGTTCCTGCTCTGCTGGTTCTTGTTTTTCCTGTTGATTGGATCAGTCTCTGACCCTTGACAAAGATGTCTCATGGATGACTCACATATGCTGTCTGGCTAGACTTAAACCTATCCTTTACTCTAGATGTAAACTAACAATCCCCTCAGGCTATCCTCTGTGAAATATTAGAGGGTAGGGACCTGGATTATTATAATACTTTAGATATGCATTAAAACCATGTAACTTCTATCAAGTGAGGAGATGATCTGTTCACCTAGGAGATGAAAAGTTTGACAGGGAACTTGGTCTAGTTCAAGGTTATAATAATCTGTGAGACAAAATCTGTAATCAGGCTTCCTGAAGGATAAAAGTTAAATTACTTGCTGGTCACATGGTTCCAGTCACTCTCTTCCCATGCTTTGTGGAGTAAATTCTGCTCTAGTAGTCTTCCCGGAAACCCTGGTGGTGTAGTGGTTAAGAGCTATGGCCGCTAACCAAAAGGCCAGCAGTTCAAATCCACCAGGCACTCCTTGGAAACTCTATGGGGCAGTTTTGCTCTGTCCTGTAGGGTCTCTATGAGTTGGGATCAACTGGACAGCAACAGGTTTGATCGGTTTTCTTTTTTGTTAGTAGTTCTCGTATTTTTGCTACGATAGCTAGCTAACATTTACTGGGTATTTATGTGGTAACCACCAATCTAAGTGCCTTTCATGGTGTATTTCATTTAAGATCCTCAAAACCAAAAACAAACAATAATTATTTTCTGAGGTCTTTTACATGTAGGGGGAGCAGATGATACACAACTAAAGTTCGGTTTGTTCTAGAGCTTTAAAAGTTATCTTCAAAAATTGTTTTACTATTAACCCTCAGTAGGAATTATATATATAAGCCTGTGGGTATCAGAAACAAAAGTTTTGTGGAATGATACTTGGGTTTCTTATGTGGCATACTTTTCTGTTCCAAACCATACTATTTTATTAAAACAAAGTAGTACTGATTCCCTCAATGGGTTTCACTACCCACAACCCACCAACAGGGTTAATATAAGAAACAGCAATATATTCTCATGTCATCTGGGGGGCCAGAAATACCCAGACTGGACTAAGTCCTGTGCTTACTCTTTGATTATGCTTTATAAAATTTGCATATCTGTATAGATAAGGAATAATAGACATATTAACTCATTTTCCTTGTAGGCATATGGATATTATCCTATCACTGACAGCATTGCATTTCAACATAGATCTTGAAATGTTCTGTGTGATGATGAACGCAATGCCGTTCCTCTTCAACTTGCCATTTCCAGCACAGTAGACCATGTGATTGCCTGATTCAGAACTGCCAATACCAGTCCGTTTCAGCTCACTAATGCCTAGGATATCGATCTTTATGCATTCCATTTCATTTTTGATGACTTCCAATTTTCCTGGATTCATACTTCATACATTCCACATTCCTGTTATTAATGGGTGTTTGCAGCTGTTTCTTCTCATTTTGAGTCTTGCCACATCAGCAAATGAAGGTACCAAAAGCTTGACTCCATCCACATCATTAAGGTCGACTTTACTTTGAGGAGGCAGCTCTTCTCCAGTCATATTTTGAGTGCCTTCCAACCTGAGGGGCACATCTTCCAGAACTATGTCGTACAATGTTCCACTGCTATTCATAAGGTCAGTTTTTTCAGAAGTAGACTACCAGGTCCTGCTTCCTAGTCTGTCTTCATCTGGAAGCTCTGCTGAAACCTGTCCACCAAGGGTGACCCTTCTGGTATTTGAAATACCGGTGGCAAAGCTTCCAGTACCACAGCAACACACAAGCCACCACAGTAGGACAAACTGACAGACATGTGGCCTCAGCATAACGATTGTGAGGATGGTGCAGCACTGGGCACTGTTTTCGTTCTGTTGTTCATAGAACGGCTATGAGTCAGAACTGACTTCATGGCACCTAACAACAACAGCATAGATAAGGACTGAAGGGAAACATGGGAAAGGATAATACTCCAGATGTTTATGGAGCATCTGCTGTGTGCTAGCCTCCATGCTGTGTGCTGAAGGCACAGGACTGAACAACGGTGGGTGCGTTTTCCCCCTTTCAGAAAAAGGGGACATTTGCTCTGGTGTATATACTTTGCATGATTGTTTAAACTGGCATTTCTAACCTAGGAACGATATTTGAAGATACATTTTAAACAAGTCAGGGCAAATGGAGGCAAAAACAAAATAATCGCTTAACTAGGGATAGGTTTGACTCTTCCCTCCTCCAGTTTTCCTTTGTCCATCCTTTTCTTGGGCTAGCAGCTCAGTAAGATCCTGAAACAGACTGGCAAGATCCCTTTACACATTTCTAACAAAAATTTAACACTCTTTTAGGGTAGGATATGTTTTAATAAAGAGTTCATTTTTCTCTTTAGGAGGTAGGTCAGTAGTGAGTTGTACTGGCTGTTCCCTAACATGAATCTGCTGCTACTAGGTGGCTGTCTCATTAACTCTGCTCACACTCCTGGTGCACATCCTCTGTCCTAAATCTCACTGTGGCTGTAGTAAAGGGAATTTAGAAAGGAATCAGAGCATAAGAGATTGTCTCTGCCATGTAGATACATATACAGGTAGTCCCCAACTTACGATGGGTGTCTCTTCTGACAGTTCCATCCTAAGTCGGTTCTGATGTAAGTCGAATGAATACCTCCTTTGTTTTTTAGTTTTTGTTATTACTGCCTTCTATTATCAATATCTTTATAAACCTGATCTTTGACAGTCTGTGAGTGAACATCTGAGAATGATAGCATCAGCCAATCACGTCCTGTAACATTGTGTGTAGTACATATGAAAGATGGTCATAAGTGTGGTGTGTCTGAAACTTGAACATGTTGTAAGTTGGGGACTACCTGTGTGTGTGTGTGTGTGTGTGTGTATGTATTTCTCTCTTTCCATATCTTATTAGCAAATAGTCTTATATAAAGCTTTTAGGCATTAAAACAGCAGTAAGTATATGAAACTCTAACGTTATCACTTGTCTCCACACAGATTCATGGTTATATTCTGTACTTTGGTTAAGTTTTGAGTATGAGATTTGAGAAAGCCTTTAAAGAAGTCTTCTCATTGCTGTGAATTTTAGGATATCGTGTTAGATCTAGCCTAGGAGTGATAGAAGTTAAGCTCCACCTTTATTAATATGTTTATCTTATGTTGCTTAGCCTATTCTTAGGAGAGTCCTCTGCCCAGTGGCTTGTTGACGTCTCTTAGAATACTTCAGTCAGGAAATAGGGGCTTTAGCTCTCATTCTCCATTAACAAGCTGTGTGTCATAGAGCAGGCCGTATAGTGCATCTTGGCCTCCTCCTCATCTGTGATGAAAAATCGAACTGAGTATTCTCCAAGGACCCTGAGAGCTCTGTGCTCTGAAGGTTTGTGTTTCAGAAATACAGTCAGAGGACTTTTTGCTAACTCGTCTTTATCTGTGTTGATGAAAATAATAAGACAGATTTTATATAAGGGATAATAGCCATCTGTGCCCATGTTCTTCTTTCTTTACTCTTCCATTACAGTTATGACTTAGGGACTTTGAAGTCTTTGCCATTTCATCCTTGGGCGATTTTTGCTGATCTTTGTGCCTGTTTTGGTTGCAATTGAATATTATATTGTGTCAGAGGACCTTTTATGCTTTGTTTAGAATCTTTACTGTGTATGAAACCATGATGCACTTATATGGCAGCAGTGTTGATAGTTCTGGTTCTCCCTTATCATGAAGAAGTTTTACTCCATGGAAAAGTAAGTCCATTAGTGGTGTGAAGCAGTTTTTATATAAGTTGGACTGAGATTTTTTTATCTCTTTGGCCAGGAAAGAAGAAAATTGGGAAAGGATTAGGAACAGAAGCTAATGCCAGTACATCATGATTTGTTAGTTAGGGGAGATGTGTTTCTGTTCACCAAATTTCAGAATCCCCAAACTAGGGGTTATTTTTAGTCTTATTACATTTACGTCATGTTTGTGAAAAGTTCCTTTTGAGCCCACCTAAACCCCTGACTTCCTTAAATTTTAAGAATGATTGATTCATAGGTTGTTGTTGTTAGGTGCTGTCGAATCAGTTCCGACTCATAGTGACCCTGTGCACAACAGAACGAAACACTGCCCGTTCCTGAGCCATCCTCACAATTGTTGTTATGCTTGAGCTCACTGTTGCAGCCACTGTGTCAGTCCACCTCGTTGAGGGTCTTCCTCTTTTCCACTGACCCTGTGCTCTGCCAAGCATGATGTCCCTCATATGAGATAATAGTTATTGTTGGGTATCTGAGGCTACTTTATAAGAGTATGATCTGAACCTTTAGTAATTGCTGCAGTGTCAAACTCAAAATACATGGAACCTTTGGATTTTTCTGAGGGGTCAAAGTACTGTATCATCTATCAGAGTGTAGCTTAAACACAACAAACACCCTCTTGTCCTGTCTCTCAAGATGAGTCACTCAGTTATCACGTGCCCTTTTGAACATCTCTTTATTATCCAGATTCAGATATATTGAATAGACTCAACAGCAACAGGTTTGGTTTTTTGGTTACCTATATTAAAAATAAATCCTCTTTCTACCATACCTCTCTCAGATCCCACCAAATTGCAGAGGTTTTGCATAGTAAGAACATGATACAACCTGTCCAACCATTACTCTTCTCTTTAATATGAGAGTTTTTAAAGCTGTTCCATTCTACTTTATAAATGTTGTCAGTCCTTATAGTCTTAGGGTGAATTTATCAAATGAACTTAAATTTGTTCTCTCCCCAACAGGGTTAATCATCTCATTTTAGTGGAGCCTTGGGGTTTCCCTGAGAGACCTGATCTTGCTGATCAAGACAGACCAATTCCTGTTTGGATCAGAGCCTTGGGAGCTGCATTGACTCCCTTTAACCCCCTAGCTGGCCTCAGAATCGCAGGACCCTTTGGTGAGTGCTGATGTCTTGGAGAAGCAAAATGTTTGTAGATTACCAGTAGAGAAGTATTCACTAATATCACCTTTGTTCGTCAAAGTCTGAAAAACCAACCAACTAACAAACACAAAAAACCAAGCCCTTACTTTCTATTCCTCCTCCAATGATAAGTACCAGGCCATACACAAAAATGAACAAAACAGGCTTTTTCTCCTCAGAGTCTTTATATAGCAAATAAAGCAAGTAATTAGAAAGCAGATAAGGAGGGGAATGGTGAGGATGGGATTAGTCATCTTTGAAGATTCTGAAAAAGCCAAGTGAGCAAAGTCTCAGGAAGTGTCTGCTTGCCCAGTGCATGGGGAAAAGAAGTGGAGTTTGTTGACCTGATGGTGAGCATTAAAGAGCAGTTGGCCAATCTAGCTGATGGGTCACAAAGCCTCGACTGTGGGGATAACAGGAATCACCACACTCATCAGTCTGTTCTTTGCCCCGTAATCTCAAAATGTTAAGAAGATAAAGCCATTCTTTTCCACAAAAAATTTGGGGACTGCTGATTTATATTTCCATTCATGTGTTGAGGTACTTGTGTTTAGTCACTGATTTAAGTTCATCTGTCTCTCAGCCCTTGTGCCTTGGCCCTATAACTATGGGGATTTTTGTACCTTGTTGTCAAAGATGCTGATGATCTGGACCTCTACCTTTCCCCCTTATGATTTGTATCAGTTAGGAATGCTTTCAGCTGCAAGTAACTTAATACCTGACTAAGTGGCTTAAACCGTAAAGTCTTTTACTCTTTCCTTAACAAGCAGTCTGGAGGTAGGTGGTTTCAGGGTTGATAGCTAGCTCATCACTGTCAGGGCTCGTGTCTGTGTCTATGACTTTCTTGGCCTTTTTCCTCACGGCTGTAAGATGACTGGCATGAAGCATTATCTCACAAAACAGCACCTTAAGCAAGAAGAAAGGAAAGCATGGAAAGCAGTCTCTCTCCATAATGCTCTCCGTTGTCAGTGAGGAAAACCTTCCCTGGAAGGCTCCAGCAGACATCCATCCCTTTATTTCTGCCAACCCTTAGTCCTTCCATCAGCAAAGAAGAATAAATTTCTCTAACTGACCAATCATGATTTATTCCCAGGGGCTGAGGGAGGAGCCTGCTTTCCTGGGCGCATTGCTGCCTAACTGATATTGTATAAAAGTAGGATTCTGTTAGCAAGAAAAGAAGAGGGGCATGGGGCAAGGGGATGGGAGTGTGGGAATAGCTGTAGATTCTGCATAGACAACTGTAGATTCTGCTCCCCTCTGCCCAGCCCCGGCCCCTCCTTGCCTTCCTTGTTTTGGTGCCATCCCTGCAAAGAGACTTTAGCAATTGGGAGAAGCACAGGGTTGAACTGGTGACCATACTCCCTCAGTGCTCTTATAAATGATATCCTTTCCCTGTCCCCAACCTTCTTCCCCCTCCCTAGTAGAGCCACTGCTTCTTAGGTGCTTGGTCCTGTTCCCTTGATGAAATGTTGAAGAGATTCATTTAGTCCATATGGTGCTGAAATAGAAATGGATTTTATCGGATCACAAAGAGCAACTATGGGAAATACGAAGTTTGAAAAGAAATTAGGGGACAGTGATAGGGGAGAAAGGATACCTACGGGAAGACTTTTAAAGCCACATCCTCTGTCTCCCAGGATTGCTTGCACTTGGCTGGGGTAGGGATGATGCAGAATATCAGCTGTATCATAAAAATTCCTGTTGGAGCTCTGTAATTCCTTCAGAGATAGAAAGGTAGGACCAGGAAAGATGTAAAACCTTACTAAAGTAATGGGTCAGTAGCGGTAGCAGAAAGGAAAACTGACCAATCCCTGGGGCCCCCAGAAGAGGAAAGTGACCAGAAGGTGGCTGCGGCTCCTCCTTCTCTTTCCCTTTAGGGTCCTTGCCCCTGTCTGTCCCCTCAGGGCTGGGGCCTGGGAGCCACCATGGATGGCCTTAGCAGGGAGTGCTGCTGGTGTCCCAAGCAGAACCGCTGAGTTTATTTTCCTACAGCAACAATTACATATCCCAGTTCACTTCATTTAGATGCTGATGGGCTGTAGTTATGGAGGAAATACAAAGTAAAAAGTTAATTTTATTTGTGAGCTACTCTACTCATCTGCCATGTTTAAAAGAATTTATTTTCCCACAGAAACAAGTCTTAGAAAACCAACTTACATGGTTGTAAGCTCTTGAAGCACATCTGTAAGTCAGTGTCCACCACTCGTTAATTCTGACCTTACTCTTTCCTTTGGGGAACTTGAGGAGAGCAGCTTTCAGGGCCTATGCTTTTTTCCATCTAAAATGTGTTTGAATACATGTGTACATGCATACACACGACATTTCATTGCACAGGCAAGCACTAAAACTTTCTTACATCGTCTACTAGTTAATTAGAACTTGAAATATATGTTTTTATTTCATATGAAATAGGTTTAAGTTTAGTGCAACGTTTAAGACCTGATTTCAAGCGGAAGTACTCTTCGATGTTTGAAGATGATACCGTGACAGAATACATCTACCACTGTAATGTACAGACGCCCAGGTAACGTTTACGATTCTAATTTGACGTGTTTGCCTTTTAGACTTTTTGAAACGTGAGTGGTCCAGAAGACGTTATCATTAAATGATTAAATATAAAAGGACAAATGTCTAGTACTTCTTAATACCCTCACCTATTCAGGGAAGACCTACTGTAACATCGTGCTGGGTTCTGATGGGGCTTACAAAAGTAAGACATGCTTTCTTCTCCCAATGTGCTTATGGATAGGCTGAGGGAACAATGGCCTTGGTTATCTCTAGGAGATGATCTGAGCTGAGGGATAAGCAATAATTTCACATTACGGCCACATTTCCCAAACTGGGTATGAATGTTCAACAGAAAGAGGTGCTGGATTAAACAGAAGTAAATGGTTTTCTGTACTGTGCATCATCTTAGAACCTTTATTTTACCAAAGTGCATTAAATCTCTCAGGTGCGTGGGAGATAGTGTACAGCATTTTCTAAGTTCATTCAGCGATTACAAGTTGCTCTTCCACTGAGCAACTCTTAGTATCTGTAGAAGATGGATATAGAAGGTGAAAAGTGAGCAGGATTGGTGGAGGGAGATAGAAGGAATTCTGCATGTATTTTGACAGTGATTAGGAGAGAAAGAAAAGTAGCCAGATGGAGCAAGAGAGCCAATCAAAACTGTTTATTTAAAAGAAAAAAACTATATATATATATATATATGCACACAGACACACACACACGTACATATATATGACTTGAGAATGTTGGGTAGAAAGTACCAGTGGAGAATACAGAGCCTGAAGATAGTGGGGAGCTAGGAGGAGGCTGAAAGACCATGGCCATGGAGTTCCTAAGGAGAACATCAGGAACAGAGTGCAAAGATGAGAGCTCCACTTCTCATGCTTTGTTGTGCAGTGAGATATTGGGGAACTTGTGAAAAATGCAGTTCCTGAGTCCTCAGTCTTAGATTCCGACTTGCAGTTCTCGGCTGCATCTTTAACCAGGGCTTCAGATGGCCCCAGTACAGATGGGGCATGGACCACACTTTAAAAACAAGTGATACCTCATCCTTTCCAGGATTAAGACTTGGGTGAAAGGCTGAGAGGCTAGAAGCAGGGACAGCCTCCCTCAGTTGTTGTTTTTTTCCCCCCTCCCTTTTGGCAGACAATATGTTCACCTATGTTATTAAAAGATCCAGGCCAGAGAAGCTACTGAGGTGGAGCTGTAGCTTTTTTGTTTGTTTGTTTTTAAAATAATTTTTATTGTGATTTAAGTGTAAGTTTACAAATCAAGTCAGTCACACATAAGCCTATATGCACCTTACTACGTACTCCCATTTACTCTCCCCCTAATGAGTCAGGCCGCTCCCTCCCTCCAGTCTCTCCTTTTGAGACCCTTTTGCCAGCTTCTAACCCTCTCTACCCCCGCCCCATCTCCCCTCCAGACAGGAGTTGCCAACACAGTCTCAAGTGTTCACCTGATACAAGTAGCTCACTCTTCATCAGCATCTCTCTCCAACCCATTGTCCAGTCCCTTCCATGTCTGATGAGTTGTCTTCGGGAATGGTTCCTGTCCTGGGCCAACAGGAGGTTTGGGGACCATGACCGCCGGGATTCTTCTAGTATCAGTCAAACCATTAAGTCTGGTCTTTTTATGAGAATTTGGGGTCTGCATCCCACTGTTCTCCTACTCCCTCAGGGATTCTCTGTTGTGCTCCCTGTCAGGGCAGTCATCTGTTGTGGCCGGGCACCATCTAGTTCTTCTGGTCTCAGGATGATGTAAGTCTCTAGTTCATGTGGCCCTTTCTGTCTCGGGGTCATAGTTATCCTGTGACCATGGCGTTCTTCATTCTCCTTTGATCCAGGTGGGTTGAGACCAACTAATGCATCTTAGATGGCCGCTCGTTAGCATTTAAGACCCCAGATGCCACACTTCAGAGTGGAATGCAGAATGTTTTCATAATAGAATTTATTTTGCCCATTGACTTAGAAGTCCCCTTAAGCCATAGTCCCCAAACCCCCGCCCTTGCTTTGCTGACTTTCAAAGCATTCGGTTTATCCCAGAACCTTCTTTGCTTTTGGTCCAGTCCAGTTGAGCTGCCTTTCCCTGTATTGAGTATTGTCCTTCCCTTCACCAAAAGTACTTCTTATCTACTAACTAATCAGTAAATAACCCCCTCCCACCCTTCCTCCCTCCCCCCTCTCATAACCACAAAAGAATGTGTTCTTCTCAGCTTGTACTATTTCTCAAGATCTTATAATAGTGCCCTTATACAATATTTGTCCTTTTGCATCTTGACTAATTTCACTCAGCATAATGCCTTCCAGGTTCCTCCATGTTACGAAATGTTTCACAGGTTCCTCACTGTTCTTTATTGATAGGTAGTATTCCATTGTGTGAATATACTATAATTTTTTAACCATTCATCTGTCGATGGGCACCTTGGTTGCTTCCAGCTTTTTGCTGTTGTAAACAGAGCTGCAATAAACATGGGCGTGCATATATCTGTTCGTGTAAAGGCTCTTATTTCTCTAGGGTATATTCCGAGGAGTGGGATTTCTGGGTTGTATGGTAGTTCTATTTCTAACTTTTTAAGAAAATGCCAGATAGGTTTCCAAAGTGGTTGTACCATTTTACATTCCCACCAGCAGTGTATGAGAGTTCCAATCTCTCCACAGCCTCTCCAACATTTATTATTTTGTGTTTTTTGGATTAATGCCAGCCTTGTTGGAGTGAGATGGAATCTCATCTTATTTTTAATTTGCATTTCTCTAATGGCTAATGATGGAGAGCATTTTCTCATGTATCTGTTAGCTGCCTGAATATCTTCTTTAGTGAAGTGTGTGTTCATATCCTTTGCCCACTTTTTGCTTGGGTTGTTTGTCTTTTTGTGGTTGAGTTTTAACAGTATCGTATAGATTTTAGAGATCAGACGCTGGTCAGAGATGTCATAGCTGAAAATTTTTTCCCAATCTGTAGGTGGTCTTTTTACTCTTTTGGTGAAGTCTTTAGATGAGCATAGGTGTTTGATTTTTAGGAGCTCCCTGTTATCTGGTTTCTCTTCGTCATTTTTAGTAATGTTTTGTATTCTGTTTATGCCTTGTATTAGGGCTGCTAACGTTGTCCCTATTTTTTCTTCCATGATCTTTATCGTTTTAGTCTTTATGTTTAGGTATTCGGTCCACTTGGAGTTAGTTTTTGTGCATGGTGTGAGGTATGGGCCCTGTTTAATTTTTTTGCAAATGGATATCCAGTTATGCCAGCACCATTTGTTAAAAAGACTATCTTTTCCCCAATTAACTGACACTGGGCCTTTGTCAAATATCAGCTGCTCATATGTGGATGGTTTTATATCTGGGTTCTCAATTCTGTTCCATTGGTCTATGTGCCTATTGTTGTACCGGTACTAGGCTGTTTTGACTACTGTGGCTGTATAATAGGTTCTAAGATCAGGTAGAGTGAGGCCTCCCACTTTCTTCTTCTTTTTCAGCAATGCTTTACTTATCCGGGGCTTCTTTCCCTTCCATATGGAGTTGGTGATTTGTTTCTCCATCACATTAAAAAATGTCATTGGAACTAAATGAATTAGAGAACAGAAAAACAATTGAAAGAATTAACAAAGCCAAAAGCTGGTTCTTTGAAAAAATTAACAAAATTGATAAACCATTGGCTAGACTGACTAAAGAAATACAGGAAAGGAAACAAATAACCCGAATAAGAAATGAGAAGGACCACATCACAACAGAACCAAATGAAATTAAAAGAATCATTTCAGATTATTATGAAAAATTGTACTCTAACAAATTTGAAAACCTAGAAGAAATGGATGAATTCCTTGAAAAACACTACCTACCTAAACTAACACATTCAGAAGCAGAACAACTAAATAGACCCATAACAAAAAAAGAGATTGAAACGGTAATCAAAAAACTCCCAACAAAAAAAAGTCCTGGCCCGGACGGCTTCACTGCAGAGTTCTACCAAATTTTCAGAGAAGAGTTAACACCACTACTACTAAAGGTATTCCAAAGCATAGAAAATGACGGAATACTACCCAACTCATTCTATGAAGCCACCATCTCCCTGATACCAAAACCAGGTAAAGACATTACAAAAAAAGAAAATTATAGACCTATATCCCTCATGAACATTGATGCAAAAATCCTCAACAAAATTC
This sequence comes from Elephas maximus indicus, assembly GCF_024166365.1. Taxonomy (NCBI): domain Eukaryota; kingdom Metazoa; phylum Chordata; class Mammalia; order Proboscidea; family Elephantidae; genus Elephas; species Elephas maximus. The sequence goes on from NC_064838.1 coordinate 48,179,498, forward strand.
TAGCCAATAGAATCCAACAACACATCAAAAAAATAATTCACCCTGATCAAGTGGGATTTATACCAGGTATGCAAGGCTGGTTTAATATCAGAAAAACCATTAATGTAATCCATCACATAAATAAAACAAAAGACAAAAACCACATGATCTTATCAATTGATGCAGAAAAGGCATTTGACAAAGTCCAACACCCATTTATGATAAAAACTCTTACCAAAATAGGAATTGAAGGAAAATTCCTCAACATAATAAAGGGCATCTATGCAAAGCCAACAGCCAATATCACTCTAAATGGAGAGAACCTGAAAGCATTTCCCTTGAGAACGGGAACCAGACAAGGATGCCCTTTATCACCGCTCTTATTCAACATCGTGTTGGAAGTCTTAGCCAGGGCAATCAGGCTAGACAAAGAAATAAAAGGTATCCGGATTGGCAAGGAAGAAGTAAAGTTATCACTATTTGCAGATGACATGATTATATACACAGAAAACCCTAAGGAATCCTCCAGAAAACTACTGAAACTAATAGAAGAGTTTGGCAGAGTCTCAGGTTATAAAATAAACATACAAAAATCACTTGGATTCCTCTACATCAACAAAAAGAACACCGAAGAGGAAATAACCAAATCAATACCATTCACGGTAGCCCCCAAGAAGATAAGATACTTAGGAATAAATCTTACCAAGGATGTAAAAGACCTATACAAAGAAAACTACAAAGCTCTACTACAAGAAATTCAAAAGGACATACTTAAGTGGAAAAACATACCTTGCTCATGGATAGGAAGACTTAACATAGTAAAAATGTCTATTCTACCAAAAGCCATCTATACATTTAACGCACTTCCGATCCAAATTCCAATGTCATATTTTAAGGGGATAGAGAAACAAATCACCAATTTCATATGGAAGGGAAAGAAGCCCCGGATAAGCAAAGCACTACTGAAAAAGAAGAAGAAAGTGGGAGGCCTCACCTTACCTGACTTCAGAACCTATTATACAGCCACAGTAGTCAAAACAGCCTGGTATTGGTACAACAACAGACACATAGACCAATGGAACAGAATTGAGAACCCAGACATAGATCCATCCACGTATGAGCAGCTGATATTTGACAAAGGACCAGTGTCAATTAACTGGGGAAAAGACAGCCTTTTTAACAAATGGTGCTGGCATAACTGGATATCCATTTGCAAAAAAATGAAACAGGACCCATACCTCACACCATGCACAAAAACTAACTCCAAGTGGATCAAAGACCTAAACATAAAGACTAAAACGATAAAGATCATGGAAGAAAAAATTGGGACAACCCTAGGAGCCCTAATACAAGGTATAAACAGAATACAAAACATTACCAAAAATGATGAAGAGAAACCCGATAACTGGGAGCTCCTAAAAATCAAACACCTATGCTCATCTAAAGACTTCACCAAAAGAGTAAAAAGACCACCTACAGATTGGGAAAGAATTTTCAGCTATGACATCTCCGACCAGCGCCTGATCTCTAAAATCTACATGATTCTGTCAAAACTCAACCACAAAAAGACAAACAACCCAATCAAGAAGTGGGCAAAGGATATGAACACACATTTCTCTAAAGAAGATATTCAGGCAGCCAACAGATACATGAGAAAATGCTCTCGATCATTAGCCATTAGAGAAATGCAAATTAAAACTACGATGAGATTCCATCTCACACCAGCAAGGCTGGCATTAATCCAAAAAACACAAAATAATAAATGTTGGAGAGGCTGCGGAGAGATTGGAACTCTCATACACTGCTGGTGGGAATGTAAAATGGTACAACCACTTTGGAAATCTATCTGGCGTTATCTTAAACAGTTAGAAATAGAACTACCATACAACCCAGAAATCCCACTCCTAGGAATATACCCTAGAGATACAAGAGCCTTCATACAAACAGATATATGCACACCCATGTTTATTGCAGCTCTGTTTACAATAGCAAAAAGTTGGAAGCAACCAAGGTGTCCATCAACGGATGAATGGGTAAATAAATTGTGGTATATTCACACAATGGAATACTACGCATCGATAAAGAACAGTGACGAATCTCTGAAACATTTCATAACATGGAGGAACCTGGAAGGCATTATGCTGAGCGAAATGAGTCAGAGGCAAAAGGACAAATACTGTATAAGACCACTATTATAAGATCTTGAGAAATAGTAAACCTGAGAAGAACACATACTTTTGTGGTTACGAGGGGGGGAGGGAGGGAGGGTGGGAGAGGGTTTTTTATTGATTAATCAGTAGATAAGAACTGCTTTAGGTGAAGGGAAAGACAACACTCAATACATGGAAGGTCAGCTCAATTGGACTGGACCAAAAGCAAAGAAGTTTCCGGGATAAAATGAATGCTTCAAAGCTCAGCGGAGCAAGGGCGGGGGTCTGGGGAACATGGTTTGCGGGGACTTCTAAGTCAATTGGCAAAATAATTCTATTATGAAATCATTCTGCATCCCACTTTGAAATGTGGCGTCTGGGGTCTTAAATGCTAACAAGCAGCCATCTAAGATGCAGCAATTGGTCTCAACCCACCTGGAGCAAAGGAAAATGAAGAACACCAAGCCCACATGACAACTAAGAGCCCAAGAGACAGAAAGGGCCACATGAACAAGAGACCTACATCATCCTGAGACCAGAAGAACTAGTTGGTGCCCGGCCACAATCGATGACTGCCCTGACAGGGAGCTCAGCAGAGGACCCCAGAGGGAGCAGGAGAGCAGTGGGATGCAGACCCCAAATTCTCATAAGAAGACCAAACTTAATGGTCTGACTGAGACTGGAGGAATCCCGGCGGCCATGCTCTCCAGACCTTCTGTTGACACAGGACAGGAACCATCCCTGAAGACAACTCATCAGACATGAAAGGGACTGGTCAGCGGGTGGGAGAGAGACGCTGATGAAGAGTGAGCTAATTATATCAGGTGTACACTTGAGATTGTGTTGGCAACTCTTGTCTGGAGGGGGGATGGGAGGATAGAGAGAGAGGGAAGCCGGCAAAATTGTCAAGAAAGGAGAGACTGAAAGGGCTGACTCAAGACGGGGAGAGTAAGTGGGAGTAGGGAGTGAGATGTATGTAAACTTATATGTGACAGACTGATTGGATTTGTAAACGTTCACTTGAAGCTTAATAAAAGTTATTACAAAAAAAAAAAAAAAAAAAAAATGTCATTGGAATTTGGATCGAAGTGCATTCTTTGTATAGATAGCTTTTGGTAGAGTAGACATTTTTACTATGTTAAGTCTTCCTATCCATGAGCAAGGTACGTTTTTCCACTTATGTAGGTCCCTTTTAGTTTCCTGCACTAGTACTTTGTAGTTTTCTTTGTATAGGTCTTTTACATCTTTGGTAAGATTTATTCCTAAGTATTTTATCTTCTTGGGGGCTACTGTGAATGGTATTGATTTGGTGATTTCCTCTTCAATGTTCTTTTTGTTGATGTAGAGGAATCCCAGTGATTTTTGTATGTTTATCTTATAACCTGAGACTCTGCCGAACTCTTCTATTAGTTTCAGTAGTTTTCTGGAGGATTCCTTAAGGTTTTTTGTGTATAAGATCATGTCATCTGCAAATAGAGATAATTTTACTTCTTCCTTGCCAATCCGGATGCCCTTTATTTCTTTGTCTAGCCTAATTGCTCTGGCTAAGACCTCTAGCACAGTATTGAATAAGAGCGGTGATAAAGGGCATCCTTGTCTGGTTCCCGTTCTCAAGGGAAATGCTTTCAGGCTCTCTCCATTTAGAGTGATGTTGGCTGTTGGCTTTGTGTAGATGCCCTTTATTATGTTGAGGAATTTTCCTTCAATTCTTATTTTGCTGAGAGTTTTTATCGTGAATGGGTGTTGAACTTTGTCAAATGCCTTTTCTGCATCAATTGATATGATCATGTGGTTTTTGTCTTTTGTTTTATTTATATGGTGGATTACATTAATATTATTATTAATATTTCTAATATTAAACCAACCTTGCATACCTGGTATAAATCCCACTTGGTCGTGGTGGATAATTTTTTTGAAATGTTGAATTCTTTTGGCTAGAATTTTGTTGAGGATTTTTGCTTCTATGTTCATGAGGCATATAGGTCTGTAATATTCTTTTTTTGTGGTGTCTTTACCTGGTTTTGGTATCAGGGATATGGTGGCTTCATAGAATGAGTTAGGTAGTATTCCGTCATTTTCTATGCTTTGAAATACCTTTAGTAGTAGTGGTATTAACTCTTCTCTGAACGTTTGGTATAACTCTGCAGTGAAGCCATCCAGGCCAGGGCTTTTTTTTGTTGGGAGTTTTTGGATTACCTTTTCAATCTCTTTTTTTGTTTTGGGTCTATTTAGTTGTTCTACTTCTGATTGTGTTAGTTTAGGTAGGTAGTGTTTTTCTAGGAATTCATCCATTTCTTCTAGGTTTGCAAATTTGTTAGAGTATAATTTTTCGTAATAATCTGATATGATTCGTTTAATTTCAGTTGGGTCTGTTGTGATATGACCCATCTCGTTTCTTATTCGGGTTATTTGTTTCCTTTCCTGTATTTCTTTAGTCAGTCTGGCCAATGGTTTATCAATTTTGTTAATTTTTTCAAAGAACCAGCTTTTGGCTTTGTTAATTCTTTCAATTGTTTTTCTGTTCTCTAATTCATTTAGTTCAGCTCTAATTTTTATGATTTGTTTTCTTCTGGTGCCTGATGGATTCTTTTGTTGCTCACTTTCTATTTGTTCAAGTTATAGAGACAGTTCTCTGATTTTGGCTCTTTCTTCTTTACGTATGTGTGCATTTATCGATATAAATTGACGTCTGAGCGCTGCTTTTGCTGTGTCCCAGAGGTTTTGATAGGAAGTGTTTTCATTCTTGTTGTATTCTATGAATTTCTTTATTCCCTCCTTAATGTCTTCTATAACCCAGTCTTTTTTGAGCAGGGTATTGCTCAGTTTCCAAGTATTTGATTTCTTTTCCCTGAGTTTTCTCTTATTGATTTCTAGTTTTATGGCCTTGTAGTTTGAGAAGATGCTTTGTAATATTTCGATGTTTTGGATTCTGCAAAGGTTTGTTTTATGACCTAATATGTGATCTATTCTAGGGAACGTTCCATGTTCGCTAGAAAAAAAACTATACTTTGCAGCTGTTGGGTGGAGTGTTCTGTATAAGTCTATGAGGTCAAGTTGGTTGATTGTAGCAATTAGGTCTTCCGTGTCCCTATTGAGCTTCTTACTGGAAGTCCTATCCTTCTCTGAAAGTGGCGTGTTGAAGTCTCCTAGTATAATTTTGGAGGTGTCTATCTCACTTTTCAGTTCTGTTAAAGTTTGTTTTATGTATCTTGCAGCCCTGTCATTGGGTGCATAAATATTTAATAGGGTTATATCTTCCTGGCCAATTGTCCCTTTAATCATTATGTAGTGTCCTTCTTTATCCTTTGTGGTGGATTTAACTTTAAAGTCTGTTTTGTCAGAAATTAATATTGCTACTCCTGCTCTTTTTTGATTGTTGTTTGCTTGATATATTTTTTTCCATCCTTTGAGTTTTAGTTTGTTTGTGTCTCTAAGTCTAAGGTGTGTCTCTTGTAGGCAGCATATAGACGGATTGTGTTTCTTTATCCAGTGTGAGACTCTCTGTCTCTTTATTGGTGCATTTAGTCCATTTACATTCAGCGTAATTATAGATAAGTATGTGTTTAGTGTTGTCATTTTGATGTCTTTGTGTGTGTGTTGTTGACAATTTCATTTTTCCACTTAGTTTTTTGTGCTGAGACTTTTTTTTGTAAATTGTGTGTTTTTCATTTTCACAGTAGTTGAATTTATGTTTGCTGAGTCATTATGTTTTTCTTGGTTTTTATTTTGAGTTATGGAATTGTTAGACCTCTTTGTGGTTACCTTAATATTTACCCCAGTTTTTCTAAGTAAAAACCTAACTTGTATCGTCCAATATCGCCTTGTTTTCCTCTCCATATGGCTGTTCTAGGCCTCCTGTATTTAGTCCTTCTTTTTGATTATTGTGATCTTTTACCTAATGACTTCAATGATTCCATTTTAAGCATTTTTTTTTCTTTTTAAAATTAATCTTAATTTGTTTTTACAATTTCCCTAATTGAGTTGATATCAAGATGTTCTGTTCTGTGACCTTGTGTTGTGTTGCTATCTGATATTATTGATTTTCTGACCAAACCATTTCCTTTATTATTTCTTGTAGCTTTGGTTTGGTTTTTGCAAATTCTCTAAGCTTGTGCTTATCTGTAAATGTTCTCATTTCACCTTCGTATTTGAGAGAGAGTTTTGCTGGATATATGATCCTTGGCTGGCAGTTTTTCTCCTTCAGTGCTCTATATATGTCATCCCATTGCCTTCTTGACTGCATGGTTTCTGCTGAGTAGTCTGAACTTATTCTTATTGATTCTCCCTTGAAGGAGACCTTTCTTTTCTCCCTGGCTGCTTTTAAAATTTTCTGTTTATCTTTGGTTTTGGTGAGTTTGATGATAATATGTCTTGGTGTTTTTCTTTTTGGATCAATCTTAAATGGGGTTCGATGAGCGTCTTGGATAGATACCCTTTCGTCTTTCATGATGTCAGGGAAGTTTTCTGCCAACAGATCTTCAACTATTCTCTCTGTATTTTCTGTTATCTCTCCTTGTTCTGGAACTCCAATCACACGCAAGTTATTCTTCTTGATAGAGTCCCACGTGATTCTTAGGGTTTCTTCATTTTTTTTTAATTCTTTTACCTGATTTTTCTTCAGCTATACTGGTGTCAGTTGCCTTATCCTCCACCTCCCCCACTCTGCATTCCAGTTCCTCAATTCTGCTCCTCTGACTTCCTATTGAGTTGTCGAATTCTGTAATTTTACTGTTAATCTTTTGGATTTCTGAATGGTGTCTCTCTATGGATTCTTGAAGCTTATTAATTTTTCCACTATGTTCTTGAGTAATCTTTTTGATTTCTTCAACTGCTTTATCAGTGTGTTCCTTAGCTTTTTCTGTAGATTGCCTTATTTCGTTTTTGAGGTCATCCCTGATGTCTTGAAGCGTTCTGTAAATTATTTTTTTATATTCTTCATCTGGCAATTCCAGGATTGTATCTTCATTTCGGAAAGATTTTGATTTTTTAATTTGGGGAGTTGTAGAAGCAGTCATGGTCTGCTTCTTTATGTGGTTCGATATCGACTGCTATCTCCGAGCCATCTATAAGATATTGTAATGATTTATTTTATATTTGCTCACTGAGTCTTATCTTGTTTTGTTTTCTTTCAATATATGTAGATGGGCTACTAGATTGTGCTGTCTTGATTGTTGTTGCCTTTGAATCACTTATATCCTATTACCACCTGGTTTGGGCTATTACCAGAAATATAAGCCTAAGAGTCCATTCACTATTCCTGAGTAGAATCTGATTGTGGGTGACCAAGTGTGTGGTATAGACTGTCACCTATTCACTTAGAGGAGTAGTGGTGATAGTTGTGTGCACCAGATTCTAGTAGCAGCAGGGGGTCACACTCCAGGGGGGGCAGGATGTTGATAGGCTTCCCCCAAGTGCCTGTGAGGTAGGTGTGTCTCTATTCCTAAAGCACTTTGGTGGGTGGGCTCTGCAGGTGTACCTTAGGCACCTAATGCATGTACCTCTACAGATTGGTAGGTGTCACTATCCTCAGACCCCTATGGCAGGAGGCTAGGTGGTTTGGGTGGAGCTTCAGCCCTCAGTTCCCTGTTATGGGTCAGTGAGGGCTCTGTTTAATAGGCAGAGATATCAGACCTGGGAAACTTGTCTTTCCAGTAAACAATTACAGTGCATTACAGTCAGATCACTATCAGAATTGCCTTTGCATTATAATAGCCACCTTGTTGCCTGTAGGGATGAAAGCCCAAGGCTATGGATCTCATATGCTTGGCTGGAGCTGGTTCTGTATTTTCAGTCCAATTTCGGGAAGTCAGGGAAGGATGTTTGGTCCCTGGGTTTTTTGTAGCTGCTTCTCTCAGGCCAGGAGAATGGGTTAGGAAAGGACAAAAAAAAAAAAAACCCGCAGAGGACTTCACTCTCTGGCCCAGGAAATTCCAATGTTAATGAAGCTACCTGGGAAGGGGAGGGGAGGGATCAGATAGATAGGAGAGAGTAGCACCCAGGTATATAGACAAAGTTACTTATCTTGCTTGGTGATGACTGGTTTATCTGAGATTCCCGAGGGATGTGTAGCCTGTGTGCGCTGACTGGGTCGAGATTGTCCCTGAGGGTCAGGCCCGTTTCCTGTGCTTGTGCTGTCTCAGAAGCCGTGGTCGGTTCCTCTGCTCCCAGCCCAAAGCCCAGTGCCAAGGTTCCCCGGCTGGGACGCGCACTCCAGGCTCCAAAACCAGTCGCTGCTTCCCGGTGACTTCTCCTCCTGTCAGCCGCGTTGCTGCGCTGCCTGCGTGCACTGGGTGGGCTTCCCCCGAGGTCACTTCAGGGGGCTAGGGCTGCGTCCCATGTTTGCGCCATCTCAGGATGCCATGCTCAGCTCCCCTGCATCCAGTCCAAAGCCCCACGCCGAGGTTTTCTGACTGGGACGCTGGCTCCAGGCTCTGAAAACAGTCGCTGCTTCCCCGTGGTTGCTTGTTCTCTCATAAGCTGCATCAGTGTGCAGCCTGCTTGTGCTGGCTGAGTCTCTACGGAGGTTACCCCAGAGGCTAGGGGTTAGGGCTGTGTCCCATGCCTGCCCTACCTCAGCAAGCCATAATCAGCCCCGCCACTCGGCACCAGGGAACCATGGGGCTCAAGGCTGTGGCACGGGTCGCCGGTTCCAGAAGCGCTTGCTGCTTCAGAATGCAGCTTTTTGCTCCCCTGTCACTCAGGTCAACTCTTTAGATCTGTGATTGATGGTCAGGGTTTGTAGATTGTCATGTATGTGATCGATTTGCTTGTTTTTCCGAGTCTTTGTTGCAAGAGGGATCTGAGGTAGCTTCTACCTAGTCAGCCATCTTGACCCGCCTCCGAGCTGTAGCTTTTTAATAAAATAGGTTAGAGTCTCTCTGCCAAGAGTGAGGAAAGCTGGAGGGCCGGGGCCTTGAGCGATTGATATTTTGTGACTCTCTAGGCACTTGCGTCTGGTCTGTACATTTATTAGCTTGGTCCAACGGTTTTCAGTGGTCTGTCCCGGGAACATCATTCTTTTCCTGCATCATCTTGGTGTTTTATTCTTTACCTGCACACTTTCATGGTGACATGTGCCATGTAGTCCTAGTTTGTTGCCTTTCTTATGGTGGAACTTGAATTCTTCATATAAGGCAATTTATAATTCTGCCTACTACTGCAAGAATAGCAGAAATGACAGCAAAAAGACCTATCCCAGCAATTTGCAAAAATAACTTAGTGCGAGTTTCTTCTTGGTAATGGCTTTGCCATTGCAGTAAGAAGCTGGTACCATGAACCATTGGAAAAGTTACTGTCTGTATCAGTTTGAAATACCTAACTCAGAGTGAAAAAACATATTTTAACTATCTCCACAAGAAGTAATTTAATATTTTCATGATAGAGAGTTGTTGTTGTTAGTTGCCATCAAGCTGATTCTGACTCATGGTGACCCATGTGGAAAGTAGAACTGCTCCTTAGGGTTTTCAAGGCGGTGACCTTTCAGAAGCAAATTGCCAGGCCTGTCTTCTCAGGTTCTTCTGGGCGGGTTCCGGTCATAAACCTTCCAGCCAGCAGTGAAGTGCACCACCCGGAGACTCCATGATAGAGAATTAGCATTCCATGTTTTGGCTTAGCAGAAGAAAACTTTTTAAAATTCCTATAATTCAAAGCAGCCTTGTTTATCTAACAGTGTAATATCTTATGTGGGGTTTGTTCCCTTAACTTTGTAGGAAGTTATTTTCTATTTAAGCTGACATTCTGGGATGAGAGAGAAGCTAAATGTGAGTGTGTTTTGATAGAGATGGGAGTACTGATACATACCTTCCCAAAAGCTGTACATGTAACTTCCTACTTTCCCTTTAAGTGGCGAGTCAGCTTTCAAAAATATGACTATTCCTTATGGATGGGCAAAAAGGCCAATGCTCCAGCGGATTGGTAAAATGCACACTGACATTCCAGTTTCGGTGATCTACGGCGCCCGATCCTGCATAGACGGCAATTCTGGCACCACCATCCAGTCATTACGCCCACATTCATACGTGAAGACAATAGTAAGTGCATAGCATGGTTTTGGTGTTCAGTTGTAAATGAAGTCTGTCTTGTTTTCTTTGCCTTAATGAGGCTGCAGAAACCCTGGTGGCATAGTGGTTAAGTGCTACAGCTGCTAACCAAGAGGTTGGCAGTTCGAATCCTCCAGGTGCTCCTTGGAAACTCTATGGGTCCTGTAGGGACTCTGTCTTATAGGGTCGCTATGGGTCGGAATCGACTTGACGACAAATGGGTTTGGTTTTTTTGGTTTAATGAGGCTGCAGGTTGTCCCTGTGATTTCTGAGCTGTACCTACAGCCTCAGTCAGAGACTTGATACCTCATGTGATGGGGGCAAGGTCTGACCTACATTTCCAAACACGAATCTCCTTTCCTAAGGGCTTTTTCTGTCCCTAGAGCCTCAACATCTTAGGGCTGGGAGAGAGGAAGAGGGACTGGTTCGATAGGCCCTCGACCAGCCATGAAGGCAACCAGCTCCCACCTCACTCTGTTCAGTTTCTGTGTTGGTGCTGTCATTAGTGTTCAGTTTAGACAAGAGTGCTGTTTATTTTTGCATATTAACATTTTTTATTAAGCTTCAGTAGATTTTTCTATTTATTCTCAGATCTTTTAATTAATAGAAATAGAGTAGTTCTACAGATCAGTGTTGCTTATTCCTTTATATTATGCTTTATTGAAATGCACTGCTCTCACTGTTATGCCAAGTGTCTGCTTATATCACTGTGTTTTATTGAACGCTTGTGCTCACAGGCTGGCTGACTGTCTTTTCTCACCAGGCCATCCTTGGAGCAGGGCATTATGTGTATGCAGACCAACCGGAAGAGTTCAACCAGAAAGTAAAGGAGATCTGTGACACCGTGGACTGAGCATATGCAAGGCGTGGTAGGAAACCTGGTGACTGATACAATTCCTCAGCAATAATTTATAGTCTGCAATGAAGAGTAAGGCATACAAAGGAAGAACCAGGCAGTCTTCTTGACTGTACTTTGCACATGTTTTCTTAATGAAGTAACTTGCACATTTAAACCAGTTAGTGCCTTCTAGAAAAATGGCTTTCTCTTCTCCCACACAAAATTAAAATTTACGTAAAATACTCAACGGAATCTCCAAGTCTAATAGCTTTAAATAAAAGGTTGTTTGTTCCTCCGATGTATTGAAAAATTGTAATTTTTCAACTGGAATGTTTTTTCATTTCTGTGTCACTTCGCTGTGTTGGGTACAGTGGGTACACTTCATATTGCAGTCTCTCTTGCCCATTTAAAGAAATGATTCCTGGGTCTCTTATATTGTATACTGTAAAGATGTACTTTATCTTCTTTGCATGTGTTCATCATGTCTAATAACTGGTGGTTAATCTAAATTCAGTGTGTTTTAATGTGAAAATTTGTCAGTACCTTAGAATGCTTCACTTCATTTTGCAAACTTAGTGACAAGACAGGTTTTCAGTAAAAAGCAGGAGTGTAATCTCTAGCATTACTTTCTCTGGTTTTCCTCATTCTGTATTACATTTTAAAAGTGATCTACCCTGACGTAATCTATGGCAACATAATTCCTTGGAACCATCTATGTGTGATATAATTCTGCTCTATGGAAACCTGACATTAATACTGCACTGATTCAAGTACTGAAGAACCTTGACTAAAAGTCTGTGCTTTTTCTCCCCTTAGTATTATTCTTTTACACGAGCCAAGATGCAACAAACAACAGATTTCCTCACTGAAGAGGTATTAAGACTGTTACTTTCCAGTAAGCCAAGCCATATGATACTTTCATTAACATCTCACTCTTGTAGATGGGTGCTAAAACTGGATTACATTTTTACCACTAAAATATAAAAATAGGTGGCACTAATACGTCTCAATAAAGCAGAGATGAAAGGTCACCTAGTTTTATTTTTAAAGAGTTTGATGTTGACTAAATCATTTACATACTTGAAGTTTTGTTACAAAATTCCATAAGGTATCACACTTGATTAAACTCTTTGCAGTAACTACTATAAAAAATACCACTTTCTTGCTGTTTTAAAACGAGGAAAACTTCCTGGAAACTGTGACAATAAGCTCCACATGGCAACTGGCTGCTGAGAAGGACCTCCACAAAAGAAAATTGAATAGTACTCCACCAACGAGGCATCTTTGCCTTCTATTTTGCCTAACACTGCTTGTCTAGGAGAAAGGTGATTATGTAAATAAAAACAGTGAACCTAGAACAAATCATACTTTAATAGTTTTGGCTCTTTGGTCAGTTGGGAAATTTGTAGTTGTAGGGAAATGTAGTTCTAAGGAAATGTAAGGTCTTATCACTGTGATTAACTACCAGAAAGACTTACTTTGACGTTATCTCTCCTACGAAAGAATAGGTAGACTATACTAATACACAACGAACAGCTTCCCAATGAACAGTTTTTCTCACTTGTCAGGTTAAATAGGTTAGTGCAAGAAACTGACATGAGAGCCAAGAAGTGTTGTCAGAATTTCTCTACCTTGCAAGCAAAAATAGCCTTCATTTTTTAGTTAGTATCTTGGCTGACCAGATTCAGGCCTATCAGCAGTAGAAATAATTTGGGTGATATGTTTGTATTTTTGTTTGACACAGTCTCTGGTCTTTTTAATTACCCTTGGCTGGCGAATGACGGTTTTCATTTGTGCGGGAAGATTTCTGCACAGGAAACGTGACCCCAGCTCTTGGAGGGGTGTTACTTGGTTCACTTCATAAATGGCGTTTCTGACCACAGATGTGTCAAGTGATCAGGAAAGAAATGTACCCAGATATCCAGTGGAACTTATTTTCCTACCAACCGAATTGTATTTGAAAAAAACGTCATAACTCTCTTTAAAAGTCACATTTTACTTTCGGCAACAGTGTAATTTTGTGAAGATTGAACCAGCAGAGAAGGTCACAATCTTCCAATTCCTGAAAATATGGCGGGTGCTAAATGTTTTCTATTACAGCATTTCATCTTTGCTAAGTGATGCACAATGTACTTTATTATACAGAATAAACTTTACTGTGATGGTGGTAACAAGATAGCTGTATAGTCTCTTGAGTCCTTAGTATGAGCCAGTCTGTTTATAGTTGTTGTTACAGCACCATGGGACCAGCAAGTGTTCAGTAAACCTCTGTTGGGTTTCTTTGGGAGTGTTGTCACATCCAGACTTGCCTTTAACCTGTGTCCATGCAGCCCCTAAACATCACCCACTTAGTATGATGTCTGATTTATTCCTTGTTCTTCCAGAACTAATTTTCAACAAAAGCTTGCCTGGAGTTGATTTCAGAATGTTATTTAGAAAACGCTTTTGAAACATCTCCGTTGATATATATTTTTTATATTTAAAAGGTCATACTAATTCCCAATAGAACAAGCAGCTTTTTTTTCTGTATCAAGGTCATTGGAAAGAATAAACAAGAATAGCTCGAAGAACTCTAAAACAGAACAGTGGGGAAGGAGAGCCAACCCTGCTAGATATTTCAACATATTATCAACAGAAGTGACACAGTGGCTGCAACAGTGGGCTCAAACACATCAATAATTGTGAGGATGGCACAGGACCAGGCAACGTTTTGTTGTTATACACAAGGTCTCTGTGAGTTGGAGTGACTTGATGGCAACTAACAATTACAACAGAATAGAGAAATTCAAAGAATTTTGTATATTTAGCATCTCATTACCAAACCCAAATCCACTGCCATCAAGTCAATTCTGACTCATAGTGACCCTATCTATAGGATGAAATAGAACTGCCCCATAGGGTTTCCAAGGAGCAGTTGGTGGATTTGAACTGCTGACTTTTTGGTTAGCAGCCAAATGCTTAACCACTGCGCCACCAGAGCTCCAACATCTCATTGGTGGAGAAAAAAAGACTTCTAAAAAATGACGTCGGGACAAGTGCAGTTAACCATGTGGAAAATAAAATTGAATCCACTTCTCACACTGTACACAAAGATGAAATCCAAATGGATCAGAGACCCAGTTGCAAAGATGAAACCCTCTAGGTACTAGAAGAAAACATACACAAACTCCTTCATAATCTGGGAGAGGGAGAAGGGAGATTTCCTGTGACTGAAAATCCAGAAGCAATAAAAGGAAAAGTTCCTATCTTTGACTAAGTGGAAATAAGAGTTTTGAAAGGCAAGGAAAAAAAAAAAGGCAAAATTAAAGTATAAATAACAAACTGGCAAAAATATTTGAAACTTTTATCACAAAGGGCTAATATAGCCCAAATATATAAAGAATTTCTAAAATTTGAGAAGAACTTGAAAGAAAAACGAGCAAAAGGGTATGGGCAGTTCACGGAAAATAAAATATAAATGATCCTTCAACATATGAGGGGCATGCATAATAAGAGAACTGCAAATGAAAGCTACTCAGATACCATTTCTTACCTGTGAGACTGGGAAAAATCCATGTTTGACAATGTAGTCTGTTACAGGAGAAGCAGGCATTCTGCGAAGTACAGACACTGGTGGATGGAATGTATTACTAACTAGCAAAATTAAATACCCATTAATTCTTCAACCTCACTGTCATTTTTCCTTTTTTTAAATATTTTATTGTGTTTTTGGTGAAAGTTTACACAGCAACTAGGTTCCCATTTGACAATTTCCACACAAATTGTTCTGTGACATTAGTTTCATTTTTCACAATGTGTCAACATTCTCTTTAATTGTGTTCTGGTTGTTGCATTTCCAGTGCTCTAGTTTCCCTGGCCCCTTCTCAGCTTTAGACTAAATGTTGACCTTTTGGTCTCATACTGGTGGTTTTTTTAGTAGAGCACTGATTTTTCGGATGATATCCTTTATTTTCTGTGCCACTCTGCTATTTTGCTAAAAGGTGATCTCGGGATAGTTTCAGTTCAGCGTTTAAAGAGTTTCTCAGGGCAATAGGCTTAGGGAGTCGTCTGGTCTCAACTCGTCCAGTTAGTCTGGCCTTTTT
Source organism: Elephas maximus indicus (assembly GCF_024166365.1). Taxonomy (NCBI): domain Eukaryota; kingdom Metazoa; phylum Chordata; class Mammalia; order Proboscidea; family Elephantidae; genus Elephas; species Elephas maximus. Next base: position 48,194,586 of record NC_064838.1, read on the forward strand.
AAGAATCTGAGTTTTGTTAACACATTTTTCTCCCATTCTATCCTGGACCATCTATTGTGACCCCAGTCAGAACAGCCAGTCTAGCCGGGTAGCATCTAGTTCTTCTGGTCTCAGGATAGATGAGGCCATGGCTCAGGTAGGCTGTCAGCCATGTAGACTTGTTTCTTCTCTGAGATTTTGGTTATCTTCTTAATCTTTTGCCCCTGCGAAGTAGAGACCAATAGCTGAATCTTAGCTGGCCGCATCCAAGCTTTCAAGATCCCAGATGCTACTCACTTCTCTAGGATGCAAGAGAAGAACTTTGTGAACTATACTATGCCAATTGACCGAATTGTCCCATGAGACTATGGTTCTAAGCTTTCAAACCTATAAAACCAATCTGAGAAGGCGTTGGGTTGTATCTGAGGCCTATCTGTAGTCTCACAATCCCACTTCTAATGATTTATCTGAGATGCACTGGGGCAAATATGAAGGCTGTATGTCCAAAGATCTTCATTACAGCTCTATAACAGCTGAGAACTAGAGACCACCCAAATATACACTGATAGGGGATTTATGGAAGAAACTATGCTACATCTATACAGTGGAATCCTGCACAGCTGGATAAAGGAATGGGGACTATTTCTGTACACTGCTCTGGAGTGATCTCCAGGATATAGGAAGTGAAAATGTAAAGTGCAGAACAGGATGTATGGTGTACTAACAAATGTGCAAAAGAGACAAATGGAAAAAAATATGCATTTGTTTTTTTTTTTTAAGGATATACCAATAACTAGTAACAGTTCCCTGCCAGGGGTGGGGAGGAAGTGGAGGAGCTGGGTAGGGATAGCAGCTAGATATGTATCTTGCTTTGTATGTTTTACTTTGGGACCTGTCAGTGTTTTCTGTAACTTTTTTAAAGCATGTCTTAAACTTAGTTATCAAATTGGTGACACAACTACACGTAAAGAATTATTTCAAGTAATTTTAAAGCCCAGCATTTTGTCTGCACTTTACTACTGGAATAATGTCCTACAGACCAAAGAATCAGGAAATCTTCAGCTGCTTTCAGTCGTTTTATTTTTAACAGTGAATGGTATTGGTGGTGTCAGTTTGAAATGTGTATGTGTGGCAAGGGAAATATTTACTTATATCAATGGAATTAAGAACCATGACTTTGAACATAAAAGAGACACAAAGCTAAAATCAAGCAAAAACCCTGTATTTTTATATTTGATTTGGAAATGCAAGTAAAGTCCTGTGATTTATTTTTCCTCTTTCTGAAAAGTATGTATTACCTTATTTTGTCCACTGAAGAGGGGTAGAAGCAATCAACCCAGTAGTAAGGCCTCCTCCCCTCCATGATCCAGACTGTCCCACTAAAAGGATCCAGGGCTCCTTGGAGAAATGGTTGATTCCAGAACAGGCAAAGGACAAGATGAGCCTAGAACACCTTGTGTCAGAAAGCAAGGAAGCAAAGTCAAGTCATGAAGGGGTTCTCATTGGCCACAGATGGGACAATTAGAGCATTAGAAAGAATAATGGATTGAAACGTGAAATGTTTAAAAATTCATGAGGTCATATGATTAAAAAAATGGTCACCTTTGAAGATTACTGGGCCACCAACCCATTAATTTGAAAACTGCTAAAGGGAAGAATCAGACATTTATCCTGACTTCTTTGTGTATCAGGGTAACCTGATAAGGGGATTTTTTTCACGTAAGAATCATAGCTAAATACCAGAGAAACGATAAAATTAGGAAGTCACGATTTTGCCATTGCAATAAGAGGAGTCCCTGGATGGTGCAAACGGGTAAGGTTATCAGCTGCTAAACGAAAGGTTGGAGGCTTGAGTCCACCAAGAGGTGCTTTGGAAGAAAGACTTGGTGATCTACTTCCAAAAAATCAGCTGTTGAAAAACCTGTGGAACATGTTCTAATCTGACACGCGTGGGGTGGCCATGAGTCAGGGTTGATGCCACAGCCACTGGAATGAAATACTGGATCTAGCTTGCTAAAAGCATTATGTCAATGGGAAATATTTTACTGGATGGCTCAGACTGATGCATCTGAACCCAGTGATCAATCTTAGCATTACTGAAAAAGGGACAAGCAGATACTACACACCTGTGATGTGTCACAGTACCAAGAACCCAACACCAGCCATGACAAATTATTGCTCCAAAGTAAATAAACAAAAATTAAACCTCAGTTTACTCAAGCCCGGTTTGAAAAAACACAGGGGATTGAAGAACATGTTAAAACAACGTGCTACGTGCAGAATGCGAGAAGTTCCTTAGGAATTCTTCAGACTGAAGGTATAAAATAAAGGTGGTGATGGTGACAGGACTCAGAGATTGGAGAGACTTAAAGGACCTTGAGTAAAATCAACTTAAGACATTATTGAGACAGAGAAAAAACTAAATTAGACTGAGTGTCATGATATTAAGGAATTATTAATTTTGTTGGGTGAAATAATGGTATAGTGACTACGTTTGTTTGTTTTTAAAGCCCTTATCATAGTAAATACATAGTAAAATATTGAAGGTTAAAATTATGACTGGTATTTACCTGAAAATACCCCAGAAGAAAAAAAAAGGCAGGGGACAGAAATAGGTGAAATAAGAACAGGAGAATTTTGTTCGCTGAAGCTGGGTGATGGATACATGGGGGTTTAATGTAGGAATTTATTGTTCTGTTTCCTCTGTTTTTATGCAAGTTTGCAAATTGCCATAATTGGAACTTAAAGGATAAAAGAGAATGTGAAAAGAAAGACAAGTGACTACTGGTAGAGGCAACTTTTCCCAGGAGTTTCCCTGAAAAGAAGGGCAAACAAATCGGGTACTATCTGGAGGAGGAAGCAAGGTCAAGAGCAGCTTTGTTTGCTTGTCTTTTAAGATGGAAGAAATAATCTTACATTTGTAAGCCAGTGAATAACCCAGCAGAGAAAGGGGGAAAATGATGATGCAAGAGAAAATGGTGGAGTGATGTATCACCAAGGTTAAGGGCAAACAGTGGCTGCAACAAAGGGCTCAAAGATAACAACAACTGTGAGGATGGCGAAGGACTGAGCAGTGTTGCATTCTGTTATACATGGGGTCGCTGTGAGTCAGCACTGACTCAACGGCACTGACTCAACAGGGAAGACTCCGAGACCTTCCCTTTTTAATCTGCTGGGTGGCTTAGAGTTCCACGGAACAGTAAGGGTTATCTGGTTTCTAATGTGTTCTCAGGGAGAGAGGCCGAGCAGCCAAAAGACAGACAGAGATTAAGGGAGAGATTATATCCAGACTGTTCCCTCCTTTCCAGGATTCCCCCTCACTTTGCAGCAGCTAAGGTCCCTATGACTCTTCTGGCCAGCAAGACTGCTGGTTTTCTGCCAGAGTCCTAGACTGTTTCCCACATCACAGCCTTGGGTTGTGGCCTTCCCTCAGGCTAAAAACTGTAAAAGTGCTGTCTTCTATTCCAAGGATCAATACCCTCTCCTGATCTACTTTCTTTTGTTCATTCTCCGGCACTCCAGGTTTGTCGTTCCTTCTATATTGTCCAGTATATAGTTACCGATGGCGGGTTGAAGAGCCCTGGCGGTGCAGCGTTCAAAGCACTTGGCTGTCAACCGAAAGTTCGGTGGTTCAAACCCACCGGTCTGCTTCTGTAAAGATTTACAGCCTTGGAAACCCTATGGGGCAGTTCTCCCTGTCCTTTAGGGTCATTATGAGTCGGAATCAACTAGACAGCAATGGATTTGATTTTTTTTTTTTTTTTTAAACAGTGAGTTGACCCCCAGCAGGATCTTACACAGCTGCACCGGAAGCAGATCAAACTTTAGGAATCACTATTTTCTAGTGCTCCTTTTGTAGAAGCCTGAGACTTAGCTAAGAAGAGGCTTGCCTTGCTGAAAGCATGCTTGTGTCTTATTTCTATATTTACTTTGCTTCCCATCAGCCTACAGTGACCACAGATAGCAATCTATAGATGTTCCACTGTATTTCATAACTGTGAGAATTTGCCAATACAGGAAAAGTGGTGTGGTATCTGTACTGCTTTTAGATAACGAGGCCCCAAACTTAGCTGAGATGAAAACCAAATATAGCTTGCAGTCGATAGCTCATCTGGAAACCGCCATTTCTGTCTCATCTATCTAAAGCAGCTTCCTTTTTAATTTCTTCTGTCTTTAGCTTTTGCTGGCCTCACAGGTATTGCTTCCCCTGCACACCATTTTGTTGCAACATTTTGTTGGTTCACTGTCCCTGAGGCCTCTGCTGTCTCTGGGATTGTGTCACTACTAACCCTTCTGGGTAGAGTCATGCTGGTTCATTATCATCTCACTGCCCTAATGCTGTAAATTTTTATTGAGCCAACAAAAGCAAAATAATTAAATTCCTGAAACGTGCCAAATTCTCTTTAACAAGCCAAGAAAATAAGATTCTAACAACTTCAGACAGGGTCCCTGGGTGGTGCAAACGTTAATGCACTTAGCTGCTAACCAAAGGGTCAGGTTTGCGTCCACCCAGAGGCACCTCAGAAGATAGACCTGGCAATCCACTCACAACAAACTAGCCATTGAAAACCCTGTGGAGCACAGTTCTCTGACACACATGTACTCACCATGAGTGGGAGTGGACTTGAAAGGCAACTGGTTTTTTTAAAAAACAACTTCAGAGAGTAAGGTAAAAAAAAAAAAAAAAGAACTTGAATATTCTACATTACTCAGAACCCCAGGGCACTGACTATAGGATAAGATTGGTGAACAGGTCTGGAAGTCAGCAGAAGTCTTGAAGGATGAATGTTTTAAAACTTCTGCATTGCTAATGTGAACTACTCATGGTTCCCTAAAAGTAGCCCAGAAATAACCCTACAGGGAGATGCTCTGGGTCGCTTCCTCAGCTTCAATTTCCAATGCTGCTAAAGAAGGAATTTGAAAATAATGAAGTGACACTAATAAGGGGTTTACTTACTGGGTGGTAAGTAAACTGAGGAAGTAGACTCTGGAATTCCAAGAATCCCAGTCCTGTGAATGGCTGCTCTGACATCTGCCGCATTGCTCATTAATCTTTGGCCTGTGGGGGCAGAAGCCAACCATTAAGTAAGTCAGGTGTCACACACATAACTACTGAGCAGCCTCCACTATCAGAGACACAGATGAGAATAAGGGAAAAGGAAGAAGGCCTGAGTGTCCAAAACAGATGTCAGCAAGTCTTGCACAAAAAGCCAGTGCACGTCCTAGTTGTAGAGAAGACTCCGAGACCTTCCCTTTTTAATCTGCTGGGTGGCTTAGAATTCCACGTAACAGTAAGGGTTATCTGGTTTCTAATGTGTTTTCTGGGAGAGAGGCCGAGCAGCCAAGATCAGCAAAGAATAAGCTGGTTCATTTTAAAACAGCCATGAACTTTTTAACTTTTCAGGGCAACTCTAACTGTAATGGCCTGGGACAGAGCTTCCAAGAGATCCAATCTTGTGAGAAATCAGTAGGCCCCCTCCCTGATGATGACTGGGGTTAAAGGGATACACAACAGCAGTGACCTCATGATGAGTTTGGAAGAGAATATACGATTGGCAGCTTTGTGTGTTGGTGGAGTGAAATGAAGGTCATCTCAAATGACTGGAGGAAAATGGTGTCCTGTAGATGAAGATGGGGTAGCTGATCAGAGTGTGAGAGCTTGCACTTTTACAAAAGATGTCACAAATACCTTACTTCATCCTTACTGCATGTTCTGTGTACCTATCTTAGTCATCAAGTGCTGCTGTAACAGAAATGCCACAAGTGAATGCCTTTAACAAGGAGAAATTTACTCTCTCACAGTCTAGTAGGTTCTAAGTCCAAATTCAGGCTGTCAGCTCCAACAGAAGGCTTTCTGTCTCTCTTGCCTCTGGAAGAAGGTCCTTGTCATCAATCTTCCCCTGGTCAAGGAGCTTCTCCACCCAGGGACCCTGGGTCCAAAGGATGTGCTCTGTTCCTGGCGCTGCTTTCTTGGTGATACGAGGTCCCTATGTCTCTCTGCTTGCTTCTCTCTTTTATATCTCAAAAGAGATTGGCTGAAGACACTATCTAATCATGTAGATCTCATCAATATAACTGCTGCTAATCCATCTCATTAACATCATAGTGACAGGATTTACAACACATAGGGAAATCACATCAGATGACAAAGTGGTAGACAATCATACAGTACTAGGAATTATAACCTAGTCGAGTTGACATATATATTAGAGAGACACAATTGAATCCATGGTAGTACCTCATATGATTTTGGATTTCATCCTAAGGGCCACATATGGATGTGAAAGTGTAAAGGGGAGAGTAGTGATGGAACCAGATACGCTTGAAAGGAAGCTGCAAAAACAATCTCCGTTTTACAAAGGAGGAAAACGAAGCCCAGAGAGGTTAAGTGACTTTCCCAAGATCATGCATGCAGCTTAGTGGTCAGCCAGGACATTGGAACTAAAATAGTTTTAATCCCTTTCGAGTTCTTTTATTTGGGCTTCCTTCTGCATGGTGTTGCCAAATATTATAAATAATAGTGTTGGGTTTGCTTGCCATATGTTAGTGTGGGCAGGATCTTTGCAGAAGATCACAGACAAGACAAAGATAGCTAACTTGGTTGTCTAGCCAACTTTTGACTGAGATCTCACAGAGTTACCAGCTCCTTAAACCAACCAGTTGCAGTTGAGTCAATTCCAACTCATGGCAACCCCATGTGTATCAGAGTAGATGTGTGTTACATAGGGTTTTCAGTGGCTGATTTTTCTGAAGTAGATCACTAGGCCTTCCTGCTGAGGAACCTCTGGCTAGACTCGAACCTCCAACCTTTTGGTTAGCAGCTGAGAACGTAACTATTTGTACCACTCGGAACCTACACAAGACAGAATTAGTTATGATCACAATGATGACAAGTTACTATGACAGAAGGTGCTCACACAAATGTTGAAAGAATGCAGACCAGCACTGTATTCAATGCTACAGAGAATCCAGTGAAGAAAATGAAAAAGGTATGGACACTTTTACTGGGCCATAAGCTATTTGGAAGCCAATTTCTGTCTGTTGTTCATTGTGTACTTTTGTTAACTACACCTACTCCTTATTTATGGACTATCTTGTTATCCGACATTTTGTATTTCTGACAATAGTAAAAGATCTACTATCCAACCATTTTGCACATTAATGACATACGCATGACAATAATGAATACTGAGGTGCGAGATGAGAATAATGCTGGCTGTGATGGTTGAGGTCATGTGTCAGCTTGGTTGGGCCATGATTCTCAGTGGTTTGGCAGTTATTAATGATGTAGTCATCCTCTGTTTTGTGATCTGATGGGGTCATCCTCCATTTTTGCATAACACCAATTTTCAGATACCGACCTGGTCTTTGGAACCTAACCATGTCAACAAGTGACAAGTGAGTAAAAAAAAAAAAAAAATAGAGTAAGGAAAACATATTATATTGTTGCACAGGGAGAGAGATTGCATCTGGCTTGCATCCAGCCTACCTCTGGCCTGCATCTGACTGTGGGGAGTCAGAAAAGCTGAAACAGGAGGTAGCATTTGTACTGAGATGCTAGGACGCTGGTGCTTAAATTCTGTTCATCTTCCATAAGAACTAACATTGATGGAACATTTACTATGTGCTCTGAGCTTTGCAGCATTCTTTTATTTAATCCTCATAACAACCCTGTCGGGGAAGATACTGTTATTTTACTAGGAGGAAACTGAGGCTCAGAGAGTTAACTTATTGGAGCAGACACTGTTCGTCACTGCCCAGATGACCTTTGCGGGTGCAATGTGGTAGCAATAGCATCAGACCTCAACTAACTTCAGGGAGAATAAGAATTCAGCATCAGTATCAGCATCAGCCCAAATCTGATTCCTTTGAAGTGGAGGTCAGACATACTTCCACTCTCCAGCCTTTTTACCAATTCTGGCACCAGCCGTCCTCCCCATGTCCCATCCCCTCAGGATAGGCCTCCTCTTGGACTTTAAGACAGGCCTCTACTCAACCCCCCTCAGGAAAGGCCTCCTCTCAGCCCCTGCCCTGCTTGGGCAAGTGTTACAACTCTTTTAGCTCTGGTGACAAGCGCCCGAGGAACCTCACTTCACCAGCAGGCCCCTTGCCCAAAGGCATTCAGCTCTATTGCTCCATGGGCTGGCAAGACCACAGCAGCCACCTTGCTCTGTGAACCAGGAAGCCCACCGCACCATCTAATGCTGGTCTCCTGGTTCTGCTGCCTCTGATCCAATGTTACAGTTCTCTCTGTCTCCCAGATCTAGTATGTCCTCAGCACAGGGACCCTGGGTCCACAGATGTGCTCCACTCCAGCTCTTCTTCTTGATGGTAGCAAGGTCCCTCCTCAACCTCTGTGGGAACGCTGTTCATATATGCAAGTGATTTAATCCTATTGGGTGGATCTTACGTACCTATTTGCATAATAACTGACCAATCCCCTCGCTGGACTAAACCGGCCAATCCCCTTGCAAGTGGCTCCATCTATTTGCATAATAACTGACATTTTCTGCTGGCAGGGACTGGCTTCTTTGCTGGGCAAAATTAACAAGCTTCTCCAAAGGACCATGGCAGCTGTAACAAGGGCACCTGTAACAACTCCTCAAAGCTGTTTTCTTTTCTCCCTTTTTCACAGAACCAAAGCAAAAGCCCACATGAAGGAATTCATTTCACCATATGAGTCAGCTCCTGCAGGCATTGGCTGCCAACTGGTTCGCACCTACCTTTCTGCAGAGGCCTGCTCTTGGCTGAAGGGAGCCCCCCTACCTGGAGATGTAATACAGAAGGCAGTCAAGGAAGCCTCCAGCTAACAAAGAGAGAATATGCAACTAGCTGATAAGAGACATGAATATTGAATTTCCTGGATCTACCTTCTACCTAACAGACATTCCAGAAAGGGAGACTATTTTTATTTTAATGGAGAATAGAAACAAATACCTTTTATTTTTTAAGGAAATAGATGCTGAGCAGTGATAGTGGGAAGAAGTCACACATACACATCTCTTAGTAGTCTGTCTTTTTAACTGAGGGTATACCTTCTGTGGGAGAGTGAACAATGCCCTCCCCCACAAAGACATTCGCATCCTAATCCCTGGAAATTGTGAATATGTTGCTTTACATGGAAAAGGGGAATTAAGTTTCCTAATCAGCTGACCTAATGGGGAGATTATCCTAGATTATCTGGATGGACCAAATGTAATCACAGGGTCCTTAAACATGGAGGAGTGAGGCAGAAGAGTCAATGATGTGATGTGATGTGGTGATGTGATGTGACGTGACATGGTGATGTGATGTGACGTGATATGACATGATGTGATGTGAGAAAGACTTGACCTGACATTGCTGACTGTGAAAATGGAGGAAGGAGGGCCGCAAACCAAGGAATGCAGGCAGCTTCTAGAAGCTGGAGAAGGCATGGAATGAATTCCTGAGAACTTCCAGAATGGAATGGAGCTATGCCAACATCTTGATTTTGGCCCAGTGAGACCCATTGTAGTCCTCTGACCTCCAGAACTGTAAGATAATAGATTTGTATAGTTTTAAGCCACTAAACTTGTGGTAATTCATTACAACAGCAGTTACAACTATTACACCCTTAGTTAAAAAGACATTCTCTCAAATAATGTGAAATCAAAGCCACAATAAACAAAAACCCTAAAATAAAGAAGTTTAAATTCAGCTATATACAATTTATAAAAGAAAAAAATGAAACAAATTGTGAAGGGTTATTTATTCTTTCAAAAGTGTGTGTTTTGCATTCACTGTGTGCTGGGCATCGAGCTAACAAAAAGTGAGCAGAACTGACACACCTTGTCCTCATGGCGTTTAAAGTTGGGACGGGGGAGGGGGAGCAGTTGAAAACATTTAAATTGGAAATAAGTTAGATAATTGTAATTCTCAATAAATGCTATGAAGGGTACTGAGATTGATATTATGTGCCAGGTGGCTGGGGAACCCATGGGAAGTGAGATTGAAGCAGATAATGAACAGCTGAGGGAAAAAAGGCCACCCTATTCAGAAAAGGGCCATGGAGGGTGTTAAGAATTGAATTGTGTCCCCTAGAAAGGTATGTAGAAGTCCTAACCCCAGTACTTATGAATGTGACCTTGTTTGGAAATAAGTTCTTTGCAGATGGTATCAGTTCAGCTAACAGGAAGTCCTCCTGGAGTAGGGTGGATCCTAATCTAATCTTGAGTGGTATCCTTCTGTCTTAGTTATATAGGGCTGCTCTAACAGAAATACCACAAATGGATGGCTTTAACAAAGAGAAATTTATTCTCTTACAGTTTAGGAGGTTAGAAGTCCGAATTCAGAGTGCCAGCTTCAGAGAAAGGCTTTCTTTGTAGGTTCTGAGGGAAGGCCTTCGTCATCAATCTTCCCCTAGTCTAGGAGCATCTCAGCACAGGGACCCCAGGTCCAAAGGATGCACACTGTTCCCAGCTCTGCTTTCTTGGTGGTAGGAGGTCCCCCTGTCTTTCTGTTCACTTCTTTCTTTTATATCTCCAAAGAGATTGACTCAAGACACAACCTAATCTTACAGATTGAGCCCTACCTCATTAACATAACTGCCGCTAATCCCACCTCATTGACGTTATAGAGGTAGGATTTACAACACATAGGAAAATCACGCGTGGTGATAAAACAGTGGACAATCACACAATACTGGGAATCATGGCCTAGCCAAGTTGACATACATTTTTGGGGGACACAATTCAATCCCTAACACCTTATAAAGGAGGAGAAGAGACACAGAGAAGGCAGCCAGTGAAGACAGAGGCCGACTGGAAGGATCTACAAGCTAAAGGACACTAAGGATAGCCAGCTGTTACAGGAAGCTAAGAGAGAGGCATGAAACAGATTCTCCCTCAGAGCCCTCAGAAGGGATCAACATGGCCAGTGCCCTACTTTCAGACTCCCAGCCCTGTGAGACAATAAATTCTGCCTTTATAAGCCACCCGGTTTGTGGTACTTTGTTATGACAGCCCTACCACACACCAGTACAGAGGGAACTGTTACGGGGAAATATTGACCGACAGCCCCAGCAGCTGTCCCCTTAGATCTACTTTTGCATTCCTGCTGAGGGCATGCTTACCCCAGACTGCTCCCAGCCAGTAACTGAGCATGGTGGACATACTAGAATCAGGCCATTCCTGCCAAATTCAGGACTCCTCTAACGGGCGACTTTGGCTTGGGGACTCCCCAGCAGCCTGGCAGGAGCTTTCCTGGAACTGCACTGCTGTCTGAGACCTTTCTTGTTCAGACTTCTTTCCTTCCCTCTCTCCTTTTACGTGTCATCTCACCTTTCTTACTTGTGCTCCCTCCCTTCTAGCCTTCACAGGTGTTTTCCCCAACAAATCTCTTGCACATTTATTGTGTGTCACAAATTTCGCAGTTTAAAACCACACACATTTATTATCTCACAGTTTCTGTGGGTCAAGGATCCAGGCATGACTTAGCTGGGTTCTCTGCTCAGGGTCTTTTATGAGGCTACAACCAAGGTGGTGGCCAGGGTGGAGTCTCATCTGAAAACCTGACTGGGGAGGATCTGCTTTCCAAGCTCACGTGGTTGTGGGATTCAGTTCCTTGGGCATGTTGGACTGAGCACCTTGGTTCCTAGTTCTTTGCCATGTGGGCATCCACAGCATGGTTACTTGCGTCATTAATGTGTGTAAGCTGAGAAGGCAGTGGAGAGAATTGGCAAGCATGACAGAAGTAATAATCTTATATAAGGTAACCACAAAAGTGATATTCCATCACATTTATGTATTCTGTTGGTTAGAAGGAAGCCATGAATCCCACTCCACAGTCAAGGGGAGAGGATTACATAAAGGTGTGGAAACCAGGAGGTAGAAATCATGGGGGGCAACTTAGTGCCTACTCCCCACACATGCACTCGTGATGGGGTCTGTCAGGTATGGGAGACTTAGTGATACACTCAGTTTATATAAATCCTCACCCATTCTTCCTATAGCAGAGTAAATGTTATCCTTTGCTAATTCCTGCTTGCCAATAATACCAGTGACTGATTTCAATATTACAATCCTATAATCAATATTTGCTGAATGAATGTATCGATTTCCTGCAAATAAAAGCAGTTTTGAAAAACAGTTTGGTGCCATTAAGAGGCTACTTTTCATCTGCATTATAAAACTGATTTGGCAGCTTTGCATATTAAAAGGACAAAGTTTCGAGCCACATGCAACATTTAGAAAAAAAGAGCTTAAACGTTCCAGAGCAAAATTTTCCCCAGGATACCCTTGTGTTTGCCTTTCACATCTGGACCGCTGTCATAGTCCTGCCATCTGCAGCCATTTACATTTAAATCACGTTTCTCTTTTGAAGAAACTCAAGCAAATACAGTACTTCCCTTTAAATGTCCTTTACCCACGGGGGAAACCATGTATAGATGCTTTTCCACAGCCATACTCGCACACATTTGAAAATACTCTGTGTACATGAGCAACGGCTGCATGATATTAAGCCCCTCCATTAATGTCTTTAAGATGATATTCTTGAGAATTGGTTTATTAATGCTGTTACAATTATTTCTTGGTACAAAAGTCAGGCCAATGCTCATCCTGCAAAGTCATATCAGAGAGTTAGGAAGTCTGGGTTCTTGGTTCTGCTTTGCCACAAATGAGCTGAGTGGCCTTGGTAGTCACACTCACTCTCTGCACCACAGTTTTCTCGTTTTCGGAATGATGGGTTTGGATGAATTTCTCTAATTTACTTAGGGATTTACCGCATTGGGCAAATCTGCTGCAAAAGACCTCTTTAAAGTGCCTGACTCAGATTCATATAGCATAGATGGATCAAAAGGGGTCAGGGTGAGACAAGAAGAAATGGTAGGGACTAGGGTTAGGAAGGCATTGCCTCGTTCACCCACCTGTGTAAATGGCACACCCTGGAGTTGTGCAGTGCACAGACTGCACAACCACACATGGAAGTCCTGAGGGTAAGATAAAAAGAACACAAACCTTGTGATCTAGACTTCCTATCAGGCTGAGGCCCTGGACAAGACCTGATCCTTGGTGGGGTAGGAGTGACAGATTATGAAAAGGCCTGAGAGAGAAAAGTCGGAAGATCGCATACCTGCCCAAAGGTAATGCACTCCCAGGAAAATCAGGTTCTCAGTGTGTGTCAGAAGGGCACAGGGTCAAGTGAAGTCTATTTGCCAGAGGTTGAGGAAGGCAGGCCCCACCCGGACCTGGGCCATGGAATTTGGCCACCTTACTTCATGCCCCTTGTACAGCTCTGATCCAGTGTGGAAGCAGGGTGCGGCTGTGTCTAGCATTATGGAATGAAAGCCCTCGTGAGACAGCAGCAGACATCTAAAAATGGACTGCACAGGCCACAGGTCTCTCTTCCTTGGAACTCCTTTCCTGGGTTCCCAGAGCAGCCGGGCATGCAGTTCTGTGATAAAGCCGAGTTAACCTTCGGTCATTCCCAGCACCAGCTGCTCCAACAGATCAAGGGCAGAACAAAGTACAGGAGAGAGATTGAAGCAGGTGCTGCTTTCAGCAAATTTGAACAGGACTGGAGAAGTAAGATGGAAAAACCCAGTCTAACAAGCTCTTGATTGTTGACAAAGACCATCTCAAGAGTCTGCTCTGGACAGGGGAGCTTGCCCAAAAAATGTTGGGACAGGCTGTCATACTCAGGAGTTGGGGCTAAATGAGACAAGGCTGCAGAAATGGAGTTGGAGCCAGAAAGGGAGAGATCAGTGAGAGCCCTGGGAGGTGCTGGTGGGAGACGTAAAAGGTCACTGCTTTGGGAGGGCCTGGCCTGCTTGGCAAGGCCATGAGCATTACCTATTGAAGTAGATACCCAGTCCCCGTTCCGGGCAAAACAGCCCTATCTCCATCCGTGATCTTGACTGTGGAGTTGGAGACACATTATTTGGCTATAGCATTCACACTACTCACTCAGGAGTTACATTCAAGTAACCTTCTCATCTCTTGCTTTGACTCCAGGCCCAGTAGGTAGATCAGGAGCTGGACTGTCCCCTCCTGAGTTGAATGAGTTGGTCAGGAAAAGTTTATGACTTGAACATCACCAGGAAAAGGTAACCTAAATTATACATATTTTAAAAGATATCCTGAAAATGAAGCTCCCTGTATGCAAAGAAATGCACTGGATTGAAGGTTTCCGAAACAGATAATGTAGTAGAATGACCTTGGGGGTCTTGTTAAAAATTCTGAGGCCCGGCCTACTGAGTCAGAACCTCTTGGAGTGGAGTCCCCAAACCAAACCTGTTGCCATCAAGTTGATTCCAACTTCGAGTGACCCTACAGGACAGAGCAGAACTGCCCCATAGGGTTTCCAAGACTGTAATCTTTATGGAAGCAGACCGCCACATCTTTCTCCTGTGAAATGGCTGGTTGGTTTGAACCACTGACCTTTCAGTTCGCATCTGAGCCCTTAACCACTGTGCCACCACGTCTGCTAGGAGTGGAGTCCAGGAATCTGTATTTGACGAGTTTCCCAAATGATTTGGACATGCAGCTTGATTTGGGAACTCTGGCCTATGGGACCTTCAGTGATTTCTGCTGGCCCTTGGGCAGAACTGAAGTGACTGCCCCAAACTATACCCAGGCTGCCCCACTACTCCTGACCTTTTTGCCTGGCTGTGCTACAGCCCAGAATAGGGAGGCAAGGAGCTCGGAATTAGGACATGTTTCTTGCCTCCAAGAGGCCCCACTGCGGTTTTTATAGCATGGCTCCAGCTACAATGCCCCTCCATAGTCACATATAGAATGTTAAGGGAACTAACCCTTGGATGGTGTAAACATGGCCAAGCAGGAAAGTGACTAACAGTTGCCCTACTATTTTTTTTTTTTTAAATAATGCTGGTGAAAATCCAAAGAGATCACACCATACCACTGTCAAGTGCAATCAGTACAAGGGATCATTCGTTTCTATCTGCACATTTCAAACTCTATCAGCAAAGCCATAAAGTATATAGTGATAGAGAAAGGAAAGCAAATTGCAGCTTCAAATGGAAGATAAGAAAATGTGCTGAAACAGGAAACGAATATGATGATTGATCAACAAGTGCGCAAGACTGGAATAATTGCAACCCATATTCTAGGGGGTCAATGCAGAAGACAAAAGAAACACATAACTAGAAATACATTTTAGGTAAAAATGAAATTTCCTGGTAATGGACGGGGAGGATTATATCCAGAAAATCATGCAGGCTGAGCATTAAAAAAAAAATCAAAGCTATAGTGCTATTCAATGTTTGGTAGAATTCTCCAGTGAAGCTATCTGGGCATGGAGATTTCTCTTTTGGGGGCTTTGAATTACAAACTCAACTTCTTTAAAGGCTGAATAGTCCTATAACCATTAAATAAATTGAATTCAGAATTTAAAAGCTCCTGAAAAATAAATCACTTTTGGTTTCAGCTCTGACATGTGAGGAATTTGGAAAGTTGTCACTCCCGCCCTCAAAGGAGAAAAAAGCTGAACAATCAAAAAAATCAAAGACTTTTCTCAGACACATAATAAATAAACTGAGGTGACAAGACAAACTGCCACGTTGAAATCTGGAGAGACAGGCAGATCCAAAGAGTCACAGCCAAGATCTGCTTACATGAGCAGAAGCCACTGGAGCCATAAACTGGTAGGGACACTTAAACGGCAATTTTGATGAATTGCTGGAGGCTGAGTATGGACAAGCATGAGATGGGGGAAACTCCTGGGGATTACAGTCTTAGAGGGACGCTGAAACTTCTGGCAGTTTTACCTCTAGGAACTCCACCAAGTTCTTGTGGTGAAGAACCAAGAAAGATCCCCTCCTGGCTCTGGTGGAGGTGGTGGTGGTGGACCTGGGCTAAAAGCCACTTGCAAAGGTTATAACCCAGGGACCTACCCCACTGAAAGACTGAGATTAATCATAAGATTATAAACTGTTTTCCCTCCCCACACCTTACCACAACACCAACCAAAAAAAAAACAAAAACAGTTGTTGTTGAGTCCACTCAACTCTGACTCTATGTGTGACAGAGTAGAACTGTGCTCCATAAGATTTTCAATGGCTGATTTTCAGACATAGATTGCCAGGCCTTTCTTCTGAGGCATGTCAGGGTGGACTTTAATCTCCAGCCTTTTGCTTAGTAGCTGAGCTCATTAACTGCTTGCACCAGTCAGGGACTCCACAACACACCAACAGGGTTAGAGCATTAATAACAGTGGATTATAGCTGAAATAGCGGAGCCTCCACTATCTCAGGAGTAGTTCTTAGGGAAGCGAAAAGAAAAAAAAAAAAAAAAACCAGGAGCGACAAAAACAAAGACACTTGAAGAAAACTGAAGCTTTTGGTACCTACAACAAACATTAAACACATCCCAACTCTTAGCCATATTAACATAAAACTTCACTCAAAGGCATATTTGTCTCAGTTCTTATTACCCAATACACCATATCTAGCTTTCAACAAAAAAATTACAAGGCAACTAAACAGTAATTTATCTCAATAAATAAAAAATGTCTATCTTGAGCATTGTGCCCTATTGAAGAATTACCTATATGAGATTAAAATGACAACAGTAACTCTAAAGAACAGATGAGCACTTTAAGGGGCAAACAGTATAAGTTAACAGTGGTGAAACAATAGGGGCAGAGATAGTGAAAATGGTGACACAATGTGAAGAATGTAACCATTGTCAATGAACTGTACATATAAAAATTGTTGAACAGGTGTTTATTGTGTATATTTTCACCAAAAAAAAAAAAAATTACAAAGCCCATCAAAAGGCAAGAAACACAGTCTGAAGAGACAAAGCCAGCTTTAGACCCAGACTCAGATATGATGCAGATTTTGGAATTATTAAACAGGGAATTTAAAATAACTATGAGTACTATGGAATCCTGGTGGTGTAGTTGTTAAGAGCTCAGGTTGCCAGCCAAAATGTTGGTGGTTCAAATCCACCAGTAGCTCCTTGGAAACCCTATGGGGCAATTCTACTCTGTCCTATAGTGTCGCTATGAGTTGGAGTCGACTCAAAGATACACAGCAACAACAACAATGAATACTATGTCAAGAGTTCTAATGGAAATAATAGACAACATGCAAGTAAAGATAAATACAAACAAGAAAGATGACAACTTTAAGAAAAAATCAAGAGGAAATGCTAGAAATAAATCACAGTAACAGGAATCAACTCGATGGCAATGGGTTTTAGTTTTCAACAGGAATGAAGAATGATTCTGATGGGCTCATTAGTAGACTAGACACAACCGAAAAAAAATTAGTGAGTTTGAAGAGAAGTCAATAGAGCCTTCCCAAACTGAAGTGCAAAGAGAAAAAAGAATGGAAACAACAGAGCATTCAAGAACTGTGTGACAATTTCAAAAGGTGCACTATAAGTATAATTGGATTACCAGAAGGTGAAGAAAGCAGACCAAACCCACTCCAGTGCCGTCGAGTCGATTCCGACTCAGAAAGCAGAAGCAGAAGAAATATTTGAAGTAGCAATGGTAGAGATCACCACTGGTCTGTTAGTTTGTCATACTTTGGTGGCTTGTGTGTTGCTATAATGCTGGAAACTATGGCACCAGTACTTCAAACGCCAGCAGAATCACTCATGGTGGACAGATTTCAGTGAGGCATCCAGATTAAGACAGACTAGGAAGAAAGGGCTGGGCATCTACTTCTGAAAACGAGCCAGTGAAAACTCTCTGGATCACAACAGAATGTTGTCCAATATACTGCTAGAAAATGAGTCCCCTACATTCTAAGTCACTCAGAATACACAGTGGCTGCAACAAGGACTTGAGCACACCAACTATCATGAAGATGGCACAGGATGAGGCAGCACTTCATTCTGTTATGCATGGGGTCGCCCTGAGTTGGGGCCAACTCAACAGTAACTAACAACAATGGTAGAGAATTTTCCAAAATTAACAACAGACACGAAATCACAGATCCAGGAAGCTCAGAGAACACCAAGCAGGCTACGTACCAAAAAATTGACACCTAGGCATATCATATTCAAATTTCAGAAAGACATAGAGAAAATCTTGAAAGGCGCCCACGGTGGATGGGATGGGGGAAGACTTAGGTAAGGAGCAAGGATGGGAATTACAGTGGGGAGCGTTTGTATTTACATGGCCAACTGAGGAAATGGCGAAGTGATGGAGACTGAAAAGTGTCCTTCAGACAGGTAGCAGAAGATTCAGGAGAGAACAAAATTTAAGAAACCACAGAAAGAGAGAAAGTCAAGAAGGGAGGGATGCTCACTAGAGTCAAATGCTAACACTTGTACACACAAAAATATAATCCATGCTAAAGTGCACACAATGAAGGCATTGATGATTCAGTGGTAGAATTATCACCTTCGGTGTGGGAGACCTGGCTTCGACTCCCATTGGGTGTATTTCACGTACAACCACCACCCATCCGTCAGTGGAGGCTTGTGTGTTGCTATGATACTGAACAGGTCCCAGACTAAGATGAACCAGGAAGGACAGCCTGGAGATCTACTTTTGAAAATCATCTAATGAATGCTCTATGCATCACAAATGGTCTAGTTGGTAACTGATCATGGAGACTGTGCAGGACAGGACAGTATTTTGTTCTTTTGTGCATGGGGTCACCTTACCTTGAGTCAGGGGCCAACTCAACAGCAGCTAACAACAACAACAACAAAGATAGCACTAAAAATCAACGTGGAAATTTTAAAAATTGTCCAAAAGGTGGTGCTAGGATGTTGATCAGCTATTTAAAGAAAGAAAAAAAAAAATTAGAACCCCCACTTAATGCTGTATACCAAAATAAATTTCAAATGAATCGGAGAACTAAATGGTCCCTTGTTTTCTCCTAGCTATTTGACGTTATGTTTTATATTTTTAAATTAATGTTTTGTTTGATATTTTTAAATTGACCATTGTGTTTAGCTCATTTCAGCTCAAAAGAAAAGATCAATAAACAGAGCTGCATAAACTACTGTCTACAAGTCAAAAAACATCACATGCAAAATTAAGAGGTAAATATTAAGCTGGGGCAAAAGGGTTTTCAAAGTTACAATAGAAAAAGGGATGTTGTCCTTACAGATGGAGGGCTTATCCTGTGGGTAGAACTAACACTAAGATTCCAGAGACAAAACAGAGGAACATAAATAGGCAAAAGTAGACATACAAATGTTTAGAATAGTTGGGGGAAAAAGCTTTCAAGCTCCCTGGTGACTCAAGAAAAGCAAATTAAACCAATGATGAGGGCTTCTTAAAGTCTTGCCAACCTGACTGGCAGGTAGACACTCTCTGGTGGCTGAGTTACACTCTTACATCCTTTCTAGAAGGCAATTTAGCAGCTCATATAGGACCTTAAATACTTGTATGTCCTTTCACCCAGTAACTCCAATTCTAGGAAACCATCCTGAGAAAACAAACAGAAATGGGGACAAAGATTAACACACCAAGATGTTTGTCTTAGCAGTACTGTAATAGTGAAACTGCAGAAACACCCTAAATATCGGTGAGGAGGTGGTGTCTAAACAATTCATGTTTAAGTAGAACGTTAAGGATCCATCAAAATTATGTTTTAAAAGAGTTTTTATTGCTATGATGAAATGCTTATGATGCAACGTTAAGTGAAAAAAAAAGAATACAAATTTGTACAAATAACATTTTCACCTGTGCTTAAAAAAAAAAGCGATCAAACAGAAATACACAGGATATTAAAAGAGTTCGTGTCTGGAAGGTGGCTGGTAGGGTGATTGGAAAACACAGATAAATATTTTTAAAACTAGAATTTTAATAACAAAGATGCACTTTTATATTGTTGGCTTCTAAAAATCATTTTTGTTAAGCTTAAAACCCTTTTTGATTATAAAAATACATCAATTCAACAGAAGTTAATTAACTTGAACAATGTGTTGAATAATTAAATTGATAAGAAAACCCACTGAATTAAAAAAAAAACCCACTGAGACTACTGTGATTATATAAATTCTATATGCAGAGAAAATTATTTCAGTGAAGGAAGGAAAAGGAGAAAGGGATAGGGAATTAGCCTATGTAGAAACCAGGGTGTGCGTGTGTGTGTGCGTGTGTGTTAGAAGAATCACTGTGATTCATTTATGAACACATATCTGAGAGTAGCGCTTTCTCAATTGTTTTGTTCTTTTAAAAATATTTCAAACACAGAAAAATTGAGAGAATAATATAACGCACTCTTAGATTCCATAGATGTTAGCGTTTTGCCGTATTAACGTCAGAGTCTTTTTTTGTTTTTAATAATATTTTATTGTGTTTTTGGTGAAAGTTTACACAGCCAATTAGGTTCCCATTTAACATTTATTCTGTGTTTCTATAATGATCTCAAATCCCACAATGGCGTAAGTCACCATTATGCTTTCAAAATACATATGTATAAAAACCAAAAAACCCACTGCCGTTGAGTCCATTCTGACTCATATAGGCCCTATAGGGCAGCGTAGAACTGCCCCACAGGATTTCCAACGAGCGCCTGGTGGATTCAAACTGCCAACCTTTTGGTTAACAGCCACAGCTCTTAACCACTACACCACCAGGGTTTCCACATATGTATAAGCGCTCATAATATGAACTTTGAAATAGAAATATGTCTACCTTTGTGAGGCTCTCTAGCATTAACTATAAGTCATAAGAAAATTATTTGGAAAATCTCTGAATTTCGACACAGAAACAGAAGCATGTGAAGTACATAAATAACGTAAACAACGTTTAAGTTCACTTTAACCTTGAAGAGAAAATGTGTCATTCGGCTACTCTCTAACCCTGGAGAAAAGACGTAACAATACCACTCTTTGACTTCACACTGGCCTTTGTTGTGTGGCGCCAAGGTGACAAATTTGAAAATAAACCCTAAATTTCTGCTCACTTACTGACAGAAGGCAGAGATAGAGCTGAGATTCTGTCCACCATCGCTACAAGGGACCTCCGCCAAGTTTGAGCCACGGTTAAGCCTTCCTCATGTGAACTCTCATTAAACGTAAAAGCTGAAGTATAAAGACTTGGACTCTAACCATTGAACAACATTGTAATTGTAATTGTTAATTCTGATTCTCTGGTTCTAAGTGAGTGCTGTGACGTCTTACTTGGCATGCCTTATCATGACTACTTGAAACAAACTAAATGAGTTTATGCATGGCAAATCTGAGTCTCTCTCTATTAATTGTCTAAGATAAAATCCTATACAACTATTTCTACATAAATTCTTCAGTGACATTGGTTACCTTTTTTATAACATGTCAACATTCTCATTATTTCTGTTCTGGTTGTTCCATTTCTAGTAATCTAGCTTCCCTGCCCCCTTAACTTCTCATCTTTGCTTTAGAGTAACTGTTGACTGTGTGGCCTCATCTAGATGATTTCTTAAAGGAGTGCAGTACTCAAGGTTGATATTCTTTATTTTATGAGCCAGTCTGTCATTTAGCTGGAAGGTGACCTCAGGGGTAGTTTTGCTTCAAAGCTTAAAGAGTTATCTCAGGGTGATAGCTTCAAGGGGTCCTGTAGCCTCAACTGGTCAGTAAATCTGGACTTCTTAAGAATTTGAGTTCTGTTCTACATTTTTCTCCCATTCTACCAGGAGGTTCTTTTGTGTTGAAGGAAATAGCATTGCAGATACACTTGAGTTCCCTTCTTCACTCCCCACCAAATCATTCTCTCCTCCCACCCCCCTTACCACACTCACACCTCCTTTGTTGGCTCTCTGCTTATATGAGAGAAAGGCTGTCACAAAGAGGGGAAAAATGTTTTTTTAAAAATTCTTGTCATTTATTTCATTCATCTGTGGATTCATAAGAGGTACCCATGGACTCAGGGGTGCTCTGCACAGAAGCCTGTCCCTGTGGACTCGGCCTAGCCCGGTCCCTTGCCTGTTAGCGGGAGCTGCACCCTGTGACTGGAAGGCCTCAAAGGGCACCTCCACCTGGCCAGAGGCCTGGAAGCTCTCCCTGCTCCACACCCCATGGGCTGTGTGACCTGCAGAAGTCTTCACCCCATCACCCACACCAACAGTCTCTTTCTTGGTATCAGAGGGATTTAGGGTGTGAGTTGGGGTCTGTCTTAGGCTGGGTTCTCTAGAGAAGCAAAATCAGTAAAGTGTATAAATACATATAGAGAGAGATTTGTATCAAGGAAACGGCTCACGCGATTGTAGAGGCTGGAACGTCCCAAGTTTGTGGATCAGAATAGGGCCTTTTCCCGATTCATGTAGCTGCAGGGGCTGGCGAACCCAAGATTGGAAAGTTGGAGAGCAGGGCTTTTGTTCACAGGCTGTGAAGACCTAGGATCCCATGGCTGGCAGGCAAACTGATAGCTCAAGTCCCAAGAGCCAGAGGTCAGACAAGCAGGAGGTGGCTGCAGGGTCCAAAGTGAGCAAAAAGCCAGAACATCTGCTTAGATTCAGATGCAGACCACATCCCCAAAGAAACTCCTTTTCAACTGATTGGCTACTCACAGCAGATTCCATCATGGGAGTGATCACATATAAACACTGAGAATCATGGCCCAGTCAAGTTGACACACAATCTTAACCACCACCGGGTCCTTTCAGCTTCAAGAGTAGTAGGGTAAGGACCCCTGTGATTACATTAGGCCCACTTGGATAATCCAGGATAATCTTCTCATCTCAAGATCTTTAACTTAATCATCTCTGCAAAATCATTTTCTCATATAAGGTAACCAACCATCCACAGGTTCTGGGGATTTGGATGAGGACATCTTTGGGGGCTGTTATTCTGCCTCCCATACCGTCCCTGTGGCAGTTTTCACTTGTGTGATTAGTTGTTAAATTGTTGTTGTTGAGTGCTATCAAGTCAATTCCAACTCACAGTGATCCCATGCGACAGAGTAAAACTGCTCCATAGGGTTTTCTTGGCCATAATCTTTATGGAAGCAGATTGTCAGGTCTTTATCCTGAGGAGCTGCTGGGTGGATTTGAATCACCAACCTTTGCTTAGCAGCAGAGCGCTTAATCGTTGTGCCACCAGGGCTCCATGGTTGTTAACTAAGCCATGCAAATGCAAAGGAGGAGAGGTGGAGGCCTCATCAGTGAAGTTGGGGAGCTTCTTCTGACCAAGTGACACTTGGGTCACGACCTGGAGGCTGAGGAAGATTGGACAGATGGAGAAGGAAGGGAATAGCCCTCACAAGGCAGCGTGGCAGGATGGAACCAGGTGAGACTGAGGGACGGTTGAAGCTTGTGGGTTTAGATGGGAGAAAGCAATACAGCCCTGCCAACACCTGGATTTTAGACTTCTGACCTCCAGAACTGTAAGATAATAAATTCAAGTTGTTTGAAGCCACTAACTTTGTGATAAATTGTTATAGCAGCGATAGAAAACGAACATAGCCTGGAAATTCCAGTAATCCACTACTGAGAATTTAAATTGGGGCGGGGGGGAACGGAGAGAGGTGGGGGGCTTGCCCAATTCTGCTCTTTTAAAGATCTCCGCCCTGGGATTTGGAGCTGGACAGATGGTCTGAGAGGAGGGGCCTTAGCTAAATAGCCCTGGCAGAGCCCAAGACCCTGAGAAGGTGAGAATGAGGGTAAAGGAATGTGTGTTTGTGGAGAATTAAGGAGAGGAGGTCTTGGCTACCTCCTGGAGGGTGGGTTCGAGAGGCACCAAGAGGGAGGAGAAAGGTGTGCACATCGGCCCAGGGCCCAAGTGGTGGAGCCTTCACACTTCATTTCACAAATGTCGTAACCAGGAGACTTAAAGTCAGAAATGAAGTGACTTACTCAGGCCATGAAGCTAGAAAACAGTGAAACAAGGATTCAAGCCCTTGTCAGTTTGGAGAGGCAAATAAAATCCTGCAAAGAATGTCAATCCCTGATGGAGTCAGAGGATCAAACATTTGTGTGGCAGAGGCGAGATGGGCTGTCCAGCTTCCCCTTCGAGGAGGGACTTCATACCCAGCGGCAGGGGAGGCGGTCAGCAGCCTCGGCTGTCAGCTCCTCCAGGTCCGCCTCGTCCCACGTTGCACCCTTCCCAGGGCTGCCCGCATCTAGTGCCTGAGTGAACCAGAGGGAGAGAAGCTTGGCCTTTGGAGCTAAATGTGAGACACTGTGACAGACAATCCTTGCTGCAGGCCCCCAGGAGGTTGGCCCGGGCAGTGTCGGACCTGCATCACAGGTCAGCTCCTTCCTCTGCCCAGCCCTGCCAATCCCTTCCCTTCACAGGGGCTGATCCCTGATAAACTCAGCCCTTGCTTCTAGAGGAGTCCCTGGGTGGTGTAATTGGTTAACCGTGCTCCACAGGACTTTCAATGGCTGGTCTTTTAAAAACAGATCGCCAGGCTTTCTTGCGAGGCACCTCTGGAGGTTCGAGTCCACCCAGACATGCCTCGAAAGAAAGGTCTGGAGATCTACTTCTGAAAGATCAGACTTTGAAAACTCTGTGGAGCACCATTCTACTCTGACGCACATGGAGTTACCACGTGTCAATTTCCTCTCAATGGCAACAGGTCTTTTCGTTTTTCTGCTTCCAGAGAACTCAACCTGCGACAGAACAAGTCTTTAATCAAGCAGTCTTTGGAGAGGAGGCAGGGGCTGGGGGCAGAGGAGACTCAGCTTTGCATCCTAGGTCCTGTTTTCTCCATGCCATTTTTGTTTTTAGTACAGAAAAATGAGACAGGGTCCTCCCTGTCTTTTTTTTCTCTCTCTCTTTTGAAGGTGAGGTATGGGTGCTGGCATACATGTGTATCTTGATAAGCGAGAAGCGGTCTGAGGCCAGATGACCATGAACTCCTGGGGAACTTAACAGCATCCTCCCCTGGCTGGGTCTTGTTCAGACTATCGTTCAGGCTGCAATGCCTGCAGGCCACGTAATGAATCCAGCGCCTGACAGAGGGCACTGCATTCCGTCATCACTGCCCGATTCGTGGGGAGAGGGAAGCTGACATTATCCATCCAAAGCACAGGGAGCCATTGTGTAGAGGAAGTCATTTGTCCCCACCCAGTCCGCCTTCCTTTCAGCTCCAACTTCCGGGGAAGAGATGCTCCATCCACAAGGCAGTTTGTGGTAAGACTGGGAGGAGAGGGAGGGGCCTTGCCAGCAGTGGGTGGAGCCTCAGAAAACCACGAGGACCATGTGACAATAAGGATATCGGTATCAGCTCAAATCATTTTTCTACTTTTCTCCCAACACTTTATCAGAAATTCTAGCTCTAAAAATACAGTCAGGAGACTTTCTTCTCTTGTCTTTTTATTCTGAGAGGTCAGAATGCAGA
The DNA here is from genome assembly GCF_024166365.1 of Elephas maximus indicus. Taxonomy (NCBI): domain Eukaryota; kingdom Metazoa; phylum Chordata; class Mammalia; order Proboscidea; family Elephantidae; genus Elephas; species Elephas maximus. Next base: position 48,219,783 of record NC_064838.1, read on the forward strand.
AAGGAAGCGCGGGGGAGAGAGGCAGAGTAAGGACTATATTCCTTCTCTAACCCAACCCAGTAGTCAGGTCCCCTAATTATCCTGGTAATATCAGCGTTACACGCATATACAGTGGTGTGCTAGTAAATGTTCCAAGAACAACCGGTTCTTGGAAGCGGGGGTGGGGAGGGGTGCTGATTTGTAGCCTTTGCTGGTTTCTGTGTTGTTAGGCTCCTGCCATGGCTGATTTCAAGCTACCAACATGATGATACTGAGCATGGAGTTTGACAGAGGTGTGCGGTTATTGTTACCTGCCATCGAGTTGGTTCCTGGCTCGTGGCGACTCACTGCATTGCACAAAGAAACAAAACACTGCCCAGCTCTGTGCCATCCTCATGATTGGTTGTGAACTGGACTGTTGTGATCCATAGGGTTTTCATCCTATGAAATCAGGGCTGATTTTTGGAAGAAGATCTCCAGGCCTTTTTTGCTAGTCTGTCTCAGTCTTGGAGCTCTATTGGAACACTCAAGCCTCCACTGACAGACAGGTCATGGCTGTGCATGAGGTGCTGGGAATCAAACTCAGGTATCCTGCATGGAAGGCGAGAATTCTACCACTGGGCTATCACACTAATCTATAGTATTTCCACCATCCATATACAATAGGCATAAATAACCTCAAGAACACATAATAGTAACATGTAGTGAAGTAATTAGGAAGTGATGACCCTGAGTATTTATTTCCCTTGCTGTTAATATAACTTATTTAATCATGAGTTTATGAAATTTAATTTTATAATGGCTCTGTTTAACTACAAATTTGCAACATTCCCGGACATTTAATAATCAGGTTTCCCAGTAAGGAGCTGGCCCCGGCACAGCACATAGGGCCATTTAGCAACTCCAATTCCCCTTGTGTCTATATCCTAAATGCTACCAGGGCTGAGTCTGTTGGCTCAGATACAGTAATGAATGATCCACGGTGGCTACCCTCTGCCCTGTCCTTTCTCTTGCAGGGTTTCTGGAGGTAACATCACTTCACTTCACTTCTTGGAGGGAGTGAGTATAATGCAGTGGAATGGGCACCGTCTTTGGAGTCAGAAACTGTGAGGTTTTCAGCTCTGCTTTCGCTTGTAGAATGTGTCATGGATTGAATTGCGTCCCCCCAGAAATATGTGTCCACTTGGTTAGGCCATGATTCCCAGTGTTCTGTGGTTGTCCTCCATTTTGTGGTAGATGTAGTTTCCTATGTGTTATAAATCCTAATTTCTGCCTGTGGTTAATGAGGCAAGATTAGGTCATGTTAAAGAGCAGTAGGGTGGGATGTAATGCCCTTACCCAGGTCACATCCTTGATCCAATATAAAGGGAGTTTCCCTGGGGTGTGGCCTGCACCACCTTTTGTCTTACAAGAGATAAAAGGAAAGGGAAGTGAGTAGAGAGTTGGGGACCTCCTACCACCAGGAAAGCAGCGCCGGGAGCAGAGCATGCCTTTGGACCTGGAGCCCCTGAGCCTGAGAAGCTCCCAGACCAAGGGAAGATTGATGATAAAGACCTTCCTCCAGAGCCGACACAGAGAGAAAGCCTTGCCCTGGAGCTGGCGCCCTGAATTCAGACTTCTACCCTACTGGAACTTCTCTTTGTTAAAACTATCCACTTGTGGTATTTCTTTTATAGATAACTAAGACAGAATTGACCTTGGCAGTTTACTTAACCACTCTGAGGCTCAGTCTCGTCATCTCTAAAATGGGCATAAACCACAACCCATTGGCATCCAGTCGATTATGACTCATAGCAACCCTATAGAACAGAGTAGAACTGCCCCATAGGGTTTCCAAGGAGTGGCTGATGAATTTGAACTGTTGACCCTTTGGTTAGCACCGAAGCTCTTAACCACTGTGCCACCAGGGCTCCAAAATTGGCATAATCGTAGTTAATTCACAACCTTCCTATGGATTTTGGCAGGGATTACTAACTACATCACAATATCCATTCTCCCCTTTATCACAGGGTAGAAAATTTTTTAGCTGAGCACACACCAGTCCGGCATAGAGGCTACATTTCCCAGCCTTTATTGCAGTTAGTGGCGCAGTGTTTCATTCTGTTGTGCATAGGGTCACTATGAGTCGGAACCGACTCGATGGCACGTAACAATGACAACATAGGGCTGCTATGAATTGGAATTGACTTGATGGCAGTGGATTTGGTTTTGTTTTTGGTTTATTGCAGCTAGAAAAATTGTGAGTTGCTGTTGAGTCACTCTGACTGGAGACGAGCCCGTGTACAACAGAATGAAAAGCTGCCTGGCCCCATGCCACCTTCATGATCATTGGTGTGCCCAAGTCCATTCTGTGGCCACTGTATTCTAGTGCTTTCCAACCTAGGGGGCTCATCTTCCAGCACTATGTCAGACAATATTCTGTTGTGATCCATAGATTTTCATTGGCTTAGTTTTCGGAAGTAAATTGCCAGGCCTTTCATCTTAGTCTGTCTTACTCTGGAAGTTCCTCTGAAACCTGTCTGCCCTGGATGACTCTGAGGGTATTTGAAATACTGGTGACACAGTTTTTTTTTTTTTTTTTTTTCCAGGTAGAAGAAATCAGAGCATGTTTGTGTGCAGGTGAGAAGGTTGCAGTAGAAAGAGGTGAATTGCTGGAGCCCTTGAGTAGTGAGAGGGTTTGGGGTCTACAGCACAGGGGTTGCCGTCAGCTCGGAGCCCAGAGGTCCATCTCCAGGAACTGGGGGAAGCCTCTTCAGAGCTGCTATGCTGCTTTTGCTGACCACATCCTTTCTGTTCCTTGAACACTCCTGGCCTTTTTTCCTGCTGTGCTCTCTGTTCTTCTCCCTCTGCCCTAGTTCTTTGCCTGGCTGATTCCTTATCATCTCTTAGGTCTGGTCTCAGTACCCCATGGGCCCTACCTGGAGCACCTTTGCAGGTGCGGTTCTCTCTGCCTGAAAGGATCTTCCCTCACTCTGTACGGCGACTTCCCCTTTGCCTTTTCAGGTATCCCCTGGGCGAAGCTTTCCTGGTCACCCCCAGCATGCTCTCTCCTCTTCCCTCCTCAGTCTTTCTCCGCCACACGTACCCCATTTGACGCCTTTTGAATTTCACTTCTTTATTTCATCTGACTCCCTCATCAGAATGGACGCCCCACAAGGTGGAGCACTCAGGTCTTTTATTCACGCCTGCATTCCCAGGGCCAACGGCCTGGCATGTAGTAGGTGCTCAATGAATGCCTGTTTCATCAAGGAGTGGTGGAAGGAAGTGTCACTTTGAAGAGGTGCCTTTTAAGGTCAGAGGTGCTCTCCCTGCCCCCATAGCTCCTCCTGGCCCCCCACCCTCGTTTACTTCCTTCACAGCCCTAATCACACTCTGAAGTCATTTGTTTCTTTTTCTCTTCACACAGGGAGTAGAGGATCCATGAGAGCAGTTTTTCTTTGGTCTTGTTCACTGCAGTTTCCCCCAAAGTCTAGAAAAGTGTCCAACACAGAGTAAGAGATTAATAAATATGCAATGAATGAATGAATGAATGGGTACAGAAGCCACAGAGGCCACCTTGGGCATTAGCTTTAACACGCAGGTCGCAGGGTGAAGCTTTTTACTTCTCCTGGCCCTTGTCCTTGTTGTGAGAAGTCACAATGTATGAAAAAATGCAGGTAAATATTTAAAAACTCAACAAATGTTAGTCACCATGTTTATTATTAATACATATATTTTTCTTACATAGGTGGGGGTATCATAAAGACAGTCTGTAAATGATGGCTGCATCGAAAAACCTTACAGAGGCCGTCACTGTGCCGAGGCTTCTGGAAACCTTGGGAATCTATTATCCAAGTCATGGAGCTTCTTAGGGTTTACTAACTTCCGATTAGCTACTTTAAGATATAGTAGCTGGTTTGAATCTCCTACCACAGTCTTCATCAAGGACTATAAACTAACCAGCTTTTCACAGGGGTGGAGCCTGGGTGAACAGGGCTACATCTGTAGTTCTGGTGTCTGTGGAGAAATCAAAGCTGGTGACTGTCCCACCCGCGGGATTCAGAGAAATGAGCCTCGCTCTGCTGGTTCCGATGAATTTTTTGTTCCTCCTGCTCCCCAACTCCACTTCCACCTGCAGGAGTCTGGGATGGGTGGAAAGGCCTGGGGTTCTGAAGTCAGAGGCAGCCTCAGAGAGGCCCGTTCAGCAATTGTGATAGTTCCTGTCGCCTTTGGAACCTCTGCTTGTTATTGAGTCCAGTCAAGTCGTGTGGATTTTTTGTTTTTTGCAAACACCACTATTTATTTCCAAAAAATTTTCATCACACCTAACAAACTCTGTACACATAAGGTTATAACCCCCCCTCTTTTCCCCTTCCCCCAGCCCCTGGTAACCTCTAATCTACTTTCTGTTTCTATGAATTTGCCTATTCTAGATATTTCATGTAAGTGGGATCATACAATATTTGCCCTTTTGTGTCTGATTTATTTCACTCAGCATAATGTTTTCAAGATTCACCCATGTCGTTGGGTATATCAAGACTTTATTTCTCTTTATGGCTGAATAATATTCCACTGAAATGATCAAATAATATACTAGCATAAACTTTGCTGATGATAATTAAAAAACGACTGCAGCCGTACACTGATAGGGAACTGCCAGAAACTCAAGCCAGATTCAGAAGAGGGCTTGGAATGAGGGATATTGTTGCTGATATCAGATGGATCTTGGCCAAACGCAGAGAATACCAGAAAGATGTTTACCTGTGTTTTATCGACTACACGAAGGCATTTGACCTTGTGGATTATAACAAATTATGGATAACATTACAAAGAAGGAAATTTCAAAACACTTAATTATGCTCATACAGAACCTGTATATGAATCAATAGGTAGTTGTTTGAATAGAACAAGGGGATACTGCCTGGTCCAGGATTGGAAAAGATGTGTGGCAGGATTATATCCTTTACTTATTCAATCTGTATGCTGAACAAATAATCTCAGAAGCTGAACTATATGAAGAAGGATGCTGAATCAGGATTGGAGGAAGAATCATTAAAAACCTGTGATATACAGATAAAATGAAGATGACTTGAGGCTCTTACTGATGCAGCTCAAAGAATACAGCCTTCAGTATGGATTACACCTCAACAAAAAGAAAACAAAAATCCTTAAAAATGAGCCAATTAACATCACGGTAAATGAAGAAGAAATTGGAGTTGTCAATAATTTCATTCTTCTTGGATCAACAATCAATGTCCATGGCAGCAGCAGTCAAGAAATCAAACAACAAATTGCATTGGGCTAATCTGCTGCAAAAGTTTTTTTTTTTTCTAAGTTTTAAAAATACAAAGGTGTCATTTTGATAACTAAAGTGTGTCTGATCCAAGTAATGGTCTTTTCAGTTACCTCAAATGCGTGCAAAAGTTGCATAATGAAAAAGGAAGACAGAAGATGAATTGATGCACTCAGTGTGGAGTTGGTGACGAATATTGAATATACCATGGACTGTCAGAAGAACAAACAAATCAGTCATGGAAGAAATACAACCAGAATATTCCTTAGAAGCCAGGATAGTGAGACTTAAACTTACTTTGGACATGTCATCGGGAAAGACCAATCGCCAGAAAAGACAACATGGTTGGTAAAGTGGAAGGGCAGTGAAAACAAGGGAAACCCTCGATGAGATGGATTGACACAATCGCTGCCAGAATGGGCTCGAGTATACCAACGATCATGAAGATGACACAGGACTGGGCAGCATTTCATCCTGTTATATATAAGGTCGCCGTGAGTGAGAGCCAATTCGATGGCAACTAAGGAAAACATTTATTGACAGTACAGTGCTTTCCTAGCTCCTGAATCTATGCAGGGGCCCTGTTCCATCCCTCTGTCATGCTTGGGGACAGCAGCCTTCACTTCTATCCCCAAACAGGCATGAAGACCCCAGCCCCCAAGGCACTCATCTAGTCTAGGTCTCCTGGGTTCTATGTGACTTCATTCTGCTCAGATGAACAGGGGTTGATTTTTGTACCTGGCACTGGGAGATTTTCTTTAGCTTTCAAGTTAAGCTATGTATTTTCAAAACCTAAGAATATTCTCTCCAGGATTTCTGTATGTTGAAGGATTTTTCTCCACGTTTGCCTCTGCTGCATCTGCTATCTTGATTATGGGTGATTTAGATTTTCATTATTTTGCTTATCTGCAATAAACCTGTATAACCCGTACTACCAAAGAATGAAAGTGGATGAAGTTGCCAGTTGAAACGGAAAAAGAAAGCATTGTGTTTAAACTTGCAAGGCTCTAATTCCATCCTCCCTACTCAATTTTGACCCTAGATGTCCCAGCCACTTTACTTCATTCAGGCCTTCTTGTTTTCATCATTCTAATCCATTATGATTTGGAGGGAATAGAGAGAGGAGAAAGACTGTTACTGGGGAAAAAAAAAAATAAAACAAAAACCCTGGATTTTGAAGAGTGTCCAGTTCCTGAAGATTAATATAAACTGCTTCTAACAAATTAGAGCCCCTTGAACTTTTTTTGGAGCCAAAGCAGCAGGGATGTGTGAAGTCTCTGCAGCAGCAGCAATGATGATGACACCAACCGCTACCCACGTGGGTAGGAGAAAAGCTAAGCCCAAGGGCCTGAGTTCAAATTCCAGCTCTGCCATTAACTAGCTTGAGTTAGGCCTGGTTACTTCGATGCTCTGTGCCTTAGTTTCCCCATCTGTAAAATGGGAACGCCTTATCTCAGAGAGTTGTTGCAAGGATCAAATGGAATCATTTGTGCACGATACTCAGTACAAGAAACTGCTCAATGAGTGGTTGCTGTTACTGTTGTTGTTTTGAGTCAGAGGCTCTTGCCGTCAAATCTCGGCTCCGCCCTTAGCAGCCCTGCCCTTACTAGACAAGTGAATGGATGTCACTGATACTCATTTTTGTCCGTTCTATAATGGTAGTTATAGTATTTACCTCAAAGGATGTTGAAAAGAGATAACGACCTCAGTTGTTCTTTAACGCTGCACAGCCTGTGTGGAGAGCAGAGGCTTAACAATCTTAATTCCCTCTGCTCCTCGCCCTTTGCCCCTTATCCCAGTGGACTCCAGGCGGATTAAAACCAGGATGTCTGTTCTGAAAGGTGCTTGCTCCTGAGTTAGCATGGACAAAGAGAAACCTAGAACCTGACTTTAGCTCTGCAAAGTGGAAATTTTCCCAGACAAAACAAGGAATGCTTCCCTGGCCCTCCTTTCCCTTTGCCTCTTATCCCCAGTGGATTCCCCCGGAATGTGGGTAAGAAAGCGATGGAGCTAGGGCTGGGAGACAGGTGAAGCTAGGGAAGCTTCCAGTGAAGGTCGAGTTCCTGAGAGTCATGGACTTCCGCATTCCCAGGGAGACAGTGTAGGCAGAGTTCCAGGTACTTCCTGGCAATCATGGGACAAATTCCTTCCTTTCTAAGAAAAACTTGTTGCCCTCATGTCAACTCCAATTCCTGGCAACCCCATGTGTGTCAGAGTAAAACTGTGCTCCACAGAGTTTTCAATGGCTGATTTTTTGGAAGTAGATCTCAAGGCCTTTCTTTGGCGATGCCTCTGGGTGGACTCAAATCCCCAAATGAGACAGAGCCCCCACAGTGCTGTATTCCTTACCTGGCTTCCTCCCCTACAGTCTTGTATTGAAAAATAGTTTCCTTTGCTGGCCCTCTCTCCCTCACCCCCAGCTTTGCATTTGAATCCTGCTTTTGCTTGAAGGTTACATGTAAACCCCACTGTGCCTACATAGTATGGTTAGGAAGGTTCCTGACGTAACTTGTATGAACTCCCTACTTGTGAACCCCTTTAAAAGTCACATTGCCTGCCCGCCCACCCTTGATGAGCAGTTTTGGCAACAGCAGCTTTGACTGACTCCATTTCCTCATTCAACAAAATATAAGTGCCTTTCCTCTTCTCCCACTCGGTCTCTCATTTATTGGCCAATACGAGTCATGCCGAGCAAGAACCCGGGGTTTCCACCCAGTAACATTTCTGGCAAGCCAGCCAGGGGTCATCTGCCCAGTTCTTGACATGGATTGGAAAACAGACTGGCCCGGATGTCTGGCATCACTAGGAGGTTTCTCCTGGAGACCTTGGAGCAGTTCTGAAAGCAGATCCCCCCTGGGACCCAAACGATGGCTCTGTGAGAGACACAAAATGCCCCTGGTTGTTTGTTAAGTGCCTAGATAGGACCTTAGAAGAGTCCCAGGAAGTGGGGGAAATTCCCCTTTGAGGGCTTTAGGAATCTGAGATTATTTGGTAAATAGGGTAATCCCTAGGTAAAGCCTTAGAAGACTCCCAAGAAGTGGCAGGAATTAACTACTGAGGACATAAAAGGCTCAGATACATGTTAAGTTGGTGCACTGGATTGGGTTGTGTGAGAGTGTAAGTGTGCGTATTCAGAGGATGGGGAACGTTCAAAGGATCCCAGAATGTGGCCCGCTAAGATGCATCCTTAAGAACTGGGAACAGAGACTTGGACAGACATGGCTCTGGCAACATACTTGTCCCTTTCCACATTTGTCTCTTTAAATATATGCTGAATAAAACCTTCCTTTTTGCTTTATTAAACTTCGTGGTGTTCTCACCCTACAAGAGTTAATGATGTAGTTGTTGCCCAAGCCTGCCAAGGCTATTGCCATAGAGTCGATTCCAACCCATAGCAAACCTATAGGACAGTGCAGAACTGCCTCATAGGGTTTCCAAAAAGCAGCTGGTGGATTCCACCTGCCAGCCTTTTGGTTAGCAGCTGTATCACTTAACCACTGTGACACCAGGGCAGGGATTCTAAAACCAGGAATCCAGTTGACCTTGAGGAGACCTGAACTGTGGATCAGAAGCCAACAAAAAGAGAGGTCCTAGCTTCTAGATCCAAGCATTCACACTCCACGTCTCTTTGACAGGGCGGGGTGAGTGCTCTTGGAAAATGAGTCTTTGCCTATTCTTTTTGTTCTTTTTCTCATGTTTCCTTAAGTTTGGTTTGGCATATTTGTTTGAAAAACCAGTTGTTTGAATAAGGAGAATCTTTCTTAGATTATTGCTTGATCATTTGTTTAAGAGTGATATCTAGTAACTCTTGGTGAACTGTAGTTCAGGTTTGAATTCAGGCATTTGAAACACTAAAGAGGTAATTCTATTTTCAAAGAGCTCTAAGCCACTATATAAAAAAAAAAAAAAGCCACTATAAGCTGCAAAAATTTGGGCACGGGTCAACCAGTAAAAGCCATTAGGGTGGTCACCGGAGCTCATTACAAGTATTAAAGACTCCCTTGACAGGATAAGGTGGTTGCGAGACAGGCTAGAGTGCTAGGATGCCTGCCACATGCAAGTAAACGCTCTCGTAACGAAGGTACATGTTGGCCCAAGTGAAACACTGTCCAAGGCCTGTGGTGTTCCTCGTTAGTTTTCTTTTTGTGGCTCAGAGAAAACCTGGAAAATGGTGCTCTGTTTTGCCAAATTCTCAGGGAGAAGGGGTAGCTCCATACCTGCTTTGTGATATAGCTTCTCAATAAAGAACCACAATGATATTCCTCCATTGGATGCTCTGGCAAGTTAATAAGTTTTATCTAAAACCTGTTATTTCCACTGAACTGAGTCAATCTTATCAAAAATTTCTATATACACTTTAAGAAACTGGAATTCCCATATCCTTGTTTTGTGTGGTATTGTTCAGTGAGTTCACGTGGTCTTTCTGTCTATAAGAGATATGCAACAAAGACAACATTTAAGAGGTTTATTAAAAAGAAATTTATTTGATATGGTCAAAAGTTTTATCTGTCTGGCTAAAGTTTAATGGTTTAATTTATGAGATTTTTAGGAGCTTTAACATCAAGTAAAATGTAAAACAAAGAATTGGGTTTCTTGCTGGTAAAATAACAAAATTTTCTTTGATTTTCTGAGTTGAAGGTTAATTTATTCTTTGTGTAATCTGCTTCGAAGACAAAGGTTTGGTCCCTTATTAGAATAAGATTCCTGAGTTGAAAACCAAGCCATATGGCTTTAGGGAAAAAAAACTAAGGTTTTTACCTTTAAGATTTTTGATTAAATAACAATAATAATACTTAAGTATTATTTCTCAGTGATTTATGATACACTCCTAACAACTTTGAAACTTCATGGAAAGCCACAAAAAATTTTTATAAAAGAAAAGTGCTAAAAGTTTTATTTAATAAATTACATGGAATGTGTTGTCAAAATCAAGAGAAACGCTTGAATCCCTTTGGGTTAAAATGTATAAGTTAGTATTTTCTCTTGTGTTTTTGCCTAATATTAGACAGCAAACACGTATTATGTCATAATTTAATATTATTTCTTAATTGTTAACTTGGTTGCAACTTTATCAAAGACAATGGTTTGGTTGGGGAATTTACATCATTTACCTATGAAAGTTTTTTTTTTTTTTTTTTACTATTCAGGTATTTAGAGATTTGATATTCTTGGTATATCCTGACTATCGTATTATGTCTCAAGATTATTATGTATTATATCTGAAGCTCTTTAAAAATATGGTTAATGGTTATATTTAGAAATATTTTTATCTAAAATTTTTTTAACTGATTTTATTTGGCCTTTACATTATGCTTGCAATTAATTTCTATCAGATCTTTCACTATGAGTATTATTTTTATAAATTAATCATGGCCATATTAAGTTTTGTCATCTGCAGATAAGTTTTTACTTTGCTAATTTGCTGAAAACTTTTGACCAGAATATCTCAATAAAAAGATGGATTATATCGGACTTGCAAAAAGACTATGCTAATCAATGAAATTTCCAGAACCCCTATGCAGAAGCTGTTGGGTTTGAAGATTATGGCTAATCCAGAATCACATGGAACAGAAATTAACTCCATAAGACTGAGTAAACAAAAGGAAACGATGGGTTTTAGATGGGAATATTGCTGGTATTTTAAGGTCCTACTTTCTGGATATAAGGAACCATTTTCCCTTCTTCTAAATTCTCTAACTAATGGGCTTAGGTGTTGTAACTCTTGAATTAGAAGTCCTTGTTGGTAAACTTAGCAAAGTTGTAACTATCATAACCAGAGAATTATCTGAAGTTCAAGCTATAATTTTACAAAATAGAACAGCAATAGATTTTTCTGTTAGTTTTCTTGAGGAACAGTTTGTGCCTTAACAAATGTTGCTGTGTTTATAGTAACACCCAGTCTGAGGTTTTCCAGAATGTAGTTGTTGCTGAGGCACATGAAAAGCCATTACTGATGCTGCTTACAAATAGACAAACACCTCATGAGATTTCTTTCCTTGGTCCAAAGACCTTAGGATCATGGTTTCACTGGTTACTTCAGACAATTGGCCTAATATTATTGTTAGTGTTTCTATCCTATTCCTAGTTCACTGTATGGGGCCTGGGATCTTAAAAACCAGATGCTGCCCAATTACCATTTACTGAGCATTTTTGATCAAAGATTCTATAACAAGATTATGATCCAAAGGTAGGAGTGATGAACGAGTTGTAATTCTCCTGGAATCCAGATTTCTGGCTTTCATGTAGGTTAGGGCAACCCACACAAGCCATCACCTTTGGTTGTCCTTTTGCACTTCAAACTTTGAAAACAAAAATCCTTAAGAGGAGGTGGAGCCAAGGTGGCTGACTAGGTAGACGCTACCTCGGATCCCTCTTGCAAAAAAGACTCGGAAAAATATGTGACTTGATCACATATATGACAATCTACGAACCCTGACCATCGAACACAGATCTAAAGAGTTGACCTGAGTGACAGGTGAGCGAAAAGCTGCGCCCTGAACCAGCGGCCGCTTCTGGAACCCGTGACCCGCTCCAGAGCCTTGAGCCCCCGTGGTTCCCTGGTGCCGAGTGGCAGGGCTAATTGCAGCTTGCTGAGGCGGGACAGGCACGGGACACAGCCCTAGCCCCTAGCCCCCTGGGGTAACCTCCATAGAGACTCAGCCAATGCAAGCAGACTGCACACTGATGGGGCTAACGAGAGAACAAACAACCACGGGGAAGCAGCGACTGCTTTTGGAGCCTGGAGCCAGCGTCCCAGTCAGAAAACCTTGGCGCCGGGCTTTGGACTGGGCGCAGGGGAGCTGAGCACGGCATCCTGAGACAGCACAAACACGGGACACAGACCTAGCTCCCTGAAGTGACCTCGGGGGAAGCCCAGGCAGTGCACGCAGGCAGTGCAGTGACACAGCTGACAGGAGGAAAAGTCACCGGGAGGCAGTGACCGGTTTTGGAGCCTGGAGTGCGGGGTCTAAGCCAGGGAACCTTGGCACTGGGCATTGGACTGGGAGAGGAGGAACCAACCATGGCTTCTGAGACAGCACAAGCACAGGAAGCAGGCCTGACTCTCAGGGGCAATCTCCACCCAGCCAGCACACACAGGCTACAAGCCCCTCCTCGGGAATCTCAGATAAAACAGTCATCACCAAGCAAGATAAGTAACTTTGTCTATATTCCTGGGTGCTACTCTCTCCTATCTATCTGATCCCTCCCCGCCTTCCCAGGCAGCGATGTTAACAATGGAATTTCCTGGGCCAGGGAGTAAAGTGCTCTGTAGTATTTTTTTGTTTTTGTTTTTGTCTTTTCCTAACCCATTCTCCTGACCTGAGAGAAGCAGCTACAAAAAACCCAGGGACCAAAAATCCTTCCCTGACTTCCCGAAATTGGACTAAAAATACAGAACCAGCTCCAGCCAGACATATGAGATCCACAGTCTTGGGCTTTCATCCCTACAGGGAACAAGGTGGCTATTATAATGCAAAGGCAATTCTGATAGTGATCTGACTGTAATCGTTTTAGCAGACTACTGGAAAGACAAGTTTCCCAGGTCTGATATCTCTACCTATTAAACAGAGCCCTCACTGACCCACAACGGGGAACTGAGGGCTGAAGCTCGACCTAAGCCACCTAGCCTCCTGTCATAGGGGTCTGAGGATAGTGACACCTACCAATCTGTAGAAGTACATGCATTGGGTGCCTAAGGTACATCTGCAGAGCCCACCCACCAAAGTGCTTTAGGAATAGAGACACACCTACCTCACTGGCACTTGGGGGAAGCCTGTCAGCATCCTGCCCCCCCCCCCCGGAGTGTGACCCCCTGCTGCTACTAGAATCTGGTGCACACAACTATCACCACTACTTCTCGAAGTGGATAGATGTTAGGGTGCAGCACACACTTGATGACCCAAAATCAGATTCTACTCAAGAATAGTGAATAGACTCAGGCATATATATCTGGCAACAGCCCAAACCAGCTGGTAATAGGTCATGAGTAAGTCAAGGGCTACAACAAACAAGACAGCACAATCTAGTAGCCCATCCACGTATATTGAAAGAAAATAAAACAAGATAAGACTCAGTGAGCAATTATAGAATAAACGACTACTATATCTTTTTTTTATATGTAGTGATGGCTCAGAGACAACAGTCGATATCAAACCACATAAAGAAGCAGACCATGACAGCTTCTACAACCCCCCAAACAAAAGAATCAAAATCTTTCCCAAATGAAGATACAATCTTGGAATTATCAGATACAGAATATAAAAAACTAATTTACAGAATGCTTCAAGACATCAGAAATGAAATAAGGCAAACTGCAGAAAAAGCCAAGGAACACACTGATAAAACAGTTGAAGAGCTCAAAAAGATTATTCAAGAACATAGTGGAAAAATTAATAAGTTGCAAGAATCCATAGAGAGACAGCATGTAGAAATCCAAAAGATTAACAATAAAATTACAGAATTAGACAATGCAATAGGAAGTCAGAGGAGCAGACTCGAGCAATTAGAATGCAGACTGGGACATCTGGAGGACCAGGGAATTAACACCAACATAGCTGAAAAAAAATCAGATAAAAGAATTAAAAAAAATGAAGAAACCCTAAGAATCATGTGGGACTCTATCAAGAAGGATAACTTGCGTGTGATTGGACTTCCAGAACAGGGAGGGAGCACAGAAAACACAGAGAAAATAGTTGAAGATCTGCTGTCAGAAAACTTCCCTGACATCATGAAAGACGAAAGGGTATCTATCCAAGATGCTCATCGAACCCCATTTAAGATTGATCCAAAAAGAAAAACACCAAGACATATTATCATCAAACTTGCCAAAACCAAAGAGAAAGAGAAAATTTTAAAAGCAGCCAGGGAGAAAAGAAAGGTCTCCTTCAAGGGAGAATCAATAAGAATAAGTTCAGACTACTCAGCAGAAACCATGCAGTCAAGAAGGCAATGGGATGACATATACAGAGCACTGAAGGAGAAAAACTGCCAGCCAAGGATCATATATCCAGCAAAACTCTCTCTGAAATATGAAGGCGAAATTAAGTTATTTACAGATAAACACAAGCTTAGAGAATTTGCAAAAACCAAACCAAAGCTACAAGAAATACTAAAGGATATTGTTTGGTCAGAAAACCAATAATACCAGATACCAGCACAACACAAGGTCACAAAACAGAACATCCTGATATCAACTCAAATAGGGAAATCACAAAAACAAATTAAGATTAATTAACAAAAAAAATGCTCATAACAGGGAATCATTGAAGTCAATATGTAAAAGATCACAATAATCAAAAAGAGGGACTAAATAAAGGTGGCATAGAACTGCCATATGGAGAGTGATACAAGGCGATATAGAACAATACAAGCTAGGTTTTTACTTAGAAAAATAGGGGTAAATATTAAGGTAACCACAAAGAGGTATAACAACTCCATAACTCAAGATAAAAGCCAAGAAAAACATAACGACTCAACAAACATAAAGTCAAACACTACGAAAATGAGGATCTCACAATTTACTAAGAAAAATGTCTCAGCACAAAAAAGTAAGTGGAAAAATGAAATTGTCAACAACACACATAAAAAGGCATCAAAATGACAACACTAAACACTTATTTATCTATAATTACGCTGAATGTAAATGGACTAAATGCACCAATAAAGAGACAGAGAGTCTCACACTGGATAAAGAAACACAATCCGTCTATATGCTGCCTACAAGAGACACACCTTAGACTCAGAGTCACAAAGAAACTAAAACTCAAAGGATGGAAAAAAATATATCAAGCAAACAATAAGCAAAAAAGAAGAGGAGTAGCAATATTAATTTCTGACAAAATAGACTTTAGACTTAAATCCACCACAAAGGATAAAGAAGGACACTACATAATGATAAAAGGGACAATTGATCAGGAAGACATAACCATATTAAATATTTATGCACCCAACGACAGGGCTGCAAGATACATAAATCAAATTTTAACAGAACTGAAAAGTGAGATAGACACCTCCACAATTATAGTAGGAGACTTCAACACACCACTTTCAGAGAAGGACAGGACATCCAGTAAGAAGCTCAATAGAGACACGGAAGACCTAATTACAACAATCAACCAACTTGACCTCATTGACTTATACAGAACTCTCCACCCAACTGATGCAAAGTATACTTTTTTTCTAGCGCACATGGAACATTCTCTAGAATAGACCACATATTAGGTCATAAAACAAACCTTTGAAGAATCCAAAACATCAAAATATTACAAAGCATCTTCTCAGACCACAAGGCAATAAAACTAGAAATCAGTAACAGAAAAACTAGGGAAAAGAAATCAAATACTTGGAAACTGAGCAATACCCTGCTCAAAACGACTGGGTTTTAGAAGACATCAAGGAGGGAATAAGGAAATTCATAGAATGCAACGAGAATGAAAATATTTCCTATCAAAACCTCTGGGACACAGCAAAAGCAGTGCTCAGAGGTCAATTTATATCGATAAATGCACACATACAAAAAGAAGAAAGAGCCAAAATCAGAGAACTGTCCCTACAACTTGAACAAATAGAAAGTGAGCCACAAAAGAATCCATCAGGCACCAGAAGAAAACAAATCATAAAAATTAGAGCTGAACTAAATGAATTAGGGAACAGAAAAATAATTGAAAGAATTAACAAAGCCAAAAGCTGGTTCTTTGAAAAAATTAACAAAATTGATAAACCATTGGCTAGACTGACTAAAGAAATACAGGAAAGGAAACAAATAACCTGAATAAGAAACGAGAAGGGCCACATCACAACAGACCCAACTGAAATTAAAAGAATCATATCGGATTATTACGAAAAATTGTACTCTAACAAATTTGCAAACCTAGTAGAAATGGATGAATTCCTGGAAAAACACTACCTACCTGAGCTAACACAATCAGAAGTAGAACAACTAAATAGACCCATAACAAAAAAAGAGATTGAAACGGTAATCCAAACGGGTGAATGGGTAAATAAATTGTGGTATATTCACACAATGGAATATTACGCATCGATAAAGAACAGTGACGAATCTGTGAAACATTTCATAACATGGAGGAAACTGGAAGGCATTATGCTGAGCGAAATTAGTCAGAGGCAAAAGGACAAATATTGTATAAGACCATTATTATAAGATCTTGAGAAATAATATAAACTGAGAAGAACACATACTTTTGTGGTTACGAGGGGGGGAGGGAGGGAGCGTGGGAGAGGGTTTTTTACTGATTAATTAGTAGAAAAGAACTACTTTAGGTGAAGGGAAGGACAATACTCAATACATGGAAGGTCAGCTCAATTGGACTGGACCAAAAGCAAAGAAGTTTCCGGGATAAAATGAATGCTTCGATGGTCAGTGGAGCAAGGGCAGGGATTTGGGGACCATGGTTTGCGAGGACTTCTAAGTCAATTGGCAAAATAATCCCATTATGAAAACATTCTGCATCCCACTTTGAAATGTGGCGTCTGAGGTCTTAAATGCTAAGAAGCGGCCATCTAAGATGCACCAATTGGTCTCAACCCACCTGGAGCAAAGGAGAATGAAGAACCTCAAGGTCACACGACAACTAAGAGCCCAAGAGACAGAAAGGGCCACATGAACCAGAGACCTACATCATCCTGAGACCAGAAGAACTAGTTGGTGCCCGGCCACAATGGATGACTGCCCTGACAGGGAGCACAACAGAGAACCCCTGAGGGAGCAGCAGATCAGTGGGATGCAGACCCCAAATTCTCATAAAAAGACCAGACTTAATGGTCTGACTGAGACTAGAGGAATCCCAGCGGTCATGGTCCCCAAACCTTCTGTTGGCCCAGGACAGGAACCATCCCCGAAGACAACTTATCAGACATGAAAGGGACTGGACAGTGGGTAGGAGAGAGATGCTGATGAAGAATGAGCTACTTGTGTCAGGTGGACACTTGAGACTGTGTTGGCATCTCCTGTCTGGAGGGGGGATGGGAGGATAGAGAGAGTTGCAAGCTGGCAAAATTGTCACGAAAGAAGAGACTGGAAGGGCTGACTCATTAGGGGGAGAACAAGTGGGAGTATGGACTAAGATGTATATAAACTTATATGTGACAGTCTGACTTGATTTGTAAACGTCCACTTGAAGCTCAGTAAAAGTTAATTTAAAAAAAAATAGGGGTAAATATTAAGGTAACCACAAAGAGGTCTAACAATTCCATAACTCAAAATAAAAACCAAGAAAAACATAATGACTCAGCAAACATAAATTCAACTACTACAAAAATGAGGAATACACAGTTCATAAAGAAAAACATCTCAGCACAAAAAAGTAAGTGGAAAAATGAAATTGTCAAAACACACACGAAAAGGCATCAAAATGACAGCACTAAACACATCTATAATAACGCTGAATGTAAATGGACTAAATGCACCAATAAAGAGACAGAGAGTCTCACACT
This sequence comes from Elephas maximus indicus, assembly GCF_024166365.1. Classification (NCBI taxonomy): domain Eukaryota; kingdom Metazoa; phylum Chordata; class Mammalia; order Proboscidea; family Elephantidae; genus Elephas; species Elephas maximus. Next base: position 48,237,487 of record NC_064838.1, read on the forward strand.
GGATAAAGAAAAAAAATCCGTCTATATGCTGCCTACAAGAGACACACCTTAGACTTAGAGACACAAACTAAAACTCAAAGGATGGAAAAAAATATATCAAGCAAACAACAATCAAAAAAGAGCAGGAGTAGTAATATTAATTTCTGACGAAACAGACTTTAAAGTTAAATCCACCACAAAGGATAAAGAAGGACACTACATAAAGATTAAAGGGACAATTGGCCAGGAAGATATAACCCTATTAAATATTTATGCACCCAATGACAGGGCTGCAAGATACATAAAACAAACTTTAACAGAACTGAAAAGTGAGATAGACACCTCCACAATTATAGTAGGAGACTTCAACACACCACTTTCGGAGAAGGATAGGACTTCCAGTAAGAAGCTCAATAGAGACACGGAAGACCTAATTGCTACAATCAACCAACTTGACCTCATAGACTTATACAGAACACTCCACTCAACAGCTCCAAAGTGTACTTTTTTTTGTAGCGCACATGGAACATTCCCTAGAATAGACCACATATTAGGTCATAAAACAAACCTTTGAAGAATCCAAAACATCAAAATATTACAAAGCATCTTCTCAGACCACAAGGCCAAAAAAGTGGAAATCAATAAGAGAATACTCAGGGAAAAGAAATCAAATACTTGGAAACTGAGCAATACCCTGCTCAAAAAAGACTGGGTTATAGAAGACATTAAGGAGGGAATAAAGAAATTCATAGAATACAACAAGAATGAAAACACTTCCTACCAAAACCTCTGGGACACAGCAAAAGCAGTGCCCAGAGGTCAACTTATATTCATAAATGCACACATACATAAAAAAGAAAGAGCCAAAATCAGAGAACTGTCCCTACAACTTGAACAAATAGAAAGCGAGCAACAAAAGAATCCATCAGGCACCAGAAGAAAACAAATCATAAAAATTAGAGCTGAACTAAATGAATTAGGGAACAGAAAAACAATCAAAAGAATTAACAAAGCCAAAAGCTGGTTCTTTGAAAAAATTAACAAAATTGATAAACCATTGGCCAGACTGACTAAAGAAATACAGGAAAGGAAACAAATAACCCAAAGAAGAAACGAGATGAGCCATATCACAACAGACCCAACTGAAATTAAAAGAATCATATCGGATTATTACGAAAAATTGTACTCTAACAATTTTGCAAACCTAGAAGAAATGGATGAATTCCTAGAAAAACACTACCTACCTAAACTAACACAATCAGAAGTAGAACAACTAAATAGACTCATAACAAAAAAAGAGATTGAAAAGGTAATTCAAAAACTCCCAACAAAAAAACCTGGGCGGGACAGCTTCACTGCAGAGTTCTACCAATCTTTCACAGAACAGTTAACACCACTACTACTAAAGGTATTTCAAAGCATAGAAAATGACGGAATACTACCTAACTCATTCTATGAAGCCACCATATCCCTGATACCAAAACCAGGTAAAGACACCACAAAAAAAGAATATTACAGACCTATATCCCTCATGAACATAGATGTAAAAATCCTCCACAAAATTCTAGCCAATAGAATTCAACAAAATATCAAAAAAATAATCCACCACGATCAAGTGGGATTTATACGAGTTTTTTTTTTTTAATGCAAGGTTGGTTGAATATTAGAAAAACCATTAATGTAATCCACCATATAAATAAAACAAGAGACAAAAAACACATGATCTTATCAATTGATGCAGAAAAGGCATTGGACAAAGTTCAACACTCATTCATGATAAAAACTCTCAGCAAAATAGGAATTGATGGAAAATTCCTCAACATAATAAAGGGCATCTACACAAAGCCAACAGCCAACATCATTCTAAATGGAGAGAGCCTGAAAGCATTTCTCTTGAGAACGGGAACCAGACAAGGATGCCCTTTATCACCGCTTATTCAACATTGTGCTAGGGGTCCTAGCCGGAGCAATTAGGCTACACAAGGAAATAAAGGGCATCTGGATTGGCAAGGAGGAAGTAAAATTATCTCTATTTGCAGATGACATGATGTTATACACAGAAAACCCTAAGGAATCCTCCAGAAAACTACTGAAACTAATAGAAGAGTTCGGCAGAGTCTCAGATTATGAGATAAACATACAAAAATCACTTGGATTCCTCTACATCAACAGAAAGAACATCGAAGAGGAAATCACCAAATCAATACCATTCACGGTAGCCCCCAAGAAAATAAAATACTTAGGAATAAATCTTACCAAAGATGTAAAAGACCTATACAAAGAAAACTACAAAGTACTAGTGCAAGAAACTAAAAGAGACTTACATAAGTGGAAAAACATACCTTGCTCATGGATAGGAAGACTTAACATAGTAAAAATGCCCATTCTACCAAAAGCCATCTATACATACAATGCACTTCTGATCCAAATTCCAATGACATTTTTTAATGTGATGGGGAAACAAATCACCAACTCCATATGGAAGGGAAAGAAGCCCCAGATAAGTAAACATTACTGAAAAAGAAGAAGAAAGTGGGAGGCCTCACTTTACCTGATTTTAGAACCTATTATACAGCCACAGTAGTCAAAACAGCCTGGTACTGGTACAACAGGCTCAGAGACCAATGGAAGAGAATTGAGAATCCAGATATAAATCCATCCACATATGAGCAGCCGATATTTGACAAAGGCCCAGTGTCAGTTAATTGGGGAAAAGATAGTCTTTTTAACAAATGGTGCTGGCATAACTGGATATCCATTTGCAAAAAAATGAAACAGGACCCATACCTCACACCATACACAAAAACTAACTCCATGTGGCTCAAAGACATAAACATAAAGACTAAAACGATAAAGATCATGGAAGAAAAAATAGGGACAATGTTAGGAGCCCTAATACAAGGCATAAACAGAATACAAAACATTACTAAAAATGACGAAGAGAAACCAGATAACAGGGAGCTCCTAAAAATCAAACACCTATGCTCATCTAAGGACTTCACCAAAAGAGTAAAAAGACCACCTACAGATTAGGAAAAATTTTTCAGCTATGACATCTCTGACCAGCGCCTGATCTCTAAAATCTACATGATTCTGTTAAAACTCAACCATAAAAAGACAAACAACCCAAGCAAAAAGTGGGCAAAGGATATGAACACACACTTCACTAAAGAAGATATTCAGGCAGCTAACAGATACATGAGAAAATGCTCTCCATCATTAGCCGTTAGAGAAATGCAAATTAAAACTAAGATGAGATTCCATCTCACTCCAACAAGGCTGGCATTAATCCAACAAACACAAAATAATAAATGTTGGAGAGGCTGTGGAGAGATTGGAACTCTTATACACTGCTGGTGGGAACGTAAAATGGTACAACCACTTTGGAAACCTATCTGGCGTTTTCTTAAAAAGTTAGAAATAGAACTGCTATACAACCCAGAAATCCCACTCCTCGGAATATACCCTAGAGAAATAAGAGCCTTTACACAAACAGATATATGCACACCCATGTTTATTGCAGCACTGTTTACAATAGCAAAAACCTGGAAGCAACCACGGTGTCCATCAACGGATGAATGGTTAAATGAATTGTGGTATATTCACACAATGGAATACTACGCATCGATAAAGTACAGTGATGAATCTGTGAAACATTTCATAACATGGAGGAACCTGGAAGGCATTATGCTGAGTGAAATTAGTCAGAGGCAAAAGGACAAATATTGTATAAGACCACTATTATAAGATCTTGAGAAATAGTATAAACTGAGAAGAACACATTCTTTTGTGGTTATGAGAGGGGGGAGGGAGGGAGGGTGGGAGAGGATTATTTGCTGATTAGTTAGTAGATAAGAACTACTTTAGGTGAAGGGAAGGACAATACTCAATACAGGAAAGGGCAGCTCAACTGGACTGGACCAAAAGCAAAGAAGTTTCTGGGATAAACTGAATGCTTCGAAGGTCAGCGAAGCAAGGGCCGGGGTTTGGGGACTATGGCTTAAGGGGACTTCTAAGTCAATTGGCAAAATAAATTCTATTATGAAAACATTCTGCATCCCACTCTGAAGTGTGGCATCTGGGGTCTTAAATGCTAAGAAGCGGCCATCTAAGATGCATCAGTTGGTCTCAACCCACCTGGATCAAAGGAGAATGAAGAACGCCAAGGTCACAGGATAAGTATGACCCCAAGACAGAAAGGGCCACATGAACTAGAGACTTACATAATCCTGAGACCAGAAGAACTAGATGGTGCCCGGCCACAACAGATGACTGCCCTGACAGGGAGCACAACAGAGAACCCCTGGGGGAGCAGGAGAACAGTGGGATGCAGACCCCAAATTCTCATAAAAAGACCAGACTTAATGGTCTGACTGAGACTAGAGGAATCCCAGCGGTCATGGTCCCCAAACCTTCTGTTGGCCCAGGACAGGAACCATTCCCAAAGACAACTCATCGGACATGGAAGGGACTGGACAATGGGTTGGAGAGAGATGCTGATGAAGAGTGAGCTACTTGTGTCAGGTGGACACTTGACACTGTGTTGGCATCTCCTGTCTGGAGGGGAGATGGGAGGGTAGAGAGGGTTAGAAACTGGCAAAACAGTCACAAAAGGAGAGACTGGAAGGAGGGAGCGGGCTGACTCATTAGGGGGAGAGTAAATGGGAGTATGGAGTAAGGTGTATATAAGGTTATATGTGAGAGACTGACTTGATTTGTAAACTTTCACTTAAAGCACAATGAAAATTAAAAAAAAAATCCTTAAGAACTTTATCAATCATTATGGGACGAGTAACAGATGAAGTTGGTAATGAGATAAAAACACAACAGTAATCTTATTAGAGAAGGTGACATAACAAAATAGCCTTAGATTTTTTATTAGCCTAAGAAAGTGTGCAGTCTGTGCTGTAGCAGACACCTCTTTTTGCATTTGGACAGATAACAGGAGAAGAAGAACAGGATGCACACAGAATTAGACAGCAAGTTACTTGGTTACACACTGTAACACCCTTACAAGCATCAGATTTCTTTGGTTGGTTGCCATCAGGAATAGGTCACTACTGCAAGGGATAGTTATATTCTTAGTCTGCATCCTGGTAGTATTAGGCATAATAAAATTTATCTTTGATTGTCTTACACACTTAAAAAAGACTCAGGCTAAAATGTCAAAGTACATTGAGTCTGCTCACTTTGGCAATGGATTGATGGGGATGTTGCTCTTACTTAAGGTCCTGGTGAAGAACCAGACAGTATCTGGTGGAAAACCAGCACTGTGAGTTTAAGGAGCCTGCCACAGCCACCATCTAAGGGATCCACTAAGTCCAGGTATTAATATCTCCAATCTCCAATCAAAAGAAAAATGATTTCGGAGATAACATTGGAGCCATCGTTCCCTGTCCTCCAGCGTAAAGAATGTGACCCAGCTGGAGCTGGACTCACAAAGGCTCACAGAGACACATCAGCTGGGCCCTGAGGTATAAAGACAATAGCTAAGACAATCTAGAGAGAAAAAAAAAAAAAAGGAATCTTTTAGGGAGATAGTCACATAAACAGGGCATAAAAGTGACTCTTTTTCTTTTAATATTTAGTAAATAGTTATAAACCAACAAGAGGTCAGTAACCAATGAAAGGCCTTGGACCAATATTTGCCCCTCCCCGAAAATATGCTAAACAATTCTGAGCCGGGCTGTAGTTCAAAATGGACACTGGTCTGGAATGACCAATGTGCAAAAAGAAATGAGAGGAGTGAGACAGAGCCCCCACACTGCTGTATTCTTTACCTGGCTTTCTCCCCTACCGTACTGTATTAAAAAATCATTTCCTTTGCTGGGCTTTCCCCCCTCCCCCCAGCTTTGCATTTGAATCCTCCTTTTGCTTGGAGGTTACAAGTAAACCCCACTGCGCCTGCCTAGTATGATTAAGAATGTTGCTGACGTCACATGTATGAACTCCCTACTTGTAAACCCCTTTAGAAGAAACTTGCCTGCCCACGCTTGGAGAGCAGTCTTGGCAGCAGCAGCTCCGACTGACTTCTTTTCCTTTTACAATGAAATAAAGGTGCCTCTCCTGTTCTCCCACTTCTGTCTCTTGTTTATGGGTCAATACAAGTCCTGCTGAGCAAAAGCCTGGGTCTCCACCCAATAACACAACCTTTTGGTTAGCAGTCAAGTGTGTTAATCTTTGGCACCACCCAGGACTTCCCTTTCTGTCTACCTGTAGCTGTATTAACAGGGGAGCTATTTCATTTTCCTGATTCTAGAATAATTTCCCCAAATGTAGAGGAGGAGGGAGGAAGCCCTCCTCCCCCTCCAGCTTTCACCTCCCACCCTCCTCCATCCCTCAGGCTTTTTGTGTCAGCCCTACTTTGGTGTGTGAATGTGAGAACTGCAAGTGACATGCCGGTGTCTTTTTTCTTCTCTCAGTGAGTGGGAGGAGCTGGGGAAGATGTTAATTCAGAGCACCAAAGATGCACATTTTCATTTGGCTGTGGAGGAGAAGGCCAGGAATGCACCAAGCTTTAGACGGATCAATTAATTCACAGCCTTCTGCAGAGAGACTTGAAAGAAGGAAAAAAAAAAAAAATTAACAGGCTAAAGAAAGCTTTCCTAGCTTCCAAAACTCTAGTGACATGTCCCACACTTAACAATGCGGGGCACTTGTCAGAGGAGGACTCAGGGCAGTCTGCAGGACTCCAGGGCCGGGAATCTTAAAGCTCCGATGGAGGCTTTCACAGCCTGACCTCGCTTGGTACTGGGGTCAGGAGCATTGGCGATAATCCTGTTTACGGTTGTCTTTCTATTTGCATTTTTTTTTTTTTTTTTAAGCAACTTACACAGTGAATAATTGAACCTGAATTTGAATTCAGTTTCTGACACTTACAGCCAATGTATGTCCCAGGTCTTGTTCCCAGAAGCAGACACCCTAGGCACATTTGCATGGAAATATTTCACTGGGAAAGGCTCCCAGGAAAAACCAGTAGGGACTGGGAAGGGAAGGAGGCCAGGCAGGGTGCAGAAGTACAGCGTTGATCAAGGAGGGAAGCTCCCATTTGGCTCAATCCCACCCAGAGCTGTGGGGTCAATGTAGGTCATGCCCCACAGCATCCCTATCTGAGGCACTCAATAGTCCCTGGGTGGTACAAACAGTTAACACACTCATCTGTTAACGGAAAGGTTGGTGGTTCAGGTCTGCCCAGAGGTGCCCCAGAAGAAAGGCCTGGCAATCTACTTCTGAACAAAATCAGCCATTGAAAATCCTATGGAGGACAGCTCTACTCTGACACACATGGGGTCGCCATGGGTTGGAATTGATTCCATAGCAACTGGTTTGTACAGACAACACTCTCAGGTTAAGGATTTCCCTAAACCAAAACCAAACCAAACCCGTTGCCATCAAGTCGATTCCGACTCATAGCAACCACATAGGACAGAGTAGAACTGCCCCATAGGGTTTCCAAAGAGCAGTTGGTGAACTGGAACTGCCGACCTTTAGGTTAGCAGCCGATCCCTTAACCATTGTGCCACCAGAGCTCCTAAATCTTAGGCATTCCTGACTGTCTTGTAGGCAAAGTGGATTCTGACACTGGGAGGCAGCTGTCCCACAAAGTGACACAGGGGCTGGCTGTCAGGACTGAAGGCACACAGGAGCCGAGGTTCACTACAGTCGCCGGGCCCTGACTGCATCCGCTACAGTGGCCTCAAGCAGTTGACTTAAGGTCTGTGAGACCCACTTGGAAAATGCAGGTAGTCTTGTACCTTCTTCACAGGATTGGCGTAAGATTAAGTGAGATGATACTTAAGTGTAAAGCCCCGAGGCTATTGCCTGGACATGGTGACCACTCAGTAAATAATGTTACGATTACGCTGAGCAATGGAACAAACTTACATTCTGGGTTGGCCATGTCATCAGATGGGCCTCAAATGCAGATGGCAGGCGTGAGCTCCCTCCCTTCTCCTGCCCCTATGACAACAGACATGGCTAATTGATCATGGCACCCTTCCCACTGAGCCAGCAGGCAGCCTCAGCATCCTCGTCAGGACTGAAGTCCCAGCAGCCATCATCAATCACCCTGAGCTGGATGGGAGATGGAACCATTTGCTGTCTCTGAGGGAGAAGGAAAACCTGCTCCCCAGGCCTGCCAGTGTGGCTGCTCCACCTGCCCATGTGGCTCCTTAAAAGTGTTGTTTTCTGGGAGGCCGGCTGCTCATTCTGAGGATGCAGACGCTACTGAAAATATTTTGGGAACTTTTCTTCTACTCTGGCCTTCGGAGCCTGTCTGTTGTATGCCATGGAGTTGATTCCGACTCTTAACAACGCTACAGGACAGAGCAGAACTGCCCCCACAGGTTTCCAAGGCTGTAATCTTTACAGAAGCAGACTGCTACATCTTCCTCCTGAGGGGCAGCTGATGGGCTCTAACCACTAACCTTTCAGTTAGCAACCACTGCACCACCAGGGCTCCTTCCAGAGCCTGTCTAGTTCATGAAATTCTAACAGCAACAACAATCACTGTTTATTGAGCATGTGCTATATAACCCAAAACCAAAACCATTGCCGTCGAGTCAATTCTGACTCATAGAACTGCCCCACAGAGTTTCCAAGGAGCGCCTGGTGGATTTGAACTGTCGACCTTTTGATTAGCAGCTGTAGCACTTAACCACTACACCACCAGGATTTCCAAATACGTACCACATATTCTGCTAAATACCTCATAGAAGATGGTGCAGCACTGGGCCATGTTTTGCTCTGTTATATATAAAGTCATCACAAATCAGAGTTGACTCCGAGACAGATAACAGCAACAGCAGTTAGTTACTTAATCCTCACTATGCTCTGTGTGGTAGTGTATTACTGTCCAGAGAAACAGAACCAACAGGAGAGAGATATCTATCTATCATATCCAGTCATCCATCCACCCACCATACAACTATCATCCATCCATCCATCCAACCATCTATCTACTATCTATCCATTTATCAAGAGAGATTTATGTTAAAAAATTGGCCCAAGTGATTGTGTGGGGGGAATGGCAAGTTCAAATTCTGTAGGACAGGCAGCAGACTGGAAATTCCAGCAGTATTTCTATGTTACAGTCTTGAAGCAGAATCCTTCTCTTAGAGACCTCAGTTTTTGCTCTTAAAGCTTCAACTGATTGGATGAGGCCCCCCCACATTTGCAAACATCAACCACGTCTACAGAATACCTTCACAGTAACATCTAGACTAGTGTTTCACCAAACAACTGGGCTACACAGCCTGGCCACATTGACACATAAAATTAGCCATCGCAGGTAGGTACCATTATCCCATTTAAAAATGATTAAACCGAAGTTGGAGAGTTTAAGCAGCTCCCTTAAAGGCACACAGTTAGGAAGTGGTGTCCATCTACCTCCTTAGCCCACACTCTGAATCACAGGCACAAGCCCGTTCAGTCCTTGAAGGAAGCCTGTGTGTTCCCATTCATGCATATCAAATTTTATAATGATTATTTGCTGACCTGTCTGCACGCTCTCATAGTGGCTGAATCCTGTATGAACTGTTGTTTCTTCTGGTTTCCGTTTATTTTTTTTTTTTGGCAATTATCAGAGCTGCTTCCTTTTCTCTGCCTCTTTCACTACTAGCCCACTGCCCTGCTGACTAATGTTTATCTCTCGGGACTCGGATTACAGTTCTCTGTATTTGGAGGTCACAATCTGCAATCCTGTAGATCCCAGACCTTGTATCTTCTTTGCAATTGCTCTCATTGCATACGTCTTACATGAGGGTCATAATCCCAGATCGTAAGGTTTTTGGACTCCCTCGAGAGTTGATGCCTTTGGATTATGCCGTTGGGAAAGAATATTGAATATACCATGGACTGCCAGAAGAACGAACAAGTCTGTCCTTAGAAGCAAGGATAGCAAGATTTCATCTCATGTTCCTTGGACATGTTATCAGGTGGAACTGGTCCCTGGAGAAGGATATTATGCTAGGTAAAGTGGAGGGTCAATGAAAGAGAAGAAGGTCCTCAGTGAGATGGTTGACACAGTGGCTGCATTGATGGGCGCAAGCATACTAATGATTGTGAAGAAGGCGCAGGACTGGGCAGCGTTTCGTTCTGTTGTACATGGGGTCGCTATGAGTTGGAGCTGACTCCTCGGTACCTAATAACAAGAACCTCCCTTAGAGCTAGTCTGTGAATGATTCTTGATTTGTGTTCAGTCAAGGGTGCCCCTCTGGAAGGAGAAAGGTGCAGGGAGAAGAACAAAGACTCCTTGTTTGTGCCTTGATTGTTCCTTTGAGAATGCAAAAAAGCTTGAGATGGGCACTAGCTCTGCAACCCACACCAGCCTCCTCCCTTGCCAATTAATTGGTCCAGGCATCCGTCCACCATCTTTTCTGCCTTAACCAACAACAACAAACTCACACCTCCGCCTTTCTCTTTTCCTAGTCTCTCCAACCCCGAGCACCAAGCACAGAGATTCTGTACTTTCCAAAGATATTTTTCCAATGTATGGGAGACTGTTGTGGGCAGGAACCGTGTCTTAGTAAACACTATCGGGAATATAAAGATGGCTAAGACATGGTTCCTGCCCACTTGGGAGCCAGGTTTTCTGACCAAAGATCTCACCCCTCTGTCACAGAGGGTGAGTCAACAAGTGACACTCATGGAATTTACCGGTTTAACATCATATTCTTGGGGAGTCCCTGGGTGGCGCAAATGGTTAAGTGTCCAACTACTAGCAGAAAGTTTGGTGGATGGAACTCACCCAAAGGTGCCTAGAGAGACAGGCCTGGTGATCTGCTTCTGAAAGGTCACAGCCTTGAAAACTCTATTCTGCACACATGGGGTCACCATGAGTATAAATTGACTTGACAGCAGCTAACAACAACAAAAACACCATATTCCTGGAGTTCCTAGTTGGTGAAAATGGTAACATACTCTGCTGCTAACCGAAAGGTTGGAAGTTCGGTCCACCCACAGGCCCCTCAGAAGAAAGGCTTGGCAATCTACTTCTGAAAAATCGGCCATTGAAAACCCCATGGAGCACAGTTCTACCTGGACACACAAGAGGTCAACATGAATTGGAGCCAACTTTATTGCAACTGGTTTTATCATATTCCTGGTTATTCACAAGAATCCTCCCTTTTAGCAGCAGCTGGGAGAGAAGGGCCCTTACTGCTGTGTGACATTGTATGAATTAGGAAATCTGCTCTGGGCTAAGGGCCAATGTCGGTGATCTCCTGGAGATTTATTCATCCCACCCCTTTCCATATGAGAAGTGTTCTTGAATTTTCCCTGTTTATACTTTGCTACTGTATGTAGAATTTATTATTGAGAGTTAAATTCACTGCTACGGTCCTTAGGTTGTGTAATTGTGAAGAAGTACACCAGGCCTGATTGTTACAGAACCGAGAGAGAAATAGAGATCACTGGAGATTGTGGACTCTGAGAAAAATGTCTCCATGAAATCATCTCTGGGCATAGTCACTTGGCCATGACTTTGGGTGTCTCTCATTGGCAGAAGGTGAGCACATAGGTGGTTGTACATTTGTATTTTTGGATCTTGGTAAGTGGATGCTCCTTTAGAACTGCTGTGTGGGAAGAAGGACTTGTGTGTCTAGCAGGCAAAGAGGTGGATGTAGCCGGCCCATTGCCTGGCCTAGCGTGCCTTGTCCACTTCTAATGATACCACCCTGCCCACTGAACAAAGATGCACCAATCAGCCTTTACTGCTCAAGAATTTGAACCAAGAGACACAGACCTTGTCATTGATATTAGGAGTGAAGTCAGGCAGGTATGGGCCTGTTACAGGGGTCTGGGCAAGGCAACCCCCCAGAAGCAGGAGGGCGAGGGAAGGAAGAGGAGCTGGGGTGAGTTCCTTGAGCACCATTTCCTCTGTGGCCCCACTGGGCCACCTCTACTGTTCCTGTTGTTGTTTTTCCTGGGCAGCTCCTCCCCCTTCCCTACAATGACTGGAGGGAGCCATTGGTGATTCAGTGGGAGAAATCTCGCTCTCCGGGCTGGAGACCCAGGCTTGATTCTCAGCCAATGCACCTCCTGTGCAACCTTCACCCATCTGTCCATGAAAGCTTACATATTGCTACGATTCTGAACTGGTTTCAGCAGAGCTTCCAGACTAAGATGGACTAGGAAGAAAGGCCTGACTCTCTACTTCTAAAAATCAGCCAGTGAAAACCCTATGGATCACAACTGTCTGACCTGCAACCAATCTTGGGGATGGCATGGGACTGGGCAGCATTTAGTTTCCTTGTACATGGAGTGCCCATGAGTTGGCAGCTAACAACAACCCTGACTGGCAAGAAGGCTTCTGATTCTTATAACACTGACTAGAGTCTAGGGCCCCTGGCCCCTGGGAAAACATGGGGCAAGCTGACCTTTCAGGCTTTCTCCACCGCCTTTGCCAAAGGCTTTCTGACAAATGCTTCCAGCTCCTGAGGGCAGGATGTGGCGCTCCCAGCCTCATCTTCTCTGTCATGGACACACAAAGTCCTGCTCTTAGCAGTTGCTGCAATGGCTGATGAACAAACCATGTGACTCTCAAGCCACGTGATTCTGTCAACCAGCTGCCACCTAACCCAGGCCCAGAATAGTAAACGCCCACATCACCCCGTGCAATCCTGTGGTTAAAACAGTGAACCACAGAGGTATGAGAGGAATTTCATCCACTGCTTGGTGTGTTGACCTCTGGCCTCTCTGTGGCAATGACACATGTCATCTTTCAAAGCTTGTAGAGCTCCCCATTGCCACAAGGACAAACACAAAGCATTATGATGATTGGACATAACAAAAGGAGCCTGTGAGCCCACAAGGGTGTGCAGTGCCTGGTTTAGTGGCCACTAGAACCAGAAGTCCACAGCGAGGTACGAGGACCAGTAGCCTCTGAATTCCGTTTGCTTGCTAGAAATGCACATTCTCAGGTGTCTCCCCAAACCTACAGGATCAGAAGATGCCCTTTAACAAGATCTCTGTGTCCGTTGTTTAGTTACAAGTTGAAGTCTGAGAAGCGTTGATTCAGAAACACATTCAGCTTCGTCAACACAAGATTTCTGTGGTTTCAGACACTTCTCACATCAAGAAGGGAAGGGCGGGTAAGGAGTTGGACTTGGCAAGCTTACACTTTACACCGGAAGAGGGGCGCCACTCAGTGGTTCTGAGCTTGGGCCTGGCTTCAGATCCCACTGACTGAACTGGATGGGCACCTAGCCTCTCCAAGACTCAACTTCCTTATCTACAAAATGGGAATAATAACAGCACCTACTTGAGAAAGACAACCCTGGTGGCGTAGTGGTTAAGTGCTATGGCTGCTAATCAAAAGGTCAGCAGTTCAAATCTACCAGGTGCTCCTTGGTAACTCTAGGGGGCAGTTCTGCTCTGTCCTATAGGGTTGCTAGGAGTTGGAATCCACTAGATGGTAATGGTAATTTTTTTTTTTTTTTTTTTCTAACTCGAGATAACTCCTGTGGGAATGAAATGAGAATGTGCATATAACAAGCTTGCCACCAGCTCCTTACTACAGCTGAGCTATTCTTATCTTGCATCATCAAAGTAGCTACCATTTATTGGGTGTTCCCTGTGTGTTAAATAGTGTGCTAAGTACTTCAAAGCACATTAGGAGATATCACCCTACTGAAGAGGAGAAAGAGGGTCAGAGTGGGTCAGTATCTTTGGCTGGGATCTTGACGTCTCAAGGTTAGCAGTGCTCTTATCTACTAAGCCATGTTATCTTTTATATGGTGTTTATTGTACAAAAGGTTTAAATTCCAATATTGCCAGATTTATCAGTCTTTTCCTGTAAGGTTTGTGCTTTGCATGTTTTAGTTAAGAAATCTTTCCTTACTCCATGGTCATAAAGATGCTCTCCTATGTTATTATTATCTATCTTTGTTATTGGAAACCCTGGCGGCACAGTGGTTAAGTGCTACGGCTGCTAACCAAAGGGTCGGCAGTTCAAATCCACCAGGCACTCCTTGGAAACTCTACGGGGCAGTTCTACTCTGTCCTATAGGGTTGCTATGAGTCGGAATCGATGCAGTGGCACTGGGTTTGGTTGGTTTTATCTTAGTTATCTAGTCCTGCTGTAACAGAAATAACACACGTGGGTGGCTTTAACAAACAGAAATTTATTATCTCACAGGATAGGAGTCTAGATGTCCAAATTCGGGGTGCTGGCTCTAGGGAACGGCTTCTCTCTCTGTCGGTTCTGGGGGAAGGTCCTTGTCTCTTTTCTGCTTCTGTTCCTTGGTTCCTTGGCAAGCTTCACCTGGCAGGAATCTTCCCCAGTTCGTCCTTGCTTCTGTGCCTAAAATAAAAAACCCATTGCCATCGAGTCGACTCCGACTCATAGTGACTGAGTAGAACAGAGTAGAACTGCCCCATAGAGTTTCCAAGGAGCAGCTGGTGGATTTGAACAGCCAACCTTTTGATTAGCAGCCAAGCTCTTACCAATTGGCCACAAGGTCTCCTTCCGTGCCTAAACTGCCCCTTTATATTTCAAAAGTGATTGATTTAAGACACGCCCTACACTGACACAGCCTCATTAATGTAACAAAGAAAACTCTGTTTCCAAATAGGATTATATTCACCTGTAGGTTTTTGTTGTTGGGGGTCTAGAGTAGATTCCAGCGCATAGTGATCCCGTGTGACTGAGTAGACCTGCTCCATAGGATCTTCTTGGGTGTAATATTTATGGAAGCAGATCACCAGGTCTTTCTGCCACAGACCCACAGGGTGGGTTCGAACCGCTACCCTTTAAGTTAACAGCTGAGCTCTTAACCATTGTGCCACCAGGGCTCTTCATTCACAGGTATAGGGGATAGGCTTTACAGCAAACAATATTTGGGGGACACAATTCAATCCATAACACCATCTAATGTTTTAAATGTGTTTTGTTCCTTTGTCTTTTTTTTTTTTATAACTTCTTGATATGAACCCTCATTCCCCCATAGCCACCTTTTCTAATGCATTTGATTATGTCTTTAAATACACTTATAGCCTCGTAAAATATGTCTTGTGTCTGTTTTTAACTTTAACTTACGTAAGTGGAATTTTGCTATAAATCACACTCTGGCTCCTATTTCGTTCACTCTGCATGTTGCTCTGTAGATTTCTTGTTTGCTTCCTAGTGTTGTGTATTATTCTAAGTATTCATTGTCACAGTTTACTTACCCATTTCCCTTGTGAAAGACGCCCAGGCTGCCTCCAACTCCCCACCACACAAAAACACTTCAAGAAACCACCTGCTACTTGCTGAGCCTTTCCATGGGAAGCATGTTCCTTGGGGTTGGGTTGCTGTGTGATGCAGTCAATGGACGCTTAATCTTCCTAGGCTGTCAGAAAGCTCTCCAGAGAGGTGATTCCAGCTTACACTCCTGGGGGTGCATGAGGGTTCCCGCCTCCCCTCATTTCTAACTTTTGCCCTTCTGGTGAGTGTAAATGGGCATCCTGTTTGTATTTGCATTCCTGTGATCACTGCTGAGCTGGGAGCTGCTGTTTGTCATTTGGTGGCCCTTCCTGCACATTGCCTGATTGTCATTTTCTATTTCTTTCCTGTTGATTTTTCTCTGTTGAGTTGTAATAGACTTTGTAATAGTTAACTACAATGGACAGTTTGTAGTTATCCTTGGATTCTTGACATTGCAAATACCTTCTCGTAGTTTGTCACGAGGCTAGTAATTTTCTCTTGTGTCCTTCATTAAACAGACATGCAAAGTTTTTATCTAGTCAAAACCACTAACTGAGCACAAACTATGTGGCAGACATTGTGCTCGGTGCCTGTCTTAGTTCGGTTACCCCAGAAGCAGACTCTGAGACAAGGATATTGGCATAGGTAGCTTATTTGGTAAAGAGCCCCAGTGATGCGATGGTTAAACTCTCAGCTGCTAACCAAAAGCTCGGTGTTTAGAACTCACCAGCAGCTCCATGGAAGAAAGATGTGGCAGCCTGCTTCTATAAAGATCACAGCCTAGGAAACGGTACGGGGCAGTTCTACTCTATCACGTGGGGTTGCTGTGAGTCGGCACCCAACAACAACAGCAAGTTTATTTGGGCAGTAAAGGCGACATCTGTAGTGGGGTGGGGAAGTGGCCCAGGGAAGGGGAGGCAACCAATGAATGGTGTGTTGTAAGTACAGCAAATTTCCACTCTAGGTGACTGGAACTTAATTTGGCTTGAGAACCCTTGGAACCAGCATAGAACACGCTCCTCGGAGTCATCCCACCCATCCTTCAATGGGTGAATGGTTAAACAACTGTGGTACATTCATACCATGGAATACTACTTAGCAATAAAAAAAAGCAAACTATGGATACACATAACAGCCTGGATGAATCTCCAAGGAATTATGCTGGTGAAAAATGACAATCCCAGAAGGTCACATTTGATTCCATTATATAACATTCTTGAAATGAAGAAGTTATAGAAATGGGGGGAGGTAGACCTGGTTATAAAGAGGCCACAGGAGTGGTCTGTGTGATGATGGAATTATTCAGTATTTTGACTGTGATGGTGGATATACAAAGCTACACATGTGATTAAAATGTACTGACCTCAACACACACACATACACACACAAGAGAGTACAAGTAAAATTGGGGAAATCAGAACAAGATAGGTGGATTGTATCAATGACAATGTCTTGGTTGTGCTATTGTACTATAATTTTGTAAGATGTTACCACTGAAGGAGCCTGGGTAAAGATTACATGGGATCACTCTGTATTGTCTCTTATAACAGCATGTGAATCAGCAATCATATCAAAAGAAAACAATTTTAAGAAAATAAGAAGGCTTGGGCAAAGATGTTCATAGCATTGGTAGGTAGCCAGTCCTTTTCTTCTTCAGTGAATTGCCTATTCATAGCCTTTGCCAATTTTACTGGTGTGTTTTCTGCCCATTTCCTATATATTCTAGATCAGATATTGGCATACTTTTTCTGTAAAAATCTTAACCAAACAAACAAATAGATAAACCCATTGCCATTGAGCCTGACTCATAGTGACCCGATAGGACAGAGGCTTTTCCCTATTTGCATAGGCTCCTGGTGGCATAGTGGTTAAGAGCTAAGGCTGCTAACCAAAAGGTCGGCAGTTCGAATCCACCAGCTACTCCTTGGAAACCCTACGGAGCAGCTCCACTCTGTCCTAGGATCACTATGAGTCGGAATCGACTTGATGGCAGTGGGTTTTTGGTTTCCCTTTGTGCATGGCAGGCCCTTTCTCATGCTTCCAGGCTCAGCTCAAACATCGCCTTCTCTGAGGTGCCTTACCTGAACACCCACCTCATTCACTGTTATTAACCTAATTGGAAATTATCATTTTCATTTGTTCACCTGCTCATCGTTCACCTCTCCTTATTAGGGAGCCCTAGTGGCGCAGTGGTGAAGAGCTACAGCGAGCTACAGCTGCTAACCACAAGTCTGGCAGTTCAAATCCACCAGCCTCTCCTTGGAAACCCTATGGAGCAGTTCGACTCTGTTCTATCAAGTCGCTGTGAGTCGGAATCGACTCGAGGGCAAGGGGGTTTCTCCCTGTTAGAATGTGTGCTTCATGAGGACAGACATCCATTGTTAATCACTGCCTCCCTGGTGCCTGGTACACAGCAGACACATCAAAGAGCTCCTGAAAAAACAACGACAGAACAAATGAGCAAATTCAGTTGATTTTTCAGGAGCAATGGGTCATTAGATCACTTTGGCATTGCCCAGTAAACTCTCTTACCCTCTCTGACAATGTACAGAATTGGAATTAAGGTTTGCCCTTCCACCCCAGCCCACTCTACACCTTTACCGTTTGATAGAACACCTCGGCAGCTAGAGTGTATTTATCACATTTACATTTATTCACAGTTCGATCTGAGAGCCCTTGTTAGCTCCCTTAAAATATCTGATTGAATTTCATGTGGAAGCGAATGCCACAGATTAAATATATGTTGTGTTAAGAAGCTTCCCATTTTATCACAGCCTGAGCACTGCCAGAGAAGCATTCTGCATGTTAATGAAGAGAGCTGGGGGATTTTTAAAAGATGTCTTTTTCTCCCTTTAGCTTTATAATGCATTCAGAGGACAGGAACTAAGGCAACTATTTGCAAAGCCGTAAAATTCAGCATCAAGTCAGATGGCTTCTGGGGTCCCAGTGAGGGTCGGGGCCAGGGCACAGTGTCTGCATATCAGCAGCTGGCTGGGCTTGTGCACTGGCTGTAAAGAAGCGTGGTACAACTGCCAGGAGGAAGTTCTGACTTCTGACTTCAGTAGGAATAGTGCCCTTTTGGCTACGGCCAGAGTTTTGCCCAGGGAAGAGTTGAGCAAGAGGTGGGGGTGAGAAGTTATCAAACCAAGAATTAAAATGGACAAGATGAATTGGGATACTGTGAGTGTGAAAAAATCTGACCTTCCTCCTAGAGCGTCAGTCAGGGTAGCCAGAAGGGTGTGGCAAGAACAAGAGGGCGCTGCAGATGCCTGCCTTGGGCCACCAACCAAACCCATTGCTGTCAAGTCGATTCTGATTCATAGCGACCCTATAGGACAGAGTAGAACTGCCCCCTAGGGCTTCCAAGGAGTGGCTGGTGTATTTGAACTGCTGACCTTTTGGTTAGCAGCCGTAGCTCTTAACCACTGCTCCACTAGGGCTCCTGGGCTCAAATTCAGAGGTAGCTCATGACATGAAGAAAGGATGGACTTTGAAGTTCTTTAGGCCTGGGTTAAAATCCTGGCTCAGTCACTTGCTTGGACAGGTCACTTACTGTACCTCAGTTTCCTCATCTGTGAAATGGGCACAGGGTCACTGTTGGACTCAGAGACAAGTACAGCTGGTACATCACAGCAAGCCTTCAGCACTTTGTGTTGGCAGGAATTTGGTACACTGCTGAGCTGTTTGATCTCCCTTTCTCCTCCCTTCCCCTCTGCTCCAGCCTCAGCTCACCTTTGAAACTCAGCCAGCCCATTAGAGTACCAAAAGATCTTGGAGTGATTTGGGGAGTGATTCTAGCCATTTGCTCAATCCCAGTAATAATCTCTGGTTTGGAAAACGCCCTCACAAAAATTGTTTCAGAATAACACTGCTGTTTGTTTTGGAACCCCTAACCCATAGTTTAGGAGTCATCCATTATGAAAACAGTGTTGGCAGCTTGGGTGATACTGAAAGCAATCAACAGATGTTCACCTGAAGCCGCTGCAAGATTTTCCCTCCTCCCTTGACACCTTTTCCTCTGTCCATTTTATTACTGTGCCTTTCCCAGCTGTTGCCAGCAGGGGGAGGCACCTCTCTCTCGTGTCGGTTTCCACAATTCTGGTATGCTTGAAGGCTCCCCAGCCCAGTCAGGCCTCCTCCCCAGTCTCCACCTCCCAGGTCCCCAGAGCCTGAGCCCCAGCTCTCGGCTCTGCCTTTGGTTGGTAGAGGCTTGCAGACCTACAGAGAGGGGCTATAGCCAAGGGCAGGGCAGGGATCTCCTCCCGTCTTGGGGAACAGGCATCCTGGAGTCCTCCTTGGTTCTGGGTTGACTGGTGTCTCTCTTTCCTGGCTCCATTCCAAGCAGAACAGGCCCTGGGAGTGACCCAGGCGAGGTCCTGTCTCTGGCTGGGATAGAAAGGCATCAAGGAACTCCCAGTCCTGAGACAGGCTCATCAGAGATGGCACATCCCTCAGAGGGTGTGTCACGTACCAGGATGACACATACTCAGATGTAGTATGCTCCAAAGAAGTGACATGTTCCTCAGGAGTGACATGGTCCTCAGGACATTGAGGGGCAACAAGCCGTTCAAAGGTGACACACCCCTCTGAGGTGACACATCCGTCTAAGGTGACATGGTCCTCATAGGTGACACACACCTCAGAGGTGACACATCCATTGTGACTCAGCCCTGTCAGAGCCATGTCCATGGCATAGCAGACCCTGCAGGACCCACCCTATAAGCCCTGCTACTCAGTTCCAAGATTTCATGTCCCAGAGCCAACAGAGGCCTGGGGCAGCCCAGCTCTTGGGTTCTGGGCTGAAGGTGGCTGTGTCCCTGGAGTCCCCAGAATGATACCTCTTGAGGCCCTGCCTTCCTGCCGATAGGAGGCTCTCATTGTTCCAAGCGCTGCTGACAGAGATAGAGACAGGAGGCTGTGAGAGGAAGAGTCATTTATGATTTATGGATAATGAACTAATTTAATCTTGGGTTTCTCTTGTGTCTCCCATTTAGTAATTTGTTCCATTTCTTACTGGCTCGAGTTCTTTATCAGGCTGTGAGGGAGGGGAGCGGTGAGTCATAACACCGGGGATTGGAAGGGTGACCTATATACCAGGACTGGGAAGGCAAGTCCTGAGAGATGCGTGATGGCTCCGCCTTCCACGCCCTCCCCACTGTGGGCAGCTCCGAGTTGGCACAGCTCCTGACTCTGCAGCAAAGTGGTGTGAAGGGAGCAGGGCTGGGAGGGCCATTCAGTACAGTGATTGTGGTGGGGGCTGTGTGTCCATAGCAGGCCCCTGCTTGTACTTAGGTGGAACCTTAGTGGGGATGATGGAGATGTTGGGGTCAACCCTCCCTTCCGGCATACAGAAGTCACCCTTCAGCTGTATGGAGAGATGGGACTGTGGAGCAGACCCTGGGGTCAGGCTACCTGGCCTCAAATCCTGGCTGCCCCTGTCTGTCTTTGTGATCCTATGTGTATCCTGTGTGTATCCACTCACCGCTCAGAGCCAGGACCATATGCTCCAGTGAAGGCGCTCGCCTCGGTCCTGGCCCCCGCTGTCTGTTTTCTTGACTCTGTTATTTCTTTTACTCCTATCGTACACGTAAGAACACTGAGGTACCTTAATGAAGAGGGAAGAGGGTGATCCGTGAACAGATAAGGGGAGAATGGAACCTGAGAAGGCTGGAATCAGGCCACCAGGGTGGACCCTTGACAGCAGGCTCTCTCTGCCTCCTGCAAGTCATCTTGCTGAGCATCTGGCCCCAAAGCCTCTGGCTCCAGAGGTGCCCTCACACAGGACGGCAGGCAGGGGGCACTGCAGCTGGGCTAGGCAGACTGCAGAAGGCAGCAGCCACTCAGACCAGGGAGGAGGGAATTAAGGCTGCCATCTATGGTTATTTGGACCGCAGGGAGAAGAGAAGGAAGGTGTGGGCAGTCATATGAGACAACCGTCAAGTATTTGTGTAGTTACCCAACCCTGTAGTCACTTTTCATGTCAAGTAAATGGTCACTGTGCCCACTGTATAGGTAGATAAATGGGAGCGGAGAAGTTCAACAATTGCCCAGGCAGTACAGCTGGTGTGGGTTGGAATCTGTCTTCTTCCAGCTCTTTGTCTGCTCGCTGTCTCACTGCCTCTGCCAGGCAAGATCTGGCCTGTGTGGACGTGCGAGGCCACCACTCTGTGATAGCACTGTCCTAATTCTCAATGGTCTGGAGATAATTTCCATCCACTTCACCCACCTATGATTCAAGGACTATTATGTGTGTGTACGTTGTTGTTGTCATGTACCATAGAGTCGATTCTGGCTCATAGCGACCCTATAGGACAGAGTACAACTGCCCCATAGGGTTTCCAAGGAGCAGATGGTGGATTTGAACTGCCCACCTTTTGGTTAGCAGCCTGAGGTCTTAACCACTTCACCACCAGGGCTCCGTGTGTGAGTATGTGTGTGTATATATATATATAGTATAAGTTTTTATCAAAATGTGAAATGTGAACAAAAACCGCACATATTATAAGTGCACAGGTCTTTAAATACGCATTAAAAAAAAAAAACAAAACACTGCAGTCCAGTCAATTTTGACACGTAGTGACCCTATAAGACAGAGTAGAACCACCCTATAGGGTTTCCAAGGCTATAAATCTTTACAGAAGCCGACTGCCACGTTTTTCTCCAGAGGCTGGTGGGTTCAAACTGGCAAACTTTTGGCTAGCAGCTAAGTGCCTTAACCACTATGCCACCAGGGCTCCTAAATATTCACGAGGACCATTATTTTAACCCCATTTTACAGCAAGAAAACTGTAGCTCAGAGAGGTTAAATGATTTTCCCAGGTCTGTTCAGGTAGCAAGCAATAGAGGCAGGATTCTGGCCTAGGTCTTTTAACGTCCCTGTTTTAAAACGGATTTTTAGATTTCAAATTTTGATTTCTTTTGAGAGCAATGCCATTTAGTGGGAAAAGGCAATGCTTTTATCTTATTAACTTCATTACCACAAGTGGTTCGATGAAAGGGAAATCGAGTCCTTTCAGCCATTCACTGTTCTGTATTAAAACTCTATACAAAGGATCAGAGTGCTGCTGAAGGGCCTTGAGTAGGCTTTGTTAAAAATTGCAGGATAAACTTTATGGGGAAAGTCTCAAGTTTGTGGATTCAAAAAGATTGGTGGAAGGCACAGTGTACTTGAACTATTTATTTTTGCAACATTTCATTTAGCAGTCATTTTCTACGTTGACACTTTGTAGAATATTTTGGAGAAATGACAAAGCCTTCGTAAGAGTGGCCTGGTCTTCCACTTGCAAGGTCCTTTTTTTTTTTTTTAAACTGTGAAATGGCTTTTTTAATCCCACATAGCAAAAAGAAGAAAACAAGGAGCCGCTGGATGGCACAAATAGTTAAGCGCTGGGCTATTAACTGAAAGGTTGGCAGCTCAACCCCCCCCCCCCCCCGCAGTGGTGCCTTGGAAGAAAGGCCTGGTGATGTCCTGCTCTGCACACCTGGGGTCGTCCTGAGTTGGGATCGACTCCACAGCTACTAACAACATAAAAAAAAAAAAGGCTAACATTAGAAGTTTTTTTAAAAAGAGGAAAACATTTCAGTTCTGATTAGTGAAGGTGAGAGAGGCGGCCTCTTCCAATTTTAAGTGTTCAAAAGCCAAGGCCTCTCCCTCAGGGTCCTCTACTTTCCCCACTTAGGAGAAGGAGGTCAGGAGGAAGCCTTTTGCAGAGGGTGGGAAACCTGGGTGGACTCTGGCTTCTCTGGGTGTCTTCATGGGGCCCCCGGGTGAAAGCAGGGGTGGGGTGCATTGCAAAGGCTCCTTCCAATTCGACGAGAGCACGAGTAAGAAATCATTCCACCTGAGTCATCATTCGTTCAAAGAGGTGCCTGGGGACTGGCTTTGCAGCAGAAGCAACAAAAACCCATATAAATTAGTCAATATCCCCTGGCTGAGACTGTGTGTCCGGCTGGGACTGGCAGAGGAAGCCGAGCCTGGAAAGGAGACCCATCTGTCGGGGGAGGAGACAGGAATCCCAAGGATTGGGCTTTGCAGATGGGGGTCCCAGAGGGCCCAGCGTGGCAGCAGGACACCACTCGTGCCTCACAGTGCTGCTCATAGTCAGACCCAGGCCACAGACGGTCCCTCGAGAGGGCCCGCAGCCTAGGCGAGGCTGCAGTGGAGGCGCTGCTCCTGCCCTAGCCAGGCGGAGGGATGATCCGCCAGCGAAAGCTGCAAGTCATCCTGCGCAGCTGCGGCCTGCGGGTCGGGGCGCAGGGCGGGCCCTGCGCGGGGAGGGGCGGGAGGAAGGGCGCCTCTCGCAGACAGCCTTTTGGTTTCCGGCTAGAATTCTCCAGCAAGGTTTCAGGGCAGCCTGATCCACCCTCCTACTTGTTTTTTCTCCTGCACTCCACCACTTCACCCCGCAGACACCCGGTGCTGGCCTCCCCAGCCCAGGTGTTCTCCTTCCAAGGCAGCAGGGCCAGTGGGATGGTCCCTGCCTCTCTGGGTCCAGGAGCACCAGGGGGCTCGCTTTCCTGCAGCCACAGGTGTATAGAAAGAGTATGCCTGGTTGGGTCCCTGAAGAGCTAGCTCGATAATTTTGTTGTTATTTTAATGGAATTAGTTGCCAATATCTAAAACTTGGGAAATATCACGTATAAGCCCAGGCTTCCTGCTTCTCTTGAAAGCTGGATGGTCTAGTGATGATGGGATGGGCCTGTATGCCTACGCCGTCCCCCCGTCATGGCGGGGACCTGTCGTGCTATCTCTAATGGTCACGGTCCCCACCTCTCCTGTTGCTCGTATCTATTTATGACCTGCCTGGCCCTCGAGGGCTGCTGAGTTAGTGAGCGCTCATCCCGGTCTCTGGAGAGGAGGATACAGAGCAGGAGACGTTCTGCCTCCTGGACCACCTCGGGGAGGAGGCTCCTCTGCCTCCACAGCATCCCCGCCTTACCTCCATCGCGGCCCTTCCCACCCTGTCTTGAAAATAGCTGGTGACTCCACACATAAATGGGTTGTGGCCATTTATGGGCGTTGGTTTAAATTTCCTTCCTGTTGTTCTGGGTCATGGTCCCCGAGTGGCGCAAGTGGCTTGCGCTCCACTACTAACTGAAAGGTTGGAGGTTCAAATCCACCCTAGTGGCACCAAGGAAGAAAGGCCTGGTGAACCACTTCCATAAACATTACAGCCAAGAAAACCCTAAGGAGCAGTTCTACTCTGCCACACGTGGGGTTGCCATGAGTCCGAATTGACTCAACGGCAATGGGTTTTTTGGTTTTGTTTTGGATCAGAGGGTTTAATCACCGTTGGAGAAAAATTTTGAAATGTGATTCTGCACCTCCATAACTCAAGAAAGGCTAAGCACTGTCTACGCCAGGGACCAGTGACGGCAACTCCTCCAGCAGGGAGCCTGGTGGGGAGTGGCAGTAGAGAGTGGGAGGAGGGAGTGGCGCACTGGCTGTGTCACTGGCCCACCCATCAAGGCACACCCTCCTTCTGTGTTCTTCTAAGAGAATATACAGGGAGGCTGCTGCCCAGCAGCCTGAGGGCCAGCAGTAAGGCATTAGACTATTTCGTGCTCCATTGTTCTTGTTTAGAGCCACTGGCCACAAAAAGGGACTTTGTGGAGGGCTGAGAGTGGAGTCAATTACACAGGACCATCACTTCCCCTTCAGCGCCATAATTCAGGCTCCCTCTGCCAACGGGCAGGGCGCGGATATGAGTCAGGGAAGGACAGTCAGTGGAGGAGGGTGAAGGACTGTTAGAAAGATGTCTTCCTTTCTTCATCTTCCTTCCCAGTATGTTCAGAGATCTGCCCCCAGTGCCCTGTGGCCAGAAGCCAGGCCTTCCTGCTCTGGATGTATGTGGGTGTTCTCTCAGGGTGGCATAGATTCCTTGCAAGAATCATTCACCTCTGAAAGAGTGCAGAGAGGGCTCCTGAGGACTTCGGTCTTGATGCACAGGCTTGCAAAACCTGGCCTCCCAGCATCCACAGCCCAAGCCCAGGTGTGTGTGTGTGTGTGTGTGTGTGTTGTCCCAAGTGATCGCCACATGGCGCTCTGTGTAGGGTAGAACTCCTGCCTCTGGTAGTGCTGGTTGACCTTCTGTCCTAGTAACAGGACGCTCCATGTGTTGGGAAATATTAGAAAGGTTTTCTTTTCTTTCTTTTTTTTTTTTTTAGCCCTGCCTCTATCATTTCCTAGCTGTGGGACTTCAGGCAGCCCTGAACCTCTCTGAGGCTCAGTTTCCTTATCTGTAAAATGCAGATTATGACTCCTGCCCTCTCTTCCCTCCCATTTCATTGTGACATCAAATGAGATGATGATGCTGTGAAGGTGATGTTTGAAAGCTGTCAAGGGCTTTGAAGGGAACAAGGTACCAGGCTTAATGCCCAAACCCTCCCACACAATCATCTGATGGTCAACTGACCGGATGGGGAGACAGCCTTCTCTTGAACCGTCTGTCCAGGCCTATTTTCATGTACCCAACAAGCTTTTATTGGAATTTCAATCTTGGACCTTTCATGTAGGGGGAACAAGAAGCTTCACGCCTTCCCAGAATATCAAGTGGCCTAGATGACTCGGGGGGAAACCATGATTTTTATACTAAAACAAATGCTGACCTATGACTGTGTAGAATGCAAAGCTTCATGAATTTTAAAGTTAAAACAAGAGCAAAGAAATGTTGTGTTTATGGTAGGATAGAAAGTGAAGGCTGCTTGGAGCTGCTTCCCTAGAGGGCTCAGAGGACTTCAGCATTGTCCTCTGCCATAAAGGCGCTTTTGTAAAAAATGTGAGAAACACTCCTGTTGCGGGGAAGGCACTGTGTTGGGCTCTGCAGCAATGTTGAGGAGAGGGCTTGGCCCTGGGTGACCCACAGAGGGGCAGCTTCTTTAGCAGGTGTCTTGGTCATCTGGTGCTGCTATAACAGAAATACCAAAAGTGGATGGCTTTCACAAAGATAAATTTATTTTCTCCCAGTCTAGTAGGCTACAAGTCCAAATTCAGGGCATCACCAAACCAAAACCAAACCCAGTGCCATCGAGTCGATTCCAACTCATAGCAACCCTATAGGACAGAGTAGAACTGCCCTGTAGAGTTTCCAAGGAGTGCCTGGTGGATTTGAACTGCCGACCCTTTGGTTAGCAGTCGTAGCACTTAGCCATTAGGGCATCAGCTCCAGCGGAAAGCTTTCTCTCTCCATAGGCTCTGGAAGGAGGTCCTTCTCATCAATCTTCCTCTGGCGTAGGATCTTCTCTGCAGGAACCCCGAGTCCAAAGGACATGCTCTGCTCACGGTGCTGCTTTCTTGGTGGTATGAAGTCCCCCCTTTCTGCTCGCTTCCCTATCCTTTTTATCTCTTGAGAGATAAAAGGTGGTGCGGGCCACACCCCAGGGAAACTCCCTTACATTGGATCAGGGGTGTGACCTGGGTAAGGGTGTTGCAATCCCACCCTAATCCTCTTTAACATAAAATTACAATCACAAAATGGAGGACAACCACACAATACTGGGAATCATGGCCTAACCAAGTTGACAGGTATTTAAAAAAAAAAAAAAAGGTATTTTAGGGGGACACAATTCAATCCATGACAGCAGGCTATATGGGATCAGAGGAAAAAGAGCTCATGTCTTGCTGGAGCAGTGGAGATGACCAGGGGAGAATTCCTGGAGGAGGAGGAGACAGTGGCGTGATCTCAGGAACAAAGGAGCACATGAGACCAGGCATAGCACACAGAGTGTGAGTCATGCTTGGTGACCGGCAGGAGAGTCAGGCCTGAGTTAAGAGAAGGGTGTGGAAGATACAGCTGGGAAGCTGAGCTTGGGCTCCGAGTGAGAAATCTGGGATGAACGCAGCAGGTCATGGGGGTTCCAGGTACCATTTGAGCAGAGAAGCGATGAAGTCAAGGGTTACTTTAGGGCGATTAATTGTATGTCGTTGACCAATTTCCAGCCACTTTCTTTGGCCTAGATAGTTTTTCAGACAAGGGAGTCCTTTAATCCTTTAAGCCATTCATCTTCCCAGAAGAGAAATCCTCGTAAGAGAAACATTCTCTTAGCTCAAACTGCAGTGAACACTTGATGATAGTAATCTCTTTTCCTTCCTGCTGTTCAGATGGAAAACTGCATAAGCCCAGAGAGATCAAGGGCCTTGCCTCATGTTGCCCAGGGAATTTGAGCTGTTGTCAAACAGTATAGGGGCAGATAGGTCCTGGCATGTCCTCCATAAAGGTGAGTGCCAGGTACATCCCAAAATGCTACCATGGGACCTCCTGCTTCTCTGTGCATGAACTCACCACAGGAGCCCTCGGCCCACAGATTCCAAGGCTGAATATACAGGAATGGCAATAAGCCCCCTTCTCACTGTTTATGCGGTGCTTTGCCCCTCTCATCCTCAGGGCCCAAAAGACTTCAGGTGAGATTTCAGGTGTTGCTGAAGAATAAAATCCTGGGCACCTGGGCACCCATCTGGGTCTTTCCACCCAGAACAGAACACCAGGTAGAATGTGCAGCCAGCAGGATTCTTGGCAGAGAAGAGAAAGGGCTTCCTAATTAGAGCAATTGAAAAAGACTCCCAGCAGATCCTCCCAGGGAAATTAGGAAACCAACAGCCTGGAGCTGGTGGGGGCAGAGTGATGTGATGCGGCTTGGCCACCCACAGCTTCTCCTCTGTACTCCCCAGCCCGAGATTAGGCCAGATTGTGAATTGCTTGATGATTAGATTGGCATGTCTCAAACTTCAGTGTATCTGCAAGTCACATGGAGATCTTGTTAAAATGCAGATTCAGATTCTGTGGATCTGGATGGGATCTGGGATTCTGCCTTTTGCATAGACTCCTAGGTAATGCCAGTGGTCCACAGATCACAGTTTGAGCAGGAGGCATTTAGACCACACCTTCTTGTTTATACTGTCCTCTGGAATGGTCTAGCCTGCACACCCGCTGGCATAGTTGAGTTTCCTCTTCTCCGGGGATAGAAGTGATCCAGGACCTTCAGGCTGGCTCTGCAGTCCTGTGTTCCACAGCTGGTTACTGCTGGGCAAAACTGGATCTCTGATGCTGAGACTTGTCCTTATAAAGAAGAGGCCTAGGTTTGGGTATGTTCTGCCTCCCAGCCTGGCCCATGGCTCCCTGATGGGGCTAGTCATAGCTTTGCTGTGAGATTTGGAAGAAGCGCCGTAACACTTGCTCTCCCAAATCTGTCCTCCAATGGTCTGCCATGGCTGACCATCTGTAGCCATATATCCTACTTCCCTGGCAGGTAGGTATGGCCACGTGGCCAAGTCCTGGCCAATAGGAAACAAAGGGCATCCTTTGGGCCATGCCATTTTATGGAAAGGGGCTTGTCCCTTGTCTTTTTCTCACCCTTCCAGCTGGCTGGAATACAGGTGTGTGTCTTGGATCATGGGCATGAGGGCAATACCCAAGAAAGTCAGAGCAGCAGGAGAGAAGGAGGCCAGGCCTTTAGTTACTTTGCAAAGCAGAGCCTCCATATAGCTGGGACTTCTAGATGAGCAAGAAATATACTTCTATGTCAACTAAGTCTCTACTATTTTGAGTCTCTGTTACAAGCACCTTCACCTGTATCCTAACCAAAACAAAGGTAATATAAACAATTATCAAAGATGAATATTTCAGCATAAGCTATTATTTCTTTTACTTAACAATGGTTTTTTTGTGACTCCCTTCTGGCAGGCAATGAGTCAGGTGGGGGAGATAGAATTATGAAACAGACATGATCCTTGACCCAGAACTTAAAGTCTACGGCATGGTATATATAGGCAGTCAGGCATGATCTATGTGTTCACCAAAGACCTGACTCACAGTGTACACGTAGCATGAACGATAAATAAACATTTGTGTTTTAAGTCTCTGAGACTTAGGGATGGTTTGTTATTACAGCATAACTTAGCCTATCCTGACCAATGCAGAGACCTGTACAGAAATTCATGCAAGAAATAATGGTGGCCAGAATCAAGGAAGCTGAAGAGAAGACAGAGTGAAGTGGACAAATAAGAGATAATTTAGGAGGTGGAATCAACAGGACCTGGGGACGAATTCATGTGGCAATAAAGAACACAGAAATTAAAGATATTTAGATAGTTCACTGGGTGGATGGTGGTGCCACTCACTGAGATAGGCACAATTGGCATATGCCAAAGTCAGAGACAAAGGATAAGTAAGTGCTAATGGGGCCAGGGGAGGATTGTTAGAGGGGGACAGGCCCAGAAACCATCAGAGACTGGTAGCCTGGAGTGGGGGGTGAGGGGCAAGTAAGGGCTTAGCGCTAGGATCTTCAAGAGACGCGCTGCTCTAGGCTCCATACTCTGCATTACATTATTCATCTTGCTCCAGAGTGACCACGACAAGTCTCAGATCTAGCCACACTACTCCTCTGCTCAGATCCCTTTGGTGGCTCCCCATGGATCTCAGGATATGCTCTAATTCCTTGACATGGCTTGTAATGTTTTCTAGACATGGCTGCCACTCCAGCAGGTTCCAGGCTTCTTTACTGGGGTAACCCCTAATTTATCCTCCAAGATATAACATCTCCCAGAAACCACCCTTATTCTCTACCCAGTTCCCTCCTCCCTGTCCCCTTAGGGTTAGCCGCACCCTAAGGCATCCTAGGGACTTCATCACACTGTGTGTAAGGATCTGTTTCTTCACCCTTTTCCCCCAGCACACTGTGAGGGATGTTGTTTTTGCCTCTACAGCCTTGGTGCATGGCCTGGCACCTACTCCAGCAGTGAATGAATGAAAGACTCTTGAACGAAGGGCTGCATGAGACCAAAAAACCCGTTAAATACCCATTGCCGTCGAGTTGATTCCAACTCATAGTGACCCTATAGGACAGAGTAGAACTGCCCCATAGGACCAAAGACACTTAAAAATGAGGGGGATGGAATCGTTCATGCCATACATGTTTACTGAGAGACTGTGACGTACTGGGTACCGTGCTGGGATTCTGAAGAGATGGAGAGCAACGTTTCTTCTCCTTCCTGGTGATCAACCTCCCTCCTTCCTGGGGTCTCCCCACTCTGTTCCGAGCCTGGTGTTCTTGTCCTGTCTCCCTGCTCTCCATGACTCTCTTGCTCTCCACTCACTGTTAAGGCTTCTCTAAAAATACTTATAAGGAGTTGCAGGTGGGCCAAGACACCACTCCCAGGACTGGGACCTGCAGGCTTGGCTTCCCCTCTTTCTTCTGGCCATAAGTCCTTGGTGATTCACAAAACCTCCTTGAGCTTAGGTGCCCTCATCTGTGAAACGCCGGGGTTGGACTTGGATGTTCAGCATTCCCATTCCTAAATGCAGAGCAAGGAACTTGTCTGGAGGATGCTTTCCCCTCCCACCTCTGGTCCTGCTGTGTCTGCCCAGATGTGTTCTGTGGATGATGGTCTCCTTCCCTGCAAGGCCAAGCTCCTTAGGGGCAGGGCCTTGGCTCCTGCTTGGGAGAGTATGGTTGTCCCTGCCAGGCTGTTGGGGACAGTACTGACTTAGGGTCAGTGACAGGAAGGGGAGACTTCAGCGTAAGGTGGGGGGACTCGGGCACCACCAGAGATAAGGGAGGAGTGGTGGTAACAGCTGGTAGGGGGGCAGTGTGATAGGAGCCCCCTGTGGGGCTGGGCATGCTGGTTGGGGCCAAGGAGCTTCCTGACACTCACTCTGAAGAGTGGGAAAGGAAGGTTGCGGCTGAGGAGAAAGAGTGAGTGTGAAGACCCTCAGCTTGGAGGCACACGCTGGCCTCGTCCCTGGCTCAGCCTCCTTCTGTGGCAAGGACCTGCAGTGCCCACAGGCTACTGAGGCCAGAGACGCACAGCCTACATTAAATGAGGGACTGAAAAGGGACAGGAAGGAAGAAGGAAGGCAACTGGTGAGTAAAAGGAACGGTGCTCTTTTCCCTTCTGGACCCCTCTTAGATCTATGAAGACTATTTAGTCAAGATCCATCATTCATTGGATAAGAGGAAATAGCTGAGTTGAGGAGTAGAGAGAGGAAGAGGTGACAGGGGAGGAAAGGGGACCAAATGCCGAGCCGCCTGTTCACCCACATCTCTCCCTTCACCTTTGTGGCATGGATTAGGCTGCAACCATCATCACTGGGCATGCTGGGTAGCAAGCTGCATACAGGAGGGTCTTCTCTGCTCTGGGCTCCTAGTGCTGACTCACTCATCCCCTCTCTGAGTGGCAGCTAGAAGCTGGTAGCTGAGAGGTGAAGACCTCCCATGGTGGGCAGGGCACAACAGCAACTGGGCCTAGCCTGGGCCCTCCCTGAAGCCATGTTTATTCTTACCCTCATCCTGTCCTTTTGCTACAATTTCCAAGGCCGAAGGCGAGTGCATTGATGTCAAGTCAATAACCAGTCAAAAATTGATCTCCATGTGTACTTTAAGGAGAGCTGGTGGCACACGGGTTGAACGCTCGGCTGTTAACTGAAAAGTTGGTAGTTCCAACCCACCAGCCACTCCAAGGGAGAAAAGACCTGGTGATCTGCTCCTATAAAGATCACAACCTAGGAAACCCTATGAGGGCAGTTCTGCTCTGTCCTACAGGGTTGGTATGAGTTGGAATTGACCCGACAGCACACAACAACAAGGTGTACTTGCTAATAAATAAATTAATTAACACAGCAAACATTTATTAAGTGTCTGCTGTATTCTAGGCACCTCTAAGTGCTTGGATGGAGAGATGAACAAAGCAGAGGCAGAGTGTGCCCTCATGGAGGGAGCCGAGAGTGAGGCGTGGAAGCAGATGTTTAACACATAGTCATGCAAATAAATACATAATGAGAAATTGCAATAAATAATATGAAGGAAAAGTACAGGGTGCTGCAAGAGAGCATACCAGATGGCCAGTTTTCAGTTTAGGAGGACAGGCAACAGAGAAGACCTCTCTGAGGGTGGGACATTTGTGTTCAGACCTAGAGGAAGAGAATCAGCTGGCCAGGGGAGGTGGAGTCTACTGGGGAGGAGCCTTAGGTGTGAAGGTTCCCAGGTGAAAGAAGCCTGGGGTGGTGTGATTGGAGCTAGAAGCTTGGAGCATTGTGGGTGGGGAGGGCGGGAGAATGTCCACATCTGGCCCCACTCCTGTGGTCATCAGTCGGCCGGATCGTCCAACCCAAACACACACCAGGGAGCCACAGAGATGCTGACATTAAAACGGAGGCCCAGCCCCATGCCAGCAACAAGTACAGAGGGGAGAGAGGTCCCCTGTGCCTGTCCCACTGCTCCTTGAGAGGTGTAGGCAGATGGCCTGATGCTGAAGCTTGAGCTCTCTGCCCCTGTCTGAGGCAGCTGGGAGGTGGGTGAGAGCAAGGACTTGTGTACTTTTTTTTAGAATATACAGTTTCAACAACTGCTACATGTACAATTCAGTGACGTATTTACATTCTTCAAGTCATGTAACCATTCTTCCTATCCTTTTCCAAATTATTCCACCACCATTAATGTGAAGTCACTGCCCCCTAAGCTTCTCATCTAACCTTTTGAGATACTGCTGTCAATTTGATCTCACATAGATAAATCTTTGAGAGAGCACAATGCTCAAAGCAGACATCTTTACTAATTAGGCTAAGCTGTTGTTTGGTTCAAAGCAAACTTCTGGGGAAAGTTTTGGTTTGAGATTTAAGGTTTAAAGATTATCTCAGGGCAATAGTTTCAGGTGTTTATCCAACCTCAATGGCTCCAGAGGTCTGGATTCCATGGAAAACTTGAAATTCTGTTCCTTTTTTCCCCTTTTTGGTCAAGATCCTGCTATAGAATCTTAGATCAAAATGTTCAGTAATGGTAGCTGGGCACCATCCAGTTCTTCCAGTCTCATGGCACAGAAGGCAGATGTTCATGGTGGCAGCATTTATTCCTCTTATGCCTGACTGTCCTTCTTCCTTTGCTACTCCAGGTGAATGGAGAACTATTGTAGCTTGGATGGCCACTTGCAACCTTGTCAGAACCCCAACACTATGCCATGAACTAGGCAGTAGAACAGAAGCACTGAGAAATAATATTAGGTCAATTGACTGAGATGTCCCATGAGATCATGACCCACTAAGGGGGCTTTTATTTAACCAGAGGCTCCCTCCTTAGAAAAATATTGTGGTTTTAAGTAGGAAAATTTCTCCCCACTCCAACACACACATGTGTTCGATCAGAACTCAGGGAAGGGTCTTTAGGGAATGTCTCCCCAGGTCTGTAACTTTACAGTGGAGGCCCAGAGCCCAGAGCGATGGGGTGAGTTGCCCCCCAGCTATGGTCAGAGCTAGGATTGGGAGTCAGGGTCCTCTCTGTTGTGCAAGGAGAGAAGGTGTGGATATGTCAGGGTGTGCGGTGCAGAGGTGGACAACCTGGGGTGCTGGGGTCTCTGTTACCCAGCTTGGTGTGGTCCCCCAAGGTGAGCAGATATGCTGACCTGCTCAGCTCTCCCCCCAGCCCCACCCCCAACCCCTCAGACCCCGGCAGTAATGCACACGTGCCCAGGCCATAAATATCTTATTTTGTGTTCCTGCCAGCCTCTGCTAATAGGGCTAATGCTTCCTGAGGAGCAGCCCAAAGCTGCATTAGTCGCAGATGTTTGATTGATTTAAAACAAAGAGCCTGACCACCAAGCCTCACTACGGTTTCTCTTCCTGCCACTTTGCTTGCAGGGTTATCTCTGAAATGCAATTAAGGTGCTTAGAAGTACACTTTCAGGAAGATGCAGAATTGATGAGGGGAGTTGGCCCCGGTGGGTGCCTCCAGATTGTTCCAGTTCCAGGGAAGGGAGCTGGACCCTGCCCGGAGCTGTGTCCATGCCCACCAGGGTCTCAGGTCTCCAGGGTAAAATTGGCCCCTATGGAGCGGCACAAGGATATGTGGGAGCAGCTGCCTTCCAGTGGAGCCACAGCTGCCTCCCCGTTCCTGTGTTTTGGAACGGCCAGTGCTCTTGGTGAGGCCTTTGGAGGAGTTGGGGCTGCAGGCCGGGCAGACTGCTCTTGGAGCTCCCTGCTCTGGAGCTTCCCAGGGGTTACCCTGAGGGGAGTCAAGCAAGTCAGACCAAGGCCTGGGGTGCTTTGGGCTCCGGCTCTCCAAGGGAGAGCTCACATGCCACACCACCAACTGACGCACTTTGTCCTCAGAGGCCCAGGTGGTGTCACTTCCTTTCCTGGACGTGCTGCTGGGGCTAACTAGTTACCAGTTGCCTTCAAGTCAGTTCCAACTCCTGGAGACCCCATGTATGCCAGAGTAGAACTGTGCCCCATAGGGTTTTCATTGGCTGATTTTTCAGAAGTAGATCACCAGGCCTTTCTTCCGAGGCACCTCTAGGTGTACTCAAACCTCCAACCTTTCAGTTAGCAGCCAAGCACATTAACCGTTTGCACCACCCAGGGACTCCTAGCCCTGTGATTCTCAGGCTCTCATGACCTGAGTACCCAGTGGTCAAGGATGGTCAGCCCCGAGGGTCCTTCCAAACTTGTCAGGGTAAGCCAAGCCTGTGGGAGCAAGGGGATGAGACAACTCTAGGGAACAGCTCAGTTGGGTTCTGCAGACACTTTGTGAGCCCCTCTGAGTACCAGGTACCAGACAAGAGGCTGCAGAGGTGAAACGTTTGACTAGACAGAGAACCATATCCCTAGTGAAGTGATCATGTAGCAGGGTAGACAGGACAGTCCCCCCATAATCGTAGCACAGGGGAGCAAGGGGAAGTGCTGGGATGAGGGGCAGGTTAGAGAACTCGGGGAGGTACCAAGGACTGCTGACATATCAGAGCTGCTACAACGCCTTGGAAATCTCACGGGAAGGAGGAAATTATTTTTACCGGAATTTCTTTTAGGGAAGGGTTTGCATGGTTGGGAAGAACACTCTGAAATGTCGTGTGTGTGGGTTGAAGACTATCCTAAAGGCTGGCACAGGTAACAACAGAGCTTGATGAAGGGCTTCTGCTTTGCCTGGTGGTCCGAGGAGTTGGAAGAGTGCTGACTTGCCTAGGCCACCAGGATGGACTGACCCCAGCCATGGCATCCTGTCTCTCTGCCCCCTCTGCCCAAGCCTCAGCCTTTCTCCTTTAAATAGAGGTAGAACAAAGAGTTTGAAAATATCAGGTTTAAAGGGGAACCACATGTTTAGCCTGTGCAGGCTGCCAAGACACGCTAAGTCTGCTCTGGCAGCACAGAGGGGAGGACAAGACCACTCTCCTCGTGGCAGCTGGGGAAAGATTTATCCTGGCCAGGCCGTTTCAGCGGGGTCTGGGAGAATGGGCCAGGTGCTGACAGTGGGAGGTAGAGAGAAAGAGTCTTTCAGATAAAGGCATAAGGGAAGAAGTGAGAGTTCACAGAGTGGGTATGTGTAAGCCGTAGACACTTGGTTTGTTGAGCACAATGATTATGAGTTAGAAGAGTAGGTTGGAGCCATATGGTGGTGAATTTTAATGTTTGCTAAGAATTTCGGTATCTACTTGTTAGTCAAGGTTCCTGGGTGGTGCAAATGGTTAAGTGCTTGGTTGTTAGCCGAAAAGTGAGTGGTTTGAATCCATCCTGAGGTGCCTCAGAAGGTAGGCCTGGTGTTCTGCTTCTCAAAGGTCACAGCCTTGATAATCCTATGGAGCAGTTCTACTCTGCACATGGAGAGTCATCATGAGTTGGAATCAACTCAATGCCAATTAACAACAACAACAACTTGCTAGGCAATGGTTAACCATAGAAGGCTCTAGGACCAGGGGAGAGACAGAGTCAGAAATAGGCTTCTGGGAGATTAACCTGGTTGGGAGTGAGAAGAGACGTTGGTGTTTTCATGATCCTTATCAGATTCTTTGGGTTCCTGAGGGGGAAAATGATCTTAAACAATGAAATGTATAGCTTTGACTTCCAGTAGGACAAGTCGCTTGGCCCCCAAGCCTGATGTTTACCTACGCCAAATACATTGTCCACCAAGTCTATTCCTTTACCACTTATTTCTTCTAGGCGATGACTGCCTTTCCTGGTAACCAACCCTGCTTCTTTCAGAAGCTCCTGGTACTCAGCCACCCTCTCTGCTGTCATCTACTGACCTTCCGGACTCTCCCCTCAATTATCCAAGATTTTGGAAACCGGGACTACAGACTTCTTCTCGCCTGAAACTCTGTCTTTTTCCTGTGTGATGTCAGCATTCCTGCCTGTGGGCGACCATCCAAATCCCAGGACTCTCAGTGCCTTGACCTCCTCATCAGCAATGATCTTCATGCCTCTCAGCCACTGACCTGCTCACACCTTGGGTCTCGTCCTCACCAAAACAGCACCACTTCCAATGTCACCAAAGCAAACCTTCCTCTCTTTATCTTAATCCAGAAATTGGCAAACTATGACCTGTGGACCGGATCTGGCCCACTGACTGTTTTTGTAAGTAAAATTTTTTAGGAAAACAGTCACTCTCATCCATGTGCATATTGTCTATGACTACTTTCTTGCTACAACAGCAGAGTTCAGTAGGTGTGACAGAGACTGTATGGCCCACATAACCTAAAATATTTAATATCTGGCCCTTTACTACAAAAGTTGTTCCATCCCGGTCTTAATCCATCAGCTCTTTCTTTTCTTCACTCCCCTCCTTATCCAGCATAAGCTCCTAATTTCAATGACCCTTTCTGCTATCATTCCCTATTTTGTGGCCCCTCTGGATGAATCCAACTTCCCACTTTCTCTGCACCTGCCTGTGAGCAGCAGAGTGTTGCTGGAGAAAGTTGCACAACAGGGTAGATTGATTCCATCATAAATCCATGATCACCAGCCTCAAATGGACCTCTGAATTCCTGGAAGCCCTTCTATTCTCTCTAGTCGTTCACTCTCACGCTCTGAATTGTTTTAACCTATAAATTTCTGACCTACATCTTTCCTTTCTTTTTCTGCAGACAATGTGGGCTGGCTTTTTACATTACAGAGAAAATAGAAGACATCAGAGAGAACTCACCCATGTTTTTTACACCAAGCATAGATTTACCTACAGTTACCCCTCTGCTGTGCTGCTTTCTACACATCACAACTGAAGAGTGTCCTCTTCCCCAAAGGGCAGGTTCATGGTAATTCAGTCATCAATTCCTTGTGATTGCATAAGTTAACTCTCATGGCATCACAGAGGTGACTTTATGTTTGATTAATGCCTACTCTTGCAGTGGACTGTGAGAAAGGGCCATGTCTAGTCTGGATCCCCATTGGGCCCCCAGTGTCCATTACAATGCATGGCTACTGTGGGCACCAAATCAATATCCATTGAATAAGAGATGCCATGTCAGAGTAATCTAATCTGATGACATTTGGGATTGGGTCAGTTTATTGAGCAGAAAATCAGAGGTTCTTAAGGAGAGGATGGCAGCAGATGTCAGAATCTCCTTGAGAGAATTTTTAAAGTAGACCTTTCCAATCGCCGTATCTCCACCTTCAAGATTTCTTTTTGGAGGGAACG
Source organism: Elephas maximus indicus (assembly GCF_024166365.1). Taxonomy (NCBI): domain Eukaryota; kingdom Metazoa; phylum Chordata; class Mammalia; order Proboscidea; family Elephantidae; genus Elephas; species Elephas maximus. Next base: position 48,275,039 of record NC_064838.1, read on the forward strand.
AAGTGGCTTGGACACTGTCACTCCTTCCTCTCATGCAAAGATAAACTACGTGAATTTTAAGGCCATTTGATTAGCAATGAAGGGTCCTAGGAAAACCAAGCGTTTTGGTGTAATATAGTCCTGAGTTCCAATCTCAGCTTTGCCACTTCCCAGGCCTCTCTGAATCTGTTTTCTGCCTTGCTAATTAAGGATAACACCTATTTATTAGGGTTGATGTGAGGGAAATAGCGGGGCATCTGATGGTGCTCTGTGGGAGTTATGCGGTATCTTAGTTATCTACCAAAAAAAAAAAAAAAACCCAGTGCTGTCGAGTCGATTCCGACTCAGAGCAACCCTATAGGACAGAATAGAACTGCCCCATAGAGTTTCCAAGGAGCACCTGGCAGATTCAATCTGCTGACCCTTTGGTTAGCAGCTGTAGCACTTAACCACTATGTCACCAGGGTTTCCTTAGTTATCTAAAAAAAAACTAGTGCTGCTATAATATAAATACCACAAGTGGGTGGCTTAAACAAACAGAAATTTATTTTCTACAGTTTAGGAGGCTAGTCTGAATTCAGGGCACCAGCTCTAGGGGAAGGCTTTCTCTCTCATTTGGCTCTGGGGAAAGGTCCTTGTCTGTTTTCACCTTCTGTTTCTTGGTTCCTTGGAGATCTTATGTGGTGTGGCATCTATCTTCTCCCATCTATGCTTTTTTGTTGCTTGCTTAATCTGCTCTTTTATGTCTCAAAAGAGATTGATTTAAAACACCCCTTAAATACTGCCTTGTTTACATAACAAAGAAAACCCACTCCAAATGGGATTACAACCACAGGTCTAGGGGTCAGGATCCCCAAAACACATTTTTGGAAGGGCACAATTCAATCCATAACATGTGGGTCTGCCTTTTCTTTTGTAAATCAGTATCAGCAGTAAGAAAGTTGCTTGTTTTGGTGTTTTTGTGCAGATTTTCATCTTCCTTGTTATTCCTTGAACAAGTTGCTGCAGATATATAAAGCTTGATTTCAACCTCCCCTAATTTTTACCTTCCTGGGCCTTGCTTTGGTCTGTCTGCTGTTCTGCAGGAATTCCAGAGAGGAAGGCTGACAAGATGACTTCGTTTTACTGTCAGAGGTTTTGCTAACCATACAATTGAGTTTTCAGTAGAGAGATTCATGCACATGCGTTTACAGCTGAAGTTGTAGATCTGTTTTTAGAAATTATTAGCAGGCATTAAACAAAAATGGGCTTTATTAATAATTCACCAGAAAGAATATATTGGGCAATATCCCAAAATAGTAATCGTGAATGCCAGAGTAAGTATTTCATTTTTTTTTTTTCTTCTTTGACATAACAAAGACTCTAATCCTCTGAAAGCTGAAAGAAAGAGGGCATATTTGTCAGCTGAGCAGAGCATGATTCTGCCTTAGAGTTCCCAGAAACACAGCACAGGAGGTGATCTAAGATGGGGTGTAGTCAGACACCTCATAACATCCCTCTTAGAACAAAGACCTGAGAAAACAAGTGAATTCGATATAGATGAAAACTTTGGAACCCTGAGCATCAAAGGCAAGGCTGAAGAATCAAATTCGATGCCAAGTAGAAGGAGAGACTGTACTAAAACTTCAGACAAGGAGAATGAAGGATCGTCGGCATTCTGCCACCTGAACCAGCACAGCACAGCCATATTGAGGCAAAGAAAGCAGCTTTCCCATGCTGAAGCCTCCATCACTTGGTGCAGCCAAGCAGGAGAGACTCTGCACCAAGTCCAGAGCCAGGCAGGAGTGCTCCCCACCTGCAAAAGTTAAGCACACTCACCTCACCAACCGCACCCCACCCGTCCACACATGCCAAAGACCCACGGACCTGCACTATCACCCCACTCTCTCACCTATCCCCCCACCACCCCAGCATGCCATCATGGTCCAGTGGCACCTACCACCATCCCACCGCCTGAGCTGGGGGCCCATGGACTGGCAGCACCCATCCCTTCACTCAACCACTCATGCCCAGGACTGGTGAACCAGCAACATACCCTCTTCTACCCACCCAACTGTGCTGGGGGCCTGTGATCTGGTAGCACCCGTTCACTGCCCACCCATCTGTGCCAGAAGCCTGTGGTCTGGCAGCACCCTCTCTTCTGCCCATCCACCCATGCAAACCAGAGGCTCCTGCTCCTGAACCCAGTCACCCAAGCTGAGGCCTACAGACTGGTGGTGTCCATTTCTCTACCTGGCCACAAATGCCAGGGGCCCGGGGACTGGCAGCACTCCCTCTTCCACCCAGCCAACTGTGCTGTGGGCCTGAGGACCAGTGGCACCCACTCCTATGCCCAGCCACTGGCACTGGAGACCCATAGCTCAGTGGCATCCACTGCTCTGCCCAGCCACTGGTACCAGGAGCCTGAAGGCCAGTGGTGCCTTCTGCATCCTCCAGCACCTGAGCTGGGGGCCTGAGGACTGGTGACACAAGAAAGAGATCAAGGAAAGCGCAGACAAAACCAAGGAAAACACATACAAAGTGAAGGAGAAACAAGCTTTGAGAGGCCGAACATAAACACCCTCAGGGTTTCTGGTAGTTCACTGCCATTTACCAAGGCATTCTTATGTAATTCTTGCTGAGGTGGCCTTATATAAGTCCCTGGCATGTAGTCACTATTGTTCACCACCACTATAAAACCTCTGTCCCCCACTGTGGGGCATGGAGATCTGCTTGGTCCTGCTTCCTCTCAGGACTTGCCTCATATGTAAGTCTCCCTTATAAACTCCTTTGCTGCCACCTTGGAGTTGCCTACTGCTTCCTTCGATTTCTCAGCACCCTTCATTTTTGGAGGCAAGCTTCACTTTACTGATCCATGCCAGGGCAATTGGTGAGCCAGCCAGGAGACCAAGGAAATGGCAATTGGGAGCGAGCCCTCTGTGGGGGAAATCCTGAGTTGTCCAGCAAACTCCACGTGGGGAGGTCTGGCCCGTATGTTTGATGTGTGGACTGGGTGCATGAGTATGGGAACATCCCAGGTGACATAGCACAGTTGTGGGAAGATGCACACCTTCATAAGTGTGGAAGGGAAACTAGGAAAGTAGTAGCATCCATACAGTGGCCACTGCACTGGGCCACCTACACCCAGTTAGCTGCTGAAGCAAGCGTAAGAGCTTTGCAGGAAGAGTTACAGTTGAAAAGAGATGTGCAGCAGTTGTGTGTGGCCATAACTGATGTATTGAGCAGCTGCATTCGAGAACAGGATGAGCAACTAGAAACACTCACCTGCAGGTTTGTAAAGATCCGGGGAAGGAAAGTGCCAAAGACAAAGATCAGGGCAGTGTTGATGAAAGGTGACTGGGACATGAAAACGTGGAATCTTTGGGAGAGTGAGTCTAGTGATTTGACTTGGATGTGGAGATAATAGTAGAGGAGGAGCCTGGCTTTGCAGAGCAGCCCCTCCTAGCAAAGCTGCTCATTACCCATAAGATGAAAGCTACCCTCAAGCCTGATGACTATAGACAAGAAATCCCACCTGCCAGTTTCATGATAATGTGGGAATACTCCCCCACTGAATTGATTGAATTTTGTGGGAAATTCCAGCAGAAAGGAGAGGAAACCATTGCAGTTTGGTTCTTAACGTTTGCAGGATATCGGGGGAATGAGTAGTATAACAACCCACCCCACCCTCCGGCAGTGTGTACGTGCAGCTCCCCTGCAAGGAAGTGCCCCATGTCTCTGGGTGGGCCCCACTAATCCTTAGGGACTAGGGTAAGGCTGATGTCACCCACAGGTTGGGGCCCTGCAGTGGGACCAGAGGCCTCATGTAGAAGTCACAATACATTGGTCAAGAACAAACAAGCAGCAAGTGCTAGCTCTGGTTGTTACAGGGACAGAATGCACCCTTATCATTGGAAACCCTGAACGCTTTTGAGGACCCCCCTTTGCAATTGGTGGGTACTGCAGCAGTCCATTCAAGTACCTCAGGTACTCCTAACCCTACAAATAGGACAAACTCCTCCTAAACCATATCAAGTTTATATTTCCCCAATACCAGAACATATTCTAGAGGTAGAGGCCCTCATGGGACTGACTTTGACTACATCTGTGGGAAAATTCCAATTGCAGGTAAGGGTGGTAAAAGCAGCCTTGAGGGGGAATGTGGCATCGGAACCAGTTACCCTGCCCCCACCCCAAAGAGTGGCAGACATCAGGCAATATAAGTTGCCCGGAGGACATAAGGAAATCAGTGAAACCATTTTGGAATTGAGAAGGGTAAGTATCCTCCTGGTAGCCCACAGTGCTTTTAACAGCCCTGCGTGGCTTGTGAAGAAACCAGATGGGTCCTGACATATGACCGTGGACTACAGAGAACTTAACAAGGTGATCTCTCCTATACATGCTACAGTCCCAAACATAACTTCCTTGTTGGAAACGCTTAGTAGAGACCCAGGCATGTATCATCCACCTACAGGAGACAGGATGCATTGTGAATCCCCCCAAAAGTGAGAGGTTGGAAACATCAGTAAAGTTCCTAAGGGCCCTCTGGTTGGGTAAGGCCCATGTGTTGCCTGAAAAAAAAGCCATAGTCAATAAGATACAAGCTTATACCACCCCTGGATGCCAGAAGAAGTACAGGCCTTCATGGGTCTCTAGAGAATATTTATTCCCCATTTGGCCCAGTGCTTGAGACCACTTTATTGACTGGTAAAAAAAAAAAAAAAAAAAAATGGTGCCCCTTGGGATTAGGGTAATGAGCAGCAGCAAGCTTTCAAAAAGGCAAGGGTGTTGGTTTCACAAGTGAAAGCACTAGGTACAATACGGGCAAGGCTTCCCTGGCAGGGCAAACCAAGCTGCTGAGGCTTTGTTGATAAATTCATCTCCCACTGGGGCTTTAACCCCATATGCCAGACTAGGAGCCCCGTATGACCCTCTAATGATATGAGTGACATCACGAGCTCCAGAATCATGTCCACCAAGATTGATACTGGAACGAAACAGCATGGTCTTCTGGATACCTCAGGACCTGGTGCTAAGAAGTGGAACTATCTATTGACATTTGTCATGAGTTACCCCACCAGGGTAGACTGGTTACTTCATCCCTCTAGAGGTGGAGGAACTGATCAGCCTAATGAGGAGCCTACCATTCAACTGCACAGAGGTCCCTGACAGTCGCGCTTTACATAGAAAGGCAGGATGACTATATCACGAGAGACAGAAGTGGGTTCCCTTTTCTGGCATACAGGAAAATGGGTGACTTTAATCACAACCCCTCAAGTGACCTCCCCAGGGCAGCACGTATGGTACACTCATCCAGGAAAAATGCCTAAAGCAGCCACTGTTCTCACCACCCAAGAGGAAGTCGCTAGGGTGATTCTGATAGAAGAAGATTTACTTTCTGAACTTAGGTATGGCCTACTCTGATTTCTTCTCTTCAGGGCTGCCAGCGTTTTGCTAGAGTGGGCCCACAGATTTGCCATAGTCCACAACAAAAGCAGCTGCTGAGTCAGTGTACAACCCACCTTCTCAAGCACCAAAGGCATGCCTTAGAGTGTGGAGTCCCTGAACAGAACCTATTAGGCAGCTGTGAGAGACATGGGAGTGGTATTAAAGCCTTTTTAACTAAGCGGGGTATATCAGGAATAACAGGCGGTGGGGCACAACATGACCTTTTCCTAGACTTGGGCTGTCATCGATACCCACATCTTGTTAAGAGGCTTCAACACCTCTTAGTTATGGCCATGAGAGGGTGTTTAGCACCTCTGGGATGGTTTAGGTTGGTTGGTGTCTGAACAGGGTCTGTTAAGTAAACCTGCTTCTGTCTGTTTCAAGCCAAGTAAAACCCTGCGAGCTCCCCTGTCTCCCTCCAAGTCCTCTTTCCACATGGTGAGCTGGACTCCTGCATCTCACTGCCTGCAAGTGATAACACCTAATACCACTGAATGTTTGCAGTATAAAAACCCCAAGAGGATGCAGGAGCTTACCTTGTTCCTAATGGCACTCGATAGCTATGTGGCCACTACTTGTGGCCCTGGTTACCATACAGCTGGATAGGGTGCTACATTTTGGGGTTATCCTGTGCTGCACAAAGCCTTAGAAAAACTATACCAAAACCTCTGAATTGCCCCATGCTGAAAGCCAGGTGGACCAAGCATAGTCTTTCCCACTGGTATGATTTCCTTTTAACTGTTTTGGTTCCCCTATCCACTCCTTAGAAGTAATGGGAGAAACTGAAGACCAAACTAATTTTACTAAAAGACCCTGAACAATAGCAGAGAAAGCTTGCAGCTATTAACTACCAAAACCACTCAAATGAGGAAGGTAGTCCTTCAGAACTGGAGGGCTCTAGACATTCTAACAGTGGCTCAAGGCAGGACATGAGCCATAGAAAAAAGTGAATGTTGTACCTATATACCAGACTACCACCAGAACATAACTGATTTGTTAGGCCATATGAAAAAATAGAAAATATGGACATACCTGATGCCAGGTGTACTGTGACTGCCTGATTTTCCTCTTTCCCCTCAGGCTGGCTAGGGTTTTCATTGGGTCTTGGTCTTTTCCTGGGTATAGGGTTTTTATGCTCTAGTGTGGGCTCTGCCTCCATCTACAGCAGTGCCATCTGTCCCTTCCTGCGAAGGTGTAACACCTCCTCTCTGGGCCCTCAGGGACTTTGTGTGAGAGTGAGAACATACCAGATTGTAAGATCCAGCTTCCAAGGGTGAGCTGAATGGGAAACAGCCTTTGTGATGCCAAACATGAGCGTCCTCATACTTTCCACTAGTTCACGGCCATTTGCCAAGTCACACTTGTGTGTGTGTTCTTTAGGTGAAAGTTTACAGAGAAAATTCACTTCGCACTCCATAGACACACCCAAAATCCCTGAGGGACAGAATTGCTGGGCTGAGGGCTTTGGGGACCATGGTCTCAGGGAACATCTGGTTCAACTGGCATAATATAATTTACAAAGAAAATGTTCTATATTCTAGTTTGGTAAGTACCATATGGGGTCTTAAAAAAGTCTGTGAGTGGCCATCTAGGATACTCCACTGGTCTCACCCCTTCAGAAGAAAGGAAGAATGAAGAAAACTAAAGACACAAGGGAAAGATTAGTCCAAAGAACTATTGGACCACATCTACCATAGTCTCCACCAGACTGAGTCCAGCACAACTATGTGGTGCCTGGCTACCAGCACTGACTGCTCTGACAGGGATCACAATAGAGGGTTCCAGACAGAGCTGGAGAGAAATGTAGAACAAAGTTCTAACTCAAAAAGAAAGACCAGACTTGCTGGCTTGACAGAGACTGGAGAAACTCTGAGAGTATGGCCCCCAGACACCCTTTCAGCTCAGTGATGAAGTCACTCCTGAGGCTCATCCTTTAGTCAAACATTGGACAGGCCCATAAAAAAAAAAACAAGACTCAAGAAGCACATGAGTCCAGAGACAAGGACTAGAATGCAGGAGGGAAGAGGAAAGCTGGTAAAAGGGAACCCAAGGTTGTGAAGGGAGAGTGTTGACATGTCATGGGGTTGTTAACATAAAACAATATGTGTACTGACTGTTTAATGAGAAACTAGTTTGCTCTGTAAACCTTCATCTAAAGCACAATAAGAAAAAAATTTTTTTTTTAATTTACAGTGAAATAAAATTAGTTTCCATTTCATAGTTTGTACATAAAGTGTTTCATGACCTTAGTTTCATTCCCTGCAATGGGTCAGACTCCTCATTTCTGCCCTGATTTCCACATTTTCTTTTGCCCTGATTATCTACCCCTTCCTCCCTTCTCATCTTATAATTGATTGTTCTAAGGAGTATGACCCTCTCACATGTCATTGTTTATCTTATGTTCTTGTCTATTGTTAGAATGCGAGGTGGTCTCTGGGAATGGCTTCACTTCCAGGTCAGAAGGGTATTTTAGGGCCCTAGTCTCAGGGGTACCTCCAATCTCTGTCAGGCTAGGAAGCCCAGTTTTTGTGTGTGTGTGTGTGTGTGTGTTTTAAGTTTGATTTTTTTTTTCCTACAATTTTCTCCTTCTCTGGCCTGGACCCTCCTTTCTGATCTCAGTCAGAGCAATTGGTAGTGGTAGCAGGGCACCATCTAGTTCTTCTTGTCTTCAGAGTGTGTAGGCTATGGTTCATGTGGTCCTGCCAAGTCATTCTTAAGGAATTCTTGCTGAGGCAGCCTTATGTGAGTCCCTGGCATGTAGCCACTATTGTTCAAAACCACTATAAGACCTCTGCCTACCACTGCAGGGTACAGAGATTTGCTTGATCCTGCAACTGCCTTGGACCCACCTTGTTGTAAGTCTCCCTAGTAAACTTCTTTGCTACCACCTGGAGTTGTCCACATCTTTCTTCAATCTCCCAGGGCCTTCCATTATGGGGGGCAAGTTTCACATTACTGATCCATCCTGGGACACAAAGCAATCGAATAATTCAGGAAAACATTACAAGAAAAAAAAGATAAAATAAATAGACAATTAGAAACCCTACAAAACCAGCAACTAGAAAGTCAAAAGGTTAACAATAAAATTTCAGAAATAACTCATAAAAGAACATGAGAGGAATTGAATCAATGGAAATCAGAATCAGTGAAATAGAACAAATCCTTGACACCAATTTGTATGAGGGAAAATCAGAAAAAAGAATGAAGAAAAATGAAGAAAGCCTTAGAGTTACGTGGGACACTTTCAAGAGGAAAAAGTTACATGTGATTGGAATTCCAGAACAGGAGAAGGCAAAAAACAAAACAAAACAAAAACAGATAATTGTCTGGCATAAAACTTTCCTAATATAAAGAAGGATGAGAAGATATCCACCCAAGAAGCTCAACAAACCCCATGACAGGATAGACCTCAAACAAAAGTCACTAAGACATATCATAATAAAACTTGCCAAAACTAAAGACAAAGAAAGAATCTTGAGAGCAGCTCAGGAGAAACAAAAACTCACCTACAAAGGGGAACCAACAAGACTAAGCTCTGATTATTTGGCAGACACCATGCAGGCAAGAAGGTAATTGTATGACATATATAAAACCTTGAACGAAAAATATTGCCAACCAAGAATTATACATCCAGCAAAATTGTCTCTCAGATATGATGGTGAAATTAGGAATTTCCAAATAAACAGAAATTCGGGTAATTTGTAAAAATCAGACTAATCTTGCAAGAAAAATTAAAGTAAGCCCTTTGGACAGAGAACTAACAACATCAGACAACAACCTGAGATTAAGACACAAGATAGCACCAGCCAGATACCAACCCAAATAAAGAGCTCTCAAAAACAAATCAAAGCTAAAAGACTGAAACAGGGAACCAGAGACATCAATCTGTAAATGACGACAATGTCAAAACAAAAAGGGGGAATAAATGGTGTTGTTACAGAACATGCATATGGAAAGGAAGTGAAGGCAATATTAAGAAATAAAAGACTGGTTTAAACTTAGGAAGATAAAGGTAAATTTAAAGGTAACCACAAGGAAAGTTAACAAACCTACACATCAAAATAAAAAAGGAGAAAAATATAAAGACCCAGTAAACACAAAATCAACAATAATGAAAGAAATGAAAATAAAATCCACAAAAAAAAAAAAAAGAACTCAGCACAGAAAATTAAGTGGAACAAATCAACCATCAACACCACACACACACACAAAAAAAACACACAACAAAATGACAGCAGTAAACTCATGCCTATCGATAATCACAATAGGTGGACTTCAGTGACTGGTGACTTCTCTTACATTGCAGAGGTATGGGAAGGTGGGGGGTACACAAGATACATCCCACAACTGCTTGACCACAGAGAAAAATGTTTCCTTTAGGAAAGGACTCTATTTAGTCCTTCTCACAAACCCTTGTGCTGCTAAATTTAAAGGTGTAAACACTTGGGTTCACCTTTCACAACTCAAGAAACCCAAGGAATCACCTTCACAATGGACCTGTGAACTCACCAGGGACTTGAAAGTCACCTTAAGACACCCCAGGAAACAGAAGCAGATGACATCAAAGAGGTACATTGCTAGAACAAGGCCTCATGAAAATTCAGGCAGTTGAAATTGTTGGACTGTGTTTCCAACTTACTATGTGTGTGTGTGTTTTTTGTTGTTGTTCTTTCTGTTTTCCACAAAGTAGGTCTTACTACTTGGTGATTTTGGTAATGTTGACTGTAGAACTTGTTACTTTTTGTGTAATATTCATTGCATTTGAAGCAGCTTTGCTTCATAAGCTTAGGTTTATTTCTTGGTAAGTCGGCCTCTTATGATATCTGAAGAAGGAACTTGTTTAGTTATAATCATTATTACTCTTGTTTTACTTATCATTGGATAATTTTTCTCCGTTATGACATTTATCTTCAGTATTTTCATGTCTTTAACTCTCCGGTTAACTCTCGGAATGACAGTGCATTTGACAGCTAGTACCAATCTGTCTGACTGTCGGATTTGCCATCAAATTTCAAAAATCTGGCCTCATGAATTCAGATCTATTAGCTTCTCCCATACCGAGCTATCGTTTAGTCCCCCATGCTACCATCAACTTTAATATGACCTTTAGGCAAACCATACATGCGAGACTGTAGGGGTCTACTTCTGAAAAAATTGGCCAATGAAAACCTTATGAATAGAAGCAGAACATTGTCTGATATACTGCTGGAGGATGAGCCCTTCAGGTTGGAATGCACTCAAAATATGACTAGAGAAGATCTGCCTCCTCAAAGTAGAACAGACCTTAATGACATGGATGGAGTCAAGCTTTCAGGATCTTCATTTGCTGATGTGGCATGGCTCAAAATGAGGATAAATGGCTGCAAACGTCCATTAATAATCAGAATGTAGGATATATGAAGTATGAATCTAGGAAAATTGGAAGTCATCAAAAATGAAATAAAATGCATAAAGATCAATATCCTAAGCATTAGTGAGCTGAAATGGACAGATATTTGCCATTCTGAATCAGATAATTATATGGTCTACTATGCTGGGAATGACAAATTGAAGAGGCATGGTGTTGCATTCATCATCAAAAAGAACATTTCGAGATCTATCCTGAAGTACAACGCTATGAGCAATAGGATGATATCTATATGCCTACAAGGAAGACCAGTGAATACGATTATTATTCAAATTAACTCACCAAACACTAAGGCCAAAGATGAAGAAATTGTGATGTGAAAGTTGTAAACAAAGATGAAGGGTCAGTAGTTGGAAAATACAGCTTTGATGATAGAAACAATGCCAGAGATCACATGATAGAATTTTGCAAATACCTTTTTTCAACAACATAAACAGCAACTATACACAGGAGGTCCATGAGGAATACACAGGAATTAAATAGACTACATCTCTGGAAAGAGACAATGGAGAAGCTCAATATCATCCCTCAGAAAAAGGCAATGGGTTGACTACTCATATGCAAGTTCAAGTTGAAGCTGAGGAAAACTGGAGCAAGTCCACAAGAACCAAAATACTACGTTGAGTATATCCCACCTAAATTTAGAGACTATCTCAAGAATAGATTTGATGCACTGAACACTAATGACTGAAGACCAGACGAGTTGTGGAATGACATCAAAGACATCATATATTAAACAGACAGGAAAGAAAGAAAACACCAAAATGGATGCCAGAAGAGACTCTGAAACTTGCTCTTGAACATAGGGTAGCTAAAGTGAATGGAAGAAATGATGAAGTAAAAGAGCTGAACAGAAGATTTAAAAGAGTGACTCTAGAAGACAGAGCAAAGTATTATAATAAAATATGCAAATACCTGGAGTTAGAAAACCAAAAGGGAAGAACATGTTTGGCATTTCTCAAGCTGAAAGAACTGAAGAAAAAATTCAAGCTTCGAGTTGCAATTCTGAAGGATTCTATGGGGGAAAATATTGAATGACACAGGAAGCATCAAAACAAGATGGAAGGAATACACAGCCACTGTACCAAAAAGAATTGGCCGATGTTCAACCATTTCAGGAGGCAGCATATGACCAAGAACTGATGTACTGAAGGAAGATGTCCAAACTGCACTGAGGACGTGGGCAAAAAATAGGCTCCAGGAATTGACAGAATACCAATTGAGATGTTTCAACAAACAGACACAGCACTGAAGGTGCTCACTCATCTATGCCAAGAAATTTGGCAGACAGCTACCCAGCCAGCCAATTGGAAGAGATCATATTTGTGTCCATTTCAAAGAAAGGGAATCCAACAGAATTTTGAAATTATTGAACAATATCATTAATATCACACACAAGTAAAGTTTTGCTGAAGATCATTTGAAAATGGTTGCAGCAGTACATTGACAGGGAACAGCCAGAAATTCAAGAAGAAGATGTGGAACGAGAGATATCATTGCTGATGTCAGATGGACCCGACATCAGCAAGGTTTACCTGCATTTTATCGACCATGCAAAGGCATTCGACTTTGTAGATCATAACAAACTATGGGTAACATTGTGAAGAATGAGAATTCCAGAACACTTAATTATGTTTATGAAGAACCAGTGCATAGACCAAGAGGCAGTCATGTGAACAGAACAACTGTGTGGTTTAAGTCAGGAAAGGTGTGCTTCGGGGTTGTATCTTTCACCATACTTTTTCAATCTGTACGCTGAGCAAATAATCTGAGAAGCTGGACTATATGAAGAACAGTGGGGTATGAGGGCTGGAGGAAGACTCATTAACAACCTATGATATGCAGATGACACATCTGCTTGCTAAAAGTGAAGAAGGCTTGGAACACTGATGAAGATCAAAGGCTACAGCCTTCCGTTTTGATTACATCTCAACATAAAAAAAAAAAATCCTCACAACTGGACCAATAAGCAACATCATGATAAACAGAGAACACTTTGAAGTAGTCAAGGATTTCATTTTACTTGGATCAACAATCAATGCCCATGGAAGCAGCAGTCGAGAAATCAGATGAAGTGTTGCATTGAACAAATCTGCTGCAAAAGACCTCTTTAAAGTGTTAAAAAGCAAAGATATCACTTTGAGGACTAAGGTGTGCCTGACCCAAGTTGTGATATTTTTGACCATCTTGTATACATGCGAAAGCTGGACAATGAATAAAGAAGACAGAAAAAGAATTGATGCCTTTAAGTTACAGTGTTGGCCAAGAATATTGAATATACCTTGGAAGAATGAACAAATCTGTCTTGGAAGAAGTACAGCCACAATGTTCCTTAGAAGCAAGGATGGAAAAACCTTGTCTCAAGTACTTTGGACATGGGAGGGACCAGTCCCTGGAGAAGGGCATCTTGCTTGGCAAAGTAAAGGGTCAGCGAAAAAAGGAAGACCCTCAACAAGATGGATAGACACAGTGGCTGCAACAATGGACTCAAGCATAACAATTGTGAGGATGGCACAAGACCAAGCAATGTTTCATTCTGTTGTACCTAGGGTCAGTATGAGTCATAACTGACTAGACGGCACCTAACAAGAACAATACTCCAAATATCTGACAAGCTTTCTGCTAGTGCAGAAGCCCAACCGAAGTCCCTTAACAAGTTCTTTAAAGTTGTAATGGATATTAGAATTGTCCTTGATTTTCTTCTAGCCCAAAGAGGCAGAGCCTGAGTAGTTGCCAATACCTCCTGCTGCACTTGGATAAATACTTCAGTAGAAGTAGAACAAGTTATCAGACAGGTCTACCAAAAGGCCACTTGGCTTCAAGTACCTCCTGTGTCAAACTCCCTTTTTCTAGATATTTTCAGCTGGCTACTCTTTTCTAGATATTTTCAGCTGGCTACCCTCAGGGATTGGATCATGGATCATATCTATATTGTTAACGGGATTAATTATACTTATTGCTATTGTTATCAGAAATGTAAAATGCTGTATAAAAGCCACCTCCAATGTTTTGACTCAGAAATCCAACATTTTGCCAATGAGAAGAATAAAGTACATCTACAAAAACTATTTTCCAGAAGTGGTTAAGCTCACTCCTTCTACCAGTTCCCTCAAAAGACCAAACAGTTCCCCTGAATGTGCCCTAATTTCTCTCTCTCCCAAGAACACCACTGAAGAAGAATGCCAAAGCTATGGCATAGTGAAGACTTTGGATACTGCTACCAAGAATAGTAGTGCCTGGCATCTTAAAAGGCTTATAATAGATAAGCAGCAATTTGGAGACTCACCAAGTCCATGCAGAAGAAGGCATTGTTTAAAATGTGATGAAAGAATGTCCCTCTAAATCCTTGATTGAAAGGAGGGAATGAAAGAGAGAGAGAACCCCAAAATTATATGAGGCATTTGGTAGAAGTAGAGGACCCTGGCCCAGGCCTGATAACAAACCTCATTTTAAAACAGCAGCTTTTCTCTCCTGTGCTTAAATTTTAGTCATCCTTAAAGTTATACCCTAAAGGAAATATTTTCCTCTGTGGTCAAGCAGATGCAGGATGTCAACAGACTGTTCCCAGAGGGTCTTGACACACAGCATTACCAATCTCTTTTACAATGGAACCCCAGGAGAAAATATACTTGAGAAAGCAGTTTTAATAGCAAGTTCCCAGAAAAGCATGTTCTGTCATTGTCCTGTGATCGCCTGTATACCCCCCCACCTGCCTGTACCTCTGTAATCTAAGTCACCAATCACTGAAGTCCACCTATATGTTATCCCCCAATCACTGGTGAGCCCCCTCTTTGAGAAGGCCCACCTCTAATTTCTCTGACTGCCTGAAAACCAACCAGAATATTTTAGCCTGTGCTCTTTGTCTAAACTCTATAAAAATGTTTGTGTGATTATTGTGCCTTAGACTTTGTGGTTTCATTTTCATGAGCCTCATAGTTCCTGGTTTGAACTGATTTTTAACCCTTAATAAACCTCTTTATTTCCATCAGACTGCAAGTTTTCTTACCTTCAACAATATATATCTCCAAGAATATCCAAGAATAATCTGAGGATAAAGAATAGTCTCTCTCTCTCTGTATGTATGTAGATAGATAGATAGGATATACATATCCTAACAACAGCAACAATACACACACACAACGTTGAATCCAGAGCAAAGCCCAGCTTCCTTCAATGGCCCCCAAAATTGCCTAACACAAGCCTCAATCCTAAGTCCTTCCTACTGCCCTCTTACTGAGACACCCAGGGTTCCCAATATTGTGCATTCTCCCTCACTGCAATGAGTAGTAAGCCCTACATGTCCCACTACAGGTGATCCTAGTGATCTTGGACTGGAGAGTGTTGGAAGCTTTCACCCTGCACTAAGCCTCCATATGCTTCCCCTCGGGGAATGTGCCCTAGGGCTAAACTTATTTTTCATCTACAACAGGTATCAACCTGACCTCTCAAACTTCTTGTTGTTGGTTGCCTAGGCCAGCTAGCCCCAAAAGACCAATAATAGATGCATGTAGCTGAATTCAGCCTCTGGAACACCACTCGGAGACTTCTGCTAGTCCACGCTGCCAGACATATTGCTGTTGCTTATCTTAGCTGGGATTCTCAGAAACAGACTTTGCAAAGGGCTTTAATGTGAAACAGGTTTATCAGGAAGTGCCCCCAGGAAATATTGATAGATGACTGAAGAAATGGGACAGGGAAGGAAAGGAGGCCAAGCAAGGGTGCTGTAACAAGCAGAGTTCTACAGAGAATAGCTTTGACTCGATCCTGCAGGGGCTCTGAAACAATATAGATCACATTGCAGAGTATCCCAATGGGGGTGAGGAAGCTGCAGTGTTTGTACTCTCGTATTCATAGGTCATTGACTAAGGGCTGTCCTTGGGGGAATGCAAATATCCAGGCACTTCCTGCTCTCCAAGCACACAGGCAAATGGCATTCCAGAAGTCCAAGGACAGAGCAGCAGGTTTTGGTTATTGGGAGCAAAAGCACAGGGGAGCCAAGTGGTGTGCAGGGCGATGGGGGAACCACTCAAGGGGATGCAGGAGGAACACTGACAGTATCTGCCATACCCATGAACCTCTGTGAGAATTGCATTTCCGTCAATCAATTGTAGAAAGATGTCATGGAGGGGGATATACTAGTAACTAGTGAGTGACTAGTTCCCTTACTGCCAATCTTAGAATTATAGGTGACATCTACCTTGTGAAGTACTGATGATTCCTGGCAACCAAGCCAACAGCAAATTCACCTCTGAAGCCCTGATCAGTGATTGTGCATGGAAATCCAAGCTGAGAGACTACAGGCTGACAGAGACTGCAGAAAAGACACAAACTCTGAGAAATGTTCCAAACCGCTCTTCTGTTACAAGGGAGTCCCTGGGTGGTGTGAATGGTTAATGCACTCAGCTGCTAACCAAAAAGTTGAAGGTTTGTGTCCACCCAGAGGAAACTTAAAAGAAAGGCCTGGCAATCTACTTCCAAAAAATCAGCCATCAAAAATCCTATAAAGCACAGCTCTACTCTGACACACATGGGGTTGCCATGAGTTGGAATCAACTCACTAGCAACTAGTTTGGTTCTGTCACAAGAATGAGGCCACACTCTCATGCAACTCTTTTAGAAAAGAGAGGGAGAGGATTGGAAAAACTTCCTCCAGTTCTGAGTTGCCATCCCCAGACTCCACGTGCGTTAGGGCATGAATGTCCCCAGTGCCCTCGGGGTGAAAATCTTTACCGTGTTTTGACTCAGGGCCTGGGAAGGTCTTCTGCCATCTTGAGACAGACAATTTTGGATTTCCCATCAGGGAAAATAATATCTTTCTTGGCAGTGAAACAAATAGACAGGATTGGGTCCTCTTTTGGTTTATGTTTTTTCGGGTTAATCACGATAGCCTGACTCATGTGTTTTAAAATCCCAGCTGCCTGGACTAAGTCATCAACAAATGTCCTCTGTCCTTGGGGGTGATTCAGTGATGAACTCAGCGTTCTTCCATTCAGTTGCACAAACATTTACTGAGCATCTACTATGTGTCTTGCATTGTGACAGGTCTTGAGGGAATAAAATTAATAATATTTAGATGCTACCCTTAGAAATTTCTGTTTTAGAAAGCTAGGAAACAAACAGACAAATAACTTTTGCTCCTTACCCTGTATAGGAATTATTTGACCAAAACTGAGTTTGGAGTGACTCAGAGGTTTTATATCTTCATGTATTAAAAAAAAAAAAAAGACTGATGTAACACAATTTTAGTGAGAATGTAGACTTTTGCAAGGCTATAAAACCAGAATTCAGATGAAGCCCTTAGGCCAGAGAGAAGGCAAGGAGAATTTTATTTAGCTGAAAAACCAAGAAACAATTTTGAAAATCTTGTGTGCCTAAAAAAATGAGGAACAATTTGAGGAATTAGCCAACAGTGTTATTAGTGGTTTTCTACAGGGGACGGAATTTAGGTTGAGTTCAATTTTCTTTTTTATCTCTGCTTCATTCTTCCTTTTTCCTCCTCCTCTGTCTTTTCCTTCTTTCTTTCCTTCCTTCCTGCCTGCCTGCCTTCCTTTTCCTCTCCCTCTCTCCTTCCTTGCCTCCCTCCCTTCCTCGTTCTTTCCTTCTTTTCTCGGTTTCTTTTGCTTTGTTAGTATTTGATACATTTTCTACAATGTGCCTCATTTACTTTTGAAACAAAAAAAGGTCATATTTACAGTGAGTAGATGTTAATGGTGGTAGAATAATTTGGAAAAAAATAGCGAGAATGGTTGTACAACTTGAAGAATGTAACCAATGTCACTAAATCATACAGGTAGAAATAGTTGAATTGGTGTATGTTTTGCTGTGCATATTGTTGTCATAATTAAAAAAAGGTTCTATCCGAAAAACATAGTTAACTGAGAATCTAAGGCACTTTGTATTTGAGTTTGAAGATCAGGCCAAAGATAAGCTAACCCTGAAACAGGCCCCCTACTTCTCTCACCCCTCTCCTCCATTCTCCCAGCACTTGGCTACCTTCAGTTTGCTGGTATCAGCTCAGGGGGAGCTGGTGTCTGGTTAAATGAATCCAATTTTAAAATATCTATTTATTAAAATATATCATGGACACAGGTACCTATTCTTACCATTTTTTCCTCCTTGGAGAGTCGCAAAGCACTTTTCTTCAGATCACTGCATCCCGTGTAGAATGGAAATAATTAGGAAATCAAGAGGTCACCCTGACCAATTATTGACATGGCTTTCTTTTTTAGGAACTTTCCCTTCTATAAGCCTTTAATGGCCCACATAAAGGAACCGGAGCTTTAGTGAATTATTATATTCTTTATATCCTACAGAGTAGCGTCCATGACTAGGTAAAAATGGTATTCACAACTCTTCTATGTTGTAGAAATATCCCCAAAAAAGTAAAAACAAAGTTATTTATGTTTGCTTAAAAACAAATATAAATAAAAATCTGTCTCCTTCCAAGAAATTAAGTTAAACAGGGCAACTGGAGGAGCCTAGATTTTCGTTTGTCTGTTTGACACTTGAGGATTTGATATCTGTGCCCTAGACTAGTGCTTTTCAAATTTTAGGTTACTACTTATTTGGTGAGGAAACTCTGGTGGCATGGTGGTTAAGAGCTACAGCTGCTAACCAAAAGGTCAGCAGTTCAAACCCACCAGGTGCTCCTTGGAAACTCTATGGGGCAGTTCTACTCTGTCCTATACAGTCGCTCTGAGTCGGAATCAACTCAACAGCAATGGGTTTTTTGGTTTCCCATTAGTGAAGGATCCCTGGTAGCTCAACGGTTAAGTGCTCAGCTGTTGATGGAAAGGTTGGTGACTCGAACCCACACACCTGCTCCATGGGGGAAAAACCTGGTGAGTTGCTCCCATAATGATTACAGCCTAGAATACCCTACGGGCAGTTCTACTCTGTCACATGGTGTCAGTTGCTATAAGTCAGAAACAACTCAGCAGCACCTAACAACAACAGCATCCATTAATGAGCTAGAAACTCCACTTTGTGGATTGAGACCAGCAGTTTTTTCACAATGAAACAGAATAGAAAATATCAGTGTGCATTGTCTGTGTGTGTATGTGCATGCATACACGTATGCCTGCACGTGCACATGTGTAGTGAGATGGCATGTAAATGCATTTCTCATCAAGGGTTGTCCTCAAAAAGTTTGGAAATCACTGCACTAGATTGTTGTATGGTGCCAGGGACATGTCATATTGCTTTGAGACCCTTGTATGATGCCTGGAAAGGCCTGATTAGAATGACCATCCCTGGGGAATGCTGCAAGAGGGTTCAGGTGGAGAAGGCATTTGCAATCCTGACCTCTAAGGCTCCTTTCAACTTTGGAATACTGATTCTAGAATTCCAACAGGGCTGTAACAGGTTGGTCAAAAGAATGCTGCTGCCCGAGGTTTTGCAAGTGAGCTGTGGAAATGGTCCCATCACTGTGTTAGAATGAGTCAGAACTGAGAGTGCGTGCCCCAAGTGTCTTGATGCCACCACAGGGAATATTAATATATTTTTCCAAGACCCAGTCCCATTCAGCTTCTCCTTCCATATTAACGATTTGTGAGGTTCTTCTCTGGCAGAATTTGGGGCCCTGGCATTGGTAGAAGGAGCCCTGCAGACACAGTGGCTAAGTGCTGGACTGCTAACCGAAAGGTCAGCAGTCTGAACCTACCACGGGAGAAAAAATATGGTGACCTGCTCCCTTAAAGAGTTACAGCCTCCAAAACCCTCTGGGGCAGTTCTCCTCTGTCCTATGGGGTTACTATGAGTCAGAATTGACTTGATAGCAAGAGTTTGTTTGTTTGTTTGTTTTCGTGGCATTGGCAGGGCAGTCCCTTTCAATGCCACTCATCCCACTCACCCCAGGAGGCAGGTGTGGGAGCCAAGGAGCAGATAGACAGTCCATAAACTGAGTCTACAGAAATGGGGCCACCACTTCTTTGAAAGGGTCCATCTCAGCTGCTTTGGAGGAGACATTGTGGGCTCCCAGGGTTGGGGAGAAAGCCTCCTTCTCTTCTTCAAACTTGCTCCTCCTTCAGTCCTCCCACTCTAAGGAAATGGCACCTCCATTTATGACCTCGGAGTCATCTCCTTTGCCCTTCTTACCCCACAGCTGATCCATTACCAAGCCCTGTTAACACTACCTCAAACTAGAACCCGAGCCCATCCATTTCTTCCTTTCCCACCTTGGTCAAAGCCACCATCACTTCTTGCCCAGATAACCAAAGCCACCCACTGACTAGTCTCTCCACTTCTTCTCTAGCTCCTCTCCAATCCCATCTGCATTCTGCACCCTGACAGTTTCTTTTTAAAAGATAAATTATGTTACTCTCCTGCTTTAAAACTACCAATGGCTTCTCATTATGTTTAGAATAATCTTCAGACTCCTAACCATCGCTCATCAGTCCTACACAGACTCCCTGAGCTTGCAGAGTCCCTGGGGTCACACTCTCCCTTCTCCCTCAACTTCCCACCACACCAGCCTTGTTCCAGCCCCTCAAAAGCAACAAGGTCTATTCTCCCTCAGGGGCTTCATACATGTGTTCTTGTCCCATCTGGAAAGTTCTCTCCTCAGCTTCACCAGTTAATTCTCCTCATCCCTCAGATCTGGAGGGATTTCTCTGACCCTGAGCCCACCCCCAGCTAGTGGGGGCCCCTGCTTCACTTGCTTATAGGACTTAGCTTTCTTCCTTAAGCAACTTATCATCCATTGTAATCACATGTGTAGATGAACTGATTCATTTAATGTTTGCTTCCATTCTAGTCTGTAACTCCAGAAGAACTGACAGTGCCAGCTCATAATAGATGACCAATAGATGTTCTTTGAATGAATAAATTGATCATATAGTGGTATGCCTCCTTCTTCCTGGACACTGAAGGCAGAATTTTACCCAGCAAGACATATCCAATCATTCCTTCTTCTGGTCTTTTTATCCCAACCCTTTTAGCCTACCATTTTTATAACCTTTAATAACCTCCCAGGCTCTGCTGTAGATCACCTCCAAAATCGCCTTTCTCCTTTAAGCTGAGGAGCCCCACCTGGGATCTTTCATTCTAGAAAACTTTGGCCAGTACCAAGGGTGATGGGAAGATAGCCTCATAATTCTGACACGGAACCCTCTTTCTCAAACCTCCACCATAAAGAATCCAAATCTCAACTATGCTGGAGCTGGAAGATGATTCAGTCCTACTCAAAGTCATGGCTAACTTTGTCCTTGACAGTGCTCAGTCTTGATTTATGGAATTTGTGTTGCTCTCTCTCTTCCTCTCTCCATTTCTTCCTTCATTCTCTCTCATCTCCCCCCCTTTGCTTTTCCTCTCCTCTCTCTGCCTCTCCTACCCTCTTCTCTCCTTTCTTATCCATCCATCCATCCGTCCATCCGTCCGTCCGTCCGTCCGTCCGTCCGTCCGTCCATCCGTCCATCCATCCATTCTGTTTTATTTTCAATCCTGAAGGTAGTGCTTCCTTTCCTGTCTTAAGATCTGGACTAAGAGACAGTGGATGTACTTGAATGAAGACCAAATCCATTCCTCATAGTGGAAGTAAGTCTCCTAAACACCAAAGTGAATAGGTTCTTTGTGACCCTATTCTGAGCCTCTGCCTCACTGGGGAGTCAGCCCCATGTTCGCGATAATGCCCACCTGCAGAAAAGAGGGCATGTGAACTGTGCAACAAAGCCCCAAGCCTCTGAAGGGGGAGCCCTGGGCGATTACACCAAAGTGGAGAATCAGACCAATTAAATCGATAAAGTGTAAAGCTCTGTTACTCACTCTGAGGCTCCATTTAGCACTTTAGCCCTGGGTTTCAAGAAAGAGAAAATCTTCTGGAATCAATATTGCTATCATTTCACGAAATTACAGTATTGTGCAGTGAAAATGAGCCATAAATCAACTTCAGGCCTCACTTGCCAGAGGAAACAGCTTTGCTGTGGGAATGCTGGGGCCCTGAAACAAGTTTGAGGAAATAAGAGAGTCCAGGAATTCTCCCACGGTTATTTTTCCACCTAGGAAGGCAGATGATCTGGAGTGAGAATCCCAAGGGCACCTCGAAAGCCTTGGCATTTTGGTCGTCTTTGGGAAAGCAGCATGACTAAAACAGAATGAAAATGTCTGAATCTCCAAACCCAGTCTAGCAGAATTGCTACAGAAGTAATTGGGAGATTCTGGCCTCTCAAGTAACCACAGCCCACTCACATGCCCTAATTTTATACTTCCCAAGCTTGCCTTTCTTGGTGAGCTGAAGATTGTCTGGCCAGTGGATATCAATCCCCGAAGCTGGTAGTTGGTGGAAGAGAATTCTTTGTTGGGTGGGCAAGCGCCAAGCTGTGGAGCTCCTGACCCTGCACTATAGACAGTATCATCTTCAAGACTTTCTTCCTTCTCTGTTAATTCCTCTTCAAGACATATTTACTAAGGACCAGAGTTCTGGGCACTGCAGTCCTGGCTACACTTAGCAAACCAAATTTACTTCCAGAACTCTATGGAAATAGTGGGCATAAGGGTCAGGGGTTATCAAAGCCTCAGTCTGAACACTTTGAGATGAACGCGGCTGCGTAGTCTAGTGATGTACTGACTCGTCATCCAATGAATGGTTTTGATCACCTCTTTGCTGCCCTGGTGGCTCAGTGGTTAAGCACTTGGCTGCTAACCAGAAGGTTGGTGGTTCAAACCAGCTGCTCCTCAGAAGAAAGATGAGGCAGTCTGCTTCTGTAAAGACTACAGCCTTGGGAATCCTGTGGGGCAATTTTACTCTGTCCTATAGTGTCGCTATGAGTTGGAATCAAAACAAAGGCAATAGATTTGAATAGACTATGATTTCCACGTTTTATAGTCTTCCCTGGTCCTTGTTGTTGTTAGCTGCTGCTGAGTTGGCCCCTGACTCATGGCAACCCCTGTCCAATGAAACTAAACGCTGCCCGGTCCTGCACCATTCCCATGATCTGTTGTGAATCAGACCATGTTGATCCATAGGGTTTTCACTAGCTGATTTTTGGAAGTAGATCGCCATGCCTTTCTTCCTAGTCTATCTTAGCCTGGAAGGTCCACTGAAAGCTGTTCAGCGTCATAACAACATGCATGCTTCCACTGACAGATGGGTGGTAGCTGCACGTGAGGTGCATTGACTGGGAATCGAACCTGAGTCTTCCTTATAGAAGGTGAAGCTTCTATCACTGAACCATCAATGCCTCTTCTCTGGTCCTAGCATGGTGCAGTGTACCACAACACGCAACTCCTGAGATTAAGAATTAAATACATCCCTTAGATTTCTGATAGTCAAGACAAAAAGAGAATATAATCTAGGTTATATAATTCTTGTTATCTGCTTTTTTTTCCCCCGCTGCTACTAAATTCTAAACAGAAGTTATTTTGAAGGGTGCTTATGTAAGGAACATTAGAAAGCATAATAAAAAATATCTTCAGTAATGATTTTCGTAAAGGATTAGGAAATGTTACTGATAAGCTACACCACCTGTCCTCTGTGGGCCTATTTCGTCATCGGTAAGTGGGAATTGCAATGAAGACAACTTTACTGCTAGGGCTGGGGTATCACAGCACGGTTGTAAACCTCAAAAAGTTAACATAGATGAATTTCCTTTTAAAATGACAAATATCACACAAGCATCATCATTACCTTGACACAGAAGATCATCAATGCTACTCCGCCATAGCATGCAGAAAGCTGAGCTCTTGTCCAGAGCATTGGGATGCCCACCAACAGGCAGGGGAAGTCTATGTTTAAACCTCTGAGCATTCTCATCTAGGTGAGCCTGGCTTCCTCCTAAGTTAGTTGCCTCAATTTCTGCTTTCTATGAAAGCAAAAATTATTACAAAGATTCTCATTTCTTGAGTGTTTACCAAGTGACAAACTTGATATACCTGTGTTATCTCATTTAATCTTCTAATGCAACAGGAAGGTGCTATTCTCTCCTCGTATTTCACTGACCCTGGGGAAGGTTAAGTGGTTGGCTCAAGGTTCCACTGCTGGGAAGGTTCGAACCCCGGTTGGTCTGATTCCAGAAACTGTGCTCTTAACTACCAGGCTATTTTTCCTGCAAAGGGAGAGTGAGAGACAGCATAGCAGAGGGAGTGGAAAGTACAGTCAGAATGTTTGGATTTGTTCCCAGACCAGCCAATTGCTGTAAGTGTGACCTCTGCCAAATTACTGCAACCCTCTGAGCTTTCAGCCTCTACCTCTGTAATTGGCAGAATACAATTCCTATGCACTCACCCTACATTTACTTGACACTCTATAGCTTGCGTGCATTCTCTCACTTTAATTGCCACAATAACACTAGGAAGCAGAAAGAATTCATTATTCCTATTATACAGATGGAGAAACCACGTCTCAAGCAGCATTGCTGTGAATTTCAAAAAGTTAACACAAACACACACAGAGAATAAGCTAACATAGATGAATATCTTCTTGAAATGGTAAAGTGCCATGTTAGCATCATCATTACATTGATACAGACTTGCTCAGAGTCACGTGTGCAGCCAGTAGTCCAGCTGGGATGTTTTCTTGACTATAGATCTTTGGGCTCCACATCCCACGCCCCTTCAGGCTGCCTTACATGTATCTAATCTTCTAGTCTACCATTTTGTGTCACCCTGGTGTTCTTAGACTCCACCTGGTTGCACCTCAGCTCAGAAGGGATCAAGTCCTCCTCCCACCAGGATTTGTCTACTTTGTGGAGGCACAGCTAAATTTTCCAAGCACCTTCCACAGACTTCTCCTTTATTTTAACCATTTGGAACATGGGCTTACGTTTGAAGAATTAGAACTTCGGCCCTACTATTGGAGACCCCCCTCCCCCGCCGCCAAGGCAAGTCTCAAAGTGATAATGGGAGAGAATTTTTAAGACCTGAAGAAAGATATGAATCCTCAAGATCAAAAATCACACTGAGTTAGAAGTTGTTGTTAGTTGCCATCAAGTCATTTCCGACTCATGGGCCCCTCATGGGTGCAGAGTAGAACTGCTCCATAGGGTTTTAAAGGCTATGGCCTTTAGGAGACAGAACACTGGGCCTGTCTTCCAAGGTGCATCTAAGTGGGTTCAAACCACCAACCTTTTAGTTAGCAGCCATGTGCCTAACCGTTTACACCTTACAGGATCTGAATTAAAAGTAGGATAAAAAAAAAATTTTTTCCTACCTAAACACACCAGAGTGAAACTGCAGAATATAAATCAAACCAAAACTGAAACTCTTAAAAGCTATCAGATGGACAAGACAACTTCCAGTAAGAATTAGATTTACATCTAGATTAGATTTTACAATTAGAAACCCTATCAGCAAAAATGTCTTCTACGTATTATTTTCGGCCATTAAGCCTTTCATCTGTATGTGGGGTCAAAGTAGAATGGCCATATTCAAATATTTCTTTTTCTTTTCTTTCTTTTAACATAATCTTTTATTCCTAATAAAAATTTTATGTGAAACCCCAACATGTAAAACAGATAAATGCAGAGCTGCTGTATCAGTTAAGGTATAGTCAAGAAAGCAGGAATCACTGCAGGAATTTTAAACAGAAGGGATTTAACACAGATGATTTGTTGCAAAAAGCCAAACAGGGGACAGTGAGTCAACACAGAGATTCGCCAAACAAGAAGTTGTGTTGTAAATCTGAAACCCCTATACCTGTGAATGTAATCCCATTTGGAATGAGGACTTTCTTTGTTATGTTAATGAGACATATCAGTGTAGGGTGTACCTCAAGCCAATCACCTTTGAGATATAAAAAGATCAGATTAAGCACAGAGAAGGAAGCACAAACAGAAGGGAAGATACACACCACATAAAAATCACCAAGCAACCGAGGAACAAAAGTTGAAAAGAGGAAAGACATTTCCCCAGAGCCTACAGAGATAGAAAGCCTTCCTCCAGAGCCAATGCCCTGAATTTGGGCCTCTAACGTCCTAAATTGTGAGAAAATAAATTTTTGTTTGCCAAAGCCACCCACTTGTTGTTTTGTTTTACAACAACACCAAGACATTTGCCTTTGGGAACTGAACAATGTAAGAAGGATTCTTAGTAATACTTGCTTTTGTCCAAAGCCAAATCCACAGACCACAAGGTAGTAGATGAACTCTGTTTTCAATGTCTTTTCCCCTTTAATTGTTGTGTGTTCCTCTCTTTGCCTCTGCTCTTTGCATTCCTACGAGTACCTCTTTGTTGCCTCTGTCTGCCCAGAGCTCCTCCCCACAGTGCCCCACCAACATCTGACCACTCAAGCCGGAGCCCTACATGCTGAAATGATCTTTTTTCTCCACCCTTTCTCCCAACTCAATTAAAACTCCATTTTCCCAACAACAGGTCTCCTCTGGCAATACAGAGCAGAGAGAACTTGGCTTGGGCATCAAGGTCCCTGGATGAGGGTGGCTCTGCCAGTGTGCACCTATGTGCAGTAGCTGGTCTGATTACCTGCCAGAGTGCTAGGGTGACTCTGCCCTTCCCCTTATGTCCATCCACACTCCTGTCAGTTTACTCCTATTTCTATTCTTGGGCCTTGGCTCTACTGAGTCCCCTGTCAGGGGATATTTGAGAAGACATGACCCAGTAGCTCTTGGAACTCACCATTAAATCAGCTCTCTGTATGTCATGCTCTGACTTCATGCAACATCTAGAGACTGGTTTTCTGCCTCACTCTTATGAGTCAGCCTTCACCTCGTGCTTCCAGGAACTGAGGAGGTGGAAACAATAATTGAGCCCCCGTGTTGCTCCCCTGGGATTAATTCTTGCCCTGTCACTCTGCCTTGTACCTTGTGTTGTGACTTTTCTCTGCTCCCCCAGACTCCAGAGTGTCCTCAAATGGCTCTCAGGTTCCTACCATTCAAAGATACTTGCCTGCAATACCAGATTAGTGCTGCTTAAACCCATTAAGGCTACACTGGAGTTTCTGCTTATTTTCATTCCAATTTAGCCAACATTGGACTACCCGGGCTCCTTGAGAGTGTGTTGGAAAGTCCAAAATCCATAGGTCAGGTGACAGGCTGGAGACTTCTACAAGCTTTTGTCCCCAAATCCATAGGTCAGAAGATTAGAAGAGTGAAGAGTAAGAGTCTTCTAGAAAAATATCTGCCTATGATCTTTTTTTTTTTTAATGATCTGGAAGCAGAACACACCCTACAGAAGCTCCCTTTTTGCTCCTAAGGCCTTCAGTTCATTGAGACCTTCTCACGTTATGAAAGATAATCGGCTTTACTTGAGGGTAACTGATTTAATCACATGTGATTACTTTACAACAGCAACTAGACTAGGAACTAGACTAAGATACAACTATTGGTCTCTTACTGCCTGGAGCAAAGGGGAGTGAAGACAATCACAGACTCAAGGGAACAATTAGTCCAAAGGACTAATGGACGCATGAACCACAGCCTACATGGCCCCAAGACCAGAAGAACTAGCTGGTGCCCAACTGCCACTACCGACTGCTCTGACAGGAATCACAACAGAGGGTCCTGGACAGAAAGGGAGAAAAATTGTAGAACAAAACATCAAATTCACAAAAAAGACCAGACTTATTGGTCTGACAGAGATTGGAGGAACCCTTGAGACTATGGCCCTAAGATCCACTTCTGAACTGGAACTGAAGCCAGTCCCCGACACCACCTTTCAGCCAAACCATAGACAGTCTCATAAAATAAACGATAACACCTGAGAGGAGTGTGTTCCTTAGAACAATCAATTACACGAGATCAAAAGGGCAACATTTAGGCAAAAGCAAAGATGAGAAGGCAGGAAAAACCCACTACCGTTGCCGTCGAGTCGATGGGTAGAAAATCAGGACAAAAGGAAATGGGGAAACTGGGGCTGAAATGGTGAGGATACTGCCACATTGTGGGGAATGAAACCAATGTCACGGCACGCTTTATGTACAAACTATGGAATGGGAAACTAATTTGCTCTGTGAACTTTCACATAACTCACAATAAAAAAAAGTAAATAATAATAAAAATTATTTAAAAAATCATTGTTTTTCCTCCAGTTCCCCAAATAGGTTTCTAACTGGAGGCCCCAAGACCACAGCTCATACATTCTATATGCCCTGTTGCCCAGCTTCCCTTCTCAGAGCAAGGCTGAGATTTGAGGGCTTCAGTACAGCTTCCCCCCAAATCTCTTCTTATACGCCTTTGCTGATGCCAGAAATTACATATTACTAAAGATATATTCCTTGGTTGATTGAAAAATGTTCTTAGTGTCATGAACTCTGTGCAAGGTCACCCATAAAGAGAGGAGCCATCCAGCTCTGCAGCTGGTACCTTTCTGCAGCCACGATCATGGGCTCAGGACTTGTCTTCAAAACACACGTGGATGTGAGTGTGGCTATTCTCACTTACCTTCTCTTTATACATGTGCTGGATAAATTGCTTGGCACGCCCTTACCCAGCTGGGTTTTTCTGGGACATTTTCCTCACTTCCACCTCCTCCCTCAAGTACGTGGCTACTATGGGAGCAGCCCCTTTTTACAACATGACCCTACTTTTCTGGCCATGGTTGATGGGCCAATCAGAGCACGTCTCTGTAATTTTTGGGTGTGGGATCCAGATTATGAAGTTAGTCTTGTTCCAGTTGGCTAAAGCTATAGCACATAAAACTTCAGAGCCTTTATTGTCCACGTTTTCTGCCGCATAGCCCAAGGAGCAAAGGAAGCCAGGCTGTACCAAAAGAAGGGAATGGAAACAATGTGCAGAGGGAAGGACAGAGAAGTGCTAAGCATTCTATATGCAATATTTTTCTGAGATCCAACCATGTCCCTGCTTTTCTCATGGTTTGGCTGTTCAACTTTTCCTGGGTCTCTGTGAGTCTTCCACTGCCCTATCGACCATTCCCCAACCCCTGGCTTTTGCTTTGTTTGTTTGCTTAAGCCAAGTCTGAATTGCTAACTAGTGCTACGGACTTCTTAGTAGCTCAGCACAGCACATACTCAGGGGATAAAGTAATTTCCTCTGTTAAATGAATGACAAATAACTTTGCATTTGATGGTGGCAGTGAATCAATTGTGCTTGTGTTCAAGAAGAATATGTTGAGGTGGAGTGTGTGTGTGTGTGTGTGTATCCGTGCTGATGCTACCTGACTCCACACAATAAATCCCTTGGTAGCTGAAAAATGTAATTGCAGTAGAACTTTCAAAGGAGTCACATGTTTCCCTGTGGCTTATGAAATTCAGGCTAATGAGTGGGTAAAGGCTTGTTTACATGACTGCTTCCATCATCTCTTTATGCTTTCAGAGAAAGGTTATTTTCAGACTCAGTCTTTACTGAGAATGGCAAAGCTATTCCACTGCCATACTACTGGTAGTTTAGAATTCTTAACCTGAAGCCTGTGGGTGGAATTTAGGGATCCTGTAAACTTCTACAAGAAGTTTGTTTTCACTAATTTATTTTCTAATAATTTTTCACCACTTTCTTTTCACTAATCTCTAACTAGAAATATAGCATTTCCTTCAATTATTCATGAAGGTAGCAAATCACAGTAGTATGAGCAGGCCCCAACTATAGAAATGATAGACAATTCCATAATAGAATTACAGACAATGCCATTTAAGTATTGCAGATATCATGAGATACCATTTGTATTTATTATACTTCAAATTTACAGTGGTTATTTTTTATTACAACCCCCACTAGATTCAGTTATTTAACACATATATTGCTTTATTAAATATTCCAATATTTTGGTAATGGTATCTCTACTTAATATTGTATCTTATTTTATGCATTTAAAAACGTAATGTTTAACAGAATGGAGAGTCCCTGTGTGGTATAAACGACAAACAATAAATCCACTCAGCTGCTAACTGAAAGGTTGGAGGTTGGAGTCCACCCAGAGGTGCCTCAGAAGAAAGGCCTGGCTATCTACTTTCAAAAAGTCAGCCATTGGAAACCCTATGGAGCACAGTTCTACTCTGACACACATGGGGTCTCCCTGAATTGGAATCAACTCCACAGCAACTGGCTAAGAATGGATTGATAGAATTCGTTCAAGGTTTCCGTGACGTGTGTGCACACGTGCACACACACACACACGTTAACAATTCCTGATTTAATTCACTTTCTTGGAAGCAGAAATTTGGTAAAAAATACTACAAATATGACTTCAATGATACATAGGGTGGACTTTATTATAATGTTGTTTTAGTTAAGCACTGCTGGATAATAAACCACCCTGAAACATGGTGTCTTAAAACAACAACAACCATTTATTTTGCATTCAGCTTAGGCAGGACTCGTTGGGGACAGCTCCTCTTTGCTTTGGAGCCCTGGTGGCACAGTGGTTAATAGCAGCTGCTGCTAACCAAAAGGTTGGCAGTTCAAATCCACCAGGCGCTCGCTCCTTGGAAACCCAATGGGGCAGTTCTATTCTGTCCGATAGGGTTGCTATGTGTCAGAATCAATTCAGTGGCAAAGGGTTTAGTTTTTTGGTTTCCTCTCTGCTCCATGTTGCATCAATGAGGAAAACTTGACTGTGGCTGAAAGATCCACCCCCAAGATGTCTCACTCACTTGACTGGCAAGGGATGCTGCTATAGACTGGAGCTCAGAACTGTTAGCCAAGAGCCTCCATCAGACTCCATATGGGCTCCTCCACTGGGCACTTGGACTTTCCAACCACATGGTGGCTGGGTTCTAAGAAAGAATTCCAAAATACCAGAAGCCACCAGTCTCTTAAGACTTGCGCCTGGAAGCTAGAACAGTGTCACTTCCACTATATTTTATTGTTTAATAAGTCAAAGAGGCCAGCCAGATTCAAGGGAAAGGGGCATAGCCCTCACCTCCCACTGGGAAGAGTGTCAAAAAACTTGTGTTGTCATTGTTATTAGGTGCCATTGAGTCGGTTCCGACTCATAGCGACCCTATGCACGACAGAACCAAACACTGCCCGGTCCTGCGCCATCCTCATAATCGTTGTTAGGCTTGAGCTCATTGTTGCAGCCACTGTGTCAATCCACCTCGTTGAGGGTCTTCCTCTTTTCCACTGACCCTGTACTCTGCCAAGCATGATGTCCTTCTCCAGGGACTCATCCCTCCTGACAACATGTCCAAAGTATGTAAGATGCAGTCTCGCCATCCTTGCTTCTAAGGAGCATTCTGGTTATACTTCTTCTAAGACAGATATGTTCGTTCTTTTGGCAATCCATGGTATATTCAATATTCTTCACCAACACCACAAATTCAAAGGCATCAATTCTTCGGTCTTCCTTATTCATTGTCCAGCTTTCACATGCATATGATGTAATTGAAAATACCATGACTTGCGTCAGGCGCCACCTTAGTCTTCAAGGTGACATCTTTGCTCTTCAACACTTTAAAGAGGTCCTTTGCAGCAGATTTACCCAATGCAATGTGTCTTTTGATTTCTTGACTGCTGCTTCCGTGGCTGTTATTGTGGATCCAAGTAAAATGAAATCCTGGACAACTTCAATCTTTTCTCTGTTTATCATGATGTTGCTCATTGGTCCAGTTGTGAGGATTTTTGTTTTCTTTATGTTGAGGTGTAATCCATACTGAAGGCTGTGGTCTTTGATCTTCATTAGTAAGTACTTCAAGTCCTCTTCACTTTCAGCAAGCAAGGTTGTGTCATCTGCATAACGCAGGTTGTTAATGAGTCTTCCTCCAATCCTGATGCCCCGTTCTTCTTCATATAGTCCAGCTTCTCCAGTGATTTGCTCAGCATACAGATTGAATAGGTATGGTGAAAGAATACAACCCTGACGCATGCCTTTCCTGAGGTTAAACCAATCAGTATCCCCTTGTTCTGTCCAAACAACTGCCTCTCGATCTATGTAAAGGTTCCTCATGAGCACAATTAAGTGTTCTGGCATTCCCATTCTTCTTGTTATCCATAATTTGTTATGATCCACACAGTCAAATACCTTTACATAGTCAATAAAACACAGGTAAACATCCTTCTGGTATTCTCTGCTTTCAGCCAGGATCCATCTGACATCAGCAATGATATCCCTGGTTTCATGTCCTCTTCTGAAACTGGCCTGAATTTCTGGCAGTTCCCTGTCATTATACTGCTGCAGCCATTTTTGAATGATCTTCAGCAAAATTTTGCTTGAGCGTGATATTAATGATTAAAAAACAAAAAACCAAACCCACTGCCATCGAGTCAATTCCAACTCATAGCAACCCTATAATTTCCACATTTGGTTGGATCACCTTTCTTGGGAATAGGCATAAATATGGATCTCTTCCAGTCAGTTGGCCAGGAAGCTGTCTTCCATATTTCTTGGCATAGATGACTGAGCACCTCCAGCGCTGCATCTGTTTGTTAAAACATCTCAATTGATATTCCATCAATTCCCGGAGACTTGTTTTTCGCCAGTGCCTTCAGAGCAGCTTGGACTTCTTTCTTCAGTACCATAGGTTCCTGATCATACACCACCTCTTGAAATGGTTGAACATCCACTAATTCTTTTTGGTATAATGACTTTGTGTATTCCTTCCATCTTCTTTTGTAGCCACCTTTAATCTGTCACAAATGTGAAATGTAATCTCCCTTGAAATTATTTCTGTTATAAGACTAAAAGGTCTTGAAATGAAATATTAAAGATGGATAATTTAATGGCATCTGCAAATAAAATGGAAGGAGCCCTGGTGGTGGAGCAGTTAAGTGCTTGGCTTGTACAGAAAGGTCAGAGTTTTTAACCCACCAGCCAGCCACTCCACAGGAGAAAGATGTGGCAGCCTGCTTCTGTAAAGATTATAGCCTTGGAAACCCTATGGGGCATTCTACTCTGCCCTATAGGGTTGGTATGATTTGAAACTGACTTCACAGAAATGGGTTTGGTTTGGTTTGGGTAAATAAAATGCTATTGAAGGAATGAAGAAAACTGAGCTTGCATTGTATTTGCAGCCTCCTCTTCCTCTTCCCCTTCTTTTTCCCCTCCCCTTCGGTTTTTCCACTCCTCCAGCTTCCTCTTCTCTTTCCCCCTTACTATCCTTCATTACTTTAATAATTTCTTTTATTTTGTGTTGTTGTTGCAAATATACACAGCAAAACATACACCAACTCAACAGTTGCTACATGTACAATTCAGTGACATTGATTACATTCTTGGAGTTGCACAACCATTCTCACCCTCCTTTTCTGAGTTGCCCCTCTCTCATTAACATAAACTCACTCCCCCCTAAGTTTCCTGCCTAGTTTTTCGAGTTCCTGTTGTCAATGTGATCCCATACAGATAGAGCTTAAAACAGCACATTGCTCACGGCAGACTCTTTACTAGTTAAGCTAAATTATTGTTTTAAGAAGACTTCAAGGGGGTATTTTTGGTTTAAGATTTAAGGATTATCTCAGGGCAGTAGTTTAGAGCGTTCCTGTCATAATTTTTGCCCTTCTTCTTTACCAAGAGATGAAAATGGAGAAGAAGAAAAGCATGAGGAGAAGGAAGAGGGGGAGAAAGAATAAGGAAAAGATAGGAGGGAAAAGGGGAAGGCAGAAGACAGAGAAGAGGTGGGTGGAGGAAAAGGAGGAGAAAAAGGAAGAGGTCTTTGGTGATTTACTCAAAGGTGAAATCGTCCACGGTGATGCTGCAGCCTTCTTACGGGAATACTTGTTGAGGAGGTCATCTCACAAATACATATGTATAAGGGACTTATTGGTACATTGTATTTTTAGAGGAGAAAAAGTTAGAAACAACTTAAATGTTCATCAGTGGGGAGCTGGTTAAATACATGCATACATACACACACACACACACATATGTATGTATGTATGTATATATGTATGTATGTAGGTATGTATGAGCCCCAGTGGGGCAGTGGTTAAGCACTCACCTGCTAATCGAAAGGTTGGTGATTTGAACCCACCAGCCACTCTGCAGGAGAAAGAAGTGGCAATCTACTTCTGTAATGATTAAAATTTTTACAGCCTTGGAAACCCTATGGGGGCAGTTCTACTCTGTCCTATAGGGTTGCTATGAGACATATTTTTACATAGGAAGAGTATAAGGACATGTATGGATTATGGGAGACAAATGTGATTGGGAGAGGTAAACACAGGCCCTCAATCTTATGCTGAGTGATGGGTGCACATACACTCACTGTGTTATTTTCCATGCCTTTTTTGCTTTTATTCTACTTGAAATGCTTCATATTAAATCAAGGCAGACATGAGTCCCCAGATTAGAAAAGTTCTCTACATACCAAGCAGTCTAGATAATAATATATTGACACCTACACACATCACAAAGAAAAAGCAGAGCACCAAGGAAAGAGAGAAAAATCTAAATGCCATCAGAGGGTAATTGAGAAAACAGAGATACAAGAACAAATAACATTAGGATTAAAAGGGATATTATTTTAGATATTGATTTTTTTAATCTTATGAGAATGAATAAATCTATTCCAATAATTTTGAAAGCTAAAATGTCAGCAATTAAAAAGTATAAATAGACTCAGAAAGGAATTAGAATATTGAATAGACTGATAATCAATTAAAAAAGAAAATCAGTAGTCTAAGATTCCTTGAAGGTTTAGAAAATGCATCTGGTGTTTTTGGGCATAGGGAGATTTGGATATTGTAAACAAAATGGATCCAAAGACTATAAAATTTATTTTAATGGCTTTAAAACCCTGGCGGTGTAGTGGTTAACAGCTACGGCTGGTAACCAAAAGGTTAGCAGTTTGAATCCACCAGGTGCTCCTTGGAAACTCTATGGGGCAGTTCTACTCTGTCCCATAGGGTTGTTATGACTTGGAATGGATGGCAACGGGTTTGACTTTTGTTTTATAGCCTTGGAAGGAAGCCTTAGTGGCGCAAGTGTTCAAGGGCTCGGTACTAACTGAAAAGTTGGCAGTTTGAATCCACCCAGTGGCTCCACCAAAGGAAGACTTGGTGATCAGAGCTGAGAACACCCTGTGGGGTGGTTCTGCTGTGTAACATGGGGTTGCTATGAGTTGAAATCGACTCAATGGCACCCAACAACAACAACATAGCCTTTGTATGAAAACTAGCAAAAGACAATACAGGGCAAGAAAATTATACACCAAATTCACTTACAAACACCAACGTCCAAATCCTAACACAAATATTAGCAAATCCAACCCTCTAGATATTGCAGGGCCTTTAGGCTCAGTCTTTATTCATTTCCCCAAGGTTATTTCAGATGCTCATGATTCTCAAACTAATTTCTCTAGTCACAGCTCTCCCTTGAACTCTGGACTCATGTGTTCAAACTCTACCCCACGTCTACAGTGTGAGGCTTCAGAAGATTCTCAAATTAACATATCCACAGACAACTCTTGACTGCCAGCCCCTCCCCCTGTACCTCTCCAGTCTTACATATCTTGGTTGGTGGCAGCTCCATTCTTCCATTTTCTCAGGCCTAACCCCTTGGAGTCATCCCTGACTCCTCTCTTCGTCTCACACTCCAATTCCAGTCTATCTACAAATCTCACTGCTTTTATTTCCAGAGCATACCCAGACCTGGCCACTTTTGCCCAGCAACCTGATCCAACACACCACCATCATCCACTTGTGTCATTGCAGAAGTCCCCAACAGACCTTCTGTTGCTACCCTTGTTTCTTAAGTCTATTCCCTAATCAATAGCCAAGGTGATCTTTCTAAAAATTTAAGTCACATTGTACTATTCTCACAACCCTCCCACCTCCTTCACAGTAGAAGCCATGGGCCATGTTTGCATGTAAGAGTAAGCAATATTAGGAGGATGGCAAATCTTTCTATAATTCCAATGCACCCTGGTAAATCAAAGCCGGTAAGTAAGAAACCATAAGAGGTAAGAAAATCCTGAAAAAGAAAGGAGGCGGGATTTGCTGTACCAGTTTGTGAGACCTTATGAAGTAACAGCAATTAAATGCAACAGTGTGGTGTTGGTGCTGAAATAAAAAAAGACATCTCATCGGGCCAGAAGTTGGGCCCTTCTACCCAACTTCACTCAGTCACTGGGGTGGCTGTGCCAGGACAGAACGACCTTGGACAAAATGACTCTCTGTAGCAAAGGCAGACCCTCAGGAAGCCGAGACCTGGAGGCCATCTGCTGACCTGGGCAACAAGTCCTTCCCTGAAGGGGATCTGTGTGGTGCAGCTCCATGTCCACCATAGTGTCCTAGTTATCTAGCGCTGCTGTAACAGATATACCATAAGTGATTGCTTTGTTAACAAGCGGAAATTTATCTTCTCACAGTTAGGGGGCTAGAAGTCCGAGTTCATGGTGCCAGCTCTGGGGGAAGGTTTTCTCTCTCTGTCGGCTCTGAGGGAAGGTCCTTGCCTCTTTTCAGCTTCCATTGCTTGGTTCCTTGGCAACCTTCATGTGGTGTGGTATCCGTCTTCCCTCATCCGCACTTTCATGCTTCTGTACCTAATCTGCTCCTTTATATCTCATAAGTGAGCGGTTTATAACACACCCTACACTGATATGGCTTCACTTGCATAGTAAAGAAAACCCTATCCCCAAATAGGATTTTATCCGTAGATATAAAAACTCAAATCCAACCTGTTGCCATTGAGTTGATTCCAACTCATAGTGGCCCTATAAGACAGAGTAGAACTGCCCCATAGGGTTTCCAAGGCTGTAATCTTTATGGATTGAATGTCAGAGCAGCTGATGGGTTCAAACCGCTGACCTTTGGTTAGTAGCTAAGTGCCTAACCATTGTACCACCAGGACTCCTTTTATCCATATGTATGTTCTTGTTGTTGTTAGGTGCTGTTGAGTTGGTTCCAACTCATAGTGACCAGGTGTACAGGGAATGAAACACTGCCCAGTCCGGGGTCATCCTTACAATCATTGCTATGTTTGAGTCCATTGTTGCAGCCTTTATGTCAATCCATCTTGTTGAGGATGGATTATGTCAATCCTCTTCTTCACTGACCCTCTATTTTACCAAGCATGGTGTCCTTCTCTAGGGACTGGTCCCTCCTGATAACTTGTTCAAAGGTATATAACCAAAAAACCAAACCTGTTGCCGTTGAGTAGATTCTGACTCATAGCTACCCTACAGGACAGAGTAGAACTGCCTTGTAGGGTTTTCAAGGAGACCCTGGAGGATTCGAACTGCTAACCTTTTGGTTAACAGCTGAACTCTTAACCACTATACCACCATGGTCTCCTAAAAGGTATAGGAGTTAGGATTTATAACATATTTTGGAGAGAACACAATTCTATCCATAACATACACTATTAAGTCTATGTTTTTACCTGTATGTATTATGTTAGCTATATCAAATACATATTTTATTATTATTTTCTAGATATTCTGAAGTTTTGGTCTTAATTTTCTTTTTAACCTAAGAATTGTTTAAGAATATTAATTTTTTTTCGTGTGAAATGTTTTTTGTGTGTGTTTTCTAATTTTGCTATCAAATTCTGGTTTTATGCATTTTGTCAATGAATATGGCCTATACTATTTCTACTTTTGGGAATTTTTTTGAGCTTTCTATGTAGCCTAAGATTATATAATTTTCATAAATATCCCATAGGCACTTTTGAAAAGAAAGTATCCTTTCTGATTCTATGATATAAAGTTTATTCTCCATCAATTAGACTTACCTTACCAATTATTGGAGCCGTGGTGGCACAGTGGTTAAGAGCTCGGCTGTTAACCAAAAGGTTGGCAGTTTGAAACTACCAGCTGCTCCATGGAAACCCTGTGGGGCATTTCTCCTCTGTCCTATAGGGTCTATGAGTCAGAATTGACTCAATGGCAATCGGTCTGGTTTGGTTTTTACCAATTATTATTTACATTTCCTTTATTATTATTATAACTTTACTCAATGCATTTTGATAGTATTATTTGTTTGGTAAGGAGCCCTGGTGACACAATTGTTGAGCACTAGGCTGCTAACCAAAAGGTAGATGGTTCCAACCCACCAGTGCCTCTGCAGAAGAAAAGACCTAGCGGTCTGCTCTTGTAAAGGTTATAGCCAAGGAAACCCAATGGTGCAGTTCTACTTGGTCATATAGGGTTTCCACAAGTTGGAATTGAGTTGACAGCAAACAACAACAGCAACAATTTATTTGGAGCATAAGGATACCCCCATTTATGTCTTTATATTATAACCATTATCATTATTAAGATGTTCTTTTCTGTGTCTCATTTAATACTTTTTGCCTTGAAGCCAATCTTGTCTCTTAGTAATATCACCATCTTTTGAGTAAGTCTGATTGAAGTCTGATTTTTTAGTTCAAAATATGGAACTGAGAGTTGGTTCCGACTTTTCACAGAAACTCAGACTCACAGGTGTGGCTTAAAATACAAGCAAATTCGTAGAGCCTCCTCATGACCTCCAAAGCTACGGTGAAAGAATTATAGGAGGACGCAAACAGTTAATGCTCTTGGCTGCTAACCAAAAGGGTGGAGGTTTGAGTTCAATCAGAGTTGCCTTGGAAGGAAGGCCTGGTGATCCACTTCTAAAAAACCAACCATTGGAAACCCTTTGGAGCACATTTCTACTATGACACTCATGAGGTCGCCATGAATTGGAGTTGGTGGCAACTGTTTGCTTTTATTTTTTTTTCTTCTTAGCCAAGCAGGGTGTTGTTGTTAGGTGCCATTGAGTCAATTTTCTACTCATAGAGACCCTACGTGACAGAGCAGAACTGCCTATAGGATTTTCTAGTCTATAATCTTTATGGGAGCAGATCGCCAGGTATTTTCTCCCATGGAGCCTCTGGAAGGGTTATAATCACCAACCTTTCAATTAGCAGCCAAATGCTTAACCATGGAACCACCATGGCCCCAAGGAGGGTGTTAAAGGTTGCAATTTGTTAGTTCTCCAGACAAGGTTTGGGGCAAGCTGCTGGCTGAGAAGGGCTGGGGAGGATTATTGTTAGTATCCCAACATTCTCGGGGATCTCAGAAAGTCAGGTTTTTTCCTATCTTGGCAGAGAAGAGAGAGACCTCAACTGATGGATTCTACAAGAATTATTGCCACAGCAGAGGTCAGGGGGCAGAAGTTGTCCGCTCAGACTTCGCCAGAGAGACCCTCAGGGGTTGGCTTTGACACAAGGGTGACTGAGAAAGGTCTGCACGTTACTGAGAGTGACTTTTAGTGGCCAG
Source organism: Elephas maximus indicus (assembly GCF_024166365.1). Taxonomy (NCBI): domain Eukaryota; kingdom Metazoa; phylum Chordata; class Mammalia; order Proboscidea; family Elephantidae; genus Elephas; species Elephas maximus. The sequence goes on from NC_064838.1 coordinate 48,313,870, forward strand.
CAGCCTAAATGCATGAAGAGCGACCCGTTGTTGTTTAGGTAGTGGGCGGCAGGGGCTCTCCAGGCAAGGATAAAGCATCAACCCTTTTAGGATGCTAAAAGCCAATCACAAACTTACCTTCCAAATGTAACATTATGTCTACATTTAGATGGTAATATTACAAGAATATTATATCTGCCAGCTTTGTATTTGAAGCCTCGACTACTTTAAGAAGGAAGCCATGTTATAAAATGAGTAGCAGGTTCTAGCCCTCTTATTAGGTGATGCTGCTCCCCATTTGTGTATTTGATCTAGAGTTCTGGAGGAGGGCAGCGGATGTGTTGGGAGTAAACTCTTCCCTGGGAGTAAACTCAGGTTTGGTAGTCAGAAACCCTGGCTCCTTCCCTATCAGGCGTGAAACTACCAGCAAGTTATCCAACTTCTCTAAGTCCCTCCTGACTTTGAAATTGTGTCTTAACGTTGTTGTAAGGATTAAATAAATTGGAGTGTACAAAATGCTCAATACATCACATGACTCATTATGAAATTTTCCCGTCAGACTTTTCATCATTTTAGCCAATGTTTAATGCACCTATTATCCCCCTAATCAATCCACACACGCTCATATTTTTCTTTCAGCATCACTATGGGTTAGGAATTAAGTATCAGATATGGTCTCTCTCCTCAGGCAGAAGGTGGAGAAAATTTAAGTTCTGAATTGAGAGGCACCAATGATTATGCATGAGAAGTTCAGAAAGTGATGAGGTACGATTTTACTAGATCTTGAAATAGTTCATCTCCAGGAGCAAGGAAAAGAGGAGGGGGCATTTCAGGTAGCAGAAACAGTGTGGGCAAAAGTGTGGAGGCAAGAAGGGTGTGTTTGGGCCTGTGAGCAGACCTCTGTGACTCCAGAAGAATGGCTGTGAGAGACAAGATCAGATGGGAAGCTTGGGGTTGGCTCATGCAGAGGTCTCAAAACCAGGCAGCAGAGTGTGAATCTGATATGGGGGCTACAAAAAGCCATGGCAGTTTCCTGAGCAGGGAAGAGACACATAGCAGATTCTCTTGGGGCCTCCTGAATGAATTGTTTGTACCTGATGCTTGTCTCGGGTCTGTTTTGGAAGGACCCAAATTATGACAGAACACAGCAAACGTGTATTTGGAAGCAGTTTGGCTGATGGTGCTCACAGGTGGGGCAGGAAGACCTGCTTGTATAGAATGGTGTTGGACTTGCCTCAACAGATGGTCTCCTTCTTGAGCATGCTCTTTTTGTTTCCAAAAAAAAAAAAAAAACCATGAAGAGTAAAATCCAGTATTTATTTCATGAGTAAGCACTCTGAGACACACAAGAGAGTGAGTTCCACTTCTAAACCAAGAAATACTTGCCAGGTGTTGCTGGGAAAGCCCCAGCCCCTCTCTCTGCCACCCTTTCCTTGGTGGAGAAGTTAGCCCATGTGGTATTTACCCCATCTGCATGAGCCCTGCACTGGGGTGCAGGGTTTGAATCCAAGTGAGGCTTTTTCTCTAAGCATTTGTGATCCGGTAACCTAGACCTATGCTGGCAACTCGCTCATGGCAAAACCAGTCAGGAAAGAGGTCAGTGTAGACTTTCGAGGATGTAGGAGTTCAGAGATAAGGGGTCAGTGGCACAGGCTCCTTCTGCGTGGCCCACTGTAGAGAGAGAGAGAAGGATGCAAGTAAGAACAACAGAGCTTGATTCATTTCTCTTCTTGTGGAATTGGTCTCCTTTCTCTCTCCATTGGAGGCTCTTGCTGTTACACAGGGCATCCCTGGCTAAAACATTGGAGATAAAAGATGGTCAGAAACATAGGTGCCCAGGCAGCCTAGCCAGAAGGCAGCAAGGAGAAGGTGGGCAGTGGGAAGTTTTCAGGAGGAACAGAGAGAATGGGGACAGGGAAAGACAAAACCAAAAAATCGCAAACCTGTCAAGCTGTCAAGCTGATTCCGATTCATGGCAACCCCATGTGTTACACTGTAGACCCGTGCTCCATAAGGTTTTCTTTGAAGTAGATTGCCAGGCCTTTCTTCCATGGTACCACTGGGTGGGTTCAAACCAACAACCACCAGGGACCTAAGGGAAAGATAAACCAAAGCAAACCCACTACTGTTGAGTCAATTCTGACTCATAGTGACTCTACAGGACAGAGTAGAACTGCCCCAGAGTGTTTCCAAGGCTGTAAATCTTTATAGAAACAAGCTGCCGCGTATTTCTCCTTAGGAACGGCTGGTGGGTTCGAACTGCCAAGCTTTTGGTTAGAAGCCAAGTGCATTAACCACGGCACCACCACGGCTCCTTTAAGGAAAAGACAAGGCCTCTTAGAAGTTTGTACGAACCAAGCTCCTTTTCTTGTCTCTAAAAAAGAAAGAAAAAAGAAAGAGAACCTGTTGCCCTTGAGTTGATTCCAACTCATAGCAACCCTATAGGACAGAGTAGAACTGCCCCATAGGATTTCCAAGAGGCAGCTGGTGGATTCAAACTGCCAACCTTTTGGTTAGCAGTCAAACACTTAGCCACTGCACCACCAGGGCTGTCTCTGGGATGCCTGAATTTCTTTCTCTTCTTGGCAGGCTCAGGTGACTATCTGGGTTCCACCTGTGAGGAGAACAAGAATCTCTGGCGCAGAAACACAACATCTGAGTTTTTACATGGGTCCCAGGTAGGCGGAAGGTGTCCCATCTCACACAAATGGAGCCACTTCCTTTTAAGTCATCCAACCCTCTCTTCTCATTGCTCAGCCTATTCCAGGCTGGGGTGGGAGCCCTTGTGTGTGTACCAAGAACTCTATGTACCTTTCCATTCCAGCTTGTTATTACACTGCATTAGAGTTGCCTGTCATATTCCTCATTAATCCGTGAGCTCCTTGAGAACAGGAGCTGTTATCAGTCAGCTATTGCTGCAATAATGCTGCCTAACAAACGAAGCTCATTGCTTAAAACATGCAATGCATTTTTTTTTCCCCCTCTCAATTGCGCAGATCAGCTGGGCTTGACTCCAAGCTGTGGTCAAAGCCAGTCTGCTCCTCATGTCTCATATCCTCCTTAGACCAGCAGCTACCTGATCATGCTCTTCTACTGAATGGCAGGAGCTCAAGAAACCCAGTCACAGAGGCACATTTAAAGTCTTGTCTCACATCACAGCCATGTACATTCTGCTGGTCAAAGTAGGCCACCTGGCCATACCCAAAGTCAGTGAGGTAGGATATCTTGTACCCAAGGTAGAGGAAAAGGAGGGTGGGTATGAGTGGAACAATAATCTGACCCCTCCCAAGAGCTATATAGTCTACACCTTTATAGCCCTAGTATATGGTGGTATCCAGTAAATATTGACTGGATGAATGAATGAATGAATACGAGCAGATGGTCGTGATCTCTGTGCTAGGGGCAGTGGGAACATGCTGATGTGCTGACTCACAGAGCCCTCTCAGCTCCCAGTTCATGGATTCTTTCTTCTGCCATCTCAAATGTGTATTTTTCTCCCTGGCTACATTTAAGATTTTCTTCTAATCACGGGTGTTTAGAAATCTGAGAATAATGCATCTTGGTATGGTTTTCTTTCTGGGTATCCTGTTTGACATTCATTTTCTTTGGATCTATGGGTTTATACTTTTCACCACATTTGGAAAATTTGGGCTATTCTTCAAAAAAAAAAAAAATTTTTTTTTTTTTTTTTTGTCTCTCCCGTCTCCTCCTGGGTCACCAACACATGTATGTTAGTTTGCTTGATATTGTCCCACATGTCACTGATGTTTTATTATTTATTTTTTTAGCAGGGGTTTTTTCCCCCCTCTGTGCTAAATCTTGGGTAGTTTCTATTGCGATATCTTCAAAATCAGTGAACCTCTTTTCTTCAGTGTCTAATATGCCTGGTCAGAATTTTATCATCTCTCAGCTCCGTTTGAGCCCTACAAACTGTTCAGCTTACAGCTCACTAGTTGTTCTTTTCTCAGGTTTGTGTATTTTCACCCTATACATATGTGGCTTAGTATTTAGCGATAGACTCAGGGAATCTCTATGTAGTTTTCTAGAGCTATTTCTGGAGTTTTCTCTACAGTACTCTGCCTTACAAATTCCAGCCTTTTCAGCTTTTCTGAACTACAATCTCAGGCTATGCTCTTCTTGAGATCCCTTTTCCTTCAGACAGAAAGTCAGGTTAATAATAGGCTCACCTTGTCTGTTCTTTATCTCAAGGATCAGTGTTTGACAATGTCTGAAAACTTTTGCCTTGTATATTTTGTTCGATTTTTCAGTTTCTAACATGACAAGATAAGTCTGATCCCAGTTATTCCATCATGGGACTGCCTAATATCTTTTTAGAGTCCCTGGGTGGCAAATGGTGAATGCACTCAGCTGCTAACCTAAAGGTTGAAGGTTTGAGTCCACCCAGAGGACACTTGGAATAAAGGCCTGGTGATCTACTTCTGCTAAATCAGCCATTGAAAACCCTGTGGAGCACAATTCTAATCTGACATACATGGGATTGCCATGAGTTGGGGTTGACTCCCCAGCAACTGTTTTTTATTTTTTAATATCTTTTTAGCTCTCAAATTAGTTAATATAATTATGGTTACATAGTTAAAATAATTTTGAATGAAATATTAACAAAACATTGATTTACTGAATTATTACTCATAAAAATGCATGCGTTTGTATTTTTATGACACTGTATTAGACATCACAGAAATTTGTAATTCATGGAATGATCTATTCCTAAAAATTCCATCTGATTAAAATTTAAGATAGATTAATCTTTATTTACAGCCAAATGATCTTGGAAAAGAAGAACAAGTTGGAGGACTCACGTTTTCTGATTTTAAAACTTACTACAAAGCTACAGTAATCAAAACAGTGTGGTACTTAAACCCCAGAACAGAAACTAGATAACTGGGAGCTCCTAAAAATCAAACACTCATGCTCATCAAAAGACTTCACCAAAAGAGTAAAAAAACAACCTACAAACTGGGGGAAAAAAATTGGCTATGACACATCCGATCCGCATCTAATCTCTAAAATCTATGAGATACTGCAAAACCTCAACAACAAAAAGACAAATAACCCAATTAAGAATGGGCAAAGGATATGGACTGGCACTTCACTAAAGAAGACATTCAGACAGCTACCAGACACATGAGGAAATGCTCACAACCATTAGCCATTAGAGAAATGCAAATCAAAACTACAATGAGATACCATATCACACCAACAAGGCTAGCATTAACCCAAAAAACACAAAATAATAAATGTTAGAGAGGTTGTGGAGAGTCTGGAACACTTACACACTGCTGGTGGGAATGTAAAATGGTACAACCACATGGAAAATCAATTTGGTGCTTCCTTAAAAGGCAAGAAATAGAAGTACTATACGATCCAGCAACCCCACTCCTTGGAATATATCCTAGAGAGGTAAGAGCCTTCACACAAATAGACGTATGCACACCCATGTTCATTGCAGCACTGTTCACAATAGCAAAAGGATGAAAACCACCAAGGTACCCATCAATGAATGAATGGATAAACAAGTTATTCTATATTCACAAAATGGAACACTATGCAACAATAAAGAACAACAATGAATCTTTGAAACATCTCATTACGTGGATGAACCTGGAAGGCATTATGCTGAGTGAAATTAGTCAGTCACAAAAGGGCAAATATTGTATGAGACCACTATTATAAGAACTCAAGAAAAGGTTTAAACATAGAAGAAAACATTCTTTGACGGTTACAAGGGTGGGGAGGGATGAAGAGGGGTATTCACTAACTAGATAGTAGATAAGAATTCTCATAGGCGAAGGGAAGGACAGCACACAATACAGGCGAAGTCAGCACAACTGGACTAAACCAAAAGCTAAGAAATTTCCTGAACACACCAAACACTTCAAGGGACAGATTAGCAGGAGTGAGGGTCTGGGGACCATGGTTTCAGGGGACATCTAGGTCAGTTGGCATAACAAAGTTTATTAAGAAAATATTCTGCATCTCATTTTGGAGAGTGGCATCTGGGGTCTTAAAACCTAGCAAGCAGCCATCTAGGATATACCAATTGGTCCCAATCCACCTGGAGCAAAGGAGAATGAAGAACACCAAAGACGCAAGGAAAATATGAGCCCAAGAGACAGAAAGGGCCACATAAACCAGAAACTCTATCAGCTTGAGACCAGAAGAACTAGATGATGCCTGGCTACCACCAATGATTGTCCTGACAGGGAACACAACAGACAGTCCCCGATGGAGGGGGAGAAAAGTAGGGTACAGAACTCAAATTCTAGTAAAAAGACCAGACTTAATGGTCTGAATGAGACTGGAGGTACCCTGGAAGACATGACTCCCAGACTCTCTGTTAGCCCAGAACTGAAACCATTTCCAAAGCCAACTCTTCAGACAAAGATTAGACTGGACTATAAGACATAAAATGATACTTGCGGAGAGAGCGCTTCTTAGCTCAAGTAGATGAGACTAAGTGGGCAGCTCCTGTCCAGAGGCGAGATGAAAAGGCAGAAAGGGACAGGAGCTGGTTGAATGGACACAGAAAATCCGGGGTGGAAAGGAGGAGTGTCCTGTCACATTATAGGGGGAGCAACTAGGGTCACAGAACAATGTGTGCATAAATTTTTGTATGAGAAACTAACTTGAACTGTAAACTTTCACTCAAAGCACAATTAAAAAAAAACAGTGTGGTACTGGCATAAGGATAGACAGATATACCAATGAAATAGAATTTAGAGTCCGGAAATAAACCTATAAATCTACAGCCAATTAATTTCTGAAAAGGGTGCCAAGTCCATTCATTGGGGAAAGAATAGTATAGTCAAATGGTGCTCGGACAACAATGTCCACATGCAAAAGAATAAAATTGGATCCCTACCTCTCACCATATGCAGAAACTAATTCAAAATGGATCACCAACCTAAATATAAGAGCTAAAATAATACAACCCCTAGAAGAAAGCATAGGAGTAAATCTTCAAGACCCTGTATTTGGCAATACATTTTTAGATATGACACCAAAAGTGTGAACATAAAAGAAAAAATAGATAAATTGGACTTCATCAAAATTAAAAACTTTTGTGCATCAAAGGACTTCGTCATCAAAGTGAAGAGACAATCTACAGAATGGATGAAAAGATGTGGGGACCATAAATCTGATAAGAACTTAATATCCAGAATATACAAAGAATTCCTACAACTCAACAACAAAAAGACAAATGACCCGATCAAAAAAAAAATGGGCAAAGGACTTGAATAGACATTTTACCAAAGATGTTATACAAATGGCTGATCAGCACATGAAAAGATGCTCATCAGTCATTAAACCCAAAACCAGATTCTTAGCAGCAAATCAAAACCACAATGAGATACCACTTAACACCTACTAGGGTGGCTATTATCAGAAAAACAAAAAACGACTGTTAATGAGGACGTTGGAGAAATCAGAACCCTTATCCATTGTTGGCGGGAATAAAGAATGGTGCACCTGCTGTGGAAAAGTTTGGCTGTTCCTCAGAAAGTTAAACCCAAAACCATATGATCCAGAAATTCTGCACCTAGATATTTATACCAAAAAGACTGGAAAGCAGGAACTCAAATAGATACTTGTACACCAATGTTCATTGCAGCACTATTGACAGTAGCCAAAAGGTGGAAACAACCCACGTGTCCATCGACGAATGGGTAAACTGAATCTGGTATTCATGTAATGGTATATTACTCAGCCACAAAAAGGAATGAAATTCTAACACATGCTACAATACGAACAAAGCTTGAAAACATTATGCTAAGTGAAGTAAGCCAGTCACAAAAGGACAAATATTGTATGCTTCTACCCATATGAAATAGCTAAAATAGGCAAGGTCATTGAGAAAGTAAGTTGATTAAAGGTTACCAGGGGCTGGGGAGTGGGAGAAGGAGAAATTATTGTTCCATGGGTACAGAGTTTCTGTTTTGGGGTGCTGGAAAATTTTTCAGAATAGATGGTGGTGATAGTTGCAAAGCATTGTGAATGTAATTAATGCCGATGAATTGTACACTAAAGATTAAAATGGCAAAATGTATGATATACGTATATACATACATATATCCACAATAAAATTAAAAATTTTTAAATAACAAAAGACAGAAAAATAAGATTAACTGTGCCTACAGCTGCTAACCAAAGGGTTGGCAGTTCGAATCCACCAGGCACTCCTTGGAAACCCTATGAGGCAGTTCTACTCTGTCCTATAGGGTCGCTATGAGTCGGAATCTACTCGACGGCACTGGGTTTAGTTTCTTTGGTTTCGGTGTGTACATGTGTGGTTTTAAATGCATTTAAATACAACTCACACTTTCACAGGCATTTAAATAACCCTGATTGAGTCCCATAGGAGGTGAGGGAAGCAGACGTAAGCAAGACATGTCCACGGCGGAGGTGAAAATGGAGTCAAGAATTATTCCTCATTTCCATATATACTAACCTAAGGATTTGAAAATGACTGATCCAGAAAAATAAATCCACTGTATTTCTTCATGACTGTGAGGGCAAAGCTTGATCTTTTCTGAGGGAGCTGATATAAACACAGCGTCAGTCCATTCACGAAGGAAATTTGCTCAAGTCTTCTTGGAACATTTGGAAGGTTTTTAATTTTGCTTTGTCGAAGAGTAAACAGATTCTATGTACATTCAAAAAACCTTTTCAAAACCTCTTTTCTTTTTTTTAAATAGTATTTTTTAAAAAATAATTTCTATTGTGCTTTAAGTGGAAGTTTACAAATCAAGTCAGCCTCTCACACAAAAACCCATATACACCTTGCTACACACTCCCAATTACTCTCCCCCTAATGAGACAGCCCTCTCTCTCCCTCCATTCTCTCTTTTCATGTCCATTTCACCAGCTTCTAACCCCCTCGACCCTCTCATCTTCCCTCCAGGCAGGAGATGCCTACTTAGTCTCAAGTGTCCACCTGATCCAAGAAGCCACTCCTCACCAGCATCCCTCTGTAACCCATTGTCCAGTCCAATCCATGTCTGAAGAGTTGGCTTCAGGAATGGTTCCTGTCCTGGGGCAACAGAAGGTCTGGGGGCCATGACCACCGGAGTCCTTCCAGTCTCAGTCAGACCATTTAGTCTGGTCTTATGAGAATTTGGGGTCTGCATCCCACTGCTCTCCTGCTCCCTCAGGGGTTCTCTGTTGTGTTCACTGCCAGGGCAGTCATCGGTTGTTGCTGGGCACCATCTAGTTCTTCTGGCCTCAGGATGATGTAGTCACTGGCTCATGTTGCCCTTTCTGTCTCTTGGGCTTGTAATTGCCTTGTGTCCTTGGTGTTCTTCATTCTCCTTTGATCCAGGTAGGTTGAGACCAACTGATGCATCTTAGATGGCTGCTTGCTAGCCTTTAAGACCCCAGACGCCACTCTTCAAAGTGGGATGCAGAATGTTTTCTTAATAGATTTTATTATGCCAATTGACTCAGATGTCCCCTGAAACCATGGTCCCCAGACCCCTGCCCCTGCTATGCTGGCCTTCGAAGCACTCAGTTTATTCAGGAAACTGCTTTTGGTTTAGTCCAATTGTGCTGATCTCCCCTGTATTGTGTGCTGTCTTTCCTTTCACCCAAAGTAGTTCTTATCTACTATCTCATTAGTGACTGCCCCTCTCCCACCCTCCCTCCCTCTCCCCTCTCATAACCACGAAAGAATATTTTCTTCTCAGTTTAAACTATTTCTCAAGTTCTTATAATAGTGGTCTTATACAATATTTGTCCTTTTGCAACTGACTAATTTCACTCAGCATAATGCCTTCCAGATTCCTCCATGTTATGAAATGTTTCACAGATTCCTCACTGTTCTTTATCGATGCATAGTATTCCACTGTGTGAATATACCATAATTTATTTATCCATTCACCCGTTGATGGGCACCTTGGTCACTTCCATGTTTTTGCTATTGTAAACAGTGCTGCAATAAACATGGGTGTGCATATATCTGTTCATGTGAAGGCTCTTATTTCTTTAGGATATATTCCAAGGAGTGGGATTGTTGGATCCTATGCTAGCTCTATTTCTAGCTTTTTAAGGAAGCACCAAATCAATTTCCAAAGTGGTTGTACCATTTGACATTCCCACCAGCAGTGTAGAAGTGTTCCAATCCCTCCAACATTTATTAGTTTGTGTTTTTTGGATTAATGCCAGCCTTGTTGGAGTGAGATGAAATCTCATTGTAGTTTTGACCTGCATTTCTCTAATGGCTAATGATCGTGACATTTCCTCATATATCTGTTAGCTACCTGAATGTCTTCTTTAGTGAAGTGTCTATTCATATCTTTTGCCCATTTTTTAATTGGGTTATTTGTCTTTTTGCAGTTGAGTTTTTGCAGTATCATGTAGATTTTAGAGATCAGGTGCTGATCAGAAACGTCATATCTAAAAACTTTTTCCCAGTCTGTAGGTAGTCTTTTTTACTCTTTTGGTAAAGTCTTTGGATGAGCATAGGTGTTTGATTTTTAAGAACTCCCAGTTATCTGGTTTTTCTTCTACATTCTTTATAATGTTTTGTACACCGTTTATGCCATGTATTAGGGCTCCTAACGTTGTCCCTATTTTTTCTTCCATGATCTTTATCGTTTTAGATTTTATATTTAGGTCTTTGATTCATTTTGAGTTAGTTTTTGTGCATGGAGTGAGGTATGGGTCTTGTTTCATTTTTTTGCAGATGGATATCCAGTTATGCCAGCACCATTTGTTAAAAAGATTGTCTTTTCCCCATTTAACTGTTTTGGGGCCTTTGTCAAGTATCAACTGCTCATATATGGATGGATTTATATCTGGGTTCTCAATTCCGTTCCATTGGTCCATGTATCTGTTGTTGTACCAGTACCAGGCTGTTTTGACTGCTGTGGCGGTATAATAGGTTCTAAAATCAGGTAAAGTAAGGCCTCCCACTTAGTTCGTCTTTTTCAGTAATGCCTTATTTATCCGGGGCCTCTTTCCCTTCCATATGAAATTGGTGATTTGTTACTCCATCTCATTAAAGAATGTCGTTGGGATTTGGATCAGAATTGCATTAAATGTATAGATCGCTTTTGGTAGAATAGACATTTTTATAATGTTAAGTCTTCCTATCCACAAGCAAGGTATGTTCTTCCACTTATGTAAGTCTCTTTTGGTGTCTTGCAGAAGTGTACTGTTGTTTTCTTTGTATAAGTCTCTTACATCTCTGGTAAGATTTATTCCCAAGTATTTTATCTTCTTGGGGGCTACTGTAAATGGCATTGATTTGGTGATTTCCTCTTCGATGTTCTTTTTGTTGGTGTAGAGGAATCCAACTGATTTTTGTATGTTTATCTTGTATCCCGATACTCTGCTGAACTCTTCTATTAGTTTCAGTAGTTTTCTGGAGGATTCCTTAGGGTTTTCTGTGTATAAGATCATGTCATCCGCAAACAGAGATACTTTGACTTCTTCCTTGCCAATCTGGATGCCCTTTATTTCTTTATCTAGCCTAATTGCTCTGGCTAGGACTTCCACCACAATGTTGAATAAGAGTGGTAATAAAGGGCATCCTTGTCTGGTTCCCGATCTCAATGGGAATGTTTTCAGGCTCTCTCCACTTAGGGTGATGTTGGCTGTTGGCTTTGTATAAATGCCCTTTATCATGTTGAGGAATTTTCCTTCTATTCCTATTTTGCTGAGAGTTTTTACCATGAATGAGTGTTGAACTTTGTCAAACACCTTTTCTGCATCAATTAATAAAATCATGTGATTCTTGTCTTTTGTTTTATTTATGTGGTGGATTACATTAATTGTTTTTCTAATGTTGAACCATCCCTGCATACCTGGTATGAATCCCACTTGGTCATGGTGAATTATTTTTTTGACATGTTGTTGAATTCTATTGGCTAGAATTTTGTTGAGGATTTTTGCGTCTACATTCACGAGGGATATAGGCCTATAATGTTCTTTTCTTGTGGTGTCTTTACCTGGTTTTGGTAATAGGGATATGGTGGCTTCATAGAAGTTTGGTAGTATTCTGTCCTTTTCTATGCTCTGAAATATCTTTAGTAGTAGTGGTGTTAACTCTTCTCTGAAAGTTTGGTAGAACTCTGCAGTGAAGCTGTCCAGGCCAGGGCTTTTTTTTTGTTGGGAGTTTTTTGATTACCTTTTCAGTCCCTTCTTTTGTTATGGGTCTATTTAGTTGTTCTACCTCTGTTTGTGTTAGTTTAAGTAGGTAGTGTGTTTCTAGGAATTCATCCATTTCTTCTAGGTTTTCAAATTTGTTTGAGTATAGTTTTTCATAGTAATCTGATATGATTCTTTTAATTTCATTTGGGTCTGTTGTAATATCACCCATCCTATTTCTTATTTGGGTTATTTGCTTCCTCTCCTGTTTTTCTTTTGTCACTTTGGCAAGTGGTTTATCAACTTTGTTGATTTTTTTCAAAAAAACAGCTTTTGGTCTTGTTAATTCTTTCAATTGTTTTTCTGTTTTCTATTTCATTTAGTTCAGCTCTAATTTTTATAATTTGTTTTCTTCTGGTGTCTGTGGGTTTCTTTTGTTGCTCTCTTTCTATTTGTTCAAGTTGTAGGGATAGTTCTTTGGTTTTGGCCCTTTCTTCTTTTTGCATGTGTGCATTTATTGATATAAATTGGCCTCTGAGCACCGCTTTTGCTGTGTCCCAAAGGTTCTGATAGGAAGTGTTTTCATTCTTATTGGATTCTGTGAATTTCTTTATTCCGTCCTTAATGTCTTCTATAATCCAGTCTTTTTTGAGCAGTGTTTGATTTCTTTTCCCTGCTTTTCCTGTTATTGATGTCCACTTGTATGGCCTTATGGTTAGAGAAGATGCTTTGTAATATTTCAATGTTTTGGATTCTGCTAAGTGTTTCTTTATGACCCAATATGTGGTCTATTCTAGAGAATGTTCCATGTGCACTAGAAAAGAAAGTATAGTTGGTTGCTGTTGGGTGGAGTGTTCTGTATATGCCTACGAGGTCAAGTTGGTTGATTGTGGCATTTAGATCTTCCATGTCTTTACTGAGCTTCTTTATGGATGTCCTATTCTTCACCGAAAGTGGTGTATTGAAATCTCCTACTATTATTGTGGAGCTGTCCATCTCACTTTTCAATGCCGATAGGGTTTGTTTTATGTACCCTGCAACCCTGTCATTGGATGCATAAATATTTAATATGGTTATGTCTTCTTGGTGTATTCTCCCTTTAATCATTATATAGTGTCCTTCCTTATCCTTTCTGATAGATGTAACTTTAAAGTCTATTTTGTCAGAAATTAATATTGCCACTCCTGCTCTTTTTTCATTGTTGTTTCCTTGATATATTTTTTTCCATCCTTTGAGTTTTACTTTGTGTCTCTAAGTCTAAGGTGTGTCTCTTGTAGGCAGCATATAGATGGATCTTGTTTTTTTATCCATTCGGCCACTACCTGTCTCTTTATCGGTGCATTTAGTCCATTTACATTCAGGGTAATTATGGATAGGTATGAATTTAGTGCTATCATGTTGATGTCTTTTTTTGTATGCTGACAGTTTCTTTTTTCCACTTGATTTTATGTGCTCAGTAGATTTTCTTTATATGTTGTCCTTTCCTCATATTTGTTGCTGTTGATTTTGTTTCTCCTGAGTCTGTATTTTTCCTTTGTATTTTATTTTGATGAGTAGGATAGTTTGTCTCCTTTGTGGTTGCCTTATTATTTACCCCTATTTTTCTAAATTTATAACTAACTTATCTTCCTCTCCATATGAAAGGTGTATGATTACATTTCTTAATTCCTCTTTATTATTTTAATGTTGTCTTCTTTTATATAATAACATCGCCATTACGCTGTTTTGGGCTTTTTTTTTTTTTTCTTAATGTTGCTTTGTTTTTTTGGGTTTCCCTGTCTGGGTTGACTTCTCGTTGCTTTGCCCAGTGTTCTAGTCTTGGGTTGATACCTGATATTATTGATTTTCTAACCAAATAACTCCCTTTAGTATTTCTTGTAGTTTTGGTTTAGTTTTTACAAATTCCCTCAACTTGAGTTTATCTGGAAATTTCTTAATTTCACCTTCATATTTAAGAGGCAGTTTTGATGGATATATGATTCTCAGCAGGCAATTTTTTTCCTTCAGTTTTTTAAATATGTCATCCCATTGCCTTCTTGCCTGCATGGTTTCTGCTGAGTAGTCTGAGCTTATTCTTATTGGCTCTCCCTTGTAGGTGACTTTTCTTTTATCCCTCGCTGCTCTTATAATTGTCTCTTTATCTTTGGTTTTGGCAAGTTTGATTATAATATGTCTTGGTGACTTAAGATCTACCTTATGTGGAGTTTGATGAGCATGTTGGATAGATACCTTCTCATCTTTCACAATATCAGGGAAATTTTCTGCCAACAAATCTTCAACAATTTTCTCTGTATTTTCTCTTGTCCCTCCCTGTTCTGTTACTCCAATCACTCATAGGTTATTTCTCTTGATAGAGTCCCACGTGATTCTTAAGGTTTCTTCATTTTTTTTTAATTCTTTTATCTGATTTTTCTTGAAATACATTAGTGCCAAGTGATTTACCTTCAAGTTCAGAAATTCTAGGTTCTACTTGCTCAATTCTGCTCCTCTCACTTTCTATTGATTCATCTAATTCTGTAATTTTATTGTTAATCTTCTGAATTTCTGATTGCTCTCTGTCTATGGATTTTTTCCAGCTTATTAAGCTTTTAATTATGTTTCTGAATAACCTTTCTAATTTCTTCAGTTACTTTATCTGTGTGTTCCTTGGCTTGTTCTGCGTATTGCCTCATTTCCTTCCTGATGTCTTGAAGGGCTCTGTATATTAAACTTTTGTATTCTGCATCTGGTAATTCCAGGAATGCACTTTCCTCTAGAAAATCCCTGTATTCTTTGTTTTGAGAGCCTGTTGAGGTGATCATGGTCTGTTTCTTTATGTGACTTGATATTGACTGTTGTCTCCGAGCCATCTAGAAGTTACTGTATTAGTTTATGCTTGCTTACTGTGTCGTAGCTGCTTGCTTTGTTTTGTTTTGGTATACCCCTATGGGTTGCTTGAGTGAGCTAGCTTGGTCATTTTTGCCTTTGGAGCTCTGGTGTCCTGTCCCCAGCTGGCTAGAGCTGTTATCAGGTTTATCAGTCTAGGAAGTCCATTCAGTTTCCTTGTATGAATTCAGCTCAGGTTTCCAGGTAGCTGATATCAAGTGTGTGGTACAGGCTCTATCCTGTGGTCTTAAAGGGGCAGGGGTGATTGGCATATATACCAGTATCTGATTGCAGCAGGGGGTCATGCTCTGAACAAGGCAGGGGGCTGAGAACTGACCCCCAAGTGTCTCTGAGGAAAACGCGTCTCTGTTCCCTAGAGTGTGCTGGTGGGTGGGTTCTGCAGAGAACCATGGGCACCCAAAGTTTTTGGTTGTAAGGACTAGGAGGTACCAGTTATCTTTGGACCCCTGTTGCAGATGGCTGGGAGACCTGAGTGGTGCTACTAGTCCTTAGGTCCCTGATGTGGGTAGGTGAGGACCTTGTTTAATAGGCAAAACAATGTCAAACATCAAACACCCACCTCTCCACCACACCACTGAAATGGTTGGAGTTTGCCAACAAGGGCCTATTCTCCCAAAATAGGCCCACACAGGTCCATGCAGAAGGGAAAGGTGCTCAAGGTCCACGGACAGTTTATGCCTGGACAGGAGCCACTTCTGTCCTGAGCTCCCCCAGTTAATGGAGCTAGCAAATTATCTTTTCCCCCCAGTTGCAAATTTTTTCCTTCCCCAAGGCCGGGAGGATGGTTTTAGGTGCTCACCAGGGTCTATCTCAGGCCCAGGGATTCAGCTGCTGAAGCCGGCTTGGGGGTGGGGGGGGTGCGGGTAAAATATCCACAAGTACTTAGCTTTTGCTGAGAGTGCCGTTCTCCTCAGGTTCCGGAGGTGTGAGTAGGCTGTGTGGCTGACTGCTTCTCCCTGAGGAAACTGCAGCTGAACACTAGGACGAGCCCGCCACAGCCACTGCCGCCGTTCTGGGAATGGTGCCTGAGGGCTCCCCACGATTCAGGTCCAGTAACTCCTTTCCACTTCTGAACAGTCTCTTCCTCCCCCTGCCCCTCAGTTCATTGTCTAAGCTTGCCTTTGATGCTCAGGGCTCCCAGCTTGTCACAAATATACTCATTTCACTTGTTTTTTCAGGTCTTTGTTGAAAAGAAGGCTCGACGGAAGCGTCTGTCTATTCTGCCATCTTGGCTCCGCCTCTCTTAAATAGTATTTTATTGTGTTTTTGGTGAAAGTTTACACAGCAAATTAGGTTCCCATTTAATAATTACTGCACATATTGTTTAGTGACATTGGTTACATTTTTCACAATGTGTCAACATTCTCATTAATTACATTCTGGATGTTTCTTTTCCAGTAATCTGATTTCCCTATCCCCTTACCCTTTCATCTTTGCTTTTGAGTAATTGTTGTCAAAACTTCTTTTCTATTGAAAGCAATCAGACATAAGTCTTCCCTTCTTTGAAACTTCAAACAACTCTTTAATGTCACCTGGCCCTGATCATATCTCCACCTTCAACTCTCCCCACTCTTCCTCTCAATCCTGTGTTCACCTGGCCTCAGGGCCTTTGCACAGCCTTGAAAGCTCTCTCTCTCTTCCTTTCCTGTCTCCTCTCACCCCACACACACACTTTTTGCTCACTGCTTATAATATTTTGTGTTTCCACTTAAATGCCTCAAAAAGGCCTTCTTGATTACCCAATTTAATAACAGTATCTCTTTACTTCTCCCCCACAAGACTATGTTCTTTCTTTCAGGATGCTGGGTCTCTTGCCTGTTTGTTCTCAGATCTATCCCACCACCCTTCCCCTTTCCTGCTCTGTACTTCGGTGCTCAGGTTCCCCTGCCTTCTGACTTCTGCATAGGCTCAGCCTTTCGGCAATACTGGAGCCCTTGTGGTGCAGTGGTTGGGCTTGGCTGCTAAACAAGAAGGTCGGCAGTTCAAATTCACCAGTCGCTCCTTAGAAACCCTACGAGACAGTTCTACTCTCTCCTATAGGGTCGCTATGAGTTGGAATTGACTCGATGGCAACAGGGTTTTTTTGTTTGTTTGCTTTTTTATGGAAGTGAGAAGGGCAGAAAGTGGAGTTTTTATCCTTCTCTTTTCTGTCGGTTTTACCTGCACAAAGGCTGAAAGTCCTCTGTGGCTTCTGCTCCCAATAGACATCTTTTTGTTCTGTGGTCCCAGTCTTCTTCGGGCAGCCCCTACCTTCAGTCAACCTCCTACCAGCTGGCCCTGGGTCCTGGGTTCTAGTAGCATTGCCTCCTCTCCTTGTCCCTCCAGAGGTTGAGTGACTTCCTGCTGCTACTAATTTCTGGGTTCTCTCCCTGACCCAGACTTCTCAGCATTTCCATCACCCATTTTCATGGGCTGAATTGTGTCCCCCCAAAATATTTGTCAACTTGGCTAGGCCATGATTCCCAGTATTGTGTGATTGTCCACCATTCTGTCATCTGGTGGGATTTTCCATGTGTTGTAAATCCCATCTCTACGATGTTAATGAGATGGGATTAGCAGCAGTTATGTTAACAAGGCAGGACTCAATCTACAAGATTAGGTTCTGCTAAAACAATTTCTTTTGAAATATAAAAGACAGAAGCAAGCAGAGAGGCATGGGGAACTCGTACCATAAAGAAAGCAGTGCTGGGAGCAGAGCACTTCCTTCGGACCCAGGGTTCCTGCTCGGAGAAACTCCTAGACCAGGGGAAGGTTGATAACAAGGACCTTCATCCAGAGCTGACAGAAAGAGAAAGCCTTCCCTAGAGCTGGAGCCCTGAATTCAGACTCCTAGCCTACTAGACTGTGAGAGAATAAACTTCTCTTTGTTAAAGCCATCCACTTGTGGTGTTTCTGTTATAGCAGCACTAGATGATTAAGACACCCATGTAACAAATTCTTATATTCAATTCCCTCTGCTCAACGTATTCAGGGTGACTTCTCTCTTCCTGATTGAACCCTGACTGGTACAGCATGTATCTCAAATTGTAGGTATAAATTTATCAACTGGAATATCTGTAATATCTGTACACCCTCCCCCAACTCCCCATCACACACATACAACTCCAGAAGAACAAGAACAATACCTGATTTCTTCACCACAGAAGCTCTAACACTCAGCACTATGCTTGACATTTGGTAGTTGCCCAATTAGTATTTGTAGGATCCTTGAAAGGTGATGGTGATATCATGTTTACCACCAATCCCAGTTGATCTAAGTGTTTTCCTGTCTCAGCTCCAGTCCTATGGATTGTCCAGAGCAAACCACAGCAAACAGAGCTTCAGAGTTATGTAAAGAAAAAGTTCTATGGTGGAGAGATCAGAGTGCTCAGTCTTGCTGCTATTATTATTTTCTCCTTTCTTTTTATTTTTTTCAAATTCCACTTTAGTGGAGAGAAAACTTTCTCATTTCCCATTTCAGCTCACTGAATTATTCATCAAAAATGTTCTGCTGGTATTTCCTCCCTGTCAGAGAGTTCTGCTATTCCAGAAACACTGTGCCCTGGAGTTGTAATCAGAGCAATTAGCAGCCCATTAGGGGACCCAGCCTGTACATACCCTCAGGTTCCAGGTCTGGGGCTGTGTTGGTGAAGAGCCAGGCCTGTCCAGGTCTGATTTTTCAGCAAGGTGGGGCCAGCCTGAGCTTTAACCCTACTGAGCCCCCAGGTTCCCCATCCTCCCTTGCCAGGACCGGATCAAGTAACCGAGTAACTGAAAGCTCCTGATTTCAGCTATCATCACAACCCCCTTGCTTGACTAGCCGATTCCTTTATGCCTCAGTTTGCTTCACTCTAGAGTGGGGCCCACCACCCGTGTTCAGTTTGTCGCACTGTGGTGGCTTGTGTGTTGCTATGATGCTGGAAGCTATGCCACTGGGATTTCAACTACCAGCAGGGTCACTCATGGTGGACAGGTTTCAGTGGAGGTTCCAGACTAAGACAGACTGGCAAGAAAGGTCTAGCGAGATACTTCCAAAAATCAGCCAAAGAAAACCCTATAGATCACAACCAAACATTTCCCTATGTAGTGCTAGAAGATGAGCCCCTAGGTTGGAAGGCACTAAAAATACACAGTGGCCACCAGCAATGGACTTGAGCATACCAACGATCGTGAAGATGGTACAGGACCAGGCAACATTTCATTCTGTTGTACCTGGGGTCACCATGAGTCAGAGCCGACTTGACAGCAACTAAGAACAACAGAGTGGGAAGTCAGCCCTTGTCTGCCTGCCTCACAATGTCGTTGTGACAGTTTCAGGTCCCCATTGGCCCTGAGCTCTGTCCATCGCCAGGGTTCCAGTGGACCTGGAAAATTGGTGCAAATTTCCTCCAGAAATCAATTTGCCTGGGAGGACGATTTCTCTAAAAGGTGTTCCAGTTTCATTAACCAAGCTTGTCCCAGTACACAGCCTTCATCCCTGGGAGTATCGATTCTGCGTTCCTCCTGGTGTTTCTTCCACATCTTGTCATCAAACCCACCATCCCGGGCTTGTGTCTTTGTCTTAGAGCAGAGAAAGATGAAAAGAGACACAAAACAGCTCTTTGGACAAAAGAGGAGAGAAACATGCTTCCCTTCTCACCTGCTGTGTACCCCTCTGAGCTTTGTCACCTTGGTGGCTCCTGGGTGGGGATTCAGCAGGACACCTGGAATGCTGGAATTAAGCTATAGTCTGTCCCTCCAACCCCATCCTTCTGCACTCTGCTCTGTAATGCTGGGCCCTGGGCTCTGCAACCCTCATGGCTCCCTTTCCAGAGACTCTGTGAGGTTCTGCCAATAGAGGGTGCTGGAGAGTAGAAGGCTGGAGGAAGAAGGGAAGAAGGAGGGGTCTGCTCCTCCTCACTGTCTGCCTTCCACGCCTATAAGCAGCACACTACAAAGCTGCTTCTGCTTCTCCGCAGAAGCAGCAGCTCTTTCCCAAACCAGCTGCTGAGTTCATTTTGCAGCTTTTCCATGTGCAGAACTAGCTTCATCGCCCACTCCCCGCCGGAGACACTGCACCAGCCGTCTGGTTCCTCAGAAGTCTAGGTCTGGGTCCCATGGGGCCTCCTTTGAGCTCAGGGATTCCAGCACCAGCTGGCCACCTCCCCACCTCACCCCTAGATATCCGGGTCCCAGCTCTGCCAGGCTCCTTCTTCAAGCTTCTAGGTGTTAATAATTCCAGCCTCTTCCTTGAGTGCCTGGACCCTTGGTGTGGTGGCTGCCTCCTGCAGTGGCTACCTCTGTGATACCTGACTGTTCTCATCTTACACTTTCAGTTTCATCACTAACAATTCTTTATGTAAATTCTCTCAGTTCGAGTAACCGGCCATTTCTGCCTCCTGATGGGACCTGGCTGACCCAGGAATGGAAGCCAGGGCCGAGGCAGGGATGGCACCTGGCAGGAGATGCCAGGCGCTGCAGATACCACAGAGGATGCAGAGCAGGTGGGAGGAGAGGAAGCAGTGGCAGCCTCGGGCCTGGACCCCCAGGTCAGACCTGAACCACAAGCAAGCCCCTTCCAGGGACTGCCAGAAATGTCTGTGTGGACAGCCCCTTTGGGGACTTGGGTTTGAAAGCAGGGCATGGGCGCCATGCTCAGGGGGTCAGGATAATTGGTCAAAGGGGCTTTGTGGTCAGGGATCCCTTTGCACAGCTGCAGTGCAGGCTTGACCATGACAGCGTGAGGGAGCCCTCATTCTTGTCATCACAGCTCCTCCGGCAAGCATGTGGTGGGAGAAAGGGACATTTTCTCCAAGGCGATCCTGGCCTGACCCATCTCGCCCCACAGCCCTCGACACATCCAGGCCTTCGGCAGGGCAGATGATCTGGGCAATCCACTGTGGACATGATCGAGAGTGATGGTACCTAGTAAGCTGTGACATGTAATTACTGAATGAATGAGTGAGTGAATAAATGAATGTCTCCCCTCGTCTGTGAGATAGGCAGTCTGGGGCAGGGCCATCTAACTCAGATTCTGCTCTGTTCTAGATGCCTAGTGTACTGTCTGATATGTGGTAATCACTGAAGCTGGGGTGAGTTTACACCTGGAACAGAGGAGTGAGGAAAAATGCAGACGAAGGCAAAGGTGGGACTTCAGAGCGATTGGGAGAAGGAGCAGAATCCTAATCCTGTGTGCTCTCTCCACCCCTCCAGCACCTGCACCTGAGCTCTGAAATTCGGCCCTCAGAGGAACTTTCCTTAGGTCAGCTGCACCCGCTCTGCCAGCCCTCTTCCACCACACTTCCACCAGGAGCTGTCACACCAGAGCAGGAGTGAGTTAGCACAGAGCTTTCTCCCCTAATGGATGGAACTTGGATCACGAAAGCCCCGGGGCTATCGAAGGCCAGAAAACAGGCCCAGGCCCTGGAGGGGGATGTGAGGCTAAAGACAAACTGCAGACAGCTCACTCTGGACCACAGATGCCTGGCCAGGGCATTGCCAAGTGCGACAGACCCCCTTAATCTCCCAACTCCACATTGTATATAAACCACCCTGTAAAAAACAGGCCTTCCAGGGCTGGTGGCTTCGCTCAGCACCTCCAGTCCAACAGGGGTCAGGAGGCCCATTAGGCCCTATCCTGGGGAAGCAGACACTAGTGGGTTAAAAAAAAAACAAAACCAAACCCATTGCCAACTCATAACGACCCTATAGAACAGAGTGGAACTGCCCCATAGGGTTTCCAAGGAGAACCTGGTAGATTTGAACTGCCAACCTTTTGGTTAGCAGCAGAACTCTTAACTACTATGCCACCAGGCTTTCCACTAGTGGGTTTGCAAGACCTTTATTAGGGTGTGATTTGGGATCAGCACCTGTGGGAGGGAGAGGCTGGGCTGTGGTGCAGGCCTAAGAAGGTCTCAGCCAACTTCGCAGGGCTCTGGAGCTGGGGTGGCCCTGCAGAGCTGCTATGAATTGGGGGTGGGTGAGAAAAGTATCTGTCATTGGATATGACTGCCCCTGAGGAGGGCATGACCTTGGATAAGGCAGTTTTCTTCACCGGGGGCCATCTCCAAGATGGCCGGCTGCTGAGGGCCATCTTCAGGCAGCACTCCTGGCAGCTGAGGGAACAAGCCTTCATCTCTGAAGGAACTCTGGGAGCACCTCACAGACCATGAAAACATGTTCACTATTATTTCTGGAAGAAGGGAGATATGTGCTCCCTGCCATAACCTCCTGTGCCCTCACCTGGCCCGGGGTCAGCAGGAAACCTTCCTTTCCTCTCCTACCCTTGCCGCCTCGCCTCTGCTGTGCTCTCCCCCAAGGCCTGCATTGTATTAGCAAATGGCTGCCTCTGTCAAAGTCCCCAGGAAGATAATCTATCCGGAAAAGTGCGTGTGAATTACTAATCAATAAACACTGCTAAGCCCTCGATTGACTGCCTCTCTGCAGAGATCACCTCAGCCCTGCAGCCTCTTGGTTTAACATGAAGAAAGCGGAACGTGCTTATTGGGCACAATCTGAAGGCCGGGAAGGAAGGGGCAGCTGCTCTCACTGGAATTCCCACTTTCAAAGACATTCCCTCTTCCACCTTTGCTTTCCAAGTTTCGGCACTCAGTGAGAAAGATGAGCAGTGAGAAAGTTGGGTCCTGCAGTGGCTCAGACCCAACCTGCAAAACCTCAGCCCAGCGCAGACATCACCCTAAAAGACCCACCGGTCTCCATCAATGAGAGGTCTTTCTCTCACCACTTCAGGGAAACAAACCGTTGCCATCAAGTCAATTCTGACTCATAGCAACCCTATAGGACAGAGTAGAACTACCCCATAGGGTTTTCAAGGAGCAGCTGGTAAATTCGAACTGCCAACCTTTTGGTTAGCTGCTGAGCTCTTAACCACTGTGCCACCAGGGCTCCCACTTCAGGGAAAGGGTACACTTTTTCAATTGTTTAAGGTGGGAAGTTTTGTCTACTCACTCAAGCCACTTTTAAAGAAGAAAAGTCTTTATAGCATTCAAATTCAGGATAAAAAAAGACCATTTATTTTAATGATTAATGCGACTCCATGCACAACAGAATGAAACACTGCCCAATTCTGAGCCATCCTCGTGATTGGTTGCAGATTGGACCATTGGGATCCACAGGATTTTCAGAAGCAGATTGCCAGGCCTTTCTTCCTAGTCTGTCTTGGTCTGGAAGCTCTGCTGAAATCTGTCCAGTGCCATAGCAACCCATAAGCCTCCACTGGCAGACAGGTGGTGGCTGCACACGAGAAGCGTTGGCTGGAATTGAATCTGACTCTCTCCATAAACCAAAAAAGAGTCTCTCCATGGAAGGTGAAAATTCTACTGCTGAACCACCACTGCCCCCATTATTAATAATAGTAACAGCGAACAAGTACATAATACTGATTGTTTCTTATAGGCCAAGCACTCTTTTTAAGCTCCCTACATGTTAACTCATTTAATCCTCGAAACCACTATGTGAAGTGGTTATTATTATTATCCCCATTTTACAGATTATAAACCGAGGCACCAAAACAAAACCATAGCCATCAAGTCAATTCTGACTCATAGCAACTGTATAGGACAGAGTAGAACTGCCCCATAGGGTTTCCAAGGAGTGGCTGGTGGATTCTAACTGCCGACCTTTTGGTTAGCAAACGAACTCACAACCACTGGGCCACCAGGGCTCCCAAATAGGGGGATAGAGGGGTTAAATAACCAGCCAGAGGTCACACAACTAGAACATGGAAGAGCCAGGATTTGAACCCAGAGCCCATGGTCTAATAAAAAAAAAAAATAGGTCTGTTCAATTCAACAAAGATTGGTGGCAGAATAACTTACAGATATTAATTTCTTCATCTCTCTCCCCAGTTCAAGAAGGTAACAGAGCACTTTGTATCTCCTCATCGGGGGGCTTTTCCAGAGCAAAAAGTAGCTGTTCTAAGACAACCATCCCTTCTGCTTTTTGTGCACTCTTCAGGAAAAATTAAACCCATGCTTTCTTACTGCTTACCTTTGTGAGTGCTAAAACGTTGATGACAAAAAGTAGAGAAGGGAGTATTCTTAAATGTGGAGATTCCTGGCAGCGCAGCCCTATAGCCAGCACCTGGGCCTCTTGACCAGAGAGTTGTCCTCAGGCTACCAGAGGCCAGCTTTACCAGTACATATGGGTTTTTTTTATGGGTAGCCAGAGCACTGAGGATTTATGTCCCCTGGGGGCATCCCACTGATGGGTGGAGGGTCCCTTTTCTCTGATGGGGTTACTCAGAGGTGTGCCCTACACACCCAGACCTCCACCCTTACACCCTTGCTTCCCTTACTGGTCCCATTGCCCAAACCCTACTGGTTTTTCCAGGAAACGCTTGCTAATAAATCCCACTCACACAAATCTTCATCAATCCCTTTGCTTCTGGGTAACTCTGCCTAAGACACCACTTGTAGGGTAACTGGGCCATCAGAGCCCAGTGAGAGCTGGGGCTGTGGAGGAGGGGCAGCCTCAGACAGGGCACAGCCCAGAGGAAGGAGTGGAGGGGAGGAGGTGCTCCAGCCTCCCTTCTCCTGCCCCTTAGACCTCCTGCTGGCACCTCCCATCAGCTGAGCCCACTTCCCTGCATTCTATTGGCCAAAGCAAGTCACAACTCATCCAGATTCAAAGGGTGGGGAAATAAACTCCAGGGAGTGGTGGAAAATTGGAGCCATTTTAATAGTCTACCCCACCAGCTGGAAACCCTGGTGGCGTACTGGTTAAGAGCTATGGCTACTGACCAAAAGGTTGGCAGTTGAAATCCACCAGGTGTTCCTTGGAAACCATATGGGGCAGTTCTACTCTGTCCTATAGGGTCGCTATGAGTTGGGATCGACTTGACGGCAATGCTTTGGTTGGTTTGTTGGTACCACACCAGTCAGGCCAATGGACCCCTTGGAAAATCTTTCTATTCCCCAGTTTCAAAATTGGTGGGTTAAACGAGTTAACCAAGGTGTGTTAATTTTCTGGGACTGCTGTAACTGAGTACCACAAACTCGATGGCTTAAACACCAAGGGAAATTTACTCTCTCATAGTTCTGGATGGTAAAAGTCTGAAATCAAGGTGTTAGCAGGGCCATGCTCCCTATGAAGTCTCTAAGGAAGAATGCTTCCCTGCCTTTTCCTAGATTCTGGTGGCCTCTAGCAACCCTTGGCATTCTTTGGCTTGTACGTGCATCTCTCCAATCTCTGCCTTTCTTCATGTGGGCTTCTTCCCTGTGTGTCCTTCCTCTTCTTGTAAGGATACCAGTCACTGGATTTGGGGCCCACCCTATTCCAGTATGACCTCATCTTAACAAATCATACCTGCAAAGACTCTCTGTCCATGTGAGATCATATTCTGGGGTTCCGATAGACATGGATTTGGGGGAGCACTATTCAACCCAGTACACAAGAGCACCCAGTTCGTATGTAGAATACTCAGAAGTAGATCCTGGCAGACTAATCACACAACCAGGGCTCTGGACCCTCATTCACTGCTATTTCCCTGCATGAGCACAAGACTTAGGGTGTCAGAGACAAGGGACCCTCCACATGCAGTAAATATGCAGTGGTTTTAAATTTGCCATCACAGATATGCAAGAAACTTCTTATTCTTCAAGAAATAAATGAAATTCAACTCTGAACTCCCATGGCTTTGAAGGGAAATTTGATTCCCTTCCCCTGAAGGCATGGTGCCAAGTGAGAGCATAGCACTCTGGGAGGGTCCTTCCATCTTTGGCTCATGCTGGATCCTGCTGAGATGTCCGGTGAATGAGCCTTCTGAGGCCGCTGGAAAATGGATTGGCCTGGGTCCTCCAAACCTTGTGGGCTGTACATCCTGGTACAGCCCATAGACCTGCCCTTCTCAGGCTCTGCCTGTCCTCGAGGCCATGCCTGAGGACTAGGAGCTCTTCCAGCCAACCCCATCCTCCTTCTAGACTTTGCTCTTTCTATCTCTTCTCAAAGTTTTTCAAGATAGGAACTAAAAACAATGGAACTTGCCTATCTGGTTTTGTATACTCTCAAGGGTCATGGTGTATCAGTTAGAACATGCTTCCCAGACTAGGGGCCATTTACTAGGATATTTTGAGGGAGGTATTAAAAGAGATATTAAAACGGGGTGGGGGGGGACAGAGAGCAAATGACCTTCAATGCCTTGCTAATGACTCTTCATGACCTTCCACAAGGACCTGAAGAATGAGGTGGGTAAGGAATTGCTTCATTATGCTACAGAGTGTCCATTGGACTAGAGAGCAGGAAAGGTCACCAGCAACCTCAGTCAGGCCTCAGTGACCCCCCTCCCCAACATTCTGAAAGCAACATGGCCTCTAAAGAATGTCTGCAACTTGACCCAATGGCTGGCTAAGCCCCATTCCCACACACCTGGTGGGGGGCCTGATTAGGTGTTCGTTCAGCTCCGTCTTCCCTATCTGCTGGGTCCATGGCAGAGAAGTGGTGGTGGCCATACTGGGATATCCTTCAGTGGCCTCTGGAACACAGCGGAGGAAGAGGAATAAACAGAGTGGCTATGACCATAAACCTGCCTTGCATACCCATTTCTCCATGATCCCACATACTGCCTACTGCCGGTTCATCAGACGGAGGCAGTATCCCTGTAGGTCATTCATTCTCCATTTGCCACCCACAGTCTCCCCAGATCCATTCTTTGCCCTTCTCCCACACCCTGTTCTGCATCCCTCCAGGCTCCCTGGCCCTCTGACCTCAAATTGAATCTGGCCAGATGGAGACAGCCAAGACATTAGGGTGGGAGGAGAGAGGCTGGGATTTCCCCTCCCTTCCACCCTCTTTTCTGTGTTGCTGCCCAGCAGCCCCTCCTCTCACAGGGCTCTGATAACCCTCTTTCCTCCCCTAGCCCTTCAAGCCTGGGGTTAGTAACAGTTTCCCACTGTTGCCAGTTGCTGGGTGCCTCAACATCCTTTGTTTGTTCCTTTAACCTCCCACCCCTCAGGAAGTAGCCCCTTCATTAAACTTTCTGTACTGGAGTATCCTGGGGTGAATTCTACCTTCTGTCCAGCCCCTGACTGATACAGTATGAGCCCCCCACTCCTCTTCTGAAAGGAAAGCAGACAGTGTCTGTGAGTGAGGGTCCTAGCTCCTGCCAGCTGACCATTGTGCTTCCTCACTGTCCTTGCCCTCCCTCCCTACCCTCTCTGCCCAGCTGTCTGGACCTAGGGGAAAGAAAGAGAATCCTCAGGCCTCAGGGTTTTGCACAAGTGCAACTTTGCCCTGGAATGCCCTTGATCCCTGCCTGGCTGAATATTCAGCTTTGAATATTCAGCTCCAGTTCCAGTGAGCCTTCCCCACCCAGCCCACACCAACCTCCTGCTCTGGGCTCCCTCTGCATCCTGGGCTCAACCCTGCCATACCCACAGCTCCATGGGAAGTCATGGTCCATTTGTCCATTTCCCCACTAGACTCCACACTTCTTGAGGTCAGGGTTGCTCTTCACCCCTCCCTAGATGCAGTCTTTGGAACCCACACAGGCCCTGCTGCCAAGGAAGTGCCCAACATATAACATGACCCCCACAAACACCCTGAAAAATACGGATGAATGACCGAACCTAAGAGCCATTTACCTTCATCTCGGGTCTCAGTGCTGGACCTTCCAAGCGGGACAGGCCTCTGCAGGCCAGGAGAAACCCCTGGCCTCCAGGTGCCCAAGGAGGCAGCAACCAGCCTCAGAAGGGAAACTTGTTCAGGCCAATTACATAGCAGACCCTACAGCTTTGGGGGAAAGGCAGAGAATCTTCTATCCTGGGATGGCAAGTTCTGTGGGCAGCACCTCTTCTCCACCCCACCTGAGTCAGGGCCCCTCCCTGCTCTCCAGACTATTTTAGGCCAAATCTTGAAAATGCCAATTTCCTTAATGATGCCGTCTTGAGCTTTCGCTGGTGACATCTGAGCTCTGCAGAACTGCTTTGTAGAGAGGTTTTTAAGGTATCTTTTGTCCCTGTCAGTGCATCTAGAGAGCTTTTGACAAGATGGTGCAAGAATAAAATTGTTTTGGAGAAGAAAATAGAAAGAGGAAAGCAAGGAAGGAGAGAAGGAATGAAGGGAGGAAAGGAGGGGGAAGGATGGAGGAAGATTCACAAAGTACTGAATCTTCAAGGCCGTTATAGATAGATTGCTGCCGTCAAGTTGTCTCCAGCTCACGGCGACCTTATGTACAACAGAATGAAACCTTGCCCAGTCCTGCATCATCCCCATGATCACTGGCCTGTTTGAGTCCATCATTCTGGCTCTAGTGCCAACTCATCTCACCGAGGGTCTCCCTCGCCCTCATTGGGTCTCTACTTCACCAAACACGATGTCCTCCTCCAGCAATTGATCCCTCCTGATGATGTGTCCAAAGCAAGCCACCTGGACAGTGTTCTGTTGTGATCCATAAGGTTTTCATTGACCTATTTTCAGAAAGGAGCCCTAGTGGCACAGTGGTTAAGAGCTTAGCTGCTAACCAAAAAGTCGGCAGTTTGAATCTGCCAGCTGCTCCTTAGAAACCGTACAGGGTGGTTCTACTCTGTCCTATAGAGTCCCTATGAGCCAGGATTGACTCGATGGCAATGGTTTTGGTTTGGTATTTTCATAAGTAGATCACCAGGCCCTTCTTCCTAGTCTGTTTTAGCCTGGATGCTGCATTGAAAGATGTTCACCATGGTTTAGCTTCCACCAATGACGTAGCTTCCAGTCTCATTGCAACATGGAAGCACCTCTTAGAAGCTCTTAGGAATTGTCCAATCCAGTTTTCTTATTTGGAAAATGAAGACACTGAGGCCCCCAAACAAGGAAAACCTGGCCAGGTCATTTCTCAGTCAGCTAATGACGGAGACAGTACCCCAGCCCAGCCATCTCAATGCACAGGACACCTCACCTGTTGGCCAGATGGACCTAGTGGGCTGATACAAGGAGGACTGACCCATGAGTCCCCCCTCCCTCTGGTGTTTGCTGCAGGTGAGGACAGGAGGTGAAGCCATCACTTCCATCCCATAACCATGTTGGGGTCAACATGCAGAGAAAAGCTTACCACCCCTCCCCCGTCCATCCACCCTCCCCGCTTTCCACATGTCCCCATCACCAAGAAGGGCCTGAAGCACACCTGCTCTCTGAGGAAATAAACAAATAAGGGTAGGAACAGAGAGCTCTCCGATTTCAGCCAAGGTGTGGGCTATAATGGGGGTGAGCTTCTGCCAAGAGGTAATGGCTGTAAATCAGACCTCGATAGATGGAAATTCTGCTGCATTTTGAAGTGCATTTGGTCTTATTGCTTGTTCAGCTTCTTAATGCATTAATGATATAACATCAGGGTGAATATGTATTCCAAAAAAATTGCAATTAATCAATACTGCACTTATTCCATTTGGCTGCAACTAAGTGGTAAACAGAGAAGTAGGCAGGCTCCGTGAGCATGAGGCTCCTCAGGCTCGAGGCCTTTCCTGGCAGTGGGAGGATCCGAGGGGGCATCAACTCCGAGGAAGGAAATGGCCAATCCAGAAGGCCCTGTGGCCAGGTGGCTAGATACATAGTCAGGTCCTTTAGGGAGAACTGGGACCACGGGCTGGTGCCGAGAAAGGCAGGCCCTGCCTCAGCTCCACTCCCTCTTACGGGGCGTTAGATTAACTTCTCATCTGTGAAATGGGGCCATGACATCAGCCTCACACAGCCAGTGCAATGTGGGAGGTCCTTAATCAAAATGTGGCAGAACACCAAGAGTGGTTCAAGTTGGGTGCCACTGTAAGAACTAAGCAGGTTAATAAGTGATGAGTGCTTACAAGGGGCTGACCACAGTCAATGCTTCATGCCTGTTGGTTGTGATCATTTTCATTTGCTCCCTCTACCCAGCCTCTTGGGATCCCAAAGCATTGTCCTTAGCAAGTACTGCTCACCTGGTTTCAAGGAAAGGCCAAGACAAGGGCTTCTAGTATGAGTCTTAGCTGGTCATTTTACTGATAAGGAAATTGAAGCCCAGAGAAGGTAAGTGATTTGCCCAAAGTCACACAGCTGCCTAGAGGCCGAGTTCAGTCCCATCCCTGAGCTCTAAGTTCCAGCCATGCCTCACCTAGGCAGAGAAGTGATCCAGGATGGCTAAGAATGGGGTCCCTATGAACAGGATATTCAGTAAATATTTGTTCAACATTGGTTTAGGGGAGAGGCTGAATTCTGGTGGGAACAAGGAACGACGAAGGTCATAACCAATAACCAAGCTTGCGCCCCCACTCAGTTAAACCTTTCACTTAAGGCAAACCACCCACCTTGGGAGGGAGCCCTGGTGGTACAATGGTTAAGGCTTAAGCTGCTAACTGAAAAGTTGTCAATTCAAAGTGCCCAGCAGCTCTGCAGGAGAAAGACCTGGTGATCTGCTTCTGTAAAGATTACAGCCTAGAAAACCCTATGGGGAGAGCTCTACTCTGATACTTGATGTCACCCAACAACAACACCCATCCTGGGAGATAGTGTAAACACCCTAGTTGCTTCTCAGGCATTTCATCCACAAATTGTTCCCGAGTGGCCACCTGTGCTGGCTTCTGCAGCCTGACTCTGGGGAGCACAGCTGCACCTCCAGCAGCTTGTCCAAAGATCCTTCCCAAACACATGCCACTTGGTGTCTTTGCTCCCTGCAAATCCAGGTAAACGCAATTTTCTCCATCCCATGACATCTCAAGCACCTCTTACAGCCTGGCTCCCGGGGTGCCACTGGCTGATCTGCCTCGTTCCCCAGCTCGACCCCTGGGCACTGTTCCCCATTACCTAAGCAAAGGCACACTGTGCAATGACATTCCTGATTGATCAGGCTGTTCTCAGGGCAGTGAGGGAGTGCTGGGAAGTCCAGTGAAGTCTGCAGCCCCAGGGGTATGCCAAGTGCAGGGGCAGACACTTGGTAGTTGCTCAGTATAGCCTTCTTACTAAATGTCCTTTGAATGGTTAAAGTGTTAGAGTCACGTATTTCTGAACTAGGCCCTCCTCATTTCCTTCTCCCTTCTTCATGTGATGGGCTTCATTATCTTAGTTCTCTTTGCAGAACAATCTCCAATTGGTCCATCTCCAACCAAGAGGTTTAGTCTCCATTCCCAAGCTGTCCACAGTATGGGAGGGAGGGGTGTCACAGGATCACATTCCCCAGTGCCACCAGCTGAGGATCAGAGAAGGGGTAGGTGGGGGAAACCGGCCAGACTGATGGCCATCCCATATCAAGCCCTGCTTTGCCCAAGGTGTTGGCCAATGCCCCCTGTGCCAAGGCGTAGCCCCTTCTCTGGCCTGAAGAGATGGACTGGGGGGCATGGCCGTTGGACACCAGTTACTCCTGAGCTGAGATGGGTTTAAACTGCCCATTCATCTTATGAGGAAGGAAGCTCAGTACTTGGTGCCTGGGCGCTGCCGTCTGGCCTCAGTGGGGAAGAGTTTCTTATCCCTAACAAGGGTGAGGCGCACAGCTTGGCAGCAGGGCTAAGTCTGGCCCATGCCACAAAGGCCCAGTTCAGGGGCAGCCAAATCCATTTGCAAAGGTGGAGCTGTCAGAGCCCCTATTTGTCTTCTCTGCAGACAGGAGGATGTGCAGGGTACTGCATTAAAGTCTCGGCACTCTTCCAGCAGAGTTGTGCTTTTAACTTTATTATGGTGGTTGGGCAGCTGGGAGAATCTAAATTCCATTGACACATTTATGATCTGATCCCTCTTGCCTTTCAGCCAGTGGAGACAATCCATCTCATACGCGCAGTGCCCTCCCAAGCTCTGAGCCTCTTGAAAGGCAAAGACACAGTCTTGCTGGATGGGAAAGGGGAGAATGGCTGGACAAAATGGCACCGCCGCGTGTAACTTCCTCATTGGGCTCCTTTCCCCCTTGGCTTTTCACTGAGAGAAGGACTGTCCGGAGTAGACAGTCACTTGCAACTGCTCTTTCGGACACTTTGTTTCCTTCAGTCACCACCATCGGAGCAGCTTCCCACATGGCCCCCGAGCTTTCCAAGGGCTGGAAAAATATTTCACAGACAGAAAAAAATAATGTTGGCTACCAAAATGCACAAAGAAAACTATATATTTGAAGCAAATATCTATTCAAATATAATGATTCGAAATGGAAATTAATAGATTAACATTTGAAATTAATATATATGATATAATAAAAGTAGCTACAAAATTTCACATCTTGTTGGCTAGTCAGCTGCAACTCCACTCAAATCATATTTTCACATGTAAATTTGATTTGCGTGAAGGGTGGGCATGCTGCATACAATGTATGTAATGTAGGATGAGGCCCTAAGAGTCAGGAGGCTGTACTGGTGTCCACTGAAGAAAACAGAACCCAGGCCAAGGAGCTACCATGAGGAGACTTAACTGGAGAGGAGCTAGTTACACAGTGGTCTGAAGAGCTGTGAGGACAGGAGATGGTGAGGCAACCAAGAGTGGAGCCACAGTAGGAAGCCACCATCACCGCTCCCACTGGAGGGGCTGAGGGAGGAGGGGGTGTTCCCAGAGCTGGGCCACCTGACAGGAACTGGGACCACAGAGGTGGAATCACAGAGGCAATATGGCCATTGCCAGAGACAAACTTTGAAGCAGAGGAGGTGGGGAGACATGCCCTGGTTTCTCCCTTCCTCCCCCACTCCAGTCCCTCACTAGTGCCTCCTGTTAGCCACACCTCACTGGAAACCAGTGAGCAAGAGATCCTGGGATACTAGTCTGCAAGCTTATCCCCCTATGATACCAGGAAGAACAGGGGAAGGGCAGGGAAGGCATGGGAGAGCACACAGCCAAATGGCCCTGACCATTATTTAAGAAGGACACTGACAGATAGGAGTGCGCTCATAAGAGGTGAACTCAGGTGCTGATCACATAAGGGGAGGGGAGGAACCATGAAGCTCAGCTGAAAGCAGATCTTTAGCACTCAGTCTAGGGAACACTTTTCCTTTCAGAGTGTCTGAAAAGGAAGTGGGCTGCCTTAGGAGGCAGTGTCCTGGACCTGTCGGGACTGTGAAGAGGCCAGGTCAGGGGGATCTCTCAGGAGCTTTCTGTTCTTGAGGTTGAGATCCACCATGATGCTGAGAGCTGCAGTGCAGTGTTGGCCAGACTAGGATGCTATTGCATGAGACAGCAAGAGGTTTCTGCTTCGATAATCCCATTGCTGTCAAATTGATTCTGACTCATAGAGACCCTGTAAGACAGAGTAGAACTGCCCCATAGGGTTTCCAAGGAGTGGCTGGTGCATCCAAATTGACCACCTTTTGGTTAGCACCCGAGCTCTTATCCACTGTGCCATCAGGGCTCTGCTTCAATAATGATATAAAATAAACAACCCCACCAGCTCAGTGGCTTACAATAGCAACCGCTGATTCTGTGCCCTCAGTGTGCTGGTTGGATGTGGTTTGGCTGATCTTGGCTGGGCTCAGCTCAGTTTGGATGAGCCAGGGTGAACCCTGGGCTTCAGGGTGGGTTAGGGTCTGTTCTGTGAGTCTTTATCCTAGGGCCAGACCTGAGAGTCAATGGCCTTGTGAACGTGCTTTTCTCATGGCAAAGAGCAAGAGCTCCAAGAAGACTGGTGGAAATGTGCCATGCCACCTGTGGCCCTTCTCAGGCTGGTGCACTTTCACTTCCATCTTCATTCCACTGTCCAAAGCAAGTCACATGGCCAAGCCCGAACTCGGGGCGGGGGGCGGGGGGTGGAAAAGTCTATTCTCTCTGTAGAAAAGCCATATCAAGGGAAGGGGGAGAAAGAACAACTTCAGACAGCTGATGCCATCTGCCACCCGTTGCTGTTGCGTCAGTTCTGACTCATGGTGACGCCGTGGTGTCAGAGCAGAGTTGTGCTCCGTGGGGTTTTTCACTGGCTGATTTTTCAGAAGTAGATCACCAGGCCTTTCTGCTAAGGTGCTTCTGGCTGAACTGGAACCTCCAACCTCTCAGTTAGCGGACAAGCTTCTCAACCATTTGCACCACCCAGGGGACACCACAATCTATAAAGGAAAACAAGAATCTTTTCACAGTCACATAGCCATTGTCTTGGTTACCTAGTGCCTCTGTAACAGAAATACCACAAGTGGGTGGCTTTAACAAAGAGAAATTTACTCTCTCACAGTCTAGGAGGCTAGAAGTCCGAATTAAGGGTGTCAGTTCCAGGGGAAGGCTTTCTCTTTCTGTTGGCTCTGGGGGAAGGTCCCTGTCATCAATATTCCCTGGCGCTAAGAGCTTCTCAGTTTGGGGACCCCAGGTTCAAAGGATGCGCTCTGCTCCTGGCTCTACTTTCTTGGTGGTATAAGTTCCACATGTCTCCCTGCTTGCTTCTTTCTTTTATATCTCAAAAGAGATTGGTTTAAGACACAACCTAATCTTGTAGATTGAGTCCTGGCTTCTTAACATAACTGCCTCTAATCCTGCCTCATTAACATCATAGAGGCAGGATTTACAACACATAGGAAAATCACACCAGATGACAAAATGAGACAATCACACAACACTGGGAATCACGGCCGAGCCAAGTTGAAACACGTTTTGGGGGGAGACAATTCAATCCATGACAGCCAGATAGCAGAGTGACTAGAGACACAAACATTCCAGTTCCACTACTTTTTGGCTAAATGACCTTGGGAAACCTCTCTGGGCTCCGTTTCCTCATCAAGAAAATGGAAGCACTAAAACACAGACATTCCAGAGTGGCAGTGACAGCTGGATGAGATGACAGGTGTAAAATGCTGAACTGGGTCCCTGGCATCTAGCAAGAACCTAATAGATGCTGGCTGGTATGTTGTCAGAAAGAATCAATTGAAAATTGTGCTTTCTGGGGACAAGGCATGCAGGAAGGTGAAGGAAGAAACATTTCAGGGAAATAATTCGAGAATCTCTGTGCAGTAGACTCATGACAAAAGGAAATACCTTGGTAACGGGGCCATCCACTGAGCAATGGGAACAGAAAGCTGCAGGCTGGCACTGCTCTTCACTGCAGAGCTGATGGCACGTTGGAGGAGGGATGGCACGAGGTAGAGGGGACAGCCTTCCT
Source organism: Elephas maximus indicus (assembly GCF_024166365.1). Lineage (NCBI taxonomy): Eukaryota > Metazoa > Chordata > Mammalia > Proboscidea > Elephantidae > Elephas > Elephas maximus. The sequence goes on from NC_064838.1 coordinate 48,348,806, forward strand.
CTCCTGGCCGCTTGCTCGGGCTCACTCACAGCCCCATGCACACGCATGTACAAGTTGTGGAAACAGCCTCACTGGCTTGTGGAAATGCTGGGTCTCAGCAATTTGAAGATTTACATGCATAGAGATGCTTAGTCTTTTCATTTACAGAAATATACAAATCCCACTGAAATGCATTTTCTGGAATCATTTTTTTATTCTTGTGTCTACCCAAATCAAGCCATAAGCTGCTGAGAGGGAGAGAGGAAATAATACTGAAGGAGATCAGCAAAAACCAGATTAACTAGGTGGGAAATCTCACCGGTTATCAGAATCTCAGTTGGGAGCTCCAGGTAGGAGGGGTGGGTTTGCTGGGTTTCTGTGTGGCATCACGGTTAGCAAGTGTCTTCTGGGGTCAGATTGCCTGAGCTGAAATCCCGTCTCTGCTGGTTCCCAGATACATGTTGTTGTTGAAAGCTGCCATTGAGTTGGCTCCCGACTCATGGCAACACCACGCGCAATGGGATCAGACCGTTGTGATCCATAGTGTTTTCATTGGATGATATTTGGCATAGATCTCCAGATCTTTTTCCCTAGTCCTTCTTAGTCTAGAAGCTCTGCTGAAACCTGTTCGGCATCATGGCAACACGCAGTCTTCCATTGATAGATGGGTGGTGACTACGCTTGAGGTGCATCGGCTGAGAATAGAACCCAGGTCGCCTGGATGGAAGATGAGAACACTACCACTGAATCACCACTGCCTCTCTTCAGATGTGTCACTCTGAATAAATGAGCTCCTATGATTCAGAATCCTCATCAGTTAAGAGAGGATGATGATAAGTTCTTCCACCCAGGTTTTTGCCAGTTTTGCATGAGACAACAAGGATCTTCTCCTGAGCACTTGCTATGCTATGGCCACAGTCATTGTTTTCCCTTTGTGAATGAACAACACAGTTGGTAAGGACTCTGTCAGCCAAGATCAAGAATTTTGAGTGTTTCCTTTGAGGAAGACCAGGAGGAAGTGGGCAGGCATGCCAAATACAACACAAGAGCAAGCCAGAGTCCCCCTCGGGCACCAGTTTGCTGGCCCTCAGCTTTGTCGGCTCAGAAATTTGATTTGATAATGCATCAGTCTTGGGTTGGATTCTCCACAGCAGATGAGGAATTGTTACAGGAGTAATTTATTGTTGTTGTTGTCAGGTGTCACTGAGTGGGCTCCAACTCTAGCGACCTTATATATAACAAAATGAAACACTGCCCAGTCCTGTACCACCCTCACAAGAAATGATTTATTAGCAAATGGTCCCTGGAAAAACTGGTAGGAGAGTGAGGATCAGACTAAGAAGCAAGAGTGGGGCATCATGCGGGAAGGATAAGTTTGGCTCAGTCCCTCTGGGGAGCACTGGGGACAGTACAGGTCACACCTCTGACCGTCTTTATCAGGCTCGAGGGAGCTGGAGTCATTGTCCAGGGCATCCTTAAACCAAACCAAACCCATTGCTGTCCAGTTGATTTCAACTTATGGCAACCCCGTAGGACAGAGTAGAACTGTCCCATAGAGTTTCCAAGGAAAGGCTGGTGGATTCGAACTGCCAAAATTTTGGTTAGCAGCTGAAGCACTTAACTACCTCGCCACCAGTTTCCAAGGGTGCCCTAGGAGGACACAAATACCGGGGCACTTCTGCTGTCCATGGCCACAGACAAAGTGATTCTCAGCAGCCTGGAGCTGCCCCTCAGGGGCTGGCTGTTGGAGACAAAGCACAAGGGGGACAGTGCACACACAAAAAATGGCACAGGGAACCGAGGGGCTTGAGCAGAGCACTAACAGCAACTCGTGTAGCATCCAAGGTGATGGGGTACCAGGGACCGGCTCATGTTATGCAAACTCCCAACAGATGGTCCACTGCACCATCCATTCCCTTCTTTCCAGGGAGAAACAGAATCAGAAGGCACTCCAGGTTCTCGTGTCCAAGGATCACCATGTTCTCCAGGGAGGAGCCACTGTTGTAAACAGGGATTGCAGGGTGAGGATGCACTCACAGGCAGGAGCTTTGCTGAATTCCACAATGGCTCAAATCCTGGGGCTTCTTGGTGATAAGAAAGTGATAGGAGTTCTCATGGATCAAGATCCCACTTCACCCTGGCAATGCTGGAAGCAAGCTCTCCCAGCACTTCCCGGCAGCAGCATTGCATGATAAGAAACACTGCACTTGGAAGGAGTCAGGTTCAAAGCCTGGCTCTTTCATGTACCAGGTATGTAATCTTCGGCAAAGTACTCTCCCTCTCTGAGCCTCACCACCTAATGTTAGCTGAAATAATAGTCACCTCACACCTTGTGGGGTGGATTCAAAGCCAGTGTCCCAGGCCTTTCCCTCATGGGGACAGGAGGCCACTGTCACCCAAAAACAGTAAAGGACAATTATTAATGGCTATGTCTTTCCCTTGGCTAACCTCCCCATATTTTGAGGCCCGTCCTCCCTTTCATGCTCAGGAAAGGGGTTTGTCTCAAGCTGTTCCCAAAGCAGTCCTCCTGGGAGCCTGTCCCCTGTTGCTTCCAGCCTGAGCTCCTGCCCTCTCTCTATGCTCCTCTCCCTCACACAACCACTACCCCTTAGCCATCAGGATGCTGGGAGTAACCAGAGGGGACTAGGACAGAGTGCAGAATGGGAAACAATTTTCAATGCTGTCCTGGAGGCTGGCATACTTAATACTGCCTGGCTCTCCTTCCTTTGGGAAGCTCTCACTTACCTTTGGTCTCCCCAGGCCTCCCCTCCTGCAGTGTGTCTAAGCCCCTCTGTTGGAGCCCTCTCTCCAGTCCAGTGTCCCAAGCTACCCATCCCTCTGGTCATCGGAGGATAGGTCTAAGGTCCTGCGACCCCATCTCACAACCAGAGGGCCCTTTATCTGTCTTTCCCCCTTTCCTTCCAGCCCAGGCACATGGGGCTTTACTTTCTCAACCACAAGTAAGTAAAATAAGATAAAAATAGAGGGCTCCCCTAGTTTTTCTTTTATTTATTTTATTTTGTTGTTGTTGTTGAGAATATACAGAGCAAAACATACACCAATTCAACAGTTTCTACACGTACAATTCTGTGACACTGGTTACATTCTTCAAGTTGTTGTTCAACCATGCTCACCCTCCTTTTCTGAGTGGCTACTCCAGCATTAACATAAACTCACTGCCCCCTGAGGTTCCCAGCTAATCTCTTGAGTTGCTGTTGTCGATTTGATCCCATGTAGATAGTTCTTAAAAGAGCATAATGCCCAATGCAGGCATTCTTTACAAGTTATACTAAACAATTGTTTGGTTTTAAGACTTAAGGGATATTTTTGGTTTAAGGTTTAAAGGTTATCTCAGGGCAATAGTTTCAGGGTTTCATCCAGCCTCCAAGCCGCCAGAAAATCTGGGGTCCATGAGAACTTGAAATTCTGTTCTGCCTTTTCTACCTTTTGATCAGGATTCTTCTATATAATCGTTTATCAAAATATTCAGTAATGGTAGCCGGGCACCATCCAGTTTTTCTGGTCTCATGGCAAAGGAAGCAGTTGTTCATGGAGGCAATTAGCCACACATTCCATATCCTCCTTTTATTCCTGACTCTCCTTCTTCCGCTGTTGCTCCAGATAGAGACCAATTGTTGTGCTTTGGATGGCCACTTGGAAGCTTTTAAGACCTCAGGAATTGTTTCCATTTTTTTAACAAAAATGTTGCAGAGCTTAAGAAACTAAGAGGGACTTCCTGTTTTTCAAAGGCATCAGCTCCAAAGGCAGCTTCCCTTCCTATCCCTTATTGTTGCTACCATCCCCCTTTGTCCCTGTGTCTCCCTCTTCTCTTGCTTCCACAGTCCCCCACACTACCACACACACACACACACACACACAGAGTCTTCCTCCAGCTTTGAAATTTCTCCAATTAAATCGATTCTGGGCTGGAGCCCTTCTGCCTCTTTAAGGTGACTTGGCATTTCTCTGCATGGATCCTTGCCTTATGGTGTGACTGGCAGAGGGACTTCTTATTTCCTTATCTTCGAGCTCTTCCAGGCACATGTCCATAGCCTTGCACCCAGCCCACCCCACCGAGGGTGCCTGCAGAGCTTCTCCGCAGTAACTGGTGCGCCCACACCCACCGCCCTCCCTGCTTTCAGACGCTGCCCTTGGGCTTCACACCGTCTGTCACCTTCCAGCTTTTTGGGATGCTTTCAGATATTTTAAAGCGTTTTTATTACATTAAGAATGTATGTCCATTGCAGAAGAAAAATAGAAAGTATAAATAAGTAAATATAAAAATTAGTCTTAAGCCACCATGCAGAAATAGCTTCTGCTAACATTTTGGTCAATGTTCTCCCGGGTTTTATTTTTTTGTGACTACAACATTTTGGCCAATTGATCAAAATGTTAGCGGAAGCTATTTCTGCATGGTGACTTAAGACTAATTTTTATTACACATATTTGTTGTTGTCTTGTGCTGTCGAGTTGATTCTGACTCATAGAGACCCTACAGGACAGAGTAGGACTACCCCACAGGGTTTCCTAGGCTGAAATCTTTACAGGAACAAGTTGCCAGATCTCTTCTCCCACAGAGCAGCTGGTGGGTTTGAACTGTTGACCATTAGGTTAGCAGCCAAGTGCTCAACCATTGTGCCACCAGGGCTCACACACACGCACGCACACACACACACACACATATAATGATAGAATACTTGCGTATATTTTACCACGCCCCCCACCCCACCCCCAAGCCGGCTTCAGCAGCTGAATCCCTGGGCCTGAGATAGACCCTGGTGAGCACCTAAAGCCATCCTCCCGGTGTTGAGGAAGGAAAAAATTTGCAACTAGGGGGAAAAGATAATTTGCTAGCTCCATTAACCGGGGGAGCTCAGGACAGAAGCGGCTCCTGTCCAGGCATAAACCGTCCGTGGACCTTGAGCACCTTTCCCTTCTGCATGGACCTGTGTGGGCCTATTTTGGGAGAATAGGCCCTTGTTGGCAAACTCCAACCGTTTCAGCGGTGCGGTGGAGAGGTGGGTGACGTTTGACATTGTTTTGCCTATTAAACAAGGTCCTCACCTACCCACAACAGGGACCTAAGGACTGGTGGCTCCACTTCAGTCACCCAGCCACCCATCACAGGGGCCCAGGGATAAATGGTACCTCCCAGTCCCTACAACAAAATCTTTGGGTGCCCATGGTCCCTCTGCAGAGCCCACGCACTGGCACGCTCTGGGGAACAGAGAAGCGTTTTCCTCAGAGACACTTGGGGGTCGGTTCTCAGCCCCCTGCCTTGTTCAGAGTGTGACCCCCTGCTGCAATCAGATACGGGTTATACGCCAATCACCCACGCCCCTCTAAGACCGCAGGACAGAGCCTGTACCACACACTTGATATCAGCTACTTGGAAACCTGAGCTGAATTCATAAAAGAAAACTGAATGGACTCCTAGACTGATAAACCTGATAACAGCTCTAGCCAGCTGGGGACAGGACACCAGAGCTCCAAAGGCAAAAATGACCAAGCTAGCTCACTCAAGCAACCCATAGGGGTATACCAAAACAAAACAAAGCAAGCAGCTACGATACAGTAAGCAAGCATAAACTAATACAATAACTTCTAGATGGCTCAGAGGCAACAGTCAATATCAAGTCACATAAAGAAAGAGGCCATGATCACCTCAACAGGCTCTCAAAACAAAGAATCCAGGGATCTTTTAGATGAAAGTGCATTCCTGGAATTACCAGATGCAGAATACAAAAGTTTAATATACAGAACCCTTCAAGACATCAGGAAGGAAATGAGGGAATATGCAGAACAAGCCAAGGAACACACAGATAAAGCAACTGAAGAAGTCAGAAAGATTATTCAGGAACATAATGAAAAGTTTAATAAGCTGGAAAAATCCACAGGCAGACAGCAATCAGAAATTCAGAAGATTAACAATAAAATTACAGAATTAGATAACTCAATAGAAAGTCAGAGGAGCAGAATTGAGCAAGTAGAAGCTAGAATTTCTGAACTCGAAGATAAATCACTTGGCACTAATATATTTGAAGAAAAATCAGATAAAAGAATTGAAAACAGTGAAGAAACCTTAAGAATCACGTGGGACTCTATCAAGAGAAATAACCTACGAGTGATTGGAGTACCAGAACAGGGAGGGATAACAGAAAATACAGAGAAAATTGTTGAGGATTTGTTGGCAGAAAACTTCCCTGATATTGTGAAAGATGAGAAGATATCTATCCAACATGCTCATCAAACTCCACATAAGGTAGATCTTAAAAGAAAGTCACCAAGACATATTATAATCAAGCTTGCCAAAACCAAAGATAAAGAGACAATTATAAGAGCAGCGAGGGATAAAAGAAAAGTCACCTACAAGGGAGAGCCAATAATAATAAGCTCGGATTACTCGGCAGAAACCATGCAGGCAAGAAGGCAATGGGATGACATATTTAAAAAATTGAAGGAAAAAATTGCCTGCCGGGAATCATATATCCATCAAAACTGTCTCTTAAATACGAAGATGAAATTAAGAAATTTCCAGATAAACTCAAGTTGAGGGAATTCATAAAAAACAAACCAAAACTGCAAGAAATACTAAAGGGAGTTCTTTGGTTTGAAAATCAATAATATCAGGTATCCACCCAAGACTAGAACACTGGGCAGAGGAACCAGAAGTCAACCCAGACAGAGAAATCCAAAAACAAACAAAGCAAGATTAAAGAAAAAAAAAAAAAAGCCCAACACAGGGTAACGGCGATGTTATTATATAAAAGAAGACAACATTAAAATAATAAAGAGGGACTAAGAAATGTAATCATACACCTTCCATATGGAGAGGAAGATACAGTGATACAAAGAAATAAAAGTTAGTTATAAATTTAGAAAAATAAGGGTAAATAATAAGGAGACAAACTATCCTACTCATCAAAATAAAATACAACGGAAAAATACAGACTCAGCAGAAACAAAACCAACAACAACAAATATGAGAAAAGGACAATATATAAAGAAAATCTATTCAGCACATAAAATCAAGTGGGAAAAAGAAGCTGTCAACGCACAAAAAAAGACATCAAAATGATAGCACTAAATTCATACCTATCCATAATTACCCTGAATGTAAATGGACTAAATGCACCAATAAAGAGACAGAGAGTGGCGGAATGGATTAAAAAAACAAGATCCGTTTATATGCTTCCTACAAGAGACACACCTTAGACTTAGAGACACAAACTAAAACTCAAAGGACACGAACAGATATATGCACACCCATGTTTATTGCAGCACTGTTTACAATAGCAAAAACATGGAAGCAACCAAGGTGCCCATCAACAGATGAATGGATAAATAAATTATGGTATATTCATACAATGGAATACTACGCATCGATGAAGAACAGTGAGGAATCTGTGAAACATTTCATAACATGGAGGAACCTGGAAGGCATTATGCTGAGTGAAATCAGTCAGTTGCAAAAGGACAAATATTGTATAAGACCACTATTATAAGAACTTGAGAAATAGTTTAAACTGAGAAGAAAACATTCTTTTGTGGTTACAAGAAGGGGAGGGAGGGAGGGAGGGAGAGGGCTGTTCACTAATTAGATAGTAGATAAGAACTACTTTAGGTGAAGGGAAAGACAGCACACAGTACAGGGGAGGTCAGCACAATTGGACTAAACCAAAAGCAAAGAATTTTCCTGAATAAACCGAATGCTTCAAAGGCCAGTGTAGCAGGGGCAGGGGTCTGGGGACCATGGGGACATCTAAGTCAATTGGCATAATAAAATCTATTAAGAAAACATTCTGCATCCCACTTTGAAGAGGGGCATCTGGGGTCTTAAACACTGGCAAGAAGGCATCTAAGATGCATCAATTGGTCTCAACCCACCTGGATCAAAGGAGAATGAAGAACACCAAGGACACAAGGTGATTATGAGCCCAAGAGACAGAAAGCGCCACATGAACCAGCGACTACATCAACCTGAGACCAGAAGAACTAGATGGTGCCCGGCTACAACCGATGACTGCCCTCACAGGGAACACAACAGAGAACCCCTGAGGGAGCAGGAGAGCAGTGGGATGCAGACCCCAAATTCTCATAAGACCAGACTTAATGGTCTGACTGAGACTGGAAGAACCCCGGTGGTCATGGCCCCCAGACCTTCTGTTGCCCCAGGACAGGAACCATTCCCGAAGCCAGCTCTTCAGACATGGATGGACTGGACAATGTGTTGGAGAGGGATGCTGGTGAGGAGTGAGCTTCTTGGATCAGGTGGACACTTGAGACTATGTTGGCATCTCCTGCCTGGAGGGGAGATGAGAGGGTGGAGGGGGTTAGAAGCTGTTGAAAAGGACACGAAAAGAGAGAGTGGAGGGAGAGAGCAGGCTGTCTCATTAGGCGGAGAGTAATTGGGAGTGTGTAGCAAGGTGTGTATGGGTTTTTGTGTGAGAGACTGACTTGATTTGTAAACTTTCACTTAAAGCACAATAAAAATTATTAAAAAAAAAAAAAACAAACCCTCAGAAGGAATTTGCTTGAAGGACTATAAAAAAAAACAAACAACAACAACAAAAACCAATTGCTGTCAAGTCGACTGTGATTAATAGCAACCCCATGTCTTAGAGTGGAACTGTGCTCTCTAGAGTTTTCAATGGTTGATTTTCTGGAAGCAGACCGCCAGGTCTTTCTTCTAAGGCACCTCTGGGAGGACTTGAACCTCCAGTCTTTCTGTTAGCCACCAAGTGAGTTAATCGTTTACACCACCCAGGGACTCCTGAAGGATTGCACAACTGCAAGAGTGAGTGAGGTGCAGCCGGGCCACCTGGGGCGACTGGAATCAGGGATTTGAAAACCACTAGGAGCCCACATTCTGTCTCCCATCCCTGCTTCTCTCTGGCTATACCCTCTCAGAACCAGCTTCCTGTAATGCAGGAGACAGCTCTTCTGTTCCCAATTCACAGCTTTACCACTAAGGATAGACTGGTCTTTTGTCCCAACGCTAGTTTATAGAATCCCAGGGATGGATTCTGAGTAGCCATGCGGAAGTCATTGGCAACCCCAAGGCCAGTAATATGGACACAGAAGCTAATTTGTTAAGCAACTGCTTTATGTCAGGCGCTGTGCTAAATACTCCATTTTACCTTTCAACTTGTTAATCTTGTGGGGTTGTTAATATTATCCCCATTTTACAGATGAAGCTACTGAGTCACGAAGAGGTTAGGGAACTTACCTCTGGTCATAAAGCATGTGAGTGATATTGCTGACTGTGAGTTGGGGCAGTCAGTAAGGATGGCTAGAAGCCCCTTTCTAAACCAAGTGAGCCTGCAACAGTCTCCCCATTCCTGCAAATCTTGTCACACCTTTCTTTTATTGTCTTCTATGCAGCCACCTTGCCCAACGGAACAATCATCACCTATTTGAATGTTGCAGAGGCCAATACAAAGAAAAGCCAGCAGAGTGGTAGCCAGACCCTAAATCAAGAGCCCAGGGATACAGAGAGCAGAATCTGTGTGTCGTCCCGGGCTGGCCTCCCTGTGTTCCAACACAACTGGGCCCCTGAGTGCCCCCTTGGACTTTGCAGGCAGGAGAGGAGCTTGGCAGGCAGTCTGCAGGAGGTGTGGTTAGCCTGTTATCTCTCTCTCATTTAGCCCAAGAAATAGGAGCTCTGAATTTCGGGCTGCCCTGGGCCCCTCAATGTGTCCCACCAGGAAGGCACTACCCCTGAGGCCATCCATGCTTTGTCCCCTAGACTGGCTGGAGCAAGAGACATGGCCATATGCAATGACCTGTCATCTCAGGGATTCACTCTGCCTCTTTATGGAGGTCATCCCACCCAGGATGCCACCAAGTGAAGACTTGCTCTATTCAGGTTTTCATCATAGCACTTAGCTTCAGAAGAGGAAATGAGGCCTGAGGAATTTCAAGAGCCATTGAAGGTTGTACAGGACAGCAGGACTATTTTCCCAGGGCTTCTACACCTTATGCTGGTCCTGCTAGCTGAACTCTGTCCCGACAGGGATCGTTTGGGCTGTGTTACTAGGGAGCCAGGATGGGCATAGGGTGAGGCAAGTGAGGCATTCACCTTGAGTGCAAAATTTAAGGAAGGTGTTAAAAAACTCAGTGATCAAAATAAATAATATCTTCATGTAATATTTTAAACCATGATTGGCGCCAGCTTGATAAAAAAAATAGCACCTAAAAACAACAACAATACTTTTAAAAATCAAATAGAAAAAATACAGAAGACCACAGGCTGGCTGCTTGTTTTTATAAATAAAGTCTTATTAGGACACCGTGACTCACGCATCCTGCAGCCTTCCGCTGCTATATCAATCGTCTGTCAAAGAGAGAGTGAACTGCCCTGAGACGTCGCTTACTTTGGTTCCTCCTATTATTTAATTCCTGATTACTACTTTATTTTCTTTTTTAATAATTTTTATTGTGCTTTAAGTAAAAGTTTACAAATCAAGTCAGTCTCTCACACAAAAACCCATACACACCTTGCTACACACTCCCAATTACTCTCCCCTCAATGAGACAGCCTGCTCTCTCCCTCCACTCTCTCTTTTCATGTCCTTTTCGACGGCTTCTAACCCCCTCGACCCTCTCATCTCCCCTCCAGGCAGGAGATGCCAACATAGTCTCAAGTGTCCACCTGATCCAGGAAGCTTACTCCTCACCAGCATCCCTCTCCAACCCATTGTCCAGTCCAATCCATGTCTGAAGAGTTGGCTTCAGGAATGGTTCCTGTCCTGGGGCAACAGAAGGTCTGGGGGCCATGACCACCGGGGTTCTTCCAGTCTCAGTCAGACCATTAAGTCTGGTCTTATGAGAATTTGGGGTCTGCATCCCACTGCTCTCCTGCTCCCTCAGGTGTTCTCTGTTGTGTTCACTGCCAGGGCAGTCATCGGTTGTTGCTGGGCACCATCTAGTTCTTCTGGTCTCAGGTTGATGTAGTCGCTGGTTCATGTGGCACTTTCTGTCTCTTGGGCTCATAATCACCTTGTGTCCTTGGTGTTCTTCATTCTCCTTTGATCCAGGTGGGTTGAGACCAATTGATGCATCTTAGATGCCTTCTTGCCAGTGTTTAAGACCCCAGACGCCACTCTTCAAAGTGGGATGCAGAATGTTTTCTTAATAGATTTTATTATGCCAATTGACTTAGATGTCCCCATGGTCCCCAGACCCCTGCCCCTGCTACACTGGCCTTTGAAGCATTCAGTTTATTCAGGAAAATTCTTTGCTTTTGGTTTAGTCCAATTGTGCTGACCTCCCCTGTACTGTGTGCTGTCTTTCCCTTCACCTAAAGTAGTTCTTATCTACTATCTAATTAGTGAATAGCCCTCTCCCACCCTCCCTCCCTCCCCTTCTTGTAACCACAAAAGAATGTTTTCTTCTCAGTTTAAACTATTTCTCAAGTTCTTATAATAGTGGTCTTATACAATATTTGTCCTTTTGCAACTGACTGATTTCACTCAGCATAATGCCTTCCAGTTTCCTCCATGTTATGAAATGTTTCACAGATTCCTCACTGTTCTTTATCAATGCGTAGTATTGATAAATGTCATAGCTAAAAACTTTTTCCTAGTCTGTAGGTAGTCTGTTTACTCTTTTGGTGAAGTCTTTGGATAAGCATAAGTGTTTAATTTTTAGGAGCTCCCAGTTATCTGGTTTTTCTTCTACACTCTTTATAATGTTTTCTATACTATTTACGCCATGTATTAGGGCTCCTAACGTTGTCCCTATTTTTTCTTCCATGATCTTTATCGTTTTAGATTTTGTATTTAGGTCTTCGATCCATTTTGAGTTAGTTTTTGTGCATGGAGTGAGGTATGGGTCTTGTTTCATTTTTTTGCAGATGGATATCCAGTTATGCCAGCACCATTTGTTAAAAAGATTGTCTTTTCCCCATTTAACTGTTTTGGGGCCTTTGTCAAGTATCAACTGCTCATATGTGGATGGATTTATGTCTGGATTCTCAGTTCTGTTCCATTGGTCCATGTATCTGTTGTTGTACCAGTACCAGGCTGTTTTGACTACTGTGGCGGTATAATATGTTCTAAAATCAAGTAAAGTAAGGCCTCCTACTTTGTTCTTCTTTTTCAGTAGTGCCTTATTTATCCGGGGCCTCTTTCCCTTCCATATGAAATTGGTGATTTGTTACTCCATCTCATTAAAGAATGTCGTTGGGATTTAGATCAGAATTGCATTAAATGTATAGATCGCTTTTGGTAGAACAGACATTTTTATAATGCTAAGTCTTCCTATCCATGAGCAAGGTATGTTCTTCCACTTATGTAAGTCTCTTTTGGTTTCTTGCAGAAGTGTACTGTTGTTTTCTTTGTATAAGACTTTTACATCTCTGGTAAGATTTATTCCCAAGTATTTTATCTTCTTGGGGGCTACTGTAAATGGCATTGATTTGGTGATTTCCTCTTCGATGTTCTTTTTGTTGGTGTAGAGGAATCCAACTGATTTTTGTATGTTTATCTTGTATCCCGATACTCTGCTGAACTCTTCTAGTAGTTTCAATAGTTTTCTGGAGGATTCCTTAGGGTTTTCTGTGTATAAGATCATGTCATCTGCAAATAGAGATACTTTGACTTCTTCCTTGCCAATCTGGATGCCCTTTATTTCTTTATCTAGCCTAATTGCTCTGGCTAGGACTTCCACCACAATGTTGAATAAGAGTGATGATAAAGCGCATCCTTGTCTGGTTCCCGACCTCATTGGGAATGTGTTCAGGCTCTCTCCATTTAGGGTGATGTTGGCTGTTGGCTTTGTATAAATGCCCTTTATTATGTTGAGAAATTTTCCTTCTATTCCTATTTTGCTGAGAGTTTTTATCATGAATGAGTGTTGAACTTTGTCAAATGCCTTTTCTGCATCAATTGATAAAATCATGTGATTCTTGCCTTTTGTTTTATTTATGTGGTGGATTACATTAATTGTTTTTCTAATGTTGAACCATCCCTGCATACCTGGTATGAATCCCACTTGGTCATGGTGAATTATTTTTTTGATATGTTGTTGAATTCTATTAGCTAGAATTTTGTTGAGGATTTTTGCATCTACATTCATGAGGGATATAGGTCCATAATGTTCTTTTCTTGCGGTGTCTTTACCTGGTTTTGGTAACAGGGATATGGTGGCTTCATAGAATGAGTTTGGTAGTATTCTGTCCTTTTCTATGCTCTGAAATATCTTTAGTAGTAGTGGTGTTAACTCTTCTCTGAAAGTTTGGCAGAACTCTGCAGTGAAGCTGTCCGGGCCAGGGCTTTTTTTTTGTTGGGAGTGTTTTGATTATCTCTTCAATCTCTTCTTTTGTTATGGGTCTCTTTAGTTGTTCTACCTCTGTTTGTGTTAGTTTAAGTAGGTAGTGTGTTTCTAGGAATTCATCCATTTCTTCTAGGTTTTCAAATTTGTTTGAGTATAGTTTTTCGTAGTAATCTGACATGATTCTTTTAATTTCATTTGGGTCTGTTGTAATATCGCCCATCTCATTTCTTATTCGGGTTATTTGCTTCCTCTCCTGTTTTTCTTTTGTCACTTTGGCCAATGGTTTATCAATTTTGTTGATTTTTTAAAAAAACAGCTTTTGGTCTTGTTAATTCTTTCAATTGTTTTTCTGTTTTCTATTTCATTTAGTTCAGCTCTAATTTTTATAATTTGTTTTCTTCTGGTGCCTGTGGGTTTCTTTTGTTGCTCTCTTTCTATTTGTTCAAGTTGTAGGGATAGTTCTTTGGTTTTGGCCCTTTCTTCTTTTTGCATGTGTGCATTTATTGATATAAATTGGCCTCTGAGCACCGCTTTTGCTGTGTCCCAAAGGTTCTGATAGGAAGTGTTTTCATTCTCATTGGATTCTCTGAATTTCTTTATTCCATCCTTAATGTCTTCTATAATCCAGTCTTTTTTGAGCAGGGTACTGTTCAGTTTCCAAGTGTTTGATTTCTTTTCCCTGCTTTTCCTGTTATTGATTTCCACGTTTATGGCCTTATGGTCAGAGAAGATGCTTTGTAATATTTCGATGTTTTGGATTCTGCTAAATGTTTCTTTATGACTTAATATGTGGCCTATTCTAGAGAATGTTCCATGTGCACTAGAAAAGAAAGTATAGTTGGTTGCTGTTGGGTGGAGTGTTCTGTATATGTCTATGAGGTCAAGTTGGTTGATTGTGGCATTTAGATCTTCCGTGTCTTTATTGAGCTTCTTTCTCGATGTCATCTCCTTCACCGAAAGTGGTGTGTTGAAGTCTCCTACTATTATTGTTTAGCTGCCTATCTCACTTTTCAATGCTTATAGAGTTTGTTTTATGAATCTTCTAGCCCTGTCATTGGGTGCGTAAATATTTAATACAGTTATATCTTCTTGGTGTATTGTCCCTTTAATCATTATATAGTGTCTTTCCTTATCCTTTCTGATGGATTTAACTTTAAAGTCTATTTTGTCGGAAATTAATATTACCACTCCTGCTCTTTTTTCATTGTTGTTTGCTTGATATATTTTTTTTCCATCCTTTGAGTTTTAGTTTGTTTGTGTCCCTAAGTCTAATGTGTGTCTGTTATAGGCCGCATATAGACGGATCTTGTTTGTTAACCCCTTCTGCCACTCTCTGTCTCTTTATTGCTGCATTTAGTCCATTTACATTCAGGGTAATTATAGATAGGTACGAATTTCATGCTATCATTTTGATGCCTTTTTTGTGTGTGTTCACAGCTTCTTTTTCCCACTTGATTTTATGTGCTGAGTAGATTTTCTTTATATGTTGTCCTTTCCTCATATTTGTTGTTGTTGGTTTTGTTTCTGCTGAGTCTGTATTTTTCCGTTGTATTTTATTTTGATGAGTAGGATAGTTTGTCTCCTTATTATTTACCCTTATTTTTCTAAATTTATAACTAACTTTTATTTCTTTGTATCACTGTATCTTCCTCTCCATATGGAAGGTGTATGATTACATTTCTTAGTCCCTCTTTATTATTTTAATGTTGTCTTCTTTTATATAATAACATCGCCATTACCCTGTGTTGGGCTTTTTTTTTTTTATTTTTAATCTTGCTTTGTTTGTTTGTTTTTGGATTTCTCCGTCTGGGTTGACTTCTGGTTCCTCTGCCCAGTGTTCTAGTCTTGGGTGGATACCTGATATTATTGATTTTCAAACCAAAGAACTCCCTTTAGTATTTCTTGCAGTTTTGGTTTGTTTTTTATGAATTCCCTCAACTTGAGTTTATCTGGAAATTTCTTAATTTCATCTTCGTATTTAAGAGACAGTTTTGATGGATATATGATTCCCGGCAGGCAATTTTTTCCTTCAATTTTTTAAATATGTCATCCCATTGCCTTCTTGCCTGCATGGTTTCTGCCGAGTAATCCGAGCTTATTATTATTGGCTCTCCCTTGTAGGTGACTTTTCTTTTATCCCTCGCTGCTCTTATAATTGTCTCTTTATCTTTGGTTTTGGCAAGCTTGATTATAATATGTCTTGGTGACTTTCTTTTAAGATCTACCTTATGTGGAGTTTGATGAGCATGTTGGATAGATATCTTCTCATCTTTCACAATATCAGGGAAGTTTTCTGCCAACAAATCCTCAACAATTTTCTCTGTATTTTCTGTTATCCCTCCCTGTTCTGGTACTCCAATCACTCGTAGGTTATTTCTCTTGATAGAGTCCCACGTGATTCTTAAGGTTTCTTCACTGTTTTCAATTCTTTTATCTGATTTTTCTTCAAATATATTAGTGCCAAGTGATTTATCTTCGAGTTCAGAAATTCTAGCTTCTACTTGCTCAATTCTGCTCCTCTGACTTTCTATTGAGTTATCTAATTCTGTAATTTTATTGTTAATCTTCTGAATTTCTGATTGCTGTCTGCCTGTGGATTTTTCCAGCTTATTAAACTTTTCATTATGTTCCTGAATAATCTTTCTGACTTCTTCAGTTGCTTTATCTGTGTGTTCCTTGGCTTGTTCTGCATATTCCCTCATTTCCTTCCTGATGTCTTGAAGGGTTCTGTATATTAAACTTTTGTATTCTGCATCTGGTAATTCCAGGAATGCACTTTCATCTAAAAGATCCCTGGATTCTTTGTTTTGAGAGCCTGTTGAGGTGATCATGGCCTCTTTCTTTATGTGACTTGATATTGACTGTTGCCTCTGAGCCATCTAGAAGTTATTGTATTAGTTTATGCTTGCTTACTGTATCGTAGCTGCTTGCTTTGTTTTGTTTTGGTATACCCCTATGGGTTGCTTGAGTGAGCTAGCTTGGTCATTTTTGCCTTTGGAGCTCTGGTGTCCTGTCCCCAGCTGGCTAGAGCTGTTATCAGGTTTATCAGTCTAGGAGTCCATTCAGTTTTCTTTTATGAATTCAGCTCAGGTTTCCAAGTAGCTGATATCAAGTGTGTGGTACAGGCTCTGTCCTGCGGTCTTAGAGGGGCGTGGGTGATTGGCGTATAACCCGTATCTGATTGCAGCAGGGGGTCACACTCTGAACAAGGCAGGGGGCTGAGAACCGACCCCCAAGTGTCTCTGAGGAAAACGCTTCTCTGTTCCCCAGAGCGTGCCAGTGCGTGGGCTCTGCAGAGGGACCATGGGCACCCAAAGATTTTGTTGTAGGGACTGGGAGGTACCATTTATCCCTGGGCCCCTGTGATGGGTGGCTGGGTGACTGAAGTGGAGCCACCAGTCCTTAGGTCCCTGTTGTGGGTAGGTGAGGACCTTGTTTAATAGGCAAAACAATGTCAAACGTCAAACACCCACCTCTCCACCGCACCGCTGAAATGGTTGGAGTTTGCCAACAAGGGCCTATTCTCCCAAAATAGGCCCACACAGGTCCATGCAGAAGGGAAAGGTGCTCAAGGTCCACGGACGGTTTATGCCTGGACAGGAGCCGCTTCTGTCCTGAGCTCCCCCGGTTAATGGAGCTAGCAAATTATCTTTTCCCCCCAGTTGGAAAGCTTTTCCTTCCCCAAGCCCTGGAGGATGGCTTTAGGTGCTCGCCAGGGTCTATCTCGGGCCCAGGGATTCAGCCGCTGAAGCTGGCTCAGGGGTGAGGGGGCGCGTTAAAATATATGCAAGTACTTAGCTTTTGCCGAGAGCAGGCCATTCTCCTCAGGTTCCGGAGGTATGAGTGGGCTGTGTGGCTGGCTGCTTCTCCCTGAGGAAACTGTGGCCAAACGCTAGGACCAGCCGGCCACCGCCACCACCGCTGCTCCAGGAATGGTGCCTGAGGGCTCCCCAAGATTCAGGTCCGGCAACTCCTCTCTGCCTCTGAACGGTCTCTTCCTTCCCCTGCCCCTCAGTTCGTTGTCTAAGCTTGCCTTTGATGCTCAGGACTCCCAGCTTGTTACAAATATACTCATTTCACTTGTTTTTTCAGGTCTTTGTTGTAAAGAGGGCTCAAGGGAAGCGTCTGTCTAGTCTACCATCTTGGCTCCGCCTCTCTCTATTTTCTATACACATACACTCTTCTTGCATTCATAGAAAAGAGACTGTTTTACGACTCTTGGCATGCGCTTGCATTTTCCAGCAGAGTGCTTTGCACAAAGTGGGCACACACTAAATGTTTGTTGTTTTGATAAGTAGCTCTTACGTTGCCTATTTCTTTTCTCTTTTTTGTGTGTCAAGAATTTGCAAGCCATTTTTAGGGAACTTTGGTTAGTTTTCAAAATTCAGGTAGAAATATCAGAAAAATAGACCCTTCAAGAATATTTTCACTTGTTCTTTCAATTCATGCCTTAGAATCAACCTTCAGCCCTTGACCTTTGAAAGAACTCTGTCTATGAGGAATCAAAGCCCTGGCAGTCTTTCTCTGTGGAATGTAGGAATTATTTCTTTTACAATTCCTTTCCCCTAAACCTTAATCCTAATAATAATGAAAATGATTTATCAGATTAAGTCACAGTTAATACTATCTGAACAACTTGATGCTATCATTTGAATTTCATATTTAATTATTTTGGTATTTAATTACAAAACAGTTAATTACTTCATTGTAATTATGTGTCTTTAAAGTAGAAAGAGGCTGAAAATCCCTGGTAATGGGGTACCAGGAGGCAGAGTTATTCTCTAGTTATCTCCAGCACATATCAGCCCTGCTTCTTAATTGTCCTGGTGTTGCTTCTTTGATGTCCTTTGCAGTTTCTCACTTTTGGTTTGTTCTTGGCCCTTCCTTAAACTCCTAGAGCCCACAGCCCATGCCACACTCTGCTGCTTCTGTTGATTTCTACAACAAGGTCCTCCAAAGCCTTTTCGTTTGAAAATACGGCTTTAAACAGCATCACCTCCACCTTCTCAGAGCCAAGAGCTTGTGTGTGCTACTTTAAGTCAGGGATTACAGGCTTAAAAATTTAGAATGTCTACCTGCTGGTGTTAGAATGGTGCTGGAACCACGCAGTCAGGAACAGATGCTGGCCATAACTCTGCCATGAGGTGCTAGTTTTGCCAGGCTTTACTCCTTTAGATTGAAGGGTCCTAGGGAAGGTGCCCCCGGGCAGCACAAACAGTTAAGCACTCAACTATTTGATGAAACGTTGGTGGTTCAAACCCACACAGAGGTGACTTGGAAGATAGGCCTGGTAACCTGCTTCTGAAAGGTCACAGCCTTGAAAACCCTATGGAGCAGTTCTACTCTGCAACACATGGGATAGTCATGAGTCAGAATCAACTCGACGGCAACTAACAAACAACAGGCAAGATGCCAGAGTGCCTGGGTTGTGCACACAGTTAACACGCTCAGCTGCTAACCAAAAGTTTGGAGGTTTGAGTCCACCCAGAGGTACCTCAGAAGAAAGGCCTAGTGATATACTTTTAAAACATCAACCAGTGAAAACCCTATAGAGCAGAGTTCTACTCTGCCACAAATGGTGTCTCCATGAATGGGAGTCAACTGAATGGTAACTAGGGAAGATTGGTATGGTGGGATTTCCCAGGGGCTCAGGGAACTGGCTCTTTGCCCATTGGTATAAAAGTATTTCTACCTCACCCCTGCACATAGGCCAGGCAGGTTAAGAAGATAGGTGACAAAGGCCAAGAACACCTGTGTGGTGGAACTGTAAGGAAGTGGATAGTCACGCTCCATGTCAAGGAAGCAGCCTGGTGAATGTCACAGCTGACAACTTTTTCAAGAGAGGACAAAAATCCAGATTTCTTTTACATAAAAGCTTTGGATTTTAAAATGTTGGAAGCCAGCTTAGATTTGTTTTCAAACACCTGTGGGTCAACCAAAATCTATCTGGAGGATAGAGCTGAACCATGAGAGGCCATTTGTGGTACACTCCCAACCCCACTTTAAGTCATTGTCTCTCTATCCAACATATAGATTCTGTCTTCCCTGTTCAAAAGTGAGGGTGGACTTCCAGCTTCTGCTGAGAATGTAGACAACTGGAAAACCATCACTCCAACCCTTACAACAAGATAAAACTTAACATCCTGCAAATTCACAACTTTTTTCTCGGATTCATAAGAGAGCTGAGGCCAGAGGGTAAACAACTAACCCAAAATCTAAAGAAAGACAGGCACTTCCAATGAAAGATGGGATGTGAGTCCTTGCTTAGCTAGAACAGTTGTCATCAGATGCCATACTGCCAGTAAAACTGAAACCAAACCAAACCCATTGCCATTGAGTCATCCAACTCATAGACAGTGAGAAGAATTCACCAAAAGATTTTAATGACTTGCTAAAGGCTAAGTATGGATAATATGGGAACAAGGAACCCCCTGGTGAATAATGAATTTGCAATTGTTTGCAGGCTCTTCTCAATTATCCTCACCAGCCATTCACAAGAAAGACAAGAAGCAGAACAAGAACCCAGAGAAAGCGTCCCTCATAGTGCCGGTAGTGGGGAGGAAAGCAACAGTCAGTGCAGGAACGGCAAGAAGTCCTTTTTCTCTATTGAACAACAGTGTTAAGCCTCTGGGGTGAAGGACAGCAAACTCTACTGCCTTTAGGACACTGGTGAAGATCCATTGCAGTTGGAGAATGAGAACAGAAAAAGTCTTTACCCTGAGGAAAGAGCAGTAATACATCGAGGCCCCAGGCTCCAAAAGGTCACCTGCACTGGGGTCGGTGCAGAATCACTAAGAAGGCCTCATTCATGAGACTCAATCCACAGACCAAGGCTGAATCAGAACAGAAAATGCCCCTTCCCCACCTACCTTCTATGACTAGGCCAACAGGTATCAAGTAACACATAAGAGCATCTATTGCTAGAAGAGGGCAAGAGGATGGAGAGAAGGGCAGGTGCAAAGGAAATACCTAAATCTGTGGGTGGAGCAGATTTTGAGAAAAACTTTCTGGTTGACCCAGTCCCCATCCTAAGCACAGGACATTGTTAGAGGAATTGGAAGCCTGTTATGGTTTGACAGTAACAACAAAAACCAAACCAAGCTCAACTACTGGCTAGACTGACTCAATCTCCCATACTCAAGGCCTAGCAGAAGAAAAGGTATGCCCATTTCCAGGCACAAAACTATTAACTTCTGTCTCTAGTACACTACTCAAGATGTCCAGCTTTAAACAAAAAAATTACAAGGGATACAATGAAGTAACAATAAAAAAAAAAAAAAAAACACAGTTAAGAAGCAAAGCAATCAATAGAACCAGACTGGAATAAGACACAGATGTTAGAACTATGAGACAGGGAATTTAAAGCAACTATAATTAACAAAAGGAGCCCTGGTGTCACAGTAAGGAGCCCTGGCAGCGCAGTGGTTAGAGTGCTTGACTGCTAATTGAAAAGTCCACAGCTGGAAACCACCAGCGGCTCCATGGGAGAAAGATGTGGCAATTTGCTTCCATAAAGATTTACAGCCTTGGAAACCCTATGGGGTCACTATGAGTTGGAATCGACCTGATAGCAGTGGGTTTGGGTGGTGGCACAGTGGTTAAGCACTCACTGCTAACTGAAAGGTCAGCAGTTCAAACCCACCAGCCGTTCCACGGGAGAAAGATGTGGCAGTCTGCTTTTGTAAATATTTACAGCCTTCGAAATCCTATGGCTCAGTTCTACTCTGTTCTATAGGGTTGCTATGAGTCGGAATCAACTCGACGGCAATGAGTTTGGGTTTTTTTGTTGTTGTTGTTGTTTTATAATATATTGAAAGCTTTAGTGGAAATGAAGGTTTCTATGTGGCACAATTGGTTTGCACTTGACTGCTAACCTAAAGGTTGGGGGTTTGAACCCACGCAATGGTTCTGCAGAAGAAAAGGCCTGCTTCCATTAAGATTACAGCCAAGAAAACCCCATAGTGCCATTCTACTCTGTAACATAAGGGGTTGTCATGAGTCAGAATTGACTCAACAGCAACCAACAACAAATGGAAAAGCAAAAGTAGTAGGAATGTATTATGTGATTATTAAAAAAAAAAAAAAAACCTGCTGCTGTTGAGTCAATGCTGCCTATAGCAACTCTATAGGACAGAGCAGAACTGTCCCTGCGGGGTTTCCAAGGACAGCTGGTGATTTAAACTGCTGACCGTTTGGTTAGCAGCCAGGGTCTTAACCACTGCACCACCAGGGCTCCTGTTTGAAGGTAGGCTCTAGTCAATTAGATATGTATAGTGTAAATCCTAGGCATCTCCTTAAAAAAATTTAAAAAGAGGTATAAACAATAAGCCAATAGTGGAGATAAAAAGGAATCATAAAAATATTCAGTCCAATAGAATGCAGAAAAAGAGGAAAAAAGAATCAAAGAACAAATGGAACAATGGAAAACAGCTAGTGAAATGGTAAATTGTAATACCATCATATCAAAAAATACATTACATGCAAATAGTCTAAACACACCAATTAAAAGACAAAGATTGTTGGACTGTATTTTAAAAAAAGCAAGACCAGACTATACACTGTCTATAAGAAACACATTTGTTTTAAAAATAAAGGGATGATAAAGATACCCCAAAAAAACACTATTCAAAAAAAAGTAGAAAAGCTATGCTAGTAACAGATGATGTAGATTTCAGAACAAAGACTATTACTAGGGATAAAAAGGGGACATTACATAATAATAAAAGGAAACAACCATCCTAGAAGACATGATAATCCTAAAAATGTGTATGTGCCTAACCACAATGATAAGATAAGCAGACAGAAAATCAGTAGTCTGTAGAAGACCAGAACAACACTATCAACCAAACATTTAAAAAAAAAAAAAACCTAAGGGAATACGACAAACAACTTCATACATATGAATTTGACAACTTAGATTAAATGATCATATTCTTTGAAAGACACAAACTGCCAAAGACCACCAAAAACAGACAAACAAACAAACAAAAACCAGGCCCAGATGGCTTCACTACGAATTATACCAAACATTTAAGAAAGTGATAATACTAATTCTACACATACTCTCCCACAATATAGAAACTAGACAAAGAAATTACAAGGAATAGAGGGGAATTTCCTCAACCCTTAGAGGGCATCTACAAAAGTCTAGCATCAGACTTAATGGTGAAAGACTGAATGCTTTCCCCTAAGATCAGCGAGACTGTCCACTGTCATCACGTCCATCTAACACTGTACCGCAGGTCCTGGTAAATGCAATAAGGCAAGAGGGATAAAGCACACAGATTGGAAAGGATCAGATAAGGCTATTTCTCTTCACAAATTAAATAATTAATATATTAAATATATTTATCAGTTAGCACTGAAAAATATGAAATATTTAGGTTTCAGTATTTAAAAAACGTGTGAAATATGTATGCTAAAAACTACAAAATACTAATGAAAGAAATCAAAGGCCTAAATAAAAGGAGACTTGCATCCCACTCATGGATTGAAAGACTTAATATTAAGATGTCAGTTAGAACCAACACACTTGCAATCAAAATCCTGGAAGGATTTTTTATAGAAATAAAAAAGCTGACCTTAAATTCATATAAAAAGACAAAGGAACTAGACTAATACCCCAAAGAGCTTTGAAAAAGAAGAACAAAGTTGGAGGACTCACACTGTATGATTTTCAGACTTACTATTGGGTTTTTATTTTTGTTGTTAGGTGCCATAGAGCTGGTTCCAACTCATAGCGACCCTATGTAAAACAGAACAAAACACCGCCCAGTCCTGCACTACCTCACAATTATTGCTGTATTTGAGCCCATTGTTGCAGACATTGTGTCAATCCATCTCATTGAGGGTGTTCCTCTTTTTTGATGACCCTCTACAGAGTATGATGTCCTTCTCCAGGGATTAGTCCCTTCTGATAACATATCCAAAGTACTTAAGACGAAGTGTTGCCATTCTAGCTTCTAAGGAGCGTTCTGGCTATCCTTCTTCCAAGACAGATTTGTTTGTTTTTCTGGCAGTCCGTGGTATACTCAATATTCTTTACCAACACCATAATTCAAAGGCTTCAGTTCTTCTTCAGTCTTCCTTATTCTTTGATCAGCTTTCTCATGCATATGAGGCAATTGAAAATACTGTGGCTTGGGTCAGGCACACCTTAGCTTTCAAAGTGACATCTTTGCTTTTTAACACTTTAAAGAGGTCTTGCTGCAGATTTGCCCAATGCAAGATATCACCTGATTTCTTGACTGCTGCTTCTAGACTTACTATACAGCTACAGTAATCAATACAATATGGTATTGGAGAAAGGATAGACATATAGATCAAGGAAACACAACAGAGCCCAGAAATAGACCCACACATACATGGTCAATTGATTTGCAACAGAATTGGAAAGACAATTCAGTGGAGAAAGGATAGTCTTTTCAATGAATGGTATAGAAACAACTGGATATTCACATACAAAAAAAACCCTGTACCCTAGAAATGTTAACCCGAAATGAATCATAGACCTATACGTAGAATCTAAAACTATAAAACTTCTAGGAGAAATCACAGGAGAAAATCTTTGTGACCTTGGGTTAGGCAAATATTTCTTAGATATGAAACCAAAAGCATCAGCCATAAAAGATAAAAATGGATAAATTGCTCTTATTTCAAATTAAGAAATTTGGCTCCTCCAAAGACACTGTTAAAAGAATGAAAAGACAAGCCACAGAGTTGGAGAAAATATTTGCAAATCACTTTTCCCATAAAAGACTTGTATCCAGAATCTATAAAGAACTTTCAAAATAGATTAATATAATAATGCAAATGACTCAATCAAAAAATGGGTAAAATGTTTGAACAGGCACTTCGCCAAAAAATGATATACAGACGGCAAACAAGCACATGAAAAAAAAAAAAAAGATTCAGTATCACTAGTCATTAGGGAAATGCTAGTGCTAATGAACTGCAGAGCAACTGAAACTCATAGACATTACCAGTGGAAAAGCAAAAGCTACAATCACTTGGGAAAAAAATTTTGAGAATGGCTTAGTAAGTCAAACATACATTTAACCAAACAACCCAGCAAGTCCACTACTAGGAATTTACCAAGTGCAATGAAACCCATGTTCACATAAAAGCCTGTCGGTGGCTGTTAATAATGATTTTATTCTTAATCGCCCAAATCTGGAAACAATCCAAATGTCCTGCAACTGGGAAATGGATAAGCAAACTATGGTACGTCTGTACAATGGGATACTAGATGGCTGAACTCTGGTTCTCCCCGGTCCTCTGCCAGGTGTGGGCTAGCAGGAAACCCCTGGAATATTCCCATCAGGTGGGAGATGGGTCCACTCCTTGTGGAGCAAGAACTTTGAACTGGACAGTGATTGTATTCCCGGACTAGGCTAACATTTTTATTGGGTTAGACTGGAGTGGAGTGGACTGAATTTAGTGTTCCTGCTGCCAAGTGGAATGAGAGCTCATTAAAGAAAGTACATGCAATTATTATTATTATTTAAGTGCAGTTGGCCTTTCCCAGGCCCCACTTTAATTTGGCCAGGAGCCCTGTCCTTGAGCGTGAACCGTGAGGAGAGCCAACCAGACTCCCGCGCTTGGACAAATGGGGTTGATGTTTCAGTGGCCAGAAGAATGAGGCCTCGGATGAACCACGGAGATGCTGTGCGATGGTCTAGTTGCAGAACCTGCCGAATCACGAGGCCCACCTGTGTGTACCTGGCCACAGAGCTAATGCGAATGAAAGAATGTCAGCCCTTCAAGTGCATTTCTAAAGTATGCTTTACTGCTTGTGTTTATTATGAACAGAATCCCAATATTTCAGTTTCCTGTTGTTCTGTAGGAGCCCTGGTGGTGCAGTGATTAAGAACTAGGCTGTTAACCAAAAGGCCAGCAGTTTGAATCTACCAGCTGCTCCTTGGAAACCCTGTGGGAGAGTTCTACTCTGTCCTATAGGGTAGCTATGAGTAGGAATCGACTTGACCGCAATGGGTTCTGTGCATTAAAATAAAACGTGTTAGCCATGTTCCACCCGGAATCACCTCTGGCACCCTCGTGGTCTGTGGAGCCCCTGCACCTCTGGGAAAGACCAAGTCACTGTAGGTGAGGCTCTCCCTCTGACCACATGCTCCTTTTTGTCTGAGTACTGGCTTTAAAGTGAGGGCACGTGTTGCCACATGGAGGCCACTCCAGACGCATGGCAACCACACTGCATGGAGGAGGCGTTGCTTCTTAAACTATCCTTTCCACAGAAAATATGACATATCTTCCTGTAGGTAATAAAGAATGAATGGTTCCTATGTGAAGGCTCTCTTCACAGAAACGCCTTCTCTCCCCTGCAGGAAGGGCAAGGAGTTCATTTTGAAAAAGAAAACTAACCGCAGTCTCCCCACCCCCAGTGCAAACATAAAGTCTATCTTCAAATTATAAGTATTTTAAAAATAAATTCGGTGGAATCTTGCTGGGATCCTCATACCAAGAGGCTGAATTTTGAAGTCGGTGCATATTACTCTTTGTTAAAAAATAGAATATGCCCAGAGGGCTGGGTTCAACTTCTTAGTCGCCCTTTCTCCTTCCTTCCTCGTGCCCCCCGCTCCACACACACATGCACGCTCACACTCACACGTTCTTCCCCCTCCACACACACACAGGCTCCCGAGCCCCCTCCAGACCCTACAGTCACTGAGGGCCCATTTCTGTGCCCTCGAGCCCCAGGGAACTTGCAGCTTTCCGTGCAAATTGCCTCCAGAACAAAGCAAGCTGGCCTGTGAGAGGATTTTGCCAGGTCTGCTGGAGCAGCGCTGCTTAGAACCAAGCAAGACTGTAGACAAAACTTATTTTTAAAAATTCTTTTTGCTCTTTGAGTCACAGCAGACGAAAAGCAGAACTGAGGCACACAGAGGGGCTCCCTGTCAGGTGGGGAATTTAAGTGCAGCTTGGCTATAGGAAAGGGGACAGGGAAATGACTTTAAGAAACATACCTTGGTCATGCAGAATTTTATTTTATTTTTTTTAAGTTTGAAGCAAGCCTGCCTTGTGTTCGAATGCCAGGACCCTTCTGTCTTCTGCAGAGGGGAAGAAAGCTGTGTGGGTGCGCTAAAGCAGCCTAGAGGCACAGGGAAGTCTGGCCCTGCCAGATGAGGTAGGACCACACATGCCCAAGTCCACAGGGAAGTGTCAAGTGCACATCCTCTACAGCTCTCTGCAAATTCCCAGCACTTACTCCCCACCCCCAGCCCCCTCTGCTGCCAGGATTCAGGGGGCTCCCCCTCTACCCTCAGGACCCAGATGCAAAATATCAGGCCCTTCACTGATTTCCGCAAAACAATCTAGCCTTACCAGGGCACAACTGTTCCCCTACACAATGTTCTCAATTTACACCCCACCCCCAAACAGGGCAAATGGCAAAGAGCTGTTTTGCAAAAAGGTCCCAGTCGCTTGTTTCATTAACCCAAACCCGTTGCTGTTGAGTAGATTCCAACTCATAGCAACCCTATAGGACAGGGTAGAACTGCCCCATAGGGTTGCCAATGAGTGCCTGGTGGATTTGAACTGCTGACCTTTTGGTTAGCAGTTGTAGCTCTTAACCACTGCACCACCAGGTTTCCTTGTTTCAATAAGGGAGTTTTAATTCATTCCAGCACTCCAACAGACATACCGATTTTTCACATAAATAAAAATTCTTACAAGAGAATGCCCTAGTTATATGTGAGAATTATAGATTTCTTATTTAAAAAATCAGCTATTTATTTAAGTAACTAAAAACCAAACCAAACCCTAAGTAACTAAAAAAACCAAACCCACTGCTGTCGAGTTGATTCTGATTCATAGCAACCCCATAGGACAGAGTAGAACTGCCCCATAGGGTTTCCAAGGAGCAGCTGGTAGATTAGAACTGCTGACCTTTTAGTTAGCAGCCTGAGCTCTTAACCACTATGCCACCAGGGTTTCCCTAAGTAACTAAAGCAGCTCCAAAAACATTCTTAATCAAAGTTTCCCGCACTATGAGTCGCTCTGGTGAAGTCCAGGGTTAAAATGCCTTCTGGCTGATGGCAAAACATAGTAAAAATTAAAAGCAAACAACAGATATTCCAGTGGAAACTCACCTGACTGAGAGAGTAAAAGACGAAGTTACAAAGAATCAAAGTGGCTAACTTTGGTAATTCCCCTTCATCTTTTGCTGAAAACAGTAGAGGGGGCTGGAGCCGCCATGGGAAGAAGGCCTTCCCTGTACTACCAGCCCTTATCGTGGGCCAGTTGTGGTGTTAAGCACCTTTTAAAAACTTTAGTTTATTTTTTTATCAAAATAACACATACACATGTTTTTAAAAGTCAAATGCTACTATAAGGCTAGTAAGAAAAAATAGCTTTCCTTTTCCCCATGGCCCCCACCCCACATCGCAACTCTTTAGCAAATAGTTTTATGTTTACCTCCTTTTTCTGAGTAAAATACTATTACTTCCCCCCACCCCCACCACCACTTCAGACATTCTCCTGCCTTCCTGCTATGGGTGTTGAAGTGTTATCTCATATAACTTCGCCTCATCCACTTCCCCTCTTACATCCCTGCCATAATTGTATCATGATTTTTTGTTAAATCAATACTCAATGAATATATTATTTTTTTATTAAATAACCATTGGTCAAGCTGATTCAGGGCAGTATTGCATTTCCTTTAGTATATAGCTTTTTGTTTTTCCGGGAGTTAATAATTGCCTTATTTCCCATTTCATGTACCCGTCAGAAACTCTCCAGAAGAGCTATAAACCTCCCCTTAACAGCAGTCCCGTCTGCATTTTGGAGCTGTCCCTCCTCAAGCTGCCAGTTCTGCTCCAGCCTGGCCTGGTGGCTCCTAGGCTTGCTGCTCAGTGATCATCATGGGTTTCGCTCACCAAACCTTGAATTCCTTTTGTCTCTCTTCTGTGCTGAATCCATCTTCCAGATTCTATGGCATCTTCTTTGTTAATTACCTTATTTTGGTGTTTCTCAACTAGCTTCCAATGTTGCCAAGTGAAAACCGCAGCTTTTGCTCAGTGTGGCTTCTTACAGCCAATAAACAAGAGGCCAAAGTAATCAGGAAGATGCCTTTATTTTGTCGTGCAAGGAAAGGAGCAATCGGGGCTGTTGCCTCCAAGACTGCTAGTAGGCAGCTTGGGGAGGTAGGCTTTTACAGAGAGCAGACAAGGAAATGTAAATTAATCATGAATATTCAGGATTGACCTTCACGCAGGCACTCAGGGCATTTCTCTATGCATTTTCTCTAGACAAGGGTTTGATTCTCTGGTGGGGTGTTTATATGTATTTTGTACTTAAGGAGCTAATAGGTCACTTGAAGTGTTGAGATAGCATAGAAAGCCTGCTAAGACCAGTTGGGGCCCACTATGGCTGTTTTGTGGTCATCTTGTCCAGGACAGTTTTTAGCCCATTTTATAGCTATCTTGTCAAAGACTGTTTTAGAAGAATGTATAGCCTATTCTGTTAGGTGTAGGACGATAAGCCAGAGCAGGTGTCTCTCAGAAGTGTTTCGCTCTGAGACTGCCTGCCTCACCAAGATCACCCTCGGTTGCTGGGCTGGGTATAGAATTCTAGGCTGTAATAATTTTCCTTCAGTATTTTGAAGGACTTGTTACCTTGTCTTCCGGCTTCCAATGTTCTTGAGATGATAAATGCCACTCTAACCTCTGACCCTTTTTGTGTGACCCTTGACCTGTTATTCCTGCCCCAACCCTCCCAGGGGGTTTTAGGATCTGCTCTTTAGCCCTGGGATATTTAAATTTCCTAATAATGTGCTTTAGGTGAAACTGTTCTCTAACTGGAGTCCTTTGGTGGTGCTACACTTGGTTACTAGCCAAAAGGTTGGTGATTTGAGTCCACCCAGAGTGCCTCTGCCAGAAATTCAGGCTGGTTTCAGAAGAGAATGTGGAACCAGGGATATCATTGCTGATGTCAGATCAATCCTGGCTGAAAGCAGAGAATACCAGAAAGATGTTTACCTCTGTTTTATTGACTGTGCAAAGGCATTTGACTGTGTGGATCATAGCAAATTATGGATAACATTGTGAAGAATGGGAATTCCAGAACACTTAATCGTGCTCATTAGAAACCTTTGCATAGATCAAGGGGCACTTGTCTGGACAGAACAAGGGGATACTGCATGGTTTAAAGTCAGGAAAGGTGTGGGTCAGGGTTGTATAATTTCACCATACCTATCCGATCTGTATGCTGAGCAAATAATCCAAGAAGCTGGACTTTATGAAGAAGAACAGGACATCAGGTTTGGAGAAAGACTGCTTAACAACCTGTGTTATGCAGATGATACAACCTTGCTTCCTGAAAGTGAAAAGGACTTGAAGCACTTACTGCTGAAGATCAAAGATCACAACCTTCACTATGGATTACACCTCAAATTAAGAAAACAAAAATCCTCACAACTGGACCAATAAGCAACATCATGATAAATGGAGAAAAGATTGAAGTTGTCAAGGATTTTATTTTACTTGGATCCAACAGCCATGGAAGCAGCAGTCAAGAAATCAAAAGACGCACTGCATTGGGTAAATCTGCTGCAAAGGACCTCTTTAAAGTGTTGAAAAGCAAGGATGTCACCTTGAAGACTAAGGTGCACCTGACCCAAGCCATGGTATTTTCAATCGCATCACGTGCTTGTGAAGGCCGGGCAATGAATAAGAGAGACTGAAGAACTGACACCTTTGAATTTTGGTGTTGGCGAAAAATATTGAATATACCATGGACTGCCAAGAGAACAAACAAATCTGACTCAGAAGAAGTACAACCAGTATGCTCCTTAGAAGCAAGGATGGTGAGACTGTGTCTTACATACTTTGGGCATGTTGTCAGGAGGGATCAGTCCTGGAGAAGGACATCATGTTTGGTAAAGTAGAGGTTCAGCAGAAAAAAGGAAGACCCTCAACGAGATGGGCTGATACAGTGGCTGCAACAATGGGCTCAAGCATAAGAAGGATTGTGGGCATGGCACAGGACTGGGCACTGTTTTGTTCTGTGGAACATAGGGTTGCTATGAGTTGGAACCAACTCAACAGCACCTAACAACATCAGAGGTGCCTCAGAAGAAAGGCCTGGCAATCTACTTCCAAAAATCAGTCATTGAAAACCTTACAGAGCACAGTTCTACTCTGACACTCATGAGGTCACCATGAGTTAGGATCAACTAGACAGCAACTGGTTAACTGATTTCTCTAACTTATTGTGCTAGGCACTTTGTGGGCCCCTTCAGTCTGGAAAATCATATTCAGTAATTCTGGGATATTTTAAAGTATTTTTTCCTTCAGTAATGTCCTTTCCCCCGTTCTGTTTGTTCTCTCTGAACTATCTTTTATTTTATATTGGACCTCTTATATTCATCTTCTAGTGTTCTTATCTTTTTGTTTCTCTTTCCTTCTTTTTTTTTGCTTTTTTTTTAAATCATATTTTCTGAGAAGTTAATTTACTTCCACCCATTTTACGGAGCTTTATTTCTGTTTTGGTATTTTTAATTGTTACTATCTCTTTACTGCCCTCTGAATGTTCTTGCCATAATGGATGCAGCACCTCCTCCCCCCTCAAAGGTAGGACAAGTCTGTCTTGTTCTCTCACCTTGCGTTGCCTCTGTCTGTTCTGAGTTCCTTTTCTTCTCTTGTTTGTTTTGATACGTGCATTCCATGTTGAAGGTTTTTCTCATGATCCTTGCATGTTCATTTATACTAGGAAGGTAGCATCCATCATTACATGGGAACGGACTTGCCAATAAGGGCTTCGCTGAGGATGAGCAGGTAGGGGCCCAGCTGTTCTGTTGGTAGACTCCCCAAAATTCGGTGTTTTTCATCCTTTTTCAGGTTTCTGGCCTGGGGCACGTACCTGTGGCAACCAACGTTCTGGGAGCCTACTGCAGAAAGAGGACTGAAGTGGGGTGAGGCCTCATAGTTTACTCTCCTGTCTTTGTCCAGGGCTTCACCGCCACCCCAGCTGTGCCTGGCATCACCCTCCAAAGAGTAAAACTTCTGCTGGGGCGGGGTGGAGGTGTGTGAGGTTAGGATTTAACTGCTCTTCGGGCAGACTTGGATTCCCTGGGCGGTGCAAATGGTTAACGCACTTGGCTGCTAACCAAAAGGTTGGTGGTTCGAGTCTACCCAGAGGCACCTCGGAAGAAAGGCCTGGTGATCTGCTTGTGAAAAATCGGCCATTGAAAACCCAGCAGAGCATAGTTCTGCTCTGACACACACGGGGTCGCTGTGTGTCAGAATCAGCTCAATGGCACTGGTTTCTGGTTCAGACAGACTTATCAATGCTCCTTCTTCAGTCCCCCCACCTACTCCCACTTTCAGGGATACCTGGTCCTTCAATTTCAGAAATGCATGGGCTTGTTTCTTGCTGGCCAACCCCTCTGCAGGCTCTTAACAGCAGACAGAGTTGAGTACTCAGCAAGTTTCTACTCTTTCTCTTAGTCCTCATGGGTGTATGCCCTTCTTACTGTTTGAATGTGAGTCCTGGTAACTGGGAAAGCAGTTTCCCTGCATTAGCTCTTTGACCCATCCTCACAACCCTGTGAGGTAGGTACTAATATTATCCCCATTTTAGAGGGGAGGAAACTGATACTTTGAGTAGGGGATCTATGTTAGGGCAGACTGCTAGCGAGTGAGAGACCTGTGGTTTGAACCAGGCCATCTGACCCCAAAGCCCTTGCCCTGAACTACCATGTTAGGCAGCCTCATGGGGGGTGGGGCAAAGCAGAAAGTGGGGACAAGGTATGGGAGGAGAGTGGTCACAACCCTCCTCTGAATCTCTGCAACTGGCTTGAGTCTTCTGTTGAGTCTTAGGGTACAAAATTTGCTACCCAGAAGTTCTAGAGGATGGGGAGAGGTACCTTTGGGGGATGTCTGTGATTGACAGAACCAATGAACTTTGTGGTTATCCTGAGCACTTTACAAAGTGCCTGAGCTTAAATACAACGTGAAGAAGGCAGCTGTCATGAATTTAACCATGTCCACCAAAATTGTGTTAACTTGGCTAGGCCATGATTCCCGGTATTGTGGGGTGGTCCTCCATTTTGTGATCTGATGTAATTGATCTATGTGTTGTAAATCCTAATCTCTGCCTGTGGTTAATGAGGCAAGATGAGGTTAAATTAAAGAGGATTAGGGTGGGACACAACACTCTTACTGAGGTCACAGTAAGATACGCTATAAGGGGAGATTCCTTGGGGTGTGACCTGCATCACCTTTTATCTTACAAGAGATAAAAGGAGAGAGAAGTGAGCAGAGAGAGAGGGACCTACTACCACCAAAAAACGAAGAGCCAGGGGCAGAGCACATCCTTTGGGCCCAGGGTCCCTGTGCTGAGAACCTCGTAAACCCAGGGGAAGATTGATGCCAAGACACATGGAGATTTCCAAGTAAGGTCAGGCCCACAGATGTTGAAAGGAGACAAGGACCTTCCCCCAGAGAGAGAGAGAGAGAGAAAGCCTTCCCTTAGAGCTGGTGCCCTGAATTCAGACTTCTAGCCTCCCAAACCATGAAAGAATAATTTTCTGTTTGTTGAAGCCATCCACTTGTGGCATTTCTGTTATAGCAGCACTAGATAACTAAGGCAGAATTATTCTGACAGCAGAGGTTCTCACACTTACTGCACATTGTAATTACCTGGGGAGCGTTTAAAAATCCAGACGCCCAGGGCCCTCCCACCCCAGACCAATGAAATCAGAGTCCTTGGGGTTGGGACCCAGGAATCTGTATTTTTTTTTAACTCCCTGGGTAAGTTTAGAAACAGTGCTGTACACCAGAGCTTCACACACTGTGCTGTACACCTCAGTCACCTGGGGATCTAGTTAAAGTGCAGAGCCCGATTCACTAGGTCAGTCTAGCTCCTGAGTCCCTGGGTAGTGCAAACAGTTAACTCACTCAGCTGCTAAACAAAAAGTTGGAGGTGCCTTGGAAGAAGGTCCTGGTGATCTATATCTGAAAAATCAGCCACTGAGAATCCTATGGAGCACAGCTCTACTCTGACAGACGTGGAGTCACCATGAGTCGCAACTGACTTGGCGCAATTGGTTTGGTTTGCATTCCGCTCCCAGGTGATGCTGCTGGTCCAGGGAGCACACTGTGTGTAGAGAGGCTGTAGGTGATGCTGAGCACGTGCAACTGTAGGAAGCTCCTTCCTGGGAGGCAGCATCCAAGGTTGCCATTTAGGTATGAATTTCAAGTTAATGGCCAACTTCTTTTTTCATAATTACTGAATTCTGAAAAGCGTAGACATTACTGAAGATTACCTAGGGGAGGCTGGCGAGGGGCACTTACTCCTCAGCGTCCGGGCTGTAACCTTAGCTAACAACCAGCGGACTAGCCCATGGGCCACCGCTCCTCTCTGTGGCCCTTCAGCTCTTCCAGCCTCCCTCTCCTGCGGACTCCTCACTCCTCCTCTCTACCGTCCCCTACCTGCCACCTTCAAGAAAAACACAACAAAATCCCTCCCCTTGAATAAAAAAAGAGCAGCCTGCCCTCTCCCCTGATAAAGTACTCAGTGTCTCAAACACGGATCAATGCCTGCTCCCAAAGGCAGGAGGAGTTTTGATAAGTTAAATAGTCCTACATGGTTATACCATGAGAAGAAATCTAGGTTTTTCAGAAATAAATGTGTTTTTGTGCATTTTACATGATGGTTAAGGAATTCCAGATGCATTCTAAGGGGTCCCAGCATTCAGGGAATTTCTGGGGGTATAAAATCGTCTTTATTTTCACCACCTTCCTCCCACCCCCACTTGGTTTCTCAAATTCTCCCTGCTTTTCTCCACCAGCAGGCACGCCTATCACGTATCAGAGAGAAAGAATAATTCAAGAGGAAATCTGTGTTGTTCTTATTTTATAAATCGGGTTTAATAATTCATCTAAAAGAGAATTTTTAGCAGCAAGGTTTGCATATAAAAAGGGAGCACGCCTTCCCTAAGCAGTCGTCTGTTACCCTCCCTGCAATGCTGAGCAGGGAGAAATAATGGCCTGTGGGTCTAAGTGCAGGTCTCAAATTCTCTAAAGACATCCTGGTCTCCAGCCCATTAGGGAAAAAGTGATTTTGGAACGAGTTTTGCAAGGAAAGGAATGTAAACCGCACCCTAAAAGTCTCCTCTTTGTCATTGTAGGAATCCACCTAGAGGTCATTGGGACAAACACGCGTATTCTGAAAACGTCTGCAGATTGTCAATCTATTCATTTCCAGGTCATAAAACGCCACCTGCCCAGGCCCCCACCATTGCTTCATATACCAAACCAATGTCGTATTGTGCGTCAGACAGTGACAGGCTTGGGGGTCTGCAGATCTACACACACACACCCACACGTGCGCGCACACGCACATGCACACACACGCGCACACACGCGCACACACACACAAAGCTGTTTAGACTGTCAAGAAAATCAGTCATTCACACAGCTGCGCTGCTCATGTGTGACAAGCTGACTTTAAATATTTGTCACTCCAACTTGCTGGTATAGGGAGAGGGGAAGCTGGTAGAATGAAAAAAAAAAAAAAAAAAGGAGAAGCAAATTAACAGGAACCTCTAATTGGCCAGGTTTGCTGCCTTGACTGTTTCTGCAGTATCTCGGCAGCCGGCAGCACCGGCCACCTTTTCAGACCTGACCATGGGTGAGTTGCCAGGGAGCAACGGCCCAGCAAAAGAAGCAATTAATACCTCGTTTTTCATTTTATAGACAGCCTCTGTCTCCCTGCCTTAGAAAAATGGTTTGAGAATTAACTTTCCTGGTTTCTTTTTCCATGACGTCCGTGTTTTACTGTGTTCTTTGCAGGGTCTCATTCGGTCCAGGGTGCCTCTGACTGAACTGTGAATTTTCCGGATATTTCAAATATCTATAATCTTAAAAAGCCTTCCCCTTGAAACCCAGCATATCCCAGTGACGTTACTTAAGTTTTTTTTTTTTTTTTCCTCTAAGGGTGTAATGTGTTTATTAATAAAGATTCTCTTGAGGAATGACACCCAGAATTGGTAAAGAAAATGGTCGCCTTCATTCTACCTGGAGGTGTGTGGACGAATCCCACCTTTTCAGAGAACGGTTTGATCCCTTTACAAGTGTGACATTCCTTGACCTGGCAATTCTAATGCTAGCCATTTGCTCTAAGGGAATATTCCTGGTGTAGCAAAGGTGCCTGCTTTCCGGTGTTCATCATTTATAATTGCCAAAATTGGGGAACAACCGAAATGCCCCCAAATAAGGCTACTAATTAGCAAAATAGACTATGGTAAATTCATACAATGAAATACCATGTAACCATTAAGAGGAGTTTTAGAGGAATGTTTGAAGATATGGAGAAATATTCATGATGTATTGTTAAATTGAAAAAAAAATTTACAAAATAGAATGTTCATTATGGTACTGTTTTACATTTATGTTAATAATATTAATTTATGTATGGGGAAATGATTGGTAGGTATTTCAACAACATACAGTCCTTGGGGGTTGCTGAGATTATGGGAGACTTTTGTTTCTTCTTTACGCTGTCCTGTATTTTCCTAACATAATGTATCAGTTACAGCCAGGACAATAATGAATAATTCAGAAACAAAGAATGAAATGTGTTATCAAAGTATACGCATTGTTACATTTACAAGATGCTACCAATCAGTTGAAAATGGAGGTGCTCCTTATTTGATAAAGTGCTGTTCGAGAGATTTCACTTTGCTATACCAAAGTCAATGACTTTGATGCTTTCTGTGTCTTTAAGTCACACAGTGACTGCCTCTGGGTTTTAGATGAACTGAAATGATGGTGTTTCAAATGGAGAGAGGTGAAAGGGTCCCCTTAACCACTGCTTGGCAAACAGGAGTCAGGGGGAGCGCTCTCACGTTTTTTAGATAAAACGAGTAGTGGGTTAAGATGTAGATTCTGGAGCCAGACTGTCTGAGTTCAAAGCTTCGTAATAGCTGGGCAACCTAACCTCTCTGGGCCTCACTTCCTCATCCAGAAATTGAAGATAATAACAGCACCTACTTTACCGGGCTGTGAGGGTTACATGAGTGAATCCAAGTAAAATGCCTTGACACAGAGTAAGCACTCAGCAAACACTAGCTCTCATTATAAACAGAAAATCTTCCCTCTCACCTAGCCGAAGCACCTTAAATCCCCGCATCATGCTTTGCTTTGGGGCAAGGCACTCAAGCCCCCGAAGAAATACAAACATGGCTCTGATCTAAATGCCTGGTGGGGACCTTGTTTGAGGCAGAAACAATGTGCACCCATGTACACACACACACACGTGCACGTGCTGTGCACAGAGACACATGCACACAGAGTGTACACGACACACAGACCCACACATGCAGGCACACACTCTGTGTGCATGCGTATGCTTGCACACACAACACACAGATTATGTACACACACAAGCGACACACAGACACGTGCAAACACATGGTCCCCATGAGCTCATGCACACCCACACTACACACAAACACACACATGCTCCACATGCAGGAACGTGCTTTCACACACAACACACACGCACACATGTGCCCACCCACGTGCACTTTTTCCTACCTCCCTCTGGACAGCAGAGGTGACCCCAGGCAT
This sequence comes from Elephas maximus indicus, assembly GCF_024166365.1. NCBI lineage: Eukaryota > Metazoa > Chordata > Mammalia > Proboscidea > Elephantidae > Elephas > Elephas maximus. The sequence goes on from NC_064838.1 coordinate 48,385,654, forward strand.
CATCTCACCCCGATGATTCAAGAAAACCTTTCTGAAAGAGAATTGAAATCACCATTGAACGCACTGATACGAAAAATCAATAATCATTTTTATGATAGGAACATCAAGTGCAAAAATCACAAAAATTTTATGTAGGCTCAAGATTGCTTTCTCTTAGCAACCTAGAGGTCTTCCAAGTAAAAATAAAAATAATCTTAAAAGTTTTCTCTTGCATATCTTGTGAAACGTGTGTTAAAGTCTTGAATGCTAAAACTCCCTGGGAATCTTAGTTTTCATTATCAAGTGAATTTGATCCATTTGGACAAAGATAAAAAATAAAAATAAAAAAGTAAAGTCATTGAAAAAGAACATTAAAAGCCCACTAAACGTTTTCTAGCCTTTGGTCGAGATTTTGAAACCAATTCATTACCTTTTTCTTCTTGGTTTTTACCCCATACATTCGCGCTTACAGATACTGTGTCTCCTTTTAAAGCTGATTTGACCCCACTCCTCTTTTGGCAAAACTATTATTTGCATTTCCCTCTGCTTCCAGCAGGTCTGTATATTAACAGCAGCCTCCCCCCTGGCACAACAGTCTCATTCCTTATATCAGCAGAGAGCTGGCACTCGGGCTTCGCCCACTAGGGCTCCGCAGTGCCTGCTAATTCCCACTTCCTCCCTGCTGCCCTTCCTGCCTCGGAGCCACAAACCATCAGCAACCCTTTCCTCTTCGCCTTCCCAGCCCCAGCCCTAGCCCCATGCCTCTGTCCCATGGTCCAGTGTGCCCACCTCCACCTCTGCAAACAAGAAGACAGTAGGTCCCAGGAAAAATGACAGCCAACTCTACCACTATTATTATTTGGCCTGAAAGCGATTGAATTTCCTTGGCCTCCATCCCAGGTCCTTCTGGCCCTCTTTGATAAGAGCTTGATGATGATGATGAAGATAACAATGGTTACCAATTATCAAGTGCTAAAAAAATTTTTTTTTTTTTAAGAAGTACCAGCCACTGTGCTTTTTTCTTTTAATGAGAATTACTTCATTTAATTCCTTAAACAACCCTAGAAGCAGCTATCATTATTACCACTTAACTGGTGAGAAAACTGAGGCTCAGCACATTAAGGTCACCTGGCCAGTACTGGACGAGCCAGGGTTACACTTGAATGTGTCAGAGCGTACCACGATGTAGAGGCTGCCCTGCCTCTCACAATGTGCTACAACGCTGGCAAAAAGTGGCTGGGGGCTCAGAGGTGTGAAATTTGGAAATCACTTCAAAAATATAAATAGGAGGTTAGATAGCTGCAGGGCCTGATTACCCGATAAGCATGGTAGGCACGGGCTTACTAGTGCCTAGGTATGAATCTGTAGTGAACAATTTCACCGGTTTTTCACCACATCCTTTTTTCACCATGGGCTTAGTTACTAACCTGTAGTGAACAATTTCACATGGGTTTCGCCACAGGCACCACTATAGGTTAGTAAGTGAATCCGTGCGTACCTTGCTTTAATGTGAATTAGTGCGTACCTTGCTTACTGGTTAATACGCACCTAGGTAGTTGCCAAGCAAAAAGTTGGGAAAATGATTGCTGAGAGTGTGTTGATTTGGCTGACACAGCCCAGCAAATTGTTGTCAAAAAAGAAAATGATAATAAAATAATCTGATAATGTTTATATTTTTAGTTTCCCAAGCACACAGTAAAATTCTGAGATTCTGGCAGTAACTTCCCCATCGGACCTAACGTGCTTTGCCCAGTTACTAGGTAAGTAGGGCACAAGCACTCATATTCATAAACATTAATCCAGGTTCCCTTCCCACCACTCATTTAGCATCTGGATTCACATTCCAGGGAAAGCTCTTCAAGGAGCCCCCTTTAAGGGCTCACTTCCCTGAGGACCACCATACTGAAACAACTCAGTGGTCACGAGGTCTTCCTTGACTAATATGAGGGCTCAGCCATCACTCACCCCTTCGTTCTACAAACATTTAGTAAGTGAACTCTCTGCACTGGACCTAGGCATTGCACATAAATAAACACGGTCTCCATGCTAATTTTATTTAAAATTAAGGTTTTAAACAAACCAGACCAGCTGACTCAGGGAACAGACAGAAGCTAGGGAAGATGAAAGATTTGTATCACTTTGCAGAAAGCTGACAGTAGAAAGGATCCAAATGCATCCCCAAAAGAGAAGCAGGAACCCCAAGGACTGACTTTGCCATCAGTTACTAAAGATGCTGAAACCTTCTCAGCAGTGGCATCACTAGGGTTGGTGTCACCCGGTGCGGTAACTCATGGTGTCACTGCCATGCTAATTACCACAATATTGTAGCCAATACACCAGAAAATTTGACAAAATCAGTGACTATAAAAATGCCAGCAGCAACAAAAACAACATCCAGTGCTTGTAGCACGTGAAACGAAACCACGTGATTTGAAGCATCATTGTAATTGGGTAATAATGACAGCTCTGACCAGAGCGCATTAGAAGGTTCAAAAAGTAAATCAGCATAGAGTTTTAGCCTTGTGTGTGTTGATACATGTAAGTTGGGCTTATGAAGAATGTTTTTGTAAACAGGGATATTTTTATAAAAAATAATGAATTTCTGCTGAAACACTGCACAGGAATTTTATAGACAGTCATTTTGGTGTCACCCCCTCTGACAGTGTCACCCAGTATGGTCTGCACGCCCGGCACACCCCCTAGTGATGCCACTGTTTCTCAGGAATACATAGGACAGGTTGTCTGCCTGATTCTGCTTTCCTGAACAGACAGGGGAAAAAAATATTCCAAGGTATGTGGTCCATGGAAAACAGAAACCATGGGGGTTGTGGAGTCTCAGCTAGCACAGTTACAAGATCCTTCATGGTGAAGTAACTTTTCCTGCCTTATCCTTGACTTCTGTTAGCGGCATTGGAAGGGAAGCCTAAGATGGGTAATATTTTCCATTACGTGGAATCCATGACTCAGTGGAGGTCACCAGGCAAACTCTCATTCCTTCCTCTGGGTTAAAGCATTACAGTTTCTGGTTAGAACCGAAATGTGTTCATCTGATTGCTGCCACAATAAAGACTTAGCCAACATTGCCTTTGTGATAAACTAACGTATCAAATCAATGACGTGTAGAACCCTGGGAATAGAACAGATGTTTTGAGGCCAAGGAGGAGAGAATTGGGCTGGTAAGCCAATGCCTGAGGCCATCATAGGGGCTCCAGGCAGCTGGGGTTGTGGAGAGAGTTTGAAAAGGAAAGAAGGGATCATGGCTGGAGGGATGAACCAGGTTCAGGGCATAAATATCACTCACTTTACAATTTTGCTTTGGAGCAAACACAACAGTCATTATGGTATGAAGTTAGATTTTGGATAATTTTGACTGATTTATATCAGCACAGATTTATTAAAGGATTCTGCACACTCTGTTCCAGAACCTAGACCTTGAAGGGAACTGAAAAAATCTTGAAGGCTGGAGTAAGAAGGAGTGGCTGCAACTGCCAGCAGGCCCCCTAATACTCATGGAGACTACATGCCCCAGCCTCCCTTGTTAAATGTGGCCATATGACTAGACCCTGATCAAGAGTAATGAGTGGAAGTGGAGGGTGCAGCTTCTCCGTAGGGCCTTCTGTTTCAGACTGAGTTCTGCAGAAACAGATTCTGACACAAGGATTTGAATGCATTTTGTTTATTTGGGCATCGATTTCACGAAGCATCAGTAGGAGAGTGGGGAAATGTGTTAGTCTGGGTCTTCTGAGAAGTAGACGCCAAGATGGGATTACTTTTTCATTTTTGCTTTTTTATTGTGCTTTAGGTGAAAGTTTACATCTCAAGTTGATTACTCTTACAAAGATTTATACATATATTGTTATGTGACACTAATTGCAATCCCTATAATGTGACAGCACACTCCCCCTTTCCACCTCAGGTTTCCCGTGTCCATCCAACAAGCTCCTGATTTCTGTCTTCTCATCCTACCTCCAGATAGAAGCTGCCCATTTAGTCACATGTATCTGCTTGAAATAAGAAGCACATTCTTCACGAGTATTATTTTATGTTTTATAGTCCATTCTAATCTTTGTCTGAAGAGATGGTTTCCGCAATGGTTTTAGTTCTGGGTTATCAGAGCATCCGGGGGCCATGTCTTCGAGGATTCCTCCAGTCTCAGTCAGACCATTAAGTCTGGTCTTTTTACATGAATTTGAGCTCTGTACCACACTTTTCTCCTGCTCCATCAGGGACTCTCTTGTGTTCCCTGTCAGGGCTATCTTTGGTGGTAGCCAGGCACCATCTGATTCTTCTGGTCTTGGGCTGGTGGAGTCTCTGGTTTATACAGCCCATTTGTCTCTTGGGCTAATATTTCCAAGATGGAATTAAACACAAGGGTTTTATTAGAGGAAAAGTCTATGCGAGAGAAAATAGGGTAGGAGCTTGGACAAGCCTGGGAGAGCCATCGGACCCCATGTAAGTCTAGCCTGGGTGAAGGAGAGAGGGAGAGAATGACTTAGACTGCCAGGCTGACCAAGGAAAATTCAGCAACACCATCAAAAGACTCTGAGCCACAGCCAGCCACCAGGGGAGTCCCATAGCCTCTAGGAGTGGACCTGCCTTAGCATTCCTGCTGCTCTCAGCTGTTGACTTGGAGCAGCTCAAGGAAAACATGGCCATGGAACAGGGTTTCACAGTGCAGCAGTTGAGCCCTTGGTTAATTAGGGTTGCTGTGAGCTGGAACACTTAATTGTGCTCATGAGGAACCTTTACATAGATCAAGAGGCAAAGTTGTTCAGACAGAACAACGGGATACTGATTGGTTTAAAGTCAGGAAAGGTGTGTGCCAGAGTTGTATTCTTTCACCATACTTATTCACTCTGTATGCTGAGCAAATAACATGAGAAGTTGGACTATATGAAGAAGAATGGGGCATCAGGATTGGAGGAAAACTCATTAACAACCTGCATTATGCAGATGACACAACCTTGCTTGCTGAAAGTGAAGAGGACTTGAAGCACTTACTAATGAAGATCAAAGACCACAGCCTTCAGTATGGATTGCACCTCAACATAAAGAAAACACAAATCCTCACAACTGGACCAATGAGCAACATCATGATACCCACTGCCGTCGAGTCGATTCTGACTCATAGCAACCTTATAGGACATAGTAGAACCGCCCAATAGAGTTTCCAAGGAGCTCCTGGTGGATTCAAACTGCCGACCTCTTGGTTAGCAGCCGTAGCACTTAATCACTATGCCGCCAGGGTTTCCAACATCATGATAAACACTGAAAAGATTGAAGTTGTCAAGGATTTCATTTTACTTGGATCCACAATCAACACCCATGGAAGCAGCAGTCAAGAAATCAAAAGACGCATTGCATTGGGCAAATCTGCTGCAAAAGACCTCTTTAAAGTGTTGAAAAGCAAAGATGTCGCCTTGAAGACTGAGGCACACCCAACCCAAGCCATAGTGTTTTCAATCGCCTCATATGCATGTAAAAATTGGGCAATGAAAAAGGAAGACCGAAGAAGAAACTGACACCTTTGAACTGTAATATTGGTGAAGAATATTGAATATGCCATGGACTGCCAAAAGAATGAACAAATCTGTCTTGAAGGAGGTACACCTAGAATGCTCCTTAGAAGCAAGGATGGCGAGACTACAATTCACATGATTTGGACATGTTATTAGGAGGGTCCAGTCCCTGGAGAAGGACATCATGCTTGGTAAAGTAGAGGGTCGGTGACAAAGACGAAGACTCTCAATGAGATGGATTGACACAGTGGCTGCAACAACGGGCTCAAGCATAACAATGATTGTGAGGATGGCACAGGCCCAGGCAGTGTTTCATTCTGTTGTGCATGGGGTCCCTATGAGCCGGAACTGACTAGACAGCACCTAACAACAATGACAACAATTATCAGGAATCACTCAACTCTTATGAGCCTCAGAAATTATCCAGTAATAACAACAATGGTAATAGCCAACTGTTATTGACCAAGAAGCCAAGCACTTTTAATAGATTAATCCTCTTAATCCACACAGCCACCCAATAATGTGGGTGATATTTTCTCACTTTGGAAATAAGAGAAAGTGAGGCAAAGAGCAGTTAAAACATTGCCCAAAGTCACAGGCAGTGAATATCAGATTCAAATGCAGGCAGTTTAACTCCAGGGCTAGGAATTCAATTCTCTGGATTCTAAAATGCTGAGATTTGCTCCAGAAAGAAATGTTTCTGCTACTGCAATACTCTTAGGTGCTGGCCTTGTGATATAGAAGGACTTGACTGCTTCCTTATTCCATAACTATGCTCCCATCCTGCCTTCTCCCATTGACAGCTCTTCCTCTGGAAATTTACAGCCTTGTAAAGGACAAGATGATCTCCCTCTTCCTTGATCTACTTAATCTGATTAGACACAAATTGTAATGTCTTGATTCGGGGAACTTCCTGTTGCCAAATTAAGTCCCCTGAGATCTCTCACACAGTGAACTTGATTTATGAACTCCAGACTCTCTCTGTCCTTCATGATTTTCTTTATTGAAACCATGTGATGCCAACTCTCAAGCAAGAGAGAGCCAGTGATAAAATTTTGGTTTCCTGTGAATTCGGGGAGCATTGAGGTCACATGTTTCAAAGGCAGAGTAAATCACCTTGACTTTACTCACCAGGATAACAATTAGAAAAGGACAACTGGATGAACCCTGGGTTTTAATAGAACACCTGGCTTAGTATTGAAATGCTAATAAAATTATTTTATGACTTTTTCCAGTAATTTAGTATCTCATTTAGAAAATGTCCTATCTACTATGAATTTCTCCAACTGTGGTACATGGTGTACCTTCCGGGATTGTAATGAGAACAAATAAATCTACCATTTATCAAGCACTTGCTAGGCTCCCAATGGAGCTCCTGGGTGGTGCAAACAGTTAGTGTTCAGCTGCTAACCAAAAGGTTAGAGGTTTGAGCCCACCCAGAGGCGTCTTGAAAGAAAGGCCTGGCAATCTACTTCTGAAAAATCAGCCATTGAAAATCCACAGTAAAACAATTGGTTTCTATTTACCAGGAGCAACAGAGGAAGAAGGAGAATGAGACATAGGAGGAGGAAATAGAATGCGTGGTTAATTGACTCCATAAACTGCCTCCGTTGCCATGAGACCAGAACTGAATGGTGCCTGACTGCTGTTGCTATATGTTTTGATCAAAGAATCTATAGAAGAATCTTGATCAAAAGGGGGAATAGCATAGAACAGAATTTCAAATTCTCATGGAATCCAGACTTTCTGGAGCAATTGAGGCTGGATGAACCCCTGAAAATATTGCTCTGAGATAATCTTTAAACCTTAAGACAAAATATCTGTTGAGGTATTCTTTAAATCAAACAATAACCAAAAACCAAACCAAACCAAACCCAGGGCCGTCGAGTCGATTCCAACTCATAGTGGCCCTATCTCATAGTGACCCTATAAGACAGAGTAGAACTGCCCCATAGAGTTTCCAAAGAGCGTCTGGCGGATTCGAACTGCTGATCCTTGGGTTAGCAGCCGTAGCACTTAACCACTATACCACCAGGGTTTCCAAAACAATAAAAGCAATAGGTTAGCTTAATTAGTAAAAAATGTTTGCCTTGAGTATTGTGCTTTTTTAAAGAACGATCTATGTGGAATCAAGCTGACAACACCAATTTGAAAGATTAGGTAGTAAGCTTAGGGGGGCAGTGAGTTTATGTTCATGGGAGAGGAACAACTCGGAAAAGGAGGGTGAGAATGGCTGTACAACTTGAAGAATTTAATCAATGTCACTGAATTGTACATGTGGGAATAGTTGAATTGGTATATGTTTTGCTGTGTATATTTTCAACAACAATTAAAAAAAAAAAAAAAGAACAAAAGAAAGAAAGCCCTATAGAGCACAGCTCTACTCTGATACATGGGAGTCACATGAGTAAAAATCAGCTCGAGAGCAAGTGGCTATGTTTCCAACACCATGCAAACAAACACCATCTAACTTTTTGTCCCCATTTTATGTATAAGGAAACTGACACTCAGGGAAGTCAAGTCACTTGTAGAAGACATCACAGGCAGAATAATGACTCCCCAAAGATTCCCACGTCTTAATCCCTGTAACCTGTGAATATGTTACCTTATGTAGAAAAGGAACTTTGCAGATGTAATTAAGGATCTTGAGAGGGGGAGATTATTCTGGATTATATGATGATGATGATAATCATAAAAAGTCCTTCTAAGGAAAAAGGGAGGCAGGAGAGTCAGAGAAGATCTGATGGAAGCAGAGGTCTAATTGATCTGATTGCTGACTTTGAAGATGGATGGGGGCTACAAGCCAAGGAATGCAGGCAGCCTTTAGAAGCTGGAAAAGGCAAGGAAATATAACCCAGATGTAGTGCCGTCGAGTCGATTCTGACTCATAGTGTATTCTCCCCTAAATTTTCAAGAGGAATGCAGCTGTGCCCATGTATTTTAAACTTCTGATCTCCAGAACTCTAAGATAGTAAATCTGTGTTGCTTTAAACCGCTAAGTTTGTGGAAATTTGTTACAGCAGTCATAGGAAACTACTAGACAAGGTCATGCAGACCTTGAATGGTAGGGACAGGATTTGAACCCATCTATCTTGTGGCGTAGTGGTTAAGAGCTCAGCTGCTAACCAAAAGGTCAGCAGTTCAAATCAACCAGCTGCTCTTGGAAACTCCATGGGACAGTTTTACTCTGTCCTATAGGGTCACTATGAGCTGGAATCGACTTGATGGTGATGAGTTTGGGTTTTTTGTTTGTTTGTTTGATCTGTGACTCCAGAGCCCTGGTAGCACAGAGCTCAGCTGCTAACCAAAAAGGTCGACAGTTCGAATCCACCAGCCACTCTTGGGAACCCTATGGGGCAGTACTACTCTGCCCTATAGGGGTGCTATGAGTCGGAATTGACTCAAAGGCAATGGTTTTTTTTTGTTTGTTTTTTATCTGTGACTGCAGAGTCCATGCTCTTTATTTCTAGGCTAAATAGCCTTGTAATTTAAATAAGTGACTTAAAATATGATGATTTTCTATTAAAGCAAATATGATATTATGAAATAAGATGTAAAATCTAAAAGACGTTTTTAAGATAAAATATGAGATGTTAGAAAAACCCAGTGTCTTAGTCTGGGCTCTTCAGAGGAGCAAAACCAATGAAACATATATATATGAGAGAGAGAGAGAGAGATTTAATTCGAAGAAATAGTTCACACAGTCTTGGAGGCAGGCAAGGACCAAAATCCGTGGGCCAGGCATCAGGCTGATGGCTCTTCCTGAGTCACCTTTTTGCAGGGGCTGATGAACCTAAATTGGGAGATCAGACAGCAGACTGCTGGCTCATGTCCCAAGAGCTCAGATGATGATGAGTGGGATGCAGCATTCAGAATGAGAGTGAGCCTTGCTGGAACATCCATTTATATACTAGAAGCAGGCCACACCCCCAGGGAAATAGCAAAGCCAGTAAAATGTATACATGTGTATAGAGAGAGATCTGTTATCAAGGAAATTGTTCATGCAGTTATAGAGGTTGGAAAGTCTCAAGTCCTTGGGTCAGACTGGAGGCTTCTCCTGAGCCACATAGCCACAGGGGCTGGGAAACCCAAGATCGGCTGGTCAGGCAGCAGGGCTCTGGCTCACAGGACACAAAAGCTGATGAATCCGAAGATCAGCAGGCAAAAAGGCAGATAAGCTGCTAGCTCGGTTCCCGAGAACCAGAGGTCAGATGAACAGGAGCCAGCTGCAGGATCCAGAGTGAGCAAAACTCATGAGCCTTGACAGAAAGTCCACCTATATTGGATGCAGGTAATACCCACAAGGAAATTCCTTTCAACTTATTGGCTGCTCACAGCAGATTCCATCATGGAGGTGATCATATTATATCAGACCTCATCATGGAAGTGATTATATCATTATAACTGCCAAACTACATCATAACTGCCAAGCCACTTAGAATCATGGCCCAGCCAAGTTGACATACAACCTTAACAATCACACCACTCATAGGTATATATCCAAGAGATATAAGAGCAGTGACATGAATGGACATATGCACACCTATGTTCATTGCAACATTATTCACAATAGCAAAAAGATAGAAACAACTTAAGTGCCCATCAATGGATGAAAGAATAAACAAATGGTGGTACATACATACAATGGAATTCTAGGCAGCTATAAAGGATAATGAGGAGACCACAAAACATAACATGGATGAATCTGGAGGACATTATGCTGAGTGAAATAAGTCAATCACAAAATGACAAATATTATATGGTCTCACTTTTATAAAAAGTCAAGAATAGGTATACACACAGGAAGCAATGTTCTTTGATGGTTGTCAGGGATGGGAAGCGTAGGGAAGGGGAATCACTTTCCAGATGGTAGACACTTGTTATTTTTGGTGATGGGAAAGGCAATACCAAATATGGGTGAAGTCTGCATAAATTGACCATGGTCAATGAAGATACTAAGAAGTACACAAGGAAAAGGGACTATTTCAGTAAATGCTATAACATATACAATTTTGTAATAATAGTAATAACAACCAAAAAATATATGTGTAGTTCCATAGGTAGATATGTAGACATATATGTGTATAGGAAATCATATGCGAATATATGCACATGCATGTATAGGTGTATCTGTAGGCTTATGTATGGACATGTTTGTGTGTGCTGCATATATATTCATGTATGTAACAAACCACATAGAAGGCAAAGTTACGGAGCCTTCCTGGACATGTCCAAACACACCTCAAGGGATTGGTTTACTGGGTTTGAAGACTTGAGACCATAGTCTCATGGGACAACTCTGTCAATTGGCATAACATAGTTTATAAAGATGATATTCTACATCTTGGTTTGGTGAGTACAGCCTGGGATCTTAAAAGCTTGCAAGTGGCCATCTAAGATATAATTATTGGTATCTACTCATCTGGAACAAAAGAGAGTAAAGGAACCCAAAGACTCAAAGAAAAAAACTAATCCACAGGACTAATAGCCCACATGAACCATGGCCTCTTCTAGCCTGAGACCAGAAGAACTAGATAGTGCCCAGCTACCATTACCAATCATTATGACCAGGGACACAATAGAAGGTCCTGGATAGATTGGGAAAAAATGTAAAAGAAAATTCATATTCTTTAAAAAAAAGGCCAGGCTTACTGGTCTGATAGAGACTACTCTTGTAGTCTGAAACTATCGTCCTAAGACAGCCTTTGAACTTGGAATTGAAGCCACTTCCAATTGTCACCTTTCAGCCAAATAATAGATTGTCTTGTAAAATAAACAATATCACCCACGACTAATGTGTTTCCTTAAACCATCACCTCTATGAGACCAATGGTCAACATTTTTGCAAAAGCAAAGATGAGAAGAGAAGGGGGGCAGGGAAGCTAGATTAATGGAAACAGAACAGAATGGAAATAACAAGAATGCTGACACATTGTGAAAATTATAATCAATGTTACAGAACAATTTTTATGAAAATTGTTAAATGAGAACCTAATCTACTGTGTAAACTTTCACCTAAAGCACAATTAAATATTTTTAAAAAAGAAGAAAGCTAATAGAGAATAGACAAGGATATGTTCAGGGAATTCACAGATGAGATCTTCAAAGTCACTGATAATTAGATACATGCAATTAAAACAATGGACATATTACACTCATCAGAATAGGGGGAAAATAGAGATGTAATAAGTAATAATAAGTGTTGACAAGGTTGTGGGGAGATGGGAAATTTTGTGCCCTGCTGATGAGAGTATAAACTGGGCCAGTCATTCAGGAAACCTACCTGGTACATGCCTTAGGGAGTCCTCAGGTGATATAAAAGATTAATGTGCTCAGCTGCTAACCAAAAGGTTGGTGGTTCAAGTCTACCCAAAAGTGCCTTGGAAGAAAGGCCTGGTGATCTATTTCCAAAAAATCAGCTACCGAAAGCCCTCTGGAGCGCAGTTCTACTCTAACACACAGGAGGTCATCATGAATTAGAATCAACTGGATGGCACCTTTTTTTTTTTTGTATATACGCTCTAGACCCATTGAGCCCTCCCTGGATAAAAACCCCAAAGACCCTGCTCACATGGGCTGTAAGGGGTAAGTATAAGGATGCTGGTGTCTGTGCAGTGGTGATTTGGAACTGGAGGCAACCTAGGTCCGTCGCTGGGGGAATGGGGAAAGTGGTGTCAGTGTACGCCATGGAGTGCTCTGCAGCAGCTGGCGGCACGCTAGATGTGCAGCAATGTGAACGTACTTTAAGACATAGTGTTAAGTGAAAAAAGAAGCAGTAACTTCCATTGCACTAGGCCACCTACACAAAGTAGAACACAGACAATGCTACATATTTCACAAGGTAATATGTTTATCTAAGGGCTTTTATCAGACATTGAAGTGGTTGTCTGTGGGGAGAAGAGAGTAGAAGTGGGAATCAGGGATAAAAAAGAAAATAAATACATTGAACAGGAGTGAGGACTCGCAGAGCAGTGATGCTAAGATGCTGTAACCTGAGCTCTCTCTGCACCTAAAATCATAGTTAAAAAGAGGAGGACCCTTTTTTTTTTTTTTTTTTTTTTTACAAAAAACCACACCAAACTACAGCAGCAGGTCCCCAGGTATAGCCATTTTAGTCCAGGTGTAGCACTTTGTTTTGGTAAGGAGCCCTGGTGCCACAACAGTCAAGTGCTTGACTGCTAACCAAAAACTTGGTGGCTTGAACCCACCAGCTGCTCCACGGGAGAAAAACCTGGTGACCTGATTCCCTAAAGATTACAGTCTGGGAAACCCTATGAAGCAGATCTATTCTGTCACATGAGGTCGCTATGAGTCGGAATCTACTCGATGGCATACATCAAGAAAAAGAACAGCGCTCGGGAAGGAAATGTGAAGTGCTGGCAGGTACGTAAGGTCATCTAATTCTGAAAAATACCCTTAGAGCTAGCAAGGATAGAAATAGGGTAACTGGTGTCCAGAAAAGCCCTCTTAAAGTAAATCCACTTCTGATGGGGACCAAAATGTCATTTCAAGTAGTGAGAAATAATTTGAATAGGGTCTTTTTAAGTTTAAAAAAAACGAAACTGAAAATTATGGACATAGGTTTTGTCTCGTATTTTGCACAATGATATTTTCACTGCAACCCTGATCACTGCTGTATTTGTAGTGTGCACAGCCAGTCACTGTGCGATGGTTATTTCTTGAATGAATAGATGAATGAATGAATGATGACCAGCTCTTAGAAAGAACAAAGATTGAATCATGTGTTAATTTTCCCTCATAACTGTCTACTTTTTTTTTTTTTAACTGGTTTAACTCTGCTGAATTTTTCTTTAGTTTTTGCTGACTTTGCATCTGACTTTAGCAATTTTCCAACTTATCGAAGTCCTGCGTCTTGGCAGATTGTTGTGATTTCTCTTTGCAATTTATTTGCGTGGTGTTTGCATTGCAGGCAAAGACAGGGACGTGGAAACGGGAGCCAGTTTTGTAAGAGATCGTTCGGAGGTGAGTGCGTGATTCTTGTGTTCACTTTGGCTTTCCATGCAATCCTGATCCTCTGAAGACTCAGACACAGAATACCCAGACCAGAAAGATACTCTGTACTACCCCCACTTCGAAGACAGGAAAACTGAGAGGGTAAGTGGCTTGTCCAAAGTCACATGGCTTCAAAGTGGCAAACCACAGAAAGCACACTGAGAAGGAGACCAAAAGAGACCGGTCACATCTAATGAACTGCAAATGATATACAAGAATGGAGGTGAAGGTGGCAGGTGGAGTGTTGGCTCTTTGCTCACCATTATTAATAATAACAGTTTGTAATTATAGCTCTGAGAGGAGCCGTACTGGTTCAACAGTTAGCACTCGGCACTAACTGGAAGGTTGACAGTTCAAACCCACCCAGGGGCTCCACGGTAAAAAGACCTGGCAATCTGCTTCTGTAAAGATTAACCAAAAACCAAAACCAAACCCATTGCTGTTGAGTGGATCCGGACTCATAGCAGCCCTCCAGGACAGAGTAGAACTGCCACCATGGGGTTTCCAAGGCTGTAATCTTTACAGAAGCAGACTGCCTCATCTTTCTCCCGTGGAGTGGCTGGTGGGTTCGAACTGCCAACCTTTCAATTAGCAGCCACGTGCTTTAACCATCACCAGGGCTCCTCTCCATAAAGATTATGCCTGGAAAAACCTATGGGGGCAGTTCTACTCTGTCACATGGGGTCACCATGAGTCGGGATCAACTTGGCGGCTCCCAACAACAACAACACAATAATAGTTTTGGCCTTGTGCCCTAGTCAGAGTTCCCTAGAGAAAGAGAACCAGTAAGATGAGGAAATAAACAGACTTAATTTAAGGAATTGGCTCATATGGTTGTGTGGGCTGGTAAGTCCGAAACCTGTAGGTCAGGCGATAGGCTAGAGATTCCATTAGTCCTTTGTCCCAGAATCTGTAGGTCAGGCAGCAGCAGCTGACCCCAAAACCATTAAACAAATCTGGGTCTTGCCCTATGGAAGCTTGATAGCAGTCATCATAAATTGCCATTATTTTTGAGCTCCTCAATGGGCCCAGGTAAAAGGATGCTCATGAAAAGGAAAGGTGGCAAATTAAAGGCAACCGACATAATTTCTCAAGTCATGATGAGAACAGACATACGCTGAGGACATATTGGTCACTGTACAAAATCCTGCACAGTTTTGTAAGTGACAATCGGAGCCTGACAGCTGACTTCTGGTCCACTGCCCTCAGCCTTGCACGTCTGACACCTGCAGGGATGCTGTCAGATCCCGGAAGGCATCAACATTCCACTCGCCACTGTCTAAGTGCAGCACAGAAAACGCCTAGTCACCAGGGAGGGACTGCTTCCAGGTCTTTTTCTCCCAAGTTGCTGAGAGGAGCCATAATCAGAGGAAGCAAAAATGCGACTCTCCACATTGCCAAGGTAACGCTGCCAGAAGATGCAAAGTGGCTCCAGGGGGAAGATTATACTGAGCTGAGACTTGAACACAGAGGAAGGGGTAAGAACAGCATCACTGAACTCAGAAGAGGCCACCTGGGCCTTGACATTCCCAGGGTGCTCTATAGAGTTTTTGTTTGTTTTTTAAGCACTCTTTCAAGTTATTCAGCAGCTTATTTAAATAGGAGATGAAAAACCCGAAGAGAAGAAAACAGCAGATTAGAAATTCCAACAGGGAGTATAGGAATTTGCTCTTATTCTCCTGACAAAGAACAAATGACGAGGAATGATCATAACAGCAATGAAGAAGATAATCCCAGGAAATAGAGTGGAAAAGTTGACTGCACCAAGAAGGTATTGAAGGCCCTTTAGAAGAACTAATATATATTCAGGGCACTTAGTCACTTGAGTGTGGGCCAGCGGCCCCTCCCTATGAATACTGATGAAGTCAGGAGGTCTGTGAATCCAAAGACGCTCCAAATTATATCTGGGGAAGGAGTCACTTAGTAAGACAAAAAAAAGTGAATAATTGCAGAGGGGCAGGCAAAACACCCAGTGGCATCATGGATTCTGTTCATTTGGCAGAAAATCAAGTAGCATGGAATTTCAACCACTTCTTCCGAAAGGAAATTAAACTAACAGTTTCCAGGAGAAGGACTTTTTGCCAACCTCTGAGTACCTGACTTGGCAAAGGTATGACTCAAAATTTCTCACAGCACAGTTAGTGAGGGTAGAAGCTTCTGGCAAAGTAGGCATTAAGTCTAATAAAGTCAGGTAAACCAAAAACCAGACCTGTTGCTGTTAAGTCAATTCTGACTCATAGTGACCCTATAGGACAGAGTAGAACTGACTCATGGGATTTCCAAGGAGAGGGGCTGGTGGATTGCAACTGCTCACCTTTTGGTGGGCAGCCAAGCTCTTAACAACTGTACCACCAGGGCCCCCAGCACTAAAGTAAAGCGTCATTAAGAATTACCAGATCATCCAGGAAGAAAAAGGCAAAATCATGTGGTTCCCACGTCACTGCCAATGAGCTGCAGCCTATTCTCCAACTTACCTAACTGGGAGAGGCTTTGATTGGATCAGTCAGCAATAGCCTCACTACCTGATCCTCCTTAATTGAAGGAAATTGACCTGCTCTAAATTCCCATTGGAACCTCTGGTGGCATAGTGGTGAAGTGCTACAGCTGCTGACCAAAAAGTCGGCAGTTCAAATCCACCAGACGCTCCTTGGAAACTCAATGGGGTGGTTCTACTCTGTCCTACAGGGTCACTATGAGTTGGAATTGACTCAACGGCAACAGGTTTGGTTTGGTTTTTGTTTTTTGGTTAAATTCCCATTAATAACCAGTTGCTGTTGAGTCCATTTCAACTCATGGTGCCCTCTTGTGTGTCAGAGTAAAACTGTGCTCCATAGGGTTTTCACTGGTTGATTTTTTGGAAGTAGATCACCAGCCCTTTCTTCTGAAGTGCCTCTAGGTAGACTCAAACTTCCAACCTTTCAATTAGCAGTCGAGGATGTTAATCATTAGCACCACCTAGGGTCTCCAAGAAAACCCTGGTGACTTAGTGGTTAAGTGCTACAGCTGCTAACCAAGAGGTGGGCAGTTCAAATCCAACAGGCGCTCCTTGGAACCTCTATGGGGGCAGTGCTACTTTGTCCTATAGGGTTGCTATGAGTTGGAATCGACTCGATGGCAGTGGGTTTAGGGTCTCCAAATTCCCACTCTCTTGTGACTGTGCGGTGCTTGGTGCATAGCATGTCCTTAGGACCTATTGGCCAAATGAGTAAAGGGAAGTGGAGGTTGTTAATGGGAACACTCAACCTTCATCATTCTCCCTCTTCCTTCTCATCTTTCCTCATCCTACTTCCTACCCACAAAGGAGGCAGGGAGCTTGTTTCTCAAGATTATATTGGCTTCTATTGAGATTTGGTTCTGGCTTGGATTTTCCAAATAATCATAGCCAAGAGATCTCCAAACTAAAAGGTTCGCAGGAAGAAAAGATTAGAAGTCAATGGCACTGATACTCCAACAGAAACAATCCTAAGCAATTAGAGTAAAAATTCAGGAGGCAAGGCCGGGGGTTGGGGGGGTATGGAACAGAGGAGACTCACTAATACCGGTTTTCTAAAATTTAATAAAACATGTAATTGACCCTCATTAGATTTATTCACATTACAAAAAGAAAGCTGTTTGCTAATGAGAAAAGCTTTATTCCCCAAATTTCAGATCACGAATTCATTTTCCCTCTTCCTTGCTAGTTTGGCACATTTTTAAATGGCTTGGTTAAAACAACTATTAATCCTAAATTAAATATCCATGACAATTAATCTCCCAGGAGCCAAGGAAAGTTGCTACTGCCCCTTACCTCATTTTCTCGATGATCAAATTGCTATTTCCTTTCTCTAATGAGGAATACTACCTATGAGCTAAAGCAGAAGAATGGGTTAAAGGGAAGAAAGGCAACAAAAATAAAATAAGAGACAATGAAAACAATTCTGCATTGGGACACAGACTGGCATTTTTAGCTTTGTTACTCTGGACTTCTCATTAAGGGTTACATTTTAAAATTGAAAGTTGAACATAGAATTAACGTGTTGTTATTGTTGTCAGGTGCTGTCAAGTTGATTTCTACTCATAGCCACACCATGTGACAGAGTGGAACTGCCCCACAAGGCTTTCTAAGCTGTAATCTTTATGGGAGCACATCGCCAGGGAGTAAATTGCCAGGCCTTTCTCCAGTGAAGCCACTGTTGGTAGGAAGAGGGACTTGAACCATCACCCTTTCTGTTAGCAGCTGAGCACTTAACAAATGCACCAATGACCCAGCAATTCCTCTCCTAGGTATATACTCAAAAGACTTAACAGCAGGGACTCAAACAGGTACATGTTCACCAACATTCATTACAGCATTCTTCACAATTGCCAAAAGGTGAAAACAACCCAAATGTCCATCAACATATGAATGGATAACCAAAATGTGTTATATACACACAGTGGAATAGCATTCAGCCATAAAGAGAGATTAAGTTCCGATACATGCTACAACATAGATGAATCTTGAAGACATTATACTAAGTAAAATAAATCAGACACAAAAGGATAAGTATTGTATGATTCCACTTATATGAAATATCTAGAATAGGCAAAAGTGCATAGAGACCAAAGTTCATTAGTGGTTACGGGGGTGGCTGGAGGGGAAAACTGGAAACTGATAGTGGTGATGGTGATACGACACGATGAGAATAATTAATGTCACTGAATTGTATGTGTAAAAAATGTTGAAATGGCAAAAGTTTTATTACATTTTTTTTTTCAAATCTCTAATTGCTTGCCAAGGACTAAAACAATAAAAAAAAAAATTAATGTACTTTAGATGAGGGTTTACAGAACAAACTAGTTCCTCATGAAACAGTCAGTACACATATTGTTTTATGACATTGGTTAACAACCCCATGACATGTCAACACTCTCCCTTCTCCACTTTGGGTTCCCAATCACCAGCTTTCCTGTCCCCTCCCGCATTCTAGTCCTTGCCCCTGGGCTGGTGCGCCCCTTTAGTCTTGTTTTGTTTTATGGGCCTGTCTAATCTTTGGCTGAAGGGTGAACCTCGTGAATGAGTGACTTCATTACCGAGGTAAAAGGGTGTTTGGGGCCATACTCTTACAGTTCCTTCAGTCTCTGCCAGACCAATAAGTCTGGTCTTTTGTGTGTGTGTGAGAGAGATAGAATTTTGTTCTACAGTTTCCTCCAGCTCTGTCTGGGGCCCTCTGTTTCGATCCCTGTCAGCGCAGTTCATGGTGGTATCCGGGCACCATCTAGTTTTACTGGATTCAGGCCGTGGTAGATGTGGTCTAATCTTTCCCTTGCATCTTTAGTTTTCTTCATTCTCCCTTGCTTCTGAAGGGGTGAAACCAGTGTTGTATCTTATATGGCGGCTCACAGACTTTTAAAACCCCAGATGCTACTCACCAAAGTACAATGTAGAACTTTTTCTTTATGAACTATGTAAAACAATAAAACTAAAAAAAAAAAAAAAGAAAGAGCAAGACTCTTTCATTACTAGCTGTGTGCCTCATCTGTAAAATATTAATAAAAACATGAATAATAATTATGCGATTTACTATATAAATTAAGGAGCTGTGGTGGCACAGTGGTTAAGAGCTCGGGTGCTAACCAAAAGATCAGTCGGTTGGAACCCACCAGCTACTCTGGTGTACAGGAGAAAGGTATGGCAATCTGCTTCCATAAAGATTACAGCCTTGGAAAGCCTGTTGGGGCAGTTCTACTGGGTCCTATAGGTTTGCTATGAGTTCGAATCCATTTGAGAGCAACCGCAAAAAACGGTGTAAATTGTTGTGAAACTTACACGCATTAACCTAAGCAAAGTGCTCAGAACACCGTGGGAAGGCTGGGACCCAGTCAGCTGTTGACATTCTTCTTTCCAGTGAGTTCTCATGTGGCACTTAGGCTGCTGCCAGATGATATTTTTTAAAAATATCTGTTCAACATTTAATTTGTAGGGGATCTGAGGAACTAATTTCCTGTTAATAAATGTATAATTTTTTTCTATGCTTGATATGAAAGTAATTATACGCACTGGTTACATGCAATTTTCTGGACCAGAGAAACTGGGCAGCATTTTAAATGGTTTAAGTATTCAAATAATAAACCACTCTTTCCATTATATGTTTTTCTGTTGCAAAATTTCAGCAACAGTAGCTGCTAAATTCAGCGATGGCCAGCTGGCTAGATTTGCAGCCAATGGTCTTGCTGGTAATGTGTTCACTTCTCACAAGTAAGTGGCAAAAAAATACACAACAGACCATGACTGGTCTTGACAATGTATTTCCGATTAGCAGGAATGAGGCCAATGTATGTTTTGTCAATTATAACTAAACCTTAACAAAGATAGACTGGAGAGAGAGAGAGTATTTTCTTTCCATTGGTGGACAGTGTTTATTTATTTAATTTTCAGAAGTAAGCCTAATTTAATTTAATGGGCCTGAATGGAGCAACAGTTAAGCACTTGGCTGCTAACTGAAAGGTTGGCAGTTTGAACCTACCCAGCAGCTCCACAGGAGAAAGACCTGGCAATCTGCTCCCATAAAGATCACAGGCTAGAAAACCTATGGGACAGTTCTACTCTGTCATAGGGGGTCCCTATGAGTCAAAATCGAATCAACAACAAGCTTAATTTACGTTTTACCAGCCACACAGAATCATGTCTGGAAACCTGAGTTAAGAGGTGGCACATTTTCCAGGGGGTGTTGTTTAAGCATTCCTTACTGAATGCACCTCTAATCAGGTGCCTGCTGGGTGGCCCCCAAGTCAACCCCTATCTCATTAGCACATTTTTTCAAGTAGCAGCCCAGTGCTGGCACAGCTGCTTGAGGAATCATCAGGAACCCAGGATCCTGTTAACACCATCCCTGAGCATGTGGCTCCCATCCTCCTGGCCGCAAGATGGCTGCCCCTTCTCTAAGAACAGCATTTGTGCCACTGGCAAGACGAAAGGGAAGGGCAGAGAGTAAAAGGCATGTGCCAGCTTAGCCTGTCCCTATTTATGAGAAAAGTGATAGCTTTCCTAGAAGCTACCCCAGTAGGCCTCTGGTCACATCTCATTGGCAGGGACTGGCCATAGGCTCACCCCTGAATGCAAGGGAGTCTAGGAAGGGGAGCACTATAACTGGAATCATTGACACCCCAGACAAGACCAGGCTTCCACTGGTAGGAACCAATGGGAGAGTAGATGTAGAGAGGGACAGAGCAGTGTCTGCGATGATACCCTCATTCCTGTTTTACTGATGAGGAAATGGATTTGGAGAGGTTTTGAGGTCAGTGACAGAACGAGAATTCACATCCAGAACCCCTATCCACACAAACAACATAATCAGCATCTCTCTGGGATGAGACACAGCCTAGATATAAATACAAATGGCAGGAATCATTTTCTTTTGTGTTCCTGGGCCACCTCTTTTATTTATTTGCCAATGACGTGGATGTAATGTATGCTTTCACCTATTTTACCTGTGCAATAAAAGTTCAAGCAATTTAATCCTCAATCCAACTATTACTTAGTCAGTGGTGGCATGGGGAACAGTGACAGACTTCTGATGAGTTGAAGAGGAATGAGCAATCCACCCTGCGGGAGACACAACTCTACTCCATGACCAAAATCTTAGAAAAACCCAAGAAGTTGAAAGCCTCTGGGTTAAATAAATAAGTGGATGGATGGATGGATGGATGGACGGATGGATGGTTGGACGGACGGACAGACGGATGGATGGATCGGTGAGTGGATAGATGGTTGGATGGGTGAGTGGATGGATGGATGGATATGATAGACAGATAGATAGACAGACAGACAGATAGACAGGTATGTAGGTAGGTAGATAAAGTAGTATAAGGTGACAGGAAGACTTTGCAATGAGCTAGGTAAACTGGTAAGTGTAGATGGCCAAACTGGGCAATAAAGTAGAGTTAGTGATGATCAGGCTAAGCAGATTAAAAGAGTAAAAAACTTGAAAGCTCAGGCGTGAGGCTTGTTCTTCTTTAAATGAAGTTGACCCAAGAATTAAAAATTATTTCCAAGGGCTGCTGGGCTTGAGCCTGTAACCCTTTGGGTGGAGGGGAGGTTGTCCTGGCAGAATGGACTGGAATGTGGTTTGGTTTTTTCCTCAGGGGTTTGGTGTACAACATACTGGTTGAAAGGAGAATATTGCAATTATCTGTCTAATTTCACAAACACGTGGGCTGCATAGTGACTAAATCAGCCCCAGTATAAGCCTCAGGCCTGGGTTTTCTGGTTTTTTCTCTCTTCTAATCTACCTACCCTGATCATCACTATCTCTCCTTCACTTCATCGCCCTGTTTAGCCTTCTACATTCACCAGTTTACCCAGCTTATTGCAAAGTCTGTCTGTCTGTCTGTCTATCATCTATCTATCCATCCATCCATCCATCCATCCATCCATCCATCCATCCATCCATCCATCCATCCATCCATCCATCCATCCATCCATCCATCCATCCATCTATCATCTATCTACCTATCTTCTATCTACCTATCTCCTAGTAGCCTTGGACCCTAGTTCAGGCCAGAAGGATCATAAAATCTAAACGCAAGTCTACAGTGGTCATTGGCACATAAAGGTAGATTCAGGACACAAATACTACTCTCCTCTGACTTAGCTACTTCCCACTCCATGCCTTCAGTGACTTGAGTGTAGGAGCCACCTCTAGGCTCTTGCCTGTGTGAGTCCCTCTGCTGGATCTGACATTTCTTCTCACCACGACTTCCACCAGATTAACCCCTGCCATCCTTCCAGTCTCAGCTTAGCTATCCCAGGTTTTCTAGAACAGGGTTAGGATTCCCTCCAAAGAGATCCCCACAGTGCTCAGTTGTGTCCAGAGTCAGAATAAGCCATGCTGTATTGTTAGTGGATTTCTAGGGTGGTCCACACCAGAACACTTGCAGATGAAAGGTAGAGTTATTAATAATTACAAAAGGACAATAAGTGTAAACCAGGACATAGGCTCACCCCGCTGATATCAGAGATGCTAAAATATGAAGAAAAAAAAAAGGTGCATCTTAGAATTGGTGAAATATGACATTTCACTTCTCAGATTATTTGGAAAACCGAAAAATATACATTTACACGCCTTTGTGAGTATTTTGTTTTTTGTTTGTTTTGTTTTTTCTTAAGTCCGGTAACCTAGAGTGGGCAAGAGCTGGGGAAACATCCAATTTGGTGTACTGCCTAAAAGAGTGGAAATGGGTTCAACGTCTCTAGACAATCTTTTCTTGTGTGGGTGTGGTAAATATGTAACAAAACATTTGCCATCTCAACATTTTTCACACGTATAATTTAGAGACATTAATTGCATTTGTCATGTTGTGCGACTATCACCATTATCCATTTCCAACTTTTTCCATCACACTTAACAGAAGCTCAGTGTATCTGGATGATCTTTGACACTCCATCAAAGGCCTTAAAATCATTCCTTTCCTTTAACTCTGCCATTCTATCTCTGGGAATTTATCCTATCGAAATAACCAAAGTTGTGCAAAAAGATTTGTGTAAAAGAGCTTCCAGTCAATACGATGCCTTAGATACATGCACTGTAATGACCCCCTGACAACAAAGACTACAGAAACTGGGTTAAATAGATACAAAAAATGACCTTGGACCCCGGAGCATCAAACAGAGTTGAAGATACAGATTGAGCACCGACTGGAAGGAGAGACAGAATGAGCCCAGCAGGAAAACAGATTTGCAGATCAACCATATCCTGCTTGCTGGGGCAAAGAAAGCAGCATGATCATTTTGGGATAGCATCAAACAACGGCCTGGAGTGAGGAACCCAGAAAAACAACCACAAAGAGAGCACAGCCAGTGGCAGAGAGCCTGTGTGAACAACCCTGGAAAGTAATGACGAGGTGGGCAGGAAGTGGGAAGGGATGGGGCACCCCTGGGGGGAGGCATGGGAGTGGTATAGCTCTGAAACTAAGGAACCATGGGGAAGTGTCTCTAGAGCAAACGAAACAGACTGAGTCATTGAAGCCTTAGAGAAGGAGAAAGTGTAGACAGGGAGTGTATGGTTTTGGAGGAGTGAAGGGGAGAAACATAGGGGTAGGGAAGAGCTCCAGCCCCTCTGGTGAGTGCGAAAAGGGAGGGAGCCAGATATTAGCACAGGAATTGCTTGCTGGTGGAGAAATCCAGCCATTTATAAGGCAGCCACCCAGTGAAGAGTCAACTCACAGAGTAACAACTAATGCCCCACACCCCACAAACCAGCCCTGTGCAAGCAGTAACTCCACCTGCCATCTGCATTAGCATGTGCCCTGAGACACAGGTAGACAGAACCAAGGTGCACAAGCCTGGCACCACCCACCACCCCCTTCAGGAGGCATAGGGAGGCCTGCATTGATGTGCAAGCCTGGCCACCCCCGCCACCCCCTCCCGGAGGCACAGGCTGCTCACACTCACACAGTCCCGGGCGTGTTCCCCAACCTTCCCTAAGACACAGAAGGCCCTAGCTGATGTGTGCAACCCCAGTCATGCATATCACTTCTCCCTGAGGTGCAGGAGGCCCACGCTGAAGTGTACAAGCCCAGCCACACCCACCACCCCCTCCCTAAGGTGCAGATAGCTTGCACTTGCACACTCAAGTGTGGCCACATCCACCATCCTCTCTCACTCACTATCCCCTCCCTGAGGTGCAAGCAACTTTCACTTTCATGTGCAAGCCTGGCCCACTCACCCATTAACTGGTGAAACATGCACCCTCATCTTGACCACCTATCAACTGGCAGGCATGCACACAGCTTCCAATCCAGTGATCAGTGAGAATGTGCCCTGCACTCATGCCCCAGTGACCAGCCAGACAGACACATTACCTCACCAGCGACACCAGTCATATCCTGACAGACACTCTTTGCACCTCTGCCAGTGATGAACAGGGGATCCTAGTGCCTACATCCAACATCCATCTGGCTGCACCATCACACATCCCACATCCAAACAGTTCCTGCAGGCCATCTGCATTCACAAAGGAACCCCTTGATATCCTACCACCTACAGAGATGCCAATCCATGCACGAATAGTAGGCCTACCCCCATCTATTTGGGTAGCATTCCCTCACAACAGATACAAAGATGTCCTGACCTGACTTCCAGAGAACACACTAACTGCTAGCACCAACGTGGAAGGACCCCACAGTCCAACAAGGGTTGTGGAGGGATCCTGACCACCCAACACCTATCACTCGATATCAAGGAACAAACCTGCTCTCCCGCCTCCATTCAATCTAGTAAGGAAAGGCATACAAGCCTAACCACAGAGGACTCACATGTAGATGATACCCACAGTACTCACTAGGAGAGGAAATCACACCCAGCCAACAGATGTCACCAAAGTCACACCTAGACCAGGACCACAAAACAACAATTAAAATAATGTAAAGGAAGAAAGGTATTCGAAAGAGAAGGAGAATAAAAAATCTCCAGATACATAACCTAATAATAATAATGTTTTTAAAGCACAAAAAAATACATACAATTAATAAAGAAACATATAAATAAATTAACACCTTAATGTCTTGGAGAAGGTAGACAATAACAAATCATATGAACAAACAAGGTGCTTCAAACAAGTGAGCAAAATAAAGGGTCAGAAAATCTCCCTGAAGAAGAAATGGTACTAGAACTACCTGATAAGGAATTCAAAATACTTATACATAGGATCCTCAAAGAGATCAAGGAAAATGCAGACAAAACCTTAGAAGAATTCAGGAAAACAATACAAGAACAACTAACAATAGAAGAACAAAAATAGTCAGAAACCATACAAAAACATCAACTAGAAATCCAGAAGATTAACAATAAAATATTGGAAATAGGTAACTCAATGGAAGGACATAGAAGTAGAGTTGCAGCAATGGAGGAAAGACTCATTGAGATAGAGGACAAATCGCTTGATACTATCTGTTTGAGGAACAATCAGAAAACGAAATGAAGAAAGCCTAAGAATTATAGGGGACACTATCAAGAGGAAGAATTTACACACAATTGGAATTCCAGAAAAAGAAGAGACAGGAAAAAAACACAGGAAGATTTTTGGAAGATTTTTTGAAGATTTATTGACAGAAAACTTCCCTAATATCATGAAAGATGAGAAAGTTGCCATCCAAAAAGCTTAGTGAACCCCATATAGGATAGACCCCCAAAGAAACTCACCAAGACATGTCATAATCAAACATTCCAAAATCAAAGACAAATAAACAATTCTGAGCACAGCTCAGGAAAAACGAAATATCACTTACGAAGGGGAACCAATAAGACTAAACTCTGACTTCTCTGCAGAAACCATGCAGGTAAGAAGGCAGTGGAATGACATATATAAAACCCCAAAGAAAAGAGTTGCCAAGAATCATATATTCAACAAAATTGTCTGTCAAATACCATAGTGAAACTAGGGCTTTCTCAGAAAAGCAGAAATTAAGGGAATTTGTAAAATCCAGACCAACGTTACAAGAAATATTAAAAAGAGTCCTTCAGATAGAGAATCAACATCAGAAAACAACCTGAGATTAAGACACACGACAACATCACCCAGATACCAATCCAGACAGAAACCAAAAAACCCGTTGCCATCAAGTTGATTCCAACTCATAGTGACCCTACAGGACAGGGTAGAACTGCCCCACAGAGTTTCCAAGGAGCATCTGGTGGATTTGAACTGCCAACCTTCTGGTTAGTAGCCATAGCTCTTAACCACTACTCCATTAGGATTTTCAGTCCAGACAAAGAACCCTCAAACATAAAATAAAATAAAACTGAAAACAAGGAACCAGAGATGTCAATCTGTAAATTACAACTACTTAAAAACAAAAGGAGAGAATAAATGGTATAGTTATAGAATTTCCGTATGGAGATGAAGTCAAGGTGATAGCAAGATACAAAAGACTGTTTTAAACTTAGGAAGAGAAAGGAAATTTTCAGAGTAAAAATGAAAAAAATTAATAAATCTACAAAATAAAGAAAATAAAAAAGACTCAGCAAACATAAAATCAACAAAAGCAAAGGAAACACAAAGACAATCCATGAACAAAAAGAACTCGGCACAGAAAATTAAGTGGAACGAAGAAACTGTAAATACCACAATAAAAAGCATAACAAATGAGCAGCAGTAAATTCATACCTATCGATAATCATAATGAATACAAATGGTTTAAATGTACCAGTCAAGACACAGAGAGTGGCAGAATGGATTAAAAAACATGAACCATCGATGTGTTGCCTACAGGAGACACATCTTCTTCACAAAGACATGAATAAGCTAAAAATCAAAGGGTGGGAAAAAATATATATCATGTGAGCAGTAACTAAAAGAGAGCAAGAGTGGCAATAATAATCGATGATAAAAGACTTTAGGTCAAAATCCATTATTAGAGACAAGGAAGGGCATTATATAATGATTAAAGGACAACCCACAAAGCAGACATAACTATAATAAATAATCATGCACCCATTGACAGAGCTCCAAAATACACAAAATGAATTAACAGAATTGAAAAAAGAAATAGACAATGCTACAATAATAGTAGGAGACTTTAACACTCCATTTTTAAAGATGAACAGAACAACTAGAAATAAACTCAGCAAAGATACAGAAGATCTAAATAACACAATCAAACAACTTGACCTCATAGACGTATAGAGAACATGCCACCCAACAGCGGCACAGTACACATTCTTCTCCAATGCACATGGACAATATATTAGGAATAGACCATATATTAGGACACAAAGCAAGCCTCAATAAATTCAAAAACATTGAAATAATATGAAGCATCTTCTCTGATCATAACACTATAAAACTAGAAATCAATAACAGAAAGAACAAGGAAAAACTACTTGGAAATGGAATAACACCTTACTTAAAAACTATTGTATAATAGAAGAAATTAAAAATAAAATAAAAAAATTCTTAGAATCAAATGAGAATGAGTACAACATATCAAAACCTTTGGGACATAGCAAAAGCAGTGCTCAGAGGAGAATTTAGAGCAATAAATGCACGTATCAAAAAAGAAAAAAGGGCCAAAATCAATAGCTTATCCCTACAACAAGAACAAATAGAAATGAGCAGCTAAAGGAATCCACGGTCGCCAGAAAAAAGGAAATAATAAAAATCAGAGCAGAAATAAATGAAATAGAAAACAGAAATACAATAGAAAGAATCAACAAAACTAGAAGTTGGTTCTTTGATAGGATCAATAAAATTGGCAAACCACTGGCCAAAATGACAAAGGAAAACAATGAGAAGGTGCCAATAACCAAAATAAGAAATGAGATGAGTGACATTACAACAGAACCAGCTGAGATAAAAAGGATCCTAACGGAATATTATGAAAAATTGTACTCCAACAAACTTGAAAGCCTAGAGGAAATGGACAGATGTCTAGAAACACACTGCCTACCTAAACTAACACAAATTAAAGAGTTGGAAAATTTGAACAGATTCATAACGATAGAAGTTGGAGATGCCATTAAAAAAAAAAAACTCCCAACCAAAAAAAAAGCCCCGGCCCAGGCTGCTTCACTGGGAAATTCTACCAAACAGAGAAGAGTTGACACCAATCCTACTCGAAGTGTTTCAGAACGTAGAAAAGGTAGGAATACTCCCTAATTCATAATATGAAACCATCATAACCCTGATACCAAAGCCAGGCAAAGACACCACTAAAAAAAGAAAATTACAAACCAATATCCTCATGAATACAGACACAAAATTTCTGAGCAAAATTCTAGCCAGTGGAATTCAACAGCATATCAAATAATAATAATAATAATAATACATCATGACCACGTGTGATTCATACCAGGGATGCAAGGGTGGTTCAAACTAGAAAATCAATCAGCGTAATTCGCCACATAAATAAAACAAAAGAAAACAATCACACTATCATCTCAATCAAAGCAGAAAAGGCGTTTGATAAAACCCAACACCCTTTCCTGATTAAAAACTCTCAGCAAAATAGGAATAGAGGTGAAATTCCTCAACATAATTAAGGAGATATACGCAAAACCAACAGGCAACATTATTCTCAACAGAGAAAGATTGACAGCATTTCCCGTGAGAACAGGAACAACCCAAGGATGCCCTTAATTACCATTCTGGAAGTTCTAACTACAGCAATAAGGCAAGAAAGGGAAACAAAGGGGAAAAAATGTAGAATAAAATTCATATTCCTAAAAAAGGCTAGAACCTACTGGTTTGATAGAGACTAGAGGAACCCCCAAAACTCTCGCCCTAATATAGCCTTTGAACTTGGAACTGAAGCCACTCCCAATGTTCACCTTTCAGCTTAATAATAGATTGGCTTATAAAATAAATAATATCACCTGCGAGTAATGTGCTCCCTTAAGCAATCAACTAAAAACCCATTGCTTTCTAGTCGATTCTGACTCATAGCAACCCTATAGGACAGAGTAGAACTGCCCTGTATGGTTTCCAAGGAGTGACTGGGGGGTTCGAACTGCTGACCTTTTGGTTAGCAACCTTAGCTCTTAACCACTATGCCACCAGGGTTTCGAAGCAATCAACTATATGAGACTAAATGGTCAACATTTACCCTTAAACAAATATGAGAAGCTAAGGAGGAGCAGGGAAGGTAGCTTAATGGAAATAGATTAAAAAGAATGAAAATAATGAGAATGTTGACACACTGAAAATTTTAACAGATGTCAAGGAACAAGTTGTATAAAAATTGTTAAATGGGAGCCTAATTTGCTATGCAAACTTTCATCTAAAACACGCACAAAAAAAATTAAAAAAAAAAAAAGATTTGCGTATGTGGACAGTCATCACACCATTAGTGAAAAGCTGGAAATAATTTAAGTACATATTCAACAGAGAATCACTCCACCTTACAGCCACAACAGTAGGATGTGTCGGTACAACCCTTTGATAGGATACTAAGAGCTATTCAAAAATTATGTTGTAAAAGTTGATTTAACAGTATGTTGTTAAACAGAAAAAAAAAAAAATTTTACAAAATGGTTCAAACATAATATCTTGGTTATTTGTAAAATGTTTGTAAAAAGAGGAATGTAGATATGTTTTCTATATGATTGAAAAGACTTGAAGGATATATACATACCCACAGTGTTTACGATCATTGGTTTTCTCCTTTTTGCTTTTCAGTATTTTCCAATGGTGAACGTAAGTAACTTCTAAAATTATAAAAAACAAATTCAGTAAGTACTTTTTACGTCTTATATTGTGCTTCTGTGTGTCTGTATCTCATCTGACTCAGAAGACAAGTATTTTCAAAACACATTTCCCTCTAGGCTAGGGATATGGGGTAAAAAAGTCTACTGTTTTGTGTTGCCAAACATGTTTCTTTTTTGCTTGCAAAGATTCAATTTTTTTATACTGTTTCTCTAAATTTTTTTTCTTAAAGGAAAGAATAAGCTTTTCTATGTGTCTTTTTTTATGGAACTGTACTAAATTGTCTTTAGAGCCACATTTAATAAATGTACAGAACACATATGTATGCCTTCCAGTAGAAAATCTGAGTTCCTCCAAGCCTTAAGGAAACCCTGGTGGCGTAGTGGTTAAGAGCTACGGCTGCGAACCAAAGGGTTGGCAGTTCGAATCCTCTAGGCGCTCCTTGGAAACGCTATAGGGCGGTTCTACTCTGTCCTATAGGGTAGCTATGAGTCGGAATCGCCTCAACGGCACTGGGTTTGGTTTTACTGGATTTCCAGGCCTTAAAGCCCAAGATTCCAAATGCTCTATAGGATGCTGCTGTCACACCGCAGGCAGTGGCTGCAACGAGGTCAATTTTCCAACATAGGTCCCAATGTCTTAGGCACCAAGCTTCCCGAACACTAGAGAATCTTTTCTGAACAGCACAGATCAAAATTTAGGGTGCCTGTTTCTACGTGCTGGTTACTTCCTGTTTTCTTTCAGCCCTACCTTTCCATATACTGCTCTGTAAGTCCAGGGCTGGAAGACTTCAAACTATATTCCCAGGCTCTCTTGCTGGCAGGCTCTTTGTTAGGTTCAGCCAATGGAGGCACTGGCTAGAGATCAGAAAGGAGGAGGAAGAAAGAAGCTATTTGCTTTCAACTCCTGTATCGTGTGTTGTAGAAGAAGAATGGGATTATTCTGGATTCAGCAGTAGAACCAAGGCAGCCCATTTCTACAGTTCCAGCCCTGGTTCAGGGCACAATTTTCTGCAACAGCATCTTCCCAGTTCAGCAGCAGGTGCAGGGTCATGGGTTCCAGCCTAAGGGTATGACTAGTTTCTCACATCTGGGTATTACTCCTTCTTCTCCCCATTGCTCTTCCAGCCCTTTCAACACCTTAGTAATCAATTTCCTGTGTTAAATTCTCTCTGTTTGAAATACCTAGAGTGTTTTCTGTTTTCTTGATTGGACCCTAACTGATATGCCATAATAGTTTAGATGACCAAATTCAGGACTTTTATATTTTAACATTCTAGAAAATGTCACTTTAACTCCAACACCCTTCCAAGAAGTTGGAAAGCCAAATTGGAGACTTTCTCACCTCCCCCATACTTTGAATGCTCTTTACCTTTGAGAAGGGAGTAAAACCATGTTGTGGCAACTGCTGACCACATAAGGACCTGTGGGCCTTAAGGGGTCTGAGTAGCTGTGTCTAGGCTGCAGCCATCCACACGAAGGTCCCCTACCTCCTCATCCCTAAGACCCAGAAAAAGCCTGGACAGAACCAACACCATTGATACAGAACTGAAATGTGCCTGAATATAGCTGGTGGCTGCCACTGGGACTTCGTATTGGATGAGGAGGGGTGGCATGCCCTGGGGGAGAGGTGAGGGAAATGGCTTAAAGAGAAAAACATAGAAGTTGAGGAGGTTTGAGCAGTGAGAATGTGAGAACGAGGGAGTATCAGGTGGGACACTATCAAGGCCCGAGCTCTGAGCTCTGGTCCCCCTAACAAGGAAGGTTAGCTAAACTAATCCTGAGCCTGTATGATTTGGGGGAAGGGGGCTGTCATGGATTGAATTATTTCCCCCCAAAAATGTGGTTATCAAGTTGGTTAGGCCATGGTTCCCAGTATCCTGTCGTTGTCCTCCATTTTGTGATTGTAATTTTACATTCAGAGGATTAGGGTGGGATTGTAACACCACCCTTACTCAGGTCACCTCCCTGATCCAAGATAAAGGGAGCTTCCCTGGGGTGTGGCCTGCACCACCTTTTATCTCTCAAGACAGAAAAGAAAAGAGAAGCAGGCAGAGTTGGGAAGCTCATACCACCAAGAAAGCAGTGCTGGGAGCAGAGCACATCCTTCAGACCGGAGTGGAGGTTCCTGCGCTGAGATGCTCCCAGACCAAGGGAAGGCTGATGACAAGGACTTTCCTCCAGAGCTGACAGGAAGAAAAGCCTTCCCCTGGAGCTGATGTCTTGAATTTGGACTTTTAGCCTACTAGATTGTTTAAAAATGCCATCAGGGGTCGCTTTATATTTTGGATGCAGAAAACCAGCAGAAGGGATAACTGCTCCCCACTCTGCCAAACACACCCACACACATACTCCAGCCCTCTGGTGAATTCTATCCCATTGCTTTCAGACTAACAAAAGAAACTCCAAGCTGGAGAGACTGACCAGTTCCCTCCATTTTTCCCTTCCGTCCAAAAGGTAGCATGGCTCTCCTCCCTTCCTGTGGGGCTGAAAGGAGGGGTCTGGGACAAGAGTTATAATCAAAACCATGAGTTAACCAAAGGCCAGTCCCAGGTCTCATTCATTTCGGTATACTCGGAGAACAGCATATGATCGGCGCTCAATACACGTTTATTAAATTGAATTCAGTCTGCAATTCCGTGCGTGCCATCCCCTCTGCGTTTTCTCTGCAAACCCACCCACTGGAAAGCACTTTCAAATTCTGTTTCCAGGCCAATATACACACCATAATTTTTTTTTAGAAACCTTCTGGGAGTTGGAACTAGCTTTTATAAACCCACTAGCATTAGGGAGCCCCATGAAAGGGTGTGAGGGTAAAGAAAAGACAGTCAGTGGTGATCAATACATTTCTGCTGACTGGTATGCAGCTCAGATGTTAACCAGTACCAAGTGAGCGAGCAGGTCTCATCTGTCTTGTAATAGCAATGAAGGGGCTCCCTTCTTGGGCAAGGCTAACTTGAAATCTCTAGAGAGAAAAGAGGGTATGAGACGACCTTCCCCTTCCGAGAAGTAAATTGGCAGGGCTGGCTGACTAATGCGAGTTAAGAGCAAATGTCTGAGTCACACTTCCTGGCGTTTTGGCTTCTCCTTCTGGTCTCCCACTTCTTTCTGAAACATGTGCTGCTCCACTGGAAAACACGGCAGATAACACATTTGACGCACATGTAGACACTAATGATTCTAAGTTTCTCCAACCAAATCTGAGGATTTGTCTGTGATACAAATAAATATGTGCTTTGGGCCGTGATTTTTTTTTTTTTTTCAGTTAAGCTATTTGCAGTTTCACACACTTGTTTTCTCCTTTTTTCTTCTTAAAGCACAAAGGTTTTCACAAATGATGAGTGAGTATGTTGGGGGAGGGGATGATGAGGGGTTTAGGGAACTCCAGGTTGACAGAATTCCATGGGACTACGAACGTCACTGCCACTTTTCTTGCAGGTAAATGCAGTGAAAACTCAATTCTTGGTTTCACAGCACCTGCTCAAAAGAAGCCTCCTCATCCTTTTGTAATTGGTTTTCAAAACTTTTAAATGAAATAATACTGTAAGTCTGACAATAAAAAGTACAGGCTTCTTCCCCTATCCGTTGCCACCCCAGGTCCACTCTCACTTACTCTCTTTCAGTTCTCTAGCAGGGCAAACCGTCCTATTTCTAAATAACATGCCTAGGCTGTAGTTTCTTGAGGGATTAATGTTATGAATTGAATCGTGTCCCCCAAAAAGTTATGTTGAAGTCTTAGCCTTTGTACCTATAAATATGACCCTGGTGGGAAATAGGTTTTTTGTTATGTTAATGAGGTCATACTGAGTAACATTAAGTCCTAAACCTAATCCCTTCTGAGTGAAAAAAACAAAATCAAAGTCTATTTCGACTCATAGCAACACTATAGGACAGAGTAGAACTGCCCCATAGGGTTTCCAAGGGCACCTGGTGGATTTGAACTGCCAACCTTTTGGTTAGCAGCCATAGCTCTTAACCACTACACCACCAGGGTTTCCCCCTTCTGAGTGATATCTTATAAAAAGAGCAGAACATAGACATGCCCGGGAGGAAGAGATCACATGAGGAACCCACTGAAAAACCAAAATCAAACCCATCATGGAGTCAATTCCAACTCATAGTGACTCCACAGGACAGAATAGAACTGCCCCATAGGGCTTCCAAGGAGCAGCTGGTGGATTCAAACCACTAACTTTCTGTTTAGCGGCCAAATGCTTAACCGCTGCACCACCAGAGCTCCAAGGAACCAGAAACCATCCACAGTCAGGAATGTCAAGGAATGCCTTGGGCTGTACTGACAAGGAAGGCCCCTCCCCTAGAGCTGATGCCCTGATTTGGACTTCTAGCCTCCAAAACTGAGATGATAAATTTCCGATCTTTAAAGCCACCCACTTTGTGGTATTTTGTTATAGAATTAGACAGTGGTAAAGGCTGCACAATATCGTGAATATACTAAAAACCATTGGATTTTCCAGTTAAAAATGGTTAAAACCGTGAATATCCCCCTTCTCACAAGCCTGCATTGTAAATATTCGCTCCACTTCACAGATGAAGAAAGTGAGGCTCCAAGAAGTGCCAGCAAATGCCAGAGACGAGATGGACACATGTGTAATTCCCAGGCTAGCAGCTGCCTATGGACACAGAAATTACTTAGGGAACCTGTTACTCTGGAGTCCACATTTTGACAAACTTCCTCTGGAAATGGGTCATTAGGAAGTGTCCTTTCAAAGGCATTTGCCTGCGAATCAGCATAAAGTGTTGCATACTCTCCTATTGGTAGATGAAGTATAGAGGTAAGTGGTTTCTGGGCTGAGTAACCCATCAGCTCAACCAAGGCTTTGGGTTAGCTCCTCCATGCTAGATTCCCTTGGCCTTCTCTCATGGTTGAAAAGTGGCTGCCACAGCTCCAATCATCACATTCTCACCCAATCTGGTCCAAACAGGGAACAGGCGTGCCTCCAGCTCTGGGGAGTCAAAGTCCATACACTTTGTCCCATCTGACCAATACTTGACTGACCTTTCATAAGACCTCAGTATTGATGCTAGAAGGAAGATTCCGGAAACTCAGCAACGTCTCCAGTCACTGAGGTTGTGAACTCAGCCTCCTGCCTGACCTAGAGCCAAAAAACTCCAACCAGCCCATCCTACTCTATAAGGAAGTAATATGTTTCAGGGACTCGACAAGGGGCTGGGAAGATATCTTAAGGCCCCGTTCCAAAGGCTCCATTCTTGGTAAACTGTGGCTCCTTTCCTTGACCTCCTAATAATTGTGAAGTAAGTACAGCCATTATTACAACTTTTCAGGTGAGTAAACTGAGGCTCCCAGAAGTTTCAGCCTGTCCAGAATATCAATGTGAGAATTTGGCTGAGTTCCACTGACCCCAAAATGGAACTGTCCTTGACGGTATGGAAGATGGAACTTGCCTGGTGTATAGTTTTGACATTTGGAAATCTCCCCCCACCACCGCTGCCTCTAACCAAGCCTGGAGATATAAAACCATCCAGAGTATCACAGACGTCAGTGTCCCAGCCCCTAGGACCCTCCTTGTGTGGTCCCTGAAACTGACCTGTTTGAGGGGCACCTCAGAGAGCCAGAGCAAATCCAGAATCACAGCAGACTTTCTACCTTATTCTTGTTATTCTCGCCTTTTGTGGGAGTCCTTCTAGAGGGAGGCTTCAAGAAAAAGCTCAATCTTATTCTCCCTACCCTGGAACTCTTCCTTGAAGATCACAGAAAAGCATCTTTCTGTTTATCTGCTTATATGTGCTCCAGGGCTGCTTCCTCTTCCTTGGAGTTTTTCTGATTTTCCCCTCAGGGGGAAAAAGAGAATCTAAACTCTGACTATTTTTTTCATCCCTCCACCTACTCAGTTATACCTTCATTCATTGAAAAGGTGTCTATTCACTTGGTGAACATAATTAATTTCACTGAATTTTACACATAAAAATGATTGAATTGGCAAATGTTTCATGATAATATTGCACCACAATAAAAATTAAAAAAAAGCAACTAACCTGAAGCAGTATCTCTTAGGACACATGGTAACAAGAATTAGAAACTGTCCACAAGGAACAATTAAAAATAAACAAAAATGTTTAAAAGGTGTTTATTGAGCACCTACTATTTGTTGGGCACTGGGATTTAGATGGAGTCTCTGGGTGGTACAAACAGTTAATGTGCTCTGCTGCTATCCAGAAGGTTGGAGGTTTGAGTCCACCCAGGGGTACCTCTGAATGAAGGCCTGATGACCTACTTCCAAAATATTAGCCAATGAAAATCCTATGACTCAGACACACATGGGGTCACCATACGTCCAAATCTACTCCAAGGTAACTGGTTGGTTGGTTTTTAGATACCACTGGGAATTCAGTTGGGAGCAAAAACAGACCTGGTTCCTGTCAAGATGGGGAGACAGGCACTAACCAAGTAGGTGCACAAATATACAATTATAGCTGCGCTAAGTGCTGAAGACAAAATCACCATGTTTTGACAGAAAAATCTCATAAGAGGGCCTGACTGGGCTTTGTGGGGCCTGGGAAGGCTTTCTCGAGAAAGGGAGCTTCAAACTGAGACGTGAAGTTTGAGTAGGAGTTTGAGGAGGTGATGAGGAAATGGACTGGAGGAGAGAATTCTCAAGTCTCAAGACCGGGAGGAAGGAGCTCACATGGTGTGT
Organism: Elephas maximus indicus; assembly: GCF_024166365.1. Classification (NCBI taxonomy): domain Eukaryota; kingdom Metazoa; phylum Chordata; class Mammalia; order Proboscidea; family Elephantidae; genus Elephas; species Elephas maximus. The sequence continues at coordinate 48,421,998 of NC_064838.1, forward strand.
TTGAGGAACTCAGGCAGGCAACAGGGGGTGGCTCCTTGAGAGCAAAGCTTAGAGGGCATAAGCTGAGGCTGAAGGGGTAAACCAGGGCCAGAAAGGTCCTTGAGGCCACAGCCGTGATTTGGCCTTTATCTGGAAGGTAATAGCAGGTCATGGAATGGTTTTAAGCAAGGAGAGGTAGATTCCAAATTTCTTGTTTTGTTTATTTAGAAAACTACCTTGGGCTTCAGAATGAAGAAGAGGTTGGCAGGGACCAAGCTTCAAGATGAAGTAACTATTAGAGTGGTCCATGTGAGAAAAACCAGTGGGAGAACCAAAGGTCAAAGTAGAGATGGAGAGAAGTGATATCTCGGTTGTAAGTGGTAATAGGATTTGGCAGTGGATTGGATGCAAGGGGTGAGGAGAAAGGAGGTGTCCAGGGTTAAGTGTTGGCCCCATTTGCTACAATGGGGAAGTCTGGAAGAAGGTTTGTCGGGGAGGGCAGGGGAACTTGAGTTTGGTCCTTGACATGTTGCGTTTGCAGTGTTATTAAACTGTAGAGCAGAGATACCCAAGGCCAAGGGGCAGTTGGCTATAGGGCCAGAATTTGAGATGAGGTCTGGACTGGGGGTATACATTTGGAAGTCAGGTGTGTCCACCATTAGCATTTGATTCTTGTGCCACTGTCAAACAGCTTAATAAAAGCAAGGTAGCAATGGCCTAAGTGAGGGCCAAGAGGGCAGGCAGAGATGTCAGCCTGAATCTACTTTCCTCAGACGAAATCAGCAAGCATGCTGACAGCTCACTGTGGGCAAGGCTCCATCCTGGAGGCTGAGAGGGAATCAGGGAGTGCAGGAATTGGTCCCTGGCCCCACAGAGCTGACGCCTAGCTAGAAAAAACAGATAAGAGAAACAAGAGGAAACAAGAATATGAAAGCTAAAGAACAGAGCAGCACCAGATGCCTTAAGTCAGCACACTGCAATGGCCAAGCAAGGAGTAGAGAGCTCAAGCCACCTGCTTGTTCTGACTGGCTATGGAAATCATCACACCCCAGTGTCCACCCTCCTGCCTCTTGGGGAGCTCCACCATCATGTTTCTATTACCTCATCCTCTCGACTGCACACAACAACAAACGCCGTGATCTCTCTTCTGTCCTGGTGCCCCCGCAACCCACTATCCCTTCTTCCTTTCATGCCCCCTTCCTTCCTCCCTTCTTCCCCCTTTCTCTCTCTTTCTTAGATGTCATCAGACATCTAGAAGCAGAGTCTTCATTCACTTTCTGTGTCCAGTAGGGAGTATGAACTCATAAAACCAAAAACCCAAACCCATTGCTGTTAAGTCAATTCCTACTCGTAGCAACCCTACAGGACGGGGTAGAACTGCCCCACAGGGTTTTCAAGCCTATAAATCTTTATGGATGCAGATTGCCACATCTTTCTCCTGTGGAGCAGCTAACTGATGGGTTTGAACTACCAACTTTTTCGGTTAGCAGCCAAGCACTCCATCACTGCGCCACCAGGGCTCCTCATGGAGTCGTAGAATGTGAAAATCAAAACACACACTGAAGAGAATCTAATCCAGCTTCTTTATTAAGGTGGCAGAAAGGGGAGCCTTAGGGTGGGTACACTAAGACTTCTGCTCAACGCACACATTCATACCTCCTGGTCCTCTGGCATCCACACACCTCCTGGTCCTCTGGCATCCACACGCTGGCTTTCTACAACTCCTCTCTAGAGTCAGCAATGTCCTCATAGCCTCCTCACGGTTCCTCCTGGGTTCCATGACAGTGGGTTCCTCTGATTGCCCTCCTACCTCCTTGACTACTCCTCTGTTGCATTTAGGATAACTCATATATCTTTCAAGCCGATACACAAGATGCTGGCCTTGGTCCTGTCTCTGTTCCCACATGGGCCTTCCCTGGGCAACATGCTGGAGGGGTAGAGCATGGCTGTTCCAGCCCACTGAGCCTCTCCTCAGGCAAAGTCTCTGTTTCCTTATCTGAGCTCAAGAGCTTGGATTTAGGTTTAAATGCGATCAGCTGTGTTAAGGCAACGTGATAATGAATTTAACATCTCTTAAATTAATTATCTTTCCTCCCTCTCCAGATACTACTGGAAACAACAAATTACAGTAGTTTTAGATTTCATCTGCCTTGGGGATGTCTCTCAAAGATACACATTAGGGAAGTTTTCAGAATATCAGAACCAATCCCATTGCCTTCAAGTCAATCCTGACTCATCCTAATTTATAGGGGGGCTTATTAAATTTATAGGGGGGTTTATTAGATACTATTAATTTTTTCCTTGCATAACAATATCAGAGGTGGATCAGAGGTGGGTGTTGTAGTAGTTGATTCAGCTGTTCAATAAGACCATTGTGGACCCAGGTTCTGTCTTTCTGCTCTGCCATCCTTACTGTGTTGAACTTTTCCCCTCAGATTATTGCCTCCTGGGCACCTCATGGCTGCCACAGCTCCAGGCATCATATCTGTATACAAGGCAAGGTAGAAGAAGAAAGGGGCAGTGCAAGCAGCATCTGTCGTTTCATCAAAGAAATCAAAACTTTTCCTAATAGCCCCTAAGAAGCTCCTGCTTGTATATCATTGGCCAGAATTTTGTCATATGACATTCTACAGGCATGAGGGAGGCTGTTATTTAAATTCTACCACCTGTGTACTGAAGACTAGCATGGAAGAAGATGATGGGGATTGGTATTAGGTTATCCAAACAGGAGCGTCTCTTACTTCCCTTCTTTCTATATCTCTATAATACAAATACAAAGTCAGGAAGTCATACTTATAAATAGATGACAGACTGATTGAGAGATAAATATATATATCATGTATACACAAATCTATATCCTATATACGTATTTATGTAAAATCTCTAAACTCAAAAACAAAGTGCAAGGTGTGATCCTGAATGGGATCCTGAACTGGGGGGAATAAGCATTGCTATAAATGATAGTATTGAAGCAACTAGCAAAGTCTGAATGTGGACTCTATATTAGATAATAATATTGTGGCTACAATAAATTTTCTGGATTTTTATCCTTAAATTGTAGTTAGATAATATCTTTGTTCTTGGGAGATAAATGTGAAGTGTTTAGGAGTTTAGGGTCTTGGTCTCTGCAACTTACTCTCACCTGTCTGTGAGTTTGTCATACTGTGGTGGCTTGCCTGTTGCTATGATGCTAGATGCTACGCAAATACCAGCAGAGTCTCCGTGGCAGAGAGGTTTCAGCAGAACTTCCAGACTAAGACAGACTAGGAAGAAAGGCCCAGTGATCTACTTCTGAAAATTGATCAAGGAAAATCCTCTGGATCGCAACAGAATATTATTCAATATAATGCTGGAAGATGAGCCCCCTAGGTTGAAAGGCACTCACAATAGAGTTGCCAAAATAATGGACTCAAGCCCACTAACAATCGTGAAGATGATGCAGGACCAGGCAACATTTTATTATGTTGTACATAAGGTCACCACAAATCAGAGCCAACTCACTGCAACTAACAACAACATATTTCATATGGGTCAATCTTACATATTGAAAGAGAGAGACAGAGACATAAAGCAAACATAGCACAACATTAACAATGGGTGAATCTAACCAAAAGATATGCTGGAGTCCACTGAAATATCCTTACAACTTTTCAGCAGGTCTGAGATGTTTTCAAAGTAAAAGGTTCAATTTTAAAAAGGTTCTAAGGTGGAATGAGCATGTTGGTCTGATGAAGTAGGCATTCTGGAATATGCAGCAGAAAGAGGAGGAAGTGGTAGCAATTTTAAAGCTCTGCATAGTGTTGCTTCCCCTTTCCAGCAAAGCATGTCGCCAAACAGATAACTTGGATCCTGCCCAGATAACTTCACAACCACCCACAAAGTTCTCCAAGGCTGCAGGTCTCAGAAGTATTGCTAATGGGTTCATCCAATAGAAGCTACCTTGACATTTGACTTAAGAGTTTCTCTCTTTCTTAGTTGCCTTTGAAAGATTCTAAGTGGTTTTCCAAGCTTGGCAGAGTCCAACCGACCTTTCAAGGCAGAGTCTGTAATGTAGAGTTCATGGTTTTGCACTTTGCATCTGAAAGTTCTATTATGTTTTCCCAAGCTTCATCCTTAGGAGTTGCCCCACCTACTACTACCATTAATAGTAAATAGCTTGGCAAAGGACCTCAGAGTAAGTGCTTCTAGAAACTGGCATATTTGAGTGGATCTTCCCTCAGGCCTTCCTGTGCCTGCTGAACCCACTCAGGAGGGGTTCAATGAAAGCTCTAAGACCCATCAGCCCACTTGGAGAGAAGCCAGAAGCAAGGCTGAAGCCTAATTCCCATCTTGGTACAGGGGCAAATGCCTGCCCACCAGGCTGAGACATAAATGGAAGATGGTTGATTGTCTCTTAAAATATTTCAGGGAAACTTGGGCTAACAAAGGGTCATGCTGAATGAAAATGTTTACTGAAGGCTAGAAAAGTCATTTCCTTCTGCCATGTCATCCACACTGATCTACACAGAAAAAAAAGCCCAAGCGTTTACAAGGAGAGTGAGCAGCCCACTCCGACTCCAGTAGTTATTCTCCGTTTGTCCCCCACCCTGACCAGTTCTCAGTCCTTGCTGAGCCTGGATGCTGACCTCTATGGACCCCATCATCCAGGTCCCTTGGTTTCAGCCAAATGGGAGGCCCTGGCAGGAGATCAGAGTGAGACAAATAGGGTTAACTGTGCAGGCGGAACAAAAGAGCTGTTAAAAGATTACCATCTAGAATTTGGATAAACAGGAACCACATCCTGTCAACATGAGATAAGGTTGAAACAACCTGTGAATTACTATCTCCTTCTTAGTGTTTTTCTAGTCCCTTCCCCCTTTACAGGCTCCCACATGCACAGAAGAACAAGTGTGAGCACTGTTTAACCTTCCGTAGCCCTCTGAAAATGGAGATGTAGTACCAAAGATCAGTGCACTTGTGCTATATCCCATAATAAGCGATGCCAAGGGCTGCAGAAAGGCTTCCATGTTGAATATCAACAGGTTCCATCTTGGATTTCAGATGCTCATGCAACCTAATTAGCATGCACCGCCGTTCTGAGAAGTACCCGCCCCTTGAAAGAAGCCCACTAAATATTCATTACTTTTTTGTCTCCACAGAACCCATATAAGCCCTAGCCTTGCTTCCTTTTTGGAGTCAGCCTTCTGAAAAGGCTTAGTCCCCCGCTGACTCCTTTTACTTGACTCAAGCAAAATAAAGCTTGCTGAAGATAAAGTTTGTCTTTCTTGTATATTCTTACTTGGGAAAAAACAAGGACCCTTTGTGTCTGTGATTGGTAACAAGAGGGCAAGAGGAGAGAGAGAATGGGATATTTATCCCCCATCCCACCCCAGCTGAGGTGGTTCTAACAGCAGCTGCAACTCTCTAGACTACAGCCTCTGTGGTGGACATTCCCCACTGTTTCCATTCTCAGTGGGCTTCAGTCATACCGCTCCTCCTTTGCCCCTTCAGCCCTTGAGGGTAGCAGTTGTTTCCTGCTGTTGCTAGTCCCTGGGTGCCTCACTGTCTTAGTTTCCTAGTGCTGCCATAACAAAATGGCAACTTTGAAGAACAGAAATTTATTGTCTCAAAGTGTTGGAGGCTAGAAGCCCAAATCAGGGTATCAGTTGTGTCAGTTCCTCTTAGGGCTCTGAGAAGAAACTGCTCCATGTCACTCCCCTAGCTTCTAGTGGCTGCCAGCAACCCTTGGTGCTCCTTTGCTGCTTGTAGATGTATCTTCACATGGCGCCTTCTCCCTGTGTGTGACTCTCTCCCTGTCTCTTCTCTCCTATTATAAGACACCATTCAGAAGGGATTAGGACCCACCCAACTGCAGTATGACCTTGCTAACTTAACTGATAACATCTTCAAAGAAAGACCCTGTGTCCAAACAAGGTCACACTCACTGCTACAGAGGTTAAGACTTCAACATACCTTTTGGAGGAACACAGTTCAATCTATAATACTCGCTGTCTTTTCTTGGTTTCCTCATCCCCACCCACACCTCTGTAAATAGTTCCTTCTTTAAAATCTCTTCAAATCCCACTTAAGGATGCCTCTGTTTCCTGCCAGGATTCCAAACTCACCCATTGGGTCTGGCCAGGCACCGGGTTTCTGACATGCTTGTATTGTTCCACTTTCTGATGGCTAAAGATAGACACACGCGTGGGCCTTGCAGGGCAAGGATCCAGTAACCAGTTGCAGTTGAGTTGACCTTGACTCATGGTGACCCCATGTGTGTCAAGAGTAGAACTGTGCCCCATAGGGTTTTCAGTGACTGATTTGTTGGAGGTAGATCACCAGCTTGTCTTCTAGGTGCGCTTGAACTTCCAACCTTTAGGTTAGCAGCCAAGAGCGTTAACTGTTTGTGCCACCCAGGGACATTGGAAGGGGTGTGGATTTTATTCTGAGTGCAAAGGGAAACCACTAAAAGGCCATTCATTCATTTAAAAAAATCACGTATTGCCTGCCTACTCCTGCTCCACACAATATAAGCAGGGAGGGAGGAGCAATTCCAACTCTTCCAAAATGGCAGCCTGCACTTAGAACAAACAGGCAAGTCAGGCCATAGCGGGCAGCAGTGATTTTAAGAGAAGAGAATGCCAAAAGCAGCAGCTCTTCCCTCCCCAAAACAAGGTGGAGGGTAGACAAGGCTAGTAATATCCTTGAAGAAAGTACACAAATGTTCTAATTTGTGCCAGCTAGGAAACTTCTCTTAAAATCAGGCACCCTTCTCCTTCATCCTTATACACTTGGCAGCTCCTGGCACGTGTAACTGTGATGCTTTGTTTAATTGGATTTTCTGACATTGGGAACCCCAAGATATACTTTGGGCCCCTGTGTTAGTTTCCTAGGACTGCCATGACAAATCACTACGAACTGGGTGGCTTAAAAGAACAGAAATTTGTTGTCTCACAGTTCTGAGGCTGGAAGTCTGAAATCAATGTGCTGGCTGGACTCTAGGGGAGAGTCTTTCCCTGCCTCTTCCAGCTCCTGGTCGTTGCCGGCAATCTTGGGGCGTTCCTTAGCTTGTAGACACATCACTCCAACCTCTGTCTGCATCATCACATGGTGTCTCCCTGTGTCTGTGTCTCTGTCTCTGTTTTCTCTTCTTATATGGACACCAGTCATGGGGTTTACGGCTCACTCTAAAGCAATGTGACCTTATATGAGCTAACTATACTCACAAAGGCCCACTTCCAAATAAGGTCATATTTTGATGTTCTGGGTGCACACAAATTTGTGTGTGTGGGGGGCAATATTCAACCCAGGACAATGCCAGTGTCACCCTCAAATTGATGAAGAATAGGATTCATGCTATTCTCTGTGGCTACGATTTCAAAATAAAGGAACTCTAACCTTAGCCCAGGAGCCCTAGTGGCTCAGTGGTTAAGGGCTCGGCTGCTAATCAAAAGGTCAGCAGTACAAATCTACCAGCTGCTCCTTGAAACCCTATGGGGCAGTTCTACTCTGTCCTATAGGGTCACAATGAGTTGGAATCGATTCAACAGCACCTAACAACAACAACAATCTTAGTCCATGCTGGGAAAACATACAGATGATAAAGAAAAACAAATTACCCTCTCCAGGTTCAAAAATATTTTTAATGGCTATCTCACAACTGATGGAAGATCACAAGACTTTTATTTATTTATTTATTTTATTTTTTGTTGTTTTCATTGAGAATATACACAGCGGAACGTACACCAATTCAACAATTTCTCCCTGTATAATTCAGTGACATTAATTACACTCTTCAAGTTGTGCAACCATTCTCACCCTATTTTTCCAAATTGTTCCTCCCACATTAACATAAACTCTAAAAACCCACACCCATTGCCATCAAGTCAACATCAACTCACAGCAACTCTGCAGGACAGGGTAGAACTGCCCCAAGGAGTTTCCAAGGCTATAATTTTTACACAAGTAGATTGCCACATCTTTCTGCCTCAGAGCAGCTGATGTGTTCGAGCTGCCAACCTTTCAATTGGCAGTCAAGCACCTAACCACTGTGCCATCAGGGCTCTAACCTAACTCACTGCCCCACTAAATTTCCTGTCTGATCTTTCTAGTTGCTGTTGTCAATTTGATCCAATGTTTAAAAGTGTTAATTTTTACGTACGATGTTGCAAAAACAGAGACTTGGTGAAATCTACCTCTGCATGAAGATATAACTGAAAAGACCAGTCAGAGATGGCTGAAGTTTCCCATGGGGCACACTTAAAGGGGATCTGATGTCATGTAATCCCCTCAATCTCCAATTGCAGAGCCCAAAGAGGTTCCTTCTCCTTGTCTCAGAGTTAGGCTAACACCCGTACTTTAAAGAAGCTCTGTCCCACCCAGCTCCAAATGGGGGCTCTTGCACCTGTAATCCTGTGTCCTCCTGGAGATGTGCCCCCCGCATCCACAAGAAGCCTCACTTTCTGAGGCTGAACTTCAGAGCATCCTCACAGCTTTTCTTGGGGCCTCCCTGCTTGTAGCACCGTCACATCAGCTGACTGAGGCAGAGTGGTAGGGGTCCTGCTGGCCCTTATTCTCTGCCCAGCCCAGGGAGGGGGTGCTGTGATGGGCATTACAGCAGAGCTTGCTGGCAGTCAGCCTGAATGCTTATGACGGTTGTTATTAGTTGCCATCGAGTTGATTCTGATTCAAATGACCCCATATGACAGAGCACAACCTCCGCATAAGGCTGCCCAGGCTGTAATCTTTATGGGTACAGATCTTGATAGTCTTTCTCCTGTTGGGCTGCCGAGTGTGTTTGAACTGCCAACTTTTCAGTTAGCAGCCAACACTTAACCATTTGCACCACAGGGGGCTCCTTCAGGTGACTGTTGCCCCTTTGGAAATCTGGTTAAACCTGGCCCCAACCCCAATCCCACAACTTTATGAGGTCTGGTTCCTGCCAATTCATGTCAACTTCCTTCTCCTGGCTTCTCTTCCACATTCCACCCAACAGTTAGGAGCATGGGCTTAGCTACTTTGAGAAACTCAGAAATAAACCTTAAGGCACTGCATTTTGTCTTGCATAAAAGTATAAGCTAGGAGGTGGTCAAAAGATTTTTTTCCATGCAGTCATCCATGGGTGTGGATTCCTTCTATCCTGTGGTTCCTACCCGCTGGGTTCTTGTCCTAACCTATGTGGTCAAAGCAGGCTCACCAGAACCATGACTCCACATCCTCACCAACATTGTTATTGTCCATCTTGTTGTTTTTTTTTTTTTCCTTTTGTTTATTGTGGTCAAAGTATACACAAGACATTTACCGATTCAACAATTTCTACATGTATAATTCAGTGACACTGATTTCATTCTTCATGTTGTGCAATCATTCTCACCTTCCTTTTCCAAATTACTCCAACATGATTAATAGAAGTTTCACTGCCCCCTAAGGAAAAACTTCCTCTTTCCCTCCCCTCCTACTCCTGATAACTGCCTTCTATATATTTGCTTATTTCATATAAGTGAGATCATACAGTATTCGTCCTTTCACAACCAACTTATTTCACTCAGCGTGTTCTCAAGCTTCATCCTTGTTGTAGCACATATCAGGCCTTCATTTCTCTTTGTGGCTAAGTAGTATTCCACTGTGTGTATATACCACATTTTGTTTATTCCTTCAGCGGTCGATGGACATTCCAATTGTTTCCATATTTTAGGTATTGTGAGAAGTGCTGCAATGAACATGGGTGTAGAGGCTTCTGTTTGTGTTCCCGCTTTCTTTTCTTCTGGGTACATTATCTAGGATTGGGATTGCTGGGTCATATAGTAATTCTATCTTCAACTTTTTGAAGAACTGCTAAATTGTGTTCCACAGTTGGCTGTCCCATTTTATATACCCATCAGCAATGGATGAATTTTCCAGTTTCTTCACAAACTTGCCAAGACCTGTTGTTTTCCATTTTATTTATTTATTTTTTACAATTGCCATTCAAATGGGGGTGAGGTGGTACCTCATTATAGTTTTGACCTCTCTAATGGCTAATGCTGATGTCAGATAGACCTTGGCTGGAAGCCGAGAATACCAGAAAAATGTTTACCTGTGTTGTATTGACTATGCAAAGGCATTCAGTTTTGTGGATCATAACAAATTATGGATAACGTCATGAAGAATGGGAATGCCAGAACGCTTAATTGTGCCCATGAGGGATCTGTACATAGACCAAGAAGCAGTCGTTTGAACAGATCAAGGGGATGCTGCATGGTTTAAAGTCAGGAAGGTATGTGTCAGGGTTGTATCCTTTCACCATACCTATTCAATCTGTATGCTGAGCAAATAATCCAAGAAACTGGACTATATGAAGAAGAATGTCGCATCAGAATGGAGGAAGCCTCATTAACAACCTGTGATATGCAGGTGACACAACCTTTGATGAAGATCAAACACTACAGCCTTCAATATGGATGCACCTCAACATAAAGAAAACAAAAATCCTCACAACTGGAACAATAAGCAACATTAGGATAAATGAAGAAAATATTGAAGTGGTCAAGGATTTCATTTTACTTGAATCCACAGTAATACCCATGGAAACAGCAGTCAAGAAATCAAATGACACACTGCATTGTCCAAATCTGCTGCAAAGGACTGCTTTCAAGTGTTAAAAAGCAAAGACATCATTTTGAGGACTAAGGTGCACCGGACCCAAGCCATGGTAATTTCAATCACCTTATATGTATGTAAAAGCTGGATAACGAATAAGGAAGACGGAAGAAGAATTGATGCCTTTGAATTATGGTGTTGGAGAAGAATATTGCATATACCATGGAGTGCCAGGAGAATAAACAAATCTGTCTTGGAAGAGTGCTCCTTGGAAGCGAGGATGGCAAGATTTCATCTCACGTACTTTGGACATGTTATCTGGAGGGACCCATCTCTGGAGAAGGACATCATGCTTGGTAAGGTAGAGGGTCATCAAAAAAGAAGAAGACCTTCAACGAAATGAACTGACACAGTGACTGCAACAACGGGTTCAAACATAGCAACAATTGTGAGGCTGGCACAGGATTGGGCACTGTTTCATTTTTTTGTACAGTCACTATGAGTCTGAACCAACTTGATAGCACTTAACAACAACAACAAGAGTTAATGACCTTGAACATCTTTTCACATGCTTCTTGGCCATTTGAATATCCTCTTTGGTGAAATGTCTGTTCAAGTCCTTTGCCCTTTTTTTGACAGGGTTATTTGTCTTCGTGTTGTGAAGTTGTAGTTTTTTTTAATATATATTTTGAATATTAGACCCTTATCAGATATATGGTGCCCCAAATTTTCTTCAAATCTGTAGGTTGTCTTTTCACTTTATCAGTGAAGTCCTTTGATGAACAAAAGTACTTAATTTTTATGAAGCCTCATTTATCTATTTTTCTTTTGCTGCTCCTGCTTTTGTTGTCATATGTGGTAACCTATTGTTAAAAACTAGGTTCCATAGCCACACCTGTATGTCTTCTTCTAAAAAGTTTATGGTTTTAGTTTTCACTTTTAGGTCATTGATCCATTTTGAACTGGTTTTTTATAGCCCTCGGATGATAGTAGTTTTTTTTTTTTTTAACTTATCAAAATGGCTTACAAATAATAACAGCATTATTTCTCATCTCAGATATATTCTGTAAGGACAGTGAGGGGAGTGGGGAGGTGCTGATTTAACTCAACATCATGGTGACTACCAAAAACTACCAGAAACCCACCCACAACATTCTCATGGAAACTCTAGCACTCAGTAGCAAAGTAATTACTACAGATCGTCAGTAAAAATCTGGGCATTTCCAGCCTCTGCTAGATTATAAATAAATGAACACCACAAGATTTTCAATGCAGAAAACAATGCCAGAATATAAATAAATGCACCAAGAAACCCAAGAGCAATTAAAGAGGAAGAATCCAATACACCCTACAGGAATCCTCTAACCCCGAATTCTCGTGGCAGAAAGATTCCCGAACGATCAACATTGGAGAGAATTTAAACCTCCATCCTGTAATTCTAAATGCAGAAACTCAGGCCGTCCTGGCTTTCATCATGTACTAGGCTCAGTGAACTTGGCATTTTTCAACGTTTGTATTTTGTTTCACCATTAAATACACACACCGGAAGCAACCCCACCACCCTCTTTCATTTTCTTCCTGCTCCCTCCCTTCTTTCCCTTTCCCTCTCCCGCTCTCAGACAGTGATCGGTTGGGTGGATCTGGCTCTCATCCAAGTTTCACTGAACATCTGGAACAATTTTCCTATTGTTCTTGATCTGAGTTTGAAAAACCACTAATAACTTTGCCAAGCACCATTTCCCTTTGGTTTTTCAACCTACCTAGATTGCGGATGTATTTATTTCTCAGGGTTCGTACTCATGTATACCTCACTCATCAAAGTGCTTCTCTCTCTCTCTCTCTCTGCAGTTTGTTTTTTTTTTTTTCTTATGAGCCATTTGCTACCCAGGATGCTTGGGCAATCTTTGCAGTTGTCGTCAGCATCTTTCAATCTTTTTCCAGGAAGGCAGATCATTGACAGAATAACGGAATGGCACCAGGAACTCACAGCTTCCGCTCCCCACCACCCAAGGAAAGCTGATTATCAGCTCAAACTCCTGAAACCACATGGTGCATGGATGTTCCCACTTGGCAAAGTGCCTCTCCTAGCCACACAACAGGGGATCCCTAATGCTCTGCAGTAATGTATGCAGAGAAACTAGAGTGATTAAGTACAAGAATTTCTGCAAATACAGTGAAAATATACATTGAAAGCACTCTCACTGAATGTTCCTTTTAACTGTCTAGATCATTAATTCCAAGGCAACCCACCCAACAAGAATATAAGGGGACAATCTTTTTGATCAGAAGAAAGGACAGGGCCAAGGTGATTACTGCATCTCCCTGTTAAGCAGGACGTCCATTATTAAAGAAATAGCCCTATACATGAAAACAGGATTTGATGCTTCGAAAAGCTGCAAAGAAACTAAGGAACACATTAAACTCTCAGCAAATATGAATTTACAGGTACCCACAACCTTCTTTCTACTATAGTCGGCTGTCAGGCATTCATTGTAAAATACAGATGTGTTCTAGCTAGATTGCCTTGTATTTTTATTCTATTTGTATATCTGGTAATCATATCAAAGTCAAGGGTGGCACAAATGGTTGGCAATGGACTACTAACCTAAAGATTGGCAGTTGCCATGGAAGGAAGGCCTGGCAATCTACAAGATTACAGCCAAGACAACCCTATAGAACAGTTCTGACATGGTCTCTGATGGGGACTCTCCTCTAGGGAACCAGCTGACACGTGGAAGGAGTGTAACAAATTTCCTGGTCAAGCTTCACTGGGGTTTGCTGAGCACAGGCCCACACAAAGGCTAGGCTTTACGAAGGCATCTCAGTGTCTGGCCCCCTGGGTCCCTGCATCATCACCACTGATACTGTCTTGAACTTTCACCTCCAGTCAGCCAGGCCCAGGAACAAACTCTTGTCTGATTGAGAGTGTGTAGGAAGTATCCTGTGTCAGAGAGAGCCCCCGGGAGGGTCCCAGCAGAATCAAATGGTGTGTGAATCAGGGACAAGCTCAGTCACCACCCCTGATATCAGAGTGTCTCTGATTCACATAACACCCAACTGTGCTGGGACCCTCCCCGGGCCTGTCAACAATATGATCGATTAGCCTACTCAGGAATGTTGAGTCCTAGTTTGATTAGTTTTTTTTCAGGGGGAGGGGGTAGGTTTGTAACCATAGACAGATGAGCCTTACAGGCTATAACCGGGGCCAGGGTGGTCCATTTCAAAGGAATGTAGGGTGGGGGGTGGCAAGAAAACAAAGAGGCAGTTTCCTACAGCCACATCACAGAAATGTCGGGCAGGTTGCCTCTAAACGATAGCAAAGGGCTTGGAAAACTGCAGGCCACAGGCAAACCACAGTCACAAGTAATTACATTCCCACAGGCTGGGGTGGGGGTGGGGTTTCCTACCACACAGTGTTCTCAGGGTCTCAGACAAGAGATCCCAGCTCAGCGTGTGGTCCTCAGAAAGCGGAGGGGAGTGAGAAACTAGACTGAACCCTGGGAGATGGGGGACAGTCTAGTCAGAGATTAAATAGCATCAGAAGTATCTGAAGATGCTGGGAACCAGGCAACGGGCAGAGACACCGGGGAGACGTGGTCAGGGCTATGTGTGGTACATCGGGAAAAGCATCATTTTAGGGCCAGCCAGATGTAAGTTCAAATTTCAGCTCTGCTACTGTCTTGTTTTGGGATCCCCCAGACACAGACTATGAGACAAGAATGTGGGGGCAGGCAGTTGATTTGGGAGACAATCCCAAGAAGCATCAGTCGTGGGTGGGTGGGGGTGAAGTGAGAATGGGTTATCAAGCAGTAGCACTGTGAGAAATGAGGTGCAAAGTTGTTCTCAGCCAGAGGTGAGGGGGTGGGGGTAGGTGCTTCCATTGTCAGCGGAGGGCATTAGCTCTCTGGCAGTTCAGCTTAAAACCATGAGGCAGAAAGCTCAGGGGCGCCATAAGCAGTTTTCCGTGTGGACAGGTGAATGTTGAGGGGATATAGGTGGGCCCTGATAGCACCTGCTACACGTCCATACTAAGGCTTGTGACCTTGGGCAACTCACAGCACATCTCTAAGCCCTGATCCCCTAATGTGTAAGGTGTAGATAAAAACCTCCTTCTTCTAAGGAAAATGGGTCCTGTTCGGTGGAGAGTCCTTGCTCTGCCAATGATGCTTTTATCTGAGTTCAATGTTTGGCTCCACAGGTCTGGAGAAGGCAGCAGTGTCCAGAGATGAACTGCCCTGCAGAGTAGAGGGAGGAGAATTGAGGGCTCCTAGAAACCATCCGCAGTCCCTGCAAACAGTTAACACACTCGTCTGCTAACAGAAATGTTGGAGGTTCAAGTCCACCCAGAGATGTCTGGGAAGGAAGGCCTGACGATCTACTTCTGAAAAATCAGCCACTGAAAACCTTACAGAGCACAGTTCTGCTCTGACCACATGAGGTCTCCATGAGTCAGAGCTGACTTGTCAGCAACTGATTTTGTTTTGAGGGGCCATCTGGAAGGGAGAGGGTCTCAGGAGTGAAGATAATAGGAAGAGAAAGAGGAAGCCAGAGAAAGGACAAAGGCCCATGATCCTATAACGCAGAAGTCTTCAGTCAAGCACAAACCCAAGAAGAGCTTGGTGGGAGTGGGTCTCTTTGGAAACCCATGAGGGCTGTGTTCTGCGAGCAAACAGGGACAGCAAGTCTGGACGATTGAGCCGAGGACAGAGGAAACCTGGTTGCTCCTGGGAATTCGTGGTGACTGTGGGGAGGGCCTTCTACCTCTCTTGGCTGTGGAGTTGATGGAAGTCCAATTCCCCCAAAAGCAGCCTCTGAGGCAAAGACTTAGATGCAGGTGGTTTAAGTCTCTCTGCCTGGGACTTTTCCCCTGCACCACAGGCTCGTACTCTGCCACAAGCAGACACAGCTAACTAAAGGTTAGGTGAGTTAGTATCTCTGGGGCAACCCTCAAAGAAGGGGGCTGAGAGTGAATGGATGCAAGCCCCAGCTCCCAGCCTCCAGTGGGACAACTCTGAGGGGCGCACAGTGTGGTGTCTCAGAGAAGCCCCAGCAGGACTGAGCCTCAGTTGCCCATGGCTATCACACCCTGTTATGGGTTGAATTGTGTCCCCCAAAAATGTGTGTCAACTTGGCTAGGCCATGACTCCCAGTATTCTGTGACTGTCCAACATTTTGTCATCTGATGTGATTTTCCTGTGTGTTGTAAATCCTACCACTATGATGTTAATGAGGCAGGATTAGAGGCAGTTATGTTAATGACGTAGGATTCGATCAACAAGATTAGGTTATATCTTAAATCAATCTATTTTGAGATATAAAAGAGAGAAGTAAGCAGAGAGACAGGGTACCTCATGCTACCAAGAATGAAGAACGAGGAGGGGAGCATGTCCTCCGGATCTAGGGTCCCTGCTCCAAGAAACTCCTAGACCGGGGAAAACTGATGTCAAGGACCTTCCCCCCAGGGCTGACACAGAAGGAGAGCCTTACCCAGGAGCTGGCACCCCTGAATTCAGACTTCTAGCCCCGTAGACTGTGAAAGAATAAAATTCCCTTTGTTAAAGCCGTCCACTTGTGGTGTTTCTGTTTTAGCAGCACTAGATGACTAAGACACACCCATTACTGTATTTTCTCCATCCCCCTCAAGCTCCCTACTCCATTACCCAGATAAACTTCCTGCACCCAGTTCTTTAACTAAGACACCCTTGGATGCCTTCCCTATGACCGCTCATTGTTAGTAGCTAAATCAGAATTCAAACTCAGATCTCTAGACTTTCATACCAAACGTTCTTCCTGCTGTGCCCAAACAAGAAGAACACAGGAGCATTTTTAAAGCCCAGCACTTTGCCAACAAATTAAGTCCTGAAATTGTTGACCTGATTTCTGAATCAAATCCTGGCCCCCCAAAGAGTGAAGAGAGTATATTAAAATGCAATAAAGCGGAGTCCACATATTAAAGAGACTAGCCAGGATTGGCTTTGTTAATTGATGGAGCCTGCAGCTCCTCCTGCCCCAGCAATGCTGGGAACGGTTATTTGGTTTGGTTTATTGGGTTTTTTTTCTTTCCTGTATTAGGATGCTGTGCACAAGTGGCAGAAGCCGCTATGCTGAGAGGGCAAAAGCTCCACCCTGGTAAGTGTAAGAGACTACACACACTAACAAGACCAAGACAGAGAGAGACACTGTAAGGGATGGCTAAAGGTCACCTACGACCTCAAGGTCATCAGTTAACCCTGTGGTACAGGGGGTGGAGCACAGCCAGCCTCCCACAGCTGAATGCCATACATAAGGAGCCCTGGTGGCACAGTGGTTAAATGCTCAGCTGCTAACCAAAAGGTTGGCTGTTCAAACCCACCAGTGGCTCCACAGGAGAAAGATGTGGCAGTCTGATTCCATGGGGATTACAGCCTTGGAAACCCTATGGAGTAGTTCTACTCTGTCCCGTAGGGTTGCTGGGAATCAAAATCAACTCCACAGCAATGCGGAGTCTTTGTCAAAAACATGTGCAGCTACAACTTGACCAAGCAAAATCATATAAGCTTCATAGCTGAGGGCTGGGGACCACGGTCTTGGAGGACATCTAGCTCAACTGGCATAACATACTTCCTTCATAAAGTATTCTATATCCTACTTTGGTGAGTAGCGTCTAGGGTCTTAAAAGCTTGTGAATGGCCATCTAAGATACTTCACTGGTCCCACCCAGTTTGGAGCAAGGGAGAATGAAGAAAACCAAAGACACAAGGGAAAGATTAGTCCAAAGAACTAATGGAACACAACTAGCACAGCCTCCACCAGGCTGAGTCCAGCACAACTAGATGGTGCCCAGCTACCACTGATTGCTCTGACAGGGATCACCATAGAAGGTTCCAGACAGAGCTGGAGAAAATGTAGAACAAAATTCAAACTCACAAAAAAAGACCAAACTTACTGGTCTGACAGACTGGAGAAACCTGAGGGTATATCTCCCAGACACCGTTTTAACTCAATACTAAAATCACTTCTGAGGTTCACCCTTCAGCCAAAGATTAGACAGGTCCGTAAAACAAACAATACTACAAGTAGCTCAACAATGTATACGAGACCAAATGGACACACCAGCCCAGGGGTAAGGACTAGAAGGCAGGAGGGGACAGGAAAGCTGGACAAATGGAAATGGGGAACCCAAGGTGAAGAATGGGATAGTGTTGACATGTCGCAGGACTGGCAGCCAGTGTCACAAAACCCTACGTGTATTGGTTAATGAGAAACTAATTTGCTCTGTAAACCTTCACCTAAAGCACGATGATAATACTAACAAAACACGCTAGCTAAACTGAGGCAGATGACCGGCCAGGAATCTGGAGGTGGGGCCCCCCACATGGGAAAGAGCCCAAAGCGATGACAGAATGAGGCTGGGTCAGATGGAGAGCCTAGTAAACCATGTCTGTGAGCCCCTGCCCCTGCGTTGGGGCAATGTGTGGCCAGGGAACCAAAGCTGTGAGGCAGAAAATTCAGGGGTGCCATGAGCAGTTTTCAGTGTGGACAGGTGAATATCAAGGGGATATAGGTGGGCCCTGATAGCATCTGCTACACCCCCTTACTAAGCCTTGTGACCTTGGGCAGTTCATATCACATCCCATGAAGGCAGCCATTCATGCTCCTCAAATGGGAAAGGTGGTCTTGGCACCTGAGCAGGTATCCCTGTTCTAGCTCAGGAGCACGCTCGGCAGTACGGCTGCACCCTGCCTACAGCTTCCTTTCAGAGTATGTTCCAGAAATAAGCCACCTCAGTGGAATAAAGGCTGATGAGGGAGAAGAAAGAACAAAAGTGGGGGAGGAAGTATTAAAAAATGATATGGGATTCATTTCTTTGAGACAGCAGACTCCTTAAATTTTTATACATGGCCATGTGGTGATTAAGTGCTGCTGGTGCCAGAGGCTTACGGGAATGAGACAGCATTGGGAGCAGGAAGGTGGTGGTCTGACTGAATATGAGGAATGGAGGCTGCACCTGGTGAGTGGCCTCTCATGAGCCCAAGACTGGCTTCCACCCGGTCTAAACTCCAAGGACGTCTCGGAGCTCCTTTGGGCTACCTCTTGAATTCCAAATCACCAGTCATAAATCTTCTGGCTCCTGCCAACCTTCTATTTAAAGTGTGCTTGTGGTGGGGGGAAGGCGGAAGTGTGCCGTAACTTGGCTGTTTCTTAAAAAAATGGGTGGGTTGGTGAATGTTCCCAAATAGGAAGGAGCAGGGCAGTGACTGGAGCCAAGGTTTTCCTAATGCTGTTAACAGGCCAGCGGATGGACGGCTGTCGGCTGGCAGCGTCCAGGATATGGACACAGTAGTTAATGAGCCTGTGATTGGTGGGAGTGACGCACTGGCAGCTGGATTGCAGCCCCAACAGGGCCAGTGGGTACAAGATGGGCCTTTGCTATAAGAGCAACAGGTACAAGCCTCCCAGACCACAGTCTAGAACATGAAAGAACATGCAATAGTCCAGCTTTCTTTGTTTCTTTGTAACAGAACCAAGCTTGTCTCTCAACAGAGATGACATTCAGCTTTTGTGCGGCAGCAACAAGAAGCCGGGCATCCCCAGGCAGTGCAAACGGTTATAGGTGCTCAGCTGCTAACCGAAAGATTGGGGTTCAAGTTCCCCCAGAGGTGCCTCAGAAGAAAGGTCTGGCAATCTACTTCAGAAAAATCAGCCATTGAAAACCTTATGGGGCGCAGTTCTACCGTGATATACACGGGGTCACCATGAGTCAGAACCAACTGGATGGCAACTGGCTTGATTTGGTGTTTTGGTTTCACCGGAAGCGAAGCCCCCATGCACAAGCACTTTTAACATCCTCGCTTGTGGCACTTTTGCTAATGTCCCATTGATGAAAGCAAGTCACACAGCCAAGTCCATATTCCAGAGGTGGAGAAATGTCACCTCTTTCTTGATGGAAGGAGAAGCAAAGTTATATTGCAAAGGCACATGGTACAGGGATGTGTAAAATTATTTTGGACATCATTGCAAACAATCTACAACATACCAGCATTGCCTTCTAGATTCCATAGGCCTTCCAGGTTATTTTCACCTCACTCCACTCCCAAGCACATTCCAGCATCAGACACAGCGTTTTCATGGCAGAATGGCCAACAATGATTTATTTATTGGGTATCTGAGGAGCCTTACTCAGCTCACGGCATGGTTAGAGTGGAAGTCAACGCCCCACCCCACCTCCAGGAATCAGTGCGTATCTCACTCTGACCCGATTGGCTAAGCCACCAATGGTTTTCTGGTGGACTTCCATGCTCCTGTATTATTACAGGATTCTTCTCTACAGAGCATATCGAGATTGTGGTCACGATGGTCTTGAGGTCTTTCCCATCCAAAAAGAGAATGGAGTGCCCAACAAGGACTCATGCTATAAGCTTCACGAAACAAATGCCAAAAACATGAACTCCGACAAGGAAGAGCCATTTTGTTGCAACAAAGCTGTCTGGTTTTGCTGATTTTTCTCCTAGATTCAATGGTTTTCCCAGCTGTGTGGAACAGTATGAAGGGGAGAGAAAGAGCAATTTTGGGGTGGGGGAGGGAGAATGGGCACTCTAAGAGCTGATAATAGAATTGCTGGGTTGAGGCATTTTCTATTGTTTTGTTTTTCTTTTGCATTTTAGGATACAAGAGAAGGGGGTAGGAAGTGTTACTTGCAAAGGAATTCTTTTTAGCTCAGAAAGAAATCCATTGTCTCATTGACTTTGCATTGTTCTTGCTAGTAACTGGAAAACCCTACTCACTTGGAGGCCTGTACACAGAGAAGATCTGCCCATGTTGGGCTCACAGTCACCAATCCCAGGGAACAGGGTCAGTCTGCTAAACCAAAACACTTCTCAGGTCACTGGAACATAATTTTAAGATATCAGACAGGACTTCTGCAGAGCACACCTGAACTTGATAAGACTGCCTTCAGAAGGCAGTTGACATCCTTAGCTAAAAAAAAAAAAGTACTCAGAATGAAACAAAGCCTGAAGCAGGGATTCTTGCTCAGGAGTGCTGTCAGGGAAAGAGGGAAGCAGGATGGGGTAGGGGAAGGAGCTGAGCAAGGATGTGGTCTTGGCTGGAGTCTCGCTTCCTGGAACTCATGAACATGAACTATATCCCAGAGTTGGTCCTTCCTTGAGGCAAAGGGATCAGGCTTGTAACCCTATGCCAGCCAGTCACTGGCTTGTGGAGGTTAGGGTGACTTATAACCCCCAAGAAGGAGGCAGCTCCTATTCCTTAGGGGGGTAGTGCTGGGGAGGGGGCAGCTATGGGCTGTGTGTAAGCAGCCAACACCCACAGCAGCTGGAGTGGGCGCACTTGCCCTACAGAGGGATCTGAGTGGGGGACCCACAGCGTCCACCACAGAAGAAATAGCAGACTTCAGATTGTCCTCAACCACATTAGTATCCTCAACCAAAATACACGTCTAAAATTACAGCAAAGGAAGATTTATTGTGTGATCCTTGGCGTTAACACTACTGACTCCCAGCTTGTTGTGAAAGACAGACTCCTGAAGTGCCTTATCTCAGTTCCATGTGGGGAGAGAAAAGCTTGTTTATGTACTTCCCCGTCTATCAGATTCTGAAATTTTAATCTTTCCAATCAATAATGAGACTATTCGGGTCCATTGAGCTTTGCTATTTGAAATGTGTGTTTCTGAGCTAGTGCTTATGGGCGTGTGGGTCTTAAACTTAACCCAATTGACAGCCAAACCCAGAAAAAAAAAAAAAAAAAAAAGACTAGTTTGCTAAATCCAAATGGAACCCGATCCAAATTCTTTTAACTAGAATGTGAATCAGAAATTTAAGTTACAAACAAACGTATATGTTTTCTGGAATTACTGAAACAAAGAAAAGCCTGAATGTCAAAACAGTCTCAAAACTGAAACTGATTTCTGGTGCAATTTTGTTTGGTTTGAGTCACTTGTAGACATCTGTCCCCAACGAGCAGATGACTCAGTTCTGCCATAAGTTCTCAACTCAGTTCTATTCATTCAGTAGTCATTCAAACTCTCATTTACCTTTGCGAGCTGCCCCTTAAGGTCAGGGAAGAAGAAAAGTGAGGGCAGCTAAGGCTAGAATCTGAGTCCCTAGGTAACTCAAACAGCTAAGCACTCAACTACTAACTGAAAAGTCAACGTTTGAATCCACTCAGAGGCCCCTCAGAAGAAAGGCCTGGCAATCTGCTTCTGAAAGGTCGTAGCCATTGAAAGCCCTATGGAGCAGTTCTACCCTGCACACTTGGGGTTGCAATGAGTCGCCTAGGCAGCAATGGGTTTGGTTTTGGCTTTTAACACGTGAACAGGAAAGGAATTGACCAGAAGAAATAACTCTTGTTTACTTGCAAACTTTCCTAGTTGTTTTTCCTGTGTATTAAAGCACAAAATTAACTCCTCAGTTTTATGGTTCCCCTTCCTGTCTCTCTCATGATCATTCCTGGAAGTAATATCCTTGAGTTTAAAAAAAAAAAAAAATCACCCTGAAGTGCAGTTTGGGCTTGCCATAAAAACCCTCAGTTGCAGACATCATCCTAGAAGGCTGCAGTGGAATCTCGCACGTCTTTTTCAGCTTGGACCCAGGGCGGCCTCTGGGTCTAACTGATCATTTCCAAGCAAGTGAGAAGGGACTCAAGACTGGCTTAATTTTCCTGCAACTTCCAGGCTGCACTGCAGCTGAAACTGGCAATAATTAGTGTCTGCCTGGGCTACAAAGGGACACGGGGCCTGCTGCTCATTTGGGGATCTGGCAGGATTGCATTGATTATTTTATAATGCTGTTTAAAGACGCGCTTCCCCCTCTTTTCTTTGAAATATTTGCTTACATACACTTTCTCACTTTTCTCTCTGTCTTCCCACCCATCCCACATATGCACACAGAAATAGCTCGCTTCTCTGGAGTGGGAGGGGGGGGCTCCGAGCTCTCTGGGTGGAGCTGCAACAAGCCTGTGGTCTCCTCCCCAAGCTGGCAAGCAGCCGGCTAGGCAGAGGGGGCTCTGGCCGAGGACCAAGGACGTAATTATCGACATGCTTAGCATCCATCGACTCTTCCCCTGCCAGGGCTCCACTAATTAGATAATCCACCACACAGGTCTTTTGCTGTGTTCATTTTGCAAAGAGAGAGAGCGAATGGGGCCAAGGAGTCAACGTCACAGGAATGGACTTGGACTTGGATAGCCCTTGGGAAGGTTGCTGACAAGAGCAAACCACGTGTAAGCCCCTTGACCCAGCATGAAGTTGGTAAGGAGCAAGTTGATTTCTGAAGCCAGCCTTAGGTGCACACACTCACAGAACAGATTTATGTCCAAAAATCTCCCATACAAAGAAAGATAGAATACTTGACTCTGAAATTATAACAAATTCGGCCATAAGGAGAAAAGAAGTCCTGATGCATGCCACTACATGGGTGAATGTTGAGAACATGCAGAGCAAAATAAGTGGTTCGTAGAAGGACAAATATTGTACGACCTCACTTATGTGAAATAAGAAAATACATAGAAGCCAAAGATTATTTGTGGTTACCAGGGGTGAGAGGAAGGAGGAAAGGGGAATTTTTGTTTAGAGGGTACTGAGCTTATGTTAATATTTAGGGGGCACTGAGTTTATGTTAATGGTGGCAGAATGATTTGGAAAAGGCTAGCAAGAATGGTTGCACAGCTTGAAGGATGTCGTCAGTGTCACTGAATGGTACATGTACAAATTGCTGAGATGATGCGTATTTTGTTTATATATATTTCCACACACATACACACACACAAAAATTAAGCAAACTCAGCTCTGAAGCCCTGGCCAAAGACCCAGGCTCAGAGTTGAGGGGTGCTGAATAACACCCGAGACCCAAAAACACCCTGGAAAACTTTGGGGGTACCAGGTGTGTCATTGGCATGTCCCCAGTGCATATGCACAGGGTTCAGGCATGTGGTAATGTGAGTGATATCATACAGGCTGGGTGGGAACTATAGAGAATGAAGAACCCGGGCCAGCTACAATTGGCACCTGCTATGCCACTCCAGGTGACTTTAGCTGCATGTGGCAAGGGGCTGCCAAAAGCTGGCACTTTTTACAAGAAAAGCCAGAAATCCAAAATTTCCTATGAAAGCTCTGATTTTGAAATAACTGTGTGGAAGTATTTTTAAACACCATACAGGCCATGTAACACACCAGCTATGAGCTGTATCTGGCTTGAAGCCTTTGGGGGCAATTTTCTACAAGTGAATAAAAGCTTCGTAGAGAAATTTCTGATGTTCACGAACCTTGCAAGCCTTCACCATTATTGTCCATACCACCCTGAGAGGGGCTAGGGAATAGATTTACATCATCCGCATTGAAATTCTCCAAAGGCGCTGCCTTGCTCACAGGAAAGAAAAAAATAAAGACCTGTTACAGGAGGCTGTGTTTCTCCATTGTTGTTGTTGGGTGCCATTGAGTCAATTTTGACTCATAGTGACCCCATGTGACAAACTAAAATTGCCCCATAGGGTTTTCTAGGCTAGCTGCTATCTAGTCAGAATCGACTAGATGGCAACAGGTTTGGTTTTGGAAACCATGGTGGTGCAGTGTTTAAGTGCTACGGCTGCTAACCAAAGGGTCGGAAGTTTGAATCTGCCAGGCTCTCCTTGGAAACTCTATGGGGCAGTTCTACTCTGTCCTATCGGGTCGCTATGAGTCAGAATCAACTCGACAGCACTGGGTTTGGTTTTGGTTTGGGTAATCTTTATAGGAATAGATGGCCAGGTCTCTCTCCCAAAGGTTCAAACCGCCAACCTTTTGGTTAGCAGCCGAGTGCTTAATCATTGTGCCACCAGGGTTCCTTATCCCCAAGGCCATTTCATGGACATTTGACATGTGCTCTCCCCGAGGACCCCACACTTAAAAAGGCCCTACACTTGGCTTCATGCTCTGCTGTTGCCATCTTGAAACTCTTACTGCTTTTTGAATAAGGGGCTCCACATGTTCGTTTGCATCGAGCCCCCAAAATTGTGTAGCCAGCCCCGGGTAAACTTCTTTAAACAACACAATACACAAAAAGGAACTCTGTCCACTGCCACACATCTCTCCAGGCCTCAGGGTCTTAACTCATAAAACGGTAATATCAATCTCGAAGAGATAGTTGCAAGGATCGCTGATATCACAAGTAGGAGAGGGGTTGGCACAGGCCCAGGCCCAGAGTAGGAGGGCATAGCCACTAATTCCCTGTACCCTGAGGGCATGGCAGAAAGGAGTTCTGATGGAGAAGACAATGTGGGTGCGGGGACCACATGCAACTGATCTACTGCACAGAGGGAGGGCTCTGAGCTGCAGAACTTTGGAAGAGGTTCCCTATTAATAAAAATGCAATTTATTGAAAATGTATCAGGTATTAGGCACTTTTCATTCATGATAGTTCACCCTTACAGCATCCTGAAAAATATGCATCATGCAATATTCCCATTTTACAGAGGGGAAACTGAGTGGCAGAGGGTTTACGCAACTTGGCCTGGGCCAGGAAGCTGAGTGGCAGAACCAGACTTTGAATCCTGTTCTCTCTATCAACCCCCTGCTCTTTCTGCTCCATCCTGCATCTGGAGTGAAAGTGCAGGTCCTTGTTCTCTCCAAGCCTAGGAAACCACGCTGCTAACCTTGGTATGAATAAGCTCAGAGCCTTGGCTCCACGCTGCTAACCCTGGTATGAATAAGCTCAGAGCCTTGGCCCAGCAGATCCACAGCAAATATTTGATCAAAGAATGACAAGAGGAATCAGAAGAGGAGACGAAGCATGGTGTATTGGTTTCCTGGGGCTACCATAACAAAAAACCACAAACTGAGTGGCTTATGAGAATGGAAACTTATTCTTTCACAATTTTGGATGCTAGAAGTCCAAACTGAAGGTGTCAGCAGGGCCATGTTCTTTCTGAAGGCCCTAGGGAAAGATCTTGTCTTGTCTCTCCCCGGCTTCTAGGAGCCCCAGGGTTCCTTGGCTTGCTGATGCAGCATAACTACTTTTACAGCCTTCCTCTGTGTGTCTCTCTGTGCCTCTTCTCTTGGTGCTATAAGGACACCACTCTGATGGGATTAGTATATTCTCATGTAACTTAACTGATAACATCTTCAAAGACCCTATTTCCAAATAAAGTCATGTTCACCGGTACCAAAGGTGTCTTAGGCTGGGTTCTCTAGAGAAGCAAAACTAGTGAAGTATAGAGAGATAGATATATATAAAGAGATTCATCTCAAGGAACTGGCTTACACGGTCATGGAGGCTGGCAAGTCCCAAGGTCTGTGGGTCATGTGTCGGCTGGAGCCTTTTTCCGACTCACGTAGTTGTAGGGGCAGGCGAACCCAGAATCGGCAGGTCAGACGGTAGGCCCACAGGGCTGCAGAGCTGACAAATCCCAAAGTCGGCAGGTCAGACAACAAGCTGCTGGCTCAATTCCCAAAACCAGAGGTCAGATAATGACAACCTGGACACAGGATCCAGAGCAAGCAAGCAAGCTTTTCCAGACCATCCATATATACATTGGGTGCAGGACACACCCACGGGGAAACTCCCCTTACAACTGATTGGCTGATCACACCAAATCACATCATGGAGGTGATTACATTGTATCACAAAGTGGAGGATAATTACATCAGATCACGAAATGGAGGATAATTACATAATACCAAGAATCATGGCCTAGCCAAGGTGACACATAACATTAACTATCACAAGGGGTTAGAACATAAACATAACTTTTTGGGGGGTGCACAAATCTATTTATAACATAGGGTGACTATATAATGAAGCATCTAAACCAGGATGCTTCTGAAATTGGACATGAGGAGTCAACAAGGACTGTCCCAGGTACACCAGGGCATGTGGTCGCTCTAGGGAGAAATGAGCCAACTGTCATTTTCATCGTTCCCCATAGATTCATTTCTGCGTTGCTGAAAGATCCTAAGAAGACGTTCAATATGCCATTTTGTTGAAAACACTTTTTTGAAATCCTTCCCTGGGCTAGCCTCTTCTCTGGTCAATTCCTGCATTCTGCGCCTGCCACTCACTGCAGAGGGTTTTCTCCCACTGGGACAGTTCTGTGTCTACCTGGCCCTCACCCAGCCCACGCACAGAGCATCCTATGACAAACAAGACAGGCCATGCTGGGCTCTGTGGCTTGCTGTTGGAACATTTTGGTGTTGGATGGTGCTCCTGGCACCTTCTACACTAAGCCTTATACAAGCTGGTGTGTTGCTACAGTATAAAACACTCCGTCCATCCTCCTTCGTAGAAGCCAAGTAATTTATTTGTCTTGTATTCTCCACCACCCTGGAGAAGAGGTGAGTGAGACTGGTAGCCTGGTCAGAATTCAGGGATCCAAAGGCCCATCGCAGGCAGGCAAGAGGCCATAGGGGCAATCCACTGCCCTGGGCCAGTTGTCCTGCTGATGGCTGTCCCTCAGGCATCCTCAGAGACAGTGGTACTCAGATAAGTCCCCAGTTTCTTTTTTTGTTTCGTTTTTCTTCCCACAAATATATATATATTTTTTAATTTCAAATATTGAGAAAAGCTACAAGACTAGGACAATGAACACTATGTACTCTATTCAGATCCACCAATTGTTAACATTTAGAAAATTTTGTCACTTTAGTCTTCTTTCTTTCTCTCTGACTTCGTGTGTGTGCGTGTGCCTGTGTGTATGTCTATGTGTGTATGGAGATAGATTTAGGAGTGCAAGAGGTTTATGGGGAGGTAATAGCTGAGAACAGGAGCTCTGGCTGGCACAAATGATTAATGCTCTTGGTGGCTAACTGAAAGGTTGGAGGTTCGAGCCACCCAGAGGTGCTCTGGAAGAAAGGCATGGCAATCTACTGCTGAAAGATCAGCCCAGGGCTTCCAGCCAGTTCGTTTTGGTTAAAACCCCTGCGGAGAATTTGCATTTCCACTGGATATACTGAATTAGAATCTGAACTTTAACAAGATCCACAAGTGATTCCTAGGTATAATAAATTTTGAGAAACACTGCCCTACTAATGGTTCTCAGAACCGGCTTCTAACCAGCAGCATTAGCATCAGCTGGGACCTTTAGAAATGCAAATTCTCAGCAGGGGTTCAAACTGGACCGAACTGGTTCAGTTTCAGATCAGCCACTGAAAACCCTTTGGAGCACAGTTCTACTCTGATACATATGAGTTGGAGTGGACTCCACAGCCAGTGGTACTGGTAACACCTGAGAACAATAAAAGAAGGAGGAAGCAGGATCCGGCAGGGAGAACCTCGGCTCGGGGTGGGAGTGTCGCACAGGTGTGGCCAACCCAAGGAGGGGCACCAAAGCAAAGATCATCCTTTAGAAGAGTTCTATGTTAGTCAAAAATGGCCAGGCTAGGTCACAGGCTGGGGGCCACCTGAGAAGCATGAGGCCTTGACTTTAAGCTGAGGCCCATCCTAGGGCACTAACCACTGGAGGTCTTCAGCTCACTGCACTCCTCGAAGCTGCATGATAAGCCCTTTCTTGAAGGGAGAGCCAAGCAGCTCACCTCCGTGGCTGCCACAAAGGGTACATTTTCTCCTTTGTAATTAAAAGCTTCCAGTTTCTTGAGGACAGTTGTGAACAGGGGAAGAAGAGAGGGATGCAGTCCTCCCACTGCCATGGCTGCCACGTGGGTGGGGCAGAGACAAAGACAGCACGTGCTTTTCTTCTCTTGCACAGTCTCAGCATAGAAGGAATGGGACTGGGCTCCGCTAGAATGCCTCCATGCTGGGGCTCAATGGGAATCAGGAGGTGATTCCCTCCTTCACGCTGGTCCTCACAGAACCACCCTGGCAACGCCTACAGTATGTCCTATGTTACTGCAGCCCAAATGTGATGGGTGCCCCACCCAGACCACATGGGGCTCACCATTGTGAGCCAGGTTGCTCACCCAACTCTTGCAACTCTGCCTGAGGGCATTTTTCTGTGCTGGGGAGCATGCTCTGTGCATGCACAGGGAAAGCTAGAAATGTTGGAGAGTCCAAATCCTTGGAAGCAGTCCTCAACTAATGACAGAGGGTAAGTTGGTGGATAACTATCACAGCTTCCTTATCAGCTAGGGTGGGACAGCTATGAGGTCCCAGAGGGATTGAGCCCCAGTGGCCCTCAGAGATGACCTGCCCAAAAGAACACCCCATATTGACTTCCTTCCCTTCCCTGAGGCACTTCCCCACTTTCCTAGAGATGCTCTCTGGGGTCTCCTCCCAAAAAACCCACTTGCACTTGAATTCTTGTCTCAGGGTCTGTGGGAACCCAGCTTAAACCAACATGTATGCATTTGCCATTTTGCTGCCGGACAAACATGAATTGTCACACAGAGGTTAACCATCTGGTCACCTCATCTCACTGAGGCTTTATCATTCTTATTTAAGAGTTTGGAGGACTCACTTACATTTGTCAATTTTACTCTATTGCATCCTATTGTTATTATTAGGTATCATCGAGTCAATTTTTAATTTGTAACGATCCCATGTGAAAGAGTAGAACTGCCTCATGGGATCTTCTTTTTTTTTTTTAATCTTTACAGGAGCAGATCGGCAGGTCTTTCTCCTGAGGAGTGGCTGGGTGGGTTCAAACACCAGCCTTTCGGTTAGCAACTGAGCACTTAATCCAGTTATTTGCCACAGTGGGATATGCACATTTGATGGTTCTCAACAGTCATGTCTCTAGAGTCATATGTCTCTAGAATGTCAGCTCTTCTGTGAGCCACCATCATTTTCCTCCACGTCATTATTTCAGCAAAACCATTCATGGGGCGCCTCCTGGTGCCAGACTCTGCCCTATGAACTGCAGACGTAACAGTGAGTGAGATCCAGTCCCTGTTCTGATGGACCTTCCAAGTCCAGGTCGACCTGCACCCCTGCTTGTAAACAATGTTAATAGTTCTTTTCTTTCTTTCGAAGTCGAGGGTTCAGTGATTAGGATCTTAGACTGAAGCTGTAGGGTAGGAGACACTTTCTGACTTGACTTGTGCATCGCTTCATGCAGCCAGATTGGCAAAACTTGCTTTGGCCCCATGAATCCATGAAATCTGAGAGCTGGATCTTCATGCCAGGCTTGATCCAGGAGACAAGACCACAAGAAGATGATGGCATGGCTCTTCAGACAGTGCCACGGCTGGGGGATGACTATAGTGTCATCTCCAGGTACACCTGGTCTTACTCAATGTAGAGCTGAAGGATTCAGCAGGCAGGGACCCAGTTGCTTGGGGGTGGCAAGTGTCTTTGTCTCAGTTGGGAACCCCTTCTATGTGGGCTAGGAACTCTGTCGGACAGAAGGAGGCCCCCAGGTCCTTGACCATATACTTCTCCATCAATTTCATATCACCTATTTTTTTTTTTTTTTTATCTGTATACTGTAGATATGACATGGTTTGCATGCATAGTCTCTTTAAAACTGCCTGTATGCTTTGGGGAAATGGATCTGTGGGCAGCAGAACTGTATAGCTGTTGAGAGCATGGGCTTTGGAGCTAGGTGACCCCAAATCAAATTCTTGTTACTTACCAGTGAGGTGACCTCCAACAAGTTACTTAACATCTCTGCGTCTCAGTGTCCTCAGCTCTAAAGGAGTAATAACCTCTGTCATGTCATCATCATACTGTTGTCACAGAGGAGGATTAAATGACATAATGCCCTGAAGGTAGAACCAATAGGATTTGTTGACAGATTGAATGGAGTGTGAGAGGAAAGGAGGACAAGAAGATTATAACAAGGATGATACAAGCTGACACCTACTGGTGTGCCTGGCATTGTTACATGCATTACCATGTTGTGGGCAGTACCTCATTGGATCCTCACAACATCCTTAGGACGTAAACACCCAGATTACCTCTGTGGTAGGCTCTGTCCAAGAAGGCCACGTGCAGACTGTCCCTAGACATGCAGACCGATAGGTCAACGAGCTGGGGTATTTACCCCCACACTCTCTCATAGGGTCCCCAGTGGAAGTTAACCCCAGTTGCCCTAAGCTTTGGCCCTCCCAGGGTCTGTTTTGGCTTCTTTCTCTTCCCTGTTTTACTCTTCCAGCTCATGTTTCCTGGGATCACCTCCTAAATAAACTGTGGTTGTTGTTGTTGGGTGCCATCAAATCGATTCCGACTCAAAGCACGCCATGTGACGCAGTAAAACTGCCCTATAGGGGTGGCACAGTGGTTAAGAGCTTGGCTGCTAACCAAAATGTAGGCAGTTCAAATCTACCAGCTGCTCCTTAGAAACTCCATGGGGCAGTTCCACTCCTATAGGGCCACTATGAGTTGGGATTGACTCGAAGGCAACAGGTTTGAG
This sequence comes from Elephas maximus indicus, assembly GCF_024166365.1. NCBI lineage: Eukaryota > Metazoa > Chordata > Mammalia > Proboscidea > Elephantidae > Elephas > Elephas maximus. The sequence goes on from NC_064838.1 coordinate 48,452,808, forward strand.
TTTTGTTTTTTCATCTTTATGAGAGTAGGCTGTCACATCTTTCTCCTGTAGAGCCACTGTGTGGGTTCAAATTGCCAACCTTTCAGATAGCAACTGTGTGCTTAACCATTGCACCACCAGCACTCCTTCAAAATAAACTATTTTTGCCCATATCTTTGTCTCAGTGTCTGCTTTGGGAGGGGAGACCCAAAGGAAAGCCCCCCCATTTTTCAGATGAGGAAACTGAGGCACGGAGGCATTGAGAAACCTACTCAAGGTCAAACAGCTGGGATTAGAGCCCAAGCAGTCTGGCTCCAGAGCCTGAGCTCCTAATCTCCAATACAAGGGTTCTCAAACCTTATTGTGGTCTAGAACCACCCGGAGGATGTGTTAAAACCCAGATTGCTAGGATCACCCCCTCTCCCCAGAATATCTGATTCAGCAGGTCTGGGTAGAACCCAAGAATCTGCATTTCCAACAAGTTCCTAGTGATGCTCATGGTGCTGATCCAGGGACCCCACTCTGAGAACCACTCTTCTAGCACTTAGTCAGAGCTCAGTAACTGCAGCCCAATCATCATGCTATTGAGATGCTTGTTAGAACAGATTCAGCTTATCAGAACGGTAGGGTCTGTCCCTGTGCAGTCTCATGCCCCAGGGAGCTGACTTGGTGTGCCTGCTACTCAATGTACTCCAGCCTGTATTTTCTGAGGGTCCACCATGTCAGGTTTTGGGCAAGATACACATGGACCAAATGTCTACCCTTGAAGAATGTGGGTCCAGGCTAGGAGAATTCAAGATCAGGTCCAAGCCACAATACCAGGCGGCTAATTTTAAAAACATTGGAGGGTTTAATAGCTAAAATAGTAGCTCAGGATGGAGAGGCCACAGCCCAGAAACTCAGCCACCAAATCAGTCATTGGAGGAAGTGGGAAGTCGAGCCTTGGCATGGCGGCTTCAAGGGCAGAACTGGGCTGTGGACACTACTTTTGAGTGTTTGACTCCTACTTTATCTGCAGTCAGTTAATACAGCTCGTGGGGCTGCATCGGAATGAGACTCCCATCAGAAAGCCTGAGTCGACTGCAGTTTTGATCCCTGGCAATGGAACTTGTTACTCTGCAGTCTTTATTGTGCTGGCAAAAAGGAGATTAATTCATGTGATGAAAAAACCATATTAATGGAGGGGACAATATAAATTTGTATTCACTGAGGCAAATCAGCAGTGCTCTACAACTCCAGGAATGGGAGGCAAAGAATGGCATGTTAAATGACTCCTGTCTTGGGCTGTCAATTTCCAACACCTTTGGTGCATTCTTTTCTTTGACCAAATACATGTGCATTTCACGCACGGTGTGAAGGCACCCCACGCTAACCTGCAGCGTGAGCCCTCCCCCTCCTCCCCCAGATATAAGGGTTCAATAGCAAAAGGCTTGTAAGTTTAACTGGAGAAATCGCCTTTTTGGAAACATTTTTGGAGGGTAAATACAAGGTAGCTATTATTGTGAGTGTGTCTGTGTGTGTACGTGACTTAGTTGTGGTTTAAAAAATAAAGACTGCAGTGGTTTGAATCATAATGATTTGCAACTAAAATCCATGAGCCCTGTCTATGGATGATGCTAAATATACCGAATGTCAGGATGTGGTGGACGGGAAGGACAGCCTTAAAATAGAACCTTTGAAAATAGCCCCTCCGGATGGCTTTTCTCCACAGATCTATCTCCTTGACACGTATTCCTGGTGAAATACAGTGAATGAGCAGGGCGCAGGGCAGATTCTGGGGAGGGAGAGACACACTTGATGGTTTCACAGTGTAAAACTTCAGGTATCCCAGGTCACAGATCCTGAGGTCATAGGTTCCCACACCCTGTTCGGAATTGTTCTCCAGCCCCTGGTCATAGGACACTTGGAGTGTGTCTACCCTCGCCCTGGGGAGCGGCAGCTGGCCTCTCTGTCAGGTGTGTACTTGGAGCAACCCTTGCCTGAAGCAGTTAATCAAACCAAAAACCAAACCCAGTGCAGTTAATACGTAGCTTCTAACTCTAGGATCAGGGAAAGGAAGAATAAGCAGGCTTCGGACGCTGATCTGAGGACTGTCCTCTGAGGAGTTGTTCACAATGGTTGGAGGCTGTGGCCTGATGTCCAACTGCCAGGTGCTTGCACTGCTGCTAGGGTCTACTTTGCTGCCCCTGTGGCAGTGCCAGGGAAGTCACTCACCCTCGTAGCAACCACAAAACCCTATGAATCATAACAGTTCAATCCTGCTGTGCATGGGGTTGCCATGAGTCGGGCGCTGACTTGACCACAACCAACAACAACAAAGAGCAATGCCAGGAGACCCTGCGTGGTTCAAATGGTGAACACACCCGACTACTAACCAAAAAGTTAGAGATTCGTGTCTACCCGGAGGCACACTGAAAGAAAGCCATAACATCTGCTTCGGAAAAATCAGCCACCGAAAACCCTACAAAGCCCAGTTCCACTCTGACGTACATGGGGCTGCCATGAGTCAGAATAGACTCGACAGCAACTGCTCAGGTGCAACCCTTACCTAAAGAGTTGTTACATACGTACAGCAGCTCCTTCACCCTCAGGTGGGAGAGATCTGAGCTGAATATTTTACACTTATTCCTGGAATTGCTCAAAGGGATTAAGTTCCAAGTGGACACAGCAGTAATGTGCTTTATTACACGTCCTTTACTGGCTGCCTTCCCTTTCCTGTCTCACCTCACCACGCTTCTCCTGGTACTTCCTGGGATCACCTCCCAAATAGACTATTTGCACTTAATTCCTTATCTCAGGGTCTGCTCGTGGGGAAACCCAAAGACAAATGCATGACTTCTCTTACAGCTATTCAGACTCCTTATTTACATACTTTTCCAGAATAAAGAGGAAAACCAAAAAGGGAGAATGCCAAATATTTGAATTTTTGGTATGCTGTGTATTACTAGTACCATGGCCTAATGGTGGAAGCAGGAACTAGACTGATGGAGAGGAAAGAGATTTAGTGGGTGCAAGAGAGCTGCTTTCCTTCAGTTACACGGGTTTCCTTGGAGCTCACCCGGTATCTAGGGAACTTTAGTAAGTCAAACCAGGCCACCAGGAAGACTTTTGCATAAGGATTTTTTGCCAGGGGTAAAAGAAAATGAAAAAGACTCTGGGTCTGTTGGTCAAGCCCTTGGACTCTGACATTAAGATTTTTGTTGTTGTTGAGAACACATACAATAGAACATACACCAGTTCAACTATTTCAACATTTACAATTCAGTAACGTTGATTACGCCCTTCACATTGTGCAACCATTCTGGCCCTTCTTTACTGAATTGTTCCTCCCCCATTAACATAAGCTCACTGCCCACTATATTTCCTATCTAATTTTTCTAGTTGCCCTTGTCAATCTGATGCACATAGATAGTTCTTAAAAGAGCACAATGCTCAAGGCAGACATTCTTTACTAGTTAAACTATGGTTTAAAGAAGGCTCCAAGGAATATTTTTGATTTAAAGTTTAAAAATTATCTCAGGGCAATATTTTCAGGGTTTCATCCAGCCTCCATGGCTCCAGAATGTCTGGAGCCCATGAGAATTGAAATTCTGATCTACATTTTTTCCCCTTTTGATCAGAATTCTTCTATAGAGTCTTTGATCAAAACATTCAGTAATGGTAACTAGGCATATGGTATTAAGAATTTAGAGCCAAAAAAAGATAAATTAAAAAAGCAAAAATTTTAGAGCCAAGAAAGATGAAAGGGGTCCCAAGAAGCACAAAACTGGGCTGAGGTATGGACCGTGGAAGAATGCCATGTGTTGGAACTGAGGGTTGCTTTTTAAGACTAAGAGTATGGTGTCCAGGCAAATGAGCCTTCATTCCCCAAGGGTTGGGACCTGACACTGAAAATAATGCCCCTGAAGACCCACAAAATTTAAGCCCCCAACCTATTTACCCATGGTGAGTAAAACCTGGGAGCTCTTTCCTTCAAGGATCCTGGGATGCAAGCAGCAGAAACTGACTCTGCTGACCCAAGAGGAAAAAGTGTTAGTGGGAAGGAAAGATAATGAATTCAGCTTGGGAAGGACAGAGGTTGCCCTACTCACCCTCCCTGTTGTTCTGGCCCAGTCCTGGAGGCAGGACTCAGGCTTCACTTTCCTTGTCTAGAAACTCAGGACCCAATGGAACTAAAATTCTTCTTCAGAACCCAAGCACATATGACTGGCGCCCATTTGCCAGCTCCCAACACTTTCCCACTCAGTGTGGTCCAGGGTCTAGCAACATCAGCATCACCCAGTGACTGCTTCTTAGAAATGTGGATTGTCCAGCTCCACCCATAGACCTGCTAACCATGATTTTCACTTTGACAGGTCCCCAGGTGATTCATGATTCTTATGCACATTAAAATTTGAGAAGCACTGGCCCAGCCCATTCCCCTGGCATTTAAAAGTGGTTCCTTCTGAGAAAAGGAGCCCAGGTGGCTCAATAGTTAAACACTCAGCTGCTAACCAAAAGGTGGGCTGTTCAAACCCACCTAATGGCTCTGTGGGAGAAAGACCTGGCAATCTGCTTCCCAAAGATTATAGACAAAAAAACCCTATGGTGCAGTTCTACTCTACCACGTGGTATTGCCGTGAGCTGGAATCCACTCAACAGTACCCGACAACAATAGCCTCTGGGAAAGGGATTCACAGGGGAATGGAAAGGATGGATTATTGCTTTAAATTGTGTGGACTTATGACTTTGATAAAAATGTAAAAGCCACTATAAATGAAGAAAATAGAAGCTTTAGAATATTATTTAAAGCTATAACATATAGAAACAGAAGAATTAAAAATTAGCAAAAAAAACTTTAAACACAGAATTTGTGAAAAGGCAAAATGAGGGCAGACGGGTAGAAGACATTAGCTAAACGCCCTATCTTTCAGACAGGAGAGCCAAAGGATACAAGTCAACAAACAGAGGTATAAACATATTATTTAGAAAAATGTAGATAACTCCAGAAAAAGTAGAAGGAAAATCAGTTTAAGGCTATTGGCCCCAGGAAACAGTGCTAGTGAAGAGGGGGTGGGGAGGGAGAATGCTTTTCTTTTTTATTTCAGACTTTCTGTACTGTTTGAATTTTATTGGCGTGCACATGCATTAATTATTTGTTACAAAATAAGGGACAGTCACGCGTTGCTTAACATCCACGATACATTCTGTGAAATAGGATGTTATATGGTTTGGACGTTGTGCAAACATGATATTACACACTTAGCAAACACACATGCCTGAATCGCAAGCCATAGCATTAACTGATTTTCCACCTACTTGTTGTTTGATAACCATTTGTTTCACTCCAGATTGATACTTCTCCTTGGCCTCTTGCTGCTGCTAAAAACTAGCGCTGGTTTTGCTGCGTTTGGAAGCCATGATGAGCTTCACGGTAATATTTTTCGAAAGAAAATTAAACAGATAACGCTACTATGCTCAAGACCAAGATACATGAGATTGGATGCTGCTGCCTACGAGTTGAAGCATACACTGTTATATGGTAAACTTCTTATTTGTAAGTAGGGACAGTTCACGTTAAAATAAGGAAAGTATAGTACGTACATAAGCCAGTAATATAGGCATTTATTATGACTATCAAGACGTACGTATTATAGGCCCTAAATGTACTGCACCATTATACACCTGGCCGGGCGATTGCTTTGTATACAAGAGACATGAGATACACATGTGATGTGTGGGAAACTGTTGTGTTCAGTAAGTCCAGTTCTCTAACCAGGATTTCTGAACTCTATTATAACTTTACAAGACCCTGGTGGTGAAGTGGTTAAGCTTTTGGTTGCTAACCAAAAGGTCGGCAGTTCAAATCCACCAGCTACTTCTTAGAAACCCTAGAGGGAGTTCTACTCTGTCCTATGTGGTCACTATGAGTCAGAATCAACTTGATGAAGGTTTTTTTTTTTTTTTTAATTACTATAACCTTAGGGGACCATGGACGTATATGTGGTCGGATGTCGCCAGAACGAGTGCTAGGCTGCTCACGGCTGCATCAAAAAAGAAATGTTAGATTAAAGCTAAACAAAGGTACAAGGGCAAGAGATGAATTTTTTTTTTATATAATACAAAAGACTTAGACATATTTATAGGCAGAAGATAAAGGAAAAATATTGTTGTTAGCTGCCATCAAGTCAGCTCAAATTTTGTCTTATTTATTTAGTGCTGCTATAACAGAAATATCATAAGTGTATGGTTTCAAAAACAGAAATTTATTCTCTCACAGTCTAGAAGAATAGAAGCCCGAATTCAGGGCGTCAGCTCCAGGGGAAGGTTTTCTCTCTCTGTTGGCTCTGGGGGAAGGTCCTTGTCATCAATCTTCTGCTGGTCTAGAAGCTTCTCATCACAGGGACCCTGGGTTCAAAGGATGAGCTCTGCTCCTGGTGCTTCTTTCTTGGTGACATGAGGTCCTTATCCCTCTGCTCACTTCCTTCTCCTTTTTATCTCTTGTAAGATAAAAGATGATGCAAGCCATACCCCAGGGAATCACCCCTTACATCAGATCAGGGCTGTGACCTGAGTAAGGGTGTTACATCCCACCATAATTCTCTTTAACATAACCTAATCTTGCCTCTTTAATCACAGGCAGAGCTTAGGATTTACAACACATAGGAAAATTACATCAGATCACAAAATGGAGGACAATCACACAATACTGGAAATCATGGCCTAGCCAAGTTGACACATATTTTGAGGGGACACAATTCAATCCATGACATTCCACCCTTTGGCCTCCCCAAATTCATGTCCTTGCCACATGTAAAACACTTTCACTCTATGTCCTCCCATAAAGATTACAGTCTAGAAAACCCTATGGGGCAGTCCTACTGTCACATGGGGGCACTATGAGTCTAAATTGACTCTACTGCACACAACAACAACAACATGGCTGTTTTCACACTGCAATGGCAGAGCTGAAGAGTTGCAACAGAAGCCATATGCCTTGCAAAGCCTAAAATATCTACTATCTGGCCCTTTGTAGAAAAATTTGCCAACTTCTGTTCTAAACCCTTTTATAAGCATTTACATACATGTATATTTATATAGGGAGCCCTGGTGGCGCAGTGATTAAACGCTTAGTTACTAACTGAAAGTTCTGTGGTTCTCCCACGGAAGAAAGATGTGGCAGTCTGCTGCCGTAAAGGTTACAGCCTTGGAAACCCTACAGAGAAGTTCTACTCTGTCCTATAGGGTTGCTATGAGTTGGAACCAACTCGACAGCAATGGGTTTGGTTATATTCATATAGAAAAAGACCCGGTGGCACAAATGGTTAAGTGTTTGGCTGCTAAACTGAAAGGTCAGTGGTTCAAACCCACCCAGCCACTCTGCTGGAGAAGGACCTAGCAATATACTGCTGTAAAGATTACCACTCGGAAAACCCTGTGGGGCAGTTCTCCTCTGTCACATGGGATCACTATGAGTTGGAACCGACTTGATGGTTCCCAACAGCATATATATATATATATATATATATCATGTTAACTGTTGATTTAATTTTTTTTTTACATAAAGAGGAATGCATTATACATATTATTCTATAATTTGCTTTTTCTACTTTAAAATATACGCTGGAGAGCTCTCTCGGAGAGCTTTCTACGTGAGTACATATAGATCCACCCCATTCTTTTTTTAACTTTTGCATAAGTTTTCCATTGAATGGATACACCACTGTACATTTAACCATAAGAATTCATGTGACTCCCCTCCCCCACTTTTATTTTGTGTTTTCTGCTATTACAACCAATGCTAGCCTTATACGTACCTCCTGGTGCACACACGAGTATATATATATATCTAGGGTAAATAACTAGACACTACTATATATGAAAACACACTGCCATCGAGTCGATTCTGACTCATAGCGACCCTATAGGACAGGGTAGAACTGCCCCACAGAGTTTCCAAGGAGCGGCTGGTGGATTCAAACTGCCGACCTCTTGGTTAGCAGCCATAGCACTTAACCGCTACACCACCATTGATACATTATTCTTTTAATATAATGTTAGACCTAATTTGCTAATATTTTACTGGAATTTTTTTTTCTTTTTATTGTGCTTAGGTGAAAGTTTACAGCTCAAGTTAATTTCTCATACAAAAATTTATACACATATTGTTATGTGACACTAGTTGCAATCCCTATGATGTGATAGCACACTCCCCCTTCCCACCCAGGTTTTCTGTCCAGTCAAACAGCTCCTAACCCTTTCTACCTTCTCATCCCGCCTCTGGACAGGAGTTGCCCATTTAGCCTCGTGCATCTACCTGAACTACAAAGCACACTCTTCTTGAGTATTATTTTATGTTTATAGTCCAATCTAATCTTTGTCTGAAGAATTGGCATAAGGAATGGTTTTAGTTCTGGGTTAACAGAGAGTCCAGGGGTCATATCTTCCAGGGTTCCTCTAGTTTCAGTCAGATTATTAAGTCTCGTCTTTTTATGTGAAGTTGCGTTCTACACCACACTTTTCTCCTGCTCTGTCAGGAACTCTCTGTTGTGTTCCTTGTCAAGGTGGTCATTGGTGGTAGCCAGGCACCATCGAGTTCTGATCTCAGGCTGATGGAATCTCTGGTTTATGTGGTCCTTTTGCCTCTTGGGCTAATATTTTCCTTGCATCTTTGGTATTCTTCATTCTCCTTTGCTCCAGGTGGGTTGGGGCCAATTAATACATCTTAGATAGCCACTTACAACCTTTTAAGACCCCAGATGCCACTCACCAAAGTGGGATGCAGAACATTTTCTTAATAAAGTTTGTTATGCCAATTGACCTTGATGTCCCCTGAAACTATGGTCCCCAGACCCTCACCCCTGCTACTCTGTCCCTCGAAGTGTTTGGTATGTTCAGGAAACTTCTTAGCTTTTGGTTTAGTCCAGTTGTGCTGACTTCCCATGTATTGTGTATTGTCCTTCCCTTCACTTAAGATAATCCTTGTCTACTATCTAGTTGGTGAATTCCCCACTCCCTCCCTACCTTGCAACCATGAACAAATGTTTTCTTCTGTATATAAACCTTTTCTTGAGTTCTTGTAATAGTGGTCTCATACAATATTTGTCCTTTCGTGACTAATTTCACTCAGCATAATGCCTTCCAGATTCATGTTGTGAGATGTTCCATGGATTCATCATTGTTCTTTCTTTGTTGTGGAGTATTCCATTGTGTGTATATACCATAATTTGTTTATCCATTCATCTGTTGATGGGCGCCTAGGACGTTTCCATCCTTTTGATATTGTGAACAGTGCTGCAATGAACATGGGTGTGCATATATCTATTCAAGTGACACCTCTTATTTCTCTAGGGTCTATTTCAAGGAGTAGGATTGCTGAATCCTATGGTATTTCTATTTCTAGCTTTTTAAGAAAGCACCAAAATCAATTTCCAAAGTAGTTGTACCATGTTACATTCTCACCAGCAGTGTATAAGTGTTCCAGCCTCTCCACAACCTCTCCAACATTTATTATTTTGTGTTTTTTAGATTAATGCTAGCTTTGTTGGGGTGAGATGGTATCTCATTGTAGTTTTGATTTGAATTCTCTAATGGCTAATGATCGTGAGCATTTCCTCATGTATCTGTTAGCCGCCTAAATGTCTCCTTTGGTGAAGTGCCAGTTCATATCCTTTGCCCATTTTTTAATTGGGTTATTTGTCTTTTCATTGTTGAGGCTTTGCAGTATCTTGTAGATTTTAGAGATTAGAACCTGATCAAATATGTCATAGTCAAAATTTTTTTTCCCAGTCCGTAGGCTGTCTTTTTACTCTTTTGGTGAAATGTTTGATTTTTAGGAGCTCCCAGTTGTCTAGCTTCTCTTCTGGTGTTTGTGCATTGTTAGTAATGTTTTGTATTCTGTTTATGCCATGTATTAGGGCTTCTAGCCTTGTCCCTATTTTTTCTTCCATCATCTTTATCATTTTAGATTTTATATTTAAGTCTTTGACCCATTTTGAGTTAGTTTTTGTACATGGTGTGAGGTATGGGTCTTGTTTCATTTTTTTGCAGATGGATATCCAGTTATGCCAGAACCATTTGTTAAAGAGACTGTCTTTTCCCCATTTAACTGACTTTGGGCATTTGTCAAATATCAGCTGCTTACAGGTGGATGAATTTACATCTCGATTCTCAATTCTGTTCCATTGGTCTATGTATCTGTTGTTGTACCAGTACCAGGCTGTTTTGACTACTGTGGAAGGATAATAGGTTCTAAAATCAGGTAGTGTGAGGCCTCCCGCTTTGTTCTTCTTCAGTAATGCTTTACTTATCCGGGGCCTCTTCCCTTTCCATAATGAAGTTGGTGAATTTTTTCTCCACTTCGTTAAAAAATGTCAGAGGCATTTAGATTGGGATTGCATTGTATCTGTAGAGGGCTCCAGGTAAAATTGACATTTTCACAATGTTGCGTCTTCCTATCTATGAGCGTGGTATGTTTTTTCCACTTATGTAGGTCTCTTTTGGTTTCTTGCAGTAGTGTCTTGTAGTTTTCTTTGTATAGGTCTTTTATGTATCTGGCTAGATTTACTCTTAAGTATTTTATCTTCTTGGGGACTATTGTAAATGGTATTGATTTGGTGATTTCCTCTTCAACATTCTCTTTGTTGGTGTAGAGGAATCCAACTGATTTTTGTATGTTTATCTTATATCCTGATACTTTGCTGAAATCTATTAGTTCCAGTAGTTTTCTTGTGGATTCTTTGGGGTTTTCGGTGTATAAGATCATATCATCTGCAAATAAGGATGCTTTTACTTCTTCCTTACCAATTTGGATGTGCTCTATTTCTTTTTCTTATCTTATTGTTCCGGCTAGGACCTCCAGCACAATGTTGAATTCTTGAAAGAGTTTGTGTAAGATTGGTGCTATTTTTTACTTAAACGTTTGATAGAACTCACCAGTGAAAACATCATGGCCTAGGATTTTATGTGTGGGAAGTTTTTCTTTTTTGTTTTTTCATGATGAATTCAATTTCTTTATCAATTTTCAATTTCATCTTACATGCATTTTGGAAAATTATATTATTCAAGGAATTTGAAGTAATTTGTCTATTCCATCTAATTTAACACATATGTTGCCATAAAATTATTCATAATACTCTTTTTTATCCTTGTAATATTCCTAGGATATGTAAAAATAATCCCTTCTTTCATGCCTGACATTAGTAACTTGTGTTCTCTCTCTCTAGAGCTCTCTCTTTTTTTCCCCCTTGATCTGTCTATTTGGTTGATCTCTTCAAATAACCAATTTTTAGCATTGTTAATTTACTCTACTGTTTGTCAGCTTCTACTTTACTGATTTCTGCTCTTTTAACTTTTAAAACATCACCTAATAAGACCAGACTTAATAGTCTAACTGAGACTGAAGGGACCCCAGAGGACATGGCCCCCAGACTCTCTGTTAGCCCAGAACTAAAACCATTCCTTGACCATTCCTGAAGCCAACTCTTCAGACAAAGATTAGACTGGACTATAAGACATAAAAGGATACTGGTGAGGAGCGTGCTTCTTAGCTTAAGTAGACATGTGAGACTATGTGGCCAGCTCCCGTCTGGAGGCAAGATAAGAAGGCAGGGGGGAACAGGAGCTGGTTGAATGGACAACGGAAATACAGGGTGGAGAGGAGGAGTGTGCTGTCACATTGTAGGGAGAGCAGCTAGGGTGGCATGGCAATGTGTGTATAAGTTTTTGTATGAGAAACTGAATTCTAAACCTTCACTTAGAGCACAATTAAAAAAAAAAAAGCTACCAATATACATTCCTAACAACAGTGTAGAAGAGTGCACAACTCCCCAGTACCTTTTTCATTCAGGATGCTGGTCAACATACAACATTTTAAATAATCATGTGGGTTAAAATGATACTTCATTGTTCTAGTTTTCATTTTCCTAATTATTTTTGAGATCAAGCATTATTTCACATGTTTATTGGCCACTTGTCTTTCCTTTTCTGTGAATTGTGTATTCATATTTTTCCCTTTTTTTATTGAGCTGTGTTGATTGTTCTTTTTATTGGATTTGTAAATTTGTATATATTTTTTACATCAATTCTTTGTTATATATGTCACAAATATTTTTTCAGGTCAATAGCATGCAGTACAATTTTCTTTATAGCATCTTTTATCATACTTTTTTTTTAATGTGGACAATTTCTCAACAGTTTGCATTTTGTGTCTTACTTAGTAATGCTAAATTTACTCCAAAGCTATAAACATTCTAATTCATAGCTCCTTGTTTATCTAATACCAAAAAAAAAAAAAAAAAAACAAAACCTGTTGCCATCCAGTCGATTCTGACTCATAGAGACCCTACGGGACAAAGTAGAACTGCCCCATAGAGTTTTCAAGGAGCACCTGGTGGATTCAAACTACCGACCTTTTGGTTAGCAGCCATAGCACTTAACCACTACACCACCAGGGTTTCCTGTGTATCTAATACTTACTTCTTAATCCATTTGGAATATTTTGGCTGTGACAAAAGATAAAACCTAAGTTTATTTCTTTCCAAATGAAGAGCAAATTATCTTAACCATGTTCACTGAGTAGTCCATGCCTTCTTCAGTGAATTAAATATGCTGCCTTTCTCTTACACAAAATTCATATAACTCCCTTTTCTGTTCCATTAATTTATTCCTGGACCAATACCACACTTTTAATTATTATTAAAGCATTACAGTATCTTTGGTATTCTCAGTGCTTCGTTGACTTTTTTTTTTTTCAAAGATATGTCTGGGCTGGGTTTTATTCCTTGAATATTGTCATTCATCTTACATTCCAGATGAAATTTAGAAACGGCTTGTCAACTTTCAAGGCAAATCCTGTAGGGATTTTGTTTGGGCTTATATGCAATTTACAAACTAATTCATGAAAAACAAACATGTCTTTTATATACTAAGGCTCCCTCTCCAGAAACACAGCATGTCTCTTTATTAATTCATATCTTTTAAAAATATTTCAGTAAAGTTTTATGATCTTCTGCATATACATTTTATACATCTCTTGTTGGATTTATTTTGAGTATTTGATTGTTTATTTTGCTATTGTAACTGGGATAGATCTTTTTCTGGCTCATTTTTAATTTGTTATTCCTGGTACAGTGGAAAACGATTGCTTATGTTTGCTGTTATTCTCTTTGGCAAATTTGCTGGACTGGCTTATTGATTCAAATAAGTTTTGGAAGAAGACAGTTGTTAGTTAAATGACTGAACAATGAACTTTTAGTATACATAAATATAATCTTAGTTGTTTGTGGTAAAAATAGCAAAGTAATCAGTAATTTTATTTCAATTCCTTGGTATCTCTATCAGTGTTCACTAGATTACAGTACAAAGATATACACATTTAGCATCCATATCTGTGGGTTCAACTTTTCTGATCTCATTTATGAATTAAATTTAGGATTAGGAGACTTCAGTTATCAAATCATTTTTGTTCTAACAATGACTCTCTTCTGAATTAACTGAATGATGATGGTGAAATTCCTGAAGATGGAGGGACCAGGTTCTCTTTGGACCTGACTTACTGGTCACTCTGACACACCAGTCTGGAGTGCCTGTGTGCTTCAAGACAGTTCTCTCTTAATTTATTCCAGAGGTGGCCCAGGCATGGCCTCAGTTCTCTGCTCAAAGGGGATATTGGTTGATGCATTTTGGGTAGAAGGCTACAGAAAGTAAACCAGTGCTCACAAAAGAATGCAGGCCTCAGTAGGTTCATCCCTGTCTTGGTGGTGTCTGTAATTCAAACACCCCTCCTCCCTTCTCTTTTTCCTTCTAAAAACCGGTTGTTGTGAAGTCATTTCCAATCCAGGGTGACCCATGTGTATCAGAGTAAAACTGTGCTCCACAGGGTTTTCAAAGTCTGGTTTTTCAGAAGTATAATATTGTCAGGCTTTTCTTCTGCAGTGCCTCTGGGTGGACTCAACCAACTTCTGGTTAGCAGCCAAGTATATTAACCATTTGCTTCACTCAGGGACCCCTTTTTCATTCTGTTGTTGTTTTTAGGTGCTATCGAGTCAGTTTTCAATCATAGCTACCCTATGTAAAACAGAACAAAACTGCCCAGTCTTGCACCATCCTCACAATCCTTGCTATGTTTGAACCCATTGTTGCAGCCGCTGTGTCGATCCATCTCATTGAGGGTCTTCCTCTTTTTTGCAGACCCTCTCTACCTTACTAAGCATGATGACCTTCTCCAGGGACTGAACCCTCCTGATAACACGTCCAAAATCCGTGAGGCAAAGTCTCACCATCCTTGCTTCCAAGGAGTACTTTGGCTGTACTTCTTCACAGATTTGTTCTTTCTTCTGGCAATCCATGGTATATTCAATATTGTTCTACAACATCATAATTCAAAGGTATCAATTCTTCTTCAGTCCTCCTTTTTCATTGCCCAGCTTTCACACGCATATGAGGTGACTGAAAACATCATGGCTCAGGTCAGGCACACCTCAGTCCTCATAGTGTCGTCTTTGCTTTTTTTAACACTTCAATGAGGTCTTTTGCAGAAGATTTGCCCAATGCAATATGTCGTTTGATATCCTAACTGCTGATTCCACAGGCAATGATGGTGAATTCAAACAAAACGAAATCCTTAACCACTTCAATCTTTTCTCCATTTATCGTAATGTTGCTTATTGGTCCAGTTGTAAGGATTTTTGTTTTCTTTATGTTGTGGTATTATCCTTATCGAAGGGTATAGTCTTCGATCGTCATCAGTAAGTGCTTCAAGTTCTCTTCACTTTCAGCAAGCAAGATTCTGTCATCTGCATATCATAGGTTGTTAACGAATCTTCCTCCAATCCTGATGCCCCATTCTTATTCGTATAGTCCAGCTTCTTGGATTATTTGCTCAGCATACCGATTGAATAGGTATGGTGAAAGGATACAACCCTGATGCACACTTTTCCTGATTTTAAACCACGTAGTATCCCCTCGTTCTGTTCAAACAACTGCCTCTTGATCTATGTACAGGTTTCTCATGAGCACAATTAAGTGTTCTGGAATTCTCAATCTTCACAACGTTATCTATAATTTATTGTGATCCACACAGTCGAATGTCTTTGCATAGTCAATAAAACACAGGTAAAATCTTTCTGATATTGACTGCTCTCAGTTGAGATACATCTGACATCAGCAATGACTTCCCTCATTTCATGTCCTCTTCTGAATCCAGCCTTCGCTTCTGGAAGTTCCCTGTTGATGTACTTACTGTTACAACCATTTTTGAATTGTCTTCAGCAAAATTTTACTTGCTTGTGATATTAATGATATTATTTGATAACTTCTACATTCTGTTGGATCACCTTTCTTCGGAATGGGTACAAATATGGATTTCTACCAGTTGGTTGGCTAGGTAGCTGTCTTCCAAATTTCTTGAGCATCTCCAGAGCTACATCCATTTGTTGAAATATCTCAGTTAGCATTCTGCCAATTTTCCTGGAGCCTTGTTTTTCACCAATGCCTTCAGTGCAGCTTGGACTTCTTCCTTCAATACCATCAGTTCTTGATCATATGTTGCCTCCTGAAATGGTTGAATGTTGACCGGTTATTTTTGGTATAGCGACTCTGTGTATTCCTTCCATCTTCTTTTGATGCTTCCTGTGTAATTCAGTGTTTTCCCCATAGAATCCTTCGCTATCGCAACTCAAGTCTTGAATTTTTTCTTCAGTTCTTTCATGTTGTTCCTCTTTCGGTTTTCTAACTCCAGGTCTTTGCACATTTCATTATAATACTTTACTTTGTCTTCTCGAGCCACCATTTGGAATTTCCTGTTCAGCACTTTTACTTCATTTCTTCTGTTCGCTTTAGCTACTCTACATTCAAGAGCAAGTTTTAGTCTCTTCTGACATTGTTCTGGTCTTTTCTTTCTTCCTGTCTTAAACATGACCTTTTTTCTTTCTTCATGTATGATGTCCTTGATGTCACCCCACAACGCATCTGAACTTCAGTCATTAATGTTCAATACACCAAATCTATTCTTGAGATGATCTCCATGTTCAGGTGAGACATACTCAAAATCGTATTTTGGCCCTTGTGGATTTGTTTTAGTTTTCTTCAGCTTCAACTTGAACTTGCATATGAGCAGTTGATGGTTTGTTCCACAGTCTGCTCCTGGCTGTGTTCTGACCAATGATATCGAGCTTTTCCATTGTCTCTTTCCACAGATGTAGTCAGTTTGATTCCTGTGTATTCCATCCGGTGAGGTCCACCTGCATAGTCACCATTTATATTGTTGAAAAAAGGTATATGCTATGAAGAAGTCAGGGCGGTCTCACAAAATTTTATAATGTGATCTCCAGCATGGTTTCTATCACCAAGGTCATATTTTCCAACTACCAATTCATCTTCATTTCCAACTTTTGCATTGCAATGACCAGTAATTATCAGTGCATCTTGATTGTACGTCTGATCAATTTCAGACTACAAAAGTTAGTAAAAATCTTCAATTTCTTCATCTTTGGCATTAGTGGTTGGTATACAAATTTGAAATAATAGTCGTATTAACTGGTCTTCCTTATAGGTGTATGAATATTATCCTATCACTGACAGGATAGACTTTGAAGTGTTCTTTTTGATGATGAATGTGATGCCATTCCTCTTCAATTTGTTACTCCGGGCACAGTAGACCATGCGATCATCTGATTCAAAATGGCCAATTCCAGTCCATTTCAGTTCACTAACGCCTAGGATATTGAGCTTTATGCATTCCGTTTCATTTTTGACCACTTTCAATTTTCCTAGATTCATATTTTGTGCTTTCCATTTTCTGATTATTAATGGATATTTGCAGACATTTCTTCTCATTTTGAGTCGTGCCACATCAGCAAATGAAGGTCTCAAAAGCTCGACTCCATCCACGTCATCAAGGTGGACTCTACTTTGAAGAGGCAGCTCTTCCCCAGTCATATATTGAGTGTCTTCCAACCTGATGGGCGGATCTTCCAGCACTATATCAGACAACTTCCCATTGCTGTTCATTAGGTTTTCACTGGCCAATTTTTTAGAAGTAGACCTCCAGGTCCTTCTTCCTAGCCTGTCTTAGTCTGGAAGCTCCTCTGAAACCTGTCCACCATGAGTGACTCCACTACTATTTGAAATACCAGTGGTATAGCTTGCAGCATCACAGCAACACACACACCACCACAGTACCACAAACTGCCAGACAAGGGGAGGTTTTTCATTCTAAGATTCTATTATTCCAAACAGAAGAATCTCACAGGTAACCTAATGTATTTGTTTTCTATTGCTCAACACCAAATTACCACCAACTTTGTGGCATGAATCAACACAAACTTATCATCTCAGTTTCCGTGGATCTGGAGTCCAGGCCTAGCTTTACTGGGTCCTCTGCTCAGGGCTGTTGTTCCACCTGAGGCTTGCTATTATCTCCCAGGTTTGTTCAGGTTGTTGGCAGAACTCAGTTCCCTGCCGCTGAAGAACTCAAGGCAGCTTCCATCTTCTTTGAGACTACCAGGAAAACATCTGCTGTAGCTTTGAATCTCTGTCTTCTTCCTTCTCTGAATTCTAGACCCAGATTTAAAGGGCTCAATAGAATCTCCCTTTTGATTAACCAAAGTCGACTGATTAGGGACCTTAACTGCACATTTCTTTTACAATGGAACCAAAGCACAGAAGTGAGATGATTTTCATAAGACCTGCTCTCATTCAAGGGGAGAGAAATCATACAACCAGGGGACAAGAATCATATTCACAGTCTCTATTCCTTCTCCTCATTCACTCAGTCTGATTCCCACTCCCTTCCCTTCCAAAGCTTCTCCGCCACAGGAAGGCATCAAGTCAATTCTGACTCATGGTGACATCATGTGACAAAGTAGAACTTCCCCACAGGGTTTTCTTGGCTGATCATCAGGTCTTTCTCCCAAGGAGCCACTGGGAGTGTTTGAACTGCCAACCTTTGGGTTAGTAGCCCAGTGCTTAGCCATTGTGCCCCCAGGACTCCTTAGCATCCGTTTATTGGGAGAGAAATATGGCTTTTGTCTCTGATCTGGGTTGTTGTTGTTTTCCTTGTGTTAGCTTTTTTTTTTTGCCTTGAATTTCACTTTTTTTCTGTTTCTTTTTTGTAAGCTTTGTATTTTGAATCTTTACCGTCAACTTTCCCACATTGTTTTGTTTTAGGTGTGTCTCTTACAAACAATATGTATCTGTTGTTGATTTTTTTTAACCAATTAATCTTTAAATAGCTGAATTTAAGCCATTCAAAATTGTTTTGATTACTGATGTGTTTGGATTCATTTTATCTTATTTTGTTTTGTCTTTACTATACTTTTTTTAATGTTTCCCACTTCTTTTTTTGGCTTGATTGTATTTTCTTTGTTCTGTCTTTTCTAATAGTCTTAAAAATATACTTTGTTTTTCTAGTTATTACTCTTAAATTGTAACACACACATTTAAACTTGTCTTAAATTTTCTCACACCCTTAAACTTGTATTTGTCTAATGATTTTTAGAGAGATTCACTTCCTACATCCTCACCCCAAGAAGCCAAAAATTTTGGCATATTTTCACTTTTTGACCTTCTTCCTCATCTCCTGGTTTACCTCGTCTATTGTTATCACCCGGCGGTCTACCTCCAGATAATTATTATTATTTTTTACAGTCAATAGTTATTTAGACCTAATAATAAATTTTACTAAGGGTTTTAACTCATCATTGCTTTTTGTATCCTACTTGTTTCTTTTAGGTTCATTTTTTTCTCATGTAAGATTACAGTTTTCAGAACTTCTTTTAGAGAGTGCTTGAGGCTGGTAAACTGAGTCCTTGAATCTCTGAAAATTTCAGTAGCACACTTGTTTGAGAGTTTGGCATTCAATGTTTAGAACTTCAAAGACGTTGCTCCACTGTCTTCTTGTGACCCCAGTGGCCAGTGAGAAGTCTGATGTCAATATGATTTTTGTTCCTTTGTAAATAAGACTTCTGGAAGCGTTAGGGTTTTATTTTTCTCTTTAGTGTTCTGAAATTTCATTATAACATGTCTAGGTTTGTGTAACTGTCTGTATTTGTGTGTATATTTCATTAATCCTGCTTCACACTTGATGGGCCCTTTTATTATGTAGGAAGACTCATGTCTTTTTGCAGTTTTGGGCAATTTTTTTTCTTTTATTTCTTTTCGTTTTCTCTTTTTAGAAATTCTATTGAATGAATGTTGAAATTTTTGGATTTACCTTCCCTATCTTATCTGTCCTTTCATACTTTCAATTTCTTAGCTTTGTGTTGTGCTCAGGGAGAATTCCTTGATTTCACCTTTCAACTTAATTTCTGGACTATGTCTATTCTGTTGCTCAGTCTAATACTGTTCATTTTTTAATTTCAACAATTGATGTATTTTTGTTTCCAACATTCTACTTGTTTCTGCTTTATGGATGCAATAACCATTACAGACTTATTCTGTTTATTAATTCTGTTTGTTTGAGCATAAGTTGTTTGATTGGTTAACTTTTAGGGCACCATTTCTTCTTTGATCCTTCTTCACTTGCCTTTTACATTTCGGGGACTCCTTACAGTTTCTGATTCATCAAGAATGCTCCTTCTTATTATCCAGTGCAGTTATGGATTTAATTTTCCCATCAATTTTCTTTCATATATAATTATTCAGGGCAGTAAGAAGAGGATACAATAGGAATTCAGTCCACAGGTCATGCTAAGATGTTAGCATTTTATGCTTCATAAAACCCAGTCCCAGCCTTCCTTCCTATCTCCTATCTTACCTCATCATTTGGTCTCTCTGCACTGGAGCCATGCCAAATTGTTGGAGATTCTCATTTCTTGTATATATTTTCAGGTCTTCATGCCTTTGCACTTCTAGGTCCTCTGCCTTAAAACTCCTCTTTTTCCCTCCGCACACCCCAATTTTCTACTCACCTCTTGAGACCTAGCACAAAGCCTACCTCCTCAAGAAAGCACTCACAGTCTCCCCATCAGGGTAGTTACCCTTTTACCCTCAGACTCCCTATTTTACACCTGTGTCATGACACCTAGTACATTGCATTGCAGGGTAAACATTTAAAATGTAAATATATTAATGTGCTTTTCTTCTTTGCTTGCTAATCTTTGACATAGGGCAGGGGTTGGTAAACTTTTTCTGCAAAGGGCCCAACCTCCCATTGCCGTCAAGTCGATTCCGACTACAATGACCCTATAGGACAGAGTAGAACTGCCCCATAGAGTTTCCAAGTGGTGCCTGGTGGACTTGAGCTGCCGACCTTTTGGTTAGCAGCTGTAGCTCTTAATCACTACGCCACCAGGGTTTCCCTGCAAAAGGGCCAGATAGCAAATATTTTAGGCTTTACTAACCATACAATCTCTGTTGCAACTACTCAACACTAGCATTGTAGTGTGAAAGGAGTCACAAATAACACATAAATGGGTGTGCTGTGTTCCTGTAAAACTTTATTTATAACAATAGGCAGTGAGCTGGATTTGGTTCCTGGGTCATAGTTTGCTGACCCCTGTCCCAGGGGGTCAAAGACATCCACATGACCAGAGAAGAGATTAGAAATGTATAGCAGATGCTCTTAGCGTCTCATTCATATCCCCATACCCTTTTCCTTTCAGTACCTGCCACCCAACTTCTAATGGCCAACGTGGACATTCCTTGGCTGTGGGCTTTCTCTGACCTAGAGCCTATTTTGCCACCCATGCAGCAGACCAGTAAAAAAACAAAACCAACCAGTTGCCTTCCAGTTAATTCTGACTCATGGCCACCCCATGTGTATAGGTCTAGAACTGCACTTCATAGGGTTTTCATTTCTGTGACCTTTTGGAAACAAATCACCAGGCCTTTCTTCTGAGGTGCTTCTGGGTGGGTTCAAATCACCAACCTTTTGGTTGGTAGTAGAGCACTTGACTCTATCACCTAGGGACTCTTATTGTTTCATTAAACACACACATAGACCAGTGAACAGAAAAAGTCATTACCATCAATCAGTTCTGAATCATAGCAACCCCATAGGACAGGGTGGAACTGGTAGATTCGAACTGCCAACGTTTGGTTAGCGGCCAAGCACTTAACTACTGCACTACCAGGGCTCCACACAGAACAGTAGTGCCAGGAGTTAATGACCCTTAGAAGAGGGCCAATGTATAAATCCCGCAACTCACTTTCTCCTTAATGGGACAATTCTGAGGTGTGAGCTCTACACTGGTTCTCACCGTTCCCAGAGGGTTAAGCTCCAATTGCCCACAGTAGTCTCTTCTTGGTCACTGTTGCTGGGTGTCATCGAGTTGATTCCAACTCATAGTGACCCCATGTGACAAAGTAGACCTGCCCCACAGGGTTTTCTAGGCTGTAATTTTTACAGGAGGAGACTGCCACATCTTTCTCCCATGGATCCACTGGTGGGCTTGAACCACCAACCTTTCAGTTAGCAGCTGAGTGCTTAACCACTGCACCACCAAGGTTCCTTGCTTAACCATTACATCCCTTTATTGCCTGCCTTCCTCTCCCCAACACATACTTATGCCCCATTCCTGTGCTGGTGCTTCCTGGGATCACCCCCCAAATAAACTACATACAATTGAGTCCTTATCCCTCAGTCTGTTTCTGAAGGAACCACAGTTCAATACTTGAACTTTGTGTGTTTTGTTTTGTTCTAAGGCTATGGCCTTGAGAGAGTATTTGCCAAATTCCTTTAGTTCCCATTTATGTAATCGTTGTCCCAGGCCTGAGGGTCAATGTTCATAGAGTTCTCTACTATTGTAACAAGATACTTCTGTCAGCCATTAAGGCTTAGGTGGAGCCATAAAGAAGAGGAAGGTGTGAGGGAGGTCCTCCCAGAAAAAGAAAAGGAAAAGCCCACCCCTCTGAGATCACAGTAGACTGTGGGAAGAAGTCTATGAGCCAAGCAGGAAAACGACACAAGAAGGTACCTATCTCTCTCTGTCTCTCTCACACACACACCGGCCACACTTTAACATTATAAGGGAAGGTAGCATCAAGAACAGAGGACCAGCTCTAACAACCTCCTAATCTCTCAGCTCCCTGTTTAGGCCTGTTGGAAGGAATTTTGTTTTAGGCTTGTAGGTCAGTGGTTCCCAAATCTGACTGGGGATTGAAACCCAGATCACTTAGGATGGAAATCACACTGACTTATCAGTTGCTTCTGATGGCAGGGTCTAAGAATCTGTTTTTCTTCCCAGACTGTTCCAGTTTGAAAGCCACCAGCTAGATGTCCTGTGAACCCCCACACAACCGCACCTCACCCACCCACCCCCGAATAAAACCTAAACAGTTTCTGTCCAGTCGATTCTGACTCACAGTGACCCTATGTGTGCAGAAGAGAAGTGTGCTCATAGGGTTGTCAATGGCTGTGATTCTTCCAAGGTGTAGAATCAAACTGCCAACCTTTTGGTTAGAAGCAGAGTATAACAGCTTGTGCCCACCCAGGGGCTCCTCACCTCACCCCCAAGCCAAACCAAACCAGACCAAACCCACTGCCGTCAAGTTGATTTCGACTCATAGTGACCCTATAGTACAGAGTAGAGTTGCCCCATTGGGTCTTCAAGGCTTGCAGATCATTATGGAAGAAGACTGCCACATCTTTCTCCCACGGAGTGGCTGGTGGTTTCAAACAGCCAGCCTTTCAGTTAGCAGCCAAGCACTTTAACCACTGTGCCACCAGGGCTTGTTCACCTTGCCCCAGCTGACTAAAATTCTGCAAGTTCAAAGTTATTGTTACTTTTCGGAAAAGCGTTCACAGTGCCACAGCAGTGTTGATCCCATCAAAGGCTCTGAGTCCTATTGTCTTTCTTTGCTTAGGGAAAAACTTTTCATTCAGGTAGGAGTCATGACCGTTCACAAAGAATACTGACATCCTCCCACCCTTCCTACCTTCCACCTGTACTTTCTCAGGGCTGAAAAGGAAGAGAAGGAGCCATTGTGCAGTCTGTGGGCTCCTATTCATACAGTTGCAAAACTCTATGTGCTCAAGCACCAAGTTTTCACATCAGGCAAATTAGAAGTAATTTTTTTTTTTTATAAAAATTATTTTTTGTTGTACAAAAGGATTCAGTGCAAGTTTCTTTTTAACATCCAAATTCTTCAGTGCATGCAAATTATGAGTCAGTTTCCGACAACTCAGTTGACTTTTCTTTTTTAAGGAATATATCAATTGTGTAAAACCAAGTACACTGGAAAGTTCCTCATTACTGGTTGTTATGCCTTTGAAGATTCTGGATAAAATTCTGTATCAGAGTACCCGGTTATGGTTTCTGGACACGGAATCGCCCGCTGAGTTGTTCAGACATTTAGACATTGTCATTGGAATTTTGCAAAACAATAACTGGTATTTTAACTTGAACTTCTGGAGCCATTTTACTTTCTAAAGGTTTTCAAGTGAGCAATACGATTGTTCCCATCTAACAATCCAGGGCACTGAGGGACTGGAGACTTTAATTGAACTGCCCACGGTGACAGATCTACAAAAACCTACAGCTAACATCTTAATGCTGAAAGACTAAATGTTCTCTCCCTAAGATCGGGAACAAGGCAAGGATGTCTGCTCTCACCACTCTTGTTCAACATAGTACTAGGATTTCTAGCCACTGACAAGAAAAATAAACAAAAGGCATACAAATTAAAAAAGAAAAAATAAATAAAATGGTCCCTATTTGCAGATGACATGATTGTCTAGATTAAAAATACCAACGAAGCTACAAAAAACTCCTAGCACTAATAAGTGAGTTCAGCAAGGCCACAGGATTTAAAATCAACAACAACAAAAAATTAATTGCATTTCTATATATTAATGATCATGTGCAGACAGAAATTAAAAATACAGTATCATTTACAATTACTCCAAACAAAATGAAATGCTTAGGTATAACTCTAACAAACATGTAGAGAATATGCATGCTGAAAATTGTAACATGCAAATAAAAAAAAAAAATCAATGAAGACCTAAATAAATGGAGAGACATACTATGTTCATGGATTTGAACGACTCAATGCAGTAAAGACGGCAACTTTCCCCAAATTGATTTATAGGTTTAATGCAATCAAATC
The DNA here is from genome assembly GCF_024166365.1 of Elephas maximus indicus. Lineage (NCBI taxonomy): Eukaryota > Metazoa > Chordata > Mammalia > Proboscidea > Elephantidae > Elephas > Elephas maximus. The sequence continues at coordinate 48,476,817 of NC_064838.1, forward strand.
CCAGCAAAGTTTTTTGTAGGCTTATACAAACTTATTCTAACATTCACATGTGACGGTATAAGCCGTAGCATAGCTAAAACAATCTTGAAAAAGAGAATAAACTGACACGAATCACTCTGCCTAATATTAAGGCTTACTGCAGAGCTACAATAATCAAGACAGTGTGGCACTGGTGAAGGAATAGACAAAAGGTCAGTGTAACAGAATAGAGAACACAGAAACAGACTCACACAAATATGACAACTGATTTTTAATGGAGATACAAAAGCAAGTCAATGGAGTAAAGACAGACTTTTCAACAAATGGCTCTGAAACAACTGGACATCCGTAGTCAAAAAAAAATGAATCTCAATGTAAACCTCACACTTTTTATAAAAAGTAACTCAAAATGGATCACAGACTTAATGTAAGAGTATAACACTTTCAGAAAAAATAGGAGAAAATCATCAGAATCTAAGGCTAGGCAAAATTCTCAGACTTGACACCAAAAGCAAGATCCAACAAAAGAAAAGATGAATTAGACCTCATCAAAATTAAAAACCTTTCCTCTGCAAAAGACCCTGTTAAGAAAATGAAAAGAAAAGTTACAGGCTGTGACAAATATTTGCAAACCACACATCTGACAAAGAAGTAGTGTCTAGAATATATACAGAATTCCCAAAACTCAACAGAAAAAAAAATCCAATTAGAAAACAAGTAAAAGACATGAACAGACATTTCACGAAACAGGGCAGACAACAAATAAGTACATGAAAAAATATTCCACATCATTAACCATCAGGGAAATGCAAACTAGAACTATGAGATACTACCATAACTACCAAAATGGCTAAAATAAAAAATAGTGACAACACCAAATGCTGACAAGGATGAGGAGAAACTGGATCACCCATACACTGCTGGAGGGAATGTAAAATCATACAGCCGCTCTGGAAAACAGTTTTGACAGTTCCTTATAAACTAAACATGCAATTACCATAGGACCCAGCAACTGGACTCCTGGGCATTTATCCCAGAGATGTGCAAACTTATGTTCACACAAAAACCTGTACACAAATGTTCGTATCAGCTTTATCTGTAATAGCCCCAAACTGGAAACAACCCAGATGTCCTTTAATGAGTGAACAGTTAAACAAACTGTGGTACATACACACCATGGAATACAACTCATACAACTCAATAATGAACTACTGATAGGCACAACGACTTGGATGAATCTCAAGGGAATGGCGCTGAGTGAATAAAGCCAATCCAAAAAGACTACATTACAGTACAATTCCATCTATATAACATTCTTGAAATGATCAAATCATAGAAGTGAAAGATTAGTGTTGTCAGGGGTTTGTTTAGGTGTGGGAAGGAGGTGGGCATGGTTGTAACAAGGCAACACGAGGGATTCTTGTGATGTGGTGATGGAACTGCTCTGTATCTTGACCGTGGTGGTGGATATGTGGACCTACACGTGATAAAATTGCATAGAACTAAATACACACACACGGAAATGAATACAAGTAGATCTTGGGAAATCTGAGTAAGATCAGTGGATTGTATCAATGCCAACATCCTCGTCGTCATATTGTACTACAGCTTTGGGAATTGTGAACATTGAAGAAATTGGGTAAAGGGTACAATGGCTCTATTATTTCCTACAACTGCATTTGAATGAATATACAATTAACTCAAAATAAACACTTTATTTTTTTTTTTAATGTCTGAATGCTCTTTGGCTATATTAAAAAAAAAAAGTGCAATCCTCTTAACACAATGACCAACGGCAGAAGGCTATTTCTCCAATTTTAAGAAACCACCTAACGCATAAGTGCCACCCCTCATCTTGCTGTCAAGAGACTTGTGCGCTGCACAGTGCTGGAATTAGGAATTCAAGGGGGAGACACTGGCCCTGGCCTCGCAGTGTTCAGGGTGCGTGTGTGTGTGTTTCTGTGTGTGTGTGTGTGTGTGTGTGTGTGTGTGTGTGTGTGTGTGTGTGTGTGTGTGTGTAGGCAGGCGGGCGCTGATGTGAGCGAGAAAGCAGAGGGAGCGAGAACTATACCCTAACCTTCTGTCAAGGAAGGTGGCGACCTGGTAAAGGTGCTGTGCTGAAAGCCGGGAAGGGTCTGAGGGAAAGGAGGGTGCTGGCGCCTCGGGCACTTCCTCCCGCTGCACCCTCCAGGAGGCCGCGGGCTGTGGCTGAGCAGCCCCAGTGCTGCGAGTGAACCTCACTGTCCACAAGAAAAGGTGAGCGCGGGACGAGGACGGGGGTACAGCCTCAGGCAGCGAGCCGCGTGCTCGGCAGCCTGGCTCACAGAACGGTCTCTGGGCTTGATGCTGCAGCAAAGACGCCAAGGAGACTCCAAATGCTGGGAGCTAGGCGCAGTGGCCGGGGAGGGTGGGTCCGCCCGGAAATCCCGGCGGCGCCAGCCGGGTAGCATCTGCAGGCCGGGGGCGCGCACACTAGGGGCACGTGGGTGTGGAGGAACCGGCGCCCCGGGGCCTCCTCCCTGCAGCGCCGCGGCGGCCGGTGCCTGCGCTCGGCCGACCCAGCCCGAGCTGGAGGGACAGCAGGCGGGGTGCCTGCCCCGCTAGCCAGTACGCCCAGCCCCAGCCTGGCACCCAGCTGGCGGGGGCGGGGACAGTGGCGAGGCCCGGCGCCTGGAGGCGCTCTCCGCTTGCGTCTCCTCCCGGGTTCCGGGGCCTCCTTCCCACTCCGGTGTGGGAAGCCAGAGGGCTTTGTCAGGGGTGGCTGGGGATGCAGGCGGGGGACGAAGAGGCTCCCCGACTGGCCGAACGCTGGCACAAGGAAAAGACTGGAATGGACAAAGATCACTGGGTACGCCGTGGCGCCTCGAGGGAGTTACGCCCGCAGCCAAGCCCCGGACGCCGGCGCTGGGGACCCGGTGGGGACGGCGGGTTCCACGTAGGTGGGCCCCGAGCTCGGTGCAGCAGTAGGGTCGCGGGTAGCTGGCGTGTGCACTCCCTCGTGCCAGCACTGGACTCGACTTCCACCCGCCCGGGGAGGAGTAGGCGGCGGGAGCGCGCCGGAAAGAACAGGCGGCCAAGTGTGGGGAGGGGCGGGACAGGGGGTGCTGAAGGTGTGGCCGCAGGAGAGAGGAGAAGGGGGGCGGGGGGGTGCCCGCCAGTCGCACTGCAGTCCCTGCTGGCGTTAACCTGTTATCGGAATGAAAGTAAGAGAGGCCAAGTAAAGGGGCGAGAGCAAGCAAAGACTTCCGCGCGTTCCAACCGGCGCGGAGGGATTTGGCCGCGGGGGCGTGGGAATCGCTGCGCAAGGCTTAGTGTCTTAATGCCGACAGGTGACCGCGAGCGCAGCGGCGCCCCCACTGGAATAGAGTTCCCGAGGGCGCAGAGATTCCTTAAATTGGGCATTTCCAGTAGGTGCTCTAAGCCCAGCTTCAGTTCCATCTCCTTCCTCCCCGACCCCCCCGCTCCACATTCCTCCAAGTTCCTAGCAAAGATTCAGCGTTGATTACTACCAGCTTCATTGTATGTAAAAAACAGTACAAATTCCTCACTTTGTTAACCATCCCGACTTCCAGTCACCGCGGGGGCAGCTTTTCACAGTCCTAAGGCGTGGTCACTCCAAACCCACAGCGAGTTGCTGGTGCCTTCTGCTCCTGCTCCGCAAACCCCGGATGGTGCCACGGCCAGACGCTGAAGGCAAGGGCTCGGTAGCCGCGCCGCGCCGGGAAGCGGTGGGTGGCCTGTCGACTGCTGGGCTGCAGCGCGAGCGGTCCCGGCCCAGCCGAATGTGTCCGCGTCTCGCGCCCCCTCCCTTGGAGGGCGGATGGCCCGGTGCCGACGCTTGGTCAGCGTCTCTCTCCTCCCGGATATAGCGCCTTTTCTTAACAGAGCGTGAACCGGTAGAGAGATGAACTCGGAGTCCGAAGAACCTTCCCGCCCTCCTGTCGCCCCTGTCTCCTGACCCCTCTGCCCTTCACCAGGACCAGAGATATGGGTGCCTCTGCCCGCACTGGAACCTCTGCCCTCAGCTCCTCACTCTCAGAGCAGCTGCGGGAGGGCATTTCCGATTTACCTGTCTCACAACAGCAGCCACACCGCTCTGCTTCCCAAGGACAGAGTCCATAAAAGTCTGAAACCCTGCCCGCCCCACCCCGTGTAGGGCGACCCGCCGTGTGCGTGTGTGTGCGCGCTCGGCACGCATTTAACTGCAACGAGCAATTCCCAGACGAGCAAGACAAAGCGTTTCATGCAAAGATGGTTCAGAGCTCTAGTAAAAAGAACACTTTCCCTAGGCACAGAGTAGGTGCTCGCTGTCTGCCGGCTTCTAGGGCGCCCGCTTCTCGGAAAGGGATCTTAACTTCGGATTCCCGCCAGATCGGCTAGGAAATTACCTCCCCTAACAGTCCCGCAACGAGTGGCCCCCCCGCCCCCGCGGGGGCGCAGGGCGAATCTGCAGTCTCCCGCCCTCCCCGCCCCCCAATTCCTGCCTAGGTAGCCGTCTGTGGTGTGGGGCGGGGGGGGGGGGCTTTATTTTTAAGCGTGAAAATTCTGTCTGCGTCCTGTGCGCGAAGATTCTCTTGTCACAATAAACCCCCAATTTTTATCTGGTGGTCATCATCAAGATTAACACTTGTAAATGAAAAGGTACCCTACCTTGCCTATTGACGAGGTTTTTTTTTTTTAAAACTGAGCTTTGGCATTCTCCCTGCCCCTCCTCCCCCCATGGACTTCCATGTTATTGATGCGATTTCCCCAACCTCTGTGGTTTGGAGAAAAGGAGCGGGCGGGGGGGAGGGGACGGTATCGAGGCGTCCACCTGGAGAAAAAAAAAATGCTCCTTATTAATTTAATTGATTTAGATATGTTACTTCTCCCAGCTCTCCTCCCCTCAATTTACAATTGTTAGTCTCAGCTTCCTGAAGAGTTCCCTGTGTAGCGTTTGTACCAGCTTTCCAAATCTTTCCCTGTAAAACTGGCCGTCGCTTGTCGCACGCCCAGCGACGCCCAGGTACGAATGGGTCAATGTTCCGGTTTCAAGACCAAAGATCATATTCTGGTTGGAAGGGCCCTCAGGGGCGGAAACGTGTTGCCCTGCTGGCCGAGGTGGAGAGTGGAAGCTAGAGCACTCGAAGACCAAGGGTCTTTCTCCCACCCTTCCCGAAGTGCCCGAGACTCAGCTGAGGGCGGTGGCGGCCTCGACTGGAAACCACGTCCCCACCCAAAGGGAGTACAAAACTCCCTTGGACTGAAGTTTGAAAGAATCCAGTGTAAAGACAGACTTCTTCCTCCAATCTGGTTAGAATAAATAATCATACAAACATAACCACCCAAGTGAAGAGCCGACGCCCAGATTCGCCGTCCCCACGTGTTGCTGGAGTTGGCGTGGACGCGTCCGCAGGCACAGCGGCTGACGTGACACCGCATTTTTTCCGGATTCCTGCCTCCTAGGGTGGTGCAGCCTGGAGAGTGGGGTACAGGGAGGTGGGGGAGGCGGCTGCGGAATCCACCGGCTCTGAAGGAGCACTGGGGCTTAGAATAGCACCCTACTCTGGGGGCCCCTCGCAGAAGCCCGTTACCCCCGATAAGAAAAGCAGTGTTCGTTATGGATGTTTAATAGCGGCCTTCCCGCAACCAAGCGGCGCGTTCCTGCAGGCACTACTAGCTTGGTTGTTTTAATCTGACCTTTTTTAGCAACCTGCTCCCAGAAGCTGCGAACTGGATTCGCACCCCGAAGAGCCCCCCCCGCCCCGCGTCCTGGGGAGGACTGGAGACTGCCGCTCCCGCGGCGCCCTCTCCCCCTCCCCCCCGAGGGAGCAAACCGCCGTCCCTCTGCGTCCTGACCCGGGAGCCGTCAGGCATTCCGGGGCGTGGTCGGGGGTCTCCTGGCCCGCGGATCCGGGCGATGTCTGCAATGCACCGCTGTGGGGTTCCTCTCTGGTAAAACGTGCCGGTGTGCAGGCAGTTTTTTTTTTTTTTTTTTCTAAGTAGCGCTGGCATCTACGGAGCGGCGGTGGTCTGCACGGACAGTGCCTGTATCTAGAGGTGTGGGGGGAGGGTACTGCGGCCAGAGGACAGGAGGACAGTGCAGGCCGGCTGGCCTGTGGGAACCGGTTCTCCCCGGATTCAGCGGCCAGGAGCACCCCGCGCTGAGGCTAAAGGGGCTGGTAGGCTCTTCTGCACCCCCGTGTGTTCCCCCATCTCCCTTGTGTCCCCCGGCTTTTCCAGCAGGAATATGGGGTGCCCAGCGGGGGTGGGGCGCTCCGGGCGGCGGGGCCGGACGGTCACGTGTCCCCCTCCCTCGCCTCTGCGGCGGGAGTTCCAATCAGAGCGCGCCAGGGGGCTCCTCCTGGGCAGGAACCACCCGGCTCGGCGGCGGAGGGTGGGCCGCCGTCACCTGACCGCCCGCCCCCGCCCCCCGCAAGTAGGGGCGGTGGTAGCGTCTGCTCGGTTACAAATGGCCCCTCCCGCCCCGCTCTCTCCGGCTCGGCGCGGACCCGCCCGGGCGCGCTCCTCCGGCCGGCTACCGGCGTCCAGCCGCCTTGCCTGTACCGGCCGGTTGTGCCCGCCACCCGTGAGAGCGCTCCCGGCACAGAGCGCGGAGGCTCGCTGGTGGAGGTAGCGACCGGAGGCTGGACAGCCGAGTCTCGTGGGTCGCTTACGGGCAGGTGAGTGTGCAGATCCGGCTTGGGATGCCGCGGAGACAGTGCGGGGTTGGGGCGCAGGTTAAGTTTGCAAAGCGAGCCGGAGGTCTCTCGTCTCCTCGGCCTCCTGCTTGCAGCGTCCGCGGATCGGGGGCTCGGGCAAAAGCCTCGATTTGGGGGGAGGGTTTCGGCAAATTCTGAAAGACACATCGGGTGCGAACGTGTAGCTATAGCTGATGGGGGTTAGACAGGTGCACACGAGTGTGGCTGCGTGTGTGTGGCTCCCGGGTGAGGCTCAGCCCGAGATGGGGCGAAGCCTCTACTGCCGGTCATTCTGTCCCCAAAAGCCACTTAGATGCCAGAGAGAGAAATTGCGCTGCTCTGAGGTGGTCACGGGATGTACCGCAGTAAATCAGCGACCCCAGTATTTCTGATAAGCCCCTGTGGAAGCAGGAGTGCAGTGGCTCAAGAAAGTGTGTGGTATTTTAAGGTATCCAGAAAGTATTCCTTTTACCTTTTAACTTCTTGGTCGAAATTAGTATAAAAAGTGCTGAATCATGCAAAAAAAGACCTGGAAAATAAGGTACTTCATTTTTGGTAAAGTTTTTCAAAGCTAATAATACCTCCATTTTTGGATGAATGCTTGAAATTTAAGGTGTAGACCTTAGTTGTATTTTATTACTGTGCCTTGGCTTTATGACTACGGGTTGCTTTTCTTCTTTCTTAATGGTGAATTGTAGCCATTCATTATCTCTTACCCTCACCGTCCTCTTGCCCCCTTCCCCCAAAAAACCCAAAAATACCAAGAATTTGTGTGTGTGTGTGTGTGTGTGTCCACGATTGTAAAAGGAGCGGAGGAAACAGTCCTTGGAAATAGAAAACATCCTCCTTTGATGAGTGCAATGATGGCCAATTTGATTTGTCACATGCCACTGAAAGGAATGTCAAGCTGATAACATGCAGACTGGAGAGAAAAAAAAAAAAAAAAACAGGAGTTGTCCATTGAAGAAGAAATAAGCCCTAATCCAATTGCACTCAGTAAGACAGCCAAAAGGTACTGCTTCCACATTGGGGGCCTGAGTCCTCTTTGGTGAAGATGGAGGGGTGCAATTTTTTATGCAAGTTTTGAGGTCAGACACCAAGTAGCAAAAATGATTAAAAAAAAAAAAAAAGAAAGAGTCAGAATTAGTGAAATGGGTGTGTCCAAAGACAGCTCCTGCTCGTTTTACCCTGGGTTGCACCGTCTGAACTGTTCAGCGGCCTGCTGACTCATAAAGGAACCAGCATGTAAGCTAAGCAGGGTTGAATTTTACTCGTAGACTCTAAAGAACATTTACCTGTAAAAAAGAGAAAGAAACTTCATCAGAAGCATCCTTAGACAGAGAAGCCTGTCTCCTCCTCACATCTCTTCTTCAGGGGGTGTTTCCCGGTTCCTTGACTTGTCACCTTCATTTCAGTACCTGTCATCCATGCTTGCGCACAGTACATTTGATCGGATGCAAAGATTTTAATCTAAACCTTAACCTTAGAAGCAGCGGCACTCTTAACCACATGGTTATTTCAAAGGTATTTGGGGAGGAAAATGAAAAACTGGAATGTAAACGATTAATCGAGCTTTCTTTGCAGCACAGATTCGCTTAACATTGCTTGCCAGGCCAGGGAGCCCCACCCTGTTTGTGTGCATCTGCATGAAAGACCAGGAAAGGAATTGGACAGTTGCAGTGGTGCAAAGCCAGGCAGTCCCAATGCTTGGGTGTTAGGTTTATTTAAATAATGACTAATCCTAGGTAAGTCTGGAAAAGCAGTTTCACTTGTCAGTTTGTTATAATGCCTGTTTAACTTGGGGAGATTTATTTTGCTGGAAAAAGGATACCAAGTTGGAGTTGCTTCCAAGTTTTAAGATGCTGGGGCTGAAATACACGATTGGATGGACAAATACCAAAGCATCTATAGTGAAGCCAAAAAGAATTCTTTTTGCTCTGTAATCCTTAAGAAAATTTCCTTACATTAAGTAAGTTTTTTTTTTTTTTTTGGTGAGGGGGGGCTCATTTTCAGGCGAGGCATGGAATAAACCAGCTTGTGGGATAGACAGGCACCTGGCCTGTGAGTCAGAACAGAGATGCATAATTGCAGCAGGAAATAGATGAATGAGCTTACCTTTCACTGTCTGGCCCTTCAAATAGAACCCAGCCGTGTCACATCAGATCCCAGGAAGGCCGTTTCTGTAACATGGCGAGGAGCTGTCTAATCTTATTTCGAATCAATGAGAAAGAAAATGTTTTCAGCTGCTCCGAAGAAAAGGGCATTATAGATTCACACTAATTCTTAGTATCATGGCCATGCTTACCTGCATTGTCTGCTGCAAATTGCGGGTCTGACCCTGAGGAAGAGTGATATGAAGGCTTTTGTCTTTCCTTTTTTTTTTTTTAGTTAGAAAAAAGGAGGCCCATTGGATATTACCGTTCCTTTTTTAAAGCAAATAAATCATTTAAAGAAGAAAAAAATGACACTCTTCCTCTGACGGCTAGAGTGAATTAGTGCGTTTCTAAGCCCAGATGTGGTGACCGCTTAGCAGCATCTGAACGTTTATTCCATTCGAAAGTGATGCTCCAGGTGAAAATTGTGTGTTCGGTTCTGAGCTAATGTGAGTTCAAAGCTGTTGAAACCACCTCTTCTTTTGTCCTTCTTCCTTGTATTTCCCCCCTCTTTTAAATCCGCAAACCACACTTACAAATTCTAGAGCACCTAGAAGTCTTTGAGATTTCACCAGGAACACACCATCAGGGAAATTGCCTATGATTGCAGGTCTTTCTAAAATCAAAATAGATTTCAGAATTGGCTTTAAGAATCAAAGTGGTAGGATGTCGCTGGTGCTTCGCGCAGTCACGGGCGCTCTGGCAGCTTGGTTTCAAAGAGGGTCTTTTTCCAAGATTTAGAGTGATTATTTTGTGGAACTTATCTCTGCCTGTTTGCACAGTAATTGCAGTGGGAGAAGGTTCCAGAACGGCACCTCCTTAAGTTCAATTGGTAAATACGCACACAACATTGTGTGAAGAACATTCCAGAACACCCACCTCCCGTGAAGTGAATGTGCTGGCAGAATAACACCTAGGCTTCTTTAACCCACCAGCAAATCTCATTTTTCACCACAGGAGATGATGCTAATGTACGCTGAGCTTTTGGGGGGACACTGGAAAGCCTTGGAGGATGGAGAGGGGCATCTGATGTCTGACCTGTTAGAACTGGGTTGCAAGAATCTTGTCTTTTTCATCTGAGTATGTCAGGTTATGCATGTTTTGCAGAGAAATTGAAGAAGGCACATTTTGCTAAACCATTTAATATAGGGATTTGTAGGGTTAGTAATGGAGCCCTGTTAGTAATGGCGCGATGGTTAAGAACGAGGCCGCTAACCAAAAGGTTGGCATTTCGAATCCACCAGCTGCTCCTTGGAAATGCTCTGGGGCAATTCTACTCTGTCCTGAAACGGTCACTATGAGTTGGAGTTGACAGCAACGGATTTTTTTTTTTTTTTTGGTAGGGTTAGTAATACCAGGTTTCATTGGCTCTGGGTATTTAAAAATTAATACATTCATAGGTTTTTTGGGTGTATGAGCGTTGGGTTGGGGTAGTGGGGAGTGGCCTTTAAAATAACCATTTGGAAGTTGCTGATTGTTTGAAGTTATATGACATTGAACTCTTGCACATACATCTCTGCAAAATCAAAGAATGTGCTTTGGTGTGCACATATTGCCACAGACACGTGTATTTTACACAGATTAGAGCTGTAGTTCAAGATTATTCAACTCTTTATTTTAAGGAGGGTTTTTATTTGTTTCTATTGTGGTAGATATTGAACTCTGGTTCTGCTGTGCTTGGGTATCTTGTGCAGCGACAAAAAATTATTATAATTAAGTACATTTATTTTTGCAGCATGTCTTCATTTGGATTGCTGGGGTAAAAGTAGTTGAGCTCTAGGTTTTAGAACCAGAAATACCATGAGAAATAGCTTCTGTCCAGAGGAAGCTCACGACGCATCTCCTTTGGTTAAATTACTGTAAATCATGGAATTTGGAAACTCTCCAGACTGCTAACAATCAAAATATTTTTGGTCTTACAGGTGCTGTTCCTTTGACACAGTGGATGGTGATTGTGTGCTCCTGCCTGAGAATGGTCCAAAACGTAAGTTCAGCAAAACAAGTAATTAAATATCAATAATGCTGGAGCTGTATGCAGAACAGTACTTCCCATTTTCCTTCCTTCTGCCCAAGATTCTAGCCTCATAAATACAGGTCTAGAGGGAGATGAAGCAGTCCTGGTGGCGCAGTGATTAAGCACTCAGCTGCTAACTGAAAGTTTGGCAGTTCGAACCCACCAGCTGCTTTACAGGAGAAAGATGTGGCAGTCTGTTTCCGTAAAGATTATGAAAAGCCTTGGAAACCCTATGGGATACTTTTACCCTGTCTGTAGGGTTGCTATGAGTCAGAACCCACTCCATAGCAACTGATTTGGTTTTAGAAGGGGGCAATGCCATCTTTTGTGGGGAGAAAGTGCCTTAGACCAACGTTTTTTCATAACACAGCAGTGCAACTTCCAGTGACCACCATCACAGCCATTGATTGGTGTTCTTGTCTATACCACCTCCCCAACGTTACTTATCGTGGGGGTAGACTGTATACCTTTGGTGTCTGGGTAATGTTGACTTGACACTTTCCCAAAAGTCATGTCTTTCTGGGTGGCCCTGCCTGTCCTAATCTTCTCCTGGTTCAAGCAGACAGATTCCAGCACGTAGACATGTGCAGCCTCAGGAGCAGAAATCCTCTGGCTGCTCTAGAGCTACCTTTTCGCCCATGTCCGTTGACTGAAATGCCCCTTTAGGCCAGCTGATGAAGGGCAAGCTCTGTTAGGATCGGGTAACTTTCAGTTATAAAACATAAAGCGTCAACAGTATGCAGGAGGGCCGTTGCTGTGTCAACACAAAGACGTGGATGGGGCGGGGTTTTACAGATTTTCACAGGAAGAGCCCCCGTCTCCATTTTGTGAATATCAAGAACTTCCGGGATGGCTCTTTAAGGAAAGAACTGTCTGTTCTCTGAAAGGGACCCAGTGCTTCTTTCAACCAGTTGCCATCGAGTCGATTCAGACTCACAGGAACCCCATGTGTGTCAGTGTAAAACTGTGCTCCATAGGGTTTTCAATGGCTGATTTTTGGGAAGCAGATTGCCAGGACTCTCTTCCGAGGTGCCTCTGGGTGGACTTGAACTTCTAACCCTTCAGTTAGCAGCTAAGCTCTTTAACTATCTGCACCACCCAGGGCCTCCCCCTGTTCCGTTAGAGATCTCAAGAGGTAATTTAAGACATTTTTTGAAAAATTCCTGGCATTTAATACATTTTATCATTGGACAGACTCTAGAAAGCTGATTTTTATTAAGAAAACCATCTCACACCCCTCGCTTTTTTTCCCCTTCTGTCCACCTACCCGCATCCCCTAAAACATGGATTTCCATGTAATTCCGTTCGCTGACTATCACTCCATTTTTGTTTCTCTGCAGAGTTTATTCCTAGAACTGCTAATAGACCTTCAGCACAAATAGTATATTGATCACTTGAAATCTCGTTTGAGCATGACTGAATATACATAATGGGGTGTCAGTCGGGGAAAAACCTCATAATAAATTGCAGATGGCTTATATTCCTGAGAAAAAATGTCTGGGGCAGCACACAGAATATCATGTTTACTGTAGCATGACCGGCTGATTTCGCTGGTCTCCATCACGTTCATCGGGGTGAAAGTTTAATAGCAAAGGCAAGGGTAGAATACCAAGATCCTGGAGTCTTTCTTTGTTTATATGGAGAAGCAAGTTCTATACAGCAGAAACACCTTGTAGAACCACCGCCAGGGAGAAAGATCTTTTCTACCTGAGGAATTCAAAAACTGCAAACAAATCTGTTTAAGTTGGTGCCTATTTAAAACCAGCTGATTTATGTACTGATTTATGCAGTCCATGTTTTTTAAGTTTTTACCATGTGTGTATCAGCGCATACACTCGGTGTATGCAAATATCATTTGCTGTGTGTATATGGGAAAGTACGGTATATTTAGAGAAAAGCCTTGTACGGTATATTTAGAGAAAAGTCTGCTTTACATAATTTATTTTTAAGAACAACCGAGCAGAGGAGTAGCCATGCGTTAGGAAAGCAAAATCTTTTTTTTTTTTTTCTGTTTTAAATTTTCCATTGAATGATAAGTGAAGGAATCTCACTTTTAAAATTTTACATGGAATTCTTTAAAATCAATTTTCTTGATAGAGCTGTGACTCTGATGGCAGTTATCCCTGGAGAAGTGATTTTTTGGTTTATTGACGTGATCGCTTTCCTGTGTTCCTGGTTGTCTGTGTGGAATTAGGCCACAGAGGGAATGTGGGGTATCATGTAAACTGTAATTCTGCTTCACCTCAGGACGATGTGGGGTCCATTATGCTTTTCCCAGTCCTCTGACTGGGGTATGACCAACTTCCATCTTGAATTCTTTGTCTCTTGTACGTGAATTAAGTCAATGGACTCTTTGCTAATCGGCTTTTAATTTGCCTTTTTATGGCCTCTCCTAGCCCTCCCCCCCCTCCAAAAAAAAGCACACCATGGGCAAACGTCTCCTCCAGTTCCTGTGCCGTATTCAAGATTTTTTTTAAAAATGCATTATGACAGAATTTTCCTTTTTTAGCCTCAAGTCGTATTCGATAACCAGAAGAGTCTTCTTACCACAAAGACTGTGTGAAACAAGCGAGGCTATTATGATACAGAGGACATGACATCAGGCCGTTATCATGGCTATGGCTTTTCCATAGGGTTTCGGGAACTTTTATCTGTTTCCATCTTCGGCACTGAAATGCTTCTGATTCCTTCTGTAAGATTTCTGATTAGCAGTAAGAGTGAATGCAGTTTGCTAAGGATATGAGGTTATCTGAGAACTAGCCAGTTGCAGAGGTTTCACAATGTATGATTATAGTAGAGCTACATACAAAACCCAAGCCAAACCCATTGCTGTGGATTTGGCTTGCAGATTCGAGCTACCAGCCTCTTTGGTTAGCAACCGAGCTCTTAACCACTACGCCACCAGGGCTCCAGAGCTACATAGTAAGATATTTTATAAGCAGAATCTATGAGATGTTTTGTTTGCATAGTCCCTTACAGACACATATAGTTTTGTAGCAGCTGGAAAACCAATTAGTTATTTTGCACAGAAGAAAAGCACCCACATTAGGGATTGGGGAATTGTGCTGTTGAGAATTATGAATTATGCTGTTGAGATTTTAGCAAAAACTAGCTTATACTAGAACTTTAAACTCGGGAATCAGTTGTTTGAGTGAGTTATCTTAACCTGCAGAGAAGCGGATGTCTGCAAATGTTAAAAGTGGGATTTATTGGATGTAACTAATAAAAGAGAAAAATTAAATCCCGGGACAAAGAAAATTGGAAAGAAAAAAATCTCCAGAAGAAAATTGAGCCTGAAACCTGCGTTTATAGGCTTTGTTGTCATATTAAATTTTCAATACTTTTAATTATTTCTTTTAATAAAGGTAGGAAGACTAATACAAACTAAGTAGACGTTACGCAAATTGCTGATTCAAAGATATTCAAGATAATATTTTGGTCAGGCGTATACTACGAATTTGGTAATATAAAGACCCAGTTTTTATAGATTGTTTTCTTACCAGTCTTTAACTAAAATATTACAGCAAGAATACTTAAAGATGGATAGAACAGGTTTGACTACATATCTTTCTAGATCTTGTCAGTGTTACTAAAAACAGTGTTATTAGCACCAGGTTCTTGGTACAGCTTTTAAATTGTTTTTTAAAAATCTTTATTGTACACAGATTTTGAAAACTGGAGTTGAATTAGCACCTGTTTCACAGAAATGGACATTATGAATTTCTCAGGTTTGATTTTTATACATGCAAATTGAGACTAGGAGAAAACTGAAACTGCGGTATTTTTGTATTCTTCCAATTGCTGCATTTTCAGAAACCAGAGTCAGAGGTCTCTCTCGTTAAATGGAAGCGTATTTAAAGTTACATCCATTTCATAGAAGAATAGACGTGGGACAGCTTTTTCCTTCAACAGTGATTTAAATAATAACTACAGGGTCACTATGAGTTGGAAGCGACTTGACAGCAATGGGTTTCGTTTTTTTTTTTTTTTTTAGTTTGATGAAATGGGTTAAAGATAATATGCTTTAAAAAAAATTGTGTTTTTCACTTTAATAAAAAACACATTCAGGCAAAGTAAAGAAAAATTACCTTGTGCTAATTCCATTATCAGCGAAGTAGTAGTTTGGTGTATATTACTTTTAATAAATCTAGCTTTACATTTAATAAAAGGTTTTATTTTCATGTTTAATTGCTCGCACTAAGGGAAAAATCAACAGATAATTTGCTTACAGCATGTAACTCCAAGCGTTCTGTAAGTTTCATAAAGAGAAATACTGTAATGCAGAAGAAATCTTCAGCGCACCCTCTTGTTCTGTGAAGCATCTATATCCTCCATATAAAAAAAAATGTAAGAGGGGAATAATTTGGGGTCACTATCAGGTGGGTGACTGACTGTCTGCATCTGTCCTGCTGGTGACTTTATTAATAGTTAAAGGTACACACCTTTTAAAATGAGCTTCCACCATTCCAGTTTCATTGGAAACCTAACACTAAGAAATTGTGGTTAGGTGCCGTCAAGTCAGCTTCGACTCATAGCAGCCCCACGTAACAGAATAACACTGCCCCCATAGGATTTTCTAAGCTGGGATCTTTATAGGAGCAGATTGCCAGGTGTTTCTCCCACGGAGCCGCTGGGTGGGTTCAAACCGCCAACCTTTCAGTTAGCAGCTGAGCGCTTAACCGTTGCATTGCCAGGGCTCCTGTGTGACCAAACGTCCCAGAACATTGAAGAAAATAATCTTGACTATTTCCCCTGCCTAGTTTTTATTAGAGGTACGCGTGACTCCAAAAATGATTTTCCTATTATGTGAGAATTTGGGGAAAAGGGAATGCATGGTATTTTGGGGATGTTTTGTTTTTGTTTTTTGCTTTTTTTGGGGGGTTAGCTTTACATAAAGGAGTGAGGGTCTCATAAGAAAAACTCAGGTTAAAACAGTTGATAACCACCTTCAGATTGACTGTCTTTCTCATCTTGCTGTGACCTCATCCCCTTCAGACTGTGCTTTGAGTACACTGACAGGCGTGGTTGTAAACACCCAATTCCGATTGACTTGGTTTTGTCGCAGCCATGCAGAGGGGTTGCCCAGCCTATGAATTCGATCCCCAAGGATTTGAAAATTCAGCATCATCGCCAATGTTACTGCCTCCGCAAGGGGGCCACACCCTCTTCTTAATCAATGTTTTCTATTTCTGCAAACCCTTGTACCTTTTCACAAGTTCTTGAAAATCACCTTTCTCCCTTATTGTTAAAAATAAAAGCCTACAGAGTTCAACGTAAGACTTAAAATTTTGAAAAACCTGCTAAGGACCCACATTATCAAGCTCTTCTCTTCTAATATCATCCCTGAATATAATTTTGGGGGCCTGGACGTTAAGCATGGAGGAAGCTCTAGCTACAGGCCTTCCTGAATGTCTTCAGGAGACACAAGTTAGCCCAGTATTTGTGGAGCTGGGTTGCTGGGTTAAAGCAGACAGATCAACAATCACCCTCTAAAGGCAAGGATTAAAATTTACAGTTGGAAAAAAAAAACAGCACAAGGTGAACGTTTATAGAGATGACAACTGCTGCTGTTTGTTTGGAGATGTTAGTAAGTACAAGAAAATCAGCCAAATAGCAGGGTTTCTCTCTTGGTAATAGCTCAGGAGTGCTGCTGCTGGTGGCCATGATGACTAAACATTCTTAATTTTTGTTTTAGATCTAAAAGTGAAGCTAACTGGCTTTGTCTTAGAGCCTGTTCTTTAGAGCAATGCTGTCCAGTGGAACTTTCTGCAGTGATGGAAATTTCTGGATTTGTTCTAATACAGAGCCGCCAGCCACATGTACCTGCTGAGCACTTGACATATGGCTAATACAACTGGAGAAAACAAGATTTTTTTAATTTATTTAATCAAAATTTAAATTTAAAAAGTCACATGTGGCTGGTGGCTACACATTGAACAGCACGTTGTTGTTGTTAGGTGCTGCTGAGCCCTTTCTGACTCCTAGCGACCCAGGTACAACAGAATGAAACACTGCTCAGTCCTACACCATCCTCACAGTCATTGTTATGTTTGAGCTGATTGTTGTAGCCACTGTGTCAGTCCATCTCATTGAGCGTTGTCGTCTTTTTCGCTGGCTCTCTACCTTACCAAGCATAGTGCCCTTCTCCAGGGACTGGTCCCTCCTGATAATATGTCCAAAGTGCATGAGACGAAGTCTCGCCATCCTTGCATCTGATGAACACTCTGGCTGTACTTTTTCCAAGACGTATGTGATTGTTCTTCTGGTAGTCCATGGTCCATGAACACCGTAGCCTTAGAGAGTTGGGGATTTGAGTTAGGTTTGCCATAATGTTGTCTTGGTAGACTATGTCGACTAAGGGCAGTGCCCGCCTCAGAAATTAGAGACTGGGCAATGCTTATGGTGCATTCGCAACGTGGCCAGTGGTAGGCAGCTGCATGGCAAATCATGGTGGTTCTTCTTGGGCTTTTGTTTTTGCGTTTAAAAGTGGAACTGAATCCTAATTGGGGCACGATGTGAGATAATGTTTCTGCTCTGAGACCCAGTCCCCAAGTAGCTAGTCTCGGCTGCCCCCAAGCCCTTCCAGGTCTTGGCTAGCCTAGATTTGCCCTTCCAGGTCCTTCCACCATTGCTTCTTCCTTCTTTTTGTCATTTACCCAGTGTTGCACATGGTTAGACTTCACCATCTGACTTACATTTGGACCCCTGTGTCTGAAAGAATTTTACCTCAAGTGTGCCTCAAAAAATAAGTAATGATAACCTCAGTAGAGACAATACCGACTAAGAAGTTGCAACAACCCGTTCCCCCCACAGACCATAGGTTTCTTTCTAAGACCAGCTAAATCCTTCCACATAAATGTAGGATCTCTCCTGGCTTTGAGTTGACTGTGAAGCTGTCAGAGCCTGTTCAGGGAGAGAAGGTTAGAGAATCCTTGGGTGAGTGAACTTATTCCTGATGGGGCATAATTTCTTCTATCCCACATCCCAAGACTCCAAACAGGTATGTAGAAGGAAAAGCACACCTCCCGTCAGGAACTACACCTTTGTTCCTGCTCCTGTTGATCCCTTGACGTCCAGCATGCACAGGAGGCATCTGTCCTGTGCTGGAGGGCAGGGCACAGCCTATACCCCAGCATGTCTCCCAGGACCCGAGATCATCCAAACTGGCTGTGCCTCAGAATCAGCAAGGAGAACCTTTTAAGAATACTAATAAACAAATTCCTGGACCCCACCCTTCATTCCGTCTTCACCATTAGAATTATCTGGAGCCTTTTCAAGCATGCTGATGCTAGGGTTCCACCCCAGACTGGTTAAATCAGAATCTTTGGGTGTGGTCTGTGGATGCTGGTGATTTTTAAAGCCCCCAGGTACTTCTGGTACAGCTCAGCCGAGTCTGGGGAACACTCTCCATTGGTTTTACCAACAGGAATTTTAGGATGTCCAGTAAGTGTTTTGGCTGTCCACCCTCCTTGTTTTTCGTTGCCATCGAGTTGGCTCCGACTCGTGGTAACCTTATATATGTAATAGACCAAAACATTGCCCAGGCTTGCACATCTTCCTGGTATGTTTGAGTCCCGTGTTGTGACTATTGTGTCACTTCATCTCATTCAGAGTCTTCCTCTTTTTTGCCAACCCTCCACTTTACCAAACATGCTGTCCTTGTCTAGGGATCCATCTTTCCTGATGTCGTGTCCAAAGTAAGCGAGCGAAAGGCTCACCATCCTAGCTTCTAAGGAGCATTCTGGTTGTATGTCTTCTAAGACTCATGTGTTCATTCTTCTGGAAGCCCATGCGTGGCATATTCAGTATTTTTTGCCAGCACCACAGTTCAAACACATCAAATCTTTTGCCTTCTTTTTTCACCCCCCATTGTTTGTATTCCTTAATTCAGCCACTTGCTCAACAAGCATTTGTCAAGCACCTACGGCGAGCGTGTCAGCCCTCCTGGGCATCATGCTGGGTTCAGTGTCCCGGGCTTGTCCCCCTTTTCTGCCTTCTTTGCCGTCTCTTCACTCCTGCTTTGCCCACTGGAAAATGACCCCTAGGTCTGCCCCAGCAGAGGCCTTTCTAGACTCGCCGTCTCCGCTGCTGCTGGATGTCCCCTTCAGCATGGGCGACATGGATCCGGTCCCCTTCTCTGGAAGGGACTGCCCTCTCTGTTTGAGGCATCTCCTTTTCCCTGGGAATCTGGGTGCAAACCTCAGAGTCCTCCTCATCCAGCTTGGTCCCCAAATCCTACCACATCACCCCAGTGGCCCCTCTGCCATGTCCTGTTTCTCAGATCACATTGATATTGACCTTGTTCAGGCCTGAACCCTCTCAAGCCCAGGCTGCTTAAAAATGCCCTGAGGTGGTGTGTGTTTCCTTGGTTTGCTTTCTCTCTGGCCACACCCTTTCCCCCCGACTGCTAAAACGTAGGTCAACTCATAGAACTCATACCACTGAAAGCTCAGAGGGGCTTCTAGGAGGGGCCAGCAAGGAGTCTGGGTCTCTATCATCTTCCCAAACCTTCCTTCTCAGTTGTCCTCTCCCCCTCGTGCTCTGCGATACTTGCTGGCCCCCACCTTGCAGTCCAGGCCTCAGCGCTGGACCCAGACCTCCCTCCCTGTGGAGAACTATTTCTGCCTCGAGGTCTGCTTCACTCCCAGTCACCCTGCAAGCTTTCTCCGATGCCTTTGGCCAGACTCCTCATTCCCAGGGCCCTGTACTTTCTTTGGAGCTCCTCCCTCACCTGCCCTAGCTCATGTGCAGGCGCTTATGGGATTCCACCCCCTCACCCCCAAACTCCACCCTGCAGGCTGGAACCACGGACTCCCCAGCTCCCAGGGCAGGACTTTGCAAAGGTGTGAATGGCATCGCACACTCAGACCTGGCCACCTGAGGGCTGCCTGCAGCTTCGCTTTTAAGTGCAGTTGTCTAGATGCACCAGGCGGGTGGCCGAGGCCTTCTGTTGTCCCCGGAGTGTGGATGAGCTGGGCCTTCATCTTGTATCTGCCAGCCTGCCCTCAGCGCTTCTCACTGCCCTATCCCAGCACAAGGCAACGAACGGCCTCCCCAGACAAACTCTGTGCCTGTCCTGCCTCCTCCCTCGGTATCCTCCATGCGCCCCCTCCCTCTGCCTCCTCCGTCCGCCCCCTCCCTCTGCCCCCTTTCCTTGCCCCCTCAAAGCTGCTCACTTGGACCTGTGCTCTGGGAACAGCCTCCAGTACCTGGGGGTACTTTCGAAATACACTTCCCTCCACCTCATCTTATATGAAGGCAGGAGAATTTTTGAGACCCAGATGGAGAGTATTTGTAGTGGAAGGGGAGAAGGATGCCAGGAACCCTCCCACCCTGGCTTCTCCCTCCCTGTCTCCCCCACATCTGCAGCTTGTCTGCAGCTTAGCCATCCTGTCTGGAGAACCAGTGAAGTGCAGTCCAGCTAGTTCAGCCAGCTTCATCTCAAGCCAGTGCTGCCTGCACCCATGAGTTTCCACCCCGGGTGCTGCTTCGAGGCAGGGCTTCTGGGGATAGCTTCAGGCAGCTGAGCCAAAGCCTGAAAGCCAGCGCTTTTCCTCCCAGGCGGTCCCTCAGGGAAAGTCAGATGGAGCAGGCTCTGCCTGGACCAGCGTGTGGAGATGGAGGGCACTGGTCTGTGGGGAGGAGGGGTGGAATCGTTTCAGTACAGGTAGACATGTTGAAGGGAGTGGAGCCAGCCTGCAGAGGGCCAGAGCTCTATCATGGTGAGAGTAGGAGGACGGCGTTGGAGGCTGAGAGACTTCAGTGTGGACACGCGCAGAGGCCTGAGGGAGGGAGAAAAGGCAGGGCTTAGTTAAAGAACTACAAGTATGCCAAGCATTTGAGTGTAGGGTGGCAATGGAGGCGGGGCAGGCAGAAACCAGAGCCCCCCCTCCTTTGGCCTGCTTTGCCCAGCAGAGACTGAGGCTCTGGAATTCTATCATGAGGGCGGAGGGGGGAGCCCTGATTGTCAGGGCTCCCCAGACCCCCAGGGGCCACTTTCCGTCATCGTCTGGACCTGGGAATGCCGATGCTTCAGGCTGATTGTCTGGGGCACGGCTCCCGTGGGTGTGTTGCACCCTGCACCTGAGCCACGCCGGCCACCACACAGAGACCCCATGCTGAAGTGCCCTTCATCAGGTGAGGGCAGTGCTGAGGCTCGCCCCACAGGGCTGGGGTGGGCACTCTCGCCTTCCGTCGTTGGTATTTGACACACTGACAGGTTTCCCATTTGCCCTCAGCTTCAGGTGGGAAAAGAGAGCTAACCCCTGAAGGGACAGAGCAGCAAAGGCCCCAGGCGCTGTCGCTGTGGAGACATGCAGATAAGCAGGAGCACATTCCAAACTTGTTCCTCAGCCAGGAGGCCCTTGGGCAACTTTTGGAGGGGGGAAAGCATGGGTGGATCTCCCCCTCCTCCCAGGTTTTTCCAGCGCCAGGGGTACACCAGGCTTTGCCTGTGGCACACCACTTTCCCAGGCCTGATGCTTGGCCGGAGCCCTGGTAGTACAGTGGTTAAGAGCTCGGCTGCTAACCAAAAGTTCAGCAGTTGGCATCCACCAGCCACTCCTTGGAAACCCGATGGGGCAGTTCTACTCAGTCCTATAGGGTTGCTATGAGTTGGACTTGACAGCCCCGGGTTTTGGTTTTGGCTTGGACCCTTGGCCACCCCACAACCTAAAAACTCTGGGTTTCCCCGCTGTGTGCCCCGCCCCTTGGGCACGGCCAGTGCCTCTGGGAAGAAGAGCGGTTCGTCTCCGCTTTGCTCTCAGTCCCAAGCTGACAATTAAGCCACTGAGAAGGGACAATTCACAACAGGCCTACACAGAGAAGTCCTTTATGCACAAGAATGGCCGGTCGTCCACATTAGCACCCTTTATGTCTTTATTTATAGGAGGTACTGTACTTGAGAATGATCAAATGGCATTGATCTAGGAAGGGTGTTGGGTCACCCTGATTTAAAGCACACTGAGTGGGTTCATTGTCACCAGGCGGCACAGCAGCCCTGGCCGGCAGCTGAGGTGCAGTTTGCCGAGTAGGCCGGGGCGTGCACACTGGCACGGGCTGCAGGGTCCCTCTGACGGGCAGAGCCTTTGTCATTGAGTCTGGTGTGCTGGGAGTGGGAGGAGCTGCCTCATGGATGCAGGCTTGTGACAGACCCCAAGACCCCAGGCCCAGCCCTGCACAGGATCCTCTCTACAGAATGGTACATGAGCCCACATGGGCAGTGGGGAGCCATCCTTGCCAACCCACGCAAACCTGAGAAGCTCGGGCTTGTTAATGATTTACAGTTACAATATTGAAAACTAGAGCCTCGCATGGAAAGGGCAACAGTTACTTGTAATCCTGGTTGTTAGCACCAGCACTCCCTCAGCTCCATAGAAGGTCACACACCCCCCTGAACTTCTCATGCAGACCCAGTGGCTGAAGGAGTTGTCTTCATGATATGGGTGCGGTGTTAGAAACACGCCAACCTGCGGAAAGATCCACAGAACCCAGAAGGCCTCCCCAGCCTCATCTACCCTCAGCCCCACCTACCACCACCAATCAGCCTACCTCTTCCCAGCCTCCCAGGTCTGAAGCACCTGCTCTGCCGCCAGGGTCCATGGTCAGGGTCTGGGATCCCATTCAGTCCAGGGTCACATCTAGAGACATCATTTGAATTGGGACTGTCCAGGTGTGTGTTCTGCTTCGCTCAGGGCTGGGCCTGAGTTGGCTACCTGATCCCCAAGCATTGTGAGCCAGGCCATAGGGGATTGGTTGGCCCCTTCCTCTTTAGCTGTTATTGTTACTGCTGCTGCTGTTCACGCCCACTTTGTAGTGTTTCCTGAGCTCAGCGCTTGGTGTGGATGTTCTGATTTGATCTTCATACCTCATGCAGTAGGTGCCGTTTTACTAATGAGGAAATAGGCTCAGAGAGGACAGGACAATGGCTCAAGGTCACACAGCCAGAAAGAAGGAGGTCAAGCCACACTGACATGCTGCCTCTTCCCTTGGCTTCGATGCTTAGACTCTGTGCTGCCTCAGCTCAGGGATCCCAGGTCTTCTCACCAACTACCCCAGGTGTTCCTATGTCATAAGCAGTGGAAGAAGAAAAAGGAGGAGCAAGTTGGAGACTGGCGTGTCCTCCAGGGGCCTCATTTGCAGCCTCCTCCTCCTCCCAACTGGGCCCCGGCAGCCTTGGTAATCCACCCAGCTGGCTCCCAGTAGCCCACTCTCCCTTTCACTCACCTTCTTATGTGTCATTTCCTCAACCGTTTTCCTATGGGTTTTATTCCTATCATAAGAAAGTTTCCCTCACAGTGATTCATGTCTGTCTCTGCAGATAATTTTTTAAAGTGTTTCAAGACTTGCAGAATTATTTTTTGTTTGAGTAATAGATTTCTCTGCGCAAACTATATGACCCTATGCTATCAACTTGGGATCTTGGATTTGGTGGAGGATCCACGCAGAGTTTTTCATCCCGGATAATCATCAAGCATTCTGTCTTAGGGAAATGTAAGCTGGGGAAGTGCGGAGAGACTGGGGAAACGAGTTTGTGCTCAGCAGTACACGTTACCTGTCATACCTGAGCGGGTCCTGAGATCCCTGAGTACACACATTAACGAGAGGGGAAACCAAGGCAGAGGGGTATAGGCTTCAGGGAGAGAAGGGGGGCAAATGAGTGGCTGGAAGCCCCCATGCAGGGTTGAGATCACAAGGCTTGTCATTTATGAGTGCAATGGAGGAAGCACAGTGGTTAGGAACTCAGGCCTGACTCAGATAGCCTGGGTTCAAATTCTGGCTATACCACTTGCTTGCTGCTGTGTGTCTTTGGGCAAGTTACTTAACCTCTCTGTGGATCAGTTTCTGAATCTGTAAAATGGTGATACTGCCTCATAGGTTGTTGTGAGGACTGAATGAGGGGGTGTGTGTGTGTGTGTGTGGTGCACTGAAAAACGTGCCTGGTGTATGGTACGTGCTCAGTGTCGTTCATGGCTAGAACAGACTGGGTTCTGGGAAGGGCTATTTGGAATGAATGGCTGGGAATATTCTCCATCCAGCAAATAATAGTAGTAATCACTGTTTTAGGCAGACAGAGACAGTTGACAGCCTCAATGAGGCTCCCACCTAAAATCAGACAGGATTCAGGGAAGTTATGTGATTTATTGTTGATTTGATTTGTTTACACCACACTGGGCTCCATGTAGGCTCTGAGCTGTCTTCGTCAGCTTCCTGTCTGTGTGCCGTTGCTTCTTGATGTGAATGCGATTAGTTCAGGTATTGCCTCAGTTCTGAAAGGGGACTGGCTCTATCAGAGCAACTCCATTCTTTGGATGCTTATTTCCACTTGATGCATTGTTTTTGCCTTTGACTCCCTGCGCCTGGTGGTGGGGGTGTTTGTCTACCTGCCGTATGTACCCATTGCTGTCGAGTTCACTCCATCTCATAGCGACCCTATGGGACAGGGTAGAACTGCACCATAGGGTTTCCAAGGCAGTAATCATTACATCAGAAGACAAACAACAGTGAAACACATGGACTTCACCGGATGGAGTACACAGGAATGAAACTGACTACATCTGTGGAAAGAGACAATGGAGAAGCTCAATATCATCAGTCAGAACAAGACTAGGGGCCAGCTGCAGAACAGACTATCAATTGCTCATATGCAAGTTCAAGTTGAAGCTGAAGAAAATTAAAACAAGTCCAGGAGAGCCAATGTATGACCTTGAATAAATCCCACCTAAATTTAGAAACCATCTTAAGGGTAGATTTGACACATTGAACACTAATAGACCAAAGACCAGACAAGTTGTGGAATGACATCAAGGGCATCGTACATGAAGAAAGCAAAAGATCATTAAAAAGACAGGAGAGAAAGAAAAGACCAAAATGGAAGTCAGAAGAGACTTGGAAACTTGCTGTTGAACATAGAGTAACTAAAGTGAACGAAAGATATGAAGTAAAAGAGCTGAACAGAAGATTTCAAAGGGCAGCTCAGGAAGACAAAGCCAAGAATTATAATGAAATATGCAGAGATCTGGAGTTAGAAAACCAAAAAGGAAGAGCTCACTCATCATTTCTCAAGCTGAAAACTGAAGAAGAAATCTGAGCCTCGAGTTGCAATGTTGAAGGATTCCATGGACAAAGTATGGAATGACACAGGAAGCATCAAAAGAAGATGGAAAGAATTGGTCGATGTCCAACCATTTCAGGAGGTAGCATATGATCAAAAACCAGTGGTGCTGAAAGAAGAGGTCCAAGCTGCACCGAAGGCACTGGTGAAAAACAAGGCTCCAGGAATTGACAAAATACCAGTTGAGACGTTTTAATAAACGGTTGCAACACTAGAAGTGCTCATTTGTCTATGCCAAGAAATTTGGAAGACAGCCACCTGGCCAGCTGACTGGAAGAGATCCATATACATGCCCATTCCAAAGAAACATGATTCAACAGAATACGAAAATTATAAAACAGTATCATCAATATCACATGCAAGCAAAATCTTGCTAAAAATCATTAAAAAACTGTTGTAGCGGTAAATTGACACGGAACTGCCAGAAATTCAAGTCAGATTCAGAAGAAAACATGGAACAAGGGACGTCATTGCTAATGTCAGATGGATCTTGCCTGAAAGCAGAGCATACCAGAAGAATGTTTAACTGTGTTTTATTGGCTATGCAAAGGCATTTGACAATGTGGATCATAATAAATTATGGATAACATTGTGAAGAATGGGAATTCCAGAACACTTAATTGTGCTCATGAGGAACCTGTACATGGACCAGAGGCAGTCATTCAGACACAACAGGGGGATACTGCGTGGTTTATAGTCAGGAAGGGTGTGCATCAAGATTGTATCCCTTCACCATATCTCTTCAGTCTGTGTGCGAAGCAAATAATCTGAGAAGCTGGACTACATGAAGAAGAACGGCATCGGGATCATTAGCAGCCTGTGATATGCAGATGACACAACCTTGTTTGCTGAAAGTCAAGAGGACTTGAAGCACTTGCTGATGAAGATCAAAGAATGAAGCCTTCAGTATGGATTACACCTAAACGTAAAGAAACCAAAAATACAACTGGACCAATAAGCACCATTATGATAAACAGAGAAAAGATTGAATTTGCCAAGGATTTCCTTTTATTTGGATCTTCCAGTCAACGCCCATGTAAGCAGCAATCAAGAAATCAAATGATATATTGCATTGGGCAAATCTGCTACAAAAGACCTCTTCAAAGTGTTAAAAAGCAAAGATGTCACTTTGAGGACTAAAGTCCGCTTGACCAAGTGATGGTTTATTTTTAGTCACCTCATATGCGTGCAAAAGCTGGACAATGAATAAGGAAGATCAGAGAAGAATTGATGTCTCTGAATTATAGTATTGTCAAAGAATATGTAATATACCATGGCCAGAAGAACAAACAAATCTATCTTGGAAGAAGCACAGCCAGAATGTGTCGTAGAAGCGAGAATGGCAAGACATCATCTCACTTACTAGGACCAGTCCCTGGAGAAGAACATCATGCTTGGTAAAGTAGAGGGTCAGCAAAAAAGAGGAAGATCCTTAAGGAGATGGATTGACATAGTGGCTGCAACAGTGGGCTCAAGCATAGCAATGGTTGTGAGGTTGGCCTAGGACCGGCAGTGTTTCATTCTGTTGTGCATGGGGTCACTATGAGTCAGAACTGACTTGACAGCACCTAACAACAACAGCAAGAATCTTTATGAAAGCAGACTGTCTTTCACCTGTAGAGTAGCTGGTGTGTATATCCCTGTATTTTCAAAAGGCACCGGGATAACATGGCTAGTGTGCTTTCAAACCCAGTCTTCATCCAGTAGTGCAGGTCCTTTGAGGCCGGCTGGGTAGGTGGGGAGTGGGTCAAGTTTCTCACAAGCACTTCTGCCACCTCCAAATACTAAAAAGCAGACTTTGGATGGTAGCCAGAGGGGTCACCCTGTATACAACAAGCAGTGTGGTTCAGGGACCTCACCCCAGCTGTTCCCTTATGAGGCACTATTGGCCTCATGACCAGGACGTGTATGCATTTTAGGGGAACGAAAATCTCCCCTGTAGTTGCCAGGTACCAGACACCCTAGCAAAGCCAAATGTGCAAGCTCTAACACTGGTGTCATCCCTAGCACCTTCGTCACTGTCACACCCGCATCCACCCCATCCATGGTTGCCACCCAAGTAAAAGTTACGTCCTCCTTCCTCAGGCCCCACTCTAGCATCCATCTGGTCTGCGTGCATCCAGGGGTCTGTCCCCAGCCACACAGCAGCTAAGGTGGTCTCTAGAAACACAAATCCAATCATGTTAGACCCCCTGTCTCCCCTTCTCTCCATGGGCTCCAGCTTCCTCTGTGCTCCTTTGTAACATTCTCCCACTTCAGTCGTGTACTTGGGTGGGTCTGTTTTGTGCCTGTCTCCCCCATTTAGACTGTAAGGGCTATGAGGGCAGGGCTGTGTCTCCGTCACTCACCTCTGTATCCCTGCACCTAGGTAGGCATTACAGTCATCGCTCATGGCTGGATAGAAGGATAAGCCAAGAGGATATAAAGACAGATAAATGTTTGTGAACCTATCTGCTAAGAAACCAGGAGGACCTGCTGGAGGTAACTGGGCTGGTGCAAGCAGGTGGAGGAAAGAAACCCCCCACCTTTCCCACCTGCCACTTAGGCCTCTGAGAGCCAGCCAGAGGCTCACCAGCCAGGTAGCGGGGCTTCTAGGAGAAGATTCTCCTCTCATCAAGAACAAGATGACGATCTTGCCCAAGGTCATTTGTGTACTAGAGCTGTTGCTCACCCCTGGGTCTCCTGGTGGGTGAGGCACTGAGTGCATTAGAGAAGATTAGGAGTCCCTGGGTGGTGTAAACAGTTACCTTGCTTGGCTATTAGCCAAAAGGTTGGAGTTCTGAACCTTCCAACCAGAAGCACCTCAGAAGGACGATCTGGCAATCTACTTCTGAAAAATCCGCCATTGAAAACACATTTCTATTCTGATACATATGGGGTCACCATGAGTTGGAATTGACTTGATGGCAGCTGGCTTTTTATTTTTTAAGTAGATTAACAAAGATTTGTTGAGTACTTTTGGTGCCAGATTTCACACATATTATCTCAGTTTATCTCTACCAAAACTTTGTGAGGTTGGTTGTATGATTCCCGTTTAACTGATAAGGACAATAAGTCTCAGAGAAGCTAGACACTATCTTCTCCACTCCCAGTCTGTCAGCGAAACCTGAGCCAGACCAACCTACTAGGAAGATGCAAGCTCTCAAGCCCTGTCTGCCTTTCTTAATCTGATCAACCCACTTTATCTCCTGGCTACAGTCAAGTTGGGAACCCACAGTGAGGACTGCTCAAATAAGATGGCGGTCTGTTGAGCCAGTCGGACAGTTCGTACCTCAAGAATTCAGAACTGTCTGGATCTATGCAGAAAGGGCTGCTCAGTTTCGGCAGTGTGTTACTAGGATAAGGTCTGTAGCTCTTGAGATCTGACGAGGTCAGCAATCATCCATCTCCAGGTGGAGTGGTGCACTGGCCGTGTCAGGAGACCAATGGTAGTCAGAGGGGAGGAATAACAGGACCCACTCTCTCCCGACAGGGTATGGCCCCTGCCCGGGTCTACAAGGGCAGCTGAGGGTGTTGAGAAAAGAGTTAACAGCTAATGACAAATGGGGCAGAAAGGGGTAGCTGCAAGAGCCAGGATGTGATAGGTTGTAAATGGTGGTGGAACTCAGAAAACAACAGAATTGATGAGAATATTTGGACATGAGACCAGTGGCGTGATATCTCAATTCTTGCTCCTGGGCAGGCCTCAGTTCGAGATGCTGGTGTTGGTCAGACAGACTTGAGCTCCATTCTCTCCACACAGGTGGAATTCCAGAGGGAAGGTGGTATCACACTGGGGTCACCTTAATCTGCTCTTACGTAAAAAAGTAACTGAGCTCAAACTGCAGCGCCACCTGTGCCAACAGCACCCACCGAGCAGGGAATGGCTGTGGCCTCTAGAGTAAGGGTGGGTGGGGATTAGGGTTGACAGTTGGTGGAGAACCAGGAGGTTCCTTGCTCTCCAGAAGGAACCTCAGAACAGTCCCATCCTGCTATCAGCTGGGCATTCAGAGCCTGAAACGCCTGATGTGAGGAAGAGCTTCTTCAGGCCTCATGGAACATCCTGAGATTAGTAGACATAACCCTGGACAGGGATATTAGCTCTGTCACCTCATCCCTGTCACTTTACTTCTTCTGCAAACTAGAGCTGCCACCCACCGTCCCATGCTGTAGTGCTACAAATGTCAAGTTTGTAGAAATGCAGATCACACTCAGGACTACTGTGTTTTCCTGTAATACTCTGATACTTTAGTGGCTTAGGCCACTGCAACTCTGTAGTCATGGTTTGTATAATTATGACTCATCTTGTGATTCCTCCTGAGAAATTCACAAAGCACTCATGATCCGTCTGGGACAGCCTCCATAATAATGTGAGGATCTCACACAGCCATAATGATTAGCTCCAAAGCCAAAGAAATGGACATCCAAGGGACACTGGACCAGGAGGGAAACGTGGGGCATTGGGCTGTGAGATGAGCTGTCCTGAGTGACCACAACCCTTCCAGGATGCCCCTGGTTGACAGCCATGGGCCTACCCCCGTGCAGTCGATGGCCCTCACCCTCCATCCTTAAGTCCCTGGCCAAGTTGGTCATAGTCAGTTGACTGGCCCTTCTCCATACTGAGGTGATTCTGCCTTAGTCTGTTTGTTTTGGGGCTATGGACCAATGCCCTAATAACTTTGTGTCAGATACTGTTGAGTGGAAAATGAAGAGGGGAGATCTAGCTCCGGGATCATTAGCAAGCCCCAAGATGGGAAGCTGGGCTTTTTCCTGCAATCAGGTGTCTGAGTAGAGCCAGATGCAGTTGAGAGAAGAAGCTCACAATACTTACACAGCTCTAAATCCTGTGAGCAGTGGAAATGTCCCCAACATCCTAAGAGATTTTTGAAAACTCTAATCACGACGATAAACACATATTTCTATAAAAAAAAAATTTTTTTTTTAATATAGGATATAAAAAATGCTAAATTTGAACACTGTGTGATGGCTGCGAGAATGATGGGGTTTTTATTTTCCCTTTAGAAATTTTAAGTGGAATATAAAATTCCATTTTATATTCCACTTAAAATTTTTTTAAATACTGAAGAGGAAATTGTTTATAATTAATATTTGTTCTCCCGTTGCAGATTCACTTAGTATAAATTATTCGATTTGTGCCAATAACACAATTTCTTAGAATGAGATGTGGTGTAGTGAGTTTTTGGTTTTTTTCCCCTTCTGACATGTATTTTTTCATATTTTAAGTAGCATCCACAAGACAGTTTGGGCAGTGGTTTTTATACTGGAAGTAGGCATGACCTCATAGCCCCACCTGGTTAAATTTATACTCTCTGCAAAATTCTAATAATTCTTCTATTAATACTTTATTCTGTGGAATACTTGATGTGCTTCGGTGGTGTCTAATAAGAAGCTCTCTATAGACTTTTAGCAAATTTATACTAGTTACTTTTTAAATAATGAGTTTATTGAGCCCCTTCCCTTGAACATAGAAGCTGTAATATGGATGCACGCGTTTCATGATAGAAATTTGATGAATATCTTAGAAATCCCAGTTAAACATGTTGAACGTTAGGAATAAAATTTCACAGCTTCTCAAGCTCTTAGAATGTCAGTTGCCAAAAAAAAAAAAAAAAAAAACAAACAGGAATTTGAAAAAAGATAAATTAGTTGTTTTTTAAATCTGCAAGCTAACCAACCATAGCAGATTTTTAATTCCAGGCCTGACCAGGAAGCAGGGAAAAGAATCCTCAGACGTCCTATTAAGAGGTGGCTGGATATGTGGAGAATACAAATTAATTTTAATGTTAGAATAAACACAACATAATTTGAAATGCTAACCCCAAATACATCTGTTGTCTCTCTAAACCTATTGCCGTGTTTGTTGGATGAACCTTGTCGTTCATTGTGCCTTCTAAAAAGTGCAGGTAAACGGGGCAGTGATGTGTGTGCCTCGCCCACGCGTTCACTACGGGTGCTCACTGGCGGCCATGTTCGTCGTCTGTGCATGGGGGAAAATATACAGGAATCTCAAGGTGATTCGTCCTGTCGTGGGCTCGGTACATTAAAAATATGCCTGTCTGCGACACTAGTTTTACAGCCCTATGAAAGCAGATAGGAAGGTGGAAAGCATTTAAGTCAAGTGTTGCTTCTAACAAAATAGATGAATATAAACCATATTGATTGATTTAAATTGATTGATTTTCTTTTTAATCTTTATTCTGTGGAGAGAGGGGGCTGATGGCTCTTTTGAGGGACCAGGTGAGCTGGCTGTCAGGAGTACTGGTGGGTTTTCTGTTTTTATAAGTACCCGAGCATACGAGAGCATCAGTGTTGCCAGCACGTTTTCTGTTTTCAGGAGACCTGCAGAAGAAAACAGCACCCGTAAGTGGGAACAATGGAGCAGTCGCCTTTGTCTGCATATAGGGACTTTAAAAGGATGCTCCAGCTATAAAATACCAACAGTCTCAGCATGCCTCCTTGCCTCATTTCATAAAATTAATTTTAAGAAGAATGTCTTCTGGGAGGCTCAATCTTTGTATATTCCCTGCACCGCAGATAGGCTTTTCTTACCTAATGTTCTTAAACTGACTGATACTGTTCCAGGAACAAATAAAGAGAATGGTGTGGCCGTGGGTATTTATTTCAGGACACTGACCGCAAGGGCACACTGGCCTGTAGGCTCCATGCCAGCCACCAGCCCATCATTTCTCCGTGAAAAGAACCTTTCAGCTCGGTTACCTCCTGGAGAGAGCTGATTTTCCAGCAGTCAGGCTTGATCTGGGTAAATAATTAGAGAGCGAGAGAGCGAAGACGATCACCCTGGTGCTGTCTGTGATTCTGTTAATGTAGCCAGACTCTGATTCCATTGCTGCTATAGTCTTGCTGCTGCCTTTCTCTAAAGCTGCAGAGAGGGAGAGGAGGGAGGGAGGGAGAGAGAGAGAAACAACAACAAAGCCAGTTGCTTTCATTTGTTTTGAAAGAATTAATGGCATTTTTTCCATTCTTTTCGTGAAAAGCTCTGTATCTACAGGCAAGAAGGTAACTCTCTCCGAGTGCCTGGCTCTCCCACCACCCTCACCTACCAGGATGCACACGCCCCAATGCAGTTGCTTCGCCATATCGCTTTCTTTTTAAAACTGTACTGCCAAGAGTTTACTGGAATTCACAGGGTTCTGGGTTGTGCAAGCATTTCTCATAGAGCAGACCCCGAAGTATAGATGGTTGTTGAACTTTTGCAGCTGTTCATTAAAAGTCAATTAAAAAAACCAAACAAAACAAAAAGAAAAAAAAAACTGGCTGTTTTAAAGTATATGTGTATCTTTACAAATACCCATTATTCTGAAACTTTATCACGTTTCATCCCATCATTCTGTGTGGTGCTAGATGGAGAAGGGAAGAAGAAGAAGGAATTGGACAAAATATTCTAAGGTTCTAGTGAAATCCCCAGTTTTCTTCTCACTCAGGTTTTCGGTTACAGTATCTATTCTGGTTTCTGTGCTCATCAAGTTGATTTTAACTCCTAGCAACCCTATAGGACAGAGTAGAACTGCCCCATAGAGTCTCCAGGGAGCACCTGGTGGATTTGAACTGCAGACCTTTTGGTTAGGAGACATAGCTCTTAACGACTATGTCACCAGGGTTTCCACAGTATCTATAGTTATGTTCAGTTAATTCTCATTGATAGGGAATCATGGTGAGAAAGCCAAACTGATTTCTGGGAAAATTGTAATTGTACTAAGGGGTTTATATTACTTTTGAGAAAAATACATAGTTATGAATGAATACTAAGAAGAAAAAGGTCAATTAAAATAATTAAAATTCACTACAGGCAAATTTAGCTAAACTACAAAGGTCCCTTAACAGACAATTCCTGGATCAAGAACTGGAAGATACATTTAGAAACAAAGGCCATTAGTTTAGATGCCTTTCCTGACAAGTGTGGAAGACTCCGAGGATGGAGAAAGCTGAAGTCCACTACTCCCTGACCCAGGGCCAGCCTGCACAGATTTATCACTCACAGATTCCAAGATCATCGAGCTCTTAACAGAGCTGCAGTGCATAGTAGCCAGGTCTTACGTAAAGCTGTGGTACATGGGTTGTGTCAGCCACCAACACAGCTGACTTTGAGGATATTTGATGTGTGACAAACCTAGATGGCCTGGGCCCGTCTGGAGGGTTAAATGCATGGCACAGTTATGCTTTGTAGTTCTGCTAAAGTGTATTCACACCAAATCTCCTTCCTCAAGACTTTTTTTTGCCCCACCCATTCAGTAAAACAGTTTGGGGCTAAAAGCAGCATGAATAGTCAGTTGATATTAACCACAGTACCTTGGAATGGACTAAACCTAGCCTTCCTTCCATTCGCCCATCTATCCATCCATCCTTCTCCAAACCAGGGGGCTTTTGAAGGCTGTTCTGGGCCTGGACTGAGAAAGGTCTTTCGGGACTGGCCATCAGCAGGGTAGGTGTGTTGGGAAAGAATGAGGCGTGGGGGCCAGGAGAGGCCAGGCACTTTTGGGTGCTGTACAGGGAGGAGTATTGGGAATGTTTTTTGGAAAGTCATCATATCAAGGGGGGCGGGGGGGCCTGACTTAAGTCAGAACTTAAGTATTTTGGGATGCTATAAAGGAATCCTCCAGAGAAAATGTGTAAGAACTTTTTCTCCTGATGCCACATGCAGGTTAGGGCTTTCAAAGCGGAGCCAGACTCCGGCCCTGCCCGGGTAGGAAGTCTTTGTCTGCCTGCGCGCCCGATCGCTCGCGGCATCAGATTGATTTTAGGCCCCCGCTGCAGGAAGTTGGGGGCTGGCAGGAGCGTGGAGGTGGCGGGGGACGGAGAGGGTACTCACAGCCACTGTACCAGCACTGCTGCTTCGGGATTTTTTTTTTTTTTTAACTTGGGATTTCCATATAACAAAAAGAAAGAGGCTTCTCCTTGATCTAGCGGAGCCATTAGCATCTATTAATAACGCAGACGGGGTAAGTAGCAGAGTCACGCTCCGAAGGGCCCTCCCGCAGCTGCCGGGCTGCCTGGTCCTCCGTCCAGACTCCAGCAGCGGGACGCCCCTGTGCGCTCCCGGACGGGTGCGCACCGGCTGGGCGCAGGGCATGGGGCACACGGTGCGAGAGTGATGGCCCTGCTCGGAGCTGCTGGCTGCCCACCGCTTGCTCTCGCCCTTCCCCAAGGTAAGGGATCTTCCTCACACTCACCAGAGCTTCTGCGGACTGAGCTCGCCCCCTCCCCCGACTTCTTTGCATGACATTTCTTTTGCAGGTAAATTGCATGTCATTTCACACCTGGTGGTTGCCGGGCCACCTTCCTGGGACTGTCCTTTCAGATTTTGTGATCCGGCCCAGTCACAGAGACTCTCCTAGGAGGTGGTGTCCATGCATATTCATTTTGTCTAGTAACCAGCTGTCTGTCTTGCCATTGCAGGCAGATTTATTGATTTATGAATAAAGTGTGTTTCATTTTAGTAATTAGGCAATCCAGAATTCATGGGAGCAGGCTGCACTTCCTAGGCATGTTCATTGCTGGGGATAAAAAACGATGGTCATGTTCTCCTCACCCGTTTCGCTTTCTAGCTAGTGGTCATTGACTTTCATTTTATGGGAAGCTAATGAGGAGTGGCATTTTTTTTTTTCCCAGAGGAATCAATGAATTAAATATTCGTGCTTATAAAACGTGCAGCTATTTAAAAACCAATGTGTGACAAGTAACTACTCCTGGGGTGTGTTGTAAAGATTGGACAGTGTGGTGTGTCTGCTTCAGTTCAGGGATGACTCTAGCATTGATGGTACTTCTGCACACCGGTCACTGGCAAATTCCTATCAAGGTGCCTGAAAATGAATGCTGCCTTTTCATTACAAAGGATACTGCAGAGAATAGGGAAACATGGTTTCAAGTGTATTTTGTCTGCCTTTGTTTTATTCAACTTTGGTTTTCATCTTCCCATGCTCCCCACTCCCCTATGCAACCATCCACAACCCCATCATTTAAAAAAGAAAAAAAAACTGTCCCCACAGAGCCATTTATATTTTTCAGGAACTTTATCATGTCTATAAACTTGACCTGGATCATGTTACTAATTTGGAAGGTTGTTCTGTCCTGCAGGAAATCACAGCCTGTGGGTCGATATTTGCATAAGAACCCCTCAGCCAAATTATCTAAATTGTTTTTAGAAGATATTTTTAGGCCAGTGAACACTGAACAAAACTGTCTTTGCAGATCCTGATAGATCTATTTTTAGGTTCAGTACTTAAAAAGCTTTTTCAACCCAACCCGTTCTAATCGCTGTAAAATGTGCTGCTAAATAGCATTCTTTACAGATGATAGCTGATCTAACAACAGTAGAAATTTCACCATATAAATTATTATGCTGAATTTCAACTTTAGAAATGAGTATACATTTGTTATATTTTTAGGGGGAATAAATGCGTAACTCAAGTACAGCCACATTTGTTTTGGGTTTATATTTTCTGTAAACTTTTTGTGTATTCTATTTGAAATGCCTCTATCGCTTTTTAAAAATGATCCACTGAATTTTTAATATACTGTCATTTTAGATGTGTGTATAAAATAGATGAACATGATCTGCGTAGATACATAGGTGATTTAATTTTTTTTTATACTCCATGGGTAGAAAATGACAGCCATTAGGGTGAGAATTATGTAGCATCTGCCTTTATGAGAAAAAGCAGAGAGAAAACCCGTCCTAGATCAATAACTTGTAAGTAACCAGCATGAAAAGGGACCAAAAAGCTTTTCTTCTGCTTTGATTCTTAAACAAGCTTTTCCTGGGGGGGGCATCACATTTATGTTGGAGTGACCAAGTAAAAACACCAAGACAGAGCATTGACTAGGCAATATGTTGTTTTTATTTTATGTGTTTACTACAAATATTTTTGAAATGCCTATATCATCTGCTAGAAAGTGATCATGGAATTGACCTTCTGAAAATGGTGGGAGGATAGGTTTTAAAAGCAGTAATAGTAGGTCAGAATTGGAAGGTGATTGTTTAAAAAATCTGTTGTGGCGAAGTGGTGTTTGGCGTGTTTTTGTGCCTGTTTTATAGGAGACACATTACCTTTGTCTGCTATCCACAGCACTGTTATAGCCACAGCGCTGATGCAGCCACAGCGCTGATGTATCCACAGTGTTGATGTGTCTACAGCGCTGATGTATCCACAGCACTGATGTACCCACAGCACTGATGTATGTATCCACGGCGTTGATGTATCTACAGCGTTGATGTATCCACAGCGTTGATGTATCCACAGCACTGATGTGTCTACAGCGCTGATGTATCCACAGCGCTGATGTATCCACAGCATTGATGTATCCACAGCGTTGATGTGTCTACAGCGCTGATGTATGGCACACACAAGAAATGTGTAACCAGTTAACACAGCAATAATACATTTAGCATAGTAAGCAGTACATAGATCTTCCTAAGGTCTTGTGGAAAGCAGAAACTTAACCACAGAGAATGGAAAGGAGGAAAGAATTCCAAGTGATCCCTCACTCCCCGCCCCCCACCCCAGCACAGGGATTTTATGCCTTGAAATGTGCATTTTTGAGCCAGGAGACAGTAAAAGCACCCCCCTCCCTTAGTGGCACTGTCTCTATGTGGCCTTTTGTTTACTGTAGAAGGAGTTGGCACTAAATCCCTGGGGAGGGTTATGGTGTATATGGTCTTTTACTGAGAGTCTGAATTCTATTGTGTGCCCACAAAATACACACACACACACACACACACACATTCATTAAATAGTGACCCGTGTGAGTGTGTGTTCATGCGGTCCTCTTTAAATTTATTTGAAAGACTGTGGAGGAATTTTTTAAAACACGACCCCAAACCATGACCCTTCAGATGGCTATTATGATTTTTTTTAACCCCTAAGAAGGATTTTCATTTGTTTGTTTGATCGATTGCTTCAGTTTCTGTCCTGAAAAAGAATAGCAAAGTGGAGTATCCCTCAGTATCAGAAACATTTTAGACAAAAACCCTATTTCATTGGTACAATGATTCACTAAAAACAAAACAAAACAATATTTTCCTCATTTTGATGAATACTTAAAAGGGAACTATTTAATATAAAAGCCCATACCTGGGCAAAGTTATATTGTCTCTTGGTCTGTTGTGGATGAATCAAGCAGGGAAAAGCCCTGTCCACTTTGTAGCTACTATTAATCATCTTTTTTTTTTTTTATCAAGGGTGATGTTGGGGATGAAATTACTAGGGAGGATTAGAAAGTATCTGTGTAGACACTCACCGACATACAAAGCTATTGTTTGCTTTTTTAAATGTGGCTTAAAATAAGATGGTAATCTTTGTGTGGCTTGTGTTGACCTGCTGTGCATTGGAAACAGAGACATGCCAGTTGCCCTGCTGTGATGCCTCGAATTTCCCTGAGAAACCCATGGAATGAAAAGACCTGCCATACAGGTGGACTTGGCCTCAGTAGGTGACCAGCATTTGGCTTCTAGCCACCTTTCAGTCACTAGCTGCCTCTGGGCTTACTTTAAACATGATAGTTTTGGGGTTGGAATGATTTTCCCCCCAAAAGCACTACATTCTCTATGTACTTGAAAAGGACTTGGTTTTGGTGTAGTTCTGCAGAACTCAGTTCCGGGGAGACAGTAGAACACCCTAGTGATTTCATTTTTATATAATTTATATATTTTAAGCACTTGATTTCAGGCCAGTGGCCTATTTTACCACTGTAGCTGATTGACCAATGTTAACGAACCTGCCAGTAGCTTAGAAAGTATAAATTAAGAACAGCTCTCAGGAGCCCCAAAGGCCCTCAGTAGCTAGTTTCTAATAGATTGAACCCGAGAAAGGCTCTCACCCTTTGTCTTCAAATTTTATCCCAAATGCAGTGCTCTACTGGCTGATAATCAATAACCATTCATGTGGGATTTGATTTAGAAGGAAGTTTCATTGTCTCTACCCCTGGTAGGATTGCTCCCAGCCTCCAGGGTGGCTGAGGGGTTAAACAGGCACTTTGCCTCTGTGCTTCACGGATCATGGCATGAAAGCCAAAGTATATAGTAGTGCCGAGGTACTACTTCATTATTAGACAGTTTATGGCTTTTGGAATTAAGAGTGCTAATAGTTGGGGAAGACCCTCAACAAGATGGATTGACACGGTAGCTGCAACAGTCAGTTCAAACGTAACGATTGTGAGGACAGTGCAGGACCAGGCAGTGTTTCGTTCTGTTGTACATAGGGTCACCATGAGTCAGAACTAACTCGAGGGCATCAAACAACAACAGTAATTGAGGAGTTATTACTTAAGTGGTACTGAGTTTCTGTTTGGAGTGATGAAAAACTTTTGGAAATAGCGGTGACAATTGTATAACATGATGAATGTAATTTATGTCTGGTTAAAGTGGCATATCTTTTGTTACATATATTTCACCACGATAAAATTATTTTTTTTTAAAGGGGGAGGGAACAGTAACCCTGGGGAATGTCTAAGATTGTATGGCAAACACTGGGGGCTGGATGTGGTTGCGCAGCCCAAAGATCAACTTTTGTGACATATTTTCACACGAGGTTTAAAGTATAACCTTTATACCATTGTGGAACTGAGCATGTAAGTGAAATGTGTGTGGGTAAAAAAATATGAATTTGTGCTAATCTGGTCTGAGTGCTACATTAGACGTGGCATTTGACCATTTTGCTTAACCACAACGTCCTTAAGACAGGATCTGCCATGATCCAGATGGGGGCTCATTGCTGTATGGAGCAGACGCACTGACCAAACACTGGTGCTCACTTCTTACAAAGACCCCTCTCCTCTGCCCTGAAGATTGTCCCTTCTTCCAAGGGAGCTAGAGGGAGTAGGAGAAATGAGAGCAAGGGAGGAAAACGGCACTGCTGACGCCTCTCCTCCATTGTGTCTGGTAAAGCAGAAAGGCGCGCTGTTGTCAGGGGTGTGGATGGTGGGAATTTGCAGCGTGTTGGCAAAGCATGAGTAATCCAGCGCCTCCCGTCCAGGAAGGTGGTGGAAGGGAAACATTACTGAGATGTCATTTCCTGGGGGGCATAGGGGTCAGTGAGGCACCTCCCACCACGCCTCCATCCAGGGGGCTCGAGTCTTCCTGTAGTTCAGCAATTACTATGTGTGTGTCTCTCTTTGAAGACGCCATAGTGGTTGCAGACACCACAGCCATTATGAAGACATTACTTTTATTCTAAAGTTGCTGGCAGTACAACAGAACAGGAATCTGGTCGAACCATATGAAATTGTCAGTGTTCAACCATTTCTGACCTATAAAAGCAACACTCATCTCCCTATTTCTAATCTTGCTCTACTTCTTTACACAACAGCCAGATCGTGTAATTCCCCTGCCTAAAAATGTTCCACTGGCTTCTCAGTGCACTTAGAATAAAATCCAGTCTCTTTGCCTCGGCCTCCTTGGAAGCCCTTCAGGACCTGGCCCCTGTCTGCCCTGCTTCCCATCTCCCTGCTCTCCTATAGCTCATTCTGCTCCGCCCACACTGGCCTCCCAGCCATTCCTAGGACTCACCAGCTCATTTGTGCCTCCGAATCTTTGCACTTGTCCCGTGCATTCACTGGCTCTTTCTCGTTATGCTAGGCTCAACTCGACTCCACCTTCTCAGAGACCTTCCCTTGTCCTTCTATCTAAAGGAGGTCTTTTCCATAACCCCATTAATCCAAAACCAAACCCGTTGCCATCGAGTCATTTCCAACTCATAGCAGCCCTGTAAGACAGAGTAGAACTGCCCACATAGGGTTTCCAAGGGTGCAAATCTTGACGGAAGCAGATTGTCACATCGTTCTCCCACAGAACGGCTGATAGGTTTGAACCGCCAACCTTTGGGTTTGCAGTGGAGCACTTGGCCACTGCACCATCAGGGCTCCTTATAGCCCCATTAACCTTTTTATCTTCTTCCAAGTGTTTTGTTCCTGTCTATATTTTATACTTACTTCTTAATTGCCATCTCCTTAATAAGAGTGGAAGAGAGAGCAAGGCCCTTGCCTGTCTTGTTCTCTGCTGTTTCCCCACTGCCTGGTGCACGGCAGGTGCTTAGTAAGCACTTGAAAGTGAACATATTGAATACCTCTCAGCCTGCAGCCACTGCGGAGATCTATCACAAGCAGCTTCAGGCAGCTTCCTGCAGGCACCTCCCACTTCTCACTTCCCACCCCGAGCTTGTCATCACTCTAGGGTAGGACCCCCTCACCAGTGGAGGGTAGAAGCTGGTGGAGATCTGCTTCCCCCACTTGTCAGAGGACCACTGTTCTGAGACCCATTTCATGAGATTCTTCAGATTGCTCTTGCAAGACCCCCCCAGCCCTCACCCCAGTCATCTCCAGTGCTTCATCCTGTACTGGTTTGCCCACCCCCTCCCACTCCTGCTAAACCTGCCTGCCTTCAAGCCCCTGTCACAGGCTCCATCCCTGGGGGAACCCAGGCTAATGCATAAGGTAAACACTGTTGTAAAGGCAAAGAAGACGCAGTAGGTTTCATGATCTTTGTCTAAAAACTTTACTTTCAATACGTTGCTGTCCTGCCCAATCAATTTGGTAACAGCTAATAGTTAATAAGAATTTAGGGCTTCAAGCTTTTCCATTTAATCCTCACAGCAACCTTATGCAGTGTCATCCTCATTTAATAGAGGAGAAAACCAAGGCTCAGTGACATTGAGTAACTGGCTGAAGGTCACCAGCAGCCAGTGGCAGAGCTGAGTGCAGGTGAACTGCATCCAGAGCTGGCTGTCCTAACCTCTCTGTGTGGCCATGCTTTCCTGACTCTTCACTGGGCCTTTGCAGACCGCCTGTCCCCGCTCTGAGTCCATCTCACCCTGTTTTTTCCTTTCCCTAAGTCCTTAGATCTTCCAAAGTGTCACAGACACCCAAGGCTGCAAGGAGCCTGTGACCAGGTGCTAATGATAATTTATTTTGTTCTGTTTATTGCTGGTATTAATCTTTGAAGGAACGGGCAGGGACCCACCCAGCTGATTACAGCATTCAGACCAGCTGTGTGGAGATTGTTCTTGTTGTTGTGTACTGTCAAGTCAATTTCAACTCCTAGTGACCCTGTGGGACGGAGTAGAACTGCCCCCATAGGATTTCCAAGGCTATCATCTTTACGAAAGCAGAGTGCCACATCTTTCTCCCCTGGAGCAGCTGGTGGGCTTGAACCACCAACCTTTCAGTTAGCAGCCAAACGCTTTAACCATTGTGCAGCTAGGGCTCTGTGAGTGTTAAGGTTGTGCGTCCTTTTGGCTGGACCATGATTCTCAGTGGTTTGATATTATGTAATAATGGAATCACCTTCATGATGAGATCTGCTGTGAGCAGCCAATCAGTTGAAAAGAAGTTTACTTGGGGGTGTGGCCTGCATCCAATATATATGAACTTTCTGGCAAAGCTCACTGGCTTTTGCTTTGCTGCGGATCCTGAATTTGGCTCATCATCTGACCTCTGGTTCTTGGGTTCTTGGGACTTGAGCCAGCAGCCTGCCGTCAGATGTGCTGATCTTGGGCTCATCAGCCCCTGCAACTACATGAGTCAGAAGAAGCCTCTAGCCTGACTCCTGACCCAACACTTTGGGCTTTCTGGCCTCTACAACTGCATGAGCCATTTCCTTGTTATAAATCTGTCTTTCTCTGTCAGTACGTATACATGTTTCACTGATCTTGCTTCTCTAAAGAACCCAGCCTGAGACAGGTTCCCTGAAGATCCTTTAGTCCTTAGAATTTTGCTGTTGCACTTTAGTGTAGCTGCAAGGACTTTGAGGGGTCCCTTGAACTGCTCTACCCCATCCAGCCCTGGGAGTTGGGACCAGCATCACTATCCCTCTCTCAGCCCCTTTCCTCATCTGTCATCACAGTACACCTCTCTCAGGGATGTTTTAAGGATTATATAAGACATTTGTAAAGTGCTGAGAACAGCTGGCTCCAGTGAGCACTTGGTAGATGTCAGCTGTGATTGTTCCTTTTATAGTTGTTACTATGAGTGAGGACAGGACTTGAGGTTGGACTGATGCAGGGCAGGG
Organism: Elephas maximus indicus; assembly: GCF_024166365.1. NCBI lineage: Eukaryota > Metazoa > Chordata > Mammalia > Proboscidea > Elephantidae > Elephas > Elephas maximus. The sequence goes on from NC_064838.1 coordinate 48,518,773, forward strand.
CCAGGTCTTTGCACTTTACCTTTGAGTGGAGGAATAGCACCATTCTGGTTTCTTCTCACCTCTCAAAGTCAGAGAAGATGAATGCCCAAGAGGGAAGGAGTTTGGAGGAGCCCTTGTCTTTCCTTTCTTTAGCCTTAACCCCGGCACCCCTCCCCCCAAGAAGTCCTGGTGATCTACTTCTGAACAATCAGCCTTTGAAAACCCTGTGGAGCTCAGTTCTACTCTGACTCACAGGGGATTGCAGTGAGTCAGAATCAACCCTATGGCAACTTTTTTTTTTTATCCCCCCCACCCCGACCACCCACTGCCACACCAAGGCCTACAATGGATTTCCTTTTATTTGGGGTATGAGCCTGTCTCTTCTTACAGGATGGTGGTCCTGACAAGGGGAAGCATGAATGGTATGTATAGTGGGCAGCCATGTGCCTGGTCCCTGGAAGAAGGCCAGGGCGAAGGGGTGCACTGAGCTGGGTGCCACATTCCTCAGTCAGTAAAGGCAGAGTCCAGGGAGCCCTCCAGAGCCTCCATCACTGGGCAGAAGGGAGACGGCAGGGCGTGGCCGGGCTGGACAGCCCTCCCAGAGCATCTCCAGGCCTTCCGACTCCTCTGCAGGGACCTCAACACCCATGGCCAGCAGGCTTCCCAGCCCAAGAGTTAGACCCTCTCCTTCTGCATCTGTAGGGGTGAAAATCAGCACCGAGTGCTGACAAAGCACACTTCAGTGTTTCCCTCCTGGCCCGTGTGTGCACGGGTATGTGTTTTCCGCACGCTTCATAATTAGAGGTGATACGGTATTGGACTGTTTCTTTGGTTTTTCTGCTGAGGGTGTTGTCCACCCGGGGTCATATGAGGAAGCAGAAGGTGCATATTAGCTCCAAGTAGCTTCTCTTGCCCTGGGCACTGTGCGTAGCAGGTGAGCTGATCAGCAGTGGCTCTGAGAGACTGGCACACCTCAGTGTTTCCCTTATGCGGACTGCCAGTTCCTTGCATGCATAGAACCCCAAGCTTGACGGATAATGCTCTTCCTGTCCACACACAGAGCACTGACGTTTCGGTTGGAGAAGTAAAGAGCCTTTCTGATGCAGCTTTAAATCATATGCTGTTCGTGGTATTTACAAAACAAAGGAGTAAGAAACATCAGGCAAAAACAAGTGATGCTGAATATAAAGTATCTTTTCTTGCCAAACCCTTACTATGGAAAAGGTAGAACCTTTCAATAGGCAATGGGTAAAATAGGCCTTGGTATCTCATATTACTTTGGATTTCTAATGCAGAACAAAGTCAGACTTGCAGAAACCGATCTTCCAGTTTTCTTTGTTGAACGTAAGCGACCAGAATGGCCATTTTTCTTTTCTTCTTCTAGGTATACTGTTGTGCCCAGGAAAGAGTAGAATAACATTCTGGTTTTTTATTTGAGCCTCATTAAGTCCTATAGATCTAAATAGCCCGTTACCCAGTATCGTAGAGGAATTTCTTTACTGTGTTCTGAAGTTTTTTTGTTTTTGTTTAATATTATCTTTAAAATCTTTTGTATTATTCCTTTATACTGTCACTCATTAGCACATCAAGTAGGGTTTTCAGATGTGAGGTTTTCTTTTGTTTTCCATCTTCTTCCTGCAAAAGCACGCATGTCAGTGTATGGTGCTGTATGAGTTTCTGCTGACAGCTAGAGGACAAAGGGGTCAACATCTGAGACACAGATCTGCATGTAATCTGAAGATATTTTGTAGATCTGGCCAACTCCTTATCACTCCAAGGCTTTATAAAAACCAAAAAAAAAAAAAAACAAACCCACTGCCATTGAGTCAATTCCGACTCAAAGCAACCCTATAGGACAGAGTAGAACTGCCCAATAGAGTTTCCAAGGAGCACCTGGCGGATTCGAACTGCTGACCTTTTGGGTAGCAGCCATAGCACTTAACCACTACACCACCAGGCTTTATAGTTCCAGTTTATTTGTGACTCCATTCTCCATTTTATGAGAAGAAATGTCCCTGTGTTTTCAGTCCCCAAGGGAGACCTAAATCAAATGTCTTAGATCTTTTGCTTTATTTATTTATTTATTTTTTCTAAAACCATATTTTCATGTTTCTGAAAACCTGGAAGTGAGAAGGAGAAGCAGGAATGTGGAAGAGCGAAACCATGAATTCATCATCAGATTGGAAGTGCAAAATCACTAATAATATAATATGTACGCGTAAATACAGAGAACAATGACTGCCACGCATAGCTTATCAAACGCCTTCTCCTTCATGATGCCTTGTTCACTTTCAGCCGGAGGTGAATTGATTGTACACTGTGGAGAGGCACTTTATACATGGAATGGTTGACTTCCTTGCCTGTCTTCCATTTACTTCTTTGTCTATGCACAGTACCATTCTGGAATCCCTCCGTTCCTCTTGGCCATGTTTTTAGAATTCATATTGATGTCACTGTAATGTGCATGAAATACCTTCCCAGTTTCCATTACCATGGGAAGACACAAAGCAGGCTGGCTCTGTTTGCCTGTTACATATTCTGTGAGTACATCTAGCTGAGTGGGCTTCCAGGGCGGTGGTTTAAACCTGGCCCAGGTAGAGAGTTACCAGATGGAGAAGAGTTTGTGGTCAATCAAGGGACAGGTCATGGGGAGATAAATGGACAAACAAGGAGAGATTTAAACACAAGGAGAGTAGGAGAGGCCTCCCGGCACCCAGGGACCAAGTGGTTCCTACAGGTAGGGGCACTGGGATCACCTGGGGGCAATTATTATAAATTCAGATCCTTAGGCCACCCCTCCCCAAATGGGAGACTCTAATTCAGCAGGTATGAAAGTGGGGCTTGGGATTCTGGCTTTCAACAGCCAGTCTAGTGACTGTGGTAGCAGCCTGGTTTGGATGCTTCTGCTAGCTTCAGTTTCCACATCCCTTAAAAGGGGTAATAACATTTATTTCACAGAGTTGATGGTAGGAACTGAAAGAATGTGTGGGAAAGGGCCCTGGGAACTATGAAGTGAGACAGACTAGGACTTGCTGAATTACTAGGTTTTTAATTCTCAGCATTCTTCTGAAGGAGTTTCTGCCCCTCATCCCAGAGTGGGGGTAGGCCTTACCCGTGGGCCCCAGGAATGCCAAAAAATATTTGGTTCCCAGTAGGATCCCTGAGGAAACCCTGGTGGCATAGTGGTTAAGTGCTATGGCTGCTAACCAAGAGGTCGGCAGTTCAAATCCACCAGGCGCTCCTTGGAAACTCTATGGGGGCGGTTCTACTCTGTCCTGTAGGGTCGCTATGACTCGGAACCGAATCGACAGCAGTGGGTTTTGGGTTTAGTAGGATCCCATTCCCAGTCTTCATCTGCCCACAACAAAATGCCAAGAAAGGCCTTTCAGCCCCCTAACACACACTCCTTTTCCTTCCTCCTTCCTTCCCTCTTTCCCTTCCTTCAACAAATATATATTGAAGGCCCAGTGCTTGGGACACATGAGAGACATGTTTTCCTGTCTTTCTTCATCCAGGTGGGGATGCACTGTGGTTTGGTCCAAGGATAGAATAATGTCTGATTTTTGTCATTTGTCAGGTAATCCTTAGGATAGTATTGGCCAGAAAAGTCTACAGCTGGTTTAGAAAACACTTCATAAGAGATAACGGGTGGCTTGGAGCCCATGTAAGCCAGCAAGTAGCAAGGATGTGCTTTCCCTGACGGCACGGTGTAGCACCTGCTTGTCCTGGCCTCCACATAGGCCAGGAGGCTCCTGCCGTGTGGCACCCACAGCTGAGCTCATGGGTGGAGATCTCGTCCTGCCTCCCTCCTCCAGTCTCCAAAACGCTCACCAAGACCAGCATCAGTCCCTGGTAAAAACATCCCAAATTGTTTTGACTTACTGGAAACTGTACTTAGAATGTTGTTGTTGTTAGTTGCCATCAAGCTGATTCTGATTCATGGCAACCACGTGTGTTGAAGAATAGAACTGCCCCATCGGATTTTCTTGGCTGTAATCTTAGTGGAGGAGCCTTGGTGGCACAACAGCTAAGTGCTCAGCTGCTAACTGAAAGGTTGGCAGTTCGAACCCACCCAGCAACTCCATGGGAGAAAGACCTGGCGATCTGCTCCCGTAAAGATAACAGCCTAGAAAACCCTATGGGGAAGCTTTACTCTTTAACATGGGGTCACTGTAAGTCAAAAATCAACTCAATGGTGCCTAACAATTGTTAACAGAAACAGATTGCCAGTCCTTTTCTTCCACAGTACTGCTAGGTGTGTGTCTTTGTCATCTAGTGCTGCTATAACAGAAATACCACAAGTGGATGGCTATAACAAAGAAAATATTATTTTCTCACAACCTAGTAGGCTAGAAGTCCAAATTCAGGGCGTCAGCTCCAGGGGAAGGTTTTCTCTCTGTCGGCTCTGGAGAAAGGTCATTCTTGTCATTCTTCCCCTGGACTAGAGCTTCTTCATGCAGGAATCCCAGGTCCAAAGGACTAGCTCTGCTCCTGGTGCTTGCCTCTTGGTGGCACAGGGTCCCCACTCTGCTTGTTTTCCTTCCCTTTTACCTCTTGTAATATAAAAGGTGGTGCAGGCCACACCCTAGGGAAACTGCTTTACATTGGATCAGGGATATGACCTTAGTAAGGGTGTTAACATCCCACCCTAATCCTCTTTAACCACGAGCAGAGATTATGATTTATAACACATAGGAAAATCAGGAAATGAAGGACAACCACACAATAATGGGAATCATGGCCTAACCAAGTTGGCACATATTTTGGGGGAACACAATTCAATCTATGACAGTGGGTTTAAACTGCCAACCTTTAGGTTAGCAGTCAAGTGCAAACCATTTGTACCTCCTAGGGACCTTATAACAAGAACAGGATAAGGAAGACTATGAACTAGATACATGCTTTAATGTGGTAACTTCTCTACAATTATGGAAGATGAGAGCGTAATTCCAGTCTAATGATGTGAGAAGTCCTTCCTCAAATACTATTTGGTAGTAATAATATAGCAGTAGATGCTTAGTCAGCAGAAGCAAACATATGCCAAGCCCCTTATATGAATTATCTCGTGGCGTTTGTTGAAAAAGTAATGGAGATAAGTATTGAGAAACCTGAGATATAGAGGTTAAATAGCTTGCCCAGCTGGTAAGTGGTGAAGTTGGAATTTCACCCCTAGTGTGTGTAACCACAAGGCTATTCTGCCTCCCCAGTATGGATGGTGGAGCTTTGTATTAAGCAGATTAGGCCTCAGGCCCCTGAATGGGGTGTATAGTTACTAAAATAACACAGTCTGACCCAGCCTTTCTCAGCCAGTTCTGTGAGAGAACTAAACTCCAGGGCATCTCTCATCTCAGGAACTGACCGTTCTCCAGTGTATGTAGGATGGTACCAGTTATGAACTGTCCCTAGGAAAATTGAGCGAATAGTCTCTTCAGAGTTTCCCGATGCCTTTAAAGTGAAAACCAAAATCCTTCACTGAGCCTTGCACCATCAGCCCCCTGCCCACCTCTCCAGTCACTCTCAGGCTACATCAGCCTTCTTTCATTTCCTTGAGTGAGCCATGCTTCCCCCTACTCAGGGCTGTTGTCTTGAATCCCCTCCCCCCATTCTCATTCTTCAGATCTCAGCTCAAAAGGTACTTTGCAAGGGAGTCTTCTTATGTCATTATTTGAGGTAGTCCAGTGAGGAATACAAAGTTTTGTGAGGTCAAGATGTCATCTATTTGCTGTTGTATACGCAACACCCTTAACAGTGCCTGGCACGTAGTAAGTGCCCAAAATGTGGTGGATGGGTAGATGGATGGATGGATGGGAAGAAGGAAGGGAAAACACAGCCAGGAACCTTAAATAGGTCTCGGGCAACCCTTTTGTGACTTGTCAACAATAATGCATTATTGTTATTATTAAGGAACCTCACCATGTATTGGAAACCCTGGTGGCTTAGTGGTTAAGTGCTATGGCTGCTAACCAAAGGGTCAGCAGTTCGAATCTGCCAGGCGCTCCTTGGAAACTCTATGGGGCAGTTCTACTCTGTCCTATAGGGTCCCTATGAGTCGGAATCAACTCGAGGGCCCTGGGTTTGGTTTTTTTGTGGCACCACATATTTCCCACCTAAGCTTTAGCTTTTCTAATGCTGAACTCATTATCTGCTTCTCAGATCCACTCCCCTTTGCCTCTCCTGCATCTCTGAAAAGCAGTCATCCTGCTGTCTGAGTCACAAATCTTAGCATCATCCGACTCCCTGCACCTGCCCCCCCCCCCCCCCCGCCTGGAACCAATCCTGCTGTCACCTCTCCAGCATCTGTCTCTCAGGCCATCCCCTCATCCCTGCACTGGCTTGGGCCCTTGTCGTCACATTACTGGCCTCAGCTTCCTACCTGTAGACCTTAGGTCCAGTGATCCTCGCTCCTAAGTTGCATCCTTTTAATGCAGCGATTCTCAAATGCAGGGTAAGGGTGGCCTTCTTTAATATTATGCCCTTAGGAATGTAAGACATTTTGAGATAAAAACCAAAAAAAAAAAAAAAAATCACGGATAATATTCTATTTCAGACCTCTTCTAAAAGAGGAAGGGTATGAGCGTCAAAATCCCACACAGTAAAAGGACTCATAACTGCGGGGACTTCTATTCTTTTTCCTTGGAGATAAACTCCAGTTTCCTTTTGTTTTAATTCAGAAATCTAAGGCCACCCACACATTTCATACAATTTATTGTTTTACAAAATAAAATTATGGTAATGATAATAATGAGAGTGAAAACAACAGCAACAAAGCTCAGGCAGTCCCTGAATGATTCAATCCTTGTGGGTCACATAAAAATAATTGTCTAGAAACAAGGTCTTTCTAATTGAGAAACTCTTGTGTGTTTTAAGGACTGAAATTTTAAAGTAAATTCTAAGGGCTTGGCTTTTTTCCCTGTTCCCCCCATTTCTCAATCAGATTGCCAAAGCAATTCCATGGGCTTTTTGTCAGTGATTTTTTTTTTTTTAATTGTTGTTGTTGAAAATATGCACAGCAAAACATACAGCAGTTCAACAATTTCTACATACACAATTCTTTGACATTGATTACATTCTTCAAGTTGTGTAACCACGCTCATTCTCCTTTTCTGAATTGTCCTCCCCGCCGTCAATACAAACTCACTGCCCCCTTTAAGCTCCCTACCTAACTTTTCAAGTTGCTGTTGTCAATTTGGCCCCATATACGTAGTTCCTTAAAAGAGCACAATGCTCAAAGCAGACATTCTTTACTAATTAAGTTAAACTGCTATTTGGTTTAAAGAAGACTTCAGGGGATATTTTTGGTTTAAGCTTTAAACGTGATCTCAGGGCAGTAGTTTCAGGGGTTCATCTAGTCTCCATGGCTCCAGAAAGTCTGGATTCCATGAGAATTTGAAATTGTGTTCTGAATTTTTCCCCTTTTGACCAGGATTCTTCTACAGAATCTTTGATCAAAATATTCAGTAATGGTAGCCAGGCATTTTGATAGTCTTTAAACATGATTTCCAGTTTTTCTGCTTGGGGGTTGGGTTCAAAGGCCCTGCTTTCTCTGGTGATGAGTTGTGAGAAGTTTCCTGTTCTGTAACCCCCACATCATTTTGGGAGTGCCATCCCTAGTGCGTACTTCATTTCCATAATACCACCACTTCTTGTAAGTGTTACACGGCATGCCTTTATTTTTTTACTGTGTGTTTCTCTCTAATTTTAAACCTAATATATGCTCATTTTAGACAATTTGGAAAATACAAGAAGTATTTTTTTATAAAGGAAAAATAAACAACACCCACAGTCACAGACCTCAGAGATACCAACTGATAGCACCTTCATCTCGTTCTTGGTCTGTGCAGCTAGGAGCTTCTAAATTGGAATTCTTTACACACAGCTTCATACCCTGTTTTATCCCTACTTCTCATTTTATTTTGAGCCTAATGTCATGACGTTAAGTGTTCTCTAGAAATATAATTTAACAGCTAAACAATATTCTACTATGTGGAAGCATCTAAATTTATTTATTCACCTAACTGCTAGATGTTTAAGTTGCTTTGGGTTTCCACTGGAATGAGTAGTGGTTCTGTAAATGTCACTGTTAATAAACCTTCGTGTATATTTCAGACCTCTGTTTCTACTCCTGTAACTTTTTTTTTTTCAATTCATTCAGCAGATATTTATTGATCACCTAGAGTGTGCGTTTATTCAGAGTGGTAAAGTACTTGGAAACATATTGAAAAATTTAAAAGCAAGTTATTAAAATTCATATTAAGTTTAAATATTTTGTTTATGCCCAAACCAAATTTTATTGCAACTTTACTTTCCTGGTTTTAATGGAAGCTAACATATCGGTGGAGGCCATGGATGGGGCAGTGCTTAACATACTCAGCTGTTAACCAAAAGGTTGGAGGTTTGAGTCCACCCAGAGGCTCCTCAGAATAAAGGCCTGGCAAACTACTTCTGAAAAGTCAGGCATTGGAAATCCTGCAGTACACAACTCTACTCTGACACTCATGGGGTCACCGCGAGTTGGAATCAACTCGACAGCAACTGGTTTTTTTGTTTGTTATGTTTTTAACTCATCAATAGTATTTTCAAAATTGGCTTCTGAAAAAAATTAACCATTAAAAAATACTCAAAAAGACACACATTGGGGTACACATTTTTCCCTTTGTCCTAATCTCCGTTATGACCTGACACAGCACTATGCAATCCGGGTATTTAAAATTTGGGTATTTTGTTGATTGTGGGTTTTCTTGCATACTCTTGTAACTTTGTAAATTGAGATACATTATACATGCAATAAAACACACAGATCTTTCATAGACTTTTTTACACATGGATACGTCCTTGTGTCCTGTCACGTTTAAAGGCTCCTTTTATATTTCCCAATGAATTAATTTTGCTTTTGGCTGTGGGCAAGTACTCAAACACACATACCCATGACTTTTCGTACATGGTCTCATTGAATGCTTATGGGCACCCTGTGATGGAGATGATGCTATTCTGATTTCCCAGTTGAGAAAATTGAGACTCCAAGCATGTAACGTAGGTTCCCCAAGGGCCCCTAGCAAGTAAGGGTGGAGTCAGAATTGGAATCCAGCTTTGCCTGCATCCAGAGCCTTGGCTGTGTATAGTGTTGTCTCTTACTTAATTAAAAATAAAAGCTGTCAGCATCTTCGATAGAACAGGACACCACTGGATTTTGTTTTGTTTTTCCCTTTAAAACTAACTTTGGGAATCAGTAATTGGCCTCACTCACTCTCCTGGTTATTGCTTACTTTTAAAATCGACAGAGGTCTGTTGCTTCTCTGTGTGTTTGGTTGCATTTTTTGTACATTTTGCTCAGGGCTGGAAAGCTCTGTGCCTGTCATCTGAGTTAAAGCCTTTCCCTTTGCTGACGCCCCTCCCACTGACTTGGGCTTTCTCCAGCCTTTTCCTCAGCACAGGAGCAGTTCTGAGGACAGAAGCTTTGTGACAGCCAGTTAACAAGTTGTCTCGGGTTTGGTTGCCAAGGCGTGGAGAGAGAAACCTCAGTTAAGGTGCACAGTTTAGATTTGAGAAACCAGAGAAACTTCCAGTCCATTTTGTCTAACCTGCCCAGTTTACGAAATGACACTGAGCTCCAAGAGTTGTCCCAGCATGGGGCACATCTCCTCAGGGTCAGTGGACATGTGTGGGGCGGGCGGTGAGGACAAAGATCACTGCTTCCTCTTGAGGACGCAGTCAGATGGAGGGTGACTAGGTTGGGCGGGGGAGGTGTCCCAAGTCCATTCCCACCGTTGGGAAATTTAACAAGATGGAGACATTTGTCTTTTCCAGAACTCCTCACTGTATGTAGTTGGAAGGAATTCTTGGATAAGCCATTTGGGGTAGGATGGGGTGAGGCACCTTCCCACCCCATCAAGGAACAAACTAGAGTTATAATATGTCATTGATGAACTGCCGTCTGAGGTGGTCCAGTTAACTCCAGGACTCTGGCTTACTAAGTGGGCATGTGAGTTTGGGGCCAAGCTGCATGGTCACAGGGCCATGGACTGTACTTTCAGACAGAGCAGCTAGGTGTGAGTCCTGATTCTGCCGGTTGCAGGTACATAATCCTGGGCAAGTTGCTTCACCTTGGGGCCTTGTCTATAATGTAGGAATGATAACAGTACTCACATCCAGGAGTGATAAGTGGGTGAGTGAGAAGTGCTCCTAACGGCACAGTAAGAGTGCTGAGTCCCGTAAGGATCGCTGCTGATACTGATGGCAAGACTGCTGCCGCCTCCTGGGTCCTGGAGCTGATGCTGAGCCCCTCCGCCAACACCCTCCCTAAAATCCCCTCCATGCAGCCAGGAACCTTGCCGCTAAGGTAAAGCTAAGCAGTATGTAAAGCCTCGGTTTAAACATGTAGCAGATCATGAACTTGCCCAGGTCCCCAGCATGCCTGGACATTCCTTTGTGTTTCTCCTTCTGCACCAGCCCTGTCCTTCCGACCTAACGGCCACGTGTGCCCAGGAGGATGTCGCATTCTCAGGGTTCTTTGGTCCTTTCTGGGGCAGTAGAACGGAGAGTTGAGAGGCTGGGCTCTGGCCGGCCACTGAGTCCCTGTGCCTCTTGTCTTCTCTGGGAGCTAATGGGGATGATGATAACGATATGACCTTAGAAGGTGGTGAGAATTAGGAACTTAATGGACCTAAAGCATTTGTAATCATGGTTCCCATCACAATGGATGATAACTATTGCTTTTCTCCCTCTCTTCCTGACCATTGCTGACCCTTCATTTTTCTACAGCCTGCTTTTATTCCTTCTTTCTTTCTCCCTGATACCTTCCACAATATTAGGCTTCTATGCTAATGTTCTTGGCAGAAGACTTAAACCATGTTGCTCTGTGAAATTCATATTGTTTTATCTTATTTAGAAATAAGCTTTCTCCTTTTTCCTCTGTGTTTTTCCATATGCATTTTTCTGTTGTTGTGTGCCATCAAGTTGATTTGGGCTCCTAGTGACCCCATGTGACAAAGTAGAACTGCCCCACAGAGTTTCTTGGCTGTAATCTTTATGGGAGCAGGTCGCCAGGTCTTTTAAGGAGCTACTGGGTGGGTAGATTCAAGCTGCTGACCTCTTGGTTAGCAGCTGAGTGCTTAACCTTTGTGCTACCAGGACAAAATCTGGTTTAAATGTTGGAATCTCTCATTATACTCCTGGAAGGTAGGGGTCACCAGATCCCCAGTGTTTAGCCAAGAGTCTGGCACAGAGCAGGTGCTAGCAAATGTTTGCTGAGTAACAGTTTTCCTTACAAAGAGAATCCTTAGAAAAGGTGATTGTCTTAGTCATCTAGTGCTACTGTAACAGAAATACCACAAGTGGATGGCTTTAACAAAGAGAAGTTTATTTTCTCACACTCTAGTAGGCTACAAGTCCAAATTTAGGGCATCAGCTCCAGGGGATGTCTTTCTCTCTCTGTCAACTCTGGAGGAAGGTCCTTGTCATCAATCTTCCCTTGGTCTGGAAGCATCTCAATACCGGAACCTCTGGTTCAAAGGATGCGCTGTGCTCCTGGCATTGCTGTCTTGGTGGTTTGAGGTCCCCCTGTCTTTCTGCTCATTTCTCTGTTTTATATCTCAAAAGAGATTGGCTCAAGACACAATCCAATCTTGTAGATTGAGCCCTGCCTCGTTCAGGTAACTGCTGCCTATCCCATCTCATTAACATCATAGAGGTAGGATTTACAACACAAAGGAAAATCACATCAGGTGACAAAATAGTGAACAATCACACAATACTGGGAATCATGGCCTAGCCAAATCGATACACGTGTTTTGGCGGGACACAATTCAGTTCCTGACAGTGGTGGATGGACGTTCCTGGGGTAATCCACAAAAACCTACTTGGCCGCATCATGGCTTCACTCCCAGCAGTAGTCTTCTCTCACCTGGATTACATTACCTCTGATGTCCTTTTCTTAGGAGAAGTCATTTTCTTCTGGTGCAGAAGAAAAAAAAAATAACGTTCTTTTACATTTTTCTTCTTCTGGCTCCTCTGTTCATTTGCTGTAAAGGCAAGGAGAGGATGCCAGGAGCAAAACAGTCCCTGAAGGACATCTGTTTTCTTTTTCTGCGTGGGGCTTGGAGGTGGTGAGAAACCAGCCTCGTGGTTTTTCCCCATTTGTTTTGTGGCCTCTCTGAGAAGTGGACAGAACTTCAGCATTTCTTGTTTGTTGAACAGGCTGCTGGAATAAGGGATCTGGGGGTATGGTGGTGTCAATCCGGACTCTGCAGCCACTGAAAAAAGGATGAATCAGGGTTAGCTACAGTCTAATCTAACCTGTGGCTCAGTGGTAGAATCTTTGCCTTCCATATGAGACACCCAGGTTCAATTCCCGGCCAGTGCACCTCGTGCACAGCCACCATTCGTCTGTCGGTGGAGGCTTGTGTGTTGTTGTGATAAACTGAACAGGCTTTAGCTGGAGCTTCCAGACTAACGTGAACCAGGAAGAAAGGTCTGACGATCTACTTCGGAAAATCAGCCAGTGAAAACCCCACGGTTCCCAACTGTCGGATCCTGTTGTGCGTGGAGTCGACATGAGTCGGGGGCCAACTCACTGGCAGCTAACAATAACAATCTAGTCTGTGGTGTGGAGGTACCACAGTGTATTCAGCATGCTGTCTTTGAGGGCGTTCCCTTCATTTCCCATTTTATCACCAAAGCAAACCTTGCGGTGGCAGCCACACATGAGCCCACATATTCTAGAAGTTGCCTTTGTTTCAACAGGCTTGTGCTAGTTAGAATCCTTTCTGCTGCAAGTGAAAGAGAAGATCCAACTCAAACCGGCTTTAAAGTAAGGGCTTCATAAATAGTTAAACAGTGAGATAAAAAATCCTGAATAAAATATAGTTAAAATGAATCCAGCACTGTATTCGTGAAGATTGTGCCATGATGAGGAAATGGAGGGATAGGTAGCCTCGCACTAGAAACTGAGTGGAGCTGACCACCACTACAGATAAAGGAGACAAAGTGCATAATCATCCCAATAAATGGATAAAAAGCTTTTAATAAAAAATGTACATGCATTCTGGGTTTTCTCAAAAATGTGAATAGAGGGCACAATCAAGGGCATCCCCAGCACCTGCAGTAAACATCCATTCTGCCTAATGATAAAACGTGACATGTAGAAATAAAGAAGCCCGGTTCCACCACTTCTCCAACATCGGGTACAGGCAGTCCTAGCCACTGAAGTTACGGGAAGGAAAAGAAATAAAGAGGTATGAGAATTGAAAGAGGAAGAAATTTATCATTTTTTGAAACCCATATGGTAGTCCCCTTAAAAAATCCAAGATAATATGCGCTATTAAACAATTAAGCAATTTCAGAAAGTTTGCTGGATACAAGTTCAATGGCATTCCCAAGCACTTGCAGCTTCTAAGTAGAAAAATGAAATTTTAAAAATTCTATTAACATTAACTGCAGAAACAAAGAAACCCCAAAATAAATCTGATTTTTATACAGCGTGAGATACGTATGGAGGTAATTTTAAAATTTCATTGGAGGAGAAGAAAGAATATCTAAATGGAGAGATAAACCAGTACTCTCAGTTGGCAGATGAATACAATAACTAAGTATAATTTCAATAAAAGCTCTGATAATGTTGTCTACAGAATTTAATAAGCTGATCCTGAAATGCATATGGGAGAGTAAAGGGCCAAGGGATAGAGAAGGTGGCATTTTGCTGTAAGCTTTTTCATAAAGATACAGTCACTAAATTAACAAGGTATTTGCAGAGATCGACATGTTGTATTTGGGTTCTCTCGTCTTCCCTTTGGCCTCCATATATCAGAGTTACGTTGCAGAGGTGATGTTGAAATCTGGAAGGAAAGGGGTCCAAGTCGATATACGGTGCTGGGACGGCTGTTTTTTCATATAAACCAGTTGCCGTTGAGTCAGTCCTGACTCATGACCACCCCATGTGTATAGAACTGTGCTCCATAGGGTTTTCAGTGGCTGATTTTTCAGAAGCAGATCACCAGGCCTTTCTTCTGAGGTGCCTCTGCAGTTAGTAACCAAGCACGGTAACCGTTTGCACCACCCAGGGAGTCTATAGTTGTTAAATGACATGTACAATGATACCATTTATGAAAAAAATTTGTGTACATGTATATAAAAAAAGTATACACACACACAAATGTATATACACATATAAATATTGTATTAGGTAAAACTATACAAAATTACTGTTACAGGTAAAAAGTGGATAATATTGGCCAGTTGGCCAATTTATATGGCTCATTGTAATAGATATATAACAAAAGTATTAAAAGGAGATTGGGAAGGAAAGCTGCCAACTTCAGGGTAGTGATTGCATTTGGAACGAGAGGGAAAGAATGGTAAAAAAAAACCTACAAAGGGAGCTTCAAATGTGTCTGTCAAGTTTGATTTAACACACAGAACTGAAGCATATGGCAAAAGGTTAACATTTGTGAAATCTGACTTGTGGGCACTTGGATGTTTTCTCCCTTAATGTCTGTACTTTTCTCTTTGTTTAAAATACTGCTTGATAAATAACAAAGAAACCCAGCAAAACGGGTTCGTTGGCAAGAAAGGTCAGTGGTAGAGTGGTGTGCAGTGGGGATCAAGCAGGACGCTGCTCTCCATAATTGTGCTTCATTCTCCAACTGAAAGCACGATGGGTACAGAGCTAAGGGGAGAAAGAGGCTCCCAATGTTTCTCATAAGAATGAGGAACTGTCTTTCCCAGAACCTCCTAGAGAACTTTCGCTTCAGTCCCACTGGTCCAGAGTAGGTTCCAGGTCCAGTCCTGGGCCAATCACAGGCAAGGGAAGTGAGATTTTTCTTAGACCAACTAGACCCTTGAAGGGAGCTGTATGAGGGATACCCGAGGAGAACTAGGGTTCCATTAGAAAGAGGAAGGAGCAAGTCAGTGCTGAGGAGGAAGCCAACCCAACAGTGTCTACCAAAGAAAAGATTGCCAAGAGTGAGAATTGAGTGCAAGGAAATGTGTACTCTCAATTGAAGTCTGTATTGTCAGATTGCTTTCTGAAAAGATTGTATTAATTTACATTTCCACCAGTGATGTTGAGCCTGACCCACCAGCAGTAGAATTTCTCACCATCAGATTGGTAAAAATTAAAAAGAGTGATAAGCGATAGCTCATTGTTACTGTGATTTGCGTTTCCCTGGCAACCCCTAAGGTTGGGCATCTTTCCTTGTGTTGATTGGCCATTTGAATGTTCTCTTCTATGAACTGTCTATTCATATCTCTTGCCAAAATAAGAGTTCTTGTCATGAAGCTTTTTGACTGCATAAGATTTGAATCTATTTTAAAGGCAATCTCTGAGCTAGGAGGTGGAAAAAAAAGTGATTATCCTTATCTGGAAGCAGCTTGGTGGGTTGGTAATAAGAAGTACTCAACAAGCAGGACCCCCAAGATTCTTGTCCCTGCTGCTCCTCCCCAGTCGCCTGTTTGTGGTGTCATATTAGGGAAACTGAGCTTCTAAGAAGAAAGGCAGCTTGCTTATCTGTAAAATGAAACAGCTGCATAATTCTTTGTAAGAGGCTTTTCAGTTGTGGTACTTTGTGCTACTGTTGTGGCCAGGACTGGAGAACCATGGTCTGACCTTAACTCACCAGAAGTTCAAGTCTCCCCTTCTCCTCCCTTCTATCTCCCCTCCCACGCCCCTCCTACCCCTCCCTTCTATCCCTGCCTCCTACCTGTTGTTCCTACCTTGTGATCACTGGAGGAGGCCATCTCTGTGACTTGATTCCACCTCTCTGGGGCGCATTTGCTTCACTGCTGAGGATAGTACTGGATCTTTTCTTTCTCCCATCTTGGATTCCCCAGTAGGAGGCAAAACCACTGCCCACTGCAACCCTCCCTCCCTGCTCTGAGTTGCCCCTTATAGGGTACAGACTGGAGCTTCTTGTTCTGGAGGTAGATTAAACTTTATTTCTTTTCAAAGGAGCCCCAAAAGCAAAGCCTAACTTCAGGGCCAGCGTTCTATGTCATTTATCCATATCACAAGCAAAAGTTGAAGAAAGCCGGAAAAGTTGAAGAAAGCCGGAAAAGTTGAAGAAAGCCAGATATGTCAACCAAGAAGGGAAAGAAGCAGGTTGTTCTCAGCCCCGTGACCTCTGCTCATTCAGATCAGCACTGCTTGCTCAAAGGGCACTTTTTATTAATGAACACAATCACAGTAATAACAATGACTGTGTTAGTGATCAAAGACATACAGAGGAAGTAGGGCCTTGTGCAGTTGCAGGTCAGCCCCAGAACCTTTGGTGTGGAGGAGGGCAGGTCCTGAGATGTAGTCAAGAGGGGATGAGGAATTCTGGTGGACTGTGTCCATCCCCACCCTCCCCTGATGGTGCCAGGGGTGCTCCTTTGGTGAACAAAGGCTGTGAGGTATCCCATATGGGGGTGCCATGATTGTTCTCACCTTGTCGAGTTGACTTCACAGCCGTTTGTAGAAAGAGGCACCACACACTCCACAAGTGCTACCACGCGTCTGTCATTTAATGGCATCAGTATAAACTTTGATTCTCCTGACCGAAGGGCTTGGGCAACCCAAAGAGGTTTTGGTTTCATAAACAGAAAAAAGAGTCAACTTGTGACACCTGATATGCCCACCTTGGTTTTCTTTCAGCAACAGACTTTCATCAGTTGGCCTCTCATGGTTTCAGATTCTGGAAGAAACCTCTTGGTGTGTGATGATTATAAAAATCCACGTGGCGTCTTCCTCATTAACGTCTAGACAGGCAACATGCAGGTTATGAAAGTCAGACTTGTGGCATGTTGGGGGTGGTGGGAAGGGAACTTCCCCAGGCTGGGAAGCCAACGCCAATGCTCCTGAGTACCCAGACGGGGGCAATGGAGAGAAGAGCCCAGCTGCCCCCTTCCCTCCTCCTTAGCCTTGTGCCCACAGCACATTAAATGATCTAGGTCAGATGATCTGTGGTTTCTTTGCCAAGGGCAGTCCCTACCTCCTTGCCTCTCTCACATGATGTCCTCCTCTTCAGAGACTAGAGCATGTAGGGAATTCCAGTTAGGCCCCACCTGTGAACCTCACCTGCCCAACAGCCAAAACAAATGTTCTCTCTTGGTGTCACCAAAGCAGATGGCAGTTCATTCCAACTCACAGGCTGAGGCATTTCTGTACCAAACAGACTCTCCTCTGAGGAACTCTGTTGGTTAGGGACAGAAGCAACCAGAGAAGGCATTTTTATGGTATATCATGGAGGTACATGGTTCTCTTTATTATTTTCCTGATTTTAACATTGCAAGACTTGTCCCGTTAATCATGCATCCTTCTTGAGAAATCTCGGTCAATATTCGCATTCATTCGTTTCCACTGATACATTCTGCAGCACACACTTCTAGGCAGCCATAGTTTCTCATGGTGGGGTTCAGTTACAACACTTACAAAAAGCAGAGCCTCTTTAACTTGTTGCTTCTTAAATCTTAAGCTCATTGTGCTCAACCCCATAAACACCAGGAAGTGGGCCTCATGTACCAGTTGCTTGCGCCAAACGGTGCTTTATGGAGCAGACCCCTTTCTAATCAGTCAGAAAGTGACTCTGCCCTCTTATTAAAGACTTGGAATTTGGAATCTTAATCGAGAACTAAGATGATATTTTAACATATCTTAGCTGGTAAATTATTTTTGGGTGTTCCCTATTTTCACATTGTTAGAGTTTTGTTTTTTGTGTTTTTTTTTTTAATCTTAAAAAACATACAGAAGAAGTCTGTGTCCTACTTAAAATCAACTTCTGTTTTCTCGTCACCTGCCTGATAAAGTGAAAATGGCTTGGCCTGCAAGGGGCTTCCCAGGCAGTCAGCCTGCTCCTCCAGGCCAGAGCATTTTTAACTTGTCACTAAGCATTTTGCACTTGTCACCCTTCCCCAGTCACACTCTGCTCTGTGCCTCACAAGCTGCTTCCTGAGCTGCGGTTGCCCCTCCACCACCCTCACTCTCATAAGCTGGCCAACTCCCCCTCACCCATCACCACCGCCCAGGCCCAGTTGAAGGTGGGGCTCCAAACCGGTTCATTCCGGTTCCAGCCCAGATAGACTGAATGAGAATCTGCATTTTAACAAGATCCCCAGGTGATTCTTATGTATAACTTCCTGGGAACTTGTTAGAAAATTCTCAGCAGGGGTTCAAACAGAAACAAACTGATTGGAAGCCCTGGTTGAGGTGCTCCACCTCGACCTCTTGCAGCTAGTTCAGACCCTCATGGGAGCACCCAGAACTGACATTCTTTGCTCCCCTTTCTTCCTCACTGCTCTGCAAGCTCTTTGAGGGCAGGAATCTTTTTTCATCTGTGTCCTTAGCATGTATTTAAAAAAAAAAAACTAGCTCCTGGGCAAAAAGGAAACCAAAGACCCAGAGACTAACAGTCTACACGAACCATGGCCTCATCTACTCAACCCAGCTACCCAGCTACCACTAGCTGCTGTTCTGATTAGGGCCATGATAGATGGATCCTGATAGAAGGAGAGAAAAATGTGGAACAAAGAACCTCAGATTCTTAAGAAGTCCAGGCTACTGGACTGGGTGAGACTAGAGGACTCCCTGAGTCTATTGCTCTGAGTTAAATTACTCCTTAAACCTGGAACCAAAACTACCTCCTGAGGTTACCTGTTAGCCAAATAATAGATGAGCTTACAAAATAAAGAGTAGTGCCCATGAGTAACTATGCACCTTTGAAAATCATCTACATGAGAGCAGATGGCCAACAATTACTCGAAAGCAAAGATGAAAGGATAAGGGGACAGGGAAACCAGATTACTGGAAACAAAGCATCCAGAATGGAATTAATGAGAATGTTGACCCTTTATGAAAAATGTAACCAATGTCACTGAACAATTTGTGTAGTATTTGTTAAACGGGACCATAATTTGCTGCATAAACTTTTCACCGAAAATATAATAAAATAAAATTTTTTAAAAAGCTCCAGGAGCATGCATGCCTATACCTGTACCCCACTGAGGTGCTTCAGGATATCAGGTGATTGTTCATTCATTCATTTGTTTGTTCATTCATTTATTCTTTTTTCCTGCTTTCTGCTAATACTTGGATGGTAGACCAGGTGCTAAGAATCCCAGAGTCTCTGCAGTGCCTCCTCCTCTTCCTGGTGAAGATAGAATTCAGAGTTAACAGACATTTTATGAGACTTGGCTTTTGGTTCACAGTAGTGTATAGTTTGGGGTTGGGTTTTTTTCTGTTTTGTTTTGTTTTAAAGCTTACTCTCCATCCCCTCCAAGGTTTGAATGAGTTCTCCCACATCCCTCAGAACTTGTTTGGAGGAATTGAAAACCACACAGATTCTCCACGTTGCTTACAGACTGTTGTAAAGACAGATTTGGATGCAGCGTTACACCAAGGTGTTTTTTGACTTTCTTTGTTTTCCTAGTTGACATATTTTTATAAAAAGCATTCGGAAATCTACGATATTACTAACCTGACAGCTGTCTATATAACATTTCTAGATTTCTGAGCAGAAGAAGAATCACTAAAGCTCTTCTACTGAATTGTAAGCCATGTGAAAAAATAGGGAAGTGTTTCATTCTGAGGTTCCTTGGGCCTCAGCCAGCTTTGCTGAGGTCTCCAGTCATCTATCCCCGAGCCTAGCTGTGAGGAGGGACTTCCAGTCCAGCGAAGAATGTGTTCCTGCTGGTGATCTGCCAGGTGCAGTGGTTGAGTCCACCCTACTCCTCCAGCAGGGTGCTTGCTGGCTGACAAACTCTCCTGCCCTCATCTTGAGTGGGCTAGTGGCAGGGGTTTCTGGAGCCCCCCCCCAGGTAGCCAATTAATATCAGCTATGTCATGTCATGTTGACCACTTCCCCCTCTCAGCTATTTAAACTTTAACCCATTATAGTGCAGGGAAAATACAGATCATTCCAACACATTAGACTAGAACAGCTCTGTTCTCAGACATTTAATAATGTGCACGTATGTCAGTGTAGCAGTGCATACACCTAACTGATAGGTACCAGTTGCTGTTGGGTTGACCCTGACTCATGGCCACCCCATATGTGTCAGAGTAGAATTGTGCCCCATAGGTTTTCAATGATGATTTTTCAGAAGTAAATCACCAGGCCTTTCTTCCTAGGTGCCTCTGGGTGGATTCAAACAGCCATCGTTTTAGTTAACAGCCAAGCATGTTCATCGTTTGCACTACCCAGAGGCTCATTTATAAATATGCGTATGTTGGTGGTTTGGCCACAGCTTTTCTTTTATTATTGGGATCGTGTGCTCAAAGTTAAAGGCTACTGCCATTAGTCTAGAATAGAGAAGGTCAGTTTTCAGTTGAATGGATGGAAATACTAAGAGACTTCAAAATGAGCATTGATCGTGTAAATCAAGGACGGTAATTTTCATCACTTAGGTTGGTGTAGACTTGATAGCATTTGCTTTAGTTCCTGCAGAAACCTACGGGTGTAGTAGCATTGTGCGTGCGTACATACATACATACATGTGTATAGCTAGTCTCTGTGCAAAATTGAATGAAGAACTTTCTAGAGAAGGCAATATAACACAACCAGTGCTATCATCTTATATAATACAAAAACCGCAGAGGCAGATGGTAAAGGGAATCACCATTAATATTTAGCTGTGTGTTTCTGTAATACTTTCTTCTGTAAATATGTGTATACATTTTTTGGTTTGCCAAATCATGATTATGTTGAACAGTGTTTCATAACCCCAGTTTTTCACTCAGTATATATTTTTCCTTTGTCATAAAGGGGGAGAACAGGATGATGAGGGTAGGTTAGTGATCTTGAAGGCCATTTTTGGTGGTTTGGCTCCTGGTTCTGAGAATCAGGCTTTGGAAAACCTGCTTTTGGTGCTTATACTTTTACTGTAAATCCTAAACCTCGCCCAGTGCTTTGCAGCGAGAAATACAGCCTCCACACGCCATGATTCAGGGAGACCAGGGAGTGCTTTCTCTTCCCAGTACTAAAAACACCTTAGAAAAACCATGGTGAGGTAAGAAGTCTTTGGAAGATGCATAGACTGGACCTGAACCTGGAGCTCCTCCCAGCTAGGTGGGGGCATTAGGCTCCCCAAGCTGAGCTGTTGTCAGCTGCTCCAAGCAGTGACCCACATCTTCCAGTTACAAGTTCTCCATCAAAAGACTTAAAGGTTGACGTTTTATGAGACTTCGCTTCTGACTCCTTCAGAGAGTATTCTCGTCCGTCCACCCCCATCCTAGATACAGGCATTAGGTAATACTGACACGTGAAATCTTCCATGAGTATCCTTAACCAAATGTAACCAACTGCCATCACGTCAACTTCAACTCATGGCCACCCCTTGTATGTCAGAGTAGAACTGTGCTCCATAGAGTTGTCAGTGGCTGATTTTTCTGAAGTAGATCACCAGGTGCCTCTGAGTGGACTCGAACTTCCAACCTTTCAGTTAGCAGCCAAACACATAACCATTTGCACTACCCAGGGACTCCTCGTGGTTACCCTCAGTTTCCAACAAAACTAACAACAACAAAAATCTTTGGCACGGAAGTAAAGCACCAAAGTACTTAGTAATTGCCACCACTATTAGCAGGACAAGATGAGTGAGTACTCACTGAAGACCATGGCATAGACAAAACAGGCTGCCAGCTATGAGCAGTTCCCTGGCAGTCACCAAAAGTACCCTCTTTTCTCCCACTCCAGCAAGCTCGTCAGAATGCAAGGGATGTGAGTATACGGATAGACCTGAAAATACTATATTTAAAAGCATTTTTTTTTTAAGTCTTATTCTTATAATTTAAACACTGTGTCTGACTCTTATTAGTTTTAAGTTACTGCATGATCCGCACCACACGAGAAATTTGGTTGTGGATAATCCCTTCTGGTCACCCGTCTCCACTGCTTATTATCTGAAACCAGGAAACCTGTCCCACCTATATACAGGTAGGAGGGCTTAGGAATCGGATGAACCTTGTTGGATTTTTGCAACGCAATCAGCGTCCAAAATTGTCTTCAGCACCCACATTTCCAATGCACCATTCAGTTCAGAGTATAGGCATGATTGTCAAAAGCCATGTATTCCTATTCCTCCCTTCAGCATCACATTCCTGGGATTAAAGGAGCAGGGGATTAGGCAGTCTGGGTTTGGCCTTTGTTAACCAATAGAGGCTTGTGATGGGTGTTGAGGGGGTGATTTGGCCAACATACAAGTAATTATAGACACCTCTGATTTCAGGCTTCAGCCACATCTAAAGGTAGCACCCTACGTGACTTCTTGGGTTATCTGTGGAATGAAGTTTGACAGGAAGGTTCTGGCTTGCAAATAATTCAAGTTGTATCAGCCCTATCTAGTGGCCAGCCCTCCATTGCTAATCAGCTCAGAGCTACGAAAGAGGCCTTTGGTGAATGGTCATTTCAGCCCTTTGTAAATACTTCTGAATTGGAACAATTCTCTGTGAACAGCCCCGTAAACAAAGGGCTCAGTGTATTGAGTTGAGTTGGTATTTTTACCAAGTTGCGTTGAGCCGGTCGTCTTCATACCAGCCCATTCTTGGAATTCTAACTATGACCGCGGGTAGATATCCGAATGCTACCTTTAAACACAAAGCTTTTGTAATCCATTTCCTTTAGCAGAGGCTCAAGGCTTGTGGTCCAAAAACAATAGATGAAGCAATTGCTTTCTAGGTTTGAACTGGGGAATTTTCCTTGTCACAGTAGGGGGACTTCACTGAGGTGTGCCAAAATGGGTGGCTGCCTGGGTTGGTGTTAGGTGTGAGGTTACATCTGATTGATTAGTAATGTCTGCCATGGGCACAGGCATGGGAGTGATAGCCTACTGTCAATCTGTCACCCCAGAGCCAACCTACCAAGGGTTTCAAGGATTGGTGGGTCTTATCCCACCAATCCTTGAAACCAGCTGTTGGAGGTTTCATGCTTCAGTGAGAGCTCTTGTTAGTGAAGAACTTAAGATCACTTGAAGCCAGCCTCCAAATTCTGAGCAGTGTCTGATCAAAGCATTTTCTTCTTTCCCAAATGAAAGATGAGTTTTCTACTGTGAGTCTTGTTCACCCTGCAATTTCAAGATATTTTCTGTAGTGCAAAGACTGTGGTTTTGTGAAGTACCTTCCAGATACAGGCGTTTGAGTTACTAATTTCTGTTCTGGAGGCAGAGCTGTTGCATTTAATTTAGGCTTCCCCCACAAATCTCTCTCTTTCGGAGATAAGAATTGTTAATGCAGATTGAACCCCACAGCAGCAAACTCCAGGAGACTGTCTAGGTTCTTTACTTATACTAGAACACGATGGCATCAAAATTTTGACTGGGGCTTAGAGATACTAAACACAGATCTTCTGGTAATAGATTTTAGAAGAGGATTTGATTTGGGGATAAAATTATTCATTTATGATTTTGGCTCACTTGTGCCTTTGCACAATTTTTTTAATTTTTTTAAGCTAGAGCTTTGGGGTCCTTTAGTTAACTAAGTAGGTATTTTTATTTTACTTCTTTGCCAAGGGTATTTTTATACCTCATCCTATAAAGACCCTCTTGGCTCATGTAAGAAAGATTTTCCCTCCTTTTAAAGGAATTTTATCTGCAAACTCATTAGATATCATTTTTCAGCCTTCACGTTTTAAGGATGATTTAACTCCCAAGTGTTGGAATGCATAATCCATTTTCAAGAAAATCAACTTTAGTTTCACTCTGAAATCAACATATCGTTACACCAGCGAGATTAACTTGTGAAAATACAAGGGTTGATGATAAAAGGAGGTTGCATGGGTGTACTCTGTGGATGGTGGTAGGCAGACATGACCAGAGCCCCAGGAACTCAGAAGCCCAATATGGAAGAGAAGAGAGCATTTGGGGGAGACGTTGTCACCCTTTGGGGTCCGGTATATTTCTGTGGCAACCACGTCCAGTCACCGTAAGATGGTGCACAACAGGCCATCCTGAGCAGAAAGTAAAAGTATGTCCATTTGTTCCTCAGTAACTCTCAAAGTCCACAGTTCTTCCGACCCAGGAGTGCCCAGAGTTCGACCCACAGGGACAATGGTGTGCAAAGAAGCCCACTGTTCCCTCAGAGTAGCGTGATGCCAGGGCCTCGGCTGACTCAGGCCCTGTTGAGCTGCAGCCCTGACACCACTGACTCTCGTCTGTCCCTTTCTAGGCGCCTTGCACCTGGTGGGACCTCAATACGTTTTTGTTGGGTTGAAATGGGTCCTTCATCCCTGGTCCTTCTATCCCTGCTCCAGGGGATGGGACCATCACAAAGAGCTTTCCATTGAGCCACAGCCGGCTCTGAATCAGTCATTAAGACGTCCTCAGACATCTCCAGTACTGACGGGGCTGCTCCCCCCACTCTCGCCAGTCAGCACATCTGCCCTGTCACTGGCACAAAGGACAATCCCCAGGAGGCCCTAGTCGGAGTCTGATAGAGCTTTCCCCAACAGACCCCCCACTGTCTGAGATGCCGAGGAGCTCACGCATCCTGCAGCTGTAGATGCTGCCTTAGTCCTGAGCTTTAGGTTCACTTCCATACATTTGTGTTAATAAACCTCTGCAGTGTGAGGTCTAAAGTCAGTTTTAAAACTGTATCTTCTAGACTTGCCTGGCAGATCCCTAGCCTTGCTTTACAAAGAAGCCAACAGAAGTGTAATCCAAATTAAAATTAGGGTTTGGTTGGGTTGGATTTAGTTTTTTAGGGTAAAGATCTTGTGTTTTCTGAGTTTCAAAGAAATCGAGAACATGCAAACCGGACACTACTGATAACGCATTTAAAATCCCTCATCAGGTGATTTTTTTTTTTTTTGCTTTGGGGACTAAGGAGGAAGGGGAACCATCAGGTTTGGGGGGTGCCAGGCCATGTTGAGGTTGGGAGAAGTCGAGTGTCTTGGGTTCCCTGCACTAGTACAAGAAGAGGTTGCAGGGATGGAGAGAGGAGGGGCAGGGACTAGAGAAAGCCCGCATGGGGACACACTGGCCTCCCCTTCCCCAGAACCCCGCTGATGGGAACCCTCGGGGTTAATTTATCAGTGAGTTCCTAATGCCCTGGAGAGCAGGGGAAATGGTGACCACAGAACACCCAGGGAGGGAGAAACTGGAGACATCTGTTTATCCTAACGAGTTTAGTCTGTGATTAAATGCTTTTAGGCTAAAACTTTTGCATTTGTGGTTTAGGGTGATTGGGGCCCAGTGAGAGCTCCCAGTTTAGGGTGGGCTCCCAGAAGCCACCCCTCCAGCCTCCATTCCCGCACCCAGAGCAGTGTGTGCCCAGCAAGGAAGGGCTTCTCCATGCCCAAGTGCTCCAGACAGACTACAAAATTGTACAGAGCAACCTCCATGCCAGCCTCGTCCGCCATGGGGAAAACACCCTCCCTCTGCTGCCACCCCTGCCCCGTTTGACCAGGCAGTTTGCAGACTCATCCTGCCTGGTTTGTGCTGATTCTCCGCTCTGATCCCGCCTGTTGCTGGCTCCTCTCCCACGAGGCCAGGACCACCAGCCTCCCCGGCAGTGATGCCACTGCCGCTCAGGGGCCAGCAGGGAGGACAGAGGCTGACTGGTCTAGCTGTTACACAGACCCCATTCCCTGGCACAGTGGAGACCAGCCTGCCACTCTAAAACCCAGGTCAGCGGGGCAGTTTTTTAAAAGAAGTGACTTGTAACTGAGACAGAAAAGTGGACGCTGGATGCAGGTCCAGTGCCTCCACAGGCAGCACCCCAGAGCCCCCCTTCCTAGCACCTGTCCTCCCAAGGGGTCAGGAATGTCTTTCTTCCTCATCTGGAGAGGTGACCAGCCTCTGGAGGGGCAAACCTCCCCCTCCTTAAGACCTACCCTTGGGTCCTCACTTTCTGCACCCAGCTCAGACAGTGGGAAATTGTACTCCTGCCAAGGAAAACCCCATGGTTACCCCAGGGCTGGTCTGGTCCTCTCTCCGTCCCCGGATGGTGCCATCAGCCCACAGCTCCTTGTTGCAGGAAAGACCTTTTAGCACCAGAGCTCTCCCACCAGCCTCACTGACTGTCCCTTCCCAACCCTCCCCTTTTAAGGGTGATTTCTGTCTTGGGGGAGCCCTGGTGGTGCAGTGGTTAAGAGCTTGGCTGGTAACCAAAAGGCCTGCAGTTCGAATCCACCAGCTGCTCCTTGGAAACCCTATGGGGCAGTTCTGCTCTGTTCTGTAGGGTCACTATGAGTCAGAATCAACTCGACAGTGATGGGTTTGGCTTTGGGGGGTTTTCCCTCTTGGGTAGCCAGTATACTTCCTGAGTGTCTAGTAGAACACAGATGTGGGCAGCTTCTGGGACCCAGTCCTCCTGTAAAGGACTACAGCCAGGGCAAGGCTCGGGTCACCATCCTTCCTGGGGCTCTTAGGCTCTTCACCCTCACTCCTGTGGGCAGCTGCTTGACCACAGCCATATACCCCCTCCACACACAGATGCACCCCTGCAGTGGAGCCAGCAACAGTATTATTTCATGTAATCTCTACATTTCTAAAAAGGAAATAAATACAATTTCACTTGTGACACAGAAAGGATCCTAAATTAATAAGAAAAACAGTTGCCATCAAGTCAGTCCAATTCATGGTGACCCCATTGTGTGTCAGATTAGAACTGTAGGGTTATCCATGGCTGGTTTTTCAGAAGTAGATCACCAGGCCTTTCTTCCAAAGCATCTCTAAATGGATTTCAGCCTCAAACCTTTCAGTTAGCTGTGAGCACATTAACCATGTGCACCTCCCAGGGACTCCAAATTATAAAAAGGCAGCGGTTATTATAGGCTTATTTTAATCACATAGATAAAAATATTCCTAATTCCAGCAGCCTTTTCTTTATAAGTATTTATTATGTTCCATAGCCTAGCCTGAGGCTCTTCCTCCTCCTGGCAGCTCTAGAGGTGAGTTTTCTTCTTCCTGCCGTACTGATGAGAAACCCCCTCCAAGAGGTCAAGTCTCTGTTACAGAGAGTGGGAGCAGAAATCAGGATTGATTCCAGGGCATGGATTCCAAAGGCCCTTCTGATTCATAGACCCCTACCACACAGGCAGGCGTGCTTCAGAATGAGGAAACTCTGCCCCGAAGACCTTCTACCAACATCCAACCTCATAGTCACTGAGAAGCTGTAGTGAGCTAGAAAAGAGAAGCCCAGAGCCCAGATGAGCCGGATTTGCAGCCTGCCTCTAGGTTCTACTGCCCTCGGGGGCAAGTTTTTTTTTTTTTTTTTAACATCTTTGAGCCCATTTCCTTATCTGTCAAACGGGGCAGTAGTACCTCTGCCCAGGATCCTGGCAATTAGAATGAATATAAGGCACCTGGCAATGCTTGGCACATACTAGGTATTCAAGAATGGCAGCCACCTCCCCCCAGCCCTGTATTTTAATATCAGGACTTGTACTTATAAGAATACTTCAATTCGTTTTAATCAATAAATCAGTACTGTTCTGTGAGCAAAAACACACATGAAATAAGAAGTCATTACTGAGAGAACCTAGGCCAGAAGTAGGGTGTCTGAAAACCAAGAGGCCCGAACTTGTCTTCGCACAGAAGCCTGCCTCCCCTAACATGCCGGACTGGGGCATTCTAGCCCCACCACCGCCTTCCCCTCTCAACCTCACTTGCAGTAAAACCTCAGAGCCCTGTTCGTTTGTTGTTCACTTTCTTGGACCAAGCTCACGTTTGCTCTGTGATGCTTGTGTGTGCAAAATCCATTATGTTTTTCTAAATTAAACACATGGGTGCTTGTTTATTATTAAATAATATAATAAAGAGGGCCTTTTTTTTTCAATGAGAGGGCCCACAAAAGATCATGAATGGCCAATTAGAAAAACAAAAGTTTCACTTTGTGCCCCTGCGTAGGTCATTGGGGAAGGGTTCCCCCTTGACTGAGTCCTCAGAGTCCTGGAGGGCAGGCCAGACAGTTTCAGGAGGGGCTGGTTATGGTCACTGCTGTGATACATACCATCTTGAGCTGGCAGTCCAAAGATGCACATAGCATCCACCACTGCCGTCCTCTCCCTCCACACCTGGCCAAGTCCCCAGACCAGCCCTGTAGTTCCCATAGAAACAGCCCCTAGAGTTCAGTCGCCACTCCCCAGGGCTCCTCTGTCAGCACTAGGGGACAGAACCCATGCCGCCTCCAGTTACAGAATCCTCCTTCCAGCACCACTTAGCTTGTTCAAGCCTTAGAGTACCTCCCTGTCCCATCTAGCTCTTTCCTTCTTGGTTCTGAAAATGTAAACAATCAAAAAGATCTCCAAACTTTCTCCAGAGGCCAAGGAAGCCTTCACTCTCCACCTTGCCCCCATGAGAGGGAAGGAGGACACCCTCTCATGCTTTTGTGATCAAGGTGGCCAAGTTAATGCTTTAGTTGTGTCGTCTTGCTGCGTGGGCATGCCTCATATGTCCCAGAAGATGATAGACCTCTTGAGGGCAGGGACAGGGTCTTGTTATTATTCATTCGTATTTACTCATCACTCATAAGGGGCCTGACAGCTCCTACATTTTCATCTTCCTCATGCACTGGCAACTTCCATACCTGAGGGAAACAGCCCAGGAAGCTTCAGTCTGTGTCCCTATAAGAATCACTCCCAATTTGCCTGGGGAGGGCTCACCTCCAGCCGAGAAACGGGGATAGAGGCAGCACTGGGGAGTGACTGTTGCCATGGCAACGGCCCAAGGTCTGGATGAGAACCTCTGACACCACCAAATCCTGGAATAAATGAAGAGGGACGAGATGCCAAGGATGGATCAAGCCTGGGGTGCTTTACTCCGAGCTCTAAGGGCAAACTGGAATTTGTGTAGACTGAAGCTATCAGAGGGAGCCAAGGAGACAATCCAGCATCTCACTGTGAAGCACAGCTCCCGGCTGTCGGGACGCTGCCAGACGTGGGATGTGGTGGCCACCTGTGTAAGGTCCCATGTGGAGGGGGGCGTGTGCACCATGCAGAAGCAAAGGATTTCCACAGGAAAGTCGAGAGATTATCAGACACCGTTCCATTTAAACAGGATGAAGTGGAACGCCGAGAAAAAAAAAAAAAATCAGTGCAGGAAGGGAGGGTTTAAAAATAAAAGAGGTGACATTAAAATAAGAGAAATAACCCGACTTTCTTTTTTTCAGTAATGTGTTGCTTTTAAAATCTGGATTTAACACAGAGAAGGTAAATAGATCCTTCTCTGCATAGCAGTAATAAATACATACGTATATATATATTACTGTTGATGGCATGGGCTTGGCATCTGAGATGAAATCTGAGACCTAATCATGCTTCAGCAAGAATCCTGTAATTGATTATTAATGTCTGTCAAGGGCACGGAAAGAGCAGGACTGGCTCAAGTGCCAGGCATTTGCCATCGTTCCTGAGCAATCTCTTCCAAACCCTCTCATCCACCCCCGCCCCGGCCCCAAAAGATGGTCATGAATGTACAAAAGGGAGAGGCATAGCTGTTTCTCCTAACACTGTAGTAAGCGAACTTGGCCGTTGATTGAATCATTTGTTCATTCATTCAGAGAGTGACTGTGCACTGCCTGTAGAAAAGACACCAGGCCGAGGATGTTGGAGAATGTGGAAAAGAGAAAGACTCACTTAATGCAGCAAATCTCTTACCATCTAATTCCAGAGACAGAATGTGAAATAGAATTAACTGCAGCGCAAGAAAACCCTAGTTGTAAACCAGGCAATCTAATGTGAAACCAGAATGGGGTTCAGTTTCTCAGTGTGAACTTGTGCTTAGGACCTGATGAGTACTTTATACATTGGTGAAGTGTTGTTTTTCTGTTTCTATTTTTTTGTTTGGTTCATGGTTTGGTCAAGTTTTGAAACCAGCTAGACTTTTCCCTCAAAATCATAAAAAGTACTGGTAATGTTTTTTGGTAAACAAAAGAAACACAGAGAAGTCCCTGAAGGGTCAACAAAGTTTAAGCTAAATATCTTAACCTTCAACAAAGGCTTCAAATAGACCCATAGAACACGTAATTTCTTTCTTTGAATGACACTTCATTCTCACTTTTGACATATGGGTAATT
Organism: Elephas maximus indicus; assembly: GCF_024166365.1. Taxonomy (NCBI): domain Eukaryota; kingdom Metazoa; phylum Chordata; class Mammalia; order Proboscidea; family Elephantidae; genus Elephas; species Elephas maximus. Next base: position 48,548,726 of record NC_064838.1, read on the forward strand.
TTCCTGAAACTGCTAGGCTTTGAAACAACAATATTCGAAGAGCTGTAGCCTTGGGATGGAGTCTCCGCATTCTTTCAGCTAATCATTCCATTTTTTAAAAAACAAGTGGTATTTACCCAGTTACAGTAGCCTAAGATAGAATACCCTATAGTTGTTGTGGAATTGATGAGATGGGCTAAACATTCTTCTTACAAGTACACATTTGTATAAGAAAACCAAGTCTCTTTATATAAAGGGAAATTGTGGCCTGTTATCCCTTTTCCTCGCTGTACTTTCTGGAAAAGAGGACAAGCAGATTGAGTCCACTGACAGCTCAACCAGTGCCAGGAATAGCATATTTGGAATATTTCTTGTGTTTTCCCCTTTTTTAAAGTACGATTTATAACTTGAGGTAAAAAGGTTGATCCCTTTATTTTGTATAGATCACCTACCTTCGTAGCTGTGTGGTTTCTTTCAGGGAGGGTTGTACACCATGGAGCACAGAGCACCCTGTGGAGATTCTGTAGACTCACTTCATGGGGCAAGGCGAGTGGCAGGAAAGACCAGGCCTCGCGGCCCAGGGTCTCTCCGGTGTGACCCTCTGAATCCCCACAGGATTTCTCTGAGCTGCAGCTTTAAAATGGACTCAGGACCGTGTCTGGGAGTTAGCAAGGGGTGGGTAGAGGGGTATACATGGCTGAGGCGAGAGAACAGACGGTGAACATGCCTGATTTCCAAAGTGCCTTTCTTGCTGAGGACCCAGGATATTAATAGCGTCATCATATTAATCTAGAAACAAGGTCGGTAAAGTACTTGCTGCTCCCTGCAGACAGACCCTGCTTTCCTCCCCCTCCCTGCGTCTTCCCGAGGACCCAAGCAGCAGGCAGCAATTCTTCTCCCTGGTGATGAGAAAACCAGTTTCCCCGGACTGCGGGGACAATCCTTCCATCTGGCTGTAAAACACTGGGGCTCTGAGTCAGGAAGCTGACAGGGCTCTTGGCTTTGTTTTGCTTTTAGAATTGCCTTTCTGTGCCCCCATTTCATTTTCAACTCCCACAGATGCCTGTGTTTCAAGCTCACTTTTGGACCATGTTTTTAAGCCCCACAGCGTTGTGAGGATGCTGGATTGTCTGTCATGTGGGACTTTGGCCTCTGTTATCAGATGGGCCCTCACCTCGTCCTGAGGTGTACTGGGCAGGCGCAGAAGCCAGCTGCCATGGGGCCCAGTGGCCCCAGACACGGGAAGACACACTTCTGCACCAGGATGTTTTCTCTGTGCCTCCTGCCCTGGTCCTCTCCCCACAATCCACCACACCATGACCCTTCCCTAACACACACACCTTTGTGCCTCTTTCTTCTCTCCAGTCCCATAGCCTGTGAACTCTGCCCTCAAAATGTCTGTCATTTCTGACCATCCTTTTCTTCCTCACTGGCTTCTCCTAGGAGTCCCTGGGTGGTGCAGATGATTAAGTGTCAGAAAGGTTAGAGGTTCAAGTCTACTAAGAGGCACCTTGGAAGAAAGGGCTGGCAGTCTACTTCCAAGAAATCAGCCATTGAAAACCCTGTGGAGCGCAGTGGGAGTCGGTGTTGACTCAACAGCAGTTGGTGCTGATGTCCTCCCCCCTAGTATCCCTTCTCCTCCAGAGGAAGTCTCAGGAAGGTGTGCCAGCCTCTCCATACTGTGGCCACCACCTCTCTTCCCGACCTGAGGTGACCAGCCCCATTGCACAGGTGATGGTCATCAGATGTGCCCCACACCTGCCAGTCCTAGGCCTCCACTGCAGTTCCAGAGGCCTGGAGGCCCTCCCCAGCACTTGCCCTTCCTTCCACCTCTGCCCAGCCATGCTCTAAGACCCAGGTGCCCCCTCCACCAGGCAGCTCTCCCTGATTCTTCATTCTCATTGTGTTTCCTCAGCATGACCGTCACATCAGTTACCTTATTCTGCAGATTCATATTCTTGCCTCTCTCCCTGCCTTCCCATGGGGAGTAGCCTTTCCTCGCTGGTCTTCGAATATGTGTGGAGTGGAGTAGAGTCTGTCCAGTTGTGTTGGAGGCCACACCTCTGAGCTAGGAAAATGAATAACTGAGATTCTTAGATCAGGGTGACTTCACTGAGGGTTTTATGACTAGAAAATTCAGGAAACAACTTTATGTCATCAGTTGTTATTGTCCAATCACATCATGTTTTTCACTCCCTTTTTCTTCTTGTGCCGCGTTCACCCCGCATGGCCCTGCCACAGGCTTCCCTCCCCCACCGCCCGCCCAGTGCCCAGGGATGGCAGCACTGCCAGGATCTGAGCACATCCAAGCACATTTGTGGTTCCATCCTAATGTCTGTCCACTTGTCCTAGCTTCCTTCCTGCCGCCAGCATGTCTGCCACCAAGGGACTGTTGATCCAGGTACAAGGTTCTGCTTTCCTTTGGGGAAAACAATCCCTGTCTGTGGACAGGCGGTGTGCTGGGAGCTCCAACGTCAGAGGCAGGCTGTTAGTTCCGGGGGCAGTACTTTAAAGCAGGAAGGTGTGTTGTTTTTGTTTGTTTTTGAGTGAGACAAATGTGCTTTTCAAAAGATGGTGTATGTATGTGCTCACACCTCCTGAGTCTGCTTGAACATCTAACACCCACCAGCTCCCTGACAAGAACATTTGTGGCAGATAAAAGGCATTAAAGAGTCCTGGGAGTGAGGCGGCTGAGTCACCGGAGAACGTGCCTGCCGGAGCCTTTGAGAGCAGCGGGCTGCAGAGCTTGGCACCTGGGTCCTCACTAGCTCGCACCTCGGGCCAAGCAGGGGCTCGAGGGGTGGGTGTGATTTTCCTTCCGCAGGTCCCCCGCTGCCCACAGAGACTCCAGCCCACTGCGCCCGCTGGGCTCCTCTGATGCCTGAGGGTTTTATTTGCCGGGTGGGACCGTGTGAACTGTGGGCCGTGAACTGCTGTTTCTCGCCCGCCATATTTATCAGCACAGGCAGGCAGCAGGGGGGGATGGCTCCACAGAGGCTGGAGAGAACAGAAAAATGCCTGCAAAATGCCTGAGAAGATGTACAGTGGAGGATCTGAGGGAAGAGTGGGCCCCAGACGCCAGCCCTGTAGACAGAGCCTGTTCTCATTGCTCCCTACCCAGTGCAGCCCTTCCCTCCCGAATCCAGTTGGCACCTCATTCACCACGCCCTCTTTGGGTTCAGGGCCTGATGTCTGCACCAGGAGGAAGGAGAAGGAGACACAGGCACAGTCCTCTGTGGAGCTGGGGATGAGGACATAATTGTGGCAAAAGCCAGTGGTTTTTGCAGAGCCGGCTGCTTTTTTGAGATCTTTCGGGAATGCTCAGAGCTGATGCAGGAAATATGGTATCCACTAGTGAAGTTGGAAGGAGAAGGGGAGACCATTGTCATGTGGTGGGGGAGGTGCCGAGATATTTGGTGGGAGACTTGTTTGGGGAGTCATGAAAACGTGACTGGCTTGATGAGGAACTGGGAGTGTGAGTGGTTGGGGAGAGCTCTCGGAACTCCCCAGAGGTGCCTGGGAGAGCTGCTGACCAAGCCAGTTGTCTGTGTCTACCCCATCTCTTTATAAACCACCCCCAGTTCAAGAGGATTGACTGAAAGGGGATTCCAGGGCTCTAGGGTGGGCCTCCCATCCCACAGGCCGCAGCCACGTGGACACACCTGTGGCCGTCTAGAGGCTCAAGAAGACATGGTGCTGGCACAGGCAGGACAGAAACTTCACAGACCTTCCATTAAGCATGACCCAGTCATTTTACTGAAGTCCCTGGGGGTACAACGATTAATATACTCAGCTACAACTGAAAGGTTGAACTTTCGAGTCCACCCGGTGGTACCTTGGAAGAAAGCTTGGTGATCTACTTTCTAAATGTCGGCCATTAAAGATCCTATGGAGCACAGTTCTTCTCTGACACACACAGGGGCTCCCTGAGTCGTTATCAGCTCAGCAGCGCCTGGTTTGGTTACTCATTACTTACTTTGAGTTAAGGTGATAGAATGGGTGCTGCCTTGATATAAAACTTCCCTTGGGGTACAGCCTGCCTATGTTCAGCGGCACGTGTGGGGGTACCAGGTATAGCCAATGCCACACATAATATTTTGTATTGAGGTCAATCTTGCCTGTCTGGAGAACCACTAAGTGCCTCTGGAAAGATTTTAGAACACTCAGCAATGGGGAGACTATCGAGCCTCCCGCAGTTACGGGATCTCTAGGGTGGGCCTCCCATGCCTGTCAAGTTGTGTTTTGGAAGTTCAATCAAATATGATAAGCAAGTTCCTGCACCTCTCTGGACCACAGTGCTGACTATTGTAAAGAAATATGCAAATAAAAATGTGTTCTCATTTTTAGTTATGTAGGAGACAGGAAGTTTTAAACCCCATTTTAAAAAGTTATTTTATTGGTAAATATATACACGCCAAAACATACAGCAGTTCATCAATTTCTACTATACAATTCAGTGATACTGATTACATTCTTCAAGTCGTGCAGCTATTCTGTCCTTTTCGAAATTATTCTACTGTCATTAACATAAACTCACTGCCCCCTAAGTTTGCTAGCTAACCTTTCCACTTGCTTTGTCAGTCTGATCACATATAGACAAGTTTTTAAAAGAGCACAGTGCTCAAGGCAGACATTCTTTTCTAATTAAGCTTTTTATTGTTTGGTTTAAAGATGACTTCAGGGATTAGTTTTGGTTTCAGGTTTACAGATTATCTCAGGGCAGATAATTTTGGGGGTTGGGGTGGAGTCATTCAGCCTCAGTGGCTCCAGAAAGTCTGGAGTCCATGAGAATTTGAAATTCTGTTTCTCATTCTTCTTCCCTTTGATCAGGATTCTTCTGTCGAATCTTTGATCAACACATTCACTAATAGCCAGGCACCATCCAGCAATTCTGGTCTCATGGCAAAGGATGCAGTTTTCAACCTCATTTTTAATCAAATGCGAAAAAAAAAAAATGTTACAATTTGAGCAACTAGCTGGCACCCTGCCTCTCTCCTTTTGTTTAGTTTCCCTGTAGGTCTCTTTCTTCATAATTACTAGACTCAGTGACAAAACAGCAATGGACTTAGTCAGTGCATAAAGCTTACATTATTTGTTAGACCACAGTGGCCCTTCTGGAAATTCAGAAAATGGAATTTGTTTTATTAGGAAACCTGGAAGAAGGTATCAAAAAGGGAGGAAAAGAAAGGAAAGCAAAGCAAAGAAACTAGCCACAGATCTGCCTCATAAAACAGCCAATTCGTGTGCCCAGCAGCCTAAAAACAGCACATTCCTGTAGCCAGCTGGCAAGAGGAGGGAAAAGCAAACTCCCCTACCTTGTTGTTCATTTGATGGAAGCCTGGGGAACTGCATTCATCATTTGGTCTTCAATAAGGGATGTCATTAGTGGAAAGGGTTTTACTTTTTAACCACTTTTTCAGGTTTTTTTTTTTACCACTATGCTGCAATTTGCCTAGGAAGTTAATAGCTCTATTCTTTCACATTGACCTTGAGGGTATTTCATATCTGAGAAAAGTGATGTTTGAGTTTTCTAATTTAGGACCACAAAGAAAGTTGAGAGAAAGAGTGTATGTGTGACCCTGATTCACACTTCGGGGAAAGGTACTCAGGTGAAATTATAAACTTGTGGAACTGGGAGCAAAGATAACATTATTAGACTTCTGGATTAAGTATGATTAATGGGATAACATCGATACCCCTTCGTGTGTACAACTATGGCTTGCATTTCGGCCCTGGAAACGTGCAGGCTGGAGGGTGTGAGAACATACCAGGAAAGGTTCGTGTTGACTTAAAACTCTTACTTCCCTGACAGGAACAAGCAGTGCTAGAAACCCTTTGCCTACAGTTTCATAGGATGTGGTTTTAGGGCTGGGGCGCTTTCCCTCAGAAACACACTAGTAGAAATGGCAGCCCTGTGACAGAGGGTCATTGTGAAATGATTTAATGAAAAGAAAAATGCAAAATATCAATCTTTGGCAGCTTGGGGAGACAAGATGTTTAAACTTGCCTGAATCAATCAGCATGTTTTTTTACTTTTTAAAAATTATTTTATTGTGGTAAAAATATAACAGAATATTTGCCAATTTAGTATTTTTTACATGTATGACTCAGTGACATTGGTTTCGTTGGTGTTGTGCAACCGTCAACACTATCCACTTCCAAATTATTCCACCACCTTTAACAGAAACTCAGTGCCCCCAAAGCTAAGACTCCCCATTTTCACCTCCATCCCACCCCTGGTAAATACCAGTGAACTTTGGTCTGTACACATTTGCCTGTTTTAGGTATTTCATTTAAGTGGATCGTACGCTATTTGTCCTTTTGTGATGGACTTAATTTCACTCTGCATAGTGTGTGAAGGTTCATCATGTTGTAGCATGTATCAGGGCTTCATTTCTCTTTGTGGCGTAGTTCTTTGACCATATTTGACCGTTTTAAAGGCTGGTTGGTTTGGTTTTGCATGTGAAGTGAAAGGGTTAGCTCCTATTGGATCCCATTCACCTGAGGGCTGGGGTGACGGCTCCTGAGCTTTGGGCTAGCTTCATCTCTCGATGGGAAGAACCGGAGTTCTTACTCAGCTGACATAGAAAGCCACATTTAAAACACAATCATTTCAGGATGATAATGATGGAGGGGCCAGGGCAAAATATAACTGTCACCTTCTGCTCCTCTGGGGGACATACGATGTCTTAGTCTCAAAGACACAGGTGGACAGCAGCTGGACTTTTCCTGAATGTTAGTGTGGTGGTAGACCAGGCTCCATATACCCTTTAAATTTTCTAGGGGCTTTGCAGCAACATGAAAGCCAAAAACAAGCTTGAAATTTTTTATTTTCCTCCCCATATCAAGATCAGAGTAACTTTTTTTGTGTGTGGTTTTATACACTTGAAATAAAAATTAGAAATGTTAGTTAATTAACCCTATTGGGAAATTGTAATGCTTCCATTTAAAAAAAAAAAAAAAAAAAGCTTTCTTTATCCTTTTCTTTGAAAAGCACCACAAATTACTGTTTCTCTTCAGATTTTCTTCTGGGTTTTAACTTAGCTTCCAACCATTAAAGTATAGGAATATTTTGAATATTCACCCAATTAAAAAAAATTAAATTTACTGGCTTAACCTTCATTTTTTTTTTTTTTTTGTATTATTGTTGTTGTTATTATTGCCAGAATCCATTGCTCATTCACTGTGGTGTGAGAGACAAAACTGACCAAAATTCATTTTTCTCGTCGTATTCAGATCTACCATGTCTGTTTGCCGGTTCCGTCAGCTAAAACACTTTCCATACATCTTGTTTGTGTTGGTTTTAATCCTTTCAAACTGTTGGTTCCTGCCCAGTAACTCCCGAGCTGTCTCTCAGGTACTTGTTTGTCAAAATATGTTGACTGCATCCTTGTGAAAATCATGCGTTAAGAGTTGCCAGGCTCTTCAGTTGGGTTTGGGTCCAGGTGAGCCCAAACCACTAGCTGTGTGGCTCCCAGTCCACATCACGGCCAGTGCAGAGGGGAAATTCATACTGTGTTATGAATTGAATTGTGTCCACCCAGAAAAGTTATGTTGAAGCCTTAAGCCTGTTTGGAAATAGGGGTTTTCTTTTATTATGTTAATGAGCTCATACCAGAGTAGGGTGGGTCCCAAACCTAATCACTTCTGAAAGGTGTCTTATATGAACAGCAGAGTAGATCCAGAGACACATACAGGGAGAAGACAGATGCCATGTGAGAACTTATCTACAAGGATGTGGCAAACACTAGAAACTAGGAAAGAGGCCCACGGAAGGAACCATCAACATGACCAAGACCCTGATTTGGACTTCTAGCCTCCAGAGCTGTGAGAAACTAAATTCCTGTTCTTTAAAGCCACCCACTTGAGCCGTTTGTGTCACAGCAGCACTAGGAAACTAAGGCAGACAGCTGTGGTCTACACTGGGGCTGTCCACTTGGACAAGATGCCCAGCTTTGCTGGGAGGATGAGAACAGAGGCCCAGGACAGGGGAGGTATGCCCAGGAGGCAGTAGAAGAATGAGAAGGAACAGGAATGGAGGTGTGTCTCAGTCATCTAGTGCTGCTGTAACAGAAATACCACAAGTAGATGGCTTTAACAAAGAGAAATTTATTTTCTTACGGTGAAGGCCAAATTCGAGGCATCAGCTCCAGAGGAAGGCTTTCTCTCTCTGTTGGATCTGGAGAAAGGTCCTTGTCATCAATCTTCCCTTGGTCTGGGAGCATCTCAGTGCAGAAACCTCAGGTCCAAAGGATGTGCTCTGCTCCCGGCACTGCTTTCTTGATGGTATGAGGTACCCCCTCTCTGCCTGCTTCCTTTTCCTTTTATCTCTTGAGAGAGAAAGGGTGGTGCAGGCCACACCCCAGGGAAACTCCCTTTACATTGGATCAGGGAGGTGACCTGAGTAGGGGTGTTAAAATCTCACCCTAATCCTCTCAACATAAAATTACGATCACAAAATGGAGGACAACCACAGCATACTGGGAATCGTGGCCTAACCAAGTTAATACACACATTTTCAGGGGGACATAATTCAATCCATGACAAGGTGCATAAGGGGACATGAGCCCCTGACACAGAGGAGGTGAGTGGAAACTGGAAAAAAAAAAAGAGACAACAAGATGGCTCTTAGGATGCTGACCAACAGGAAGGTTTTTAAAGCCCTGTTTTCAAAGAGTGAATGTGGAGGAAACTAAGACAAGTTCTATCCGCAGCCACTGCCGTCTGAGAAGAGAGGGCCAGTTCTGTGAGGCGTAGAAGGCAAGTGGGAAGAAGGGGGCAAAATATTCCACCGAGGATCAGGGTGACAGCCGCAGAAGCCTGCCCATTCACTCAGCCCGGTCTGCTGCTTACCTGGCCCGCAGAGCACCGGCAGCCAGCTCCCGAAGAGACACCTTCGCACTCTCTGTAGCCCACGCTCTCACAGTGCTCTCCCTGCCTCTGGCCCTCCAGAAGCTCACTTGCTTCCAGGGAGACAGAGGGGGAAGGAGGCGGTTCCAGCTCTCCGTGGTGAGTGACGGGGATTCCTGGGGTCTGGAGGAGGAAATCCTGGCCGTGCAGTAGTTAAGAGCTATGGCTGCTAACCAAAAGGTCGGCAGTTCGAATCCACCAGGTGCTCCTTGGAAACCCTATGGGGCAGTTCTCCTCTGTCCTGTAGGGTCGCTATGAGTCAGAATCAACTCAACGGCAGCGGGTTGAGTTTGATTTTATGTGTGGTTTGGAGGAGCACTCAGGGAGAGGCAAAAATTCAGCCTTCCAGGTCAGGGATATCTGCTCAAGACAGGACTCGGGGTGGCGGTGCGGAAGGACTGGATGAAAAGAGGAAGCTGTGGCTGTAAAAACTGGTCAAGACTGAAAGGGGTTACACCAAACCACCTGTGGACCCTCAGAGTCTGAGAGACTTCAGAGGCAGGTAGTGCTGTTGCTGGGTGCCCTCCAGGTGATTCGGACTCAGGGCGACCACATGCAGCAGAGTAGAACTGCCCCGTGGGGTTTTCTCAGCTGTGATCTTTACGGAAGCCGATCACCACATCTTTCTCCTGTGGAGCCACTGAGTAAGTTTGAACCACCAATCTTTTGATTAGCAGCTGAGCGCTTAACCATTGTGCCACCAGGGCTCCATCTTTTCAGAGTGACATAGTCTGGGTGTTTTTTTTTTTTTAACTTTTTTAGCATGTACAATACTGGGCATGTTGTACCTTCCTGGCCCAAAAAGGAGGCAGCCAGACAGAGGCACAAGGAATCATGGAGCCCTTTTAATTCCAGCAACGCCTCACCTGCAAATATCATTTGGCCTCCATTATTACATCAGGCTAGAAGAGCTTGTGGGAAGGGCAGGGGTCTGTGGCTGAGGGCTCCTTTGGGCACCGACTGTGACCCCTCTCACATACATACCACTGGCCTCCCCACGCGACCGCTGCTTTTAACTCTAAAATGGGGGTTATCAAGTCCCAGGTTGTAGTAGGATAAAATGAAAGCACCAAGGAAAGCAGAAGGCACTCTGCCATTCTGAGGGAACAGCCAGCAAATGGTGCCCCCTTGGTACACAGTGCAGAGATGGGTCTCGGCAAACATGAGCTGTGTTATCACTGCTGTTGACACACCCACAGTGACTAAGGGATACTGAGCACCTGTGTGTCGGGCCCTGTCTCATGCTTTACGCAGTGAACTCGCCCCAGCCCCACAATGCAGGTTACTATGGTTGTCCCAGTTTACAGAGGGGGCAACTTGGGTACATGATAAGTCACTTGCCCAAAGTCGTCAAGTAGGGGAACCACAGTGGAGCACAGATGCTCTGGCCTTGGAGCCTGTGCTCCTAACAGCACACAGTTCTGTCTTTGCAGAGCTTACAGTCTCCTCAGGACCTGAGCACAGGGTCTGGCATGAAGGGGGCACCCTAGAAACACTGGATGGAAGCACAGATGGGTAGAGGACTTGGAGGAGGGAAGGAAGCTTGGAAGGAAGAATGCACAGAAGGAGGAGGGAAGGATGTGTTCATCCTGGTCTTGCAGGAAGCACTCAGGATTAAACATGGAAGAAATTCATTAGGAGAAACACTGTGGGAGAAAAGGGAGGGAGCCAGGAGTGGCTGGGAGAGCCATCAGACACGTTTCTGATCCTGAGGGAAGGAAGCAAGGTTGGACAGAAGCGTGGTGGACTGAAGTGCTGTTCTACGGGAAGTTTGGCCGGGCTGTCAGGGAGTCCTCGCCTTAGTATGCCTGCTGTGCCTGGTCACTGGTTGGGAGCAGCCTGTGGGAAGTGTGGCCTCGGGTCCAACACAGAGGTGGTTTAAGAGCGCAGCAGCTGGGGCTGTCAGTCAGTGAGCTCCTGCAGTCGGAGAACTGAGGCGCAGTTTCACAGCCACCAGAAAAGAGGACGCATGGATGGTGTATCAGCTTCCTAGGCCTGCTGTGACAAAATACCACAAACTGGGTGGCTTATAAGATCAGAAACGTATTGTTTTACAGTTCCAGAGGCTGGGAGTCTGAAATCCGGGTGTTGGCTGTGTTGATTCCTTCTGAGGGCGAATCTGTTCCATGCCTCTCTCCTAGCCTCTAGTGATGGCTGATGTTCTTGGGGTTCCTTGGCTGGTAGACGTATCTTCACATGGCTGTCATTTCTCCACCACTGTGTGTCTCCTCTTTTATAAGGGCACCAGTCATCTAGGATTAGGGCCCTCCCTACTCCAGTATGACCTTGTGTTAGCCTTACTGATAACATCTCCAGAGACCCTGTATCCAAACAGGGTCACATTCACACATACAGGGGTTAGGACTTGAACATATCTTTTGGGGAGACACGATTCAATCCATAACAGATGGAAAGAAGGTAGGATGCATGGATGGAAGGACGTATGATGGAAGGAAGGAAGGAAGGAAGAAAATGTTACAGCCACATTCCAACCTCTTCTCGTCAAGCCTTTGCTCTTCCTCCCTGTGAAGAGTGTAGAGAATCAGTAAGACTTCCATTCTTATTCTTTTTTTAATTCACTCACAACTTGTTGACCGCCTGCTACCTCCCTGGTACGTATTTCTACCCGCAAGGAACTCGCTACTGAAAAGGAAAGATGAGACTAGTCTATTAATTACTTGAATGCCCAGCAGGAGTGGTAGAGCCCTATGCAAGGGATGTAGAAAGTAGACCAGAAGTCCCAAGGAAGGCGTAATGCTGCCAGCTGGGGGCCGATCTTAAAAGAATGAGAGGAACTGAGAATGCACAGATGGTCCTCCATTGAAATACCGCCTCTGTGTTTCGGGACGCTGCAAAATGGTTGTTTGGTTTGGGTATAGATTCCATGGAGGTGGAGAGGGAAACAAACTGGGAAAGAAAGTAGAAAACATAGGTTGAGACCTGATTATGAGCAGCCTTAAATATCCATCCAAGAAACAAGGACATTTTTCTGTTAAACGTGGAATAATTGTCTCTGTCTTTTGGAATAATGTGCCATGGTTACCATATGCACCTTGCATGGATTCCCAAGTCCTGTTATTTAATGAAAAATGTGAGTTGCAGAAAAATATGCCCAGTGTGATATCATCAATGGAAAAATAGTATACACAACAATTGTGTGTGTTTTCTGGGGGTGGAAGGACCCCTGCCCTGACCAGACTGCTCACAGCAGTTACCTTTGAGATGAGAAGAAAGATGGAGGGCTTAGGGGTGGAAGTATTGAAGGGTGATGTCAGCATTTTTGGTAATCTTTCAGTTTTGTTTTAACAAGGAAAATGTTATCTTGCCATTAAAATGCAATTTTAAAATTCAAACAATAATGGAATCATTGGCTTATTTCCTAGCTCTAAAATCTTCTATTAGAGCCCAAAAATTCTGAGAACTGGGAAGATAAATTCTCTGAAACCAAACAAAATCCAGAGAGGGGAAGCCACCATTCCCCCAATCCTGCAAAGAGAAGGGACTCTTCAGGCCACACATGGATCGCAGTCCTGCAAGGCCATTGGTGGGCATGTCCATTACCAGTTGCAGGTTGTAAAGGTTGCCTTTGACCTTCTCTGACCTTGTAGAATCATCCACCTTCCTGCCTATGCCTGGGTCCCCCCTGTGGCGGTAGCTGGCTCCGGGCAGCGGGGGTGAGTATGTTTTTCTCTTTCCTGGCACCGGGATCATTTTCTTGGAGAGTCTCTGTGGACGTTGGCAAATAGTTTTGGCCTTCTTCCAAGAGATTGGGTTTATACCAGTCTAAATGAGGCAGGCATTTAATCAGTCACCCGGGGAACAGGCTCAAGGCCCTCTGGTGTCTTCTTTATAATTAATTTTTAACATTTGTTTTCAGTATAAAATTTGGGCCTTTATCCTCTTTGAAATAAAAACATAGCATGCGTATTAGACTGTATTGGCACTCAACTTCACACACCATTCTTTTATTCGCGTCCAACTATTAACTCCTATTAAGCAAGACAGAGGGATAATAAGATCCCCCTGCGCTCCCCTGGCTCGCTGGCTCGTGGCAGTGCCTCATCCTCCGTAATTGCCTCTGGTGGCTGGCTCTTTCCTGTCATCAGTGTGCGGCGGGGCTACTTGTCAGAGACCCAGGCACCTACTGAACCGCCTCTTCTGCCCTGTGCCCCCTTTCCTGCCCTAGCCACTGGGAGGCCCCAGTCAACTGAAGCTCTTGTTAACAAGACACAGCGGGTATTTCTGGGTTTGTAACCTTGGGATTAAACTTAAACTGTTATTATTTCTGGTTTGTTCATTGATTTGTTTGTTTGACCTGCTGTTGGTTCCAGAGAGCACAGACCTGGGCCAAGGAGACTGGGACATCACAGAGGTTCTCCATCCTTGGTGTGTGCAAGCCACACCTGGGATGGTGATTAAAAGTACAGAGGCTGAGGCCTTCGAATCTTAGACCCACTGAATCAGAATCTCCAGGCTGAAGGGAAAACTAACTGGCTTGTTTTGTTTTGTTTTAAGCTGTGCAGTTATTTGCAGGAGTCCCTGGGTGGTGCAGATGCTTAATGTACTCAGCTGCTAACCAAAAGGTTACAGGTTTGAGTCCACCCAGAGGCGCCTTGGAAAAAAGGCTTGGTGATCTACTTCTGAAAAATCAGCCATTGAAAACCCTATGGAGCACAGTTCTACTCTGACACACATGGGGTCTCTCTGAGTCAGTGTTCGTGGCAACTGGTTTTAATTATTTGCAAGTCTCTGAGTTCAGTGATCATTTTTTCACTTTCTCTCAAAGACTTTTCAGCGCAAATATCTGGGCTTGCCCTCAGGGCTGCCATATCCCCCTTTGTGCAAATTAGAAACAGGGACCCTTGTCTCCGGGCACCTACAGGCCACACAGGAGGTAAGGCTTGGCTTGTGGAGCCCAGGATGGGTTTCAGCTCCACGCAACCCCTTGGTGCAGTTAACAACTTACATGCTCACACATGGCAACTTTGTATTTTTACTTATACAGTAATTATCTATAACTCTGACAACAACCCTTAAGGTTTTATGTTGAGGAAACTGAGGCTCAAGGAGTTTGATTTCCTTGAGATAACAAAGCCAGAAGGAGGCTCAGTATCAAGCCAGGCCCTGACATGGCAAGTAGTTGGATTGATAGGAAATTACAGCCGGTGCCTCGCTTCTTCAACAAAGCCATGGGTAATTCCTTGTCCCCCTCCCCTGTGAGGAAACTATTAACTCAGGAGCCTATGGAAGGTCCCCCAGGCCAGAAGTTAGCTGCCTGTCTTTGCTGCCGAGTGAGCAGAAGCCTGGAGCCTCCAAATGGTGAATGAGGAAGTGTTTATGAAGCAAAAGGGACCTGCGCGAAAGGCACGTGACATGGTAAAGCCTTAGATGGTGTGTTTATGAAAGGGTCACTTTTCCAGTCAACCATCGCGATTTGAAGTCCAGATTCTCTTTTCCTTGTGTGTCAGAGTATGAGCAAAGGACTGAAATTCAGAAGAGGAGATCCCAAAATTTTGGAGTCCATGATGATGAGCCTCTACCAAAGTTACTTGTTCTTTCAGTGAGCAGCTGAGTTGTCTCTCTTCTGGAGTGAAGAGTTGCCCTCAACAGAATACCAAGTGGGGCTAATACTAGTTGCCTCATCTCTAACGCTCCTGCACTGGTTAGCGATGGCTGCTATCACCAACCACTCCAGAGCTTGGTGACTTACCTAGTACTTATGTATTGTCTGTACCTACAGGTCTGCAAGGGTTCAGCTGATCAGGCTGGGCTCAGCCGGGTCCCCTGCTTCAGATTGTAGTGCCTGGGTGGCTGTGCTCCTCCAGGCAGGTCTGCAGGTCAGCTGGGTGCTTCTGTTCTATCTCATCCTGTCTCTCTCAGCAAGATAGCCAGACATGCTGTGCTCGTGGTGACGGCCGAGGAGCAAGAGGACAAGCGAAACACATCAGGCCTCTTGAGACCTAGGCTCAGAATTGGCACACCATCATTGTGCCTCATTCCATTGGCCAAAGCAAGTTCGCAGCCAAACCCAAAGTCGCTGGGCAGAGAAGTACACTTCACTCCCCTCTTTAGTGGGAGGAACTGCAAATTCACATGGCAGAGAGCAGGGATGGGAGGTAAGAACTGAGCTAATAATGGCTCCCCTCAGCCCTCCAGCTTTGGTGGCTCATCTGGTGGAACCCCTTCATCACCCTCCCCTCCCTGCAGAAGCCCAGAGCCACCCCTCCTGCAGACAGTGTCCTCCTAGACATGCTGTCACCCAGCACAGAATTCACACAGCAAGCTGTTCACATTTTCAGAGAAAAGCTGTCCCACATCAAATGTTTTTCATTCGATTGTTAAGAGCTCTTAAAAGTTTCTTTTTTTTTTTTTCCCAGACAATTCTCCATCCACACTCTGAGGGCATCACCTCACTTTTGCTTACTCTCTTCGTTTCATAAATTCTGAAATATCCAGACCATCTTTCTTACAGGGCAGTAGCTTATCACTGGCCCTTTCTCAAGTTGAATGCCTTTGGTCTTTTGCAAACAGAGGCAGGGCGGGGTCCCCAGCCAGGCTTGTTAACTGTGAAAAGGGACCCCTGGTTTCACACTCCTTCGATGCTGCCTTATCCACCTGGCCACCAGGTGGCACATGAGCCACGTGGTCTCCGTCCTTGTTTCATGTGGGTGCACCCTCACAGGCTGAAAGGCAATTTGAGAGTTCAGCTAGTCTGTCCCTAAAACTGCCTGGGCATTAGAATCGGCTGGGGCATTGAATACAAGTTTAGATTCCTGGGCTACTGGCGGGGGAGCTGGAGGACAAGCTCCCTGGGGAACCACTGGTCTGAGCCACTTCACCAACCTTCCATCTCCACTTGGAATGCCACTCAGACTGTTGCAGATTCTGATACCTGCTGACCCTCTTACTGTCACCCAGATTCGTAAAACACAGTGGCATTGAAGAGTGTTGTACACGTGTCCTCTCCTTGTGATGAAGGTGGGAAGTTCCCATTCCTGCAGAATCTGAACCCTTCTTGTTGTGTGACCACAGGTAACAGAAGACGACTTCTCTCTTACACTAAGAGCAGTATACTCAATAGTATCAGCTGCCTTTGGTTCCTTCAAGAGCCCCAATTAAAAAAAAAATAAAACTGGTTCAGCATGGTGAAACTAGTTATTCTGAACTCAAACTAACTGCTTCAGACTTTAGATTCTTCATGTTATTTGTTGTTGTTGTTGTTGGGTACCATCAAGTTGATTCCCACTCATAATGACCCCATGTGACAGGGTAGAACTGCCCGCATAGGGTTTTCTTCACTGTAATCTTTATGGGAGCAGATCACCAGGTCTGTCTTCCAAGGAGCTGCTGGGTGGGTTTGAACTGGCAATCTTTCTGTTGGCAGCTGAGTGCTAAGCTTTGTGCAGCCGGGTCTCCTTGCATGTCACTTACTGGAGTTCAAAACTGGGTGACATCTCCATGTAAAATCCTATTCACACCTGACTATGAGGGGCTGGTGAGCCCTTTACCCCTACAGTTTCTTTAGCTATTTATTTTTTGCAAAGGGTACTGGGCCAGGAACCACAGACCCAGATTTTAGACTCTAAACCCGTTTCTGACTCTGACCTAACTTCCCCATCATTTCCCCACTCTGACCTCAGTGTCTTCATCTGAAAATGAAACGGTTGAATTAGGTTTTCTGCAATCCTGTCACTCAAAGTGTGGTCCATGAGCTGGCAGGGCCGACATCACCAGGAGCTTGTCAGAAATGCAGAATTTGAGACTCCACCCCAGACCTGCTGAATCAGAACCTCCATGTGATCCATGTGCACATTAAATTTTGAGAAGCACTATTCTATAAGCTTCCTTCTAGGAGCCTCAAACCCTGTGCCTTTGAAACCGTTGCTATTCTACTGGACCTTCCCTGTCATTGTCTCCCCAGTAGCTTTGGTGAAAGTCTGTCTTAAAGACGTTCTGGTCCCTTTATGGTCAGTATTGCTACTGATTCTTTGGAGTTGCTAGGGTTGCTATGAATTGGAATTGACTCAACGGCAAACAACTCACAGCGACCCCATAGGGTAGAGTAGAGCTGCCCTATAGGGTTTCCTAGGCTGTAATCTTTACAAAAGCAGACTGTCGAGGCTTTTCTCCCACGGAGTGACTAGGGGGTTCAAACTGCTGACCTTTTGGTTAACTGCCGAGTCGTTTACCTCTGTGCCACCAGGGTTCCTGATTCCTGGTGCTGCATTCTAGGGAAAGAGGCCTCACCTTCTTTCCTGCCAAGGATGAGGGCCCAGGGAAACTGGAGAAACTTGTAATCCATGAAAAGTGAAGAAGAGAAATGTAGTTAAAATTCTAAGCAAGCCTCATGCAAGCCTGGGTCACTAGACATGTCAGGATCACAAAATAGATTGAATGCTACCAGAGTAGGGAGGGGCAGAAAGCCAGTTCAAGAACAACAGCAAGGAACATAAAAGCATACCGGAAACCTATTTTCCATTACTGCTTGTCAAAAATAGAGACTGATATATGCCCAGGAAAAAGAGATTATTAAATTTCCCTTGCTCCTTTGCTTCGCTGTTTTGAAGAGGATCTTACCGTGGAGTTGAATCTGTGTTGATTGGCAGTTTGTTTGCGAATCGTTTTCTGAAACTGGGGCTTGTGTTTCTTGGCTCTCTGTGAACTGTCCATGTGGTGGAAATTTCCTTTCTCCCTCAAGTTAAACTCCCCATCCCACCACGCCTTGTCTCCTTGAAAGGATGTGACCATTTAAATAACTGGCCCATAAAGCTAATGGAACAACCCTGGTGGTCCAGTGGTTAAGCGCTCACCTGCCAACCGAAAGGTCCATGGGTTCGAACCCACCTGCACCTCTGTGGAAGAAGACCGAGCCATCTGCTTCCTGAAGAATCAAAAAGAAAATCGTAGGAGGCAGTTATATTGTCACAGAGTCTCTATGAGTCAGAAATGACCCGACAGCACCGAACAACATCAAAGCTAATGGAAGGTGTGCTTTTCCAGTGTTCCCTGGGAGCTTTCTGAGTTTTACCTGTCACTTCATGGCAGCACATCAGCTAGTTCATATTCTTCTATATTATTCCACTAGGAAGCATGATCAGTTTATGTATAAAAACCAAAGGGTCATCTTCCATTCTTATCTCAAGGCCTAGCTCAGGAGCCCAGGACCCTGCGGAATTGAAACGTTGTATTGGAGCACTTCCCAGTCTTTTCTACCAAACTGACATAGTCAAAGTAGAAAGTAAGCCAAATGTCTGCTCTGCCATGAACCATTTTAATAAGCATTTTATTGAACAGGCACTGGGTGGGTTAAGCTTTTGTGTGTTGTTGGTAGCTGCCCTAAAGTTGGCACCTAACTCATGATGACTACATGTGCAGTAGAGCATAACCTTGCCAGGTCCTGCACCATCCACGTGATTGGTTTGGGTGTTCTGACCATTGTGATCCAGGAAGCTTTCATTGGCTGATCTTTGGAAGTAGATTGCCAGGCCTTTCTTCCTAGCCCATCTTAGTCTGGCAGCTCTGCTAAAACCTGTTCAGCATCAGAGCAACATGCAAGCCCTCCACTGACAGATGGGTGGTGGCTGCACATGAGGGGCACTGGCTGGGAATGAACCTGGGTCTCCCATGTGGAAGGGAGAATTCTACCACTGAGCCACTAATACCCCCAAGCTCTTTGTAGCATGGGTTAAATGAGATCATGCTTGCAATCACCATTCTACCGGTGAGAAGACTGAGGTTCTGAGATGAAGTAATTGCTTCATGTCACAGGGCCAACCAGTGGGAGCAAGGGTTCAAATCTAGGCCCTCTAGTTCAGAAGCCCACACCGAGCCCGTCTCAGTCTTTCCAGCTAGGAAATCCCCCTCCCCACGTACCCTTTTCTTTGTATGCTTTCTTTTTTTATTCTTCTGCAAATTCTTCTTACATAGTGTTCAAGACCCAGCTAACAGGCTCCTCTTCTGGGGAGCCTTTCTGACTCCTAGTCCACCCACCATGCTGTTGGTAGGTAGATGGCTCCTCTCACTATGTAATGAGTGCACCTACGACGGACTGAATTCTCTGGTGGGCGTTCTTTCTCCTCAGACTTCGAAGGATCCATGGCAGAGCCCGGGCCTGACTCTCTGTTGTATCCTTCCTCATACCCTGCAGAGTGCCTGGCACGCCGCCCCGTGCCTTTCCTCAGTAAGATCAGGGAGGGGCGGTTCTTTATGTTTAAACAAGCCAATGGAAGGAATGTGTGTGCGTGCAGGCATACACGGATATTTCTGTACATAATGTGCCATATTCTATCATGATCATCACTCTTGAAAATATTTATACCTGAGCAAAGGAGACAGGGCAAAGGTGAGCCCAGTGACTCATGAAAGCAAGATGGCAGGGCCTTGCCAAGGGCTGCCCTCGGTGGCAGGGAAAGCCTCTGTCAAAAATCAGAGCTCTCTGACACCTTGATTAACGTTTCATGAGATGTTTGTGGTTTGTTTCTCTCCATCAAAACCCTGACTTTAACCATTATTCATGCACAACTGCTCTGAACAGGGTTCAGCGGAGCTTGCCATGTTCGGAAAGGTGAGCTGACGTTCATTTCCCTGAGTGGATTCCCCGTGACAGTGAGACAGCTCAGCTCTGAGGCTCGAGAAGGGAGACAATGGATGCCAGGCACAGTGACCATGCGAAAGGCAAAGATGGCCCCTCGGGTGGGCAGCATGGTTTAGAGTGTGAGTGTTGGAGCCTGGCCAGCCTGGTGGAATCTTGGCCTATCATTTGATAGTCTAGTGGCTTTGGGTGAATTGGGGCAGTGGAATTCAGTCGTACTCTCATTCCATAATATGGGGATAATAATAATTCTTTCCTCAAAGGGCTGTTGAGAAGATTAAACAATTTAATACATGTGAGGCATTTAGAGGAGCTGCTGACACGTTGTCAGTGCTTGTGGTTGTCGCTGAGTTTTTTCTGGTCTACCGATTACTAGATTGGAGGCTCCCAGTGGGCAGGTCGCTATCTTTAGCTTCTTTGTGTCTCCACGGCCCCCAGCACAATACCTCAGACAGAGGCTAGGTTTTCAATGAGCATTTGAATAAACGGGTATCACTCCTGGCCTGGGTGGGCAGGTTGGAAGAAGCCGTGAGCTGACAGGTAGAGGTGTGCGTTAGTTTTGTGGAGTTGGTTGTTGTTAGTTGCCGTTGAGTCAGCCCTGACTTGTGGAGACCTCATGTACAACAGAAGGAAACGTTGCCTGGTCCTGTAATCCTCAAAATCTGTGGTATGTTTGAGCCCGTTGTGGCAGCCCATCTCATGGAGGGTTCCCCTTATCTTGCTGACCCTCTGCTTGGCCAACCATGATTTCCTTTTCTATCCATTGGTCTTTCCTGATAATGTGTCCAAAGTAAGCGAGATGAAGTCTTGCCACCCTCACTTGTGGTTGAATTTAGTAGGCTCCATTTTGCCATCAATGGTTCAGTTTCTTAAATAAAACAGACCGCTCGCCCTGTAACCACAGCAGGTCACAGCTGAGCATTTGCGGCCAAATCAGTGCAGAGCAGTCATCCTCTAAACACCAGACCCTGAATCAGGGTGGAGGATAACATGATCCATGACCCCATTAACTGCACAAAATCAGCTTATGCTAGTAATGGCCACTCTGCAGATGGGCGTTAAGGACATTTGCTCTTTTAAAAGTACCGCTGTCTTGCTTATGCTGTTCTGATATTACCAGAGCTAATGTGTGGCGAAGTCATTGACTCTTGTGCAATTTGCAGGGAGGGGTCAGTGGAGCAGAACAAGCCTTGCCATGGAAATAAGAAAGGAAGCCAGCCGGAAGAGGCTGAGGCTCAGCAATGGGAAGTAAGCCAGGGCCCTCTGCACGAGTCCTGTGAGCAGTCACGTCCCTGTGGTGGGCGAGGCAGGTGCCAGCCGGGCCCCGCCAGGTTGGTGTTTGGTCTGGACTGACATACTGCCCTGGTTTGCTTCTCCACCTGGCTGCTTCAGTGTGGGTAGGACAGTGGAGTACCCTTGCGTTTGCACAGAAGGGGCTGATGCGTTTTTAGCATCTGCTTCTGGTACCACAAAAGGAAGGCGGGGAGAGTGTCTCTGCAGGACTCTAATTCCCTCTGCACCTGGATGTCCCTCAGATCTCTGCCAGAGGCCTTGGCCTTGGGACGGTGGTGGCTTCTCATGGGGGTGCAAACACTACTTGGTGGATTTGGTAGGCAAGGCCAGCACTAGCCAGAAGGATGACTTGGTTTGCTTTAGCAGGAACCCACTGTTGCCATCATAAGCCCAGAGTGGTCAGAAAGGGCCAGCTAGCACTTTTTCTAAGAGGATTTTTGCCAGGATCTGCATTCTGCTGCCCTGGAGGGTCCATCCCCACTTTGGGTCAATAATGGGGTTCCCATTCTGCAGAGCCCATGATTTGTGTCCCCATCTCCACCACTGCCCCCACCCACAGTGAGCCTGGTGCTGGCCCTTGTACAGCGCCAGTGTCTATGCTGGCTGGTGGGGGTCTGTGCATGTTTGGTTGGTTGGTTTTTCATGTCTTAGTTTGGACTCCTCCAGAGCAGACACGGAGACAAGGATTCAGGTGCAAGTGGTTTATCTGGGAGGTGGCTTCAGGCAACGCTGGCCAAGGGAGTGGGGGAGGGAGCCAGGTGGCTGGGGGAGGGGTGGGTGAGGAAATAGAAGGGGGTATTCATCCACCAGCTCCCTTTGTTCTTGGCTGGGGGTTGCTCCTGGGGCTGTTTCTGCACCAGCCCTGCCAGCCTGCCCCTTTGTAGGCACCCCCTCGGGCAGAGACTCCAGGCTGGTGACAAGAAGCCATGGGTGGCCCCAGCAAGTGCCAAGGGGTGTGGGGAGGGCAGCAGATGTGCCTGCTACAATTGGTTTGGGAAAGAGTTGTTTGGTCTTTTGAGGCAGGTTAAGATTAAACCCCATTGTACAGGAGAGGAAGCCAAGGCCCAACATCTGATGACTTTATCCAAGGCTACGCAGTGGTTAGTTTCCCCAGTAAGGCCGGGGTCTGCTGCCTCTGCAGACATGGGGGCCCGCACTTGGCCTTGTTATCCCCTCCACAGCCCAGGGTTCCACATCAGGGATAGAGCAAGGCTGTCTTATAGGTCAGATTAATTGAGACAAAATGAAGCTTTTGGGCATGTCAGGGAATAAATCCCTTCAGCAATTCACTTAACTCTGAATTCCATCCTATTACAGTTAAAACTGAGTCCGAAGCCAAATAATAGATTGGCTTATAAAATAAACAGTATCACCAGTGAGTAATATCCTCCCTCCAACAATCAACTAGATGAGACTAAACAGTCAACATTTACCCAGAAGCAAAAATGAGAAGCCAAGGAGGGAAAGGGACACTAGATCAATGGAAAGAGAGCAAACAGAATGGAAATAATGAGAATACTGACAGATTGTGAAAATTGTAACCGATGGCATGGAACAACTTGTATAAAAATGGTTAAACTGAAACCTAATTTGCTGTGTGCAGCTTAACCTAAAACACAAAAAAAAATTAAAAAAGAAAAACTGAATCCAACTCTTTGAGAACCTACTGTGTATGGAAACTACATTGTGCACCAGATGTAGCGTGAAGTCAGACCACAGTCTCAGCCTCTGACTTTATATCTGTGGGCAGGAGGGCATGTAGGCAGGTACTAAGTGATATTAGGGCAGAAACTTGAAGGATAGGGTAAGGAGGCTGCTAGTGGAAGGGGACTGGAAAGGGGTACCGGGAGGCGTGAGCACCCCTGACCAAGGGGACAGCAAGTGGGGTGGCCTGAGAGGAACCAAAAGGGCAGGGTGGTAGAGAATGATATGATGGACTTTGCATTATTTTTTAGCCATTTAGCTGTTTTTTTTTTTTTTTTTTAGCTGCAGTGGGGAGAATGGATTAGACTAGGCGAGGCTATTGGGAAATGACTGTGACTTCCCAGGCAAGATGTGATGGGGTGACTTGCACCTGAGCAGGGGTAATGTCATTGGTCTCACACGAGAATCAGGATATAGAAACTCTTCAGCATCTTTGGAGAAAAACATCTGTAAGTTGTAACCTGTATTTAAATAGAACTTGGAACATATTTAATCAGTTGTCATGAGGCTGGACTTATATATAGAAAACAAGCTAGAAATTGGAAACCTGGTTTTAGATGGTTTGTGGACAACGGGGATTGTCCCTGCACTGTCCCTGTCCTTCTGTGGTTCACAGGGCACTCGGGGACTCCAAAAAGGCCTTTGCCATCTTGTACACATTGATGCCTCTTTTGCAAAATGAAGAGTCATACTCTGTGTTTCTGGTACCTTCTGTTTGTATCCCCACCTGATGCTGGGAGATACAGTGACATAAAAAATAAATAGTTGCAATTCCAGAGAGCTTCGGGTCTGGTTGGGGGCAACTAGGCAGGGGCTGCTAAAGAGTTAAACATGTGACCTCAAGTAGCCGTTAAAGGCAGACAGAGCAGAGAAGTTGCAAAGTAGGACATGATTTGTGTAATGATAAATGGGACAGAAAATAGGGACTAGAAAATAAGAGAAAGGCAGAGCCCCTTAGGGTTTCCTGAGCTGGGTCTGGACTCTAAAAGGAAGCCAGGGATGGGGTGGGGGAAGGGAGGGAAGTGGGGCAAGATTCTCAACTCGTTCAACAGCTGAGACCAAAGCAGGGGTGGCCAAGGGTGTGGTGGGCTGAGAGGCAGCAAGTAGGCAAAAGAGAGGTGCAGGCTGCCACAGGGCTAGAAAGGTGGTGGGTACCAAAACTGCATGCCATGGTAAGGGGCTTGTGTAAACCAGAAGGCCACGAGCAGTTCTGAGCTGATAGGTGATTAAGCATGACTTAGGTGTCACACGCATAGGTGAGGAGACTGAGCAGCAGAGAGGCTAGAATGGAGAAGCCATCAGGGAGGCTTGAGATGGCCATGGGCCGTGGTTGTGGTGAGGAAGGGACAGGCGTGGGCATCCCTGAGCAGCACCATGTCAGGAACAGGACAGGTGGGATGGAAAGAGCATGCACTCTGAAGACCCACCAGGTGACTTTAGACAAGTGACTCACCCAGCTTCAGTGCTGTTGTCAGGTTGGACCAGGAGGCTGAAGGCCTCTCCCAGCTTGGCGATTCTGAGACTCTAACAAGGGGAGGGGTGGCGAGAGATGATGGCAAGGTGGAAGCCTGGGTAGGACAAGTGGTGATACCCTTGGGTGGGGGTGGGGAGACCATGTTAGTTAATGTGTCTGGGCATCCAAGGGGAACTGTCTATCAGATGCAATAAAAAAGAATAAGAGAATAAAGGTGAAAGAAAAGGCTATCTTTTAAAAGACCACTGGGGACCTTCAAGAATGCAAGGCGTGTAGGGTAGAAGAGCTGTGTGTCAGTGCTCAGGGGCCCAGGAGGAAACAGGTGGCCCACTTGAATAAGGTAATTTGAGTTTAATAAAGCAGTCATGCACAAATGTGGTGGCGGACCAAAGGTATGGGCCTCATGTAGGAAGCCACAGAATGGTCTGGTCTGGCAGCAGTGGCACCTGGCCTGGAGAGACCAGAGGAGGGAGCTGTAACCAGACCTGAGACAGAGGACTGTGTAAAGGGGGATGGCAGAGAGTGAACCCAGGAGATCAATAGCCCAACCTCACTTACCTCTCACCAGGAGGGAGGGAGCCATTGACGAAATCCCCACCAAGTGTCAGCCTCCTGGAGCCCAGAGCTGTGTGACAAAAGAGGAGACATGTTGGGGGTGGGGGAACAAGCAAAAGGCACATGCATACCAGCAGCCACCACAGGCTGAGGGACACAGATGCTGCTGCAGATGCAGGGCCAGGTTAGCGGAGATGGTTAGTGACAGCAGCCGGGTGGGCTGTGAACAGCCTGAGCAGGTGATGGTTGGGGGTGAGGAGCACAGCTGGGACACCTGTGGTCCAGGGAGAGGAAGATGGCAGATGGAGGTGAGGACAATGGCTGGAGAGCAACCAAGATGGGAAGGGGTGGATCTGAGCCCAATGACCAGGCACACCGATGTATCACCAGTTAGTCCTCCCTCCAGAAAAAAAGCATAATTAAAGAGAAAAGAAATACACACCTTAGTAGCCCATGAAAACAGTCAGAATAAGGAAGAACATGAAGTGAGCGCCCAGAAGTTTCTGAGCTTTTCTGTCCTAGGACTTGATTTCAAGAAATTAACAGAAACCAGAATTTTCAAACTCCTTACCTTCCTTTTAGTTCTATTTCCTGAAAGCCTGGCCCACCTGGTGCTTGAGAACAATTTTCTCAAAATAAGTAACATGGTAGGAAACCAGTTGCCGTTGGGTTGACTCCAACTTATGGCGCCCCCAGGTGTGTCAGAGTAAAACTGTGCTGCATAGGGTTTTCAGTGGCTGATTTTTTCCAAGTAAATCTCCAGGCCTTTCTTCTGAGGTGCCTCTGGGTAGACTTGAACCTCCAAACAAATGCACCAGGAATTCCAACCTGTATGAAGCAGCCCCTTTCTCACTTCTCTTCAATTAATCAGAATCTGCGTCTTAGCAAGGTTTGCCCCAGAGCAGGGCCCCCGAGGCTTCATGTGCTCCTGATGGACCTGGGGGTCTGGTTCAAGTACAGATTCCAGATCCAGCAAGTCTGGGGTGGAGACAAGGATCTGAATTTTGAATCAACTCCGCAGTGAGGTGCTGTTGGTCTCTGGAGCCACGGTGAGTAGCAAGGTGCTGGGGGTCCTTTTCTAATGATTAGGGGAAAAAACTAGGCCAGATGATCACAGGTATGAGAACCGGATGGTGAACATCTCCATGGAAAGCATAGCACGTAGCCCTGAGCCCGCCTCTGCCCTACCACCGTAAGCCCCGCATGTCCAGATGTTCTCCGCTGGTAGACACAGTGTGGTGAAACACAGATGCTGCTGGAGGCTGACCTTCCGTGCACGCCGTAAATTACCTGTTACTGGCAGTGGCGTGGGAAGCAGATGAGCCTCAGTCATCTGAAGGCACCTCCTGACCTCGCAGCCCTATGGTTTGCTGATTTCCATCTTCCTGAAAGACTTCTCTAGTTCATACCAGATACCCTGCCCCCCTCACCTTCCCCAAACACACACACACAAATGTTTTTCTTCAGCTTCTTAGGGTGCTTTGAGTCCAGGGATGGAGGCAGCTATCTCGTCAGCTCTTGCAAACGTCTCCTCAGCACCACTCACCACAAAGGCTGGCCTCCCTGCACCTCAGACTGTTGCCAGTACATTTTAGGAAAGGCCAGTCTCCGGTGTCCATTTCACTCATTAACTGCAGAGGGCTGTGACAGTGCTACTGGGTTTGAAAAGCACTGGGCATCTGAGGCTGATGAGTTCTCAGTCCCCCACTTCAGGCCTCCTTGGCTAAGGGCAAGCCAGTGGGAGGACGATGAGTTTTCTCTGGCTGGTCAACTCCTGGGGCTTGTAAGCTGGGGCCTCCTTTCACTTGTTACCTTACCTCAGTAGAACTGTGCTCCATAGGGTTTTCAGTGGTGGGTTTTTCAGAAGTAGATCACCAGGCATTTCTTCCAAGGCACGCACCTCTGGGCAGACTTGAACCTCCAACTTTTTGCTTAGCAGCCAATCATGTGAACTGTTCACACCACCCAGGGACTTCCTTTTCACTTGTTACCTATTATTTAACTTCTAACCAGGGTGACAAGCTGAGAGCCAGAGACGTAGTTACTGTCAGGAGACAGTTTATTTTTGAAAATTAAGGTCTATGAGGTGGGAGAATACCGTCTGATCTCTTCCCTCCAGCCCCCCATCCCATTCCCCTACTCCTTCTTAAACTTTCTCTTTTAAAAGCAGGTTGGGGCATTTATTAGCCCACATGGCCTCGATATGCCCAGATCCAGTGTCATTTTCTTCTCTCTTCCCGCATTGTTTTCCTCTCACCCACTCGAACTTACCAAGTTAAATCAGTTCACCAGTAATTTTTTTTACTAGGTTATAGAGACTTGAATTAAATTGGAATCAGAGAAAACTCACCACCCCTCCTCACCCCCTGCAGAGAGCCTGGCGTGAAAGCATCCATAGCAGCATTCTAACCAAAAACCAAGTCCGTTGTCATCGAGTCTGACTCGTGGCAACCCCATTTATTACAGAGTAGAACTGCTGCATAGGGTTTTCTTGGCTGTCATCTTTATGGAAGCAGATGGTTTGGCCTTTCTTCCGTGATGCTGCTGGATGGGTTCAAACTGCCAACCTTTAGTGTACTAGTTCACGCTTAACTGTTTATACCACCAAGGGACCTCATTCTAACAATCATGGGAATCATTGAGCACTCACTGTATGCCAAGGACTGTACCAAACAGACTACATAGCTGTGCCAGCGCCTCTGTGAGGCGGTCACTCTCTGTGTCACAGGAAGGAGACTGGGACACACGCAGATTAATGCAGGTCAGGCCAGCCCCTAAACCTGCAGCCTACGCAATGCAGGAGATGGAGGCGCCTTGCAGAGCTGTACGGGCCCCTACCTGGGGTAGCATGACCCTCAGGGCAGAAGAAGAGCTGCACCGTGGGGAGGGGGCACTAAGAATGTTCCAGCAGCTACAGAGAGGGCAGGCTACCTCTGGCCGGTGACGGCATTGTGGGTTTGGCTCACTTGCTGCAGCCCATGCTTACACCTGGCCACAGGCATGAGTGCGCAGAACCCCACCGCACAGGGAGCCCTGTCCCTTCAACAGCACCCCAAGTGAGGGGAAACAAGGCATACCAAATTAAAACAAAGTCCTGTTGCTTGTGCCTCAGTGAGGCAAGCCATAAATACATAAATACTCGGACATGCTACTCCGATTCCAGCTAATATGTTTAAACAGCGATCGGCAGGCCCTGGAAAGACTCTGGAAAGCAGCTGTGAGGAGCAAAGCAATAACTTGGATTGTAAAAGCACAAGATAGAAAAACGATTGCAGCATTTTTACAATTACCTGCTTTTCCTCAGCTCGCAAAGAGGGCTTTTCTTTGTACTTCTGCAGTGGAAACGTATCCAGGTTAAGTCCATTTCATTATTATATCATCATCACAAGCTAGCATGTGTTGATTGCTCACCGCTCGGGGGGACACACAGCATCATGTCTGGCTTCTCCCCCACCCCCCAGCTCCTCCTCCAGGCAGGCTCTACCTGTGTCTCCTATTTCTAGATGAGTCAGAGGAGGTGCTGAGAGGCCAAGCCGGTCACCATGGGAGCCAGGACCCCATCCCAGGGCATCAGACTCCAGAGCCCACTGCCAAGAGTGAAGGTTTTGCTTTTCTGTCACTTTCTCTGAAGGGAAGGGAAGCAGGTGAATTTTCATTTTTCAAGTTGCATTTTCTTTTCACACCCGAGGGATTCAAAGTGTCTCTGTGCCCCCCAAATTCAAGCCCGCGCTCCCTCCCCCTGGAACAGCCAGGTGCCCCATTGGTACTGGCACCAGCCGTGCAAGCGCTTTGTGTTCAAGCATGTTGCTGTTTCCCTCTTCTCGCTGCGTGTTATTAAGACTTTCACAAAAGTGAACTCAGAGCCATTGTACCAAGTACAAGCCGCTTTCTATTTTTTGCTCATCTCCTTAAATTTGCAAAGACTCTAAAATAGCAGTTACCATTTTTTACCATGTTCTCTGCTGAAATATTTAATTCTTCCTTGGGCGGTTTAACATTGTGTTGCCCGAGGATTAACTCCCATTTTTGAAGAGAGTCTATTAGCCAAGAGAGGTGGAAAATGTCTTTCACCCTGTGGCAGAGCCCGGCCGGCAGGGCAAGCGATTTCCCTTTACGAGGTGGCCTGGCCATCAGCAAAGCCAAGACCAGCTCCCTTTATTAAACACAGGCTGAGTTTTTAAAAAGCAAAGTTTCCTGCAAAGACCAATTTTAAGGGGATTAATGCTCACTGAACAATGCATGGGGGAGGGGGACACAACAGTCATACTTAATTAGAAGAGGAAAAATCCGCTGTGGTGAAGGGTACAAGTCTCTTTCCTGATGCAAAACAAGTTTCAGAGGTCTTCATGGGGCTGAAGCCAGTGGGAACCTGAGGGTAGCTCCCAAGTCACCAGCTTGAATGGGGACAGTGAGGATCGTCACTGCCGCCATTTCTTTAATGGTCTGTTTCTTCACTGCCAGAGAAGAAGGGAGGGAAAAAAGCTGGAGAAAGATGAAAGCTTTGGTTATTTCTGCCTTCTTAAAGGTCCTCATCAATGCTGAATTTCTCCCTTGTAGGTCACTGAGTCAGATCATGTTGGTCTCAGGTGATGCCACAAAGCGCTTGCTAGGGGCTGTCTCTGGCCTCCACCTCCTGCTCCCCTTGGGCCAGTCCTGAAAAGTTTGAGGTTTAGCTCGTCTTGGTTTTCCACTGCTGCTGTAACAGAAATACCACATGTGGGTGACTTTACCACACGCGGGTGGCTTTAATGAACAGAAATTGGTTTTTTCATAGTCAGGAGACTGGAAGTCTGAACTCAGAGCACCAGATGGAGGGGAAGGCTCACGCTGTCTCCCTCTTTTTCTGTCTGCTCTGGGGGAAGATCATTGTCTCTTCAGCAGTCCCCAGTTCCTTGGCCATCTTCATGAGGCACCTCTCTTCCCCCGTTTGTGCTTTCTTGTCTCTATGTCTGTGCTGCTGTTTATAACTCAGAAGTGATTACATTTAGGACACACCCTACACCATTATGGTTTTGTTAACGTGACAAAGAAAACCCATTCCTCCACAGGTATGTTGTTGTTCGGTGCAGTTGAGTTGATTCTGACTCACAGTGACCCCATGTGACAGGTAACTGCCCCACAAGGTTTCCTAGGCTGTAATCTTCACAGGAACAAACTACCAGGTCTTCCTCCCACAGAGCCACTGGGTGAGTTGGAACCTCCAACCTTTCAGTTAGCAGCAGAACATTTAATCTTTGCACCAATCCACAGGTATAGGGGTTAGGATTCTAACATATATTTTTGGGGTACAGAATTTAGTCCATAACATCCACCCTCCAGGGGCAGCTTTTTCCAATAGCCTTTTGTGATAGCTATGACAGTCCCCGGAGAAGGACATCATGTTTGGTAAAGTAGAGGGTCAGCAAAAAAGAGGAAGACCCTCAATGAGATGGATTGACACAGCGGCTGCAACAATGGGCTCAAGCGTAAACAAGGGTTGTAAGGATGGCACAGGACCAGGCAGTGTTTCATTCTGTGGTACATGGGATTGCTATGAGTCGGAACCGACTTGACAGCATCTAACAACAACATGATAGTTTTACTGCCTTCCTCCAAGTCTCTTTGCCTTCTTTCCTGCTCCGTTTAGCAAACTGTGCCTTTTTTGGTTATGAGGTGTGCGATATTTTGCTTCTTTGACCAGCGGGTCAGAATTCATTCACCGTGGTAGCAGGAGAAAGGATGCCTTCCTCCCTTCATCCTGATACCTTGGTTTTTAAAAGAAAGGTTTCTAAGTGGCAATGTTGGAGATGTTTTTGCCAGGTCAACGTGGAAAAATGTCATTCTTGGCTGATGAACCGTAAGACTGATTTGCCCAAATCCAAACGGGGTGATGATGAATTGCTAACCCTAACCCTTAGCGGCAATGATTTCTTTTTTGCTTGAAAAATTAAATCAAAAGAGACCTCTAAAATTTTAAAACAGATAAGAAGGATCCCCCTTTTAGCACCTTCAACACCCCACTGCCGGCCCTGCGAGGGACGGGGTCACCTCCTGTCTTGTGCTGTCCCTCAGGATTATTGATTTATACCCCAGAGATGCAGGAGGCACACCGAACCCCTGGGAGCTGCGAGTGTGCAGAGCCCTTCCCACCCCATACCTTACAAGGGTTTTTACCTGCAAAGCTGGGAGGGCTAGCCCCCCTGCTACCAGGCATTCAAATATCCACAGTCCCCCAGTTGGCAGTAACCTGGAGGCCAGACACAGGGTGGATAGATAGATGTGGAGGGTGGGGCGGCAGGAAGTGGGGAGAGCATCCCCAGTTCTATAGTATCTAGGGCTCAGAGGGCTTCAAACCTTGCTGCCTGTTAGAATCACCTGACGAGCTTTTAAAAACCTTCTTCCCAGGCTCACCCCAAACCACTTACATTAACTCCCTGGCCGTGAGACACAGACATCAGTTGTTTTTTTTTTAAACAACCCACATGGTTGCATTATTAGTTCAGCCAAGTTTGAGAGCCACTGATCCAGAGGCCCTTCCAAGACAGCAGTAGAGGTTTTATTCAGGATAATACCTGCCGGAATCCTAAAAAAAAAAATTAAAAAAAAAAAAAAAAGAATCCTAGTCCCCTTTTATTTCATAGGGTCTCCTGGTCACTGTTTTCATACTTGAACGATAGACTTTTTTTTAAAATACATTTCGTTTTGCAGCTCCGCTGCCCGCCACAGCCATCCAGGCACAATTTTTCGTACAGTCTTGTTTCTGGCCAGGAAGGTGGTTTGAAGTTTGGGGCCGCACTTCAGCTTCTGCTCTTTGTCTGACTTAGTAAATCTGTTGCCTTTTAGAAATGGTAACAAAACTTCACAATTTCATTGTAGTTACTTTGTTGTACTTCACCAGGCATATTTCTAAAAGCAAAGGTATATTTTAGTTTTGCTTTTTTAGAAGATTGTTACAATTTTATTTTTAAAACATAAGGATGACTTCTGCCCTTGGGGCCAGAGGAGTGCTGTATTCTGGAATTCTCCCAGCAGTGTTTCTTTAGAAAGTGTGTTAAGCCCTTTCACAACTAGAATGTTGGGGTCTCTGAATTATTAGGATAGATCTTGAATGTTTTTAAATTTTCTTTTCACAAGTACAACTGTAAAGTTGGCATACTATGTGAAGCAGGAAGAACAAAATGAAATAGCCGTCATTGCCATTAACCACTCCCTTATTGTAAGGTTCAAGTTCACCTAGAGGTGCCTCGGAAGAAAGGCCTGAAGACCTACTTCCAAAAGGTCAGCCATTGACCAGTGTCACAATATGTATATTAATCATTTAATGAGAAACTAATTTGCTCTGTAAACCTTCATGTAAAGCACAAAAAAAAGATTAGCCATTGAAAACCCTTGGAGTGCAGTTCTACTCTGACACACATGGGGTCACACAAATCGGAAGCTACTCCAGGGCAACTGGTTAACTGTAGGACTGTAACAAAATAATGTGTTTATTTTCCCACCCAGTATACTTTGTACAAGGAGCCCTGGTGGTGCAATGGTTAAACACTCGGCTGCTAAGCAAAAGGTTGGTGATTCGAACCCGCCCAGTAGCTCCATGGAAGAAAGATCTGGAGATCTGTTCCCATAGAGACTACAACCAAGAAAACCCTATGGGGCAGTTTCGCTCAGTCACATGGAGTCGCTATGAGTTGAATCAATTCAAGGGCACCCAACAACGACAACAATGTGCCTTGCAGAGTGCATAAGCATGCTGCAGTGGGGGGCAGAAATCTCAGACTCTGACTCATCCACTCTCTAAATGCAAAACCAAAACATTGGGTATAATATTTCATTTCTTTAGATTGTTTTTCTTCTGCCTACCTCACAGGGCTGTTATGTGGTTTCAAAGAGATGTAGGTGAAGGCGTCCTGAAAAGCGAAAAGCACTACGTGATAGAATATAAATTTAAAATGTTATTAATAAAGGTTTTACTGTCTGCTGTGGCCTTTTTGTACATGGTTACAAGGCTGCCCTCAAATAGGCACATTCAAGACATGGTCTACTGGAAGAGCAGAGAGGTTAAAGGGGAAATTAGTAACATTTAACATAAGGTTTCAGCCTTTTTCCCTAGTGGCAAGGAAGATTTACATCACCACCTGCAGAGAGCAGCTAGTTGGTTGAAACATCTCGCTTCATCCAATGCTTTAAAAGCATCCTGCACTGTGACATTGTAAGAGATCAGCAAGGGGCTGGGGAGAGAGAAAGATTCTCAAATAGGTAGATATTATTTCTAGAAGAATAGTGTCTGTTTGAATTTTTTAAGTTATTTTGAAGTTAACTGGACTTGTATTATATGTAAGATGCATTTTCCACCCTGAGGTTGATCATCCCATTTTTTTTTTTTCATAGACAGTCTACAAAGTAGGGAGGTATTAGAGCCGCAGAGTGCTGTGGGGCATCACTGTTCATGTGTTTATGCTACAAGACTCCTCCACTTGTCATCTTTCAGGACAGTAGAAGGAAGATATAGAGGATATTCCTTCATATGCATATATATCTTTTTTTTTTTTAGGATAAGTATGTACTGGAAAAAAAAAAAAATACCCCATTGCCATCCAGTAGATTCCGACTCATAGCCACCCTGTAGGACAGAGTAGAACTGGCCCATAGGGTTTCCAAGGAGCACCTGGTGGATTCCAACTGCTGACCTCTTGGCTAGCAGCCGTAGCGCTTAACCATTGTGCCACCAGGGTTTCCAAAGTATGTACTAGATTTTAAAAATCATTAAGGCAAGAAAGATCATCTTTTGGAATTTTCCTTTGTATTTCTGTATTATTTATAACATCTCCATCTCTTCACCTCCTCCAACTTTGTTTCCTCCTCAACTGTGTCCTATCCCTGGAAGTAACCGTCGTTAACCATGTAGTGTTTGCAGCTGTAGACATTTGCCACTTACAGTCATCTGCCTTTAAGAACAGAAACCAAAAATGGGACTATATGTATGTATTCATCTAATTACCAAATGTTAAAGCACCTACTATGTGCCAGTACTATTTCGGTACTAAGGATCTAACACTGAAGGATAGGCAAGGTTCCTGGTCTCAGATAGCTTGTCTTCCAAAGTTTAGTAACGTCCAAAAAAAAACTTGATTTTGAAATACAGATTCACTCAAAGTTGCAAAGATAGTACAGAGAGGTCCCATGCATCCTTTATGCAGTTACCCCAACCGGTTACATCTTACATGATGACAGTACAATATCAAAACCAGCAAATTGACATTGGTACAATGTAATTTTATCCCACGCATGTAGGTTCCTGTAACCAGAAGTGCAATCAAGATACAGAACTATTCTATCACCACAAAGATCGCCTTCGTGCTACCCCTTTATAGCCACACACCCCGCTTTGTCACCATCCCTAACCCTGGAAACTACTAACTTCTCTGTGTATTGTCATTTATTATCTGTATTTTTTTCGTTTCTAGAATGTTATATCATTGGAATCATACAGTATGTGACCTTTTTTTGTTGTCGAGAAAATAAACAGCAGAATGTACACTAATTAAACAATTTTTACATCAGTTGTGTGATGTTGACTATATTCTCCAAGTTGTGCAACCATTCTCACCCTTCTTTTCTGAATTGTTCCTCCCCCATTAATATAAACTCAGTGCCCCTAAGATTCATATCTAATCTTATGATCTTATGATTGCATATAGATAGTTCTTAAAAGAGCATAATGCTCAAGTCAGACATACTTTTACTAGTTAAGCTGAGCTATTGTTTAGTTTTAAGAAGACTTCAGGGGATATTTTGGGTTTAAGGTTCAAAGATTACCTCAGGACAGTTTTGGGGGTTCATCCAGCCTTGATGACTCCAGAAATTCTGAGTTTCATAAGAATTTGAAATTCTTTTCTTTTCCCCCTTTTGATCAGGGTTCTTTTATAGAAACTTTTATCAAAATATTCAGTAATGGTGGCTGTGCACCATCCAGTTCTTCTGGTCTCATGGCAAAGAAGGCAGTTGTTCATGGAGGCAATTAGCCGTGCATTCCATTTCTTCCTCCTGTTCTTGACTCTCCTTTTATCTCTGTTGCTCCAGGTGAGTAGAGGAGACCAATTGTTGTGCCTTGGATGGCCGCTTGCAAGCTTTTCCTAAGACCTCAGGCACTATGCAACAAATTAGGTAGAACTAAGTACAACATTAGGCCAATTAACTGGGATGTCCCTCGAAACCATGACCCTAAACTGCCAAACCAAAAAACAAATTCCATGAGGTTTTTGGCTGTACATGAGCAGCCTCAGCAGCTCCTCTTCTTGTTGTTGTTACCTTATCTGTTACACAGCTTTTGCCAATTCACCTTTTTACAAGTGTACAACTTACTGACGTCAATTACATTACAGAACATGACCTTTTGCGATTGGCTTTTTTCCCTCACCTTATGCCTTTGAGATATATCCAGATCGCCCTGTGTATCAATAGTCTGTACCTTTTTATTTCTGAGTGGCATTCTGTAGTATGGATGCACTGAGTTTGCTCCGTTCATCTACAGGGGGACATTTTGGTTGTTTCTAGTTTGCTGCTATGCACATTGTGTACAGGTTTTTGTGTGAACCTAAGTTAATTTTTCTGGGACAAATGCCTAGGAGTACAATTTTAAGTTGTAAGAGTACAAATTGTAAGTGTATATTTAGTTTTTGCCAAACTGTCTTCTAGAGTGACTGTACCATTTTACATTCCCACCAGACATGTATAAGAAATGCAGTTTCTCCACATCCTCGCTAGCATTTGGTATTGTCATTTTTTATTTTAGCTACACTAATAGGTGGAGCCCTGGTGGCATAGTTTTTAAGAGCTCGCTGCTAGCCAGAAGGTCAGCAGTTCAAATCTACCAGCTGCTCCTTGGAAGCCCTATGGGGCGGTTCTGCTCTGTCCTGTAGGGTTGCTATGAGTCAGAACTGACTTGATGGCACCTAATAACAACAACATACTAATAGGTGTGTGTTGACATCTCAATTTACCTAGTGGATAATGTTAAACACCTTTTCATGTGCTTATTTACCTTTCGTATGTTCTCTTCAGTAAAGTGTCTGTTCGTGTCTTTTGCCCGTTTTTCTGCTGGGTTGTTATTTTACGGTCAAGGTTTGAGAGTTTTAAGATATAGTCGTTTGTCAGGTATCTAGTTTGCAAATTTGTTCTTCTATTCTGTAGCTTCCGTATTCATCCTTTTAACAGGGTATTTCACAGAAGAAAAGGCTTTATTTTTTTGAAATCCAATTTATCAGTTTTTTTCTTCTATCATGTTATGTCTTATCTAAGAACTCTTTGCCTAGCCCCAGGTTCTCCTGTTTCTAAAAGTTTTATGGTTTTGCATTTTACATTTAAGTCTGTCATCAATTTTGAGTGAATTTTTGTATATGTAGGTTGTGAAGTTTAAGTTAAGGTTCAATTTTGTTTTTGTTTTTAAGCTCTGCTGTTGTTAGATGCTGTCGACTCGGTTCTGACTTACAGCAACCCTGTGTACAACAGAAAGAAACACTGCCCAGTCCTGCACCATCCTAACAGTCATTGCTACATTTGAGCCCATTGTTACAGCTATTGTGTCAATCCATCTCATCGAGGGTCTTCCTCTTTTTCGATGACCCTCTGCCTTACCAAGCATGTTGTCCTTCTCCAGGGACTGGTCTCTCCTGAGAACATGTCCAAAGTACAAGTAAGACAGAATCTCGCCATCCTTGCTTCCAAGGAACATTCTGGTTGTACTTCTTTCAAGACAGATTTGTTTGTTCTTCTGGCGGTCCATGGTATATTCAATATTCTTTGCCAACACCATAATTCAAAGGCATCAATTCTTCAGTCTTCCTTATTCATTTATATGAGGTTATTGAAAATACCATGACTTGGGTCAGGCACACTATAGTCCTCAAAGTGACATCTTTACTTTTTGACACTTTAGAGGTCTTTTGCAGCAGATTTGCCCGATGCAATACATTGTTTGATTTCTTGATTGCTGCTTCCATGTGTGTTGATCGTGGATCCAAGTAAAATGAAATCCTTGACAACTTCAATATTTTCTCCATTTATCATGATGTTGATTGGTCCAGTTGTAAGAATTTTTGTTTTCTTTATGTTGAGGTGTTATCCATTCTGAAGGCTGAAGTCTTTGATATTCATCAGTAAGTGCTTCAAGTCCTCTTCATCTTCAGTGAGCAAGGTTGTGTCATCTACATCACAGATTGTTAATGAGCCTTCCTTTAATCCTTATGCTGCATTCTTCTTCCTGTAGTCCAGCTTCTCAGATTATTTGCTCAGCATACGGGTTGAATAAGTATGGCGAAAGGATCCAACCCTGATGCACACCTTTCTTGATTTTCAACCACGCAGTATCCCCTTGTTCTGTTCAAACAACTGCCTCTTGGCCTATGTATAGGTTCCACCTGAGCACAGGTAAGTATTCTAAGTTTTTTAGTCTGCAGATGTCTCATTGTTCCAGTACCATTTATTAAACAGTCTAACAGTCTGTCCTTCCTACATTGAACTGCTTTTGCATTTTTTTCAAATATCAGTTGGATATATTTTTTAACACCAAAAAAATTTTATTAGACTATTTTTAGGACAATTTTAGGTTTACAGAAAAATTGTACAGAAATACTGAGATTTCCCATATATTCTTCTCCTCCTATCACTGTTGGGCATATTTTTGTGGATTTATTTCTCCATTCTCTATTCTGCCCTGTTGATCTGTGTGTCTGTCCCTTTACCAGTACCACACTGTCTGGATTACTGTAGCTATATCGTAAGCCTCAACATTTGGTAAAATGATTTCTCCCGTTTTATTATTATTTTTCAAAATCGTTTTAGCTATTCTAATTTATTTGCATATAAATTTTAGAATAATCTTGTCTATTTAAAATATCTTATTGAAATTTTAATAAAAATTCCTTTAAACCAGCGGTATATCAATTTGGGGAACGCTGGCGTCTTCACTATGTTGAGCCTTCCAAACCATGAACATGGTATGCTCTATCTATTTAGATCTTTGATTTCTTTCATCAACATTTTATAGTTTTAATCATCCAAGTTCTGTGCAAATTTTGTTAGGTTTACAGCTAAATATTTTTGAGCAACTGTGAATTGTATTATATTTTTAAATTTTATGTCCACATGTTCATTGCTAGCATATAGAAAAATAATTTGATTTTTGTATGTTTAGCTTGTATCCTGCAGTCTTGATGAACTCACCAGTTCTAGGAGTTTTTTGTTTGTTTGTTTGTTGTAGAGTCCTTAAGATTTTCTGCATAGAAAACTATGTCATCTGCAGATAACCCATTGCTTTCAAGTTGATTCCAACTCAGTGGAGACAGGGTGTTTTATTTCTTTCTTTCTGATCTATATCCCTTTTATTTCTTTTTTTTTTTGCCTTATTGCAGTGGCTAGAACTTGTACTATGTCAAGTAAGAGTGGTGAATGCAGACATCCTTCTCTTGTCCCAGTCTTAGGGAGAAGGCATTCAGTCTTTCACCATAAAGCATAATGTTAACTGTAGAACAGTTTCAGATGCTTTTTTCTTTCTTAATCAAATTGAGGAAGTTCTTCCTCTA
Source organism: Elephas maximus indicus (assembly GCF_024166365.1). Classification (NCBI taxonomy): domain Eukaryota; kingdom Metazoa; phylum Chordata; class Mammalia; order Proboscidea; family Elephantidae; genus Elephas; species Elephas maximus. Next base: position 48,586,791 of record NC_064838.1, read on the forward strand.
TTATTTTTCTGAATGTATATTATAAATGAGCATTTAATTTTGTCAGACATTTTCTCTGCAGCATGTAGTTTTTCTAATTTAGCCTATTAATATGGTAGGTTACATTGATTTTTTAATACTGAACCTGCCATGCTGCAGTAAAACCTCACTTGGTCATGATGTATAATTCTTTCTATATATTGCCGAATTTTCTTTGTTAACAATTTGGTATGGCTTTTTGTGCTTATTTTCATGAGAGAGATCGGTGTATAGTTTTTTTGGGGGGGAGGAGGAGGGGGTAAAGTCTTTGTCCGTTTTGGGTCTTAGAGTAATGTTGGCTTCATTAAGTAATTGAGAAGTCTTCTACTCACTGAAAGAGAATGTGTAGAATTGGTATTAATTCTTTGGTAGAATTGTAGGAAACTATTTGGTCTGGGAGATTTTTTTTTAGAGTTTTTAAATTAAAAACTCGATTTCCTTAATAGTTATAGGGTTATTCAAATTAACTATGTCATAGTGGGTGAATTGTGGTCATTAGTGCTTTTTGAGGAATTGGTCCATTTAATCTAAGTTGTCAAATTTATATGTGTAGAGTTGTCCATAGTATTCCCTTGTTATGCTTTTAATCTGTAGGGCCTGTGGTGATATTCTCTGTTTAATTCCTGATATTGGTAATTTGTGTCATTTCTCTCTCTCTTTTTTTTCCCCTGTTTGTCTACCTGGCTAGAGAACTGTCAATTTTCTTGATCTTTGTTCAAAGAATCATTTTTTCTTTTATTTGTCTTTCCGTTCTCAATTTTAGTGGTTTCTGCTGTTTATTATTTCCTTCCTCTGCCTGCCTTAGGTTTATTTTGCTCTTGTTTTTCTAGGTTCTTGAGGCGAGAGCTTAGGTTATTGACTTAAGACTTCTTCTCTTTTCTAATGTAAGCATTTAGAGGTATAAATTTCCTTCTTAGCGTTGCTTTGTGTCTCACAAATTTTGATGTATTTTCTTCTGTTTCTGTATATTCTTACTTCCCTTGAGAATTTCTCTTTGACCTGTGGATTACTTAGAGATCCATTGTTTAGTTTCCAAGTCTTTGGAGAATTTTCTATTATGGTTCTGTTATTGATTTCTAGTTTGATTCCACTGTGGCCAAACAACACATTCTGTATGGTTTCAGTTCTTTTCAGTGTGTTGAGATTTATTTTATGGCTCAGGATATTGTCTTTCTTGATCTATGTTCCAAGTGCACTTGTAAGAATGTGTGCTCTACTATTGTTGGTGGAGTGTTCAGTAAATGTCAGTTAGATCTTGTTGATTGATCAGATTGTTGAATTCTTCTATATCTGTGCTGATTTTCTATCTAGTTCTATCAAGTTTTGAGATAGGGGCATTGATGTCTCCAACTGTAATTATGGATTTGTTCTTTCAGTTTTATCAGTTTTGGGGTCATATATTTTTCTAGCTCTTATGTTTGGTGCATACACATTTAGGATCCCTGTGTGTTTATGGTGGATTGACCTTTCTGTTACTGTGTAATGTCCCCACTTTGTCTCTAGTAATGTTCTTTACTATGCAGTCTACTTTATTTAATATCAATAGAACCATCCCTACTATGTTTTGATTAATTGGTTGTATGGTATATCTCTTTTCATTTCTTTACTTTCAATGTACCTTTATAGTTATATTTGATGTGAGTTTCTTTTAGACAGCATACACTTGGGTCATGATTTTTTTATCCACTTGACCAATCTGTCTTTTAATTGATGTAGTTAGACCATTTACATTTAACGTAATTATTGACATGTTAAAGACTAAGTCTGCCATAGGAGTCCCTGAGTAGTACAAATGGTTAATATACTCAATGCTTACAAAAAAAAGTTGGTGGTTCGAGCCTACCGAGAAGCAGCTCAGAAGAAAGACCTGGTGATCTATTTCCAAAAAATCAGCCATTGAAAGCCCTGTGCGGCACTGTTCTATTCTGACTCACATAGGGTGACCGTGAGTCGGAGTCAACTGGACAACAAAAGATCTGTTTTTTTGGCAACTCTGACTTTTTTGTTGTTGTTGTTCTCTGTTCTCTCTCTTTCTCTGTTTCTTTGTTTTCTTTTTTCTACCTTCTTGTGGGTTACTTGAATATAGAATACCATCTGGATTCATCTATAGTGTTTTTGAGTGCATTTCTTTGTATAGATTTTTCTGGGTGGGTTCTCTAGGATATTACATTATATTTATATAACTTATCAGTCTACTGGTATTAACACATTACCAATCTGAGTGAAGTTTAGAAACTTTACCTCCCTTTACTCCATTCATCCTCCCCTGTTTTTAATTGTTGTAAACATTTCCTCTACATGCATTTTGCATTTCGTCAGACAGTGTTATGATTTCTGCTTCAACAAACAGAAATTAGAAAATTCAAGAGGAGATATAAATGTATATACCTATATTTTTACTCTTTCCATTGTTCATTCTTCCTTCCTGACGTTCTATGGTTACTTCTTTATTCATTTCCTTTGTGTAAAGAAATCCTTAGAAATAGGCCTGCTGGCAACAAATTATCTTAGTTTTCCTTCATGCAAGAATGCTTTGATTTTTTTTTTCCTTTATTCCCGAAGAATATGTGCAACGGGTGTAGAATTTTGAATTGACAGTTCTTTTCTTTGAAAAGCACTTGAAAAATGTGACATTTCCTTTTGGCCTCTATTATTTCTGATGAGAAATCCACTGTCATTCTAATTGTTTCTCCCCGCCCAAAAGGTGTTATTTCTCTCTTGCAGCTTTTGAGATTTTTTTATTTGTCTCAAGTTTTCAGAAGTTTGACTGTAATGTGTCTTGGCATGGATTACATTGGGTTTATCATATTTCGGGTTCCCTCAGCCTCTTGAATCTGTGAGTTTAAATCATTCACCAAATTTGAGAAAGTTTTCAGCCATTATTTCTTTAAGTGCTTTTTCATCCCTATCCTCTTTCTCCTCTCCTTCCAGAACTCTGATGACATGAATGTTAGACCTTTTGTTGTAATCCCACAGATCATTAAAGCCATATTAATTTTTTTTCAGTCTGTTTTCTCTCTGTTGTTCATACTGGGTTATGTCTGGTGCTCTGCCTTCAAGTTCATTGATTCTTTCCTCTGTCCCCTCCATTCTGCTGTTGAGCCCATCCACTGAATATTTTATTTCAATTAATTTGTATTTCTGATGTTTACATTTGGTTCCTCTTTATATCTTCTGTTCCTTTGCTGAGATTTTCTATATTTTTTATTTGTTTTAAGCATGTTTAATAGCTTGTTGAAGCATTTTTTTGGTGGCTGCTTTAAAATCTTTGTCAGATAATTCTAACATCTCTATCATCTTGATATTGACATCTGTTGATTGTCTTTATTAATTCAAGGTGAAATTCTTCCTGGTTCTTGGTATGACAAGTGATTTTCATTTGAAACCTGGCATTTTAGGTGTTATATTTTGAGACTCTGAATCTTATTTAATGCATTTGTCTCTTTTGCCTGGCTTCTCTAACACTACCCTGGCAGGGGTTGGGAGTTGGGGTGGGTACCAACTCATCACTGCCAGGTGGCAGAAGAAATTCAGGTTTTCTGCTCAGCTTCTGTTGACACGTGCTATACACCAAACTGGTAACTTCCTTCAGATGGGCATATGCTCTTTGCTCTGCCCTCTGGCCACTCTATTAAATTAATATTAAATTTCCTATTAAATATTTAATTTCTTATTTCTTCCTATTAAATGTCCTCCCTGACTTTTGTAGACATTTTGAGTTGCTTAATTCTAGTTTGATATTTAAGTGCCATCCTATTTTTGGAATCAAGGTTATATTAGCTTTATAAAATGAATTGAGTTTTACATATTTTCTATGTTCTGTAACAGTCTAGCACAGGAATTATATATACTTTAAACTTTAAAGGTTGCTAAAAGTAAAAAAAAAAAGTGGTAAGTAGTGAAACCATCTGGGCCTGGGACCTGGTTGTTTGCAGGGTGTGGGTAGTAAAGCCAGGATCTGTGAATACCTTTGAAATTTTTTTTTTCTTTACAGTTACTGGTCTTTTTAGGTTTTCTGCCTCTTCTTGAGTCATTTTAATTAATTTATATGTTTCTAGAAAGTTATTTTATTTCTTTTTTCAAATTTATTGGTATTTGCATGTATATTCTCTAATAACTTTGAAATTTAACCTGTATCAAAAAAAAAAAGTTTTTTTTTTTTATAATTAGATCCTCTTTATAATTCATAATGTTGTTTTGATTTTTTTTTGTTGATTTTTTTTTTTATCAGACTGGTCTCTTTTATTGGTCTTTTAAACATGTTTTGGTTTTAACTATCAGACTGACTTTTTTGTTGTCATTTTCTATTTCATCAGTTCCTGTTTTTAATCTTTGATTTCCTCCTACTTTTTTTTATTTTTTAAGTTGATTGTTTAGTGGATTTTCAATCATTCTTGTTTTTCAAATGCATTCCAAACTCTGAGTCCCTCTTTGATGCATGCTGCAGGTTTTGAGTTGAGTGCTCTCATTATCATTCATTGCTCTACAGTCCCTAATTTCAGCTTTCATTTTCTTTTATGAATAACTCTTGGGTTAGCGTTTACGAGAGGCCTATACCATTTCTCCTTTGGGGATTTTATTGAGAATTTATATGTGGCCCAATACTTGGTCAGTTTTTATAAGTATTCCATGAACATTTAAATATGTTTGTTTTCTGTTAGTTGGAAGCTGTGTTTAAAGTTCATCTAGCCTGATGACTTTGTGTTCAAAGCATTTATATTCTTAACTTTTTTGTTCTGTCAATTTCTGAGAAAGATGTACCAAAGTTTCCCACCATGATTGTGAATTTATCAGTTTCTCCTTGCACTTCTAACACCTCTTACATAGTTCCATGCTCTGTTGTTCCATGCTTATGAAAAAATTATCTTCTGAATTATATCTTTAATCAATATAAAATATTCCCTTGTTTTGGGCCCGAATTCTATTGTTGCCTGATGTTAATGCTGCATTTTTGCTTTTTGACAACAGTTAAATATGTTTCCATCCATTCTCTTTTGTATCATTATATTTTAAGTCTTTTTACAAATACCAAACCCATTTCCCCTCTGAACATCTTATCTTTCAACAGGAGAATTTAGACCATTTGTATTTATTACAAATACTGATATGTTTGGACTTATCCCTGCCACTCGTTTTCTACTTACCATGTGTCTTGTTGTTTCTCTCCCTGCTCTCTTTTTCTTTACTGCTAGACTCAAAATGTCTTTTCCTTCTTTCTTTCTTTTTTTAATTTCCTTTGGTGCTTTGGAAATTCTGCATCCTATTCTTCTTCTAGTGGTTTAGAGCAGACTATTTAATTCTCATCATTGGTAGGAAAATATAATTTTAATTGGAATCTGTAACCTATCTTCCCCACAGGACAAAGTCTTTAGCACATTTTTGCATGTTTTTCACTTCCAAGGACCCTTTCTTGCCTTCCTACTGCTCCCTTTTCACAAGAGCCTATTCTTGTTTTACCAGTGCAATATCTCCCTGAAGATTGCAATTGTGTGTGTGTCAGTTCTGTTCTCTGCATTGTCTCTTTCCTTGGAATCCAGTTCTGATTCTTTTCATCTTTATTGTGCAAATGATTTCCTCAAATGTCTGATAATTCTTGTTTGTCCATTCATATTTTAAAATACAGAGCTACATAGGTTGGTGTTGGTAACTGTCATGCATTTCCTTAGTTTTCACTAAGTGTCCCTTGGTTTCCACTGCAGATCTTGCCTCTGAATGGGAGAGATGACTAAGAGCCATATGTCAGTTGGTGGGTGGTGTGACAGCAGATTTCCCTTTAGGGTGCCTAGACAAACAGCAGCCAGGCCAGCTGGGGACCCTCATGGTGGCTTCATAGGGAAGCTTGGCCCTGGGGTGGAGCAATTTCCCTTACCTCGCTTGTGGGCATGGCTGTGTTTCTCTTTTCCTCCCCTTTACCCTCAACTCTTTCTGCTGAGGTACTTTGTACTCTCCTCTGACTAGTGTTCTAGACTTAGCATCCAGAAGGGAGCTCTTACCCCATCTTAGAACAATTCCCAGCCATTTTAACAACCACTCTCACGGACCAGGCCAGGAGCACACACTGCATACAGCATCTGCATAGCCGAGGGAAGGGAAGGGTTGGCCCAGGTGTCTATAGACTAATTTCCCTGACAAATGCTACCATGGTCTGCCTTCTGTCCAAATTTGGAGTTTTTCTAGCATACCATCGGAAAGACTCTCTTACCTCCTCTGAACCTACTGCTGGGCTTCTTTTAGAAAGCTGTGTTTCCACTCTAATTATTCTATCAGCTTGGCCCACCTTCTTTCTGTCTTCCAGAAATTCATCAATGTATCTGGTGTACTGATGGTACCCTTTCAATGCTATTAAGGATTTATTTTCTTTCTTGAGGAGGGGAAAAAACATATGTGCTTGGTCTACCATCTTGAACCAGAAATCTAAAAGAAGGTTTAAGATATTACAAAGATGTAGCTTTTTGAGTAAGGAAAACAAACCATGAAAATACTTTCTCTATAAATAATTCCAAAAGAGGCATCTTTTTCCTGTAAGTGTAAGTCAAATAAATACAAGATAATGATGTGAGCAGTGTTGGTCTGCAATTAGAATGGTGTAGTGAGCCCTACTGCCCACCAGAAGCTGAGTGTCAGGGCTATGTTTTCATTGGCAGTGTTGGTCACACACACTAGCTGCCTCTATTGAAATGTAACTATTAGCAAATGAAATTAAATACTTCCGTTGCCTAGTAACTAATCCAATCTGAGAAAGAAGCAAAAATAGAATACGCAAATTTAGAACTTTTAGGCCACATGCCAAGCAAAATATTCTTGCTTACATCCTTTTAATCATCTGCAACGTGAATGGAAGACAGAGTATTTTAAAATGTCAAGTAGGCAACATTGAATGTTGACATTTCTTGTAAAAAGTAAATACTCCTTGATGGATGAACATCTTATGAGAGACAGGCAGGCTTCCCAGGGACCTCCAGCCACCTTAGTTCCCAAATTCACCAAGTGGGGGCAAGAGAGGGAAGAAGCTCTGATTAACTTCTAGGAATTTTTTTCTGATTTAATTAAAAAGCCGAAGGGCATTGTGTAATTTAAGCCACATTATACTGTTGGAAGAAAAGCTTAAACCATCTGTTTTACCCATTTTCATATAAAATTAAAATATTGTTTTTCCACCCAAGCAGCTTTTCAACAAGACACAGAAATTTTTTAAATGTTTAAGATTATAGGGAAAAGATTATATGGTATGTGAAATAATTCCTGGGATCATATAATATTGACATCTTAAGAAATAGCATGATAAATAAATTGACATTAATGTCAGTTAGTTCAAATTACTTTTTTCTCCCTCTTTTAAAAAGAATGGGAGAGGGGGGAGGGTTGCATATATTGATGAATGACGTATTTCCAAATGGAAAGTAAAAAAGAAAAAGAGAATTTATTTAAAATAAAATAATTCTAAATTTATAGAAGAGTTGAAGTAGTACGATGATGTCTCGTGTACTGTTTACTCAGATTGTTTTTAATACTTCTCTCTCCCCCCTACAAACTCACACTGTATTTACCTACTGCTGTGTAACAGATTACCCCCCAAATTACTTTGCGGCTTAAAACAACAAACGTTTGTCATTCCACGGTGTCCGTAGGTCAGGAATCTGGGCATGACTTAGCTGGGTCCTCAGCTCAGGGTCTGTCACAAACTGCAATCAAAGTGTTAGCAGGGCTGTCGTCATCTTAAGGCTCAACTGGGGGAGATCCACTTCTTAACTCACATGACCTCTGGCAGACCTCAAGCACTTGCTTGCTATAGGCTGAAGTCCATCTTCTTTGCCCCATGGACCTCTGCATAGATCAGCTCACAGCATGAATGCTGGCTTCTCTCTGAACAAGACAGCAAGCAAGATGGAAGCCAATCTCTTTGTAACCTAGTCTCAGTAGTGACAGCTTATCAGTTTGCTAGATTCTGCTGGTTAGAGGCAAGTAACTTGATCTAGCCTACACAAGGTCATAAACACCAGGATGTGGGGATCATTAGCAATCATCTTAGTAATCATCTTACCAACAAACCAAACCCGGTGCCATCGAGGTGATTCCAACTCATAGCGACCCTATAGGACAGAGTAGATCTGCCCCGTAGAGTTTCCAAGGAGCGCTTGGTGGATTCGAACTGCTGACCCTTTGGTTAGCAGCCGTAGCAGTTAACCACTACGCCACCAGGGTTTCCTGTAATCATCTTAGAAGCTACCTAATACACACTCGTGTGCATATATATGTATATATATATATATATATAAACCCAGTGCCATCGAGTCGATTCTGACTCATAGTGACCCTACAGGACAGGAATAGAACTGCCCCACAGTTTCCAAGGAGCGCCTGGCAGATTCAAACTGCCGACCCTTTTATATATATAAAATATATATATCTTTTATATATACATGTAGTTAATTGCTATGGAGTCAATTCCAAATCATGGCGACCCCACGTGTACAGAGTAGAACTGTTCCATAGGGTTTTCAAGGCTGTGAATTCTCTGAAGTACATCGACAGGCATGTCTTCCGAGGTGCCTCTGGGTGGGTTCGAACTGCCAACCTTTCAGCTAGTGGTCAAGCACTTAATCGTTTCCACCCCCTAAAAAAAAAACCAAACCCACTGCCGTCGAGTCGATTCCGACTCATAGCGACCCTATAGGACAGAGTAGAACTGCCCCATAGAGTTTCCAAGGAGTGCCTGGTGGACTTGAACTGCTGACCTTTTGGTTAACAGAGACAGCACTTCACCACTAGGCCACCAGGGTTTCCTTCCACCCCCCTAGGGACCACCATATACACACATACATTTTTTTCCCTGAACCATTTGAGAGTTAGCTTACCTGTAAATATTTCAGCATGTATTTCCTAGGAACATAACCAAGTACAATGATGAAATACTGAAAATTTAACATTGATACAATATTAGCGTCTAACAGACAATCCATATCCAGATGTTGCCAGTTGCCTCAATAAGGTCTTTTCACCAGGAGTACACATTGCTTTTGGCCGTCACACCTCTTTGATCTTCTTTAATCTGGAACAGCTCCTCAGCCTTTCTTGTCTTTCATGACATTGATGTTTTTCAAGAAAACCGAGAGTGTCTCTCATTTTGGGTTGTTCTGATGTTTCCTCATGATTGGATGGAAGACACATTTTAGCTCATTCATTGCAGTCTTTGGGATAATCGAAGCCCTTGAGGAGTTCATTGAATAGAAGATGGCTAGCAAACCTCAGAGTACCTTTACCCCCAAAGTGTGGCTGGATCAGACACAGCTCCTGGTTGGGTGTGGCTGGCAGCCCTGCCAGGCCGGGCACCGCATGCCAAGGTCTCAGGCCTCAGCTCACTGGTGTGACTCCATGTGGCATACAGCAGGCATTTTCTAACCCAAGTAGCCAGGGACTCACTCCAAAATAGGAAAGCAATCATTTGAGTCTGAAACCTTTTGTTTTTTTTTTCCCTTTTACAAGTGTTTCAGAGATGTAAAAGCTCATAAAAGAGAAGGCCACATACATCAGCAAAAACACTTTGATTATCTATATGTTCTTCGATTGCTTAATAACAAGCTAGCAAGTTAATTTTTTTATTGACTGATACCAACTTCACCTGCCAATAAAGAGAGATTGGCCAGTACATTGAAGGGTGGATAATTACAAGAAAACTTCACTGGCAATGCAAAGAAGTTAGTGAATGAGATTTGAAGAGAAATCTGTTCAGTGTAGTAAATGAAATATCTAGCCTGCTCAGTTTCAGGTCAGATCTTACCCCAAGGTTTTCAGTTATGGGTTCAGGTAGGGAAGGTTTCTTTGGGAAATGTGTTTGTGTGTGTGTGTGTGTGTGTGTGTGTGTGTGTGTAAGTTTATGTTTGCCCATCTAGCTATTGGATTTAGAAGAAGGAATATCCTAATAAATGTTTCTTGTCCTTAAACTGAGGAGGCTCACGTCTGAGTCTTGCACGGCCACAGGTTTTTTGCTGGCCTGGACCATTTCCATCCCAGCCACAAACATGAGCGCACTATTAATTCTGGACAGCACCACACAGTTCTCCTTCTCAGCCTCTCTGTACAACCTCTTTGCTTAGTGCACAACTTTGCCCTTTAAGTATTAATGAAAGTTTGTCATTCCTTCTCCTCCTCCCCTTCCTATCTTCCTGAAAGTTACTTCCAGTCTTAAAAATGCAAACCAGAAAAATCATAGGAATTGTCTCTGGGCTGTGATACCAGGACCAGGTCCTTGGGGCTTTTTGACCACGATATTCAGTGCATACTTCTGATTTGTAGCTCTGACCTCTGCCGTGATTCTGAGGTTAGGTCTTCACCTGCCTTCCTTCAGCTTCCATGAGAACCTCTGCAACTGCTTCTTCACTCTCTTGCTCTCTGCAAAGCCAGGGACAGTGCACGGTCCAAGGTTGGAGGTGGAGGAGAGTGGGCGGTTCTATGAACCAAAGATATTGCTTCTCATTCATTCATTCGTCAAGCATCTCCTATTTTCCAGGTGCTGTCTTTGTTGCTAGAGATACAGAGGTGAACAGGATAGATACAATTCCCCCACTCATGGAGCTTATGTCCAGCGGGAGCCCTATCATAGACTAGTATGTAAATCCAGGAAGAACGTAACTCTAGGTAGTAATAGTGCTGGCATAAGAAATCAAATAGGCGAACACGAAAGGCAGTGGGTAACGATCAGGGTAGTCACCCTGGCTTCCCCAGTTTCTTGTCTCAGCTAGACACCCTCTCTGACTGGGTTTTGCTTTGGTGCTTCTCTGCCCAGCTGCCTGCCTGGCCCCTCTTTTTCGTGAGCTGGATCCAGGGTAAGTGTGTGGGGAGATGCCAGCAGAGTCCCAGGAGCTAAGTTATTTGGGGCTTCTTGGGGGATAAAACAGGGTTGTTTGCATCTTATGGGCAGAACCTGTGGTCAAAGAACTGAGCAGGATCCATCTGATAACCTGAAAAGTTACTTCCCAAAGAAAAAGACTTCTCGTTTGTTCCTGGGAAAACTCATAGAGTATTATTATTTGCTGGACCTGATTTTCGTGTGGAAAAGAATCAGAACTGCACACAACAAATTTAGAATAAATGTCCTGTAGCACATGCTTTCTAGACATGACGTGACTAGATTTTCTGTGACTCTTAGCAAGTAACTGCCATTCCATTCACACCAGCCCTTATAGCCAGGCGGTAGGCAAGTCTCTCTCACACTGTTTATCTTACAGATCAAAAGATAACAGACTGAAATTATGACTTCAGACAGTGTAGGCAATTTTTTTTTTCACATCTTTTGCAAAGGTCACTTCCTTGGGCTACTATGGGGTGAATGCTTAGAGTGCCTCAGGGTAGCCCTGGATTAGGCATGACAGAAAGGAATAGCTCTCTGTTCAGGGCTTAATTGGGGACAAGCCTCCAACCCACTGAAACAGGTTCTTCTCTTCGATGTCTGTCTGAGTAATTGCCTTATGGATTTAGCTGTGAGCAATTTTATATCTCGTATAATAGAAAATCACACACAAACCAAAAAAATCACACCAATTGCTGTCGAGTCGATTCCAACTCATGGCGACCCCATGCGTGCAGAGTAGAACAGTGCTGCATAGGATTTTCATGGCTGTGACCTTTTGGAAACCCTGGTGGCGTAGTGGTTAAGTGCTATGGCTGCTAACCGAAGGGCTAGCAATTTGAACGCACCAGGCACTCCTTGGAAACCCTATGGGGCAGTGCTACTCTGTACTAGAGGGTTGCTATGAGTCGGAACCGACTTGGCGGCAACGGGTTTGGTTTTTTGTTTTTGACCTTTTGGAAGGAGATCACCAGGCCTTTCTTCTCAGGTACCTCTGGGTGGGTTCAAACAGCCTGCCTTTCAGTTAGTAGCTGAGCACTTAACTGTTCATGCCACCCAGGGACTCCTAAAAAAAAATCACACACACCTCCTCTGAAAAACGTATATGCTTTTACCAAAACTTGACCTAAGGCACTCATCTGAGGGCTGGGGGGAAGGTGGGCCTGATGTCTTTGGTGGGACAGAACCACAGCATCCAGACAGGCCAGGAGCCCACGAGCTTTCTGAGGCTGGTTAGCCTCACTGACTGTGAGGTTTCTCCATCGCTCTGAAGAGGGCTCCTCTGGTCCCTCTTCCCACAAAGCTCGGGATTCCTGTGGCTTCACCCTGTCATAAGAACCATGGGCTTCGTGGGCAACCGCTGCCAGCACCCTCCAGGAATTCCAGTTTGAAGGGTGGAAGAGCCCTCTCTAGATGGGCGCTGGCAGGAGAACTTAGGTGCCTGCACCTTGCTTGGAGGAGGGCATGAAGGCAGCTCTTCTTGTCCTTTCTTCTGCTTTCATTTCCTGATCCCGGAAATGGAAGTGCCAAGTGAGTACCTCTTTTGTATTTCCAGCCCAGGTGACCACCCCCTGGCCCCCGAGAGAGCGTGGTCCACATAAGTCTCACCAAGGCCAAACAGGCAGGGCCAGAGGGTCCAACTTACTGCCTTCAGAGGCTTGTGGTGCTTCCTGACCAAAATCAAACCCGTTACTGTCAAGTCGATTCCGACTCATAGGGACCCTATAGGACAGAGTAGAACTGCCCTTATACGGTTTCCAAGGAGTGCCTGGTGGATTCGAACTGCCAACGTTTTTGGTTAGCAGCTGAACTCTTAACCACTACACCACCAGGGTTTCCTCATGGTGCTTAGAAGGTTGGAACCGGAAAGCTCACCTGGAAGCAGAACCCTTGACAGGCCTAGGTACAGATTAAACCAGCTTCTCTACACGACACACTAGGACGGCGACATCAGACTTCACACGCAGTCTCTGAGCCCAGAAATCGTAGCTCTGACCAAACCTGAGTGCACTTGGGGTGTCCTGCTGCCCTTCAGTAGCTCTCCCTTGACCCCACCCCGCATCCCATAGGTCTACCACTGTTTCTCCTCCTCCTAGATCCCCGTTCCTAAACTTGGCAAGCTCAGTGGACAGTGTGTGGGCCACTGACAGGATGCTTTATCCCAAGAAAGCCAAAACCAAACCAGTTGCTACTGAGTCAACCCTGACTCCATGTGTGTCAGAGTAGAACGTACTCCGTAGGGTGTTTTAATGGCTAATTTTTCAGAAGTAGATCACCACGCCTTTCTTCCTAGGTACCTCTGGGCGAATTCGAACCTCCAACCTTTCAGTTAACAGCCGAGCACGTCAACCTCTTGCACCCCCCCCCAGGAACCCCCAAGAGCAGCCTCCTAATCCTCAAAAAAGAAAAAATAATCTTCCATCTCTGAGAGCCTTGAATTATTTATTTCTGTATTTATTTTTTGGTACCATGAGAAAGTAACCTGAAAGATAAAAGTGGAAATGTTGAGGAATCCAAAGAAGATGAACTGCCTTAGCAAGCACAGGGTGGCACTCACGGCTCTCAGGATCCAGCAGGGAGAATCACGGGCCCCTTGGTAATTATGCGCAACCGTTAGCATGGCATCCATTCTTTGTCAGAAGCCATTGGTGACAGCGTTTCTGGTGACAGTGTTTCTCCAAAGAAGCGGGCAGCTCCTGTGGGCTGCAGTTAGCCGGCCATGGCACATGTCTCCTGAGGGAGATTCCTCCCATAACACCATCATAAAGGCAGTTTGTTGGGTTGGTTTTTTGTTGTGTTTTTTAAATCTCAGACACTGGAGCAGAAGCACGAGATGTTTGTTATAATATCGTAGACCCTGCTGACAAAAGCTTCACTCACCAAGGAAAATTAAATGTTCAGGTTCTGTGGATGATGAGGGTGGGGGTACAGATGGTGAGCTGAAGAAGGTTGGGAAGGTTAGGGGAAGTGTCATTTCCTTTCCTTTAGGAAAGAAAAATACGGGGTAAGCCATAAACATAGCTTTATTCCCAAGCCAGTGATTTTTCCACTTAATGTGTTTTGTCAGGCAAGTCTTCAATACAAATTAAAATGAAATGCCAAGTAATTTCCACCTCTCGGCTGGCCGCTCGTGCCTGAGAACAATAGTGTTTTGATGAATGTCTGTTAAATGGCACCTGCACTCTTAGAGATTCCGTCTTAAGCAGCAACGACTAAGAGACAGCGGTGTGGGAGGCTGTGTGTGTGGGGAGGAGAGGGTGGGGAAGATTGTTCCATCATTCCTTTGTGACTGATTTGGTTCATGATAATCCAAACTGAAAGTGAACCATAAACAAAATCAAGGTGCCAAGACTAAGTGACTCTCTGTTCTTAATTAGAACATCCCTGAGTGGCGGAAACAGTTTGCACTCGTCTACCAACCAAAACGTTGGTGATTCAAATCCACCCAGCAGTGCCACCACAGAAAGGCCTGGCAATCTGCTGCATAAAAGATGACAGCCAGGACAACCCTATGGAGTCCAGTTCTACTCTCTAACCCAGGAGGTCGCCATGAGTTAGAGTCAACTCCACGGCAACAGGTTTGGTTTCGGTTGTTAATTAGGCTCAAAGCATAAAATGTGATTTTCAAAAGCTGAGTCCAATCAGTGGAGGATTTCTTTGAACTTGGGACTCTTTCAGCGGAAGGAAAGGGCAGCTGCCTTGCTGGGGTCTAAACCTCGGCTCTGGGATTTTGCAGCAGATCTCTCAACAGTTGGGCTTTTGAGTCTGTCCCCTTCCCACTGGGTTCCATGCTGACAGAAACCAGACACTGCAAACCCACAGGCAGAGCTGTGTTACCTCATCGCCCTGCACACCACTGTTTTTGCAGTTCTGCATTCTGAACTCCAGAGTGGGGCAATTTTGATGAGTAGGATAAATACAGAAGCACCCGCAGAATTCTGTCACCCAAGGGTTTAAGTCCTCACCTTGTTCATGACTGTTGATGTGCCATGTGCTTACGTCCTTGTCCTGTTCCTCAGCTGGATTAAGAGGGTTTGCTTTTTGCATATTCTCTTACTGTATGGCGCAGGAGCTTTAACTGAAATTGCTGGCTGATTTTATGGTTGTGCAGGTACAGCCAGGAAGCGAGGATGATGAGACTTTGTCTCACTTGCTTTGGACATGTTATCAGGAGGGATCAGTCCCTGGAGAAGGACATCATGCTTGGTAAAGTAGAGGGTCAGGGAAAAAGAGGAAGACCCTCAATGAGATGGACCGACATAGTGGCTGCAACAATGGGCTGAAACATAGCAACGATTGTGAGGATGGCACAGGACCAGGCAGCGTTTTGTTCTGTTGTACATAGGGTTGCTATGCGTCGAAACTGATTCCACCACACCTAAACAACAACAGGTAACTGTTAACACTCTGTCCAGTAATCACTGTAAACCCCGTCGCAGTGTTCAAAGTCCAGGAGGTTACATTGGTCTTCCCTTCACAGTAGTAGGACCAGCCTCTTAGCTTGACATTGGTGCTTACACGTTTTCCATGTGTTCATTCCTTTGCTTGTTTGTTGAATCACTGTTAACAAATTTTATAGACTCTAGCCCAATTTTTGGAGGTGTTGAATCCGAAAGTAACTCTTGCAGGGATTCTTGGAACCTGTGCAAAAACTACCTTCCTGTGATCAGACTGGTAGTCTCCCAAAGTCAAGGGGAATAAAAGTGTTGTTGGGATAAACTGTTCTCAGTGTTAGTTAACATTTGTACTCTATGCTGGTTCCTCCTCCCACTTCATCTTGTTTGAGCTTCACAACAACCCTCAGTGGGAGTCCCCCCACCACCCCCCCAAAAAAAACTGTTGCCGTGGAGCTGATTCTGACTCGTTGCGACCCCGTGTCTGTCAGAGGAGAACTGTGCTCCATAAGGTTTTCAATGGCTGATTTTTCAGAACAAGATCACCAGGCCTTTCTTCTGCGGAACCTCTGGGTGGATTCGAATTCCAAGCTCCTTCCCTTTGATCAGCAGCTGAGCATGTTAGCCGTTTGTACCACCCAGGGACTCCCAGAGGGACTTAACCATCCACCTTTTACTCGTGGAGAGACTGAGGATAAGAGGGCTTGCTCAACAGCCTGTGCAGCTAGGAATGACCCAAAGCCCCATCTCTCTCACTGAACCTTTGTCTTTCTGAAATTTTCCATCTCTAACTCAGGATGGAGCTGACTTGTTAATAAATGGTTGGGGAGAGAAATAGTCCTCATTTTACTTGTATACTGCTGCTGAATTCGTGTTTTAAAACGCTTAACCTCGCACATTCTGGGTCAGTAATTAGGCTCCAAGGTATAAAACACGATTTCCAAGAGCTGCCTCCACTCAGCAAAAGACTGACTCGCATTCAGGAGTCATGCACTTTTTCACGTACATTTCAGAAACGGCAAGATCGTTTATATTCCCAGATCATCTGAAAGGCTCATTTTGCTGCTAATTCCAGGCTTTTCTAAAGTAAGGTTTAAGCAGGTGCTTCCAAAGCAGGAGTAGAGTGGAATGGTTTGAGTTGGGCTGCCTTCTCCATGCAGGGAATTTAGAAACGCAGTAGAGAGTGGGACCCATGAGACAAGGAAGGGTGCCGAGGACTGTGGGGCTTGCTTCCTGACAAGGCTTGGGGGCCTGAGGACTGCAGCCAGAACACAAGCCATAACCCCCTGGGACTAAGCCTGTAGCTCGCCTCCCCTCCCCACTCCACACCCTGCATGACCCTGAGGCTCACTTTGTTGTCTCATTTCTTCTTGTTAGTTGCTGTCCAGTTGGCTCTGACTCATGGCACCCTTACATATAGCAGAAGGAAACATTGCCTAGTCTTGCGCCATCCTCACAATCATTGCAGCCGTTGTATCAATCCATCTCATGAAGGGTTTCCCCACATTTTCACTGACCCTCTACTTTTCCAAACATGATAGTCTAGCAATCGGACTTTCCTGATGACATGTCCAAAGTAAATGAGATGAAGTCTCACCATCCTTGCTTCTAAGGAGCATTCTGGCTATACTTCCTCCAAAAAGGATTTGTGTGGTCTTCTGGAAGTCCATGGTATATTCAGTATTTTTCGCCAACACCACAATTGAAATACATTGGCTCTCCTTCGATCTTGCTTTTTTGTTGTCCAGCATTGGCAGGCATATGAGGTGATTGAAAAGATAGGTTGGGTCAGGGGCACCTTAGTCGTCAAAGTGACATCTTTTTTCATTGTCTGGAGAATGCAAAACCAACATCCTGGGTCTCATCATCACTGGCATTGCGAGCATATGTGGGTGTGGGCAGAGCATGGATGTGAGGCCAAGACTCTGATTCCTATAAAATAGGGGCAAAGGTACCTAACTCATATGTCAACATGTGACATGGAAGGGAGGTGGGTGGACCACCTAGCACACGTGCAGTCAGGATTGGTGAACAAGAATTATATCACAGCCATCAGCTCAACCAGGCATCTCTCTCCCTTTGCAGCAGATCTGACCTCAGTTACCTGTTTTTCCACAGTCTGGCTTTACGTCTGATAACAACTCAAGGTCTTCTGGCCTTTGGACAGACAATAAACATGGGAGTTTAAGGGATCGGGGAGGCGAATATTGCTTGAGAGGCAATTTAAAAAAGCAACATCATCAGGTCAAAGAATCGCGTGTGTTTCCTCCAGCTCATTCCTCTGAGATCCTCTCATGGTCAGATGATTCTTCAATTTCAAAGTTAAAGTAAGATAAATCTCTGGCGAAGCACAAAAATAGAGCTGAGCATCTCTGTAGGCAAATTTGGGTTTCTGAAAGTCTGTCTCCACAGGTAGAAACACCCATGGTCACCAGAGTAGCAGAAAGATTTGGGGCCCAGGGGGAGTCTTGTTGTGGATGGGGCATAAGGCAAGAGTCATCTCTGCTTAGCCTGTGTACAAGATGATGATGTTAGTTGCCATTCAGTCTTGTGACCCTATGAACATAAAGAAAGGTTGTCCAGTCCTGTGTCAACTTCACGATCATTGGCATGTTTGAGCCCATTGTTGCAGCCATTGTGTAGTGTCTTCCAACCTAGAGGCTCATCTTCCAGCATTATATCAGACAGTATTCTGCTGCGATGCATAGGGTTTTCAGCGGACCAGATAGATGTTCATTTATGGGGGAAATCTGGGATGGAGACCACAGTGATGTGCACAGTGGAATAGAACTTTGGAATTGCTCTGATCTTTTGGCACATGGGGAAAATGCTTGGGTAAGACTTCAGACTGAGTCTCAAGGAGACAAATTGATTCAGTAGATTTTTACATGTACAAATACATAGCTTGCATTTCCTCAAACCTAAGAGGCAAGAATTCTTTGTTTCACCTTTTAACTTTTTCAGAATCAGAAGACAACACAGAAATGACTGCTAGCAAGTTTCATTTGGCATTTGTAGTTGGTAACACTCTTTCCACCAGCACCCCAAAAAGGAGGCTATTAACTCATTGAGTTCCTTGGGATAAACTCCTAAGGGTTTGATTATTGGGTCAAAGGATGTGTGACCATTTTTATGTTTCTACATGATGTAGCAACACGATTCCTTCAATTGGATTACCCCAGTTCACTGTTTCCACCATGACTGAAGGTACTGTTTCCCTTAAAATTGTATCAACCTTAGTTTGTTTTCTTTTTTTCCTAGTCAGATAGGAACAAAATGATACCCACTACTGTTTTTGTTTACTTAGCTTACTTAGTAAGGTTGAAATTCCCCCCCCCCACTTTTTTGTAATTCTTATTGCCTTCCTGTCATGAATAATCTGTGTCTTTTACCCAGTTGCACATGAAGCTTTGATGGTGATTTTAACATATTTGTAAACCTTTATGTTTTTATATGTTTTAGTCCTTTGCTGACTCTCTAGGCAGAGGGGGGTCATAGTGAAGAGCACACAGCCTCTGGAGCAGACACATTCAGGTTGAAAGCCTGGCTCCCCACTAACTCACAGTAAAGTCTTAGGCAATCGGCCTTTTAGGATCAGAAGGTCCCTGTCCTTGAAATGGGGATGATTACTGTATTGATCTGCATTCTTAATTGAAGAGCAGAGGATACACTTTAGGGGGTTGAAGGAGTAAACAGACCATAGACTGAGCCTCCAGGAGCAGTTGGCCCTCCCGTGGAGGTGCGTCCACCATGATCAGGAAGCCACCGCTGCAGTCACCATTTCCAGAACCATGCCAGCCCAGTAGAAGCCCCATAACTCAATTCTGAATCAAAGTCTTGCACAGGCCCTTGATGGTGGGACCTAACACATGACCACACCCCAGCAGCAAACCAAATTTATTGTTTAGTAGCTGGCTTGTCGCTAGGTTCTGCCAGTAGAGTAAGCGGTGCTAGGGGAAGACTGGAGGAGAGAGGGGTCTTATTTCTGTTGTCATGATGAATCCAGCAACCACACTTTGCCCCAGCAGCAGCAGTAGGTTCCAGCCTCCACCTTCCTTTAGGTGCTTCTAATACCAGCCTTATCGTGGCCTGAAAGAGCTACCATCACCAGCCAGGTGGTACTCTCTCCCCAGATGTCTAAGCCCCAGCTATTCAAGGTCCCTCCCCTGAGCTTCCAGCTTCTGGAAACCCAGTCTCTTCCCTTTGTTCCCCTAGCCCTAGAAGTGGAAGCTGCTTCCTGCAGTTACTCACTTATTCTGGGCTATCTCGATATAGCCTTTTTACTTTGTCAGCCCACCCAATTTAATTCCTTATGTTAAATTCTTTCTGTTTAAATACCTAATACTTGTTCTTGGTACAAGTTGCCCCAGTAAACAAACCCCCAAAGGTGATATTCTGGGATTAGGTTGGTTATCCTTGGCATTGAACACAGTGCTGAGCTCCTTGCCAATAGGAAACTAGTGACACTAGTAATCCAGGCTATGCAGTGGCATCGTGGTTACTGAAATTATCACCTGTGGCTGGTCATGCAAGACCAGGTGGCTACTGCATATGTTAGTAGTATGCTCAGAAAGAGTGTGTGGTGGAGTGGTACTTGGACTCTCTAGAAGAATTATAGACAGGAAGATGAACTGAGTCTAACCTCCAAGCTTAAGTCACAGTCGGAGAATCAAGGAGCACCTCTTACCTCATTTCTTGTAGCCATAGGGCTAGACTAACTGGAAATCAAACCAAAAATTCATTGTGTAGGTTGCAGGACAGTGCATAGGTTGAATCTGCAGACTCTCCAAGTCTCTTTTGTGGTAGCTGGCACAATGATAAGTGCTATGGCTGTTAACCAAAAGGTCAGCAGTTCAAATCCACCAGCCACTCCTTGGAAACCCTATGGGGCAGTTCTCCTCTATCCTGTAGGGTCGCTATGAGCTGGAATCAACTTGGCAGCAACGGGTTAAGACAATGAAAAGGTGGGATCCTGAGAACTGGAATGGAGACATCTAGGAGGACTAGAAAAAATCTGAAAATATTGAACGCCCAAGTCTCTTTGAGCCTCCCTTAAGAACTCTCCTGGGCCAACCACCCTCAAAGTAGATGCCTATCCATCTTAGACCCTCTCCCACCAGCTCTTCTTACACTGAGACCCATCTCAGCCAGAGTCACATCTCAGCCAGCTCCAGGTAGGCAAGGGCAAGGTCTGATCCAAGAGAAGATGACTCATACTCCAAAAGGATTGCAATGTTTTGTTAGATAAGCAAAATCCTGAGGAATGTGTGTAGGAATGGATTCAGGCTATTACCTTAAAGAGGATGGAACAGAGAAATTCTGAATTTAATGCATTAGCCTGAGTAGCTAGAAGTGGCTTTAAGAGTTTGCTTGGTTGGTGACTGTCATGGATTGAATTGCGTCCCCCAAAAATATCTGTCAACTTGGCTAAGTCATGATTCCCAGTATTGTGTGATTGTTCACCGTTTTCTCATCTGGTGTGATTTTCTTATGTGTTGTAAATTCTACCTCTATGATGTTAATGAGGTGGAATAGGTGGCAGTTGTGTTAATTAAACTCTGTAGGCTGGACAAAGATGCCACCATGGAGGTGGACTCTGATTTCAGAAGGAATGATGGGATCACAGCGTGGCCAGGTGCAAGCATTTAACCACCAAGGAGAAGTTACTTTAATGGCCTTCAGAATCTTTTTATCAGTATTGCCTTCCAGCTTTCCTGCCAATGTTCATTGTATAATATATCCTTTCTCCATTATTTTTCTTTGCTTGTACTGTAAGTGCCTAAACACTGTGTAGCCAGTCTTGGCTATGAATCAACTGGATGCCTCCACTTTGATCCTTTTTTTTTTTTTTCTCTGACTTTTAATATTAGAGAAAACTACTTCTGAAAACATACTGTGTTCCATGAACATGTTATCCTTTGATGTGATGGGCACTGCTCCCAGAGGCATTGTTTAGAATGAAGTTTCCAAATGGACCCTGCTTCTCCAGGGCTCCCCAAGACTGAGAGCTGGAGGAACGCCCCACTTCTGTATTTGGGCTTATTTCTGTGGTGCTAGGATCCCAGCGGGGTAACTGATGATAAGCCTCGCCTTCTGACTCCAGGGCCTCTCCTTGAAGAAGCAAAGTCATAACCTCACATACTTCCATAAGCTGCCCAGGGTCCATTTAACAGGCGACCCAGATTCCAACTGAGAAAGACAACAGCATTTGGGAATGTCTGCCAGGGCTCTGGGTGTTGCTGTGATGCACCTTCTCTCCAAGTCCTCATGGGTGTAGGCGTTCATCTGAACATCCTTGCCTGCTGACCTGAACTCAACTCTGTGAGGAAGCTGTCTCATTCTTCATTATCTCCTCACTGTGCCAATCTGAACTCATGATAGGAATAAAGAAAATAAAAGCATTAGCTATGAAACAATGTTTGCTTCAAAGGAAAGTTAAAGACTTTAACAGGATATGTACGGTCCCTGCCAACCTGTGGTTTTCATAATGGTTAATAAGCTGTCCCCAGCCATGTTTTCTTTAAGCTCCATGGCCTCAGTTTCTCCCCTCTGCAAAATGGAGGCAAAACCATGACCCATTCCCCATCTCCTCAAATCCCATTTTATTGCCTCCTGAGGACAAGGGGAGTCAAGGTCAGGTATATCCTAAGCTGAGAAATCAAGCTTTGCAGAGGGTTTTCTCATTCTACTCTTCCCTATGGCTACCCTTGAAAGTCTTCTCTTCTCCTGGCCCCACCTCCTTCCCTGGTCTACAGCTTGTTGCCTGAGCTTCTGGGGGTGAGGGGACAAAAGGGGTAACATCAGCTAGGTTGTGGGCTCTGTCCTTTGTCTAAAGAGTATTGAATCATCCCTCCCACCCCCACACACCCTGCCCATTGTTTTCTTCCTAGGGCTGTGGGATGGGGTTGGGGAAGAAATAGATGGTGTCATGAACACAAACCATCTGAGAGCACCCCAGCCGTAAAACAGGAAACTCTTCATCTTCTCTCACCACCTACGCCTAAAAGAGCCATAAAAGCATGTCACTAGAAGCATTGCGTCAAGAGCTAAGGGGCATTTACAGGTGCTGTGATAATGTTAGCTGTGGTCTGTCACTTTGTCAAAGAATATGCAAATGCAGGGAAGAATCCAGCCGTGGGTGCCCAGGCTGGCAGTATTCACCACCTCCCATCCCACCCTCCCTGTGACCACCCACCCACACCTATAGTTTTCCATCCAGCCCAGAGTTGAGAGAACAGGTCCATGATAAGGTGGGCCTTCTTTGGGCCAGGATGTCTCCCATAAAATTCAGCTGGGACCTAGGTTGCTATTACTGAGTCTGAAGGACTTCCACTGAAGTCGATATGACAACGAGGGTGACCAATCTCTGGAAATGTCTTGCAGGATGAAGACTGAGGCTGCACTTCCTGTTTTGTGCCCTTGAAGAGGCTCAGCAGAACTGAAAGGTCAGAAGGTATTTTTCTTTCCTATGTCATAGGGCTGTAAGTTGGCTGGTCAACTGTTAGCTGTGAGCAAACCAAACCAAACCCAGTCCCAGCATTTTGTGACCTTGGGCAAGGCCCAAGTTGTCTGATTTTGACACTCAAGGGTGCTGTTATGCCCATTTTAGCGATAAGGAAACTGAGGCACAGAGTGAGGTGGACCTGTGGGCAGCATAATAAATCTGTGGAAGGCTGCAAGTTAGATGGAGCATCCTTCTTGGGTGTTTATATCCACGCTGATCCCTGCCTCTCTCCAAGGTGTCCACATTCTCATGGGGAAAAGGTCTGTAATCTTTTCTATATTGTGGACCCTTCCTCAGAATACTGTTTTTAAATGTTTACATTAAAATACCTAGGATTACAAAAGTGTATTACTTTGAGCAAAAGCTCAGGGATATTTGTCCTAAGCATCTCTCATTCCATTACATCAATAGATAGTGACAGAGTTTTGTTTTTTTTTAATTAATTTTTATTGTGCTTTAAGTGAAAGTTTACAAATCAAGTCAGTCTCTCATACAAAAATTTATACACGGCTTGCTGTACACTCCTAGTTGCTTTCCCCCTAATGAGACAGCACACTCCTTCTCTCCAATCTCTCTCCTCGTGTCCATTCGGGCACCTTCTGGTCCCCTCTGCCCTCTCATCTCCCCTCCAGACAGGAAATGCCAACACAGTCTCATGCGTCTACTTGATCCAAGATGCCCGTTCTTCACAAGTATCATTTTCCATCCCATGTTCCAGTCCGATCCCTGTCTGAAGAGTTGGCCCCAGGAATGGTTCCTGTCTCGGGCTGACAGAAAGTCTGGGGACCATGACCTCCAAGGTCCTTCTAGTCCCAGTCTGACCATTAAGTCTGGTCTTTTTATGAGAATTTGGGGTCTGTATCCCACTGCTTTCCTGCTCCCTCAGGAGCTCTCAATTACAGAGTGTTTTAAATACATGGTGTCACCAGGGAAACCGCATCGACCACTGAGTGCTACCCCCCGCCTTGATCTGCCCACCTTTCTGTTCCTTCCATTCACGCCTCCTGGTAACCCGCCATTCCAGGCATGGGCGCACCTCCGTTTGCAGGAATGCTGCTCCCCACCCCCACTGTACCTCCCAGAACTCTGCAGCACTTTCACTGTGTGGCACACAGGGCCTGGTGTCCACAGGAAACCACTAGCCCCAGCTAACCTGGGTCTCCTTTAGCGGCTATCAATGGTGGATCCTTGAGCTGCTACAATGATAACATTCTAGAAGAGACATGTCAGTGTATGTGCCCAGGTCTGGAGTTTGGGGGAAAGGACCCTCAGGATGTGACTGCTCCCAGCCCCCAAGAAGCTGGCTGATAAACACAGAAAGATTTGGACTCGTGATTTAGCTCTTGACTCTGGTAGTGTTTTCTCTAAGTAATGGCCAGGCACTCCCCTAAGAAGCCATGAAAAGGAGACTGAAGCTAGTGGTTGTGGGCACAGGAACACATGGCTGAGTGTGTGCACCGGTGTCTCCCCAGAGCGGGCGGCGGGGTGTGAAGAGGTGACTCATACATTCTCAGAGCCTGTGCGTTGTTATGTCTCCTGGCTGCTTTGTGTTGTTCTAGAGACACTCATTCTAGTCAGAAGCAGAGCCTCCCTTTGCTACTCTGTTAAACCATGTTCCATTAAAGGGTTTTCTTCCCCCAAGATGACATTCGTTGCTGCATTTTTTAAAAAAGAGCATTTCCTGGGAGAAATGCTAGAGAGAGGAGAATGCAAACCATTTGCAGAGACCAGACAGAGGCCTTAAGAGGCTTGCCCTGGAAATTCCACAGGGCTTTGAGACCAGTAATTATGGGAGGGAGCAGGGCTTTTAAAAAGAAAAATTACGTTGATGCTGATACCAGGAATGCTCAGCCAGGCCTCTGAGGTCTCAGTGCTGGTCACGTTTTTCAAACAACACCTTACCCCCTTCTATGAGAAAAACTGCATGGTCAAGTCCCCTAAACGTACATTTTGTCTGACAAGAAAGCAGTTTGACCTCTGGCAGAGGAAATGCCAAGAGCCAAGGCAAGAGAGGCCTCGTGCCAGGAGGAACAGAGCTCACCAGGTCTGCGCCTCTCCCTCCCCTCTGCATCTGGTCTGGCCAGGGAGTCTCAGGCTGCCCCAGAGAATCCCCCAAAAGGCCCTGGGTGTGCAGCAGGAAGTCAAGGTCAGTAACCCATGGGCATCCCAGCCCCATCAGGGCTTTGTGCTTGAGAGAAAATAAGACAGGCTGTTTTGTTCATTTATTAATGGGCTTTTGTCATACCCCAGGTTAGGAAATAATCCTTCTATTGTCAATATGTCTTAATCCCCATCGTTAATATGTCTTCAGAGGCTTGGGGGGGAGGACGTGTTTTCAGCAGAAATCCCCTCTCAGGCATAAACGCAGATGTGCCTCTCTTTACGCCACAGGCATTCTCCGAGATGGAACGTGTCTCACGTGTGAGATTCAAGGCAGCAAGGAAGCCTTACCTCCTCGTGTAAATCCCTCTCAGAAGTCATCCCTTAGATGGATTTTGTGAAAATATAGGCTTCTGCACATTGAGTTTCCTTAAAGCGAGGTTTCCTGCATTTTGTTTGGTTCCTAAAATAATAACAGGAATGTCAAGAAGCCGACAGCCCTTTTGGAAGCGCCACATGACTTTCAGTCTCTGATGAATGGAGGTGGGATTTTCACTTCCCTGTACTCACCCCCTCCCCCCCAAAAAGCCACAATGAAGGAGGAAAAAAAAGGAGAACGCAGCCACCTTCAAGCATTTTTAAATTCAACGAAGAATTAGAGAAAGCTGAGCCTCTGAAAGTGGAGTCAAAAGCAGGTCTCTTTCAGTTCTGTGAAATTGCCCCCGTTAAATCCTAGGAGTAGGGAAACCCAAACATTCCAGTCTTCTAGCAGGACATGAGGGCTGAGCACATCCCTGGAACCACGAAAGGGATTTAGGATTGAGCCACCTTTGGTTTGGCTAAAAAACAGCAGAAACACCAAAAACAAAACACACAACTAAGGCACCCCATCCACACAGCAGAAAAGAAGAAATCAGAAACTTGCTCCCTGATGCTAAGTAGCATTCACAGCAAAATCAGATTTTCTGACAGTGAATCAACCACTAAAAAAAGCTTCCTGTGGCACATGGCGCAGCCTTCTGGAAACGTCGGTGCTTATTATTCTGCTCCCAGCCTTGATTCTCCACCCCCCTCCCCCCAGAGGGCTGCAGTCAGATCTGCAATCCCTCCAAGGAGCTCCCCCTTTCCAAGACTAATTACGTGCAGGGGCCTGGGATGTGTGACTGATCCTGCAGGAGGAAATGCAGTGGGAAGCTCATGCTGCCTTTTACGCGGTAAGCAAAGTTCAGAGATGTTTACATTCTGCTGGGTAAGCATGGCGCTCTCAAGACATGAGATGGATGGACTGTCCGATCAGCATGAAATCTCGCCAAGGCAACACACTAGGTGTGCCTCAGTGGACTTCGCCTGAGCCTTGGAGGCCAGAGGGTCAGCACTGCTAGTTTTGCAAATTGCTTGATTCTATCATGTTTTACTTAGCACAAAGTATCGCAAACTGAGCCCATTCGAGAAATCAGCAAATAAAAGCTGGATTAAGATCTGTAGAGTGGACTTTGGGATACAGGGTTTTTCTAATCACTGGAGCCTGTTAGGTTAGATGCTGGAAGTTCCTAAGTTTTGCAGAGAAGTCTTGTTTTTGTTTTGTTTTGATTTGTTTTTTGCCATGTGGGAAAAAAATAAGTACAAGATTCATTAAAAATAAAATGAAAAAGGAAATACTGCATTTGGCATAGCTATAACTTGGAGCAAGTAAATGCTGAAGGGAGCTGGTAATTCAGAAGGTCCGTCCTTGACTCAGATGTCCAGCAGAAGAAATGGTACCACACCAAAGACGTGTTGTGTAGCCTAGTGGCCTGGAGAGACAGCAGCTCTGGGCTAAAGCACGACTCTTCAGCCACTCTCTAGCTGCAACTTTGGATAAGCTAATTGTCATTTCCAAGCTTCTGTTTCCCTAAGTGGGAAATGGGTAGTAACAGTGCTGTCTCACCTCAATTCAAATTAGATACCATGCATAAAGTGTCCAACCTGGTAGACTGATACAATGAGGTGTAACATGTGCTCAGCTAGTGATGATGTTGTTGTTAGTTGCTGTCAAGTCAGGTCCAACTCATGACAACCTTGCGTATTGCAGAACAAAACTTTGCCTGGTCCTCTGTCATCGTCATGATTATCGGTATGTTTGAGTCCACCATTGTGGCTCAAGTGTCTGTCCATTTCCTTGAGGGTTTCCCTAATTTTCGCTGACCCTCTACTGTACCAAATATGATGTTCTAATGACAGGACTTCAGTTATTAGAAGATGTAACAGGACCCAGGGAAAGTCGGGGGGCAAGGGTAGGTGTTCAGTGGCTGAGTAGCTCTTGCATGTAACTAACTACTCTTTACAACGAGAACAAAAGATTATGCCCTGACACATCCAACACTAAATATGTTTAATCTTCCACCCTTAAGGTTATCATAAAAATATCTAAGTGCTTCATCAGCTGTGTCCAAACACAAATCCACACGTGCACATTATCATTTAAAGCCACTCACCAGTCTTAACAGGGCTCAGCCTAGAGAAACACAAAAAGGACTCAATGGAGCTGAGGACGCTTTGAGCAAGAAACAAGCCTGGGTGAACTGGGACTTAACAGCGGTAAGAGCAGATTCATCTTTTGTGTTAGAGTCTGTGGTAGAAGCCAGGCCCTGTGCTGTGGGCTCTCGCTACACAATCCCATGTGGCTGTCAATGCCTCCATGAAGGCTGTCGGGAGAGTGAGGAGGCACATGGTTGGAGGGCTGGGGAGCAAAGCCCTGGTGCCTTGCAAGAGCCCCATGGTCAAGACAGCCACAATTTAGGGGCATTCACTGTGTTTCCAAAGGAGCCCTTGTGGTACAATGGTTAAGCACTCGGTTGTTAAGTGAAAGGTCTGCTGTTAGAATCCATCAGCTGCTCTGCGGGGGTGAGGGGGAGAAGAGACCTGGTGATCTGCTCCTATAAAAATTTATAGCTTGGGAAACTCTGTGGAGAAGTTCTGTTCTGTCATATTGGATCACTGTGAGTCAGAATCGACTTGATGGCACATACCAACAATATCAACACTGTGTTCCCAAGGAGTCCCTGAGCAGCACAAACAGCTAAGTGCTCTAACTGAAAGGTTGGCAGCTGCCACTCAGAAGAAAGGCCTGGAGATCTGCTTCCGAAAGGTCACAGCTTTGAAAACTGTACAGAACGCAGTTCTCTCTGCAGCACAGGGGGTCGCCATGAGACGGAATTGACATTGCTGCAGCTGTTTGGTTTTTTGGTCTTGGTCCTGTGTCCCCAGCGGCACGCCGAGCACCATACATGTGCTTTTACATTTCATCTTCACAATAACTGCCATGTAGAACCAGTTCTGCCCTTTCTGACCTGGGGGTTGTCAGAGTCTTAAAGGCTGAGTAACTTGCTCCAAGTCACACAGTAGGAGGCCCGGGACTCAGGGCCCCCCTCCCTTCACCTGGGGGTCTGGTCTTATCTACCCTCTGCACTTATCCACCCTGGAATGCTGCCTTACTCACCAAAGGCGGCCAGAGGTGACACAGAGAGATCAGTGGTAGGGAGACTAGAAAGGGCTGCTCATCTCCAAAAACCAAACCCATTGCCGTCGGGTCAATTCCAACTCATAGTAACCCTATAGGACAGAGTAGAACTGCCCCATAGGGTTTCCAAGGAGCAGCTCATGGATTCGAACTGCCAGCCTTCTGGTTAGCAGCCAAACGCTTAACCACTGCACCACCAGGGCTCCTGCTCATCTGCAGATTTCTGTGATTAGCAAGTGAGATAGTAGAGTTTACATCTGAAGGCCTAAAAGATGTGCCTTATGGAATTTTACCCTGCACTGGAGTCATCTGCAGACAGTAGTGAGTTTTGTGAAATTCTATAATCTATGCTGATATTAGCTTACATTTACCCAGTGCCAGCAGCATTCTGAGTAATTGACATTATCTGCTTGCTGAATTCTCTTAGCCATCCTATGAGGCAGGTGTTATGGTTTTGTCCATTTTACAGATGAGGAGAGTGAGGCCAGAGAGGTGAAGCAACTGGCCCCTGAGATTGTAGAAGTGTAGTAAGTGGCCCAGCCAGGATTCGAACCTGAGCAAGTGTGGCTACAAGGCCCAGGCTCTTAACCCCCCGGGCCATGGAGTGAAGGAACAACTCACTGCAGGGCCTCTAGACGGTTCTCCTCCCTGTGTACCAGCAGACAAAGGTGACTGCAGGAGGGACTGCATCTCTTCTAATAATTCATGCTAATGACTCCACCAAACCAAGAAGAAGATGGCACCAAAGATAATGGGTGACGCAGGAGTCCTCCATTCAGCCTTCTCCAAGCCCTTGAAGTCCAAAGAGCCTTGGAAAAGAGCTGCTTAGATGATTTACCTGTTTTAACCCTTCCCATTAGGCATATTCAGCTGACAGCTGGATGGGACACTGCCGGAAAGAGTCTGGGGGCTGCTGAGTGCCTTGACATTCTTGTCTGGAGGACATTGGCAGATGTCCAAACACTGTGGTCAATTTTTAAAAGGTTTAATTGACACCGTGTTTTTTTGTTTTTTTAAAGAAGGGAGTAGGTGCCAGAATAGGAGAAAGATCTTGGCAAAAACCTTACACACGGTTTTTCCACCATTGGATTGACCAGACAAGGCCACTAAGCTGATACAACAGGATTAGCAAAACCGCATTGTCGGACATAGTCACAGCGTGACATGTGCGACAGCAGAGGAATCTGGCAGGATTAACCTGCCAAGGATAAAGATGTAACAGACAAGAGGCTGAATTAATGGACTGCCATGACCGAAGCGGGAAATCTATTTGCATGCGACATTAACTGTGCGAATAAACCCTGGGCTGGACTTGGCAGGCTGGCAAGCTCTTTTTGAATCAGGAGGTTTTATTTTTAAGCCCACCTAGAAGGCTTCTGCCAAGATGGGCTAAAGCAAGCCGACTCTCGAGATTGCCCTTTGGTGTATTTTCACCATCATCTTAAAGTGGAAAGACTGCCTGAAATGCCTATAACACATGCGTGACTTACGGACCGTGTGGAACAATCCCGATATTTCAGAACCATGGAGCCAAGAGGTTCCCATTTAGAGTGGTGCTGTCTGTGAAAAAGCAACGAAGAAACAGAGTCACAACACGTAATAAGCTCGCACTCTAGAAAATGCCAACTTGGAATAGGTTTTGCCTAATTTGTGTATTCTGGTTCCTGAAAGTCAGGTGGTACTAGGGTGAAGGAAGTGAGACACCTAGGATGCAAAGTCTCAAGAGGCACCCGTGGTCCAGCCTGGGCTCCAGCAGGGGCAGCCCCCGAGAGGCAGTGCCTCCCTCCCTTCACCCTGGTCCTGCCCTGCTGAAAGCTACCCACGTACAGTACACCCATTCAAAAACATGGGTGCACTTAAATACACTTACTGCAGACATTTGACTGAACAGCTGAGTGTGGATACCCCCCAAGCAGACCCTAAGAAAATCAGTTAAGTGTGGGTAGTTTATGTGGAAGGAAGCCTGGTGCACAGTGGTTAAGTGCTTGACTGCTCACCTAAAGGTCAGCGGTTGGAACCCACCAGCAGCCCTACAGGAGAAAAACACCTGGCAATCTGTTCCCAGAAAGATTTACAGCCTTGAAAATCCCATGGGGCAGTTCTGCTCTGCCTTACAGGGCTGCTATGAGTCAGAATTTACAGGAGAGCACGCAACAACAGTTTATTTGGAAGGTATTCCCAGGAAGCAGGGACTGGGGCAGTGAGATGGACAAGCGGGCCAATAAAGAGTATGCTAGTAATTAGGATCCAGCCAGGGGAAAGTGGGGTCCCCTGGGAGCCATTTTAGTACATGTCCCAGGGTTACTTCCCCAGGGGCCAGAGAGCCAGGATATTTGTCCAACTCCCATCCCTCATGGGTTGGGATGCTAACTCCCTGGCACTCCGCCATGCAGGCTGAGCACACTCCTGCTCCTACTCCTGACCAGAGGAAGCCTCCAGGCCGAGAGTCAAACCCTGTGTGTCAGAACCGAGGTGCCAGGTACCAATAGCACCCGCCACATGGGCAAGATTCAATTTCCTTTGGAAGATGTTGAAGCTGTATCAGATTCCCGCTGTGCTGCAGCTCATTCAGGTTTTAACAGAGCCGTAGACTTAAAAGAGCAGTGCCCAAACCTGGTCTATCAGAATCCCGGGAGGGCGGGGCACTTTACTCCCAGACTGACTGACCCAGGCCCTTAGAGTCAAGGTGGAGCCCTGAGTCTGTGCATTCCAGAACCCCACCCCCACCCGCCACTGGGAGGTCCTGAGCCAGCAGATTCCACGTCTGGGATGTCAAACACCAAATGGAGACTGTCTGGACCCATGATGAACTTGGGAGGTGGTGGGTGAGGGAACACACCCTGCGTTTCTGCTGGGAGTCATCTTTTTCCAGAAGTAACAGGCAGAATAATGTTCCTAGATTTGAGAGGCCGGATGTTAGAAGGTTAAGATAAATGTCATGTCCGTGGTATTGCCTCCAATAAGTGATAATTATGTCGTTAAAAAATAAAATCAGAATTAGCTGCCTTGGCCCTGCAGAGCCAGCAGTGAGCAAGGACTAACGTAAGCAGGCCAGCATGGGAAATAAGAGAGAAAGGGCTTTGGTGAAAATGGGTGCAGAATTCTAGAACATCTGCCATCTTGCATTCTCTTGAGATGTCCGTGGGTTGGCTGAGGTCCTTCAGGAGGAAATAGCAGGTGCAAAGGCCCTGAGGTGGGGGGAGCAGGGTGTGTGCAGCAGGTCCCCTCCGCGTGGCTGTACAAGGACATGCTGCCCAGGGCTGATGCAGAAGATTCAGCGGTAAGCTCAGAGTTAGGAGCCGTCACTTACGCTGCGTGATGCTTTGAAGGAAGAGCACAGGATGCCTGGAGAGCATGTTACAGAGGAATCTGATCCTGCCTGGCCTTGGAAACTCGGGGTCCAGGAAGTTACTTTGCTGCTGAGGTCTGAAGGAGGAGTTGGTATTAGACTATACAAAATAGGGAGGGGAAGAAGGGAAAGCATTTCAGGTAGAGGCAGCAGCTTGTGCAAAGGCCCCGCGGTAAGAGTGAACATGGCACGCTTGAGAAGTTTTAAAAGCACAGAGAGCAAGAAGGAGAGAAATGAAGGATAAGAGGGAAGAAAGGGATGGGACCAGGTTTGGCCCTTGTGGGATGCCATCTTCTTGCAAGTATTTAAAGTTAAAACATGAAGGTCATTTGTAACTCTTGAAACAGTCATTTTGTGATCTCTCTTTGACACCCTGGGCCCTGGTGGATTCCAGGGCGAACCAAGGAGCAGAGTTGGCTGCTGATAGGTCTGTTTGTGATCCTGGCTTCTCACCTACTCCTGGGTCTCCTTTTGCCACTTGAATGCAAGCGTACCACCAGTACGTGGGTATGTGGTGTGTCAGCTCCCTTGGATCTGTGCAGGTTTAACCTGACGCCGACACGACCTTCCTGTGTACACAATCTTGGTCGAAAGAACACAGTCACTTTGCTGAAGGCTCCGGCCACTCAGCAGTGCCAGTTCATAGTCCCCCTGCTAAATCTGCTTTCTGGAACTTGCTCATTCTCAAGTTGAGAATCTTCAATTTGTTGGTTCTCAAGGCAGTGGAAAAAAGAATTTTGAGGTCTCTGTCTACCTGATACGTACCCTGGTGGCATAGTGGTTAAGTGCTACGGCTGCTAACCAAAAGGTCAGCAGTTTGAATCCACCAGGCAGGCACTCCTTGGAAACTCTATGGGGCAGTTCTACTCTGTCCTATAGAGTTGCTGTGAGTTGGAATGGACTCGATGGTAGCAGGTTTGGTTTTTTGGTTTTGGTCTACCTGATGCTCAGAAAGCCAGCCGCATTAACTCAGTCATGGTCAGCACTCATCAGGTACTCATATTTCTAAGCATCTGCTGTCGGCCAAGTGTTCTGATATTATTACTCTGTTTTGCAGGTGCTGACCCTGAGACCCAGAGGTTCAATAACTTGACCTAGGAACACAGGTAGGACAGGACTTGGAATGCAAACCCAGTCCCATCTGTTTCCAGAGCCCCCATACTTAACTCCAGTGCCACACACCACCCACTAGTCCAGGTTGCATGTCCAGAGAGCAGGCTGCCAGCCTACTGAGCTGGGAAGAGCCTCAGAGAGTGTCCGCTCAAGGCCCTAGTTCAGTAGGTGAGGAATCTGAATGGCAAGAGGCCCTGGGCTGGGCCCTGTCCACCCAGGGAAGTTGGCAGCCAGCTGGAGCTAAAGCAGGCTCCTCTGCTGCTTCTTGACCTCACACAAGTTCCTTCATCTCTCTGAACTTTCCATTCCTAATTAAGTGACCACAGTGATAGACAGGAGCCTCACGGGTGGGACAGGGATTCGAAGAGTTAAAGCACATGAAGTCTTAGCACAACGCCCAGCAGACATCAGCTAGCCTGTCGCCTTCTCACAGTGAACTGTTCATCTGGCTCCATGCCCGGGGAGTCTAGCGCAGGGCAGTCTGCACTTGGGTAGAAACCCCCAGCTTAGCAATTCTCTGCACCACAGGAGAGGCCCAATGTTGAGATTCTGACCTAACATGCCAGCAGGGATTCTTTTCTTGTAGATGTGGAAATCCAGACAGTTCTTGACTCTGAGGCACAATATTAACCTATGATTAATGAATTACTCAAAGTTTCTGCCTCCCCTGACACCTGCCAGAACCTTGGCAGAACTTCTGTGCCACATCCAGCACTCAGAACTTGCCAAATTTGCATCCTTAAAGCTGGTTCTGAGATAAATGGCAGAAAGAGGAAAATGTGATCTGGTCAGATAGCTGAGAACCACACAGCGGGCTGCAGCCATTTTGGGCCAAAGAACTATTCATTTAAAAGTGTATCAATACCTGGGGCCCCTGGTGGTGCAGCTGTTAAGAGCTTGGCTGCTAACCACAAGGTCAGCAGTTCAGATTCACCAGCCACTCCTTAGAGACCCTATGGGGCAGTTCTACTCTGTCCTGTAGCGTGTCGCTGTGAGTCACAATCAACTCAAAGCCATGAATTTGGTTTTGGTTTGGTTGTCAACACCTGGAAATAAGGATTAAACTCCAAATGCTATTTTCACATAAATTTGCATTACGTGTTTTCCTATTGGTGATAAAATCCAGGCAGATGCCAAGAGGAAATGCCCAAAGTCATTTTACTGCCGGATTTTGTTACTGGAGAGACTCACCTTCCTGGACCATCTGAAGGTCAGGGAGGAAGAGCCAAGGGGGTCCTCTGCCAGTAGGAAGGCAGGGCTCAGTGCTGCTTGTTTTTATGTTGACTGCCTGAGTTCTTCCGGCCAGCTTCCCTTTTGTGGGCTTACATGAGTGGCCCCAGGTCCTCAGCGATTGCCCTTATTTGTGCCCAGGATGTGTTTCCACCCTATAGGGAACTGAGTCAGTGAGATTGTGTTCCATCCCTGGTCACGTTTGAAGTAGCCACATAACCTTCCCTTCCCTTTAAGTGTTAAGGGGATAATAGTGACGGCGGCAGCCTCCTGCCCCTTCAGGCACTTGGTGTGCACACATCATTCCATTTCTCAACCCCATCAAGCACTTTCATTTATGTAAGGGAGTTAATACACATGGCCCCCCTAGGTTACAAAAGGCTCTGGTATTAGTTACGTGCTGGGGTGGGACTTGAACCCAGATTCTGCCTAGCTCCAAGACCACCCTTACCACTCCATGGCTTCCTGCCCTCTTTTTCAAGCTTAAAGTCGTCAAACTGCGATTCTTTGGCCATCAAACCAAACCCATTGCCGTCAAGTCAATTTCAATTCATAGTGACCCTATAGAACAGAATAGAACTGCCCCATAGAGTTTCCAAGGAGCACCTGGTGGATTCGAACTGCTGACCTTTTTGGTTAGCAACCGTAGCACTTAACCACTATGGCACCAGGGTTCTGTGGAGTAGGCATAATTTAAACCTCCCTGTGATGCTTCTTGTAACGATTTGCGATAGAGCGTCATCTGTTTGCAGGTAGATGGGGAGAGTTTATGCTACAAGGACAGCCACAGTGACCCCTTCCCCTGCGCACTGCACAGCATCAGGCATTTGATGCATTCTCAGTGGAGCCCCACTAAGGAGAGTTAAAGGTTTCATGAGTCACATTGTGGCCTGTCTTAGAGTGCGCCAGGCAAGGAAGGCTTTGAGATGGGGTCTTTTTCTCCCCACTTGATGACTGTGTACCTGCTATGTGGGTGGCTGGTAAAGCATTTGGCTTAGGGCTCACCTCCTGCAAGTTTCTTGCCCTGACTGCTCCCTGGAGCACTGCCGGTAGGAGATGGGAACGGAAGCTTATGGTCAAAGGCCATCGCACTTTCTGCTCCAGCCACCTCAGAACCCCCTTCAGAGGCAGAGGGAGTGCTTCGGACAGAGGTGGCAAAACATGGCTTTCAAGTCAGACTTGGGTTCTAGCCCCAGCCTTGCCACTTACTGGCTGTGAGACTAAGACAAGTCACCTAGATCCTAAGTGTCCCTCCCTGAGCATGGTTGCCCCTATTTTATAGACAGGGAAACGGAGGCTGAGGGAGGTTAACTGGGACCAGGCATGGAAAGCACCTGGCACATAGTGACCTGCATTGGTAATGGTGGGGACAGGTGAACCACAAGGAGCCCCCACAGGAAGACGGGACTGCCACTGTGCTCCTGCCCTGCACTGAGCAAAGGGGCACAGCTACTGCCCCCAGCACAGACATTGATCACCACAGTACCTATTTTCTTACCTTCTCCACACCCCACCTCTGACCATGAGCTCCTCTGGGGGGCAACCGCTTCACATGCTGCAGACACAGGAGGGTTGTAATGAGTGAAATGGGTAGGTGAGTGAACAAACTAAACAGGCCAAGAGAGCAGGGTTCCTCCCTCGTTCATGGGGCACCCTCCTTCCCCCAGAATTGCCCCTCTTGAGCTGGAGACTTGAATGTGTTTCTTCAGACAGACAGGGGGAAAGGTGTAGAAATCTAGATAAGGCCTAGGAGCTAGAAGCAATCAGAGTTAACCCCTGGCTGGTTCTCTGCACTTGTCAGGCTGCCACGGTCACAGTCTCAAGCTTGAGTCACTTCTCTTTGCACCAAGAGGAGAGAACCAGAAGAAGAAGAAAAAACATTTTCCACTAAGCTGTCTCTTGGAAATGTCCCTGTCTTTGCTCACAGAGGACCACATGGAACAGGAAGCCAGAGGTGACGCCCCGCACACTCCTTGGCATCGACCACCTGCCAAGGATGGAACTTTTATTCTGTTTGACCCAGAATGTTTTTCTCCAAGAAAAAGATTCCATGTTGACCCTGAGTCATCCTCAGTAGGCATGGGAGCTACTCAGCATGTGGCCTTGGAGGTCTGGGACCCTGGACAGACATAAAAATCAAGAGGGTGGGATCTTGGCGGAGTTATGACTCAGAAAATGAGGTGGGAACAGTCTTCGATTTCTAAGTTCGGCAACGGAGTCCTGGGAATTCCTGTCTTCCTACCAGACAAGTATCAGTAGAAAGAAAGCTAGTGAAAATGGGCCTTCAAAGTATTCACTTACCGCTGCAGCTCCCAGGGCAGAGATGCTTAAGCTTTTGAGGGCTGTGTTTCCCTTTGAGGATTTGTTGAAGGCAGTAGACCCTTTTCCCAGTGGCGTGTCCGCACACAGATGATTTTGTGCCCAGGGGCCAGGGTTCCCTGGAGCCTCCAATGCCTACCCTACACCCTTTGGGTGAGAAGGCTGGTAAAGAACAGAACAAAAAGGGAAACTCTAGCTGCAGCACTATCCGTAATAGCCAAGAGGTGGAAACAACCTGAATGCCCATCAGCAGATGAATGGTTAAACAAAATGTCGTCGTACCTACATACGATGGAATGTTACCCAGCCATAAAGAGAAATGAGGTCCCAGTATGTGTTCCCAGTGTAAGAACCTCAAAGATGTTATGCTGCGTGAAAGAAGTTAGTCACAGAAAGACAAATATTTTATGATCTCACTTATCTGAAGTAACAAGAATAGGCAAATGCCTAGAGATCAGAGTTTGTTAGTGGTTACCAGGAGTGGGAGGGAGGGGGAAGGGGGAATCATCAATTAGGAAGCAGTGAGTTTCTGGTGATGCAAAATTCGTCAGTGATTTTGGGTGATGGCTGCACAATACGATGAAGGTAATTGATGTCACTAAATTGCACGCCTGACCGATAGCAAATTAGCAAATGTTACATGTATTTTTACAACAATTTTAAAAAGGGGTAAACTATTGGTTGGGGTAGGGAGGGAGATGGAATGGCTGAACGGTCTTGCACTCCAGTTCTAACCCTCGCCTGCTCTCTCTCTTCTCTCCACCCTCTCGCTCCCCTAGAAGCAGCAGCCTGCAGAGGTGACCCACGACCTTCCGGCATGGTGCGGTGGGGCAGCTGGTGTTGTGAATCAGGCCGTTGCCAATGAGAGAACGGCTACTTCACAACACCAGGGTCGCACTCCACCACAGGCAGCGCTCCAGGCTCCAGAACCAGCGAGGACACACGCCTGCAAGGCAGCCAACCCTCCGCAGTGGGTCATTGCTGGATACCTCCCACATTTGGCTTTCCAGTTTCTAAGACAGTCCCAGGCTGCTGTTCATTTTCCACTCCTACCCTCAACACAAACAGCTCTAGTTTTAAAGAAAAAGCCACTCCTGAGAACATAAGCTTCCTACTGAGGAAATTGTGTTACTGGCTTTTCACTGGGAAAATGGAGCTGCAGTCCCTCAGATGGGTTCAGTGCCACTAAACTAGACATTTCCTCCTAGGTGCCAGAAACACACAGTGGTGCCCTTTGCTTTGATACTCGGTAATGAATAGGATAAGGTGGAAGGAAAGGGAGTACCTAGTTATAAAGATGGTGGCTTCATGGAGCATTCCCTGAGAAATGAAGGCCCTTTGTAGCAACATATACGGGGAACACGTCAGCCTTAGTTATCTAGTGCTGCTATAACAGAAATACCACAGGTGGATGGCTTTAACAAACAAGTTTATTTTCTCACAGTCTAGGAGGCTAGAAGTCCGAATTCAGGGCGCCAGCTCCCGGGGAAGGCTTTATCTTCTCTGTCCGTTCTGGAGGCAGGTCCTTGTCATCAATCTTCCCCTGGTCTAGAAGCTTCTCAGCAAAGGGACCCCAGGTCCAAAGGACAGGCTCTGCTCGTGGCTCTTTCTTGGTGGTATGAGGTACCTCTCCTCTCTGCTCATTTCTCTCTCAAAAGTGATTGACTCAAAGTACAACCTAATCCTGTAGATCGTGACCTGCCTCATTAACATAACTGCCTCTAATCCTGCCTCTTTAACATCATAGAGGTTAGGATTTACAACACATAGGATAATTCCATCACATTACAAAATGGTGGACCACCACACAATACTGGGAATCATGGCCTAGCCAAGTTGACACACATGTTTCGGGGACATAATTTTCAATCCATAAAAATGTCTATTTCCTAGATGGTCCCACATTGCCTGAAGAGTAAACACCTTTCTTTGGGGGTGCTCGTCAGACATGTGTCCCAGCGATGTGAATGCCGGGTGTGAACCAGACACGAAAAGGTCACTCCTAGGGCATGGATCCTGCAGACACTCCCATTGGGGTAATACCTGCTGGTACCTGTGCTGACAGATGGGCTTTCCTTCCCCAGGTTCTCACAGCCAGGGGCCCAGGAATGTTGCAGAACTAACTGGGGTCTCCAGAGTTCCAGTGTTTTTAATGCCCAACTTAAATCTTACTCATGACACCACCATTTTTCAGAGCCAAGGTAGGAGTTTCCAAAACAGTGGCCAGGATGGCCAGGGTTCTTTCTGAAGCACTAAGAAAAAGGGAGATGTCCATCTCTGACTTTCTATGGGACAGAGACCTAGAGCTGCCCTGATGAATGCAAGCTCTGTCTATATGGCCTGAATCTGATGCAGTGTTTTCACGGGGCTTCTGCTGCTGCCCCACAGAATGCCAGAGAGGCAATCAAATCCAGCCCCATGCAAACAGTGCTCGGAGTCCAGGCTACAGACACAGAGCCTCGGGTGATCAAAGCAGCCCCGGTCTCTGTCACCTTAGAGTTCTAATGCTTTTGTGAAGTTCAGCTTCTCACCCCATCCCCAAATCACTAAGGACATCTCTGAAATATGTTTGGAGACAAGTATCTTCAGAGTAAAGTTTTTTAGAGAGGTCCTCCTACCTTCTTACAAGGTATAAACTGCATATTTCTAAGAACCCATCCGCATACCAACTCCTCTACCACCAGCACAGTTTAAGCTTGGGCCACTCACATGTGGTCCTGTGCGGCAGCGTCAGCATGTTAGAAATTCAGAATGCCAGGCACCGCCGCACACCTGCTGAGTGGCTCTGGTGGGGAGAGGGAGCAAGAGCAGGCCCAGGACCTGTGTTTCAACAGACCTTCCAGGTATTTTTTATAAATCCCAGCCACCCCCTTTCTGGTCTCCCCACATGCTCCCCAGCTTCCGTTCTAACCCTGTCTCTTCTGCGTGTTGCATACAGAATAATCTTTCAAAATGCAAGTCTAAATAGTGTGAATTCCTTCACCCGCCTCCCCTTTACAGCTCCTTAAAGAGTTGGCCTCATCCTAATTGCCATGGGGCACCGCGAGTGTGACCAGCACAGCCTGTGGCATGACCCTCTGGAACTGCAGCCACAAGACCCCTCTCCCAGTTCCTGACGCCCACCAAACTCCCTCCTGCCCCAGGGCTTTTGTAAGTGCTCCCAGCCACCACCTGTCTTCCCTGCTCTTGATGCCTCACTGCTCTCTAGACCAGGTGGAGCGCAGCTTCTGTGAGCAGACTTCTGTCACCGGAAGGCTAGGTCCAGTAACCCTTGTTCAGCACTCCCAGCAAGCTGAAGCCCTCAGAGCACACATCTCATACATATTCACTGGAGTGAGTCTTTGTTGGTTGTGTCTTCTCCACAGGCTGTAAGCTCCTCGAGGGCAGGGACATTGACTTCATTCGCTGCTGCACTCCCAACCCAGCTCAGTGTCTGGCATTGACTGGAAGCTCAATAATACGTTTGCTCAGTAAATGGATGAGCACAGCCTGAGCCATGAGCGTCCTTCAAGGTCAACCTCTTGCTCTCTTGTGCTTCACTGGAGTCTTTGTTTCTTTTAAGTGGCATCATAATATAGCAGGTGTGCCAGGTACTGCACCATGCTCTTTACATTTAACTATTGCTCTGCACCTCAGTTTCCTCATCATGGGAAAATCGTGTAACCACCTTATAGTAGGTACCACGACCATACCACCCATGCTGTTGGTAGTTGGTGACCTCATGATTCAAACACCTGCAGCCTGGCCTCTGAACCCATTCCCTGAGCCACCACTGCTCCCTGCTGCTGGAGAGCCAAGGCAAAGGGGACAAACCTGATCATGGAAGGCCCCCGGGGGTGACTCCCCAGGGTTGACTCCTCAGGGTCAAGCAAGCCCTCTCCCTTCCCAGAGACATCCACTCTGATTTCTTAAACCTGGTAGACCTGGCAGTGTTGGCTTTCTCTTTGCCTTTCTAAAAGGTTGCATTCTGACCTTGTTTAAAGCACTTCGTAATAGAACCTGATTAAAAACTTAATATATAAAATGGGGTCACGTCTAGAGAGAGAGCCAATTTAAGAACCGGTAGCAGCTCCACTTCGTTTTGTTGTGAAGCTGGCGGGTTCGTTTGAGGTTTATGCAGTACCTTCAGAGGTCTAAGTCTGCAGAGGCAGTCGTGCGCCCCTCAGAACTGGTGTTCCCGGAGCTCAGCCCAGGAGAGGGCAACCGGGGCACCTTCCAGCTCCTGAAACCTATTGTCATCAAGTCGATTCCAGTTCATAGCAACCCTATAGGACAGAGTAGAACTGCTCCATAGTGTTTTCAAGACTATGATCTTTACAGAACCAGACTGCCACATCTTTCTCCCACAGACCAGCTGGTGGGTTTGAACCACCAGCCTTTTGGTTAGCAGCCGGGTGCTTAGCCATTGCACCACCAGGGCTCCTTCCCAGCTCCTAGCACGAGCCAAAACCCCACCCACGCACCCCTGCCCTCAGTGTGGCTGCTTCTCCAAAATGTGTCTACCTGAGAACAGCCACCTTTACTCCACAACATTGCATACCCTCCAGTTAGGTAGACTTGATACCACCGGGCTAGAAAGAAACTGGAGTATTCACTGCCACTTCCCCCACCCCCACCCCGCTGCCAATCCTATTCTGAGCCCTTGATTTAGTGACCTGTACACGGAAACCTTGGTGGCCTAGTGGTTAAGTGCTATGGCTGCTAACCAAAGGGTCAGCAGTTCAAATCCACCAGGTGCTCCTTGGAAACTCTATGGGGCAGTTCCACTCTGTCCTATAGGGTCGCTATGAGTCAGAATCGACTCCTGAAAATAACTGGGTTTGGAAAGGAAGTTCCTTGAGTAAATATTTGCCGTCCAATGGAGCAGTTCTCAGAGCGTGGTCCCAGGACCAGCAGCACCATCAGCAGCATCTGGGAATTGTTTAGAGAAGCAAATCCTCCAGCTCCACCAAAATAAAAAGGCGCCGTCAAGTCAATTCCAACTCATGGCAACCCCGTGTGTTACAGAGCAGAACTGTGTTCCTTCGGGCTTCAGTGGTTGAGTTTTCAGAAGCAGATTGCCAGGCCTTTCTACCCAGTGCTTCTGGGTAGATGCAAACCTCAGCCAAGCACATTAACCATTTGCATTACTCAGGGACTCTCCAGCCTCACCCAGTCCTGCTGAATCAGAAACTCTAGGGGTGGGGCTGGGTAATCAGTGTGTTAACAAGCCTTCCAGAGAATTCCAAAGTGCCCTCTAGTTTGAGGATCACTAAAAAGGAGTTCCTGGGTGACCCAAACAGTTAAGTGCTCAACTACTGGCTGAAAGGTGAGTGATCTGAGCCCACCCAGAGACACCTCGGAAGACAGGCCTGGGATCTGCTTCCAAAAGGTCACAGCATTGAAAACCCTATGGAGCAGTTCTCTGCACACACGGGGTCGCCGTGAGTTGGAGTTAACTCAACAGCAACCAACAACAACAACAAAATAAACAGAGGAAAAAAAAACTTCAGTACCAAATGATCAAAGACTGAGGTAGGGGAGTGTCTCTGCTTGCCATCTGCCGCAATGTGAAAAGTTGTGTGCGTTTCCTGTATGTTGAATACCAAATAAGGGGGGGGGGGACTTCTGAGTTGTAAATCTCAAGTGTTCTGAGGCTGTGGGAACCTGACCCTCCCTATCTTCACCTAAATAAACGTGCCCGTGACGTCCTCCTCTTTTTGCTTCACAACAGGACAGAAGGAAAGCTGACGTTATTTCCACCAATTTGAAAGCATAGATACATTTTTTCCACAATTTATTGAATTCTTAACACAGTGTGTGTCACATTTCTTTAATCTGAGCTCACGACAACCCCATTCTAAGATGAGGAATTAGAGCACCTGGCCCCAGGTGTGTGGCGTCTCCTTGCTAAGGCAGAGATTTGAACCCGTGGTGCTCCCAGACCTGGGAACTGCTGCTGGTTTGGTGTCTCTGTAATGAACAATTAGGAGTCCCTGGATGGTACAGAGAAAACCCTGGTGGCATAGTGGCTAGGGTGCTATGGCTGTTAACCAAAGGGTCAGCAGTTCAAATCTACCAGGCACTCCTTGGAAGCTCTATGGGGCAATTCTACTCTGCCCTATAGGGTCACTACGAGTGGGAATCGACTGATGGCAACAGGTTTGGTTTTTTGGTTTGGTTGGGTGGTGCAAATAGTTGACGAGCTCAGCTGCTAACCCAAAGGTTGATGCTTTGAGTCCAACCACCCAGGGGTGCCTCGAAAGAAAGGCCTGGTGATCTACTTCCCAGAAATTGGCTATTGAAAATCTATGGAGCACAGTTCTACTCTGACACATGGGGTCGCCAGGGGTCGGAATCCACCAGCCACTCTGGAAACCCTATGGGGCAGTTCTGTTCTGTCCTATAGGGTCACTGAGTTGGAATCAACTCAATGGCAACAGGTTTGGTTTTCTGGTTTTATAGTAATTTGAGGGTTTCTATTTGTTGTGCTGGAAACCCTGGTGGCATAGTGGTCAAGTGCTACGGCTGATAACCAAAAGGTCAGCAGTTCAAATCTGCCGGGTGCTCCTTGGAAACTCTATGGGGCAGGTCTACTCTGTCCTACAGG
This sequence comes from Elephas maximus indicus, assembly GCF_024166365.1. Classification (NCBI taxonomy): domain Eukaryota; kingdom Metazoa; phylum Chordata; class Mammalia; order Proboscidea; family Elephantidae; genus Elephas; species Elephas maximus. The sequence goes on from NC_064838.1 coordinate 48,629,752, forward strand.
GTCGCTATGAGTCTGAACCAACTCAATGGTAATGGGTTTGGGGGTTTTCTCTCTCTCTCTTTTTTTTTTTTTGGTATTGTGCTATAAAACAAGAATTCCCACATGTTGTTGGTAGGTGCCATCAAGTAAATTTCGACTTGGCAACGCCATGTGATAGAGTAGGATGGCCCCTAGGGTTTCCTAAAGTGTAATATTTACAGAGGTAGATCACCACGTCTTTCTCCCCTGGAGCCTCTGAGTTCGAACTGCAAACCTTTTGGCTAGTGGCCAAGTGCTTAACCATTGGGCCACCAGGGCTCCTTTCCCACATACTACATTTTACCAAATGCCGTGAGACGATTAGGAAAGTTGTGATGCCCTCCCCAGGAAACCTGCACAAACACACACACTCACAAAGCCGAAATTTCAGGAAGAGTTTACGGGCGAAGGTGCCAACACCTTACTGTAGATTTTTGATGGACTTTTAAACTTTAAGATGCGGAGGGAGGGGCAGAACAATTATCTGTCCCCCCATCCCATCTGTTCCCTAAGAAAACTCATTTAGAGCCTTACACAGACCAGAGAGTTTAAAATTGCTATTTTAAAGGGCATAGCAGAAAAGAAGAGTTTTCATAGAAAAATGGATCAAAATAAATAGGCAGTAGAACCTCATTTCTTTATCCCGACATCCTTCAGCTGCCTGGCACACTGATTCAGTTTTGGGGACCTGGGCTGCTATTCCTCATTTCCAGCGGGTGGCACAGGGGCCAAAAGCAGGGAAGCCCAAGCTGAGAACAACAAGATGGTACCTGGGAGCGGCCTCAGATCTGAGGAGCCGCACCTTCCTGGCAGAGCAGATCCAGCCGTACAACCCAGGCTGTGCCCCTGCTGGCAGCCCACCAGTCAGGGTCACAGATGATTGCAGTTGGGGCTGAACCCCTGGGGCCAACGAGGGTGCTGCTGTGCGCACCACTCATGCGGCCTGTGGTGAGATGCTTGCTGCTCCATTTTACAGTTGAGGAAGCTGAGGCTCGAGAAGGCTAACTTGCTGTAGGCCACACAGCCTGACCCTTCATTTCCAAAGCCAGAGGTTTTTCTGTTTGAGAACAAAGACAACGACCACACCTACCCCACTGATGCTGGGTGCCAGGCACTTCACCAGTATCAACTCATTTAGGCTCACAGCAGCCTTGAGAGGCGTAGGCAGTGTCATCATTCCCATTTTTCAGATGAAGAAGCTGAGGCCCAGAAAGGTTGAGAGCCTTGCTCAAGGTCTCACAGCTGGTGAGTGGGTTGTCACTTCCAAAGGCATGTGCTGCTCGCCCTGCCCAAAGGGCTCCATCCTCCTCCCTCCATCCTGGGCACTCTGCCCTCCCACCTGCCAACAGGCTGTGCAGGTGTGACTGTCTTCTCGGGGAGACAAAGCACTGGAAGTGAGAAAAAAAGCCAGTGCCCTCCTGGAGGCAGCCCCCAAAGTTGTTCCTTGGGCCTCGCTCCTGACTAGAAAGAGGCTTAAGCATGAGCGGGCCTGTGTGTGCATGTGTGCACGTGTGTGTGTGCGTGTCTATGCGTAATTGACTTTATGACCATGCAAAATGCCTTTAAAACTCTTCTCCCTTTGCTTGTAATCTTTCTTCGTCTTTGCCTGTACATTGCCTAGAGTAATACCCGTCAATGTTTAAAGGCAAAAAAACCAAAAACCCTAACCAAGGACTAAATTTTACAAATAAAAAAGATGACAGGCAGACAGGATAGAAAGTGAAAGCCCCTTATCCTCCTGTCTCCAGAGAGAGCCACTTGTCTTCTTTTATTTGAAGTTTTTTATGATGACAAAATTAATACACATTTAAAGAAACACCAAAACTAAAAGTAAATAAATGCTTGGCAAGTGCAGGACCTGAGGCCACAGCCATCAACGCAACTGGCTGCATGCGTTATCAAGTCCCCCCACCAGTGACCCCTTGATTCTGACTCTGAGAATAAATAGAACAGGGACAGGTGGCCTGTCGTCCTTTTAAAGCACAGGTGGAACCATATTGCTAACCTCCAGTACCCATGGCCCCTGCCCCAACCTCTCTCATCCACTCCCTGCCCCCGATCCCAGTGATCTTCCTACTCTTCCTCAAATGGGCCTGCCCCTAATCCCTTTGCAGAGGTTTCCAGGTCCACCCTGACATCCCTGTTGCATGTGCCCCACACCTCTGCAGCACAAGCCCGTCCTGCCTCCCTTACCCTGCTCTGCGTTTGACCCACAGTGCATATCACCTTCAGACTCCTACTTCATTTCCTTGTGATGGCCCTTCTCCCCTGACTGGACCGTAAGCTCCCGAGGGCAGAGATGAGCGTTTGCTTTGTTCACTGATACATCCCCAGCATAGTGCTTGGCACACAGTAGGTATTCAATAAATGCTTGTTGAATGAACGAACTTGGGACTGGTCTTTGCAAAGGCTGGGAAGTTAACAGTCCCCCCCCACACACACACACAAATGGCCCCAACTTCCAGCCCAGCCTGTGTCTGCACACTACCCCATGGGCAGCTCCTCTTAGCCGCTTTCATGTGTCATTTAAGACCTGGGAAGCTGATAGTGCATGTAGCCCAGTCCCCAGGCTTTACTGATACAGACAATAGAGCTCACTATTGAGGGCTCTGGCCAAAGGAAAGGATATCTTCTATGGGACGTTGTGACACGGAGGCTGTCACAAACAAGCCCGAGAATTGAGGACGCATCGTGCTGAGCTTAAAAACAGAGAAAAGGGCTTCCAGAACACTTCAGGCTCCCCCACTCCACGCTTCTGCAGTACCCCGTGCTTCAAAACACTGCACAGTGAGAATCCAGCAAATACCTAACTATGATTTTGTGATACGATTTTTCGCCACCAAGCAGTAAGCTTCAGGAGCTCAGGATCTACGTCTGTTTAACTCCTTTGTCTCTTCAGCGGCTGGCACACAGTAGGTGTTTTGAGGGACGACTGACCCGCTGTCTCATGCAGTGCCTTCCTCTGCTCTGACACACAGGGATGCTTAACTCTACCCAACCTGTAAGACATGCGCAGTGCCCGCTCCTGCAGAGCACCGCACATTCTGATGTTGTTAGGTGCCATCAAGTCAGTTCCAACTCATAGCGACGCTGTGTACAGCAGAACAAAACCTGCCCTGTCCTTCACCATCCTCACAGTCCTTGTTATGTTTGAGCCTATTGTTGCAGCCACTGTGTCAATCCCTCTCCACCCGGGTCTTCTTTTCACTCAGCCTCTCCTTTACCAAGCATGATGTCCTCTTTGAACTTGTCCCTCCTGATAACATGTCCAAAGTAAGTGAGATAATGCCTCACCATCCTAGCTTCTAGGGAGCATTCCGACTGTACTTCTTCCAAGACAGATTTGTTCATTTTTCTGGTAGTCCACGGTATATTTCATATTCTTTCCCAACATCATAATTCAAAGGCATTAATTCTTCAGTCCTCTTTATTCATTGTCTGGCTTTTGCATGCATATGAGGTGATTGAAAATACTGTGGCCTGGGTCAGGCAGACCTTAGTCCTCAAAGTGACATCTTTGCTTTTTAACACTTTAAAGAGGCCTTTTACCCAGATTTGCCCAACGCAATATGTCGTTTGATTTCTTGACTGCTGCTTCCATGGGCATTGATTGTGGATCCAAGTAAAATGAAATCCTTGACAGCTTCAATATTTTGCCTTATGATGTTGCTTATTGGTCCAGTTGTGAGGATTTTTGTTTTCTTTATGTTAAGGTGTAATTCACACTGAAGGCTGTGGTCTTTGATCTTCATCAGTTAAGTGCTTCAAGTCCTCTTCACTTTCAGCAAGCAAGGTTGTGTCATCTGTGTATCTCAGGTTGTTAATGAGTCTTCCTCCAATCTTGATGCTGCATTCTTCTGCATGTAGTCCAGCTTCTTGGGTTATTTGCTCAGCATACAGATTGAATAAGTATGGAGAATGCACACAGCCCTGATGCATACCTTTCCTGATTTCAAACCACGCAGTATCCCCTTGTTCTGTTCCAACAACTGCCTCTTGATCTATGTACACATTCCACATGAGAACAATTAAACGTTCTGGAATTTCCATTCTTCGCAATGTTATCCATAATTCGTTATGATCCACACAGTCAAATGCCTTAGCATAATCAATAAAATACATGTAAACATCTTTCTGGTATTCTCTGCTTTCAGCCAGGACCCATCTGACATCAGAAATGACAACCCTCATTCAACATCCTCTTCTGAAGCTGGCTTGAATTTCTGGCAGCTCCTTGTCCATGTACTGCTGCAACCACTTTTGAATTGTCTTCAGCAAAATATTCAGATACTGATGCCAAATAGATGGCACCACCCAGTGAGGAAGAGGGTGTCTTGGCAAAGATGCCCCCATTTTTCTGTGTGGAGGCAGTGTGGGGTGATGCAGGTGATCTAGAACCTGGAGAAGAAACCTGAATTCTGTTACATGTAGCCAAAAGCATTCATAACCATTCTAACTAGAACCAATTTATCAGAATTATCACCTGTAACAAGAAGCCTGGAGGGAGCAGGGGGAAAGAGTCCAGGGTTGATGCAATGATTCAGGGATGTTCTTGCACTTTACTGTTTTGCTCCACCACCCTTGTCACCTCTTGGTCACAAGATGGCTGCTGCTCTTCAAGACATCACCTCCACATTCCAGGGAGGGAGAATGGGATAGCAGATGGGCCAATGACATCCTCTCCTTTGATCAGGGGACATAGCTTTCCCACACACCTCCACCCAACAGACACACATCTCCCTGACCAGAACTCCACTGCTTGGCCACCCCAGCTGTCAGGGAAGCCAGAAAAGTGAGGATCCCATTGTGAGAATGGAAAAATGGAAGCAGCAAGGGTGGAGGCGGTCTGTAATAGCTGTAGAGCTAGGCAGCCAGCGCATCTGCCAAAACTGTGTAGATTGTTTTTAATGTAACAACTGTTTGTGGGTTTTCTTATTACCAAAGCGATGAATACACATTGTCACTTTAGAAAATATTTTTTAACAACTACATGATGGTTGCTCTGCAATCAGCCTTTTCACTCGATATTGTGAAAAATCTTTCCAAATCATTAAACGTTCTTTTCAGAATCACTTTTTATGTCTGCGTGTTCCATTAAATAAGGTGATTTGTTTATTCGTTCCCTTGGTGTTGGGCATTTAGTTGTTTTGAAGAGAAAATTGAGAGAAGCCAACACTAGTGACTCTGCTCGCAGCTAAATCTTTGGCCCAGCAGTCCCCCCACTAGGAATTTTCATAAAGGAATAATCTCGGATGGGCACATTTTCGGGGCTTTTGAAAGATTCTACCAAACTGCCTTCCCAGAGGGACTACTGCCATGTACAATCCCTCCGGCAGAAACAAGTGCCTGTTTCCCCCCAAATTTTCACCAACACTGGAAAAAAAGCACAGTCTGGGGGGACTGGAATGGTAGCCCAACCCAGACCCTCACTTCACAGAGGAGGGGGCAGAGAGGGGAGCACTTCCACAAGGCTGCACAAGGTTCACCCTAGAACTCATACCTTGGGACTCAGCCTGGACCCCTCAGCACTGCATCGCGCCACCTCCCGGAGCCCTAACGTGGCAGAGAGAAGCTCCAGGATGCCAGAGAGTCCAGGGGCCCCAGGAAGGCAGGAGCAGGTGCCAGGTGTTCTCAAGGACAGAGGGCCAAGGCCAGGAGACCTTGGGGGCTTGATGCCCAGTAGACCTGCATATAGCCAGTCCCTGGTCTGGGAGTCAGTCACCTGGGCAGACATTTGCTTCTGACTCGCCATACCATGCTGCTACTTGCAAGATCTGTGACCCTAGGCTTCTCACTTCCTGGTCTCTGTGGCCAGTGTCCTCATCTGTAAAACTAGGAAATGAGGCTCAGAGCCAGGCCTTCTTGCCAACCATTCATACCTCAGCAGGTGTAGGGATCCCTGTTGCTTTTCCTGAATCCGGAATTCTGAGCCACAAGTATTAGATACTCTGAGACCAGCCAGGTTCCCTATCACCTTGAGTGGGTAGTGTGGCAATGCTGTGGACCCATCATCTTGCCCACCTCTGACAGTTGAGGCTGAGGTGGACAGTTCCCTGCATGCTGACCGCATCCTGACTGCATCCCATCTCAAGCTCCGCCCTAGCCCAGTCAGTAGCTGTGCAAACTCTATCTGCCACAAAGTGCCAGGGAGCTAATGCCCTAAGGGCTGTGTTCCACCAATGACAGATGGGATTCAGAATTGCCCTGAATTCCACACAGCCCCTCGTAGAGGTCTCCAGCAGGATGGAGCCCTAGTGCCCATGTTGACCGATTCACTGATGCTCTTCATTAACTTGTTCCCTTCCCTTCACTCCTCCGGTCCCACACTCCTGCTTCCTGGGATCTCCTCCCAAATAAACTACTTGTCTAAAGATCTACCTTTAAGGAAGCCTAACCTAAGGCACAGGGGGAAGAAAGCTGTGTTTCTAATCCAAGTCAGCGCCGGGGTGTAGACATACATACTACCCAAATCGACCACATGCTTTGGGGACATTGAGCAGCCACTGGAGCTGCAGAGCCCAAGTCTCTGTCACAGGGATGATGACAACTGAAGCAGTGGCTACTGCCACAGGACATTAAGGCAGCAGCATTTGAGCCAAACAGACTTGGGTTCAAATCCCAGCTCCACTACTCACTGATGGTGAACTCTGTGGACTTATATCACTTGTTAGGTCTCCCCTTCACCAGCTGTGAGAGTGGCACCTGAGTGGCACGAATGGCTTGCACTAGACTACTAACCTAAAGGTTGGTGGTACAAACTCACCCAGTGATGGTGAGGAAGAAAGGCCTGGAGATCTGTTTCCATAAGGACTGTAGCCAAGAAAACCCTATGGAGCAGTTCTACTCTATAGCACATGGGGTCACCATGAGTTGGAATTCACTTGACAGCAACAGGTTTGGTTTTGGGGGTTCTTACAGGATTGGTGAGAGACTTGAACAAGATGAAGTGGAGAAAGCCAAGCTGGCACACGGTGGGGGGGGACTCAGCAGAAGACAGCCCCCCTTTCTTTTTGAGGCAGCAATGGAGCTGTGCTGCTCAGATCTCCCTCCAAGAAATAACTTGCTGATCAGCTGCAAGGAGCACAGAGAGCTGACAGCCTCCAGCTGCAGAGCCTTCAGATCAGCCTGGGCTTTTGAGCCAAGGCCATGTTCTTTCCCGAGAAGCCCCCAGCTAATGACTGAGCACAGTGGAGTGCCAGGTCCTGGCAGCTTCCATCCAATACAGCACGAGCTTTACTCAGGAGCTCCCCGTTGGGCTGGCTGAGGCTTCCTCAGACCCGTAGTGCAGCCTTAGGTTCTCACTGTCCAATCCTGCTTCCTCCCCTTTTTATCTTCACAGGCATCACCCCACTCCCACTCCGCTTCTTTCACTCCTACCTCCCTCTCACTTGGGTCCTCTGAAAAGATGATACTAACACATCTTCCCCTTCCTCCCTTGCTTCTGAACAGATATTCTGCATGGAAGGTTCTATCCTTTGGCAGCAATGTAGAGCTTTTCATGGGGCTTCATTTGAGGGTCTCTAGAATTTAATCCCAAGTGGAAACTCTCTAAAGGAATCAGAATCAGTCAAGACCTTTCCATTGCAAGCAACAGAAAAAGACTGTGCTTAATTTAACAAGAAAATGAACAAGGATTTATTGGAATGCTATGGGATACGCTAGGATACTTAGAACATTTAAAGTAAAGCTCAAGAACCAGGCTGAGAAAGGATTGTTGCTGTTAGCTGCCATCAAGTGGGCTCTGACTCCTGGTGAGCCCATGCCCAACTGAACGACATGCTGCCTGTCCCGCGCTGTCCTCGTGTTCAGTTGGGGATTGAACCATTGTGATCCATAGGGTTTTCATGGGCTGATTTTGGGAAGTGGGTTGCCAAGCCTTTCTTCCTGGTCCAGATTAGCCTGGGCGTGCCAATGAAACTAGGCAGTGGCTGCACATGAGGTGCATTGCCTGGGAATCAAACCCAGGTCTCTCACATGCAAGGCGTGAATTCTACCACTGGACGACCTCTGCCTCACTAGAAAGGATAAACAAAAAAACCAAACCTGTCGCCATCAAGTTGATTCCAAGTCATAGCAAATCTATAGGACAGAGTTGAACTGCCCCATAGGGTTTCCACAAAGAAACCTGGTGGTGCAGTGGTTAAGAGCTATGGCTGCTAACCAAAAGGTCAGCAGTTCAGATCCACCAGCCGCTCCTTGGAAACCCTATGGGACAGTTCTACTCCGTCCTATAGACTCACCACGAGTCAGAATCGACTCAGTGGCAGTGGGTTTGGCTTGGGGGTTTTAATCTTTACAGAAGCAGGCTGCCACATCTTTCTCCCACAGAGCTGCTGACTCAAACTGCTGACCTTTCTGTTCGCAGCCGAATGCTTTAACCACTGCTCCACCAGGGCTCCTTAGTAGAAAGGATAAAAAACAAAACCCAAACCCATTGCTGTCTAGCAGATTCCAAATCATAGCTACCTTATAGGACAGAGTAGAACTACCACACAGAGTTTTCAAGGTGCTGCTGGTGGACTTGAAATACCAGCCTCTTAGTTAGCAGCCAAGTTCTTAACCACTGCCACCAGAGCACCATAGAAAGGATAGAAGCCCACAGTCTCCTGGAATCTGTGAACTCTTTTTTTCAGGGCACCACTGTTGAGACCAATAAGCTCCAGTGAATTTTGGTCCTTGTAGCAGCCCACTCAGGGTTCAAGTTCCAGGCAAGTATCTAATTGGCCCAGGAGGTGGTGGGGCACTTTGGGAAGCAGCTTCTCCTCCACTGAGGGATAAGCCCATCTTTAATCAATTAAGGTTTTTCTCTAGAAAGACTTAGAGAGCAGAAGACCCCTCCACTGCGGGCAGGAAGTCCTGGGGAGGAGGCTACAGGCAGAAGCCCTGGCCAGCGGGGGTAAGAAACCTATGCAAACCGCCCCCTACTCCCGGCCCTGACCCAGGAGCCCAGCCCTGTATACAGAGCAGCAGGTTCTGCCCTCCAGACCTGGGTGGCACCAGGACGAAGCTGCTGGGGACAGAAGGATGCAGCTGCCAACCGCCTTTCACTGCCTATGGGCACATTTCACACTGACATGCTACCGGGGGTGTAAGACTATTTTTATTTAAAACACTGGTTGCCATAGTAACATCCATGTGACCCAATACTTATTCTAAGTCACACGGAAAACCCCCTTGGGGAGGGAGCGAGAGAAGCCCGTGAGAGTGCAGTGCAGGGCTGGGAGTCAATCAGCAAGCGGGCGGCCTGGAAAGAGAGAGAAGGCTGCATCAGCCTGCAGAGTGGCCAAGGCTGCCCTCCAACCCACCCAAATCTCCCAGCGGTCTCACTTCCATTGGTGAAATTAAAAGGTTCAAAGGTGCGTGGGAGGGCTGTGATCGGCCCGGATGGTCTGGGGAGCAGCAGCCTCTCCTGCCAGGCTAGAAATTTCCTTGGGAGTGACCTCAGCCCCAGCCGAAGACGTGGGTGCTGAGAACAACACTGGGCCCTGGCCACCAGGCGGTGAAGTGGCAGGAGGACCTGCTCACAGTGCAGCTTGCTGCAGCACGCTGGAGATGCCAGGAGTTTGCAGAGGCCTGACACCAGCCCACCTCCCCACAGTCCCACAGTGGAGGAACCAGGGCTCGGGAAGGCCAGGTAGGGGCCAAGTCACTAGAGAGCATTCCCCGCCCCCAGGAGATGGGAAAAAACCTAAAAGAAGCAGGCTTTTCAGAACAGAGAAAGATCATTCTTCAGGAGCTCTGCCCAAGTGTGCCCTCCCTGACCCTGGGCCAGATTGAGGTTTGGGCTTACCTTTAGTGGTTTCTTTACTTCCCTATTAGTGTAAAGCTGGGGCTGGCTGCCTTAACTTAAATCAGGCCTTCGGAGACTCTGAGGACGCCTGAGTGTCCCCAGGAGCGTACCTGTGGGGGTTTGGACAGTGGCCATGCAGCTATGTGGCTTAACAAGTTAAATGCAGCTTGGAACCAATCAGCCAGCGATGGGCAGGAGGTGGTGGATAGCTAGCCCAACTTATTTGTTCCTTGAGGGATGATTCTGACCTGTGCTCCATGCATTCTTTCAGAGGGTCTCCATGGGGACGGAGCCCCAGCTGCCCACAATGTAACATGCTCATTAATGTACCCTGTATCCACTATCCTTCCCCTCCCTCACTTCCCCTTACCATCACCAAGCTTCCTGGGATCACCTGCCCAGTAAATACCTGGGGTCTCTGTCTTGGGAATACCTGGGGTCTCTGTCTTGAGAATACCTGAGTCTCTGTCTTGGGGTGTGCTTTTGAGAGAAGCCAACCTAAGACACTACCTCATATGGCTTGGGGAAGACTGAATGAGGATGCACGTCAAGATCTCAATATCTTAATAACATCTAATATTGCTTGCTCTATATAACAATACATTCTTGCAGATGGATGGGAGTTAGCTGCGGGATTACTTTGCATATTTATGGGCTCGTTGGGTATTCTACACTTCCGGAGCCCAGTAGGCCTCTGGCTTAGATCAAATTTGTCTGTGGATAATCCTCCACCAAATTCTTAATCCTCATGGATCACTAGAAAAACTCTACCTTCTAGATTAGTTTTTCCAATGAAGTTTCCCTCTAGCCACCAAGAGAAGTTGCTTGGAAAAGGTAAGTCCTTAGGCAAAAATATGCTGTAGGCACCCTCTTCCCCTCAACTTTCAAGATTACAGTGCCTTCCTAATACCCAAAGAGAGTCCTTCCCCCTGTGCAGGAGAGTCCCTGTACTCCTGTCTAACTTCCCTCAGCTATTAAAAACTATAAAAAAAAAAAAAACTATAGCTTGAACAAATTCATACTAAGGTGTGATTGACTGATAGTTTTCCATTACAGTATGAGACCTTGAATTGAAGAGCGAGCATGTACCTTGGCTATCTAGGGAATAGCTGGAAGGATGTCTTCCCTTCCCCCTCATACTTCTACCAGGCTTAACATCTTCTTTGAGTATTCTATTTCAGCTGAAACGTTCATATGCTTTTTGAATCCTACGCCACGATGTATCCATGTTTTAGAAAAATAGAATTGAGACCACAAACTTATGAACATACTAAATGTGAATCACATTCCCTGACCTCTATTACAAAAAACTCCTTGATTTTATTTTAAGCTGTTGACTTTGTTCTCTAATTCCACAGGGCTGCTTTGTGTGTTTTCAGGGAAAAAAAAAAAAAAAGGGTACATGCAACAGAATATTTGAATCAGAAAATTGAAAAGAAGCTTGCCTCCCCCACCCTTTCCTATTTAGAGCAGAGCTGCTCAAACTTCCGTGTCGATGAGTCATGGAGACTGAAGGGGCTTTTCAAAATGAAACTTCCCAGGTTCCACTCCAGGAGGCTGATTTCATCAGTCTGGGGTAGGATTTGAGATTCTTTTTCAAGCTCGGATGTTGGTCATTCAAACAAAGGTCATGTCTGGATTCTGACCTTGGTCCTTTAAATCAGTGTTTCCAAAGGAGGTGCCCCAAGAACACCCCTCTGCCCGCCTCTGCTGCGGTTCGACTCAACTCCCAGAGACATTCGAGCCGCTCAGAGGATGCGGTTTCTCTCCTCTCAAAGCGGAACAAACAGCTTGAAAACCTTATGCCTCACGAAAAATCATGCACCCTTATTATTAAAAACTCTCATATGAACCAGTCATTTGTATTGCATGAATATAATTTTTTAAATCCATGGTTATTTATAGGTATTCTAGGACCAGGAGCTAGCTATAATGCATGCCTCCCCAGGAGAAAAATTATTCCCTCCATCAAACGGTAACAAGAAACACAACAGGCTGCCCTTAGAGGGGCTTGGCAGGGACAGGGCAGGTATACATTCTGCAGACAGGCTTCCTTGGGTGTTTCCTGACATCAGAAGGGGAACATCTCCACCTCCATACAATTGGTTAATTCTTCTCAGAAATATTCCACCTGCAGACTCCCCAGGCTTCTTTTTGACACACAAGCATCTTCATTTGGATCGAGATTCAGGCAAAAAAAAAAAAAAAACCAGCACCAATAGCTAATTGATCAAAGAAACATTTCAAAAAGATTCACTGGAGCCCTAGTGGCGCAGTGTGTAAGAACTTGGCTGCTAACCAAAAGGTTGGCAGTTCGAATCCACCAGCCTCTCCTTGGAAATCCTATGGGGTAGTTCTACTTTGTCCTATAGGGTCACTATGAGTCGGAATTGACTCGAATGCAATAGGTTTTCAAAAATAATCACTGGGCGGATAGGCTCATGGTGCGCTTAGTGATCCCCTCTCACAATGGCCCACCCAGCACCACCACCCAGAGAATCAGCTCCCAGTGGGCACCTAAGCACAAGCATGCTCCTTTACAGTGGATGGAAGGGGAGATTTTCAGGAACGGTAGCCTCCTGGTCTGGACACATGTTTTAGACTAGTGTTTCAGATTCAGCTAATAGGAGGGGAAGGACCTGGAGTCAGGAAGCCCTGAACTTCAGTTAAAGAGAGAGTTCTCTCTGTCCTCATCAGAACTTCCTTTTGCTCATTTGATTCTGTCACAAAAGTGGAGGGAGCCGTAAGACCCACACACAGGCACGGACAAGAACCTCTTATTAAGTCTCCTTGGTCTCAAAGAAGGGGAAGGTTTGACCCTTTCCAGGAAGAAATCATTCCTAAATTTAAAATATTTGAGCACATGGCATAATACATCACCTTACTTTTCTACCACGTCTCCCATCGGTTCTCGTCAGATGGGTGTCCAGGAGTCTTGTATCACCACATTTCCTACCAGCTTCCTTCCTCCCTCCCTTCAGCTTCCCAGATTCTTATTTTGTTTCTCTTCTTCACTCCCCAGGTCCTGCCTCTAGCTGGAAAGGGAGCATGGCATTGATGGAGGAAGTTCTTTGTATTCAAAAAACTTTCCCTTGGGAATATTCAACTTCCCTCAGAGCAGAGCTTGGACAAGCTACGTCTTAATTTGGGTTCTCTCAGAAGCAGATTCTGAGAGGATTCAAGTGCAAGAAATTTTACTTGGGAAGTAACCCCAGAAAATATTGATAGGAGAGTGGAAACGTGGGACAGGAAAGGGTTTCTTATCAACCTAGTTACCCCTGGGGGCCACTGAAGCTTAATGCCATCATCACAATACTTTGAGAGCTAGTGTAGAGCAAACACTTCAAAGAACTGGGACATTCATTAGTTGAGGGCTGCTCCCAGAGACTGTCCGTTCCCTGGAGCTTCAGACCTGCCCCTAGTTAGCAAAAGTATCTTCTGGTGCTAGAACATGCCCTCCACTCATGAAATGCAGGTGCAGGCAGCTGGAAGTCGATGGCAGAGGGGCCAGGGAAGGGAATGTGGTCAGGGCACCAGAGCACAGAACTAGGAAAATTCTCTGCGTCTTTACTGTCTTATCAAAGACCACTTCCTATTGGTAGTGACAGTAAGGGAGTGAAGACAAAAGAAAATCCACTCTCATCACCATATTTCAAATTGAAGGAAGAGAAAGATAGATCTCCAGGGGAAGTCAACTGGTGTGAAAACATTGTAATGCAATTTTATGGGGGGGGGGGGGCAGAGTGTACTGTTATTTTTAAAATACAGATATACAAAGAAAAATTCAAGGAAATCTCACTGTTTTCCATACACAGAAAGCAGAGCAGTAATTCTCAAACTGGTGAACCCCAAGTAATAGACCCTTGGGACAGGTGGCAATCCGAGGTGTTTGATGGTAGCCTTGGTTTTAAAAGGTTGGGGGACACTGTCAGGGTGGGCGAGGCCAAGGGGCTAAACACTACATGACCAGGGACCCTGTGAACTGAATGAGTTACCTTGTGATTAAACAAGATGAGGCACTTTGAAATAAAGTGTGTTGGGAAACCCAGCCTCCCTTAAGAAAATAATCTAGCACAATCCAAGTTTCACTCTTGAGGGAACCTCAGCCCTGTACCCTGGAGTGTCACCTCCATCTTTGGGTTTTCTTACTTTGAGTATTTTCCACTGACAACGGGGGTGCTCAGCTTTTCAGTTATATTACTCTGAGCCCCTGCAATAGCAGATTCTGAGGTAAGAACTTGTGTGAGGGTATTATTTCTACAGGAATCCCAGGCAGCAGGAGTGAGAGTTGGAAATGGAGACAAGGACAACAAAGGGTGCATTGATGAGCAGGTTACTGCTGTGGGCAACTAGGGCTCAACCCTGCTGGGGACCTTCTGAGGAACCATATGCCTCAGAATTGAACTCTTGGAGGATGGGCAGCTGCACACTCATCTACAGACTCCATCTCCCAGAGGCATGAACTCCCTTGAATCTTCTGGGCTGAGTGTGCATGCAAGCCAAATGGGCCTCCTCAGCTTTGGAGAAAGCTCCAAGGCAGGAAAGCATAGAGAAGCTGTGGCATCTACTCCATGGCAACCATGGAGGTATGCTGCTCAGGTCTCCATCAATAGGATCTTTTGCAGGGAGTCTCCAGCTGCTGCATCCCTGGATCTGCCACAGCACTTCCACCAAGGCTACACTTCTTCCCCTGGCTGCTCCCAGCCAGTGACTCAGGACAACAGGCATACTGGGACCTGGCCATTGCTGCCCAATGCAGGACTCCTCTAAAGGATTTTTGCTCAGGGTCTCCCCATCAGCCTGGCCAAGACTATCTCAGAATTATACTGTGATCCGAGGCTCTTCCTGCCCAATCTTTCCTTTCCCCCCTCTTTCACAAGTTGCAGTGCAGTGAATTGCTTTTATGTGGCCTTTCGAGCCATAGTCTTGTAACTTCCACAAAATGATTGGCCGGGGCTATGCAAATAAGGTGTGTAAAACCCTTGCAGAGATTGGACAGTTTACAGTGACTATGCAAATAAGGTGACCTTGGCCTACCAAGGGGATTGGTTGGTTTTGCCATCATGCTAGACTTAAAAGTGTTAATCCCACAGAGGTTCAGGGGGACCTCACTACTATCAAGAAGAGTCTGGAGCAGATTCATCCTTTCTCCTAAACCCAGAAGAAAGGGCAAACATTGAATACAGCAAGAGACAGCGGCAATGAGCCTGCCTGACCCGTGGAGTGAGGGCTGAGTGCCTTAGGGCAGGAGACTTACTGGCAGGGCTAAAAGAGCTGCAACACTTCCCCATGGAGGGAAGAGGCCTGAGTGTGCCCTGTGCAGGGGTTGCCTCTGAGGATCCTGTGCAGGGGTCTTCCTACAGCAGGGCAAAGCCAGGTGCCTCAGGGCAGGAGGCTTGCCAGTGGAGTTGAAAGAGCAGTGATACTTGTGCAAGGCAAGAGAGGCCTGAGTGTGCCCTGTGAAGGTGTTGCATGCCTCCCCCTGCCCCCTGCCTGGGCAACTGGGGCCTGCGTAATGTGGTGGCAAGAGAGCCCCACAGGCGCATGTAGCGTGGCGGGAGCTGGCAGCAGAGGCTTAGAAGGGCCCAGTGGTAGAGGCCCAGGAGATCCTGTGCAGGGGTCTCCCAGCTGGCAGCATGGCCCAGTGAGGCCCAGTGGCAGAGCAGAAACCTCCGGAGCCGTGCAAGCGCCCAAGCGTATGGTGGTAGCTGGAGGCAGTGATGACCTGAACACAATCTCTGACCTAAACCATGGCATGCCTGCCCAGTGACATAAGAATGTCTGAGGAAAGGTAAGCAGTTCTCCTTTGGAAATATGTTATTGTTTACTGTTTACTTTCTATAACTAATAATAATGGCTTTTACTTTGCCAGCACTGTGTGTCTCGTGTGTCCAGCTTGCTCACAGATAAACAAAGTGCCCACAGAATGATTGATGCCAGTGGGCATATGTGTCTCGTTCCCAGCAGTCTAGTGGCTGCCTGGAAGTTTGAGGCACAGCCTGTCTGCACGTACTATGCAGATAGACAGACATATACTTACAAAATGTCAGGTCTGCACTGGGGTCTGAGGCTTCCCCTGCCTAGCTCTTCTCCCCCCACTTTATTTTTCACAGGTGTTTCACCTAATAAACGTCTGGCTCTCGTCTAATCCCATTTTATCCAGTTTTAGCTTCTTTGTAGGAGGACCTGAACTGACACAAAGCTTGCAGGAAACCACCAGCTGGCTTGGAACTGTCCGCCGCCCTGGTGCTGAAATCAGAAATTGGCCAAAGAGATGTGATACAGGCACAAAATATATCTGTGTTTTCCCTCCATGACTGGGGAATTTATTTAATGGTGCAGCATAATCTTTTGGTTCTCCTTAGTAGGGTAAATACCTATCACTTTGAAAGGACTTGTTTAAATGCCAAAAAAAAACAAACCAAACCCAGTGCCATCAAGTCGATTCTGACTCATAGCAACCCTATAGATAGAACAGAGTAGAACTGCCCCATAGAGTTTCCAAGGAGCACCTGGTAGATTCATACTGCCGACCCTTTGGTTAGCAGCTGTAGCACTTAACCACTACGCCACCAGGGCTTCATGCCAAGGAGAAAAAAAAAAAAATAAAGAGGAAAGAGCCGTAAGACCACAAGGTGTGTAAAGAATGTTTTCAGGGGTGCTGCTCCTGGAAACACAGATGCTATTGAAGTTTGAAAAGCCACCCTTGGTCATTCAGAGCTCTGGAATCAGAAGCCAAGTGGCTTCTCCCACTCCTGCTTTCCAGCCTCTTACAAGTACCCCATATCAGCAAAGCCTGACAAGAACCCAATTGGTAAGATAACTGGAAATGCAGCCTTCACACTTCCATACTTCACAGCAGAAAGCACTGGAGGGTGGGAATGAGCTGGAGATGGACAGACATTTCCTGGGACAGACAGACAGTGCCCGGGACAGAAAGCAGTGTACCCTTTAGTGACATCAGATGATACTGTCTTATGTGGGGTCAGGTGTCTTTGTCCCATGGAGGCAGCGAAGAGAAAAAGGGAGAGAATTGAGCTTGGATCCTGCCAACAGGGCTTGAGTGCTGCTCCTGCCGGGGACTGGCTGTGTGACCTTGGACAAGTAATGTGACCTCTCTGAGCTTCAGCTATCTTATTTATAAAGCAGAGTGGGACTAGATCAGAAATGACCACAGTCCCTTCGGAGGTTACTGAGCAATTTGGGTGGGGGGAGAAGGCCAATTCCAGCTGAATTAGAGTAGCCTTGCCTTTGTTTGATTCACACTTCAGGGTTTTTCAGAGTTTTTTCTGAAGCATAACTCTTGGTTGCCCATGAGTAGGCACACGGCTGGTGCTATGTTGTCTGAAACGTCCACATCAACAGGAAAGCCTCAGAGCAGGAGGCGAGGGGTGTGCTGTGCATAAGAGAGGCCAAGCACTGCTCCCGTGCAGCATAGCCCTGGAAGAGCTGCCTGCCCCGGAAGCCACTGGAACAAGAGATAGGTGAGACCAAGAGAATCTAAAGGTCTGCAAAAGGTGTGTCTGATACTGCAGGAGAAAAAAATAGCTGTCTATACTTTATAAACTGATGTATACTTAATAGGAAAAAAGAAAGCACTCTAGTGTATTTATTAAAAATTTAAATATTCTACTATATTCACCAGACTTTTGTTACACGGCTACATTTTTATACCCTTTGCATTAACTTTTTACTTTTTGATGATCACTAGGAATTCATGGTACAACAGACTAAAGTCGTTACAATTATTTTTTTACTATTATCCTTTTTTAATTCTCAAATAGCCACAACATGGCCAGTGGTGGGGGGGGAGGGGCCTTTAAGCTGATCTCTTCATCTTTGCAGTGCTAGCACAGATTTTTTTTTTAAGGTATTCTTTCTTTTCAACAATAACAAGATGCCCCAGGCTCATACTGACTTTTCCCTAACCAAGGTTCCTTTGGTGGACGCTCCTTTCAGTGGAGACCGGTACTAGAAACCAAACCACGGAGCCCAGGCTCCTTTCAGTGCAGACCAGTACTAGAAACCAAACCAAGGAGCCCAGGCTCCTTTCAGTGGAGACCAGTACTAGAAACCAAACCAGGGGCACATCAGACTGTTCCACATAAATACTGGGGGAAGGTGGAGTGACACTGCTGCCGGGTCACTTTGGCAACAAAGCTAGAAGAACATTTATGTTTTTAACATCATGAGTTTTATGTTGATATTTTTAAGTTACCTCTTAGCCTCACTAAATTATTTATTTTAGACTTTTAACATTTAAATTCATTTGTTTCTGTAAAATCCCTATCTACATTTCAACCCTTATCCAGACTGTAATTGGATAATTCTTTTTGTCTGTTCTGGTTTTGTTTTAACTTTCTTTTGTAATCCTTTTATGTGTCATTACCACCATTCTATAGTCATTTTGACATAAAAAGATAAACCCACCAGGAGAAAAATTGGCAGAGGATATAAACAGGCATTCAACAAAAGAGGAAATACAGAGAGAAAATATAACTAAAAAATTAAATTTTACTATTAGTGAAATATATGTAAATTAACCAATATTTTGATAAGTAATGATGTTGTCAAACTTTCAAAGAAAAAATAGTATCTGAAGTGGAAGATGATTTGGCATCTCTGGCTGTCTCTGGTTTCTGAACCATTTCTTCTATGGCCGGCATCCTTTACTTTCTCATCGTTTTTGCTTCGGCTTTCGCACAGCCTACCATGACCTGTTTGGTTGGTTTAGACATTTGAGCTTCAGTTCCCACTGCTATCTGTCTCATTTTTATCTGAATTTCTTAACCCAGAGTTTCCAGACAAATCTAATTAGCCACACTTGTATTTACATGACAGAATGAGACTAGCTTATTGATTGGCTGGTCCCACCTATCTCTGATCCAATCAGATTTGGCTATGATGTCATGTGGCACAAAACATGGCCACCTACTCCCACCCCTTGAACAATCAGGCATGTGAGAGACCTAGCCTGTCCTATGTACCCTGTGAAGTGAATTATTTTTGTTTATGTCATTTTCCAATTTTTTTTTACAATGACCATAAAATGAACATGATTTAAAAAACAACATAAGGGGGATCAAGGAAATATAATCAAGATTCAGGCTTATCATTGAGATATCCCATCCATAGTTTAATACATATTCAGCAATAGAATCCTCACTTATTTAGCTAAGTCATCCCCAAAATATATCCCTTCCTCCTTTTAATAAGAAGTATAACTGTTACTGAGAGCTTTTCACCCTGCACAAGTGTCACACAATGGGTGAGGACATGCTTGGCTCTGGAGCTAAATGACCTGGATTTGAATCCACTTCTCTATTTACTAGCTTTATGTTTTGGAGAAAGGTACGTATCTTCTTTGCCTCAGTTTAGTCCTCTGGAAAATGAGGATAATAAATGCTTCTATTTCATGGAGTCGTTGTGAGGATTGAATGAGGTAACACAGGTCTATCATCCTTTGTCATTTTAGTGGCAAATATACATGAGGCTGTTTATATTTTTTGATCCCAGTTAATGAGATTTTCATATACTGTCCTGCAGAAATATTACCGTGTGTGATTTCAGGAAGGATGACACAAGCCCCACTGGGAGTGTAACCATGCAATCACTATCATGCATTACATTTCCAAAGCATCTGGCCCCAAGAGATCTGGATAAGGGATTTGTGAACCATCCCTAGCACACAGTTACTCAATAAATGCAAATTATTATTTTTATTTTCTACTCAGATAAACACAAATATAGCGAAAAAAAAAAAAAAAACCCCTAAAAGCTATCAAGGCCAGTGATTTAATACCCTTTGGCAAAATTCTACCCCAACTTAAATTTTTACAAGAAAGTTCCAGGGGAATGTATGGTGAAAAATGGAAGCTAATAAATCTTGTAGAGTATTTATCTTGTTATCTTATTTCCAGAAATATTATGTATTTTGATATATTATAATAAGTCAACAATAAACATTGTCATGGGCTCAAGCACACTTAAGCAGAGATTGCTGAGAGTGTGGGAACAGAGATGGTACTGGGTCCTGGGGTTTGCATATGTTGACAACTCTGGTTGTATATTTAGTTCTCAACTTCCAGAAACTTGCTACCTGGAGAATTTTTTAGATCTTCCTACCAATTTTTAGACAATTCCATTTATGGCTTAATGAGCTCACCAGTTAAGTGTTTACATTCTTGTTTCCCCTTTGTCAGAAGTGTAGATCTGTCTTCAATCAGGTCTTTTGAAGAAACCAAGATTAAAAATGTCAAAGAAGGAAGGAAAATTCACAAGAGTTTGCCCACCTCACAAGCAGAAAAGAAAACAGAACCCTTCAGGGCCAGCCTTTCCACATGCACTCCGGCCCCACCTTAAACCCTTCCTGGAACCAGCTGGGAAATGGATGGATGGACAGACACAGAGGTTATTCCTTCATAGGACCACAGCCTCTGGTTTCCAATCCCCAAACCTAAAAAGCTCTGAAACAGAAAGATGCATTTGTTACAAACCTCACCCTGGACTGATGGGAGGCTATTTTTAGCCTTTTTGCTACTCGCTGTGAATATTCATAGGTTTGGCTGCAGACATATTAATGTTTTTGATTACAGGGTGCTTCCTCAGACACCACTGGTGGTGTTAAATAATATATGATTTATACACTGAATTACTTTCCTAAAATCCAAGAAATTCTGAATTCCAAAACACATCAAGGTTTTTGGATAAGGGATTATAGACTTGCATTACTCGAAATCTCAAGAGATGGGTGTTATCTTCATTTTACAGATAATAAAACAGATTGAGACTGATCTTTTGTTAAGGATGACAGAAAAATGCATAATGGTGCTGGTTGCACGATATAATGAAGACACGTCAACTGTACACGTGAGGAATGTTGAAATGGTAAATGTTTCGTTATATACACATTTGTTGTTGTTAGCTGCTGTTGAGTCAATTCCAACTCATGGCAGCTCCATGTGTTTCAGAGTAGAACTGCTCCGTAGGGTTCCCCACACTGTGACCTTTCAGAAGCAGATCGCCAAGGCATGTCTTCTGAGGCGCCTGTGAGTGGGTTTGAAACGCCAACCTCTCAGCTAGCAGTTGAGCGCTTAACCGTTCGTGCCACCCAGGAACTCCCTACATATTTACCACAGTTGAAAAAAACAAAACAGATTTAAGGATGTGAAGTAACTTGCCTGAGTATACACAATAAGCAGCAAAATATTATACATTTTGGTAGGACAAGTATGTTGATAGCGAATTCCAATGGACAAGACTTCACAGGGCAGAGTCAGGAAGCTGATACCTGAAGGTGGGCTGGTACTTTGTAATAGACTGAAAATTATGAAGAGAGATTTTGCCACTGGCAAACTTATGCTGGTAAGATTTCAGGCCAGCTCCCAGACAGGTCTTCCCATCTCCAATTTCAAGGAAACTGTGCCCTGACTTTAAGAGGATACATTTCTTCTCATCCCTTAAAAGCAGAGGAATTCGATAAAGAAGTTGCCTGGCAAAGAAAAAAAAGCCCACTAGACCAAAATCAAAACAAATCATTCTTTGCATATTAATCGGGCTCCTGATTGAAAATGTGCTAGCTGCTTAGAGAGAGGAATATTAAAAGTAAGGCACTGCTAATTTAAGCACAACTAATTTTTAAAAATGTACCTAGAAACAGCCACATGGGAGAATCACTTTAGCTGCATCAGCCACCCGCTTCGTCTGACGGGATGTGCCTGGGTTAGGAGCCCCAGTGTCATGACTTTTGCTTCATCCCTGTGGGCAGAGAATGAAGTCAGTCATTCTCTGTAACCTACAGGGGTTCAGGTTTTTACGGATGCATCCTGATTTATACCTGCCTCGCAAGTGAGCTACTACCTGTCTGTCAGTTTATCATACTGTGTGGTTTGTGTATTGCTATGATGCTGTAAGCAATGCCACCAGTATGAGGAATATCAGCAGGGTCACCCATGGTGGACAGGTTTCAGCAAAGCTGCCAGACTAAGACTGACTAGGCCACTATGAGTCAGAACTGTCTTGATGGCAACTGACACCACCAACAACCCAAGTGAGCAAGAGGAGACGCCAAGAGGGAAGACCCTGACCGTTCAGGACCGTCTGAGGAACTGCCACAAAGCTGGAGCCCCACTTCCACAGGAGCTGCCTTCCAAGAATGCAGTTCCATAAAAGCAGATGCTGGGGCTCACTGGTAAACCTCATCTGTAACATATACTGTTAGGCTCTTCCCAGACCCTCTCAGATCCAACACCCCCCCCCCTTTTTTTTATTAACGGAAAGATTGTTGAAGAATTGGAGACAATACTGCAATCTCCCACAGTCTTCCCTCTTGGATACAATTACTTCTTTCCCACTCCAAAATAGACTCATAACCGGCATCTCATGATCTACAATAGACCCAGCAGATCCTCTTGATTTAGGGTCCTATGAATTAAAAAGACAGATTATCTGCCCTTCACACATCTAACAGGAAGAGAATAATTACATTAAATGCTCCTGTTTAAAAAGAGAGAAAAGGAAGTCACGTAGCAATCCCTGTTCCATGGCAATTTTCAAAATCCCACTGGGCAACTGTTCCTGGATTAGACCTCCATTCTGGTTGTCTTAGAAACCCTGGTGGCGTAGTGGTTAAGAGCCATGGCTGCTCATCAAAAGATCGGCAGTTCGAATTCACCAGGAGCTCCTTGGAAACCATATGGGGTGGTTCTACTCTGTCCTATAAGGTCGCTATGAGTCAGAATCGACTCGATGGCAATGGATTTGGTTTTTTTTTTTTTTTTTGGTCTAGTTGTGTCTGGGTACTTCCATCCCAGTCCATTTTTCTCCATGGCCACATTCTCCTCGTCTATATCAGTACATTAAAGAACATGCCGCCTCTTTGACAGCTGAGGATCAGCCTACTTACTGACCATAGAAAGTTGGGGATCCAAAGATATTTTACATCTCTAGAATCACCATTTCTTCTAATCCAGCCTGGCAGAACTTTTGACAAAACAGAACTCTCAAAAACTTGATTGGTTTTCTAGGGATTTGGTTACAATCAGTAATATGCATCCAAATCCACACTCAAAATTGATTTTGAGACATGCCCTTATATCTCTAGATTTAAAAACAGATATTTGAGTACATAAGGCTTCCATGGAATTGTGTTCTTCAGAGTTCTTTTGCTAGATCCCTCTTACCAGTTTTATGCAACCCACCTCGAGCTTCTCAAGGCCTGTACCCACAGCTCTCGGAAGGATGGCACTGGGGCTACTGGCACAGTTTTGCCTGCTGGCACAGGTAGTTTGTCCCCTGAGGCAGCCCTTAGCCAGTGCTTGCTGTGCAACAGTAAGGAAGCCCAGCTACCCTGCCTCTAGTCTAATTTATGCCCCTGAGCCCCTCTGTGGGATCAGATTGAGGCTGTGACTGCCTGGAATTTTCCCCTTTCTGAGCCTCTTCCTCTTCTCTGTCCTGCTTTCCCCACTCCCTCTCTGGTTTCTCCTGGGAGCCTGTCCTTAAAAACATCACTGTTTCTGTTTACCCTACCTGACACCATCATATCCAAGCTTCCTGCCCAACCATCAAGGCTGTTTACAAGGTCTGAGATCTCGTTATAGAAGGTACATTGTCACACGGATTGAATTGTGTCCCCCCCAAAATGTGTGTCAACTTGGCTAGTCCATGATTCCCAGTACTGTGTGATTGTCCACCATTTTGTCACCTGATATGATTTTCCTATGTGTTGTAAAGCCTTCCTCTGTGATGTTAATGAGGTGGGAATAGAGGCAGTTACATTAATGAGGCAGGACTCAAACTACAAGATTAGGTTGTGTGTTAAATCAACCTCTTTTGAGATATAAAAAAGAGAAGTTAGCAGAGAGACAGGGGGACCTCATACCACCAAGAAAGCAGTGCCAGGAGCAGAGAAGCTCCTAGACCAGGGAAAGATTGATGACAAGGACCTTCCCCCAGAGCTGACAGAGAGAGAAAGACTTCCAATGGTGCTGATGCCCTAAATTCAGACTTCTAGCTTCCTAGACTGTGAGAATAAATTTCTCTATATCAAAACCATTCACTTGTGGTACTCCTGTTATAGCAGCACTAGATAACTAAGATAGTACATGGTATACTTTGAGGGGAATAATGAACCTCAACTAAATACTCTAGACTGGTAGGAAGAACCTACTTACTTGCATATCACCTATTCCACTGGTGAGCTCATCATTTGTCACCTGGGCTTGCAGGGGGACAGGGCAAAAGAGAATAAGCTATAATCAGAGCAGATAAAATGACCCAGGAATGGCCTGCCTTTCTCTCTCCAGAGCTACAGATAACACACAAGTATACCTGCGGCAGAGGCTATAAGCTCCCCCAAGATCTGTTTTCCTTTCTCTCTCACAGCCGTAGAGCCCCCAGTTATAAATGGGATACTTGTCCACCCAGCTAGCCTTCGCTCCAGGTAGATGTGGCCATAAAGCTGAGTTCTAGCCAATGGTACATAAGTGATGTGCTCATCTTCTGAGTCATGCCTCCCCTTCCCTACTGCCCTGAGTGGACATGGTGGGATCATAGACCATGTGGATGAGGGCCATGCCTGAGGAATGGAGGAAAACACAATATAGAAGGATCTGGGTCCTCAACATTATGGAGTTGGCCAGACCATTTCATGAGACAGAAAGAAACATCTATTTATGTAGGCCAAGTTATTTGGGGTTTCTGTTAGAGCAGTCAAACCAATATTCTAAATCATATAATTCCTTAGAGTGCAGCAAGATTATAAATTTTGTAGTTGTGTCATGGATAAAAGGAAAAGAGGCTGTCTCAGGTTAGATTTTCTGTAAAAGATTCTGAGATGAAGGTCCATGTGATTTGTGGTATATAAGAAAACATTCCCAGGAAAAACTGGTAGTAGAGTGGGAAAGTAGGAGGGAAGGAGAGTAACTGGGGCTCAATTCCTCAGGAGAGTTCTGGGGACAGTGCAGGCCACACCACAGACTGTCCCCATCACTGGGAGGGAGCTGGAGAATTTACACTCCTGCACCATTAGTCATTAGTCTCATGCTGCTCCAGGAGGACATAAACCCCCTGACACTTCCAGCTAGGTGGGGTGCAGGTGAAGCAGGGCCTAGAAGCCCACGGGCAAGCCTACAACAGAGAGGCACAGGGACTGGCTCTTAGGTGGGAAGCACAACAATGCTAAGCGGGTCCAAGGGGATGTGGCAGGAGTGCTGACAGTGTCTGCTCACAAAGGCCCTTCCCAAAGTTTTTGCTTGAAAGTCCCAAGTGATGGCTCCTCGTGCCACTGATTCCTATGCTCCTTTGCATGGGAAGCAACTTTGTCTCTCACCTTCACCTAGACATTTCTCTTGGATACATCGTATCTTCAAGGGCCTAAAATGGCATTCTCATGGCTGCCATAGTGATAGACAAAGTTATGATTCAGAGGTCTCTGCAAGTCCTAAGAGAAAGACTAACAATATTACCAAGAGTGCCTGCTAGTGCCAGTCACAGCTCAAAACATCCAGCAGAAACCATCTCCCCGATTCCTGAATATGGAATGACACTGTTATTACCAAATTTATTAAAAGCAAGCATAGGCAATTTGTAACATAAAAAGGCACTTGATCATACGGCTTGAGATGGATACATGCAACTCAAAAACAAAAACAAAAAAACCAAGGGCTGAAGATTCTTGCTACACACACATTTTCTTTTTAAAAGATTCCCCTTACATTTTCACCTATCAAATTGGAAAAGACAATAAAAAATGATAAAGCCCAGTAATGGTGAGTACGGATGCAGGAGACTAGGCACTGTCAGGTACTGCTGAAGGGAAAATAAATTAGAACCTTTATCTTTTTTTAATTTGCCATATATTCTTTTAATGAGGATTATAAAAGATTGTCTTTTTTAAACAAATGAGTTGCTTTTAATTACAAATCTTGTGTAAGACTATGCCTTCTTTTGCAAAACTGATAAATACAAGAACAAATTTTAGACATGTGATTCATCCAAGAGATTTGAAAAAGATTTTTTTTTATATTTTTTAAAATATCAGAGTTTATTCTCTAACCTTTCAAAGAAACCTTTCAAAGAATGTAGTTTGAAGGTATGACTCAAACGGAAAAACAAGAGAGGCTGAACCACTTTATAGCTTCTTTAAATAGCTTTTGATAATTCTTCCAATGTTACCTTTCCTTTCTGGGATCATTATCTTCACAAAATAGCCGAATTTCAAATATTTCTAAAGAATTGATTAATGGGGGAAGAGAAAATACCAAAAACGTGTATAAACTTCCCCATAAATAACTACTTATATCAAGAAAGTCACATTTATTTATGTAATGAAAAACTAGCATTAATAAAAATTAGCAAACACACACACAAAATACACAGCAGCTCTATGCAGTGACTCACAAAGGGTGCAGAAAGCAGCAGTCAAGGACTACTCCACGTGGCTTGTCAGTTAAAGGGGGAGAAAAAAACAAACACGCATGTGCACACACAAAAACAAAACAAAAATCCCCAATATTTTTCTCTCCACAACATATACAAATTCAGAAATATTTTGCAATGTTTCCTGCAAAATCAATTTTCTTTTTCTTTTTTTTTTTTTTTTGGCTGTTATTCAATTTTTATTTTTTTTTTTTATTTATTAACTTTTATTAAGCTTCAAGTGAACGTTTACAAATCCAATCAGTCTGTCACATATAAGTTTACATACATCTTACTCCGTACTCCCACTTGCTCTCCTCCTATTGAGTCAGCCCTTTCAGTCTCTCCTTTCTTGACAATTTTGCCAGCTTCCCTCTCTCTCTATCCTCCCATCCCCCCTCCAGACAAGAGTTGCCAACGCACTCTCAAGTGTCCACCTGATTTAATTAGCTCACTCTTCATCAGCATCTCTCTCCCACCCGCTGACCTGTCCCTTTCATGTCTGATGAGTTGTCTTCGGGAATGGTTCCCGTCCTGTGCCAGCAGAAGGTCTGGGGAGCATGGCCGCCGGAATTCCTCTAGTCTCAGTCAGACCATTAACTATGGTCTTTTTATGAGAATTTGGGGTCTGCATCCCACTGATCCCCTGTTCCCTCAGGAGTTCTCTGTTGTGCTCCCTGACAGGGCAGTCATCGGTTGTGGCCGGGCACCAACTAGTTCTTCTGGTCTCAGGATGATGTAGGTCTCTGGTTCATGTGGCCCTTTCTGTCTCTTGGGCTCTTAGTTGTCGTATGACCTTGGTGTTCTTCATTTTCCTTTGCTCCAGGTGGGTTGAGACCAATTGATGCATCTTAGATGGCCGCTTGTTAGCATTTAAGACCCCAGACGCCACATTTCAAAGTGGGATGCAGAATGTTTTCATACTAGAATTATTTTGCCAATTGACTTAGAAGTCCCCTCAAAACATGGTCCCCAGACCCCCGCCCTTGCTCCGCTGACCTCTGAAGCATTCATTTTATCCCAGAAACTTCTTTGCTTTTGGTCCAGTCCAATTGAGCTGACCTTCCATGTGTTGAGTGTTGTCCTTCTCTTCACCTAAAGCAGTTCTCATCTACTGATTAATCAATAAAAAACCCTCTCCCACCCTCCCTCCCTCCCCCCCTCGTAACCACAAAAGTATGTGTTCTTCTCAGTTTTTACTATTTCTCAAGATCTTATAATAGTGGTCTTATACAATATTTGTCCTTTTGCCTCTGACTAATTTCACTCAGCATAATGCCTTCCAGGTTCCTCCATGTTATGAAATGTTTCACAGATTCGTCACTGTACTTTATCGATGCGTAGTATTCCATTGTGTGAATATACCACAATTTATTTACCCATTCATCCGTTGATGGACGCCTTGGTTGCTTCCAGCTTTTTGCTATTGTAAACAGAGCTGCAATAAACAGGGGTGTGCATATATCTGTTTGTGTAAAGGCTCTTGTTTCTCTAGGGTATATTCCGAGGAGTGGGATTTCTGGGTTGTATGGTAGTTCTAACTGTTTAAGATAACGCCAGATAGATTTCCAAAGTGGTTGTACCATTTTACATTCCCACCAGCAGTGTATAAGAGTTCCAATCTCTCCGCAGCCTCTCCAACATTTATTATTTTGTGTTTTTTGGATTAATGCCAGCCTTGTTGGTGTGAGATGGAATCTCATCGTAGTTTTAATTTGCATTTCTCTAACGACTAATGATCGGGAGCATTTTCTCATGTATCTGTTGGCTGCCTGAATATCTTCTTTAGTGAAATGTGTGTTCATATCCTTTGCCCACTTCTTGATTGGCTTGTTTGTCTTTTTGTGGTTGAGTTTTGACAGAATCGTGTAAATTTTAGAGATCAGGCGCTGGTCGGAGATGTCATAGCTGAAAATTCTTTCCCAGTCTGTAGGTGGTCTTTTTACTCTTTTGGTGAAGTCTTTAGATGAGCATAGGTGTTTGATTTTTAGGAGCTCCCAGTTATCGGGTTTCTCTTCGTCATTTTTGGTAATGTTTTGTATTCTGTTTATGCCTTGTATTAGGGCTCCTAGGGTTGTCCCAATTTTTTCTTCCATGATCTTTATCGTTTTAGTCTTTATGTTTAGGTCTTTGATCCACTTGAAGTTAGTTTTTGTGCATGGTGTGAGGTGTGGGTCCTGTTTCATTTTTTTGCAAATGGATATCCAGTTATGCCAGCACCATTTGTTAAAAAGACTATCTTTTCCCCAATTAACTGACACTGGTCCTTTGCCAAATATCAGCTGCTCATACGTGGATGGATTTATATCTGGATTCTCAATTCTGTTCCATTGGTCTATGTGCCTGTTGTTGTACCAGTACCAGGCTGTTTTGACTACTGTGGCTGTATAATAGCTTCTGAAATCAGGTAGGGTGAGGCCTCCCACTTTCTTCTTCTTTTCCAGTAATGCTTTGCTTATCTGGGGCTTCTTTCCTTTCCATATGAAATTGGTGATTCGTTTTTCTATCCCCTTAAAATATGACACTGGAATTTGGATCGGAAGTG
This sequence comes from Elephas maximus indicus, assembly GCF_024166365.1. Lineage (NCBI taxonomy): Eukaryota > Metazoa > Chordata > Mammalia > Proboscidea > Elephantidae > Elephas > Elephas maximus. The sequence goes on from NC_064838.1 coordinate 48,658,521, forward strand.
CGTTATATGTATAGATGGCTTTTGGTAGAATAGACATTTTTACTATGTTAAGTCTTCCTATCCATGAGCAAGGTATGTTTTTCCACTTAAGTATGTCCTTTTGAATTTCTTGTAGTAGAGCTTTGTAGTTTTCTTTGTATAGGTCTTTTACATCCTTGGTAAGATTTATTCCGAAGTATTTTATCTTCTTGGGGGCTACTGTGAATGGTACTGATTTGGTTATTTCCTCTTCGGTGTTCTTTTTGTTGATGTAGAGGAATCCAAGTGATTTTTGTATGTTTATTTTATAACCTGAGACTCTGCCAAACTCTTCTATTAGTTTCAGTAGTTTTCTGGAGGATTCCTTAGGGTTTTCTGTGTATAAGATCATGTCATCTGCAAATAGTGATAGCTTTCCTTCCTCCTTGCCAATCCGGATACCTTTTATTTCTTTGTCTAGCCTAATTGCCCTGGCTAGGACTTCAAGTACGATGTTGAATAAGAGCGGTGATAAAGGGCATCCTTGTCTGGTTCCCGTTCTCAAGGGAAATGCTTTCAGGTTCTCTCCATTTAGAGTGATACTGGCTGTTGGCTTTGCATAGATGCCCTTTATTATGTTGAGGAATTTTCCTTCAATTCCTATTTTGGTAAGAGTTTTTATCATAAATGGGTGTTGGACTTTGTCAAATGCCTTTTCTGCATCAATTGATAAGATCATGTGGTTTTTGTCTTTTGTTTTATTTATGTGATGGATTACATTAATGGTTTTTCTGATATTAAACCAGCCTTGCATACCTGATATAAATCCCACTTGATCATGGTGAATTATTTTTTTGATGTGTTGTTGGATTCTATTGGCTAGAATTTTGTTGAGGATTTTTTGCATCTATGTTCATGAGGGATATAGGTCTATAATTTTCTTTTTTTGTAATGTCTTTACCTGGTTTTGGTATCAGGGAGATGGTGGCTCCATAGAATGAGTTGGGTAGTATTCCGTCATTTTCTATGCTTTGAAATACCTTCAGTAGTAGCGGTGTTAACTCTTCTCTGAAAGTTTGGTAGAACTCTGCAGTGAAGCCGTCCAGGCCAGGGCTTTTTTTTGTTGGGAGTTTTTTGATTACCGTTTCAATCTCTTTTTTTGTTATGGGTCTATTTAGTTGTTCTACTTCTGAATGTGTTACTTTATGTAGGTAGTGTTTTTCCAGGAATTCATCCATTTCTTCTAGGTTTGCAAATTTGTTAGAGTACAATTTTTCATAATAATCTGAAATGATTCTTTTAATTTCATTTGGTTCTGTTGTGATGTGGTCCTTCTCGTTTCTTATTCGGGTTATTTGTTTCCTTTCCTGTATTTCTTTAGTCAGTCTAGCCAATGGTTTATCAATTTTGTTAATTTTTTCAAAGAACCAGCTTTTGGCTTTGTTAATTCTTTCAATTGTTTTTCTGTTCCCTAATTCATTTAGTTCAGCTCTAATTTTTATGATTTGTTTTCTTCTGGTGCCTGATGGATTCTTTTGTTGCTCACTTTCTATTTGTTCAAGTTGTAGGGACAGTTCTCTGATTTTGGCTCTTTCTTCTTTTTGTATGTGTGCATTTATCGATATAAATTGGCCTCTGAGCACTGCTTTTGCTGTGTCCCAGAGGTTTTGATAGGAAGTATTTTCATTTTCGTTGCATTCTATGAATTTCCTTATTCCCTCCTTGATGTCTTCTATAACCCAGTCTTTTTTCAGGAGGGTACTGTTCATTTTCCAAGTATTTGATTTCTTTTCCCTAGTTTTTCTGTTATTGATTTCTAGTTTTATTGCCCTGTGGTCTGAGAAGATGCTTTGTAATATTTCAGTGTTTTGGACTCTGCAAAGGTTTGTTTTATGACCTAATATGTGGTCTATTCTAGAGAATGTTCCATGTGCGCTAGAAAAAAAAGTATACTTTGCAGCAGTTGGGTGGAGAGTTCTGTATAAGTCAATGAGGTCAAGTTGGTTGATTGTTGTAATTAGGTCTTCCGTGTCTCTATTGAGCTTCTTACTGGATGTCCTGTCCTTCTCTGAAAGTGGTGTGTTGAAGTCTCCTACTATAATTGTGGAGGTGTCTATCTCACTTTTCAATTCTGTTAAAATTTGATTTATGTATCTTGCAGCCCTGTCACTGGGTGCATAAATATTTAATATGGTTATGTCTTCCTGATCAATTGTCCCTTTTATCATTATATAGTGTCCTTCTTTATCCTTTGTGGTGGATTTAAGTCTAAAGTCTATTTTGTCAGAAATTAATATTGCTACTCCTCTTCTTTTTTGCTTATTGTTTGCTTGATATATTTTTTTCCATCCTTTGAGTTTTAGTTTGTTTGTGTCTCTAAGTCTAAGGTGTGTCTCTTGTAGGCAGCATGTAGATGGATCGTGTTTCTTTACCCAGTCCGTGACTCTCTGTCTCTTTATTGGTGCATTTAGTCCATTTACATTCAGCGTAATTATAGATAAATAAGTTTTTAGTGCTGTCATTTTGATGCCTTTTCGTGTGTGTTGTTGGCAATTTCGTTTTTCCACATACTTTTTTGTGCTGAGACGTTTTTCTTAGTGAATTGTGAGATCCTCATTTTCATAGTGGTTGACTTTATGTTAGTTGAGTCGTTACGTTTTTCTTGGCTTTTATCTTGAGTTATGGAGTTGTTATACCTTTTTGTGGTGACCTTATTATTTACCCCTATTTTTCTAAGTAAAAACCTAACTTGTATCGTTCTATATCGCCTTGTATCACTCTCCATCTGACAGTTCAATGCCTCCTGTATTTAGTCCTTCTTTTTGATTATTGTGATCTTTTACCTATTGACTTCCATGATTCCCTGTTATGTGTATTTTTTTTTTAATTAATCTTAATTTGTTTGTTTTTGTGATTTCCCTATTTGAGTTGATATCAGGACGTTCTGTTTTGTGACCTTGTGTTGTGCTGGTATCTGATATTATTGGTTTTCTGACCAAACAATATCCTTTAGTATTTCTTGTAGCTTTGGTTTGGTTTTTGCAAATTCTCTAAACTTGTGTTTATCTGTAAATATCTTAATTTCGCCTTCATATTTCAGAGAGAGTTTTGCTGGATATATGATCCTTGGCTGGCAGTTTTTCTCCTTCAGTGTTCTGTATATGTCGTCCCATTCCCTTCTTGCCTGCATGGTTTCTGCTGAGTAGTCTGAACTTATTCTTATTGATTCTCCCTTGAAGGAAACCTTTCTTTTCTCCCTGGCTGCTTTTAAAATTTTCTCTTTATCTTTGGTTTTGGCAAGTTTGATGATAATATGTCTTGGTGTTTTTCTTTTTGGATCAATCTTAAATGGGGTTCGATGAGCATCTTGGATAGATATCCTTTCGTCTTTCATGATGTCAGGGAAGTTTTGTGTCAGGAGTTCTTCAACTATTTTCTCTGTGTTTTCTGTCCCCCCTCCCTGTTCTGGGACTCCAATCACCCGCAAGCTATCCTTCTTGATAGAGTCCCACATGATTCTCAGGGTTTCTTCATTTTTTTAAATTCTTTTATCTGATTTTTTTTCAGCTATGTTGGTGTTGATTCCCTGGTCCTCCAGATGTCCCAGTCTGCATTCTAATTGCTCGAGTCTGCTCCTCTGACTTCCTATTGTGTTGTCTAATTCTGTAATTTTATTGTTAATCTTTTGGATTTCTACATGCTGTCTCTCTATGGATTCTTGCAACTTATTAATTTTTCCACTATGTTCTTGAATAATCTTTTTGAGTTCTTCAACAGTTTTATCGGTGTGTTCCTTGGCTTTTTCTGCAGTTTGCCTTATTTCGTTTGTGATGTCTTGAAGCATTCTGTAAATTAGTTTTTTATATTCTGTATCTGATAATTCCAGGATCGTATCTTCATTTGGGAAAGATTTTGATTCTTTTGTTTGGGGGGTTGGAGAAGCTGTCATGGTCTGCTTCTTTAAGTGGTTTGATATGGACTGCTGTCTCCGAGCCATCACTGGGAAACAAGTTTTTCCAGAAAATCCGCTAAAAAAAAAATGCAGTCAGATCCCTATCAGAGTTCTCCCTCTGGCTCAGGCTATTCAGATGTCAATGAAGCCGCCTGGGGAGGGTTGGGGAGGAATCAGAGAAATAGGAGAGTAGCACCTCAGAATATAGCCAGAGTTGCTTGTCTTGCTTGGAATGACTATTATATCTGAGATTCCCGCGGGGTGCGTCGCCTGTGTGTGCTGGCTGTGTGGAGATTGCCCCTGGGGGGTCTGGCCCAATGAAGTCACGGTCAGATCCTCCGCTGCCAGCCCCACGCCCAACGTCAAAGTTCCCCTGCTGGGACGGTGCACTCTCGACTCCAAAATCAGTCGCTGCCTCCCGGGGACTTCTCGTCCCGCCAGCGGCGTCGCCGTGCCTCCTCCGCGAACCGGCTGGGCCCCCTCCTGGGGTTAGTTCAGGTGAGTGGAGCAGCTCCCCGTGCTTGTGCCGTGACAGCGTGTCCCAGCTGGGACGCTGCTCTCCCTGCTCCAAGACCAGTCGCTGCCTCCCGGGGACTTCTCCTACCGGCTGCGTCGCCATGCCGCCCGCGCGAACTGGCTGGGCCCCCTCCCGGGGTTAGTTCAGGGGGATGGAGCAGCTCTCCGTGCTTATGCTGTGCCTGCGCCCAGTCAAAATTCCGGCGGGACGGTTCCCCAGCTGGGATGCTGCTCTCCCCGCTCCAAGACCCGTCGCTGCCTCCCAGGGACTTCTCCCACCGGCTGCATCGCCATGCCACCCGCATGAATGGGCTGGGCCCCCTCCCAGGGTTATTTCAGGGGAGTGGAGCAGCTCTCCGTGCTTATGCTGTGCCTGCGCTCAGCCAAAATCCCCGCGGGACGGTTCCCCGGCTGGGACGCTGCTCTCCCCGCTCCAAGATCAGTCACTGCCTCCCGGGGACTTCTCCCACTGGCTGCGTCGCCACGCCACCTGCGCGAACCACCTGGGCCCCCTCCCGGGGTGAGTTCAGGGGCTAGGGCTGGGCCCCTTGTTTGTGCTGTCTGCTCTCCTGGGCTCTGTCCTAAGTCGGGCGCCAAAGGTTACCTGACTGGTACACTGGCTCCAGGCTCTGAAAACAATCGCTGCTTCCCCGTATTTGTTCGTTCTCCGTCTCTAAATCTGTGTTTGTTGTTCAGGGTTCGTAGATTGTTATGTATGTGATCGATTCACTTGTTTTTCTGAGTCTTTGTTGCAAGAGGGATCCGAGGTAGTGTCTACCTAGTCCGCCATCTTAGCCCCGCCCCTCAATTTTCTTAATACAAAGATGCCCATCTTGTGAGTATATTTCCCCTCCCAGTGGTTTACTGTTGACTTATTTTTGAATATATTAATGTGACTACATGCAACTGTTTCCTGTATTAACAGCTTTTCTTTTATTTACCTTCATGAATCTAGCTTCCACCTACCAGAACAGTTTCAGGTTGCGGGCTGATGGGTGCCTTATTCGCTGTGAAATTGAATGCAGTGGTTTTAAACACTGGCCAGAAAATGTTTGATTGCCATTTCAAAACATGGAAATAGTTACACTGATGCCTGAACTGCCATTTTCTGCAAAAAGCTGTGCAATTCTGGTGTCAAAGACTAGGCAGCCACTATTCATAATAGCTGTTGCAATTCCCTCATAAATAGATCGAGGAGTCCTTTCCCAAGTCAGTGGCTGCCTATGACCATTTAGCTCAAGTCGATGAGCAAAATTTTCAGTTTCCTTGTGTGTTCCTAACAGCTGTACATTGCGAAGAACTGCTGGTGGCCATCATATTTTTCCTGCTTCTCTAAGACTAACATGAAGTGAAGACCAAAACAGGACTGCATCATCACCCAGTCAACAGCACCAGGAAGATTAACGTCTGTAGCAAGGAAAACTATATCCTCTCCCTGTAGGGTTGCAATGGACTTACGCTGATGCATCAGATGGGGCATTACAGCACCCAAGGCACCTTGCCATTTACAGGAAGCAGCAGGGCATGGACAGGAATAAGGCCTAAACTCACAGAGCTTTTTCTGTGTGTGGCAGAGTTATTTCACATTCTGAAGAGGCATATTTACAAGGGAAAAGTACTGATGAACTGGCCACTTTCTCCAAAGCCAAGTTGCGAATGGATCCCAACAGGCCCCAGCAACTTGGACAATGTGTGAGCTAAAGAGCATTGTAACACTTGTTCAAGTAGGGCAGAGACCAGGCCAAGGCATATGGAAATATGTTTCAAAAGGCTTAAATATATCCACATACTTTAGCCAAAAAAATCCATGTTTAGAAAATTTGGGGAGTGATCCATATGGAAGGCTGTAATCCTTGATCTTTATCAGGAAGTGCTTCGAGTCCTCTTCACTTTCAGCAAGCAAGGTTGTGTCATCTGCATAATGCAGGTTGTTAATGAGTCTTCCTCCAATCCTGATGCCCTGTTCTTCTTCACACAGTCCAGCTTCTGGGATTATTTGCTTAGCATACAGATTGAATAGGTGAAAGAATGCAACCCTGACACACAACTTTCCTGACTTTAAACCACTCAGTGTCCCCTTGTTCTGTTTGAGTGACTGCCTCTTGATCTATGTACCAGTTCCTCATGAGCACAGTTAAGTGTTCTGGAATTCCCATTCTTCTCAATGTTATCCATAATTTGTTACAATCCACACAGTCGAATGCCACAGTCATTCCACGTCCTCTTCTGAATCCAAATTGAATTCCTGACAGTTCCCTGTTGATGTACTGCTGCAACTGTTTTTGAATGCTCTTCAGCAGAATTTTACTTGCATGTGATATTAATGATATTGTTAGATAATTTCCACATTTGGTTGGATCACCTTTCTTGGGAATAGGCATAAAAATGGATCTCTTCCAGTCACTTGGCCAGGTAGCTGTCTTCCAAGTTTCTTGGCATAGAAAAGTGAGCACCTACAGTACTGCATCCTTTAGTTGAAACATCTCAGTTGGTATTCCATCAATTCCTGGAGCCTTGTTTTTCACCGATGCCTTCAGTACAGCTTGGACTTCTTCCCTCAGAATCATCGGTTCTTGATGGTATGCTGCCTCTTGAAATGACTGAATGTGAACCAACTATTTTTGGTACTGTGACTCTGTGTATTCTTTCCATTTTCTTTTGATGCTTCCCACATCATTCAGTATTTTGCCCAAAGAATCCTTTAATATTGTAACTCAAGGATTAAATATTTTCTTCAGTTCTTTCGGCTTGAGAAGTGCCGAGTGTGTTCTTCCATTTTGGTTTCTAACTCCAGGTTGTTGCACATGTCTCTATAATGGCCCACTTTGTCTTCTCGAGCCACCCTTTGAAATCTTCTGTTCAGCTCTTTTACTTCATCATTTTTCTTCCATTCACTTTAGCTACTCTATGGTCAAGGGCAACTTTCAGAGTCTCTTCTGACATCCATTCATGTATGATGTCCTTGATGTCATTCTATAACTCGTCTGATCTTCTTCAGTCATTAGTGTTCGACATGTCAAATCTATTCTTGAGATGGTCTCTAAATTCAGGTGGGATATATTCATGGTCGTACTTTGGTTCTTGTGGGCTTGTTCTAATTTTCTTCAGCTTCAACTCGAACTTGCATATGAGCAATTGATGGTCTGTTCCACAGTCTGCCCCTCTGTTTTTCAGACTGAATGACTTCTATTGCTCTACCTTAAAGTTCACTGATGTTTTCCTCTGATATCTGTATTCTGCTATTAAACCCATTTAGTGAGTTTGTTTTTGTTTTTTTAATTTTGGCTGTTGTATTTTTCAATTCTAATACATCCACTTGAATTATTACATTTTCTTTTTTTTTTATGAGATTTCTAGCTTTAGCGTTTGTTTCAAGAGTTCATAATTACTTATTTGGGCATTTTTATAATGGCTCCTTAAAAGTCTTTGTCAAATAATTCCATCATCTGCATTATCTCTATGTTGGCATCTGTTGATTGTCTTTTTCCATGCAAGTTGAAATTTTCATGCCTCTTTATACATTAGATAATTTTGGATTGTACTCTGAACATTTTTAATTTTACATTATAAGAATCAGGGTCCTTGATTCGGTCCTAGGGAGAATGTTGATATTTTTGTTTTAGTAGGCAATGGGCCTGATTAGGTTCAGGCTGCAAGTTTCAACCTGGGGGCTATGTTTCCAATGAAGTTTAGTTTTCAAAATCTTTCCAATTCTCTTCAGGTGTGTCCTGGATGTGTACCACCCAGCCTGGAATCACAGAGATACTCTACCCATTACTTCAGTTCTCAAAATCTCTAGTATGCCAATTGCAGTCAAATCCAAAACATGCATGGTTTAGGGGTAAGCTCTGGAGTTCACAAACAACTGTTCATAACAGACTTGTTCATAAAGAGGGTCACTTCCCCGAGACCTTCCCTCTCCACAATCTCTGTAGTACTTCCTGGGTTATTGAGGCTCTTTTTTGGTCTTCTGGACAGAAACCAGGAGCTATAGTTATTCTACTCTACCACATACTTCCATGATTGAGCCTGATTTGGGCCCAGTGATGCAAAGACAACAGCGGTTGATCCCAACCTCTTGGGATCACAGATCCACCACTGCCCCATGCCACAGGATTAACTGGGGTATAAGAGAACAAAGAAAAGTGAAGAATAAATTTGAGAGAATTTCCACACTGGCGCTGTGTGTTAGGATTCCCTGTCCAAGTCCTTAAGCCAGAACTAGGGGGATTCTCCCAGTGCTCCTCTGTGCCTCTGTGCTCACTTCCAAGTTTCTGGCTGCAGCAAGTTCAGGTTGGGAGATACTGGAGGAAAAATGGTAAACTCTCCGTCAGGTTGGTGGTACTTCGATTTCTGGTGTTCTACAATCTGCCTGCTGCTCTTTACTTTTCAAAGTCCTCAAATAAGCTACCCTATGCATTCTGTCCAGACTTTATAATCATGTTCAGTAGGAGTGATGGGTGAAGTGTGCTTATTCCATTTTACTCAGGACCTGAAAGCCAGGTTTAGGAATTTATCCTAGCGAAATAATAAAAAATGTGTGCAGAAAATGTGTATTCAAGATTGTCATCACAATATTGCTTATAATAGCTATATTAAAAAAAAAAAAAAACCCGGTGCCATCGACTTGATTCCGACTCATAGCAACCCTATAGCCTGTGCTATTCCTTACAAGCAACAAAATCTGGTAGTTTTAAATTCAACCTGGCTGATTTAAGCAGAAAATACATTTTTTAAGGGAATTTAGCAGCTTACAGGATGCTCAGAAGGGTGGGAAACTAGCCTGGGAGATTATGTAGCCCAAAACAACGTCCAAATTCATGTCACAGGTGTGATTTCCTGCCTACCTTGTAGCACTACTGTTCAGCTTTGGACACTATGAATTGCACTGGAGTAAAAAAAAAAAAATGGAAACCCTGCTGGTGTAGTGGTTAAGTGCTATGGCTGCTAACCAAAAGGTCAGCAGTTTGAATCCACCAGGTGCTTCTTGGAAACTCTATGGGGCAGTTCTACTCTGTCCTATTGGGTCTCTATGATTCAGAATTGACTCAGTGGCAACAGGTTGATAGGTGGTACAAACAGTTAACACATTCACTGTTAAACAAAAGGTTGGAAGTTGGAGTCCACCCAGAGGCTCGTCAGAAGAAAAGCTTAAATGAGACTAAAGGGGCACACTAGCCCTGTGGCAAGGTCTAGAAGGCAGGAGGGGACAGGAAAGCTGGTAACAGGGAACCCAAGGTTGAGAAGGGGAAGTGTTGACATGTCGTAGGTTTGTTAACCAGTGTCATAAAAGAATATGTGTACTAATTGTTTAATGAGAAGCTAATTCTGTAAACCTGCATCTAAAATACAATTTAAAAAAAAGAAGAAGAAAAGCCTAACCATCTACTTCCGAAAAATTAGCTATTGAAAACCCTGTGGAGCACAGTTCTACTCTGACACACATAGAGTTGCCATGAGTCAGACTCAACGGTAACCGGAAAAAAAAAAAAGATGGTCACCATTAATAAGACTGTTGCCATTGCTGACCTCAGAAAATGATTCCTTCTGCCTTTGCCACCATGATCAAGAAAAATTCTCTGTTCTTCCCACATAGCCCTCTGATCCATTCACAGTATCTCTTCTCTATAACACTCCTACTAGGCAATTGAATTTTTTTTTGTTTTGAATTTCTTTTTACTAACACGAGAGATCAACTTTAAGCACTAAATTATGCACCAAAGGTGGAAAAGTCAGTAGAATTTTAGAGGAGAGAAATGCCACTGAGAATATTAGTCGTAAGAGGAGGGTGTTTGCAGAGTGAGAGCAGAGCTGAGTCTTGAAGTATGATCTCAGGAGGAGGCTGCCTCAGCCAGCCATTGCTGTATAACCAATAGCTGTAACAAGCCATCCTAAAACAATATTTTTCACTCATGGATTTGGGGCTAACTGGGGCAGCTCTGCTTCTGATTTTAATTTTTGCCCTTCTCATAGTCTCTGTCCCCCACAAGTCTGTCAGTTTGTCATACTGTGAGGGCTTTCGTGCTGCTATGATGGTGGAAGCTATGCTACTGGTATTCAGATACCAGAAGGGTCACCCGTGGTGGACATGTTTCAGCTGAGCTTCCAGACTAAGACAGACTAGGAAGAAGGACCCAGCAATAAACTTCTGAAAAGAATTAGCCAGTGAAAGCCTTATGAATCACAGCAGAACACTGTCTGATTTAGTACCAGAAGACGAGTCCCCCCAGCTTGGAAGGCACTCAAAAGATGACTGGGGAAGAGCTGCCTCCTCAAAGTAGAGTTGACCTTAATGACATGGATGGAGTCAAGCTTTCAGGACCTTCATTTGCTGATGTGGCATGACTCAAAATGAGAAAAAAACAGCTGCAAACATCCATTAATAATCGGAACCTGGAAAATTGGAAATTGTCAGAAATGAAATGGAATGCATAAACGTCGATATCCTAGGCAGTAGTGAGCTGAAATGGACTGGTATTGGCCATTTTGAATCAGACAGTCATGTGGTCTACTATGCCAGAAATGACAACTTGAAGAGGAATGGCAATGCATTCATTGTCAAAAAGAACATTTTGAGATCTACCTTGAAGTATAATACTGTCAGTAATAGGATAATATCCATACACCTACAAGTAAGACCAGTTACTATGACTATTATTCAAATTTACACACCAATCACTAAGGCGAAAGATGAAGAAACTGAAGATTTTTACCAGCTTCTTCGATTTGAAATTGATTGAACATGCAATCAAGATGCATTGATAATTACTGGTGATTGGAATGTGAAAGTTGGAAACAAAGAAGAAGGATCCGTAGTTAGAAAATATGGCCTTAGTGACAGAAATGATGCCGGAGATCGCATGATAGAATTTTGCAAGACCGACAAATTCTTCATTGCAAATGCATTTTTCACCAACATAAATGGCGACTATACACATGGGCCTCACCAGATGGAATACACAGGGATCAAATCAACTACATTTGTGGGAGGAGATGACAGAAAAGCTCAATATTAAAAAAAAAAAAAATGTTAGCAGTCAGAAAAACACCAGGGGCCAACTGTGGAACAGACCATCAATTGCTCATATGCAAGTTCAAGTTGAAACCGAGGAAAATTAGAACAAGTCAATGACAGCCAAAGTACAACCTTGAGTATACCCCACCTGAATTTAGAGACCACCTCAAGAATAGACTTGATGCATTGAACAACAATGACTGAAGACATCAAGGACATCCTACATGAAGAAAGCAAGAGGTTATTAAAAGGACAGAAAAGAAAAGACCAAAATGGATGTCAGAAGAGACTGCTCTTGAATGTCAATCAGCTAAAGCAAAAGGAAAAAATGATGAAGTAAAGGAACTGAACCGAAGATATCAAAGGGCGGCTCGAGAAGACAAAGTAAAGTATTATAATGACATGTGCAAAGAGCTGGAGCTAGAAAACCAAAACGGAAGAACATGCTTGACATTTCTCAAGCTGAAAGAACTGAAGAAAAAAATCAAGCCTCGAGTTGCAATAGTGAAAGATTCTACTGTGAAAATATTAAATGACACAGAAGTATCAAAAGAAGTTGGAAGGAACACACAGAGTCATTATACCAAAAAGAATTGATTGATGTTCAATCATTTCAAGAGGTAATATATGGTCAGGAACTGATGGTACTGAAGGAAGAAGTCCAAGCTGCTCTGAAGGCATTGGCGAAAAACAAGGTTCTGGGAATTGATGGGATATTAACTGAGATGTTTCAACAAATAGATGCAGCTCTGGAAGTGCTCCCTCATCTATGCCAAGAAATATGGAAGACAGCTTCCAGGCCAACCGACTGGAAGAGATCCATATTTATGCCTATTCCCGAGAAAGGTGATCCAATCAAATGCAGCAATTATCAAAAAACATCACTAATATCACACAGAAGCAAAATTTTGTGAAGATCATTCAAAAGCAGCTGCAGCAGTATACCAACAGGGGACTGCCAGAAATTCAGGCCAGATTCAGAAGAGGACATGGAACCAGGGGTATCATTGCTGATGTCAGATGGATCCTGGCTGAAAGCAGAAAATACCAGAAAGATGCTTACCAGTGTTTTGTTGACTATGCAAAGGCATTTGACTATGTGCTTCATAACAAATTATGGGTAACATTGACAAGAATGGGAATTCCAGAACACTTAGTTGCACTCATGAGGAGCCTGCAACATAGATCAAGAGGCAGTTGCTCAGACAGAACAATGGGATACTGCGTGGTTTAAAGTCAGGAAAGGTGTGCGTCAGGGATGTATCCTTTCACCATACCTATTCAATCTGTATGCTAAGCAAATAATACGAGAAGCTGGACTATATGAAGAAGAACAGGGCATCAGAATTGGAGGAAGACTCGTTAACAACCTGTGTTATGCAGATGACACAACCTTGCTTGCTGAAAGTGAAGAGGACTTGAAGTTCTTACTGATGAAGATCAAAGACCACAGCCTTCAGTGTGGATTACACCTCAACATAAAGAAAACAAAAATCCTCACAACTGGACCAATAAGCAACATCATGATAAACAGAGAAAAGACTGAAGTTGTCAAGGATTTCATTTTACTTGGATCCACAATCAACACTCATGGAAGCAGCAATCAAGAAATCAAAAGACATAATGCATTGGGCAAATCTGCTGTAAAGGACCTCGTTAAAGTGTTGAAAAACAAAGATGCGCCTGACCCAACCCATGATATTTTCAATTGCATCATATGCATGTGAAAGCTGGACAATGAATAAGGAAGACCAAAGAAGAACTGACGCCTTTGAATTGTGATGCGGGCGACGAACATTGAATATACTATGGACTACCAAAAGAATGAACAAATCTGTCTTGGAAGAAGTACAACCAGAATCCTCCTTGGAAGCAAGGATGGCTAGACTGCATCTTAAATACTTGGGACGTGTTGTCAGGAGGGATCAGTCACTGGAGAAGGGCATCATGCTTGATAAAGTACAGGGTCAGTGGAAAAGAGGAAGACCCTCAACGAGGTGGACTGACATGGTGGCTGCAACAAGGGGCTCAAGCATAACAACAATTGTGAGCATAGCACAGGACCAAGCACTATTTCGTTCTGTGGTACACAGGGCCGCTATGAGTCGGAACAGGCTCCATGGCACCTAACACAACAACAACAACATAGTCTCTGTGAGTTCCTGTAGTTCACATCTTCTTATTTCTCATAGATTTCAGCCTGACAACACAAATTTTCTCAGGTTCGTCCTGTATTATGGATTGATTTTGTACCCCTAAAATATGTGTCAGGTTGCTGATCCCTATACCTGTGGATGTATTTGGAAATAGGATTTTCTTTGTTATGTTAATGATACCATATCAGTGTAGGTAGGGTGTGTTCTCAATCGAATCTCTTCTGAGTGAAATAAAGAGTAAAAAAAAAAAAAAATTTTTTTTTTTTTTTTTTATAGACAAAGAGTAGGAAGCATGAATGGGAGAAAGATAGGTGCCAGTTGGAAATCGCCAAGGAACCAAGGAATGCCAGGATTCTAGAACCTGAGACAAGAATTTTTCCCCAAAGTAGACATACAGAGCCTTCTCCTAGAGCTGGTGCCCTGAATTTGGACTTCTAGCCTCCTAAACTATGAGAAAATAAATTTCTGTTCTTTAAAACCACCCACTTGTAGTATTTCTGTTACAGTAAAAAAAACAACCCAGTAGCACAAGAAAACTAAGATACCTGTATCAACCTGGCTTCACCAGTTTCCACAAAAAACTACTCACATCAAGTATTTTGTGACTTGGCTACAATTCACCTATGACTTAAGAGATTATGCGAAAGGGCTGTATCTTGGGTGACATGACCTTCAGCCATCTTGCTGGCTATTCGCCTCCCTCTCTCTTCCTCTTCCTTTCATCTCCACCTCCTCATTTCCTCAATCCTAAATCAACCCACAAACCTCTTCTCCTGTCTTTCACAAAACATTCCATTTTCACCCAGGATCTTATTTGCTACCTAATGGCTTAACAAAGGATTTCTTTCAAACACATCCAGTGTTCGCCCCAAGAGAGTATTTTATAAATAACACACTCTCTTAAAGTGACCACAGTTACTTGGTTTTCTTCTTGTGCCTCCAGTTTTTCAAGAATAACTGGACAAGCAACAAGCAAATGATCTGTGGAAGTTTTAGCTTACTTAAAAGGGGAAAAAAATGAGATGTGCCTACCGGTGTATTAGCCCTTGAAGAATCTTATAAAAGTGCAGCCCCAGTAGCCAAGTGCTTTGAGGAGAACCCCATTGGGGAGAACAATGGCTAAAAATAGTACCTGACCTTGGATATCCAAAAGGAAAATGATGAAAAATGTTGACCAAAGAGTTTAAAGTGTCTTTGAAGAAAAAAGAAAAATAAAAGCACACCCACTTTTTTTTAACTGCATAGAAGTCACCTTCTGCACTTTCTGGAAAGGACAGGTATTCAGCCAAGGTGTGGGCTTTCAGACATGACCTTCGAGACAGACAAGGGACAGCCACTCCACACACCAAGCAAGGCAGGTAAAGGAGAGTGACAGATGCCCCAAAACATTGCAGAAATCACAAAGTAAATGGCAGATCATAAGCAGAGCCACCATCATGGAATCAAGACTAACAAGGATTGCTTTTACTGTCAGCAAAAAGACAGATGGCCAGATGGGTTACAGACCAGGTTCTGGAATGGATGGTTTTCATGGGAACTGAAGGCAGCTGTCAATGTTTTAACCTGATGAGGAAAAAGGTAGAAGGGGCTATGGAAGGTGTGTTGCAGTAAGAGATAGGAGACCAGGATGCTAATTTATTCATTCATGTGCCAGGCAGAGTACAACATTGGACATTGACATTGGAGTACAACAGAGAACAAGACACAGAAGGTTCCTGCTCTGGTGGAGCTTACAGTCTAGTTGAAGAACAGATAGAAAATCAGTAAGTAAAAAACATAAATAACCCAAATAGTAAAAAGCACAATGAATGACACTAACATGGTGCCATGAGAGAGAATAGCCAGGGAAGGCCTCTCTGAGCAGGTAATATTTGAGTTGAAATCTGAAAAAAGAAGACAACCATGTGAAAAATGCATGCATAGGGGTCAGGAAATGCAAGGTCCTATTGCTGGAAAGAACTTCTTGGCAGGTCTAGGATTTGATGACTCCTTCTTTTTTTTTTTTTTCCTTGTGACAGGAGAACAGTCCACAAGGCAGAGAACTAGGCTGGGACCAGATCTTACAGGCCTTGTAATTTCTGGTGAGAAATTGATCTTGAGAGCAATGGAAAAACACCAAAGTGTTATAAACAGAAGAGTGATATGATCCTGTCTGTATTTTTTATGGAGTCTCTTGGTGCAAATGATTAGTGTGCTTGGCTGCTAACCAAAAGGTTGAAGGTTGGAGACCACTTTGAGATGCCTCAGAAGAAAGGCCTGATGACCTACTTTTGAAAAAAATAGCCATTGAAAACCCTGTGGAGCACAGTTCTACTCTGACACCCATGGGGTCGCCATGAGTCAGAGTTGACTCCACACCAACCAGTTATTTTGTATTTCTCATTGTTGTTTTTAACTTTTTGTTTAGAAATAATTACAGATTTGCAGGAAGTTGCAAGATTATGTACAGGGAAGTCCTATGTAGTCTTCACCCAGTTTTCCCAATGAAAACATCTTACATAACTATAATGTAACTATAATAACCTGTCAAAACCAGGAAATTGACATTGGCACAATGCACAGAGCTTATTTAGATTCCATCAGTTTTACATATACTTATGGGAAACCCTGTGGCGTAGTGGTTAAGTGCTACAGCTGCTAACCAAAGGGTGGGCAGTTCGAATCTGCCAGGCGCTCCTTGGAAACTCTATGGGGCAGTTCTACTCTGTCCTATAGGGTCGCTATGAGTTGGAATCCACTCGACAGCACTGGGTTTGGTTTTGGTTTAAGGGTGTGTGTGTGTGTGTGTGTGTATGCACTGTGTGTGCAGAATTCTATGCAATTTTATCACACATGTAGATTCATGTAACCACCACCACAATCAAGATACAGACCTGTGCCACCACCACATAGCCCCCTTGTGCTGCCTTTTATGGCCTTATGCACTCCCATTTCCCACCTAACCTTTGGCAACCAATAATCTATTTCCATTCCTATAATATTATTACAAAAATGCTGGCTAAAGAATCCAATTCTTTTATATTGACTCTTTTCACTCAGCATAATCCCCTTGAGAGCCATCCAAGTTTTTGCATGTTTCAATAGTTTGCTCCTTTTTATTTCTAAATACACTTACTCGTCACTTATCAACTATCTCATCATCTGACATTTTGCATGTATGACCAATAGGAAAAAATTTACTGTTCGACTATTTTGCACATTAACAACATATGTCTAGCAGTAATGAATGCTGAGGTGCAAGGTGAAAGTAACGCTGGCTGTGATGGTTAAGGATGTTATGTGTCAACTTAGCTGGGCTATGATTCTCAGTGGTTTGGCAGTTATGTAATGATGTAATTTGGCAGCTATGTAATGATGTAGTCATTCCCCATTTTGTGATCTGATGTGATCATCCTCCATTTTTGCATAATGCCAATTTTCACATAATGACCTGGTCTTTGAAGCCTAACATGTTGGTAAGTGAGGACTGGGTGTAGAATTGCATGATATGGATGCACACGGTGTATTTAACTATTCACCTTTGAAAGACATTTGGTTGTTTCGAGTTTTGGGTTATTATTAATAAAGCTGCTGTGAACCCTCACGTATAAGCTTTTATGTGAACAAAAGTTTTCATTGCTCTGGGTTAAATGCCCAGGAGTACGATTCCTGGATCCTATGGTAGCTGTATGTTTAGTTTTTTAAGAAGCTGCCAAACGTTTTCCAGAGGAGTGGTACCATCTTACATTCCCACCAGAAATGTATGAGTGATTCAGTTTCACTACATCTTCTCCAGCATTTGGTGTTATCACTATTTTTTATTTTAACTATTCTGATAGTTGTATACTGATATCTCATTGTGGATTTAACTTGCATTTCCCATGCCGCTGATGATATTGAATATATTTTCATGTGCTTATTTGCCATTTGCAGATCCTTTTTGGTGAAATATCTGTTCCTGTCTTTTGCCCATTATCTAATTGAATTGTTTGTTTTCTTACTGCTGAGTTTTGAGGGTGTTTTCTATAGTCCAGATAGTAGTCTTCTATTGGATATGCGACTTGAAAAAATTTTCTTCCAGTTCGTAACTTGTCTTTTCATCCTCTTAACAATGTCTTTCACAGAGCAAACAATCCCTCTCCTTTTCACCCTATTTTAAATTAGAAACCCCCCACCTCTCTGTCACTTCCATCTCCCTGCCCTGCTCTAATTTTTTTTTTTTTTTCCCCATAGCACTTACCATCTTTTAATGTAAGAAATAGGTAAATCTGATAATGTTTACTGTTTGTGTCCAATTAGAATGTCAACTCTTCCTCAGAGAGTCCCAAAAACCTAGATGAGTAGCTAGCACATAGTAGGTACTCCAATATTTTAATGAATAAATTTATTGGCACATTTTGAAATAATGCAAATCACCTCAAAATTTTAAGGGTTTTGAGGACTGCGGTCCAAAGCTGGTGGGTTGAGTTTCAGTGGTGTTTGCTATTGATACAAGGAATATTTCTGTTTATGAAAAAATAGCCCTGAATTATGCAAAACTTGAATTATGCAAGATTGTCAGGAATGTATCTCTCATGTACAATATAATCAGCTTATAATTTATTACATATTCATGCAATAAACTAATGTACAATCATTAAAAGAAAATTTTAAAAATATAATTATGCATGGAAATGGTTAGGTTACAGTTTTAAGGTCAAATAAAGGTACATAAAACTACATGTACAGTATAATGATTGCACTTTTGAAAGGGGAAAAATAAATCAGAAACACACACACAAACAGCATACATACCAAAATAGTTACCTGAATGCTAGGATTAAATTTTTTTTTTTTTGCATTCTCTTTGTTGTTCTCTACTATTAACATGGGAAACTTGCACAATCAGAAAAGACAAAACACCAACGGAGAGTGCTTGGAAGACAATTTCCTCTGAGAGCCAAAGGCACTTTTAGGACCATCGGAGGAAGCGGCTGCTGAACTCAACCTGAGAGGGCCCAACCAGTACCAGTTGCCAGTAAGTTGATTCTAACTCATGACAACCATATGTGTCAGAGTAGAACTGTGCTCTGTAGGTTTTTAATGGCTGATTTTTTGCCAGGACTTCCTTCCAAGACGTTTCTGGGTGAACTCGAACCTCCACCCTTTCAGTTAGCAACCAAGTGCATTAACCGTTTGTCCCACCCAGGGACTCCAAGAAGGCCCAAGGCCATGGAATGAGGGAGGAACCAACCACCACGGAAATCCACTAGTTTTGTCTGGGAGCATTTCTCACCTGGATTACTCCCTCCGCATTTTAAAGCTTTGAGATTGCCCCAAGGCCCTTCCAAAACACCAGAGATTTGCCCTCACCGTCCCACCCAGGTAGAACACCTAAAGCTGTAGGTAACTAAAAACCAACTTAACAGGCTTCAATTACATAGAAATTATCTCACATAAAAGAAGTCCAACAAGAGCTGGGCAGCTTCCAGTAGGCTCACAGATGATGGGACCACGGTCTGTCCACCTTTTCAATCAGCTCTAACTTGTTCAATCCAACACTCTAAATCTCTTGCTGCAGATGCTATGGCCATTTCAGGCATTATATGTAGGCCAATGGCCAGAGGCAGAAGGGATTCTGCCTCTTTCTTGTGACTGAAGCATGAGGACACCTTTCAAGGAGCCCAGCAGCCACTTTCTCACATTCATTGTATCTTGTGCCCTTGACTAATCCATTCACAAGTAGGGAAACATGGGTTCCCTGGTTACACCGATCAAACTCACCCCTGGGGCAGAGTGGGTCAGGGTCTCCTGAAACCCAAGATGTGTGAACATCAGGAGATTATTGAGGACACAGGAAGAGTATGGGGGATGGGAGGGGTGAATGTCAGGCAGGGCAGCCAACAGCAACTGCTGTAGCTATGGGATCTCTCTACCAGCCAACGTGCTTTTTTATTCTCAATTAGAGAAAGCCACATGCAGATTCTCCTTGGGTCAGCCTTGTCTCAAAACATGAAGCGTCCCACAGAGCTGTTAGCAGCCGGGTGCTTAACCACTGCACCACCAGGGTTCCTGCCTTGGGAGAAGGACAGCCAGAATGCTCCTCAGAAGCAAGGATGCCAACACTTCCTCTCACTTACTTCAGGCATGTTATCAGGAGGGACCAATGCCTAGAGAAGGACATCAATCATGCCTGGTAAAGTAGAGGGTTGGCAAAAAAGAGGAAGGCTCTCAATGAGATGGACTGACACAGTGGCTGCAATAATGGGCTCAAACATAGCAACAATTGTAAGGATGGCACAGGACTGGGCAACGTCTTGTTCTGTTGTGCATGGCGCAGCTATGAGTCAGAACTGACTTGACAGCACCTAATTTAACAACAACATTGTTTATAGGATGTGCAGTAGATACTAAATACTGTGGATAAGTTTTGCATGCATTATATCATTGCTTGTTCCAACAGTCCTGTGAGTTATTGTTACCCCCATTTTAGAAGTGGTAAAGCTGTGGGGTAAAGAGGTTGGGTGTTGTACTCATGAGTCAGCCCGCAGAACGATATTATGGCTGCATGTGAGGCAATCAAGGAGTGCCTTGTGAGCAGTTCTCCACTTAACGGACAGGCCTGTATCAGCTCTGTGGGCAGCTTTCTGAACACATAGGCCAGACTTCTAGCTGCCAGCACCTGAAAATCTTGGCCTGAGAGCTCCTCTAACCTTATGTGCAGCAGGCTGGAAGTGCTGGGAAATTAATGCCCACCAGGAGCAGCCCTCTACCAATGACTGACTGGGATAACTCTGAGGTGTGCAGTATGCATTGTCTCCCGGAGTTCCCCAGCAGGATTAAGCTCTAGGTACCCACAGTGGTAACTGGCTTGATGACACATCCTGGACTGACTTCCTCCCTTCTCTGCCTCACTTGCCTACCCCTGGAGTGGCGCTTCCTGGCCTCAACTCCCAGATAAACTACTCGCAGTCAAATTCTGGTCATGAGGTCTGATTCAGGGGGAACCCAAACTAAAACAAGATTCTTAGTACCTGGCCTGGAGTGCTCTTGGAAGACAGAAATGGACCAGACATGAAACCTGCCCCAAGGAGCTCAGCAGCATGAAGGAGACAGATGGGACCAAACCATCACAATCTGAGGACAATGTGCTATGCTTAAGAACCTGCCCTGATGAGAAAGTGAACAGCTTTGTTGGGTGGGTCAGGGAAGGCTTCACAGAGGAGGTGGAGTTGGAAGGGTTATTGTCATTCCCTGGTGTGGGGGCTAGGTAAAGGTCTGAAAGGCAGGAAGGATCATTCAACCAAAAGAAATGGCCCATGCAGAGACCCAGAAGCACAAAAGAACTTGCTGCCTTCTAGAAACTCCTAAAAGTGAGCAAATTCTCCTGGCTCTGTGGAAGATGGTGTGGAGGGAAGCAAGGCTAGGGGTGGGAGGTGAGCTGGGAAGCTCTTATCCCAGCCTAGAGGAGAAGCAGTGAGGACCTGAGCTAAGGTGGGAAAGCCAGAGGAGGAAAGTCCACAAAAGGCTGCAGTGGAGAAACACTTATGGAAAAACCTACAATTTCTACAGCTGCAATAGGAGTAAAAATTTGTATTTTCCAATGCTTCAGACCCAGGCTGGGAGTTGCAGTGTGGTGTATCATTAGAGAGCCATGCTGTCTGGGAGAGAACGGGACTTGTTTGCCCAGAAGGCCAAGCTCTAATGGGGCCAAACCCTTGGAACATCCCCACTGTTCCCCAGGAGAAGGCTGAGCTGGAGGTCTGCCTGTCTTAGTCCAGGCTCCCAATGAACGGGAAGTAACCTAGATGAACTGACTGACAAAAACAAACACAAGCAAGAACCAAACCCATCAGGTCAATTCCGAATCATGAAGAGGAACCCAAATCCAAAGTTAGGGAGCCTCGCCAATCCTATTCTTTTAGAAGATTTCTCACTAGCTACATGGCCTACTGGACTAACCCCTTTTTAGGAACCCCGTAGTAGGTGTTTGGTCCTTAGCCAAGAGCTGCAGACACTAAAGCTCTTTGTTCTCAGTACGCTATGCATATTAATTAATACTATATTGTTCAATGCCCATTTGTTCTCAAGTCAATCCCCACTTTGCCCCTGCCCTGCTCTATATCGGAAACCCTGATGGCGTAGTGGTTAAATGCTACAGCTGCTAACCAAAGGGTCGGCAGTTTGAATCCACCAGGTGCTCCTTGGAAACTCTATGGGGCAGTTCTACTCTGTCTTATAGGGTCGCTATGAGTAAGAATCGACTCCACGGCACTGGGTTTGGTTTTGTTTTTGGTTTGCTCTTTTATACCACAGAGAACTACATTTCCCAGATTCCTTTGCCCTATGGCTTCTGGGGGTTTCAGTTAATGGGAGGCACTGTCAGAAGATTGGAGGATGGGAATAAGGGAAAGACTGGAGTACTTCTCCTCTCTCTGCTTCCTGTGGTACCACCACCACATCTCTGTTTCCTCCCCATTCTCTCTCCCTCCATATATCCCTTTCCTCTGTAGCCCAATACCCTCCAGGCTGCTTCCACAGAACTGCTAGCCCCATCCAATGGTCTCAGACACTAGGCTCTGGTGAAACTCTCTCTTCCATCTACCCCTTTGGCCCTAAAAGTGAAAGCAGCTTCCTGCTATTGATAACTTTGTGTGCCTTCTCATCCCTTTTGGCCTCCCCACTCCTTTAACACTTGAATTAATCCTGTGTATAAAATCCTCTCCATTTAAAAATTCTAGGGTGGTTTTGATTTTCTTGGCTGTACTTTGATTGATACCTGACTATATAATTTACTTAGTGACTACACTTACAGTTTGTCTGTCTACTCTGATTGTATGTCAGCTCCATGAGGGCAGGGATATTTGTTTCTTTTGTTTACTAATATATGGTAAGTAACTAGAATGATGCCTGGCACATAATAGGTGCTGAATAAATATCTACTTTCCCTGGTGGATACTGGGATATGGCCCTTAGGTTCCCCCTCAGGACTTAAGAGTTAATTCCCCCCAACAACTGGGAGTTCTATTGACAAGGCACATCATAGCTTTCAGCCTTCTCCAGAAATTGCCCTCAGCTAGAGAGAAGCCTCATCCCTTTCCTGGAGGCATCCTATACGGAATGACTTGTCCAAGTGAGATTATAAAGACCCAACCCATCATCAAAATGTGAGGCAACTCTGAGAGGCCATCCCCTTATGGTCAGCTGAGGCCTTAGCTAGTGCCCCACAGTGGTCCAACATTTCCCTTTGCCTAATCCTGCTTCTGTCCCTTCCCCCACAGGCACTGATCCCTAATAAAATTTCCATATGCTAATCTCCATGTGAGTCTGCTTCCTAGTGAAAGTTTCCAACTTGAGTCTGCTTCCAACCTGAAAGTTTTATCAGGTATAAGGCTCTAAGTCAAAAGTTCCTTTCCTTTAGCACTTTGAAGCAACAGTTCTATTGTCTTATTTCTAGAGATACTGCTGAGAATCTTAATTAGATCTAATTCTAGCTCTTTCACAGGTATGACAGACATTCAGCTGCCTCCCCCTTTTCCTTGCTGATACAATCAAAGTGCTGTTCAGATTTCTGATGGCCAGTGTTCCATAGTTTTCTCTCTAGCCCCAGGGGGGTGAATGTGAATTTCGGTATGAATACCAAAGCCCACATAGGCTATGCTTCTTTTATAAAAACCAAGCCCACTGCTGTTGAGTTGATTCTTATATAGCATTTTTTAAATGCTTCCATTTATCCTGAGCAGTTGCTGGCCTGGGAGACCCCAGGCATCGCAGGGCCCACCCAGGTTTCCCCTAGGATCAACAGGATCAAAGTCTCAAAGCTCTCATCCATTTGCAGCACTGGCCCGCTAGCTAAGATTCTCTGGTCCAAGTCAGTTATTCAGTCATGGTAACTCCATTCCCTTCGCCATGATGGCTACAATTGTAGAAGAAAGAGTTGCCTTTTCTAACCTTTAGTCATTGTAGTGGAAATAAGCGATGCTTGTACTTGATGTAGACACCTTGCAACCATGAGATAATAAGCCTAGGAACAAAAAGCAAATCTTCTATGGGAGGGAAAGCTAAAAAATGGAAACACACTGCAGATCTGATGACATTGAGCCACTGAATTAATCCTGGAACCATCCTATAGGACTTAGGTATAAAAAATGTTCCTCATTTTTAATCTCCTTTTAGTAGGGCCTTGTGTTGTTTGGACCAAAAAGCATCCTATCTGATACAGTAGGTAATCTTGTTTATTTCCAGAAGCTTTTTGGATGGGATGTAAATAGAAGTCATTGATGAGGGCTTCAGGCAAACCCTTTTGCCATGTTCTTCCTGAGGCCAAGATGTATGCCTTGACTGAGGCTCTAGAGGCCATTTGTAACCATAAGGGAAGGGCCTAGAGAATGCAGAGACCCTATTCGTGAATCACAGCCAGGAGCCTCCTCCCTTGGGATCTATTGCAAAAGCTAACAAACTCTCAAGTCTTTAAACTACTACAAGCATGTCTCTGTTACCAGTAGTCAGACACAATCCCTAACTGATGCAATATCCTTGCCTGTTTGTCTAGTGAGGTGTCGATTTCTTGTCAAATTTTAAGAGCTCTTTATAAATTATAGCTTTACCCTTACCTGCACTACAGATGGTTTTCTAACATGTCTCATCTGTCAATTTTATAGTAGTTTGCTATGCAAATATTTTATATTTGCATAAAGTCAAATATGTTTGCTTGTTTGTTTTATAGCTTCTGAGATTCTCCTGTTGGTTATCAGGGTGGTTTTAAGGACGTGTCCACAAATTCTTTTGATACTCCTCCCCTTCAGGGGGTGGGGCCTAATTCCACTCCCCTTGAGTGGGGGCTGAACTTAATGACTGGTTTTCTAATGAACAGAATACGATGGAAGCGATGAGATTTCATTTCTAAGATTAGGTTAGAAAAACACTGCAGCTTCCTTCTTGGGAGCATTTGTTCTTTCGCTCTCTCTCTCTTGCTTTCTAGCTCTCTCTCTTTTTCCTATCTTTGGGGGAAGCAAGCTGCCATGATGTGAGCAATCCTAGAGAGAGAAAAACTCTGTGAGATAATGTTTGCCATTTTAAACGGCTAAATTTGGGTTACAGCTTATATTGTACAGGGAAAAATGTGATAGCATGCAAAATAAACAAAGGTAATAAGATGGAGATCCCTGGTTTATAGGGTGGAGGGTACCCATGGGGAGGGCAACATTAGATACAGTAGTCCAGGCAGACCCCTGAAGAGGTGACAATTGAGCTGGGATTAAATTAATAACTTCTGTTACTTTGTAGAGTTTCATAACCTATGTTCAATGCTTCAAGTGCTTTTGGATGGTCTTGATTAGTGACAAAAAGAAGTCAATATCAGACGTCTAGAATTCTCGTATTTTGAGATAAAATCAACCGGCTTCTTTTTAGAACCTTCACGATTTTTTTCTAAAATGACAAACTTAGAAAGTTTTAGGCTGCTATTTGCAATCATTTCTCTACAAATAACACATTACAGATGTGGGTAGTCTTTATTCTCAATAAATAGAAAATGAATTTGGATATAATTTTCAATATAACTCTCTTTAACTCTGGTTGCTTAATTAAGACAGAAATGCTGATCTGCTATATAAAAATCTTGACCAGATAAACGCAACTTACAGATCTGGGAAGAGCATCTTGAAGCGAATTTGAGGAATTATCATTTATCTTCCTTAACATATATTTCAGCACTAACGTTCATCATGTTTCTTACCTTCCACCAACTGTCCATTATGGCTATAAATTGAACACTAGGACTAAGAATAAAACTATTTAAAATATATAATGCTAAAGGCAGTTGCAATATCCACTTTGTTCTACTAGCCACAGTGAACCTGAATTCAGGTAGACAAACCTGTGAGACACAATGGGCTTCACCCAGCATCAAGTTTAAGCAGCTTTACTAAAAGATACAGAGTAGGGAATATCTTAGCAAGCAGAGCAATGGCATAGCCGAGGTCCTGTGACTCCAGGGCACGGCTTCTAATGTCCCAGTCATTCTGAACTCGGGACATGTGTGGTCATAAGAGAGAAGACCGAGTGAGTGCTATAACACAAATACCACAAGTGGATGGTTTTAACAAACAGAAGTTTAATCTCTCACAGTCTAGGAGGCTAGAAGTCCGGATTCAGGGTGCCAGCTCCAGGGGAAGACTTTCTTCCCCTGTCGGCTCTGGGGGAAGGTCCTTGTCATCAATCTTTCCCTGGTCTGGGAGCTTCTCAGCGCAGAGACTTCGGGTCCAAAGGACACACTATTCTCCTAGCTCTTGTTTCTTGGTGGTATGAGGTCCCCATGTCTCTCTGCTTACCTCTCTCTTTTATATCTCAAAAGAGAGTGACTTGAGATACAACCTAATCTTGCAGAATGAGTCCTGCTTTATTAATATAACTGCCACTAATTCTACCTCATTAACACCATAAAGGTAGAATTTACAGCACACAGAAAAATCACATCAGATGACAAAATGGTGGACAATCACATAGTACTGACAATCATGGACTAGCAAAATTGGCATACCTTTTTGGGTGGGACACAATTCAATCCCTAACAGAAGCCATCAGTTCTGGGCCCCCTTCAGCATTTATACCAGTTGGCCACATAGCCCCTCAGGCTATGTGATTTGCCTGATTCTTCAGAGCAGCTGCATCTCATCAATGTCAATTACTTACTACCCTTCAACAAACGTGGACAGTGTAGCATGTACACAGGCTAACCACCTGTACATCATCTTTGGCCAGATTCTGTTTCATCAATAGTATATCATCCTAACAATTCCTTGCATTAATGTCACAAAGAGAAAAGACAGTTAAGAGTGGGGGCACTGTTTTAGATAGAGCGATCCATGATGGCCTCCCTAAGGAGGTGATATTTGAGTTTAGAGCTGAGGGATGAGAATAAGGCAGACGTAAGAGATAGGAGACAGAAGGAACCGCGAATACCAAACCTTGAGGTAGGAAAGGAGTTGGCATGTTTATGAATAGAAAGAATACATGTGCGTCTGGAGCCCAGTGGTCATGGGGAGAAATGGCAAGAAGCAAGAGTCAAATTTGCATGGCCTGAGGATCCTGGTAAGACATTTTTTAATTTGGGAGCTATGGAGATCTTCAAATTAGGTAGTGCCATAATCTGAAGGAGATCATTCAGGCTGCGATGTGGAGAAAAGAGAGGAGATGGTCAAGAAAGAAAGCTTTAGTCCAAATGACAGGTGAAGATGGCTTGATTAGGAAGGAATAGAGAGATGGAAAAGAGTCCTGGTGCAATGATTAAGCGCTCAGCTGCTAACCAAAAGGTTGGTGGCTCTAATCCACCCTGTGGCTCCAAAGGAAAAAGACCTGGTGACCTGCTTCCATAAAGATTACAGCCTAGAAAACCCTATGAGGCAGTTTTACTCTGTCACATGTGGTCACCATGAGTTGAAAATCAACTTGACAGCTGCCAACAACAGAAAAATGGAAAAATGCAGATAGTCTCAGGATAATGTGGAGCGGGAATCAACAAGTCTTGCAGATGGATTGGTGGGAAGAGGCTCTGTGCTGGATATAAAGGGAGAATCAAGGGTGATGTCTAGGTTTTTGGCCTGAAGAAAAAACAAAGAAACCAGAGGTGGACAGATAGAAAACAAGGTTTGAGCAGCCAGGGGGGCATCACAAGAGCACTTTTAGAACAAAAGAAATCTAAATTGTATATACACTTTGGAGTAATAGTATTTGGGGTATATCTAAAGTCATGGGACTGGACAAGATGATCCAGTGAATGAGAGAAAAGACCTGACCAAGACCACCAGTATGTGCAACAATTCTACCCCAAGAGTGAACATCACGATGCTTACCATAAGAGAACAAAACTGAGGGGGAAGTGCAGAGCAGAATTTCAAATTCTCATGGACTCCAGACTTTCTGGAGCCATGGAGGCTGGATGAACCCCATAAAACTACTGCCCTGAGATAATCTTTAAACTTTTAAGCAAAAATATCCCCTGAGTGACTGGGGAACTCCTAAGACTGTGGCCCCCCAGACACCCTACTAACTCAGAACTGAAGCCGCTCCCGAAGCTCACCATTCAGCCAAAGATTAGACAGGCCTATAAAACAAATAATAACACACATGAGGAACATACTTCTTATAATTCAATCAAGTATGCTAGACCACCCAAAAGCAAAGAGAGAAGGCAGAAAGGGGCAGGAAAACTGGATGAACGTACATAATCATCACCTGGGTCTCTATAAGAATCACCTGGAAATGATCCCGAACCGGTTCCAAGCCCTGAAAAAAACTAAAAAGATGGAAAAGAGAACATAACAGTACTCTAAAATCAGTAGGATCAGCAGGAGACTGATCAAACAATACTACGCCATCAATTAAAGTATCATTCTATGGTGCATTGCTCACATGGAAACAAGTTCACGATATTAAGAGGAAAGAGTTACTTGGTTACATATGGTGTGATCTCATGTTTATTCAAGGGGCATTCTGTACGTGCATAAAAATGAGAATAAAAGAAGTACACATAAAATATTATTTGTGGTTCTGAGTGGTTACCACCAAAAGAAAAAACGAACCAGACCTGTTGCCGTCAGGTCGATTCAGACTCATAGTGACCCTATGGGACACAGTAGAACTGCCCCACAGGGTTTCCAAAGAGCAGCGGGCAGATTCATCCTGCTGACCTTTTGGTTAGCAGCCAAATGTTTAACCACTGTGCAACCAGGGCTCCTCTGAGTGATTTGAGGGTGGATTTTTTCTTCTGACTCTGTATTTTCTAAATCTTCTTTAATGAACATGTAACATTTGTTTAACAGAAAAGCTTAAAAAAAAAAATTATTCCCTACAACTCATCTTTAGGACTAAATCCTGCTTCTAGGGACTCACGTGCGGTATTAAGCTAACCCCAGTTGATCAGGCCAGTCCAAATCTGTCTTATTTGTTAACATCATCTGTGTAGGTTCTCAACTTGGCTGCACATTAGAATCAGCTGGGGAACTTACATTTCCATGCCAGGGTCCTACCCTAGAGCCTGGGATTTCAGTGGTGTGGTAAGTACCCAGGCATAGCTGTTTTTGTGCCCCAGGTGATTCTGATGGGCAGGTAGGGCTGGTAGACCCTGTACTGCTCTCCAAAACTCAGGTTCTAAAAACTTAGATCATTGAATAGGGTAGGAAGGAAGTGAGGGAAGGAGGAACTGTGGAAGAAAGAAGGCTTAGAAACAAGGCATTAAAGAGGAATTAATCAGGCCTCCAAATGCAAAGAGGAAAAGGTTGAGAACTCCGCCCACCTCAAAATAGCTTTTATTTCACACCAGGCGCTAGTTAGCTGCAAAAATCTGATCCCTGCACAGAAGCTGATAATAAGAGTCCGTTCCCAAAGCTGCTGGAGCAGGTGTTTCCTCCCGAAAGGGGGTGGGCCAGAACTGCAAATCTCATTTTGGAAGTTGCGAGCCCTGGGGATACTATTCTGTGGCACTGCCACTCTCGCCGCCATCTGTACTGAAGCTCGGCTCCGTTTCTGGGACAGCCCTCAATCCAACTGGCAAGCCTCAAGGTTTGCATTCTTGCACAGGATGTCAATGCAGGGGGAGCGCCTTTGGCAAGGCAGCCCTCAGGTCTCCTTCCCTCAAAAGATCCGCCAGTGATCCTTGCCCTGCTGGCTTCCTCTTTAATTGGCCCACGCAGTGGGGGGCAATTGAGATTAAATGGCCACTTGCTGGGTGACTTCGAGGAAAGGCCCTCAATGCTAGGCATACATGGCCCTGTTTGGCCATTGGTTGTATCCCAGGATTGAATGAAGCAACTGCTGCTGCAGAAGCTCATGGGGTGTTCCTTTAAGCCACGGCAAAGCAGGCTCTTAATTTGAGTTTGCAAAACAGCCTCCAAGTCAAACCTTCTCTGTACTGGGGCCCTTCAAGACAGAGCGATGTCGGAAGCAGAAGCCAGGAGGCACTGAGAGGACTGGGCAGAAGGAAATTTAGGGCTATAAATCAAGAAAAATGGGTTATTGCACAATTGCCAGGTTGTTCTGAATAGCCCACCAAGGGAATGGGAAAAGAGCCCTCTCGCCACAGATAACTCCTAGAGGTCCCCTGCATTTTTCTAACAACGCTGGGCAGTTTCTGGGACAAAGTTCATCCCAGGAGAGTCCAGGAATTCTGCATGTTGGATGGTAAAGCCTAGGTCCAGGCACTGATGACTGTGACCTTGGGCATATTGCTCAACTTCCTGAGGCCTCAGATCACAGGCTCTGCAAGAGAGTGACAGGAAAGCACAGGAAATCAAAGGCCTGTGTATATCTTCCCCAGTGATTGTCCTCAAAGGCGAGCTGCAGGAACCCCACACAGCCCCAGGAGTGCAGAATGGGTTGGGGTCTTAGACTGAGCTGACACAAACATCAATCCCTTGGCAAATCCAGAATCTGACCACTTGCTATCTTCTGCCCCACCACATCCCAGCCCCTAATGAGCTCTCAGCCTTATCTACTACCTTCCCACACACACACTCTTGCCCCAGGACCTTTGCACTTGCTTCCCCAAATCAGATCTGTATTGGAGACTAAATTGAACTCTAACAGAAAGAACAATCACTTCCATCCAATAAGGACCTCTTCAGGGGGCCTGGTGGTTCAGTGGTTACTCACTCAGCTGCTGCTGAAAGGTCAGCCATTTGAACCCACCGGCCACTCCAGGGAAGAAAGATGTGGCAGCCTGCTTCCATAAAGATTACAGTTTGGGGAACCCAGTGGGGCAGTTCTAATCTGTCCTAAAGGTTCGCCATGAATTGGAATTAACAGCAGTGGGTTCGGTTTGGGTTTAAGGATCTCTCCAACCCCTACAGCAAACGAATTGTTAATGGCATATATCAGGACAGATGAACAAGGGAAACTGCTGCTTGGGACCAAGCTGATTATACACTGGCAGGCGCCGACTAAACAAAGGCTTTTCTTACTCAGCTCTTGAACTCTGGCTGAAATTAGCCGGCAGGGCCAATTGTTGATTAAGTCCCTTCCTAATTTTTAATATGTAGAAGACAAGGTTTTAACTTTCTTCTCCTTGTATCCAGTCCGGCCCAATGTGCAGGGCCATCCTTAAGTTAAACAGAGCATCTGGGACAATTAGCCTGTGAGAGGCAAGGTAAATATGCCAGGGACTAGAGAAGAGCCACAAACGCAGATGCCACCAGGGGTCTAGCAGGTGATGAAGGGGACTAAAGCAGACAGGTGCAGACTGAGGCAAGCTGGGGAGAGCAGGTTCGGACTAAGGGGGCAGCTGCTGCTCAGTGCCAGCCAACGAACGTGAGTCTGGAGTTACCTGATATGATTTTTCAGTGCAAGCCAGAAACTCAAACTTATATGAAATCCTCAGTTTTTAAACGTTGGTGACTAAGTCAAGTTAAATACAAAAAGTCACGTTGGGTCAAACTACATCTGGGGGCCAGATTTCACAAACAGGCTGCCAATTCGTGACCTCTGAATGAACACAGGGCAGGTTACAGAGAACAGGAATGAGACAAGGCAGCGCTATAAAATGCCAAGGAGGGGTAATGACCTCCCGAGCATGCAGTCAGGAAAGGGGTCAGAAAGGACACAAGTCGTACCACAACAGTGTGACTTAGGTAAAGTTGCAGGTAGGTGTGTATAACCTGCCAAAGCTGGGGACAGCACCAGCACAGGCATGCCAAGTCCAGCCAACTGATGTACAGGGAGTGTGCTAGTGTGGCAGGACATTTTAATCTTCCTTTTCCTTCCTTTGTTTTCACCTCTCAAGATGTAGGCAGCCCTGTGCTCACTGCTCAGGGCAGAAGTCACAAGGAGCCTGGGACTCTACAGGGCTTGTTTCCAAAAGTCTAAACCCCCCTAAGGGTAACTCTCAGGAAAGGTATTTTGGTCCAAAAAGGAAGGGAGTAGGCTAGAAAAAGCTTTCTCTGGGCTGTGGAAGTAAGGACACACAGAGAGGCCTGGGGGTCCTGCGGTCCCTCACGAAGAACCACCGAGGAAGCAGTTAAATCCCAGGAATATCCAGGCAGGTGAGATCCCACACAGCTACCCACATACCTGGAAGCAGCAGAGATCCCCCAGGACAATGGATATCACAATAGGAATGTGTTTGACAGAATCTACTTCATAACTGAGTAGATCCCTTCCAATTCCATGGCTCCCTCAAGAAGACTGAAGTTAAAATGTCCCAAAACCCAGTAGTATGGAAGTCAAAATAAAAGTTGCTTTATTTTTCGTACACCTCGGTTTGCAGACTGAGATTCAAACAGGCTAGGGAGGAGCTAAAGGTAAAGGTAGACGGGTCAAAAGCAGTGTCTGAACCTGACTCTAAGCTCCTCTTCCAATGGTCACAGTGGTAGGCAGTCTCAAGATGGTTCCCAAAGACCCCCACCTCCTGTATTCACACCCTTGTGTAGTCACCTCCCACATTGTACCAGGTTTGTCCTGTGTGGCCAATAGCATACAGCAGAAGTGATATTATGTCACTTTCAGGATTAGGTTATAAAAAAGACTGTGCCTTCTGTCTTCACTTTCTCTCCCTCTCTCTCCCTCCCTCCTCTCTCTCAAATCATTTGCTCTGGGAGAAGCAGGCTGCCATGTTGTGAACAGCTTTAGTGGAAGCCCACATGGCAGAGAACTGAAGCCTCTAGAAAACAGCCTTCAAGCAACTGAGGCCTGCCAACAACCACATGAGCAAGATTGCACACAGATTCTCCATCCTCTTTCAAGCCTTAATATACCTGCGGCCCCAGCTGACCACTTGACTGCAACCTCATGAGAAAACCTGAGCTAGAGCCATCTGGTTAAGCCACTCCCAGATTCCTGACCCTCAGAAAGTCTATGAGATAACAAGCATTTGTTGTTTTAAGAGGCTAGGTCTTGGGGGTCATTTGTTATACCAGTTGCCCTCCAGTTGATTCCAGCTCCTGGTGACCTCACGCGTGTCAGGGCAGAGCTGTCCTCCATCGGGTCTTCAGTGGGTGATTTTTCAGAAGCAGATCACCAGGACTTTTGTCTGAGACACCTCTGGGTAGACTCGAACTACCAACCTTTTGGATGCAGCCAATCACAATGATAATTAATACACCCCCACCGCAACATGACCGCAACATGAAGTGGATGCTAAACCTAGCACATTAGGAATTAGACGACTGGCCAGCAGCAAAGTGCAGAAGCATCGCTCTTTGTCTCCTGAGATGATACAACCAACCGTAGGCCGGAGGAGTGGATTCAGGGAAAGAAGTGGACAGGCTGGATAATTGGAGATGGATTATGACCTTGAGCTGATCCAAGAGAGAGGAGTCAGGCAGACGGTCATATATGGATGCCGAGCCACACACTGCACTGAGCACTTCTGGGCAGAGGCAGATTATGTGATAGGCAAGGTAAGCACAGTGCTTACCTTGCTTACCAGATCATCTGCAGTGAAAAATTTCGCATTTTGTCACCACATCAAAGATTCTGCTTCTAGGTATGGCTGACATCTGTCTCTCTCTCAACCCCACCCAGCACCTTTCTACAGAATCAAAGCCTCCTTTTCAAGTTTACAATCCCTGACAGGGACCAATGACCCAACAAGCAAGGTATGCACGGGCTTACTTGTGCTTACTAATCTGTAGTGAACGATCTCACATAGGTTTTACCATGTGAAGTTAGTTATCCACCCCTGCTTCTGGGCATTACAGAACAAACCTCGCACAGAAAACATGTGCCAGTGGGGAGAAGTTTGCTGTGATGGCTTACACCAGTTGTGAAGCTTAGTTCCCAGGTGTGCCGGCAGCTCCAAGCCAAAACCCCCAGCTCCAAGGCCAAGCCGGGCAGCACAGGAACTTGAGTTGGGTGATTTAAGGTAAAGACTAATTTCCAAGAGCAGCGAATCTTTGCAAGTCACTTCTTTTTCCTCCCACTCGTTTTTTTACATAGAAGGGGAACATTTGCTGTTTTTTTAGTGCCTAGAGCCTTAGCATCTGCCCCCTTGTCATTTGAGAATTGAGTTTTATGGCACTTGCTGATTTTCAAAGTAGCCATTAATCACTTGATGACAAGCCAGAAAGGGTTATAAACTGGAGCACTGAGGGCTTAACCCAATACGTTTTCATCTACACGCGCCTTGTTCTCCGTGGTCTACGAAGCTAGTAGGTGCAACCTGGAGACCCTAGAACCCAGGGGAAAAGCTGGGGTTAGACAGCTTGAAATGCAGCCCTGGCTGGAAAGATTTCTCAGGGTCTTTTCTCCAGCACCCAACTCTTTGCCCACGCTTACCCTTCTGTCTTGGGAGACATCCCGTAGGAGGCTGCTGTTGGAACTACTGTACTTTGTGTTCAAGGACCTCCCAGGAAAGGTGTAACTGAACCAAGGCATGACACAGGGTCTCTTGCCACCGTGATGTCAGAGTGCCTACCTTCACCCATGACATTTACGTGGACAAGGGCATGAAGGGTCCATTTATTCCATTGATAACCTGAAGTTCTTCTTTATGTTTCAGCTTCTTTCAATTACAGGAACTATTTGTCTTAAGTTATTTCCAAATAGATCTGAAAACTCTCTCCTCCCCCTCTCCTGGGGACTGCCCTTTATCAAAATTGCCAGCATGTTAAGCAGTAGCTAAAAGGCTAGGGAAAAATTTGGACTATATTTATGGAAAAGTATCTCTAGATACGCTATCATTGATAAAGCATGGAAGTAATTATGAATGAAGTAGAGT
This sequence comes from Elephas maximus indicus, assembly GCF_024166365.1. Taxonomy (NCBI): domain Eukaryota; kingdom Metazoa; phylum Chordata; class Mammalia; order Proboscidea; family Elephantidae; genus Elephas; species Elephas maximus. The sequence continues at coordinate 48,692,786 of NC_064838.1, forward strand.
TTGGGGTCCATTTATTTCTCTTCTTGTTAACTTACATTTATATAAATTTCATCCTTCATTTCCAGTGATACTGTAATATCAACTCTTACAGGCACTACATATTTCTCATCAGCATCATAAATAATTTCGCTGCAAGTCTGAAATAACCTTACTCAGTTAATCAATTTCTTGGTTTCAAGTCCATTAAGCGAAGGTGAGCTACTGCCTGTTGTAATTTTTTCTACAAGGACAAGGATAGTGATTCAAATAGCATTAATGGGTCTGAAGACATTAAAGATGGTAGCTATTAAAGTATAATATCCATATCATATACCTATTACACGGCAAAAGTTATAAGGAGGTCACAATATAGACTAAACTGTCATTCGCGAATAGTGACACAAGTTTAGGGAAGAGGAGTTACTGAATGGTCCCAACGGTTAACGTTTTCGCTGCTAACTAAAAGGTTAGAGATTTGAGTTTACCCAGAAGCACCTCAGAAGAAAGGCCTAGTGATCTAATTCTAGTGGGAAAAATCAGCCATTGAAAACCCTATGGAGTATGTCAGTTCTACTCTGACACACATGGGGTCATTATGAGTCAGAACTGACTAGACAACAACTGTTTTGGTTTAATTTAGGGAGGAGGCAGTCCAGCGCAATGCTAACATCAGAAACTACTCATTGTGGTTACCCTGAAATTCAGCCCAAGTACTGTCTTCCCTTCCTGTTGCTCTTTTGCCCAGAGAGAGTCCTCCAAGGAGCCACACTACAGCACACTAAAGCATCTTGCATTCAACCTTAGCGTTGATGTGAGCGTTAGAAAACACCCAAGATCACATCTGTGCCAGGATTGTTGGGGTTTTCAAGGTTTATAACCTTGATTTCATAGAGATTAAAATTTAGTTGGGGGAAACAAGACTTTCCCATATCAAAATTTAAAGGACACAATCATACTTGGTATAATGGCCCAAACCTGTGATGTTAAAGAGTACTCTGGGAGGTATAGACAGGCCAGTGGGAGTGGCAGTTGTCAGGGAAGGAATAGTGGGTATGTACTGATATTTTGTCAAAACAAGTTGTAACCTTGTCTTTTCCATTCCTTTTGGAGAACTGTTCCCCTATTCCACCCTGCTCCAGCCATAGAGTTCTGGTCAGCCTGCCAATCACAGGCTGAGCTCATTCACTGTTTATCACATCACATGCCCTTGCCCCAGTCAAAGCAAGGCCAATCTGAGCCTCTCCCTAGGACTGTTCTCACTGAAGTTGTCAAGGAAATGCTCTTTCCCCGTCTAATCATGAGACTTTCACAGGGTAAGTTTTTACAATGTAAGTCCAGAGCTGCCTCAAATTTTGGTTCCACTTTCTTCTGTACAGGGGTCCTGGGAAAACAAAGTCAGTGTGCACAGAGAGGCAGAGACCAAGGCTAAGGAGTACCGATGACATCTAGGTTCCTCAGTGTAGTCACCCCTGAGACCAGCTCTGTCTGCATGCTTTCTTGACCAAAGGCTGGAATTTGTAACTGACAGAGTGTTAACACAGAATGCTTCATAAACGGAGGTGCAAGTCGGGTCTCGAAGGCACGTAAGGCCTTGGATGCATGTTGCAGAAAAGGAGCATAGAGTTCAGGGAGAAGAGCAATCTGGGTGCAATGATCAGACTGGAGGGGCAAATGTGCTGTCCAGGAATGGGAGAGATGACTGATCAGAAAGGAGGACAGAATTGTGTCCTGTAGGGTGTTATTGCTGTTGTTGGAAAAAATAAATACATTTTAAATTGATTCAAATTTCTAAAATAAATGTTGAAAAGTTTCCCTTCCATGACTGTCTTAGAATCACTCAATTCCATCCCTGAAAGAAATCAATGTTATCAGTCTCTTCTGTATCCTTTAGGTGATTTTTTTTTTTTTTATAAACATACATAGGCAATACAGATAGCGGTTTCAGAAAGCTTTGAGTGTCAAGATAAGGTATTTGGTCTGTATTTAGTACTCATTAGGGAACCACCACAGTTTTTTTTCCACCTTGAGGTCTAATTTACATACAATAAAATGAATACTGTAGATTCTTAAATAACAGAATAATGACAGTAATGTTTTAGGAAGATTTGGCAATCAGAATGGTTCAAAATATTTACTGGGTGGACCTAACAGTAGATTTCAGATGAGAGAAAAAAAGTGACCTGTGGGAAAACATTAAAAGGCCTAACATAGGTGTAATTGAAATCTGAGAGAGAAGGCAGAGACAAGGCACAAAATATTTGAAGAAATAATAGTCCAAATTTTCCAAATTTGGTGAAAACTGTAAATTTGCAGATTGAAGAAGTTTAGTGAGTCCCAAGCAGGATAAATACAAATGAACCACGGCTAGACACATCATATTCAACTGCTGAAAACAAAAGATAAAGAGAAAATCTTGAAATCAGCCAGACAAAAAGCATACTTTTGACACAGGGAAGCAAAAATAGAAATGATGGTTGGCTTCTCATTAAAAACAATGGAAGTCAAAAGTCAGTGGAATGACATCTTCCAACTATCAACCCAGAATTCTATATCCAATGGAAATATCCCTCAAGGATGAAGGCAAAATAAAGACATTTTCAGATAAACATTTAAGTTTCTGCTCCTGGGCGATCTTCATTTGGCTTGGCATGTGTCTTCCCAGTCTCTGCTTTCCTAACTTGCTCCTTTTATTCCTTGTAAAAGGCTAACTCAAGACACACTTTACACTAGTCCTGCCTCATTAACATAGCAGAAAAATCATTCCCAAATGGGATTATAAGCACAGGCATAGAGTTTAGAATTTACAACACATATTTTTGGGGGACACAATTCAATCCATAACACCAGCTAGCTGAAATTAAACAACACATTTCCGAATAACCAGTAAACAAAGAAATCAAAGGAAATTAGACAATATTTTGAACTTATAATAATGAAAATAAAACATATAAAAATGTGTGGGATGCACCTAAAATAGGGCTTAAAGGCTTACAAGAAAAGTATATAGCTATAAATGTTTATTTTAGAAAAGAAGAAAGGTCATAAATCAATGATATTAAGGGTCCATGTTAAGTAGTTAGGAAAAAAAACAAATAAACCCAAGTAAGTATAGAGGAAGAAATATGAATGAGACTAAATAGATGAAATAGAGAAAATAATAAAGAACAACATAGACAAATAATAGAGAAAGTAGAAAAACCATAGAGAAGATCAAGAAAACGAAAAACCGGTTCCAAAAGAAGATGAAAAAACTGATAAACCCCAGCTCTACCAATAAAGAAAATAAAAAGAGAGAATACAAATTATTAATATCAGGAATAAAAGACACTAAAAGTATAAGGGAACATTATCAACAACTTTATGACAATAAATTAAATAATTTAGATAAAATGGACAAGTTCCATGAAAAAATGTAATACATTAAAGTTGATAAAAGAAGAAATAAGATACCTATAGCTATCAAATACGTGTATCTATTAAATAAACGGACTTTTATCAAAATCTTCCCACAAAGAAGACTCTAGGCCCAGATGGTTATATTAGCATAGTCTGTGAGAAATTTAAGAAATAAATAACACCTATATAAAAAAAAACAAAAACCTGTCTCACATAAACTCTTTCAGAAAGTAGATGAGGTGGGATCGCTTCCCAACTCATTTTATAAGGCCAGTATTCTAATACCAATGCTAGACAAAGACAATACAAAAAAAGAATACAGATCTATACCTCTCATGACCACCCATGTAAAAATCCTTTAACAAAATAGTAATAAATCAAATTCAGCATTATATAGAAAGGGTAACACGCTATGAAGAAAAGGGGTTTATGCCGAGTGCAAAGTTGGTTTAAGATTTGAAAAAAGAAAAAAAAAAAAACCAATTATTTCAAAAGATATAGAAAAAGCATTTGACAAAATTCAACACCTATTCATGATTAAAAACTCTCAACATATTAGTAATAGAAAGGAATTTCCTCAACCTGACAAAAAATCAAACCAAAAATCAGCAAAAGGCCTACAGCTAATGTCATACTCGGTAAGGAAATGCTGAATGCTTTCTCCCTACAGGCAATGACAAAGCAAGGATGTCCATTCTCACCACTTCTATTCAATATTGTACTAGAAATCAAAGACACTGCAATGAGGCAAGAAAAAGAAAAGCATAAAAATCAGAAAGGAAGAAGTCAAATTTTCTCTATTCACAGACCCATAATTGTCTATGTAAAAAATTTAAGGAATTTATAAAACTACTACTAGAACTAACAAGTTAATTTAGTAAGGTCATAGGATATGAGGTCAACATGTAAAAATCAATTGTATATAGCAATCGAAAAACTGAATTTAAAAAGCAATATCATTTACAATAACTTTCCAGCTTCCCTGGCATTAGCTGTGGCCTATAACCAAGCTTTGATAAGCATGCACCCCTGCAGGCGTGGCCCAGAGGGTCCTCCCAGGTGCAATCCGCAGTGCTTTCTGCCCATCCTGATCATTACAGACAGGCTTGGTAGCCTCAGAAACTTTGATAGAAGCAGGGCTTCTAACCAGTTCTGCCTGGTTCAGTCCTCACCAACAAAGTAAAACCCGAACAGTCTTGAATTTTTAAAATGTGGGTGAAGCAGAACGATAATTGGAACAGGAAAAATTACAGGTTGAAGCCCTGCTAGAAACTTAATTTCCCTCTAGGAAACACGCGCAGTGTGCACTTTGCATAGCAACCAAATACCTTGACCGGCAGAGTTGGAAACAGTGGCGCCCTGCTCAAAGATGGCAGCCAACCAAGCGTTTTGAATGTGTTTTGCTAACCACAGTCCTGGCAACAATCCAATCTCCACCATCAGGCTCCTGAAAGGGCTCACTATGCCACTTCTGAGTCTCCCATTCCAGGGTTTTGACCAGTAATTTCTCCTGTTCCAGTTACCGTTCACCCAAATTTTTAAAAAAATTTTTAAAAATTCAGGTCTGTTCCAATTTTACTTCTTCGGCCATGACTGAACTAATTTGAGGCTCTGGCTTGAAGATAGCAGAGCTACAAGATAGGTGCCGGGATCCCTAGAGTACTGCTTTGGAAGGGAGATGCCTACTATCAACAACTATTCTGATACTTCTAACAGTAAACTTCAAGTCCTCTTCATTTTCAACAAGCAAGGTCGTATCATTTACGTAGCACAGATTGTTAATGAGTCTTCTTCCAATCCTGACACCACAATCTTCATACAGCCCAGTTTCTCAGATTATTTGTTCAGCATACAGATTGAATAAGTATGGTGAGGGGATACAACCCTGCCACATACCTTTTCCGATTTTAAATCATTCAGTATCCCTTGTAATATTCAAATGACTGCCTCTTGATACATGTATAGGTTCTACATGAGTACAATTAAGTGTTTCAGGATATCCATTCTTCGTAATGTTATTCATAATTTGTTATGATCCACATAGTCGAATGCCTTTGTGTAGTCAATAAAACACAAGTAAACATCAGCAGCAATGCATTCCTCATTTCATGTCCTCTCCTGAATCTGGCCTGAATTTCTGGCAGTTACCTGTCAATATATGGTTGCAGCCGTTTTTGAACTACCTTCAGCAAAATTTTGATTGAATGATCTTGTTCAATAATTTCTGCATTCCGTTTGATCACTTTTCTTTGGAATGGCCACAAATACGGATCTCTTCCAGTTGGCTGGCCAGGTAGCTGTCTTCCAAATTTCTTGACATACATGAATAAGTGCTTGCAGTATTGCTCTGTTTGTAAAAGCATCTCAATTGGTATCCCATCAATTCCTGGAGCCTTGTTTTTCGCCAGTTGAAGTTGTCAAGGATTTTATTCTACTTGGATCAACAATCAATGCCCATGGAAGCAGCAATCAAGAAATCAAATGACATATTACATTGGGAAAATCTGCTGCAAAAGCTTTCTTTAAAGTGTCAAAAAGCAAAGATGTCACTTTAATGACTAAGGTGTGCCTGACATAAGCCATGGTATTTTCAATCGTCTTATATGCATGTGAAAACTGGACATGAAAAAGGAAGACTGAAGAACTGACACATTTGAATTGGTGGTGGCGAAGAATACTGAATATACCATAGACTGCCAGAACAAACAAATCCGTCTGGGAGGAAGTACTGCTGGAATGCTTCTTAGAAGCGGAGATGGTGAGACTTCATCTTGCTTACTTTGGACGTGTTATCAGAAAAGACTAATGGCTAGAAAAGAAGAGTATGGCTGGTAAAGTAGAGGGTCAGCGAAAACAAGGGAAATCCTCCATGAGATGGATTGACGGGGTGGCTTAACAACAGGCTCAAACATACCAAAGACCTTGAGGAATGGTGCAGAAGCGGACAATGTTTCATCCTGTTGTACATAAGGTCGCTGTGAGTTGGAGCCAACTTGACAGCAACTAACAACAACAACAATAATAAACTTACTATGCTTGTGCCATCAGCTAACGTTGCCTTAACTGATCCAGTGATGGTCACTAGGGGGTCAGATACAGGAAGGGTGGTGGATGCATACTCTGGAACACCTTGCTGCAATTAAATGCCGTGAATAAGACACAACCACGCGGCTGTGTATACATCTTAAACAAGCATTGAGTAGAGGGCAAGAATGAGATCCATAATATGGAACCATTTACATAAATGGAAATACATAATAGTATGTCTAAGGACGTATTATTAAATGCGTTAGCATGGCTGCCAGTGGGGTGAAATGAGAGTGGATTTTAGGCACAAGGGGGAAAAACAAAAGAAACTGCTGTGACCATGAAATTATACTCAACTCAGCAACTACAAGGAGACAACACAAAGAAACAACATGCTGGAAGATGGGGAGTCTGAAAGTAGATGCTGTTAGGGGAACAGGTGTGAACAGCATACAATGACAATTTTAAGGATTCTGTATGAGTTGGGATCAACGGCGACAGGCTTGGGTTTTTTTGTTTGCTTGTTTTGTTTTTTTATGTACGTTGTGTAATAGGAAGTCCAACAGCACAGTTTGCTCCACAGAAATAGTGAATAAAAGTATACTTAGTTAAGAAAAGCACTTTGATATTCATTATCCTACTAACAAAATGGGATAGTGCATGTTTTCTAGTAGATGCAAAAATACCCTAAGTCATAATAGTGCTTATCTATGTGCTCCAAAGGAAAGGCTGTGGAAACAGAGCAATCTGATAATACAGGTGCTATTAATGGGAGGAGTCCCTGGGTGGCACCAATGGTTAATAAGCTTGGCTGCTAACCGTAAAGTTGGGGGTTTGAGTTCATCCAGAGGCACCTTAAAAGAAAGTCCTGGCTATCTACTTCCAAAAAATCAACCACTGAAATCCCTGTGGAGCACAGTTCTACTCTTACACACATGGGGTCACCATGAGTCAGGGTCGACTCAATGGCAACTGGTTGGTTATTAATGGGAGCCTCAAAACAGGATCCTACAGATTATTTAGAACTGAGACTGTACTCCATATAACCAAAAACTCTTTGCTATGGGTCTGTAGAGGAATTTCAAAGAGCCCTGAACATATGTCACCTGCAATGGCTCATACCTGGCAGTTAATTCTCTCCTGGGAACAAACAACTCAAAACTGTAGAATGTTTTCATCAGGCACGTACAAGAAGGAAGAGGATCCAACCATTCAATAATCCCATTATGTTTTAAACTCCTATGTAAGAGAGAAGAGGGACCATTCCAGTTTACCCGTTTAGTACGTGAATTATATAAGATTTTAGATGAGGCTCTTTAGAGCAAAGAAAGACTCGTCTCGGTGTCTAACTGCTGGAAAGGGTGCAATAAAAATACACTTAAGGCCCCGCGGCAATAGCAACAGCCATTAAAGTTGTACAACTGATTAAAGAAAAACTAATAATTGAATGAGATTACTTTGGCCTCACTGTAGTGCTCACGTATGGCTGCTAAAGGGCCGGTTCCTAGGGATATAAAACACATTGTGATTGTTTGCCTGCATTTGAGGAGGTGTCTGAAAGCTATCGATAATAGCAGGGAATACTCAAGCAGAATTTATTTTAAAAGGATAAAGTATATGATAGGGGAAAATATATCAGCTTCTGAAAACCCTATAGAGCACAGTTCCACTCTAATACACACGGGGCGGCCATAAGTCAGAATCTCAGAATGGACTGGAGGCCAACTGGTGGTTTTAGGGAAAGATATAACAGATCATAATATTCTTGACTCATTACCGATTTCAGCAATTAAATAAAATGTTTCAACACATGCTTGTAGGCTCTGCACGACTGCATTAGAATCTGTGGGCCCTAAGAAGACGCTGTAAAGACTTTTGTCAGGATGAAATGCCTTTCCATCACTGTGGTACTTGTGACATGCCGAGGATGCAGTAATCACATCCGTACAAGCGTTCTGCAGATGAAAACCCCAAATTAGGCCAGGGAACAGAGGTAGGCAGACAGTGTTACAAGATGAATTATTTAGCCAAAATATGAAACATTCCGTCTGAATTGTGCTGGAGCGAGGTGGCATGTGGGAAGGAAGGTTAGAGAAGGTTCCAAGTTCACTTCTAGGACTCTTCTTTCTAAAACTAGGCAAATTTTTACACCCCAGAGCAAACCTTATGGGCATTCCACACCCGTTAGCATCCTGGTGGAAAATAGCCTTTGGCACACCGCCATCTAGTGGCACACAAGGAGAATTCAACAAGCTTTTTTTTTCTTTTTTCTTTAAACCCATCGGAGCAAAGGTGAGAACCGCTCATGTTGTGTTTTGTTTTGTTTTGCATTTTAGGCCCTCTCTGAAGACAGGAACCTCTACCGGACTGTAATATTGGCAGTGCAGACTGCCTCACATCTTAGGTGAGGACAACAATATCTGTCCCATAAGGTTGTTGTGTCAATAAAAACAGCTCATGTACAGTGCTCACCAGCATAGCTGATGCATAGCAAACCCTCAAAACAGATTTTCACCAACAACCAGTGTAAGAGCCAATGACATTCCTACATTTAGAAACTCAACTCACCACTTCCTAGAGTTCAGCCAACTCAACGAGGCTTGTCAAGGTACCCCAATCTAATGACCTGTATATGTGGGTGGCCCAAAGCAGCGGATGGAGGTGATAGGACTGCCACTGGGTGGGTGCAGAAGGTAGATGAAGAAAAAGACAACTCTTTCCCCTGTTTTTAGGGCCATTATTCTTTCTGATTCCCAAAGGGAATTGTGATTTCACCATTTTGGTTTCACAAACACCTCTGGGAATCCGGGAAAACATAGGGACTCACCAGAAAAATGCGCCAAAATTTTGCATATGATTTTGGATGGTTCACTGACCCCCAAAGCTTATTCCCATAGACCCCAAGGTTATCCCTTAATTAAAGACTGCAGGGTCATCTGGAAACAGGTGAGTGGGACTGTCCCTCCAGTCCCTCTTTTAAGCCCCTTATTTCCAGCACCAGGAAACATACATTGGTGAGTACAGGGCCTAGGGACTCTCTGGGTGGTACACATGATGAGTGTGCTTGGCTGCTAACTGAAAGGTTAGCAGTTCAAGTTCACCCAGAAGCACCTGGGAAGAAAGGCCTGGCCACCTACTTCAAAAAATCAGTCACTGAAAACCTTATGGAACACAGTTTTGCTCTGAAACACATGGGGTCGCCATGAGCTGAAGTCGACTTGATGGCATCTGGTTGACTGGATTCAGGGGCTGATCCTATGCACATTCTGTTCTTTGCCCTATGGCAGACGAAGAAGGGTCTGCCACTATTTTCATTCGAAATAATTCAGCATAGGAGCAGCCACCAAGAAGTGTTTCTTCCAAAGAGGATCAGAGAAAGGAGCCCCAAATTCAGGCCATTTTGTTTTGCTGCATATGAAAGTCCCAGATTCCTAATAAGGAAATCCAGTGTGCCTGCATTGTCATGGATTTTGTTCACCTCTCCACCTCCACATGGGTCTGCTTAGTCAAAAATCATTGCTCGTCTCATAGCATGCACAACTGATTGCAATTTGCACTGAGACTCGCGATCTGCAAGGCTGACAGAGCCCTTCAAGGCTGTACTAGCCATTTAGGTGACTGCTCAACTTTACTGCCTCCTCCCTCCAAACCAGGAAAAGGTGCTTGGGGGCCGCCCTTGGGCAGTATGACAGCTAGAAGCCAAAGATGAAAGGCCTGTGAAATACGCTGATATTAGATGATCTATGCCATCTATCAGGCAATTTGGGCTTTTAAACAATAAAAAGAACTGTTGTCCAGGGATGCCAGCAGGCCCGGCCATCCATATAAACCCACACATTCCATTAAAGAAATGGCATATTAGGGGAGGTGACCTAAGCTGTCATTGCTCACTGGAAACAGCAGAACTTTCCCCACTCCTGTCACCAATCCTTCGTGTACTGTGTTGGACCACAGCACATATTCTCCAAATTCAGGAGTTGTGCATGGGTCATTGTGATTTTAGGCATACCATTTAATATAGTTTTATACAGTTGTATACTTTTAGGGTGACATTATGTGGTCTAGATAGGCAATATGCATGAAGAAGCATTCTCTTCTTGCAAGATCAAATATATCACACATCCAGGTGGATGGGAGGATGAAGCAGGAAGAAGAGAGTTGGCTTTATTGGAGGTCGCAGGTGGCGCCCCATGGCCTTATCATCCACAGAGGCATTGTTTGATCTGCATAGAACTTAGAAAAGTTGAAACCAAAATTATATAATGGAATTTTAGCTTCTCTCAGGGAAAAAAAAAAAAGACCTGGCAACGCTAAGGCTGGCCACTTCTCTTTAATGAGCCATAGTCCCCACCTTTCTCTTTTGTCTCTCAGACATTGAATCTTTCATAGCTTACATTTTCTTTTATGCTTTCTCTTTATACTTTTCTGTTTCCTTCATCTAGTCTTTCAGCTGTATCTATTTCTGTTTATCCTCCATATATACATTCTTTGTGCTTTTCTCATCTATTTCTACTTGGTTCTTAGATTTCTTGCTCTTGCTTTATGCTGCCAACATCATTCCTTATCTCAAATTTATCATCCGTATTTAAGTCTTTGATCCATCTGTTCCAATAGCTCAGTTTCAAAGGGTTGTTCAGTTTGTGGTCTTTTATGTAATGGAATTCTTTGAGTGCCTAGTTATTTAGCCCATGAGCTATTTCCTTGGGCTACTTTGGTTGACAATGGGTACTGTGAGGGCTGAGAGTCAGGTTCTTTTCTGTAATCAGTCCTGGTGAGCCAAAGGGATGAAAGCGAGATGAGCCCCGGTCACCACAGAACCACAGTTGATCTCTCCAGTAGGCAAATCCTGGAGGTTTATTGTGGTACCAAAGAAATCGTGTGAGTGCTATGGTCATGCCAGGTCTGTGGCAAAAAAAAAGAGGAAAAAGGGGAAAGAACGAAGGAAGAGGAGAGGTGAATATGTAGCCTGCTTCCGGGTGTGCTTGGTTACAGATCCATCTTCAATCAAGCTATAAGCATCTTGGGGCCAAGGTGGTCTTATTTTTTTCACTCCAGGTTCTGCCACAAAATATGTGCTCAATAAATGCTTGAATAAAGGAGGCAACCAAGTGTGCAATGAATTGTATCAGTAACTTGACTGCTTGCTACAGACCCTAGTGGCTTCCACTTCCTAGATGGCTGATTCTAGTTTTGACCAGTTGACAAGCCTCAAAGTTTAAAACCAAAAACCAAACCTGCTGCCGTCGAGTCGATTCCGACTCATAGTGACCCTACAGGGCAGAGTAGAACTGCCCCATAGATTTTCCAAGGAGTGCCTGGTGGATTCCAACTGCTGACCTTTTGGGTAGCAGCTGTAGGACTTAACCACTACGTCACCAGGGTTTCCCCTCAAAGTTTACTCAACTTAAAATCTTGACCTTAATGGAACATGTTGTTCTTAGCTGTCATCAAGGTGGCTCTGACTCATGGTGACCCCATATACAACAGAATGAAACACTGCTGGTCCTGGGCCATCTTCACAATCATTAATATGCTTGAATCCATTGTGTATTTGTGCCTTCCAAACTAGGGGCTCATCTTCCAGCTCTTTATAGGACAATATTCTGTTGTGATCCATAGGGTTTTCATTGGCTAATTTTCAGATGTAGATCACCAGGCCCTTCTTCCTAGTCTGTCTTGGTTTGGAAGCTCTACTGAATAAAACCTGTCCCCCACTGGCGACCCTGCTGTATTCAAAATACTAGTGGCATAGCTTTCAGTATTATAGCAATAGACAAGCCGCCACAGTATGACGAATTGACAGACAGGGTGGTGGAACATAGAACCCCTGATAATGCAGTTCGGGACCAGTGTAGCCACTGCCAAAGACTTTTAATCCACTTCTTGGTGGACAGATCTTCAGTAAGCTCAACTTTTAAACCAACAGCCCCAATAGTGTACCTCTTGAGTAAAGAAAGGAAATAAATGGAAAATTTGGTTTCTATTCTATTTGCCATGGTAATAATCTAAAATCTTCCCATGGTCAATTTTAGAAATGCAGTATATATGTATACAAAAATAAATAAATAAGTAAATAACACTCATTATTTAAAAAAAAAAACACTGTTCCCAGAGGGATGCAATGACAAGAATGTGACCCTGAGTGATTCAAACCTCCGTGAGCCTTAACTGAAAAGACACTTCAGGCAGGGTGGTAAGGACTAAAGAAAACGTGTCTACCGCCATCCTGGCGGAGAGTAGATGCTAAATGAAGAGTTCCCTTCCACAACCTGCCCCAGATAGTCTTCTTACTCCCGCCAACTCAGAATGGCCGTCAGCCATCTGGAAAAAAAATACCCCAAGGAGTTCAAGTAATACTAAAGGTGTGGGTAAGGACTCTGTGATTGGTAGTTCCATATTATAGAAAATTAGATGGGAAAAAACTGTGTATCTCACACATAATGTCACCATCTTTATGAATGTATAATTCATAAGGTTATAATTACAAGGTGATGGAGGTGGATTAAAGCTCCCCATAGAGACGCCAATCAAAGTTCTGGCTTTAAGCAAGCAGCCATCTAAGATGCATTAATTTGTCTCAGCCCACCTGGAGCAAAGAAGCATGAAGAACAACAAAGACACAAGGTAATTATGAGCCCAAGAAACAGAAAGGGCCACAGAAATCAGAGACTACATCAGCCTGAGACCAGAAGAACTAGATGGTACCTGGCTACAACCGAAGACTGCCCTGACAGGGAATACAACAGAGAATCCCTGATGGAGCAGGTGAGCTGTGAGATGCAGATCCCAAATCCTCATAAAAAGACCAGATGTAATGGTCTGACAGAGACTAGAAGGACCCTGGAGGTCATGGTCCCTGGACCTTCTGTTAGCCTGAGACTGAAACCACTCCCAAAGCCAACTCTTCAGACAGGGATTGGAATGGACTATAAGACAGAAAATGATACTGGTGAGGAATGAGCTTCTTGGCTCAAGTAGACACATGAGACTATGTGGGCAACTCCTGTCTGGGGAGATGAGAAGGCAGAGGGGGACAGAAGCTGGCTGAATGGACACAGGAAATACAGGGTGGAAAAGAGGAGTATGCCATCTCATTAGGGGGAGAGCAACTCAGAGTACACAACAAGGTGTATACAAGTTTTTGTATGAGAGACTGACTTGATTTGTAAACTTTCACTTAAAGCACAATTTAAGAAAAAAAAAGGAAACTAATTCTGGCTTTAAGTATGCCAAGTGGCTCTTGGGGACCAATGCCAAGAAAATGATTGAACAATTTATGCCAAAAGCAATGATAATTTAATCAACATGGAAGGGCAGACCCATGACCCATGCTAGGCTCTTCCACCAACACAGCCTTTGGGATCATCAAAGTATCTTTTAGGGTTTTCTGAACCTATTCCAAGTGGACCCAAGAAATATGGATGGAGCCACAGCTGGAGACATGTTGTTGGAAGTAGCCAGAAAGGAAGGGCTAACTCTGAAAGAGGAGAGGCTAACTGTGGAAAAAGAAACCGGACATTTGGGCCCATATCAGATATACCTGTATATGAAACATCTGATTGTTAAAGAGTATAAAAGCACATGTACTAAGAATTAGAAATAAAATCTAAGAGAACCACTGTTCCTACACTCCAGGCTAGCAACCTTCTGAAGGCAGATGTGAAGTCAATAAGCTGAACTATTCCATGAACTCACCACACCTGTCTCTGACATCTGAAGAGCAGACACAATACAGGTGTGGAGAGGACAATGAGATCTGTCTCAGACTAGTCCCCCAATGCCAGCCTGATGTTAACTAATTATGAAAAATTCTAACACCTTTGAGTTTCCATTGTTGGGTCTATAAAAAGAAAGAGTTAACTCTAGCCATTTTGTGAAAGAAAAAGGATGTCAGGGTAGACTACATTATCACTAAGCTCCTTTCAGCTCGATTTCTCTCTATTGTCTCTTATACCTGGTTGGTGCTCAACATACGTTTTAGATGTTTTTCCCCAATAAAGGATTCTTAGGCATATTTTAATTTCCTTTCAACTAGGATCATGTATCGTCTACACATTTGCTATGTTGTTTTGTGCTGTCAAGTCAGTTCCAACTCATAACGACCCTATCTCACAGAGTAGAACTGACTCATAGGATTTTCTAGGCTGCAATCTTTACAGAAGCAGATTGCCATGTCTTTCTCCCATGAAGCTACTGGATGGGCTCGAACCACCCACCTTTGGTTTGCAGCTGAGCTCTTAACCACTGCACCACCAAGGCTCCTACATATTTGCTAAAGTACTTATCATAGATTAGGGTCCCCTCACAAGCATACCTTGGAATTCTATGAAGATCTTCAAATGCCAGATGACCTGCATTTTACTTCTAACCAACGATTACTGAGTACCTACTTCACATTAGGCATTGAGTTAACTCGTTGTGAGACACGGGGACGTATGAGCCATTCCCCACTGCCAATGTATCTGGTCATCTGACGGGGAAGATTCACAGTGGAGGGAATTACTGTAGTTCAAAAACTAGTGCAAATTATCCTCTTTAATAAATTCAGCATTAAAGACCTTTGATCTATATCCCAAGCAAAGACGGGAGAAACCAAGTTTTTTGGCTACTTCATTTTCACCCACCCTTCCCTGAGTTAGGTGAAGCCTCATACATCAGCCCAATACTGGGAAGGAAAGTCAAGGATATCTGGTTTAAAGTCAAGGGGGCTCTCTCCCTGAACATTTTCTTCAAAGCAGCAGTAGCCTACCATGAAAGGGTACCAGGAGAAACAACAAGTGAAGTCTTGATATGTAGACAAAAATTCTAGGAGGACCTAGACTAGGCACAGTGCCATTTTGTTTTTGGTGCTTTGGTGGGTGCACCAATGGGCCAAGCTGGGTAAGCCAAGGACAAAGTGCTCTAAGCTAAAGCTAACAAACCAGAGCAGATGCCCAAGGAAGCACTACCCTTTGTTTAGTAATGCTCACGTTTGATGGGACTCAATCCTGGCTTGTTCCCAGATAAGTTGCAGCCATGAAACTGAATTGGGACCCAACACCTCAACTGAACTGAAAGCAGAAACCCAGGAGATTATAATCAACTAAAACAGCAGCCATCTGGCCTCTTTGCAGGCCATGACCAAAATTAAAATGATTGGGTGGTGTTTCACGGTGACTCGGTTATTATCATTGCAGACTGGCCTGTCCCTTGGTTAGGGCACAGAAGCAGTCCCTGTGGACCTCACATGGTCCTGCACTTCACTCCTTTTTTCTGATCACTACAACTCAATTTCAAACTTCTGTTTCTAACCAAAGCCTCAAGGAAGTATGCCAACAGTCCAGTCTCCTTTCAAGTACCATTATCCTAGTCAGGCTTCACAGATTGAATTGGTCCAGGCCCTACACCCTTCTAGGGATGGCCCTAATGTTAGATGTGAGATTCATCCCTACTTAGGAATTAAAAACAAAGCTAAAATACAACCCAAGAGTAATTTTAGAAAAGCTTGAAAGCTTTGACTTGCACATTAAAAGGCATACCACAAATATTTGTAGATCTCATTTGATAGTCCATTCCAGTTGTCAACAAATGAACTCTGACTCATGGCAACCCCATGTGTGTCAGAGTAGGACTATTCTCTATAGGGTATTTAATGGCTGATTTTTTTTTTAAGTAGATTGCCAGACCTTTCTTCCAAAGCACCTCTGGGTGGTCTAGAACCTCCAATCTTTCAGTTAGCAGCTGAATGCGTTAACAATTTGCACTACCTCCTAAATCAGTGCTACCAAATAGGGTTGTACAGGGTGTACACTGCACAGAGATACCACCACTGCAGCCATCATGGATGGAGTGTTTGTCACCAATATGTTCCAAGCAGAGATAAAGCTATTTGTTCTAACAAAATTAGAAAATTAAGACAATTTTCTGAGATGGAGGCAAAGAGTCCCGAGGAGGAGCACCTCTCTCTAATTCATGCAAACATGCTCTGTAAACTGGCAGCAGCTCTTCACTAAATACTTCTTATATTTATGCTGAACAGCAAAAGGACCTAAAGATAAAACCTCACTGCATGTAATGTACTGTAATACAATATATCACGAATGCTGTTTTGACCCAGTTTTCAGGCCCTGGCTAGAGGCCAGTCAATTCCCTGTCTTGAGCAGCTGATTAAGTCCACGTTCCAGCCTCCTTCCTTATCAGGTTCTCACACTCCCGGGGCCACTATGCACCCACTCTAAATGCCTAGGGCCTGGTACCCAACAACTAGAGACAGCCCCTATACCCCAGAGTCTGCAGGATTATTTAAATCATGTATCTGATACAGGACTTGTCTAGAATATGTAAGAATTACTACAACTCAATAATAAAAAGACAAATAACCCCATGTTAAAATGAGCAAAGGATCTGAATAGATATTTCTCCAGAGAAGATGCACAAATGGCCAATAAGCAACTAAAAAGGTTCTCAACATCATTAACCATCAGGGAAATGCAAATCAAAACCACAATGAGATACCTCTTCATGGCACTGTTAGGTACCATGGAGTCGGTTCCAACTCATAGTGATCCTACGTACAACAGAATGAAACACTGCCAGGCACTGTGCCATCCTCACAATCGTTGTTATGCTTGAGCCCATTGTTGTAGCCACTGTGTCAATCCATCTTATTGAGGTTCTTCCCCTTTTTCCATGATGCTCTACTTTACCAAGCATGATGTCCTTCTCCAGGGACTGGTCCCTCCTGATAACATGTCCAAAGTATGTGAGACAAAGTCTTGCCATCCTTGCTTCTAATAAGCATTCTGGCTATACTTCTTCCAAGATGGATTTCTTTGTTCTTCTGGCAGTCCATGGCATATTTAATATTCTTCACCAACACCATAATTCAAAGGCATTTAGTTCTTCATCGGTCTTCCTTATTCATTGTCCAGCTTTCACATGCATGAGAGTATTGAAAACACCATGTCTTGGGTTAGGCACACCTTAGTCCTTAAAGTGACATCTTTGCTTTTTAACAATGTACAGAGATCTTTTGCAGCAGATTTCCCCAGTGAAATGTGTCATTTGATTTCTTGACTGCTGCTTCCATGGGCATTGATTATGGATCCATGTAAAATGAAATCTTTGACAACTTCAATCTTTTCTCCATTTATCATGATCTTGCTTATTGGTTCAGTTGTGAGGATTTTTGTTTTCTTTATGTTGAGGTATAGTCCATACTGAAGGCTATAGTTGTTGATCCTCATTAGTAAGTGCTTCAAGTCCTCTTCACTTTCAGCAAGCAAGATTGTGTCATCTGCATATCACAGGTTGTTAATGAGTCTTCCTCCAGTCCTGATGCCATCTTCTTCTACATATAGTCCAGCTTCTCAGATTATTTGTTCAGCACACAGATTGAATAAGTATGGCGAAAGGATATAACCCTGACACATGCCTTGCCTGACTTTAAACCATGCAGTACCCCCTTGTTCTTTTCGAATGACTGCCTCCTGGTCCAAGTACCACTAGTATATAATCAAAAGGACAGATAATAACAAGTATCGCAAGGATGTGGAGAAATTAAAACCTTTATACACTGATGGTGGGAACGTAAATGTAAAAGCAACCGCTTTGAAAAACAGTCTGGCAGTTCCTCAAAAGGTTAAACATAGAGTCAGGGACAGATTACCCAATAAACAAGGTAAGCACAGGCTTACTTGTGCTTACTTACTAATCTGCAGTGAACAATTTCACATGCGTACCTTGCTTACCGTAAACCCATGCATACCTTGTTTACTGGTTAATCAGCCGCTGCACAGAGCTATCACCTGATTCAACAGTTCTACTCCTAGGTATATACATAGCAGAAATGAAAACATACGTCCACACAAAAACTTGTCCACAAATGATCATAGCAGCATTATTCATAACGGCCAAAAAGTCGAAACAACCCAAATGTACATCAACTGATGAGTGAATAAATAAAATGTGGTATATTGATACAATGGAACATTATTCAGCAATAAAAAGAAACGAAGTCAGTCCTGATACACGCGCTACACGTGGATGAAGCTTGGAAACGTTATGTTAAGTAAAAGAAGTCAGTCTCAAAATACCACAATATGCGAAATGTCCATTTATATGAAATGTTCAGAATAGACAAATCCAGAGACAGAAAGTAGACTGGTGGTTGCTAGGGCTAGGGAGGTGGGGTTAGGGAGAAATGAGGAGTTATTACAAATGGGTATGGGGTTTCTTTTTAGACTGACAAAATTTTCTAAAATTGACTGTGATGATGGTTGCTCAGCTCTATGAATACAGTCAGCCCTCCATATTCGTGGGTTCTGCCTATGCAGATTCAACCAACCACAGATGGAAAACATTCAGGGGGGAAAAAGGTTCCAAAAAGCAAAACTTGAATTTGCTCCACGCCAAACACTACACTGAATCTATGCAAGTGAAGTGATATGTAGGCATCCTCTGCTGTGTACCAAACCAAAAAACTAAGCCCGTTGCAGTCCAGGCAATTCCCACTCACAGCTACCCTATAGGACAGAGTAGAACTGCCTCACAGGGCAAGCGTCTGATGGATTTGAACTTCCAACCTTTTGGTTAGCAGCCAGCCCCTAACTACTGCACCACCAGGGCTCCTCCCCTGCTATAGCCTCCACTTTTTCACAGATCCTCAGCTTCTCTCCAGTGCTCTTTGTTTGAGCCTTGTTTGCCTCATGTCTTCGTCATTATTCTGTAAACAATACAGTATTGTATAACAACCATTTACATAACATTTACGCTGTATTAGGTATTGTAAGTAAACTAAAGATGATTTAAAGTATATGGGAGGACGACTGTAGGCTATATGCATATATTACGCCATTTTATATGAGATTTGAGCAACTCAAGATTATGGTATCTGAAGAGGGTGGAGGCCTGGGGGAGGGAGTAGGGGATGGGGATGGGGGTTCTGGAACCAATCCCAGTGGATACCGAGGACGACTACATGCTATAAGCCACTGAATAGTAAATTGTGTGGCATGTAAATTACATCTCAAGAATGTTGCTATTTAGTTAGCCCAAAACTAAAACACTCCTGAAGCCAACTCTTCAGACAAAGATTAGACTGGACTATAACACATAAAATGATACTGGTGAAGAGTGTGCTTCTTACATGAGACTAAATGGGCAGCTCCTGTCTGGAGGTGAAATGAGAAGGCAGAAAGGGACAGGAGCTGGTTGAATGGACAAGGGGAACACAGGGTGGAGAGAAGGAGTGTGCTGTCACATTATAGGGAGAGCAACTAGGGTCACATAACAATCTGCGTAAAAGTTTTTGTATGAGAAACTGACTTGAATTGTAAACTTTCACTTAAAGCACAATTAAAAAAAAAAGAATATTGCTATTTAAAAAAAAACGAAAAACACTGCAATACAGCTAAGAAGAAAAAGCCCAAGGGAACAAAGTTGCTTTATATTTTGAAAGTCTTTTTTGGTGGATTTGTATACAGTTGGAGCTATTCAATAAGTAATTCTGCCAACTGCACTTTATAAAAGCAAGTCCATTGTATACAGCTGAACAGGTTGTACACTCAAAAACTTACTCATTGGTACACAGCAGCCCTGCCCAAGGGGAACTCCACTGCAGACTGTGTTGTTTTCTAGCCTAGGAAAGTAGAGCTAAACTGTGCCCTTGACCCTTCCTAGGGACAGTGATCAAACAGTGGTTATTTTTTCACCTCCATTCATCCCTCCCCATCTGAAACAGCCCAGCTTACTTAAACTGCCAAACAATTCCTTTGAAATGCGTAACACACTAAAGCAAGAGCCAAGAGCAGGATGGGTAGCCATGGATGTGGAACTCCAGCCTTCCTCCCTGTTGGGTTTGAAGCATTTCTATTTACTTCCTGCATCAGTACTGACCATCTAGGGGTTCCATCTCTCCCTCCTAGGCCCTACAACCTTGGGTTGTGATTCCTGCAAATAACTGATTGCCATGATTCCATTTCAGCAAAACAATTTGGAATTTTACCTCAAATGCTAAAGTACTTGTAGTTATCTCCTAATGGCCTAAAATAGAAAACACACCTTAACTGCTAAAGAATTTTGAACATTGACTTAATAGCTTGGTGAACTCTTATCTTAAGAATAAAATGAGAAGACATGTGAGGGAAAACCTTGAATGTTTATAGAGAAGTAGTATGATGGCTGGAAGTAATTAGGGAGAAGGTAGTAAAGCACTTTTCAGGTATGTGTCCTGGGTCTAATTGCTTTGCCTCTCTGGGTCTCAGTTATCCAGCTGTAAAGTGGAGATAAGGCTAGTACCTTTTTCATAAACTTGTTCTGAGAATTAAATGAGTTAATATATACAAAGAGCTTCAGAATAGTGACTAGTTCATATTTGTTATTATTATTAACATTTCATAATACATTACAGATTTTAATTTGAACAAATTTTGGAGGGATCCGCTCCACGGTGCTGGCCACCAGCTGATGGGTTTTCTCTTATCCTGATAAAAGTCATACTCTAATTTTTCTAATTAAATGAAAATTGAACAGCATAATTTAGTGGTTAAGAGCCTGATTCCGGAAGCAATCATTTGCATTTTAGGCCCATTGTATCATCTACCCTGAAATCTCTCTGACCCTATTTTACTATCTGTTAAATGGGAATAATATCCATACTGACCATGTAGGGTTGTTGTGAGGATTAAATGAGTTACTAAATGTAAAGACATAAAACAGAGCCTGGTACATAGTAAGACTACATAAGCGTTTGCTGCTATTATTAAGTTATATTCAGAATATGAAAATATCATTGCTGGTTTTGTGATCGGAATTCCTTGCTATTCTGGTTGCTGCTGAGGCTAAAAAAAAAAAAAAAAGAGCTCCAACGGAGGGTGATCATCAGGGACAAGCCAGGCCCATGCTCTAACATCAAGGAAGACCTTACTATGGGAAAATTCTAGGGTATGTATCCTGAAGTCAAAGCCAGGAATTTGCATCAGATTAAACATTTAAACAAATTCAGCACAAATAAAAACAAATAACAGGACCTATTCCAGGTGGTTACTTCTTCATTCAAATTTAGAACTCATTAACACACAAACAAACCAATCATTCAAAGGAACAGAGAACACCGTTTGCACCCTCTGCAGTATGGCAATAAGTTTGCACAGAATACATAGGGAGGCTACCAAAACCAAAAACCAAACCCGCTGCCATGGAGTCAATTCCGAATCATGGCAACCCCATGCGTTGTGTAGAGTAGAACTGCTCTATAGGCCTTTCTTGCCTGTAATCTTTATTGAAGCAGATTGCCAGGCCTTCCTTCTACGGTACTGCTGCGTGGGTATATACTGCCAGCTTTTAGGTTAGTTGTTGTTAGGTGCCATTCAGTCAATTTTTGACTCATGGTGACCCCATGTGACAGAGCAGAACTGCCCCATAGGGTTTTCTTGGCTGAAATCTTTACAGAAGCAGATGGCTAGGTCTTTCTCCCTTGGAGCTGCTAGGTGGGTTCGAACTGCCAACCTTTCAGTTAGTAGCCAAGCGCTTAACCACTGCACCAGCAGGGCTCCTCTTTTAGGTTAGCAGTTGAGCACAAACCCAGGGAAGCTAGAGTTGATGAGAAAACAATGAATCACACATTTAGAACAGCTCAAATTTTCCCACTAGCACTTTCCAAGGACCTGTAAATACTGGTTAAGATGATCACTAAAATGGAAGACTATAAGGTCCAGAGCTGTGAGTTCAAGTACAATCGGGCTATTTTCTACCTAGAGAGGCACTAGGAAAAGAGCTGAAAGACTACACTTGAAAACAAGATTAGTTTTTAAAACTTCTGTCTGGTCCTGGGAATAATGATTTCTGACTGCAATAAAACAATGACAACAGTCCATGCTGACGCCCAAGGCAGTGCCCGACCCCCAGTACTACTAGAGTATCATCACGAATTCTATACTTTGGATCCTAAAAATAGGCAATATGCCATTATAAATATTGATTAGTTTGGCTAAGGGAGGTTGAAGGACAAGAGAGAATAAAAAGAGATAGGTTACGTTTAAAGAATTCTTACTGATTCACACAGAAATTATCTAACCATCCGAAAAATTCAGCAAATCACATAATCATGGGGTAAATGCCAGCGTCAGTCAATGATGGAAAAGTACATACAAATATCAAAAACATTAATCCTGACATGCTATGATGTGTCTGTCGCATGCATATGAGTATATGAACTTCCAAATTAAAATATTTGGGAAGATTCGTCACCACCCAATTTAAGGGTTTTTAATATAATAAAGGAAAACTACAAGGCAACCTCACCCATGAACACAGGCACAAAAATATCAAACAAAATATAAGCAAAATAAAGAATGTAGGAAAACTATATTATATTATGACCAAGTTGAGTTCAGCATAGGAATGCAAGTATGTTTTAATACTTCAACATCAATGAACTCTTCACATCAACAGATTAAAAGAGAAAAAGGATGTGATTATCATAGTTAACTAGTGCTGCTATAACAGAAATACCACAAATCTATGGCTTTAACAAACAAGAATTTATTCTCTCACAGTTTAGGAGGTTAGAAATCCTAATTCAGGATGCATTATCCAGGAGAAGGCTTTCTCTCTCTGCCGGCTCTGGGGGAAGGTCCTTGCCATCAATCTTTCCCTGGTCTATAAGCTTTTCAGCACAGGGACCCAGGGTCCAAAGGACATGCTCCTCTCCTGCCCTTCTTTCTTGGTGGTAAAAGGTCCCTCTCCTCTCTGCTTGATTCTCTCTTTTATATCTCAAAAGAGACTGACTCAAGATACAACCTAATTCTGTAGATTGTGTCCTGCCTCATTAACATAACTCCCTGTAATCCTCCCTCATTAACATCATAGAGGGTAGGATTTACAACACATAATAATTACATCCGATCACAAAATGGAGGACAACCACACAATACTGGGAATCATGGCCTAGCCAAGTTGACACATATTTGGGGGGAACACAATCCAATCAATAGATATTAAGTATTTGATAAGCTGATCTTATAAGATATATGAAAAATATAAAGGCCAAGAAGATCCAAAGCCGACTTGAAGCAAAAGCATATGATGAGAGGACTCGCTCTACCAGGTACCCATTCTTTTTGCAAAGCTGTAGTAGTGAAGAAAGTGGTATTGATACAGGACTAGACAAATGAACCAATGGAACAGAACAGAGAGCCCAGAAATACAGTCTCAAATATCTAAGCACTATTTATAATCAAGATACATTGCAGAGTATTGGGGAAAGGATGATTTTTGCAATAAATGGTACTGAAACAACCAACGATCCATATGAAAAAAAAAAATTATGCTGAACCTGTATATCATGAACTTAAATGTGAAAGGCAAACCTAAACTTTCAGAAGATAATGTAGAATATTGTCCTGAGCTTCAGGTAAGTGATATTTCTTAAACAATAAAACCCACCCACTGTCGTTGAGTCGATTCCAACTCATAGTGACCCCACAGAGTTTCCAAGGCTGTAAATCTCTATGAAAGCAGACTGCCACATCTTCCTTCCTCAGAACCGCTGGTGGTTTTGAACCACCGACCTTTTGGTTAGCAGTAGATCACTTTAATCACTGCACTACCAGGGCTCCTTAAACAATGGAAAGTACAGTGATATTTAAGGAAAAGCTAGATTCATTTCATTACATCAAATTTAACAACTCTTTATCAAAAGAAACCACTAACAGAGGGAAAAGGCAAGTCATAAAACTCAAATTCAGAATATATAAATAATTACAAATCAGTAAGATAAAAATGGCCAAAAGACTTGAACAAGCATAGTACAAAAGGGGATATCCAAATAGCCAATAATTATAAAACTTGTCTAACCAAATGTACAAAGGCCAAAGTTTATTAGTGGTTACCGGGGGGCGGGAGGAAGGAGGAAAGGGAGAGTCATTGTTTAGGAGGCTTCCCGTTTCTGTTTACGGTAATGGTAAATTTGTCAATGGATGTTGTTGATGGTTGTACAACATGATTAATATAATTGATTTCACTGAATTGTATGCCTGACAAACACTTTTATTTTTTTTAATTACGCCTAACTTCGTTAGTAATCATTGCAGAGCCACAAGATTTGCAAAAAGTGGCAAGTCTCACCATCTTAAATGTCGTTGAGCGTTTGTTATGATGGAAACTCTCACGCTTTTCAGGTGGGAGTGTAAATTAGCACAAACACTTTATTGTGTTCACAACCACTGAAAGCTTGGCTTTATCTAATGTTGTAGAAGATACAAATACCCTAAATTTGTAGACAAATACGCCAGGTGACACACGAAAAAGTGTTCATGGCAACGTTATTTATAATAACCCAAAACTAGATACAAATTAAATGTTTAGCAACAATAAAAATGGATAAACTGGGGTACATTCATACAATTAAATATTATACAGCAATGAAAATGATTAAACTTGACCAACAAAATGATGTATATTGACAACATAATATGGGAGAGAAGGAGGGAGGAAGACAAAAAAAAAAAATCATACTGTGCGATCCATGTAAATAAAGTTAAAAAGAGCCAAAATGTTACTACAGTGTTTAGGGACACATGCACAGGTGGTAAAAATACAAAAGAAAGCAAGAAAATGCTTATCACAGAGGCAGGAAAGGATGGGAGGGAAGGAGGAGCGTCTCATAATCTAGAATGTTCCATTTCTTGGCCCCAGGTGGTGGTCACACTGGTGTTTGCTTTACAGTTATGTATTAAACTATTCATTTTATCTATGAATGCTGTATTTCACAATCAAAAACATAATTTTAATGTATGTTTTTTTAAAAAAACAGCTTTGATTCTCCTTTGTGTTCTCAAGTATTTGACTAAATTTACTTTTAGATGTTTACTTGAAATGGTTCATAACAAATGAAAATCAATCCTCCGGCCCTTTTGAAAATCTCAGCATTAAACTATGGGGTGCAATTCAATTTTATGGGCGTCAACACTGACGGAAGGAGAAGGGAGAAGAAAGATGAGCTCAGAATTCACCCAGCACCAGATAATTAACAGGCTCCATGTTTCCACCCACTCAGCGGAACTGATTCGGTTAACAAGCTGGAAGACAACATGAGAGGAAGGGTGAGCTAGTCCCCCAGAGTCTTGAGGTTTTTCGGTGTACGTGGATGGAGCTGCCAAGAAGTATTGTTTTTGGAAGAGATTCATGTAGAGAGGTCAGACCAGGGGACGGGCATGAAGCTTGAGCTCGGGACTAAGGAGACTCCTCAGTATAGAAACTGTGGAAAACAAAACCGTGTGGGGGAGGGGAGGCGCTACTGTACATATACAGGAAAAAGGCTGCTGGGTCACAAAGGGCTTTTGATGTGATGTACGAAGCAAAACCTAGGTCTAAGACAAGGCTCTTTGTGTGCTAGGGGATTAGGTACAGAGTTCACTTTCAATTCTTAGTCACAACAGTCAAAGCTCCTGATGCCCACTTTATTGGTTGGACCACTATAGTATCAATGAGACATTTTTTCTTTAATGAGCTTTGCTCTTTGTGAGGTTTGGGCATAGATGGGTAACTAAAGGGTCCCATTTTTACCCCACTGTGCTTACTTCCTTCATGCCATATTCTCACAGGAGTAGAAGAGAGGTAATTCTCAAAAGTGGCCTTTCTTCCTCTGGGTAGATTTGAACCACTAACTTTTCGATTAGTTTGTGCCACCTGGGGACTCCTTGTAGGATAAAGGGGGAAATAAAAGTAACTTAAGAAAAACCACTTGGGAGTTACAGGAGATAGGAAGAAAAGTGCACATTTTATGACAACCTTTGGAGTTATTTCCCCACTGGGTGTGCTACCCACTTGAAGGGGCCTAGAAGAGAATGCATTTCAATGAATGGGGCTTGAAAAGCAATGAGACCAGTTGCTCTCTGTTGGTTCCCCATTACACTGGCCTCTCTGGCTGTGATAAAGTGGGCTCAGTGTTCCCCCAAACTTGGAACACTCCTTGTCTCGATACTTGAAACTAGAGGCTTAGGCATGCTATGCTGGGGCAGGTCGGGGCTTTTGGGGCAACTACACTGGGGACAAAGAATCATTGAGGGGTGTGACCGTGGCTCAGTTGCTGTGGGAACGCAGGGTCACCTAGTTTATGAGGGGCCCTCTACCTGTGTGGGTAAGCCACGCAAAAGGGAGCAACCGCTAGGTGATTCGGGGTTGGTTTTTGCCTACGGTCTTACCTCCAGCTGACTTCAAGGTGAATCAAAGGGCAGCAGTGGCTGGAGTCCAAGCCAATCCCAGGAAAAAACACAGACCCACAAAGTGTGAATGTAGCTCATCCCAGTGAAGGAGATAAAAATCTCTCTCTGGATTCTGCTCCAAGTCTCTGGGTGGCACAGCTTGTGCTTGACTACTACTGAAAGGTTGGCATTTTGAACTCAAACAGCTGTGCCAGGGAAGAACGTTCTGGTGATCTGCTTCGGTAAAGATTGTTGTTGTGTGCCACTGAGTTAATTCCCACTCACACAGATCCCACAGGACAGAGTAGAACTGCCCAAAGGGTTTCCAAGGCTGTAATCGTCACAGAAGCAGATAACCAGGGTGTCTGCCTCTGGGTGAAATTGAACAACCAATGTTTCAGTTAGCAGCAGAAGAAAAGCCTGGCCATCAACTTCCAAAAAATCAGCTATTGAAAACCCTACGGAGCCCAGTTCTACTCTGATACACAGGTATTGCCATGAGTCGCAATCAACTCAACAGCAACTGGTTGCTTATTTATTTATTTTTTAGGAAGGGCTGTAATTGAGTAGAGGTTTCTTACCAAATTTTATTATCTATTTTTTATGAAGATCACTACATTGCCTGAATCCACTGCTTCCTAGACTTCAGTTTTGAAAAGACCTAGTTCTCTGAGGTAAACTGTTGTGTTCCCCCTGTGAATGTATCAAATGAAAGTTTTGGCTGTGTTTGCCTGAAGTTAGAAGTTTTTTTTTTAACCTCCAACTGGAATTGCTAAGCTTTTAGGTAAATGGTTGTTCGGGAAAGTCAGAGCAGGCACCAAAGACACCATAAAAAAACCTCGTTGCTGTGGAGTTGATTCCAACTCGTAGCGACCCTACAGGACAGAGTAGAACTGCCACATAGAGTTTCTAAGGAGAACCTGGTGAATTTGAACTGCTGACCTTTTGGTTAGCAGCCTAGCTCTTAACCACTACACCACCAGGGTTTCCCAAAGACACTACAGCAAGTGTTTAAAACACGAGAACCACTGAGCAAGGGTTTGCTTTTTCTAACCGACATGTTAATGATATGAGTGAAGTACCTGTGTCAGCACCGCAGAGCTGAACTCATCTTAGGTTAGACAAAGGATGTTGCATGATTAATTGATCTCATTTCCTGAACCTGATTACCTGTTTGCCTGCCACTTACACCTGCATAATTGAGTGTATTATAGTGCGAAAATTGCTGTTTTGCTTTTTTTACAGGTAGAATTTGCATTCGATGACCACATTGTACAACTTACAATAAATTAGTGACATCCTGACAGCTTTGATTTATAGAAGGTACTACCGTATTTATCAAGACATCCGAGTTGCATTTCCAAGATTCTAAGTATAGCTCGTTTGTATCTTCTCTTTATCTAAAGTGATTTTGAAAATGTTGACGTTCTGGTGGAAGTTCTGATAAAAAAGTAACAAAATCAGAACTGAAGTTTTAATTGACAATATGAAATTCCAACTTTAGAAGTTCCTCTGGGGAATATGAGTTTTGAGTAATTTATTTAGGCAGGTTTTTTTAAACATGTTTCTATATTGATGGAATTTTAACAAACGGCATATCTTTTTTTCCCCAAAAAGGACAGATACTAACTTTGAAAACATAAGAGCTTTGTATACTTCCGCCAAGAATTGTCGTTCCTTTTGTAAGCCTCCAAACCCTGGGTGCTATCTGTGTGTCTGGTATTTCAGTGCTTAAGAACCTGGAGACGTGGCCACGGCTATTAACTTACTTGCCCATTCTTTATGCTAACACATCATCTAGTGAGATGACTAGAATTAAGTGCATAACCCAGGGTATTCATTAAAGGAGAGAAAAAGTGGACACGTCCACAAAGATGAAATTTAGTATACAATGTAACCTTGCTTGAGTGGACTTCCCTTTTGTTTAATCTGGAATCTGCTCTTTTGAATATGTAAGGATGCTCTGCAAAGTCCTTGTACACAGGAGGTGCTGAAGTGTCAGTTTTAGTTTAAAAATGCCTTATAATCGGAAACCCTGGTGGCGTAGTGGTTAAGAACTACAGCTGCTAATCAAAAGGTCGGCAGTTCCAACCCACCAGGTGCTCCCTGGAAACTCTATGGGGCAGTTCTACTCTGTCCTATAGGGTCGCTATGAGCCAGAATTGACTCGATGGCAATGGGTTTGATTTGGTTTTTGGTTTGGTGGCGTTGTGGTTAACTGCTCGGTTGCTAAGCGGAAGGTCAGAGGTTGGAGCCCACTAGCCACTCCATGGGTAAAAGATGTGGCAGTCTGCTTCTGTAAAGATTACAGCCTTGGAAACCCTACAGGACAGTTCTATTATGTCCTTATAGGGTTGCTGTGAGTTAGGAACCTGTGCCAGTATGAGTTTGGTTTTGTTTGGTTTTTATCAGGGCTTCGAACAGGTTCATTCCTGTTCAAACCTCTGCTGAGAATTTGCATTTCCACCCAGATATACTGAATCAGAATCTACAGTTTAACAAGATCCCCGTGTGATTCTTATGTATAATAAATTTTGAGAACCACTGCTCTACTAGTGGTTCTTAGAATTGGTACCTAGTCAGCACCATTAGCATCGCCTGGGAACTTGTTTTGTTGTTGTTGTTGTTAGGTGCTGTCAAGTCAGTTCTGACTCATAGTGACCCTATGCACAACAGAACGAAACACTGCCTGGGCCTGCGCCACCCTTACAATCGTTGTTATGCTTGAGCTCATTGTTGCAGCCACTATGTCAATCCACTTCATTGAGGGTCTTCCTCTTTTCCGCTGACCTTGTACTTTGCCAAGCATGATGTCCTTCTCCAGGGACTGATCCCTCCTGGCAACATGTCCAAAGTATGTAAGATACAGCCTCGCCATCCTTGCTTCTAAGGAGGATTCTGGTTGTACTTCTCCTAAGACAGACTTGTTCATTCTTTTGGCAGTCCATGGTATATTCAATATTCTTCGCCAACACCACAATTTAAAGGCGTCAATTCTTCTTCGGTCTTTTTTATTCATTGTCCAGCTTTCACATGCATATGTTGCAATTGAAAATACCATGGCTTGGGTCAGGCACACCTTAGTCTTCCAGGTGACATCTTTGCTTTTCAACACTTCAAAGAGGTCCTTTGCAGCAGATTTAACCAATGCAATGCATCTTTTGATTTCTTGACTCCTGCTTCCATGACTGTTGATCGTGGATCCAAGTAAAATGAAATCCTTGACGACTTCAATCTTTTCTCCGTTTATCACGATGTTGCTCATTGGTCCAGTTGTGAGGATTTTTGTTTTCTTTATGTTGAGGTGCAATCCATACTGACGGCTGTGGTCTTTGATCTTCATTAGTAAGTGCTTCAAGTCCTTTTCACTTTCAGCAACCAAGGTTGTGTCATCTGCATAATCCAGGTTGTTAATGAGTCTTCCTCCAATCCTGATGCCCCGTTCTTCTTCATATAGTCCAGCTTCTTGGATTATTTGCTCAGCACACAGATTGAATAGGTATTGAATAGTGACCCTATACACAGTAAAACTGCCCCATAGGGTTTTCAAGAAGCGGCTGGTGGATTTGAACTGCTGACCTTTTGGTTAGCAGCTGAGCTCTTAACCACTGTGCCATGTTTGAAATGCAAATTCTCAGCAAGAGTTTAAACTGGTTCGGAGCCCTGGTTTTTACACTCTGACTGGTGCAAATGGTTTGCGCTCGAGTACTAATCTAAAAGACAACAGTTTGAACCTACACAGCAGCACCATGGGAGAAAGGCCTGGCTATCTGCTTCTGTAAAGATTACAGCCAAGAAAACCCTATGGGGCTCAGTTCTACTCTGTAACACATGGGGTTGCCATGAGTCAGAATCAACTCGATGGCAACTATTTATTTTTTTTTTAAATGTTGAATTTTACCTGAACCCTGTGAAACTGGAAAAGGTTGATGGTTGAAGAAATCCCCCCACCCTTTGTGTTTAGGAAAATGGCTTACCGCAAATAACCACCCTTCCCATATGACTTAGATAAGACTCCTGGATGCCCCTTTGTTTACCTATGACAAGGCCAGGCACTGACACCCACGTTCCCATTCCCTCCCTCATAAATGAGTAACCAAATTGCCTCCACTGATCAATTAGAAACAAAACGTTTGTTAACCAAACTTTGGTTAAGCTTCTCTCTTTCCCCCAAGGGCCTGACCTTTGGCCCACCCTTAGCCTGAGCCAACATACTGCCCCTCTTTACAGGCCCCTCCAGAAGAACAGGCTGGCTTCCGTGTAAAACGTCCTGTCTCACTATCCAGTGATGTTACCCTTTCATCCCAACACCCCACATCTGAGTTTTTTCGAGCCTTGTTTGTTCTGAGTCTCTATAAAGAGAACGCTTTTCCCCTAGCTCTTTCAGACATTTGCAGATCTAAAGCTTAGACGTGTTCTCCCCACTGTGCTAGTCCCCCTCATCCACTATTGCAATGGTCCCGTTCCCCCCTTTTCTTTCCGAGTAAAGCTTCTCCCTATCAAAGTCTGGATTTTTTTTTTTTTTTTTTGACAAGGGAGAGAACATAATATGTAAAAGCTATTCACTCTGACAATGTAGATACAGCAAACCATTTTAAAAAGGCACGGATATTCTAATTCTATCATCCCCTGTGTCCTTGAGAACCAGGGTTCTCTATGTGGAAGGAAGGAGATATCAGAGATAAGATGAAAGAAATTAAGTGAAGAGCCTGCACTCGATAATTTGAAATGGAAGTATCAGTATGAACTGTGGACTCATTAGAGCAGTAGCTCTTTCCAAAGACAACCTTTCACCAAGATCTTCATCAAAATCTCCCCTTTCCCAGCCCACTTCTTTCAAGATCTTTGATCTCATTGAGGGCCGCTAGAGTCATGGAACAGGTCCTTCAACCCATGCCCCTTTATAAATTCATGTGACGAAGAGGCAGTCTCTCAATTACTTGGGGTTCAATCATGTAGGTACTTCAATTGAAAACGAGGGAGGAAGAATCCTATTCTAACATCTTACTGCAAATGTGTTCATTAATGCCAGCGCTCTAGTCATCTTGCAATGGAAGCCTTCTTCAGGAAGAGGAAATGGAAGACCCTGAAAGGGGTGGACCCCTTGATTCTCACATTCCCCAACCACCGTCTTGCTCTGATTTTTCCCAGGTGTTATTCCTACTCTTCCAATATATTTAAGGGCTCACCGCTTGCTAGGAACTGCAAAGAGCTGAGAAATGAGCAAAATCCTCACTATCAGATACGTTACAACCCAGTAAAGGAAACAGGCTAATGAAATATGTGTCAAAGGGAACCTATAATTGTGCCCCTTAGAAAGGAAGAGGAAGACTTTGGCTCACAGCAGAGGATTCATGCAAGAAGTGGCTTTAAGCAAAGTCTTGAAGAACTTACTGAATTTATCAGGTGGAGCTCAGCTGAAAAGAATGGCTTTCAAGTGGGTAAAGGTAAGGGTTTTTGCCGTGTATTCAACATGGATGTTTTCCATGGGTTATTTTATTTACACTTGTTTCAGCAATTTATTGTGTGCTACTAGATGCCAGACTCTGGTGATTCAACTATGAACAAAGGAGTCACTTTCCTCATAGAAGTTAGAGTCTCATGGTGTGGTAGGCAGAATAATGGCCTCCCAAAGATGACCATGTCCTAGCCCACAGAACCTGTGAATATGTTATGTTACGTGGCAAAGGGGAATTCCTGAAATCCTACCTTTAAGGAATAGAATTAGGCCGTTAACCAGTTGACCTTAAAATAGGGATATTACTCTGCACCAATTTAATCACAAGCGTTCTTTAATAAAGAAGGTGGCAGAAGAGTGAGTATTAGAGTGACGTGATGTGAAAAAGACTTGGCCTGCCATTGCTGACTTTGAAGATGGAAGGGGACCCTGGGCCAAGGAATGTGACGCTAGAGCAAGGCTTTGATTAGAAGTTGGAAGCTAGAAATGGCAAGAAAACAGATTCTCTTCTAGAGCTTCCAGAAAAGAACACAGCCCTGCAACACCTTGATGTTAGCCCACTGACACCCATTTTGGATCTCTGACCTTCAGAATTGTAAGATAATAAATCTACATTGTTTTAAGCCACTAAGTCTGGGTTAATTTTTTACAGCAGACATAGGAAAGTAATACAAATGGGGAATGGAGACAAAACCTGGAAATTACAACATAAACATCAGTGCCAGGGGCAGATAAACATGTGGCCTCTGGAGGTACTTTACAGTAATATGTTCAAAAAACAATTGGCATAGCAGCATTTATGAAAATACCTTGCCAGGGGAGGGAGTGGTTGGCAAACAAATGTAGAAGACGCGAATTATTTGCGTAGAAACACGGTACACACAATGAAATACTACTCAGCCACAAAGGTAAATGAAATCTTGATACATGCCACAACATAGGTGAACCTTGAAAACATTATGCTAAGGAAAATAAATAAGTCAGAAAAGGGCAAATATGTATGATCTCATTTATGTGAAATAAGAAATATATGTGTATGTATACTGTGAAACCAAAAATTATTAGTGGTTACCAGAGGTGGGAGGGAGAGGTAAAAAGGGAGTTTTTTCTTAGGAGATGTCTTAGTTATCCAGTGCTGCTATGATAGAAATACTACAAGTGGGTGGCTTTAACAAACAGAAATCTATTTTCTCACAGTTTAGGAGGCTTGAAGTCGGAATTCAAGGCACTGGCTCTAGGGGAAGGTTTTCTCTTGCTGTTGGGTCTGGAGGAAGGTCCTTTTCCCTTTTCAGTTTGTTCTTGGTTCCTTGGAGATCTCATGTGGCATAACATGTATCTTCCCCATCTATGCTTTTTCGTTGCTTGCTTAATCTACTCTTTTAGATCTCAAAAGAGAGTGACTTAAGACACACCCTATACTAATACTGCCTCATTTACATAACAAAGAAAGCCCTATCTCCAAATTGGATTATAACCACAGGTATAGTAGGATTTACAACACATATTTTTTCTGGATACAATTCAATCCATAACAGGGGGTACTGAGTTTATGTTAACGTGGTAGAAAAGGATAGTGAAAATGGTTACACAACTCAAAGAATGTAATCAAGGTCACAAAATGGTACATGTAGAAATTATTGAGATGGCTTATCCTTTGTTATATATATTTTCACCACAATAAAATTAAAAAATAATAATTTTTTAAAAAAAGAATCACAAACAAAACAAAAAAAAAATGGTACCATCCAAAAAAAAAGGAAAACGTCTTGGCCTTAATGTCCACTCTGTCCAGCCCAACTAAAACTAAGGAAGGAAACAAGGCTCTGGCTGGAGATAAGGTAGGGAACTTGTAGAATGAGGGGATGTTTCAAGAAGAAGGGGGTCATTGGTGCCCAAGGAAGACAAGCAGGAGAAAGCCATTGGAATTTGCTACCAGAAGAAGGATGCTCTTCTTTGAAATTCAATTTTATTAGAATATCTGGGAAGCAAACCAGATTCCAGGGAACTAAGGAACAAGAGTATGAGTAGGTGGACTCAGACGCATCTTTCAGATAAAAAGAAGGAAGATTTGGGAGGGGGTGGCAAGCAAGGCTGCCTGATGTTGAGATCAGCAGTGTAAGGATCAGCCTTACGAAAATTGAGGAAAGCTCATTCTCTGAAGCAGGAGGAAAGGAGAGAGGACAGATAAAGGCAGAGATTAGTGGTGTATAAGAAACAATAGTGTCATGGATTGAACTGTGTCCCCTAAAAGTATCTGTCTACTTGGCTAGGCCATGATTCCCAGCATTGTGTGATTGTCCACCATTTTGTCATCTGATGGGATTTATGTGTTGTAAACCCTATCTCTATGATGTTAATGAGTTGGGATTAGCAGCAGTTATGTTGATGAGGCTCAATCTACAAGATTAGGTTGTGTTTTGAGCCAATCTCTTCTGAGATATAAAAGAGAGAAGAGAGCAGAGACACTGGGGGACCTCATACCACCAATAAGGCAACATCGGGAGCACTGTGAGTTCTTTGGACCCAAGTTACTGTGCTGAGAAGCTCCTAGTCCAGGGGAAGATTGTTGACAAGGACCTTCCTCCAGAGCCAACAGAGAAAGAAAGCCTTCTCCTGGAGCTGATGCCCTGAATATGGACTTCTAGCCTACTAGACTGGGAGAGAATAAACTTCTGTTTGTTCAAGCCATCCACTTGTGGTATTTCTGTTATAGTGGCCCTATAACTAAGACAAAATAGCAATCTCAAAATGACCAAGATCACCCCAGAAAAGGAGGTGGATGCACCTGTAAACCCAAGACCATAGAGCTGGAGGCTTGAAAAAACAGAGACAGTTCTGAAGAAATGAGAATGGAGTAAGGAATTAATAACAGGAGAGGGATATGATGGGATGATTTCTGAGCAGCACAGGAACTGGGGTTACAAATCTCTGGTCTGAAATGTCTTACCCTAGAGGTGGAGTCAAACTTTGAGGCTGACAGGGGCCAGGCAGGAAGCAGAAGCAAGTGGAAGTCTTCTCTGGAGGAAGATAATATCATCCTATGTACCACATCATTTTATAAATAATTTCTTCAAGTATAATGTTCAGTACACAATCAAATATAACCAGGCACACAGGAACTAATATGATCAAGAACCAAAACAGATACAGTGAAACCTGTGAAAACTGAGACTCAACGGACTGCCTTGTTTTTCCAGGTCTCACAAATTTTCTGCCTTTGACAGGGTGCAGACTTATCACATTTCTATCACTCACTTTAGTGGAAAATATCTGAGTTTTCCTTCTCTGACAGGTTTCCATCTCACACAGGTTCTGGCTTTTGCAGCTTTTACCGTAATAGAAAGGGACCCACAAGTACTACAGATAGTGAAATTACCAGATAAATGCATAACACAACTATGCTCATGGAGATAAAAGCCAAACTTAAATTTTGGCGAGGTTCCTGAAACAAAAAGTGACTTTTTTAAATCTACAAAGAAGCAGCTACAACTCCTAGAACTGAAAAGATTAGAGGTCATGTATGTGTGTATGATTCAGGTAGAAGGGCATTGTTTTATTTTACTTTGACAGGTTTAAATCAGTATACTGAAAGGGACTTAGTTGACTTCTATCTTATGAATAGATTACAC
The DNA here is from genome assembly GCF_024166365.1 of Elephas maximus indicus. NCBI lineage: Eukaryota > Metazoa > Chordata > Mammalia > Proboscidea > Elephantidae > Elephas > Elephas maximus. The sequence goes on from NC_064838.1 coordinate 48,728,458, forward strand.
ATCAGAGGCACAAATTCCAACTTTTGTCTAGGATGTAAAAGGTTACAAGAAGTCATTGCTTTTATCATAACAATCAGAAAAATATATATATTTCTAAGGTAATGCATAAGAATTCGAGTGAAAATAAATTCCAGAGAGGGAAAAACCCTTCCGAGACTCAAGAAGCTCAGTAAACCCTAACCGATGAATATAAAGAAAACCACAACTCTTTTAACTGCAGAACACTTAATTGTCCTCGTGAGGAACCTGTACATAGACCAAGAGGCAGTTGTTCACAAAGAACAAGGGGATACTGTGTGGTTTAAAGTCAGGAAAGGTGTGGGTCAGGGTTCTATACTTTCCCCATACTTATTCAATCTATATGCTGAGCAAATAACTCAAGAAGCTGAACCGTATGAAGAAGCTGACTATATGAAGAAGAAAGCAGCATCAGGATTGGAGGAAGACTCATTAACAAGCAGATGACACAATGCTGCTTGCTGAAAGTGAAGAGGACTTGAAGCACTTACTGATGAAGTTTAAAGACTATAGCCTTCGATATGGATTATACCTCAACATAAAGAAAATAAAAGTCCTCACAACTGGACCAATAAGCAACATCATAATAAATGGAGAAAAGATTGAAGTTGTCAAGTATTTCATTTTACTTGGATCCACAATCAATGCCCATGGAAACGGCAGTCAGAAAATCAAATGACATATTGCATTGGGCAAATCTGCTGCAGAAAGCTTCTTTAAAGTGTTAGAAAAGCAAAGATGTCACTTAAAAGACTAAGGTGCACCTGACCCAAGCCATGGTATTTTCAATCACCTCATATGCATGTGAAAGCTGGACAATGAATAAGGAAGACTGAAGAAGAATTGACATCTTTGAATTATGGTGTTGGCGAAGAATGCTGAATATACCGTGGGCTGCCAGAAGAAAGAACAAGTCTGTCTTGGAAGAATTACAGCCAGAATGCTCCTTAAAATGGCGAGACTTCATCTCATCATCTCACGTACTTTAGATACGTTATCAGGAGAAATCAATTCTGGAGAAGGACATCACGCTTGGTAAAGTAGAAGGTCAGCAAAAAAGTGGAAGACCTTCAACAAGATGGATTGATACCGTGGTTGCAACAATGGGCTTAAGCCTGGCAATGATCGTGAGGATGGCACAGGACTGGGCAGTGTTTCATTCTATTGTACATAAGGTCGCTAGGAGTTAGAATTGATTCGACGGCATCTAACAACAAGTAACAAGTGAAACTGCTAAAAACCAAAAATTACGAGAAAATCTTAAAACTGCCAGAGAAAAGACATATTACATTTGAGGCAAAAGCTGGACCAAAAAAAAAACCAAAAGCCAGAAGCCAATGGAACGCTATCTATAAAATGCTCAAAAGGAGGGGAAAATGCCAGCCTATAACTCTGTAAGAAGTGTTGGTGGCACAATGGTTAGGTGCTCTGCTGCTAACCGAAAGGTTGGTGGTTAGAATCCACTCAGTAGCTCTTCCAGAGAAAGGCCTGGCGATCTGCTCCCATAAAGACTGCAGGCAACAAAACCCTATGGATCAGTTCTACTCTGTAACATGGGGCTACTATGAGTCAGAATCAACTCAGTGGTGCCTAGCAACAACAGCAAGTACTCAAAAGAGATTAAAAGAGATTGTCAAACTAGATTAAGAAAACAAGGAGACCCACATACAGGTTGAAAGTAAAAGGATAGAAAAAGACATGCTAAAAGATATACCATGCCAACACTAACCATAAAACTTGTAGGGTGGCTGTATGAGAACCTATGTAGAGAGGAAGTCAAGGAGTATTACCAGAAATAAAGAGCATTTAATAAAAATCTTCAGGAAAATATAGCAATAAATTCCACAGAGTTTAAAGGAGAAATAGATAAATACCAGGTAGCCCTGGTGGCACAACAGTTAAGCACTTCGCTAAGTGAAAGGTGGGCCCTTGGAACAAACCCGCCGCCACTCAGAGAAAGATCTGGCAATCGGCCTCGGTAGAGGTTACAGCCTAGAAAACCCTATGGAGCGGTTCTAGTCTGTCACGTGGGGTCAAGGTGATGGCACCCAACAATGACAGATAAATACCAGAAACTCATTCAGGGTGAATTCAAACTTAATCCTATTTTAATTTCATTTTTAACTTTTAATTAGTAGTCCCTGCTATGGGAAAAAATAGTAAAACTGCTGTACCTTCCTCGCAAAGATGTCAAGAGTGGGCGTACGCGCCGTCCTCGTTCCTAGGCAAGTGCACAGCCGCGTGCGGAGGCAGCAGCATGAAGCTCGTGCTCGCTTCGGTCTCTGTCTGAGGCTTGTCTCCTCAGCCAGCAAAGCAGCGACCACAAGGAGACCCTCAGGAAATGACTGATTCACAGCCCCTTTAAATCACCTAGCTTCTCTAGCCTCTCGGTGGTAAAACGAAGACGTTAGACGATCATTTTGTAAGGTCCTGGTCTGCTCACAAATTCCTATTGTGTTCTTATTCCACTGGATAACTGAGTTCTTCCAACTCAATGACACCATCACACAATTAAAGAGCATGGAGTTCCTAGAGCCTGAAGAAAGAGTGGTGTGAGTTCTATTGCGTTGTTGGCTGCTTTGAATCTGGAGCCCTCTAGTGGTTAGGAAGTTAATTGAGATTCCCAAGTCTGAACTAAAAGATTTGAGACAAGTGGTAGGCAGGCTTTTTGAAAGCTTGGATTCTTTTTCTAGAAGTAAAATAAAATCATTGATTTTTTAACACTTGAGGGATACCAGTATGTTATTCTTTGCTGAACATTGGACTGGAAGATATACCTGAGCAGAAGATTTAGACTATAAAATTGAATAAGAAGCTAAACCTGGAGAAAATGCTGGAAATCTTTAGGAAAAAGATAAGCAACTATGTTTGGAAGGAACACCAAATTTGATCTTGTAATATTTAGATGTTCATTGCAAGGTGGTGAAAGAACATTCCCTAACACTGGGACAAAACAGAAATCTTTCCTTTCATCCCCTTTGTCCCTTCCTTCCACACCCTTACTTGCAGGGTGTCTTATCAGAAAAAAAAAAAAAAAAAACCTTTAAATATTTAAACAGGAGTGTGTAATCCTGGGAGTGGGATGGAGGAACTGAGAAAAGAAAGAGTTGAGTGAAGCACTCAGAGATTAATAAGAGCAGAAAGCCACTACCACCCCTCAGGTGGAGGGGCAAAGGGACCTCAGCCCAGTGGGCACAAGCTGCACCACAGTGAGCATATCCAGCAAGAGACGAAGCCCCAGACAAATACAACTGCTGTCTGATAGGCAGCCCATAGGAGAGAGAGAGATCTGCGGGATGTCCTACTTCTCCCATCTCCCTTCTCCCTTCTCCTAGTAGTGCCTTGCACTGGCCAGATAACCCTCAAAGCTACCTGATCCAGGAGCTTGGGAAACACAGACTGCAGGGGCTGACCCCCGTGGTTCAGAAAACCTCAGAGGAAGGGTATGGAATTGTTCCGAGTGCAAACTGGGAAGGACTGGCGTAGTAAAGACTAGAAGTTATGATGTGAGATTGATAAATATTAGCAACAGAGAGAGGTTTTGTTTTTCTTGTGTATATTTGTAGTACAGCATGAATCTTCATGGGCATGCGGTCACCCAGGGCCCTGGATGTGCCCTAATGCTCTGCTGTCACTGTCGTGAAATTCTTAATAACCTTTGAACAAGGGACCCCACATTTTTCATTTTGTACTGGGGCCCACAAATTATGTAGCCAGTCTTAGGGGTCAATCATCTATAACCTATAGGTGTGGAATGTGGAGAATGTGGCTCTGTTGCCATCCTTCCAGGACAGAGCTAGGACCCACCACCCACAAGGGACATTGGAGCGGGAGTAACCCTGTAGTTGACTTCAAGAGCTGGGCAGTAGTGTCAGACAGGATCCAGGGCAAAGGGAAGAGGGGTTGAAAAGAAAAAGGGAGGGGACTAGAAAGAAAGGACTCCCAAGCACCTGTATAAGGCAGACTCTGTGTGAACTGAGATGAAACCTAGTAAGTATGGGTAAATAAATATGCTGTACCATCTTCTAGACTCCTAAGTGTGTGATATCTTTCGCTGTAAGACTGAGCCTTTTCTGTTCTTTCTAGTCAGTGTTCCTTTCAGACATTGCTGAGTTCTACAGTAGGAACTTTGGTGGCACAGCAATTAAGCGCTCAGCTTCTAACCAAAAGGTTGGAAGTTTGAACCCACCCAGAGACTCCATGGGAGAAAAGACCTAATGATTTGCTCCCATAAAGGTTACAGCCTAGGAAACTCTATGGGGCAGTTCTACTCTGTCACATTGGGTCACTATAACTTGGAATCGACTTGATGGCACCTAACAACATAGTACCCAAATTTGATAATCAGTTCACAGAAGACAGCATGAAACCCTGGAAAGCTTTTACAAACACACCTCATCTCCTCTCAAGATTTCCATGAAAGCAGTTTCGTATAAGGAATTTACAAGCTTTAATACAGATTATAAATTTTCTTATGCAGAACACTCATGTGTTTAATTTTACAATTTCCTATGCTTCCGAGCTCTTCTGATTTCTATTGTATGCATTGCTCAAGAGCTATGGGTCAGAAGTTTTTAAATTCATAGGCTTAGAGCCTACCTTAAATTATCTGTTCTCATTCACGCCAAAGAAGCTGAACTCTTGAATTTTTATCTTTCTTTTACTAAGACCTTAGTAGCAATGTTTATTTTGAAGGAAATAAACGTTAGAAAGTATAGAAAAGAGTTCCTGGGTAGCGCAGACAGTTAAGCGCTCAACTACTAGCTGAAAGTTTGGCAGTTTGAACGCACCCAGAGGTGCCTCAGAAGACAGGCCTGGCAATCTGTTTCTGAAAGATCACAGCCTTGAAAACCCTATGGAGAAGTTCTACTCTGCACACATGGGATCTCCATGAGTCAGAATTGACTCAACGGTAACTAACAACAACACCTGTCAATATGTATTGAGTTTTTTATTTAATTCTTCTATTTAGTGTTTATGATCCACTAGGAATTGTTCTAAGTGCTTTATGCATAGTGACTCATTTAATTCTCATAAAAACTCCAAGGAGGTACTATTATTATCTCATTTTACAGATGAGGAAACTGAGGCACAAAGTGAACTTGGAATGTTCTTAAAGGAAGTCCCTAAAATAACTTTTATAAATCTTCTTTTCTTAAACTATTTTCTCTTTTACTGGGGATGTTTACAAATAGGAAGAAACAAGGAAGGTTTCTGGATCTTTTACACCTCCTTTACCTAAATTCTGTTTTTTAAAAGCTCCCAAGAATGCTCTGCTTAAGCTGCTTCTCAAAACTGCCAGAGTACTCACTCACTATACATTGTTTCCACGGTTTTTTAATACATAACATGCATTGTGTTCAAATTTACCAGGTCTGTCCTTAAACACACAGAACACAAATTAACAGAAGGTGTTTGCCCTCAGGGAGACACACAAGTAAACAGAATGAAAAGAATATGTTAGCAGGCAGGAGGAACACCTGACCCTTGCAAGTGTAAGCATCCTTGAGGGGTGGTCCTTCCACTGAATCTTGAAGGGAACTATATAGTTCACTAAGGAGCCCTGGTGGCACAATGGTTAAGCACTTGCCTGCTAACCAAACGGTCGGCCGTTTGGAGGAAAAGGAGAAAAGACATGGCAATCTCCTCCCATAAAGATTACAGCCTAGGAAACCCAATGGGGCAACTCTACTCTGTCCTATAGAGTCGTTATGAAATGGAATCAATTCAACAGCACCCAACAACAACATATAGTTCACTGGGCAGACAAGCAAAGGAAGGATTTCCAGTACTATCATGTAGAGAGGCAAAGGCATGACAGAGCATATGAAATCTGAGGAACTCCAATGGCAGACTATGTGTGGTGAGACAAATGTGTGGAACAAACAAATCAGTCATAGAAGATGCACAACCAGAATGTTCCTTAGAAGTGAGTACGGCAAGACTTTGACTCACTTACTTTGAACATGTCATCAGGAAAATTCAGTCCTTACAAAAGGATATCATGTTTGGTAAAGTAAAAAACAAAAAACTAAACCAATTGCCATCAGTCGATTCTGAATCATGACAGCCTCATGTTGTCAGAGTAGAACTGCTCCACAGAGTTTTCATGGCTGTGGTCTTTCAGAGGCTCCTCTGGGTGGGTTCAAACCACCAACTTTCAGTTAGTAGTGAAGCACTTAACTGTTTGTGCCACCCAGGATTCCTTGGTAAAGCAGAGGACCAACAAAAATGAGGGAAAGCCTCAATGAGATGGATTGACACAATAGCAGGACCCAGCAATGTTTCATTCTGTCATACATAAGGTCACCTGAGTCAGAGCTGACCCAAAAGCAACTAACAACATGTTGTGTGCTATCGAGCTGATTCCAACTCATAACTCACAGCAACCCTATATGAGAGAGTAGAACTGCCCCATAGGGTTTCCTAGGCTGTAATCTTTATGGGAGCAGATAGCCAGGTATTCTCTCCTGCATAGCAGCTGGTGGGTTTGAACAACCAACCTTTCAGTTAGCAGCTGAGTGCTTAACCATCGTACCACCAGGGCTCCTTAACAACATACCCAACCCAATGCCGACGAGTCGATTTCGACTCATAGCAACCTATAGGACAGAGTATATGAGATGTTAAAAGATACTTTTCAAAAAAAAAATTATGATCTGGTAGGCATTATTCTATGCTCAAAATTATGACTCTTGTATAGACATAAAAATGAACAAGTGTTAAAGTTCTTATCTCCTTCACCAAGCACATTTATATTATTTATATTACTTATGTTATTTTTGGAAACCCTGGTGGCCTAGTGGTTAAGTGCTATGGCTGCCAACCAAAAGGTTGGCAGTTCAAATCTGCCAGGCGCTCCTTGGAAACTCTATGGGGCAGTTCTACTCTGTCCTATAGGGTCGCTGTGAGTCGGAATCGACTCAACGGCCCTAGCTTTGGTTTTGTTTTGGTATGTTATTTTTATATCATAACCAGTTCAACAGACAAGTCCAAAGACCAGGCACATTTGTAGATCGGGAATATTGAAATGAATGTGCAAATGGAGGCTAAAATGGCTTCTTTCACAGTGGGAGTGGGAAGTCAATTGAACTTCTATTGGACAAAATTTGCATGTCCATATACAACTATATTGCACTGCTGTCAATTATCTATCATTTAGAGTTGTAAAGTAACTTCCATAGAATTTGAATCAGAGAATGACAGTGACTTCTATGCAGTTTTCCATTGAAGCACAAATTCTTCCTTACAGTGGTAAGAGACAAAATTGGTTAAATAATTCAGGGCCATGTCAGAAAGGGCCTCAAATACCACACTAAGGAGTTGTAGTTTTTCCCATTGCTTTTAGTCTGTGACCAAAGGAGGTTGATGAAGGTTCAAGCTGGGGAGTGCCTGGATCACCTATTGTTGTAGGAACATTACTTGGCAGCAGAGGAAAGTCTGAATGAAGTGGTACAAGGATGGAAGCATGAATAAAATTTAGGAAGCTGATGCAACTTAAGTCAGTAAGGAAAATTAGAGGGCCACAGCAATGGCAAAGAGTGGCTGACAAACACTAGAAAGTAGCATCAAGTAGATTTAGTGAATGTTTATGTAACAGATGAAGAGTAGAGAAGTGGTCTTCAGTGGTTTTTAAGTTTCTGGCTTAAACAACTGGGTGGATGGTGGCACACCCAACACGAGGTGCACGCGTGTAAGGAAAAGTAAGCTCAGCTTTGCACAGCCTGAGCTTGCGATGCCTGCAGGATATCCGGCACCTCTGGGTGGTGAAAACACTTGAAAAATTCCAGGTTCAGGTCCACCAGAGGCAGAAGAAAAGCCTGGCAACCTACTTCTGAAAAAAATCATTCACTGAAAACCCTATGGAGCACAGTTCCACTCTGACATACATCTGAATGGACTGGAGGGCAACTGGTTCACCGGTATGATAGCCTAATGAATGATTTATCAGGGAGGTGGCTGGACAGGGATCCCAAGAGAAGTCTTGGAGTTTAGAGGCCATCGGCAGACAGCGGCTTTGGAGCTGAACGTCTCTGGGAAGGTCTGGCCTAGCGCTAGGCACACCAGAGACTTGGGGAGAGGCCCGCGCAGGAACACCCCCCTAGCCGAGTCGCTGTCGCCTTCAGAGCGGCTCGAGGCGCTTTCTCTACGCCTCAGACAATCCGGGGTCGTGAACCTTCCGCCCGTTAGGCCCAGCCGCCTCAGGCGGGACTCGGCCGCGCAGGCCCCACTTCCGCTTCCGGTCCGGGCAGCGTAGGTGGGCGGCGTGGGGCGGGGCCAAAGACTGTAGGCTCCTGTCTGAGGGAGGCTTCTTGTGAGCCGGCGCGGCAGGGCAGGCGGGCGGCCCAGGGCGGATGCGACGCCCGAACAGTTCGGGCCCCGCGGCGGCCCAGGGGCATGAAGTTGAAGCGCGGGGCCTGAGGAAGCGAGGCCGGAGGGCGGCGCTGGGGCCAGGCGAGACGGGAGGCAGCGGCCCTGAGCCCGGGGGGCGTGAGGAGAACAGGCAAAAGCAGAGAATGGTGGCCCCGGTGTCTGAGAGAGAACGAGTGGAAAGCGAGGCGTCGGGTGAGGTGTCCGGGGCTGGGAAGACCACGAGGCGGCGAGTGGAGGGGCCCGGAGGCCTGTCGGGGGACCACGCGGGGCCGTCGAGTGCGGACCGACCGGGCGTAGAAGCAGCGAAGGACGCCAGGCTCCCCTTGGAATGGGAAAGACACAGTAAGAAAGCTCTCGGTGGGTGCTCCCTTTCTACTTTTTGCACCTCAGCCTGTCAGCTCCCTTCTCGTTTCCCTAGCAGTTTTTAACTTTAATCTTCGTGATCTTTACTGATGCACATGATAAGGAGAGGGTAAACGGGGTTATTTTGAAAGGTGTTTGCCCCGTTAGGAGCCCTTGGTATGAATTCCTGTAGGACAAATTCTTATTAATGACCCCATTTTGGCTAGTGTGAAAGGATGATGATGGGGGTTATTCAGCTGCCTTAGAATTTATACAAGGTTTTATGTAGTTCCTTAACTGAAAATAGGTCTTTTATTTAAAAACAAAGTATATTTCCACACAGCTATTCAGGGAAGTAACGATGGGTGGCTTCATAAGTTTTTATTTTAAGTGGCATTCCTTTTTCCTCCTTCATATGAATTCTGGTCTGTTTTTTTTCTTTTTTTGATCAGCCAAGGAAAAAAGAAAAGCTACTGAAGCTTCAAGCGATGATCCACAGCCAGGAATTGACCTGGTAAGGAAGGAGTCGTTAACCACTTCGGAATCTTTCCAAACAGTGGAGTGCAGTGAATTTCCAAGTATGGCTTTCTTGCAGTCTTTGGGTAAGGAAGGTTTGGTAGAAGGTATTAAAAGAAAAATTCAGATTAAAAAACTTAAAAGTTTAGAGAGCCTGTCTCTCAACATAACCAAAAAAAAGGCTGCACAAAATATTAAGGTCGAATTCCGAGATGAACTGTACAAGAATACTCCAAAATATTCTTGTAACAGCTTGTCACCTGGAATAGAAAATAATTCCATTTTAAAGTTACATGATAGTAATTGTTTCCCCCATTTTAAGGGTTGTAATGATGAAAACAACCTTGAACATAAACCTGATGGTGGATGTATGCATGTAGCAGAAAATTCCTCAAAGAAAGAAAATCTTAAGAGTCTTGCAGAGAAGAGTGATGCAAATAGTATTCCTCAACTTTTACAAACTGAAGAAAACTTAACGGGAGTAAATAAATTCTTGCTTGAAGAAAGTGATTTATACCAAAGTACAAGTAATGGCTTACTTTCCTGCCTTCGAAGTGAAAAAAAAAAAAATTCAATGGAGGAGAGCAGTATTGGGAAAAAACCCAAGAAAAAGATGAAGTTGTCAGAAAAAGGAGATGAAACAGTTCCTGAGATGAGCTTCTCTAATGTGTATAACAAGTCTGCATTGCTGTTACAAGAAAACCAAGTGTGTGCTGAAAGTAAAGAAGCAAGGACTTTAGAGACTAAAAAAGACCCTTACAAAGTTTTGAGGAACGTGAACCATAATACACACTCTCCAATGGATTATTCATTAAGCCTTCCAGAAACAGTAGAGAAAAAAACAAGTCCTGAACATCAGGTAAATGCTAAGTTTTGGAAAGCCTTTGACCCACTTTTGAAAGAAGAAACAAAGACTGCTTCAGAGCCCTCAGTATGTAAAAATACGGAGCCAGAAGAACACTTAAAGTTAGTGAAAAGCTCAATAGTGAAGTCACCTAGTGATACATCCAGTCTTTCTGATTACCATCATATTGAAAGTCCTTCACAGGAAGAGTTGGGAAATGAAGCTGAAGAATCAAAGTTAAGCTGTCATAGAACAATACCAATGACTGGTAAAAGAACTTGGCCTTGTTATTCATGTGCTAGAATATCTGTTCAGTGTTGGAAAAAGGCTTCCTTTCCAGAATCAAATTATTCTTTTTCTGGGTGTGGGGAAAGTTTCAGTCAAGATGATTTCCTTAAACACCCAATGAATCAGACTCACTTAACTGATTCCAAAGTATTGTTACAGAGTTCCATAACAGAAACAAACACCGAATCTTCAAGTAAAGAAAAATCGGATTCCAATGTGAATTGTCTGTCTTCAGTTTCAATAGAACCTCCTTTAATGGTTGTAGAGGAACCTATAATCAGCGATGATAAAAAACGGAGGTCAGAGGATCTGAGCAGAACCGGGCCAGAGGCAGCTTCGAATACTACTGAAGATACTCAGTTAACTAGTGTGACTCAAAGCTTGACAGGAAGTAAAAAAAAAGATAAAGGGAGTTTAGCAAAACCTAATTTGCCAGTGGCTTCCCAGGATGGCCAGGAAGCAAATAACTCTACAGGCAAATCTATTCATCGAAAAGCATGTATTGCTAAGCAAACACTTGTGGTTCCAGATTTGGTTAAAATATTGAACACAGGACGGCTGACTAATTTTAAAATTCCCTTGCTTAAGAATAAAACAGGAAAAAGAAAAGAAGTAAATACCAAGTCATCAGAGAGAGAAGCTTATAGTCCCCTAGAACTTCTTGATAATTTATCTGTAGCAGAGGTAAGACACAATAGGAATAAAGAAAATGTCTCCATAGTAACTTCAGGAACTCAATCTTTGAGCATACAAAATAGTACAACTCCAATGCAGGCGAGTTCTGACTCATTCTACAGTAAAAATTCCTGTAGTATTTCTTCAAGCTTTTCAAAGCAAAGTAATAATAAACCATCCAGTCACATCTCCAAACTAGGCAATATTGTCTCTAACAAGGAAGCCGTTTCTCTCAAAGTTGAAAATAATACTTTTTCTTGTGATCCTGGGTGTATAGGGAAAAGTACTGCCTTCTGTTCTAATGAACAAGACATATTTGAACCAGTTTCCTCTGAAAATAAGGGTAAAAAAATGACTGAGAGCTTTTCAGAAATTAAAGTGGAGTTTCCAGATATTCTTAAAGCATATGAAGATGATGTCCTCTTAATTGATGTAATTCAAGATGACCCAGACCTCTTTGGAGTTTCCAGTGAAGGGGAGCCTTCTTTCACATCAGAGGTACCCGTGATAAGCCTGGAGCCCAGCGTTGCTGAAGAGCACCAAACAACAGACTGCAAACAAATGGAACTTCCAGAAAAAAAAGAACCAAGTGATGACTTGAGGTATGCATGTTCAAGTATGCCCTTTGGTGCACATTTTGTTGCGGGTTTCAAAAGTACTTTAGACTCTGAAATGTCACTGACTTATCAGTGATCATTGAAGCTCCATTAGTTTTTCTTTTAACCCAGGCATTTTTTAAATGTAACGTATTAATCCTGAGACCCAGAAATGCTAAAACTTAGAGTAGAAATAAAGGATTGTAATGTATCTTGGAAAACACAGTGGAGCAGATTAGCTATTTAAAATTTAAAAATGGTGATATATAAAGTGGCTTTTTAAGTTACTGAGGTTGCTTCTTTCAAAAGTCAATTAAAATTTTTTTCATGTGATTTTCAGTTATGAACATGCAGATACACTTTTATTTCAGCCAGGTTGCTTATTAAGATGAGTGCTGTAAATATTAATCCATTTTCTGTGGCTTGTTAGATAAAAAATTCATTTTTAAGGGAACCAAAAATCTTCAAAAGTTTTATTTAAAGTAAATAATACTTGAGAGTAGAATCAAAAGTTAGCTTAAACTTAAATTTTTTTCCCCCATGATTTTACTTTTAAGATGATGGTGATGGCTTTAAAATGATGATGATTCTCCCCACATAGGGCTAGTTTGCTCAGGCAACTTGAGATGGAGCCATGTAGTAACGCTTCACGCTCAAGAGCTTAATCTGTTTTGGTTGGCCCAAATTGTTTTTGGTGTTATGTCGTATTTTACTAAACTTTTACCATTCTTCAAGCTCTACATTAGTATGTCACAATACTTTAATATTAGAATTTTTGTGAACAGATTTAGAAGGAAACATAAAAACACTTTCCACTAAAGTTCAAAGGTACATGATTTAAATGTCTCTGGTATTTATAAATTTTACTCACCTTTATGATATCATACTCATCTTGATTCTCTTAATGTTGCAAGAAATTATAACTTATCATCAAATAGAGTGCTTTCTAGGTGCCAAATAACAGAACCAAGAACTTTATTATTTATTTTTAACTACTGAATGAGGTAGGATGGTAATCTTCCCATTTCGAAAATGAAAAAATGAAGATGACAGTTTGTCACTTGGCCAACGTCACACCGCTAGTAACAGAGCCTGGATTTGAACCCAGATTTCTCTTACTCTAAAACTAATGGTTAAGAGCTTGACTTTTATAGTCTGATCTAGGTTATTTAATCTTTTCGTTGACACTTACTAGCTATGTGACCTTTGGGACAAATTATTTCACCTTATTTGTAAAAAGAGAAAGTACTTTTGCCTTAGGATTGTGAGGATTAAATTAAAAAAATGGATGGATAAGGTTTTAGCATGGCATTGGACTAGTATAAGGGTTCAATAAACGGAGTTTTTTTTTAAAGTTATTTAGGTTTTTTTTTTAACTCTCGTTACACCATGCTTCCTTCAAGGAATACAAGGGAAGAATAGAACTCTTGCATTCAAAAATGAACATCTCTGTTAGCCAACAAAATGTTGACAATGAGCTACAGCCAAAAGTAAAGAAAGCTAAATGTTACAAATTAAAGGTCAGGACAATTGGTGGTTTTTTATTTATTGAAGAAAAAAGGCTGATTTTCTAAAAATGGTACATGTTTTACTGCATTAAAGTGTAAAAGGAGGGGAAGTTCCCACTACACAAGATAATAAATTAATTGCTAACAATTTGTATGAACAGTTCCAGACATCTATCTAGGCATATTGTTCTTGTTGTTGTTATTAGGTGCCGTGGAATCGGTTCTGACTCACAGCAACTTTATGCACAGCAGAATGAAATAGTCCTATCCTGCACCTTCCTTAAAATCATTGCTATATTTGAGCTTATTGTTGCAGCCACTGTGTCAATCCATCTCATCGAGGGTCTTCTTTTTTGCTGACCCTCTACTTTACCAAGCACGATGTCCTTCTCCAGGGATTGGTTCCTCTTGACAACATATCCAAATTACGTAAGACGAAGTCTTGGAATCCTTGCTTCTAATGAGCATTGTGGGTGTACTTGTTCCAGGATAGATTTGTTCGTTCTGGCAATCCATGGTATATTCCGTATTCTTTGTCAACACTGTAATTCAAAGGCATCAGTTCTTCTTCATTCTTCCTTATTAATTGTCCAGCTTTCACATGCATATGAGATGATTGAAAATACCATGGCTTGGGTCAGGCTCACCTTAGTCTTCAAGGTGACATCTTTGCTTTTCAACACTTTAAAGAGGTCCTTTGCAGCAGATTTACCCAGTGCAATGGGTCATTTGATTTCTCGACTGCTGCTTCCATGGCTGTCGATTGCGGCTATTTCATCAGGATTGGAGGAGGTCAGCTAGTTAACATCTCAAAAAAGGCAATAACATTTTTGAAGTTTTTCTTGAATGATGGTTTTCAGACTTTTTCTGCTAGTAATCATTCTACAATAGTCATCTTCAAATCTGTTTGGCAGTTAACAGTAAAAGATACAGTTTACATTATGATCCGGTACATACAGATAACAAAACAATAGGTATACAAAACTATTTTCCATACTACAAGTGATGCAGTCTCACATTTTGTGTTTTATTCTGTTTGATTTTTAAAAATAATCCCGGTTGGGATCCACTAGATAGATTTTATCAGCTGCTTGAAAAATTGTATTCTGGTGGAGGATAAACTTGATGTAATATGGGTAGTACTTCAGAATTGATTTCAGCCTCTCAGTCTCCTTTCCTTTTTGCTCAGATCTTCTGTTTTCTGTGTACTTCTCTAGCCTTGACCAAGCCTGTCTGTTTTTTTTCCTCTATCTATCTTGTCCCTCTATCCATCTTTTCCCTTCTTCTTCCTTTCCCACTGCATCAATGCCAAATTGTAAATTTCTGTTCCATCATGTGAAACTGTAAAATATTTTGGTGGACTATAATTTTGTTCATTACGTATTTTTAATTTTGGTTATTTCGACTTCTTAGTATCTTTCAAATTCAAAACAAAAGTAGACTACTTCTAAGAGTGCCATGTCAGTTTTACCTTCCTTGTTATTCATCATAGAAAAAAGCTTCTCATGCCTATATACACTATACTAGCAATATTGTAAATACTAGCTTAATTCTTTGAAATTAAGCAGTACATTTGCTGTACCTATATGTGAATGGAACTTTTCAGGATAATTACAAACTGCAGAAGCTTCCCCATCCCTCACTTCTTCAGTGTTATTCATTGGGCCACTTAATCCTGTTCCTGCTGTTACCATATCTCTCATGACTACTCTTCCTCTCAGTTCTTACTGCTGTTATCTTAGTCACCTTTCTCTTAGATTATTGTAATGGGCCCCTGGTTATTTTTCCTGAATTCTCTTAGTATGTCCTCTGCCATAGTGGTATTCAGAAATAGAAATTGATCTGCCAGTGACTGCATACAGTTCTTCAGTGGCTCTCGGTCACCCAAGGATAGAGTCTGAATTGCTTGGCATGGGTTTTTAAGACTCTTTGATGGATCTGCATCCGTTCCTTCTTTGACAACTATGGTGCTGGGGGGAGGAAACTGGGGTGAAAGGTCAACTAACTGGAACTTACAGTGAGTTTTAACTTTACCCTTAGAGCACATAGGAATCCCCTGGACTTTGAAGTAGAGAATTTGATCTGACCTACATTCTTAAAATCATCATACCTTTAGTGTGGAGAATAAATCAGCACAGGGCTATTGTAATAATTAGACCCAAAGGACATGGTGACTTCAAACACAGAAGTGGGAGTGGGAGTGGAGAACCTAGCTGAATCTGAGAGAGATTCAGGAAGTGAAATTGATTAATCAGATGGAGGTGAGGGAGAGGGAGGAGCTTTTTTTATCTCTTAGAGGGACATTAACATTTGTTTCAGAGGCAGAGGGGTAAGATTCAGGAAGAGGTACCTATTCAAGAGGTCAGATTTAGTTAACGTTGCCTTGAAGACACCTTTGAGATACTGAGATGAAAATGTTCTGACAGCTAAATCTGGAGAGAAGTCTGGGTTGGAGAAAGAGATTTGCGTGTGTGTGTGTGTGTGTTTTCTGTTTGTGTTATTTTCCCACCTTTTAAACTGTATACTTTTGATTGTTGCTAGGGTATATGTTGGGGGAAAATACTTAATATTTTTCAAAGACTTCAAAGAATAGTGTACACAAAATGTTTAGTTTTCCTATTTCTTAGCTTGAAAGTAACCCTGAACCGATGAAGAGCAGTCGTGAGCTATGAAATATGTTTAATAAAACCCGCTTATTAAATGAATAAATGGTGGGATTATAGATGTTTATTATATTCTGTGTACTTTTATGTATCTAAATTTTTAAAAATAGTGTTTGGCCCTTTGTATTTGGAAAAAAACCCGTAAACCCATTACCATCAAGTCGATGGCAACCTCCTGGCAGCCCTGTAGGACAGAGTAGAACTGCCTTGTAGGGTTTCCAAGCATTCCAACTGCCAGCCTTTTGGTTAGCAGCCACAGTTCTTAACCACTGTACCACCAAAGCTTAGCTCCTATATATGTATATGTATGTTTTGTTTGGTGAGGCTGTGTTATTGGCTTTAAGGACACTATCTCGTTTAATCCTCACAGTAACCTCATAGGTAGTTGGTATTCTCATTTTACAGATCACATTAGACTCAAAGAAATTACATAGCTTTGCCACAGATCATACAGAAAGTGGCAGAACAGTATATGATACCAGGTTGATCTGATATCTATAGCTTTGACCTTTAGATGATGTTGCTTTAGAGACTACAAAAAACCCACAGCCTCTTACTCTCAAGATGTCTCTCGTTTATCCTGAAGACATGTATATATACTTGAAAGTAGGAGCTGAACACTGTCTTTCATTGCTATAATACTTTATATATTTTGAAGTTCTTGGAACATCTCATTGGGTTCTCTCTGAGTAACAAAGTTGAATGGCAGCACTGCCTAACTTTGAGGCAATATGTGATTACAGAACCAAATGAGGGGTCTGCCTGGGGGTTCTGAGTCCTGAATCCCAGTATAGTACACTGTCCTGGAGGACTTGCGCTTATGATCACCAGCTGTTAATGCTGGTATTGTATAGTGTTTAGAGAGGTGGATAGTTCTGCTTGGAATATAATGTTTAAGCTCTGTTGGGTTTATAATAGAGACCTTCCTGTACTGGACCCTGAACTGATGAAGTCGGACATCTCTGCTTCCTTGTTAGCAGGTAAGATTGGATATTTTTGGAATATGCAATATTGAAATCTTTTTTTAACCCTATATTTTACAGTTTGTCAGTTTTTCTCCATTTTAATATGACTGGTAGGCAGGCCAAATTTTGAGATCTTTTCCATTTGATTGTTTTAAAAAAAGCTATGCTAGGCTTTATCTGCAAAAGATAATTGGCCTCAGCAATTTTTGTAGTCTTATATATTTAGCTTTACCACATTTTAAACCTTAGTCCTTTTTAAATTTTTTGATTGTTAACAACTAATCATAATGTTAATTACCTGGATCTTTACTTCACAGGAACTAACAATATGAAAGTTAATTTTACTTTGATTTTCAGGTTTTAGAAACATATTGAAAATAACTGGACATGATCAAGAAAGATTCTTAAATGTATTTATCTTGAAATGTTTTTCCATTTTATATTACTTCCAGTTCTTCTTATACTATATAATGGAGTTATTTTTGTAAAGGGGGAGGATTTGCTCTATAATTTGCTGAAAACTCTACTTCATATTTGTCACATTAGACCTTAAAGGAGCCTCTGAATTCTAGCCCATTTTTAGAGCAATCTTTGAATGACTTGCTTATTTTGTCATGGGAAGTTTTTACAGTTCGATATTACTTCTTTGCAGCAAATGAGATAAAGCATGAATCCAGAGGTCTGAGTATTTCCTTAGGAGAGGTTACCAATGAGACCACTGAAAATGAAAAACTGGGAGAATTCAGTGAACACATAAAAGGTTCGGACTTGGATGAGAAGGTACTCAGGAATCTTTTGCATTTTCTTATTTCTTGGTTTAAATAGTGGTAATGGAGAACTTCATCTTAACAGTCGTGTCAAGTGACAAGTATGACTCCTTTTTATTGGGTAGAACAATCACTTCACTTGTTCCTGGGATATATGGTTTGGTGCTTTACATAAGCACAGTATAAGCAGAATTTCCCTCATCAGGGAAAATGAGGTATACTATTTAATTATATATTTAGCTTTTTTGGTATCTGATGTTTATCTCAAATCTTACGAAAGTCTTTCTAAACAAAATGTTGCCTGTTTTTTGCCTTGTTAAACGCAGAGTACTGACTATCATTTGACTTTCCTTGAAATTTTAGAATATCTTAAAGACCTGAGGGCCATTATTACAAGTTTCAGTCCTTTGACCACAGATGCAGAAGATTTAGGAAATAGAACTAAACGTAACCTGATGCGGAAACATACCACTGGGGTATGATATTTTAGGGAAAACTTTGACATTAGGTTTTTGTTCTTATTTTCTGCCAGGTAATGTGTATGATTGCCTGAAACTTTTGCACAACTTAATTGACTCGTAGGCAGCTATTTCATACTTTCTTCTTGCCCCTTAAACTTCTTATTCGTCCTCATCCATCCTCAAAGGTAACAGCTTGTTTCCTACTTCAAGGAAATTAAAGTAATCGGGAAAGACTTCCATAAGTTTCCAACAGTGCATTAGCTCACATGCTTGTATGTGCTCCCAACACTCCAGCTTCTTTTCTATTACAATGGATGGACTAGCCAAGGTTATTCCCTTCACGTGTGTGCTAGATGCCACCATTTCTGTCTCTTAAAATACTGCTCCAGTAATTTTGCCTTTACTACAGGATCATTTTAATAAGCATGTAAACATGTTGTAATTCCTCCCATCCTAAAATAAAACATAAAAACCCTGTCATGGTCCCATTTCCCTCTTTAGCTGTTAGCCTGTTTCTCAAAATGCATATCTCTTTCTGTCCTCTAATTTTCTTGAACCCATTCCAAAGGTTTTCATTTTCACTCCTCCACCGAAACTACTCTTCAAATTCTTCAGCAGCCTCCATGTTGCTGAATCTAATGGACATTTCTCAGTCCTAATTTTACTTTTTTTTTTTTTTAATTTTACTTAACCTGTCACCAGTATTTGACACAGTTGATCATTCTTTCCTTGAAACACTTAACTCCATTTGGCTTCCAGGGTAAACATACTTGCCTGGTTTGCTGTCTGCCTTTCAGGCTGTGACTTCCCAGTTGGTTTTGTTAGTTTCTCCAGATCTCCCTGGCCTCTGCATGTTGGAGTGGCCCAGAGCCCAGACCTTGAATCTGTTGTTTTTTCTACCTCAACTTGTTCTGTAGATGGTCTTACCTAATCTCATTGGTTTAAATGCCATCTGTGTGCTAAGACTCTCAGATTTATATCTCCAGCTGAAACTTCTCTAAATTGTAGATCCTTATGTCTCGTTGTCTACTTGATTTTTCCACTTGGATGTGTCATTAGGCATGTCAACTTAACAAGTCCAAAACTGAACTCCTTATATCCATCCCCTTGCCTACCATAAACCAGCCCTCCCTGTAATCTTCCCCTTCTCTGTTAATGGCATCTCCGTCCTAATAGTTGCTCGGGCCCCAGGCCCTGGTTTTCTTCACTTTCTTTTTCTCTCACTCAGTATTCAGACTGTAAGGAAACTGCTGGCTCTACCTTCAGATGATGTCTAGGAACTGTCCACTTTTCATCAGCCCCACCGCTACCACTCAGGTCTAGGCCAATGTCATTTCTTGCCTCAAATATTACAGTACCCTCCTGCTTTTAATCTTGTCCTCTTGTAGTCTCTTCTCAACACAGCATTAAGTCAGATCATGTTATTTTTCTGCTTCAAAGTCTCCAGGGCGTTCTAATATCATCAGGAGTCAAAGTCAGAGTCCTTACTGTGACCCACAAGGCCCTACATTTGTTTCCAGTACTTCATCCCCACCGTATTACCTCTACAATTCTTTTACTGCCCTTATCCATTTCACTAACTACACTAGTCTCCTTACTGTTCTTGGAAACATGCCAGGATTTGTCCCACTTCAGGGCCTTTACCCTTGCCATTCTCGCTACCTGGAATGTTCTTCCCTTAGAAAATGGTATGACTGGCACTCTTATTTCCTTCAGATCCTTACTCATACTTTGTATTCTCAGAAAGGCCTTCGCTGGCCATGTAACCTAATACTTCAGTTCTCTCCCTTCTCTCAAATTTCATACCTGCCTTTCTGGTGCCTGTCATGATCTGACATACCATATATTTTATTTATGTTTATTTTTGTCTTGCCCTAATAGAATATAAATTCCATTAAGGCAGGGATTTTTGTCCGCTTTCTTTACTGCTGAATCTCTGGCACCTAGAGCAGTGGTTGATATAGAGTAATAACACAAATAATTGTTGAGTGAATGTTTGAGTATGAACCTCATTTAAAATTAGTCTTTTAAGTGCTCGAAGTGCCCTATGATGGGAATTTTTAAAAATCTTAAAGTATCTGCATAGTGGTTTGATGATAACGATGGCTGACATGTGTAGAGCATTTACTGTTTACCAGCTACTGCTAAATACCTAGCATGGATTATAACATTTTATTCCTGTAACAGTTTAACAGGTGCTATTCAGGGACCCCAGGACCACCCTCAACTTCAGTGGTTTGCTAGAAGGACACACAAACCTCAGCAAAGCTGTAATATTCATGGTTACAGTTTATTACAGCAAAGGGATACAGATTACAGTCAGCAAAAGGAAGAGGCACATAGGGCAGGGTCCTGGAGACTCCAGGTGCAAGCTCTTAGTTGTCCTTTCCCTGTGGAGTTCTGTGGACAGTGCTTCTCCCAGTGGCAGCAGACCAGGAAGTTAGCTAGAGCCTTGATGTTCAGGATTCTGACCACCAGCACAGCTGACCTTGGTCACCTAGTCTCTAGCCTCTCCAGAATTCAGGCTGATACTGTGTGGCCTGAGATCTCCACATAAATTACACTCTTAACATGGACTCCCTGGTATGGCCCAAGGCCTTCAGGTAAACAAAGACATACTTATCAGGCAAGGTATTCCAAGGGCTTAGAGGATACCTCCCAGGAGCAGGTCAAGGGCCAAACCTTTAGTGAGCAGGGTGTGGACAACCCAGTCTTACTGAGTTAATCCTTTACTGCATATGAGGTATGTGCAGTTATTTCCTTTTAACAGATGAGGAAATTCAGACTTCGGCTCAGTGCCTTGTCTCAGGTCACACAGCAGACTCCCTTGACTCTACAGCAGGGATCAACAAACTTTTTCTGTAAAGAGCCAGATATGAAGTGTTTTAGGATTTCGGGGCCATGCAGTTGTTGTTGCAGCTACTCACCTCTGCCTTTGTAGTGTGGAAGAAACCATAGACAATATGTAATTGAACAGGGATAGCTGTGTCAAATAAAACTTTATTTATAAAATCAGGTAGCCCGTGGGCCATAGTTTTTGACAACCCTTGCTCTAACCATTAGAAAATAGAAGACAGGCTGAGCCCAGAACTACTAGATGGTACCTGGGTACCACCAACAGTCACTCTGACAGGGATCACAATAGATGGTCCTAGACAGAAAAATGTAGAACAAATCCAGATCCACAAAAAAGGATCAGACTTACTGGTCTGACAGAGACTGCAGGAACCTCTGGGACTGTGGCCACCAGACACCCTGCTAACTCAGAACTGAAGCCACTCTTGAAGTCCACCTTTCAGCTAAAGATTAGACAGGCCTATAAAACAAGCAGTAACACGTGTGAGAAACATTTTTTTGTTCAATTAAGTATGCAAGACCAAATTGGCAACGCCTGCCCAAAAGCAAAGATGAAAAGGCAGGAAGGGACAGGAAAGCTGAAAAAATGGACACAAAGAAACTGGGTGGAAAAGAAAAGGGGGAGAGTGCTGACACATTGCAAGGATTGTAACCAATGTCCCAAAACAATTTGTGTATAAATTTTTGACTGAGAAACTAATTTGCCCTGTAAACTTTCACCTAAAGCACAATGAAATTAAAAAAAAAGAAAATAGAAAACAGTTTATACTCTGTTCTACTTAAAGCTTAGGAGAAGACTTGACTCATTCATTCCTGCCAGGATAGAATTAAGTAAATGTTTGCCAAAATTCACCAAGTTCCTAACACTGTAAATATTTTAAGAATATAGACTTTTTCAGTATTAGCTCTTTTAAAAACAATCCACAAAATTGTTTGACTGCTTTTTTTATGGTCGGAGTTCATTTTGTTCGAGGAAAGGGAATGATGTGACATGACTCAAAATGAGACGAAACATCTTCAAACATCCATTAATAATTGGAACATGGAATTTATGAAGTACAAATCTAGGGAAATTGGAAATTGTCAAAAATGAAATGGAACGCATAAACATCAATATCCTAGGCATTAGTGGGCTAAAATAGACTGGTATTGGCCATCTTGAATTGGACAGTCATGGTCTACTATGCCGGGAATGACAACTTGAAGAGGAATGGCATTTGCATTCGTCAAAAAAGTTTTAAGATCTATCCTGAAGTACAACACTGTCAGTGATAGGATAATATCCATACACCTAAAAGGAAGACCAGTTAATGCAACTATTATTCAAATTTACGTACCAACTACTATGGCCAAGGATGAAGAAATTGAAGATTTTTACCAACTTCTACAGTGTGAAATTGATCAACCGTGCAATCAGGATGCACGATAATTACTGGTGATTTGAATGCAAAAGTTGGAAAGAAAAGAAGAAGGATCAGTAGTTGAAAATACGGCCTTGATGATAGAAATGATGCCAGAGATTGCATGATTGAATTTTGCAAGACCAACGACTTCTTCATTGCAAATACATTTTTTCAACTACATAAACAGCAGCTATACATGTGGACCTCCCCAGATGGCATGCACAGGAGTCAGATCAGCTACATCTGTGGAAAGAGACATTGGAAAAGCTCAATATCATCAGTCAGAACAGGGCCAGGGGCTGACCGCAGAACAAATTATCATTTGCTCATATGGAAGTTCAAGTTGAAACTGAAGAAAATTAGAACAACTCCACAAGGCCCAAAGTACAACCTTGAATATATCCTAGCTAAATTTAGAGACCATCTCAAGAATAGATTTGATGCACTGAACACTAATGACCGAAGACCACATGAGTTGTGGAATGACGTTAGGGTATCATCCATGAAGAAAGCAAGAGGTCACTTAAAAAGACAGGAAAGAAAAAAAGACTAAAATGGATGTCAGAAGAGATGCTGAAACTTGATCTTGAACGTCGAGTAGCTAAAGCTAAAGGAAGAAATGATGAAGTAAAAGAGCTGAACTTAAGATTTCAAAGGGCAGCTTGAGAAGACAAAGTATTTTAATGATATGTGCACAGACCTGGAGATAGAAAATCCAAGGAGAAGAACACACTCAGCATTTCTCAGGCTAAACGAATTGAAGAAAAAATTCAAGCCTCAAGTTGCAATAGTGAAGGATTCTACAGGGAAAATAGTAAATGGTGCAGGAAGTATCAACAGAAGATGGAAGGAATACACAGTCACTCTACCAAAAAGAATTGGTCGACATTCCGCCCTCTCAGGAGGTAGCATACGATCAGGAGCTGATGGTACTGAAGGAAGACGTCTAAGCTGCAGTGAAGGCATTGGCCAAAAACAAGGCCACAGCAATTGACGGAATACCAGTTGAGATGTTTCAGCAAACAGATGCAGCACCAGAAGTGCTGACTTGTCTATGCCAAGAAATTTGGAATACAGCTACCTGGCCAAACAACTGGAAGAGATCCATATTTATGCCTGTTCCCAAGAAAGGTGATCCAACCAAATGTGGAAAATACCAAACAATATCATTAATATCACACAAGGAAAATTTTGCTGAAGACCATTCAAAAGTGGCTGCAGCAGTGTATCAACAGGGATCTGCCAGAAATTCAAGCTGGATTCAGAAGAGGATGTGGAACCAGGGCTATCATTGCTGATGTCAGATGGATCCTGGCTAAAAGCAGAAAATATCAGAAAGATGTTTACCTGTGTTCTATTGACTATGCAAAACATTTGACTGTGTGGATCATAACAAATTATGGATAACATTGCTAAGAATGGGAATTCCAGAAAACTTAATTGTGCTCAGAGGAACCTGTACATAAATCAAGAGGCAGTTGTTGGAACAGAAGAAGGGGATACTGTGTGGTTTAAAATCAGGAAAGATGTACATCAGGGTTGTATCCTTCCACCATACCTATTCGGTCTGTGTGCTGAGGAAATAATCCGAGAAGCCAGACTATATGAAGAAGAACGGGGCATCAGGATTGGAGGAAGACTCATTAACAATCTGCATTATGCAGATGACACAACCTTGCTTGCTGAAACTGAAGAGGACTTGAAGCACTTACTAATGAAGATCAAAGACCAAACCCTTCAGTATGGGTTACACCTCAACATAAAGAAAACAAAAATGCCCACAACTGGACCAGTAAGCAGCATCGTGATAAACAGAGAAAAGATTGAAGTTGTCAAGGATTTCATTTTACTTGGATCCACAGTCAACACCCACGGAAGCAAAAGTCAAAAAATCAAAAGACGCGTTGCATTGGGCAGATCTCCTGCAAAAGATCTCTTTAAAGTGTTGAAAAGCCAAGATGTCACCTTGAAGGCTGGTGTTATCATTCGCCTCGTATACATGCGAAAGTTAGACAATGAATAAGAAAGACTGAAGAAGAATTGATGCCTTTGAATTTTGGTGTTGGCAAAGAATATTGAATAAACCATGGACTGCCAAAAGAATGAATAAATCTGCCGTAGAAGTACAACCAGAATGTTCCTTAGAAACAAGGATGGCAAGACTGCGTCTCACATACGTCTCACATACTTTGGACATGTTGTCAGGAGGGATCAGTCTCTGGAGAAGGACATCATCATCATGCTTGGTAGTAGAGGGTCAGCGGAAAAGAGGAAGACCCTTAGTGAGATGGATTAACACAGTGGCTCCAACAGTGGGCTCAAGCATAAAGTGGCAATTGTGAGGATGATACAGGACCAGGCGGTGTTTTTGTTCTTTTGTACACAGGGTCCCTGTGAGTCGGAGCCAACTTGATGGCACCTAACAATAACAACATGGTAGTAATTGAATTGTGTTAGACCTGTCGATCAATTTGGGGAGAATTGGCATCTTTACTATGTTGAAGCTTCTAATCTATGAACATGTAATGTCTCTCCATTTATTTAGCTCTTCTTTGATTTCTTCATTGTTTCAGCGTTGTATAGTTTTCAGGATAAAAGTTCTGTACTTTGTTAAATTTTTATACCTAAATATATTTATTGAGTGATTATAAATATACTTTAAATTATAGTATCCATTGCTAGTATATATAAATACAATTTAATTTTGTATGTTTATCTTATATCCTGTAACATTGTTACCTCTATTAGCTAAGAAATCACATATTTAGCTCTAGAAGGTTTTTTTCTAGGTTCCTTAGGCTTTTTCTTTATAGACAGTCATGTCATCTACAAATAGGGACAGCATGCCACAAGTTTTGGTATGATGTGTTTTAATCTTCATTCAGTTCAAAATATGTCTTAATTTCTTTTGAGTTTTTCTTTGACCCATTGGCTATTTGAAAGTTTGTTATGTCTTAATATCTGAGCATTTTCCATGTATTTTGTTGTTATTGACTTCTAATTTAATCATATTGTGGTCAAAGAACGTATTTTAGAGATTTTAATAATTTGAGAGACTTGTTTTGCATTTTGTAAAATGGTCTATCTTGTTAATGTTTTATGTACACTTGAAAATATGTGTAGTCTGTTCTTGTTGGGTGGAGTGTTCTATATGTGTCAATCAGGTCAAATTGGTTGATAGTATCGTTGTTGTTGTTAGGTGCCCTCTAGTCAGTTGTGACTCATGGCATCCCTGTGTACAACAGAACGAGACATTGCCCGGTCCTGTGCCATCCCACAGTTGCTGCTATGTTTGAGCTCATTGTTGCAGCCATTGTGTCAGCCCATCTCATAGAGAGTTTTCCTCTTTCTTGATAACCCTCTACTTTACCAAGCATGATGTCATTCTCCAGGGACTGGTCCCACCTGATAACATGTCCAAAGTACATGAGGTGGTCTCAGCATCCATACTCCTAAGGAGCATTCTGACTATACTTCTTCCAAGACAAATGTGTTCGTTCTTCCTTGTATATTCAGTATTCTTTGCTAACACCACAATTAAAGGGCATCAGTTCTGCTTAGGTCTTCCTTATTCATTGTCCAGCTTTTGCATACATATGAAAAAACCCACTGCTGTCATATCTGTGAGGCAATTGAAAATACAGTGGGTTGGGTCAGGTGCACCTTAGTCCTCAAAGTCATATCTTTACTTTTTAACACTTTAAAGAGGCCTTTTGCAGCAGATCCGCTCAATACAACGCATCTTTTGATTTCTTGACTGCTGCTTCCATGGGTGTTGATTGTGGATCCAAGTAAAATGAAATCCTTGACAACTTCAGTGTTTTCTCTGTTTATCGTGATGTTCCTTATTGGTTCAGTTGTGAGGATTTCTGTTTTCTTTATGTTGAGGTGTAATCCATACTGAAGACTGTAGTCTGTGATCTTCATCAGTAAGTGCTTCAAGTGCTCTTCACTTTCAGCACGCAAGGTTGCGTTATCTGCATAACTCAGGTTGTTGGTGAGTCTTTCTTTAATCCTGATGCTGCGTTCTTCTTCATGTAGTCTGGCTTCTCGGAATATTTGCTCAGCATACAGGTTGAATAAGTATGGTGAAAGGATACAGCCCCAACAGATAACTTCCCTGGTTTTACCATGCATTATCCCCGTGTTCTGTTCCAACAACTGCCTCTTGGTCTGTACAGGTTCCAAGCACAATTAAGTGTTCAAATATCGAGCAAGGGGTGTTCAAATCTTAACATAATTTTAGGCTTGTCTACTTTTCCTACCAGTTCTTCCAGATTTTGCTTTATGTATTTTGAAGCTCTGTTATTAAGTACATAAACATGTAGGGTTCTTTTGTTCCCTTGATGAATTGACTCCTTTGTTATTGTCAAATAACCTTTTCTATCCCTTATAAGGACCTTTGCTCCGAAATCTACTTTATATGATATTAATGTAGCCAATCCAGCTTTCTTTTGACTAGGGTTAGCACATAGTATTTTTCTATCCTTTTAACTTGTGTCTGTATACTTAAAGTGTGTTTCCTTCAGGCAGCATAGAGTTGAGTCTTGCTTCTTTTTTTATCCAATCTAACAATTTCTATCTTTTAATTTGAGTGTTTGTACACATTTAATATCATTAATATGGTTAGAATTAAATCTGTCATTTTGCTCTGTTTTCTATTTGTCCCATCTGTTCTTTGTTCCCTTTTCTGTTTTTGTTTTGATTTTTGCTTTCTGTTGCATTAGTGGAGTATATTTTATGATTCAATTTAGTCTCTGTTTTTGACTTACTAGCTATAGCTTTTTTTTTTTTAGTGGTTGTTTTAGAGTTTGTACTATACATTTTTAACTAAACACAGTTTACTTTCAAATGAAATTATAGCACTTATTGATTAACTTTATGATAGTATACCTCCATTTCTTCCTATCCAGTCTTTATGCTATTGTTTGTCAAACCGTTTACTCATTATATATATATGTTAGAACCTCAAAATACAGTAGCTTTTTTTTTCTTTGTCAGTTATTTTTTAAAGATGTTTAAATAATAAGAAAACAAGCATATGTCTTTTCTCATGTGGTTACCATTTTCAGTGCTCCTCACTCCTTTTTTGTAGATGCATATTTCCATCTGGTAACATTTTTCTTCTGCCTAAAGCACATCCATCAACTTTTCTTATAATGTGTGTCTGCTAGTAATAAAAATTCTTTCAGCCTTTGTATATCTGAAAATATCTGTATTTTGCTTTCATTTTTGAACAGGGTGTTCAACTTTTACAGGTTTTGTTTTTTCTTCCGGGATTTTGGTCTTTTTTATTTGTAGAAACTCTTCATATTTTCATATGTTACTACACTTTTTTCCTGGGTTTTTATTTGAGTTTTGACTTGGTTTAGGAGCTTCCTACCTTGAAGAAGCTTTTCATTTTTATTTAATCAAATCTATCAGTTTTCTTTTATGGTTTCCGAGTTATGAGTCGTATTTTAAGAAACCATTATTTCATGATTAGAAGTTTTCTTCCAGATTTTCTTCTAGACTTTTTATGGGTATCATTTATTAAGTTTAATTTTTTTAAAAATCTAAAATTTGCTTTGAGAGAGTGTGGAAACAATCCCTTCTATTCTTTTTAATCTCTGAGCGTATGAAAATATTTGAAATTTGTGTAGTTAAGCCTGTTATCCTACTTCATGGTTTGTACTTCGGTGTCATGCTTAGGCTTTCCCCACCCTCCAAATTGTGCAGATATTTGCCTTTGTTTTCTTTTCCTACTTTCAGAATTTTTTTTTTTTTTAAGATTTAGATCTTTAATGAATCTAACATGTATTTTAGCTTATGGTTAGTTGGGACCAAGCTTATTTTGTATCCAGTTGATAAGCCAGTTTTTCTACTACCATTTTCTTACAAATTTTAAATGCCATCTGCCTTAGTGAGAGTTCTCTAGGGAGACAGAACCAGTAGGATATTTATATATATATATATATATATACACACACACAGAGAAAGTGATAGCATTACTTTAAGGAATTAGCCCACACGTTGTAGGGGGCGGACAAGTCCAAAATCCGTAGGTCAAGCAGCAGGAAGGATAAGGGAGTTCTGGGGATATGTCTGTTTATAGTGTAGAGGCAGAATACTCTCTGGGAAAACTCCCTTTTTGCTCTTAAGGCCTTCAACTGATTGAATGAGGCCCACTCACATTATGTACGGTAATCTGCTTGTAAGAATAACACAGAGGCAGTGCCTGACTTGCTTTAACTTTACAAAGAGGAAGGAGAATCAAGATCAACAGCCCAAGGCTGATTCCTATGAATCAGAGTTCTGACATGCCTCATTTGTCTCCCCTTTTTACCAGTTCTGACACCAGTCATCCCTTCCACAGACCTCTCTACTTCTCTGCTGGGTTCGATAATTCATTGCCACAGCCACATAGGACTCACAGACAATACTCACAATTATGGGGTTTATTAGGAAAGCAGCAGGTTATAATTCAGGTTCAGGAATGCTCAGGATACAGTTCTTCAATCAGAACAGCTACTTCTTAACTGAGCCGGCAGGCACACCTCTCTCTGGCTCCTTGTCGTCTTGGCTCCCGGCCTGGCTTCTGCCCTGTTCTGGCAAGTGTTAACAAAGTTCCTTTAGCTCTGCTGATAAGTGCCTAGAAACACCGCACTCTGCTAGTAAGCTTCATGCCCGAAGGTGCTCAGCTTTCTTGCTCTGTGAGCTAGGGAGCCTCACCACAGCTGTCTTGTGTGGCCATATCTCTCTGTCTTCCATGTTACAGCTCTTCTCTCTCTCCTGGATCTAGAAGTTTGTCAGCGCAGGGATCCCAGGGCCAAAGGACACACTCCGCTCCTGGCTGTTCTTTCTTGGTGGAGTTGAGCTCCTCCCTTCCTACCCCTGGGATGGCTCATTTTAAGCCTAGCAGAATGGGAAAATTGACCAATCCCCTTGTTAGGGTTACATATACCTTGTTTGCATGGTCCCACTCCCACAAGGATGCAGTGCACCTTATTTACATTATCAGCAAACTATCCATTGCCCTGCTGGGCCACAAGCAGCTCATGTGCGTAGTCCCACCCAGTTATTTGGTGGGTGTTAGAAAAACAATGGCTAGAAGGGACATATTAAATAATTTATTGCACCACACTGCTTTACTTAAAGTCAGCTGATTTAATCACATGTAACTGCTTCATAACAGATCTAGGCTACTGTTTGAGCAAACGACTGGGTACCAGACCCTAGCTCAGGTGATACATAAAAGTAACCATCACACCATCTTTAATAAATTCAAAATTTTTATGTATGGAACTATTCCTTAACTTCCTTTTTGGTTTGTTGATTGTTTAATTCCTGTTCTAATACCATTCTATTAATTAACTTAAAAATAAAAATTAGGAAGGCTTGCTTTAAAAGATATTAAAATATTTTCTGGTTTTTTCCCTCACGTATTCTTATGAGGGAGGAGCCCTGGTGGCACAGTGGTTAAGCACTCAGTTGCTAACCAAAAGGTTGGCGGTTCTAAGCCACCAACCATTCCATGGGAGAAAGATGTGGCAGCCTGTTCCGGTAAAGATTATAGCCTTGGACATACTATGGGGCAGCTCTCCTCTGTCCTACAGGGTTGGGTTTGGTTTGGCTTATTCTTCTAAGAATGCATTAAACTCACATTTAAAGTAGTTTTTTAAATGTATAAATTAATTGGGAGGGAATTAACATCTTTGTCATTAAATATTCTCATCCAAGAATATGGTATGTCTTTCCATTTGTTAATGATTCATGTTTCTCAGTTGATTCTTTTAGTTTTCCTCCTAAGAGTTCTAATAGTATATACAGTGAAGTGCCAGCATTATAAAATATGATTATGTGCTTTAAAAAAGACTAGACAGATATAAACAAAGATATCAAGTAGTTATCTTTGACTACTGGAGAGATGGTTCATTTGGAGGTTTATTTTCTAGTTGTCTGTTTTGTCAAAGTTGAATATTTGAGCGTGTATAATTTTTTTACGGTTAGAAAGTCACAATTCCCAGTATGCTCCTTGTGAAATACTTTAATATTGAAAATGTGTTTAAATATTTCTGATGAAA
Organism: Elephas maximus indicus; assembly: GCF_024166365.1. NCBI lineage: Eukaryota > Metazoa > Chordata > Mammalia > Proboscidea > Elephantidae > Elephas > Elephas maximus. The sequence goes on from NC_064838.1 coordinate 48,758,796, forward strand.
AATAAATTTCATCTGTGTTCATAAATAACTACCTAAAAATAAAAATCACTAAAAGCTTTTTTCCCTTGAATAAAAAGAAACACAACAGCTTTAATTATCAATGATAATTTGAAATGGTGGCTTGTATAATTAAAGGTGATAACAAAGCTGGGAAGCCCTGGTGGCGTAGTGGTTAAGTGCTATAGCTGCTAGCCAAAAGGTCAGCAGTTCGAATCCACCAGGTGTGCCTTGGAAACTCTATGGAGGAGTTCTCTGCTGTCCTATAAGGCTGCTATGAGTCAGAATTGACTCAACGGCAGTGTGTTTATCAAAAGCTGAAAAAAAGAATTGGTTTATATTCATTTTGTGCCTAAGTAACAGTGGAAAATTTTAAATCAATACTCATTATTTTAAATAATATAGAGTAGAACTTTTTTCAGAGTTGGCCATAAACTAGTTGTTTAATTGACATCTAATACCTACTAATAAATATAGTAAGCCTCATAGCTTAATATAGAATACAGAGATATTCACTTGTATTTATTTAACCATAATCTGTTCACAGGGTATATTTCCAGGCAAGGTGGCCATTAAAGAAGAAAAGGAAAATATTTATGAAGTCTGCAAAAGGTCTGTAATACCATTTCTAATTACATCACTTTAAAATAGTCACTAATCTCATTTGTATCTTTGAGTGTATATATGCTTGTGCTACTATGCCATAATGCCATACATGGGTATGATTTAATTAATGTGTCACATATACCCAGATAAATGAGTATTTTAAGTTACCCCAGTGTGACTTTGAATCCTTAAAACTGTCATTAAGTTTTTTGAACCATTAAAATATTTTTTGAGGAAGGAATAAGAACTAGTGAGAAAATAAAAGAAGAAAGGGTTTATATGTGACTTTTATGAGGGTGTTATTGTTGTTAGCTGCCATTGAGTTGGCCTCAGGCAATGCAACAAAACACTGCCCAGTCCTGAGCAATCCCCATGATCAAATTAGACCAACATGATATCCGTAGTGTTTTCTTTGACTGATTTTCGGAAGTAGACTGCCAGACCTTTCCACTTAGTCTGAGAGTAAGAGTAGCCAAAATCAGATGAACATTGCAGTTTGCAGGTAACTTATATGGATATAGTGATGAGTGTTGAGAGTTGCAGTGTACTCACTAGAGCACATGAAAATACCAAATTAGAGTTGGAAGACACCTTGGAGATCATCTGATTCACTCCCCACCTCCCCACTTGGCTGGTGAGGCAAGCTCAGGCCAAGCGAATCTGTTCAGATTCTTTTCAGTTGTTTATAAAGGAGGGGGTCTCTGGAGCAGCAGCATCACCTGGGAACTTGTTAGAAATGCAGATTTTTAGGCCCCACCCCACACCTACTGAATCAGAAACTGGAGATGGGGGCCATCAGCCTGTGTTTGAACGAGACTCCAGCTGATCCTGTTGTATGCTCAAGTGTGAGAACCACCGTGTTAAGGAAAAAACTAGGTAAGAATTAGATCGGCACAGAAGCCCAGTGTGGTCCATGACCATTTAGAGATCTTAAAAAGGAAAAGTGACAAGGTTAACTATTTTTTTCCTATTGAAAAAATTTAGCTTAGAAGCTAGAGTAGTGTCATTGCAAAACCTTCAGAGATTTATCATCAATTTCACTCTACCAGCAGTGACCAGCAGTGTGACATCGGGCAAGTCACTGTATCACCCTGGACTTTAGTCATCCAATCAAAAGTAAAAGAATTGTTCTAGATAATCTCTTCCATCTATAAAAAAAATTTTTTTTTTTTTATAGAACTCCTTAATTCTTATTTCTTTGTTTTATGTTACTGTTTTTTGCTTTGTTTGAGGGGGGTCAGTGTGTTGAATATACATATCAGTTGATAACCCAAGTTGAGGAGAAAGATGAATATCTCTATTTTGTGGGAAATTGCTTAACTCCATCACTGCTTCCAAATTTCATTTGTTGTAAGGTGTGGCCCCTGCTTTTATATTTTTTCTTGTCTCTAGCCCAGAAAACCAGCTAAAAAAGCTTGTTAGAATTGTTCTTAAGATAAAAGATTATAGTATCTGAGATAGGTTGTAAGTCTTTCTCTTAAAAATAAATTCATTTATATCTCTTCCTCAGCTCTAAGGTACTTGTATCCCTCCTCCTTGCTTAAGTTCTTTATTTTTCTATATAAGGGGCCTCCAGATTAAAATTTTCTAAAATGGTTATGTAGGAGCTCATGTATTAGAATACAGACAAAGCTTTTTAAGGCAACAACCCTGGAACATTAACGTTTTTACACTTCTCTCCAAAGGAAGCTCTTAAGTACCTGTATAGATTGATTGCATGTATTTGTCCTGGAGGAAATTTATACCTCATTTATTTCAGCACTATCAATAAATTAACTGGGTGACCTTTCCTGAATTAGAACAGTAGCCTAGTTCCTCCTCAAACATTTTGTCTGGCATGGTCAAAATGTTTTACTCCAGTTTAAACTCCGTATGCCTACCCCACTCCTAGCCGTACCCAAACCATTTAACAATAATTAGTTTTCTAGTTAAGAAGACAGGAACAACGTATTGATAATCAGGTGATAAGAGTCCTTGAGTATTGAAGAGTCATAGTGTGTAATGTGGGTAGCATTAGGTTGTTTTTCTGCTTATTTGATTCTCATTACTTCAGTGTCTTAAAAATAAATGTAAATTCTAATTTTGTTTTTTATGCTCACTCAGCAAAAATTCTAAAAATGCCGACATCGTGGCTGGTGAATGTCAGTTAGCAGCGCTGGGCTCAAAACCTCTATGCTTATTAGTGCCACCTTTAAATCTAAGTACTCATCAAGAAGACACACTCCTGAGACCCTGGATGAATGGTACTGTTTTCTTAATAAAATTGTGTTGGCATTTGGTAATATAAAAAAAAAATATAGGAACTAATTTTTCCATCAAAAACAAAGATTTAAAAAAATTTTTTGAAACAGGTATAGAATTTGTTAAAATTAAGATAGAACAGTTTCTGAAGTAGTGTGTCATGGGTTAGTACAAGTAAACTACAGGTCATAGCTAAAATACTCATATTTTAATTGAGTATATTTGTACATGTATTTTAGGGGAAACCCTGGTGGCAAAGTGGTTAAGCACTGTGGCTGCTAACCAAAAGGTCAGCAGTTCAAATCCACCAGGCACTCCATGGAAACCCTGTGGGGCAGTTCTACTCTGTCCTACAGGGTTGTTATGAGTCGGAATCGACTGTACGGCAGTGGGTGGGTGGTACATGTATTTTAGAATTTGTGTCAGTTTTTTGATAAATCATAATACTTTAAACAAACTACATTGAAGAATAATTTAGAAACCATAAAATCGCTTTGAGTAGCTCATAGCTCATGTCACTCTTCTGTACCTTCTCGTTGCTGACTTCATGCTGCCTGATGTTGGGTACCACAGCAGCAAGCCCACAGTGGTGACGTGTTTTATTTTTAAAAGCCTTACATGTTTGATAATGCAAATTACTGCAAAACTGTGCACCAAAAACATCAACTTGTTCCAGATTATATCTTGATGCTGCCAAGGTAAAAAATGAAATGACCTTAAGTAAAAAGTAGTTGTATTTGTTATTTTATCATTAGAAAAGAAAAGAGCATTTTTAAGTGTCCTAATTCTCATTTTAAAAGACCATGCATTAAAAGAGATAGGATCCCTAGGTTTGTTAGTAGTTTTCTTCCCTTAGAAAAACATTGTAATTGTTGTCTGTTTAACTTAGAGCCATATCATATGTTGCTGTATAAGACTTTTAAGATAGTATTTTCAGTGTATAGTGAGTTTAAAATTCAGGTTTAGAAATATTTAAGGACACCTAAGATGTAACCAAACCATTCTGTATTTCGCAGTAACGTACCATGGAGAACAGTCTGTGAACTTACATTAATGTAGTTAGCAGTGATCATCTGTTTCAGTGTTATGAAAAAATAAGTTTTAACATATCAGTATGTAATATCATTATTTATTTCTAGATTTCAGATTTCCAGGAAAACATTCTCTCCTAAACTTACAGAATCCTGAAACTTGTGAAATATTTAAGAGGGAAAAAAATCTAGGGGTAAGTCCCTCACTTCTTAAAAAAATAATCTGATAAAACATTCACTTTGGGGTCTGTCTTAGTTATTCAGTGCTGCTATAACAAATAACCACAAGTGGATGGCTTTAACAAAGAGAAGTTTATTTCCTCACAGTAAAGTAGGTTAAAAGTCCAAATTCAGGGCATCAGCTCTAGGGGACGGCTTTCTCTCTCTATTGGCTCTAGAAAAAAGGTCCTTCTCATCAGTCTTCCCCTGGACTAAGAGCTTCTCCACACAGGAACCCCGGGCCCAAAGGACACGCTCTGCTCCCAGCACTGCTTTCTTGGTGGTATGAGGTCCCCCTGTCTCTCTGCTCGCTTCTCTGTTTTATCTCCCAAAAGAAACTAGCTCAAGACAATCCAATCTGTAGATTGAGTCCTGCCTCATCAACCCAGCTGCCACCCATTCCCCGCTCATTAACATCATAGAGCCAGGATTTACAACACGTGGGAAAGTCACATCAGATGACAAAATGGCAGACAATCACAGGATACCAGGAATTATGGCCCAGCAATATTGATAGACACATTTTTGAGGGACCCAATTCATTACATGACAGGGTCCTTTTGACTTCCTTGTCTATTGTCATTTTTTAGCTGTTGTGGACATTATGTGAATATTAGAATAGGGATTGGTGGTAAGAGGCAAAAAATAAGTATTGACTCAGGATATTCACAAATAACATAAGAGGTTGAAGGCAGGAGAGAGGGAGCATCCAAAGCAGGAAATACAGGATAGTTCCTTCTGGTGAAGGAGAAAGCTGTCAGTGTAAAGCAGTTTATGGGAAAAGCATGTTGTAAAAACCTCTAATTCTGTCATTTACCTTCTCCTGTTAATCAGAAAAGCCAAGGAGAGTTTTTGGTCCTAATAAATGTGTCTGAAATATGATGAATATTATAATACAATTAACTTTTTGTAAAAGTAGGGGCAGGTACATGAGAGGAGGGAATGTATAAGCTTTTAAAAACATGTAGAGTAAAATAATAACCTTGATATGGAATATTTTTATACTAAGGGAAATTGAGAAAATGTACAGATAAATCACTTTAGGTGGATTTTTTTGTTGTTTTTAAAAATGCAGTTTTATTTTTTCTTATCAAATTAGCAAACCAACTTATCTTGATTTATCTTGATCCTGTTTTAAGTATGTAATGTTTCTGGTTGCCTCAAATGCCTTCTCACTTGATTATAGTGTTTTGCAGTTGACACTGAAAGGGAATTTGTCTAATTTTCTAGGTGTTCCAGAAGCCTCTAGGATTAATGATACCCCATAGATATTGCAAATTTCACTTTAATACATTACGTGGCTGTGAACGATCACAGTGCAAGTTTGCTCATGTCCCTGAGCAAGGGGATGAAAAGGTAAAATATATGAAGTCCTTGAAGTAGAAGTTGTTTAAAAACTATCTCAGTCATGCATTTTAGTTAAGATTTTCATGGACTTCTAATGGCATAGTTGAGCTTTGCCTGCTTTTGTGTTTTATGTAAATAGAATTACACAGTATGTATTCTTTTGTGTTGTCTGTATTCTTTTGCTCAGTATTTTTGAGATTCATCTATATTTTTTAACTTAATTATAAATGTTTCTTTCTCATTGCTGTTTAAAATGTAATATTCCATCATGAGAACATGTCAGAATTTATTTTGTTGATATGTGTTACTGTTACGGGTAGTTGGGTAGTTTTGAATATTACGATAGTGATGCTATCAGTATTCCTCTGCATGTTTTTTGGTGAAAATAAATACATATTCTAATGGTTTATCCCGGAATTGCTGGGTTATAAGGTCTGTGTATGTTCAACTTTAATAGATATTGCCAAACTGTTTTCAAGAGTGGCTGTACCAAATTACAGTTTGATCAGCAGTGTCTGAGACTTGTGGTTGCTTCACATCCTCGTCAGCTTTTCATATCAACAGCCTTCTAATTTTAGCCATTCTGCTGGGTTGGCAGTGATGCCTCGTTGTGTTTTAACTTGCATTTCCCTGATGATTAATGAAATTGAACTTCTATCCAAATATTTATTAGATATTTGCATATTTTTTTGGAAGTATCTGAGTCTTCTGCCCATATTTCATGGGTTTTTTTTTTCTTACTGATGTATCAGAATTCTTTATATATTCCAGGTACAAGTCGTTTTTTGGAGATATATAGCAAATATCTTTTCCTGCTTCACAAGTTGCGTTTCATTCTCTTAGAGGTGTTTTTGATAAACAATTTCCTAACTTTTATATAGTCCAGTTTGTCAACTTATTTTTTGTTTTATGGTGTTAACATTTTGCATCCTGTTAAAGAAATCTTTGCCAAGATCATAAGGATGTTCGCCTATGTTTTCCTTTAAACGTTTTATTGCTTTACTTTCTGAATTTTGCACTGTAATCCATCTAGAACTGATTTTTGTTTATGGTGTAAGAAAAGGATCAAGATACATATCTTTTCCCAGGTGGATGTTATTAAAAAGACTGTCTTTCCCCCTGCATTGCAGTGTCACCCATGTCATAAATTAGCTAACTGTATGTAAAAAAAAAAAAAAACAAAAAACTCATTGTCATCAAGTAGAACTGCCTCATAGAGTTTCAAGGAGCAGCTAGTAGATTTGAACTGCCAACCTTTTGGTTAGCAGCCAAACCTTAACCACCAGGGCTCCTAATTGTGTATGAGTGGGTCAATTTCTAGACTTTCTGATTTAATCTGTTGGTCAAAGTTTTTATCCTTGCACTAGTAAACGGTTATTTTTAAAATGACCTTAATAAGGATTTTGTAATTAATTAGGTATGCATTTCAAATCTGTGAGTTAACCTAACATCAACTTTTTTATTCCAGTGCTTTAAGGTAACTTAATTTTGGTATAAGCAAAAAAACAGTATTGAAATTTGTGTTCTTTTTATGAAATATAGGAAGGTAATTCTACATTTTTTGTTACTTTGGCAGGTTTGCATGGATGTGTTTAAGAAATATATAAGTATCAATGAGTTATGTTTGCTACAACGTGCAGGTATTAAACAATTGAATAGTTAATATAAATTCATTAATATGGGTGTTTCCAGCACTGCTATTGTGTCTCATAGTTTGAAAGTGAATTTAGTACCTTCTAGGTGTGAAAACTCAATGCCTTACCTAACATATGCCTTGGCTTAGAGTACTCAGAGAACATACAAAAGATACAAGTTTTGATCATAGAAATTTAAATTTAAAAGGGATTTGCTTCATGTATTTTAGATTTAATATTGGTAACATACAAAAATATTCCAGCTTACGAGAATAACAAGAGCTGAATCAGCTGTTGACTAAGGCATGAGCAGAGATTGTATTTCCTCCTTTGAGAATCAGAAACAGTTCTGGAAAGAAAAGTCCAGTAGTTACTGATCTGGTTCAATAGAGTTGTGTGCTTCTAGTCAAAAAAAAAAAAAGTAAAAGTACCCAGTTGTGGTAAGATATTGGAGAAATGGCATTATGAATTATCGGAACTTTTTAAAAAAGTGTATCATTTCATATCAAAAGCTATTAAAATGTTCAAACTTTTTTTTACCCAACAGCCTAACCATAGGAGGTCATTTAAAAAGGAGAAATTGTACTGGTATTTTAGTCATTAAAATTTATAAAGAACTTAATGACAAAAAAGAGGAAGGTAGTGTCTCAGTTAGTGGACTATTTGCACCCTGACTGACATAGATTGTTTCTAAATATCCTTTTTTTAAAACATTTTTTAAATATTTTATTAATAAGTTATAGTAGCAGACACTCAGAATTTCCCATGTTATCCGTTGGTCTGCTTCATAGACAGCTGTGTATATACTGAAGAGTGAATAGCAGCAAGAATTTATCTCTGTTTGGCCAGGCAAAACAGTTTTAGTATATAAAGGAGCTTTATAACAAAGTTGAATAATATTATACCATATTATTAAAGTATTTAAAAATTTTAACTTCAACATTAATTATTCTATTGTGCTGTTGAACTTTATCAGTAGTTACTGACTTTCCCAAGCAACACCAGGTAATCCAGCTAGTAATAGATATTTCTAAGTAGAAATAAAACCAAAAATAATTTTTACCAAGGGCAGTTTTACCTAAGGTATACAGATTTTGACTAGGGAAATTTAAGAATGGAAAAAAAAAAAAAATGAACTGATGCCAACTAAAATAATTTTAGTAAAAGCAGTGGGGAAAAAGTGGGCATGGTTTAACTATTATATAGAAAATAAACTAAGGAATTGAACTGATATAAAGAAAATACTTTCTCAAAGGGAAATAATCATTGTTGTCATAATTTTTAGTAGGCCATCCATAATCATAAACTGGATCAAAACGTTAGAATTCAAACAACAAGAAGGGTTGTGTCAAAAGAGTCTGCATCCATCTTCAGACTATATTGTTTTTCACAAGTGGGTAGGCCACTGCTCAAGACTGAAGTAGTTTCACTCCCTGGGAGACCATGATGTGTTTGGCAATCTAGACCTCTTCTTTGTAGATAGCACATGAGTCAGCTCCCAGGCTAGTGGTGAACATGCTTGGCTGATTTCAAATATTATTGCCTTTTTGACTTTTTGCTTAATTTATTTTTATTAAATATTTCTGATATTAGAAATGTGCCTTTCAAGAAAATCAGTTTATACTATTCTAAATATAGTACTTAGAATAGTATGTCCTGTATTTAAATAGAGAAAAATTGAGAAAGATGGATATCTTAAAAGCAGCAAATGACTTTATTTTCGTTTTCAGTAAACATGTTTATGGAGTACTACAGAAAGTTCCCTCCAGGTATACACTTTGAAGTACAAGTACTAAATGACCTTCTAAATTCTCTACTCAGACATTGTTTATTGAAAGAAGTATTTCAGGTAGTGAACTTCACCATAATGCTGAAAATGCTGGTAAGTAACCTACAAATACATATTTTTTAATTTAAAGTGAATTTCTGTGTTATATTTCTTTGGGTGTATAATTTAGCAGTTCCATTTCTGTGTTTGTTGAATACTTCCTAGAGAACACTTAGTTTAGCGTAAATGAGTTTGAGAAACTTAAGGAATACTGAAAGAAGACTTGAAAATGAGTATAATTTTTTGTTTGTTTTATCCAGCCTGCTCTGAAAGTATTACTAAACATATTTGAACATGTGGCCACTATGAACTTCAGGAATGCTGTACCTGCTTTAATTGACATCTTTTGCAAGGTAGGGGTTGATTTTATCTCTTTTATTCTCTGATAATGAAGCACCAGGAAAATAATTATATTCTTAAGCCACTTCTCATTCATGTTATGGATGCCAAAGAATTCTACTTTCAGAAAAATTCTTTTTTACCTGAAACAGGTTTTATAAACAGACTCCAGTGGCTATCAAGCCCTCCCCTTAAATAAATAGTTCCGAGCCCTCTAGGTGACTGTTTTCTGATTTGCAAACTATAATCATCTCTACTGCTTAAGGATGAATAAAGAAAATTCTCTTTCCCCGAAAGACTTGAGGTATTTACAACAAAATAAATACACAAATTAACATATAAATAGAAGATCATGACCAAAACGAAAAAAGTAGAGTCAGAGAAATGTGGTAGCTAGGAATTAGTTTTAAATTTGGCTCTAAACAAAAAAGAGACATAAGAACATTTTATGGCTTTCATAAAAAAAATTAAAATATTGGCTTTTGATAAATATTTTCTAGTGTTTAGTACTCTTCAACCAGCCCACTTCAAAATAGGCCTAATAGCAGAAAAAGCCCCAGCTTTTTTTCTTTAGGAAGTAGTATTGGCACCACTCTAGTATATGAATAAATATTTGAGTGAATACTTCTAATTCCACATTACAAAACTTGACAGAATTACTTGCCTGGAAATTTTCCAAAGCAGAAGTTACTAGTCACCTATAGTACTTGTAGGAACTCAGTGAAAACCAAAAACCAAACCAAACCCACTGCCGTTGAGTTGATTCCGACTCATAACGACCCTGTAGAACAGAGTAGAACTGCCCCATAGAGTTTCCAGGGAGCGCCTGGTGGATTTGAACTGCTGACCTCTTGTTTAGCAGCTGTACCACGTAACTGCTAAGCCACCAGGGTTTCCATGGAACTCAGTAAGGAGCCTATAAATTGTCTGATACTGAGTAACTTGGCTTTCTGCAAAACGTATTCCAATTACTGTACAAATAAATTTGCTAGTAATGGAGAATGTCTGGCAAAGACAGTGATTTCATTTTTGCATGGTTAATATAGAGTCATTATTTCCAGAAGTTGTTTGATACTAGTACCACTTTCCCTGTTGAGACTATTTTAGAGTTCAGTGGTGATGAAAACCATATAATTACCATAGAGGAAGATGCTTTTCCTTTCTTGCTAGAGCAGTGTATCACATCCTCTTCTAATCAGCATATATATCATTAAGAAAGGAGAAGTTAACAGCTTGTCTTATACTGCTTTAGGTTGTTGCCTAGTTTGTCAGCAAACAATTTCTATTTACCCTGGTTTTTGAGCATTGTTAGAAAGCAGAGTTTTTAAAGTATGTCATTAACCAGAAAACTAAACTGTTGTCTTGTACGTTTGGCCTTGTCCATTTAGTCAAAAATCACTGCATGGTCAGTGAAATTTATAGATAAACCAACAGTGGTCCTTTTGAATGTGGTGGAGCCTAACAGTAAATAGTCTTGGTGCTTACTTCTTTACTTCATGAGGTTTGGAAAACTACCTGTCAAGGTAGTGAGTTGGCTGATTTAGGAGATGAGCTGTTTTCCTTTTTTAAGGTGAAATAGAATACTCTTTGAATCCAGAGGATCTAATATAACTAGTTTAAGGATTAGAGCAGGCTTTGTTTAGAACAGACTTTAGGCAGTTATTTTTACAAAGTTTTCACCAAAATTTTTTTAAGTTGTTTAATCATTTGGGCTAGGTTGGGAGTTTCTAGGACCCATTTAAAAGGGATGAGTCGGAATCGACTCAAGGGCAACGAGTTGGTTTATTTGCTTTGGTTAGTGCCACCAGGTTTGAGACCATCTCCCTGAGAATCCAAAGATAGGGAAATTCTCTCAGCAGCATTTTACCTTATCCTTCATTAAAAGAAATTTTGTCTCAGAATATACATGAATTACAAATTCTGACAGCCAAATTATAGAGTTTTACACTGAGGTTTATCTTACTTATATTTTTAAGGGCAATAAAAAGTATTAAATTAGAGTATTCTAATTTTTTTTTTTTTTTTAGTGTATTTCAAGGTAGTTCCCCCCCCACCCCACACACACACTGTTTCCTACCATTGTGTTATCCTACCCTAAATTCTTATTTCCTGGTGCTCCTTTTAAATATAGATTGGGGAGGCAAGGCATACATTATCCCAGACATCCAAAATCATTTTGATATTTAAGTAATTCCTAAAATGGGGAAATTTCCTGAAAGCTAGAATGGAATCATAAAAGAGTCCCAGGAAAGATGTTGCTTACGGAATCTCAAAACAAACCCATTACCATCAAGTCAATTCCGACTCATAGCGACACAATAGGACAGAGTAGAACTGCCCCATAGGGCTTCCAAGCAGTGGCTGGTGGATTTGAACTGCCAACCTTTTGGTTAGCAGCCAAGCTCTCAACCACTGCACCACAGAATCTCAAACACCCCTCAATTGACTCAGTCTTAACTTCCTAATCTTACCGGTGCCAGCCCGTGTCCAGAGTAGTATTGGAGGACCTAGTCATAACACCTTTGGGCAGAGACCAGTAGGATTATTTGAGGCAGCTAGTAAGACCAAAAAAAAAATAAACCAAACCCAGTGCCGTTGAGTTGGTTCCGACTCATAGCGACCCTATAGGACAGAGTAGAACTGCCCCATAGAGTTTCCAAGGAGTGCCTGGTGGATTCGAACTGCCAACCCTTTGGTTAGCAGCTGTAGCGCTTAACTACTATGCCACCAGGGTTTCCTAGCAGCCAGGTCAAAACCTTGTACCTGCCCTGCCCTTCCCAGGAAATATCATGTCTTAGAAGACCTGTCAGAAAAGGCCTGCCCCTCATCCATTTATTTTCACACCAGAAGCATCCAGATACTCTCTTGTTAACTTTCTCGATTGAAGCTGGGGACAATTGATGTTTAAAAGTGAAATCAGTGATTATTTGATTCTTCTCTAGGCCAGGCCCTGGGTGAGCCACAAGAGAAATACCTCTCAGGAAGTTTATAGTCAGGGACGAGGTATAAACACCAGTGCCTATAGTAAAAGACAGACTGAGTACCAAACAAGAGGTACGGTGATAAAGTGGTGGAGATAACTTAGAGAGTAGGAAAAAAATAATTAGAATCAAATTTTGAATTCAAAATTACTGTTTTCATTTTTGTTTTTGAAATCTTGGAATAGGGTATCTTATTGTGGTTCTCAAATATTTGAAGCAAATATGCTCCAAATTTTTTAAGTATTTTAATTTTACTTGTCTCCATGTTTTACTTTGTTCATCAGTCTTTTAGTGCTTTCACACACATCAATTTCCCTACTCTTTGACATTTTTACAAGAATGATTATTTTTCTTCTCTGCAGCTTGTTGAGGCTGGGATGGTACTTGACCCAGAACACTTTAACTATATTGTTAAGCTCTTATACCAAGTACAGGCTTCCAAACAAGAAATAACTGCAGTTCTGGAAATGAAATCCAGGTGAGAAAAAGCATTATAATTAAGGCTGAAATGTATGTATTTTGATGAGAATTTATAAAGAGTGAAGTGGTATACTTATCACTGTTCATATGTCTGAACACCTGGATAGTTGCCCATTGTTATCCATTCTCCCACTTCTTGATTATATCCTATCTTAGTCAAGCTGCCTTTAGCCAGCTTTCCTGGCCAGCCTCACTAAGTCTTTCTCAGTACTTCATTTCATCTCAACATTTTGATGCATCAAGTATAAAAGGAGCCTGTTTTATTCTGTATTTCACAGCTTAGTTAATTCCACTTAAAACACTCACTTTTACATATAGGTTGTTGTTGTTAGCTGCTGTCAACTTGGTCTCTGACTCATGGCAACCCCGTGCACAGTGGAACAAAACCTGCCTGGCTCTTGCACCGTGCCCATGACCAGTTGTAGATTGAACTATTGTGATCCGTCGTGTTTTCACTGGCTGATTTTTAGAAGTGGATCACCGGGCATTTCTTCTTAATATGTGTAAAATACCAGCTGCAGTTGAGTTGATTCTGACTCATGGCGACCCCATGTGTGTCAGAGCAGAACTGTGCTCCACAGGGTTTTCCACAGCTGATTTTTCTGAAGTAGACCTTTAGGCCTTTCTTCTGAGGAACCTCTAAGTGGACTTGAACTTCCAACCTTTGGGTTAGCAGCCAGCCAAGCACATTAACTATTTGTAACACCCATCCTACATGTATATAAATTACCTTAATTCTTTTTTTCTCTTTCACTCGCTTCTTGCCATGTTAACCCATTGCCCTTGAGTTGATTCTGACTCATAACAACCATATAGGACAGAGTAGAACCACCCTCATAGAGTTTCCAAGGATGGTAGATCCTAACTGCCGATGTTTTGGTTAACCGCCATAGCACTTAACCACTGTGCCACCAGGGTTTCCCTCTTGCTACGTTAGCTTAATGAAATACCTTAATGCCTCTCCATCACGTTCTCTATTTAGCTAATGGACCTCCAAGGGACTTTTTTTTAACCTTTGGTAATTATAAGAGTAGTACCGTTAAGTAAAAAGAAAGCCATTAATTTTAAAAGTTGTTACTAAAGTATAGCATACATAGAGAAAAGTGTACAAATCTTTAAGTATTTAAATGAACCATAACTTTTTAAATTTATTCAATTTTTTGTTGTTGAAAATGTACACATCAGAACATACACCAGCTCAACAATTTCTACATGTATAATTCATTGACATTGAGTACATTCTTCAAGTGTTGCAACCATTTTCACCCTCCTTTTCTGAATTGTTCCTCCCACCTTAACATAAACTCACTACTCTCTAAGTTTCCTATCTCACTTTCGAGTTGTTGTCAGTTTAATCCCATATAGGTAGTTCTTCAAAAGAGCACAATGCCAAGGCAGACATTCTTTACTAATTAAGCTAAACTATTGTTTGCTTTAAAGAAGACTTCGATTATATTCATAGTGTTGTTTAACCATCACCACTGTTCCCAAAATTTTTCATTATCCCAAACAGAAACTCATATCCATTAAACAGTAACTCCCCATTCCTCCTTACCCCCAGCCATTAGTAACTACTAATCAACTTTCTATCTCTATGCATTTGCCTTTTCTATATATTTTATGTAAGTGGAATCCTGTAGTATTTGTCCTTTTGTGTCTGATTTCTTTCACTTGGTATAATGTTTTCAAGGTTTATCCATGTTATAGTATGTTATAGTATGTGTTAGAACTTCATTTCTCTTTATGGCGATATAATATTTCATTGTATGTCTATACCCCATTTTGTTTATCCATTTCATTCATCTGTTGATGGACTCTTGGGTTGTTTCCACCTTTTGGATATTGTGAATATTGCTGCAGTGAATATTGGTGTGCAAGTATCTTTTTGAGTTCCTGCATTCAGTTCTTTTGGATACGTAATCAGGAGCGGTGAAATTGCTGGATCGTATGGTAATTCTATGTTTAACTTTTTGAGAAACCACCAGACTGTTTTCCACAGTGGCTGTACCATATCACAGTGCCACCAGCAATAGATAAAAGTTCCAGTTTTTCCCCATCTTTGCTAGCGCTTATTGTTCTCTGTCTTTTGATAATAGCCATCCTAGTGAGTGTGAAGTGGTATCCGATCGTGGTTTTTATTTTTATTTTTTAAATAATATTTTATTGTATTTTTAGTGAAAGTTTACACAGCAAATTGGGTTCCCATTTAACAATTTCTACACAGATTCTTCAGTGATGTTAGTTACATTTTTCACAAAGTATCAGCATTCTCATTATTTCCATTCTGGTTGTTCTGTTTCTAGTAATCAAGTTTCCCTGCCCCATTACCTTCTCATCTTTCCTTTAGAGTAGTTGTTGATTCATTTGGTTCATTGTGATTTTGATTTGCATTTCCCTAATGACTAATGACATTGAGCATCTTTTCACATGCTTGTTGGCCATTTATGTATCTACTTTGGAGAAATATCTGTTCAGGTTCTTCGCCCATTTTTTAAATTGGGTTTGTCATTTTGTTCAGTTGTAGGGGTCCTTTGTATATTCTGGATATTAAAACAGATTATTATCAGATATATAGTTGCTAGATATTTTCTGTCAATCTGTAGGTTTTCTCTTCGTTTTGTTGATAAAGTCCTTTGATGCGTAAAATTTTTAATTTTGATAAAGTCTAATTTATTCTGTCTTGTTCGTGCTTTTGGTGTCAAATTTAAGAATCCATTATCAGAAACAAAGTCTTAAAGCTTTGCCCCTGTGTTTTTGTTCTAAGAGTTTTACGGTTTTAGTTTTTATATTTAGGTCCTTGATACATTATGAGTTAATTTTCGTGTGAGATATAGATCCTCTTTGCCTACTTTTTTAATTGGGTTATTTGTATTTTTGTTGAGTTGTAGAAGTTCTTTGTATGATCTAGAATATTTCATATTTGAATGTTCCTAACACTTTAATTATTCAATGCCAGGCTTTAGAAATGAGTTTTGGTTTTTGTTTCCTTTGAATGGAAGTGAGTTTTAATGGACATTCATACTTTGATTTTGATTTTACTTTTTATTTAGCTAGTTTAAAGTACCACCATGTATCTGTCAGTTTGTCATACTGTGGTGGCTTGCATATTGCTATGATACTAGAAGCTTTGCCACTGTTCAGGGTCACCCTTGGTGGACAGGCTTCAGCTTAGCTTCCAGACTGAGACAGACTAGGAAGAAGGACCTGGCAGTCTTCTTCTGAAAAAATTGGCTAGTGAAAACCTTATTAATAGCAGCAGTACATTGTCTAATATAGTACCAGAAGATGAGTCCCTCAGGTTGGAAGGCATTCAAAGTACAACTGGGGGAAGCGCCGCTTCCTCAAAGTAGAGCGGACCTTGATGATGGGGATGGAGTCAAGCTTTCAGGACCTTCATTTGCTGATGTGGCATGATTGAAAGTGAAAAGAAAGCTGCAAACATCCATTAATATTTGGAATGTGGAATGTTTAAAGTATGAATCTAGGAAAACTAAAAGTCCACATGTATGAAATGGAATGCATAAACATTGATATCCCAGGCATTAGCGAGATGAAATGGATTGGTATTAGCTATTTTGAATCAGACAGTCGTATGGTTTGATATGCCAAGAATGACAAATTGAAGAGAAATGGCACTACATTATCGTCAAAAAGAACATTTCAGGATCTGTCCTGAAGCACAGCGCTGTCAGTGATAGGAAGACCAGTTAATACAAGTATTATTTAAATTTATGCACCAACCACTAAGGCCAAAGTTCAAGAAATTGAAGATTTTTACCAACTTCTGCATTTGGAAATTGATCAGACATGCAATCAAGATGCATTGATAATTACTGGTGATTGGAATGCAGAAGTTGGAAACAAAGAAGGATGATTGGTAGTTGGAAGATATGGCCTTGATGATAGAAACGACGCTGAAGACCGCATGGTAGAATTTTCAAGACCAGCAGTTTCTTCATTGCAAATACGTTTTTTCAACAACATAAACAGTAACTATACACAAGGAGGAAACCCTGGTGGCGTAGTGGTTAAGTGCCACAGCTGCTAACCAAAAGGTCAGCAGTTCGAATCCACCAGGCACCCCTTGGAAACTCTATGGGGCAGTTCTACTCTGTCATGTAGGGTCGCTATGAGTCGGAATCGACTTCAACGGTAGTGGGTTTTGTTTTTTTGGTGGTTTATACACAAGGACCTCACTGGGTGTAATACACAGTAATCAAATCGACTACCTCTCTGGAAAGAGATGATGGAAAAGCTCAATGTCATCAGTGAGAACAAGGCCAGGGCCAACTGTTGAACAGACCTTCAATTGCTCATATGCAGAGTTCAAGCTGAAGTTGAAGAAAATTAGAGCAAGTCAACAAGAACCAATGTACAACCTTGAGCATATTCCACCTGACTTTAGAGACCATCTCAAGAATAGATTTGACGCATCAAACAGCAATGACTGAAGAGCAGACAAATTGTGGAATGACACCAAGGACATCATCCGTGAAGAAAGCAAGAGGTCATTAAAAAGATAAGAAAGAAAGACTGAAAAGACCAAAATGGATGTCCGAAGAGACAAAGTTGATCTTGAATGTCAAGTAGCTAAAGCAAAAGGAAGAAATGATGAAGTAAAATAGCTGAACATAAGATTTCAAAGGGCAGCTCAAGAAGACAAAATGAAGAATTCTAATGACATGTGCAAAGACCTGAAGGTAGAAAACCAAGGAAGAACACGCTTGACATTTCTCAAACTAAAAGAACTGAAGAAAAAATTCAAGCGTCGAGTTGCAACATTGAAGGATTCTATGGGGAAAATAGTAAACGACGCAGGAAGCATCAAAAGAAAATGGAAAAAATACACACAGTCACTGTTCCAAAAAGAACTGGTCAACATTCAGCCATTTTGGAAGGTAGTATATGATCAAGAACCAATGGTACTGAAGGAAGAGGTCCAAGCAGCACTGAAGGCATTGGTGAAAAACGAGGCTCCAGCAATTGACAGAATACCAATTGAGATGTTTCACCAAACGAATGCAGCACTGGAAGCACTCACTCATCTATGCCAAGAAATTTGGAAGACAGTTACCTTGCCAGTCGACTGGAAGAGATCCATATTTGTACCCATTCCAAAGAAAAGAGATCCAACAGAATGTGTAAATTATTAACCAGTATCATTAGTATCACACACAAGTAAAATTTTCTTGAAGATCGTTCAAAATCAGTTACAAGAGTACATTGACAGAGAACTGCCAGAAAGTCAAGCTGGATTCAGAAGAGGCAGTGGAACAAGGGATATCGTTGCTGATGTCAGATGTATCCTGGCTGAAAGCAGAGAATACCAGAAAGATGTTCACCTGTGTTTTATTGACTCTGCAGAGCCATTTGACTGTGTGGATCGTAACAAATTATGGATAACATTGTGAAGAATGGAAATTCTAAAACACTTAATCGTGCTCCTGAGGAACCTGTACTTAGATCAAGAGGCACTCATTCAAACCGAACAAGAGGATATTGTGTGGTTTAAAGTCAGGAAAGGGGCACATCAGGGTTGTGTCCTTTCACCATACTTAATCTGTATGCTGAGCAAATAATCCAAGGTGCTGAACTATATGAAGAAGAATGGATCGTCACGACTGGAAGAAGACTCATTAACAACCTGCATTATGCAGATGACACAGCCTTGCTTGCTGTAAGTGAAAAGGATATGAAGCACTTATTGATGAAGTTCAAAGACCACAACCTTCAGTGTGGGTTATACCTCAACATAAAGACAACAAAAGTTCTCACAGGTGGACCGATAAGCAACATCATGATAAACGGAGAAAAGATTGAAGTTGTCAAGGATTTCATTTTACTTGGGTCCGCAATTAACGCCCATGGAAAAAGCAGTTAGGAAATCAGATGATACATTGCATTGGGCAAATCAGCTGTAATAGATCTCTTTAAAGTGTTAAAAAAAAAAAAAAAGCAAAGATGTCACTATAAGGACTAGGGTGCACCTGACCCAAGCCATGGTGTTTTCTATCTTCTCATATGCGTGTGAAGGCTGGACAGTGAATAAGGAAAACCAAAGAAGAATTGATGCCTTTGAATCATGGTGTTGGTGAAGAATATTGAATATACCTTGGGCTGCCAGAAGAATGAACAAATCTGTCTTCGAATAGGTACAACCAGCATGCTCATTAGAAGCAAGGATGGCAAGACTTCACCTCACATACTTTGGATATGTTATCGGAGGGACCAGTCCCTGGAGAAGGACATCATGCTTGGTAAAATAGAGGGTCAGCAAAAAAGAGGAAGACCCTTAATCAGATGGATTGACACAGTGGCTGCAACAATGGACTCAAACATAGCAATGATTGTGAGGATGGTACAGGACCAGGCTGTGTTTTGTTCTGTTGTACGTTGTGTTGCTATGAGTCAGAATCGACTCAACGGCACCTAACAACATAACAAGTTTAAAGTGAATTTGAAAGTTTCGCACTTTTAGTAGATAAAGATGGTTCAGCAAATTTTAATGTTTTACCTTCAGGAAACCAGTAAGAATTTAAGTATATTTACAATCTAGGACATTTCATAACAGAAATTCAATTTTTTTAATTTTTAGATAATCTCAGATTTATAAAGACATTGCAAAAATTAATGTAAAGGCTTCCTATCCTTCACCCAGTGTCCTCTTTCATATTAACATCCTACATGGTAATAGTACCTATCAAAACCTAGAAATACTGTTAACTAACTGTAGACCTTTTCAGTGCATTATAGCAGGATGTACATGATATGTCAGTAATGTCTTATTACTGGTTATGTTAACGTTGACCACATAGTAAAATGATATCTACCAGCTTTCTCCACTGTAAAGTTACTGTTTTTCCCTTTGTAAATAATATCTTGGGGAAGACACTTGAACACTATGCAGTATCCTGTTTCTTCTCAAACTTTCATACATTTATATATTTTTTCATACATATTTAATACATTTTTTAGCAATTATCAGTGAACCTTGCCTGTAAGTTATTACTGTGGTATTTTCCTAGTGGTGATTTTGTATTTTCCTCATTCTTCTAAATTTATTAATTAGAATTGTTCAATAAGGAAGAGCTGTTTCTTCTCCCCTACTTATTTACTTACTCGATTATTTATAACAATATGATCTCACAAATACGTATTTTATTGTGTGGGTTATAATCTAATACTACCTGTCTTAGTTATCTAGTGCTACTATAACAGACGTACCACAAGTGGACAGCTTTAACAAACAGAAGTTTATTCTTTTTACAGTCTAGTAGGCTAGAAGTCTGAATTCATGGTGTCAGCTCCAGGGGAAGTCTGTCTTTCTCTGTCGGCTCTGGAGCAAGGTCCTTGTCATCAATCTTCGCCTGGTCTGAGAGCTTCTCAGCGCAGGAACCTCAGGTCCAAAGGACACACTGTGTTCCTGGTGCTGCTTTCTTGATAGTATAAGGTCCTCATGTCTCTCTTAAGCAAATTTTAATGTTTTAAATTCAGGAAACCAGTAAGAATTTAAGCGTGTTTATAATCTAGGACGTTTCATAACAGAAATTCAAGTCAGAAGAGATTGACTTAAGACACAACCTAATCTTGTAGATTGAGTCCTTCCTCATTAACATAACTGCCTATAATCCTGCATCATTAACATCATAGAGGTAGGATTTACAAAACATAGAAAAATTACATAAGATGACAAAATGGTAGACAATCACACAATACTGGGAATCACAACCTAGCCAAGTTGACACATGTTTTGGGGGGACATAATTCAGTCCATGACACTACCATTATTTATTTGGTTGCTCAATTTGTTCCAGATTTGCCTTTGGGAATTCTTTAGGTTGGTTCCTGTATTTTTTCTATATGCTCCCATCATTTTTCTAGTACTTCCTTATTTTATGGAGCCACAAGATATACAAGGCTCTCGTACTTGCCGTGCCTCAGCATTGGCAGCAACTTCTCCAAGGAGCTGTGGTTCTTTTTATTGGAGACTGGTATTTGGAAACTAAGATCTGAGTGCTAGGTATGCTCATGCTGCAGGAGTATCATTGCATCTAGGTCTTCTCAGTGGACAGGGCTGAGAAGTAGGTGTATGTATACTAGCTGTACAGACAAACACAGAAGTATGTTTGTTACTATATCTATCTAATTGTATGTATATATAGGCCTTAGATCATACTGATAGTTCAGTTCCAGTCTAACACCACGGGTTCCTTCTGACCTTCCTCTTTTTCTTACTTGTAAATTCGTTCTCTGACAGTGAGAAATCTGGCTCTCATTATCTACAATATATTCACTCACTTATTGAGTTCTAATATTCACATAAAGGTAGTTTCAGAATTTGCTAACCCACCCCTCTGTGAAAAACATTTCCTATCTAGAGTACAGTATTTATATAAAGTTATTTTTGTCTTTAGCCCTACTATATTCAGCCAAAATCCTGTTTTCTAAGTTATTTAGGTTAGTTCTTTTCTTCCCATTCCCATGTAGTGTGATTATGTTATTCATTTGTTGTACACTTAGGTTTATCTGCCACTGTTTACATTTTTTGTTCTTCTCACATCCTAGTTGATTTTAATTATTTATTTGGGGAGATGTGTGAAACATTGCTATTTGTTCTAAGAGAAAAGCTATACTAAAGAGTATGCAGTGAGAACTATTGGTGCTTCTTACCCTGCACCCCATACCCCTTCCTTCTTTCTTTCTACTCGTTTTCCAAACCCACACACTGGAAGTAACTAGGCTTTTTAGTTTCTGGTTTATCCTTTCTGTAATGAGTAGATGCATGTATATTTTCTTTTCTTTTATAATTGTTGTCGTTGAGAATGTATACAGTAGAATATATGCCAATTCAACAATTTGTGCATGTACAATTCAGTGATATTGATTACATGCTTCAAGTTGTACAACCATTCTCACCCTCCATTTGTGAATTGTTTCTCCCCTGTAAACATAAACTCACTGTCCCCTAAGTTTCCTATCTAGTCTTTCAGAGTTGCTGTTGTCAGTTTGATCCCATATAGATAGTTCTTAAAAGAGCACAATGCTCAAGGCATATATATCAACTTCTTTCTTATGTAAAGGGTAGCATACAATAGATAGTTTTTTTCAGCTTTGCCTTTTTCGTTTAACAGTGTATACTGGTGTCATGGATTGAATTGTGTCTCCCAAAAGTATGTGTCAACTTGGTTAGGCCATGATTCCCAGTATTGTTTGGTTGTCCTCTGTTTTGTGATTGTAATTTTATGTTAGAGAATTAGGGCAGGATTATAACACTCTTACCCAGGTCACATTCATGATCCAATGTGAAGGGAGTTTCCATGGAGTGTGGCCTACACCACCTTTTATCTCTCAAGAGAGAAAATGGAAAGGGAAGCAAGCAGAGAAGGGGGGCCTCATACCGCCAAGAAAGCAGTACCGGGAGCAGAGCACATCCTTTGGACCCAGGGTTCCTGCCCAGAGAAGCTCCTAGTCCAGGGGAAGATTGATGACAAGGATCTTCCTCCAGAGCTGACGGAGAGAGAAAGCCTTTCTCTGGACCTGACACCCTGAATTTGGACTTCTAGCCTACTAGACTGTGAGAAAATACATCTCTCTCATTAAAGCCATCCATTTGTGGTATTTCTGTTATAGCAGCACTAGATGACTTAAGACAACTGGAAATCACTGTAAATCAGTTCGTAGAGAACTTCTCCATTCTTCTTTATAGCTGCGAAGTATTCCATCATGTGGATGTGCTATGGATTATTCAACCACTGTCTAGTGTATGGCATTAAGATTGTCCCCAATATTTTGCAATTATAAATAATGCTGCAGTGAATACCTTGAGCATATGTATTTTTGTATTGTTAGAAGTGTATCTTCAGGGTACGTTTCTAGAAGTAGAATTACTCGGTCAAAAAGTAAGAGCACTATAAAAAACTATACAAAGAGATATACTTAAAAACACTATAGATAATCAAAATAAAATTCTGAAAAATGTTCAGGTAAATCCCTCAGGAGAACAAGAAAAGGTAAACAGAGGAATGAGAAACTAGGAACAAACAGAAACCAGGTAATAAAATGGTAGACTTAAGACCTAATATCAGTAATTCCTTTCAGTGTAAATGTTCTAAACATAACTATTGAAAGAGATGTAAGAGTATGACCCAACTATATGCTCTCTGTAAGAAACTCACTCCCAATATAAAGATACAAGTAGGTTGAAAATAAAATGATAGAAAAACAAGACATGAGTGGCTATATTAACATCAGATAAAGCGTACTTCACAGCGAAGGAAATTACCAGGCACAAAAAGGAATTCTACATAATGATCAAATAGTCAGTATACCAAGAGGACATAGCAATTCTAAATGTGTATACACTAAACAACATAGCATCAAAATATATGAAACAAAACTGATAGAATGAAGAAGTAGATCTACAGTTATAGTTGGGGACTTTGACACCCCTCTCTCAGCAATTGATAAAAACACCAGATGGGAAATTAACATGTATATGGAAGAACCGAACACCACAATTAACCAACAGGATCTAATAGACATTTGTCGTACCCAAAACCCACTGCCGTCGAGTCAATTCCGACTCACAGTGACCCTATAGGACAGAGTAGAGCTGCCTGATAGAGTTTCCAAGGAGCACCTGGTGGATTTGAACTGCCAACCTCTTGGTTAGCAGTCGTAGCACTTAACCACAATGCCACCAGAGTTTCCATATCACTCCACCCTAAAATAGCAGAATATATTTTTTTGAAGCTCCTATGGAACATTCACTAAGATAGACCATATCCTGGATTATAAAACAAACTCTAACAAATTTAAAATAATTGAAATTATACAGAGTACATTCTCTGACCATAATGAAATCAAACTTGGAAATCAGTAATGGAAAGATAACAGAAAAATCTCCAAACACTCGGAAATTAAACAACACACTTCGAAATAATCCATGAATCAAGAGGAAGTCTCAAAAGAAATAAAGCTGAATAAAGGATTGTAATTAAGTAAAAATGAAAGTATTACATCACAGTTTGTGTGATGTAGCAAAAGCAATGCTAAGAGGAAAATTGATAGCACTAAATCTAAGTTCCTACCACAGGAAGCAAGAAAAATAAGAGCAAAATAAACTCAGTCAAAGCACAGAAAGGAAATGATAAAGACACCTGGAAGCAGTGAAGCTGAGAACAGAAAAACAATGAAGAAAATGAAACAAAGTTGGTTCTTTTGAAAATACCAGTAGAACTGAGAAACCTCTGCCAAGACTGGTGAAGATAAAAAAAGATAGGAGACAGAAATTACCAATATTAGGAATGGAATGGGTTATCAGTATACATCCTGCAACCCTTAGAAGGGTAATAAGGGATTAATTGAAATGACACTACACACATCACCTCAACAACTTAGATTAAATTAAGCAATTCTTGAAAAGAAAACCAGAGAGAGTATCTCCCCCACCAAAAAAGGAGAAAACTATAAACCAGTATCTGTCATGAATTTAGATACAGAATGCTAGCCTATCCACTCACAACAACATATAAAAAGAATTATACACCATGTCCAAATGTAGTGTATGGTTTAATACCTGAAAATCAATCAGTGTAATCCACCACATCAACGTAAGGAGGAAAATTACGTGATCATATCAATTGGTACAGAAAAGGCATTTAACGAAATTCAGCACCCATACATGATAAAAAGGAGCCCTGGTGGTGCAGTAGTTAAGAGCTCGTCTGCTAACAAAGAGGTTGACAGAATCCACCAGCCACTCCTTGGAAACCGTATGGAGCAGTCATACTTTGTCATATAAGGTCACTGAGTCGAAATCGACTGGAAAGCAGTGGATTTGGTTTTGGTTTATACATGATAAAAAAAAAAACTCTTAGCAAATTGGGAATAGAGGAAGAATTCTCCAACCTGATAAAGAGCACTTATTAAGAAATCTACAGCTAACGTCATACTTAAAGACTGAATACTTTCATTTTAAGATGGAGAAAAGACAGGGATGTCTGCTCACACCACTCTTAGTCAGCCTTGCACTGAAAATCCTCGCCAGCGCAAAGGCTTATAATTAATTCTTCATTTTTGAGATAATCTTGTCCTTTTCTTCCATTTCCTTCCTGAGTTCAATCAGTTCTCTCTGCATTTCACCCACTTTTGCTCATTTCTGTTTTTAGTTTTTGCATGTCTGATCCAAAGTAGATTTTTTATATCCTCAGATGCTTATCTGAGTATTTTTAAATCTGTTTAGAGCATTGACTTAGTTTTTTCCTACTTCGTGCTTGTTTCTCAAAGGAAAGTTTTCTCAATTGATATGTGTAAAATTTTGTTTCCTGATTTTCTACAACTCTGCGTGGACTTTTTGTTCCTTTTTATGATGGTTGAGTGTTTTACAATTCTCCTAGTATAATAACGCCCTCTTCTGTCTGTATAGGAAAATCCAGTGGTTAAGAGCTATGGCTGCTAACCAAAAGGTCAGCAGTTCAGAGCCACCAGGCGCTCGTTGGACACTGTATGGGGCAGTTCTACTCTGTCCAGTAGGGCCGCTACAAGTCAGAATCGACTCAACGGCAGCAGGTTCTTTTTGGGTTTCGCGGGGGTTTTGTGTTTGTCTTGGTGATGGAGCTATGATACTTGTAATTTTATGGTTCTCTTTTGTCTTACAGGGCCCTAAGTTTTCTTCCTTTTCTTCTTTTCCTATTTCCACTTGCCAAAGGGTGCTTCTCTCTCCGTTTTTCTCTTTTCCTTTCCCAGAAGCTATGCATTTTTAAGGTCTTCTGATTTGCCTGGACACTTTTTTTTAGCATTTTCAGTACTTATATTTTTGAATCAGTGTTATGTCCCTTTGGTAACTTTCCTCTTCTGTTCTTCCCGCAGGTTTTTTTGTGTGATAACTTGCTTTGTGTTGTTTTGGCCTGTCTTTGTTTGCCACAAATCCTTGTGCATCACTGAGTGTGGGTTGGGAGAGGCAGAGATGATGTGCTGGTTATTTGGGTTTTTTTTTTTTTTTTTTTTTTCCTGTTTTTATTCATAGTTGTTTTAAAGTTTTCACTTTCTTTGTCTTCACGTTAGACCGGAGGTATGGTTTCATGTGGAACATACTTTTTCCTTCTTGTTGTCTGTTGTTTAGGGAGGAAATAGTATGAAGTAGGTAACTATGCAGTTGCCACTTTCTTCAGCTCTGAAGAATTTTTATAGTCTACTACTGTATTCATTTTTCTCTAGGCTCTTAGACATAAACTACAGTGCAGATGAGTTAGGAGCAGTAACTCCTTGGGGAGTGTACATAAGCATAATTTACCCTTTTCTATTGTTAAAGGTTACAGATGAGGCAATTTAAAAAGAATTGGAAGTGTGATTTACAGTCAGCCTTGAATGAAATAGAGGTATGATTCTATTTGGGGGGGGTTAATAGACTTATTTTTAAGAGCAGTTTTAGGTTTATAGAAAAATTGTACAGAAAGAGACAATTGTTTTTTAAATAAAGTGCTGGAATTTCTGAAGCCAGTAACAAAAAGTTTGAACAATAACTCTATTTTAGCAACAGCTTTAGAAATTTGGCTGTCCTACAGAGAAAATGCTCAAGGAAAAGTAGTTTGATTTTTTTTTTTTTTTTACATGTTGATATTTTGAAATGCAAACATAAATGTTAATTTCTGGAGTTTGTAGACTATTCTAAAAATAACTTTAGTTCCATTTCAGAATTAATTTATGTTAAGGTAAAATAATAATACTAGTATTTCACAGCCCAGCCCTTAATGCTATGGCTGGGCAGACATCCTCAGTGCACAAGTCATGATTCCTGGACCACTGCAATGTGTGAAGTGATTGGGAAAACCAGGATCACACTAAGCTGTCCAAGTGTTTGCAGCATAAGAAATAGAGACTTTCAGCATGATTTTACTTTTTAAATTTAATATCGTTTTTGTACTCAGCTATTACTTATTGGTCTAGCCTTAATTAATATTGTGAGTCCTTGGAACAACTTTTTGTTGATGTGGAAAACTATTTCTTAGTTTATGGTAGAAACTAGTAGGAAGAGATTAAGTTTACTGAAATTTACTTTGTAGTCCCTTTTATAGAAGTATATTTGCTTAAAAAGATACACAAGCCCTAAATCGTAAATAGTCAAGAAATAGTAAAGTGTGGTCTTTTGAAGTAATAAAGTGTTGTATTGCTGTGAAGGCAGCTTTGAAGCAGAAATATGTGAACTATGGGCTAGGCATCATACCAAATACTTGACCTGGGTTATGCCAATTAATCTTCATAGAAACCCTATGAGTTTGGAACTAATACAATTCCTGTTTTATAGATAAGAAAATACTGTCAGAGGTATTAAGCACCTTGCCCAAAATGACAGGCAACTCATTTATTCCCATAAAATTCATCTCCACTGTGTAGTTCAGTTTTGGAGGTGATATCATTAAGTACATTAGGAACTAGATAATTAAAACAAGTGTGCATTGCCATCTTGAATATATAGAGGCATTGTTATAGTCAGAAAATTAAAGTGTACAATAGCATGTTTTAGAAGTTGTAACACGTCAGTAACCTTATAAGATTTACAGAGATCGTTTTACTAATTTCTGTGTATCTTATACTTAAGTATGTCTAGCCCATAATCTTTGCATAAATGACATGGTTTTCTTCATTCCTTCTTTCCTTCCTTCCTTTCTTTCACATTTAATAATTTTAATAGCACTGTAAAGAAAAAGGTGACTGGAGCAAATTGGGAAATTTATACATAAACGTAAAAATAAGCTGTGAAAAATTTGCAGATTTCCAGAGATTTTGTTCTTGTATTGCTGAAACGCTAACAAAAAACTTGAAAGAAGAGAGCCCAGTTGTTCCTTTTTGTGAATTTGCTGAAACAGGTAAAATGTCATTGTTTTAGTCTGGTAGTGAATGGAGTATTAGGGGGCATGGTGTTCTTAACAAGACTGTAAAGCTCTTAATGTTTTCCTTGTTGGGGGTAAATTAAAATTGCAGGTTTCAGATACACCTTTCTCTATAAATTTTTCCATCTATTTATTGTTAAGTTAGATTATAATAGGATAAAGTAAAAAATCGGTGTTTTAGTATCATATGTTTCATGTCCTTGTTTTTCTTTTCATAAAGATTGGTAAAACTGTTAAAACTATTGCTAGCAAATTATAATGAACACCTGAATTTCTGGCATTATATTATGTGTATTATTACAAGTGAACTAGATTCACACACTTTGGAGATTTTTTTAAAATATGAGCCATTCATTACTATAATCTTTATCGGGGTCGGCAGACTTTTTCTGTAAAGGACCGGATAGTAAATATTTTAGGCTTTGTACACACCACATATGGTCTCTGTTGTATAGTTTTCTTTTCTTTCTTTTTTTTGTTAACAACCCTTTAAAAATACACAAACCATTCTCAGTTCATGGGCTGTAAAAAACAGGATGGGGCCAGATATGGCCCACAGGTTATAGTTTGCCGACCTTTAGTTTTTATGGTAATGTGAATAATTCTGTATTAATTTGCCTTTTCCATCATTTTAAGTGATTTTTTTTTTTTCACTTTCTTCCATATGTCTACTTTGTTTTTCAGTTAGCAAAGATCCTCAAAATAGTGAAGTAGATAAAACTTTGCTGGGAAGAATCGGAATCAGTGCCATGTACTTCTATCACAAATTGTTACAGTGGTCCAAGGTAATTCATTAAATTTTTGTTTGGGCTTGGTACGGAGAATGTTTTAAAATTTTTTAGATGTTAGTTTTAGAACAATGTAGTTTAACCTTAGGAATTAGGAATCTGCTATTAATCACTACAGGTGACAAAATGAGACCCAGACTAGTAAGTGAATTATTAGGTGGTGTACTAGACAAATGTGGAAAGGATTGGGCATGAGACTGACCACTGTGAAGAATGTCAGTGTAGGGAATACTTAGAAAGCCGTGCCAAAAGCCATATTTATTTAAAATAACATTCAATTCCAAATTTATTTTGTCAGCTCCCGAGTTCAATAGCATTATAATTTTTGAGGAGCTCAAAAATGAACCCAGAATACTCACAATTAACAGAACTCCTTAAATATCATCTCATAGAATATTCCAGAACAGGATATACACTAGATACCATATATCTGGATTTCTAACTTTGAGACTCAGCTCAGTATAGAAATGATCCAGTGTCTCTAGACAGTATTATACTGCTGTTCTTTAGATTTCCTTGAGGTGGCGTGTGGAGTTACAGAATCAATCACTTGGAAATTTGGGATTTAACATAAAGTTCAGTGAAGTAGAGGACAAGAAAATCCAAAATAGGAAGGAAGTGGTGAAGGATAGAGCTATATAAAGAGTGGAGTTGAGAGTATGGTCTCTGTCTAATCAACTATTAAAATTTATCTTATGTTCTGCTTTTATTTTTTAAAGAGGCTATTTCACAATTGAAAGTGTGCTCAATAACATTTAAGTATATGGTCACTCATATGGAAACCCTGGTGATATAGTGGTTAAGAGTTGGCTGCTAACCAAAAGGTCAGCAGTTCGAATCCACCGGACGTTCCTTGGAAACCGTACGGGACAGTCCTGCTGTGTCGTCCTATAGGGTCACTATAAGTCAGAATCGACTCGACAGCAATGGGTTTTTTTTTTCCTAGACACACACAAAATGAATAAGTTTAAAAACAAAAACAAAAACACACACACACACACAGAGCCAGAATGGTTGTACAGGAAAATTGGCATCTTTCCTGGAGGTTTAGCACTTATTGTGTGGTAGGCCTGAAATGAGCAAGGTGTACCTGGTCCCTGCTCTCACAGCCTTGCTTAACACTGGTGATGGCATGGATTTATGTGATAGTTAATGCTCAAGAATTTGAAGACTAAGTAACAAGATCCTCACTGATTTTAATAACATTTTAAAGTATATTTTAATTTTATTTGGTTGTATTTTCTTAAGACATAAGAGGTTGTTGAATCTTTGCCTGTATTTTTAACTAAAAATTTTTAATTTCTTACTCAGAATGAACAATTTATTTACTATCTTATTTAGTATGAGTATTTTAAAATGAAACCTATTCCTTTTTTTAACACAAAGGTGAAATCATTGAAATTAAACTAAAGGTATCCTGTGAAAAAAATGGAGTCATTTAAACAGTCGAATTGAAAGTTCTTTGACATTATAAGGAAACCCTGGTGGCGCAGTGGTTAAGTGCTACGGCTGCTAACCAAACAGTCGGCAGTTCGAATCTGCCGGGTGCTCCTTGGAAACTCTATGGGGCAGTTCTACTCTGTCCTATAGGGTCGCTATGGGTCGGAATCGACTCGACGGCACTGGGTGGGTTTTTTTGACATTATAAAGATCAGACTCAAAACCGTCTAGACTGTAATACAAAACAAAAGTCTGCATACTAAGGCTTGCAGGCAGAATCTGACCCTCAGTATGTTTTTTTATGGTCTGTAAGCTAAGAATGTGTTTTTCCTTTTTTTTAAGGGCTATAATTTTTTTTTATACAACAAGAAAAAAGAACACTCAGCAGACCAAATATGGTCTGTAAAGCCTAAAATATTTACTATTAGGCCATTTACAGAAGAAGTTTGCCCACCCCTGCTATAAAATTATAATATATTTCCTATTTCTGGTGTCCAGACCAAAGACAGACTTGATGTAGAATATGTGAAATAGCCTATTGAATAAAGAATTTTTTTCTGCCAACAATTTCACTTTTTTTTTTTAGCTATCTAAATTGATACCAAATTATCTTCCTTTCCACTCTGTGCCTTCTGTATCTCAGTGTAGTCAACAGAAGAAGAGGAAAAATATATTATCATACTTTACCATTTTAAGGCATGAAATCCTTTTGCCAAATGAAATCTTAAGGGGAAGCACAGTGTATAAAACAGATGAAAGAACTACTGATAAAGGGGGCCTGGGAATGGACGTAGAGAGGAGGGGTAATATGAGGCAAGGTCCTGCTTGCTCCCCTCCCTTTCCATCTTTGTGGCTGAGCAAGAAGGAGCTTAAGGAAGAGTGTTGGAGCACTTTGAAAAACCTATCAGTCTAGAATGATGATTCAAAACTGGATAATTAGCTTCTGCATAATTCTCAGTGACTTTATGTCTCTGTAGTACTGTTAATGATTGGTACTCAATTCTTTATTTTTACTCTAGGGAAGGAAAGTCTTAGATAAACTATATGAATTAAAAATACATTTCACAAGTTTAAAAGGACTTACAGGGCCCGAGAAGTTAGCACCAAGATGTCAAATTGTGAATATTGCTGCAGAAATTTTTCTCAAAAGTGGAAGTATAGATGGTGCCATTTGGGTCTTAAGGGGTAAGTTCTGTTATACGCAAGCATGAAATAATGTGTTCAACTTGCCGTAACTCTTCTCTTGGTAATTACCTTAAGTTGATACAGAATTGTGGGTGGTAATTTGGTCAAAACCTTAAGTGAACATGTGAGTAGAAAAGGTGGTTATATAAGCTGAAAAGGGAGAATTAACCTACCTTTAAAGCAGAAATTGTGTGAACTATAGGCTAGGCACCATGTAAGTACTTTACCCTTGATTATCCTCGACGACCTTCAGAAACCCTGAGTTGGGAACCATTACGATCTCCCATTTTATAAATAAGAAAATTCTGTCAGAGATATTAAGCAACTTGCTCAAAATGACATAGCACGTAAGGAATGGAGGCCAGATTCAAGTCCAGAAATCCTAGTTGTTACCTGCATAATCTCAGTCTTCTCATGTAAGGCAAATTTGACTTCAAACGAAGACAGGTAAAGCTTACTTTCCGTAGTAAGGCGACCCATTTAGCAGAAATCATAATGAAATTAAACCAGCAGAAACAACTGAGGTTAATTTGGTATGAGATGAATAAAAACTTAGAACAATAGTGGCACAGTGTGGTATCTGACTACATGGACCATCAGGCAGATTTTATTTGATGTAACGGGATAAGAATGAAGAAAAATCAAGAATCTCAAAGTTAACTGGGAAGATGAAATATATACATGAGTAAGGCAAATAGATAACCTTTACACTAACACATGTATGTTAGCACACAAACAGACTAGTACAGGTATATATGAGTATACATGTACACACACACACGTTAAATCCTTGACTTTGTTCAAAGTGCTGAGTGTTTATGGAATATAAAGGTCATGAGTGAACTTCATGGTGAAAGGCTTGTTGGAAAAGGTTGCCTTCAACTTACCAAACATAATGTCTGCCTGGGTAGGGTTTCCTAGTGGGAAAGAGTAACCAAGGTAAAATATAGAAATGAGCAAAATGCAAGTCAGGGCTCACAAATTCTGTAAGAAAGAAGCGATGTGGCAAGAAATGGGAAGGGTAAAATAGCTGATAAAAATGGGCTTGGATCATCTGGTGATAGGAAACTTCTGCCTGAAAGTTTCTGGCAAAGCTAGATTTTCTCAAGCCTGGGGGAAAGTGAGGAGGATGAGGGGAGGGTACGAAGTAGTCTATGGAGATTTTAAAATATTTTGAATTTTGATGATTATCTTAAAAATTCTTTTAGTTATAAACACAGAATTCTTGTTTGCAGTGACAGTTTGAATTGAAAGTCATTTACCTAGGTAGAATTTTATTTCTTCACAAGAAGAGTCCGCAGAAGTATACTAATTTGTTCCCAGAATTCTTTTTGTTCTTAAAGGGTTCTGTTGTCAACGGACAGTTCTCAGGAAAGGGAGTATTAATACAAATGATAGTATTACTTACTTGTGATTTCACTTGCAGTAAGAGAAATATGTATTAAAATTTTAAAATACCATTTTGAGCCTGTCAGACTAACAAAGATCGAATTTGGTGATATACTTTTGGTGAGAGTATAGAGAAACAGGCATTCACATTGTCATTAGGGGTTTTTTGGCAGAATATCTGTCAAAAATTAAAAATGCGTATTTCCTTTACTCTGTTAACACCATTTCTAGGGTTTTCTTCTACAGATACATTTGTACCCATGTACAAGAGTATGCAGTATAAGTTATCTGGAATCTTTTGTTACCGCCACCAATAGTAACAAAAGACTGCAGACAACTGAAATGCCCGTTAAGAAAGTATGGGTTAATTAATCTGTGGGACTGCCGTGTGCTGGAGTGGGATGACACAGATCCACAGATACTCATTCGGAATGGCCTCCAGGACCTCTTGCCAAGTGAAAAAAAGAATGTGTAGAACCGTGTGTGCAACATGCTACCATTCGTGTAAAGAGATAAAATGAATGCGTACATGTTTGCTTATATATCCCTAAAATATTTGTAGAAGGATGTACTAGGTTGCCTCAGGAAAGAGACAGTGAGTGCTTGGAAGACAGGGATGACAGGCAGGTTTACTTTTTACACGTATTTTTTCTACATTTTTGTCCTTTTTAAAAAAGGGAACAGTACATACGTTACTCAAGTTTGAGAAATGGAAAATACTTTACACATTTTTGGTTTGGTGGGTGGCAGACTTTATGGTGAGAAGTCTGTTGTTTTGGATTCTTATTTTGACATTTAAAACTCTTTCCCCAGTGCCAGTACTTTTTATCCCGGCAAATGAGGAATAAATTCCAACCCTGTCTTCTCCCCTTACCAGCAAAAACAAAACCTTCAAACCTTCATAGTTTTATAATCATGGTTTGGGGGCTGAAAAATAAATGTCTTAGCTCTCTAGAATATACATTTTGTAAAAAGTTATACCATTTGTTAAGAAACTTGCACTGAATTTTAGAATAACTTTCATTGACTTTAAAAAAAAAAACCCAATTATGTAATACTTATTCATTGTAGAGAAATCTGAAAAGGTAGATAAGCAAAACTGAGGATAAAAACTCCTTATCATTCATCTACCCAGAAATGATTATTATCCCCTTTAATATACTGTATATACTCTTTTGTGCCCTGCATTTTTTCTGTGACATTTAATGGGCTGCATGGTTTTCCACTTATGAAAAAATACCTCTTCCTAGGTCTATATATCTTACTCCATAAATCTACTTTTTATTGAACTAGCTTGTTTTCAAATTTCCGTTATAAACAATGATCCCTGCTAAACATCCCTGCTGAATCTATATTATTTCCTTAGGATAAATTCTGGTGGAATTGCTGGGCTAAAGGGTATAAAGGCATTTTAAAGCTTTTTGGTAAATGTTGACAAATTTGCCCTTATTGCCATTCAGATTTGCAGGTAGGCTTTATTTTGGGTTTAGTAGAAAACCCTCCTTCTGTGAGAAAATTCCAGAGAAAGATTGCTTAGGTATATCTTTTACACAAACATTGGCCTCATGGGGATCACAGGTGCATATAAATAAATAGTCCCAGGTGTTACTGCCAGACAGGTGTTAGTATCAGACAGAGAGACTGGTGCATTCCAAGTTATACAAATCCTAATCTGGGTATTAGTAATACATTCCATGCAGGCCTTATCACTGTTAATAGAATACAGAAATCTTCCATACTCTAAGAAAGGTTGTACTAATTTGTAGCCTTCTTAGCAGTGTGTGAGGATACAGGTTATAAAACACCCTTAACAACATTGAGTTTGATAGGGTAAAAGTGGCATTCACTGTTCTACTTTATATTTGATTGCTTATAAAGAAATCAAACTGTTTATATTTCATTTGTATTTAATCCTTTGTGGATCACCTGTTCGTGTTCTTGATCTGTTTTCTGATTTTAGCATTTCTTTTCATTATCAATTTAATAAGAATGTATTTGCCATATACCAAACATTGTGCTAAATGTGTTACTTGTATCATCTCATTTAATTAACACCAGTGAGGTACCCATGAGGTGGGTGATACCATCCCAAGATGAGGACACAGAGGTTCAGAGAAGGTCACACAGCAATTGTGAAGTAGGAATTCCAGTCTGCATCTGTCTGACTACAAGGTCTACGTTTTTAACCACCACACCAGCACTATTATTTCCCTGATTTTTTCTTTTAAATGGACTTTATAAAACTGCAACACAATTGAAACACAAACTATACAAACAGACCAAGATCTAAGCCAGCCAGCTACCTGAGCAAAATGGTGAGACTGACCTTGATTCCTTACATCTAAGACTTGGTTCTGATCAGAATTCCCAGGAAGCTTGTTAAAATTCAGAGTTCTGGGCGCACCCCAGGAGTCCCCCAGTGGTGCAAATGGTTAACGCACCAGCTGCCGACATAAAGGCTGGAGGTTGGCCTGCACCCGGGGTAGCCTCAGAAGAAAGGCCTGGTGATTTACTCCCCAAAAATCAGCCATTGAAAACCCCGTGGGGCACAGTTCTACTCTGACATGTATGAGGCGTCACTGTGAGTTGGAATCTACATGACGGCAAATGGTTTTGGACCCACCCCAAGAATTTCAGTCAGTATGGGACGGGGCCTGAGAATTTGCATTTCTAACAAGCTCTCGGCTATTGCTGGTATTACTGGTCTGGAGACCTCATTTTGAGAACCACTGCCCAACAGCTTTCTCAAGTAGTGACTTCTCACATCTCACCTGTGTCCCTGAGCCACACCCTCTCAAGTAGTCATTCCCCAGTTGGTCAAACCACTGTCATAAATGTTACCTTTTTTTTTTTTTTTTAAGTTATTGAGGAATATTTCACCTGTGGTAGTACCTGGCATAGAGTAAGGTGTGCAGTAAATATTACTTGAGGTAGGTGAGTGAGTGAGCCAGCAAGTGAATGGGAGAATGATATGAACCAAATTACCATTCCAACTCCTCATCGAGGCTATTGATTTTCTTCATTTAACTATCTTTGCACCTTCCTAGGGAGAAAATTCTGACTCATAGAGACCCTATAAGACAGAATAGCACTGCCCCATAGGGTTTCCAAGGAGTGGCTGGTGGATTTGAACTGCCAGCCTTTTGGTTAGCAGCCAAGTTCTTAACCACTACACCACCAGGGGCTCCACAGGGTTGCTTTGAGTCAGAATCAACTCAGTGGCAATGAGTTCAGTTTTTTGTTTTGGGGGGAGGAGATGCCTGGAGTTTTTGAAAATGTGTAATTATATTTATAAAAGCGTTAATTTTTTTATGCTAGGAAACTTAGGATAAAGCTTAGTTTAAACACCAAGATCAGCGACTGTGACTACAGTACTAATAAAAACCTACAAGAAATTTTAATATTTAAGAAAAAATACGTTTTCAGTCAGCGGATCTCCTCAGCACAAAGTCATGTTAGGCCAGGCCATATTTAACCTCTTTTAATTCAACAGTTTAACCTATATCTACTTACCTAGACATAGTCACTATTTAATTTCTTTTCTGTTTTGTTCAAATTTTTTATAGGGAACATTTGTTTAAAAAAACATGATTTTAAAAATAAACCAACTTACTTGGCCTCATCCTGAGCAATGATATTTGTAAAATCATAGGTTTAATGTGACTTTTATATTTAGTGTAATCTTTTTATTTTTTTACAATACACAAATCATTATTTAAAATTATAATGTAAAATCTAAAATCAGTTCAGGTACCATCAGCATACCCTTAGGAAGTCTCACACTGTATAATAATGGAGCCATGGTGGCACAGTGGTTAAGAGTCAGCTGATAACCAAAAAGTCAGCAGTTCACCTTCGATGGCCAGCGTAGCAGGGGTGAGGGTTTGGGGACCATGGTTTCAGGGGACATCTAAGTCAATTGGCATAATAAAATCTATTAAAACATTTTGCATCCCATTTTGGAGAGTGGCGTCTGGGGTCTTAAACACTAGCAAGCGGCCATCTAAGATGCAACAGTTCGTCTCAGCCCACATGGAGCAGAGGAGAATGAAGAACACCAAAGACACAAGGTAAGTAGGAGCCCAGGAGTCAGAATGGGCCACATAGATCAGAGACTGCATCAGTGTGAGACCAGAAGAACTAGATGGTGCCCAGTTACAACTGATGACTGCCATGACAGGGAGCAGAACAGAGAATCCTTGAAGGAACAGGAGAGCAGTGGGATGCAAACCCCAAATTCTGGTCTTTTCCAGACTTAGTGGTCTGACTGAGACTCGAGGGACCCCGGAGGTCGTGGTCCCCAGACAGGAACCATTCCCGAAGCCAACTCTTCAGACAGGGATTGGACTGGACTATAAGAGAAAAAATGATACTGGTGAGGGGTGGGCTTCTTGGATCAGTAGACACATGAGACTATGCGTGCAGCTCCTGTCTGGAGAGGAGATGTGAAGGCTGAGGGGGACAGAAGCTGGCTGAATGGACACAGAATCAGGGTGGAGAGATGGAATGTGCTGCCTCATCAGGGGGAGAGCAACTAGGAGTATATAGCAAGGTATATGTAAGGTTTTGTATGAGAGACTGACTTGATTTGTGAACTTTCACTTAAAGCACAATAAAAAAAAAAAAATGTTGGCAGTTCAAATCCACCAGCCACTCCTTGGAAACCCTATGAGGCAGTACTACTCTGTCCTGTAGGGTCGCTATGAGTCAGAATTGACTTGATGGCAACAGGTCTGTGTTTTTGTTTTATATTGTAACGGTTTTTTTTTTTTTATATATATTAAAGACTATATAGTCTTTGATCTGTTGTATATTTGCAAATATTTTTTCATTTCCCTGTAACTTGCTGATTTTTTTTATTCTTTTGCCCAACTGACATTTTTTTGTTTAACATAAACCACTTTTTAAATCTTTAATACTTTTTGTTTTGTATCATGCTTTAAGCAGTCCTTCCTCATCCCAAAATTGTGTATTTGCTCATATGTTTTTCAGGTTTTTTTTTTTCTGACTCATTGTTTTAAATTTTGCGGTGAGG
Source organism: Elephas maximus indicus (assembly GCF_024166365.1). Lineage (NCBI taxonomy): Eukaryota > Metazoa > Chordata > Mammalia > Proboscidea > Elephantidae > Elephas > Elephas maximus. Next base: position 48,796,227 of record NC_064838.1, read on the forward strand.
TGGAAACCTAATTTTATTTCCCCAAAATGTCCCAGCATTGCCTGAGTAATTCATCCTTTCCCCCACTTATTCGAAATGCCCCTTTTATTACATATTAGAATCTTATTTGCTTAGGTCTGTTTCTGCACTTGTCTTCTCTCCCAGTGGCCGCACTGTGTCCGTGCTACCACCATACTCTTCATAGTTAATGTAGCTTTAAAATGTGTGAGGATATCTGTCTGTTTAGGCAAGACCAACCCCACTCCTCTTCCAAACTATTCTTTGTTCTTCTCAAGTGCTTATTCTTTTGGATGAATTTCATAATTATTGAATTGGGTTTTAATACCATTCATGGGAAGTTTGAATGGGATTATATTACATGTATTATTAAGGGGAGAATAGATAAGTGTTTTTCCATCAGTATTCACCATGGTAAGGGACAGTTATTTATTTGATGTTCTTGATTATGAGTGGAAATTTCTTCAATGCAGAGACTGTGTTAATAGTCTTTATATTCCATGCATACACTCATAATCTTGCCCAAGTAATGACTGAATATGCCTACATTAGAAGGTAAGTAGGTAAAGAGTGGCTATTATAGAAAATTTGTTTGCCTTCTGACTGATATTTTTAGACAAATGGCAAGTATTGCCCAATTGTGGAACAGAGAAAAGCATGAAGTTTTTTTACTGTAAGAACTTTCATGCTATAAAACTAGTCTTAAATATGATAGTAAAACATTTTCCTCGGGAATTCTCATGAGAGTCTCATAAAAATATGTTGCTAGAGTTGTGAACTAGTTTGGAGTAGGTAAATTAAAAGGTGTTAATATCTAGGTGTCTTCCAAATTATTTTAACTTTGATATATAAAATTACCAATTCATTCACATTTTTTTATATAGTTAAACACTATGGTAAGAATTTTAAATGAATCTGTTAAAATATATACTTTGAAAAAATACTACCATTGCTCTAATGCTAAAGATGAGTACTAAATAAAGAACAATGCAATTTTTATGAGAAAAGACTAAACAGTTTTCTTTTTATGGATGAGATACATCTACCAGATATATGATTAGCAAAAAATAACTGAGCTTATTTTATCAAAATAAAATTTACCTTATAAGCAATGGTGATTTAACTGTTTTAATGGGAATTACATTTAACTGATGAGTAATTCAGTATTTCAACATATGAAGTACACCTACTCCTCACTTACTATCTTATTATCCAGCATTTCGCATTTACAACAATAGTAAAAAGAATTTACCGTCCAACTATTTTGCGCGTTAACAACATACATCTGGCAGTGACGAACGTGAAGGTACAAGGCAAGAGTAACGGTAGCTGTGATGGTGTCAACTTGGCTAGGCCATGATTCTCAGTGGTTTGGCAGTTATGTAATGACGTAATTGGACAGTTTTGTAATGATACAGTCATCCTCGATTTTGTGATCCAATGTGGTCATACTCCATTTTCATATAACACCAATTTTCACATATAACCTGGTCTTTGAAGCCTAACCATATTGGCAGTGAGTGCATGTTTAGATTTCTCTATACAGTAAAATTTAAGGAAATTTGGGAGTAAATTACTGAAGGTATCTGTCTAAATAACAATACTTGTAAAGCACTTAGAACACTGCCTAGCACATAGTGTAAATCTGTTCAATCAAGTGAGCTCTACTAATTTAAAAACAAGCTCGTCTTAAAGATGTGTACTGGGTGCTTAAAGCTTTATTTTGTCTTGTGGACTTGAATGAGCAAACCTTTCTTCAAGACTTTATGTATTCCGTGCTACAGAAAGGCCGCAAAATGAAAGGATTACATGACTCCTACACTTAGTCAGGTTGAAAAGAACACTGAAACGTGCTTTGAGTGTTATATTGCAGTGTCTCATTATGTGTTTCATTAGGTACATAAGGATTTACACAGGAAAATTAGAGTATTGGTGTTTCTAACATAGTAGCACCCCAGTGTTCTGTGCAGCAGTAGCCCATTGTTTTTCTCAATGTGAAAATTAGGGCAGAAATTAAGGTACTTCAACAGTATAGTTAATATTCTGTTTTTATAAGCTGACAGATACATAAGTGTTGATTTTATTATTATTTATATATAACTTAGATATCCTGTACGTATAAAATATTTCATAATAAAAATTGTTTTAAAAAAAGGTAGAAATTGGGGGGGAAAGATGTTACCTAAGAGTATTAAAACATGTTATATACTTCTTATTGTAAAATTATTGAACTTGTCCACACAAATATTTTTAAGTTTAATAATCTGAACATTTTGTCATATAAAAATAAATATTAATTTTTAATTAATTAGTATACTTGGAAATGTAAAGAATCTAATAAAAAAAAATAAGAGTGGCCATTAGTTTGCATCTTTTTAGGATGATGACCTTCATTATGCACCCACTCCTCACTTATCGACACAGTTAGGCTCCAAAGAGCTGGTCGTTATGTGAAAATTGGAACTATGCAGAAATGGATGATGACACATCAGATCACAAGGTGGAGGATGACTACATCATTACACAACCGCCAAATTACATCATTACATAACTGCCAAACCACTGAGAATCATGGCCCAGCCAAGTTGACACATAACCTTATCCATCATAGCCAGCGTTACTCTCGCCTTGCACCTTGGTGTTCTTTGCTGCCAGATGCATGTTGTCAATGCTCAAAATAGTCAAGTTGTATATTTTTTACTATTGTCCAGAATTCAAAATGTGGAATAATGAAATGATAAGGAGTGGAAAAAAAAGATAGTTTTTTGTGTATATATATAGTTCTTAATAAATTTGAAACATAGTTACCTGAGTACATATATTTTAAGTTTTGCCACTTTCTTCAAAAAATATTTAAAAACGTTAAGTTATGATTAACCATTCAGTTTAATTTTCATGGTGTAAATTAAACTATTCATACTTCTTTGTTTGTGAAAGAGTCAGAATGGATAATCAATACACCACTGTGGCCTTGTGATAGACTGGATGTACTCAATCGACATAATCTGCTCTGTACAATTGCGCATGAAATCTTAACCAAGAGCCTTTACAGACAGACATTTGAAGTTTTGCAAAATCTACCGGGTTTTCAAAATTCTCAAGGTATGTTTAAAAAAAGTCTAGCTGAATTATCTCTTGCCCATCTCGTGTTTAACTGTTAATAAGAAACCGTTCTCCACCTGTTTCGGTTGAGTTTTATATTCCAACATTTTTAGTATTGTATAAAATATGTTCTTTGCAAATTGAATATGCTTTCTTGATGGATTAAAAAAATCAGAGATGTTTATCTTTGGGTTGTATGTCCGTAGTTTCTAACACTAGCATTTCCATCATTCCCTTTTCCCTACTTCTGTTAAGTCATCAGCAAACAGTATGTGCAAGTGCCCCAAGCAAGCTTCATTATCTTCATTGATAATGAAGAATACTTCTTCTCTTATCACTTAAATACAGAACTTAGCTTATATTACCTTGGAATATAGGTAAACTTGGAACAAATAGAAGAAATTAAGCATATGGTAAGTTCCAAGAAAGAATACCAGTTTGAGCAATAGTAGTTGTCTTAGGCTTGGTTCTCCAGAGAAGTAAAACCAGTAAAGCATATAAATATATATAGAGAGAGATTTATATCAAAGAAATGGCTCATGCACTTTTAGAGGCTGGAACGTCCCAATTCTGTGGGTTAGGATAGAGGCCTCTCCTGATTCACATAGCCACAGGGGCTGGCGAACCCAAGATCGGCAGGTTGGAAAGCAGGGCTCTTGATCACAGGCTGTGACTACCGACAAATTCCGAGATTGGCAGATAAGACCACAAAGCTTCTGATTACGTAGCTACAGGGGCTGGCGAATCCAAGATTGGTAGGTTGGAGAGCAGGGCTCCACCCACAGGCTGTGAAGATCATCAAATCCCAAGATCAGCAGATAAGTCCCAAGAACCAGAGGTCAGATGAACAGGAGGCAGCTGCAGGATCCAGAACAAGGAAAATGCCAGAACATCTGCTTACATTTGGATGCAGGCCATGCCCTCAAGGATACTCCCTTTCAACTGATTGGCTCCTCACAGCAGATCCCATCATGGGAGCGATCACATATAAACACTGAGAATCATGGCCTCGCCAAGTTGACACAGTCTTAACCATCACAGTAATAATATTCTTGGATGCTAAAGTTCAAGTCATATGTGATAGGAAAAGAGTCCAAATAAGGGAAGCATAAGCAAAAAGCTTTGGGTCAGGAATGTGCATGATGGGTTCAGAAAATGATGAAAACATTATCTTGAAGGCCTCCCCTGAGTGCCTTTGTTGTATCTTCTATAAATAGGCATTTTTCCATTTATTACACTGAAACCTTGTTTGTATTTATCGTTCTTGTCTGTTTTTCTCGCTAGATAATGAGCTGTTTAATTTTTTTTATCTTGGTGCTCCTAGCACATTGGCTGCTATATAGCAGGCCCTTGATGTAAAATTATGACAACAATGAAACAAAGTAGTAATAGTGAGATTAGACAGTTGTGCCAGATTTTGGAAGACCACAAAGTTGTTTTCCTCTCTGCGTCGTAAAGGGTCTCTAGAGGTTTGGGGTTATAGAATGATGTACTGAAGTTCATGTTTCAGAAAAGTTCCTCTACTGGTAATGTTTAGGAAGAAACTAAAGATAAGGAGGTTAATTTCCTGGTTAGGCCTGGACCACTAAAAGATCCTAAAGTGGTAAAAACCTAGAGTCCAGGTCCTAGACCAAACTGACTGAATATAGGGAAGGAACAGTTGGAAGTCTCCAAGGTGACTTCACTTTCTTCCAAGAATGACTTGAGGAATAGAAATACCAACTTAAAGTATTTTTTGAAAATGTGACAGTGAGTTTTTGTCAGGGAATGATTTATTTTTAGTGACGTGGAATATAAAGCTGGGATCCATAATGCAGATACAGTGCTAAAGGAATCATGAATGCATGCATTTGAGACACTGCAGCTGCACAGTCCCAGGCAGGGACCACGTACAGAGATGTTAATGTGGCCTCTGGAATGTTTTTCAAGCTTCCTTTCATGTAGTGTCCTACAAGGTAGATCAGCTGTTTCGCTTGTCACATGCTTTTTTGTTTGTTACTTAGAGAATATGTAAGACGATTGCATTTTAGTGACTGAGGCTCCCATAGTGGATAGGAAAGGGCCAAGGAGAGAAGAGGGAAAAAGGAAGCAGTTCAAGAGAGGGAAGTGTGAGAGAGACTACACTAGATCAATTTGATTATATCTTTTCTTTTTTTTTTTTTCCAGAAACTGTGGAGGTTTCACAGTATAGCCTTCTTTTTAATAAACTTCTAGATGCCTGTATAGAAAGCAACAGTCTTGGTATGTCATCCTCCGTAGCAGAATTCATGTTTTCAAAGAGCATCCCTATTGATTTTTCCTTTCTTAGAAGATTAATTACTTCTTTAGGAAGGAGTTCTTTATGGCTCAAAGCCAGAGCCCACTACAAAAGTAAGTTACATTTGATATTTTTTAATTTGATGTATTGATTTTGAATTTAATTGTATAATCCAGGATTCATCTGTAATATTTAAAAGCAGACATTTAAATATGTTAAAAAAGCAGTTGATATAAACTAAAAGGTACTGGTCTGAACAGATCTGTGCTTTCTTTTGAGCCCGGTTATTTTTCTTCTGTTTCTAATTACTGCTTCTTATGCATCTTTAGTTCTTTGCATGTCCACTAGAGGGTGAGCAAAGGAAATAAATGCCAGAACTCAAACCAGTTTTGCATCTCTTACAGATAATATTAAAAAAAAAAAGAGTAAAACAATTCAGTAAAATTAAGCTTAAAAAATGTGTACGTATTTTACTTATCCTCACTGTGTTGCTGATTTTTATAACTTTGAATTTTGATGGCAGGCCCAATAGAAAGTACAGACACTGTCATTGCAGTGCAACATGGTGTACAACAGTTTCACTCATGGCTCCTAGTAATAGAACTTTGTTCGTCTATTTACAGCTGTTTCTCTCTACCTGTAAGCCTGTAAAACTAATGCTTTCTCTGGTCCCAGCTACCTTGCAAGTATTTTAATTAGAAAGTAATTGCATGTACACTCTAGAAGAGAATATTTTTCTGCCTTTATGCAATAATTCGTCTTAAATTTCCATTTATACCACTGTCATGCATGTAACAAACATTTGAGTACCTACTATATGTCTCCACTGTACCAGATGTGCCGGAGATCCCAGCCAGCCACCCGTACCTGCACAGAAACTTCCCCAAACTCAGAATCCAGGTGTTTTTCAAACTACCAGCTGTGATCCATCAGTGGGTTCTGAAATCAGTTTAGCAGCAGATAACTTTTTTTTCCCCAGTGACAAAAGAAAATACTAGGGTGCATTGCAGGTAGTAAGAATGAGTATTACTCGATAAAATTGTAATTTCAGTTACATATATGTGCACTGGCTCATTATGTAAAATATACTTCTTACTGTAGGTTATAGTCAAAAGCTTTAACAGCAACTGCACTAGAGCATTTTTTTTAAAAACATGACTAGAAATTTAGAGGAAAGGTAGAGTTGTTCATAGCACCTCATTTGAATTTTGTGGTTATGTTTCAAGTCTTTATACTGTTCCGTGTAGGCTGCTAGAAATCACACACACCAAGACTGCATGTACTATTTCCTATAATTTCCTGCCTTTACTTGTTAGAATCCATTTTAATGGAATTATTTATTTTCCAAATAACTAATTTTGCAATTTGGGGAAAATGCCAAAGAGAAGGTATTTGTATGCAATAGGCAGAAAATATAAACTTGGAAATATTTCATTGAAATTCCTATCGTTCCTTTTTTAGTTTAGCAGCTAAACTTGAATCATTTTTAATTTTTATTAACAGCTTTATTGAAATGATTCACATACCATACAATTTAAAGTGCATGGTTCAGTGGTTTTAATATATTTAGAGTTGTGCAACCATCACCACAATCAATTTTAGAACATTTTCATCACCCCAAAATAAATCCTGTACCGATTAGCAGTCACTTCCCATTTCTCCAAATCCCTCCAGCCCTAATAATTTCTTTTTAAAGATTTCATTTTAGCAGTATGTTAAAGCAATTAATGCCTGTGTACAACTCAGTACTTTTCTTATTACCTAATCACACCTTTGCCCTATTTCATATGCAGTGAAATTTCTGGGACTTAAGTAAGTGAGGTTATAGGGTAGAGTCTTTGTTTTTTTCCAAATATATCTGAATTATAAAACCAAATGAGTAATTTATAGCCACTGATCAGTCTCCAAAATATCTCATCTCCTTACAGTGTTGATAGTTCAAATATTGTTGGACCACCCTCTGAATGTCTCTTCAGACATAGCTTAACACTTGCAAGAGAAGCCGTTAATTACCTTATAATCACATCTAGTAGTACTTGATTCTGGGCTGAAGGCTAGTTTTTCATCAATGTACTGTTAAGGCCGTGGTGCCAGTGCCTTTTTTGAAAACTTTTGTTTTGACAGCTTTATTGAAGTATATTTCACATACCATAAAATTAACCTATTTGAAGTATATGGTGCAGTGGTTTTTAGTGTATTCAGAGTTGTGCAACTGTCACCACAGCCTAATTTTAGAACACCTTCAACACCTCCTAAAAGAACCCCTGTGCACATTAGCGGTCATTCCCCATGCCCTCGCTGTCACTCTTCCCTGCCCCAGGCAACCGCTAACCTACTTTCTGCCTCTGTGGATTTGCCTATGGTGGACATTTCACATACATGGAATCAGGCAGTGTGTAGTTTTATGTGACTGACTTTCACTTAACACAATGTTTTCAAGGTACACTGATGTTACAGCATGTATCAGTATTTCACTTCATCCTTTTTAAGCCAAATAATGTTACATTATATGGCTGTATCACATTTTATTTATCCCTTCATCAGTTGGTAGACATGGGGGCTGTTTCCACTTTTTGGCAGTTATGATTAATGCTGCTGCAGATTGTCACGTACGAATTTCTGTGTGGACGTATGCTTTCCTTTCTTGTGAGTATATACCCAGGAGTGGCATTGCTGGGTCATACAGTAAATCTATGTTTAGCATTTTGAAGAACTGCCAGACCGTTTGCCAGAGCTGTTGTCCCATTTTACATTCCCACCAGCCACGTATACAAAAAACCTGTTGCCATCAGGTCAATTCCAACTCATAGCGACCCTGTAGGACAGAGCAGGGCTGACCCGTAGGGTTTCCAAGGAATGGCTGATGGATTCAAACTTTCAGTTAACAGCTGTAACTCTTAACCACTGCACCACGAGGGCTCCACCAGCTATGTATAGGAGTTCCAATTTCTTCGTATCTCACTTGTTACTGTCTTATTTCAGCCATCCTAGTGGGTGCGAAATGATCTCGTTGTGATTTTGATTCTCGTGTCCCTAATGACTAGTGATGATCTTTTCATGTGCTTGATGGCCATTAATACATCTTCTTTGGAGAAATGTCTATTCAAATCCTTTGGCTTTTTTTTTTTAGTTATCCATTTTTCAATTTTTCTATTTGTTGAGTTCAAGAGTTCTTTATTTACTCTGGATACAAGTCCCTTGTCATTGATAGATGATTTTCATTCTGTGAGTTATGTTTTCACTTTCTTGATGGCTTTGCTTTGCTTTTGCTCACAAACTAATCAGATGGGAATGGTCCAGGGATGGCAAAGTTGCCCTCCTCATGTTATCAATTTGCTCTCCCTGGTTCTAAAAATGGGAACCCTGGTGGCTTAGTGGTTAAGAGCTTCGGCTGCTAACCAAAAGGTTGGCAGTTCAAATCCACCAGGTGCTCCTTGGAAACCCTATGGGGCATTTCTGCTGTCCTATAGGGTCGCAGTGAGTCAGAATCAACTTGACAGCAAGAGGTTTGGTTTTTGGTTTTGGTTTAGTTCTAAAAATACTGCTTTTATCTCAGAGCTCAAAAGTCAGGGGGCAGGGGATGTTATTAGTGTGTATTTCAATTACATTCCTCCCTTAAATAAGAACATTATTTTCTCTCATTTGATTTCAGTCAGTGCAAAAAGTAATCTTAGTAAATTTCTACTGAATTTGTTATTTGTTTTCTTCTTTTAATCAAAAAAGTAAAACAGGAATTCATGTTAATTAGACCTACCCTTTTTTATAGTTAGGAAAAGTCAGTAAGTTGACAGCTTCTTATTCCTGGCAGTGACTTAGGGAGGTGGGACTACCTAGTCATTAAGAATCTGAAATCTGGAGCCAGAAGGCCAGGGTTCCCACGCAGGCATAGAGAGACTGAGTGCTTACCCAAGGCCCCTCATCTATACCATGGGTGTAATTGTACCTAATTTCAAAGGGAGTAAGTTGTCGAGATAAAGTTAAATAAAACATATAATGTGTTTAGCACAAATACCTGGCACACAGTAGGTGCTCAAAGATTAGACATCATCATACACATTAGAAAAAAATTTTTGAAGAAATTTGTCTTAACGTTTTAAACTAATTTTATGTGCAGATTTAAATTGGTTTCAGTAAAATATAACAATATAATACTAGTATACAATTTGAATATCCTGAGAGTTTTAAGTGGGATTTTCCTATCTATCTCTTCTAGTAAGCACATAAACAGTTTAAGCTTTAAATCTCTTCTCTTGAAAAGTGAAATTTTTAGAACATGAACTGGGTAGTAGAGCTTTAATACACTGAGCACCTACACGATGGACATGTGTTTTATTTATATCTAGTGCTTCTACAATGCCAGGCATACAGTAGGCACTGTAAAAAGGTATTGGAAACTATAATGATAATATAAGTAGCCTCAAAAATACTTTAATAACTATTTGATAGAAATTAAGGTATTTGTGTTATAATTTCCCATTTACATTCATGATTCAGGATAGGCAATAATTATAAATATATTGCATATAGTTGCTATTAGACATGATCCCATTAAAACCCAAGTAGCTATTCCGGCTGTTTATTTGTGTTGACTACGGCATGAAATCAGTGGGCAGTTGTCACAGTAAGGTGCAAAAGTCATATTTCAGGAGTTTTTTTTTATTATTATTATTTCTCACTTCATATTTAATGTTTCCAAAGCATATTACAAACAGTAATGGTAAATGGGCTAGGATTAGTTCATTACCATAATTTGGTAATAAGTTTGCTTCTAATGTGAAGAATTATTCTGTAATATAAGTAATTACCACCTGTGAGTATTTTGGAAGTCTAGGTTTTTACTTACTGGGATTTTAGTAAAGTTGGATTTGTTATTTTATTTTCAGGTGCTCTGTCTTTGGGCTGCTATCCACCGTTGGAGGGAAATTTATACCGAAAACTTCTACTGATTCCTTCTTATTTATCTGAGATTGAAATGCTTTTAGCCATTGAAATTTTCCTGGTATCTAATGCTAGTAGTATTCAGAGTCCTGGAACTTCTACACAGACATTGCAGATAGTTTTGAAAAGGTTGGTTAAGAAAACTAACTGCATTCTGAGATTGTGGCTCGCCCTACCCCTCCTAGGTTGTGTTTTGTTTGTGTGTGTGTGTGCGTTTACAAATTTTGGTAACATTTAAATTGAGAACTGTTTGAGTTTTAAAAGCAGATGACTAAGTAGCATTCAGTAAAAGTTTTAGCAACTTCAGAGACAGTTCCTTTTTAGGCACTGATCATTCTTATTTTGAGATTGGTACCTAAAAGGTATTTGTCTTTTTGGTCAACCCAAAAGACCTAAGAACCAGGTTTAAAAGGGAAATACGTGATACTTTATCAGGTCCAGTAAAGAATGCCATTAAAAATAAAGCCGTCAACCTAAATTCTATGTTTTTAAATGTTATAAATGCATAAATATTATAATGTAGGTATTGAGCCAGGGTGGTAACCTTTAAATAATTTTGTTTAAAGTCCCAGAATTTAAACTTACATCTCTGTAATTTAGTGTCAGCCTTATCCAAGAAACGTGTTATGTAAGGATCTCATGGGACGCCTGTTCTAGAGCTTGGCAAGAATTTGTTTCAATTTACCGGTGTTACAAACTAGGTCCTCAGATTGAATATTCTGTTAGTTATCTATTAGTATGTAATAAATTTCCCCAAAACTTAGTGGCTTAAAACAACAAGTATTTATTATCTTGATGTCTATGGATCAGGAATTTGGGAGCAGCTTAGCTGGGTTCTGGCTCAGGGTCCCTCATGTAGTTGCAGTTAGGATGTCATTGGGGCTGCAGTCACCTGATGGCTTGACTGGGGCTGGAGAATCTAAGAGGGCTCAGTCACATGGCTGTTGGCAGGAAGCCTCACCTCTTCACCACATGGTTGCTCGAGTATCCTCACGACATGACAGCTAACTTTACCCAGAGTGAGCGATCCAAGAGAGAATAAGCCAGGAGGAAACCAGTGCCTTTCATGACCTAGGTCAAGAACTGTGAAGGTTCTGAGATTTTAGCTTACTCGTAGATTACAAGTTAACCTGCTACATTTTCATGATGCTACTATAAGACACAAGATTCAGGGGTTGGAGACTGAGGACTTTATTATTCATGGCACAGCAGGCAGCATGATTATCTACACGTTTGCATCAGTTCCCCTTGCTCCGAAGTCCCAGGGGGCAACGCAGATGGGCCCAGATGGATGACAGGATACACAGTAGGTTGTACTATGGGAAGGGAATCCTGAGCTTAAGGGGACCCAAATCTTTTAAAATGGGCAGTAAGTATGCCTGCCCTTTGTGCTAGAGGGAGACACAGTCTTTATCTTCTAAAGCTATAAGCAAACCTGGCCTTCGCTCCAGAGAGAGAAGTTATCTTTGTCTTTCAAGGTTGTTAACCGTAAACAACCTTGAAATGATAGTTCAGAACGAGGGTATTCAGTGTTTCTGCTTGGAGAAAAGAAAAAAAGAGGACACCCATGGAGAATTGTCATCCAACAACCTCGTGTCCAAGGTCGCACACTATTACTTCCATTTTCTTTCTTACAAGCAAGTCATTTAGTCCAGGCGGAAGAGAATTCGTTTCCACCTCTTGAAGAAAAGAGCATCAAAGAAATGGTGGAATGTTTTAAAACCACCACAAATGTAAAGTATCATCTTCAAGGTTTCAAACAGTGGTGTCACTAGGGTTGGTGTCACCCAGTGCGGTTACTCATGGTGTCCCCCCCCATGCTAATTATATAGTGTAGCTAAAACACCAGAAAATTTAACAAAATCAGTGACTAAAAAAACACCAGCAGCAATGAAAACAGCAGTGCATACTTGTAGCACAGGCAGATGAAAGCACATGATTCGAAGCATCGTTGTAGCTGAGTGATAATGACAGCTCTGAGCAGAGCACATTAGAAGGTTCAAAGAGTAAATTAGCATAGAGTTTTTAGCTTGTAGGTATATTGATAGATGTAAGCTGGGCGGCACTGGTTGTTTTTTTTTTTTTAAGCTGGGCTTACAAAAAATGTTCTATTGTTACAGGGATCTTTTGATAAAAAATAAATTTCTGTTGAAATGCTTCACAAAAATTTTATTGACAGTCATTTTGATGTCACCCGGTGTGGCCCGTACCCCCCCAGTGACACCACTGGTTTCAGACTGTCTACTTAAATGATTGTGAAAGCATTTGGGAGATTAGCCTAACAACAAAAACTTTAAAAAAAAAAAAAAAAACTTGTATAATATAGTGTTATAAAAACATACTATCTCCTTCCAGGCATTTTTACCTCTGCGTGTTTTTTGCAGTTGCAGTTATAGTAAACATATAGTTTGTTTCTTTCAGAGATTTCCATGTTGCTACATAGTCTTCAGAAAGTTTATTTTATATTCATGTATAATATTCTAAGAAGATTGCTGCAATTATTAAACTGTTCCCCTACTGTTGTATGTCTAGATGCCTTCCAATTCAAGAAGTTAGTTTCTTTAATTCAGATACTTGTTTTAAGGAACCTAGAGGGATGGCTATCGACAATTATATTTCCTACACTTTCTACATTATCCTTTGAAAGAAGAATAAGTTGTGACCATTTATAAATGCTTAAACCATGGTATTAACTCCCAGTATGGTGTGCTGGGAAAACAGTGCCAGGCAGGACTTTGGAGACAGGAGCAGCAGGTTCTCACCCAACTCCATCACTTGCCAGCTGGATGAGCTTGGGCCGGTGATAAAATGCCAGAGTACAAGACGCATGTCAGAGAAGGCAATGGACTCCTTACAAGCCTGTTGGTGGAACTCTTCCACAAGCTTAGTCCTAGCTGTTTACGCAAGACAACCTGTAGTGTATTATAACTGGGGAGAGAATGTCAATTTTATTTTACTACCACTCTGCCTCCTGGACGAGGTATGCTAGCTTGGGGGAAAAAGCACTGAGTGGACTTTTGTACTTAGGTTAACTATTTCTAGAGCAAATGTAAACTTGCACTGGCTTTTCTCCCTTATATAATAGTCACTACCTTGACTAAGTTATTATAAATCACATACAGCAACCAAATTAACAATCTGAGGGTGTAACATTTTTATGACCAAACATTCTTAAAACTTTTCCCCAAAAACATTTATTTTAAACTACAAATGATTCACGTAACTCTAAACTTAGTCTCATAATCCTAAAATCCTAAAATGACAGGTTTCCTTTCAGTCAACTCAAACTAATAGAGCAAAATCAAAGATGATGTCCACTTATTTATTCTTTGCATCTCCCAGTTACTTACTTTCTCCCTTCTACTTTTTTGGTTTTATATTTTCTGTTTCTAGTTTCTTAAACACTAAGTCCATCAATTTGCCATCATTTTTGTATCCTTTTTGTATATACTTACAAGACTATTCATGTCCCCCTGCGTTACCACTGTTGCTGCTTCAATATTTGTTATGTTGTGCTTCCATTAAAGGTCTAAATTTCATAATTTCAGTTATTTCTTTTGTGACCCATGAATTATTTTCCAAATTTTTTTTTTAGTTTCCAAATATATTGAGGGAGTTTGTGGACTGTATTTTCTGCCTGCTTGTTCTGTTAATTTCTAGGAGAAGTACTTAAAATTCTCCCACTGATTGTGGATTTGTCTGTTTCTTCTTATATTAGTTTTGCTTATACATTTTAAGCCCAGGATATTGGATATGTTGCAGTTCATTTTTTTAAATATCTTCCTGATGGACTATTCCATTTATTACTAAATAATGTCCCTTTTTATCCCTATTCATGCTTTTCACCTTAAAAGTCATTGTTGCTATTCATTTTTGTCTGGTATTAACACAGCTAAAGCTGGGTTATTGAGATTAGTGTTTTCCTGGTATATCACCCTTCGGATCCTCCTCAGAAACACACCCCCCTCTCAGGGTCTGTAGTCATTCTCACATCACCATGACGTTGACTGATACTACTCTTTGATTTTTTTGTTTGTTTGTTTATGGTCCCTAGGGATTTCCTTTTCTTTTTAATGTGGCCATGTGTTTCAGGAGCAGGGAAGGAGGTAGTATATATCAGCTTAGTTTGATGTGTTGCTACAAGTCCCATTATTTTACTTTCAACCATTTTGTGTCCTCATTTTTTAGGTCAGTAGCTTATAAATTGCAGTGGACTTTATCCTTCATTCTCAGTGTCTATTTTTATGAGCTAGTTTATTATGATAACCTTATGGTTGTAGATATATTTGGGTTTATTTCATCATCTTATTTTGTGTTTACTTTTATCATGATTTTGTATCACCTCTTTATTTTTTTTCCTTCTTTCCTACTTTTGATTGAATTTTTTCACTTTTCTTCTTTAGTTGTCATACTTAACAAAATCTAAAATTAATATCTTTTTATCATTCTCACAAATGATCAAGAACTTTAGAACACATAACTCCAAATCCCCCCTCCCATTTTCCATCTTGTCATTGTTAACAGTTTTTTAGTTCCTTGTACTTGTTAGGTGCCACCGAATCAGTTCTGACTCATAGCGACTCTGTGTATAACAATAAAACATGGCTGGGTCCTGCACCATCCTCACAGTCGTTGCTATATTTGAGTCTATTCTCGCAGCCACTGAGTCAGTCCCATCTCATCGAGGGTCTTCCCCTTTTTTGCTGACCCTCTACTGAGCATGCCCTCCTCCAGGGACTGGTCCCTCCTGATAACATGTCCAAAGTATGTGAGACAAAGTCTTGCCATCCTCACTTCCAAGGAGCACTCTGACAGTACTTCTCCCACTACAGACTTCTTTTTTCTGGCAGTCCATGGTATGTGTATTCAATATTCTTTGCCAGCACCATAGTTCAAAGGCATCAGTTCTTCTTTGGTCTTCCTTATTCATTGTCCAGCTCTCACATGCATGTGAGGCAATTGAAAATACCATGGCTTGTGCTTGGGTCAGGTGTACCTTAGTCCTCAAGGTGACATCTTTGCTTTTTAACACTTTAAAGAGGTCTTTTGCAGCAGATTTGCCCAATCCAACATGTAGTTCTACGTTGTTTTTAAATCCAGAAAAATTAGTCTTTTTTCTTTTATCTATATCCTTCACTGAGGGCTTCCTTAATTACCACTGTTTACTACATGGCACAGTGGTTAAGAGCTATGTCGAGCTACTACTGCTAACCAAAAGGCTGACAGTTCGAATCCCCCAGCCACTCCTTGGAAACCCTATGGGGCAGCTCTGCTCTGCCCTATAAGGTCGCTATGAGTCAGAATCGACTCGATGGCAACAGGTTTGGTTTCCGGCTTTCTTTTACTACATTGGCATGAGGTGTCCAGGCACCCCAGCATCCTAATAAAGGCTTGGTTTTCTCCTGGCTTTCTATACCCCACACGTATGCAGGCCCTCTACTCATTGTTGAATTTTGGGAGATATTTGTGACCCTAGGCCATAACTAGCACATGCCTAGATAATTGATTTTGCCCAAAGCAATATTGTTTTCTCTATTATTATTACCATGCAGAGCTCTACCTTGTTATATTAGCCTCTTTGAGAGAGAATTTTATTCATCATTACTTTCGAAACTGCACATAGTTGGCATGAGCCTCATCTACTAGATTCCAGGGGACCTCGTTCTAAGCTAGAACATACTAGGAGGCATCTGGTCCCTCTGTTTCCTCTCTGTGACCACTAGTTCCTGTTTCAAGTGCAAGTCTTCACTCCCACATCTGTGCACAACACCATGGTCAAGCCCTAGAGGTACCAAGAGCAGGAAGCAGTGAACACAAAGACAAAGTGTTGCCTAATATGACAGCCACTCCTCCCTCTAGAGGAGAAACTGCCATAAGGTAGGAAGTTGATGCAAGTAAATGTAGTCCTAACTGATGGCAGATAGAACTGGTAGACAAGGTGCTAGAGTGTGAATGCTGGCTGTTAGTGCAGTACTTTAAATCATGGTACTTGGAAGAAAATAACCTGAAATTTTATAAAGGCATACAGCTATACAATTTCTGTTACCAAATGTTACCTCCATTTTATTTGCTTATGGTAAAAAATAGCCAAAATGAAGGTAAACGTGAATGGTAGTAAATCCAAACTCAAATTCAGTTCTTTTTTTAGTGTATTGAATAACTACACAGTTTTTTAATTTGAAAATACAAAGATATAGGTCATTGTTTTTCAGACTGCAGGTGTGGCCCGTTTGTGTGGTGAAATCAGTTTAGGCGGTTGCAACCAGCATTATTAAAAATGAACGAGTAGAAAGTAGAGTGCGTCAATATAAGGGTAAATCTTGTTTTGTGAAACTTGAGTTTTTATATATGAAGGTGTATACTGGGTCACAATATGAAATGTATTTCTTACTATGGGTCATGGTCAAAAAAGTTTGCAAGCTATTGTTAGAAGAACATGTTGAAAAGACTGCCATAGCTTAGTGCCAATAAATGTAAATGACTATCTTTTGAAGAAACTACATAGCTTCTGCTTAGAGTTTCTGACTTTGTGAAGTGTTTACTTTGTAGATGTGAAAAAAACAAACCTCGGAGCAAGGACGATTATCAAGCTGCAGTGGACAGGTTAATTATGGCTGCTCGTATATCGGACCCAAAGCTTTTCATTAAGCACATGACCGTCAATGTTAATAAGGAACAGGTTTATAGTTTGGAACATTGTTCTGCCTTGAAATGGTTGAAAGAGAATATGAAGTGGGCTGGGAAGGTTTGGCTTTTCAGTAACCATTAGTTAATAAAGGCTTTTTTTTTTTAAGTTCAAGTAATCATTGTTGAAAATAAAAGGCAATAAAAATAAAGTTTTCACTATATTCAGCTTGTGTACTTTATTGATTTACAGTAAGTTAATAGTTTTCAAACACTAAAAGTTTTGATTGATATTTACAATTTACAGTGGTTTTTCCTACACTGAATAGTGATTATTCACATTATTTTTTGGCTTCTCCTTAAGTTAGGAGAACCCAGCTATGGTAAATCCCTCCCTGTTTATTCTGAAATCCAAACAATGAAAAACCACAAACTGCATGTTGTGCAGCATTTAATAACAGGGAGGCATAAGCGGGAAAACACGCAAGCAGGTAACTGGAGTTTTCAGAAAATCTTTAGGGGTATGAAACAGGTTTAGTGTATGCTCAGTCCAATTTCTAAAGCCTACTCTACATCTATAATCCAAACTAGTACAATGATATTGAAAAGTAACTCAAACACTAAACTCTAAATTATACACCCAAAAAAGTTAAATTACTGTCAGAATCATTTTCCTTTAGTGTACCTTAGCTTACTGTGATTTTTGAAAATTTACAATTCATTTGTGCAACATTAAGTATGACTAAGGAAAACAGTATTTTAAACAAACATGCTGGAACTTAAATATCTAAACAAGGATTGATTATTCCTTTCAAACCAGCTTAGAAGTTAAAACTCATGAAGTCATCTTCAGAATCTAGCACAGTCCTTCTCCAAGGTCATGATGCTCATCTTTGATACTTTAGATTTGGTACTTTATAATTTAAAATCATGTAAAGAAAACTCTGAATAAGGTGAGTAATAAAAGAATAAGGTGTGACTTATTCTAGAGGGACTGAATTTCCTAAAGGAGTTCCCAAAATATGGTAGTGGCAGCATCATTGGAATAGATCTATAACCTCACAAGACTAGAAAAGTAAATTCTAACACTTAGCAAAATACCTTACTATCATGAAATGTGGAATGAATACTATCATGGGTGGGAGGTAGGAAGCAAGGCAGAGGAGAGGTCAAAAAAGAAAGATGCCCAGTTCTCTAGTATGAACACACTGGGTGACTGGAAGTGAATTAAACTTGCAGATTACCACCATCAATATGAGGTGCCTTTAAGGACAACTGGGAATGTTAAGTGGGCAGTTATAAATTGTGTGTGTTGAGTGGGTTCTGACTCAGTGACCCTATATAACAGTAGAACTGCCCCATAGGGTTTTCTAGGCAGAAATCTTTACAGGAGCAGATTGCCAGGTCTTTACTCCAGCAGAGCTGCTGGAAGGTTCGAACCTTTCAGTTAGCAGATGAGTGTTTAGGCATTCTGCCACCAGGGCTTGTTACCTCTCTATCAGTGGTGGAGTCCCTGGGTGGTGCAAAAGGCTAACCCTCCACTGCCAACCAAAGCGGGGTGGAGGTTGGAGTCCACCCAGAGGTACCTCAGAAGAAAGGCCTGCTGAACTAATCTGAAAAATCAGCCATTGATAACCCTATGGGGCACAGTTCTACCCTGACATACATGGGGTCACCATGAGTGAATCAGCAACTGAGACCCTAAGAAAGGAATTGGAGAAGTGTACGACCGTTTAAATCTGGGTAGTAAGGATCCATTAGAGGGCATGAAGATGTGAGAAAGAAGGGGTGATAGGTTAAGTTTTTAGGAAAAGTAAGATAGGATGGGGTGCTTCGCAAGTGGCTGGGTTCTTTTCTCATGAGAAGTTGAGTCTGGGGCTGGAACAAATGGAAGCTTTTTTTTTTTTCCGCTTCAGTCAATAGTGCCTAAAGCTTCAGTAAGGTAGAAGGGGAAAGAACTGTGATTGTATTTGCCTAGTTTTATCTATGGCAGTTCCTGGAGGAATCAAAGTTAACAGGAGCTAAGAGTTAAAAAGCCCATGCTGAAGTTCTTAAGGACAGAAAGTAGGTTAGAGGCAAAAGGAGAATGGGGAGTTAATAAGGACAAAGTTTCTGTTGGGGGTGGTGAAAAGTTTTGGAAATACAGTAGTGATTATGACAGCATGACATTGTGAATTTAAGGAATGCCACTGGCTTGTACACTTAAAAATGGCTAAAATGGCACACGTTGTGTGTCATATGTTTTTTACAGTGATATATTTTTAAAGCTAATGCTGATAGTGGAGAAGGCTTAAGGTTTTAACCCTTTTGTGCCCTGCATTACATACAGCAACCCTGAGCTTTTTCAGCCTCTGGGGTTTATGGGGAAGCTGTACCGCTGACAGTATGCTGTTACAAGTATGAAAATGAAGAAACAGGCATGTGCCACAAGTTACTGTTTTACAGGGTACTGTATGAGGTGTTTGAATTTTTGGTAGGAAACAAATTTTGAAAGTTGTTCATTTGTTACACATTTGTACCGAAAGACCCCAGTGGGGACTCCGGGGTGTAATTAGTGGTACTTGGGGAAAGTAAAAAAATCCATACTACCTATCAAAAATTGAGACAATGAAAACACATGGTATCAACAAAAAATTCAAAGCACCAAAGGGTTAAAATAGCCAGATTCTAGAAGGATCAAAGTCAAAAGGAAAGTGCAAACTAGAGAAAAGAGATTTTTTCTTTAGCTCTATTAGGTGCTCACTCTTTTTTTTTTCATCTACGCCAAAAACTTTGGAAGACAGCTGCCTGGCCAACCGACAGGAACAAATCTATATTTGTGCCCATCCCAAAGAAAAAATGATCCAACAGAATGGAAATTATCAAACAATATCATTAATATCACATGCAAATACAACTTTGCTGAATATAATTCAAAAATGGTTATAGCAGTACATTGACGGGAAACTACCAGAAATTCAAGCCGGATTCAGAAGAGGATGTGGAATGAGGGATATCATTGCTGATGTCGGATGGGTGCTGGCTGAAAGCAGAGAATACCAGAAGGATGTTTACCTATGTTTTATTGAGGCAATTGACTGGACCATAACAAATTATGGATAACATTGCCAAGAATGGGAATTCTAGAACACTTAATTGTGCTCATGTGGAACCTGTACACACACCAAGAGACAGTGGTTAAAATAGAATGAGGGACTACAACATGGTTCAAAATCAGGAAGGGTGTGCCTTAGGGTTGTATCCTTTCACCCTACTTAATCAATCTGTATTCTGAGCAAATAATCCAAGAAGCTGGACTATATGAAGAAGAACACAGCATCTGGAAAGGAGGAAAACTCATTAACAACCTGTGATATGCAGATGACCCAACCTTGCTTGCTGAAAGTGAAGAGGACTTGAAGCACTGATGAAGATCAAAGACTACTCTGCGTTCAATATGGATTACACCTCAATATAAATTAAACAAAAATTCTCACAATTGGACCTATAAGCAATTATCATGACAAACAGAGAAAAGACTGAAGTTGTCAAGGATTTCATTTTACTTGGATCAACAATCAACAACAGTCAAAAAAATCAAAGGACGTATTGTGTTAAGCAAATCCGCTGCAAAAGATCTCTTTAAAGAGTTGAAACGCTGTCACTTTGAGGACTAAAATGTGCTTGACCCAAGCCATGGTATTTTCAATCATCTCATATGCATGTGAAAGCTGGATAATGAATAAGGAAGACCGAAGAATTAATGCCTTTGAGTTACGGTGTTGGCAAAGAATATTGAATATACCATGGACTGCCAGAAGAACAAATCTGTCTTGGAAGAAGTACAACCAGGATGCTTCTTAGAAACAAGGATGGCAAGGCTTCTTTCAGGTACTTCGCACATGTTAACAGAAGGGACCAGTGCCTGGAGGACACCATGTTGGGTAAAGCAGAGGCCATGATCCCTTCTATTGTACACAGAGTTGCTGTGAGTCGCACCT
Organism: Elephas maximus indicus; assembly: GCF_024166365.1. Classification (NCBI taxonomy): domain Eukaryota; kingdom Metazoa; phylum Chordata; class Mammalia; order Proboscidea; family Elephantidae; genus Elephas; species Elephas maximus. The sequence goes on from NC_064838.1 coordinate 48,817,125, forward strand.
AACAACTATTTACGGAAAGAAAGCCAAAGCGTACACTTCAGTGGGACCTTCCAAATCTGCGCCTCTCACTGAAAGTCGCCCTAAAGATTCGGCTTCAGCTTCCTAAACCCGGGAGTGGATTGGCGGGGTCAGCCTCGCCCCAGTCGGGACGCGGGGATTGGAGGGGAGGGTACGCGCCCCGCCGGGCTCCTCCCCCCCGCGCCCGCAGGACCCGGCGCTAGTTCGGTCGCCCTTCTCCATCCCCCACACTTCCCACGGACCCTGGTCCCAGTCGTTTTCCGAGTCCCTCCGGCCTAGTCCTAAATATCGCGGAGGACTTATGCGCGCATCCTAAACCTCGCAATGGCGCGCGCTGAACCCTGAGGGTCGGCCGCTCAGAACGCGGAGGGGTGGGGGCTTCAAAGCTCGCGGGGCGGGCGGAGCGGCCACCGGGGCGTGACGTCAGCGCGCGCAGGGAGGACCACCGCAGGTTTCTACCCGCCGCTCCAGCTGCGCGCAGGCGCCTTAGGGAGGAAGGCCTGGCACGCTTCAGCCAATGAGAGCGCGAATCCGCGGCCCCATCCACGTGCCCCGACCCACGTAGAGCGACTGCCGCCGCCCCGGGGGTCGCCGGACGCATAAGTGGAGCGTTGAGTGACCTGCTGAGATTTCAGGGGTTGGGCTTCAGAGAGCACTGACGGTAGGAGCCTGTCAGAATCTGTCGCACAGTGGAGCGAGGGCAGATGGGAGCGCCGAGCCCTGCGCCGTGCGCTCGTTGGTCGGCTGGCGCCCTGGTGCGCATGCGCCCCCACGCGCGCTCCCGCATAGCCCTGCGGGAGCAGCGACCGTGCTCCGTCCTGGTTCGGGGCAGGAGGCGGAGCAGGTCGGAGGACGCCCTCGCGTCGGACGCTTGTCAGACCCGTAAGGAGCGAGAGGGAGGGGGTCCACTTGTGCCTTCAGGCCCCTGTGCGGGGGAAACGGGGCTGGGTTGGGGGAGAGTCGGAGTCACCTTAGCCCGACCTGTTACTTTCGAGCTGAGGCAGTGTCAGGGGCAGGAGTATCCCCATCGCATGTTTTAACTCATTATGAAGTAAAATACCAAAGGCAATTTAGGTTTTTATTGTTTCCGACTATAATAGTTCCCGAAATCATTGATTTATCGTTGGAAAAAGCGTCCAAAATTATTGTGGTTAAAATCTCACAGCAAAAGATTTCTAAAAGAAAGGTACAGAATCTAGGAATTTTATTCTGGGTGCAATTTATTTATCTAGTGTAACTTTCTGCTTTTTTTTTTTTTTTTTGCCTTTCTCCCTTGTGTAAGAAGTATTCAAGTTAAAAGTAATAAAAAATTGCCTGCTTTTCTCCCTCCTTGAGAGAACAAACCGCTTTCAAAAGCCTTACCAGCTAGTTACTAAGGAATTTCACCGTTAGGTAACAGTAGCTTGAGATTATTAACTTTGTTAAAATACTTCTAAATAAAAATTGTGCTAAAAGGCCGGAGATCAGTCCTTGGACCGCTGCTTGGCAATAGTGTTAGTTACTGTTTCAATAGTGTTAGTTACTTAAATTCTGAAAGTAATTTAAGCAAAAACAAAACAGTTTTTCTTAAAATACACCGTAATATGGATTTTTTGCCAATTCAGATACCTCCTTCTACCAAATTTGGTTTGAAAGTATGCAGAGATTCAGAAAATTTCTTCTTACGAAATAGAAACAAGTCAGTCTCAAGTGGATTGGAGTAGCCACTTACCGTGGTTTGTAAACAAATTGCAGTCCTCTCCTATCATCCAGCTTCCTTCCAGGGAAGATACCATCTTCCAAGACAAGACTTTCAAGAGGCCCTCATTCTAGGTGTAGCTCCTGAGAGTTCCCCATAATGTTCTGTGCATAGCTGTATCATTGCATTTACTGTATTGTTTTATAATTATCTACTAGTGTCCGTTTTTTTCACCCCCCTTCCCTCTCCTGGAAACACTGGTGGTGTAGTGGTTAAGTGTTACACCTGCTCACCAAAAGCTTGTCAGTGTGAATCCACCAAGTGCTCCTTGGAAGCTCTATGGGGTGGCTCTACGCTGTCCTGTAGGGTCACTGTGACTTGGCATCAACGCAACGGTAATGGGTTTGGTTTTTCCCTCTCTCCTATGCTAAAGTTTCGAGGGCTGGAATTGTCCTAGTGTGTTTCTGTTCCCAGGGCTTTGCACAGGGTCTGGCACGTAAGTGCCCAGTAAATGCCTGTTAATGAATTTCTTTAGTTAAGCAATCAGTTGCCTTCCAAGTTTGATCAAAATAGTGGTGTCCAGTGAACTTTTTAGATATTTTGTAGTTATGCCTGAAGCCTTTTCCAGATGGAATCATAGTGGGCTACATGGAATAGGGACAAGAATCACCTAGGTAAGAATTTGCCAGAAGACAAGAAACCTGCAGGTGGTGTGGGTACACCAGGCTTTCAGAGCTAGTGTCACTAGCAGTGGAGAGCACCCGGCGCTCCTCTGAAACAGTGTATCTTCAGTCTGCTGAGAGTAAATTGATTTTCTGTGTAGCTAGTTCTATAAGGGAAAGAACAGTGGATCTGAGAATCTTCTGGTTGTCTTTTGAGTTGTATCTCTCATAGTGAATATAAAAGTTGACATTCTGGTTGTCAGTCAGACCCCTAATACTTAGTTTTCCCAAGGCCTACTTATTTTTGGCTGAAGTGATAACGTTAGGTCCTTGGCTGTCCAGAGTTGAGGACTAGCCCAAGATCTGCACCGCATGCAAAGACAAGCAGCCACACATGCCACCCGGCTGGGCTCTAACATTCTTTCCACTTAGAATTTGATTTTTCAGTCTTAAGAAGAGGAGAAACCATAAAGAAAACAACTAGTTCAGACAACTCTCGTTTGATTTTTTTAACGTACAGATTAGTGTCTCAAGGTCCTTCCCTAAGTTTGTATTGTTATTAGTTGCTGTAGAGTCGATTTTGACTCTCGGCAACGCCACGTGTGCAGAGGAGACCTGCACCGCAGAGTTTTCAAGGCTGTGAACTTTTGGAAGCAGATCACCAGGCCTTTTTTCCGAGGCGCCGCTGGGTGGATTCAGATACCAAACTTTTCAGCTAGTAGTGGAGCACTTAACTGTTGTGCCACTCTAGGACTCTGAAGTTTGTATTAAAGAAGCATTTTTTAATAATTAAAGCTTAAAAGTTTCCTAACAGGCACCTCAGAATCCTGCATGGTGATAGAATCAGAAAGATTCCCTAAAGCGGTGGTTGTAAAACTGGAGCGTGCACCAGAATCCCCTAGAGGGCTTGTTCAAACGCAGATTGCAGGGCCCTACCCCAGAGCTTCCGATTTAGCGGGGCTGGGGCAGTAGGAGCCCTGATGGTGCGGTGGTTAAGAGTTAGGCTGCTAACCAAGAAACGTCAGCAGTTTGAATACATCAGTTGCTCCTTGGAAACTCTATGGGGTGGTTCTACTCTGTCCTATAGGGTCACTATGAGTCGGGATCGACTCTAAGGGAACTTTTTTCTTTTTTTGTTTGGGGGGGCAGTGATTGGAGCCCTGATGGAGCTAGTGGTTAAGAGCTCAGCTGCTAACCAGAAGGTCGGCAGTTCAAATCCACCAGCTACTCCTTAGAAACCCTGCAGGGCAGTTCTCCTCTGTCCTATAGGGTTGCTGTGAGTCAGAAGCAACTCAATGGCAGCGAATTTGGTTTGGTTTGGGGCAGTGGTTAAGAGCTTGGTTGCTAACCGAAAGGTTGGCAGTTCAGATCCACCGGCTGCTCCTTGGAACTCTATGGGGCAGTTCTTCTCTGTCCTGTAGGGTCACTATGAGTCAGAGTAGGCTCACCAGCAGTGGGTTTGGGGGTGAGATCTGAGAATTTGCATTTCTAACCAGTTCTCTCTCAGGGGCATTGGTAGTTCATTGGTAGAATTCTCACCTTCCATGCAGGTATACCTGGGTTCAAATCCAGCCAATCCACCTCACGTGCCGCCACCACCATCCATCACTGGAAGCTTGTATGTTGCTATGATGCTGAATAGTCCCAGCAGAGCTTCCAGACTAAGGCAGACTAGAAAGAAAAGGCCTGGCAATCGGCTTCTGAAAATCAGTCATTGAAAACCTTACAGATCACAAGGGTCCAATCCCCAGCTGATCATGGGGTGGCCCAGGACTGGACAGTGTTGTGTTCCATTGTACATGAGGCCACCAGGAGTTGGGGGCCGACTTGACAGCAGCTAACAACAACAAAAATAAGTTCGCAGCGATGCTGTTGCTGCTTTGAGAACTACTGCCCTAAAGGCTATTTGTGTTTTGTTCTACTTCTCTCCTTTGTCTTCTTCCTTTTCTCTTTTCCAAAAACCAGATCCTGATCTCATCACACCCTCTCTGTCACTTTTTGTTGTCAGAACGTACTCCTAAAGGGGAGTGTATAAAAAACTCAGAAGACTCTTAGGACTCCAAGGGGAAAATGACCAGCCCCCTTCAGAACTAGAAAAAATTCAACTATATCCATTGTTTGAAAATGCACTTTTATTTTTTTCCAAAAGACATTTCATGATTTTTCTTAGAAATATGTATGTTCATCATTCGAGTAATGACAGTTATGCGACATTACATTGTTTTGGTTCAGATAAGTTAACCGCATCATGAAAATATTTTTAAAAAATAGGACTTTAGCTGTGTGGTGTTTTGAGAGCATATGCTGTTGGCTGATCTCTACAAGAATAGAGTAATGGAGAGTAGAGAAAACTCAGAGCTTAAGTAGGAAGGAAAAAAAAACAATAGTTTTTTTTTTATTCCTGGTGATTATTGTATGAATAATGTGGCATTTCAAGGCTTTGACAAGGGACTGCTCACAGGATTGTAGAAATCACGTGGTCAACATTAGTGCAAGATGTTAATAATAGGAAAAACTTTGTGCAGGGGTGGAAGGGCATACGAGAACTCTACTTTCTGTGCAGTTTTTCAGTAAACCTAGAGCTGCTCTAAAGTACAGCCTTTTTTTTTTTTTCTTTTTTGATTATTTGGCCAGTTGACATGAAGACCATAGTATGTTTGAGTTATCTCACTGAAGATCTTAGTTATTGGAAAAGTTGGTGTGATTCAAATCTTTTTCCCCCTTATCTGCTTAACTTTTTAAGTGATTAATGGATGCCTGGAAGTTGGTGTACATATATATTCAGAAATGTTTTGCCACCTGAGACCTGTGAGGAGGTAAGCTTGGTGGTCCAATCTGTAATGAATATTGGAGGGGAGGGGGATAAATCTGTTATGCATTTGGTTAATTGCAGTTTATTGTTACTTTCAAAAGTTACTTTGTTTTTAAGGTTTTTTATATTGTGGTGGTGAGTAGGAAAGCAAAAAGAAAAAGTAAAATTCATATGAACATCCAGGTCCTCCAAAAGCCCATTAAGAGCAGAAGGTGTAAAGAAGACTATAGGTCAGAATAGTTCAGAGTGAAAAGCTTAAGAGAAAAAAGATAGTTTCTTTTTTGCACAATTTTTATCATGTTGCCGTCAAATCTGTTGCTACTGTATGGAAAACCTCTTTATTTAAGTTTTAATGTCATTTGACCACTTTATTTGTTACTTATGTATGAATAATATAAACCCCATCTACTTCAAGAAAGGATTTAAGGAGTTCACTAATACAAACCTAATAGGCATGTAGAGAGAAACTGAAATAGAGATCAGAAGCCCTACAGAGAAAGGAGATCCTTTGGTTAAGAGGCAAAGCTGGTTAAACAGTTAGTCAAACTGAACACCAAATTTAGTTCTGGCTTTTTGGTAGCCAAGTCAAAAAGGGATAAAAAGTGCTCATTTGGCTTAAAAAATGCAACCAAACTACAATTTTGATCTGTTGGGTAAAAAAGATATGTCAAGTTTTAGATTTACGAAACAAATTTGACAATATTAGTACCTTTAAATAACTATCCTCTACGTGCCTGTTAGGAGCCCGGGTGGTGCAGCGGTTAAGGGCTTGGCTGCTAAGCAAAAGGTTAGCAGTTCGAACCCACCAGCTGTTCCTCAGGAGAAAGATGTGGCAATCTGCTTCCATGAAGATTTACAGCCTTGGAAACCCTGCAGGGTTGCTCGGAAACCTCACGAGGTCCTGTAGGGTTGCTGTGAGTCGGAATTGACTCGACAGCAGTGGGTTTGATGTGAATGTTACAGTAAATAGTCACTGTAAAAGGAAGTCCCTTAGAGGAAACAGACTCTTTCCACCAGCTCAGTGTATGACAAGAATTATCAAACAAGGGGAGACTTTCCTCTGGTTGACTTCATGACACAAATTGCTGAACATAGAAATTGTGTGACAATGTCTTAAAAAGTCCTTCTGCTAGAGATGTAGAAACTCTCTTCATGTTGTGGTTTCTTTTAATTAATGCTTAGCTACAGAGAACCAAGCTAAAGCTCTACGATCTCATGCTCTAACTTTGTAATGCAAGGGGAGACTATAACAAACCAGAGGAGTGAGTTTTATAGTACCCCTTAGGCGTTCCTTCAGTGATGCTGCTCACCTCTCCCTGAGGCCGTTGATAGGTAGTCATTGCAGAATACAGCTGTGATTCTCCAGCTTTTCTGATCTCAACCCACAGAAAACTATATATCGCAATCCATAAAGCAAAATTTTGTAACTGTAGTTATCCTTGCTACATGCAGTGTCCTCTAGTATTTTCTCTTCTATTCTTTTTTAAAGGTTGGTCATGGCCCAATAAGTTGATTTCACAACTCATTAATAGATCATGAAAAATACTGCTATAGGGTAATTGTGGTGCAGATTCTTTATTTAAGCCATATGTTTTAAGTACAAAATAGATACCAGTACTGACATTCTGATCCATAGGGGAGAAAGACGTGGCAGTCTGCTCCCATAAAGATTACAGCCTTGGAAACCGTATGGGGCGGTTCTGCTTTGTCCTGTAGGGTCACTATGAGTTGGAGTAGACTCGGTGGCAAACAGGGTTATGGCTGCTTTCCCAGTACAACAAAGTTAAATAGTTGTGATCAAGATGATATGACCCACAAAGCCTAAAATATTTACTGTCTGATCCTTTACAAAGATTGCTGACCCCTGCTGTAGTGATTCCTTTTGTCGAAAATCTAATCCTTCCCTCCCATCTTTGTACAAATCCAGATTTTCCTGTGTTGGGTTTGCTCAGTTTCGAGCAATACAGTAGTTTTCAATTTAGTTTTCCTTGAGAAGTATTCATTAAGTAAGTCCCTGCTATGCTTTCATTTAACGTACATTAACAGTCCTATCTGTGTCAGACCCTACGGTGTGGCTGTTTTAAGATGCCTCTTCAGCTCTTCTGCCCCTGTGGTCCCCACTGAATTTGCTGTGAAGCTTCGCTTCCCTGGGTTGCCAGTGACTGCCAGTGACGGAGCACAGCAGGGGTGCTGGCAGGTGTTCAAGTGTCTGTCAGACATTTGGAAATGAGAACTGAAGCTGAGGTGGAGAGTAAGCGGAGTCGTCCGTTCACTTCACTGCGTCTTATTGAGGACCTTGATACCTGGTTGTTGTTTCTTTTACTGTCCAAACTCCTCTTATCATCCTTCACGTACAACCCATATATTAACTTTCTGTAAGATTAAATACATGCAGAAAAACTGAACAAAACGAAAGGTAGTTTGAAAATATGTTGGTCGCCTCCACGTTGTTAAATAACCTCCAGAGATGAACCTATAATCTCTACCGTCATAAAAACAAAAAAATCTTTCTAAAACCTCAGTGCACCTAATGTGTGAGAACAGAACTTGGCACAGTATTTAGAGACTTCCTTATAGACTGTTACAGAATGAAAAAAAACTATGACATTTAAAAATAGGTTTCAATGAAGTCCTTCAAAAAATTGCAAAGGATTTCTTATGGATTTAAAAGTGTACTTAAGAAAAACACTCTAAGGTGACTTATGCCAGAATTTAAGAATAAGAATATCAAGTTGTCCAACTAGAATAATTTTAGCATGCTAGTAATGAAGTGAACTAAGGGACATCTTGATGTCTCTTTTTAAGCGTTGTGGTTCTCAAGATATTTTTTACTATAAAGAGAAAATTGCATTGGATATTGAGATCTTTTATTTGAAGAAGAAGATGATAGAGAAAATTGTCAGTATTGGTAGTAAAGCCAGTTAGCATTTCAAAGTGGACTTTTGAGGGAAAACTTTTTTATTGTTTAATATTTCTTATATATGATCAGAGAAATTTATAGCCACCATACGAGGACCCATGTAGTACTCACTGCTTGTTAAAACTTTGTAGGTTTCAGAAGCCCACAAAGTTCTGCGTTTTGGTTTCCATGTTGATTCTTGTGCATAGTGATTTTAATTTCACTGTCACTTTACACATTGGAGATGTGTGTGTGTGTCCGCGCGTGCCCCGATGAAAAGTAAGTCTACGTTTTTTTTAAAGGTTATGTCTAGAGAAGATATCTCCACACTGGTTTCTCTACTCAAGGTCTTTGTCAGGAGCTGAAGCAGTCAATGCCTTGAGGCCTTTCTATTTTGCAGTGCACCCAGATTTCTTTGGACAGCACCCCAGAGAAAGGGTAAATATTTATTCTTTTTTATCTTAGTCTGTATTTGTGTTTATTTACCTTTGCTACAATATTATACAGAGAGTTCTATAAACTTTCATTATTCTGTTGGGGTGACATCATCAGTACTTTCAACAAATTTAAAATATACCCAAAAAACCAAACCTGTTACCATCGAGTAGATTCTGACTCATAGCGACCCTATAGGACAGCATAGAACTGCCCCATAGGGTTTCCAAGGAGCAACTGGTGGATTCAAACTGCCGACCTTTTTGTTAGCAGCCAAGCTCTTAACCACTGCACCACCAGGGCTCCAATTTGAAATATAGAGATACTGAAAATTGAAAATGTAACTCATGTTTCTTATGAAAGCTGTCATTTGTTACAGAAGCAATAAAGCTACCATGTAAACTTCCTAGATTATTAGTAATCATGTTTTCTGGGTCAGTTTTTAGACTAAATTTGAAGTTTTGAAAGAATTTCAGACCTCTGTTGCCATGGTTGAAGTCCTGGTGGCACAGCGGTTAAGTGCTCTGCTGGTAATGGAAAGGTCAGCAGTTCAAACCCACCAACTGCTCCGTAGGAGAAAGATGTGGCAATCTGCTTCTATAAGGATTACAGCTTTGGAAACCCTATGGGACAGTTCTGTTATGTCCTATAGGGTCGCTATAAGTCAGAATCACTAGGCGGCATTGGGTTTATTACCATGATCAGTTTTTTTGAAGAATCATTTTTCAGTGCCCTAATGGCTTTCACTTACCGTGCATGCTGGTGGACCACTTTCCTACAATATCATTTAACATTAATGTGCTCAAGGAATGCAAAACCTCTTGTCACTGAGTCAACTCCAACTCATGGTGACCCCACGTCTGTCAGAGTAGAACTGCTCCGTAGGGTTTTCAGTGCCAGATTTCTCAGAAGTACCAGGCAGATCACCAGGCCTTTTTTCTGAGAAGCTTCTGGGTGGGCTCAAACCTCCAGCCTTTTGATTACCAGTCAAGTGTGTTAACCATTTGCACCACCCAGGGCCTCCAAGCCCAGAAATAGGTGAATGTTTTCCCCCCCTACCAGGGTTAACTCAGCAGGCTCCAGTGCTTAAACACAGCACGTTCCAAAGCAAGACCTGGCTTCAGGACTGGCCCTGACCACCTCTTGGGATATAACCTCTGAACTCTTGGGATACCTGCTTGATAAAAATGTTTTTATGTGCCTGAGGCCTTGGACAGGCCAGATAGTTTATGTTCACAGTGTGATTTATGGTGAATGCTTGTTTTTGTATGACTGAGGCCCTGGGCCACAACTGTATGGGTTTGACCTCTGGGGGCTGCAGACCAAGTTGCTAAGGTCAGTCATGTGTGTGCTGCATGCCTACATGGCTGAGCCCCAGTAAAGCCCTGGACACCAAGGCTCAGGTGAGCTTCCCTGGTTGGCAGCACTTCGTAAATGCTGTCACAGCATTTGGGAGAATTAAGCACTGTCTGTACAACTCTACTGGGAGAGAACAGCTGGAGGCCTGTACCTGGTTTCTCCTGGGCGCTACCCTATGAACCTTTTACCTTTGCTGATTGTAATTTACATCCTTTCACTGTCATAAACCGTGAGTGTGAGTGTAACAGCTTTTCTGAGTTCTCTGAGTCTTAGCGAATCCTCAAACCTGAGGGGGTCTTGGGGACCCCTGACACAGTGTGCTTAGAGTATAATTATTCTGGTGAATTTATATTTTGATGTATTCTTTCAACTTATATTCATTGACTGTTGACTCTGTGCCAGGCCTTTGTACTAGCTGCTCCCTCTGTTTGGCGCGTCCTTCTCACAGACCCAGATATGGCTTGTCCTTAACTTTATTCTCAAGTGTCACCTTTCAGTTAGGCTCTCCCAGATGACCTGATTCAAAATGGCCACCTCACCTTCCTTCCCAGCAGTCCCTGTCCCCCTTATCCTGAAGTATTGTTTTAGCTTTTTTTTTAACTTTACAGCATGCCCTATTTATGCATTTATTAGGTTTATTGTTTATTTTTCTCCACTCACTAAAATGCAAGCTCTATGAAGGCAGTTCACTCTCTTGGTCGCCTCGTGTTGCGTTCAGCCTTCTTCCTGCTCTAACCAAACACACTTGCCCCTTTTCTAAGGGAAACAGACGTAAAGTCTCATCTAGTTGTAGAATCAGGCCCAAAGTCCAGGATCTCAGAGCAATACACAATTATTTTTTAATCATTTTAAATTTAATTTTTAAAATATGTATGACATTTAGGACACAAAAAGAGAGAGTGGAGGGAGAGAGCGGGCTGTCTTATTGGGGGAGAGCAATTGGTAGTGTATAGCAAGGTGTATATGGGCTTTTGTGTGAGAAACTGACTTGATTTGTAAACTTTCACTTAAAGCATAATAAAAATTATTAAAAAAAAAAAAAAAAAAGCTAGCAATAGAACTACCATACGATCCAGCAGTCCCACTCCTTGGAACATATCCTAGAGAAATAACAGCCTTTACATGAACAGATATATGCACACCCATATTTATTGCAGCACTGTTTACAATAGCAAAAAGATGGAAGCAACCACGGTGCCCATCAACGGATGAATGGGTAAATTATGGTATATTGACGCAATGGAATACTGTGCATCGATAAAGAACAGTGAGGAATCTGTGAAACATTTCATAACATGGAGGAACCTGGAAGGCATTATGTTGAGTGAAATTAGTCAGTTGCAAAAGGACAAATATTGTATAAGACCACTATTATAAAAAAAAAAAAATTATAAGAACTTGAGAAATAGTTTGAGAAGAAAACATTCTTTTGTGGTTATGAGAGGGGGAAGGGAGGGAGGGTGGGAGAGGGGCATTCACTAATTAGATAGTAGATAAGAACTACTTTAGGTGAAGGGAAAGACAGCACACAATACAGGGGAGGTCAGCACAACTGGACTAAACCAAAAGCAAAGAAGTTTCCTGAATAAACTGAATGCTTCCAAGGCCAGCGTAGCAGGGACGGGGTCTGGGGACCATGGTTTCAGGGGACATCTGAGTCAATTGACATAATAAAATCTATTAAGAAAACATTCTGCATCCCACTTTGAAGAGTGGTGTCTGGGGTCTTAAACGCTAGCAAGCAGCCATCTAAGATGCATCAAATGGTCTCAAGCCACCTGGATCAAAGGAGAATGAAGAACACCAAGGACACAGGGCGATTACAAGCCCAAGAGACAGAAAAGGCCACATGAACCAGAGACTACATCGCCCTGAGGCCATAAGAACTAGATGGTGCCTGGCTACAACCGTTGACTGCCCTGATAGAAAACACAACAGAGAACCCCTGATGGAGCAGGAGAGCAGTAGGATGCAGACCCCAAAATCTCATATGACCAGACTTAATGGCCTGACTGAGACTGGAAGGACCCCGGTGGTCATGGCCCCCAGAACTTCTGTTGGCCCAGGACAGGACCCATTCCTGAAGCCAACTCTTCAGACATGGATTGGACTGGACAATGGGTTGGAGAGGGATGCTGGTGAGGAGTGAGCTTCTTGGATCAGGTGGACACTTGAGACTATGTCGGCATCTCCTGCCTGGAGGGGAGATGAGAGGGTGGAAGGGGTTAGAAGCTGACGAAATGGACACGAAAAGAGAGAGTGGAGGGAGAGAGGGGGCTGCCTCATTAGAGGGAGAGTAACTGGGAGTGTGTAGCAAGGTGTATATGGGTTTTTGTGTGAGAGACTGACTTGTAAACTTAAAGCACAATAAAAATTATTTTAAAAAAATGTATAACATTTATAGGTTTCAAAAATCAAAATGAGATACAAAGTTTACTCAAGTCTCATTCCCATCCCTATCATCTTTACCTCATTCCTAGTCGCTTCTTGTAGATAAATTTTATTAGTTTTGGCTTGTTCTTCCTGTGTGGGGTTTTTTTTTTTTCTTTTGCAAAAATAATCATACATTGAGAAACACATACCTACTGAAACATAATTATGAAGATTTAGCCTTACGCTAGCAGAGAATGTACTTCATTTGCTCATGAGACTAATAGCTAAGACAAACATAATGAATTAAACAAAAGTAAACAACGATTATTTTATTTTCAAATTACACCAGTTGCCTCAGAAGAGACTCAAGAGTGGTAAAAAACATTATTATTGTTTATACTATTCTTCAGTAGAGCTGTTACTTCATCAAAGGGCTATGGGCAACTTTTTGTCTCTGAATAATGAAGAATTGAAGACCATTTGAAATGAAATTCCAAATCAGAGGTACACAGAGAAACATCAAAGATAGCCTACTATATATACTTTTACATATTTTCTTTTTTACTAAACAACATATCCTGAAATCACTTCATGTCAGTTCATAGATACCTTCTGCATCACATCCTTTTTTCTTTTTTTCTGGCTGCATAGTACTCCACTGAATGAATATACCATAATCTATTCAGCCAATATCCTGTGAATAGGCATTTTAAGACCATTTTATGTATACAGAGATTAGCCCTTTGCTGCAAAATAAGTTGCAAATAGTGTCTGTCTCCCAATTGGTTATTTGGAAACTCTGGTGGCGTAGTGGTTAAGTGCTATGGCTGCTAACCAAAGGGTCGGCAGTTCGAATCCACCAGGCGCTCCTTGGAAACTCTTATGGGGCAGTTCTGTGTCCCGTAGGGTCGCTATGAGTCGGAATCGACTCGACGGCACTGGGTTTGGTTTTTGGTTTGGAATTGGTTATTTGTCTTTTAACTTTGCTTATTGTGTTTTTGTAGTATGAAAGTATTTTTCTTAATTTTTTTTTTTATGTAATCATTTATTACTTTGGAATTTTTAGTCATAGTTAAGCTTTTTCCACACCTAGGTTATAAAGGAATTCAGCCATGTTTTCTTCGTGTACTTGTTCCATTTTTTATGTTTAGATTTTTCATCCATTTGGAGTTCACTCTGCTGTGTGTTGTGAGGTGTGGATCCCATTTTGTTTTTCTCCAAAAAATTATGGAATCCCAACATTTTTAAGTACTGAAATAATTTAATACTCTCAATAATGTGTAAAAGAGGTCAGATATAATTTCTGATGTTTCCTTGTTGCTATTACATGTGTAAATGCTCCTTAATATTTTTTCCAGGAAGTCAATGAAAATTCACTGAAGAGATTGAGTGTCTACTTAGAAAACCTCCAGAAACCAGGCTTCAAGTCTCTGAAACCAACTCAGCTTACATTTTATGTCAGAGAAACAGACCAGAATTCTTCTGATGGCCAAGAACCCTTTAGTACTTCTGGTACGTAATTTTATTCCTAGTGTGTCACTTGCAAGTGTCATGTTAAATCTATTCATTAATTCTAACAATGCCAGAATAACCTTTGAATTGAAGCCTTGGCTGTAGAAAAGTAGTATCGTTTAATTGATTATTTTCCTAGATCTGTTCCTGGTTATATATGTTCGAACAAGCCTTTTTTGTGTGGGATTAAACTTTCTTGTCTATAAAACTGAAGGTGTTCCTATTTATCCCCTTTCAATTTTGACATTGTTTTAATAGTTAAACAAGTATTTAACAATTTACATTCCTAAAAAGTACAGCTTACATTCTTCTTTTTAGTTCTCAGAGGCCCTGTTAGGTAGGTAGTATTTGCACTGTTTGAACGTAGGGTTGTTGAGTAACTTTCCCAAGACTATAGAGGTAGAGTATGGATCTTGAAGCCAAGTGTTTTAACTCCAACAGCATGTTCTTTCTACAGCCTAATCAGCCTTAGTAGACAGCTCTTCTCAGTATCACTTGTCCTTGCTTTAGCCATGACCCAGTGATACTGAAAATAAAGATCAAATATTCAGGTAAAGATCCTTAAAGCCTAGCCCTTTCTTCAGGTATATATCCTTTTGGTGATCCTTGAGGAAATAACTTTATTTTTAGAATGAACTTTAAAACAATTTAGATTTACTAAAAGCTTTCTATGAGTTAATGCAGAAACAACTAGAAAATGCTCTGTGATTTTTTTTAAAAACAAACTGTCATAGAGTTCAGGCTTTGATAGGTCTTTGAGATCTAGAACCTGTTTCTAACTCCGCCACTGACTAGCTCTGTGACCTTAACTTCCAGTTCTTTATTTGTTAAAATGAAAGAGCGTGAGTATTATGTAGAGGCCATTCACACAGAAGGTCCCTGACTTACGCCTAATGTTCACGAGGCTGTCAGGAACCAGACAGAGAGAGCACTTCATCTAAAAAGTGCCAGAATGGGATCTTTATATTGAAGAGACCTTCCCATCTAGCCTCTCCAGGGACTCACATTTGCTAGTATATTTTCTCCTGTCTTTTATTTTCCCCTAATTGAATATGAGAGATCAGGAATCACAAATTCCGTTCCTTGGCTTTTTCTGCATCTACCTCAGATTTGGAGTTTTATTAAAAATAGCCCCTATTTATTACTCAGAGACAGAGCTTATAGTACTTTTATGAAGGGACAGCTCAACTGTGAATGCTGTAAATAATAATTATGCTTATTATCACTCTGGGGAACAGTTCAGATTGAAAAATAATCATTGTTTCCTTAATCCGTTATGAATATGCTGTTCTTAACTATGGGAGTCCGGTAAGCGACGGAAGTGCATTCTCTGCTAGTGTGAGACCAAGTAGTTACAATTCCTTTAAAGAAATGCATGTTCCTGTTCCGCTGGGTCCAGGTTAGACTAGGAATTGAAGAAACATCGTACTAACGTATAGTGGTCTACTTAGGCTTCGTGGTTCCTCCAGGAGAACTGGTGGAATTTACAGAGGCAGATAACATCCTTTAGAGTATTTCAGTATGAAAACAATACCACCAGTTTTTTATTTTTATGTATTTAGGAGAGTCAAGCTCATTTCTACAACTACTATTTCTACTACTGCCATCAGCTGCATTTGTTTTAAATGTTGGATATTCATGAAGTTAAAGAGTAAATTGTATTTGAAAGCTTGGACGAAAACTTAAAAAGCTTCACAAATTAGGGACAGAGCTGGCGCTAGAACGGAGGTCTCCTATCTGAGCCTAATGTTTTGATTTATATACCACATTATCTCAATTCTTCTTTAAAAATATTGCTTTTAATCATTTTGCCTCTGCCTTATGTGACAACAGGTGGCACTTTGACAGATTTAAAGTATTTTTATTTAACATTTTTATCTGATTGTGAAATTAAGGCATGAAGTGTTCTTTGCTTGCTTGCTTGCTTGTTTTAGTTTGAGTTCTATACAGTTTATTGTGTTTTTCTAGAATAAGGTACAGGTACCAAAAATAATAAAAGGTGATGTTGCACAATGTAACTCTAAGACAAATATTGGGTCAGGAAATACTCAGTTGTTACCTGTTGCATGATTTATCCATGCATTTCCAGGTATTACTATTTTTATGATCATGACCACAGTAAAAGATCAAGTGTTTTTTTAAGTTTTTATTTTTAGAACACTAGAACTAATTAATCAGTTTTTCATTGATAATGAAGATGATGATAGTAAGGTAAAATGTTTGCTAGTCATTTTCATTACTGAAGTTTTATAAACCATTTTGCATTATTAATACATTGAAAGCCAAAAAGGCCTAAATCATTTCTGCAGCTACACATCCTTTTGCTGATCCATAAGGAAATATACGTTATTATTAGAAAAACCAAAAACCCGTTGCCATGGAGTCGACTCCAACACATAGGGACCCTATAGGACAGAGCAGAATTGCCCTGTAGAGTTTCCAAGGACTGGCTGGTGGATTCAGACTGCCGACCTTTTGGTTAGCAGCCTGAGTTCTTAACCACTGCACCCCCAGGGCTCCATTATTATTAGAACGAGCTTTAAAACAAGTTGAAGATTTACTAAGAGCTTTCTGTGAGTTAATGCTGAAACAAGTAGTTGTAATCAGCTCTGCTAAGATAAAAATTCTCTACTTTCAGTAAATGTTAACTTTGAACCAGTCATTCATTAAGCAAAAATAGGCTATAGAAGAAATAAATAAATTAGAAATGGGTGAAAACATACAGCCTGTGTAACAAATGAGTCAGAATCGACTCAACGGCACTGGGGTCTTTTTTTTTTACGTAACAAAAAATTAATGTTGATGTATAAAGAGTTCTTACAAACTGGAGAAAAAGTATTTCATTTAAAAAATGAGCAAAAGCAATGAACAGGCAGTTGAGGAAATAAGACATACAAATAGCCACTAAGCATATTAAAATGTTTAGCTTCTGTAATCAAATGCAAACTGAAATAATTAAGTACTAGTTTTTGCCTATTATTTTTTCCTTTTTTACCAGTAATACCCATTGCTCATGTAAGCTCATTTTTGGTGGGAGTATAAATTCATACATTACTGTCTGGAGGGCAGTTTGGAATTGTTTCTTTAAAGCCTCGAAAATACCCCTTAACCCAGAAATTCCTCTTCTCGAAATATATCCCAAGGACCCAATGAAGGACATGTACAGGCTGGTGTGAGCATTCCTCACCATGTGGCAGCTGTCACATTGGATTGCATAGTTAATGGAACTGATAAATTAAGATAGAAACTGAGATATATTCCTGGACTCAGCTGTTCTAAGGATGAGCTGTGTCTTCCTAACCTCCAGTGCAGAAATTTGGATTTTCTTTCTTTTTCATGTCTTTTCATTTCCTTCTTCACTGATCAGAACAGCCCTCCTACCAGTGGTTCTCACTTTACCATCGGATGATTCAAATAACAAATCTTTGTTAGTTTGCATGTCCTGGAGTCCATAAATCTGTGTGGCAAGCAGATTATGTATGTATCTCTGAGAATGATTTAAACTGTGGCAACACCTGCCTTCAGTGGCAAAGACAAGAAGATACATTTCAGCCTTGTATGGAACAGTGGAAACAACTTACATGTCCGCCAGTATCAGAAGTGTTAAGTAAGCTGTGCTGCGTTCATAATATGGACTAGTATGTAGCTGCTAAGAAGAATGAGGTAGCTCTATACATAGATGTGCAACCAAGGTTAGAGGGAAAAGCACATTTGAAATAACATATCCATAAAGATACCGTTTATATACTAAAATAATTCAAACTGTGTCGGTGTGTGTTAATGTAACCATACACACATATATGTCGTATATAAAATATAACCCATTACCGTGAAGTTGATTCTGACTCATAGTGACCCTATAGGACAGAAGAACTGCCCCATAGGGTTTCCAAAGAATGGCTCATGGGTTTGAACTGCTGACCTTTTGGTTAGCAGCCAAGCTCTTAACCACTGTGCCACCAGGGCTCCGTATATAATATACATATATATAAGCACATAGACAAGGTCTAGAGACGTGCCATCCAAAAGAATTTTCTGAGATGATGGAAATGTTCTATATCGTCTGATACAGCAGCCACTGCCACATGTGGCTGTTAAGGACTTGAAATGTAGCTTATGTGACCGAGGAACTGAGTTCTAAATTTTATTTAATTTTTAATAGCCATATGTCTTTATTAGCTACCATTTTAGACAGTGCAGGTCTGGAAGAATATGTACCTAACTGTTAATAGAGGTCATGTCTAGTAGAAGAGACTGTTTACTCTATCTCTAATTTTAGAGTTATGTTCTTATGTAATACTTGTATAATTTTCAAAACCAGTTGAATAAAAAAAAAAAAAGAGGCAGTGTGGTATAGTAGAGAAAGCACTGGACTTTATGTCACCTCAGATTTAAGCCCTGGCTCTACTTTTTTTAACCTTCTTGAGCCTGTGTTTCTTCACATTTGAAAAGAGAGATAGTAATGGTAGAGCTGGTGGGAGCATGACTGGAAAGTTTAAACCAGCTAGAACCATGCCTAACACCCAGCAAAGGGGAAAAAACAGTGGCTTTCCTATTGATGATTTAGCAAGTTGAATTACTAGCCTCAGCCAAATGACCACCCAGTATTAAAATTAGATTATGAAACACTAACTTTTTAACAACCAGGGAATTTTACATCACTCCTGAATATACTAGGTCCCTAGCTGGTTGGTTGGGCAGGTCTGAAGAAAGTAATCTTGCAATCGTAGAAAAAATTTGAGACGGACTTCTGTGACCGCTGAGACTAGGTTAGCTAGCCCCTCTCCTCATCTGAACACTGTGGTAATGCTGGGTGACTGCCTGTCTTTTTCTCTCTTAAGCCTTAGTGCTAGAGACTATCTTTGGTAGATACCTACCTATGAGGGAGCTGTTCCATCTCTTGGACTTGGAGACCACGTTTATGGGAAGGGTTGAAAATATTCCATGTCTCCCTCTTGGGCTAGGATGGGCTTGGTCACTGGTGCCAAACTAGAAAAGCAAATTGAAGGGTAGAGGAATTCATGAAGGTAAAGGTAGTGTGGTACAGTTTTGGGGATGGGAAGTAGTTGTCCCTTTATAGATGAATTGACAGTAGGATGGATTTTAACCAGTGATGGAATGTTTTAAAAGACGTTGATTTTATAAATGCTGAGTGAAAGATTGTTTTTAAGGTAAAGCAAATAATCGTCTGTGTTCACTGTTTGGGGAACTTATGTTCTCTAGGATTTCGAGCAGTCAACTTCACTCTGCAAACCAGAGATCTACTCAGCACAGTGTTAGATATTCTCAACTCCTGCAGTTTATCGACCGAACACATCCAGAGCTCGAATACTCATGTGCATTCCCAGCCTCTCAAGGAAGCTAAGAGGACGCCTGACAGGCCCATCAAATGGGACAAGTCTTACTACTCCTTTACTGGATTCAAGGACCCTGATGAAGACCTCGAGCAAGTTTCCAGAATGGAAACAACCCTAATGTAGGTGAAAGTTTCTATTTAACTCAGCTGTTATTTGTAGCTCATGTTTAAAATCAAAGTCTAATTTTCCAGGAAAAGTAATCCTGTCAATATAGTTAATCTAGTAACCACTATGAAAAAGATAATTCATGTTTTTTTTACTTTAAATTGCCAGAATAACTCCAGATGTGTTTAACTTTTGGTTTTTTGATACCAAACACATACAGGAGATTTTTGTTTTGGTCTTGGTGTTGTTCATTAAGCCTTTAAATTTTACTTCCGTTAACTCTGGTATATGAACAAAGGCTATACCTATTATGTGTTAGGCATTTCCTGTGTCTGCAGTGAGTTCAGTAGTAATATAGGGTAGTCACTTGTAGATAGAAAAATACATGAAGACAGCATTTTAAAATACCATCCCTTTCTCCCTCTCTATCTTGTGGACACTAAGACTGATTCAGAACTTAGATTCTGAAAGTGAAAAAATATAACTGCTTGAGCAAACTTCAAATAGAAAAAAAAATAGGACTTTAACATTTACTGGAAACTTGGTAGCTAACAGAACAGTATTTCAGTGGTCTTTCTGTAGTTCAGTGACATTATTTTTGATGGGGCAGACATTAAATATGGGATTATTTTATCTCGATAGAAATGGATCATATTGGCCCCTTCCAAAAACAAATTATATAATTAAAATTACTTATAGCATCTATATTATTTGATAAAAAGGAAATATACCCAAAGTATGAAAATACTAAAATGTACAACACAGAGCAGTGTTTTCTAATTTGTTTTTAGATGGATGAATTCCTTTTATAACAGCAAAAACAAACCAAAATTATTAAAAATTAAAAGCCTACGTTGAATACTGTTGTTAAATTTTCTCTTTTTAACATTGTGCTTTGAAATATTAGTGACATATTAGTATGCTTCCTAAGACTGAATTTGGATCAGATAAATGCAGTTTGTAAATCAGATGAAGATGAGATTGAAAACACCATGGCTTGGGTCAGGCTATTTTAACCTTATTGCAGTTTGGATCATGGCTCCCTTTTCACCCTCTTAAACCCATGAAAAACTGAACCTCTCTTGAGTTACTGGAATATTTTTATCTCAGAAGTGTCACCACCCTAGGAACTACACCAGATGTCTTTGATTTGCTCTCCAGCTTTAGTCCCTGTGTGTGATATTCCAGTAGTCGTTTTTTTAAGTACCGCTTCCCTTTGGCTTCATCTTACCAACTTTTTTCTCTTTGCCTGGGTCTTATACCCGTACATTCAATAAAAAATACCTGTATATATTTTTATAAGTATTATGAAATCATTTTTGAACCAAGGTAAGGCCTAAAAAAATAAACTAACAGCAATGAGGTACCACTTCACACGGCTACCAGTTGTCACCAGGTCGCTTGTGACTCATGGAAACCTCACGTGTGATAGAGTAGAACTGCTCCATACGGCTTTCTTGGCTGTGATTTTTATAGAAGTAGACTAGGGTGGCTGTAATTAAAAAGAGAATAACAGCGTTGTTCAGGATGAGGAGAAATTGGAACCCTCTTACATTGCTGGTGGGAATGTAAAATGGCGTGGCCACTTTGCAGAACAGTTCAGCAGTTCCTCAGAATGCTAAGCTATGTGATCCAGCAGTTCCACTCGTAGATATATTCCTGAGAGAAGTGAAGATAGACATCTACATGGATATTGTTCATAGCAGCATTATTTATAATAGCTCAGAAGTGGAAATAACCCAAATGCTCATCAACTGAGAAATGGATGCACAAAATATGGTCTGTTCATACATTGGAGCAATAGTTGGCTAAAAAAAGAAATGAAACTCTGATACATGCTACAACATGGACAAAGCTTGAAAACATGCTAACTGAAATGAACCAGTCAGAAAAGACCACCTATTGTATGATTCCATTTATGGGAAATGTCCAGAATAACATACAGATGGAAAGATTAGTGGTTACCTGGGAGATTCAAGGAAGTGGGGAGGACTGCTAATGAATACAAGATTTCTATTTAGGATGATGAAAGATTAATAAAACTGGTTGTGGTAATAGTTGCACAGCTTCGTGGACATAGGGAAACCACTGAGCCGTGCACCTTAAATAGGTTAAATACATGCTGTAGCTCAATAAAGCTATTAGAAAAATTTCTATTGCTCTTAAAAAAACAAATTAAGGATAACTAATATTTTATTTATAGATCATTTTATATTATAAAATTAGCATTTCTTAAAGTTCTTGGCTAGTTCAAGACTTCTGCGCAAGTTCAGACTTGTTCAAGCAGTCTGATTTATTTGGTACTTAACTGTAGAATAAATATGAGATGCCTCTGTTTCCTTTTTCTCAATAATAATTGAATAGACTTCTCTCCATTGAAGTAAAGGGTCCAGATTTTATAAATGACCATGATTGTAAACTAAACTAGAATAAAAGTGATTTATATGACAAATTCAGACAGTAGCAATCCCTCTTAAATCCAATAGAGCATTCTCCTTTAGAAAATAATTTAGAATTTATTTCCTTGACCCTAGAGTATGAGTAGGACAGAATAACCGTGTTTTTCCACATTGGGCAGGAAGTTATTCTTTTCTCTTTGCCTTGGAAACTCTATGGGGCAGTTCTACTCTGTCCTACAGGGTCGCTATGAGTCGGAATCGAGTCAACGGCACTGGGTTGGATATGGATATGGTTAATATGCATAATCAAATTGCATGTCGTCTAGTGATTTCTCTGAGATGAAATTCAGAGTAAGTACACATTAAATGACAAAAAGGCTCGTCTTTCCCTCATGGAGGTAACAGGGTAGTACAGAAAATAAGACAGGTACAGAAATAATGATTACACAGATGAACTGTGATTGGTTCAAAAAGTGACACTGAAAAAAGAGAGGCCATTTATAGGACAGAAGTGAGGGCGAGTGCATCTAGAAAGGTTTTAAAGTAAATACAACTCTTGGCTTATTTCTAGTTTGTTTTCATAGTTTTTAGTTAGGGGGAAAAAGGCGATTCAAAGATGTTTAACGGTAACCCCTGTCGACATATTCCCTTTTCTCCTAGATATTGGAATAACTTCCTAAAGGATCTTTCTATTGCCAGTTTCTCTTCCCTGCAACCTTTGGAAACCTTTAGAAAAGGAGTCTATCACGTCATTCCCCTTAACAGCTCACGCATTATCCAGAGAATCGTTTCCCAGTTGGTGACATAACAGATCCCCAGGGCTTTAATAAAAGTTCGTGGAGACTGATGGAGGGAAACAAAGAAATGCCAATTTTTAGGAATTTTTTAAAGGTAGAAAGCAGACAGATGAGAATTATGGAAAAACAAGCCATCGGGAATGCCTGCTATCCCCTCTAGAATGTATTTGTCCTGGAAGGTCCAGTGAATGCAGTAAGACAAGAAGAAATGGGATATATAAATATTAGAATGGCAGAGGTACACTTTGACTATTATGAGTGTCATCAAGAAAACCCAAGAGAATTTTGAGTCAGGATTCTTGATTGCCAGCAACAGAAGCCAAGACCTTCTAACATAACTAGAAAATAAATTCGCTATGCAGATACTGAGTGTCTCATGGTGTTTACAGGAGAACTGGCAAACACTGTCCAGAAAGTGGCGTATAAGTATGAGCTGAGAAGTGAGACACATTTTACTCTAGATGTTTCTGTGGAGTTTTTTTACCATAAGAGTGGATCCACGTATTAGCTATTAAAACGGTTTTAAAGAAAAGAAATATATAGAATAATGATACTGAAAAAGGTAATGAGGACTAAATAATTCTGAAAATTTGTCTCTTGATTAACTTCACCTAATCTGTGAGTTTTGGTAATCTGTGAGTGGCATTGATTTGATCAAAATTCTGAAACATACAACGGTGTTTCTTGTATATCAAGCACCAAAATTAGAAAGAAAATGATTAACTTGGATCATGTGATTAAGGTGTTGTCTCCTAGGTTTTTTTTCCTCACTCTAAAGCTACCGTTTTTCTTTTTAGTTAGTTGGGGAAGATACTTTCTGCCATGTAAATATCTTTTTACTCATGAAATTCTCTAATATCCATTGCCGATTCTAGCCTAAATCAAATATTGCTGTGATGGTTGCCAAATGGGGATTTTCTAATTTCATCATCCCTTCTACATACATTTATTATTTAGATCCCTTGTAGGGAAGAGCTTTCCCTTCCACCATTTTTTGTATGAATGAGTGTGTCTGTGTATATGCCTATAACACAGCTGATGAAGAAAGCAAAATAGGAGAGTGGTCAGTGTGGACTGAAGTAGTTGAGATGAGACTTAAACTGGGCATTTGGTTAGGTGGGAAGCTGTCCATGAGTGCTTAGGTTGTGAAGACACCCACTTGAAAGGAGCAGCTCATTCTGAGACTTCATGGAAAAGAGATTAGGTTGGTTAAGGACTGACATTGGAGGGACCTGGAGGGAGAGAGGAGGAAATACGCATTGACAGCTCAAGGTACCAATATCCAAGATTAAAATAAGGGAAGAAATTTGAGTATACCCAGCTAGAATCCACACAGTCATCTTTCAGAGTTCAGTCTCATTAGACATGTCTTTGAGTTTGACTTTTACACAGTATTAGCTCACCCATAACATTGCTTGCTCTAGTATTATTGCTAGTTCTACCCTCACGTGTATTGATGTAAATGAAGATCTGGTTTAATTTGCTGAAAGTTGTAATAAGCATAAGAGGGTTTTTTGTGTGTGTGTTTTGTTGAGAATATACACCGCACAAAACATACACGGACGTTGATTACATTCTTCAAGTTGTGCAGTCATCCTCAGCCTCCTTTTCTGAGTGCTTCCTCCCCTATAAACATAAATTCACTGCCCCCTAAAGTTCCTATCCAGTCTTTTGAGTGGCTGTTGGTCAATTTGATCCCATATAGATGGTTCTTAAAAGAGCATAATGCTCAAGGCAGATATTTTTTACTAGTTACGCTAAACTGTTGTTTGGTTTTAAGAAGACTTTAGGGGTTATTTTTGGTTTCAGGTTTAAAGATTATCTAAGAGAATAATTTCATGAGTTCTTCCACCCTTCATGGCTCCAGGAGCTCTGGAGTCCATGAGAATTAGAAATTCTGTTCTGCATTTTTCCCCTTTTGATCAGGATTCTTCTATGGAATCTTTGATCAAGATGTTCAGTTATGGTAGCCAGGCACCATCCAGTTCTTCTGGTCTCACGGCAAAGAAGGCAGTTGTTCATGGAGGCAATCAGCCACACGTTCCATATCCTCCTATAAGTAAGAGATTTTGAAGTAAATTTAGTTTAAAAAAAAAAAAAAAAATTATCCGCATCTCTAGAAATCTAGTGACAGAGTGGTGTGATTAAAATTTAATTTTTTATGTACTTAAAGGAAGTTGTCATTACTGGAATATGATTTTATAGGTGCTGGCAGTTCTCCAGGCAACCTAATTTAAAAATGGATGTTTATTGTAAAAGAATAGACTATCAAGTACTTACAATTTGGTGAAAATTGGATTGAAAACTCTTAACTTTGGGGCTGTTTTCAGGTCATGCCTATGTCTTTTAATATTAGAAATTTTGCCATTATAATTAATATTGGAAGTGTATATATATCTTGCTCTTTCTTTCTAGATCCTGGTTAGATAACAATGAAAAAAGTGCTGTTAAAAAGCTGAAGAATAGTTTGCCACTTAGAAGAGAACTAGATCGTCTAAAAGACGAACTGTCTCATCAGCTGCAGCTCTCAGATATCAGGTAAGAAAGAAGAAAGTGATTTAGATTAAAGTAAATATGAATTACCTATTGGTAAGACTTTCCAACAGCTAAATATTTGCATCTTTAATTTTAATTATTCTGATAACTAAATCTTCTTCAATTATCTTCTTATAAAAATAATCAAATGTTCATCTCTATAAGAAAACTATTTCCAATTTCTTGTTTAAAATATTGAAGTAAGGTTTAAATGCTGACATGTTTGGCTTAAGTAACTTTTTACATAATGAGTTTATAAACAAATATCCTTCTCCAAATACACATAATATAAAAAGCAGTTGTGCCCCCATCAGGTAAGGTTGTAATTCAAGAATTTAAAAAGAGGGGAGGAAGGGATGGATGGATGTTGTGTTCTTGGTTCTAGTTACATGGTGTGATGTTTAAAATAGCTTGGAAACTGCAGCTATATAAAAATACATGCTGAAATTTATTAAAAAATAGAATTAAGAGGGTAGGGGGATTAGAAGCTGGCGAAATGGACATGTAAAGAGAGAGTGGAGGGAGAGAGTGGGCCGTCTCATTGAGGGAGAGTAATTGGGGGTATATAGCAAGGTGTATGTAAGTTTTTGTGTGAGAGACTGACTTGATTTGTAAACTTTCACTTAAAGCACAATAAAAATTATAAAAAAAAAAAAATAGAATTAAGGGTTCGTAAACCCAAATCATCTGATTCAGCCACTTACCCATCATGGAACTCCCTATTACAAAAACCAACTTCCTGTCAATTCAACGTGGACTCATGGCAACCCCATGTGTGTCAGAGTAGGACCATGCTCCGTAGAGCTTTTAATGGCTGATTTTCCCAAAGTAGATCAGGCCAGGTGCCTCTGGGTGGAAGTGAACCTCCAGTCTTTTGGTTAGCCTCTGAGCTTGTTAGCCATTTGCACCACCCAGGGATTCCTACCCCACCCCCCACCGCCATTACAAGGACCCTGAAAAATTGTCAGTCGGTCTCTGCTTAAACAATTCTATTACTTTTTGCTGTAACCTATTTTGTAGTTTTCAACTCTCATTATTAGGATTTTTTTCTTCGTTGTAATTTTTTGAATCAAGTGACAATTTGGAACTACAGTAGCACCTTTTCCCTGTGCTTACGGAATTCAGATACAGTCTTCACGTGTGCTTGTGTTGTGTATTCAGATAACAGTTATTTAAGATAACTCAGATTCCAGAGGAGAGCCTTTGGACTTACAGTATTTGAGCTGTTGGAGTTTGCGCTGTTAGCTGCTCTTTGGTCATTAGTGTTTAAGACAAGCTTTGACTAGAGGGGTTCTTCCAGCTCCACGTCAAGTAACATGGACTTTTCTAACTACTAAAAACAAATAGCGGGAGGCGGGGCCAAGATGGCAGACTAGGTGGACGCTACCGTGGATCCCTCTTGCAACAAAGACTCGGAAAAACACGTGAATTGATCACATACATAACAATCTACGAACCCTGAACAACAAACACAGATTTAGAGACAGAAAACGAACAAATACGGGGAGGCAGCGATTGTTTTCAGAGCCTGGAGCCAGCGTACCAGTCAGGTGACCTTCGGCGCCCGATTTGGGGCAGAGCCCAGGGGGGCAGACGGCACAAACAAGGGGCCCAGCCCTGGCCCCCGAACTCATTCCGGGAGGGGGCCCAGCCGGTTCGCGCGGGCAGCGTGGCGGCGCAGCCGGTGGGAGAAGTCCCCGGGAGGCAGTGACTGGTCTTGGAGCAGGGAGAGCAGCGTCCCAGCTGGGGAGCCACCTCGCCGGGATTTTGGCGGGGCGCGTGCACAGCATAAGCACGGGTAGCTGCTCCACCCCCCTGAACTAACCCCAGGAGGGGGCCCAGCCGGTTCGCGCGGGTGGCGTGGCGACGCGGCCAGTGGGGGCGGTCCCCGGGGGGCAGCAACTGGTCTTGGAGCGGGGAGAGCGGCATCCCAGTCGGGACGCGCGGTCGAGGCGCAGGCGCGGGGAGCTGCTCCCCTCGCCTGAGCTGACCCCGGGGGGGCCCAGCCGGTTCGCGGAGGCGGCACAGCAATGCGGCTGGCGGGACGGGGAGTCCCCGGGAGGCAGCGACTGATTTTGGAGTCGGGAGTGCACCGTCCCAGTAGGGCAATCTTCACGTTGGGTGTGGGGCTGGCAGCGGAGGATCTGACTGTGACTCCAGCGGGCCAGACGCCCCGGGGGCAATCTCCACACAGCCAGCACACATAGGCGACGCGCCCCGCGGAAATCTCAGATATAATAGTCATTCCAAGCAAGACAAGCAACTCTGGCTATATTCTGAGGTGCTACTCTCCTATCTCTCTGATCCCTCCCCCACCCTCCCCAGGCGGCTTCATCAAAATCCGAATAGCCTGAGCCAGAGGGAGAACTCTGATAGGGATCTGACTGCATTTTTTTTTAGCGGATTTTCTGGAAAAACTAGTTTCCCAGTGATGGCTCGGAGACAGCAGTCCATATCAAACCACATAAAAAAGCAGACCATGACAGCTTCTCCAGCCCCCCAAACAAAAGAATCAAAATCTTTCCCAAATGAAGATACAATCCTGGAATTATCAGATACAGAATATAAAAAACTAATTTACAGAATGCTTCAAGACATCACAAACGAAATAAGGCAAACTGCAGAAAAAGCCAAGGAACACACCGATAAAACTGTTGAAGAACTCAAAAAGATTATTCAAGAACATAGTGGAAAAATTAATAAGTTGCAAGAATCCATAGAGAGACAGCATGTAGAAATCCAAAAGATTAACAATAAAATTACAGAATTAGACAACGCAATAGGAAGTCAGAGGAACAGACTCGAGCAATTAGAATGCAGACTGGGACATCTGGAGGACCAGGGAATCAACACCAACATAGCTGGAAAAAAATCAGATAAAAGAATTTAAAAAAATGAAGAAACCCTAAGAATCATGTGGGACTCTATCAAGAAGGATAACTTGCGGGTGATTGGAGTCCCAGAACAGGGAGGGGGGACTCAGAGAAAATAGTTGAACTCCTGACACAAAACTTCCCTGACATCATGAAAGACGAAAGGATATCTATCCAAGATGCTCATCGAACCCCATTGAAGATTGATCCAAAAAGAAAAACACCAAGACATATTATCATCAAACTCGCCAAAACCAAAGAGAAAGAGAAAATTTTAAAAGCAGCCAAGGAGAAAAGAAAGGTTTCCTTCAAGGGAGAATCAATAAGAATAAGTTCAGACTACTCAGCAGAAACCATGCAGGCAAGAAGGGAATGGGACGACATATACAGAACACTGAAGGAGAAAAACTGCCAGCCAAGGATCATATATCCAGCAAAACTCTCTCTGAAATATGAAGGCGAGATTAAGATATTTACAGATAAACACAAGCTTAGAGAATTTGCAAAAACCAAACCAAAGCTACAAGAAATACTAAAGGATATTGTTTGGTCAGAAAACCAATAATATCAGATACCAGCACAATACAAGGTCACAAAACAGAACGTCCTGATATCAACTCAAATAGGGAAATCACAAAAACAAACAAATTCAGATTAATTAAAAATAATAATAATAATAATACACATAACAGGGAATCATGGAAGTCAATAGGTAAAAGATCACAATAATCAAAAAGAGGGACTAAACACAGGAGGCATTGAACTGCCAGATGGAGAGTGATACAAGGCGATATAGAACGATACAAGTTAGGTTTTTACTTAGAAAAATAGGGTAAATAATAAGGTCACCACAAAAAGGTATAACAACTCCATAACTCAAGATAAAAGCCAAGAAAAACGTAACGACTCAACTAACATAAAGTCAAACACTATGAAAATGAGGATCTCACAATTCACTAAGAAAAACGTCTCAGCACAAAAAAGTATGTGGAAAAACGAAATTGCCAACAACACACACGAAAAGGCATCAAAATGACAGCACTAAAAACTTATTTATCTATAATTACGCTGAATGTAAATGGACTAAATGCACCAATAAAGAGACAGAGAGTCATGGACTGGATAAAGAAACATGATCCATCTATATGCTGCCTACAAGAGACACACCTTAGACTTAGAGACACAAACAAACTAAAACTCAAAGGATGGAAAAAAAATATATCAAGCGAACAATAAGCAAAAAAGAAGAGGAGTAGCAATATTAATTTCTGACAAAATAGACTTTAGACTTAAATCCACCACAAAGGATAAAGAAGGACACTATATAATGATGAAAGGGACAATTGATCAGGAAGACATAACCATATTAAATATTTATGCACCCAGTGACAGGGCTGCAAGATACATAAATCAAATTTTAACAGAATTGAAAAGTGAGATAGACACCTCCACAATTATAGTAGGAGACTTCAACACGCCACTTTCGGAGAAGGACAGGACATCCAGTAAGAAGCTCAATAGAGACACAGAAGACCTACTTACAACAATCAACCAACTTGATCTCATTGACCTATACAGAACTCTCCACCCAACTGCTGCAAAGTATACTTTTTTTTCTAGCGCACATGGAACATTCTCTAGAATAGACCACATATTAGGTTATAAAACAAACCTTTGCAGAGTCCAAAACATCGAAATATTACAAAGCATCTTCTTTGACCACAAGGCAATAAAACTAGAAATCAATAACAGAAAAACTAGGGAAAAGAAATCAAATACTTGGAAAATGAACAATACCCTCCTGAAAAAAGACTGGGTTATAGAAGACATCAAGGAGGGAATAAGGAAATTCATAGAATGCAACGAGAATGAAAATACTTCCTATCAAAACCTCTGGGACACAGCAAAAGCAGTGCTCAGAGGCCAATTTATATCGATAAATGCACACATACAAAAAGAAGAAAGAGCCAAAAGCAGAGAACTGTCCCTACAACTTGAACAAATAGAAAGTGAGCAACAAAAGAAACCAGCAGGCACCAGAAGAAAACAAATAATAAAAATTAGAGCTGAACTAAATGAATTAGAGAACAGAAAAACAATTGAAAGAATTAACAAATCCAAAAGCTGGTTCTTTGAAAAAATTAACAAAATTGATAAACCATTGGCTAGACTGACTAAAGAAATACAGGAAAGGAAACAAATAACCCGAATAACAAACGAGAAGGACCACATCACAACAGAACCAAATGAAATTGAAAGAATCATTTCGGATTACTACGAAAAATTGTACTCTAACAAATTTGAAAACCTAGAAGAAATGGATGAATTCCTGGAAAAACACTACCTACCTAAACTAACACATTCAGAAGTAGAACAACTAAATAGACCCATAACAAAAAAAGAGATTGAAACGGTAATCAAAAAACTTCCAACAAAAAAAAACCCTGGCCCAGACGGCTTCACTGCAGAGTTCTACCAAACCTTCAGAGAAAAGTTAACACCACTACTACTGAAGGTATTTCAAAGCGTAGAAAATGATGGAATACTACCCAACTCATTCTGTGAAGCCACCATCTCCCTGATACCAAAACCAGGTAAAGACGTTACAAAAAAAGATTATAGACCTATATCCCTCATGAACATAGATGCAAAAAATCCTCAACAAAGTTCTAGCCAATAGAATCCAACAACACATCAAAAAAATAATTCACCATGATCAAGTGGGATTTATACCAGGTATGCAAGGCTGGTTTAATATCAGAAAAACCATTAATGTAATCCATCACATAAATAAAACAAAAGATAAAAACCACATGATCTTATCAATTGATACAGAAAAGGCATTTGACAAAGTCCAACACCCATTTATGATAAAAACTCTTATCAAAATAGGAATTGAAGGAAAATTCCTCAACATAATAAAGGGCATCTATGCAAAGCCAACAGCCAATATCACTCTAAATGGAGAGAACCTGAAAGCATTTCCCTTGAGAACGGGAACCAGACAAGGATGCCCTTTATCACCGCTCTTACTCAACATCGTACTTGAAGTCCTAGCCAGGGCAATTAGGCTAGACAAAGAAGTAAAGGGTATCCAGATTGGCAAGGAGGAAGTAAAGTTATCACTATTTGCAGATGACATGATCTTATACGCAGAAAACCCTAAGGAATCCTCCAGAAAACTACTGAAACTAATAGAAGAGTTTAGCAGAGTCTCAGGTTATAAAATAAACATACAAAAATCACTTGGATTCCTCTACATCAACAAAAAGAACACCGAAGAGGAAATAACCAAATCAATACCATTCACAGTAGCCCCCAAGAAGATAAAATACTTCGGAATAAATCTTACCAAGGATATAAAAGACCTATACAAAGAAAACTACAAAGCTCTACTACGAGAAATTCAAAAGGACATACTTAAGTGGAAAAACATACCTTGCTCATGGATAGGAAGATTTAACATAGTAAAAATGTCTATTCTACCAAAAGCCATCTATACATATAACGCACTTCCGATCCAAATTCCAATGTCATATTTTAAGGGGATAGAGAAACAAATCACCAATTTCATATGGAAGGGAAAGAAGCCCCGGATAAGCAAAGCACTACTGAAAAAGAAGAAGAAAGTGGGAGGCCTCACTCTACCTGATTTCAGAACCTATTATACAGCCACAGTAGTCAAAACAGCATGGTACTGGTACAACAACAGGCACGTAGACCAATGGAACAGAATTGAGAACCCAGATATAAATCCATCCACGTATGAGCAGCTGATATTTGACAAAGGACCAGTGTCAGTTAATTGGGGAAAAGATAGTCTTTTTAACAAATGGTGCTGGCATAACTGGATATCCCTTTGCAAAAGAATGAAACAGGACCCATACCTCACACCATGCACAAAAATTAACTCCAAGTGGATCAAAGACTAAAACGATAAAGATCATGGAAGAAAAAATAGGGACAACCCTAGGAGCCCTAATACAAGGCATAAACAGAATACAAAACATTACCAAAAATGATGAAGAGAAACCCGATAACTGGGAGCTCCTAAAAATCAAACACCTATGCTCATCTAAAGACTTCACCAAAAGAGTAAAAAGACCACCTACAGACTGGGAAAGAATTTTCAACTATGACATCTCTGACCAGCGCCTGATCTCTAAAATCTATATGATTCTGTCAAAACTCAACCACAAAATGGCAAACAACCCAATCAAGAAGTAGGCAAAGGATATGAACACACATTTCACTAAAGAAGATATTCAGGCAGCCAACAGATACATGAGAAAATGCTCTCGATCATTAGCCATTAGAGAAATGCAAATTAAAACTACGATGAGATTCCATCTCACACCAACAAGGCTGGCATTAATCCAAAAAACACAAAATAATAAATGTTGGAGAGGCTGCGGAGAGATTGGAACTCTTATACACTGCTGGTGGGGATGTAAAATGGTACAACCACTTTGGAAATCTATCTGGCGTTATCTTAAACAGTTAGAACTACCATACAACCCAGAAATCCCACTCCTCGGAATATACCCTAGAGATACAAGAGCCTTCACACAAACAGATATATGCACACCCATGTTTGTTGCAGCTCTGTTTACAATAGCAAAAAGCTGAAAGCAACCAAGGCATCCATCAACGGATGAATGGGTAAATAAATTGTGGTATATTCACACAATGGAATACTACGCATTGATAAAGAACAGTGACGAATCTGTGAAACATTTCATAACATGGAGGAACCTGGAAGGCATTATGCTGAGTGAAATTAGTCAGAGGCAAAAAGACAAATATTGTACAAGACCACTATTATAAGATCTTGAGAAATAGTAAAAACTGAG
The DNA here is from genome assembly GCF_024166365.1 of Elephas maximus indicus. Taxonomy (NCBI): domain Eukaryota; kingdom Metazoa; phylum Chordata; class Mammalia; order Proboscidea; family Elephantidae; genus Elephas; species Elephas maximus. The sequence goes on from NC_064838.1 coordinate 48,849,792, forward strand.
AAGAACACATACTTTTGTGGTTAGGAAGGGGGGAGGGAGGGAGAGGGTTTTTTATTGATTAATCAGTAGATAAGAACTGCTTTGGGTGAAGGGAAAGACAACACTCAATACATGGAAGGTCAGCTCAATTGGACTGGACCAAAAGCAGAGAAGTTTCCGGGATAAAATGAATGCTTCAAAGGTCACCGGAGCAGGGGCAGGGGTCTGGGGAACATGGTTTGAGGGGACTCCTAAGTCAATTGGCAAAATAATTCTAGTATGAAAACATTCTGCATCCCACTTTGAAATGTGGCATCTGGGGTCTTAAATGCTAACAAGCGGCCATCTAAGATGGATCAATTGGTCTCAACCCACCTGGAGCAAAGGAAAATGAAGAACGCCAAGGTCACACAACAACTAAGAGCCCAAGGGACAGAAGGGGCCACATGAACCAGAGACCTACATCATCCTGAGACCAGAAGAACTAGTTGGTGCCCGGCCACAACCAATGACTGCCCTGACAGGGAGCACAACAGAGAACCCCTGAGGGAGCAGGAGAACAGTGGGATGCAGACCCCAAATTCTCATAAAAAGACCATACTTAATGGTCTGACTGAGACTAGAGGAATCCCGGCGGCCATGCTCCCCAGACCTTCTGTTGGCCCAGGACAGGAACCATTCCTGAAGGCAACTCATCAGACATGAAAGGGACTGGTCAGCGGGTGGGAGAGAGATGCTGATGAAGAGTGAGCTAATTATATCAGGTGGTCACTTGAGAGTGGGTTGGGAACTCTTGTCTGGAGGGGGGATGGGAGGATAGAGAGAGAGGGAAGCTGGCAAAATTGTCAAGAAAGGAGAGACTGAAAGGGCTGACTCAATAGGGGGAGAGCAAGTGGGAGTATGGAGTAAGATGTATGTAAACTTATATGTGACAGACTGGATTTGTAAATGTTCACTTGAAGCTTAATAAAAGTTAATAAAAAAAAAAATAGCAAGGTTTTTTTTTTTTTTTCATTTATAAAACAATGCATGTGAAAATAACTTTTTCTAATATAAGTTTTTAAATATCTGTCAAAACTAATTGGGATTAGGGAAATAAAAGGATCTCTTAAATGTAAAAGGAAATAAGCATTATTTTACAATATTGTGAAGAAATTTCTCAGTTTCCATTATAATGTTTTTGTTAAGTGCTTTCAAGTCAGTTCCAGCTCATAGCAACACTATAGGACAGAATATAACTACCCCATAAGTTTCCAAGGAGTGGCTGGTGGGTTTGAACTGCCAACCTCTTGGTTAGCAGCCGAGCTTTTAACCACTACGTCATCAGGGCTCCTCATTATAATACGGTAGGTATCCATAAATGTAACCCACATAAACTAAACGTCTTTGGAATTCTCCATTTTTAAGAGTATAAAGGGGATTCTGGGAACAAAAAGTCTGAGAACACAGGCATGAGGACTTCTCCGTTTACTGGAAAATTAGCCAAATTGCCAACAAATGAAAACATTGGGACAAATAATACCATTTTAACTACTAAACAGCCTATATGAAAGACCATTCACTAGTAGAACACTACTTAGTAGCTTTATCACTTAAATATTTTAAATTATAAATAATCAAAATTAATGCTAATTCTTTGAAATATCTTAGTTTTTGAATTGCACGTTAAAGGGAAAATTAAAAAAATTTTTTTTTTCATTTTATCAGAAATGATATAAGAATCAGTGTTAGGATAAAGTAGAAACCTAAAGTTTTTTTTTTTTTTTTCTTTTCTAATTTTATTTGTTTTGTTGTTGGGAATATATGCAGCAAAACATACACCAATTCAGCAGTTTCTACATGTTCAATTTAGTGACATTGATTACATTCTTTGAGTTGTGCACCTATTCTCACTGCCTTTTTTCTGAGTTGTTTCTCCCTCATTAACATAAACCCACTGTCCCCTAAGGCTCCTGTCTAATCTATTGAGTTACTCTTGTCTATTTGATCCCGTGTAGATAGTTCTTAAAAGAGCATAATGCTCAAGGCAGGCCTTTTAGCTAACCTATTGTTTGGTTTTAAGGTGACTTCAGGGGTTATTTTTGGCTTAAGGTTTAAAGATTATCTCAGGGCAATAGTTTCAGGGGTTCATTTACCCTCCATGGTTCCAGAAAGTCTGAAGTCTGTGAGAGTTTGAAATTCTGTTCTACATTTTCCCCCTTTTGATCAGAGTTCTTCTGTGGTATCTTTGGTCAAAATATTCAGTAGTGGTAACTGGGCACCATCTAGTTCTTCTGGTCTCATGGCAAAGGGGGCAGTTGTTCATGGAGGCAGTTACGCACACATTCCATATCCTCCTCCTATTCCTGACTCTCCTTCTTCCTCTGTTCCTCCAGGTGAACAAAGACCAATTGTTTTGTCTTGGATGGCGGCTTGTAAGCTTTGAAGACTCCAGGCATTACACAATGAACTAGAGCTAGAACAGAAACACGTTATTAGGCCAATAACAGCAATGTCCCATGAAACCATGACCCTAAACCTCCAAACCAAGGAACCAAGTCCCATGAGGTGTTTGGTTGTACATAAGCAGCCTCAGCAGCTACTCTTCTTTTTTTTTTTGTAGTCCTTGTAAATATCTGTCACACAACTTTTGCCAATTCAACTTTTTACAGGTGTACAACTTGTTGACAGCAATTACAATAATTGGCTGTGCGACCCTACCCTTAATCAGTACGATTTTTCCATCACTGTTAACTCCTATTTTCCACCTCTCTCTCGTCCCTGGCATCCACTGATAAACTTTGGTCTCTGTACACTTGCTTTTTCTTGTCGTTTTATATAAGTGAGGTTATACAATACTTGTTTGTCCTTTTGTGATTGGCATATTTTACTCAGCATAATGTCTCCAAGCTCCATCCATACTGTAGCATGTATCAAGACTTTGTTTATCCTACTGGCTGAGTAGTAATCCATTCTATGTATGTTGTTTATCCATTCATCTGTTGATGGGCGTTTAGATTGTTTCTACGTTTTGACTGTTGTGGACAGGGCTGCAGTCAACATTGGTGTACAAGCCTCTGTTTGAGTCTCTGCTTTCAAGTCTTTGGGTGTATACCTAGGAATGGAATTGCTGGGTCATACGGTAGTTCTATTTTTTAGTTTTTTGAGGAACCTAAAGTTTTTTGAGTGCCTGTTTTGAGTGCCTGACTCCTTTATATGTATTTTCTCATGTGATTTATGCACCTGAAGTAGGAAATGTCCCGATTTTACATGTATGAAAGTAAAACCATAGGAAGCCTAAACCAGCTTATTGAAGGTCCCTGAGCTAGTAAGTTACAGAAGTAGAATTCCAAGATGGGTTTTCTGAGCCTCTTAAGACGTTCCACAGCAGTGCTCAGTGACATCACATGAACATCAGGTAGCATTTTGTTGCTAAGATTTAATATTAGTTTATAAAATGAGAAGATTCCATGTCATAAAAATCACTTTCTCTAGAATAAGATAAAAAGAATATGATAACCCTAACCAGAATTCCTAATTGGGACTTAAATATGAAACAAAATCTTTGTGATTTTACAATGTGAATGAGAAAAAGATTTTTTTTTTCCAGCTTTTCCCATTTTACCCTTTTATTTTAAAGTGGAAACAGTGTAGTATATTTGCTTGTTTAAAGTCTCTGCATACCTAAACATAGTAGGAATATTTTTGGTACACTCTGGTAAACAATTCCGTTTTCATGTGGTTCCTTCTTGAAAAATCAGCTAGTTTGGAAAGCATAAGGCAATTTGAAACGTGCTGTGTGCCTACTTCAGAAAGGAAATCGTTGACTTTCGCAGGAATCAAGCGTTTGTGGTGAATGCTTGCTTCCTCCTTCAGGGAGGCTGGCTGCTAACGGCCTGTGTGCTCTCTTGGCCTAGGTGGCAGAGGAGCTGGGGGATCGCCCATCGCTGTAGCCAGCTGCATAGTTTAGGCCGATTAGCACAGCAGAACTTGGAAACACTTAAAACTGCAAAAGGTAAACAATATTCTTCTCAAATATCATCTGCAAGTTGTAGGAAAACTGAGTGCTCAAAGTCTGTTCAGATATGACCTTATCACAACTGAATTTTTTAAATCTTTAAATGAAACAAACAAAAAACAAGCCCATTGCTGTCGAGTCAATTACAACTCGTAGTGACCCTATAGGACAGAGTAGACCCGTAGCGTTTCCAAGGAGCAGCTGGTGGATTCAAACTGCCGACCTTTTGGTTAGCAGTCGAGCTCTTAACCACCGAGCCACCAGACCTTCTTGAATTAAACAGTGACATAAAACTCGTCTTTAAGCCTGTACTGAATTTAATCCTGAATTTATGCACTAAATTTAAGTGATTTTTTGCATAACTGTAATAAGAGGAAAGCATCTCTAGACTGTAACTGAAGGCTTTGTGTTCTGTCATCCTCAGGATGTACACTAATATTTACAGACCGTTCAGGAATGAGTGCCTTGGGCCATGTGATGCTGGGAACAATGGATGTCCACCACCACTGGACAAAAGTAAGGAAATGCTGAAAGGCAAGAAAATGTCTTTGATTTATTGTCTTCGTACTTTTGTTTAAAACAATGGTGTTATGTCATGAACTAACAAATAATTTGTAATCATAGCTTCAGCTGTTTTCAAATCAGATGTTTTAATATCATATAGTTAATTACTTAAAGGCAAGACTGATTTTTGAGTCATTTTTTACTTGGAAGTGTTACAGTCTTTTCTGAAACACAACCTGAAAGCCTGCATTCTGTTGTTTGGTTTGGTTTGGTTTAACAAATTTATTGAGATACAATTGGCATGCAACCAACTGCACGTATTTCATGTGTATGATTTGGTAAGTTTTGACATCTGTATACACCTGTGAAACCACAATCAAGTTAGCGAACGTATCCATCACCCTCAAAAGGACCCTTATGGCCCTTTGTAAGCCCTCCCCCTACCTTCCTGCCCCACTGTCTGCTTCCCAGGCAACCACGGATCTGTTTTCTGTCACTATAAATTAAAAAAAAAATTAGTTCGTATTTTTTAGAGTTTTATGTAAATGGAATCAAAGTATGTACTCCTTTGTTTGGCTTCTTTCACTCAGCACAATTACTTTGACATTTATCCATGTTGTTGCTTGTTTGGAGAATTCATTCTTTCTTATTGTCATGTAGTGTCCATTGTATGGTAAACATTGTCGAGTTCCATCCATTCACCTGTTGAGGGAGGTTGTGTTCTTTCCATTTTGGGTGATTACACATAGAGGTGATATGAACATTTGTGTACACGTGTTTGTAGGAATATGTACTTTAAGAGTAGAACGTCTGGATTGTGTGGTACGTGTATGTTTAACTTTTTAAAAAACTGTCAGCACTTGTTACGGTCATCTTTTTGTGCCGTTCTAATAGATGTGTAGTACTATTTCAGTGTGTGTTTAATTTGCATTTCTCTACGAGTCTGTTAATCCCTTCCTTCAGTGTACTTTTTTCGTCTCAGACATTGTAATTTTAATTTCTAGAATTCCAGTTTGGGTCTGTTGTTTCGAAGTGTCACTGTGGTAAAATGTGCTGCCCTGACCGTTCCTGAGCGTACAATTCAGTGGCAGCAGTTACAGTAACAGGTTTGTGCAGCTGTCACCACCACTGCTTCCAAAACTTCTTCATCACACCAAACAGAAACTTTGGATAATTTGGATCTTTTTTTATGTCATCCATGTTTCTATTTAACTTTTTGAGCATATGAAATGAAATTATCATTGTTTTTGTGGCCACGTCTTCTAATATCTGTCAGTTCTGGGTTGGTTTCCACTGATTCTCTTCACTGTGGGTCGTGTTTTCTGCCTCTTTATTTAAAATAAAAGTTCTTTCAATGTCGTTACTGCATTTACATGAATAACTCATTAGCAGAAAAATTGAAAAAGTAGGGGATAAAATTATTTTGCACAAAGTGTTAGAATTACAGTAATTCATAAAATGTTTTTATTGCTCCTGCTCTTTTCCTAGCAGTTTTTGATGCATTTTAACTCCTCTTAAAGCTTTCAGTATAACATCTGAGTCCCCAGTACAGCACACGAGGTCGGTGCCTGAGGGAGCCCCTCCCTCCCTCTTTGGTCTCATCCTTTTCCGCGGCTCCCAGACATGGCACACTCCAGCCACTCCACACTCCTCGTTTCCCACGGCTCCCAGACATGGCACACTCCAGCCACTCCACACTCCTCGTTTCCCGCGGCTCCCAGACATGGCACACTCCAGCCACTCCACACTCCTTGTTTCCCGCGGCTCCCAGACATGGCACACTCCAGCCACTCCACACTCCTTGTTTCCCGCGGCTCCCAGACATGGCACACTCCAGCCACTCCACACTCCTTGTTTTGAGCATGCTCTTCCTTTTCATGCTTCTGTGTTTGCACATGCGCTTTCCTCTGCCCTCCGGCCTTCCCACGCTAAATTCAGTTACCTTTTGGTCACTGAAGCTTTTGCCTGGACCTCCTCTTTATATCCTGGACTGTGAGCCCCTGGAAAACAGGAACAAACTCTTAAAATCTGCATACTCCAAGTACCCAGTTCATTGCATAAGCACATGATGTCTGCTCAGTAATGTTTATTGCATATAATTGAGTTTTGTAAATTCTGAAGAAATAAACTTGGAGTTGAAATACATATAATTTATTGCTAAAACCTTTCTTTATTATACCATTTAATCATTCAAAACTTATTTAAGATTCTTACCTGAGTATTTAAATTTAGTACTTAGGACTTACTTTTATTTGGAACAGATTTTTTTTCTGCAAGCTCTTCAGTTCCTTTCCAGAAATCCCAAAGATTTTGGTGTTTTATTTGGATATTGATATTTTCAACATCACATTGTCTTTTTCTTATCTCTTACTTGAACTTTCCTCCTAGGAAAAGAATTTCCTTGTTAAAATTGCTCAATACTATTTATTAGAATCCTAAAATTGAGTGATCATAGTAACATAAAAGTATATATATATATATTTTTTTTTTTTTTTTAATATTGTAGCTTTTTGAAAGATTGCCAACTTATTTTGACCTTCAGAGGAGGCTGCTGCTTTTAGAAGACCAAATAAGCTATCTTCTAGGCGGCATACAAGTTGTTTATATTGAAGAATTACAGCCAGTATTGACACTTGAAGAATATTACTCTCTTCTTGACGTGTTCTATAACAGACTATTGAAAAATAGGATACCTTTCCACCCCCGAAGCCTGCGTGGTTTACAAATGATCCTTAACAGGTAAAAACCTAAAACAGCAGGATTACTTTCACTTCTTCACTTATCTGGGTTGTGTGTCTAAATATATTAATTTTTTTTTTTTAATTCCAGTGTGTGATTCTTAGAAATTAAGAAAAAGAATATTACTGCTTCAGTTAACAGTCCTCATTTCCACATTAGAAAAGCCAGCATGAGAGCATCAAGGGATTGAATCTCTAGAACATTCTGTGATTATATTCCCACTTCCTGGGCAGAGAACTTTATAGCATTAAACTATTCTTAAATCAATGGCCAACATTTTTTTTGTGTGTGTGCATATGCTATTTTCCAGCCACTGTGCTTAAATGTGGAAACAGTGGTGGCGTAGTGGTTAAGACCTATGGCTGCTAAACAAAAGGTCGGCAGTTCGGATCCCCCAGGCACTCCTTGGAAACTCTATGGGGCAGTTTTACTCTGTCCTGTAGGGTCGCTATGAGTCAGAATCGACTCGAAAGCAATGGGTTTGGTTTGATGGAGTTGGTGCTTAAAAGTTAATATTTTTAGTACTGTGTACGTCATATACATTTAGTACATCTAGTACATAAATGCGAATCCTCTTTAGGTCTCACCACCTCAACATGAAGTAGGTACTACCCCCATCTTACAGGTGGGGAAGGTCACAGGGCTAGCAAGTAACATGGTCATTACGACCAAATGTGTCTTTTTGGGGCCACCAAAGATATAAGTCAGTTTTAGTAAACTCCTAAGGTAGATTTTCTTAATTCTTATTTCAAAGACTAATAAAACATTTTCTTGGGGAAAGGGGTGGAATAGGTCAATAATTTTCCTTTAATGTATGCTTACCCACAGGGATAGATATGCTCCAAGCTTGCATGAACTTGGGCATTTTAACATCCCAATCCTCTGTGACCCAGCAAGCCTCCAATGGTTTATTCTCACCAAAGCCCAGCAGGCAAGAGAGAACATGAAAAGAAAGGAAGAGTAAGTACTGTTAGCCCTCTCTCACACTATTCAGTCTAACTTTAAAAAATCAGGTATTCAGAACTGATATAGGACGTTAATAGTGTATTAAGCTTAGAAAATTGATTTATTTGTGGATATTCCATATTTATTTCCCAGTTTGTTCTGCAAGGGATTTTATAAGGCTGTTTTGTAAGTATAATAACCTTAATCACTTTACCACCATGTGCCTCAATTTGAGAAGGGCTTCTTAATAAAAAAAATCCAAGTCAGCTTTGGACCCGGGGTCCCTGTGCCTGAGAAGCTTCTTGACCAGGGGAAGATTGAAGACAAACGCCTTCCTCCAGTGTCGACAGAGAGAAAGCCTTCCCCTGGAGCCAATGCCCTGAATTTGGACTTGTAACCTACTAGACTGTGGGAAAATAAATTTCTCTTTGTTAAAGCCAAAAAAAAAAAAAAAAATCAACTCAGGAGCAGAGTGAAAAATAAGAATGTCTGAAAGAAATTCTCCAGATGGAGAAGAGTGACCACAAGGAAAAAAAAAATCAGGTACGACTTGATCGATGGGAGTCTTTATTGCTTAAAAATTTGAAAACAACTGATACCAAAAAAGCTTCTTCTCAATTTTAACTAAATTGAGAAGAAATTTTAAAGTAAAAATACTGTTTTCACTTAAAAGCAGTCCTGTATGTTGTTTTCATCTTTGAAAGGATGATGTTGTAGCAAACAGTTTCCTGTTTCTTCTCAGGGTACTGCTGGGTTCTCTGTTTTATGTATCTACAATGAAGAAGGGAAGATACTACATTCAGTAGTGGGTTGTTTTTCTAACATGTTGCCTAAGGAGGCTTTGTAACCATTCATTCATCCATTCATTTAGCTGTCATGTACTGTGACCATTGTGTGCCAAAAGCTGTGGTAGGTGTCCTTGATAGAAAGATAAAGAAGACCAGCCCCTGCTCTCCTGGAATTTGTTTCTAGTAGGAGACTTGAGTGCTCTGAGTATGTGAGTGGTAGCTGAGCCCACCGAGTAGAGTTGCTCTGGGGACAAGGACATTGAAGGGAAGGCTGTGGCGGAGGAGCGGGAAGGAGCTGAAGAGAACGACTCACAGATATCAAGGGAGGGGCGTTTCCAGGAGGAGGGACAAAGTGAACAAGGATGTGGTCTCTGTATTTAGAGACTCTGTGGTGACTTGTTCAGCAGTATGCTGGTGGAAGCCATCTGATTACTTATTTTTCCTACCTTATTGCCCCCGGTGTCCACAAATTTTTAAAAAGCAGGGATATAAAATAGAGAAGAGTGGCAACTAAAGAGAACCATGGAGGCCATCCCCTTAACAAGTAATGAGACTGTCTTATGTATAAAGTAAGTGAGGGAGCGGCATCTCTTTGTTTTGCTTGTAGAATTGTTGACAGCTTGATTGGTCAAATCCTATTGCACAAATATCCTACGTCTTGGTTAGTTGTTAAGCATTTGTGCTTAGGATGCTGCTATTCTAAATTAAGTCTGCTTGAAGCCTTGGGAGCAGTTCTAGCTCACCTTCCATCATCAGGGCTGATCTCGTTTGCTCCACCATAGCTGCTGCTCTTTATAGCTTTAGGGTATTTTTGAGGAACCAAGAATCCTTATATTTTAGAGATACAGTCTAAAATAGATATATTAATGTAATGGATTTTCTTCAGAATAGGAATTCAGTCATCTTTTGGTCAAATTAGAGTTATAAAAACCAAGCAGGCTGTGAGTTGACAACTGATGAAGCTTGTCAGTGGGCCCATGGGTATTCAGTATGCCAGTCTCCATTTTGTATGTACTGGAAATTTTCCATAATAAAAAGTTCAAAACTCTTTTTTAAGAAAATGGATAACAGAGGAATAAGACTGTAGGTAGGGAACTGTTGCTAATTCTTTTCATTTTATAGACTTGTTGAACTCCTAAATGTACATGCATTAGTAGGATAAGAATTTTAATTATTAAAATAGGGAATGTGCTTTAAATTTTATACTGCAGGTTAGTCTCAGGATACAAATATGTACAAGCTAGGTAAGCTAAAGATACTGTGTAATCACACAGAACTAGCTTGAAAACTGCAGAGCTCCCTCTGATAGCCATGGTATCTCCTGCAGCCTGGATTGCAGGTCTACGTAGTGCACCCAGGACACCAGAACCTGCTTTAAAGTGCACCTGGTCTACTACTTTGAAGCATTCCCATCTGCCCCCTTAGAATTGTGTTGATGCCTCCAAAACCAAACCCGTTGCCATCGGGTCGATTCCGATTCCTGGCAACCCAAGTGTATCAGAGAAGAACTGTGTTCCATAGGGTTTTCCGTGGCTTCTTTTTCCTTTTCTTAATTTTGCGTTCTTTTATTATCACTTACGGCAATATTGTTTTTAATAAAACAGGCTACAGGTTATTGAAAATGAATTGATACAGGCTTCAACAAGGAAATTTTCTCTGGAGAAGTTATATAAGGAGCCCAGCGTTTCCAGTCGACAGATGGTGGATTGTTGTAAGAGACTGCTGGAACAGTCATTGCCTTACCTCCACGGAATGCACCTCTGTGTTTCACATTTTTACTCTGTTCTGCAAGATGGCGACCTTTGTATTCCTTGGAACTGGAAGAATGGAGAAGCTACAAAGTAACACAGAAATAAGTATTATTTTTTAAAGAGATAAGCAAAAGGTTTTTAAGTTAAAACTTATTTAAATCCACCATTTGATATGACAGTATTATTATACATATTATAAGAACAGCATTTCTAATTTGCTGTTTTAAAAGTTGACATTTTTAAAGAAATTAATTTCTACTAGGAAACTTGTTTTTAAAAGGGTTTTGTCTCCTGATCTTATATTTCTTATCTGACTGGCAAGCCTAGGTAAAAAGATGTTAGAAAGAACATATTTTTAATGATATGTAAATGAAGAGTTCTACAAGGGTAAAAGATATACAGTATATTTTTATATGAGCGAGTGTTGGTTTGGGGCTGGCCAAGTGTCTGTGAGTATTAACAGGTCTTACAGTCAGTGTAGCTCTGAAGTAATGGAACTCCTTTCCACGTGTAACAGACAAGTACACATGCAGCTTTTTAGCTACAACTCATATACACACACCCGAGTGCTTTGCAGCCAGTAATAGTCAGTTGATGTCCAAAACAGAGGCCTGATAGCTAGCGACTTCTGCCTAAGAAACAGAACAGAAGGGAAAAAAAGAAAATGAATAAATAGTATTGATGTTGTCACAAGCAGTCTGATACCAGTTTATTAAGACAGCTTCACTGACACAGAATTAAGGGTTAAACTCATAATTTCTCGTACCCATGAAAATTTTATAAGACAGTGAATATTTTTGAGTCATTTAATGAAGTGACTCCTTTGTTTTCATGGGCAAACACTACCCAGGAAAATCCTTGCCTGTTCCCAGGGTTCCAGACGGAGGGTCAAGTTAAAATGGTGACAGGATTTCTGTCATTCCTCTGAAGCCCTATCTTCCCGTGCCTACCAGTGTTCTCCTCAGTGCATTAGAGAGTAAAGAATACAGTAAAATTGTTTTTGAAGTATGTTTTAAATTTATCGAAAATATTAGTTATTTAAATAGTTCAAATTCATATATGTGTTCAAAAGCCAAGTTGATTTGCAATTATAGTTTGTACATATTATCCCATTTAACATGTGCCTAACAACACCTAAATTATTTTTCTAGTGTAACAAATGTTTGTGTGACCTATAAAGATTTTCCAGAGCCAAATAATGGGAGTGAAAATTTTCTTTAAGGTTATCTAAGAAATTTTATTGTAAACTTAAGTTTGGATTGTGTCATTTCTTAAATCAACTATTATGGAATCTTCAGTAATTTGTATTGAATTGGATTTTGTCTCAGAACTAATTGTTATGTAATAAATAATACCTACATCAATCAGATAACTTTTCTTTTGTTACTCAATTATTAATAGTTTTACAACTTAATAGGAAATTACAAAAAATGCGTGATCCATATATACGTATTCCCATCACCTGTCTGTCAGTTTGTCGTACTGTGGTGGCCTGTATGGAAGCTATGCCACCAGTATTTCAAATACCAGCAGGATCACCCATGGTGGACAGGTTTCAGCATAACTTCCAGGCTAAGACTAGGAAGAAAGGCCTGGCAAACTGTGTCCAAAAATTAGCCAATAAAAACCTTATGAATCACAACAGAACATTGTTCAACTCGCTCACATTGGGCACATCAGCAGGAGGGATCAGTCTCTGAGGAGGACATCACGTTTGGTGAAGTAGAGGGCCAGTGAGGGTGAGCAAGACCCTCAGTGAGATGGATTGGCACAATAGCCACAACAATGGACTCCAACATGCCAGCAATTGTGAGGATGACACAGGACCAGGAAACGTTTTGTCCTGTTGTATGGACGGTCTCTATGAGGCAGGATTGACTCAACAGCAGCTACCTATTTACCTATTTGACTTCCTCCCCCAGTTTTTCTGAAGAAAACTAACGAAAAGGAGAAATTTTGTCCCACCACTGAAAACTGGCACAGGATTAGGCCCTTACAACTCTTTCTACCAAGCCTCAGGTGAGAACAGTGTGGAGAGGAACACCTGACCTCTCTTCCCAGTTGGCACTGCTGGAGGTCTCGGGTGGCTGACCTGCTGGCCTGTTGCTCTCCAGTGCACCTGGGAAGAGCCCCTCTATTGCTGTTGCCCAGTGCTCCCCCCGCCCCCAGGGTAAAGCTGGCCTGCAGTCACCCACAACTGCCCACATCATTTGGGAGCATGGGAGGGGCCTTTCTCTTCTGGTCCACTCCTCTAGGACTCCTGGGAATTAAGCACTGGGTTGGGTTCTGGGTGGAAGGGAGTAGAGGTTGGAGGGGAGGGTGGGGCAGGCCTGACACATCTGCCAGGCCAGCAGAAGCCCTCGGAAGAGGAAAGGGCCTGAGTCCCCACGGGGCGAGAAGAGCACTGGGGAGGGAGCACGAGAACAGGCGCTGTCCAGAGCCTCGTTTCCAGGGCCCAGTCTCCTGCTGCACAGCTGTGCCTTCTTACAGTGGGCTCCACAATCTCCACTGACCCCGTGCTCTGCCTTGAACTACTTTTTGTCAGTTTTTATTCTATGGACAAAAGGAGTCTGGTCCAAAACAGTCATCCAAGTCCACACAATTGCCATGTACGAGGACATCCTTTCCACATTTGTGGTGGCACTTTTTATTGGTCACCCAGGTGCACCCTCAGCTGCACTGGCACCTCTTGACCACCCCTCCTTCCTGACACCGCTCCCTGGTTCACAGACACCACTCTCCGGGGAGGTTTCCGCGGAGCTTTCTTACTCCTATTCCTATGAGTTTTTGGGTGCAGATGAACTCGAGAGTTCCGTCTTCAGCCTCCTCACCCACTGCTCATGCCCACACCAATGGCATCAGCCACCAGCCCCGGGTGGAGATGCTGCTGAAACCTCTGTCTCCGAGTGTGGCCATCTCCCGAGCCCCAGGCCTGTGGACCCAGCACCTCTGAGTGTCTCTGCCTGGATGTCTCCTCAGCAGCTCAAACCTAAACTTCTGAAATGCCCTCATTCTCTGTCCCTCCCATTGCCTTTTGTTTGTTTCGTTTCTCTGGCAGTGATATCATTAACAAAGGGGTCTGTGTTTTGAGTTGTCACAGGAGTCAATGAGCAGAAGTCTGAGCATTCACCCAGTACTTGTTGAATACCTACTATGTGCCAGATGCTGCATACAGGAGCAACTGCAATGTTGATCTGCGCCTTCAGGATGTTCAGTGTGGCACTATGGCCTTAGGTTAGGGCTCCACTGGCCCTCTCCTGAAGCCCAACCAGTGGGGGAAATGGCCAGGAATGTGCAGAAATAGCATTTGAGGATTTTTGTCCCAGAAGTAATCATATCACTAGAAGAACAGATAGAACAAGCCATTGAGTAGTCTGTGAATCTGGGCCTACAAGGTAACATGTTTACCAGGAGCCTCAATGCTAACAGCTGGACCCATTTGTTTGCCTTTATGACTCAAAGAGACCCCTGCCACCCTATCCCAAAATCAGGACATCATTCTTGCCGCCTTTTGTCTTCACACCCCTATTTGGTTGGTCACCAGATCCTCTTGATTCTTTGGAAAAACCTTAGACTTATTCTCCCATTTCCACCACCCTAGGGCAAACCACCCAGGCCAGCAGTGGCAAAGCAAGGGCTTCTAGGTGGCAGGCAGGAGTTGCGATGGACTAAGGAAAGGCAAGTCGAGGACAAAAGGTGAGGACAGGGACAGACGGATGCAATCACCACACTTTAAGGCATCCATGTACTTTTTTCAATGGAATTAAAGAGAAGGATATTTGAAGAAGGGTATATTTGGGTAATTCTGACCACAATGAAGTAACAGAGACCAGATTTACCCTTCTTGCTAAAACAACTCAAAAAGTGAGCAAATAGACAAAACGGTGCTGGTAGTGGTGGAAGGGCTTGCAGGTGGAGGAGCTAATCAGGGCAGAAGCAAGGAGGCAGGAAAGACCTGGTTTCCCAAGGCCAGAAGACTGGAAAGCCCCAGGCAGGGAAGCCTTTTAATTCCCCATGAGCTAAAGCCTCCTAGTGGGGCCTGCAGCTCCCCATGCTACTGGAAAATCCCAACGTGTGATGAGATTCCATGTTAACCCTTCCTTGGACTTCCTGCCTTCCCTTCTCACTCCCCACCCCACGAAAGCATGTCCATCCTGGTGAGCTGTCCCACAGTGGAGGGGCTGCCTCAGGGGGTGGTGAGTCCCCCATCACCAGGGTATCCAAGCAAGGCCAGGCAACCCCATCAGGGAGGATGCAGAGGGAACACTTGCCTACCAGGGAGGCTGGACCAGGGGACACACAAGGCTTTCTGATCTACCAGCGTCCATTCTGGGACTAGAGGGGTGTCAACCTCACCATGCAGAGAAGGGTGTCTCCCCTCTGTTTGCAGCTTGGAGTGTGCATGAGGGACACAGAGAGGTGGTTCCCCAGGACACAGTGTGGGACATCTGTGCCACGTGCTGTGCTGGGGGACCCTGGTGGAGGCAGCAGGGCCCAGCCCAGCCAGCAGTGACATCTAGGAGCTGGTCTGCTCCGCTCCACTCAGCCCATTGCCTTGTGCTGACAGACTGGGGAGCGTGACTCCAGCCAAATGGTGCCTGGCCCAGAGTCCTCTGACATTCAGGATGGGAACTTTCAGCCCGCTAGGTGGGGTTCAATCCTAGGCAAGCCCTGGCCTGGTCTGAAGGCAAGGCAGGACACTTCTGTCCAGAAAGGTGATGGCTCTGTGCCTTGTGAGGGACTTCTAGTGCTTGGGGATGTCCAGGAAGCATTGTGAAGGGGAAGAAGCTCTGGATGACGACAAAGAAGGCCTGGCTCTGCTTCCAACTACACACGGGATGGAGGGCATGCTAGTCCTCCTTTGCACCTCAGTGTACCCATCTGTGAAATGGGAAAGCTGGACAAGATGATCTCAAACTCCCTTAGCGATCCAGACTTTACGAGTCCCTTCTGTGCACTCAGGCCTCTGCTGGCCACCACTGGGGTGACCACTGGAGCACCCCCTGCTGAGACCCTGTCCTGGCTATAGAGACAGACTGTTGAGGAGGGCATGGGAGTCAGGGTAGGCCACATCTCTGAGCGTTGGCTTCCCCACCATTCAAGTGGCCCAGGTATAATACTGCCCATTTACCTGGTGGGGGCTAGGTACGGCCAGGTCTGTATCTGCTGTTCACACTGGGGGTGGCCACACGTCCTGGACCCGGCCCTGAAAGTAAGCGCTACTCCCAGCAGTGAAAGCAAAGCTGAAAGTAAGAGAGAGACAACAGTCTGGTCACAGCAGGCAGCTAGCGACACCTCTAATTGTCCCACTTGCCCATACACAACAGGCTTCCCTCCTGATTCTGAGGGGAAATTCTGCTACGGAGGGCCAGGGGAGCAGGAGGCCTTGTGTTGCAGTGTGTTCCAGACCCTGAAACCTGTGACTCCTTTCCCCCTTGGCCACTCAGAGGTCAGGGGCATGGAATGCCAGGGGAGCACCTGGGCCAGCTCTGGCCTATCTCTGACTCTGTGACCTCGGACAAGTTTCTGGACCTTGGAGCCTCATTGTCCATGACTGTAAACAGGGGATAGGACTTACCTCCCAGGTTGCTGTGAAATCAAACAAGAAAGTTCAGAGCTTCTGGCAAGTGCCCAACACACACCAGTGTGCAATCAGTGTGGGTTTTGCCTCCTGTCCCCCACACTCCCCCTCCCATTCTGCAAACATGGACGTGGGTCTCAGGAAAGAAAACGGACTTGTCTGAGGGCACACAGCCCATAGTGGCAGGGGCAAGCCCAGAGCCAGGGGTCCAGCTCAGGGCTTTCCCCCTTGGCTTGCCTGGGGCCTCGCCAGGCCTCCCAGATACACACACAGAGGCCTCTTCCTGGCCTCAGTCCTCCCCTGCCTGCCCTGGGCCCTGGCCACAGGGCAGAGGACAGTCCTCAGCACATATTGGGCATCAGCTGTCCAGCACTGTCACTAAGGACTACTGGGTATGCAGGCACTGCCCCTCAGTGCTGGCTGGGGCACCCCCTGCCCCATGATATAAAGCATGCAGCCTCTGGGGGGCTGGGCAAGGAGGGACCTATGGCCGCATTCCTGTACCCCAGTTATTTCCTGCCCCACAAGTGCCAGCTTCTCCTCTCTTCAACTTCAAGCCTGGCCACAGTCCCTTTCTGTTGTCTCCACTTCCCCCATAATAACCCGGCCTCTTCCATGGATGCTCGGGAGGACTCTGTCCCTGCTTCCCTGGAGCGAGCCGCCAGTTCACACCAGTCCTGTGGAGACTGGTGGGCCCCGAGGCTCTGGGTTCCTCTGGCAGGGACTGCAGTCCTGGCAGCCTCCCTCCTGCAGGCCCTGTAGCCAGGAGGACCCCAAGCTTCCAGGAGGCAAGCCCCCAGACCCAGGCTGCAGGAGCCACAGATGCGTCCAGTGAGTCCTGGAAGTGGCTGAGCACACAGTTCCTGCCCGGCTCCCAGACCACCCCCCATCTGTGCTGCCTGGCATAGACCCCAACCTTGGGCCCTCTAACTTGGTGGGATCACCTCAGTGCCCGTCCTGTGGGTATGAATCAGCACAAGCCCCAAGGAACCCTGGTACGGAATCCTGGAGGCTCCACTCACTGAGTGGCCCCGGGCAAGGCCTCAGTCTCCCCATCTGTGAAAGGACGCACCTGGGTGTGTTCATGAAGGTTCTTCCCACCTGAGCGAGTCTTTCACAGGAAGCCAGAGTCCTCCCATGGTCAGTCCTAGGCTACTGCCCAAACACCCCTCACTCCTTACAGGGTAAGCGAGGAAGACGGAGAGGAGCAGCAGCCAGTGGCCCAGACAGTTCAGACCTGGGATGCTGCCGTGGGACCCCATCCTCCCCTTAAGCCCCTGCTACCACAGCCTGGTCTGTGGGCACTCAAAACCCTTCCCTCCTGGGGACTAACCTGTGGTGGAGCATTCCAGGGAATTTTTTCCTAAGCATACAGATGTTGCATCCAGGGAAATTGAGGCCCAAATAGGGCAGAGGCTTGTTCCAAGGCCCCTCTGCCTGCTGCAGGCAGAAGAGGTGAGATTTGGATCCAGGTGTCCCAGGGGATGGAAGAGTCTGACCAGGGAGGAGCGCCCCCAGCTCTGGACAAGGCCAGTTCCAAGGGTGGGTGGGACCACCAGGCAGGGCCACATGAGACCTTGAGCTGCACTGCCCCATTGGGGAGGGTGGAGGGATCATGAGTGGAGACACAATGAACTGTGATGGGCTTATAAGGTGTCTGTTTTTTCGTGTCTGACTATTGCACTCAGCAGGATGTTTTCAGAGTTCATCCATGTTGTTGCACATGTCAGAACTTCATTTCTCTTTACGGCTGAGTCATGGTTCATTGTATGGGTAGACAACGTTTTGTTGATCTGTTTACCTATTGAGGGACATTTAGGTTGTTTCCACATTTTGGCTACTGTGGATAGTACTGCAATGAACACTGGTGTTCAAGTATTTGAGTCCCTGCTTTCACTTCTTTGGGGCAATGGGAGTGGAATTGTTGAACCACATGGTAATTCAGGCCTGGTCATGACGGTGGGAACGGGGCAGCAGCAGAAGGGCCCAACTTCACCCCTACAGTTCTAATGTACAGAACGGGCAGATGGCGGCTGTTCAGCTGTGCGCCCTCCTGCACCCCAAGTGAAGCCTGTGTGTGGGGACCACATGGGGGCCTGTGTCATTCTTGGGGTGACATTTGCACACATCTGCTCCTACATGTCCAGAACAGCAGTTCATGTGGGGAAAGCTGGCTCAGCACAGGGTGTGGCCCAAACGAGGGGCCCATCGGATTTTCACCCTCATATCCTTTGGGAAAGGAGACCTGGTGGAACAAACGGTAAACAGCTCAGCTGCTAACTGAAAAGTTGGTGGTTCAAAAAAAAGAGCTGACATCACGGAGGCTGAACATCATTTACCTTTCCTTGGTAGATTGGTCTCCTATGACTGTCATTACAGATTACCACACACTTGGAGGCTTCAAACAAGAGCAGTTTACTCTCTCATGGTTCTGGAGGCCAGAAGTCTAAAATCAAGGCGTGGGCAGAGCCATGGTCCCTCTGAAGACTCTAGGGGAGAAGCCTTTCTTTGCCTCTTACAGCTTCTAGTGGCTGCCGGCATGCCTTGGCTTGTGGCCACATCTCTCCAATCTCTGCTTCCATCTTCACGTCGCCTCCTCCTCGTCTGTGTCTGTCTTACAAGGATGCATGTGATGTCGTCCAGGGCCCACACGAATAATCCAGCCTAGGCATCTAAATCCTGCTTGAAATAACTGAGACACAATTTCAATAAATGTCATTTTCTATGAAGTTATGGGTTCTATTTCTTTGTTAAGGTGTAAAATGATGATGCTCCCCAGTGATAGCTGGGAGCCCTTCCCAGTTACAGAGTAGCCTTCCAGGTCTGAGCAGCCTTTCACTGTCTTATGCTGGGTGGAGAAACTGAGTCTGGCGGAGGCAAGGTGGGGAGTCTTCCTGTTTTGGGACTGGCATGTTCCCGTGGGTTCCAAGACAATGCTCAGTGGTTCTGAAGGAAAGAAGGCTGTGAAGGGAAGGGCCTCGAAGAGGAGTGGCCCAGGGAGACTGGCAGTCCCTTCCCCACCCCACGCCCTCTCCTTCTATTCTGACAGCAGCAGCGGCCTTTATAGCATCAAGGTCCCCTGCCAATCACAGTGCTCCTTCTGTCACAATGGTGCCTCCAAGGCAGCCCCTCCAGCCCCCACCACACAACTGCTACCATGGGATCTGTGCAACCTTGCAGACCCCTCCTCCCCTCCCTGAACTCTGTCTTCAGGAAGTCCTATCACCCCTCTCCCCACAGGACCTCATTTCTGTAACCTACCCTCACAGACCAGAGAGCATGTCCACACCTGGCAGCTGGCGGCCAACTCCCCCAGGTTCCCGGGCTCTCCTGGTCCAACTCTGAGGGGCAGGCATCCAGGAACTCAGTCCCAGGACAACAGGTGGCTGGTCACCCTTCAGCAGGGTCATGTCATTAACTTTAGAGGAGAAGCTAGAGGGCTGGGACTGGGTTTTTCTGGTGGAGCCCACACCTATTTACAGTGCTGCTTTTTGTTGGGCTGAGACGCTTCCATCTTTCCAGGTTTCTCTACGTCCTTTCCTCTTAAACTCTCTCTTTGTTCTTTTCCTCTAGCCTGTTCCCTGTTACCTCTGCTTTAGACAAAGATCCTCTTCCTTTCCCATAGAAGATAAACCATCTTCACTGAAGGTATAACATTAGAAATTGATTTTAACTGTTTGTTATAATTTCTACAGGCCTGTTGACATTTACATAAATCTCACCACACACTGTGTTTGAACAGTGTTTCTGACCTGGTCATTTCTGCAGGCTGTACTGGCCCAGGACCAAAAGGTGCCGATGTCACAACTTGGGCCCCCCTCCCTGCAGCCATGTCCTAAAGTCTCTGGCTCAATCTGAGTCCGACACTCTCCTCCACAGGCTTCCTGAGCACCTCGATCCAAGCCCAAGCCTCTGGCCCACCTGCCTGGATGGCATCAGGGTTGGGCTCTTCAGACATGTCCTTCTTTTCTCTGGCCTCCTAAGGCTCCGCTCACCCCTGAGGGAGCAGACCCCGCCGTCTCCCAGGCTCAGCAGAGCCCAGCCAGTGTTAGGATCCCACCAAGGTTCAGGAAACCTGGCCATGGCCCTCCCAGCTAGTTTGGTGGAAAAGCTGGGAAGAACAGCCTGACTTCCCAAAAGGCAGGAGATCGGTTGTATCAGGGGAGAGAGGCAGGAAGCTCCAGGCAGAGATTTTCTAAGGCTCTGGAAAAAGATATGGTTTTTATTCTTTAAAAATATACAGGTGATTTTAACTGTCTGCTTTATGTAGGACATATTTTAAACAACAAAAAAAAAATTTTTTTTTTAATATACTAAGATAATGTTCTGCCAACAACAAAAAAAATTTACCAGTTCCCTTTACTGGTTGAGCATTTGCAACATGTACAGCCCCTGGCTAATTATTGTGAACAACAATCATACTTCATCATCAAAACAGCCCAGGACTACTGGTTTTATGGTGAGGTCACTGGGCCCAGAGACATGTCTCTTGCCCATGGTCACACAGCTAGGAATGGGTAGAGCAGGGTTTTATGCCAGGTGTGTCAGGTTTCAGAGCCCACACTCCTACCCTCCTCACTATGCAGTGCATCACATTGATTGTGATACAAAGATCAGAGTCCCCTCACAGGCCACCTGAGAATGTGAGAGCTGCCCTGGTACTGGGCAATGGCCGGGGCCAGACCTGGGCCCTCCTATCACTCACTGGGAGACCACACCCAAGGCAACCTGGCCAGTGAAGTTTAGAGCAGGTGATACGACTCCCATAAGCATGAACAAGCTACTGGGCCCCTGAGCGACTTGCACAAGGGTACCTTGAGTCTCATCTGGAGCCTCAGGCATGCCAAACGGAATTTCCAGAAGCAGCTTCATTGAATAAAGTCTGCAGTTGATCCACAGTTACTCTTTCCCTCTCCTTCTGGAGAAGGATGAGTTGTTGAACCATCTGCATGACAACAGCCGCACAGTAATGTAGGACTCTGCACAGAATATATGACCAACTGTAACACAAGCAATTATCAAAACCAAAATGACTGTTAGTTCTTGTAATAGGTCTCAGAGCCAAGGACCTAGATTATAAGACCCAGGCAATGAAACCATGTCCAGAATCCACCTGGGCCTGTTTTAGAGAGCCAGGTGAATTTTTATTTGAGCCTAGTCACAGATTGTTCCATTTGTCCTTCAGTATTTATAGTAGTGCAACAAGTAGTGTTTGCTATGCATAAATTCCACCTTGGCTGGCTAAGAGAAAATCAAGAGCTATATTATAGTCCATGACAACGTTAGTTAATGGAAGATGAGCCCTTATGAATTGACACAGGAGCCATAACAATTGACTAAAACACACCAACAATCATAAAGATGGCACAGAACCAGACAACATTTTGTTCTGTTATACATAAGGTCACCATGAGTCAGAACCAACTCAACAGCAGCTAACAACAACAGTTAGATGAGTGGTTTGGAAATCCTAAAATTTGCCTTCAGAAGTACTTAAAGGAACAGCTATCAAAATTTGTCAGCAAGGTCAGGTAAGGGGTGAGAGATCCAATTCTCCATTAGTGCAGAGCAAGAGCTGAGATCTGTGTACGACGTGTAAGGCAGCTGGGTTTCTTCTGTAGTGGTAGAAGACCATGGGGGCTCAGAACAATACCGTGAAGGTAAGGGAGATCACGTTAGTATTTTAAGGACATCAAAGAAGACTAATGGACGGGAAAGAATGTTGAAGAATCAGAAAATTAATCTGAGATTGGGGGTGAAAGTCCCAAATGCATGGGACAGAAGGTCCCTGAGTGGTGCCAATGGTTTGCACTCAGCTGGTAACCAAAAAGCTTGTGGTTTGAACCGAACCAGCAGCACCTCGAAAGAAACAGGCTTGGTGATCTGTTTCCGTAAAGATTATGGAGCAGTTCTACTCTATAATACATGAGGTCTCTCCAAAGTCACAAACCAACAACAAAATCAACCCCATACGCAGGGGCCAACCTGTTATTAATCCATAAAGAGATAATCTGTGAGATCTAGAGAGGGTAGATTTTACAGACGTTAAAACTAACAGTAGTTTAAGTGTCTCTGAGAACTTTGTAATTTTAGTTTTATAATTTCATTATTTCTCTTTAATTTTCCTGTGGACTGTAGATGATAAGGAAAAGTGAAGTTCTGGGTAAAAGCAAAGCTTTACAGAGATTCTTAATATAAGTACTTGTAAAATAAGTGTCTCAGTCACTAGAGAGATAAGGGGGAATATTTTTCAAGTTGCAAAAACAAAAATCAGGCAAAAAAAAAAGTTTTTTCCATAGTTAGGGTCGTAGCTCTCTGTCAAAGAAAAGCTCCGAGTCAGACAATAACCAGAATGTATTCATAGCATATTGCCGGAGGCTTCTGTATAAAGTCCATTTGGAGTGTTCAGTGGGCCCACGAGGCTTTGGTTGCTGCCCATGTTTTACCAGGACTCTGTTGTTGGCAGATTAGGACACCATCCTCAGCAAAGTCTCTAAAATGACCCCTCCGATGCTGATTTAATATTGCTGCCAATTTGAGCTATCACGGGTAATAGAAGCCCTCGTGGCGCAGTGGTTAAGTGCTCAGCTGCTAACCCAAAGGTCGGCGATTTGAGCCCACCAGCGGATCTGTGGGAGAAAGATGCCACAGTCTGCTTCTGTGAAGGTTACAGCTTTGGAAACCCTTACGGGGCAGTTCGACTCCGTCCTAAAGTGTCGCTTGAGTCAGAATTGACTTCAGCAACATTTTTGTTTTATTGTTATTATTATTATTACGGGTAATATCAGGAAGCAATTTTTATTAAACTGCATTCTAAAAATTAACAGCTTTATTGAGATATAATTCACACACTATGAAATTCACTGATTTAAAATGTACCATTCAAGATGTTTTAGTATATTCATAGGTTTGTGCAACCATCACTACAATCAATTTTAGCACATTTTCATCACCCCATTTTCAGAACCCCTGTGCCCATTAGGACCCATACTTCATCCTCCCTACTAGGCAACCACCAGTCTACTTTCTTTATATATGGATTTGCCTATTCTGGACATTTCATATAAATGGAATCATATAATATGTGATCTTGTGTGACCGGCTTCTTTCATTTAACACATTGTTCTCAAATCCATCCATGTCGTAGCATGTATCAGACTTCAATTCTTTGATTGCTGAATAATATTCTATTGTATGAATATAGCACATTTTATTTATCCATTCCTCAGTTGACAGACATTTGCGTTGGTTCCACTTTTTGGCTCTTATGAATAATGCTGCTATGAACACTTGTGTACGAGGTTTTGAGTAGACATATGTTTTCATTTCTGTTGGGTATATACCTAAGAGCAGAATTGCTGGGTCAAAGGTAACTCTAAGGAGCCCTGTGGTGCAGTGGTTAAGCCATCAGGAAGCAGACTGTCATATCTTTCTCCACCAACTGCTCCGTGGGGGAAACATGTAGCAGTTTGCTTGCATAAAGATTACAGCCTTGGAAACCCTACGGGGAAGTTCTATTCTGTCCTATAGGGTCACTATGAGTCAGAATCAACTTGACGGAAATGGGCTTTTTGTATGGTAACTCTATGTGTTCAACTCCATTTTAAATGACTTGGCCATCCTGAGATCACCAATTATTATCTTTATGCAATGAGCATCCTAATTTTTCCAATTTCTTTCTTTTTTTTTTCAAATTAGGGGCTTGTTCTGACATTTAATAATAGCTCCTTTGAATTTTGCAGTCTTTTTCTGTGATTATAGGAGCAATTATCTTGGTTAATTCTGCTTTTTGAGCACAGTGGTCAGCTAATGCACTACCATGAGATTTGGGATCTTTGCACTTTGAATCATCTGTTGTTATTATAGCTATCCTTAGGCAACAGCAAAGCATCTAAAGTTTTTAAATTTATATCTGATTATTATAGGTTTTTGTCAAGGCTACAAACCTCTTTGTTTCCAAAAGCATATATACTATCAGTATAAATATTTGTTTCTTTTGCCGGGCCCTGGTGAAGGTAATTATTCTAGTCATATGAACTTCAGTTTCTGAGAAGTTAAATTTAATTTAAGGGTGAATTTGAGTCTGCACTGTTATTTTCGTATGTGACCAAATAAAATGAGGTGAGGGGTAGGCAAGTGTATCTCTAACAAAATTATTTAAGATTATGTAAAAAACCTCTGGGCATTAACAGAATAATTTGTTAAAATGGATTCTCTACTAATCTAGGCACAAATAGCTTACGCATTTTACATGAACTATCTAAATTTTTTAATTTTTCTCCTTTGCTACATTATGTAGCAAATTCTAGTAAAGGAACTATTAATCTGCCTTTATTTGCATGCATTTAGGTATATATATATATATATAAACACACAAATTAGTAATAATTTAAATCTTTTAACTATAGTTTTAAAATATAATTTGTATATTAAACAAAGCAATACCTATCATATTAAATTTATCATTTGAATAACTGTAACAACCTTTTGAAAGAATAGAAAATCGTATCTATTATCCTAAACATGTTCCTGAATCTCTCTGCAATTACTGTACCCAGTACAATTAACTATCTACATTCATTATGATCTATAATTAAAGTAGCCAATCTTTTCTATATAAGAGAAACTCAGGGGACAATTTTTTTTTTTTTTTTTACTGTGCTTTAGGTGAAAGTTTATAGCTCTAGTTTCTCATACAAAAATTTATACACGCATTGTTAAGTAACCCTAGTTGCTCTCCCTGTAACGTGACAATACAATCTTCCTTTCCACCCAGGATTGCCCGTGTCCATTCAACCAGCTCCTGTCCCTTTCTGCCTTCTCATCTGGCCTCTGGACAGAAGCTGCCCATTTAGTCTCGTGTATCTACTTAAGCTAAGAAACATACTCATCACAAGTATCATTTTATGTCTTATAGTCCAGTCTAATCTCTGTCTGAAGAGTTGGCTTTGGGAATGGTTAACATAGAGTCCGGGGGCCATGTCTTCTGGGGTCCTTCAGTCTCAGTCAGACCACTAAGTCTGGTCTTTTTACTAGAATTTGAATTCTGCACCCCACTTTTCTCCTGCTCCATCAGGGACTCTCTGTTGTGTTCCCTGTCAAGGCAGTCATTGGTGGTAGCCAGGCACCTTCTAGTTCTTCTGATCTCAGGCTGATGGAGTCTCTGGTTTATGTGGCCCTTTCCATCTCTTTGGCGAATAATTTATATTATGTCTTTGGTGTTCTTCATTCTCCTTTGCTCCAGGTGGGTTGAGACCAATCGATGCATCTTAGATGGTCACTCACTGGCTTTTAAGACCCCAGATGCCATTCACCAAAGTGGAGTGCAGAACATTTTCTTAATACACTTTGTTATGCCAACTGACTTAGATGTCCCCTGAAACCATGGTCCCCAGATCCCCACCCCTGCTAATCTGTCCCTCAAAGTGTTTGGTTGTATTCAGGAAACTTCTTAGGTTTTGGTTTAGTCCAATTGTGCTGACTTCCCCTATATTGTGTGTTGCCCTTCCCTTCACCTGAAATCATTCTTGTCTACTATCTGGTTAATGAATTCCCCTCCCCCTCCCTCCCCACCTGCGCTACCATCAAAGAATGTTTTCTTCTGTGTTTAAACATTTGCTTGAGCTCTTATAATTGTGGTCTCATACTATATTTGTCCTTTTGTAACTAACTTCACTCAGCATAATGCCTTCCAGATTCATCCATGTTATGTTTTGAGGATTCAACATTGTTCTTTATCATTGAGTAGTCATCCACTGTATGAATATACCATAACTTGTTTATTCATTCATCCATTGATGGGCACCTAGGTTGTTTCCAGCTTTTTGCTATTGTGAACAGTGTTGTGATGAACATGGGTGTGCATATATCTACTCTTGTAATGGCTCTTATTTCTCTACCATATATTCCAAGGAATGGGATTGCTGGATTGTATGGTACTTCTATTTCTAGCTTTTTAAGGAAGCTCCAAATCGATTTCGAAAGTGGTTGTACCATTTTACAACCCCACCAGCAATGTATAAGTGTTCCAGTCTCTCCATAACCTCTCCAACATTTATTATTTTGTGTTTTTTGGATTCATGCTAGCCTTGTTGGGGTGATATGGTATTTAATTGTAGTTTTGATTTGCATTTCTCTAGTGGCTAATGATTATGAGCGTTTCAGAGGACAAGTATTTTGAAACTGTCCAGTTATATATTTCTATGAACATTTATCTCCAATTATTTTTAACATTCGGAGAAGACAACAACAAGCATATATGTATCATCACCCAAAGGCATTTGCAAATTTTGTTAATCTATTGACATTTTAAGAAATAAGGATATATTAAAATATCTAGAATAAGCACGTGTAGAGAGACCTTGGAAACTGTATGGGGCAGTTGTACTCTGTCCTGTAGGATCGCTATGAGTCGGAATTGACTCGACGGCAACGGGTCAACAGGGTTATAGAGACCAAAGTTTGTTAGTGGTTATCAGAGGTAAGCAGGAGGGAGGAGGAAAATGGTACTCATTCCTGAAGGGACACTGAGCTTCTATTAAGGGTGAGGGGGAAATTTAAAAATGAATAATGGTAATTGTTGAACAACATGATAAGCATAGCTAATGTCACAGAATTACACACTTGAAGAATGTTGATATGGCAAACGATTTGTTACATATGTATTTACCCCAAGTTAAAAAAAAAAAAAGTCTTACCTTACCCATTGCCATCAAGTCGATTCTGACTCATAGTGACCCTATAGGACAGAGTAGAACTGCCCCAAAGCATTTTCAAGGCTGTGATCTTTATAGAAGCAGACTGCCACATCTTTGTCCTGCTAGCTGGTGGGTTTGAACTGCCAACCTTTCGGTTAGCAGCCGAGCACTTAACCACTGTGCCACCGAGGCTCCTCATATTAAAATTATACTTAGTAAAAAGAGTTTCCGTATCTATCGATTTTTTCTTTTTAGAAACTGTACCGCAATTTAAAGATTATTAATTGGCTTAGGTCTAAATTCTTAAAGTGAGTTAAGAATCTAGGTGCATAAGAGGAGGCTTCTGCAAAAGATGTAGACTGAATTCCATTTTTTTACTGCTCATTCTGAGCTGCCTCTCAAAAGTCAGCTAGCCAGAATACCTCAGGAAGCCTTCCCTCAGGCTCTCCTCCCCTCTTTTCCTCTCACAGCATGCTCCCAGGAAGGATACTCACTCAGGCCCCTAAAATACCCATAAATTAACAAGAAGTTAACTGACTCAAACTTTATGATTATTAAAACAATGCTTAAGAGATCTTGCAATTGTCTGATGTCTGTTAAATCATGATTTTATAAATGTCAACCAATCAGAATTTTTTCCTTGTAAGTTCCTGGGTTTTCTGTACTTAAACTCTGGAAAATTCCTTTTGCTGGAGGACTTTTGTGAATCCCCATGAAGTACTGCGCCCTTCTCCCTGCCACCCCCATCGTTCTATCCCTTCAATAAATCTCTTTGCTTTAATTTTAATAGAAGCTCCATTTTGCTTTTTACCAAGAATCTGGAAATTACAATTTAGCTAAAGTGTAAATCTTTATAAATCCTAGCATTGTAAGAATTTATAAAACTAAGCCCTTTTAGAGAGTGTTGACATGTCACGGGATTGTTAACCAATGTCATGAACAATGTGTGTACTAACTGTTTGATGAGAAACTAGTTTGTCCTGTAAACCTTCATCTAAAGTACAATAAAAAAAATCAAACTATAAAATTGAATATTTGAAAAAAAAACCTAAACCCTTTTAAAAGACACCC
This sequence comes from Elephas maximus indicus, assembly GCF_024166365.1. Classification (NCBI taxonomy): domain Eukaryota; kingdom Metazoa; phylum Chordata; class Mammalia; order Proboscidea; family Elephantidae; genus Elephas; species Elephas maximus. The sequence goes on from NC_064838.1 coordinate 48,877,844, forward strand.
ATTAATGTTATTATTATTAAATACAACTTTACACATATAATTTTTAATTGTGAACAAGTGATGGAAATAATGGAAACTTCTTTTGACTCCCAAAACTAATGCAGGAAATTTAGGAAGTATCAAAGAATAAGAACATGTACTCTTAAAAGAGATTTATTGAGAAATAAAACAATTTGCAAATTGGACAGCAACCCTGTAGAAAATATAGTTGCTCTGAAGTACAGAGGGAGAAGTGTGCTTTTATAGTAAAATTGGGGAAGGGGAGTGCGTGATGGTCACGTGGTTATAGCCACAAGGTGGGTAGGTCATCAGCAATTCTATTTCCAGCTACCTTCTTCCTGGAACATCTTGGTCCTAACCCCACTCTTATTTACTAAGAGTGGCTAAACTGCATTCCTGCCCCCACAATTATTTGCTAAGAGTGACTTGGGGCAGGAGCCAAGCCAGTTAAACAAGATGATTGATAGGGGGCTAGGGTCTTCTGGTTCCACCCAGCCAGGGGCCCAAGGCCATATGCATATGAATGGGAAGAAGTCAAGTTTACATTCTCAGGAATGCAGTAGCAGGAGCTTGTATCAAAATGGAGTTTTGATTCCGACCTCACGTCAGCCATTTCATTATGCCAGGTGCCTCGGTTTTAGAGATTTGCTAGCACAGAAGTTTGAATCACAAGAAATTTTCTTGGTCTTAAACAAACCAAATATTGTACTAACAATTTTAAGGATAAACTGATAGTTAAGGACTCTGAATCATGCCAAAGTTTCTTTTTTTTTTTTTTAATAGATGCCTTTCCTTATAATCTCATAGCCAGTTACAATGACTATTATATAAATTGACTCACTAGTGTCCACAAAAAGAAACATCAACATTATCACTTTTTTTTTTTTTACACAATTTTGACAGTTTATCTGAACTAGATATGCCTGGAGTGTGCACATAAACCTGGATGATTTTTTTCGTCAGTAAATCAAGCTCTCAAGAGAGGCGAAAAGAGGGAGTGGGCAGGAAAAGGTTGAGAGGGAACTAGCTCAGGAAATAGTTCATCATTTCTGGCATTTCTGTCTGTAAGTAGAGGGAAAGAAACTTAGTACATTTAAATACTACAAAAAAAGAATGTCCTCTAGCTGGTTGTGACATAATTTGGCCCTACGACAATTTTATCAAATTGTAAGATTTTAAAACCCAGCACTCATTCATCCCCAAAGTATAGAAGTGAAGGACGCGATACCTCCCAGTTAAGCAAAATGATCTCCTTTAGGTAAATAAACAACTTTCTCATAAGGGTTCTTTCATTTTTGTTCTCTAAGGTCTCTTTAAAATGTTCAGCCAAATGTTGACATTTCTGCAATGGGATGATTTGCCAATCAATATCTTTTGTTTACCTAATATATCTGCCAGTTCCGGGCTTTCAACCATCAATAAAAATGTGGAAAGAGCATTGAAAGTGTCAACATCAGAAGCTAACCCTGAATATGGCTTAAGGTGCTGATGAGGGAGACAGTTTCTCACATTTTACATTAGCTTTACCTTTTTTTTTTTTTTTTTACCTTAGGGATGTTTTAGGAAGGCAGTGTTTGAGTCCAAATTATGTTTAGAAGCTCCTTCATACCAATTAAAGAAAGCAGACCAGGGACACTTGGAATTTTGTTTCTTTTTTTTTTTTTTTTTTTACTTTCAAATGAACAATTCGTCCTTATCTGAGTTCCGCTAAAGAAGCCTCTATAATTCCAAATTATTTTTGGTGAAATCGTGCCATTAAAAAGATATGCACAGGAGTTGGCATTAACAGTCAAAACATACAGGAAGTATGTGTTCGGCCTGTAGGAGGTGCGGTTTTAGACCAGAAAGACCCAATGGGAACTGCAGTGAGCCCACAGGTTGGCGCTCTGGTAATGTGGTGTTTCCTGAGTGTGGTCAGACCATTCATCGCCAGTCACCACTGACCAGGGGCTGGACAAACCTCCCAGTGCTCGGTGGACAAAACTAAAATAAAAGCAGCTCTCAGGGACACAAAAGCCAGACTGAGGAAGAAATCCTTATAAGATTTCCAAATGGTGACTTGGGGGAAAGTTTGTCCAAAGACACTGTTCTGAACTCCTGAACTCCTCGGCCCCAAACCAGCTCGAGGACACACTTACAGGGCTTAGACCTTAGTCAGAAAGAGTTAACCAAACGTCTACTATGCCCCCAGGCCTGTGGTGTTCCGGTGTCCCTGGCAGTGTTCAAATTTGCCCTTCTGTTTGGGACATTTCAGAAATGTGTGAGTTAATTGCCCAGAGTCTCTGGAGGGTTCCCTAGAGTGTGTGGGAAGGCAGTAGAGGGAAGGAGAACGTTCCAAAGTACGTACAGAGTTTAGAGTTTTTAAATGCTCTGAAGAAAAAGCCCATGATCAAGAGCAGGAAGCTGTTGTGGGAACTAGTAAAATCTTATGCCACATGATATTCACAACAGTCGAGTCTCCAAGATGAGGAGGGGTGGCGGAGTTACTATTTTCAGGACCTTCTCCTCTGCGAGCAGAGATCATTCAGAGGCGGCAGGTGAAAGGAGGGAGGCATTCACTGGAGCCCAAACAAGTGCAGGGGCAGGAGGGGAAGAGCTGGGAGGGCAGTGGGCTTCTCCCTTTCCAGGCAGAAGTGACTCCTGATAGTCACTGGCCTACAGCATCCTGAGGAGGCCTCAAGTGACTAACACCAGTGAGGGGAGAATTGCCAGTGGCAGGCTGCTAGGTGGCAAACACTTGGAGGATACAGGCTGAGAGATTAATCACTTACATCCAGAGGAGCTTACAAAAAGGCTCTCCAACAACTGGGGACCACCACCTGAGAGGAAGAGAAAACTCTGAATGGATTGGCTGGGGCCAGGCCAAGGGATGGCTCTTCCCTCTCCCACTGCAGGTTGGGGCCCGCACCATGGGACACACAGTGGCTGTTGAACCCAGAGAGTGTGGTGACCCTGGGTCAGGGGCAGGTGTGTGAGGATTCAGTGGTGGGTTGGGACAGAATCTTACTTTAAGATGGTGACATGGGGAACAGGGCTTAAATCTCAGGGAGTTGAGGCTGGAAAGAGGGTGTAAGGCCCAGGGCAGGCCAAACTCTGCTGAGCAGGGAGTAGATCTGTGATAAATTCCTAATCCGAGATTCATTGGCTTCCACTCTGTGGAAATGAACTAACCCTGCTAGGGAAGGACATCCCTACCTGTCCATAAATATCCTAGAAAAACAGGTGCAGCATGCAAAGCCATGTGATGGAACTGCCCCAAGTCATGAGCTATGGGAAGGGTAAAGGTGGACATCATGGACATCTCTAGGTTGGGATATCGGGCATGAGGACAGAGGGAAGGGGGAGAAAGGTATGTGTGTGGGGGCTGCTGCTGTGGCGAGGTCTGAGATCACCAGGTGGAATCTGAACTGGCATAGGGTGGGAAAAGTTTTACACAATAAAGGTCAGGTTGCTAGGAGCCCCCAGCCTTCTAATGCCCCTCCTCCCTCTGACTCCCTCCACAGCCTCCTCCACTCCAGAACTTTCCAACAGGTGCGTTCCCAACTCTTGCTACCTTTCCATTCCCCCTAGGTCCATGCCAGATGCTACCTGTTTGACCCAGCATCCCCCAGTCCTCTCTCTTGGTCCTACCCATGTCCCTGTCCAACTCCCAGCCCCTCCAATTCTGGGAATCCCTGCAAGGGTGCTGACTTCACCCATGATGTCATGGGCCACCAAGGCGGGCATGACTGTAGCAAAGGCCAAGTCAGAGCTTCCCAGAAGCTGCAGGGTGTCAGGGTGAGGCTGTTTGACTTGTTTGATCTACTGGGTAAAGCACCCGAAATTTCCCAGAGGCACTACTGTCACTGTGTCCATTTTAATGAAGTTGAAGCAATGAGAAAGCTTGACTGACAGAAAGACAGTTGTAGGAAGTGTCCCCCAAACTTGCTAATAGATACACACCAAGGCTAGGCTTAAGTGAAGCTCAGGCAGCTTGCGCCTTAGGCCCCTCCCTCATACTGGTCCTGGCAACCTGTTCACAGGGTGTACCAGTTTTCTATTGCTGCTGTAATAAACCACCATAAATGTGGATATTTGAAACAATATCCACTTATCACATCATGGTTCTATGGGGCATACGTGTCAGGCTTGGCCTGGCGCTCTGCTCAAAGAATCACAAGGCCAAAATCAAGGTTCTGGCCACAGTGGGTTCTTATCTTGAGGCTCTGAGGGAGAATCTGCTTTCAGATTCATTCAAGTTGTTGATAGATTCATTTCCTTCTCACAGTTTCCACTTGGTCATTTCCCTTGTCAAGCCTGCAATGACGGGTCAGTCCTTCTCACACTTAGAGTATCTCTCACTTCTCCTCTGCCACATCTCTCTGACCTCAGACAGAGAAAGTTCTCTGCTTTTAAGGGCTCAGTTGATTAGACTGGGTCACTCAGACATTCCACTATAATCTCCATAGTTTGAAATCCATAATCTTAATTTCCATGGTCGTCTTTGGGGGCAATTCAGATGACCACACAAGGTCATATGTTCTTGTAAAATTTGCAACAGTAATTTTTTTTTTTTTTTGCCTAAGATCCAGCATTCTCCACTTGCCTCTTGATCTAACACAGTGTTTTTACATACCGTAGGTCATGAACCATCTTTGTTTTCTTTGTAACATTAGAGTGTGGCAACAAGAATTTTTCTTAAGGCATGTAATGGCATTGAATTGGTTAGAAAATATCAATATCACATGTAATATTGTTCTGTGAAATTGTTATATATACGTACATACACACACACAGACATACACACTTAAAGATATCTGAACTAGGTCAGTGTGTAAAGTATACTTCTTAGTGTATTTGGTTAAGATGGATTTTTTTTTTTTTCCAAAAAGATGGTTGAAAAAAAGACTCTCGAATTTGTCTGGTGCCTCCAGAGGGGCCTGCTCCTGGTGCTGGAAGGACTTCTGGAGTGTCGGGGAATGTCTGCCCTGACAGACCTAGCTCAGGTTTAGGTGTACAGAAGTCCCGGGCGGGTGGCTCCCTCTGAGCTACAAGGCGTGGCATAGAGTCTGCACCCCACTGGAGGAAAACCAGAAGGCGCACCTGTACTGTCTCAATTTCCTCCCCTTAGATATGTCTAGAGGTCGGTTTGAACAGGGGAAGGAGCCACCGGATTCCTTTTTCTGGGTGAACGAGATAACTGGAGAAATCACCTACCCTCCAGAGAAGACAGAGGCAGCTGCAGCTTCTCCCCCTTCTACTGCGAAGCCACCAGAGAGGCCCAGTCCTCAGAGTGAGACAGTGCAGGAGGTCCATCCCCACGTCTGGGGGCCCAGCACACCTGGATCGAGGTCTGCCCCTCCGTCCCCTCCCTGGGCTCTACCCAAAGACACAGAATCCAGAAGCTCCCTGCCGCCTCCACCGGCCCAGGGCTTGGCTAAAGTTGGAGCCAGGAGGCCTCTAGCCATCTCAGAAACCCCCATTGCCATCTCACCACTAGTGAGGGCTCCGCTCTCATTGGGCCCCATTGCACCAGGCCCTCAGCCACCAGTCTCTCAGCTTCTGTCCAACCCTCCCGCCCCCTGGCCCTTCACCTGCAAGCTGAAAAGCGTCCTAACTGGGAATAATCGGTTCTCCTTTTGAACCTTGAATGTATCCACCTGGCCACCCCCTCTAAGCCACCTCTTTTGAGCCATCCATGGCCAGTGAGCCCACCCTCTACACCAGCTGGTCCCCTGGAGGGCGCCCCTCTGTCTCCCCCAGAGTACACAGGACCCTCTGCAGGACTCTGAGGGATAGGCCGAGTGCTTTCACAAGCAATATAAATGTTACTTAGATGTTAACATTAATGTTTTATACAATTTCCTCTACTTGGTAATTTCCTCTCAATTCCTTGGGGCTAACTGATCCAATTCTGATGTTGATGCCTCAGCAATATGTTTGGATCTCAGGCAAGGCCAGGCGGAGACCTCTTGGATGGCAACAAGCCAGGATGAGTGGCACCTCCAGACCTGCTGTCCCTAGGGGCAGAGCTGGGAGCCGCCTGGGATGAAGGCAGCTCCCAGAGCACAGACCTGCTTGCTGGCAGTCCTGGGCCCTGAGCAGAAAGGGGCTAGAGGCCTGCACGGAGCTGTGTTTTGGGGCAGCCTGAGGTCTAACAAAGCTGGGTGGACACTGCCCATCACAACAGGTCCCAGGAGACTCCTCTGACCCCAGGGAAGTGGTCAGTCTTGATTTAGAGAGCCACTGATGGCCATGGGGGTACTGGAGCCAGGCAGCTTGAGGCCATTTCTAAGGAGTTGGTTTTGGTCGGCAAGGTCACCTTGTCGTCCCTGGTGGCTTCCTCCTCCTCCAGCGTGGCCACTCCAGCTGAGGCTCTCACAGGCCGAGCCCTGACATGTACCTGTCCTTCAGCTGGTGCTTGTTGCCACCTTGGGCAGAGAATGTGTCCCTGCACACCACACCTTCCTTGGCCTGCTGGTGGATGATACTTGGCAGGGCCTGCAGCCTGGGACAGCGGGCAGCCTGGGACAGTGGGCAGCCTGGGACAGCAGGCAGCCTGGGACAGTGGACTTCCTGGGACTTTAGACAGCCTGAGACATTGGGCAGCCTGGGACACTGGACAGACAGCCTGTTTCAGTGGACAGCCTGGGACAGTGGGCAGCCTGCCCTCTGGGCTCAGTGGGCAGCTCTAGATTCTCCAGGAGTGGAGGCAACACAGGTAGAACAGGATGCAGCCATTCTCTCACCCCCCACCCCCCCAACACACACCAGGGCCTCCTCAGGCAGAACTTGGCAAGAAGGCTGTGGTGGCAAGAGGGAGAAGAGGGACCCAGGACAGGACAACAGGATCTAGCTTCGGTCAACAGGGCAACCTTGGCCTAGGAGGAGCTGCTGGGGAAGCAGGTGCTGGGAGGCTCTGGGGGGCAGTTTTGGAGGTCCTGGAGCAGGTCCAGGAGGGAACCATGACCAGGAAGGACCTACCACTCATCAGGGAGGCTGGAAGGGAGCCGGACATGGGGAACAGGGAGGGGTATCAAAGAGTATGGCCCAAAATCCTCACCAACCTGGCCACCAACCTCTGTCCTGGGCCAGGGGCAGAGTGGGGGAATGTCCATGCCACCTTCCTGGGGCTTCTGTGGTGGGCCCAGAAGGGCCCATTCTTCCTGTCCACCCACCCACCCCCACCTCTGTCTCTGCCCTCCCTCCCTGGTTGTGATGTGTGCACCCACTCACTGCTGCTTCCCTTCCTCTCTCCTGGAGCCTGATCCTGAATACTGACCCCAAGATGGGCGACACACGGCCCCCTTCCTGGCGCTGCTAGGTCAGACACTGAACATGTAGCCCCCACCCAGCAGGCAGGAAATAGGCCTCACCTCTAAATCCTGCTGGACTTTGGGCAGCCCCGGCCCCTTAGGGCCTCAGTTTCCCCATAGCCAGCCTCAACGCCTCCTTCTCGGCTACACCCCTCGATCAATCACTGCTCATGGATCCAGGCTACAAGGAGCTTAAGTTGTTTTGTCTGGATGAAGTGGGCCTCCTTCATGGGTATAGACTTCTGGGGGAGGAAGAGAACAGCCATCCAGGGAAAGAGACCCTGGTATCCCTGGCTGGATGGGCACCTAACCCAAAGAACCTGACCAGAGAACCTACCCCCAGGTTGGGTGCCCAGCTACAGTAGGGGCAGACACGATCAGTGCAAGCCCTGGGGTCACACATAGGCAGCTCTGGGGTCTTGACCCCTCTGGTTCTTGGCTAGGTCCTGGACTCCAGGGCACTTCATTCCAGGTGGGACAAGTTAGATGCCAGAGGTCAGAGGTTAAGGTGCCTCCATGTCCTTCCCAGAGCTTCCAAGCTATTCTAGGAAATGGGCCCATGGAGGGCCCTGAACTTCCTGAGAATTCTCCCTGCCTCCTGCTTCCCTGGTCATGCTGAGGGCCTGGGAAGGGACAGGTAAGTGGGGGCACTGGAATACTCTGTCCCAGTCTGATGCCCCAGAGGGCCCTATGCCAACCCACTAAGGAAAGTTCTCTGAGCTGGGAGGCAAAAGGCCCGGGCTCCAGCCAGATCCTTGGCCAATGTGCCCTGTGACTGGGCAGAGGCTCTGCCTCTCTGGCTTCAGATCTTTCCCTGCACAATATAGGGCTGGCACGAGCATGTCTACAGGCCTGCCCAAGCTTTCAGTCAGTTTTCTCGGGAACTAGGACTGGAAAAGGCACTTCTGATAACAGGGAAGTGTGAAAAGAGCTTGGCAGAATTTTCTTACCAACTTTGGCCTGACTACCTGTTCCTAAGATAGCTGCCAGTCTTAGATCTCAGGGTCTCTAATCTGGAAAGCCAACCAGCAATGGGTATGGCCCCCAAACAGGTGGGGTGGGAGGGGGGTCTGAGGGTTCTGTCCGATAGTGAATAAAAACAAGGGTCCTGTAGGGAACAAAACCACAAACTTCACCCCAGCTTGGACTAAGGAAAGGGGTAGCGAATAGGGTGGGGAGTAGGAATAAGGAACTGTGGGCAGTCTCAACCCACCTCAAAGCATGAGACCAAAGTTCAGAGGGGAATGACTTGTCCAGTCCCATGCTGTAAAAGGGGGCGCTGTTCTCTGACTGGGACTAGGTTTACCTGGAGGCCTGGAGCTAGGGGTGGGGAGCAGGGCAGTGCGGGACAGTTACCTCAGACTCCCTGCTCTTTTGATGAACACCTGGGGCTCCAGTAAAAGAAAATATTATGGAGGCTGCAATCTGGCTTGGACCTCTTCCCCAAAAATCTGTGCCCACAAATGAGGCAGCACGGATGATGGCGATTATCATGGATTCAATTGTGTCCCCCCCAAATATCTATCAGCTTGGCTAGGTCATGGTTCCCAGTATTGTATGATTGTCTACCATTTTATCATTTGATGTGATTTTCCTATGTGCTGTAAATCCTACTGCTATGATGTAATAAGATGGATTAGTGGCAGTTATATTGATGAGATCCACAAGATTAGATAGTGTCTTAAACCAATCTCTTTTGAGATATAAAAGAGAGAAGTGAGCAGAGAGACACGGGGACCTCTAACCACCAATAAAGCAGTGCCAGGAGCAGAGCGAATCTTTTGGACCTGAGGTTCCTGTGCTGAGATGCTCCCAGACCAGGGGAAGACTGATGACAGTCGACAGAGAGAAGAAAGCCTTCCCCTGGAGCTGATGCCCTGAATTTGGACTTGTAGCCTACTAGACTGTGAGAGAATAAATTTCTTTGTTAAAGCCATCCATTTGTGGTATTTCTGTTACAGCAGCACTAAATGACTAAGACAGCCATGTTTTATCTTACTGTGGATTGCAGACTCTGGCCTCGGAGTGATTGTGGGTGTGGGTGGAGACTTTGCTGGTTAAGCTGGGCTTCAGGCACCTGGTGGGGCTCGGAAGGGAATGAGGACAATGGGCAGCTCTAAGAAGGACTTCAGGTAGACACCAAAGGCTGAGAGCCACAGGGCAACAGTCGGCGTGAGGGGCACTCTTTCCTTTTCTGCATTGGAGTGCCCATCTTTGTACCACCTCCGGGAGTCAGAGGATAGTGACTGAGAGAGACCTGAGGGGATGTAGCCAGCTGACAGGCTGTTGAGTATACATGTGATGCCCACAGAGACCCTCAGACACAATTGCAGGAGCATTGGCAGAGCCGTGGTCAGGGGTGAGTGGGAGGGTAAAGATCTAGGAAAGGCATATTAAGAGGAGTGGGCATGTATCTCCTACCCTTGAATCGAGGTGGGCTCAGTTTCTGCACTGACCCATAGAAGACATTGGGAGTGAATGATGCCAGTTTCTAGGCCCAGGCCTTCAAAGTCTGTCAGCTACACTGCCTGTTTCTTGGGACACACGGTCTTGGAGCCTGGACCTGCCATGTAAGAAGTTGGACCTTCCTACAGGAGAAGCCATGTGGAAAGACCATGTGGAGAGGCTATGTGAAGAGATCATGTAGAGAGGTCCTGAGGCCATGCGGAGAGGCCATGTGAAGAGGTCCTGAGGCCATGAGGAAAGGCCATGTGGGGCAGCCATGTGAAGAGATCCTGGGGCTATGTGGACAGGCTCTCTCAGCCTCCATCTGGTGCCACCAAAGCAGCAGGCATGTGAGTGAAGCCATCTTGGATCCTTCGGCCAGGCCCAGCCACCAGCTGAACACCACTGAATGACCCTCATTAACACCAGGTGGAGAAGATTTACTGATGAAGAAATTCACTTTTATGGATACCCTAGGGATATTTAGTTCAGTTACACAGTCAAAATCGTGTTTTAGAAGTGATTAAGTTATGTTTCTTTTTGTAGACACTGGCAAGTATATTTATGTAATAGTCATTGTAGCTCGCTACAAGGTAAAAAGGAAAGGCATCACTTCAAAATAAAAGGAAAACATTGGCATGATTCAAAATCTTTTAACTATTTCTCATTAAAAAATGTTAGTACAATATTTTGGTTAAGACCAAGATTAAATTTCTCATGATTCAAACTTGCTAAATACCCTACATTAGTTTTATGAGCCAAAATAAGTTTCCTCCTATTTCTATCACTTGTTTGAAATTTAAAATTATATATATATATACAATTAAAAGACCTGAAATCATAAACATACGTATCTTTTTAAAGTTTTTTTTTTTTAATTTTTAAGGGTTTAATTTTATAAACTTCTTGCAAGGTTTTAATTTATAAAATTTAATGTGTTAGCAAAATTGTAGTTTCCAGATTCTTAACTTTAAGGACTTAGATCTGAGTTAATTAATAAGTAATCTTTAAATTCCAGCAGTTTCTAAAAAGAAAACAAGACAGCAAAACCTCTGGTTACTAAACACAGTTTTAATTTGTTCTTATTTCTTAAAATGTAGATTAACGAGATGCGCAAATGCCTACAGGTGATAATGTATATAATTTGTTTTTGCCTTCTTCCATTGTTTTCAATGATTCAAGATAAATGGTCATAGAATTATAAAGCTGGATGACTTTCAATGTTTTGTCCTCTGAGTTTCTCTTATGTAAGTTCGGGAAGGAATTTCTAGTTTCTCCTCTGACTTAAAAAAGAGATAAATGGAGACAAAGAGAGTTTAAGAAGAAAGGGACATAGAGAAACCTGCAAAGATGGAAGCGTCTCACTCCAGCAAAAAGCAGCATGGTAAATAGGTGTGGGCTCCGCCAGAAAACCTCGGTCCCAGGCCTCTAGCTTCTCCAATAAAGTTAATGAAATGACCCTGCTGAAGGGTGACCAGCTGTCCAGTTGTCCTGGGACTGAGTTCCTGGATGCCTGCCCCTCAGAGTTGGACCAGGAGAGCCCAGGAACCTAAGGGAGTTGGCCACCTGCTGCCAGGTATGGACATGCTCTCTTGACCATGAGCGTAGGTTACAGAAACGAGGTCCTATGGGGAGTCAGGTCATAAAACTTCCTGCAGACAGTGTGGAGGAGAGAGGAGGGCGTCTGCAGGGGCGCACAGGCCCCGTGGACGCAGTTGTGTGGTGGGGACTGAAGGGGTTGCCACTGAGGCACCATTGTGATGGGAGGAGTGCTGTGACTGGCAGGGGACCTTGATGCTATAAAGGCCGCAGCTGCTGTCAGAAGGAGAGGGCGTGGGTTGGGGAAGGGATTTTCTGGGCCACTCCTCTTCGAGGCCCTTCCCTTCACAGCCTTCTTTCCCCCAGAACCACTGAGCGTTGTACTGGAACCCATGGGAACATTCCAGTCCCCAAACTGGAAGACTCCCCACGTTGCCTCCACCAGACCCAGCTTCTCCACCCAGCCTCAGACAGTGGAAGGCTACTCTGCAACCGGGAAGGGAAGGGCTCCCAGCTATCACCGAGAAGCATCATCACTTTACACCTTAACAAAGAAATAAAAATAGAACCCATAAATTCATAGGAAATGACATTTATCGAAATCGTGTCTCAGTTATTTAGACCAGGAGTGGAGGAATTATAAATGTTCAGTGTTTTTTTCTTTTATTGTGCTTTAAATGAAAGTTTAAAATTCAAGTCAGTTTCTCATACAAAAACTTATACACATTGTTATGTGACCCCAGTTGCTCTCCCTACAATATGACAGCACACTCCTTCTCTCCACCCTGTATTTCCCATGTCTATTCAACCAGCTCCTGTCCCCCTCTGCCTTCTCATCTCACCTCCAGACAGGAGCTGTCCATGTAGTCTCATCTGTCTACTTGAGCTAAGAAGCATGTTCCTCACCAGTATCATTTTATGTCTTATAGTCCAGGCTAATCTTTGTCTGAAGAGTTGTCTTCGGGAATAATTTTAGTTTTGGGCTAACAGAGTCCAGGGGCCATGACCTCTAGGGTCGCTCCAGTCTCAGTCAGACCATTAAGTCTAGTCTTTTTACTAGAATTTGAGGTCTGCATCCCACTTTTCTCCTGCTCTGTCAGGGATTCTCTGTTTTGTTCCCTGTCAGGGCAGTCATTGGTGGTAGCCGGGCACCATCTAGTTCTTCAAGTCTCAGGCTGATGGAGTCTCTGGTTTCTGTGACCCCGTCTCTTGGGCTCATATTTTCCTTCTGTCTTTGGTGTTCTTCATTCTCCTTTGCTCCAAGTGGGTTGAGACCAATTGATGCATCTTAGATCACCGCTTGCTAGCTTTTAGGACCCCAGGTGCCACTCACCAAGGTGGAATGCAAAATATTTTCCTAATATACTTTGTTATGCTAATTGACCTAGATGTCCGCTGAAACCATGATCCCCAGATCCCCACCCCTGCTACTCTGTCCCTGAAGTGTTTGGTTGTATTCAGGAAACTTACTTAGCTTTTGGTTTCGTACAGTTGTGCTGACTTCCCCTGTATTGTGTTATCCTTCCCTTCACCTAAAATAATTCTTGTCTACTATCTAATCAGTGAATACCCCTCTCCTTCCCTCCCCACCCTCACAGCCATCAAAGAATGTTTTCTTCTGTGTTTAAACCTTTTCTTGAGTTCTTATAATAGTGGCCCCATACAATATTTGTCCTTTTACGACTGACTAATTCCACTCAGCATAGCACCTTCCAGATTCATCCATGTTATGTTTCATGGATTCATCGTTGTTCTTTGTTGTAGTATTCCATTGTGTGACTATAATTTGTTTATCCATTCATCTGTTGATGGGCACCTTGGTTGTTTCTATCTTTTTGCTATTGTAAACAGTGCTGCAATGAACATGCATGTACATGTATCTATTCATGTGAAGACTCGTATTTCTTCAGTGTCTTTCTTGCTGAGGGTCTGGTCAAACCTGGAAATTGATTTGGCAGCTCCTGTTTCTGGAAAAGCTTCTGCAGTGTCTGAGAAAGGCTGTACCCCCAATCAGGCCTGGGCTTGGTTCACTGAAACCCACAGATCACGGGGGTTCTCCATTGTCCACTGATGGGAACTCACCTAGGTCTTCTCTCCCTTACATGTCTAGAAGTCAGCTGGGGTCTAGGATCCAGCTACTGCCTACATTCACGTGGGTAAATGAAGTCAAAGTACAAATAACCTACTCCCTGTTGAAGATGGATCTCCTACCTCTCCACTGCACCTGAGGGATGGACCCCAGTTTGCACGTGGGGCTGGTGCTCCTCCCTACCCCAGGGGTCCAACTCATAGTGACCCTGTAGGACACAGCACAACTGCCCCATAGGGTGTCCAAGACTGTAAATTTTATGGAAGCAGACTGACACATCTTTCTCTCAGACAGCGGCTGGCGGGTTCAAACCACCAATCTTTTGGTTAGCAGCTGAGCACTTAGTCACTGTGCCAACAGGGCTCCTCGGCCTACACTAAATGAAGTTAAAATGCCAGAACTTCCTTCCAATGAGAATGCAGCCACACTAGCCTCTCAAAAGGGCTCCAGCCAGTCTTCCTTCTTTTGTGTAACCATTACCTGTTTCTTTTAAAACCTATGAACTTCCGTGTATGTTTACATCAGAATGCCCTCTGGTAGTGAGCTTCTAGCTGAGGGTCTGATGGTGGAACCTTATAAATATGTCTATAGAGTTGTTTTCATTGTAAATAGAAGCTAAAGAAAAACTTGTGATTTTTTTCCCAGAAGCTTTGTATTTTATTTGTATAAGATTCTTGTGTATGAACATGTGGAAAGGTTTGCACTCTCCCTGGGTTGCTGACTTCAATATTTAGCATGAGTTTATGTACGCAATGACTCTTCAGACTCTTCTCACCAAGGGAGAATCCATGGCCATCTTAAACAAACACCAATGATATAGCTGAAGGCAGTCTATTTTCTGCTCTCATTCAAACCTCAAGTCACAAAGGGAAAACATCTACACTTAGGAGATACCAGTTTTTTCTAACTCTATCCAATATGTTTATCAGGTTCTTTGATTCACACCAATAGTAACCATCTGTTAAAACCACTTCTACATCTTAGGAAACTTAGCCAATAGACCTAAGACAGTACATTCTCCTTGACTTGCCTAGTTTAGTTAGATTTCGTAATGAAAAGCATTAACTGGTGGGCTCCCAGATCAGTTGGGCAGCAAAGATAGTTGGTGCAATGGAGACCTTGACTTTTTTTTTTTTAGTGGGTTAAGATTCGGAAACACTGATGCCATAGTGGTTAAGTGCTACGGCTGCTAACCAAGAGGTTGGGAGTTGGAATCCACCAGGCACTCCCTGGAAACTCTATGGGGCAGTTCCACTCTATCCTATAGGGTCACTATGAGTCAGAATCCACTCGACAGCACTGGGTTTGGTTTTGGTTCTGGTTTGGTGTCTAGTAAGGTTCAGGGCTGTAAGGAGTTTGCTGTCTATTCTCCTTCATGGTCTGTTAGGGGCTCATCATCCATAGTCACTGCTCCATTTGTGGCAAATCAGGCAAAAGTCACTTAATTTTGCTGTAAATGTTTACAAAGAGGAATACCTTTAGCATGTTCTTAATTTTAAGAAAATTTTCTTAGGCCTTTTATTAAGTTTCAGTCCATTATAGCAAGGTGAGTGAGGTCACAGTTAACAAAACCAAACCAAACCCACTGCCGTCAAGTCGATTCCAACTCACAGCGACCCTACAGGACAGAGAAGAACTGCCCCAGAGAGCTTCCAAGGAGCACCTGGCGGATTTGAACTGCTGACCTCTTGGTTAGCAGTTGTAGCACTTAACCACTACGCCACCTGGGTTTCCTCACAGTTAACAGGTAATTATTAAAAGGCTGATGGGTAAAATCAGCTGCTTATGACAGGGTTTACACCTTTAAGTGAACAGTTTCCAACAACAATTTAACTCATATAGCTCCCTATAATGAATATTCTTCACATTTTAATTCAACCATCCTAGGAACTTTTAAAATAAAACAATTCAGGAAAGTTGTGCCAGTTATTAGCTTATTTTCTCTCTGCTGCCAACCTGGTCTCCTATAGATGCTTTGTGATGATGGGGCCAGGACTCTGCAAACCACATCTCTGCCTTGTCAGCTGGATCCCTGTTAGCCTCTGTCAACGGGATATGTTGGAGGAGAAACGGGGGCTTCCTGTTCTAGTTTTGTGGGTGTTGCTTTATTCTCAATGCTGCTCCACTCCTGCCTTCTAGTAGCATCAGCTGAATCCAGCTTGCAGTTTTACCAGTCTTATGTGCACTGTGCCCCCTCTCCCCAAGACACCAGCATCAGGTGGTTGGCACCCCTCCACAGAAGCACAGGCCCAAGGCCCAGGGGGCCCCTCATCTGAGCTCAGGGGCACCAGCACCAGCCCAGCGGTGCTCCTCTCCTCATACGTCTGAGTTTCAGCCCCAGGGGACCTCTCTTCCAATCTTCTAAGTTTTCATCATTCTAACCACTTCTCTTTGTTCCTGCTTTGTGTTTGCCTTGTGGATCAAGGGGTCAACCCTCCCCACCACCACCACCCAAAATTCGTTCAGATGTCAAGACTGGTGCCACACACACCAAGATGGTATGAAAAAGTTTACTAGTCACGTGAGGCATTCTGGGGACAGCACAGCCAGCACCTAGGCCAGCTGCTTTGGCTTGAGTGAAAGGAGGGATGAGTGGCTTTGGCGTGTATTGTGGTTGGTGGGTGGTTAGGAGTGAGGGTTTCAGTGCACAGGCAAAGGCCAAGGATTGCACAGTTTGAACTTTCTGGTGCCCAGAGGGAGTGTCTGCGCTTCCTATTAGTTTGCCCAGGTGTGGGGGAAAAGGGGGAGGGGAGAGGCCAGGGTTTGAAAGTTATCAGTATTCAAACATCAAAATATGTAGTTTCCCCAGTCCTAGGGGTGGTACTTGCTTCTCAAAGTTGCTACCTCCACACTTAAACACTCACCTTTTGCCTTTTTAGTTACTTAGATTTACCTAACTAACAGTTCTTTATAATAAATTCTCTTTGTTAAAATAATTGGTGTGGTTTCTGGCTCCTGTCTAGAACCTGGCTAACATAAAATCTCTCTGCCATTCTTTGCAGGCTTTAGCATCAACTTAGAGCTGTGGTAGGTGGTATGTAACCTTTTCATCGCCTGCCTAACAAAGTGGAAGGCTGACTAAGCATCTCTGGGCACAGGATCCCATTCCTTCATCAAGCTTATGAGTCTGTAGCTTTTGGCTTCACTTGCTACTTCCAAACAAGGAGGAATTAAAGAAAATAGGGCTTATTCATTTCCTCCACACCGAAGGTCTAGGAAATCTCATGTCTGTCCGTGATGAGCACCCTGACTCTTTTTAACTGGTGCACCGTATTCCATAACGGATGTCCCAGACCGTTTAACCATCCCATTCCTAACAGCCATTTGTGTTGCTCCCAATTTTTGCAGATAGGGGAACCAAAGCCTCAAGGGATTAAGTGGTTCCCTCTAAGTAACATCACCAGTAAACAGCAGAAGGGGGATTTCTATAAAACCGTAAGATGCCAGTGTCCATGCTTAAAAATATTTTTATTTTGAAACAGTTTGAGCAAACAGTTAAAAAGAGCCCACCACACTGTATTAAGTCAACACTGTGACACATCTGCACCCACTTAAAAAAAGAAAACAACTGAAGGCCCATGTACCCTGGGTCTCCTGCCCTGGGAAGGCAGGGCAGTGCCCTTTACACTTATTCCAATGCATGACTTTACACTCTTATTTCATAGAATTTGATCTACAGAAAATACAGTATTGTGCAAGACAATGATAGTAACGTTTTACTCTCTGCCACCAATGCTTACATACCAGCTACTATTCTAAGTGCTTTACGTGCATTATTTCATTAACCCCCCGTTACTTCAGACAGAAGTTGGCACTTCTATCCCACTTTACAGATAAAGTGAAACACAAGTAAGTTTAAGTAACGTGACCCCAGATACGCAGTAGGCTTTACATAAATGGTGTATTGCATGTGTTACGTAGTTTCTGCAATTTCTTAGTATTGTTTTTTATTTGTATTGAAAGATATAACCCTAGTTCTTTCATACTCACTTTCCCAAGTACCAAAAACAACCATTTATTTATCTGTTCTTCTGCTGATGGAATTTAGGCTTTTCCCCATCTTGCTACCTAAACAGTGCTGCAAAGAACTGTCTTATACTTGCCTCCTTCTTCACATAAAGGAGTTGCTCTAGGGTGTATCCAGGAGTGGAGCTGTTAACTGGTAGAGAACACACAACGTTACAAGATTTCGCAAACTGCTTGGCACAATTTCCATTCACAGCAGTGTGAGTTCCCACTGGTCCATACACTTACCCACACTTGGACTTTTAAAAATTTGCCAACTTGATGGTTGTGAGATGATAAGAACGTGCATTTCCCGTGCTTCCTTCTCTGCATATGCCTCTGCCAGTCTCTGTCAGCAAGGGGGTGGCCAACTGCACTGAACACCTGACCAAAAGCCCTTTTGATCCCCACTCCTCTTGGGACTGTGCTTGTCCCAGTCCCTCTGGCTCTCCCCAACCTCACTTCAGTTCCTCCTAAGTTGAAGTGGGCAGGGTTGGAAGAAGCCTGCATGTTTCCCAGGCCAGGATGGTGTACAAGATGAGAACTGGTGGCCGGAGCAGTCAGAAACTGTCAACTGGAGCCACACAGCTCAGAACCATCCATAGCTGGGTTCCTCACCAGCAGGAGTGTGGTTGTGGGTAGCTCCCAGTCAACATTTCATTCAGGAGACCCCTCAAAAAACTCCAAAGCTAACTTAGCTGAACTAAATACAGCTCTGTAGTCCGTAACAGAGGCATCTTTGTACAAAATCTCCTCTGCACAGCAAACAGAGATAATCACCCAACTCTGGCCTTCAGAGAGCTTGGTCTGCCTGCGGTGATGAGCATGGCTGGAAACCCAGACAATACCCAGCAGAGAGGCGCAGGCCCTAGGAGAGCTGGGGCCTGGGGATAGGGGTCAGAGGAGGGAGGAGGGATGAAGGTCAGGGAAGGCCAGGCCTTACAGAGTGAGGACCTGGGCCAGCAGAAAGAGGGGTAGCACTGCAGGTGACAGGAGACAGCCCAAGAGGCAGGACAGTGCACAGGTATTCAGGGAAGAGTAGTGAAGTTCAATCCAACACTGATTATACCAAAATGTTCAATAGTTAGCACATGATTACTATTTTTTCCTTTCAGCTAATCTATATTTACTAATATTCCTATAATAATCACATATTACATAATAACTAAGATTCCTTTGAAACCTCAGGCTATTGAACAGACTGTATCAGTATGATCCCCAGAATATTAACAGCTCGCCTTAGTATAGAGGGACTTCTGTTGATTTTTACTTTTAATCTTTGTACATTTTAAAATTGGATTTGAATGCTTAAAAATAAGTATATCTTATTCTATTAAAATGGTAGTAAAACACTCCTATTGGGGCAAGAACTCTATGAGGTGCTGGGAGGGACAGGGAGTGAGTGGAGGAACAAAAAACGTGGACAGAAAAAAGGTGTTTCCTTGGTTGTGGCACCAGCTGGCCTGGGAGCTCCGCCTCTGTGAGGGCTCTGGTCCTAGAGACCAGCTGCCCAGCCAAGCCCAGCACCTTAGTTAATCAGCCCTTGTTCTCACCAGCCCCAGGAGCCAGGCAGCCAGCCAAGCACTCCAACTGTACACACGAGGAAATAGACACAGAGGTTCAGTGACTTAGATCACTCTACCAACAAAAGGCTACCCTGAGCCTAGAACCCAAGAGCTGATGGCTCCAAGGCCCTTCCCATGACCCTGGCTCTGCCCAACCACTTTCAGTGCCAGCTTTTTGGTATCATCCCAGTGATGGGACACCTGGTTCCAGGCCATAGGCAGCCGCTACTGTAGGAAGGCAAGGGGGAGGGTAGGTCAACCAGAGAAGGGGCTCTTCCTGGCTGGGCAGATAGCCTGCTTCAATCCAGACCACCAATTCTTCCTGAGTACAAAGCTGAGTGTAGAAGGCTGAACTGGCACAATACCAAGAGGAGATGCTTTCCCTGGAAAGCTAAGAGCCGAGACATGCGCCCAGGGTCAAGGCAGACACACTAAGGGGCCTGCCCCAATATCTATCGCTCCTCCACCTAATACCAGAGCCTTTATTTCCACCATTTCTGGATTTCATGGCAATCCAGACAACAAGATTACCTGTACTCCACTGAAGACATTTTCTTCCTCCACTTGCCACTCAGATGACTGTCCGTGCCCGTAACAGATATCCAAAAGCCAGCTGTGAAGCCTGAAGCTCCAGCCAGAACTCCTCAGGAGGAATCTGGGGAGACCAGGAGGAGTTCTTGATCCTGAAGCTGCCATTTATGAGGTCAAACAGAACAAGCACCATCACAGGCCAAACTTAAAAGAGAAACTTAGGATCCACCTGGCCCCTTCCCAGCAGCCACAGCCGCCATGCCACATTCTGTCCAACCACAAAGGGCAATGGTCTCTCCTTTTAAAGCTGTGGAAGGAATCCTGGCTGGGGAAACCCTAGGTCATTGAACAAAGGCCTCTCCTGGAAGTCTGAACCTCCAGAAGGGCCCCAAAGAACATGTTGCTGCTCTTCCCCAGCATCTCACTTCCCAGTGGACAGGAAGGGGCTGCCTGAGTTTTTAAATCCTTAGCATTCTCTGCCACCAGCTTCCAAGTTAGGAAGGGCTGGGCCCTCTGTGAAGGTTTTTCCCATGCTGCCTTCAATTAAGGGTTCTCTAGCAGGGTAGCTAGGAACACTTCCACACTGTCAGGCCCCAGGCTAGTCTCTAGTATGGTTTTTCACATGCCGAGCCAAATTTGAAGACCACCTGAAGGTCTTCCCACACTCTCTGCATTTGAAGGGTCTCTCTCGAGTATGAAATCTCTTGTGGCTAATGAGTTGCGAACCTTTCTTAAAAGATTTCCCACATATGTTACATTTGTGGCACTTTTTTCCAGCGGGTACGTTCTGGAGGCCGGTGGGCCTAGAGCTCTGGCCACGAGCTTCCTCAAAATCCTCAAGAGGCTTCTCCTCACTGGGTTTGAATTCCTGTAAACTCAACCCTGTGTCCTGGCAAGAAGACAACCCAGACGGGCTGCGTTTGGACTGTGCCGCTCTGGTGTGTTTTCTCTCATGTACATAGAGGGTGTTTCTTCCCATGAAGTCTTTCCCACACCACTGGCATTTAAAAGGTCTCTCTTTACTGTGAATTCTCTGATGATTAACAAGGCGATAATTTCTATCATAAGATTTCCCACACAGATTACATTTATAGCGCTTCTCTCCACTGTGTATCCCCTTATGATCTAAAAGAGTTCTTTTACGAGTAAAGGTTTTCCCACATTCTTCACACCAAAAAGGTTTCTCATTGGTGAGGATTTTCGGCTGCATATTTGGAGTTTTCTCACATTCATGGTATTCGTAACGTTTTCCAAAAGAGTGACTCCTATGATGTCGGGAGAGGTTGGAACTCCATCTGAAGGCTTTCCCACATTCCCTGCACTGATAAGGCTTCTCTCTGGTGTGGATTCTTTGATGGATGAGGAGGAACGAGAGATTACGGAAGGCTTTGCCACACTGGCTACATTTATAGGATTTCTCTGTGGCATGATGGCTCTGAGAACCTTGGAACACTTGGTCCTGACTAAACAATGGCTCCCCCTCAGGTTTTCTTTTAATGGCGTGCCTTTTCTTATGAACAATAAAGGCTGACCTATGGGTAAACTCTTTCCCACATTCGCTACATTGGTATGGTTTTTCACCTGTGTGAATTCTCTGATGATCAACAAGGGATTTCTTTCGAGTAAAGGTTTTCCCACATTGCTGACACAGAAAAGTTTTCTCCTCAGTGGGGGCCTTGAGGGGCTGGCTGCAGCTGGAGGTCTGCCTGAAGTCTTCCCTATATTTGCCTTGCTCGTACAGCTTTTTCTCCTTGTGCATTCTCATATGACGAGTAAAGTTTGACCTCCACCTAAAAGTTTTCCTACACTTGGTACACACATAAGGTTTCTCCTGGGTGTGAATCCTTTGATGTTCAAGAACATAGGATTTACAGTGGAAAGATTTCCTACACTGGCTGCAGTCAAAGGGTTTCTTCCCACTGTGGTCTCTCAAATGATGATCAAGTCCTGAGCCACAGGTGAAAGCTTCCCCATTTTGATTAGATTCAAGAAATTCCTGCTTAGCATGGGTTTCCTGGTGCAGACGGTAGGCTGACCTGCGTCGGAAAGCTTTCTCACATAAACTGCACTTATAAGGTTTCAGTCCAGTGTGAATTTTCTCATGTCGTGCGCAGTTTGAGCTCCACCTAAAGGCTTTTCCACACACCCTGCATTTAAACAGTTTCTCTTGAACGTGAAGTCTCTGATGACATTCAAGATGGGAGCCATGACTGAAGGTCCTCCCATAGTCACTGCATTTAAGCAAGGTCCCCACCAGAGGAAGTCTCTGTCCATCTTGGTTGTGAGAGCTAAGGCTGTAGTCTTTCCCACACGCATCCTTTTCATTCCCTTTTTGTACCACGTGAATTCTCTGATGTAAGCTAAACCCTCCGATCATGTGTCTGAGCCCTTTCTCATATTCCTTGTAGTCACAGTGGTGTGAACTTGGTCTGAAGTGTCTGCCACAGCCATGTTTAAGAGACCGCTTTTTTCTAGAAACTCTCAAATGTGTTAAATGTTTTAGGTTAGGACTATTACTTCCTCTTGATTCTTCAGACTCTTTTTCTGTCCTGTGACTGAAATCGGTCTCTTTCTTAACTCTCATTAGCATGGGGGGTCCCCATCGCTCCTTTAACCTACTCTTCTGTTCAAAAGATTCTTGAAACCCTGTTCCCTCAGAAACACTCATCACAGGGCATCCTGATTGCACAGCCAAGGTATCTGCTTCTTCCAAGGGTTGACGTTTTACGATGAATTTGTTAGTCTTAATCTGGAGCTCACCTCCTGACACAAAATAAAACACAAAAGAATGTACTCTTTTCCCATACTTAGAACTGGAGAAAGCACCAAGGGGCAATAAATGCCATGACCGCGGGCAGCCAGGCTTTTGTCTGACTGCCAATACATTGATAGAATAGGGATACAGTACAGTATGGAAGAGGATCCCAGATAAGAGAGAAGAGAAGAGGAAAAGCAAGATGGCCCTACAGCTAGAGATATGCAGAAATCAAATCCAGCCGGAGAATAAAAAGGGTCAAGAGGGGAATGTTAAAAAGCAGAAGCAACTCTCACCTGCTGTTGAGTCAATTTTGACTCACAGCCAGCCAATGAATTACAGAATAGAACTGATCCATTGGGTTTTCTTGGATGTAATCTTTACAGAAGGAGGCTGCCGGGACTTTCTTCCACGGCACTGCTGGGTGGGTCTGAACTGCCAACCTTTAGGTTAGTAGTCGAGTGCGAACCATCTGCACCACCCAGGGACCTAAGAGCAGCATAGGGGAGAGGAATCATGGCATGGGAGCATGACAGGAAGATGCTCAAAGGCCAAGGGATGGGTCTCCAAGGAGGGTGGCTGAAAGAGCTGGACATCAGGCATATCACAGAGAGAAGGGCCAAGCAAAGAAGGACCAGAAGTGAGAGGAGGGCTCCTTAGACCAGGATGGGACAGGTGCAAGATTCAGCAGGAGTGCAGGCACAGGGTGGAGGAGTAGCATTAATGATCAGAAAAGGGGAGGAACAGTGAAAACCTCTGGTGGGCAAAAGCTATTAGAGAGAGGGCTGGCTGGGAGGGGGGCAGGGCGGGAAATGAATGGCCTCTAACAGGTCAGCCTGGAGTGGAGAGGTCCAGGGACCCAGTGCCCCTTAGCACCATTGTTAACAACCTTCCTTCCAGCAAACGATGGAGTAAGTCCTCAGCAGAGGGGCAGGACCTGGTGGTTTCTCTGAACTCACCTGCAGGGGCAGCACCTGTACTCTCTCTTTGCTGAGCATCCTGGGCATTCAGGCCCCATGGCTCCCTTCCCTCCAGCCAGGAGATCAAAGCAGGTTTGGGGAATGGCCCCACTGCAGAAGAGAAGGAAATGGAATGGGAAAGGAGATGAGTCACACAGAACTAGTCTTCAGGACCGTCTCAGGTCTGTGGCCCTGGTGGGGAGGAAGGAAAGGCCAGGAAGGCAGGTGGAGTAGGGTAGGACAGGAGGCCCTAAGAAGAGATTCGAAAGGCTGAGAGAAGTCGCAGCCAAAAAGATCCCTAGGATTCTCCAGAGGTGCAAACCACGACGACGCAGTTAAATCAGCCAACATTTCTGAACACCTATGGTTTAGGACTCATACTCCTGATGGCACTGGGTTTGGTTTTGGTTTTTTATGGTCTAGGCACTTGACGCGTGTTACCTTTAATCTTTACAATGACTCTGTATGGCAGGCATTATTATCCCCATTTTTCAAGAGAGGAAACTGAGACTCATAGATTCTAAGTGATCTCGTTAATAGTTAACAGAGCCAAGATCTAAACCCAAGCCAGACCTCTTTTCATGCACCATAAAGACCAAGAAGGCAGAAGGTGCGGAGAGGCGTAGGGACATGGAGGCCTTACCTAGAGAAGCCACGTTCCCATAATTCTCCAGCATTACATCCCTGTACAGGTTCTTCTTGGCAGAGTCCAGCCAGCCCCACTCATCCTGGAAGAAGACCACCTCCACATCCTTGAAAGTCACAGCCTCCTGAAAAAACACAGCCCTGTGCCCTAGAACCAGCCCACAGCTCCCGGCTTTCAGGCTGGGGTCAGGGGACAGACGCTGAGTGAGTACAGGATGGATCTGGCAAGGGTGAAAGAGGAGACCATCTCCCCGCAGGAGAGCCTGGGGCTCTGGGGAGACAATCTGGGATGTGGGTTACAAGACAGAGAAACCCAGGACCAAGAGGAGCTGTAGGTCCTCACATTAGATGGCAGTGCTGGGACATCAGGAAGGACCAAAGGCGCTGTGACTCACCTGGGACTGGTCGGTCAGGGGCCTGGCTGCTGTCACCCCATCTCCTGGGCACCCCTCTCTTTGTGGAAGGATAGGCACCTGGACAGCAGGAAAATCTGGGGGACAAGAGCAAGCCGTGAAAGAGCAGCCCAGCACTGGGCACCCCACTGAGAAGCCCACTCTCCTCCAGACACAGAGGACTCCTGGGCTCACGGGCAGGCACGGACTTTTTGAAGTACCAGTTTCACATTTCCCCAGCGTCTGTTGGGGGCTGCAGATTGGGGCAGAGTGAGGGTGTGATGGGAGGAAGAGTCAAATGTGGCTCACAGAAGGGGTGGAGAGGACACAGAGCAAAGGGCAAGGACAGAAAGGTATTCTTATAAGAGATCATAGGCTGAAAAGATGACACTATAGGAAATTCGGGAGGTGTGGCATGCTGGGGTCTCACAGCCAGGCAGCAAGTACCGGATTGCCCAGCCAGGTCATCACGCACTCCTATTTCATAGGGAGGCTCCAGGTGGTCCCCCAGGGCAGAGGCGCTCCTGACAGGTGAAGCAGGGGGCCAGATCTGTGCTGCTTGCAGGGCTCCTGTGCCCATCCAATGCACATCTGGGCTCTGGGCAGGGGCTGGGTCCTGGTGAGGAAAAAATGTTGTGAGAGGATCCCCATGGGAACCAGAAAGCAAACTCAAAGAAGACGCCACGTGGCCAAACTCTAAAGGGCAGAGGCCCAGGGAAGGACAAGCTGGGCCCTTTATCACCTACAAAACCAAAAAAACCAAACCCACTGCCGTTGAGTGGAGTCCAACTCATAGGAACCCTACAGGACAGAGGAGAATTGCTTCATAGGGTTTCCAAGGAGCGGCTGGTGGATTTGAACTGCCAATCTTTTGGTTAGCGGCCAAGCTCTTAACCACTGCACCACCAGGGTTCCTTATTAGGTATAGGCAGAGGAAAAAGGACCCTCCCAAGTCCTCAGCCCCAAATCTTCTGCCTCCCTGGGCTCTCATGGGCTGGGCAGGGAAGCCCATGGGGGAGTCAAAGTGGAGACAGATTCCAGCTCCATATAAGCAAGCCCTTGGAAAGTCCGTAACAGCACTACTGTCAGGATCGACAGTGACACCTCCCTCTCCCCTTCCTCCCGCACGCCTCCAGCCTGGAACTTAGATATGAGAGAGACGGAATTTGTCCCAAGGAGTTAAACAGATAAGAGCTCACGGCAGAGATGCAGCATGTAACACCTACCGTGTGTCAGGGACTGCTCTAGACACTGCTGTATAAGGTGACCTTGATGCGGCAGGGTGGCTCCCAGATTACAAACGTGACTGAAATGTTAACACTGCTAAGAGAAGCAATGTCAATTCAGAGGGTCAGCCATGGAACCAGAGAAGAAAAAGTCTCGGGTGCAAAAACTGGCAGAGCCCATCGAAGCAGTGACCAGGAAGGAAGAGGTCTTTGCCATGGGGCTTCGAATAGTTCTGGTCTCAGGGAAAGGCTGTCTCCGAGGGAGAGATGAGAATAGGAAGCTGCAACCAATGAACTTACAAGTTTTTCTGGACATGCGGCCAAGACATTCTCTACACTGAGATGAATGAATCTTAGCCTGAGGCCACTAAGCAGCTGGTGCGGAGTTACAGGTGAAAGATGACGAACTGACCATAGTAGGGCATCTCCTGTTCCTCCCAGACCTACTAAAGGGGGAATAAAGAAACAGTAAGAATATAGAGAAGCCCTGCTGGCGCAGTGGTAAAGAGCTTGGCTGCTAACCAAAAGGTCTGCAGTTCGAATCTACCAGCTGCTCCTTGGAAACCTTATGGGGCAGTTCTACTCTGTCCTATAGGGTTGCTATGAGTCGGAATTGACTCAGCAGCAATGGGTTTGGGTTTTTGTTTTGTTTTGTTTTGAAAGATACAGAAGTGCCACCATGAGGTTAGGGGAAACTTTCTCAGGCCCTGGTTTTCACATTTCGGTAACTCTCAGATAAACCACAGGGTGATTCTGTAACTTCACATCATTTTGAGGATTTCTGTTCATTTTTCAGAATTTGAGGGGCTCTCTCCTAGGCCCAGGTTTTTGTTTTCTAATTTCTAACTAGCTTTCAACCAGTTAGGCCCTCTGCTCATTGGCAATGTTTTCAATGAGTTTTTGAATACCATCTCTAGTGCTAAATGAGCTGAACATAACCAAGCTGCAATTTTCTAACTACTGCATACCTTCTCCTTTTATAAATTATTTTTAAATCTCTCTAAATAGCTCATTGAGGTTCCCAATTTCCTCGCCCACGGCTGCTTCTCTTCCTCCCTACCCCCCCTGCCCCCCGCCACATGCACAGAACAAACCCTCATACTGAGGGAGAAGCAACATGGTACACGGAGTCTGCTCTTCTCAGTCTTATCCTGTACTCCCCTGCCAGAAGCCATGAGTCTTGAACCTAAGTGTCCCCCTTCTTATGAACAAAAGACATCACTCCCTCCTTACGGCCTGTGTCAATATCAAGTCAAATTAGAGATGATATGAAGATGGACTTCATACACTGTAAGCCACAGTGTCCAAAAGCTAGCTACTATTATTGATGGATACCTGCTGACCCTCTTCACAGTGCTGATGTCCTCTGGGAAGGTGGCAAGGGCTACCTGCTAAAGGATCCATGGCTCCGGGCCAGTTCTCACTGCTCCAGTGCAGGGGAATGCAGGGGGGCAGCTTCCCCTGCACCCCAAAACACTTCAGCTCAGAGGCCCTGCCACCCCCAGCAAGCTGGCTCCCTGGCAGACAGGGCTGCCCCCACTCACCCTCTGTGCTGTCCCATCTAGGTCTCTCTGCAGCTCCTCCAGCAGGGCCACGGCCTCTGCCCCACTCCCGGGGCGATGCAGCTGCACCCAGGTCCGGAGCTCCCCAGGCAGGATGCTCAGGAATTGCTCCAGCACCAGCAGCTCCAGGATCTGGGCCTTGGAGAGGACATCGGGCCTCAGCCACCAGCGGCAGAGCTCCTGGAGTCGGCTCAGAGTTTCCAGCGGTCCAGATGACTCATGGTAGCGAAGCTGCCTGAAGAGCTGGCGGAAGAGCTCCTGGCCAGGACGGTTGAGCGTCTGTGGCCTGGCCGCTTGCACTGAAGTGTAGCCCTCATGCTCCTCCTTCTTTGCCACCTGAAGGCGCCCTCGCTCCCTTGAAGCCTGGGCTCGGGACCCTGGATAGGCAGCATACCACCTGCCTGGAGGCATCTCTCACGTTCAGGGCCTACCCAGCCAAGCACAAACCAAGTTTGCTTTAGCTGTGTAACTGCTGGGTCCTCGGGAGCATCTTCTCAGCACTGGCATGGACAATGTCATTTGCTGGGATGTCAGAAGGTACTGGCAAGAGACTGGAATAACCAATATTCCTGTTCAGGAGAGAATGAGAGAATGATGCCCATCGTACATGGTACCACTAGATCCTGTTAGTTGGGACTATCTTTGCCTGTATGAGAAAGGGCACATGAGCATGAGCTTTCGCGGAGACGTGTCTGCCAGTACCAAGCAAACCAAGGCAAGACTGTGTAGTTGTGTGATGCGATAAGCTATGAAAATATCCCAGAATACAGCACAAAGAGGCACAGAAATGGAAAATACACAATAAAAGCTAAGAGACACGGGGGGACAGATCTAGAAGTTTACATCTGTCTAATTGGAATTCCAGAAAGAGAATGGAAAATAGGCAAGTATATGAAGAAACAACGGCAAGAACTTTAGAATCACAGCGAGTGTGGAGTCAAAAACAATCCCGCAACACATACACACGCACACACGCATGCACATGCACTCACACAGGCAAAACTTCAGAACATCAAGAAAAACCCTGGTGCCAGGAGGGAAGGAAGACCAATTATGTACAGATGACATAATCAAGCATATCATCAACGCCAGAGTCTACACAACGATGGTGCAGTGTCTTAAAAGTGGCAGAGGAAAATAACTCTTACCCTAAAACCACATATTTAGCCAGGAGTAAGAGGAAACAAAAACATTTCTAGGCATACCTGAAGACTCAGAAATTTTGCAAACCTAGGTCCTCAATGAAAGAATTAAAACATATACTCCAATAAGGAAAATGAACGCTAAAGAAACAGTGGGATAAAAGAAAATGTGCCAATCACAAAAAGACAAATATTATACTGTCTTGCTATTATATAAAGTCAGGAATTGATGTACATACAGAAAGCAAAGTTCTTTGAAGTTTACCAGGGATGGGAAGGAGAGGGAGGGGGAGTCACTTTCTAGATAATAGACACTTGTTACTTTGGTTGATGAAAAGGCAATTCGAAATATGGATGAAGTCAGCACAATCTGACCAAGGTAAATAAAGACGCTAAGAAGTACGTGAAAAAAAGGGACAATTGCAGTAAATGCTATAACATATACAACTTTGCGACACCAGTAAAAACAACCAGAAAACACGTGTGTGGTTACAGAGGTGGATGGATGCAAATATGTATACAGGAAGGCATATGCGAGTAAATATGCCATATAGATGCATGTATAGGTGTATCTGTCGGCACAGGTATACCCACATATATAACAAACCACATAGTGGGCACAGTTACAGAGGCTTCCCAGGCATGTCCAAACAACTTGTAGGGTTGGTTTACTAGGTTTGAAGGCCTGGGACCATGGTCTCGGGAAACAACTTAGTCAACTGGCATAACATAGTTCACAAAGATAATGTTTTACATCCAAGTTTGGCGAGTAGCATCTGCGAGCAGCAATCTAAGACATGACTATTGTTCTCTAGTCATATGGAGCAAAAGAGAATGAAGGAAATCAAAGGCTCAAAGAAGAAACTAGTCTTCAGGACTAACAGCCCACTTGAACTACAGCCTCATCTAGCCTGTGACCAAAAGAACTAGATAGTGCCCGGCTACCACAACTAACCGACCATTCTGACCAGGGATACAACAGAAGGTCCCTGACAGAATGGAAGAAAAATGTAGAACAAAACTCAAATTCCTAAAAAAGACCAGACCTACTGGACTGATAGAGACTAGAGGAACCCCCGAGACTATCACCTTAAGATACCCTTTGAACTTGGAAATGAAGCTATTTCTGGACGTCAACTTTCAGCCAAGTAATAGATTGGCTTATAAAATAAACAGTATGTGCTCCCTTAAACAATTAACTACATGAAACCAAACAGTCAACATCTACCTGAAAGCAAGATGTGAAGGCAAGGAGGGGAAGGGAAGCTAGATCAATGGAAACAGAACAAACAGAATGGAAACGAGAATGCTGACACACTGTAAAAATTGTAACCAATGACAGAACAATCTGCCTAAAAATTGCTAAAGGGGAACCTAATTTGCTGTGTAAACTTTCACCTAAAACACAAAATATTGTTTTAAAAAATGTAGAATGTAGGTCTAAATAAATCAGAAGAGCATACCGATAAAAATACAGTTAAAATTTCAGACAGTGAATCAGTTGTACATGCTGTAGTCCTTCTTTCCTAGAAGGAAGCTGACTGACTTTAGATTTTGTTAGAGAAATACGGAATTAACTATGTTTGTAAAAATTCAAAATTAGCTGCACACACCACTGACAGATGTGTAAATTTATACAAGCTCAAAAAAAAAAATTTTTTTTTTTTTCTCTTTTCTCACTAGGCAGGGTAACCAGGCGATGTTTCCTTCTGTTGTGCAGAAGGTTGCTATGAGTGGGAGCCGACTCGACAGTAACTGAACAGTAACAGTAAAGCCAAAAAGGCACGTATCTTAATGCTCCAGCAATTTCTCTTCTAGGCATCTATCCTGGAAGAACACTGGCACAGCTGTACAGACATTTATCCAGGTGTTCACTAGCGTACTCTTTGTAACAACACATTAATGGAAATAACCCACTTGCCTACCAATATGGCTAAACAAAAGTACAGCATTTTATAGAATGAAGTATCACATATAGCAGCTAAAAGGAAGGTACTAGATCTTTACGCATCAACACAGCTAAAAAACAACACATGCTAAGTTAAAAAGCATGGTGTAGATACAATTTGTGAGAGAAAAGCTATTATCTTGTGAGCATATGTCTTATACACATAAGTTTTCAAAGGAATAAAAAATGGTCTCTAAGGATTCACAAAAACTCTTACTGAAGAGAGGCTTGGGGATAGTAGTAAAAGGGGCCTTTAGCTTTATTTGCAGTGGTCTGATTTCTTAAGACTTCATTTATGTACTTCCTTTTTTTTAAAGACTGCACATAGAAAATTACAGGAAGCAAATATGCCAAAATGTTAAAAGTGGCTACCTCTGTATGTTAGAAATGTGGGTGCCTATTATTTTTTTCTTTATATATATATGTCTTTTTCCAGTTTCCCAAAATAAAAAGTATATTAAAAAGCAAGTTATGGACGGTATGAAGGTATGACCTCATTTATGTTTTAAAACAAAGGGAAAAAAAGCAGTTTGCATATGCCTAAGAAAGTCCTTAAAACCATAGTATTTCCAGCTGTTATCTCCTGCAGGAGGTGGGATAAGGGGGCTTTCCCTTCCTTCTTGTCTATGTTGCCTGAATTGTTACACATTACTTTTACAACTAAGGACCTCTGGTGGTGCAATGGTTAAGCGCTTGGCTGCTAACTGAAAGGTCGGCAGTTTGAACCCACCTACAGCTCCCTGGAAGAAAGACCTGGCGATCTGCTCCCATAAAGATTACAGCCAAGAAAACCCTATTTGGCAGTACTAATCTGTCACATGAGGTTGCTGTGCCGAAATCAACTTGCCAGCATCCAACAACAATGCTTTTATAGTCAGCAAAGTGATCAATAATTCTGCTTTAAAAATGAGGCAACTGAGTAACGGCTCCCAGGACTAAAGACGGCGAGCACCTAGCGGGATGAGCAGCACATCCTTTTAGGGGCCTTGGGTACAAATAAATGGCAGCTGTCGTTCAAGCAACCGCAAAAGGAAGAAGAAATCCAGGTGGGCCTTAGTTTTGCGCTAGCCACCAAATCGGAGAAGGATGGCTGGACTCTAGAACAGATGTATGAAAAAGACTGGCAAGGGAGGTAGAGAATGAGAAGAGCAAAATGCTGCCAAGAAAACATGACATGCAAAAGAAGAAAAAAAGGCAAAAGACACTTAAAAGAAAATAAACGAGGAAGGAAAGGTGCATTACAAAACAGTGCTTCACTGAATCTGTTCCAGTAAAGGCCTGGAGAAGCGGCAGGAAATGGTCTTGGAAGGTTCTGTGATTCCACCCTAAAAAACGCTCTATAATTACAGTATCAGCTAAGATTGACCACACTCCCCACAACTCTCCAGAGTATCTCTGCTGTTAGGTGCCATTGAGTCAATTTCAACTTACAGAGACCCCACATGACATGAGAATTGCCTCATAGGGTTTTTCTCCAGGCTGTAATCTTTACGGGAGCTGATTGCTAGGCCTTTCTCCCACGAAGCTGCTGGATTGGTCTGAACCGCCAACCTTTCAGTTAGCAGCCGAACACTTAACCAGTGTGCCACCAGATAACAGTCAACATAAATCGAAATTCTCACTTTTCTCTCATCAAACTATAAGGATCAATTCAGCTCCATGCCTCTCTGTCTGACACCAGCTGCAGCACTTTTTCCTCTGACCCTAACCACTTGGGGAGTGGACAGACCTCCCAAGTTAAAGGACAGTCCTTCAGACTGCCAAGTCAACCCAAGACTTCAGTCTCTGGTTGCAAGCTTAGGAGTTCCCAGGGCTCCCCTCACTTCTGTCTTGCTGGCAACAAGTTTGAGGTTTTCTAATTACCCCTTCAGGATGTCAGCGACAAGCTTTGGGGTCCCGTGGGTTCCCTCACTTCTGACCTACTGACTACAAATTCATGGGTTCCTTCTATCCCTGAACAAGCTCAGGGGTTCCCAGTCCCCTTACTTCTGACCTGCTGGCTTCTACTACTCCCTCGGGTTCAATAATTCACTGGAAAGACTCACAGAACTCACAGAAGTGTTATACTTATTGCAGTTTTATTACAGCAAAAAGGATGCAAATGAAGAGACACATAGGCCGTGGTCTGGGTAAGTTCCCAAAGTGAAACTTCCATGTCCCAGAAAGGAATGCCCTACCTTCCCACATGCATCGATGTCTTTCACCAAGCAGGAAGCTCATGGAGATTCAGTGTTCAGAACTTAATCGTTGAGGCTTTTTGCTATGTCTTCATGAGGTGGTCACTATGAGGTGGTATCATAAAGTGGGTTCCTCTGACCATGTCATCATGATGTGGTCATTATGAGGTATCATGAGGTAGAACCCTCTGGCCTGGCCAGCTCCCCACCCAAGAGTAAACTCACCAGTGCAACCTGTTAGGGGTGGTCTGGAGATTCCTTGAAGACACTTAAACCATCAGGGAAATCCCAAGGTTTTAGAGAGTATCCCCCAGGAACTGAGGACAAAGACCATATTCTTCAGGTAAAGTTAAATTCTAAAGCCTACAATCTCAAATACAACCCTCAGTTCATACCTCTGGAGAGCAGTCCCATCATTAGTCCTCTTGCCTCTACAAGCTTCTTTCTCTAGGAGTAAAAGTGCTCTGACATTATTGGCAGGTGGGGAAGATCCCTCGGCTACAGCCATCAATTACCTACTCCAAACTCAGAAAATGCCCACACACAGCCACAGAACTGAGAGACTGTAGACAACTCTAATGCCTCCTGAGACAAGAGCTGTGGAGTCAAAAAAGAAGTGGGAGATGGACAACAGGCCTTGCCCCATCACCCTGTGCACGAAGTCGCAAATGGTCGTCAGAAGATCTGCAGATGTCTGGTGCCCTCCACCTCCCACCACTGTTAAGCAAATTCAAAGAAGGTACTATGTTCACCAGTCATATTAAAAGAGAAGCCACCGTCTCCTACGTTTGCTAGAAGCCAATACCGATGCAGCATCCCCTGAAAAAGGAATGACCCTAACCTGAGACGGGAAGAAGGCTCACACCAAGGAAGCATGCCATCGCCCAGCCCAAGGGTCAAGAAGAGTCAAGTAAAGAACTCTATCAGGAATCATGCATGCTGAGGAGGCTGCTAAGTTCTAACAGAAACAACACCTTGCTATGAAAAAATAAGGATTCAGAGAAAGCAAAAACAAGGAAAAATGAAAGAGGTGATAAAGTAAACAAGCAAAGGTCTGTAAAAAGAAACCTGAACTGACTGAGACTAGAGGAATCCCGGCGGTCACGGTCCCCAAACCTCCTGTTGGCCCAGGACAGGAACCCTTCCCGAAGACAACTCATCAGACATGGAAGGGACTGGACAGTGGGTAGGAGAGAGATGCTGATGAAGAGTGAGCTACCTGTATCAGGTGAACACTTGAGACTGTGTTGGCATCTCCTGTCTGGAGGGGAGGTAGGAGGGTAGAGAGGGTTAGAAACTGGCAAAATTGTCACGAAAGGAGAGACTGGAAGGGCTGACTCATCAGGGGGAGAGTAAGTGGGAGTAAGGAGTAAGGTGTATATAAGCTTATATGTGACAGACTGACTTGATTTGTAAACATTCACTTAAAGCTCAATAAAAATTATTAAAAAAAAAAGAGAGAGACCTGAAGATACACAACAACAAAATAAGGCTGAAGAGGAGAGGGTACACCAGAAGCGAGAGAAACAGGTCATTTTGCTGAGCTCCAGTGGTGCAGAAAGGAACCAGGAAACAACCCCTCAGGAAGAAGCTGAAAGACAAAAGAGAGAAGGAAAGAGACCTATGCAGCCAGACTTGTAGAACAGACTGGAGAAAAAGAAAAGAACTAGAAAGGCAGATTCAATGCTGATAACGGTAATGAGAAATCTGGCAGTGAGTTTGAAGAGAATGAAGTTTGTAAGAAGGAGAACAAAGAAATGCACCCAGTGGGAAACAAAAATGGCATTGACCTATGTAGTACGCTTAAGGACACAAAGTGGCTGCTAACAAGGGGGAGCTACATGGCCATCGAGCATTTCATAGGGCCACTATGGTACGTACTCCTGGGATGCACAAGAGAGAACAGTGAAACTGCCAACTGCTCAGAAAAGAACAGGTTGCTCTGGTGACAGGCAGAGACTTTCCAGAAGAGGTAACTTAAGAACAGATTGCCATGGTAACAGCAAGGGGACTTTCCAGGGGCACAGCAGATATAACTCTCGTAGAGGATTAAAGTAATGCCTACTCTTACAATCCGTTGCTGTTGAGTTGATTCCAACTCATAGTGACCCTATAGGGCAGAGTAGAACTGCCCCACAGAGTTTCCAAGAAATGCCCGTTAGATTCAAACTGCACCTCTAGGCTCATCTCTGGCGATCTCGAACCCTAGACTGCATCACCTCTGGTGAGTCTCTGCACCATCCAGACTTCCCAAACACACCAACCCATCTCAGGAAACTGACTCTCACATTGAAATTAGTACCAAGAACACGCCTCCGTGCTAGCCCGTTCCAAAGCAGGTGCTGAGTATCTGCATGGCGCAAATGGTTAAGCACTCAACTACTAACTGGAAAGTTGGTGGTTTGAACCCACCTAGAGGTGCCTTGGGAGACAGGCCTGGCAACCTTCTTCCCAAAGGTCACTGCCTTGAAGACCCTATGGAACAGTTCTAATCTGCAAACGTGGGGTGGCCACGAATCACAGTCAACTCGATGGCAACTAACAACAACAGAAAGATGTCTTGAGTGAAGCTGGTTTGCAGGCATGAAAAGCCTAAAACTACGAGAGTAACTTTGAGGTGAAAGGGTAGCAGAAAGACTGTCACAAAGCACAAGCTGAAGAAATGTCCTAAGAGGTCAATAAGTCCAGTTCTTCAACCAAAGAATGGTATAGCCCAAACTGGGTGAGAAGGCCCTGAACAATAAAAGATGGATCCTGCCCGCAAAGGACTCTGGGGAAGGTACCAGAGTACCCCATTGAGCAGTGACCTGAGCCAGGGAAAAACATACCAAACACCCAACTTCACAGTAATATCAATTGAAGTCAATTAACTAGTTTAAAAAAAAAAAAGTCATCATTGTTTAGACTCCCCAGCACATAGGCACATTGTTCTCCCTACCTATTAGCATTAGATAATGTTGTTGTTGTTGTTGTTAGGTGTTGTTGAGTCAGTTCCGACTCACAGTCACCCTGTGTATAAGAGAATGAAACACTGCCAGGTCCTGGGCCATCCTCACAATCATTGCTATATTTTAGCACATTGTTGCAGCCACTGTGTCAGTTCATCCTGTTGAGGGTCTTCCTCTTTTTTGATGACCCTCTACTTTACCCAGCATGACGTCCTTCTCCGAGGACTGGTCCCTCCTGATAACATGTCCAAAGCACATGAGATGAAGTTCCGCCATCCTCGCCTCTAAGGAACATTCTGGCTGTGCTTCCAAGACAGGTTTGTTCGTTCTTTTGGCAGTCCGTGGTATATTCAATACTCTTCGCCAATACCATAATTCAAAGGCATTCATTCTTCTTCGGTCTTCCTTATTCATTGTCCAGCTTTCGCATGCATACGAGGCAGCGTTGGATGACAGGTATATAAACACCCAGTCCTCACCATTTTGCACAGACCTCTATCTAGGTGACTCTTGGCGCTTCGCTCTCTGTCATGAGGTTTCCAGTACGGATCTCTGTAAGTTCCCTCATAAAGCCTTGTCTGATCAGCCTGGCTTTCACTGTTGCTTTTTTTGAAATCTGACCTGTGCCCCTCAGAACTCCTCTTGCTGCTCGTCTGGTGAGGTGTGACACTGGGCAATCATAAGCACGGATAAAGCTAAAAAAAAAAAAAAAAAAAAACTTCACCGGCCTTTCAGACCCTAAATAACAAACCCAGAGCACTGTGAAAAGGCGGAGGCCAGGCAGGCTCGTTCAGGTATCCCAATGCTGCAGGGCTCCGCCAAGGCCCTGGCTAGCTTTTGAAGAAGACAAAAGAAAAACTTCATTTATCAACTAGCTGAAATTACACCACAACTGTGAACACACAGGCCTGGAAGGAATCTGGTCTAGATCTTACTCTCAGGCCTCTTCCCCCAGAGCTTCATACCTTAACCCAGGAATAAAACTAACAAAATGAAGACAACGGGAAGGTCGGCACATTGTGAAAAATGCAACCAATGTCACGGAACAATCTGTACAAAAACTGCTAAGTGGGAATCTAATCTGCTATGTAAAGTTTTGCTTAAAACACAATTAAAAAAAAAAACCTGTACACAAATGTTTATAGCAACTTTATTCCTAACTGCCAAAAATTGGAAACAATGTTTTTCAATAGGCAAACCGATAAACAAACTGGTACATCCGTACCAAACCCATTGCCCGCAAGTCAAGTTCAATTCATGGCAACCCTGTAGGACAGAGGAGAACTAACCCAAAGGGTTTCCAAGGCTGTAATCTTCATGGGAGCAGACTGCCACATCTTTCTCTGACAAAGTGGCTGCTAAGTTTGAATCTCGGACCTTACAGTTACCAGCTAAGCACTTTAACTACTGAGCCACCAGGGCTCCTTGTACAGTCATACAAAACCAAAACCAAACCCACTGCCGTCAAGTCGATTCTGACTCATAGCCACCCTACAGGACAGGGGAGAACTGCCCCATAGGGTTTCCAGTGAGTGGCTGGTAGATTTGAACTGCTGACCTTTTGATTAACAGCCGAGCTCTTAACCACTGTGGCACCATGGCTCTGTACATCCATACAATGGAGTATTACTAAGTGATAAAAAGAAGTGGGTAATCAAGCCACAAAAAGACATGGAAGAAGCTTAATGTAAACTATTAAATGAAAGACGCCAGTCCAAAAAAGCTATATACTGTAATATACCCTGTGTATTTTTTTTTTTTTTTTATCACTATGACGTCCTGGAAAAGGCAAAACCGTAGAGACTGAAAAACTCAGAGGTTACTGGGGGGGCAGGGGTAGGGCAGAGGGATGAATAAGCGGAGCACAGGGGATTTTGGGGACAGTGAAACTATTCTATAAAATAGTGCACTATAGCCCAAAGAATAAGTCTCCACAAGCATATGCTGACATAGCTAAATGACTGAATAAATAAAAGGGGGAGAAGGAACAAATGTAGAGGCATCAGGAAACAAAAAACCACCATTAGAACACCACAGTAATAATTGCTGCAGGCAAGATCCATCAATGAACGCTAATTAGTGAAAGTTTTAAAAAGAAACAGGATATGTGCAAAGTCTCAGAGTATCTCTCCCCAAAGACTTACTGAGCTGGCAGACACGAGGTGATCGAGGTTAACATCACTAGTAATAAGATACACAATGGTATTCTCAACCTAAGCACAGGAAAACATCAGACAAAACCAAATTCAGGGTCATTCCAAAAATGCAATACAAGATACTTCAGAAGTGGAGAGGGCATGAAAGACAAAGACCAAGGAACTGTCTCGGATTGAAGGAGAATATGGAGACATGAAAACTAAACATAATGAGAGGTCCTAGATTGGATCCTGGAATGGGGAAAAACGGCACTAGTGAAAAACTCATGAACTGTGAATAAAATCTTCAGTTCATATTAAACCAATGTAAATATCTTAATTTGGTGATTGTTCTATGGTTAGACAAGATATTAATGTCAGTTGTGGAGCCATGAAGTGTGGATGAACCCCTGAAACTACTGCCCTGAGATAATCTTTAAACTTTAAACCAAAAATATCCCCTGAAGTTTTCTTAAAACCAAACTGTAGTTTAGCTTAACTAGTAAAGAATGTCCGCCTTGAGCATTATGCTATTTTAAGACCTATCTATGAGTCTCAATGTTGAATAGACTCAACGGCAATGGGTTTGGTTTTTTTATATGGGATCGAATTGACAACAGCCACTCAAAAAATTAGATCTGGTGGCATAGTAGTTAAGACTCGGCTGCTAACCAGAAGGTCAGCAGTTCAAATCCACCAGCCACTCCTTCGACACCCTATGGGGCAGGGTCACTATGAGTTGGAAACATCTCAAGGCAATGGGTTTTTGTTTTGTTTTGTTTTAATTTTGTCCCAGGCACTAAGGTCACAGCAGTGAATAAAGCAGACAAAAAGCCCTGCCTTGAGGGGCTTATGAGAAGACAGACAATAAAATAAATAAAATACATGGTATGTTAGATGGTGGCAGGTGCTACAGTGTAAAATAAAACAGGAAAAGGGAATAGGAAGTCCAAGATCAGGGAAGGAAAAAAAAAAAAGGTCAAAACTTCAGTCTTGTAAAAAGCATCATGATTCCCAAGCTCTTTCGGATGGTTTCTAATATAAAAATATCAAAGATGGCAAAATTCAGTAGGTTGTGTTTTCCTCTATCTATTTTTACTCTCAAGCAAGTCTCTGACATCACTGACCACGCAAGCACTAACACTTCCTGGATGCCGGGACCCACAGAAAGCCAGACGGTGGAATGGTTAGTATTTTTCATGCTTTCATCAGTGTCATTTTAAAGTACATATTGAGGTGTATCTTCAAAACAGTCCTGTATTTTTGGCTTACAGTAAGAAGGGATTTTTTTTTAACGGTATTTGTCTACCTTTCTTCGGCATTAAGATAGCACATAACCAGTTAGCAATCTCATTCTTCAGTCCCTGAATAATACTGACACAGACATACACACGCAGAGAAGAGGTGGAAGTTCCCGCAAACCGCTTATCAAATTACTGCTACAACCATTGGCTGGCCCTTCTTTGCAAAATAACAGAACATATATTAATGAGTTTTCGGTTTCCAACCGCTCACAGTTTGAAAAGGAATGTTCTTTCCTGAACCCCACTTTTAAATTAGGAGACCATTCTCTGATTT
The DNA here is from genome assembly GCF_024166365.1 of Elephas maximus indicus. Classification (NCBI taxonomy): domain Eukaryota; kingdom Metazoa; phylum Chordata; class Mammalia; order Proboscidea; family Elephantidae; genus Elephas; species Elephas maximus. The sequence continues at coordinate 48,916,780 of NC_064838.1, forward strand.
CTTAGGACTATGCAAGTCCCAACAGAGTATAATTATTTTAGATAGAACTATAACTAGAGTTTAAAAGCTGCATTTTTATAGAGCACCTCTTTCATTTTGAAGACAATCACCCTAACAAGATTTTGCTATTTTTCTGCACGAGCTTCACCTGTTCAGCATTGTAACCAACTTCAAGTAAATGCGAACTAGGGGAAATAAACTGCAAACAAAATGTTCTCTTTTAATGATACTCAAAAATTGTTCTAGTGGTATCACAATGCTAGCATCAATTTTAACCAAAATATGAATAAATGCACTCCAGTTTACAATACTTTAATTTTTTAAAAGCAACAGTGTGATCCCATTTCATAATAAACATGTGCATATACACATGTATGCGTTTCCAGAATTACGTACAAAGGAAAAAATGTCTGAAAGTCTCAGAATGAAAAGATATACCCGTACGTTTTTTTGTTTTGCTTTTAGCTTTTTTAAAATTATTTTGTTGTTGTTGAAACGATACACAGCAAAACATACACCAATGCAACAATTTCTACAGGTACAATTCAGTGACACTGATTACATTCTTTGAGTTGCGCGACCTCGCTCACCCTCCTTTTCCAATACCAAGGCTTTTTGGATTGCTGTGGCTTTTACTCTCTCTACATTCACCTGCGTTATCTAACTGTAATGAATATGCATTACTTGCATAATCGGGTGAAAGAGAAAGCACAGAGAAGCCACTTCAACAAGCCCGGGCCCACACCTGTGCGCCCCGGGAGGCTAGGGGTTCAGCGTACGCCTTCGGGGAGCCAGGAGAGTCCCGGCTGTAGGCCGGATCCCCGGCCCGACCACCCGCCCCGGGCGCAGCCACGAGGCCGGGCCGCATCCGCCGCCCTCCCGGGCAGGGCCCAGCGCCCCACCGCCCTCCCGGGACCCTGTGCCCGCACGGCCACCCCAACGGCCGCCGCGCCCCGCGGGCTGCTCACCGGATCGCCGCGGCCGCCCGCCAGCCGCCCCTTCCTCAGCGGCCACGGCCGCCAGCCCCACGCCTACCTCCGGGCCGGCCAGGGCGCGCACGCGCGTCCCCGCCGCGGGGCCTCCGTCGCCTCTCTAGGAAGCTGGGAGGCCCTCGTCTCTGGTTCTCCCTCGCCGGAGCGCGGCGACCTGGGGCCGCTGGGCTTGCCCAGGAGAGCCCTGAGGCGGCTCTGTGCCCCGATTCCCCCCGCCCCATTGGTCGCTCCCACTCAACTCGGACGTCCATTCGGGCCCCAGAGCCCTATCAGCCTGGGCCTGTTTTCCCTCATTCCTCCTCCTGTGTGGGCAGGACTGGCCTTGAGGCTTTCGCACCTCTTTCCCTTCCTCCTCCAAAGGCATCCCTACCTATCTATCCAAGGTAGGAGTCAAAATAGGAAACTGCGCGATATAGCAGGGAGGAGGGAACTGTGCAGAAGGCCACTCACTCTCTTCCGTGGCTCCCTGCAATATATGGAACCAGACAAGGCCAGACCAAGATATTCGCCCCCCTTCAGCAGCGACCTCGGTGGCGCCCTTTAATTTGTTATTAGTTGCCGTCCAGTCGATTTCGACTCAGCGACCCCACGTGACAAGAGTAGATCTGCCCCCATAGGGTTTCCTAGGGTATAATCTTTACAGACAGGAGCCCTGATGGCACAGTGGATAAGGACTTGGCTGCTAACCAAACGGTCCGAGGTTGGAACCGACCAGCTCTCCTTTGGGAGAAAGATGTGGCAGTCTGCTTCCATAAAAATTACAGCCTTGGAAACCCTATGGGGCAGTTCTACTCTGTCCTTATAGAGTTGGAATCAACTCTAGGGCAACGGGTTTAATCTTTACAGAAGCCATAGCTAGGTCTTTTCTCCCGTGAAGCTGCTGGGTGGGTATGAATCTCCAATTTTGCAGTTAGCAGTGGAGCGCTTAACGGTTGGGCTACCAGATTTCCTTCCCTTTAATCTAGAACCGGGGGGGGGGGGGGAGTCTACTTATTCATTTCCTTTATTTCAAATAACAAATTGAGGAAAATAATGAAAAATACAGGTAGTCCCAGACTTATGATGGGGTTCTGTTCCCTCCACGCAGTGGTAAGCCCTTTTTGAGTAAGTCAAATATCTTTTTTTTTTTCAGTTTTCATTATTATTGCCTTTTGTTATCAATATCTTTATAAATCTGATTTTTGAACATCTTTGAACACCTGAGAATGTAGCATCAGCAATTTAGACACTGCAATAATTGTATGTATGTCGTACAAGTTATTATTAACAATAAGATAAAAAAGACTGATGGTGATAAGTGAACTTCCTTGTAACTCCAATGCGGTAAATCCAGGACTACTTGCACTTAGTAACAAAGTAAGAAATAAACAGTAGTTTCTTAAGTACCAGAGTGTTTTCTACAGCAGGGTTCTGTACTCTGTTTATGCCACTGCACCAGGGTGCATAATTTGGGAACATTCACGTAAATGTATGTTAACTACTTGGTATTTAGTTTGTTTTGATAGCATTTCAGTCAAATTAATTTTTGACACATAGCAAATTTGGCATTCCATGAATGCCGAGGGCCCCTATCAGCCACCCGTACACCACACCCTTTAATCCTTCCTTGGAGCCAGAGCCTATGGGTGGCTGTTTGCAGTGATTCCTGCCTCTCCAGGGTGATCCCTTCCCCATCACATAGTTGTTTTTCCTGTGGGTGAGTTCGACTGATGGGTGAAAAAAGGTGCTATTCACCAACATGTGGAATTCTGGAAGAGTAGGGTGGGAGATGGAGAGTCTGCCTAAAGAAGAGCTGAAGCAACATCTGGAGACTGCCCAATCCCCGTAGGAGCAAACATCACCAATCACCAGCGCTAGAGAGCCTGGAGTGTGTGGAGCCAATGCCATGAGACCATCTGCTGCCACTGGAGGGCACACGGCAAGCTGTTGTGCCAGAAGAACAGGTACTTGTCCAGGTTGCTCTTTGGTATGGCTTCCTACTGATGAGTCTCAGCACATTGCCAACTGACCTTTCAGTAGGAGGGCTGCCCATCTGTGTCCCGAGCTTTGTTCCACCCATCTCAATCAACCCAGGCAGACAACATCCTTTTGTTTTTGTTTTTTGCCTTCATTCTCTTTTCTATTATTATTATTAGACAACCTCCTTTCTAATGTCCCAGCCACCAAGTATGGAAATAGAATGGTCCCTGAACACCAGAAGGGTAGTGATAGGATGGAAGAGAAGCAGATAGCATATGATCATAATGAGCCAGTGCCAACCTGAAGGTACCTGACAAGAGGAACATCAACATACTGAGGAGAGTTCAAAGGGATTATCTACAAAAGGTGAACAGTGTTAAGGAAACTCAACATGGGCTGGTGCAGAAATCCAGGGCTAACAATCTTTGGAGGCTATTACCTCCCCGAGAAGCAGGCTACCTGTGGCCTTTGGTTGAGGGACACAGCCAAGTCATGGCCCAGCATGGAAGAAGCTGGGGGAATAAACAGCCTGAACTTGACTCTCCTGATCTCCTGCCAACTCTGGTCACTTGCCCAGGGCTCAGAGCAGGGCTGAGAAGGATTGAGAATGAATATGGAAGGGAAACTGGAAAATATCCAGTACACACAAAAACAAAACTAAGAAATGCTGGCCAACGTCTAATTTACCCCCTAATTTCCATTTGAAAGAATGTTCTTAGGTGCCTTTTGATGCTAAGAGGGATAGAAATGAGCATTTAGAACCACCCATATCAGAGAGATGAGTTTTGTTTGAAAACAGAATTTTTCCCATCACAGAGATTCCCTGTGTTTGGGGTCTTGCTGGATGGTTCTCAACATGATCATTAGGCAGTTAATATGGATAGCACCCAGACCAGCCTCACCAGTCTCTTGCAAAGCTCCAGGAGCAGCCACTGAAGTCCTGCACAGCTTCTTGAAGCTCAGCCAACTTCTGCTAATACCTGATTTCTCTGCGTGCCACAGCAGGGAACCTGGAGCAATGAGGTATTTTTACCTCCCCCCAGTAAGAGGCCTATATTCGCAGACTTTATTTCCTGAGTGCTTTACCTCTGATCTAATTGGGGCAGTTTTCTTGGTATGAGCCCTTGGCAGTACTTCTCAAACTTTAATGCGTATATGAGTCTAAATCATGTGGGGATCTGGTTAAACTGCAGGTTCTAATTTAAGAGGTCTGGGGAGGGGCAAGGAGGGAGCTGTTAAGAAGGCCATTCATTCTTCCCTGTGGCCTCCTCCAAGGAGTGGAACCCAAGATATTTTTGCCCCCAGCAGTGGGCGTAGGTGGTGCCCTTTAATATGTTGTTATTAGGTGCTGTACAGTCAATTTCGACTCATAGCGACCCCATGTGACAGAGTCAAATGCCCCAGAGGGATTCCTAGCCTGTAATCTTTATGGAAGTGATAGCCAGAACTTCTCTCCCATGGAGTCGCTGGGTGGGTTCGAACCACCAGTCTTTCGGTTAGCAGTGAGCACTTAACTGTTGAGCCACCAAGGAAGGCTTCTTCCCCTTAATATAACCAAACCAAAAAACCAAACCCATTGCTGCCCAGTCGAATACAACTCATAGCGACGCTATAATAGAGCACCAGAAAACACAGCACTAAATACAGCACCAAAGCCTAGAGCACAGATGGGCAGCCCTCCTACTGAAAGGTCAATTGGCAAAAGGCCTACTTATTTGTTTACTTTATTTCAAACACAGTCTATTGCTAACAAACTCCCAGGTGCACCAAAGCTGCAGGTCCCATCACACATTTTGTATAGCAAAGAACTGTGAATGTAAATCAGTGATTTGTGTACTCTGCAGCCTATTCGAATCCCCCCAGGAGCTTTTTTTAAAAAAAAAAAAAAACCCAGGCCACATCCCATATCAATTAGATTTAAATCTCTGTGGGCGGAACCCAGGAATTTCTAGTTTTTTATACTCCCTGGGTGATTCCAATGTGTAGCCAATATTGAGATCCTGGAATTAGAGGGTTCTTTATTCATTGTGTTCCCTGATGCATACAAAAGGCATGGGCTAAAGGTTTTTTGTTAGTTCATTTGTTTTGGCCCTTAAGATGTATCAAGCTTTTGCCTCTCCAAAAAAGAGAGAAATTTTCCCCCTTAATTTTTTTTTCCTCTTTTTTTTTAATATAAAACCAAAAACATATTGTCGTCGAGTCAAAAAAAATGAGGGGGTAGGCTTCTGGCCTATGACCAGAGAAAAGAGACAAAAATGGTAAACTGAGAATCAGCTGTGGACCAGTGGCAAACAGCAAATTGTCCAGATGGGATTTTTCACGCTTTTCTGGCCACAAATTCTGAGCCCCTTCTTTTAGAGGAAAAATAAACCAAAAAAACCAAACCCAGTGCCCTCCAGTCGATTCGGACTCATAGCGACCCTATAGGACAGAGTAGAACTGCCCCATAGAGTTTCCAAGGAGCGCCTGGCGGATTCAAACTGCCAACCCTTTGGTTAACAGCCGTAGCACTTAACCACTACGCCACCAGGGTTTCCAAATAAAAATGAGTTTCCTCTTTAAGAAGGTTATCTGATTTTAAATGAAATTTTAAATTATTTTGTGATTTATATCAAAGAAATGTAGCAATACTTTAAACAGTACTAAAAAAAGGTCTTGGAGACAGTGGTGGTTCAACGGTAGAATTCTCACCTTCCAGGAAGGAGACACAGATTTGATTCCTGGCCACATCATGCACGCCACCACCAGTCTGTCGGTGGAGGCGTATACATTGCTAAGAAGCTGGACAAGTTTCAGCGGGGTTTCCAGACTAAGACATGGACTAGGAAGAAAGGCCTGGTGATCTTCCAAAAATCAGTCATTGAAAACCCTATGGATCACAGCGGTCCAATTCGCAAGGGATCATGGAGATGGTGTGGGACCAGGCAACTTTTGGTTCAGTTGTACATGGAGTCTCCACGAGTCGGGGCCAACTGACTCCACAGCAGCTAACAATAACAACACAAAGGACTTAAAATTAAAAATGGAAGTCAGCTGCCCCTCCCTTCCCAGCCTTCCAGTCTCCCTCTCCAGAGGGAAGTCTGTGCCTCTAGACGCAGGGGGAGAGAGATGAATGAGGAGGTGAGGAGGGAACACATGGGGAGTTTCGACTCTCTTGGTGATGGGGAGCCGGGATGGGATCTATCTATCTTTGGGTCATGCCGTAGCCATGGGGAAGAGAGACTATGGAATTTTTGTCTGTTTTTGTTCGTCGCTGTATCCTAAGCACTTAAAACAGCACCTGATACAGGACAGGTGCTCAATAAATATTTGTTGAATAAGTAAATGGATATTCTCTAAATTCCAAGCCAGGTCTTTGGGACTTTTCTCTTGTGTCACTTCTTATATTCAACTTATGTCATAGTTACCTATGTTTTTATAGATCTTATGCCCCTTGCTGGCCTGAGAGCTCCTGAAGGGCAGAGACCAAGTCTGATTTTTATCTTTATATCTCCAAGTTAAATGTTCACATCAATCACTAAATTTCAAACAGTTACACAGGTCCCTGCCAGCAGTACATACTGTCAGGGGGACAGTAGCTTTCCAATAACCCCGGGAGGTGGAAAATGTAGGTGGGCATTATATGTCCCATTGGTTGTGAAAGGGTTATAAGCAGCAAGGAGAAACCACAAAGCCTCTTTAAGATGTTGCTTAGAAATCTCATAAGCCAGATATCCAAGTTCATCACTTACAAGTTCTACCTTCCAACAAAGATTTGAACATAATTCAGACAAATTCTTTGCCAATGAATAAAACGCATTGTTATTCCTCCATTGCCCAAATTAATGTCCACATTTCTAGCAACATTCTGTAGCTGGTACCATATGTATTCCTTAACCCATGGGGTTGAGGAAATCTTTCATTCTGAACAAACCCAGATAATTGTGCTGTACATGGGTGGGAGGTGTGAAGGTGCTAGGAAAAGAACTGAATGTGTCCCATGCTCATGGCCTCCCCCATGGCCTGATTCTGGTTACCATACTTTCAGGGCCAGCAGAAAGTATAGCTTCTCCTGTATGTTCTCCTGCTAGCGTGTTAATGGATCTATGAGTATAGAGAAGCAGGTAGCTAGGGGTATAGAGAGGCAGGGAAATGTAAAAGCCATAATTGTTTTTTGGGGTGTGTTGGAGTGTAGCAAATTGGATGCTGACTTGTGGGAGGTGTGATGGGAGGACCAAGTGAATTGCTAGTAGGAAGATATTCTTGAGTCTACAGCATACACTTCATGTGTGATCATTAATCTGTGGAAACTGGGCAGAGAACGGGAAAATACAGAGTCAGAACACCTCAACTGCTCTTTCCAAGATCAGGAGACAAACTGGAGACAGTTAAAAATTAAGTGGCTGGGGTCACAGGGTCAGGGCATCTCCTTCATGAACAGGTAAGGCCACGATGCATGTTTCATGAGTGGCAAAATATGGGTGTTATTCCTGACATGAGGAGTTAAAAAAAAAAAAAAAAAAAAAACCTGTTGCAGTCAAGTTGATTCTGACTCATAGCAACCCTACAGGATAGAGTAGAGCTGCCCCATAGGGTGTCCAGGGAGCAGTTGGTAAATCTGAACTGCTGACCTTTTGGTCAGCTCCGACATGAGCAGTAGTGGGTGCTAAAGGCTAACACCCAGACCTTCAAAAGAAAGGCTGTAAAATCACAGTCTGGATGAAGCAGTGGGGTAACACTACCTGGAGGAATGACAAAGTGGGGTGTTTTTCAAATACATCCACAAATCTTTGATACTCCTCCCTTCAAGAGATGGAGCTTAATTTCCCTCTCCTCCCACCTGTTTTTAGGTAACTTGCTTCTAACAAACAGAAAAAGGAGGAAATGATGACATGTCACTTCCAAGACTAGGTCATAAAAAAGAGCAGGAGGAATGCTGGTGCTGTCCCAGAGAGGGAAGCAGGGCCTTACTGTTACCCCAATTTCACAATTTAGAGCCACCTGCTGTGAACAGCCAATTCTTGAGATGGGGTGAGGTGGGTAGCAAGAGCTTTATTATATCTTGATATGTAAGAGACAGAGGGGAATGATCTCCTCCTAGACCTTCCTCTTTGAACTGGAGGCTGGCTGGAGGTTTTATAGGAAAAGAGACATAGGTTTCAGGAACTTGTGGAATATCCGTTCTCCTGTGTGGTCACGTCTCAGACATGTTGACATTTTTCTGTCATTATCAGCCCAGGGGTTGACTGGTGCCATCCTGGTTCCTGGTCACAAGACAGGTATATTGTCCTATCTGACAAACTTAGATTGATATCACTTATTTTTCCACTGTCCTAAGGGGAACATTGGTTAATTTTTAACTTTTAGAGGAACTGAACTACACAAAAACAGCAAAATCATACTCGGAGATAGAAACAGGCTAGGGAAGGAAAAAATGGCACAGGTTCTGTTCAATATATGGCTGAGCAGTCTGTTCCATTATGACTGAAGCAGAGCCAACTGCCAACCCACAGACACCTTATAGATCCTCTGGGCAACTCTCTTTCTGACCGATGACAACCTCCGTGAAGAGCAACAGACAAACAGTTCCTTCTCAAGCATTTTTTCCAGGCCTGATCAGTCTCTTTTGGTTAAATATTCTTTTGGCAGCATTTCTCTTGGATGGGAGCGGCCAGAAATAAACACATGACTCCAGCTATAGTTTGATAAATGAGGCTGCTTGCCTTGCTACCCCACCCCCACCCCAACAGACCCAGCAGTCAACACTTCTAGAGTGGGGTACACAGCAGAGGATCATTTCAATACTGTCAGTCATTAGCAAGCGTGCACACCAGTGACATTCACTTCATGACAGAGCTGCAGGCTTTGCTTAGAGTGCTGCTTCCCCATAGACTGCTTGTCCACCCCCTCAGCCTGTTCCCCACCCTTGGTCCCCATCTTCGTGCATGTCTCCATGGAAAGCCAAATCTCCGTCAGCACCTCTAAGTTTCAAGGGTGGCTGTGGTGGTTCAGTGGTAGAATTCTTGCCTTTCATGCAAGAGATCTGGGTTCCCTTTCCAGCCGATGCTCCTCAAACACAGCTTCCGCCCCTCTGTCAGTGGAGGCTTTCATGTTGCCGTGATGATGAACAGGTTTTGGCAGAGCTTCCAGATTAAGATGGAATAGAAAGAAAGCCCTGGCAATCTACTTCTGGAAATCAGCCATTGAAAACCCTATGGATCACAATCGTCCATCCCATTGTACACAAGGTCACCATGAGTCAGGGGCCAACTTGACGACATTTAATTCTCTGATGATGATGATGAAAAGCTGAGTTCAAAGAGAGCTCTTGGCCACATTCAGCACATTTACAGGATTTCCCTTCACTGGGAACTTTGTGCTGCTCAATTAAATTGAAGCTGTAACTGAAGCTTTTTCCCTATTCCTTACTTTTCTGACCTTCCTCACCCTTGGCTTCTGTGTTTGTTGTTGTTGTTTTAATCCTTAGTTGTTCCTGGCATGAAATCTTTTGCCTCTCTGTTTACGCCCTTTTCCGAAGTCTTTTCCCATATCCTCTCTAAATTATTTTTCATTTCACAGGCTGCCCCAGTCTCAAACATCTGTTTCTGTCTGATATTAATATTGATGAATTTAACATTATATTCTAAACCAGAATCAATATCTTGTTCTGAGTTCTGGCTTCACCTTCTGCCAGGAACAGAAAATGCAAATGCACAGGGCATATAGGGAAGTAACTGGGACACTTGAGAGCATGCAAAGAGATGGGGTCAACAAAGTACAAGAAGGAAGTGAACTCTTTGATGTCAGATAAGATGTAACTAGAAAATGACAATGAAGGAAAGACAGCATAGAAACTCTTAGAGCATGAGACTGTAAGAGGAGGAAAGTCCTGTCTCTGCTTCCTGATGAGAAAGCTTAACTTGCCTACCGCTCTACTCACCCCCTTCCTATGTTCCTAATTCAGAGGGCCTGAATTAGGGAACCACATGCTGACCCAGCTAATGATAGATTACTGGGTAAATTCAGCAAAGGAGGAGACATTGCTAATTAACAGGTCGGAATCCCAGACACTACCTGGCCAACCTTATCAGTGGACAAGATAAATGTTTGTTCTTAATCTGGGATCCTCAATGCCTTCTCTCTTTTTGACTGTTCTGCTATGGGACAGGCCAGAGGGTAATACTGAAAAAACCAAACCTGTTCCCGTTGAGTCAATTCTGACTCATGGCAACCCCATGTTCTACAGAGTTGAGCTGCTCCATAGGGTTTTCTTGGCTGTAATCTCTATGGAAGCAGATTGCCAGGCCTTTCTTCCATGGTGCCATTGGGTGCCAACCTTTAGGTTAGTAGTCAAGCTTTGGCTTCAGCCTCCAGAGAGCAGTAGAAGTCCTACTTGGGTCTCTGATCTAAAGAGAATGAACATATATCCTGGTCTTCCTTTTTTCCTGGTATAATTATTAACGGCAGCCTCTTTTGTTCATTCATTTTGATTCTAAAAAGTGTCCCAGTTTGGATGATAAATTATGGTCATCCTAGACCTAAGCTGTGTAATCAAACCCAACTTCAACAGAGGGCCTGAATTAGAGAACCAGGTGCTGACCCAGCTAATGACAGAGAGATACACTTGGTAAATTGTAGTTCCCACTGGGCATGGATCTCCTTTGGGAGCTCAGTAGGGAGGAAGTAAGACTGGCAGAGCAGAAGTCAGACATCCTGCATCCTTATCCTTGATACCTCATTTCCAATAGAGGGCAGGAGGAGTGATGCCCCACTGGACTGGAAGACCCATTCATTAAGTGGGAGTGAGGAATGGAAGTACAGGAAGCTCAAAAGGAGCATGAGTCTTTCAGAGAATGAGCAACAATGAATTGGGTGGGGTAAAGGCACAAAGAGGGAGGATCTCACTGTGTCCTAAACCAGAAGAGGAATCTTACAGCTTTGCACATGAGGTGGGCCCAGGAGAAAAGAGGAAAACTCTGAAAAGAACCAGGAATACCTCGGGTCTGACTTCTCTCTCCTGTGGCGATAACTTTGGCTTTCCCAAACGGAATTTTTCTGTGGACATCAAAATGCACCAGGAGATTAGAAAAGAAAGTGTCATAAAGAAAGTAAAGAATATTCTCCATCACTCACCTCACCTCAGGTGGGTAGAACCTTCTCCACCCAGAGCTCCCTGGGGACTGGGGCTCCAAGGTTCATTTCCTTCTTTCAGTTTGAATACAAGAACTGGTTTCGGGAATGGAAATGCTACTCGAAGAAATGAAGTGGGACAAAAAAGATGAGCGAAGTGTCAGCTATTTCCAGAACCCCTCCCAGGCTCATTTTTGTGGGAGTGGGTACAAGGAAAAAGGACATACCCAGGGAAGGAGGGTGAGGAAGGTTTGGGGGATTCAGGAAACAAGCTCTGGGTCCTGATCTCAGAGAGACCTGGGGAGATAGGGTTGGAAAGTCAAGAACAGTCAGCTTGTCTTCCACCTCACCACAGCAAATGTTTTTGTATTAGGTCTCAAAGAAGCCTCAAATCAAGACCTGAGGAGGGGCATGGAGGGGTTATTTCTACTCTAGAGTCATCTTGAGACAGAGCCCCCACAGTGTTATATTAAAAACCCTGTTTCCCAGAAAAGGCCACATAAACCAGAGACTACATCAACCTGAGACCAGAAGAACTAGATGGTGCCCGGCTACAACAGATGACTGCCCTGACAGGGAACACAACAGAAAACCCCTGAGGGAGCAGGAGAGCAGTGGGATGCAGACCTTAAATTCTCGTAAAAAGACCAGACTTATTGGTCAGACTGAGACTAGAAGGACCCCGGAAGTCATGGTCCCCAGACCTTCTGTTGGCCCCAGACAGGAACCATTCCCAAAGCCAACTCTTCAGACAGGGATTGGACTGGACTATGGGATAGAAAATGATACTGGTGAAGAGTGAGCTTCTTGGATCAAGTAGACACATGAGACTATGCGGGGAGCTCTTGTCTGGAGGGGAGACGAGAGGGCAGAGGGTGTCAGAAGCTGGCTGAATGGACACAAGAATAGAGAGTGGAGAAGAAGGAGTGTGCTGTCTCATTGGGGAAGAGCAACTAGGAGTATATAGCAAGGTGCATATAAATTTTTGTATGAGAGACTTACTTGATTTGTGAACTTTCATTTAAAGCACAATAATAATTTCAAAAAAAAGCCCTGTTTCCTTTGCTGGGCTCCACACCCCCCCCCCCCCAGCTTTGCATCTGAATCCTGCTTTTGCTTGGAGGCTATATGTAAACCCCATTGCGCCTGCGTAGTATGATTAAGAATGTTGCTAATGTAACTCATATGAACTCCCTACTTGTAAACCCCTTTAAAAGTAACTTGCCTGCACACCCTTGGTGAGCAGTCTTGGCAGCAGCAGCTCGGACTGACTCTTTTTCCTTGTACAACAAAATAAAGGTGCCTTTTCTGTTCTCCCACCTCAGTCTCTTGTTTATTGGCCAGTATGAGTCATGCCGAGTAAGAACCTGGAGTTTCCATCCGGTAACAGTCTGAGACTCCAGAGCCTCTGAAGGAAAAGTCAGGAAGGAAACACTGAAGGGGCAGACCACCCAGGACCACCCAGAGCTTTACCTGGGGAACCCACGTTCCCATAATTCTCCAGCATTACATCTCTGTACAAGACCCTCTGAGTCCTGGCCAGCCCAGTCCATTCGTTCTGAGTAAAGCAGACAGCCACATCTTCAAAGGTCAACTCCTGAGATACGTTATGGCTTCCCTGGGAACAATCCCGTGTTCCATTCAGTGCTACAGGCAGAGTCAGCTGTGTGGAGGTGAGAGGGGCTCATGCTGGTCATATGTCACTGACAGGTGCAGAGGGTGGGTGTGAAACAGGGAATAGAGAAGCAAAAAGCCCAGAGACATTCAAAGACCCAATTCCTGGGGGAAAAAATGGGATCAGTCCCCAGGAGAATATTCTTAGGGCGTTTCACCACTCAGGATTCGGGGAATATTTTAGGTTTATGTCCATTGGGGATACTGGCTTATTTGCACTCAAGTTCAAGTGCAACTTTTTCAGCAATGCTGGATTGCTTTTGTTAACATTTCTATGGTCTCTGCTTCTGTTCCTCTTTGTTGATAAATAATTGAAAAGACTACCTATTGAACTCTCAAGATAACAGAATTATAAAGATGGAAAACAGATCAGTATTTGCCAGTGGCTGGGATTGGGGGGGGAGCCCTGGTAGCACAGTGGTTAAGAGCTTGTCTGCTAACCAAAAGGTTAGCAGTTTGCATCTACCAGCCTCTCCTTGGAAACCCTATGCAACAGTTCTACACTGTCCTATAGGGTCACTATGAGTCGAAATCAACTCGGTGGTGATGGGTGTTTTTAGGGTTAGGCGGAGAGTGTGAGTATAAAGCGTTAACATAAGAGCATTTCTTTGTGGTGGTGAAACTATTATGTATCCTGATTCTTGTGGTGGTTACATGAATCTATACATGTGATAAAAACTCAGTACTATACACCCTGTAGGAGTCCTGGTGGCACAGTGGTAAAGCGCTTGGCTGCCAAAATGTTGGCAGTTTGAGCCCACCAGCTGCTCTGCAGGAGAAAGACATGGCAGTCTGCTTCCATAAAGATTACAGCCTTGGAAGCCCTATAGGGCAGTTCTACTGTGTTCTATAGGGTTGCTATGCGTCAGAGTGAACCTGATGGCAGTGGGGGATGCACCCTGTATCAATGTTACCACACATTTAAACAAATCTCCACACATTTAGTGGTTTAAAATGACAGAAAGGTATTCACAGTTCTGGAGGACAGACGTATGCAATCAATTCCACTGGATCGAAATCAAGGTATCAGCAGACCTGTGCCCCCTCCAAAGGCTTGAGGGGAGAATCCCTTCCTTGCTTTTTCCAGCTTTTAGTGGCTGCTGGCATTCCCTGGCCACATTACTCCAATCTCTCCCTCCATTGGTCTGTGTAGTCCGTAGGATGCCTCTTCTGTCTGTGTTGCATCTTCCTCTCCCTCCCTCTTATAAGGATACATGTGGTTGCATTTAGATCCCATCTGAATAATCCAGGATAATGGCCCCATATCAAGATTCTTAATTTAATCACATTTGCAAAGTCCTTTTATTGCATTACACGGCAACATTCACAGGTTCCAAGGATTAGGGCATAGATATCTTTGGGGGAAGGGGCATTATTCAATCTACCATAGCCCCCCTCCCAGAAAAAGACTATGTAAAAACTGATAAAATCCAAATAAGGTCTGTAGTTTAGTTAACAGTATTGTACCAGTGTCAATTTCCTGGTTTTGACAAGGTACTGTGGTTATGTAAGATGCTACCATTGAGGGAAGTTGGCTGAAGGGTACATAGGAATTCTCTGTACTATTTCTACAACTTCTTGTGAGTCTAAAATCCAACCTCTTTTCCTCTAAAACCAACTGTCTTTCCTCCTGTCACAGTTCAGATGTGGGCACTCTCAGACAACCGTGATTCCCCTCCCTATGGGTTCTCCTTTCACATTCTTTTGCATCCTCCCATTCTATCCCACCAGCCCCGTTCAGAAAGTAATATCACCTCACATCTACTCTACTGCACTAACTCCCTACTAAGTCTCCTCGTTTCCTGTCTCCCCACTTAATTTTTACTCCCCCAAAGAGAAAGAAAGAAGGAATAAAGGAGAGAAAGCATAGGGTATAAAAGACACGAACACGGCAACACAAAGTCCAAGCCTATTAGTCAATCACAATGTATGTGAGTTATGTTCCCCTAATAAAAGACAGAGGGAGGTTCTGAATGTACTTAACACCACTGATTTTACATTCAAAAAATAGTTAAAAATGGTAAATTTCATGTTATGTATATTTTACTACAATAAAAAAGGCAGAAAGAGAAAGATTTATAAGAGGCTCACCTAAAATCACACAATAGAAAAGGTCAAAAAGAAAGAATGGAAAAAGACATACCAAGCAAATTTTAAACAAGCTGACAAAAAGCTGGTGTAGAAATATTAATATCAGGTAAAACAGACTCCAAGGTTAAGTATTTAAAGGTGAAAAAAATGGAACATTTTATATTGATTAAAAGGAGCACACCCAAGTTGAAATGGGAATTCCAGAGCACTTAATTGTGCTCATGAGGAACCTTTACATAGATCAAGAGGCAGTTGTTCAGATAAAACAAGGGGATACTGATTGGTTTAAAGTCAGGAAAGGTGTACTTCAGGGCTGTATTCTTTCACCATACCTATTCAGTCTGTATGCTGAGCAAATAATACGAGAAGCTGGACTATATGAAGAAGAACGGGGCATCAGGATTGGAGGAAGACTCATGAACAACTTGTGTTATGCAGATGACACAACCTTGCTTGCTGAAAGTGAAGAGGACTTGAAGCACTTACTAATGAAGATCAAAGGCCACAGCCTTCAGTATGGATTGCACCTCAAGATAAAGAAAACAAAAATCCTCACAACTGGACCAATGAGCAACATCATGATAAATGGAGAAAAGATTGCAGTTGTCAAGGATTTCATTTTACTTGGATCCACAATCAACAGCCATGGAAGCAGCAGTCAAGAAATCAAAAGACACATTGCATTGGGTAAATCTGCTGCAAAGGACCTCTTCAAAGTGTTGAAAAGCAAAGATGTCACCTTGAAGACTAAGGTGCACCTGACCAAAGCCATGGTATTTTCAATCGCATCATATGCATGTGAAAGCTGGACAATGAATAAGGAAGACCAAAGAATTGATGCCTTTGAATTGTGGTGTTGACAAAGAATATTGAATAAACCATGGACTGCCAAAAGAACGAACAAATCTAGGAGCAAGGATGGTAAGACTGCGTCTTACATACTTTGGACATGTTGTCAGGAGGGATCAGTCCCTGGAGAAGGACATCATGCTTGGCAGAGTACAGTGTCAGAGGAAAACCCTCAACGAGGTGGACTGACACAGTGGCTGCAACAATGAGCACAAGCATAACAACGATTGTAGGGATGGCTCAGGACTGGGCAGTGTTCGTTCTGTTGTGCATAGGGTTGCTATGAGTCGGAACCAACTCGATGGCACCTAACAACAACAACCCAAGTTGGAAGACCTAGAAGTTATCCTTGATTCTTCTTTTCCTCTCCTCCCACACCTAAGCCATTAGCAAGTCCTGTTTACTCTCTCCTTCCAAAATACAAAGGAAGTTCACTTTTCCCACTTCCACAACACTCTGGTCCTTGTCCCTATCTTCTGTCAAGTGCACTCCTGCCATGGTCCCCTATCGTAATGGCCTCCCCGCTTTCCCTCCTGACCCCGAAACCAATTTTTTCCCCCAGCAACCTCAAATGCCTTGACCTGTCCACATGACCTTCTGAGGGCTGGTCCCTGCCCGCCTCTGGCTGCATCTGACACTGCCTCTCTCATCCAGCCACAGCGGACTCCCTTCTCTTACTTAGACAGCCAAGCCAGTTACACCTCAGGGCCTTTGCAGAAACCATTCCCTCTGCCTAGAATGCTCCTCCCTACATCTTCATGGGCTTAGCAGCTTCTCCTCATTCAATTTTCAGTTTAAGTGGCACCTTCTCAGAGAAGCCAACCCTGACCACCCAATCATTCTCCTTCAAATCAGCCTATTTTATTTCTCCACTGAGTACCTACTCATTTTCTGAGATATTATCATGTATTCTCTTTTTATCATGTATTCTCTCTCCACTAGGAGGCGCCTCTATCCTGTTTATGATTCTATTTTTAGCACCCTAGACAGTGCCTCACATAAATACTGAAAAAATCTGTGGAATAATTGTCATGAGCTTGGATGAACTTCTGTACCTATCGGCAGAACTTTAAAATACATAAAGCAAACACTGATAGACTACAAACAGAAATACACAAAATCAAGAGTGGAAAGACAACCCATCTCTCTTAGAAACATACAAAGCAAAAAATAAAAACGACAAGCAGCTTTTTAACCCAAAGGTAAATTAGTGGGGGTTCTTTATATATATTTTAATTTTTATTGTGCTTTAAGTGAAAGTTTACAAATCAAGTCAGTCTCTCATACAAAACCTTATATATATCTTGCTATATACTCCTAGTTGCTCTCCCCCAATGAAACAGCACATACCTTCTCTCCACCCTGTATTCTCCGTGTCCATTCAGCCAGCTTCTGTCCCCTCTGCCCTCTCATCTCCCCTCCAGACAGGAACCGCCCACATAGTCTTATGTGTCTACCTGATCCAAGAAGCTCACTCTTCACCAGTATCATTTTCTATCCCATAGTCCAGTCCAACCTCTGTCTGAAGAGTTGGCTTTGGGAATGGTTCCTGTCTTGAGCTAACAGAAGGTCTGGGGACCATGACTTCCGGGGTCCTTCTAGTCTCAGTCAGACCATTAAGTCTGGTCTTTTTCAAGAATTTGAGGTCTGCATCCCACTGTTCTGCTGCTCCTTCAGGGCCATCTATATTTCTGAATAATTTTTTTTTCGATAATTAATATATATTACTTTTACAAGGAGAAGCAGATATCAGGATCCAGCTATGTTCTATTAAACCCACCTTTAAAGAGATTTGCAAAAATGTAGAGAAATGCCGCTCTTCTTTTTTGTTTTGAAAAAGTTATTTTTCATAAAAATGTGTTATGAATAACATAAATTTTAACATACAATATGTTTATTGTTATTTTTAAATGAATTAATAAATATTTTTAAATTATCTCCATTTTCTTTATAGTAATATAACCTATACAAACAAAAGCTCTTTGGGGTTCTGAACAATTTTCAAGAGTATCAAGGGGTTCTGAGACTACAGACTTTGAAGGATGGCATTGTGGGGTGGGGGGGTAACCTGCACTTGGGCAAGAATAAATGGAACCAGATAAAGATAGTTGGAGTCAGTTCAGTTAGAGAAAACCTACTCTGTTGCACCTACTAAACTTTAAGTACCAAAAGGGCTCATGTCTAGCCTGTTTACATCTTTATTCCCCACGTCTAAGCCACTGTTTGGCATTTAGTTGGTGCAAAATGAGTATCTTTTTCACCAGTGACTAGTCAGTTTGAGATGTGTTGAGACTGCGGTGTCTGTGAGACATCTAGGGAGAGATAAGTAGGGAGGTGGATGTATGTAGTCGGAGTTCACTGAAGTAGATATACAGATTTGGAAGTCATCTGCTTACTGGAGGTGGGGGAAGCAATGAGTGGATGAACTCATCCAGAAAGGGAAAGTGTGAAAGTGAGATGAGAAAAGGTCAGGAAAACTCTGGGAAACCCTGACATTTAAGGGGTAAAAGATCAAGAGCTTGGCACATATTGAGAGTCCAGTAATTGTTTGGTGCTAAATAAACTGGGAAGGGTAGTCAAAGAAGAACTGAGAGAGTACTTATCACTGATGTCAAGATAGAAGAGAATTTCAACAAGGTGAGTGTGGTCCTGTGTCAGATACTCTAGGTCTGCTCACCCAACATCCTTTCCAACCCTTTTTTTCCTTGACTGCCTTTAATATAGAGTTGTGGCTGTTCAATGTGGTAGCTACTAGCTCTGTAAGGTTATTTCATTTTAAATTAATTTAAATACAATTAGAAATTCAGCTCCTCAGGCATACTAGCCACATTTTAAGTATTCGGTCTCCACATGTGGCTGGTGGCCAACATATTAGAAAGAGCAGGCAGAGAACATTTTCATCATCACAGAAAGTTCTATTGGATAGTGTTGCCATAGAGACTGGAAACCTAAATTATTCAGTCTCTAGGTTCTCTTGGAACAAAACAAACAAAAA
Source organism: Elephas maximus indicus (assembly GCF_024166365.1). Taxonomy (NCBI): domain Eukaryota; kingdom Metazoa; phylum Chordata; class Mammalia; order Proboscidea; family Elephantidae; genus Elephas; species Elephas maximus. The sequence goes on from NC_064838.1 coordinate 48,935,449, forward strand.
AAAAAAAAACCCATTTCCATCAGGTCAATTCTGACTTATATTGACCCTATAGGGTAGAGTAGAACTGCCCCATAGGGTTTCCAAGGAGTGCCTGGTGGATTCGAACTGCTGACATTTTGGTTAGCTAGAGGTGGCTATAGGCATCATTCTAAGGTGCAGGAGAAAGTCCATGGGGAGAGTACCCCTTACCATATAACTTTTTTTAAAGCACTCTAGGGAGAAGACTTGACATTCCCCCTCTGAACCGCTTACAATGCAGATGCAATGCCTGGAGGTATTGAGAAAAATAAACCCCTTATTTGCTTAAGGTACTCTTTTCCCTTTTACTTGGGTCCACAATCAACACCCATGAAAACAGTAGTCAAGATATCAAGCGATGCATTGCATTGGGCAAATCTGCTGTAAAAGACCTCTTTGGAGTGTTAAAAAGCAAAGATGTAACTTTAAGGAGTAAGGTACACCTGACCCAAGTCATGATGTTTTCAATTACCTCTTATGCATGTGAAAGCTGGGCAATGAATAAGGAAGACCAAAAAAGAATTGATGCCTTTGCATCATGATGTTGGCAAAGAATACTGAATATACCATAGACTGCCAAAAGAACAAATTAATCTGTCTTGGAAGAACAGCCAGAATGCTTCTCAGACTTTGTTCATCTCATGTACTTTGGACACGTTGTTAGGAGGGATCAGTCCCTGGAGAAGGACATCATGCTTCATAAAGTAGAGGTCAGCAAAGAAGAGGAAGACCCTCAACGAGATGGATTGACACAGTGGCTGAAATGACAGGCTCAAGCACAACAACAATCATCAGGATGGTGCAGGACCGGGAAGTGTTTCATTCTGTTATACGTAGGGTCCCTTTGAGTTGGAACCGACTTGATGGCACCTAACAACAACACTGTTTTTCCGGTTTCTGTTACAGCTGAAAGCATTACTCTGAATTACACTGATACTGAATTTGGATTCTGCGGTACAGTGGTTTTCAACTGGAGGTCATTTTTGTGCTCCAGAGGACATTTGGCAATGTCTGTACACATTTTTTATTGTCACATTTGGGGGAAGGAGGCATTACTGGTGTCAAAGAGAGAAATCAATAGCACATATCTTTCTTTGATCTTGGGGTTTTCTTACCCATAAAACCAAATATTCACTTTAAAGAAATCCCTGACCAAATTTAATCCTCCAGCAGATTTTCTTTCGCCCAAAATTGCTAATCTTTTCTTTCCAGCTTAAAGCCAGGCTTACTGAATTTAAATTTCAAAAGCTATCTATTATAGCTGCAGGTGGGTAGAAGGCCAGAGACCATCTTGTGACCTGTTATCAGTTGATCTCAGTAAAAGGCGGAGGGCAGGGTTCAATCAATCATGTTAAAATTAGCTAACCGTTGATTTTCTATATTTCTCCCTCCTCAGCAGGATGGATTGACACAATGGCTACAACCATGGGCTCAAGCATAGCAAGGGTTGTGAGGCTGGGGTAGGACAGGGGAGTGTTTCATTCTGTTGTACACAGGGTCGCTTCGAGTTAGAAACAACTTGAAGATACTTAGCAACAACAACTTCTCATTATAAGCCTCATTCTGCTACCTAAACGTAGGTCCTGCCTGGTGCAGCTTCGAGTCGATGAAAGTACACCAAGTTGAGGAAATAGAAGGGCATTTATCCCAAGCGCGGGGAAAGGAGTAAGAGGGTGTACACCTCAAATCAAGCTCCTGGAGCAAAGGGAGGCAGAAATTTTTTATACCGTTCCTCACAAGGAAGTACATACAAACATAATGAACTACATAGGTTATCATGGCATGCAGGTACACTAAGACGAATTGCATTTTTTCCTTTAGTATGTATAGAAAATGGCAGATAAGCCCTGCCTGGGGCGGGAGCTTAATATTCAATTAAGTCTTAATTAGGCTTGGAAACCCTGGTGGTGTAGTGGTTAAGTGCTACGGCTGCTAACCAAAAGTTCAGCAGTTTGAATCCACCAGCTGCTCCTTGGAAACCCTATGGGGCAGTTCTACTCAGCCCTATGGGGTCGCAATAAGTCAGAATCGGCTCCACTGCAGTGCGGTTAGTTTTACATGTATATAGAATAACTGCACAGAATAAACTTTATGTCCAAATTTTGTTGAGTTTTGATTACTTTTAACGCTGGTATATAGTGGGCAGTGGCCAGGGATGCTGCTACATATCCTACGATGCACAGGAAAGCCCTCCACAACAAAGAATTGTCCAGTTTAAAATGTCAATAGGATTGAGATTGAGAAGCTTTGCTGTACTTGAATACCGCTGGTGACCCTGATTGTGCAATGGAAAAGACTTTGCTCAGTCACACGGTGTCCACCATGATGCAGATCTCATGCTGATGAAAGCTGGGATGTTAGAGGAAATTGGCAGAAAAACCCAGAATTTGGGTGTATGCTCTACTTATTTTCAGCAGAGTTCTGCAAGACAGTGACAAAAGCAGAGACTTATGAGAATACAGCTTCCCTAATAGAGGATTGGTGGCACAGCGGTTAAGTGATACAGCTGCTAACCAAAAGGTCGGCAGTTCAAATCCACCCACAGCTCCTTGGAAACCCTATGGGCAGTTCTACTCGGTCCTATAGGGGCTCTATGGGTCAGAATTGACTCCACAGCAATGGGTTTTTTGGGTTAATACAGGATTACTCTGCCTAGAGTCTCATAAAGGAGCCTTGGTAGCACAGTGGTTAAGCACTTGACCACTAATTGAAAGATCAGCAGTTCAAACTCACCAGCCACTCTTCAGGAGAAAGACGTGGCAGTTTGCTTCCGTAAAGATTACAGCCTTAGGTCATGGCCCCCAGACCTTCTGTTGGCTCAGGACAGGAACCATCCCCAAAGCCAACTCTTCAGGCATGGATTGGACTGGACAATGGGTTGGAGAGGGATGTTGGTGAGGAGTGAGCTTCTTGGATCAGGTGGACACTTGAGACTATGTTGGCATCTCCTGCCTGGAGGGGAGATGAGAGGGTGGAGGGGGTTAGAAGCTGGCGAAAAGGACGTGAAAAGAGAGAGTGGAGGGAGAGAGAGGGCTGTCTCATTAGGAGGAGAGAAATTGGGAGTGTGTAGCAAGGTGTATATGGGTTTTTGTGTGAGAGACTGATTTGATTTGTAAACTTTCACTTAAAGCACAATAAAGATTATTTAAAAAAGAAGAAGAAGAAGAAAAGATTACAGCCTTAGAAACCTTACGGGGCAGTTCTGCTCTGTCCTATACAGTTGCTATGAGTTAAAATCGACTCGACTGCAATGGGTTTTTTTTTTTTTTTTTTTTTGGCGGGGGAGGTCTCATGACTATCCCATAAATTGCATTCAGAGAATAAGCATAGTAATGGATTCTGGGAACTAGACAAGCGGGCAAAAGAACATAATTTTAGATTGGGCTGAATTTATCACTCTTGGTACACTTATTAGAGATTTTTGGATTTGAGTGACTGGAGTACACGGGAGTGGTTAATTGCTTGTTTGCTTGATTAGTTGACTAAAATCTGAATTTAATGAGCTGATATTCCAGAATTTGCTTAGTATGTCCTCCGGTAGACAGGAGGAATGAATTCAAAGACAGTAGAAGGCAGCTATAATAAGTTCATTTTCTAATGAATGCTTCCAGAAATTTTTAGTGGTTGGTATTTGCTATGGGCTTTGACACTGAAGGACAGACAGCAGAGAGGAATTGTCTGGAATGGGGTGTGTGATTAGAATTAGTGAAATGAATGAAAATTCTAGCTAGAGGGCTAAAAAAAAAAAAAAGTCCTAAAAGAAAAGATACATCAAAACTTTGAGGTATTTCTTCTAGAGAAGAATTGTAACATTTATTCCAGTCCACATAGCAAAGAGCAAACACAAGCCAAACTCCAATATCCAATTGAGCTTTTCACAGTTACAAGTTTTCACTAGAGCTTTAGTCTCTAAACTTTGTTTATTGTATATCCCTATCGGTAAGCTTGGTGGCAATGACTGAAATTTTAACAGTAAGAATAAAACATTCCTCTCTTGCCCAGAGAATCTGAGTCAATTTGACACAGAGAAGCAGCCTCCATGTCCAACCCAGGTGACAAGCTTCAGATAAGATGTTTCTGGACAAAACATTCCATGTCTGGGTTAATGTTATTGTTTCCAAGTAAACAGGATACTAGGTCGACCTCTCAGTCTAGACTTGATATTGACTCCTTTACAAACAGCTCTGCTTTGCTGTAAGCTATCAAATCACTGTTGTCATTCGTTGCCATCTAGTTAGTTCCAACTCATGGCGACCCCAAGTGCGCAGAATACAACTGCTCCATAGGGTTTTCAAGGCTATGATCTTTCGGAAGCAGATCACCAGGACTGTCTTCCAAGGCACCTCTTTGTGGGTTCGAACTGCCAACCTTTCTACTAGTAGTTGAGTGCTTAACTGTTGCACCACCTAGGGACCCTAAACACTGCATCATTTAAATTCTACCTAAACTCCACTCTTCCCCCAAATTACACAAGAGCTCTCCCTTTTCCCTTGTTTTGTGAGATGCCCCACAGTTCTTCTAGTGTGAGATCTCCCTCATTGCAGTGGGTCAATAAACTTGACATTATTGGACCACAGTTTATCCCTTATGCCTTAAGACTGTGTTCTTAGGTTATTTGGCCTTGGGCACAATCCTAGGTCTTAATTTCAGTATGTACCTTCTGAATAGTAAGTGAGTTAGGGTGAAGGCTTTCCATATGCATTACATGTGTAGCACTTGTCCCGTGTGAATTCAGTGATGTTCCATGTGAGATGAGCTCTGAGTGAAGGACACTCCCCAGTGTCGACTCTGCATTGGGAATAAAGTACAAGCTTTCAATTTTCATAACTGGCTAAGACCTCAGGTCTGCTTGAATGTTTTCCTACACTAACTAAACTGATAGCGTGGAATCCCTGGTGGACAATGCCATGAGATGTGGCTGGATATTTTCTTCACTTAAGGCATTCACAAGGTTTCTCCCCAGTGTGGACTCTCTGGTGTTGAACTAGGATTTGGTTTTGGTTGAAAGCTTTCTCATACACATTACTTCTCAAATGTAGATTCTCAGAAGCTAAATGGGGATTTTGTTCCAATGAAGGCTTTTCCACATTAGAGGTACTCAGGAATCTTCTCAGTGAAGGTTCTCCGAAGTCCAAGAAGATCGGCATATTACACAGAAACCTCCTCGTGCATCACATCCTAGGGTGGTCTGGTCCTTAAGCCTTGCCCGATATGTGGCAAGGTTCGAGGCAACACACAAGGTTTCTACAAGACCCTTACATGTTTTGTCTCTCTCTTCTCTGGAGCTCTTTTTTGTCCTTCCAGGTTCCAGCTTACCACCACTTTCCTTGCCCCTATAGTGTGTCCCAGCTGCCTCTCTAACCTGTCATCCAGTTTATGGGTTTCTCCAAACACGGCTCCAAGAGCAGATCAAGGCATCCTAGAGGTCTCATATGTGAAACTGCTTTAGAAATTCCCTGGACTATCAGGACTCAGCTTCTTCTTCTTGGCTCTCTTCCCATTATTTAACCAAGAAATAAGAAATATAAGTATCACCTATTCTGCAAAGTGATGGAAGAGCAGGATCAACAGATGACACTATGCTGGCTTAAGGACATACAGATTTTATATGTCCAATTTGAAAGAAATGTTTTAGAGTTCATGCACAGTCTTTATAAAATAAAATCTCTGTGGCCCTTTGAAATTTGGTTACTAAATGCTCAGATGTATGCAATACTACAGATAACTATATTATCCAATTGTTATAGTTAGTGAATTCTTATTCCATATTCTGTATCATATGGAAAGTGGAATAGATTGTGAGCTTTGCCCAGAGTAATTCATATTATATGGTAAATGCTATTGTATCCCTTCTATAATAACACCATAAAATTTCTATCATATCCAACTTAAAATTATTACATCAACTTTTTTAAAAAAGTAACGTCCTCATTAAAAAAAAATTTCTATCTTTGAAAAATAAGGAAACAGAAGAAAAATAAAGCAAAGAAAAAGAGAGCCACAATTCCAATCACTTGGACACAAGTATTTGCCATTGTGTGTATTCTTCCAGATTTTTTCCATATATATTTCCATATATATGTATATATACACACACATATACATGTGTGTGCATTCTCATATATATATATCATAAACACAAATATATAAACATATGTATATTCTTCCAAATTTTTCCATATATATTTCCACGTGTATATATACATATATGAACATATATGTATATACGGTTTTTAATCAAAGCGTTATATGCTGCTTTTATATTTGTCATATGTTTTAGACACCTTTCCACGTCATTAAAATACTTCAACTCCATCATTTTCAAAGACTTCAAGGTTCCTCTTTGTGGATATACTATTGCGGGTTTATTTAACCAGTTCCCTATTGACGGATACCTGGGTTATTTTCTTCTGATATTGTAAACAATGCTGTGTGCAAGTTACCACATTTTACAAAGGAAACATTCCCTGTTGGGCAAAGATTTTATAATGCTCCTTTGCGCGGAGCCGTACATACATAGATGTCAGAAGAGAATCATTTCTTTCAAACCACCAGGTGAAGAAAGAATTCCATCTCTAAGCTTAGAACTCTACTTCTTTTTCACAGGTAGCCACGTATCTGGCATGAGACCCTTTGAAAAGAAAATCTCCATTCCTCAGTTTTTGAGATTGCATACCTGTTGTTTTGTTTTTAAATAGCCTCAAGCTAACTCCCTGCAGGACAGCCTACAAAAGGAAATAACCCGAAGTGAAATAATGATACCTCCTCCCACATGCACAAATGTCTATTTCTGTAAATTTGATATTATTCCCTCTGCCAGAAATGCTTCCCCTTTTTCCCCACATCTGTCTAAATCCTACAAGGCCCAACTCAGTGCTATTTCCTCTGAAGCTACTTTTGATCTCCTTCAAGATCAGTCCATCAGTTCTCTAAACTGCTCATATATGGGATGGTAAAGGCAGACTTTGGTTAGAGTCACCAGGTGTCTGCCTACCCCTTGAACTGAATGGGATGCTCCCAAAGCCAGGCCCAGGTCTCACTCCCCTGTCTCCCTCCTAGAATGCAAAGTTTCTTCCATAGATGTATTCAGTAAGCTATGTTTATATTGTGCTTAAAAGAACATGTCAAAGCTCACAATTTACTTCACTTGATCCTCACAACTTTGAGAGAGAAGCAGGTATTATTTTTTTTTTCGTTTCACAAATGTAGAAAATAGGACTCGGAGTGGCTATGTTAACTTACTCAAGGTCACAAATCCCAGCTAGTAAGTTGGGGTCTGCAGCATTTGAGATAACTCTAGAAGAATTCGGATTTCAAATCTGAGACCCAGCACTACCCAGAAACTGATAGATTACAACCAATGATATCAAGTTTATTATTTCCAAGACCACAACAGTGCTTTAGGAGAACCAAGCCCACAGGGGCTCAAAAAAGAGACAAGGTTCTCGGACTGGGAGGCAGTAGAAGTGGGTTCCTACCTGAATGTGGGCTTGTTTCCCCATCTGTAAAACAGAAAGGTGGTGACTGGACTAGAGACTCTAAGGGTCCTTTCTCAACCCGTGAGTAGTGCACTGTCACAACTCCGTTGGCTGTGGGCAAGGTGGACCGAGGACCTGGAAATGCTCCTTCCACTTTGCAGATGCGCCAGAAGCCGAGACCAGGCTGCGGGGAAGTGAGGGGATGGGGAAGAGGAACCGGATGACAGGTCTGGGGGAGAAGTTAAGGCGGAGAACGGGAAGTATAGTGCCCCTGGGAGACCACTGGAGTTAGATGCCCGGGCAAGGACGCACGGAGAGTGGGGGCGGCACTGGGCGCGGAGGCAGAGGTCTAGGTTCCCACTCAAATCCTTCGTAGACCCGCCGGCATCTCCAGCAGGACCCCAGCGCTCTCTGGGCCTGTCTTTCCATCACCGTCTACGACCTGAGGTGACACGCCCCCCAACCTCCCAGCCTGGCCCCTGCCCCGCCGGCGGCCGCCGTGCAGGCATCCGGAACAAAGGACGCGCCGGAAGCGAGTCCCTCGGTGGTCTTCGGCCCTTGGAGCAACTTCCGATTCCGTCTAGGAATCTCGGAGGGCTGCTCATCTCGGTGGTCTCTTCGCTTAAGATCCGCTCCCCAAGAGTGGCGTGGCGGGGATCCCTGAGACCCGGGGACAAGGAGCATTGGCTTCCTCCCCGAGCTTCCCTGTGGCCATGTTTTGGGGCCATCGCTGACCACCCGCCGCCCCCCATATACATTTAGCACACATTTAGCAGGAAGAAATGCGAGAGGAAAAACGTTTGAAGGAATGAATGAGGGTTAGAGGGAGGCAGCACCTTGCAATAGAAAGGAGGCGAGGGGAATTGTCTAAAGACCTGAGTTCAAGGCCTTCCTTGACTTTTCAGCCAATAAAAGGTCACCCAGTTAGCAGGACATTTGCCAAGCCTCAGGATCCTCATCTGCAAAGTAGGAACTAATGATCCTGTCTCAGAGAGGCAGATCGCTAAGCAAACCCCTCAGTATAGCTGGCCATCATAGCAACTTTCTAAAACCCAGATAGATCAGTTTCCTGTCCTGCTTAAAAGCCTCCCACAGCAACCTGGAGCAAAGGTACACTTAGAGGCTAGGCCAGGAACTGTGCTGGATGCCAGGGAAACCATGGTGGCCTGTCCTTCCATCAGTGTCTGTGACCTGAGGTGGCACACCCACCAACCTCCCAGCCAAGCCCCTTCCTTGCCGGAGACAGAAACGAAAACCAGCCAAGCCTTGAGCTGGTTCCTGGGGGTTCAACTGTGAGCCAGGAGACATGATGTCAGCCCACATGGGGCTTACAGCACACTAGGAGAGTCTAACAAGTAAACAGATGGTGTTAATACAGCATGATAATGAGGCCCATGACAAGGCTATAAAATAGGCCACCACAGGACCTCAAAGGAGGGGGCACTTAATCCAGATTGGGAAGTGGGGTACAGAGAAAACTTTCTGGAGAAGGGGACTTCTCAGCTAAGATTTGAAGGACAAGCAGGTAGGAGTTTCCCAGGTAAATGGAGGGTTTCCTCACTCTCCTAGCTAGGGCTTGGGCTAGTGCCCATTCAAGCACAGTAGCTGGTTTTTCCCACCCTTATCATGGCTCTCCTGCCCTGCCCACCCCCATGTGTCTAAAGGCTCCACTTTCTTTTCTAGGTGTATATGAGTATCCGGGGAGTCCCCAAGTCATGCAAATGGTTAAGCGCTCCACTACTAGCCAAAAGGTTGGTGGTTCAAACCCACTCAGAGGTGCCTTGGAAGACAGGCCTGGCGATCTGCTTCCAAAGGATTACAGCAATGAAAACCCCCTATAGAGCAGTTCCGCTCTGCATACATGGGGTAGCCATGAGTTGGAACAGGCGATGGCAACCAACTAACAATTAGAGTCCTGGCTGTTGAAAAGGGGAATGTCCACACGGATGATATCAGAAGCTCTGAGGAGTACGGGGGCAAAGAATCTCAGGACCTGACCGAAGTCTTCTCTTTATAGTCTCCTTACATCTAAAACATTCCTAGGGACACCTTTCTCACAGCTGCCCCCTTCCCAGGCAGGACTTGATATGAGGCAGGGGGGCAGTGGTGATGCAGAGCAACACAGTAAGTGGAATAGGGGTTTTCTAGTATTATTATTACATGTAAATGGGGCAAAGACTCAGCAGACCTTAGCAATAGACTGGGTACAGGGGGTAGAGAAGTAGGAGGAAGCCAGGATAGTAAACATGATACTGGAACACCTGTAGTACTTACAATGTGCCGGGCATCATTCTACTTGCCTTATCTGTTTTTATCTCACTCATGTAATTCTCACAACTCTACAAGTTAGGTAGTGCGAAAGGCTGAAACCTGTCAGAGAAAGAAAATATTTTCCACTAAAAGAAGCAATAGAAAAGTAGAAGACTGTACCCTGTCAAAGGCAGAAAACTTGCAAGACGTGGAAAAACAAGGCAGTCCTGTGGAGTTCCAGCTCTCACAGGTTTTACTGTATTACGCCCATTTTAGAGGTGAGGAAGGTGCAGTACAAAAAGGCTAAGTAACTTGCCCATAGTTGTGCAGCCCATGGTATGACATTCAGGGTTCTAGTTTGGGCCCCTAGGTGTATAACAGTGACTTTTACAGTGATTAGAACAGGAATGGAGCTTCAGAGTTGAGGGTAGATGGTGAGTTCTGTGTTAGGCATATTGAATTCTGGTAACCCATGTATTAGTTCTTGTACCAAAGCTAGTGTGATGGTTTCTAAAAGAGATCAGGGTAGAGTTCAGAATTCTCTCAGGCCAACCCACTGAAGGTAGATCAGGCCCACAGTGCTGGCCACAGGGACACCTCTGAAGTCTAGACACACTGCCCAGGTGGTCCTGGACCTCACAGACAATGAAAGCTGACCACATGAGCATGAAACCGCTCTGAGGAATAAAAAAACTTGATCTTGGTTTTCAGATCCTTGTATCTCTTACACACTAGGCACCCAGAACTGGACAACATACAGTCAGGGAAACCTGAAACCTGGTGTCGACAGCACCTTCCCAGCCTTAAGACATTTCTGGCTCAAGAACCCTGAGCCTCTGAGGCCTTGATGGACCAATGAGCCACATCCAGTGGCAATATCAGGCAGAAGCTCAGGCCCAGACAGTTAAGACCACCCCATTAGGTTTCCAAATGAAGAGGATGATACTAATGTCAGGAGGCCACCCAACAGGCTCAATAGGCAAAGACTGCTCCAATGGCCTCCTTTAAGCCTGTGGACTCTGCAGCAGGACTTCTGATACCTTTGTTTCTGTCTAGCCTGTGTAGAGACATGAGGAACACGTGTCAAGGCCAGAGGTAGAACCAGGGCATCTTTTGGATATTATTGACCCATGGACAGCCTAGAGGATTATTACTTTGGATCCTGTAAAGGACCTACCCTTTTGGACCACAATAACGTACATACTTAACTCCATCTTATCCTCTGCTTCACCCATGGCCATTATACTCAGAGGTTGTGTCTCCAGGGCCTGCTCAATCAGGTTAGCAGCAAGGACCTGTTCACACCCTGCTTCTGTATGCAAACTATCTTTCCAGGTAAAACCTGTAACTAACAGGGTTAAACTGTTTCCCCTCCTCTCATCACACCCTGATCTGTGAGATCCTGTTAAGGCATCTTGTGTAGTAGCTCCAGGTCACCTTACTGGTCCTCTGCTCAGGGCCGCTTCTTGCACCCCTCCATTCAGACATGCCCAATAGCCCCAAAGCTGTCAAATGAACTTCACAAGTCACATCTCCCAAAAACACACCCCCTAGCCGCCATATTGCACCCCCCACAGCACCCTCATACATGTTAATTAGTTCCTGGAATTGCCCACCTATTCCCAGAAACTTCATGATTTATGATTAATTTCCCTATCTGAAACCTTGTAACTACCCTAGAAGCCTCAACCTCAGGGAGCTTGATTTGAGACTTCGTCTCCCAGCTCCTTGCTTGACCAGTTTGCAATAAAGCCTGCTTTCTCAAAGGCCTGGCGGGGGTCTCTCAATTGATTCGAGGGGTCATGCCGGGCAGGGCCCACCCTCCTCGGGTTACAAACCCACCTAGGTAACATCCGCCTCCCAGAGATTAGTGACCAGTTGCAACACATGAAGCAGTTATCTATATTACCCTGTTCGGATATTTCTGGTTTTTTATTGGCTCCCTGGCCCACCCTAAGAGCCTCTCCTTGGACACCAGGATTCCAGGGCTCTCTTGGGAACGGTCAACCACATACATGAGTGTAATTATCACAATTCCTGGGCCTGCTTCTTCACTTCTAAGACGGGGATGCCTGCAGCGCACTTCACTGAAACTCATACTGTGTGAAAAATGCACCTGGCACACACGTCATAACTGACTGAGCGCTCAGGCTCAGCCAGGCCTATTGCTACGTGCTGTATGTTACCTCACTCAGGGCTTACAGCCCTGTGAGGAACCCGCCATGCTGCGCTTTTTCCAGATGAGAAACTGGCTCAGAGAAGTCGGGGATCTTTCTCAAGGTCCCCCGGAACGGAAGAGGCAGAGCTGGGGTGCGTTTGGGTTGCCCGAAATTCCAATGGCCTGAGGGCAGGTGGGGGCAGTCCGAGGCCGCAGTCACGCCCTCCGCTGTCACTCCCGTCGCGGTCAGCCTGGCCCTGTCGCAGCGGACCGGCTGCCAGCGCCCAGGAACACGCCCGCCCTCCCGGGTGCTGGGCGCGCGCGCCCACCTTCGCCACCGACACTTCCGGGAACCTGAAGGGCCGGAAGTGGGGGCTTCAGCCGCTTCCGGCCGGCCCATTGTTTTCCTTTCTGCGGGTTGCCGCGGCGTCCGACTTTGGTGCCAAGGGGCTGTCGCCGCGGGTGCCCCAGGGAGCGGTCCTGGAGCGGAAGGAGGCAGGGCCGGGGTCGTCAGGCACCAGCCGCCGCGGCCCGGAGCTCAGGTCGCCGGCGCCAGCCCGGACCACGCTCCGCCCCCATGGTGCTCAGAAGTCGCCGGACGCGGAGCTACCTTTTTGTCCCGTTTCTCTGACCAGCCGTGCCTTGCACCGAGCCGGGCATCTGCGGGCACAGCGATGAACAGGGTCGACGTGGTCAGGTGAGGGGCGCTGCAGCGGCCTGGTTTAGGGTGAAATGTAGGTAGATGTTTTCCCAGCCTTGCACTGGGAAACAGACAATACGAAGCATCAGAAGTGGGTCAGATGCAGCCTTGGAATTTCAAACGTGAAGTGTGACTTGGAAACTCAAGAATCCAGATGAGATAAGCCGCTGAGTTTCGGAACGATAAGAGAAGTAGGAAATGGCCCGATCTTGCTAGATGTGTGAGATCTCAGAGCAGAGTTCGCATTGTTTTTTAAGCCCATTTTTGTCTTTTTAAAGAGATTGAGGCTCAGAGAGTAGTTTGCCCAGGGATCCGGGATGCACGGTGAGTTGAAGCATAGCGCAGATGTCCTAGTTACCAGTGAGGTACTGATTTTCGAACAAGATCTTACAATATGTAAACTGGATAAAAGTTTACCTCTCACTTAAAGGAAAACTGCTTGAAAATTTCAGTTCTGCAACTGGTTAGAATAATAAACATTGGCTAGAAACCAAATCAAGAAAATATTTACCCTCAGATACCTGTGACAGATTTTGAGTTGAATAAGAGTCAGAAAGCTGCAGGAAGTCCTTGAAAGGGTTTTCATTTCCACATTCATTCACCAAGTATGTGCTTCTCTGTGCTATACGCTGTGGGAACAAAGATGACTGGAAGCCAGCCTTCTTTTTGGGTCCTCCCAGAAGTGAGGTAGACAACCATGTAAACCACAAACAGTTACATTGTGAGGCGTGCTCTATCAGAGGTTTGAATGAAAAAAACTATGGGATCACTGAGATGACAACTGCATTTATGCCTGGAGAAATCAGGAAGGCTTTCTGGGGGAGGTAACTTCAGTTGAAGAAGTTCTGCCGATTTCTCACTCCATCTGGTTCCTTTCATTTGGTCATCATCCAGCAATTTGAAGTGTGTGAGTGGTAAATTGTGTATAAAGTGATACAGTGTGAGGTACAGAGAGGCAAGCTGCCCACTGTCTCCCTGCAGAAGAGCTTTCAAGAGGAACAGGCATTTGTTCTGGGCCTTCAGAGATGTGTCAAAAGTTGAAAGAAGAAAAATCCAAACAGAGGAAGAGTATGGCTCTAGCAGTGTCTCTAGAGCTTCAGTCTCCAAACTTTCTTTATTGTGCATTCCTATCAGTGAGTTTTGAGCATGCACTCCCAACGTAGGTTCATTTTTTTAAACTGAAGATAAGTGCTATCATACATATTTCAATGTGCAGTATAAAATATACATTACATAGAAGTTTGAAAGGTGGGAAAGACAAGTGAAAATACACACTTAGTATTTTCTTTTGCACCTTTTGACTCATCTTGCAGATCCCACGCTGGAGACCCTTGCTATCTTTCTAGCCTGCATGCTTGGGGAGAGTGGTGGGCTGGTGCCTGGAACAGAGGTCTAAGGCTAGGTTGTGAAGAACTGTGAATGCTAGGCGTAGACATTTAGGTTTTTTCCTGTAGATGGCAGGAGCCATTGAAAGCTTAAGAAATGAAGTGACTTGGAGAGACTGTCCTGGTTGCGTTCTTTTTTTTCCAGAGCTCTGTTTTTTAACTCTGTGAAGGGTCTGTTGTGAGCCTGGGACTGAACACTCCAGGAACTCTGATTTCTCTCTTGACATTTCTCTAGGTGACACTCCATTGCCTTCTTCTCACTGACCTTGAAATACAGCTCCGGAGACCTGAATTACAGCTGGAACAAACCACGGGGTCACAATGGCCATGGAAGGCAGGGGAACATTAGGCCTCACCCCCAGGGGTCCTGTTTTCCAGAAGCAGGAGGGGCGCCTGGCTGTGAAGCAAGAGCCAGGGAACCAGACTTGGGGGCGGAGCTGCAGTCTCCAGAAGAACCACCCTCCTGTCTGCGAAATCTTCCGGCTACACTTCAGGCAGTTATGTTACCACGAGATGTCTGGGCCCCAGGAGGCTCTGAGCCGACTCCGGGAGCTCTGCCGCTGGTGGCTGATGCCAGAGGTACACACCAAGGAGCAGATCCTGGAACTCCTGGTGCTGGAGCAGTTCCTGAGCATCCTACCTGGGGAGCTGCAGACCTGGGTGCAGCTGCATCACCCCGGGAGTGGGGACGAGGCCGTGGCCGTGGTGGAAGATTTCCAGAGACACCTCAGTGGACCAGGAGAGGTAAGCAGTTTCACCCAGAATGGCATTTGGGACCGCTCTCTAATGCTTGGGTTAGCTTGGAATAGGTGTTCTCCAGGCTCCAGGCTGGTTTGCCTTTAGAGTTCCCGAGCTACTTCCACGGGTAGAGGGAAATAGCTCTGTGCTCCCAGCCATGAACAAAAATGCAAACCCCAAGCAAGTTCTGTGAAATACTGTGTGGTGAGCCTAGCTCCAGCTTGGCCATCCACATAGCACTTCTGGCAGGCAGGGGGGTGCACACTGCATAAATTGGGAGAGGGGGTTTGGGGCCTCTGAGTGTGCCGATTACACAGGCCCTAACTTCCAAAGCCAATTCCGTCTCTTCCTGCTTATGTTCCTTATGAGAGGTGATGCCCTGGGCCTCGCAGTGATTTGTTCCTTTTGCTAGCTCTCCAGTCCCAACTGAGGTCTTTCTATTGTGTTTTTACCTCTTTAATTCTAATTTTAGTTTCCTTGTTTCCTGGGGTTGTCTGAAATTTAAAGGCAAAGTAACTTAAACTAGAGGGAAGTTGGAAAGAGTCAGCAGTATGATGCAGTGAGAAACTTAGCTTCTAGGGCCCCAGAGCTATCTATCTCTGGGGCCATGGATAAGTCAGTTCCTCTTAGTGAATCTCAGATTGCTCTCCTATAGCCCAAGCAGGGTAAGCTGGGGTCGCCTCTAATTTTAACCATTTGTGTTTTACCAGGGAAAATGTGTATATGAAATTCCTAGTTACCCAGCACATCATTTTACTCAGTGCTCTTTTAAAAACGATTACACATCTCTGCCTAGGTACGTATCCTGGGGCTTGACCTTTTTCCAGGAGTACCAGTCAATACCCATTTGGCATTATGAAATCCATTGTCAGCCATCATTTCCTTTGTGAAAACGAGCAAACGCACACAAATAAATCAAACATTGCAAAGACCTAGGGAGCAGCAAGGTCCAGCCATGGGCAAAGACAAGAGGCTGAAGCAGTGTTTAAGAGCAACATTTAGTGAGGTGGGTGGAAGGACAATTTCCCTATTTCCTTACTTTGTATTTTAAGATTTAAGGTAAATTTTTGCAGAAGAGCATGCTCCCTCCATTAAAACTCTCATAGTCTTTTATCCAGGAAGCCTCAGGGAAAGGTGACTGAGTCTCTTGAGACTGACTAGCAGTTGACAGGCAGGGCAGCTGAGCATTCATGGCTGTGGCCTAGGAATGGGGTCTTTGGACTCCATTTCTAAAGGTCAGAGCGTACACTTTCTGACGTGAGAGCAGGGAGTGTCTCTTCTAGCAGAAAATGTTTGTAGAATGGCTAAGTGAATAAACACGCTTTCCATGGGAATTTGCCAGGAGGAAATCAAGGACGAACAGGACAAGTCAGAGTCATTCTGCTTAGCAGGAACGAGCCACTTTATTGCTGCAGCTAGAGCATCTATGGGGTTGCTGTGAGTCGGAATCGACTTGACGGCAGTGGTTTGGTTGGTGGAGAGCATCTATGTACATGCATGCTGGGGCTGTGAGAGGGTTTGAGAGTAATTCCCGCTGGGCTGCTTCATCAAGCAACTTAAAAAGTACTTTTACATCTTTTATCTTATTTCAGGTCTTAGCAGACTTGCAAAATAGGCAAAGCAGTAATCATTATCTCCATTTAACAAGTGAGGAGAGCTCAGAGAGGTTAATTGAGTGGTCCAAGATCACACAGCTTATACATGTTCCCTTTGTCCATGAGATTCAGCCAAAGTGTGGTTATTGCTGAATACTCCCAATTGTGGCGACCAGGATTTTCCAACTCTCTAGGTTCTAAGCCACTAGCTTTTCTCCAGTGTCTTGCTGTGGAATAGAATACACATTCCAATGTGTATTCTATTTTATTTCATTTTAGAGTGAGAATTGAAATGGGGTTTTCATGCCTGCGAGGAAAGGAAACATGAGTCAGAATCCTAGATAATGAGTAGAAACTGGACCAGGATTTAACTGTCAGTGAATTATAAGGTTGTTACCATAGTGCATGTAGGTCCTACCTTCTTCCAATACCCGCGGCTGAGCTTTGACTCCCATTTATAAGAAACATCCAGTGGAGAGCTGGGAAGTACAGACCCTGGGAAGTTTCCTGTTCCTACCATTCACACTGGTGAGATACATTATAAAGGAGAGTATCCCCAAATATCTCAGCAGATGAAACCCAGCAGCGCAAATCCAGCAAGGTTTATTGAAGGTGAAGTTATTTTCACCTCACGCTGTGCTGTGGACATGACAGAGCAAGCAAGCTCGTGAGTATGATTTGTTTAGGTAATATTTTAGGATTTCTGTTCCAAATGCTGGCAAAAATAGTAAATATGAAATTATGAGGAGCTAGTTTGGTGACAACAAGCAAGGGCTTAAGATAAAAGGTCTGTACTCAGGTATTTTTGAGGTCTCTAAAGATTGGTCCTATAGGGTCGCTGTGAGTCGGAATCGACATGACAGCACTGTGTTTCGTGTAAAGATTGGTCCTATCTGATCTTATTGGACTTTTTATATGCTACTGAGGAGAAGTAGTACGTACTGAAAATTGGGTTTGTGGATAACCCTAAACACTTCTTAGCAAAATACCGAGAGGAAGTCAGTTAGCAAATATTAATTGAATACCAGTGTTAGGCAAGGATGTTCTCTTGAACCTCATTGTATTTCCTTGTCTCTAGGTTTCAGCCCCTGCAGAGGAACAGGAAATGCATTTGGAGGAGACAACAGCTCTGGGTGCAACAGAGGAATCACCTCCTACCTCACCCCTCAGCAGGGGCTCAGTCCCTGAAACACACCTAGAGCCTCCCCATGACCCCGTGGCACAGCATCTCCCCAACGGGCACTTTGGTACTCATCTTTCTGGCTCTGGCCTCAAGTCATACCTCCTTCCCTTCTCTCTCTGAAGTCTCCTTTCCCTCAATCTCCCCACCTCCCGCCCCATTTGAATCCCTCGCTGTCCTGCCATCTGTCCTCCTTCTCTGGTCACCTTGTCTGTTCCTTATCTGCCAGTCATTCGTGTATGTAGCACATGTCATAGGAAAGGCACATCTGGGGACCAGAGGGATATGGTACACTGCCACTGCTTTCAAAGAGCTTTTATCTACTTGGCAGAGGGAATTAGTCTTTGTGTAAGAAGAGGCAACCTCATAAGGTACTTATGAGTGACATCTGTCTCTAGGTAGTTATGATCAAATGATCCAGTCACAGATGAGCAATGTGGGCGTTATAAAAGGTGAGCATGATCATTGTAGGCTGGAGCAGGTAGGGAATGCTTCATGGAAGAGTAGCAGTAGGATGGACAGTGAAGAGTAGGGGAGGATTTCGAAGGGGAGAGGAAAGTGATGGGCATTCCAGGAGCAGAGGATATGAACAAAGACCCAGAGAGGACATGAGCAAAGACTCTTACTCATTGAGGTAGGGTCAGGGAGTGCTGTGGATTTGGGAGCCCAGGGCCTGCTTGTTCAGGGCCTTGGGGTTGATGCCAGGAAGATTTTGGGGGAAGGGGATGATGTGTTAGAAATGGTACTTCTCAGGAGGACTATTCTGGCATAGGTGAGCACTGTGGATTGAATGGGGAGACTAGTGGCAGGGGGGTTGGGTAGGAGGTTAGTGCAATAGAATAGATATGAGGTGATTACTGCCTGAACTGGGCAAGCAGAATGGAAAGGGAGAGATGTGAAAGATATTGTGAAGGAAGGATCCATGGGACATGGGGTTGAGGAAGGGAGAGGAGGTATTAGAGGGTTCTAGGTAATGTCTGGAAACATTGACAACTTGTGAAGTCAGGAAAAGAAGATGTAAGAACGTGCATTTAGACATTGAGTTTAAGGTGTTGTGGGACACCCAAGTGAAATGTCCAGTAGGAAATGGAAGTGTGTGATAAGGGCCTGGGGAGAGGTGCTACCTGTAACAGCAGCCTTAAACAGTGGAAGTTGTGATACTCTGACAGGGAGAAACGAGAAGTACTGAGGCCTGAGCTTTAAGGAGTCTCCATAATGAGAGGGCAGGAATGGGAAGAGAGACATGGGGATAAGGGGCTAGAGATATGAGGGGGAAGTCAGGCTTGCTTGTGCTGGGGAAGCCATGGGAGTGAGAATGTGGTCAGAAGCATAGCTTCCTTCAGAGAAGTTGAAGAGAGCGAGGCCTGGGAGGAGCAGACAATTCTTGATTTTACCTGGCCCTCCAGGGAAAATTCACAGTATGCTTAGGTTAATGCCTTTATGCAAGGATAAGAATTAGAGTGTGGGAAGCTGTCTAGGCTCTCTTTAATCCACACTCTGGGGATATAGACTTTATGGAGCCAAGGGCTGGGTTTGCCCCACTCATAGCTTTCTTCCTCCCTCAGCTCCACTTGCTTCCCCAGTTCCTGCCCTGGTGGGGAACTCAGGAGACCAAGCAGTGACATCTGTGCTTCGGATGGTCAGACCCCAGGTGAGCTTGGTTTTTTCTGTCCTTCCTGAGTTCCCATCTCTGTGACCCAGGAATGGCTGCATCTGCTATCCAGGGCTTTGTCCCATTCTAAGACTTCCACTTTGGCTTCCCCGCCTAATTACTTCCCATGCTGAGTCTCTTCTGCTGAGCTGATGGACTCTGTCTTTTCCTGAACTTGTCCTTTTAGTTGTCTCCCAGCTTCTCTCCCTCTTTGCCCTTTCTGCCCCGACGACCATGCCTTTCACAGTAGAAATGTTCCCGAGCAATGGAAGTTTGTCATTCCAGGAGTCTGCAGCATATGAGGACCTATCTGTGGACTATACTCAGAAGAAGTGGAAAGGTCCGGCGCTCAGTCAGAGAGCCCTGTACCGGAACATGATGCTGGAAAATTATCGCAGCATGGCCTCATTGGGTAATGATTCTGTTCCCTAGTAACTTAGAGTCTGCTTTCGTCGTTATATTCTTTTTTTTTTTCCTTCTAATTTCTTGTTTTGAAAAATACAGAGAAAATAGTATAATGAACCTCTCTGTATCTGTCACCCAGCTTTATGGTTATCTGTATTCTCTCTGCTTCATTATTATTGATTGACATAGGGTGGTTTAGCTGGGCTTCTTAGTTGTAGGGAATAGACCCACCCAAGTTACTGTAAGTAACAAGCTAGGTGTTAATAAGGCTTCAAGGAATGGGAACCCAGAACAAACTGGTCAGCTGGCCCACACTGGGAATGGGGTCTTGTGGAGACTGGGCCTTGCCTGAGCAGCAAAAGCAAATGAACCTTTATGCCAGTGTTTTACTGTGAATGTAACTCAGCTACTCCCTGCATATGTTTTCTGTCTCTCTTCTCATTGCTACCCAGTTTCTTCACTCTGAATATGTTGTCCTCCTCATAGCTCTATCTCAATTATAGCTTATGTATCCTCAGAATTTCTGCTCTGTGGCTTCTAATGGCTTGCTTCTCTCCATGCATCATTTCAGCTTCAGCTCCGGGTCTTAATTGTCTTATTTTTATCCCTACTTCCAGTTCAGACTTTTCTTAGAGAAGGACTCCAATTGGCTCAGTCATTAAATGTCATCTCTCTCTGGGCAGAGCTTTGGCCCCAGACCACAGCAGAGGCTTTTGACTAGCCTACAATGAGCTACATTTGGGTCTGGTGCTTTGCCCTGGTTCAGTCACCTGTGGTCCATCATGGGATGAGCAGTCACTTGGAACAAAGAATGGTTGCCTAAGCTTCCCCTTCAGCAAAGGCTGGGACAGGGCAGTTTCCTGGAGGGGCTGTCATCAGGGCAGGCCCTATGATTGGCAAGTCTACTACAGTAGCCAACTCTGGAGAGGATGTGCTTAGGAGTTTGGGACCCAGATATCTCTAACTTCTCAGATACCACGGCATGATGGCTTGTGGCCCTGGTTAAGACATGATTGAGGGGAACCAACATTTTCATGTTTAACTATAAATGACTATGATTACTCTATCTTCTCCCAGCTTTTGTATTTGGTCTCCAGAATTCAAAACCAAATGTTCAGCTATTCAGTTTCCTTATCGTTGTGGAGAATCAAGATCACAAAGATACATTTTGGTTCTGTTTTAAGTCATCGGTACCTTTTTTAATTTTTCTTAGAGCACATACACTATTGACTCCTATCAGTCCAGTGCTCTGGAGGCCAAAGGAATCTCTACTTTTAGACCTCTGCTCTCTTCATCACTGTTCCCCAGCTTTTGCCGTTTCTTATTTCTTGAACCTATAGCTTCTCCAAATCTTGTCACTGCCCTGTTACATCAGAATCACTCCTTTTTGTACACTTTTTCCTAATCATACCGTCATGATATAATTCTCCCACCAATTCCCATCTTTGCTGTCATTGTTTCACATACCTGACTTGAGGTGTTTGTCACCCCTTTCTTTCCTAAACATCTTTTTCTGAGAACTGTGGGACCACACAATGCCATGTTTGGAAAAGACCTTAGAGTTCATCACTGTACTGAGGAGATGTAACATTAAGTGACTTCTGTAAGATCACACTGTGCTTTACAGTCTGCTTTCTTACCTTGCCAATCGTCCTTCTAACTTGGCTGTGCTGGCTCAACATCTGTCTGTTTCTGCTGTCTCTTCTTCCACCCTCCTCCACTGACCATCTTGTCTCTTTGTTTTTTCTGCCCATTTCCTCTTCTGTTCTCAATGTGTCACCTCATTCTTTACCCATAGAGTGAAGTTACCTTCATGTGTGTAGATCTCTTCGTTTTGTTTCTTCAACAGGACAAGGAATGAGTAAAAGTTGTTTTCTTCTTTCTTTTCACAGCAAGTGAGAACAGAATGGAGAGTTCAGAGTTGACTCCAAAGCCGGAGCTTTCTAAGGGACCTGGGTCATCTGAGAGGACATCAGGAGGACTTCATGGTATGGCTCTTGGGGCACCAGAGGCTGGAGATGCCTGTGAAGATATCTTAAAGAATCTAGAAGAGCAGCCCTCAGATGAAGAAGGGAGCAGACTAGAAAGTAATTTCTTGGAAATAACAGATGAGGATAAAAAAAAAAACATAAAAGACAAATGTGAGAAATATAAGGAACTCGGTGAATATTTTAATCTGTCCTCCAGTCCTGCTGAACATCAAGGAGTTCTGAAGGGACAGAAATTCTATCAGTGTGATGAGTGTGGCAAAGCTTTCAATCGGAGCTCACACCTCATTGGCCATCAGAGAATCCACACTGGAGAGAAACCCTATGAGTGTAATGAATGTGGCAAGACCTTTAGGCAAACCTCTCAGCTCATCGTTCATCTCAGAATCCACACGGGGGAGAAGCCCTACGAATGCAACGAGTGTGGGAAAACCTACCGGCACAGCTCCCATCTCATTCAACACCAGAGACTCCATGATGGGGAGAAACCATATAAATGTAATGAATGTGCAAAAGCCTTCACTCAAAGTTCCCAACTCATTGACCACCAGAGAACTCATACTGGGGAGAAACCATATGAATGCAACAAGTGCGGGGAAGCCTTCATTCGGAGTAAAAGCCTTACCCGACATCAGGTACTTCACACAGGGGAGAAACCTTACAAGTGTAATGAGTGTGGGAAAGCTTTCTGTTCCAATAGGAATCTTACTGACCATCAGAGAATCCATACTGGGGAGAAGCCTTATGAGTGTAATGAGTGTGGCAAGGCCTTCAGTCGGAGTAAATGTCTTATTCGACATCAGAGCCTCCACACTGGGGAAAAACCGTACAAATGTAGTGAGTGTGGGAAAGCCTTTAATCAGAACTCTCAACTGATTGACCATGAACGAATGCATACTGGAGAAAAACCTTTTGAATGTAGTGAGTGTGGGAAGGCATTCAGTCTAAGTAAATGTCTTATTCGGCATCAGAGACTTCACACAGGTGAGAAGCCCTACAAATGCAAAGAGTGTGGAAAATCCTTCAATCAAAACTCACACCTCATTATACACCAGAGAATTCACACTGGTGAGAAACCCTATGAATGCAATGAATGTGGCAAGGTCTTCAGTTATAGCTCTAGCCTTATGGTACATCAGAGAACCCATACTGGGGAGAAGCCCTATAAATGCAACGACTGTGGGAAGGCCTTTAGTGACAGCTCACAGCTTATTGTGCACCAGAGAGTTCACACAGGAGAGAAACCCTATGAATGTAATGAGTGCGGGAAAGCCTTCAGTCAGCGTTCCACTTTTAATCACCACCAGCGAACTCACACTGGAGAAAAGCACTCAGCTCTGGCTAGGTCAGTTTCTTAAAAGCATGGTTCTCCAAGGGGAGCAAGGTGCTTTGATTCGAGTTAAACTTTCTTTATAAGAAGGATGCTCACCTGGTCCCCTTGGAACCACCGATTACAAGTGGGCCTTAAAAAAAAAAAAAATTTTTTTTTTTTTTTCCCCTAAGTGTTTTGCATTGGATTACCAAGCTGAGAGAATGGGAGCAACTTAGTGCAGCTCTTCCCCGCTCTTAGGAAAGTAAGGACCATACATTTCATTTACTTGTAGGTTTCTTTTTCCTTTTTTCAAAACTTTTTAAATCTGTTTCATTTCTTAGTTATACATCCCGTAATCAGATTGTGCGCTTGTCAAGGACAGAGATCCTTATTTTATTCCATCTTCTCCATGTCACCATTTACATAAAGTCACTCTCAAAGACTGTCTTAGTCATCGAGTGCTGCCGTAACAGCAATACCACAAGCGGGCTTTAACACAGAGAAATATATTCTCTCACAGTCTGGTAGGCTACAACTCCAAATTCAGGGCATCAGCTCCAGGGGAAGGCTTTTTCTCTCTGTCGGCTCTGGAGGAAGGCCTTTATCCTCAGTCTTCCTCTGGTCAAGGAGCTTCTCAGATGCTGTGTCGAAAGGACGCATTCTGCTCCTGGTGCTGCTTTCTTGGTGGTATGAGATCCCCAACTCTCTGCTAGCTTTCCTTTCCTTTTATCTCTTGAGAGATAAAAGGTGGTGCAGGCCGCACCCCAGGGAAACTCCCTTTACCTTGGATCCAGGAGGTGACCTGGTTAAAGGTGGTGTTACAATCCCACCCTAATCCTTTTAACTACAGGCAAAGATTTTGATTTATAATACAGGAAAATCACAAAATGGAGTACAACCACACATGGCCTAACCAAGCTGATACATTTTTGGGGGGACGTTCAATCCATGACATTCCACCCTGTGACCCCCCAAAATCACATCCTTGGAACATGCAAAACATATTCCTCCCATCATAGCAAAAGTCATAAGTCCAAGTCCGAAATTCAAAAATTCCTCTTCACCTGTGGAGTCTAGAACACAGGTTATCTGCATCCAAAGGTATGATGGCAGAAAAGACACAAGCTAGACATTTCCATTACAAATGGGAGAAACTGTAGGGAAAGAAGGCATAACAGGCACCAAGCAAGATAACAGAACACATTACATTAGCCCTCAAAGCTTTAAAATAACCTTTGTTCTCTGAGAAAATTTACATAATAACTGTCATCCAGACTCTAGGTACTGGCCACACTCTCAGTGTTCTGAGTGGAGGTCTCTTGCCCCTGGGCTTCAGCTCCACCTTCCAGCCTCGCTGGAACCGCAACTCTGTTCCCTTGGCTTTAGGCGCACAATTCTCATAGTCTGTCTGAGTGGCAGTTTTACCCATAGAAACACAAGAGGCCATGGCTCCACCCTTTGTAACTGCTGAGGTCACGGCCATACCTTTTGAGACTGAGGCAGCTCAGCTTCTTGTGTTGTCGCTTCAGCTTCTGCTTCCTGGTTTCTTGGCCTCTGAGCTCTTCGGGCCTCACGCCCACATCTGCCCTGCTGGAGCAAGTGTTCCAAAGCTCTGTAGCTCCACCGATAAGTGCCTGGAGGCACCCCACTCTGCCAGCAAGCCTTCCATGCACAGGCGCTCAGCTCTCTCGCTCCATGGGTCAGCTCCAGTGCCATCTTACACTGGTCTCCTGGTTCTGCTGTTGTTGGTTCTCTGCTGCTGCCGCTTCTCTGCCACTGCAGGTTCTCTGCTGCACTGGTCCTTTGCCACTGTCACTACTCTATCCATTCAGTTTCAAAAGCAATTACACATTTTAGGTGTCTGTTAGAACAGCACCCCACTGTCTTGGTACCAAATTCTTAGTTATCTAGTGCTGCTGTAACAGATACCACAAGTGGAAGGCTTTAACAAAGAGAAATTTCTTTTCTCACAGTCTAGTAGGTTACAAGTCCAAATTGAGGGCATCAGCTCCAGGGGAAGGGTTTCTCTCTCTCTCAGCTATGGAGGAAGGTCCTTTTGTCCTCAATCTTTCCCTGGTCGAGGAGCTTCTCAGGCGCAGGGACCCCATGTCCAAAGGACAAGCTCTGCTCCTGGTGCTGCTTTCTTGGTGGTATGAGGTCCCCAACTCTCTCCTTGCTCCCCTTTCCTTTTGAGAGAGAAAAGGTGGTACAGGCCACACCCCAGGGAAACTCCCTTTAGCTTGGATCAGGGAGGTGACCTGAGTAAGGGTGGTGTTACAATCCCACCCTAATCCTCAACATAAAATTACAATCACAAAATGGAGGACCACCACAGACTACTGGGAATCATGGCCTAACCAAGTTGATTCACACATTTTTGGGGGGACATAGCTCAATCCTTGACAAAGACTGATTCATTCCTTCCTGTCTCTTGGGTATGGCTCTCCCAATCTACTTTTTAAACTTCTAGTCTAATCTACTGTAATCACTTTTCCTGTCTAGAAACCTTTTCTTCCTGTTTACTAATCTATGTCCCTCACAAACCTTCAAGATCCAGCTCATCTCTGAAAGACTTCTTTTTCAAATGCTTTTTCATTTCACTTAAACTTCTATTGATTTGACCTCAGTACTTTCAATTAGCTGGTGCTACAGTGAGCAACTGTTGTTAAATTGCCTTGTAAATTATTCTCAATGTAATGAATGCATATGTGTATAATTTCATACCAACTTGTAAGCTTTTTGAGATTGGGTATAGTATCTGTTTATTTTAATGTATGGGTAAAGATTTGCACATACAAGTTGTTAAATAAAGTTTTTTTAGTTGACTCTTATAAAGTGGCATGATCCCCCCCCCCAACCCAGGGCTAGAAGCTTCTAAAGATGAAAATGGCATCCCATTATAGGATATCACATGCAAAGGCCCCTTTGATGTTCTACCTGGAAATCTCACTACTGTAGGCTTTTGCCTTAAAGAGCTAATGGAATTGTACATGAGTGAGTGTGTGTGCGTATCCAGGTATCGGGGTGGGCAGTCACGTCCCGGTGATAGAGGTGCTGTGCCCTGCAAACTGATTCCAGTTCTGAACTAGCTGACCGCACTGTGCTTCCTAAATAAACAGGTTAAGAGCAGAGTCAAAAGCTTATTGCAAAGACTTGACTTCCATGGTAAAGATGGTTGAGAATTCCAGCCGAAGCATTCTTGAGTGACTGGAGTTCACAGTGATGGGGTTTGTGGCAAGAAAATAGAGGTAAAACTAATCTGGTTAAGCAGGCATTGTTCACAAATTTGTTTTTCTTTATTAGGTAGACCTGTCTACCTGCAGCTGCCGTCTTATTTTCAAGATGAGAAGTGTAATTACCTTCCAAGCTATCTTTCATTCCACAAAAGCAAAAGGAACAGGAAATCTTCAGAGGATTTCCTCTCCTACAATCCTATCAGACCTGAGCTTGAACAGCTTTTCCGTTCCACTTTTGTAGTAGGGCCCCAGTGCTGGGAGACCTTTGCCTCTGGTACCTAGTCCTTACTCTGCCCATTCCCCAAACTTCCTCTTAACAGGAGGATAGGATTAGCAGCGTGGCAAAGGTGGAGGAGGAGGCTTAATTATCTAGTGTGGCTATAACAAATAACCACAAGTGGGTGACTTTAACAAATTTATTTTCTCACAATTTAGGAGGTTAGAAGTCCAAATTCAGGGTGTCAGCTCTAGGGGAAGGCTTTTTCTCTGTGGGTTCTAGATGAAGGTCCTTGTTTCTAGAGCTCCTGCTTCTGGGGGATCTTCATGTGGCTTGGCATCTCTCCCCTTGTCTGCTCTGCTTCCTTGCTTAATCTCTTTTGTATCTCAAAAGAGATTGACTCAAGATACACCCTACACTAATCCTGCTTCGTTAACATAACAAAGACTACTCATTCCCAAATGGGGTTATAACCACAGGCCTTTGTTGTTAGGTGTCCTTGAGTTTGTTCAGACTTACAGTGATCCTGTGTGCTACAGAACGAAACACTGTCCGGTCTTGCGCCATCCTTGTTATACTTGAGCCTATTGTTGCAGCCACTGTGTCAATCCATCTCGTTGAGGGTCTTCCTCTGTTTTGCTGACCCTCTACGGAACATGATGTCCTTCTCCATGACTGGTCCCTCCTGATAACATGTCCAAAATATGCGAGATGAAGTCTTGCCATCCTTGCCTCTAAGGAGCATTCTAGCCATACTTCTTCCAAGACAAATTTGTTCCTTCTTTTGGTAGTCCATGGTATATTCAGTATTCTGCTGTTGCCATAGGCATTGATTGTGGATCCAACTAAAATGAAATCCTTGACAACTTCAATTTTTTCTTCATTTACCATGATGTTGCTTATTGGTCCAGTCGTGAGGATTTTTGATTTCTTTATGTCGAGGTGTAATCCGTACTGAAGGCTGTAGTCCTTGATCATTAGTAAGTGCTTCAAGTCCTCTTCACTTTCAGCAAGCAAGGTTGTGTCATCTGCATAACACAGGTTGTTAATGAGTCTTCCTCCAATCCTGATGCCTTGTTCTTCAAAAAGTCCAGCTTTTCAGATTATTTGCTCAGCATACAGATTGAATATGTATGGTGAAAGGATACAACCCTGACACACACCTTTCCTGACTTTAAACCACTCAGTATTCCCTTTTTCTGTCCCAACGACTGCCTCTTGATCTATGTACAGGTTCCTCATGAGCACAATTAAGTGTTCTGGAATTCCCATTATTCACAATGTTACCCATAATTTGTTATGATCCACCCATTCAAATGCCTTTGCATAGTAAATGAAACACAGGTAGAAAAAAAAAATTACCTAGTGAAAACCACGGGCCTAGAGGTTAGGATTTACAACACAAATTTTGGGGGACACAATTCATAACAGGCAATGTCAGGTATGGAACCCAGAGGGGAGACATTTTGTGAGCTACTGTTAACTTAGAGAATGGAGAAGGAAGGCAAGAGAGTTGAAGCTCAAGAAAATAAAAATTAGATGTGATTTGGGGGGAGACATTTCAGACAAAGTTAGAATGTTTATCGGTAACCTAAAAAATTACCGAGCCCAGGACACAGCTAGAAATTTGTCATTTGTGAATATGTATTTTAAAATAAATTTCTGGTTTCAGCTATGTTTTCAGTATTGGTTTTCATTCTCCTTTAAAAGATGTGCAGATAGGATTCTTGTTTGTTAGTTTAAGTGTTTTACTTTGGGTGCCCCCAGATCCCAGGGAAAAGCCCAACCCCATCCCCACTTGGCTCCAAATCTCCAGCTCTGAGTTGGACATTACTGGTCTCATCTTCGGTAGGATCCCCTTGCCTGTTGGATGCTGCAACTTTATTTTATGGTTCTTGTCTACTCATCCCCTACCCTACCACCCTAAGCCTCTGTAGAGTGGGAACCAGCACTATTCTTAACTATGCTGTAGGTGCCCACTGGAAATGAATGTCTTGACCTCCTGAAAAGCACTCAGTCTCTCGCACAAAGGAAAAAGGGTTGCATTCTGTCGGAGGACAGCCCCAGCAAGGAAAGACCCTCACCGTGCATCCTGGAAGATAATCCGAAGAACTGACAGGTAGCGCTTTCCAGATTTATGAGTTTATTCAGGGAAATTTACTGACATAGGCAAGCAGCTGGTCTCCAGTGGTGGCCAGCTAGAGTATTTTCTGCAACCACCTAGCAAGGGACCCAAGCTTACATACCATTCCAGCTGGGACCAAGGCTCATTGTTTTCTCCCACATCCTTGGGCAGTCAGTGTTCCCAGGGACTTCATGTCCAGGTCCAGGTGTTTTCCTTCTTGTTTCTAAGGCATTCTTCGGCCTTGGCCACTGGCCCATTCATGCCACTCCTGGCCTTGAACCTTAGCCTGAGTCCATCCTGAATTCATCCCCAGCATGCTTCGGGGAAGAGCAAAGCTGATTCCACTGGGGAGGGGATGCATATAGCTGAATATCATTACCCTACACATTTGAAAATCACACCTCAATTTCTACTGGTTATTGCTTTTATTTTTTATTTCATCTCTGAGTTATCTAGTACTGCTGTAACGGAAATACCACAAGTGGATGGCTTTAACAAAGAGAAATTTATTTCTTCACAGTAAAGTAGGCTAAAAGTCTAAATTCTGGGCGTCAGCTCCAGGGGAAAGCTTTCTCTCTCTGTGGGTCTTCCCATTAATCTTCCCCTGGACTAGAGCTCCTCCTTGGAGGGACCCCAGGTCCAAAGGATGCACTCTGCTCCTGGCACAGCTTTCTTTGTGATATGAGGTCCCCCTGTCTCTCTGCTAGCCTCTCTCTGTTACATCTCAAAAGAGATTGCCTCAAGACACAATCCAATCTTGTAGATTGAGTCCTGCCTCACTAACAGAACTGCTGCCCATCCCTCCTTGTTACTATCGTGGAGGCAGGATTTACAGCATATAGGAAAATCACATCAGATGACAAAATGGTGGACAGTCACACAATATCAGGAATCATGGCCTAACCAAGTTGACATATTTTTGGGGGACACAATTCAATCCAGGACAATCTGGACCTAGTTACCTTGCTAAATTATTCTAAGTTTTAATAGTTTAATTTTCTAGCTTATGTAGGTATATAATAAGTAATGATTAGCTTGTGTCTTAATTTCCTACCTGTATGCCATTTATGCATTACCAAGAACTTCAAAAAATGTCAAACACAGTAAGTCCCCCGGTTATAAACGTCTGACTTAAACTCCTACTTCCCTTTAATGTTATGTAAATTTGCCTTCACATTGAAGTGACTGAACCAACCCCTACTCGCAACAAACTCTTCGTCACAATGACCCTCACTTGCTGCACAGGCAGCTTTTAAATCACTGAAAAGGCTGTGAGCCTTTCCCTGCACTAAACCAAAAATAACCCATTGCCACTGAGTTGATTCGATGTAAAGTAAGCTAAATAAAAACCACATGTACCTGTTCTGATTTACCTACAAATTCGACTTACCTACAAAGTGGACTTAAAGGCATAGTTAGGAACGGATGTCGTTGGTGACCCAGGGACTGCCTGTAGTGGATAACAGACACTCCATGTCTTGTTCCTAATTTTCAGGGGGAATGTTTTTACTATTTCACAGTTTCATGTGTTTATTGTTGGGTTCTGATAAATAACCTATTGTGTTTAGGAAGTTTCCTTTTATTTTAGAAGAGAGAGTATAGTACAGTAGTAAAAAGTACAGATTTTGTAGCCAACACCCTAGGTTAAAATACTGGCTCCACCGCTTTCTTAAGTGTGTTGCTTAAGTTTTTTTGTGTCCCAGTTCTTCCATCTATAAAATGGAGCTACTGGTGATTGGAATGCAAAAGTTGGAAACGAAGAAGGATCAGCAGTTGGAAAATATGGCCTTGGTGATACAAACAATGCTGGAGATCGAATGATAAAATTTTGTAAGACCAACGACTTCGTCATTGCAAATACCTTCTTTCACCAACGTGAACGGCGACTATAATTTTTTTTTTTTTATACACATGGACCTTGCCAGATGGAACACACAGGAATCAAATTGCTCAATAATTGACCTTGGGTATATCCCACCTGAATTTAGAGACCCTCTCAAGGATAGATTTGATGCGTTGAACACTAGTGACAGGAGACCAGACGGGTTGTGGAATGACATCAAGGACATCACACATGAAGAAAGCGAGAGGTCATTGAAAAGACAGGTAAGAAAGAAAAGACCAAGATGGATGTCAGAGGACACTCAGAAACTTGCTCACGAACATCAAGCAGCTAAAGCAAAAGGAAGAAATGATGAAGTAAAAGAACTGAACAGAAGATTTCAAAAACAAAAATCCTCACAACTGGACCAATGAGCAATATCTTGATAAACGGAGAAAAGATTGAAGTTGTCAAGGATTTCATTTTACTTGAATCCACAACTGACACCCGTGGAAGCAGCAGTCAAGGAATCAAACGATGCACTGCATTGGGCAAATCTAATGCAAAGGACCTCTTTAAAGTTTTGAAAAGTAAAGATGTCACCTTGAAGACTAAGGTGTGCCTGACCGAAGCCATGGTATATTCAATTGCATCATATTCACGTGAAAGCTGGACAATGAATAAGGAAGACCGAAGAAGAGTTGACGCCTTTGAATTGTGGTGTTGGCGAAGAATATTGAATATACCATGGACTCCCAAAAGAATGAACAAATCTGTCTTGGAAGAAGTAAAACCAGAGTGCTCCTTAGGAGCAAGGATGGCGAGACTGTGTCTTACATACTTCGGACATGTTGTCAGGAGGGATCAGTCCCTGGAGAGAGACATCATGCTTGGCAAAGTACAGGGTCAGCATAAAAGAGGAAAATCCTCAATGAGGTGGATTGACACAGTGGCTGCAACAATGAGCTCAAGCATAACAATGATGGTGAGGATGGTGTAGACCAGGCAGTGTTTCGTTCTGTTGTGCATAGGGTCGCTATGAGTCAAAACCAACTCGACAGCATCAAACAACAACAACCACCTCATAGGGCCATGAGGTTTACATTAGTTAGTATGTGTAAGGCACTGAAAGAGTGCCTGGCACATAGTATGCACAATAGT
The DNA here is from genome assembly GCF_024166365.1 of Elephas maximus indicus. Classification (NCBI taxonomy): domain Eukaryota; kingdom Metazoa; phylum Chordata; class Mammalia; order Proboscidea; family Elephantidae; genus Elephas; species Elephas maximus. The sequence goes on from NC_064838.1 coordinate 48,966,868, forward strand.
AAGTTTATTATTCTTAGGGATTTTATTAGGAATGGTTGCTAAATTGTATCAAGCTTAAAAAAAAATCTATTGGTATAATTTCATGGTTTGTGTTCTTTATTCTTTATTGTTAACCATTTGTTGATAAATTTCCAAATAAGTGGAATCTTCTTGTACTCCTTGCATAAAATCCTTTTTTTTTTTTTTAAGTGCAGAATTAGATTCAATCTGCTAAAGTTTTTGCTACCTTTGGAAAATGAATTTGGTAGATTTGTTTCTTTTATTACTCTGGATGAGTGCACATGTAGGAATTACTCCTTGGAGGTTAGCTCAAAATACCTGGGCCTGACCTTTTTTGGACGGGGCGGGTGGGTAATACCTTCAGCAACATTTGAATTTCTTCAGTGGCTGCTGTCTTCATGTTTTCTACCTCTGTTTGTACGTATTGTGGTACTATATATATCTGCAAACCCCGGTAGCATAGTGGTGAAGAGCAACGGCTGCTAACCGAAAAGGTCGGCAGTTCGAATCCACCAGGCACTCCTTGGAAACCGTATAGGGCAGTTCTGCCCTGTCCTATAGGGTCGTTATGAGTCGGAATTGACTCGACCGACGGCAATGGGTTTGGTTTTTGTTTTTTTTTTAATATCTGGAAATCATCATTTTTACTAGCCTGTCAAACTTATTGTCGTAATGTTGCATCTAGTATTCCATAAAATTCTTTTACTCTTTTGTATATGTGGTTAGATCGCCTTTGTCATACATAATGTTTTAACATTTTGGTTTCCTTTCCATTTTTTTCGGTCAGGATTGCCCAGGGTAGTTTATTTTGTTTCTCTTTTTGAACTTCATTTTTTTCTTAAATATATTTTTTTCATATGTTCTTCTATTACCTCAAACTGAAAACAATTTTTATTGGCCCCACCTTTGATTTTTTTCCCCCATTGAATGATGAGGGCTTTCCAGTCCTGATATTTGCCCCACAATAGGGAAAGTGGGTTTTCCTTGTGTCTTTTTCAGTCCAGCTGAATGCTGTTAAATTGCCTTTTTCTGTCTGAAGCTAAAAAGCCAGTTGTTGTAAACATAATAACCAAGAATGCGCTCAGCAGTAAAGAAATAAAGAAACAGCTCAAAATTTTAAAGACTTTCCACCTAGGGCCAGCTTTTTGTATCTAGCTTTCTTTTTGGCTCGGCCTTCAGACTAAGTATCCAGTGTAGTCCCGCCTTTTTCTAAGTTCTCTGCCTCTTTAGGAAGAAGCTTGTGAGTGAACTGAATGAAAAGCATTTATTCACAAAACCAAAAACACACACTGCCGTCAAGTCTATTCCAACTCACAGTATGAGTCATTCACAGCTCAGACTTTATTTTACCCCAGTGAATCTGCACTGGGAAAAGAACTTATTCTTGAGATAAGTGTGAGAAAACATTCAATTGTAGCAGACGTCATCCACCAGAGACGTTACACTTACATGACAGCCTACTCATTTGTGTTGATTACAGTTTATTTCTCGTTTGACGTCAGAAAATCCACACACATTAGAATCCCTTTTGGTTTTTGGAGGGGTGATAAACCATTCATCCAGAACTCCCATCTTTTTCTTCACATTTCTGAAAAATATTTTTGAAATTAGTATGGAAAAACTTTCAGTTATAGCAAATAGTTTCTACGCATCAATGAATCCACAATGCAGAAAAAGGGTATTAGTAACCAGTGTGACAGAATCTCCAATTTATTTTTAAAAATCAAGGAGAATTCAAACCCAGGAAATAGTTCAGGTGGTTAAATATGATGGTGAAGGTGCTAGGAGTGGACACTTATCTCACTTACCTTTTATACACACAGAAAACATTCCACAGCTATACTCTGCCTCCCCAGACCTGGATGTTCAGTTTTTTAATGCAGTAGGACAGATCAAGAGTAGAACTGCCCCATAGGGTTTCCAAGGAGCAGCTGACCTTTTGGTTAGCAGCTGATCTCTTAACCACTGCACCACCAGGGCTCCAAAAGCTGGATAGCGGCCTGGAATTTGTATTTTTAACATTCATCCAAGTGATTTTTATGCTTAACCAGCTGCTCCAGGGGAAAAAGATGTGGCAGTCTGCTTCTATGAAGACTTACAGCATTGGAAACCTTATGGGGAAGTTCTACTCTGTCCTATAGAGTTGCTATGAGTCGGAATCAACTCAGCGGCAGTGGGTTATAATTTATACTCTCATATATAACTTTATAGTTGTCTCTTTTAATCAGAGATATTGTCTCAGATTATTACCCTCATTTTCCAACTGAGTAATATACAGCTGTTTTCAACAGAACAGTCAAACCGAACTTTAAAAATGTAAGTCATGGACTGAAACCTTCATGCAAGGTTAATGTCAGAATGACCAAAAGCAAAGAGAAAGGAATTCACAGAATTCATAAAACAGGTTCTGCCTTCTTTTGTGTCTGCTAGCTAATAAATCTTTGAACATGTGGCAGGAAAAAACAAAAAGAAAAAAAGATCAGGTCACTCTTCATCCCCAAATCCTCCAATAGCTCCCCATATTATGCAGGGCAAAATCCAAAGCCCTTATCATAGTCTGTTCTTGTTGTCAGCTGCCTGTCAGTCAGCCCCCAGTTAATGGCAGCCCCAGGCACAATGGATCTAGCTGTTGGGATCTATAGGATTTTCATTGGCTGATTTTTGGAAGTAGATCACCAGGCCTTTCTTCCTAGTCCCTCTCAGTCTGGAAGCTCCTCTGAAGTCTATTCGGTATCATAGTAACACATAATCCCTTCACTGACAGATGGGTAGTGGCTATGCTAGAGGGGTGGTAGTCATGCTAGAGAGCTGTTGGTCTTGCCAGGGTAGTAGTGGCTGAGATCAAACCAGGGTCTCCCACATGGAAGGCAAGATTTCTACCACTGAACCACACTGCCCTCTATCATATAGCCTGTTGTTATTGTTAGTTGCTGGCTAGTTAAGTCCAACTCATGGCAGCCCCATTTGTGCAGAGTAGGAATATTCTCCATAGGATTTGCAGGGCTGTGTACTTTCAGAAGCAGACTGACAGGTCTGTCTTACATGGAGCCTCTGGATGAGTTTGAATTGCCAACCAGTAGTCAAGTGCTTAATCATTTGCGCCACCCAAAGACTCCTTACTAGAGCCTACAAGGTCCTAAGTGCAAACCCCCTCCACCACCTGATTCAAGGCTTTGCGCCTGCTGTTCCATCTGCCAGGAACACTCTTCTCCCATATATTCGTATGCCTCAACTGATGACTTCCTGCCTCTGCCTCTTCTGTTGCCTGTAAAGTAGTCCCACCCCCACCTCTTTCTCCCGTTACTCAGTACTATGTTGCACGTATTATTATTTTTTTGTCCCTCTCCCCTCACTTGAATGTAAGCCTCATGGGGCAAGGAGTTCATTTTCTTCACTGCTCTATCCGCAGCATAGAACTGCCACTTAGTAGGCAATAAACGTTTTCCTAATGCTGCCGATAAACAGTAGCTGATTCTGGCTTTGAAGTTGAAAGCCCTCGAGATCTGTGGAAGGAAATAGGACATTTCCACTCACCAACCCTCTGTCTGACTTCAGGGAGCCTCATTTCGAGAGAAGTGCCCTGGCCCCCCAGTTCATTGGTTCCTCTTCCCGCCCTAACCAAGTCTCTCCCCAGGCCCTTCAGGGCCCGCCAGCGCATTGGCTGAACTCGCCAAGCTTTCCCACCCTCCCAGCCAATGGTAGGGCAGGAACTGGGCGGGAGGCGGGGCCGGGGCGCCTGCGGACCCCGCTGGGCTCCCGAGCGCCCTGAGGACTCTAACTGCGGGGCACAGAGATGCGGAAACCTCCCAGTGCCTAGAGGGGCCAAGGCTCAGGTGGGAGCTGGGGGAGGGGCAGGAGAGGAGTCGGTGACGTCATTCCGCCTCCGCTTTGTTTCCAGATGTGGGTCCGGAGCTTTTGGTGAGCGGTCCGCGGCAGCTTGGTGGTGGGAGTTTGGGCCGGGTCCTGGGAGTGAGTGGGGACACAGGCCGACAGCCATGCCCCTCTGAGGCCACCAGCTGCGAAAAACGGAGGCGCAGCAGCCCAAGGTGCCGTTGTGGGCCGCCCTCTCCGTTCGCTCGCGCTGCCCCTTTGTCTTGAGTCTTGTCTCCGACTCCGCGTTGCCGTTCGCTCGGACCCGGGTGGTGGTGACAGAATTTTGTCATCCCCGCCCCTAACCCCTGGGCTGGGCCTCAGAAAGCCCGTGGGTCGCTGGGTGGAAGAGGTGCCCCCCAGCCTTTCCCTGATAATAGTGGTCGAGGCTCATCCCAGACTCTGAGCAGCCTCTACAACCGTTGACACAGATCACCAGTCCAACCTCCTTACTCCCTTCCCGGCTCTGCTACTAGTGAGGAAGCTGGACCCAGAGAGGAGGTCAGAGTCTTGCCCAAGGGTACTGGTTCATTCATTCACGCAAGAAATAAGTATTGACCACCTACCAGGTAGTGTGCTACGTCCCAGAATTACAACTGTGTATCAAAAAAAAAAAAAACCAAAGGCACTGCCATCGAGTTGATTCCGACTCATAGCGACCCTATGGGACAGGGTAGAACTTGCCCCGTAGGGTTTCCAAGGAGCGCCTGGCGGATTCGAACTGCCGACCTCTTGGTTTGCAGCCCTAGCACTTAACTACGCCGCAGGGTTTCCACAGCTGTGTATAAAAAAAGTATAGACAGAGCTATATTCTAGTATGGAAGAAATGAAACCAGCTTGGAGTGTTAGAAGCAGCGGCTGGGGATTTGGGAGTCTCATGGGGATACAAAAAGTATTTTGAGGCTTAGTAATACTGTTGTTGTTAGTTGCTCTCTAGTCGATTGTGACTCACAGTGATCCCATGTATGCAGAGCAGAACTGTAGAATTTTCGAGGCTGTGACGTTTCGAAACTAGATAACCACATCTGTCTCCCCAGGTGCCTCTGGGTGGAATCAAACCGCCAACCTTTAGGCTAGTAGTTGAACGCTTAACCATTTGCACCACCCAGGACTCCTAGTAATCCTAAGAAATGAGTAATCAGAAAAAAAAAAATTCTTCTAGCTTCCCTTTGAAACCTGTTTTTTCTCACAGTAGCCTCAGCAAAGTTCCCTTCTCATCCCCCCTTGTGTGAACTTTCTGTGCAAAGTTGAATTGCAGAGAACTGCCTAGTTGGTATGTATTTTTTAATTAGGGGAGGTTGTTGAGGCTTATAGATATCAGCAGAACAGGTGAAAAGGAGTGGCTGTGGTATGACAGAATGAGCATTTCCTTTAGACAAAGAAGGCCTGTTACCAAGACATATGACCTTGGGCAATCATTCAGCTTCATCTGGAAACTTCACTTCCTCATCTTAAAAAAAACAAGAATGGCCATCCATACTGCCCCAGGGTTCTATAGGAAGGGAGGTTGTCCAGGAATGATATATTGTCCTGAGTGTCCTCTTGGAGTACAGCAGTCAGGACTCTGTCATTTCTATTTGTTTACAGTGATCAAGATCACAGTAGGAACTTCTTCACCAAATCCAAGGATGAGATCAGGCAAGATCTGTGCTGGCTAGATCCTTTGGAGTGAGGCTGCAGTGCGTAGGAGTGAAGGTACATCATTTCTTTCTCTCCTGGGCAGGTAAGACTTATACTGTGTAGCCTGGGGACAGGAATCCTGCCTGTTAGAGGATATGGGGGCCAGGGATGATAAGGAACATTTTGAGATGGCTGCTTAAGGAGCAGGAGAGAAGCAGATAAGTGGGAAGGGGTCCTCTGAACCTTGAGGAGTAGAGTTTTGGGATGGGAGGCAGGGTGATGTAGTAGAACTCAAATTTGAATGTCAGGAGCTATGGGCTTGAGTCCCAGCTTGCCTCTAAGTCCTAGTTTCCCCATCTCTATATTTGGATATAAGAGTAGTTGATGTAGGAGATCTCTTCCAGCTCTGACAATCTGAAGTCTCTATGTAGTGGGCCTGTGTCATACTCTTAGAGAATTTAGACCCTTGGATGGCCCTGTTGAAACAGAATTGCCAAGATTGTGAATACACCTTCATGGTGTTTATCAGACAGTATAAACCACGAACAGGATGATCAGTTGGAGGAGGAGTGGTGATGTGCTGAGGACTCACCTCTCACCATCCCCATGTACATTGCAGATACTAGAAGGATTTCTGAACTTGTTGAATTCAACACTTCAAATCAAACAACACTTACTGGGCATTCTTTATGCCAGGCACTATGTGGGGTCCACAGGCGAATGTCATGGGCCCTGCTCTTTGGGGACTTACAGCTTAATGTGTACATATGGGGAAGGACACAGACATGCACTCAGCTAATTCTAGTATAGCATATAGTTTGTCCTATATTTTTTATAGATTTCTTGTGGTGTTTTATTGAAGTACAGAAATTTTTATATGGTTAAAAAACAACCCTTTTTCTTTGTGATGTCATCCTTTCTTTTCTGCTTAGGGCTTAGGCCTTTCTTTTCCTGAGATCCGTTATTTTTGTTGGTTACCATTGTGTTGGCACTGACTCATGGCAACCTTATGTATAACAGAATGAAAGTTACGTCATCTTCTTGATCATTAGTATATTTGAGTCCATTGTTGTGGCTATTGGGTCAGTCCATCTCACTGAGAGTTTTCCTCATTTTTGCTGACCCTCTACCAACCTCGATGTCCTTTTCTAGCCGTTGGTCTTTCCTGACGACGTGTCCAAAGTAAGCGGGTCAAAGACTCACCATCTGCACTTCTAAGGAGCATTCTGGTTTTACTTCTTCTAGGACCGATTTGTTCATTCCATAGCATACTCAATATTCTTCACCAATACTACAGTTCAGGTTCATCAAATCTTCTGCCTACCTTTTTCATTGTCCAGTTTTTACATGCATATGAGGTTATTGAAAAGACCATGGATTTTGTCAGGTGTGGCTTAGAAATCAAAGTGACATCTTTGATTTTTAGAACTTTAAAGAGGTCTTTTGCAGCAGATTTGCCTAATACAATATGTCGTTTGATATCTTTACTGCTGCTACTATAGATGTTGATTATTGATCCAAGTGGAAATGACATAATTGACAGCTTCAATTTTTTCTTTGTCATAATGTTATTTATAGGTCCAGTTGTGAGGATTTTTGTTTTCTTTACTTTCAGGTGTAATCCATACTAAAGGACGTCTTTGACTTTGATCAGTAAGTGTTTCAAGTTGTCTTCATTTTGGCAAGCGGGGTTGTATCATCTGTATATGGCAGGTTGTTAATAGTCCAGCTTCTCGAGTTATTTGTTCAACATACAGATTGAATACGTAAGGTGGAAGTATACAACCTGCTGCCCACCTTTTTCAGTTTTAAACCACTCAGTATCCCCTTGTTCTGTTCAGACAGCTGCCTCTTGATCTGTGTACAGGTTCTGCATGAGCACAATTAAGTGTTCTGGAATTCCCATTCTTCATAATGCTATCTATAATTTGTTATGGTCCACGAAGTCCAAACCTCTGATATTTTCTTCTAGCTTTGGACTTTTTCTTTTCAGTTTTTAAATTTCATTCATCTGTCTCTCTAGAATTTGTTTTCATGTATTGTCTCATTTCTCACTCCATAGCAACTAATCAGTAACCAAGGACCATGTGACTATTGCTCAGAGGAATGTGAACAGGCAGGTGATGCTGACAAACTAAAGGAACAAGGCACCTCTAGATACAGCCTCCTTCCTTCCCTTTCTCTCCCCTTCTGCCCCTCCCCTTTGCTTTCCGTAGAGGCTCAAATGGCTGGGCTCCTGGGATCAGAAGACTCACCCACCAGCTTGTGAGTCAGAGCTGGGGGCCTCATTGTTCCTCATTTGTTCTTCAGCCATCCTAGAATGTATTTTTGTGTACAGTGCCTGGTGTCCTGCTGGCCCATGACCTCATCTTTTCCTCCTGCTACTTCTGTAGCCAAGATCCTACTTCTCTAGTGCCTGGGAATTCTCCTAGAATTACTTAAGAAATTTCACATGCAGTCAGGCAGAGAGAAAACAGATTTCCTTTTGAGCAAACTCTCCTCAAACTGAAGCTTCTTGGTCTCCTGACAAATCTTGTCCCTTCCTCAGGTCCCTGGGCCTTCTTCACAGCACATCCCTGGGCATTTTCCTTCTCCCTACCTTCCCCTTCTAACCCACCTCCCTGTCGCAGTAAGTTTATACATTTTTGTGACTTCCTCTGTACTCTCTGTCTTATTCTCAAATTTGCATTCCTGGCATAGTCCTCTCCTTCTTCACCCAGTTTTGCCACATCTCCATCTCTCTTACTGACACTACTATTCTTGATATCCAGACTTACCTGAAGACCTTGGCTTTTTTCCTTCCATCACCCTCTGTGTCCAGTTTAATATCTGTGGATGCTTTCCTGGAAATGGCTGAGTTTCGTTTTTCTCTCTCCTGTCACTGTCCTAGACTAGGGTCTTGTAGTCTCATTTATTTATTCATCTATTCAACAAACACTTATCATGCATCTTCAAAGTGCAAGCCCTCCAGTGGTCACTGATTCTGTATTCCTACAGTTGTCACCCAACTCATTTCCCATCCTCCATTCTTTTTTTCCCTTCTAATCTATCTGGGATAATCCTCCTAAAGCATTATTTCCCTAATGTCACTTTTGGGTAGGGTGATACAAAATTTATTGTCTAAAATGGGATACTTTTCAGAGTTAAGGGGAGCACTGTTACATAAGATAGCAGGTATAAACCAGAAGTATTCTGTGCAAACCGGGATGTATGAATGATCTCCCTACTCCTAGGGTGGCATCTCTTGAATTATTTTTTATTTTTAATTTCCCTTAATTTACTCCCCATGGGATGCCTCACCTGCCTTTCTCCTCTGTCCTCCACTTTACGAAACTGAGGAGAAACATGAATGGGAAAGGGGGTGGGGGCAGTACAGAGACTGGGGAAAATGAATGCTAATGCTTGGAAAACTGTTCTTGACAACTGAGAAACAGAAGGAAAGTAACAGTAGAGGACAATAGCAAGATAGAAAATAGAATAAGGGAAGAAAATTAAGGGTAGATTTCATTCTTCTATTTCAAGCTGGCTTCCCATTAACTATTACATTATGTCCATCTTTTTTGTCCTATATTTTCTAGTCGTGTGTAATCTGACTCACTTCATGCAACTTGATTCTTTGATTCAACAAAAAAATGTTTGAGCACTTACTAAGTCTTTGATACTACTCTAGGTGGTAGCAATACAACGGTGAACAAAACGGACAAAACTCCTTGTGAAGAATTACATTATAGTATAACCTCCCACTTATTTTTGAGGACATCAACCCTACGCCAACTTCCTTTTGAGAAAATAATTTCTGCATATCCTCTAGGGCTCGGCCTAAGTTTTGCCTCTTTTAAGAATCTTACACCCAGCATATTCTAAGACCCAATAATTCCTCCCTCCCCATCCCCCTTTAGCTCCTGATTGCATACTTTGTATTTACTCTCTTTTGGTTTTGCCTTTCTACTCAGTTGTAAGCCCCTTAAATGTAGAGGTGACATTTCATGCTGCATTAAATTTTCCTCATGTTAGACCCAGAACAGATATATGCAGGTCAAAGTGCTCAATAATTATTAGTTTAAAAAATATGTGAAGAAAAGAGAGAGTTTCAGAGAAAACTAGAAATGGAAAAGAAAATCAGAAAGAACCATCAACTTTCTTAGAGAAATTCTGAAGGTGCATTCACTTGCTATCCTGTCTGCTTTGTAATCCCCTGACTTCTCACTGATTTTCCTCCAACTGCTTCATCCTGTTAGGTTAAGAAATGTAGCAGCATTTGGATGTGGGTGTGTTCTCAGGCTCTTGGCAAGAATCCTCCCTCCCACCATTCTCTCTGCTTACCCTTCATATCTTGAGAATGAGTCTGTGTGTGCATGTATGTGTGGAATCAGTGGCACCTGCATATCTGAGGTGTGAATTCCAGCCTCCTCTACCCCCTTCTCAGTTCTCTTTTCTTGCTGGCCTTGAGCACTCACCATTGGATATGGCTTTCCTCCAGAGAGTATGACTCAGTTTAAAAGAGAGCTGTGAGACAATGGAAACCGGTCAGACTTCTCTGAAAAAGAATAGGCAGTACTGCAAAATAATTTCATTCTTTCTGACCCAATAACCCACTCATGGAACATTTATCCAAGGGATATATTTCAACAAGAAGAAAACATTGTATTATAAAGTGGTTATGATAGCATTATTGATTGTGGTTGAATCTCGTGGAACTACAGAAATGTCTAACACTAGCAGAATGGTAGGTAACTGATAATGAATCCAATTGCTGGTATATTTTGTAGCCACGAAATGGGCTTATGATAATTAAAGAGCAATGTGGAAAAATACGTAGGAAAAATTAAGTGGAAGAAGTAGGATTCAAAATTATCTAAAGCATGTTTGTAAGTATATAACAATATGCATATGGACAAGTCTCAAAAGGAAAATTGTTTACATGTTAGTATCACAGAGTTATCTTTCAGTTTTCTTCACAACCTAACCCCTTCTAGACTTGAGGTCTGCTAGGGTTACCTATGTTCAGAGTTACATGCCAAACCATTTGGGAAATTCCTGCTCATCCATGATATTTGGTTGCATGTATCAGTACCTCTTGGTTGTGCTATTCCCTACTGTCATTCTTTTTCCATTTCTAGGTACTTTACTAGTATACGATAAGAGTTCCTATCAGATTCTCCCCTGCAAGGCTTTAACTAACCCTCCTCCATGGTTTAACTTCTCAGATTTATCTAGTAGACTTCAGTCTGTCAGAGTAATAGCTTGGTGAAGAGTAAATAGACTAAACTGACACATAAGGCTGTATTCAGCTACAGACCAGCCCTTAGGGAGTAGGTGATAATGTGATGAGGCTCCCATATTAGTAGAATTGGGTTACTCTTTATCAAGATAGGACTTGATTACAGGAATGTAGATAGGGGTCTAGTACCTGGATTTAGAGTACAAAGTGAAATCTTAGTCATACTCTAATACAATTCCTGAGAACCTATTTTGTGCCAACCACTATATCACGAATACTAGGAGAATAGGTCAGCAAGCACTAGAAGACAAACTATATGAAGACTGGCCATTTGAGCTACTGAGGTAAAGTGCTTTTGGTTTACTTTTACTAGGGATCAGATTACAGTTGAGCCTGCCATTAGGAGTTAGTTGGCTCTGGTTCTGGGAGTAAAGGATGATGTGGGAGTGGATTTTATATTATTCATTGCTCATTCTGATGCTGGACCTCTTGGGCTCCTTTCAGCTGCCAGCTTTCCATAAGCCTTTACCTTGGCCTCCCTGTCTATATTTAGCCTCATTTCTGTCACCTTCTTTTCCCCTTGCCTTTGAACATTTACCCTTCCGTGTGAGATTCTGTGGTCTGTCACATCTTCTTGTTCTTGGGTAAGTCTCCTTCTTCTAGTACAGAGAACAGGTGACATGTGCAATTTCTGTTTCTCACATCAGATGGTGAAACTGGGACTGAGGAGGTGTTGATTCCAAAGCATCGTTCCTGAAAAATCAGAATCTCATACTGTAAGGAGGACTCCACACAGGCGTTGCCCAGGAAGTCAAAATTTAGCAAGCTTCTGAAAAGAAAGGGAAGACTGAAGAGGCCACTGGGATGTTCCAAGCAGGAGAAAATGAGGAGAAAGACAAGAAGCTTCAAACAAAAGACAGTTAAGGACAATAAAACACTCACAGAAGTGAGTGACCAGAGATCTGAAAAAGATGATAGTCATTGCTCCGACCCTGCAACAAACAAGACAATTCAGGCTGAAAAAAAACATTATGTATGTAGTGAGTGTGGGAAAGCCTTTAGTCAGAGTGCAAACCTTACAGTACATGAGAGAATCCACACAGGAGAAAAGCCCTATAAGTGTAAGGAGTGTGGCAAAGCCTTCAGCCATAGCTCCAACCTTGTGGTTCATCGGAGAATCCACACTGGACTGAAGCCCTACACGTGCAGCGAATGTGGGAAATCGTTCAGTGGTAAGTCACACCTTATTCGGCACCAGGGGATTCACAGTGGGGAGAAAACCTATGAATGTAAGGAGTGTGGGAAAGCCTTTAGTCGGAGTTCAGGTCTTATTTCACATCACAGAGTTCACACTGGGGAGAAGCCCTACACGTGTATTGAGTGTGGGAAAGCCTTTAGCCGTAGTTCAAACCTTACTCAGCACCAGAGAATGCACAAAGGAAAAAAAGTTTACAAATGTAAGGAGTGTGGGAAAACATGTGGTTCTAACATGAAGATTATGGACCACCAGAGAATTCACACTGGGGAGAAGCCTTATGAATGTGATGAGTGTGGAAAGGCTTTCATCTTGAGGAAGACCCTTAATGAACATCAGAGACTTCATCGTAGAGAGAAGCCCTACAAATGTAATGAATGTGGGAAAGCTTTTACTTCTAACCGAAACCTTATTGATCATCAGAGAGTTCACACTGGAGAGAAACCCTATAAATGTAATGAATGTGGGAAAACCTTCAGGCAGACTTCTCAAGTTATTCTACATTTGAGAACCCACACAAAAGAGAAACCCTATAAATGTAGTGAGTGTGGGAAAGCCTATCGTTACAGCTCACAGCTTATTCAACACCAGAGAAAACATAATGAGGAGAAAGAAGCCTCGTAAATAACATAGATTATTGGTAGTAGGGTTTATTGCTACTTTTCTGAAAAGCAGTTTGTCGGTATCTTCAACCTTAATTCTACTTCTAAGAATTCCTGTAGGGAAAGTAATCAGAAGTAGACAAAGATCAACGAAAGGGATATTCATGTCAGCATCATATATAATTATAAGAAGAAAACTAGGTTTTTAACAGTATAAAGTTTAAATGAGTGATAATCCATCCCATAAGACTGGTTTTGTAGCCACTATAAATATTTGTAAAGAATATTTAATGCCATGGAGAAATGATTTGGATTAAATGAAAGATAAAGAAAAAAACAACGAAGAACGATCCAATAAAAAATATATACATATATATGTACACACATACATATGTACAAACACGTGTTATGGGTGTATATATGAAAAAATGGGAAGGAAATAAATCAAGCCAAAATGTTAACAGTTATTTCTAGATGATAGGATTATAGGTGATTTCTATTTTCTTCTTTATACTTTTCTATGTTCTGTAGATTTTCTACAATGAGAATGTACTACTTTTATATTCAGTAAAAATGTATTTATTTTTTAAATGTAATGAGCACATGCTCATTTTCACTGAACAGTGTTATGAAAAAAGCACATAGAACATAGAGCCTGACATTCTGGGGTTGTACCCTAATGCTGGCATTTAGTAGCAGTGGAGCCATGGGCAAGTCACTTCCTTTGATAACCTGTTTCCTATTCAGTAAAATCATAGTAAACAGATATTATGATTAATAAGCTGACTTAACAATTGTCAACAAAGTATATACTCCCCTTATTTAATTACTGTTGGGTTAGAAGAGGAAACCCTGATGGCCTAGTAGTTAAGATCTATGACTGCTAACCAAAAGGTCAGCAGTTTGAATCCACCAGGCGGTCCTTGGAAACTATGGGGCAGTTCTACTCTGTCCAGAGGGTCTCTATGAGTCAGAATTGACGTGGTGGCAACAGGTTTCGTTTTTTTTTTTTTGTTTCTTGGGGGGTTAAAAGAACAGCAAAATTCCCTGTATCCTTCTCTCACACAGTTTTGGAAGAATCTGGAGATAAAGGAGTACACTTTGGCTCCAGAACATTGTGTTCTTATGAAATTGAAACAATTGGAGGTTCAGAAACCTTAAGAATACCACCATAATACAAAACCAGTAGAAGACTTTGCCTTCACGTGTTATGTTTAGTTTAGTGACTAACAGCACTGACTTTGCCTTTGCCTTCACGTGTTATGTTTAGTTTAGTGACTAACAGCACTGACTTTGGGATTAGAGAAATCTGTGTTCTAATCCAGATGTGCCACTTAGTAGTTTTTCGGTTTTGAAAAAGTCACCTGCTCTGAGCCTCAGACTTACCTATGAAAAGGGAATAACTACCTACTTCACAGGGTTGTTGTGAGAATTAAATGAGGTAATACATGTAATGTTTGACAAGCCTGACACATGTTAATGTTTCTGAACACTTTGAGAAAGTGAATCAAGGTAAATTTTATGGTACCATTTAGGATGTTCTCAGGTGTAAAGAACAGAAAACTAAGTAATAGTAGCTTAAACCCTAAGAACAGAGATTGTTAACTTATCGGGAGGTGTAGAGGTAAGCAATTCCAATTTTGGTTTGGCAACTCAATAGTTCATCAAAGTTCCACCTTTACTCCATACCCAACCCACTGCCATTGAGTTGATTCCGACTCATAGCGACCCTATGGGACAGAGTAGAACTGCCCAACAGAGTTTCCAAGGAGTGCCTGGCGGATTCAAACTGCTGACCTCTTGGTTAGCAGCTGTAGCACTTAACCACTACGCTACCGGGGTTTCCGTCTTTACTCCATAATCATAAGCATATTGGCTTTTGTTTTTTGCATCCTTATGGTTGCGAGATGGTGGCCATAGCTGCAAACCTCTTTTTCCTTACATCGTCCCTTTAAAGTCAGGAAGTGAGGGAAGGGAGCTGGGCATTTATCCTCTGCTTCCTTTCTCCTTTCATTATTGAGAAAAGTCTTTCCCAAAAAAAGGGACAGTTGCTAAGCAGTCAGTGCTACAGATGCCCACTAACTTTCCCTGCCTTTCTTTATGTCCATCCCTTTAAGAAGGCCTTAACCCATCTTCAGCCCATACTTAAAACTTTTAAGTCTCTACGTCAAAATCTATCTGGGAATGCTTAGAATTTCCCCATTCTTAGTCCATTTCTGTTTTCCCTTGTGTATACCAAGCCCCTAAACCTAATGCCATTTGTCTTGTATACATACGCATTGCCGTCAAATCGATTTCGACTCACAGCGACCCTGTAGAACTGTCCCTTAGGTTTCCAAGGCTGTACTACTTTCAGAAGCAGACTTTCACCTTTCACTTAGGAGCTGAGTGCTTGACTGCTGAGGCACCAGGGCTCTTATGCATGTAGTGATTTATTATTTTAGAAATTATTGAGGATATGTTATCTCATTTAATCCTCACAACATTTGTACAAGAAAACTGAGTCATAGTGACTGACTAGTAAGTGGTGCGAGCCAGCATTTGAACTAGATCTGACTTCAAATTCCATGCTTTGTTCATTATACCAAAATGCCTCTGTCCACTGTGGTGGTTCTGTATTTGAGTGGGAGACCACTTGGGGACAATTACTTGACCCTGTCTTCATAAGAAGGATGCTATCAGTCATCTCTGGGTTGGATTCCAGGCGGTCCTTGGAAACTATGGGGCAGTTCACTGTCCAGAGGGTCTCTATGAGACGGAATTGACTCGATGGCAACAGGTTTGGTTTTTTATGTTTCTTGGGGGGTTAAAAGAACAGCAAAAATTTCCCGCATCCTTCTCTCACACAGTTATGGAAGAATCTGGAGATAAAGGAGTACACTTAGGCTCCAGAACATTGTGTCCTTATGAAATTGAAACAATTGGAGGTTCAGAAACCTTAAGAATGTCACCATAATATAAAACTAGTAGAAGACTTTGCCTTCACGTGTTGTGTTTAGTTTAGTGACTAACAGCACCGACTCTGGGATTAGAGAAATCTGTGTTCTAATCCAGATGTGCCACTTAGTAGTTTTTCAGTTTTGAAAAAGTCACTTACTTGCCCTGAGCCTCAGACTTACCTATGAGTACAAGGTATCTCTGCACCTTGTACTTTGGTTTTAAGGTCTTTATATTTCTTCCTGGCTGTTACTAGAAAGAAAGTGGAGGGTGTGAAGGTTGTATATTTGTATGAAAAATGACTGATCTTGCCCTGTTTTGATAGGATAGTGGCTTACACATAATTTTGTAATATAATTGTTTCTCTTTGCTGGTTATTCAAAGCAGGGTTTTGAGGGCCTTCAGCAGATTTGCTGCATTCATGGGATAGGACTGTATTGTCTATCACCCTTGGGTAGGGGCTTCCCCAGGGATCTGGGTAGACACGAGGGTAGTGTAACCCACTTGTGGCAGTAGCTAAACAGCACTGCAGCAGTAAGGGTTCTTCCATCATCTTTTCCTTGTCACATGTGCTTCCAAAATAAAGGAGTTTGTAAGTAGTCTCATGCCTTTTGTCATGCTAGCCATCTTCTCCTGCTGATTATCTATACTCCTCATGACCAATGTCTACTGGCCCTTCCAAAACTGCCTTAAGAAAACAGGCAATTAGCTGCCTGTGTGGCAGTTAGGATTTTTTTTTTTTTGAGCATTTATTATTGCTGGACAGAGTTGTTGATGCTTTCTATAACATCGAGTGGATATTCTCTGACCAAAACATTTTTCCATTGCTGTGTCATAGGGTCTGAAATTCTTTCTTCAAATAGGTTTTCTTTTTCATTTTAAAAGACTTTATGATCTTCAAGAGTAAATACCTTCAAGTCATAAAAATGATAGCACAAATTAATGAAAAAGAGAACAGGAGTCATAAAATAAAGTTCTGGTACATGCTACAAGATGGACTGGCCTTGAAAACGTTATGTTGAGTGAAGTAAGTCAGACACAAACGGGCAAATATTGTGTGATCCCATTTATATGAAGTATCTAGAATAGGCACATCCATAGAGCCCAGAGTTTATCAGTGGTTACCAGAGGGGGGTGGGAGGTGGGATGGGGAGTCACTGCTTAAAGACTATTGATTTTCTGTTAAGAGTGATTAAAAAAAAGTTGGAAACGGATATTGGTGATGGTTGCACAAGATGAGTGTAAGATCAATGTCACCGAATTGTACATGTAAAAACTGGAAATGGCAAATGTTTTGGTATGTATATTTTGCCACAATAAAAGCTTTTTAAATAAAAAAATAAAAAGTACTTTCCTTCTAGGAAGGGTAGAGACTGTCATGTCAAACACAGGCACTGAATGCAGAAGAGCTTCACAGTTTTGTCCCAGGCGAGCTATCTAATAGTCTTTTTGGGGGGCCATCCACCACCTCCTAGACTAACATGTCTTGAGCAGCAGGAGTAATGCTGACAAGTAGCCCCTGTAACCCTTTCAGATAAATATCCTGAAATATAATTTGAACTGATTACCCATCTTCCTCCACAATTACGAGCTGTTTGCCTCAGTCATAGTTGAAGCATCCAGCCCTTATCTTCTTTCAAGCCCATTCATGCTGCCCTCTGCAATTTAGTGTCTGTCTCTTTGAGTGTGTTCTCTTTACCTTCCTGTTCTGATGGAAGCCTGGTTCTTCCCTAAGGGCATTGCTATCTGCATTCCTTCAAGTGGTAGTTTTGTCTCCGTCAACCCATGTACTTCTCTGTACTGCTGTTTCTCCTTTAATCATCAAAAACCCAGCTCTTTTGAAATGTATATCACTAGACTGCCGTCTATTACCCATCCATGTTTTTGTCATCTGCTGGCCTCCTGTCCACTCTCACTCACTTAAGTTTGTAGTACCCTGAATATTCCTGAGGAATACAAAGAGGCAATGTTTTTAGCCACAGACATCTTGTTTATATACAGTTGCTCTTCTATGGAATAAAACTATATGTCTTTTTTTAGTTGGGAGGAAAATATGAAATAAGATCTCATTTTGTATAGCCTTGATTAAAGGGAAATGTGTAAGCCAAATCTGCATAGAGAGGAAAATATCTCCCTGGATTTAGAGAGATTTTGCATAGATGGTATGTGCTGTGTTAAGTCTTAAACCCTTTCATACCCAATTATTTTCTGTTTTGAATTTTTTGTTGATACCATGTGTTTTAATTATGGAAGCATGCTGAATCTTTGAGTGTGTCTGAATTTTTGATAGGTAGTATGGATTTTTTTCTTGGCCCCTCCCACAACCCTATCCTCAGAGTACCGTGGTATATATGTGTACCCCTAATTCTACCCTGGATCCAGAGGTACATATGTGTACCAGTTAAAAAATTTCAAACTCCATATTTTACCTAAAAAAAAAAAAAAAATCGATTCAGCATCACCTTATATAATACTCTGTAAATACAAACAGTAATTTGCAGCACACGCTTATTTCTTTGGTTTCAAACAGTCATAAAGGTCTCCGCCATGTGGCAGCATGCACTATCAGTGGGAAAGCAGCTTCCCAATAAACCCCAGAGGCTGAAAAAGTAAGCAGTAACTATATGTACCGCCAGGGACAAAAGAGTTAACTTGGAGCTAAGAAGAAAATTGAAACCAAAAAGAGCTTTAAGTTGCCAAATATTTCAGTTGAATAAAAATTCCTTAAAACTAAATTTAATTTCAGCTCTGTTATCCCCAGTGACAGATTTCCTCTTTTGGTTTTTCTACACAATATGAGTAGAAAGTGATGCTCATATTGTCAAATTGTTTTTAATAACTAAATCCTTGTTAATCACCTCTGATATTATAAAACTGGAGTCATGAAAGTGTTTTTGCAGAAAATATTGATAATTTCTCCAATAAACATCTATTATCCTTAGAGTTTTTTTTTTTTCTTCTTCTTTTTGCTCCCTTTTTTTGTGCAGAGTGGGAAGAAAACACTTAAATCTGTGTTTCTTTAAGCAGCTGTTTTTGGAATGAAGAAGTGATTCTGTCTTGTCTCTGATACAGACACAACATGGAGTTTGTTACTTTCACATGTGTAATACTTAATTCTCTCTAGCCATTAGAAATTTCCCTTCTGTTATTTTCGTAGAGGACCTGTGTAGGCATTTAGAGTCCCACCCCCACTACCTGGCCTCATCTTGTGTTTCAAATCTCTACTATTATGTAGACTCAGTTGGCTGTATAAAACCAGACATGTTCCCTGAAGTCCACTTCTGTTCCAGAAGGTGGTTTATGGGAGCGAAAAAACAAGAAGACATATTCGTTACTGGGCAGTGTAGATACAGGACCTGACTATTTCCCACTCCTACTGATCATTTCAAATCCAGATGGCACAATTTGACTATATGGATTGTAGGTAAGCAAATACCATAACTAATCTTTAAAACTATTTTAGACCAGTAGATTCCAAATCCTGGAATTAAAGGGGTAAGTTTACACCTACAGGTAAATTTCCCAGGCCTGCCAAATCAGCATATTTGGCGTAAAAACAAACAAACCCATGGCTGTCAAATTGATTCCGACTCGTAGTGACCCTATAGGACAGAGTAGAACTGCCGCATAGGATTTCCAAGGCTATAATCTTTACAGAAGCAGACTGCCACATCTTCCTCCCTCAGAGCCACTGGTGGGTTCAACCCCTCAACTCTTCAGTTAGCAGCCGAGTACTTAACCACTGCACTACCATGGCTCCTTAGGAACCTATATAAAACACAAAACATTTGTAATGGGAATCTAAGAAAATTTTCTGTTAGGAGCCTTGACTTTCTATATGACCATTTTTTTATAATGATTGCCTATTTCCCCCAGAAAAACCTGTAAATCACAAAATTATTGAGACATGTACCAAAGTTTGTATAAGCATATAACAAAATAGCAACCAGTTTACTGAGTGAAAGAAAAAGCTGTCACATTTGTAGTGTTGATTTAACCACAAAATTGAGAGAGAATTATGTTTGAAACAGACTAGAACAATATGACAATCTGTATAATCATAAAGCCTTTTGCCTACAAAACACCTAGAAATCTTGGATAAATGTAAACATCCTTTTAAAAGGCTTTCAAGAAAGTGAAACAAATCCTTAGACTCAGAAATGAAGAGGAAATGAAAGCTGGAAAGGTAAGTGTGTGGTGATGCCATAAGCCAGTTTGTGGTCTTGGTAACTCTGACTTGATTATCTAGTGCTGCTATAACAGGAATACCACAAGTAGATGGCTTTAAAAAAGAGAAATTTAATTTTCTCACCATCTAGTAGGCTAGAAGTCCAAGTTCAGGCCATCAGCTCCAGGGAGAGGCTTTCTCAGTTGGCTCCAAAGGTCCTTGTCATCAATCTTCCCCTGGACTAGGAGCTTCTCCGTGTAGGAACCCTGGGTCCAAAGGATGCACTCTGCTCACGGCACTGCTGTCTTGGTGGTATGAGGTCCCCCACTCTCCTCGCTTCCTTTTCGTTTTTATCTCATGAGAGATAAAAGGCAGTGCAGGCCATACTTTGGGGAGACTCCCTTTACATTGGATCAGGGATGTGACCTGGTAAGGGTGTTACAATCCCACCCTAATTCTCTTTAACATAAAATCACGATCAGAAAATTGAGGACAACTACACAATATTGGGAATCATGGCCTAATGAAGTTGACACATATTTTGGAGGGACACAATTCAATCCATGACAATAACCAAGGGATTTTATCAGCTACTCAAGAGCAAGATTTGAGTCTTTGGGTTTGCAAGAGGTGGAGAATTGAAACCAAGCTCTCTACAGGAAACCCAGATGCTTAAATGCCTATACCCATTGTCTTAGTGCCTTAGTGCTGCTATAACAGAAATGCTACAAGTGGGTGGCTTCAAAGAACAGAAATTTATTTTCTCACAGTTCAGGAGGCTAGAAGCCTGAATTCAGGGTGTGGCTCTAGGGGAATATCCTTCTTTGTCTATTTCAGCTTCTAGTATCCAGCACTCCCTGGAGTTCCTGGGCTTGTAGATTCATCTGCCTCCATTGTCAGATAGCATCCCTTTTCCCCCTGTTTCTGCATGTCTGTATGTCTTTGCTACTCTTTATATAACTCAGAAATGGTTAGGTTTGGGATTCACCTACATTGGTATGACCTCAACTGATTGATCAGATTAGATTACATCCACAGGTCTAGGGGTTAGAATTCCAACACATATTTTGGGGGTACACAATCTAACATTTTACCCTTTGGTCATATGTTTAGGTACAGTGACCCATTTGTATCAGGGTATAGTGGAAACTGTCCCCAAATCCATGCTCCCAGGTGCCAACCATGGGCCAACCTTGCAAGCAGGCCTAAGGATAAGAGTCTCAGGCCTGCTATGTTAACTATTTTTTGCACCCAGACTTTATTGTTTCTTTGCATGTCTCATATTTTTTGTTGGAAACTGGACATTTTACATAACATATTGTGGCTTCTCTGGGTACTGGTCTCCATCCCTCATTCCTGGGCTTGTTGTTGTTTGTTTATTTGTTTAGAGACTAGCTGTGTTATTTTAGTGAAATCTGTTCCCCCAACCACCACAATGTGAAGCCTCTGACTGCTCCTCAGAGAGCTCAGCCTTGGGCTATGGAAAACGGTTGGGCTGTTCCTAAAAAAGTTAAACATAAAACTAATATAGGAACCTGCAACTCCCCCCAAAATTCATGTCCTTCCCATGTGCAAATCACATTCACCCTATCACATCATTCCCAAAGTCTTAACCATTCTATTATCAACTCTTAAGTCCAAAATTTCAACTTTTCAATCATCTAAACCATGTATGGGTGAGACTCTGGATGTGTTCCATCCTGGGGCAAAACTGCTTTCCATCTGTGAATCTGTGATACCTAGAATACAAGTTTTATGCTTCCAAAATACAATGGTGGACATTCCCGTTCCAAATAGGAGAAATTGGAGAAAAATGAGTTTTTTTTTTTTTTTTTTTTTGTGACTGACTTCACTCAACATGTTTTCAAGATTCATCCATGTTGTAGCATATATCAGGACTTCGTTTCCCTTTATGGCTGAGTAATATTCCATTGTGTTTATACCATATTTTGTTTATCCATTCATTGATTGGTGGACATTTAGGTTGTTTCCACCTTTTGGTTATTGTGAATATGTTGCAGTGAACATTAGTGTACATGTGCCTGTTTGAGGTGCTGCTTTCAAGTCTCTTGGGTATATATAGGTTCTTGTCTCTTTTCGGAGCCCTGGTGGCCCAGATGTTAAGAGCTCAGTTGCTAACCAAGAGGCTGGCAGTTTGAATCCACCAGCCAGCTCCTTGGAAATCCTATGGGGCAGTTATACTCTGTCCTGCAGGGTTGCTATGAGTTGGAATTCAACTTGATGGCAATGGGTTTAGTTTTTTGGTTTTTTTGTTGTTGCTTTTCAGCTTCTGTTTCTTGGGTTCCTTGGAGTTCTCATGTGGTATGGCATCTGTCTCCCCCCATCTCTCCTTTCTTGCTTAATTCCTTGCTGAATCCCCTCTTATACTATCTCAAAAGAGATTGACTTAAGACACAGCCTATACTCATAGTGCCTCATTAACACAACAAAGAAAACCCATTCCGAAATGGGATTATAGCCACAGGTGTGGGGGTTAGGATTTATAACACATATTTGGAGGAGACACAATTCATCCCATAACAATGAGGGAAACTGTCAATAAGATGGATAGCAGAATAGCTGCTCCAGTAGACCCCAACATAGCAATAATCATCTGGTCTCACTTCTTTTTTGCATATGATCCTTCTTACAGCCTATTGCTTTCCCACAAAAAGTGGATTGTCCTCACAACTGAACCTGCAGACAGTGGTCCTAGCTCCCAGGAGAGAGTGACAGGATAAAAAGAGCTGCTGTCCCAGAGAAAGAAGATAATTGTACTGGTCCAAATAAGAGATGATGAAATCCTGGGCTAGAGCAGTGGGACCAGGAAGGCATGGATGTAAGAGACATTTCTGAAATAGCAGTGGCTGGGATTAGTAGCTAAGTGAAGTCAAGAGAGGAGAGGCATCAAAAGTAATTCGACCATTCCTTATCTTGACTATTTGAGTGGATAATTATGCTGTGACCCAAGATATGAAAGGCTATCATAAATGAGGGAAGGGAAGGGGGTTACTTAGTTTTGAATCTGTTGAGGTGCCTGCAGGACATTTAGGTAGATATATACATAATAGTAGTTGGTAGAAGGTGTCTAACTAGGAGAGAGAGAGATTTAGGAGTTATCAGAAATCTGTGGTAGTTAAAGTCCTGGGAGTAGCTGAGGAAGTCCAGAGAGAAGGTACAGTTAAATGAGAAATGAGCCCTTACCAATGAGCAGAATTTGAACACTTAAAGAGTAGGAAAAGTAACAGGGATTAGCCATCAGAAGTGAAGGAAAGAGTGCTCAACAGTGTCAGGTGCTGTAGAGAGGTGGAGTAAGATACGAACTAAAAGAAAGGCATGAGTTGTGACAATTAGTGACTTTGTCTTCTAACTTTTTGTGTGACTATTGGGAAATTCAAAAGCATTTTGATTCTTTTTTCTTTGTGCATGGCCTGTTTTTTACTCTGAATTCTTTTAGGATTTTCTCTTTATTCCTAATACTCTGAAATTTCACAATGTGTCTTGGTATGAGTTTTCTTTCCTCTAGAGCATGGGCTGTTGTAGAGCCTTTTTATTCTAACACTGAGGTCCCTCAGAGCTGAGAAATTTTCTTACATTACTTCTTGGATAGTTTATTCTCTATTTTCTCTGATATCTCTTTCTGCACTCTTGTTGTTAGCTGCTATTGAGTTGGTCCCTGACTCATGGCAACCTCACATACAATAAAGGAAATGCTGCCTAGTCCTGTGCCATCCCTATGATTATTTGCAGATAGGACCATGGTGATCCGTAGGGTTTTCATTGGCTAATTTTTTGGAAGCAGATTGCCAGGCCTTTCTTCCTAGTCCATCTTAGTCTACTGGAAGCTCCATTGAAACCTTTCAGCATCAGAGCAACCTGCAAACCACCACTGACAGATGAGGTGCATTAGCCAGAAATCAAACCGGGTCTTCCATACAAAAGGCAAGAATTCTACCACTGAACCATCAGTGTCCCCTGCACTCATTAGTCAAATGTAGAACCTCTAGATTCATCCTCAAATTTTCTTAACTTTTTCCATCTACTGGCTATCTTTTAACCTTTTTTTTTTGTGTGAGGTTTTATTCAACTTAATCTTCTAGCTCTTTGTTTTTTTTTTTTTTTTTAAGACCTCTTCATTGTTCTCTTTATGATCCTTTTTATACAGCTCTCTGTTCTTGCTTTCATGGTTGATTTTCCTTTATCTCTTGGAGGTTCCTCTTTTTCTTTCTCTATATGGTCTTCGTTCCATCTGGGTTCCTTTTCTCTGTATGTTTGGTCTCTATCTTTCATGTTAGAGAGTTTCTTCAAGTGCCTGGTGATCGTTGACTCTCTGTTCCTCTTAGAGCTGATTTTAAGCTTCATGTGCATGAGCAAGGCTTCACAATTGGTGAGCCTAATATTAGCCTGATTAGATGGGGATCTGACCATTTTATTGAGAGACTACCATATGTCAGTCTCTATATTTCTAGAGTCAGTTTCCCCAGAAGGATTCTCTAATATCCAGCCTGGGTGTATAAGCCTGACTGCCAGTATTCTGGGGGCCCAGGAGAGAAGAGGGCTAGGGGTCGGGGGAGGGCCAATGCTTAATGTATAGACTCTTACTTAACGCCCTTGTTATCAGGGTGAATTCCTACACCTAACATTATCTGTGCCCATTGTTCCCTAGAGACAAAACGTCCTGTCTTCTGCCAGCCTAGGGAAGGAACATTTATTTAGCTGTGCAGACAGAGGTAAGAGATCTGGGGCCTAATTTTGTTGTAGTCATTATTCTTGCTGTCCAACAAATGTCTCCAGTTCTCATCCTTGTGGTACATGGTAGACTATACTCTCACACCCCTTGAAATTAGGTGTTTATGTGACTCAATTTGATCCATGAAATATGAGTGGGAATGGCATGTGACCCTCTTGGGGAGATGCTTTAAGAGATGTATCTGACTTCCGTGATCCTTTCTTCCTTCCGTAGAAGTAGTAGAAGCTGTGTTGATATGGAGCCTCTGTTGGCTTGAGTCTCTGAGTGACTATGACGAGCAAAGACCTCACTGCGAATCCTCGTTGAACATGGAGTATTAGTAGGCAGTGAACCTATATTAAATCTCTGAGATTCCTGGAGTTGTTTGCTACTGCGAAATAACCTAGTCTGTTTTGACTGATCCATTGTCAAATGGCACGTGTGTCACAGAAGCTGCTAGTTGTCTGTTTGAAATCTATCCTCCATTTCTTATTACTAATAAAAATCTCAGTGGGGATTGATCAATATGGCCCTCTGAAAAAGACTACATTTCCCAAACTCCTTGCAGATAGGGGTGACCATGTGACACAATTTTGGCCAATGAGATATAAAAAAAAATCACTGGGTGGAATGTCCTTTGCCCTTCCCCTTCTTCTCTTTTGTGAGAAAGGCTATACTGGAGGTAGAACAGCCATATTTTGAACCATGACATGACAGAATAACAGCCACACTAAATAGAATATATCTATCTAACTATCTGGCACAAACGGTTAAGTGCTCGACTACTAGCTGAAAGGTTGGGGACTTTACTGCTTCACTTATGTCCCCAGTGCCTAGAACTGTACCTGGAACATGGTAGGCACTTAATTAATAGCTGTTGAATGATTGAATAAGTAGAGGCTGAAATATTTAACCAAGAGTTTAATGAATGCCAGAAGAGAACACATAAAAATTAACAGAATAACATGAACCTCGATAATTTGATAAACATTCATTTAGCCCCTAGTATGGTTCCAGCTTTGGGCTTTGGTGCTCGGTATACATGGAATCCACATAAATGTGGCCCTTGCCCTTTTTGAAACCTGATTCCAGCCTCAGCCCAATAGCGGGAGTGTCAACTCCAGAATACCTGAACCTAAGAGGCTAAGGACTGAGGAGAATTTCAGGGTCCATTTTCCTTTTATCCGACTGACCTTTACCCAGGGTGGTGGGCAACTGGAAAGACCCCCTCCTCTAGAGGAGATGGTGTCCCCCCATCTGCATGTGACCTCACAGCTACAGCTTGATTATTGTGTCATACCAGCACACCATTACCTCATCACTAGTGCAAGAGATAAATACACAGTAAGCGAATTTACAAGGGAGTGATTTATAAGCCATGTTATTATTTACATGTGGGAAATGCCATAGGCTCTGGAACAAACTGGAAAATCATCCACACAGTTGTTCAGATAGATGAGCGGTTATAGTCATGCATCGCTTAATGTCCACAATATGTTCTGTGAAATATGACATTATGTGATCTGGACTTTGTGAGAACATCACATGACAAGCGGTCCCCAGGTTACAAATGTCCGACTTAGAGAAAACTGTTACCTAAGAACAGACTGCCATAAAGCCTATTATAGTAAAACTTTGAAATACAATGTTTTTTAATAACAAACACACTACTTTGTGACACTCATAAAAACACCGCATGGTTTGGAAGTGTTTAGGTGTTTTATATGCATACCGGTTGCCTTCTAGTCGATTCTGACTCGTAGGGAACCTATAGGACAAAGAAGAACTGCGCCATATGGTTTCCAAGGAGCAGCTAGTGCGTTCGAACTGCTGACCTTTTGGTTAGCAGCTGCAGCTCTTAACCACTGCACCATCAGGGTTCCTTTATATGCATAGAAAGGTAAATTACATACTATACACTAAGACAAACATTTGACTAACTGATGCTAAGTAAGAACCTTATCTACCTGTACCAACTTACCTACCAATTCGACTTAAAGACAGACTTAGGAATGGACCTTGTAACCTGGGGACTAGGTGTATACAAAAGACTTGAGATAACATGTGTTATGTGTGGGAAGCTGTTGGTTGGCTATGTCCGGGTATGATACCTCCCATTCACCGGATTTCTGAACTGTATTATAACCTTATGGGACCAAGAGCTATATACGGTTGGACTTTACCTGAACAGACTGTGCTCCCTATCAACTTCATTTGCAATGCAAATCCTTCAGGAGGGAACAAGCGCCCTGAGGGCTTGGGCCCTGCCATTCATCTCTGCATCATCCTCACAATGTGGAACCCAGCAGCCCCCACCGAACCCTTATTGAGACGAACGTGGAACCAGGGTCCCAAGAGCCCCGCCCCCGCGCCTCCGAAAGGGAACAGCAAGGTACCACAGAGATGGAGCTTTCTAGAGAGCCCGACCAGCAGGGAGGAGGTATTGAGCGACCGGAAGTAGCGGTAGCGGCGGATCAGCCATTATTCTGGGTCTGGGTTGCCGCCGCCCCCTATTCTGGTGTCAACTTCAGGTGTGTAGGTGCCGAGGCCACGTTACCCAGGGCCGGAGCCGCCGCGGGAGCTCCCGGTGAGCGGGCTGAGCTTGTGGGCGGGTGGGAGTGCGCGGCTGGCGGTCCTGGCGCGGGACTGGGCTCGCTGGGGCCGTGCATCCCTGGCCAGCCGCCTCCCGGCGGGGACCCCCCAGCACCGTCTCCTGCCCCGAGTCGGAGTCCGCCACCGTGGCTGCGGCTGGGGCCTGCAGCCGGCTCGGGGAAGGCCTTGAGAGCAGTATCTCCGAGCCTGTGCGCGCCTCTGTGCTGGCCCCGGACTTACATAGGATCTTCTGCCGCACTGAGTACTGCCGCCTCGGGAGCCAGGTCCTCCACCGCAGGCCATTGCGCCCCTCGCGGCTTCTCAGGCTGGCGCGGAGTAGCTGCTCGAGACTTCCCCAGAGTAGTGGACTGTTTTTTTCTTTTGAGGGATGGACCAATTGCCATCTATTACATTTGCAGACTAATGGCATTTAAAAGCAAAACTTAGGCCACCTATACAACCAGTACTTCACAGAATACTTCTTAACGCCAAAAAAGTGATGAGACCATAAACTTGGAATGAAGGCCGTTTTTTGCAAAAAGATCATTGCCATTCCATCAGTGACCATGTATAGTTATTACTTTTCCCCTTTTACAGCTTGCCAGGTTAAAGCTTTATTATGGACTAGCATTTGGAAATCATTGCTTTAGGATATTTGTTGTTCGGGATTCAGAAGCTTCTTTTTAGATGGAGTTATTTCGAGATTTTGGAATTAGAATCCTGAGTTCAGAATTTGCTCCCATGACATAACTAGCTGAGTGGGCTTAAATGAATTACTTGGCTCCTCTGAGCCTCCTTTGGTTCCTTTTAAACTGGGGGGTGATACCATCTGCCTCACAAACCTTTTTGTCTTTTTGAGAAACAAACAAAATAATGTATCTTTGAGGATTTGTTATTTTTATCTGCAAAATAAGAGTAGAGTTATCATGATATGCAATAAAAAATTACTCAGCAATCCTTTTTTTAACTTCTTTCCACGTCAGTCAATTGACCTCCACATCAGTTATCAAAAATTGCTTACTTTTACCCAGCTCTGTTTCATCCCTGCTGCTACGTACTTCAGTACTGAATCATTTGTTTAGACTCCATGGGAGAAAGACCTGGCAGTCTGCTCCAGTAAAGATTACATCCTAGGAAACCTTATGAGGCAGTTCGTCTCTGTCACATGGGGTCGCTATGATTAAAAATCGACTCGACAGCACCTAACAGCAATTGCTAAACCTAACTGGCCTTCCGGATTTCCAGCCCTCCCTTCCCTTTTATTCTTTCCTTATAGATTCCTGACCCAGTTACTTAAAACTCCCTTTATCCTTCAAGCGAGTAAGGCCTTTCTAATTATGACAGAAAACCCAGAAGCAATAAGATTGAATGCATGTCAAAAACCACTGTAAGCAAAGTTAAAAGTCACATGATAAACTGGGAAAATTTTGTAAGAGAAGGACTAATTTTTCTGTGATATAAAGAGTGTGTACAAATTAAGAATACCAAACACCCCAAAAGAAGCATGGTCTATGAACTCATAACAGAAAAGAAAATAGGAGCAGCCCTGAATGATAGACTCATTCATGTGAAATGCAAATTAACAATTTGGCAAAGATCCCAAACTTTGACAGCTCTGTATTGGTGAGTGAAGAAACAGGCACTCTCGTGTCTCTAATGCTTATGAGAGTGTAAATTGTAAACTGGTACAATCCCAATGAAGGGCTAATTGGCAGTACCAAAATTATAAATGCACAAACCATTGGATCCAGCAGTTCTCCTATATTCCTGTACATATGCAAAATGAAATATATCTAAGGTCATGGATGATAATATTGTTAATAAGAAAAAATTGAAAACTGCCTAAATGTCCTGTCCAAAAAAAAAAAAAAGGTTGCCATTAAGTTGATTCTGAGTCATAGCAACCCAGCGTGTGTCAGAGTAGAACTATGCTCCGTTGGGTTTTCAACAGCTAATTTTTCAGAAGTAGACCACCAGGCCTTTATTCTGAGGCACCTCTTAGCAGCCAAGTGCATTAACTGTTTGCACACGCAGGGAGTCCTGTATCAGTACAAAACCAAGCCTGTTGCTATCAAGTTGATTCCGACTCATGGTGACCTTGTGTGTTACAGAGTAGGACTGCTCCATAGGGTTTTCTTGCCTGTGATCCTTACGGAAGCAGTTTGCTAGGGCTTTCTTTAGATTAGCAGCCACGAATCACATGTGCCACCCACACTCGACTGGATGGCAGTGGAATTTTTGAATCTTTACCAAAGCAGATTGCCAGGCCTTTCTTCCACGGCACCACTGGTTGGGTCCAAATTGCCAACCTTTAGGTTAGCAGCTGACCACAAACCACTTGTGCCACCCAGGAACCTTCCCCATCAGTCCGAGATAGGTAAATTAATGGCACATCCATCCAGTAATACCATGTATTCATAAAAAGGCAGGAGAGGCAATTTCTTTTAAGTCCTGACGTGAAAGATCTCTAAGATACGTTGAGAAAAGAAAGGTACAGCACATTGTTTCATGGTGTTCTACCATTTATGAAAAAAGGAATGTACGGAACAATATATATACACATTTTCTTGTGTATATAAATAGCTGGAAAAATACATAAACTAATGGGGAGAAGGAAACTCTACATGTATTTCGTAATTTTAAAATTTGAGCCAAGCGAATATATTACCTACTTAAAAAAAAATAACAAGGAAAAATGTAAAGTAAAACCTCCTTAATGGTTGCTCGTTGCTTACAGGACAAGATTGCCCTCCTTGTTCTGCTGCTTTTTACCTCTCTATACTCCTCCTGGAAACCCCAGTGGCATAGTGGTTAAGTGCTACGGCTGCTGACCAAAGGGTCGACAGTTCGAACCCTCCAGATGCTCCTTGGAAACTCTATGGGGGAGTTCTACTCTGTCCTATAGGGTTGCTATGAGTCTGAATTGACTCGACAGCACTGGGTTTGGTTTTTTGTTTTTTTGACACTCCTCCTGCAACCTGGCCTCCAAAGTTTACTTCCCTCCTCTGGTTTGCAAAGCACATTTCTAACAGTCGTATGTACAGTCACTCCTGTGCTTTTGAACGTGTAGTTTCTTCCTGGAGTGGCTTTCCTGATACTCCAGTGATCTTTTCATTTTTCCTTTAAAGCCCAATCCAACATTACCTTTTGTGAATCCATTCTGTGCTTGCTTGTTATCATGTTTAACTCATTATACTGTAATTGTGTTTATTTTTTTTTTTTATAAACAAGCTCCTTAAGGGTTCATGTATTAAATAAAATCAGTGAGGGTGTTGGCATATGTTGCTGATGGTGACATAACTGTTATAACTTTAAAAGCTTAAAAATATGTATACCCTTTGGCTTAACAATTTATCTTCTTGGAATTTATACTGAAGAAATAAGCAGAGATGCAACGAACAGTGTGTTAGCAAGGGTAGTCATTATGGCTTTATTTATGATAGTGGAAGCATTAGAAATATCCTAAATGTTTAACAACAGAGGACTATTTAAAGTGTGAATGGACTAATACAGCTCTTAAAAATAATGACGTAAAATATTTAATATATTTACGACATACTTTCTGAGGAAAGCAAGTAACAGAGCAGTACAGCTGGATCCAACCTTATGATCCCTTCAAATTGGTATATAGGAAAAGGACTGAAAGGACATAATCCGAAATGATAGCATGATTATTTTCTGGTAACCATTTTTTGTGTTTTCCGGTTTTACGAGTTTTTTATTTTGTAATCAGAAAAATGTTATTTCTAAAGAGCAGAAAAGGATCTCTAGAGGGAAGTAAGCCTAAATTCTGTATAATAAAACACTATTCAAATTTATCCAAATATTTTGATTAATAGATTGAATGATTTTCAGAGAATTCAAAGTATGTACCGCAAAGCTACACAGAACTTAATTTAGCTTTGTTTGTTAATTGAGAAGGCTTTAGGATTTTATCTCATGTGTGTCAGCATTAAGACTGATTGCTTGTTGACTGTCTTGAACATAGGAAAAAGTCTAGTTACAGAAGGATAATAACTGACGTTTAAGTCCTTACTATATTGCAAAATTTTGGCATATATTTAGACATCAAATTCTCGCAACTCTATAAGATGGACTGTTATTATCCCTATTCTGCAGGTTAAGAAACTAAGGCCCAGATGTGAGGTAACTCATTCAAGGTCACTCAGGAGTAGCCAGGATGTCTGTTGCTAAAGTGATGGATAAAGAGTTTGTTGTAATTTTTGTTGTTAGGTGTCATCGAGTCGATTCTGACTTATAGCCACCCCATGTATGCTGCCTGATTCTACACCATCCTCATAATCGTCATTGCTTGAGCCCATCGTTGCAGCCACTGTGTCAATCCATCTCATTGAGGCTCTTCATCTTTTTCACTGACCCTCCACTTTACCAAGCATGATGTCCTCCCAGGACTGGTCCCTCCTGATAACATGTCCAAAGTACGTGAGACAATGTTTATTGTAATCAGGTGGAGGAAATGCTATGAATAAAGACCAAAGGAATCACATGAGTTTGGCTTCAGCAGTGGTCTGGATAACATGATTGTATGCGTCCCTGAGGCCCTTAGGCAGGGCACTTCTGTCAGAGGAAGGGAGGTTCCATTTATTACTGGGAACTGAGCAAGGTCTGGAAAGTTGGCTGTTTCTCTTGGCTAACTTTAACATTGATTTCTTGAGGTCTTGTAGATGATATTCTCCACGATCTAAGGAAGAAGTCAAGAAAGGATTGTGGTTGGCCTGGAGAGGAGCCTTCGCGAATGACAACAATGACAAGAGAAAATTGGGCCCACAATGCTCTGAGACAAGAAGGTCTTGTGAAGGGAAAGGACGATGTCTGGAAATGGGGAACCAGCCTCCAAGGGAGCAGCTCTTCTGTTTGGGAGACCTCCCACTTGCACTTTAGACAGCTACGGTACAGTGAGACATCTGGGCCCCAGGAGGCCCTGAGCCGACTCCGGGAGCTCTGTCGCCGGTGGCTGAGGCCAGAAGCACGCACCAAGGCCCAGATCCTGGAGCTGCTGGTGCTCGAGCAGTTCTTGAGCATCTTGCCTGGGGAGCTCCGGACCTGGGTGCAGCTGCATCGCCCTGGGAGTGGGGAGGAGGCCGTGGCCCTAGTAGAGGAGCTGCAGAAAGACCTTGATGGACCAGCACTAAAAGTGAGACAGTGGGAGGGGGGAAGATCTGGAATAGAGGGAAGGAGAAAACTGAGGCAGGGCAGGCTGGGCTGGAGGGTGATCCTGTGATTTTTATTAACAGTACCACACTGGCAACTCTAATGCTAATTAAAGTAAGTTCATGAGCCGTTCCAACCATAGAATGTCTTTGCAGAGAAATGGATTTACGTTTGGACTCTTTGGGCCCAACTCAGAATCAGCAGAAAGGCATTGACTCTGCTTTGCCTGTTCCCCCACTCCGGGTGATGCTTGCTAATGCTGACTTTGGTTCAAGATCCTGAAGAAGATGATGTTTGTAGGTGTTGCTAAATAGAAGCCTATGTATTTTTTGTGTAAGTCCGTTTAGAATGATGATATAAGCTCTGGCACAGGAAGAATGAAGCTTTCCAGGTCTGGTAAGGCCTCCCCGTGTGGCCCTGTGCCGTCGTTGGGGATCCTGGGAGCCAAGGGACTGGGTTGAAAACTGATAAAAAGTTTATATCCTTGACAGTTGAATTGAAATCCTTATATAGCCTCTGGTGTTCCTGTGAGATCTCTTTCTGTCAGTTTGTAGCCCACTAAAAACCCTTTTTTTATGATGAGTTGGATATATGATATCTGATCCGTAGCTTAAACTAGGGAGTGGTACCAAGGATGGGCTTATTTGTTTTAATCATAATAAAGAATTTTAAAGTTATCTGTTTCATTAAAAATCACTAATCGATCATCCTCCTCATTTGAGAGATAAGAAAATTGAGGCAGAGAAAGATTAAATGAATTGCCTGAGGTTGGTCAGACATGTAGCTGGCAGCAAAGCCGAGTGTCTAGGTTCCCACTCTAGTGTTCCTTCTATTGGGGCAGGAAGGAACCAGTAAAGGTGTTAAATAAGTAGAAGAGTTGTGATTGAACCCAGGTCTGACTCTAAAATCCATGCTCTTAATTACTGCTCGTTACTTCCCATTCCCTCCTTAACCCACCCCCAGGTCTGGCTTCTGTCCCCACTGTTCTGTTCAGTCTCCTGTGGGAGAGGTCACCAGTGCCATAAGGGCATAATGGCAGCTCCATTGTTCTCAAGGCAAAGCTTTACTGCTGTTTTGATGCTCCATACTCGAGGTGGGTATCTCTGATCTCACAGTTCTGGATTGTGGGCAGAAAGAGGTCCAAGGTGGTTAGGTGAGTCCACTCTCTGGAGGTACAAGGAGAGCCAGCTTATTTTGTCTTGTTTCCAGGTTCCAGTTCTTACCCAGGCCCAGGACACTCTGCAGGAGGGGATGAGCTGTCCAGGAACCACGCTTCCTTCTGCATGTGCCGACAGCCACATATCAGCTGGAGCATGCCCGAGTCCTCCTCCTGACCCAGTGGTGTTTAACCTCCAGGATCCTCAGCACGGTGCTTACTCAGTGGCCCTGGCTTTGAATTTCCTCAGGACCCTTACTTGAGCTCATCCCCCTACTCCCAGGGAATTGCTCTCTCTCCTTTTGCTCTGTATAGGAATTCCTCATAGTACCAAGCTCTTTGTTTTTTTTCTGCTGCTCTCCCTCTTGTCCTTTTCTGGGTCCCTCCGTGCGTTATTATTGCTACTCTTTGCGTTCCAGCCCTGCACATAAGGATCATTCAGAAAATGCTTGTAGGTCATCTTGTAGCCATAAATATGTAGCCTGTGTGTAGGGGGTAAAGGGCTTGCGTGGTGGGCAGGAGCAGTCATAATCTCACATGCAGCCTTTTCTCCTTCCTCAGATGCTCTAGCCCCCGAAGCTTCTGCCCTTTCCCAGGAAGAGAACCCAAGAAATCAATTAATGGCTCTCATGCTCCTAACAGCCCAGCCCCAGGTAGGGTTTGCACCCTTTTTCCTTCCTGAGACCCTATCCATACTACCTAATTGTGGCCGTGCCGTCTTTCCTACTAGTGCTTTGCTGTCCAGGCAGTTCCCATCTCTAAAGCAAAGTCTGTGCTACTGGATGACAGACTGTACCTGGGCTCTTATTTCTCCATGATATCCCTTGCCTACTTCATGACCTCATGATGTATCCCTTCCCCATAAGTGAAAGGAACCTTTCAGTAGGGACATTCCTGGGCATGAGTAATCTGGCACACACCTATTGTTCCAGGAGTTGGTGATGTTTGAGGAGGTATCAGTATGCTTTACTTCAGAGGAATGGGCCTGTCTGGGCCCAATTCAGAGGGCCTTGTACTGGGATGTGATGCTGGAGAATTACGGAAACGTGACCTCCCTAGGTAAGCACCCTTTCTTCCCATAATGCTAATCTTTGTTTCGTCAGCCTTTGTTTTCTGATTATGAAAGTAGTATATACTTATTTTAGAAAAAGAGAAAGAAAAAATTTTTCTTAACTCCACTATTTGCCGACAGCTACATTTTAATGTATTACCTTTTTTTGTGTTTGAGGTTTTTTTTACATTTTTCAAATACGTATGTGTGCATGGTATATAGCCTGCTTTCCATTATGTTCTTCTTGCCCTTGTACTATTACAAACTCTTTGCAAGTATTATTTATATTACCACACAATTTGTACTATAGTTCAGTTAGTCGTTTCCTTATTGAAATAATTGCTGTCATAATCGTCTCTGTGCCTAAGGCTTTTCATTACTTCTTAGAAGTAGAATTACCAGGCCCGAGTGAATGGATCTGGGGCTCTTGCTTCGTACTGCCACGTTGCTTTCTATAATGCTCCCTGGCCTCTTCTGCTCCTACCAGTAGTGCATAACCACGATCCTTTTGCTCCCCCCTCATTGGCACTGGGTAATCCCGTTTTTTAATTTTAAATAAACATTTAAATTTTTTGCTAATAAGAAAAAAGTTATGTCTGTTTATTCTGCAGTGAATTTCTTTGATTAGTAATGAAATATGAGTTTTCCTTTTTTGTATTTTTATTAGCCATTTCTATTTCCAGCAAACATTGAACACCTATCATGTGGTGGGAACGATGTGATTTTCCCCATGAATAGCTTACTATGGTTTGGGAGGTAAGCATAGAAAGAATATATAACATACGAGGCCAAGTACGATCATTGAGGTGTGAGTGGCATAAGCCTGTTTGACAGAAACACAGAGGACAAAGCAACCAGTTCCCTTCCTAGGGTTTAGGAAAGGCTGTAAAGGAGGGAGCATTTGAACTGGGTCTTGAAGAAGAAAAGAGTGGGATTTTATTTGAAGAAACAGACATTACAAACTGAAGAATCAGCCTCAAGATCTAACTTTGACTGAAATAAAAATTATGGTATCAGTTTACTCTGTCCTATAGGATCACTATGAGTTGGAACTGACTTGACGACACCTAACAACAACAAGTGGTGGCATAGTATTCCATTGTCTGTGTATCATACTTTACATTGACAGTTCTATGGTATGAATATTTCTATTTAAGAATATTACATGCCATTCTATTTGTTAATTAAAATTTTATTTTTTTTACCTTTATGTATTTTAGACTTGTTTTAAAATCATATTTATCTAGATCTTGCATATTTCTGGTTAAGTTTATTCTTAGGAACTGGAGTCTTACCTGATATTTTCTAATTAACTGTTGTTTGCCTATGTAAAAATATTGATTTTTATATATTAATTTTGTATCCAGCAAACTTACTAAGTTATTTTATTGTTCACAGTAATTTATACTATATGTTTTTATACTTAGGAAAATATATCCTGAAAGTAACTTCTAAGCAGTGTCAATAGTGGGTCAAACATTCTGTAGGTTTTATATCTTGGTACATATTACCATACTTCTTTCTAAGAATTTACAGTCTCACAGAAAGAGTACAAGAAGACCCATATTCCTGTGTATGTTTATGATATGGTCAGTCTTTTGAATCTTTGCTAGATAGATGAATAATGATGAATAATACCGTCTTTTTGTTTGTTTTGCGTTTCTTACCTTTTCACATGTTTGTTGGTCATTTTTCTCCTATTTATATCCTCCCTGTGTTTTTTTTTATTGTGGAGCTTATTTTTTTTTAATATAGAGAGACATAACTCTTTGTCAAGTGTTACGTATGTTTTTCCCATTTGTTTGCCTTTCAACATTATTTTTGCATTTTTAAAAAATATTTTGTTGTGTTTTAGGTAAAAGTTTACTTAGCAAATTAGGTTCTGATTTAACAATTTTTGTACAGATTGTTCCATGACTTTGGTTACAGTTTTCACAGTGTGTCAGCTTTCTCATCGTTTCCATTCTGTTTGTTCCGTTTCCATTGATCTAGCTCCCTTCCCCTCTGTTTGGTCTCATATAGTTGATTGTTTAAGTGGGTGTCATTTATTTTATAAGCCAACCTATTATTTGGCTGAAAGGTGACCTCCAGGAGTGGCTTCAGTTCCAAGTTCAAAGGGTATCTTAGGGTGATAGTCTTGGGGTTTTCTCTCATCTCTCTTGACCCAGTAACCCATATAACCAATTGCTATTGAGTCGATTCCGACTCATAGCGACCCTATAGAACAGAGTAGAACTGCCCCATAGAGTTTCCAAGGAGCGCCTGGTGGATTCGAACTACCGACCTTTTGGTTAGCAGCCATGGCACTTAACCTCTACGCCACCAGCGTTTCCTTGGTCCAGTAAGTCTGGCCTTTTTTAGGAATTTGAATTTTGTCTTACATTGTTTTTCTAGTTCCATCCGGGACAGGGAGGGATTTACCAGAGGAAGTGACTTTTTTCTGTAACAGCTTTATTGAGATCTAATTCACATTTTATACAGTTCACCCATTTAAAGTGCGCAGTTCAGTGGATTTTAGTACATTCGCAGAGTTGTGCAACCATCATCACAATCAATTTAAGAACATTTTCATGTTCTTAAAGAAACCCCATACCCTTTAGCCATCATCCCCCATTTCTTGCAACTCTCACCTATAGCCCTGGGCAAACACTAGAAGGTGTCTGCAATATATTTTGTGTCTCTATAGATTTGCCTATTCTGCACATTTCATATAAATGGAATCATACCATATGTGGTCTTTTGTGATTGCCTTCTTTTACTTAGCGTAGTGTTTTCAAAGTTCATCCATCTTGTAGCGTGAATCAGTACTCATTCCTTTTTATCGCTAAATGAGATTCCATTGCATGGGTATACCGCATTTTGTTTATCCATCAGATGATGGACATTAAGATTGCTTCCACTTTTGAATGTTATTGAGAATAATACTGCTAGGAACATTTGTGTGCAAGTTTTTGTGTGAACATATGTTTTCATTTCTCTTGGTAATATACCTAGGAATGGAATTGCAGGGTCATATGATAACTCTGTTTAATCATTTGAGGAACTGCCAGACTGCTTTCCAAAGTGGCTGCACCATTTTACAGTCTTACTACCAGTGTACATATGAGGATTCCAGTTTATCCATATCCTCACCAACGTTTGTTGTCCTTTTGATTATAGCAATCCTGTTGTTGTTGTTAGGTGCCGTCACATCAGTTCCAGCTCATAGTGACCCCATGTACCACACAACGAAACACTGCCCGGTCCTGCGCTATCCTCACAATCATTGCTGTGTTTGAGCCCATTGTTTCAGCCACTGTGTCAGTCCATCTCGTCAAGGGTCTTCCTCTTTTTCACTGACCCACTACTTTACCAAGCATGATGTCCTTTTCCAGGGGCTGGTCCCTCCTGATCACATGTCCAAAATATGTGAGATGAAGTCTCACCATCCTCACTGCTAAGGAGCATTCTGGCTGTACTTCTTCCAAGACAGATTTGTTCATTCTTCCGGCAGTCCATGGTATATTCAATATTCTTCGCCAGCACCATAATTCAAAGGCATCAATTCTTCTTCTGTTTTTCTTATTCACTGTCCAGCTTTCACATGCATATGAAGTGATTGAAAATGCCATGGCTTAGGTTAGGCACACGTTGGTCCTCAAAGTGACATCTTTGCTTTTTAACACTCTATAAGAGGTCTTTTGCAGCAGATTTGCCCAATGCAGTACATCATTTGATTTCTTGACTGTTGCTTTCATGTTGATTGTGGATTCAAGTAAAATGAAATCCTTAACAACTTTAATATTTTCTGTTTATCATGATGTTGATTATTGGTCCAGTTGTGAGGATTTTTGTTTTCTTTATGTTGAGGTGCAGTACATACTGATGGCGGTATTCTTTGATCTTGATCAGTAAATGCTTCAAGTCCTCTTCTCTTTCAGCAAGCAAGGATGTGTCATCTGCATATTGCAGGCTTTTGATGAGCCGTCCTCCAATCTTGATGCCCCGTTCTTCATATAGTCCAGCGTCTCCGATTATTTGCTCAGCATACAGATTGAATAAGTATGGTGAAAGGATACAACCCTGACACACATCTTTCCTGATTTTAAACCATGAAGTAGCCTCTTGTTTTATGTACAGGTTTCACATGAGCACAATTAAGTGTTCTGAAATTCTGTTTCTTCACAGTGTTATCCGTAATTTGTTATGATTCACACTGTCATTTTGGCATAGCCAATAAAATACAGGTAAACATCTTTCTGGTATTTTCTGCTTTCAGCGAAGATCCATCTGACATCAGCAATGATATGCCTTGTTCCATATCCTCTTCTGAATCCAGCATGAATTTCTGGCAGTTCCCTGTGATTGATGAAGTCTATTTTTTTTTCTTTTGTTGCTTATGCTTTTGTTGTCATATCTAAGAAACCATAGTCATACAGATTTATTTCTAGATTTTGTTCTATGAGTTTTAGACTCTTATCTCTTACATTTAAGCCTTTGATCCATTTTGAGTTATCTTTGTATATGGTATGAGATAAGGGCCCAACTTAATTATTTTGCACATTTTTACCTTGTGGTCCCAGCACCATTTTTTGAAAAGACTGTTCTTTCCCCATGGAATTATTTTGGTACCTTTTTGAAAATTAATTGACTGTAAATGTCAGGGTTTATTTCTGAACTCTCAATTTTATTCCATTGGTCAGTGTGTCTATTCTTAAGTCTGTACCACACTGTCTTTTTACTATACCTTTATAGTATATTTTGAAATCAGGAAATGTGAGTCCTTCAACTTTGTTCTTCTTTTTCAAGATTGTTTTAGCTATTTTGGCTCTCTTGAATTTCCATATAGAATTTAGGATCACCTTTTCAATTTCTGCAAAGAAAACACCTGGAATTTTGATAGGTGTTATGTTGAATTCATGTATCAATTTGGGGAATATTGCCATTTTAACAGTATTAAATTTTCTAATCCATAAGCATGAATGTCTTTGCATTTATTTAGGTCTTTGATTTCCTTCAACAATGTTTTATAATCTGTCGTTTCATAGATACAGGCTTCATACTTCTTTAATTAAATTTATTCGTAAGTATTGTATTATTTTGATGTTAATGTAAGTGTTTTTTTAATTTCATTTTCACATTGCTCATTGCTTCTTGTTGTTACTTGCTCTCGAGTCACAGTGACCCCATATGTGCAGAGTAGAACTGTTCCATAGAATTTTCAAAGCTTTGACCTTTCGGAAGCATATTGCCAGGTGCTCTGGCTTGGTTCGAACCAGCAACCTTTTGGCTAGTAGTCAAGTGCTTGACCATTTGCGCCTCCCAGAGACTCCTTGTTCATTGCTAGTGTATAAAACCAAAAAATCCAAACCCATTGCCATCGAGTAGATTCCAAGTCGTAAAGAAAACCAAAAAAAGCCAAAACTATTGGCCTTTGAGTTGATTCAGACTTATGGCAACCCCGTGTATTATAGAGTAGAACTGCTCCATAGGTTTTTCTAAGGTGTGATCGTTATGGAAGCCGATCAGCAAGGCTTTCTTCTGTACTGCTGCTGTGTGGGTTTGAACCCACACGTTAAGTTAGTGGCTGATTACAAATTGCTTGAGCCACCCAGAGAAGTGTAAAAACATACTAGTGATTTTTGTGTCTTTATCTTGTATCCTACATCCTTGCTGAACTTGTTTATTAGTAGTTCTAATAGTTTTAGTGGATTTCTTAGGATTTTCTATATGCAAGATCATGTTATCTGCAAATATAGGTATTTTTCCTTTCCATTCTGGATACCTTATATTTCTTTTTCTTGCCAAATTGCCCTGGCTATTTAGACCCTCCAGTAAGGAGCCCTGGTGGTTAAGCACTTGGCTACTAACCAAAAGGTCTGAGGTTCGAACCCACCAGTGGCTCCATGGGAGAAAAGACCTGGCAATCTGCTTCTGTAAAGATTTCAGCCTAGGAAACCCTATGGAGCAGTTCTCCTCTGCCATATAGGGTTGTTATGAGTCACAATTGACTCAACAGCACCTAACAACAGCAACAGAACTTCTAGTACACGTTGAATAGAAGTGGCGAGAGCAGATGTCCTTCTCTTGTTCTTCCTCTTCTTTCACATTAAGTGTGATGTTAACTGGTTTTTTGTAGATGCCCTTTATCAGGTTAAAGAAGTTACATATACTTATAATTTGTTGAGTGTTTTTTACAACGAAAGAGTGTTGAATTTTGTCAAATGCTTTTTCTGTGTCTATTGAGATGGTCATGTGGTTTTTCCTTCCTTTGGTATGGGGTATGCCATTAATTGATTTTTGAGTGTTAAATTAACCTTGCAGTCCTGGCATATAAATCCCACTTGATTATGGTGTATAACCCTTTTTACACATTGATGAATTTTGTTTGCTAATACTTTCTTGAGAATTTTGTGTCTATATTCATAGACACATCATTCTGTAGTTTTATTTTGTAGTGTTTTCTTTGTATGATTTTGGTATCAAGGGTAATACTGTCCTCAGAGAATTTATTGGAAAGTGTTCCCATCTCTTATTTTGGGGAAAAATTTGTGAAGAACTGGTATTAATTCTTTAAATGTTTGGTAGAATTCACCAGTGAAGCAGTCTGAGTACGGACTTTTCCTTGTATGTAGTTTTTTTGATCTCTACATCACCATCTCTTCACTTGTTATAGGTTGGTTTAGATATACTACTTCTTGAGTCAATTTTAGTAATTATATCTTGCCAATAATTTGCTTATTTTGCCTAAGTTGTCTAATTTATTAGTACACAATTGTTCATAGTATTCCGTTAGAATCCTTTTTATTTCTGTAAGGTCAATAGTAATTTCCAGAGGGGGTGAGTCAAGCTTAGTTTTAAAAGGGTAGGAAGAAGGCATGCAGGGAGTTGAGAAGAGAAGTTCAGTCAAGCAGAGAGAAGGGCATGGACAGTGGTAGAGAAGCTACCAGACTCATGACATGTTTGGGCAGCTCCAAGTAGATCATCATGGCTAGAGTCTACAGGAATAAGAGGTACGGATAAGAGGTGATAGCAGAAAAATAAGCAGACAGTGGGTAAAGCCATCACTTACGGGCTGTGCGGGTGGTTTGTACTTTATCCTTTAGACAATGAGGGTCTGTTGATTTTAAGAAAGTGAGTGACATGGTCAAATTTACTTGTTGGAAACATAATTAGTAATGGAGTGGGCATGGATTAGAGGAGGGGAGGAGAATTAGAAGTAGAGAAACCTGGTCCTTGCAGGACTTCACCGGAAAGTAACCAGCTCCCTCTATCCATTCTGACATTTTTCAGTATACCAAGTCCCCCGCTCAGTAAGTGCATGGGCAGTCTGAATCCTGCACTAAAGCAGCAGATAGTTTAATTAGCTAGGAAGTTACTGATAGATGAGTTGCTAATTTCTTAGCCATTTTCCGCCTCAATTTAACCACAAACAGCACTTCTAGGTTTCTGTCTCAGCATTTGCTAATTTCTTAGCCATTTTCCGCCTCAATTTAACCACAAACAGCACTTCTAGGTTTCTGTCTTAGCATTAGGCAGAACTAAAGCTTCTTTAGAGATTGCTTCATTATATAAAGAAAGAGAGCTCTCCTTTCTACCAGCATCCCTGTGTCAGATATCATGGAGGACACTAACACCCTGTTTGAATCATGAAACCACTCCTTGATCCAGTCGCTGTGGACCGGAAACTTAGCGTGCTAATACTGGATTGCCCTAGGTCACATGATCCCTGCAGCCACATGAAAGTGGAGTAGGGCAATGTGATTGGCGGTTCTACTGGAATCCCAAAATATTAGGGCCTGACCTGAAATTGTCTGTAGTTCAAGTTAATATTTATTGAATGTTTTACATCTCTACCTTGTCATAAACCTAAAGAAGTTCATAATGAAATAAAAAACTCCTTTCCCGTGTCTTTTCTTAACATGTAGGTAGAAGAAAAGTATTCTTATACTCAGATACAAGCTAATGTTTTTCATAGAGCTTTACTTACTAAATAATTTGGGGAATTAGTTCATAATTTTTCTCATACTTAGGTACTTTGAAAGTAAATTTTGAAACTTTTTCACAGAAATAATTTCATACCTTAAAATATTTGAGAATGTTGAGTAGAAGGGACCGTGGAGATTAACTAGTTCAACCGCGTCATTTCCATTTCTCAATTTTAAAAGGATTTCGAAACCCTGGTGGCGTAGTAGTTAAGTGCTACGGCTGCTAACCAAAGGGTCAGCGGTTCAAATCTGCCAGGTGCTCCTTGGAAACTCTATGGGGCAGTTCTACTTTGTCTTATAGGATTGCTATGAGTCGGAATCGACTCGACGGTACTGGGTTGGGAGGGAGAGTTTTATAAGAATTAAGCTGCTGCTTAATGGTTTTTTTTCCCCCCTGTAGGTTAATTGCTTTCAATTAATTAAAAAGTGCTCATTGATTTGACTCTTCAAAAATTAAAAATTATCTTTCAGAGTTTTTAGGTGTGTTTTCCTCCTTTAGAGTTTCCGTTTTCCTAGCATGGAGGAAAGACGGACAATGCTTTTAAGCCCAGTGGTCCTTCCAGTTCCATCTAACTTCCTGAGCCTCAGATCTGAACCACATACATAAGATCCCATGTTCTCTCTCTCCATTGTTCCTTGCATCTATTTTCCCAGTAACATTTTTATTTTTCTATCTGCTCCTTGAAGACAGAGAGCTTAGAAGTATCTCAAGGTGAGTTCTATGATAATGCATTTACAACATCCTGTCAGTGTAATACTCTGCTTTTTGTATCTTCATCTAACAAAAAGTTTCTCCTTTTGCTCCTCAAACTGCTGAAACTTTTTTGTATGCATATAAAAGTATGCCCTTCTAGAGTGTTTTAAAGTCATTTAAAGATCTTGTTCTTACAGACACAGGGACGTGGTAACATTTGCGTTTTTAATTCCTTTTACCAGAATGGGAGACCATGACTGAGAATGAGGAGGCGCCGTCAACACCAGGCATTTCTCAAAGATCAGATTCTCAGAAAGGGACATCAAAAAGACTCCAAGGAAGTGTTCCCAAGGTCCTTGACTTTGAGGAGGAGTGTGCATGGCAAGTGTTGGCAAGTCAGTGGCGAAATGAAACAGGGGAAAGGGTAGATACAATGAAGAAAGGTTTCCCACATGAACGAGACAAGAAGAGAAGAACTCCATCAGAAACACGAGTCCAGAAGTGGAAAGAATTTGGAGAAAGCTTGGCTTTAGGGTCAGCTCTTTCTGAAAGTTTAACAGGTGCTGAAGGAAAGAAGTTTTATAAATGTGATATATGTTGTAAACATTTCAATAAAATCTCTCATCTTATAAACCATCGGAGAATCCACACTGGCGAGAAACCTCATAAATGTAAGGAGTGTGGGAAAGGCTTTATTCAGCGCTCAAGCCTCCTAATGCATTTACGGAACCATTCTGGTGAGAAACCTTATAAATGTAATGAATGTGGGAAAGCCTTTTCTCAAAGTGCTTACCTTCTAAACCATCAGAGAATCCACACTGGGGAGAAACCTTACAAATGTAAGGAGTGTGGAAAGGGCTTCTATAGGCATTCTGGCCTTATTATACATCTAAGGCGCCATTCTGGAGAGAGACCTTATAAATGTAATGAGTGTGGGAAAGTTTTCTCTCAGAATGCTTACCTCATTGACCATCAGAGGCTACACAAGGGGGAAGAACCTTATAAATGTAATAAGTGTCAGAAGGCTTTCATTCTGAAGAAAAGTCTCATTCTGCACCAAAGAATCCACTCTGGGGAAAAACCCTATAAATGTGATGAATGTGGAAAAAC
The DNA here is from genome assembly GCF_024166365.1 of Elephas maximus indicus. NCBI lineage: Eukaryota > Metazoa > Chordata > Mammalia > Proboscidea > Elephantidae > Elephas > Elephas maximus. The sequence continues at coordinate 49,011,012 of NC_064838.1, forward strand.
CTTCGCTCAGACCACTTACCTTGTTGACCATCAGCGACTCCATAGTGCAGAGAACCCATACAAGTGTAAAGAATGTGGAAAAGTTTTCATTCGGAGTAAAAGCCTCCTCTTACACCAGAGAGTCCACACAGAAAAGAAAACCTTTGGTTGTAAAAAGTGTGGTAAGATCTTTAGTTCCAAGTCAAACCTCATTGACCATAAGAGGATGCACAGCAGAGAGAAGCCATATAAATGTACTGAGTGTGGGAAGGCCTTCACTCAGAGTGCTTACCTTTTTGACCATCAGAGGCTCCACAATGGGGAGAAGCCCTATGAGTGTAATGAATGCGGAAAAGTTTTCATTTTGAAGAAGAGCCTCATTTTACATCAGAGGTTCCACACTGGAGAGAATCTCTTTGAATGTAAAGACTGTGGCAAGGTCTTTGGTTCTAACAGAAACCTCATTGACCATGAGAGACTCCACAATGGGGAGAAGCCCTATGAATGTCGAGAGTGTGGGAAAACCTTCATTATGAGCAAAAGTTTTATGGTCCACCAGAAACTGCATACACAAGAGAAGGCCTACAAATGTGAGGACTGTGGAAAGGCTTTCAGTTACAATTCAAGCCTGCTTGTACATCGGAGAATCCACACCGGGGAAAAGCCTTTTGAATGTAGTGAGTGTGGAAGAGCTTTCAGTTCTAACAGAAACCTCATTGAACATAAGAGAATCCACAGTGGTGAGAAACCCTATGAGTGTAATGAGTGTGGCAAATGCTTCATTCTGAAGAAAAGCCTCATTGGACACCAGAGAATTCACACAAGGGAAAAATCTTACAAATGCAATGACTGTGGAAAAGTCTTTAGTTATCGCTCAAACCTTATAGCCCATCAGAGAATCCACACTGGTGAGAAACCCTATGCATGTAATGAGTGTGGGAAAGGATTTACTTACAATAGAAACCTTATTGAACATCAAAGAATTCACAGTGGGGAAAAAACCTATGAATGTCATATATGTAGAAAAGTCCTTACTTCTAGTAGAAATCTTATGGTACATCAAAGAATCCATACTGGGGAGAAACCTTATAAGTGTAATGAGTGTGGAAAAGACTTTAGTCAGAATAAAAACCTTGTCGTACATCAAAGAATGCACACTGGGGAAAAACCTTATGAGTGTGAGAAATGTAGAAAATCCTTTACTTCTAAGAGAAATTTAGTTGGCCACCAGAGAATCCACACAGGAGAGAAGCCTTATGGGTGCAACGATTGTAGTAAAGTTTTTAGGCAAAGAAAAAACCTTACTGTACATCAGAAAATTCATACAGATGAAAAACCCTATGAATGTGATGAGTCTGAAAAAGAATTCTCTCAGACTTCAGACCTTCGTCATCAACAAAAAAATCCATACCGTGGAGGAATTCTCTTGGCTACAGAATACCAATGAGTCCAAGGCAGAGATTCAGAAAATCTAATGGTATATATATGTAAAATCAAATAGAATCTCTACTCCTTAAGTAACTGCTAGGGGAATGACAGTATATGGTTCCTATAAGGAAAAAATTAATGATTGACTCTTACAGAAAGTTATGACCCTTGAAAGGGACCTTGGAGCAATTAAGGACTCTGAAGAAACTGGATTTATGTCTTATGAGATGTAATGTGGCTGTAAATGATAGCAAAAATATCTTTGTATTAAAAAGTGGGCATTGATTCTGAAAATGTATGTATAGTGCTAAATATTTTAAAGGTAGCATCACTGCTACGGAAGGTCTATATAGGTAGTATGATCCATACTTGGGAGATGTGGATTTGTGTGTGAAAGGGTCTGCTGTTTGAGGACAACCTATAAAGATCACTGGATTTGGAATCAGAAGTGCTAGGTTTGGGTCCTGGCTCTTTCTCCTACTAGATATGTGATGTTTGATTAAGCCAGCCTCAAAGTCTCAGTTTTCCCTCCAAGTCAAATGTTGACATAATGCCTACCTCACAGGGTGGTTCTGAGCGTTCAGTGAAAGGATCTTTGTGAAAGTACTTTGTAAAGTCGTTCAGTTGTCAATAAAATTGGATAAAAGAGGTGAGATCAAAGTCTAGAGCATAAGTTATAGATGGCATAATGTAAGTTTGTTCATTAAATCTGAATATTAGAATGGAGACTCCCTGAATCTCAAAAGATACTCATTTTTAGAATAAAAGGTAGTATGGTGGATAGCTAACTTTGGAATTCAGTACTCTTTAAGAATATAGCTTTTAAAATATTTAAGGGAGTTACATAAGGTGCCTCGTTAGTCTTTATGGAAAAAAATATTGGGTTATTACAGGAAAAAATATGTCTAGACGTATGTCTAGCAAAAAAATGTCTAGACATTAACATTCATGTCAAGGAAAACAATTCATTTTTCAACCTTCAAATTTGAGCTTGACAGATGTAGACCATTAAAATGGAAGGATAGTCCTGTGTTGTTTTCCTTGTTCGTAGGGAAAAATCCTTAACCCTAGCCTCTGAGCTGATGGTCCCTGCCACTGTTACTCGCAGTTCCAAACAACATGTTATCGTTGTTGAACTACGGATGACTCGAACGCTAAGAAACTGCAGCTAAGTTGTTGCGTTGGGTTGTGACCCTCACGTAGGGCACACGATATGCATAGATTGTCACCTGCCGTGATGAGGGCAGTCGGCACAGTGAGGAAATAGAGGCTCCTGGATTCTGTATTGGCCAGAAAACATATTCTGAAACAATACTCTGTTCAAGCACTTATCTTACTCCCTAAGCTTTGTACACACAGCCCTTCAAGCTCTGATGAACCCAGTTCAGAATATACCCCTGGGCAGTCAGTACCTGTGAACCTGCTTCCTATCACTCATTTATTCAGTCCGTGCCCTTTGTACATTTGTAGATAAAATTCATCCTGTGTTCTTGAGCTTGAGTTGGTAATAATGTGTTGTAATTTTCAAAACCAATTCAGTAGCTGTACTATAAATACCTTAATATCAAGGATTGTGCTTTCTAATACTAGTAGCACCTAAGTGTTGTTATTTATAAGTGTTATTACTTCAACCCCAAAGCTCCTTGGGGACTACTAGTTCCTCAGACTGAAAGGTACCAAAGGGTGAAAACTAGAAAGGACCTAAGGTTTAAAGTCTCAAAACCTGGGTATGAGTTCTGCCGCTTTCCTTGAACAAATACATCCCATCACTTTACGGAGCCTTGATGTTCTCATCTGTTGAACAGGAGTAATAGTATCTGCTTCACAAAGTTGTTATGAGATAATGAATATGAAGATACTTTACAGAGAGAAAAACTCTGCAGATGTTAGCAGTGTCCCATTTCAAGCTGTCCTGGGCATTGGGAGCCTCAGGTGGGAAAAGGTAGTAGTAGCTGCTGTGGAAAAGCCAAACCCTGAATCCTATAGAAACACAGGACCAAAAACCTAAACCCGTTGCCAGTGATTTGATTCCAACTCACAGTGACCCTATAGGACTGCCCAGTAGAGTTTCCAGGGAGCATCTGGTGGGTTTGAACTACTGACCTTTTTGGTTAGCAGCTGAGTTCTTAACCACTCCACCACCCTGCTGTCTCTGTGTCACACAGAAAGGAGTGGGTCCTAAAGAGAACAAACGGGGAATTTGAGTGGTCAGTGCCTGACAGATTCTAGCATAATCTGGATCCCGGTATTTAAATTCAGAAATGCTTATGGTCAGAAGCCAGAACATCACTGCCAAAGGGTCTCTGTGGGTGATACTGTTTAAATCGGTATTTATAACCCTTGGGAAATATGACAGTGCAGAGCAGGACAGGGGAGGTTTAGAGGAGACAGTCACCACCTGCTAAACATACAACAAAAAGCCCCTTAAATCTTGAGTGTTGACAACTGCAGCTAAGTTGTTCCCTTGGGTTGTGAGCCTCATGTAGGGCATATGATAGACACCTAGATAGTCACCTGCTGATGAGGGTAGTCAGCATAGTGAGGAAATTGTAGGCTCCTGGATTGTGTATGGGCCAGAAGGATATGGGGCATACAGAAGAACTTTCAAACAGCCGTGCTGTAGAAGTATCACCCCCCATTACATGGTAGCTACAAAAATGTACTTTAACAATGGAGAATGCTGGCATCTACCTCTTAACCAAGAGATAAAATGTAATGTTAAGGACAGGGACAGCTTACATAATGTGCCTCCTTATGTGGTGCAATGACCCAGAAAAATGCTTAAATGTAATCCAGCTTCTTAGACTTAAATACCAGTTGATAGGAAATGCAGGGTCAGAGGAACAAGACAACCACCACCATGAGAGCAGACAATCCAGAATGAGTATTGTATAACTAAACTGCCTTGGACTCTTCAAAAAGCCAGGATCATGATGACAAAAAAGGGAGAGTAATAATTGTTGAAGCTAGATGAGGGTACTGGGAGTTCATTATTCTATTTTCTCCTTTTGTATTTGTATGAAATGTTTTATAATAAAATGTGTAAAAAGTAGATGAGGGGTGTTGTTTCTTAAAGATACTAAAAAGCCATATGATAGTAAGAACCAGAAATAGACCCACACAGATGTCCAGTTGGTTTTTGACAAAGGTGCAAAAGCAGTTCTGTGGAGGAGGGTTAGCTTTTTCAACAAATACTACTGGAGAAATTGGGTGGCTATTCACAGGCAAAAGCAGAAATACCCTCTACCTACATTTCACACCCTATGCAGAAACTTAAACGTAAAACATAAAAGCTATGCAACTTAGTAAAAAGTACGGAAAAATCTTCACAACCTAGGACTAAGTAAAGAGGTCTTAGACTTGACATTGAAAGCATAATCCATAAAAGGAAAAAACAGTAAATCAGACCTCACGGAAATTAATTTGCTCTGCAGAAGATCCTGTTAAGAAGGAAGAAAACATTGCAGACTAGAAGAGAATATTTGCAAATCGCCTATCTAAGGACTTGTATCTAGGCTATATAAAGAACTCTAAAAACACATACACACACACAAATTAATCCAATTAGAAAGTGGGCAGAAGACATGGACAGACATTTCACTGGAAGTATAGATGGCAAATGAGCACATTAAAAGATGTTCAACATTATTAGCTATCAAGGAAATGCAAATTAAAGTAACAATGGAATACCACTACACACAGATCAGAATAGCTAAAATAAAAAATATGTTGAGAATGTGGGGAAACACTCTCTTACACATTGCTGGCAATGTAAAATGGAAAACTGTAACAGTTTCTTACAAAACCAAACATATACTTAACTATGTTACCCAATAATTACACTCCTGGGCGTTTATCCCAGACAAATGAAAACTACAAAAACCTGTATGTGAATGTTCGTAACACCTTTATTTGTAATAGTCAAAACCTGGAAACAACCGAAATGTTCTACAGGTGAATGGTTAAAACCAACTGGTGTATCTATACCATGAATACTTATACTCAGCAGTGAAATAGAATGACCTGTTCATACCCGAAACAAACTGGATGAACTTCAGTGGAATTATGTTGAGTGAAAAATGCCATTCTCAAAAGGTCACATACTGTACGAGTCCATTCATAGAGCATTTTCAGGATGGTGGAGGGAGGGGGATGGGTATAACCACAAAAGGGTAACTACCAGGGGGATCTTTGTGGTGATAGAACAGTTGATTGGCACTGGGCTGGTGGTTATGAAAGTCTACACATAACAATGCCAATTTCCTGATTTTGACATTGTACTTTAATTATGTAAGATGTAACCATTGGGGGAAAACTAATATATCTTTGCTACTTCCTGTGAATCTATAATTTCAAAATAAAAGGCTAAAATATAAAACTGAAGACCCATAACCAAACGCACTGGGTGAATCTGATTTAGAAAATCCAAATTATGAAATATGTTTTAGGAAGTTGGGGAGATTTCAATCTGGCTGTGTATTAGGTGATAATAGGGAATTACTCCTAATTTTCTTGTGATGCTTTTTTGGAGAATTTTTTTAAGTGATGCATATTGAAGTATTTGGAGGGTTTTGATATCTACAACTTTCAAATTGTTGGTTTCTGTTTTTTTTTTTTTTTTTAAGTATGGAGAGAAACACAAACAGCACAATGTAAATTGTTGAATCCAGATGGAGGGTACGGGTATTCATGGTACCATTCTTTCCACTTTTCTGTACTGCTTAATATTTTCAAAGTAAAACGTTTTAGAGGAAATTAATCATGGCTTTCTACAGATTGTTTTGACGCTTGAGGCTCCCCGGAGCGCGCCGGCTTGAGTGTCCCTGCCCAGCCTGAGGTTGCCTGCTCCCTGGGACTCAGGGCCACAGGCCACCCGCGCCCCCTTTCTAGTGCTTCTGCTCTCGCCCCTAGTCCAGGGCTGTATTGGACACCCATCGAGAAGAAAGCACCTCCGAGATTCCTAGAGAGACCGGCCGGGCGATTTGGGGAGCCGGAAGCCCATCCCAAGGCACTTCCTGTCCGGTCATTGTTCTCGTACCGGTGGGCTCCGGGGTCCCGGCCCGTTGGCCTCCTGCTTCAGTTCCAACGAGCTGCAGCCGGGCCTTCCCGCAGTGCACGGTGAGCGGGTCGGGGGGCAGGCCCGAGTATCGGGGGTGGAGGAGGAACCAGCCCAGGGGTGGCGGCGCGAGGGGCAACCCGCTGTGTCCTCCCCCGGGAACCTTGGGGACCCCAGCTCTGTCTGTCCTGGGGCGCCTCTGTACCACGCCTCCTCGGAAGCCAGGCCCCTTCCTGCCTGGGGCCTGTTTGAGGGGGAGTTTGGATGCAGAACGCCCCAGGGTCCAGGCAGATCCTGGCGACGGGCCCCGAGGGTCCTGTAGGTGGGGAGGATGAATTGCCACGTCTGGAAATGGGGAAAGGTCATTGGAAGGGAAGCTCTTGATACTAACGTGGAGGCAGATTTGGGTCTTATCCGAAGTCTGGTGATAGAGCTCGGGAAGGCAATCCCACGTGTACACAAGGTGGACCGAGTCTTAGGGCCTTCTTACAAGGTGGGATTCAGCTTGTCATGGAAAAAATGAGCCTCCAGAAATAAGACTGTTATGTTACTTAAGAAATTTAGTGTATTCAGTAAGTTGTCAGTAAGTTAGATACGAGTCGGCATATGATCTTCAGAGCTACAAAAGAGGGTTAATAAAATTTAACGCCCTTTTCTAATAAAACATGTAAAGGAGAATAGAAAGAAAAATCTAAATCTTTAAATAGAAATCAACTAAAATTGACTGTTTTACTCCTACTCACAAATCTAAAAAATCATAAATCTGGTACGGTACTGGCTTGGCTCTGATAAAAGGGTGCTGTTAATTGGCGGTGGTGTCATTTGGTTGTGGTCCTTTTAGAAAGCAGTCTGGTAGTACATACCAACCATAAACGTTGAACCAGTAATCCCTTTGTTTATTCTAAAGAAATAATTTGGCAGTAGAAAAAACTCTTTGCACAGAATTTTTAAATATTAATTATTGAAAAACTACAGTGGAAACAATAAAAGCTTTTTGCTAAAGGAATGGTGCATAAATGGGGAGTGGTTAAGTAAATGATTATATAACCATAATCTAGAGCACTTTGCCAGCAAGAGGTAGACCTATTATGTATGCATTGAAAGGTCTCTAAGACTGTTTTGGAATAGGAGAATTGAGTTAAAAAAAACAGACAATGCAGGTTGCTGAACAATGTAGAAGGGTGATCTAAATTATGTCTTTAAAAAGCAGTATGTGTGAAGGTGTACATCTGTGTATTTAAATGCAGAGAAAAGAGACTAGGAGGCCCACCTAGACTGGTAATGTAGAGTATGTGTGTTGTGTAGGACAGACATTTAATTTTATGTTTCTGTAATACTTGCTCCTTTTTCAGTGAGGACAAAAATTTATCGATACTGTAGATTATTGTGCAGTTGTTAAAAAATAAGCATGAAGAATAGCAACATGAAAAATCTATTTTCTTATATTAAGAGGTCTCATGAGACATTTGGAAGATGTGAAAAGTGTAAAAATCAAACAAACAGAAAGAACCTCCAAACTACCTGTAATTGTACCACCCAGAGATGACTAGTATTCCTAATATGTTGGTGCATAGACTTCCAGTCTTTTTCTTGAGATTCTTTTATCCACACTATTGTGTATCCTGGCAGTACAAAAGCTTTGTGTTGTAATATTCCTTCTTTAAAAACACTATGATGATAATTATGAAAATATATATCCCTGAGTCAGAAAACAAGAAGGTTGATAAAATCATCATTGTTAGTATGTTTGGAGATTTTCCCTTAAAAAAAAATCTCAAATTCTATGATGTATGGTGGTTATCTCTTTGGAGGAGGACCTGAGGTGATTTTTTTAAAATCATTTTTTGTATTTTTCAAGTCTTTACAATAAAAATTTTAGCTTTATAATCAGAAGAAAATCCATAAATATTGTGTAAAGCTATTTGTAATGCGATTACTGTGGGTACAGAGTTCATGTTTTCAGCCCAACCCCTTTCATCCTATGAAGGAGGAGAAGAGCATCCCCTGGACTAGAATGGCAGCTGCCTGGGCTCTGGTAAAACTGGTCTGTGGGCACTGGCAACCAGGAAAACCTCTGCTTGGTGCTAACAATGTTTTCTGATTTCCCAGGAGACAATATTCATCCTGGCCCTCGGAAGAAACTCAAGAAGAAGCTTTTGAAACTTGAAGATTAGATGGGGCTTGACCTCTGCTGGGCAGCCCCCAGCTATAGAAGTTCCCAGCTGAGCAGAGAAGATGACTGCAGAATTGAGAGAGGCTGTGGCCCTGGCCCCCTGGGGCCCAGTGACAGTGAAAAAGGAGGAGGAAGAGGAAGAAAATCTTCTGGGTCAGGTGTCCAGCCAACAACTACACTCTGACAACATCAAAGCCTGGGCCCATGGGGAGGGTCCTCAGACAGGTCTTGATGGATCAGAACAGGAGGAAAAGGTAAATGATGGCCTGGGAGGAAGGAGGGAAGAAAGACCTGAAAACAGTCTTGAGTGGTTTTGGGAGAACTGGTTAGAACTCTGGCCTTTAGTCCTTTGGAATATAATAGAAATGTTCTTTTCTGATTGATGTGACATTCAGTGTCATCTATAAACCTGTGGTTCTTAAACTTTGCTGTAGAGTAGAATTACCAGAAGAACTTTTTATAAAATCTTGATGCCCGTGCTGGGAGTTCCTGGTTGGTGCAGTCGGTTAAGTGCTAGGCAACTAACTGAAAAGTTGATGGTTCAAACCTACCCAGAGACACCTTGGAAGAAAGCCCTGGTGATCTGCTTCCAAAAGGTCAGAGCCATGAAAATCCTGTAGAGTGCAGTTCTGCTCTACAACACATGGGATCATCATGAGTTAGAACTGACTAGAAAACAACTGGTTTTTTGGTTTGAGTGCCTGTGCCTTACTCTATTCCAATCAAATCAGAATATAGGACCCAGGCATGTATACTTTTTAAAGCTGTTCAGGTGATTCCAGACAGGGTTTGACAACTCCAGCAGTGCTTCCCGAACTTTAACGTGCATAGGAATCCCCTGTTCCTATAGGTGATCTTCATCACCTGGGATCTTGTTAAAATGCAGATTTTGACTCAGGAAGTCTGAGGTATGGTCTAAGAGTATACATTTCTCACAAGCTCCCAGTGATGCTGATACTACTGCTGTGTGGACCACACATTGAATAGTAAGGCTATACACTGCTGGGGTCCTTAGTGTTTTCAAACACATCTCTTACCATTACTTGCCAAATGGTGGCAGAGTTTGTCAAGAGCCTCTGTAATTATAGGCTCAGAACTTTGCTTCCTTGATTCTTTAGACCCCGGAAAATCTTGTTCTATGAAAAATTTCCCCAGGGGCTTTCTTGTCGTATGTCCACTGGCAAGTTAGATGTGGATTCTAGAGTGGACAAAGAGGTGAAATCAAAGGAACAGGGAAGAAGTGGTAGGCTTGCTTTTTTGCCCAGCTCACCTTTGGGATTGGAAGAGACTGACTTCCTTTTCCTTTCCTTTTATGTTTTGCGGCCTCCAGGAACAGGTACCTATGTTCTTGTCCTCAAGGCTCTGGTTGCTGTAATCGTCCCCCCTCCCCCCACTACCACCACCACCCGTCCTCTATAAACCCACCTGTGCTGCTTGTCTGTAGGGTCAGAACATGTTCTGGGACATGGCAGTAATCCTGAAAGCAACACAGGAGGCCCCTGCTGGTTCACCTCTTGGCAGCTACTCATTACCTGGGGCCAGCGAGGTGCCTGCTCAGGTGATCATAGCCAAGAGCGAGATACTGGAGGCTCATGGAGACATGACTTCTCTAGGTAAGTTTACCCTCTGATTCAGCATCTGACCATTGGGGTTTCTCAGAGGCTGTGGGGGCCTGGTCTCCTAGTTTGCACAACAGGGAGTTTTAAAGTGTTGAAAGTGTCAGGGAAAGCTGGGTAGTGGAATGCTGAGAGATGCGTCTGCATTTGTCAAGGGAAATGTCCTTATTTTCCACACAGTCTCAGGACACTAGACAAATACTGGTGAACTCCAAATTCACCTTTTTATCACATTTATTTTTCAGCAGGTTTTATCTACTCACACGTGTAGACACATGTCCCCTTCATATGCTTTGTTGTGACCATAGATTGGTGAGCCTACTAGAGAAGCTAGCTAAGGTAGAACGGGTCAGCTTTAGTGGTGATTTTGAGAAAATGCCATGCAGATGTTCTGTTTTCATAGCTGTTTTGTACAAAGTTAGATGTTTTTTATCCACCATAATGATGTTCAAAACTGGGTCTTTATGGCAGACACTGATGGCTTATCACCTGGTTCTCTGTAAGCTGGGACTCGGGGAAGGGAAGTATGTTCTATAAGACAAATTAGCAGTGGTGAAAGCTTGCCTTGGAAGGAGTGACATGTAACCATGGGTCAGGAATGTGGTATCCCTGAGCCCTGTGCTGCAGAAGTGGTTACCTGGATGATGGCCAGGGCCCCTCTGGCACTCATGTTTTCTGAACCTGCATGAGTGCAGGGCTGTGTCTGCATATTTTGAACCCACTCTCCTCCCTAGTCAATACCTTGAGCGTTTGGAGACCAAATGACTTCTTTAACCAATGCCGTGGGGAAGGTTAGAACATCCACCTTTCATTTTTTTGTTGCTTTTTAATTAGTATCCCCCAAATTCTCAGCAGCTTGTGTTCGCCACTTATAGTTTTCAGCTCCATTCTCTCTGGTGCTTTCCCCTGTGTATCACTTCTTTTCTGTCTCCTTGCTTTATCCAACAGCTGCACGCATCCATCAGGAACGACCTCTATTTTCCTTCTCTGCCTTTTACCTCAAGACCCTATTTCTACCCAAGACTTACCTTTCTGTGCTGCTACCTATTCCCATGGCCACAGGTAATGGTGGGAACACTGAGCTGTAGGAATTCAGAGCTCTGATTCTAGTTGCCGCACGTGTCTGATGACTCTGACCTTGAGGAAATCCTTTCTCTCTCTTTACCTCCATTTCCTGTTCTCTAAACTGGGGTGCATTCATTCCATAAGTACGGGATTTCTGGAGGCCTACTTACTATGTGTCAGGAAGTGTGATAGGTGCTGGTGATGTGGCAATGAGTAAGACGGAGGCTGGCCTTGTGTAGCTCCCACCCAAGTGAGGGAGAACAGCTTCACCTTGATGACAAAATCGTATAATATACACAAAAGTCCTTTGGAAAGTCCTTTGATATGGTATTGGGTTTTAATGTCTGAGGAATTTTTATCTAAAGTTCCCTGCATTTTAATTAATGTTGAGTTTATTAAAGTTGCTCACAAAGTGAGTTTTTAGTTTATTTCTTCATTTTCTTTCTGTACTTTTCCTAGAAAAGGTTACAGTCATCTTACCAGATCCCCAGAAAAGAAAATACCATCTCAAACAAGCATAGGTTACAAGTCCTGGGTTATTGGCTAATTAATCTTTGGCCCAAGAAGATTTAAACTTGAACACACACAGGATAGGCCCTGTTTTTCTTGTCTTAGACCCTGGGCATTTGCTAGGACCGTAGGGCTTACTTCATTCTCGTGGTGAAACTGTTAAATAACCACTTACATTAAGACCTTCTGGGTTACAGTTGTACCCTGTTTTATAATAATTTTGTCTTAAAGCATGATACAAATACTAGGAATTTTTTCTGTTAGTGACTCTAATCTTTTTTAGTTTTCATGTCAAAAGACAGCAGGGTTTTGAACAGTAAGCCATAAAATTGAACATCTGCAAGTGGACATCTGAGAATGATAACATCAGCAAATTTGCACTGCAACATTGTACATACTACATATTACTAGCAATAAAAAGATGTATTAAAAAAGATGGTCATAAGTGCAGTTTGTCATAAGTCAAATGTGTCGTAAGTCTAGGACTACCCGTATTCTCAATTTCATGGTAAGGAGGGTAGGAGAGAAGATCAGGGGAGGGAGTGCATCTGTGAACTCAAGTTTTCATGGGCTCTGTTGCTGTTGGAAAGACGCTTGGTGAAGAATGGGAGGCCCCAGTGTCCGTGATGGAGAGCTAAAGAAAGGAGAAGCAAGTGAAAAAAAGCAAGGGAGGTGTTAGAAGGGTGGGAAAATAAGGTGCGATATAGGTGATAAAGAATAGTAGTGAACATAAAGGAGAAGAAAGCAATTATGTAAGATAAAAAAGACAGGAAAGTGTGTAGGCAAAAAATCAGAATATTTTGTACACACACAAAATTAAAATATAAAACCAGGAGAAGAAAGCAACAAAGAGAAAGTAGGAGAAAGAGGTAGCAGAAAAAAAGATAGGAAAGAAGATATAAGAGCAGTTAAACTAAAGGGAGAAAAATAGAGTAGATTAAAGAAGAGGCATCAGAAAAGTAGAAATAGAGACAACCAGAAAATGATTCTTTTCTTTTTTTTTTGCTGTCACATTCTAGTCTCTGTTGTATTCAATGCTCAGGCATTTCCCTTCTCCATCATTGCCCATCTTGTCTGAATCATTATGATAGCATTGCAGATTCCTATGGTCTTAACTGGGCAACAACCAAACTGGGGTGTGTTTTCCTGCCCCCTGATACTGTTTTGTACCATCCTGTCCCATCTACTCTTCTCACTGACTGCCCTGGGCTCCCTCTGGTGGATGCTGGATTCCCCCACTGCAGTTGCCGCGTGATCTGGAGCTGCACAGTTCCTCTGCTCACTTCTGAGCTGAGGTAGTTCCTCCCTCCTCTGTGGGCCTGCCTCCAACTCCTGCTGGTCATCATTTCATTGCCTTATCACTTGAGTATTTTTCCTGAGCTTAGTTAAATTCACAAACACATATTAAGCTTTCGCTCTGCCAACACTGAGCTGCACAGGTACACATTCCAGGGTGAAGATTGTGGGAGGGTGGAGAGGAGACAAACATAAAGAACTGTAATGTCACTGACAACAGAACCCCCTTAGGGTTCTGGGGCATTGTAGAGCAGCCAGCCAGTTTCAGAACTTTAGGATGTTTTGGTGTTCTCATGAAGCAGGCTATGTACATCTCAAACTAAAAATAGTCAGCTTTTCTGGACACAAGCTTAGGCTGTTCACTACATTCACTTTCTTTTTGAATCCCTTCTCGCGTAGCCCTCTATCACCATAGTGACTCCTGTTCCCTAAGGGTTCATCTTTCCTCCTGGACCCCTGGCACTATCAGTCAGGCTGAAAGTCACTGCAGACTCACAGAACACTTTTTGTATGCAGGCACTGTTCTGTTATTGACCCTGTTTTAGAAATAAGGACACTGAGGCACAGAGCACTTAAGTAACTGGCCCAAAGTCATGTACCTGTGCAGTGGCAGAGCAAGGATTCAAACCCAGGCAGCCTGGCTCCAGAATTCATGTTCTTATCATCTGTGCTGCACAGGCTCAGTGTTCCAGATGCTTTTGGCTGCTGTGACCCTCCTATCATCCAGGGAGGGAAGAACCCTAACTAACTTGTGGGTTGTAAGCCTCAGTAAGTAGCTGAGGTAAGAAGGCAAGCCTGGGGAGGGCCTGGTGTCCTTCATAAACCAAAAAACAAAACACCAAACCCATTGCTGATACATTGATTCCAACTCATAGCAACCCTATAGGATGGAGTAGAACTGCCCCTTAGGGTTTCCAAGGTTGTAAATCTTCATGGAAGCAGACTGCTGCATCTTTCTCCCTTGGAGTGGCTGGTGGTTTCAAACCTGTGACCTTTATACTAGCAGCTGAGTGCTTGTCTTTCATAGGCAGTCTTAATTGTAAGAGCAGTCATTTGGGAGGAGAGCTGTGTGGAGAGTGGGCTTCCCTGGTCTGAGATAGTGGGTTTCCTGTCTCACAGAGGTAAGTGGAAGTGCTGGAAAGACCATGGATCAGTGGATTCTGCTCTAGGCAGGGGCGGGGTGGGGGGTGCGGATCCAGCAGAAGACCTGCTGAAGAGAGGTAACATGAGAGGAGATTGTTTTTTGTTTTTGATGAGGTCACGTTGCAGAGACATTTAAGTCATGTACTTCCTGGCCTTTATGTCTTGATCCTACTTTTTCTGTAGACCAGAAAAACTTGACATTTGTATTTTCTGTTTCTTGTTCAGATGCTGAAATCAACAACCCGCAGTCTTTGGTTCTAAAAACTGAGATGTGTGATGAAGCAGAAAAACCCTTCCTGATACCAGGAAGAATCCAGAAAGCTGACCCTAAAGGACCCAAGTTAGGAGAAGCCTGTGAAAAGGGAATCATGTTAAAGAGGCAAAGAATTAAGAGGGAAAAGAAAGATTTCAGACAAGTGACAGTGAAGGACTGCCACTTACCTCACAGCCTCAAAGAAGAGGGAGACCAGAAGTGTCAGAATTCTGGGGAAAGATACAGCCTTAGTTCTGGCCCTGTTAAAAATCAGAAAATCCAACCTGGGCAGAAACCTTTTACGTGCAATGTGTGTGGGAAGGGCTTTAGTCAGAGCGCAAACCTGGTGGTGCATCAGCGAATCCACACTGGAGAGAAACCCTTTGAATGTCATGAGTGTGGGAAGGCCTTCATTCAGAGCGCAAACCTCGTTGTGCATCAAAGAATCCACACTGGACAGAAACCTTACGTTTGTTCAAAATGTGGGAAAGCCTTCACTCAGAGTTCAAATCTAACTGTGCATCAAAAAATTCACTCCTTAGAAAAAACTTTTAAGTGCAGTGAGTGTGAGAAAGCCTTCAGTTACAGCTCACAACTTGCTCGGCACCAGAAAGTCCACATTACTGAAAAATGCTATGAATGTAACGAGTGTGGGAAAACATTCACTCGGAGCTCAAACCTCATTGTCCACCAGAGGATCCACACTGGGGAGAAGCCCTTTGCCTGTAATGACTGTGGCAAAGCCTTCACCCAGAGTGCAAATCTTATTGTGCATCAGCGAAGCCATACTGGTGAGAAGCCATATGAGTGTAAAGAGTGTGGGAAAGCCTTTAGTTGCTTTTCACACCTAATTGTGCACCAGAGAATCCACACTGCAGAGAAACCTTATGACTGCAGTGAATGTGGGAAAGCCTTCAGCCAGCTCTCTTGCCTTATTGTCCACCAGAGGATTCACAGTGGAGACCTTCCTTATGTGTGTAATGAGTGTGGAAAGGCCTTCACGTGTAGCTCGTACCTACTTATTCATCAGAGAATCCATAATGGGGAAAAACCTTACACGTGTAGTGAGTGTGGCAAGGCCTTCCGGCAGAGGTCGAGCCTCACTGTGCACCAGAGAACCCACACTGGGGAGAAGCCCTACGAATGCGCGAAGTGTGGCGCGGCCTTCATTTCTAACTCACACCTCATGCGACACCACAGAACCCATCTTGTTGAGTAACACGCAAATGAAGAGAAAGACCTCCAGGCATTGACCATTACCTACTACCCCCCAAATTAGACACCTCTTTGCCATTTTCTTCCTCCTTTGAGAAAAACGAGGCCTTGTATGTCCTTAAAGGTTATGTTTTCAGGAATGTACCACAATAGACAAGGATTTCAGAGGCTAATTTAAAGAAAAGGAAAACTAAGAACTTAAAGGCAAGGATTTATTTTTTTAACTGTACCCTAAAATGGAATGCACCCTGAAATGAAATGTGGCTTTCTTAGGATAAAGCTCATTTAGGGGAAGGCGTTTTTTGCTACATTTTGTTTTTTAAAACTTTGATAACTTCTTAAACAGGCAGGTTACTGGTTTAGATCTGGAGCTAAAGTTCAACTTCCCAGTTGAATTCTAGAGCTCTGAGCCTTGTATTCTGATATTTCGAGTTAAGCAGTGAGTGGTTAAGGAGACCACTTGGGGTAGAATTCAACAACAACCCACTTAGGAACATTTATAAACTTTCCATTCCCTAGATAATTTTTAAAAAACATACCAGCCAAAACAAAAATATTAACTGTCTACTGCTCCTAAAATGGACAAAAGTAGGAAATAGCCTTTTCTCTCATGTCAATGCCTCCTAAACCCTGGTGTGGTAAAGCTCTGGGGACCTCTGACCAGTCTCTTCTGTCCACTCCCCAGTCTGCATGGCCAATCACTCAAGGATGGATGGAGACTCCACACAGTGGCCACCAAGGCTACTGAGCTGTATTCTTTTGCTAAAATCAGCAGCTTCTCTCCAAACAACCCCCAAGTGCCATCACATTCCATTTGGATGAGATGCTACTGACAGCCCCCTTCCCAGATAAGAGTCAAAGAATAAAGCTTGCCTAGCGGCATGGCCGAGTTGTCTCTGCTCTCCTTCTGCTCAGGCCCAGCCAGGGCACAGTTTGGTTGTCAGTCTCATCTTCTGGGTGGTCTTTAAAGGAAGTGGTGGAGCTCTTCTAATTCTAAGGGCCAAAGAGGGATGTGAAAGCAGAGGGAGGAGGCAGGGTGGGGCTCCTAAGGTCTATATTTGGGTTTTGAGAAGTTCAGAGATGTTGGAATATGGGAACTTAGAAGTATGAAGAAATTGGCTAAGGTAAGCTAAGCCTTTACTCATTTGAGTAAAGCTTTGACATTAAACCTTTACTCCTGAAAAAATAATTTATAAAACTATGCAATAGGTAGTGTTATGTAATAATATTGCCTTGTATTTATACAGAACTTTATTCTTTGTTGTGTACCTTCATGTATAGAAAAATGGTACCTAGCATTTACTTCATGCTTTCATGTAGATCATTGCCAGTAGTCCTCATAACACTGAAGGAGGTGTGTGGCCCATTTACCTGAGAGTGGTCATTTAACTGGAGGTAGATCACTAGCAGGTGGTAGAGCCTTTATTCAAGTTGAGGACAGGTTCTCTGTTCTGCCACGCTGCTGGTCTTAGCTGTAAGTACTTGTCATCCCCACCCATACCTGTGGGGGAGCACCAAAAGGGGGTATAGTCCTCATTTTCAGGTGAGGAAACAGAGGTGACTAATCTTGGGGTGTACTTTAGGCAGTGTGACCTGAAAGCAGAAAATCTGGGATTGAACTCTGGGTCTCCTGATTTCTAGGTCTCTCTCCCCTCCATTCTAATGGCTAGGTATTTATTATAAGTGCTGTACCTGGTGATACGTTGCCTGGTGCAGTTTTCATACAGAAGTCCCATACAATTATCCCATGTTTGTAATACAAAATATCAACATGGTAGTTTACAGGGCACATTCACGTACAGAAAGCATACGTAACAATGCTTGTTTCTTACCTTTTTTCCCCTTCCAGCCACAGTCTTATCAAAGCATTTGCAACTTCTTTTCCTAGTTTCATTCTAAATCCTAGGCACAAATACAAGAAAACAAAAGGATTTAAAATTGGGAATCAAAAGTACCCATGCCCTTGCTGACCATGGCAGTTGGTGACTATGTTTCTGTCTCCCGTGTCTTGAGAATGAAGGAGCCCAAACGTAACACCATGTCTGTGCTGAGACTAGGAACAAGTTAGGTTTTCTCCCTGCCTGATAAGGAAGCTTCGTACAGAGGGAGAGAGATCTGAAGCTTTGGAATAGTTTTGTGACGGTAACCCACCAAGAGGCCAAAAGTGTACTGGGAGGTAGGAACTGGAATTTATGACCATTAAGACTGCTGAACTATTCTAGTTCATGATCATATTCATCCTTATAATTGAACACTCAGTCATTGATGATTTTGGTTTCCTGGCTAAAGTTTTCCATTAATAGGTAGCTCAGACAAGCTGTCCGGGTGCTTCTATCCAAAGCTAGGTTTCGAAAATTACTGACCCAACCTTGCCTTACCTTAAAGTAGTAGTTTTTAACCTTGATCACAGGTTAGACCCACGTAGGGCATTTTTTAAAATTTCCATTCCCAAGCTTTGGTATTTTTCTAAAACTCTGTGGATGGTTGCAATATGCAGCCAAGGTCATTAGCCCACTACATGTGTAATCAAATGGGGTGGCGGGGGGGCTGATACTACTATAAGGATATAAATGGGAATGTGTGATATATGGTCTCAGCAAAACAGGACACTAACTCTTCATTGACTGGGTGTTGAAGACCTGCAACCATTAGATGTTAAGGTTCTAAGACCAAACTTACTGTTTTATTTTAATTGAATATACTAAATATTTATATGAGCAAACCAGATTTTATATAACATACTTTTATGTTCCTCATTCAACAAAATGCCTTTTTACATTTTGACTTGCATATCATCTTTGGATCTGAGTTTCCACAAACCTCCACACAGGTTCAACACCTCCCCCCACCCCCTGCATCCTGTACAAATTGACTCGACGGCAGTGGCTTTTATTGCATTAATAGACTTAACAGATTCTTCCCCCACCAATTACAACTCTCCCTCCCAACTTGAATTCAGTTGTAGCCCTCAAAATAAATTGTAACACACCATTTTCATTAGGGTTTCTAATAGGGGATTATTATTATTTGGAAACTTATGGGGCAGTTCTACTCTGTCCTATCGGGTCGCTAGGAGTCGGAATCGACTCGACAGCAATGGGTTTTTAATAGGGGAGGCATGACTACCCTTCATGATCAGATTTGGCTTAGGTTTTCTTGTTCTTGTGGGTCACCTACCTTTCCCCTTGGCTGGTCTTGCTAGAAGTGGAGGGAACTTTAAAGCCTCATTTTCTTAAATGGTCAAGAGCTATCTTTTTTATCAGACTTTTAGTTTATCCCACAAAGAATTGTGTGCCAGGCCTGGTGATGGGCATTAGGGATAGAGCCATAAAGCCTGTCCTCCCCCTCCAGTGAGACCAACAGGTGTGTACAAGTGGAGCACAGTGACATGAAGGTGATAGTGAAGTCATGTACAGGTGCTTTGGGATCATAAGGAGAAAGACTTCCTCATACACACACACTCAAACATAGCCCTGAATCCATTTTTCTGGGTTCAGGAAGAGGTGTCAAAACTAATCCCTCTTCTGTCCTCTGGATCCCCTCCCTTTCTTGCCTCTCACATCTCTTGCTTCTTCACTTACTCCTCTATCCATGCCTAACCGTTCTGGGGTCATAAGACCCTTGGAGAACCTGATGGAGGTTGTGGATCCTCTGAGGCATGCACATTGCATGTATAGTTTTGTGCATGATTGTGGGGATGTACAGGCTCTCTGCAGCCAATCCGTGGTTTCTCTAGGGTGAAAAGCCTCACGTGGGAATATAATACATAATTGCCTGTGACATTAAAAAAAAAAAAAAAAAACAGGATCAGACTATGGAATCTCTAAGGATGTCACCTAGACACATGACCTTTTAAATCTTGCTTCTCCTGGGTTCCCTTCCTCAGCAAATGACATTATCCCCACCACCTGGGGCACCCAGATTGGAAACCCAGAAGGCATCTTCAGTTTCCTGCATATCAATCATTCATTCCAAAAATATATAATGTGCACTTGCCTTGTGGCAGAAATTGTGCTAGATTCTGAGGTGCCAAAATAACATATACCAAACCCTGTTCTCATATCACTGTTGGAAAAATGTCCAGATTTCTTAACATAATTTACTGAGCTCTTTATAATCTCTTCCCAGCCTCATCACTTCCCATTCACCCTTCACTGCAGCCTAGAGGCGCATGCTTGACCACTGTGCCCTTGTGCATACAGTCCTGGGCACCCGTAGCACTTCACCACCTACTTTGCCTAATCTTCTGTTTAAGATTTGGCTCAAGTCCCATCTCTGGGAAACCTCTGACTGCCCTCTGACCAAGCTGGATCAGGGCCCTTCTGAACTTTTAGAATTATTGAAGACCATGACATGATATGTAGCCAGAGTTTTGCTTTATGTATAAAAAAATTGGGATCCAAAATTGTATATATAGTACAGTTCTCGTATGCTGTTACTGTTACATTTAGTATACGCACTTTAAAAGCATGTGGATAAATTACCCCAAGAAAATACAATAAAGTGTTACAAGTGGTTAAGTGACTTGTTCACAGCTGTACAGAGCTTAGACTCAAACCCAAGTCCTCTGGATGATGAGGTTATGGGTGATAAAAAGTTTTTTAAAAAAATAATTTTCATTTTTCTATAAGAAGCAGGAATTTTATAATCAGGAGAAAATAAATCACTGCATTTATATCTTTAATTTCACT
The DNA here is from genome assembly GCF_024166365.1 of Elephas maximus indicus. Lineage (NCBI taxonomy): Eukaryota > Metazoa > Chordata > Mammalia > Proboscidea > Elephantidae > Elephas > Elephas maximus. The sequence continues at coordinate 49,031,437 of NC_064838.1, forward strand.
GTACTAACTACAGACAGTATCTCAGCTCCCCATTTTGTTAGATGTGGAATAAACCCTTCCTTCTGCATATTCCATTTCCCCGCTTCTGACATGGTCAAGCCTGATCTTGCATTCTATTCTGTAACCATAGTTAATCTTTGGTGTTTATTGATTTGTTCAAAAAGTTGAAAATAGTGTGAATGTTGTAGATGTAAATATTGTTCACTGCAGATTTAAGTAGCGTACTAAGATTATATTTCCTTTTGGGAACAACTTTCTGCTCTTGCTGATATTTCTAGTTGCGTTCCCCCTGCCCCCTTGAATTAGTTGCTTTTAGCACATCCTCAATTACTTTCAGATTCTCCATCCAGTTAGATACTCTACTGCATCCCCCTTTTTCTGGACATGCCCCTTCCAGGGGCCTCCAGCCTCCTGCTCCAGTATGTCTTCCATGCTCATTCTGCTGTTATCCTGGGCTCCATTTCACCCTGTGTTCTGCATCTTCCTTTCTTTGTTTACTCATTTCACTGCAGCGCATCTTCAAGTCACTTGAAAGAAAGAGTACATGCAAGGCAAAATTGTTGAGTGCTTTTATATCTAAACTTCTGTCTCCATCCTCACACTTGATTAATAGTTTGACTGTAGAATTCTGGGTTGAAAATCACTCTCCTAAAAGTTGGAAGGCCTTGCTAATGACTTATGGCATCCACCATTGCTAATGAGATGTCTGATTCCAGTGTGGTTCTTAGTTCTTTGACAATCGGTCAACAGTATTTTTATTATTGTATCTGTTCCACCACCTCAATGTCTGGAAACTTTCTAAGCCTCCTCTTGGTGTACTGAATTCTCTAATGTACTCAATGGAATTTTTTTAATCTAGCGACTGAGTTATTTCTGCTCTTGAAAATTTTGTGTATCTGTATGACAGTTCTCCATTTCCATATTTTTTTCTGTTTCTACTCTTTCTGGAGTCCTTGTCAATCAAATAAATGTTGGACCTCCTGGATTGATCCCTTATTACTTTTTCTCCCATTTCTGTGTCCTTGTTCTTTCTGAGAGAGTCCCTTTATTATATTTCAAGTTTTGCAATGAATTTTTTATTATGGCAGTAATTTAATTCTAAGAGCTTTTTCTTGTTTTCTCTGTGTTCCTTTTTATAGCATACAGTTCTTGTTTAAGGATACCTCTCAAATCTCTCTGAGTTAAAAGTCTCTTCTGTCCCCTGAATTATCTTCCCCTTCCTTCACGTGGCAATTAAAAACCCAACTGCATGGGAGTGGGATTTACCCACCAAAAGGCTCCTTTCTAGGGTTATTGGTGGGTAGCAGGATGGTTCTCTGGAGACCTCAAAATACCAGAATGCTGATATCTTTTGCCTGGGGCTTATAAATTTCTTTGGGGAAAAATCCGCTGATGTTTTTGTCTGAGATTTGCCTATTGTAAGGGCTTAGAGGAGTGAGAGAGAAGAGTCAAGTGTTTTATTATTTTTTAAATTGTTTTATCGTGGTAAAAATACATTTGTCAATTAGATAGGAACCTTAGGGGCAGTGAATTTATGTTAATCAGGGAGGAACAACTCAAAAGGAGGGTGAGAATGGTTACACAACTTAAATGTCATAAATGTCACTGAATAGTACATGTAGAAACTGTTGGTGTACGTTTTGCTGATATATTCTCAACAATAACAACAAAATAAAAATACATGTGACAAAATATTTGATGTTTTATACACGTACGTTGATTTTACATGTACAGTGACATTGATTACATTCATCATGTTATGCAAACATCACTATCCGTTTCCAAATTATTCTACCACCATTAACAGAAACTCATTATCCCTTAAGCAAAGACTCCACCTTTCCTTTTCCTCCCATCCCTGGTAACCACTAACGAGCTTTGGTTTCTACACATTAGCCTGTTGTAGATGTTTTGTATATGTGGATCATGCAATAGCTGCCCTTTTGTGACAGACATCTTTCTCTCAACCTCTTTTCAAGGTTTATCCATGTTTTAGCATGTATAGGCACTTCATTTCTCTATGGCTGAGTAACAGCCCGTTGTTTGTATGTAGCACATTTGGTTTATCCATTCATCTGCTGACGGACATTTAGGTTGTCTCCACCTTTTGGCTAGTGTGAATAGTGCTGCAATGAACATTGGTGTACGAGTTTTCTGTTGCATTGCTCCTTTTGATCCTTTTGGGCACATACCTCAGATACGAATCAAGTGTTCTTATACAGACTTGCAGTTAGTGCCCTTATCTTTAGCTTCATTTCTCCCTCCCACCCTTCATTGCACCTGGGTTTTCAGGTCCCAAGTCTCTGTGGTTGTGGAGGATAGGTCATCTACCTCCTCCCGTTGTGTTACCCTCAGTAAGTTCTCCAGCCGCCGCTTCCTTCACCTGTCTCAGTTGCCACTTCTCCATCCATTTCCATCTTCCAGGAATGTGCTGAAATCCCTTATTCTATTATTGTTATTTATATATTTTAATCCATTGTTACTATTTTAGGGAGAGCTAAACCATTTTTACAAAAAATGCTGGTAACCACTTTTAGAAAATGAATAGTTGGGGAAAGATTTACATACATGTCAATGTTACTTATTTTACAAAAAAATGGAAACAAAGTAACTAACAATAGGGAACTGATGATGGAATATTATGCAACGACTAAAAATAACATTTCAAAGAATAGTGATATAAAATTCTCACAATATTAAATGAAAAGTGTACAGAATAAAACTGTGCATACAGAGAGCCCAGTTTTCTAAAATGTACAGCATCGAAAAGATTGGAAGGAAATAGATCAGGTGTTAACAGTGGCTAAATTTTCCTGCTTGTCTACATTTTCTACAGTGAACCTGAGTTACTTGTATGATCAGGTGGGAAAAAGTTAAAACGATCAGGCTTGTTCAGAGAGTGATGAGATACGAGCAATGGGAGTGTGGAGCAGCAGAGTAAGGATTTGGAGAAATAAGGGGCTCAGTTAGCGAAGACCTAATTCCAGGTGAAGGAATTCAGCCAAGGAATATATGCAACCCCAGTGTGTAGAAGTTCAGTGTATACAAAAGTATACAATGAAAAGTTGTCTCCCTCTCACCTCAGACAACCTGTCCCCTGCCCCAGAAGTAACCAGTGTTAAAGTTCTTGAGGTTCCTTCCAGATAGTCTGTGCATTTATAATCTTATATACTCCCCCCAGTAGACTTTTTTAAACACAAAGGGGAGCTTACAGTACACACTGTATACATCTTGCTTTTTTCACTTAGTGTGTCTTAGAGATGGTTCTATGTTAGTATAGAAGTATATATTACTAGTATTAGTATATATTAGTATATAAGCTCTACCTCATTCTTTTTCTTTTTTCACAATTGCATGATATTCTGTAGTATGGACCTGCCATAATTCAGATAGTGAGTCGGTCCCGTTGGTGGTCAGGAAGGTTCTCTCTTACACTTTGCTGTTACCAGCACTGTGGTCAGCATCCCTGCACGCCATCCTTGGCACGTGTGTGAGTTTATCTGCAGGATAAGCTTTTGAATCAAAGGGTGGGTGCAGTTGATATTTTGGTAAAAGCTGCCAGTGTGGTTCCCAGTATGTGTATGAAAATGCCTGTTCCCCCAAATCCTTTATAATACTATATAAATATATATATTTTATGTTTTCTCAGTTTTTTTTAATCTGATAAAATGCCCTTCCATGCTTTAATTTGCATTTAATTATGAGTGAGACTGAGTATCTTTATTCCGTATTTAAAAGCCATGTGTATTTTCTTTTTTAGTGAGTTGCTTGCTCATATTCTTTAGCAATTTTTTCTGTTGGATTGTTGATCCTTTTAAAAATTGATTTCTACAAGCTCTGTCTGTAGTAAAGAAATGGTCCTTATCTGCCAGATGTGTTGCGAATATTTTCCCCAGTTTATTGTTAATTTTTGAATTTTTGGATATTTTCCACTTAATATCGAATGAAAGACTTGCCATCTTCAAGATTATACGTTCTCCCATGATTTCTTCTATTACTTTGAGATTAGTCCATTTGAAATTATTTAGGAGTAAGGAACGAGTTCGGTCCTGGCCCTGCGTCCCACCCTTTCCTCCCCGGGGTCCAGCAGAAGAATCACAAAGATAAAGACCCTCCGGCCTTCCTAGAGCAGTTGAGCCAGAAGCGGGTAGCGAGGCTCTTCCGCCCCAGCCGGGCGCCCTTGGCAACGGACAGGCCCAGGGTCGGGGTCCCAGCTCAGCGGGCGGGCGGCGCCGCCTCCTCGCGCCTGAGGTGAGCGGGATGCGGGGCGGGGAGAGCGGGGGCGGCGATGGAAGGATGTCGGGGGAGATGCGGGAGGCGGGCCTGTAGCCTGGGACCGAGTCGCGTCGCGGCGTGGGACGGGGAGGGAGGTCCCGGAGGGGGAGGCCCGAGAGGAGGATGAGAGAGGCCCCGGAGGGGAAAAGGGGGGGGTCATGGGTGTGGGGATAGTGTTGGGGGTGGGGCCAGGTAAGGCAGGGGAAGAATAGGGACTGGGGATGGGGAAGAGAGGCGAGTTGGGGTGGGGTGCGGGAGGACGAGTAAAAGGGTCAGCTGTGTGGCCTGGAAAAGGAGGGGCTCAGCTCTGGGGAAGGGCAGGGGAAGGAAGGCGGTTTCCGAGACTGAGCTTTGGCACTGGGGGGAGGGAGGAACAAGTATGCGCTGCACGGTGAGGGGAGGGTCTTTAAGTCTCTCCGCAGGTCTCTGGCTCCTAACAAGACCCTTTGTCCCTTGTCTTGCCCAGCTGCTTTCTCGGGCTTTGGGTGGGTGGGCATGAACCAGGCGATGCTTCTGGCGGCAAGATTATTTTCCCAAACCTTGCGGTGGGGAAGAGGGCATTCTAGACTGGCCCTGCCCCTTACTTAACCCAGGACAAGGCCCTAAGTCAGATGGGCCCTTCCTGACCCCCTTGCCCAGCATGAAGACGGGACGAAATGAAGGGTATGAAACGGCTTTGTAACTCTGAAAGGGCTGCCGGGCTGCACAGGCCTGCCACAACCCTGCCACGTTCTTGCTGGAGGACAGGGGAGGCATGGATGAGACAACCAAGCTTTCCTGACTGGGAAAACAGGTTTGCTTCCACAGTTTAACCTGGGGTGCAGTTCCAGCTGACTGCCTTACACAGGAGCCTAGATATCAGTGTGAGGAGCTGCTAGGTGACCCTCCTCTAGAGCCCTTTCCCCTGCTGGTTGCCCTTGAGCTGGGCTGAGACAGAAGCCAGCAAAGGCCTCAGCAGGGCACAGTCTGCTGAGCTAGGCTGGATTCCCCATCACCCATCCTTGGAGAGTTACACTAAACCTACTGGAAGCTGATAAATAAGCAGAGGCCCCGGTAGATGAGGGGACAGGCAACAGGTCAGGGAGGGAGATTGTAAAGGTGGAGTCTGTTTAGAATTGAGTCTCAGGGGCAGCTGTGCTGAAGAGTGAGCCAGACGACACTTTGAAGAGCTGTCACAGGAACTTCGAGTCTCTCGCAGGGCCTGGGTCAATTCCTTATACCCCAACCCAAGTCTTTCTGAGGCAGGAGCACAAGGCCAGGTGGTTTCCAGAGGCTGGGGTGGGCTGGAGCACCTCTCTTGCCTTTCACCCTACTGGGTACCACTGGGCCATTGGAGAGATGGGTACTCACTGTCATGAGCTGTGTTCACAGGGAGTCTGGTCCCAAGGCTGGCTGGCCTTGCCTCCTTTAAGAGCTGGTGTCATGAGATGGGTCATGTCTCCAGTTAACAGTATTTACTGTCCTACAGCAGATGACACCCTCTGAGCCTAAGGAAGCCGGCATTGGGAACACATAAGACTTTCTGCTGATTCTTGGGGTGGAGCGAGAATGAGATGCACATAAATGAGGCCAAGCCCTGTGAGCCTAAAGGAGGCAGAACCTCGGGCCCATGGTGCTGGCCTTGGGAACACCAGTGCCAAGGCTGAGGGCAGGCATTTCCCCTTGAAGCTTGATGGGCCACAGCTGAAGCTGAGAGGTGGGAGATGGGCTGGCCCTAAAAGAGAGTGGTAGAAGGACCAGAGGTGGCCAGGGTAGGGGTGGGAACTCGTCTTCTGGTCCTCGGACAAGCCATTCTTTGTTCCCTGGTGGGGCATGGGCCCTGAACTTTGAGAGATACACTGGGCTCATTCCTCCCTTACTGACTCAGTGTCCAGGTGCTGAGCACCAGCCCACCATGAGGGGCCTTTAGGACCTGCTCTGCCTCTGACTAGTTGGGTCATCTGAAAGAAGTCACAAAACTTTGAGTCAATTTCCTCACCTGTCAAATGGGGCATCATTTCCTACCCTGCCACCTTCACAGGGTGGTGTGCATTGAAGGAGACTGGAGATAGGACCAGGCTGTAGACCATCCAGTCACATGGCATCAGTGGGATTATTAACCAGGGTGGCTCCACCCTGCAGGAAGAGATGGCGTACTCTCTGGCAGGGAAGCTTGTGTGGGCTAGATGAGGCCAGCCTCCCCTCCTGGAAATGACTGTTCTGTAGATGCCTTTTTGCCTTCAAGTCCAAGACCTTCCAGAAAGTTTGCCTTGCACTTACGATGGGCTCTCCCTGCTGCCCCCCCAGCCAAGTGAGGGGGAGAAGGTAGGGCTAGAACTTTCATTCTCTTTAGCTTCCCTCCCAAGTCCAGCAGTGGGCTTCTCTCTGACATATCTTTCCAGGTCTCAGACTGGTTCTGGTGACAACAGCATGAGCTCAGGAATAAGAAAACCTATCTGAGAGCAGGGGAGGTGTCTCTGACTTCAGCCCTCCAAGGCCACCTGCTGCCTGGGACTCATCTGGACCCTGCCCCGAGGGCCACTGTTAGAGAAATGCTGCTGGAGGGGTGACTGGCCTCAGCCAGACAGACTGCTCTCCATCAGGCTTTGTCCTCCACCTCTCAGAAATAGGCCCCAGGTGAAGAATTCTACACAGCATAATAGGACCCAGTGGTTGCCGTTCAGAGCCTTCCCGAGAAACGCCAGATGTACACTAATACTGTGCCGTCTGGGTCCCGAGGACAGCAGAAACAGAAGCGTGTTTCCTTGCTTCTGTCCCTGGCGCCCTGAACAGATCTGAGGGCGGGGGCTATATCAGCCCATCCTTGTGTCCACAAAGTGACCCGCACTGAACCTCAGGTGAAGAATTCACATGGCATAATAGGACCCAGTGGCTGCCCTGGAGAAACTCACAACCTAGCTGGGGAGATAAGATGGCCATATGACAAGAAGAAACCTAATTGCCATGATGTATGAGGTCATTGCCAAAGTAGTGGTGTTGAGTGGCAGACTGTGGCCAAGGAGAGAAGAGGGGGCAGAGGAGGAGGGCGACTCCCTGGAGGAAGTGATTTGAATGAGGCCTGGATGGATGGATGGGCAATGGGCAGGTGGGTGGATGGACAGAGGGGGTTGGTGGGTGGATGGGTGGATGGATGGACAGATGGACGGACAGACGGATGGATGGATGGATGGGTGATGGACAGGTGGGTGGATGGACAGAGGGGGTTGGTGGATGGAGGAATGGATGGATGGATAGATGGGCGATGAGCAGGTGGGTGGATGGACAGAGGGGATGGATGGATGGATTGGATGGGTGAGTGGGTGAGCAGTTTTGGTGAAAGAAGGATGAGGAGCGGGCATGGTAGGGCATAAGAAGGATGAAGGGAAAGACATGAAGCAGGAAATGTGTGTGCTGGGGAGTGTGAGTAAGATTAGAGTTCCGGGCACCTGAGAAGGGTGAGGAGGAATAGGAATAAGACCAGCAGGAAAACTGGAGCTGGGCTGTGTTGGGGCGGTCTCTGGCCAAGAAGAGTTTGACCAGGTAACACCCTTTCCCAGGGCTGGACCTGAGTCTTCCCTTTCTTGGGTCTCCCGTATCCAAAGGGAAGAAGCTGGACAGCTGTACTAAAGAGCGCCCTTAGCACTTTCACACTCTTTCGAGTTCCCCTCTGAACCCAGATAGTTTCTTCTCAAGCTTCTGCAGCCCTCCCAGAAGCAAAAGCCTGAGCTGCTTCCCCAGAACCTCCTAGGGCACGTTCCTCCTTTCCTGCTCCATTCCCTGTAGTTTGAGGGTGGAAAGGGACCCATATGTGTCTCTCCCTACCCCTGCAGAGTATCTGCTTGTCCATTTGCATGTGCTCGTCCTTTGTCTACTTGGCTAAACTAAGCTTGTGGATCGTGAGGTTGGTGGGCCACACCTGTCTGCCTTACCCACCAAGCAAGCCCTCAATACCTGTTGGCTAGTTGACTTCCCTTCTCTTCAGGTGGTTCCCTTGTTATCCCTTCTTCCCCTTTATCTGATGGATCCCTGAGTTCTTTCTCAGGAGTTGTGAGTTCTTGTCCCACCTCACCCTAGCTACCTGAGAGGACTTGGTCAAGCTACTTGACTCCCAGGACCCCACTGTCACATTCCAGGCCCTTCCAGTGCTAGCTTTCTGTGGTCCTCTGACCACCCTACTTGCTGCTGGGCCAGTCTCAAGATATCCCTGTCTGCCTGCTGGCTTGGCAGTCTTTTCCTCTGCAGGCCTTGCCTTCCCTTTTTTTGTTTTTCTTTACCTGATACCATGGTGAAAGTGTAGAAAAAATACGAGTTTAAGTACTCTGCTTCCCTACTCCTGATATTTCAGGGAGCTTTCTGGTGTGACACTTGTGGCCTCTCTCTGACCCCTCAGTCACTCTTGTGCAGGGCAAAAAAGGGCTTTGAAGAGCAAGTCCTCTCCTTTCTCCTCCCCCTTAGCATCCAGACGTCTAAAGAGACCATGACTTCTGCCCTTTTCTTCCTTGCTGTAAGTTTTACAGGAGCTAAACCATGGCAGCCCGGCGCTGCCTGTCACTGGGTGGTTATTGCCGTCTAATCCTGGAGTTCAGTGTTGGTAGCCCTGCTTGCCTGCAGATCTAAGCCACATTCACCAATATCAGCTTTTCTACGTAACATTCTGGTCTCCCCATGTCTTACTTCTCAATTGGTACAGGACTCAAGCAGAGAATTATACAATAGCTAACACTTGCCTGGAGCCCCTGGGTGGTGCAAATAGTTAACACTCTTGGTTAACGTGCTCGGCTGCCAATTGAAAGGTTGAAGGTTTGAGTCCATCCAAAGGCTGCTCAGAAGAAAGTCTGGTGATCTGTTTCCAAAAACTCAGCCATTAACAACTCCACAGAGAATGTAATAAATCTATATCACTGAACTGTATATGTAGAAATTGTTGAGCTGGCATGTTTTGTTATGTATGTTTTTTCCACAATTAAAAAAACAAACAAACCCTATGGAGCACAGTTCTACTCTGACACATACAGGTCTCCATGAATCAGAAATAACTCAATGGCAACTGGTTTAGGAAGAGAGGCCTGGCGACCTGCTTCTGAAGATCAACCAATGAAAACCTTATGGATTACAGCAGTCCGGTCAGCAACCGATCATGGGGACGGCAAAGAACCAGGCATCATTTCATTCCATTGTGCGTGGGGTCACCATGAGTCTGAGACCGACTGGACAGCAGCTAACAACAACACTTACCTAAACACTTTTTATACACATTAATTTTATTCACATCACCATGAAAAATAGGTACTAGTATTACTCCATTTTATAGTTTGGAAAGCTGAGGCACAGAGAGACCAAGTAACTGCTTGTCAGTGGCAGAGGCAGGATTTGGCCCCAGGCAGTCTGGCTCCAGAAACCACACTCTTGGCCCCAATGCTTTATTGCTTCTTGAAAGAGGGGTGCCTTTTATTGGGTTTCCTCAAATCCCTATATAATCTCACGTTTCCTGTCCAGAAATATAAAGCTGATTCTATTTGTATCTTTTGGACTGTGCATTTGGGGAGGCCAGGGAAGGAAGGTGCTGGGAACTGAGGTTTCAGAACAGCCTACAGACAAGCGAGCAAGGAAGGACAAGCCAGGCATCAGACAGGCCACAGCAGGAGAAAAGCAGCGCCTCCCAGGAGAGAGAGGCCTGAGCTATAGAGAGCCTGGGGGAGATGTTTGCTCTTGCACCCCCAGGAGGAATCTCTACACATGCCCTGAGCACGGCAAGGCCTTCGGCCATAGCTCCACGCTCATCATACATCAGAGAATCCACACGGGGCAGAAGCGTTTTGGGTGCGGGGACTGTGGGAAGGCCTTCACGCGCAGCTCGCGCCTGATTCCACACCAGAGGGTCTACATGAGGGAGAAGTCCTATGTCTGCGGCACCTGCGGCAAGGCCTTCAGTCAGGACGCCAGCCTCCTGGCGTACCTTCAGCGGCAGCTGTTGCCTCCTGGTGCACCGCCGGAGCCGCACGGCGAGGAGCCCTATGAGTGCCTCCAGTGCAGCAAGGCCTTCACCTGCAGCTCCTACCTCCTCATGCACCAGCGGACCCGCACAGGTGAGAAGCCCTATCACTGCACACAGTGTGAGAAGGCCTTCGGCCAGAGCTCCCATCTCATCTTCCACCAGACCACTCATGCCGGCAAGAAGTACCAGTTGCCATCCCTGGCGAGAACCCAGTGTTGATGGGGTCAAAGCGTCAGCTTCAATGCTGGGTCCAAGTCAGAGGAGGCTGAGCTCTGGTCATCAACCTGGTTCTGTGCCAGGAGCCACCATCAGGGCTAAGGCAGGTGCCCGTGAGGTTCTCCCAGTGTCTTTGGAGAGACAAGACACATGCATAGAGACACACAAATGACCAGAGAACATTAGGCGACATAGCTTGAAGAAGTGCCAAGGTATGTGCAGAGAAAGTGGGATCAGGGTGGAGGGGGACACTGGGTGAGGCCTCATTGGGTCGACTCTGGGAGAATGGGTTGGCACTGGGCAGCCTAGGGAGGGAACTAGAATAAGAAAGTGTCCAGGAATGAGTCCAGCTGGGTCCCAGTGAGGGGAGAGACTGGATATGGGGTCACTAGGAGTGGCAGAAGGAACCCTGGTGTCGCAGTGGTTAAGTGCTTGAATGCTAACCAAAAGGCCGGTCATTTGAACCCACTAGCCTCTCCGAGGGAGAAAGATGTGGCAGTCTGCTTCCTTAAAGATTACAGCCTTGGAAACCCTGTGGGGCAGTTCTGCTCTGTCCTGTAGAGTCGCTATGAGTTAGAATCGACTCAATGGGTAGGAGTGGCTGGCCTGAGATGCCCATGGGGAGGCAGGAGGGTTCAGGTCAAAAGCCCTGGTGTGTGGGTGCTGCAAACCAAAGCTGAAGTCCTGCCCACAGTACTGGGCGCCTGTATTAGTGTGACCCTGGTACGCTGTGTGCTCCGAGCACGGTGTCCACATGAAGGAGTTGGACATGCAGGGCTGTGAGCTGTCTTCCGTGACACCTGCGATTTCAGAAGGCACAAGGCCATCGTTGGTTTCAGAATGGGGACTGAGGGGGGAGAGGAAGGTATTGGGAGGATTAAGCTGGTGGTGACTCAGGGTAAATGAGCAAAAAGGGAGGAAAAGGAGGCAGGAAGAATGCATGGGAAGCAGACAGAGAAGGCCAGGTAGTTGGTCTGTCAGACGTCTGCAGCTCCAGCAGGTGCCCCTGCCTAGCCAGCGGAGCGTACCGCACCTCACTTTAGTCTCTGCCCATCATTCAGCAGACACTGATTGAGCACTTTTTGCATAAAAGGCATCATGTTAGGTAGTTAAGGAATCCACAGTGAACCAGGCCTGTTCCTGGTCCTTCAGAACTCAGAGTCCAGCAGGGAAAGACCAACAGAAGGCAGAACGTGCTGAATGGGATCAGAGCTGCAGCTCATTGTGGGGAAGAGGAAGGTGAGTCATGAAGAAGGCGGCATTTGAGCTAAGCCTCCAAGGGTGGTTAGGATTTCCAACTGATGGGGGCAGAGAAGAGTCTGCCTAGGAAGCTTGGAGCAGGTTGGGAGCACAGGGCTGTCTTGGCTCGAAAAGACAAGATGGCAGGTCCGTTCATGCTCTTGTTGCTTGGTCATGTTCACGCTGCATGAGTTGTAGGGTTCCAGTGAGTCCAAAACCCCTTCTAGCACGGTCTCCTTTTGTAATGTGAAAGTTTTAAAAATAAAGAGAATGCCAGTGTGTGAAGCAGAGTTTAGCTTAAAATGCCAATATGGCCTGATCTAGTAAACAAACACACAGTCCAAGGCACCCAGTCCCCTGGCTCACAGCAGTATCAGTTGGGCGCCTGGCAGGAGCTCTAGAAACAGAGAGATGAGGCACTGCCGGACCGAGGTGCCAAAGCCAGGAGGCAGCAGACAGAAGAGATACCCCATCTTGTCTTCCCTCCCTCCGATGTTCCTCTGTGTGAGGCCTGAGGTAGATAGTTACTACCACCATTTTACAGAGGGGAATGTCTACTGAGGCAGAGAGGTAGGTGAAGAAACTTGCCCATGGGCATGCAGTAAGTGGTGGAAAAGGGTTTCAAACCCAGGCAGAGTAGCTGCAGAGTCTGGCTCTGGCAAGGGGGAGGTGAGTGCCAGGCTGGACAGCAATCAAAACTTCTGGGTATTCGTATTTTGGAGAAGACCCCTGAAGCCGTAACCAAACTGCTGAACAGAGGTGGGATTCCTGGGGGATCCCCGAATGGAGGGCCAAATGCCCCTGTGCAGCTGTGCCCCGTGCCTGAATAAATAAGCAGTACCTGCAACACACACTTTCCCTTGGGACTCTCACACTCTTACTGAGCCCCCACACTCCCAAGTCTTAGGGGACTCTGCCCAATTCCACATCTCCAGCCCTTTCAATCTGACATCTCTGTGAACTGCCAAGGTGCTCCACAGGAAAGAATTACCAGGACACCATACAGTTAAAATCCCCAACACCTGCCCCATTCTGACCCACCCTTCCCTCCCGTGTGTGTCCCTTCTCCCTCTGGGTCTATGCTGGCAATGTTCTAGACACCTGTCAAAATGGAGAGAGGACCTTGCATCTACCTCTTGCAACTAAAAATCTGATTGGAGACACACATACAAAATGAAGATGAGAAAATTAAGCAAGAAGTATGTGTGTCTGGATTTCCAGCAGTGGGGAACAGTCCATACACTCTCACTCACTTCCTAGTATTTATGTTAGCCTGTTCCTGTGCTAGCACAGGAACATGGAACACAGAACAGAATGAGCACTCGCTAGCATGCAGCACTAACCCAGGGAGCTAGCTGGGGTTTCTTCTGGGCATGAGTTGCCTGATGGAGAATAAGATGGGAGCTCTGCCCAAAGGCTCTTCCACACTCATTACACTGACAGGGGTTCTCCCCAGTGTGGATTCTGTGATGCACAATAAGGTATGAGCTATAACTGAAGGTTTTGCTACGCTCATTGCACTCAAATGGCTTCTCCCCTGTGTGGCCCCTCTGATGGATGGTAAGGCTGGAGCTCTGGCTGAAGGCTTGGCTGCACTCACCACATTCAAAAATTGTCTCCCCAGTGTGGATGCCCCAAAGAGCACTGAGTTCAGCTCTGGCTGCAGGTCTGCCTGCATTTCTGGCACTCTTAGGGTTTCTTGCCAGTGTGGATCCTCTGACGTGGGATGAGGCGGGACCTCTGACTGAAGTCTTTTCTGTGCTTAATGCATAGGAAAGGGCTCTCCCTGGTGTGAGTTCTCTGGTGCACTGTGAGGTTTTCCACACCCCTGACAGATGAAGGGTTTCTCTCCTAGGTAGATTTTTGGTCTTTTTTCCCTGTCAAGGGCATTTCCATCCGTGAGGGCGGCATGCCTGGAAACCTTCTCCCTTCTCCTTGCTCTGGGTCCCGCCAGCCTCCCTGCTGCCTCCCAGCACTCCCCTGCCCTTCTGGGATGTCTCTAAACCTGGCTGCTCCAGGGCAGGACTGGGAGGCCTCTCACTTGCTGCCACTTGTGTTTCATCTTCTGAAACTGGCTCCTTGCTCTGCTCCCTCTCGATTCTCAGATGTGAAATGCTCTCTGAACCTAGGTTAAAGCAGTTCTCAAATTCCTTATACATCTGACTTTTCTTCTCTGGGATGATTTTTGCATCCTTGATTTCTGCTGGCTTTAAATTTCTGCTCCTCGTCCTCAACATCTCCCTGGCATGTCATCCCAATTTCTGAATCCTCCAGTCCTGCACTCTTGGGGATTGTTATGCTGAAGTTCTCTGGAGGTGGTTCCATGTATGTCTGTTTCCTCTGATACTTCCTGCTTTGGAACCAATTGCTCAATCTCAGACTTGACCTCATAACCTAACAAAAGATACAGAAAATGGAAACATCACCTGTTTCCTATGATGGAGAGGGAAAACATCCTCAAGTGATACTAACATAGTCTAGACATTCATGACATTTACATGTCTAGGGCATTCCTAATGTGGCTGCCGAGAGTCTCGGGGTAGCACAAATGGCTAAGTGCTTGGCTGCTAACTGGAAGGTGGCTTGAGTCCACCCAGGGGCACCTCAGAAGAAAGGCCTGTGGAACATAATTCTACTCTGATACGTATGGGGTCACCGTGAGTTGGAGCCAGTTCGCTGGCAACTGGTTTGGTTTTTTGTTTGCTTGATGTAGCTATGGAAGAAAAATGCCAGCAGGCAGCGGGGAAGGAAGGGTGAGCAGGGGTGGGAGCGGGGGCAGCGGCAGCAAGGCTTAGCATTCACTAAAAGGATGGGAACATTCCTTTTCGTCAGCGTGAAGCTCTGGTGGGTTATAAAGACCTCCTGATTATGGCCAGGGAACAGGCCACATTCAGGGGACTGCTCACACCTCTCCTTGTCCATGTTCTGTGGGGACTGCTCACACCTCTCCTTGTCCGTGTTGTTTCTGAGCCGCTGTACCATAAAGAGCCGGGCAGCCCTCACGAGTGTTGCTGGATTCTGAAATAGCCACCTAGAAATCAGGAGGCAGTCCTGTGCTGTGGGGAACTTGAGATGTACAGACTTGGGGGAGAATTTTCATACTTCTGCTGAAGATGCGCTTGCTTGGAAAGGGACGCTGGGTCTGGAGGTGGTGGCAATGGAACAGATCAGCTTCCCTTCTGGTTTTTTCCTCCTCTTTTTGCTCTTCTCATTCCTTCTCTTATGCATTCTTTCCCACCCCTCAATTCTCCTCTTCCCTTCTGCTTTCTTCCTCATTCTCCCTCAGCTCTTGTCATTCTTTCCATTACCCTCTAATCTCTATTTGCACTTTAAAACTTTCCTCTCTCATTCATGCATTGGAACCACCTCTCATTCTCTTTACAATCATTATTGAAGTCAGCCACACACATTCTTTTAAGAAAGTCCCTCACCCGCTCATTCTGTTCACACTTGATGAGCCTCAGAACGTAAAGACACTCCCGAATGTAGGGCATCCTCCGGAGCCCAAAGACAGCACAGAAAACGAGTTCTCAGAGTTACTGTGAAGATGTACTTTGTTTGCAGCTGTGTCTGACTAGGAAACATTTGATACAGAGGCTGAAGGAGCCTCAGAAATCCCTAAGGCTGCAGACCCTTCCCAGCACGGAGGGTGAGCACAGACCCCATTGCTTCTGCAGAGGCAGGCAACCCTGAACGGCAGGGGTGGCAGGGGCCAGACCCAGGTCATTCCCATGCAGTGCCAGCCTCACATTCTGAGGCTTTCAGAGCAGGTGCCAAATGGGGCTCAGGTGAGCAGCTGCTGCCACCAGGTAGAGATGGAAACTGGAGGCTCTATCCTTGGGCTGTTGTCACTGGCTCCTGCCCAGGCAGGTCTTCCGAGGTAGGAGCTAGAAGCCAAACCTCAGAAGAGAGATGACGGGAACCACTGTACAGGGTCAGAGGACAAGAGAGGGGGTACTGGATTGACTTTAATTCCCATGGCTAAGAGAGTCTGGGACTGAGAGGAGGTTGGCGGTCCCTCTTCATTTCATAGTAGTAATGGATGTGACTTGTAATGAAGCGACCTGCCCATGTACCACAGCAGGCAGATGGTGGAGCTGGCCCAGCACCCAGGTCTCCTCTCTCCTGTGAACCTTTAGAATCACAGTCCCCCTCAGGACCTATCACATGGCTGCTCCCCCTTCCCAAGGCCGTCAGGCTTCCTGGCACCCCCTTCTGCCCATGTCTGCCCCTGCCTCAGTATTAGGTAGGAGCAGCATCAGCCAACCAGCCTCAGAAAATCCTCTGAGAGGATGGGGCTTGAAGAAGAAAATTCCAAGAGCAGTTCTGCCACTGAGACTACGGAGCGTGGTGCAATCAAGGAAAGAACATGGAGACCCAGGTCTCATGAGAAGGTCAGAAACCCTTGTCCTCTTTTCCCCAGGGAGTGGCAAGGATGGGAGGGAGGAAAAGGCACTGCTCTCAAGTGTAGTCCCAGGTTAACTAAGAGTATTAGCTAGCTAAGACTTGGCCTGTCCCCCAGGAACTCAAAATCAAGTGGGCTGACAGTTATGTAAAGAGAGTACAAGGCAAAGTGAAATAAGGGAAGGCTGGGGAGGGAAAGATCCCTGCAGGTCAAGAGGACAAGAGCAATTGTTTAAGGGAATTGGCATTTGGGCTGGGTCTTGAAAAGAGCTGGGATTTCATAGTGTTAAGAGAGCCTGGAGGTCGGACTTTTTCCAATAAAGGCAGCAGAAAGAGCAAAGACACAAAAGTGGAAAGGCAGAGCGTGTTGGAAGAGGACTGGCAGTGTTATTACTTGGGGAGCAGTGGAAGATGAAGCTAAGAGCAGAGTCAATCAGGTAGGGCCTGGAAAGCCCAGGCTGAGGCCTTTACACTTCATTTAAAAGGTCTGGAATTTGCATGGGGCAAGTTCTCGCTGGCTTCTGAACAACAGAGAGCCCACAGATTTGTGTTGGTACCTTCGGAGGTCCCAGCCCACAGTTCACCTCCTGTAGCTCATGCTATCCTGGCCTATTGAGGCCTGTCTGGAGATCACCCCCACCCACTCCTCCTACCCCCTGCCACCCTGGCCTGGGTCTTCACCTGGTCCCAGGCATCCCTGTTATCCTCTTCCTATTTCACTGCCCCAGGTCCTGCCTCTGTGAAACGGGCTCCCTCATCGCCATTACTGTCACCATAACCCTCACTCTGGTGAGGACCTGCCCTGCGAAACCTGAAATTCAGTGGCCCCTGGACTGGCAAGGAGTGGTCACCTAAGGAAGAAGACATCAGAAACCGTTGTTGACAAGGAGAAATGGCTGACCAGGGGCCCCCAGGGCTCTAGGCCCAGATAACCAAGGCCCTTCATCAGTGCTAGGCCCTGAATCTCAATTTCTAAAAAAGCCTAGGACTGAAACTGCTGGTTGTCCACCACAACTTTGCTTAGCAGAAGCCTCCCCCCGGCCCCAATTTTTTTTTTTTTTAATAAATCTGGCACTTTTTTTCATAAATTTTGGTATATAAAATCCACAGTTGCTCTGGTGAAAGTATGAGCAGGGGGCCCAGAATCTACCTGCTTAGCTGCCTGAGAGCTCTCCAGGATGTCCCAGAGGCACTTTTGCAGAACACTGCTGGACTAGGTTCTCCCTCCAGTTCCTTCCAGCCCTCATTTTCTATGACTTGTAGAAAAAATTAAAAACAAAACCCCTGGCTCTAGGATGACAGGACCCTCTGTATACAAGATGCACGAATCAGCCCAATCGGCAGATGGCCTCAGAGAACAGCAGATCTGGGTCTTTTCCTCTTTTCCACTGCCAAGGCTTACTTTGGTTGCTTGTCCCACTGGGTGTCAGGAGCAAAGGGACAGGAGATTGGGGGAGCTGACGCTACTGCTGCTACCAGAGAGGAAAGAGATGAGTAAGGCTGTGGTGGCTGGGGCAGGGGGTGGGATGTACAGGGAGGGGGTGCAGGGACAAGACAAAACAACCCAGGGGAGGAACTTACAGTGGCTCTAAAATTTCTGAATATTCGGACAAATGTTGGGAAGAACAAAAGAAAATAATGGGAACCTTTCCCATCAATTCTGCCCGCTCAGCTTTGCAATCTGCTACCAGCAATGGCTTTCCATCCTTTCAGTGGGTTCCCCCCAGGGTGACATGGTGAGAGTTCTGTGGCCTGTGGAGACTAAGCTATGGAGGGAGATGAAGCTTCTGGAAAGAGGTCCTGACTGAGGAAAATTCTCAAGGAGTGGGTGTCCATTTCTGTTCGAAGCCAAGTCTCTCACTTGAGCTGTGAATCCCACCTCTCCAGATTCCTCAGAAAACTCCAGTAATCATCTACTTTCTCTCTCTGTTGCACTGCTAGTTGCTCACTCTTTCCTCTTTCCTAGCTACCTATAAGCATGCTGAAATCTCACCTATTCTACAACAACCCTCCCTTGACACTTGTTCCTCTCAAGCTAGGGCCTCATCTTTTTCCCACCTGCCATGGATTGAATTGTGTCCCCAAAAATATCTGTCAGCTTGGTAGGTCACGATTCCCAGTATTGTATGACTGTCTACCATTTTGTCATCTGATGTGATTTCCCTATGTGTTGTAAATCCTATCGCTATGATGTAATGAGATGGATTAGTGGCAATTATATTGATGAGATCTACAAGATTAGATAGTGTCTTAAACCAATCTCTTTTGAGATATAAAAGAGAGGAGCAAGCAGAGAGACAGACGGACCTCATACCACCAAGAAAGCAGTGCTGGGAGCAGAGTGTGTCCTTTGGACCTGAGGTTCCTGCACTGAGACGCTCCCAGTCCAAGGGAAGACTGATGACAAGGACCTTCCTCCAGAGCTGAGAGAAAGTCTTCCCCTGGAGCCGGCGCCCTGAATTTGGACTTCTAATCTACTGGACTGTGAGAGAATAAACTTCTCTTTGTTATGGCCATCCACTCGTAGTATTTGTTACAGCAGCACTAGATAACTAAGACACCACTCTTCGGAAAGAATAGTTTGTACTTCTCTTTCGGACATCCGTCAACCAACTGTAAACTGTCTTCCCCAAGCTGCTTTGTTGACTCCCACGTGCTTGCATGACAGTAGCCCTAGGATGCAATCTTAACTTGCTTTTTTTCTCACTCTATATGGGATCTCACTAGTGAGAGGGTAAAGACTGAATACCTTAGGGGCCAGGCAGCTACTGTAAAGGAACAAAACAAGCAGGGCTGTACAGAACATAAGGGCATGGTGAGGACTGAGTGTAACTGGAGTGCGTGCTCATCAAAAGGGGATGCATGTTGCTTCAACTAGCACATAAATCCCCTGAGGGAATGTGAGCCAAGTATTGCCAGAGCTTCTAGCTTCTAAAGAAACACCACAAACGTAGATTTGGATATATTGTTTAGCTGCTGTTGATTCTGACTCGTGGCAACGCCATGTGTGTGGAGTAGAACTGCTCCATAGAGTTTTCAAGGCTGACCTTTCAGAAGCAGATTGCCAGGCCTTTCTTCTGAGATACCTCTGGGTGGGTTTGAACTGCCAACTTTTTGGCTAGTAGTTGAGCCTTAACCATTTGTGCCACCCAGGGACTGAGTAGATTAGTATATAACCAGTACCCAGTGCCGTCGAGTCGCTAACTAGTATATAGCATCTAATAATGGAAAGCTGGAAACTAGTTCAATTTTTAAAAAAAAGTTAACTGTGTAGGCCAAAGCACATCTACGAGTCTGATCCAGCCCATGAACCTCTAACTTGTAATCTCTGCCCCAAAGACCTCATTCACCCTCCTGGTTGTAACCATCACCTATTAATTATGACTTCCAAATCTGACATCTGATCAACCTCTCCCTTAGCCCCAAAGACATCTAGCCAATGCATTATGGAAAGTGCCATCACTAAATGTGTTCAAAGCTAAGCTGATTATCTTTCCCCACAAAACCCCGATCCTTCTCTGTTCTCATCTCAGCTAACAGTACCCTCATCCAGCCTGTCACAAGCTGGAAACCTGAGGGATTCCCCACCTTCTCCCTCTCCCTTGCCCTTCAATCATAAGACCTCTTTACAGCACAGTGGTTAAGGGCAGACTCTGATGCCACACTGCCTGGGTTTCCATCCACACTCTGCCACTTACTAGCTGTTTGTTTGACCTTAGACAAATTAACCTCTCTGAGCTTCAGTATCTTCATATGGGAATAATAATAGTATCTATTTTATAGGGTTGTGGGCATTAATGAATCAAGCATTTAGAGCAGTGCCTGGCGCACACTAAGCATTACACTGATATCTGTTAACATTTTATCTCTTTGTTGTTGTTATTAGCTGCTGTCGAGTCCATTCCAACTCATAACAACCCAATGTACATAAGAACAAAACACTGTCCACTTGTGTGCCACCCTCACAATCGATGTTATGCTTGAGCTCCCTGTTGCAGCCACTGTGTCAGTCCATCTTGTTGAGGGTCTTCCTCTTTTTCACTGGCCCTCGACTTTACCTACCATGATGTCCTTCAGCAGGAACTGATCCCTCCTGATAACATGTCCAAAGTATATGAAACGTAGTTTCGCCATCCTTGCTTCTAAGGAACATTCTGGTTGTACCTCTTCCAAGACAAATTTGTTTCGTTATTTTGGCAGTCCACGGTATATTCAGTATTCTTCGCCAACACCACAATTCAAAGGTGTCAATTCTTCAGTCTTCCCCTATTCATCGACCAGGTTTTGGATGCCTATGAGGAGACTGAAAACACCATGGCTTGGGTCAGGTGCACCTCAGTCTTCAAGACAACATCTTTGCTTTTCAACACTTTAAAGAGTTCTTTTGCAGATGTGCCTCTTTAATACTACTTAAATCTGTTGATTTGGCCACTGGCCTAATTCAGATTCTCACACTCTGATTAATATCACAGTCCCCTGACTCCCACCTCCACTATGCTACCTTCCTCCCGACAACTCCCGTTTCCAGGTCCCCAGTTCACACGCAACGACAAACCCTTTATGAAGTTTACAAAAGACTTCTCCCCTCAAGCCAACTGCACTTCAAGCCCAAGCGGGTGGAAGGTGCGGGGATTCCTGCCCATCCCTCTGCCGACTGCAGGCAGCCGACCCACGGGGGTGGCCCCGGGTCACAGCCACCGGCAAGCCTGGTGGGCTCCGCTGCGGGCCTGGGTTCTTCTCTGGTCCGGGTCTCGCTCCTCACCAAGGGCTCCGGCGTGGTCCAGGCCCGACAGACCGGGACACACTGCCTCCCAAGTGCTCACAACCAACGTCCTTACTTGACCTTTGGAACTGAACGGAGTGTGCCCACACCGGCAACACGGACGAGACGCCTTCCAGGCCCCTGGGCCGACCGCTCTAGGAATGGCGGAGGTCTTCTCATCTCGGCGCCTCCCAACCTGGGCCTTGTACTTCTGAACGGGAGAAACCACAATCCATCTATGCCAATTAAAAATCTGCAGTGTTTTGGAGGCCAGGCAACAATCTACAGGGGAGCGACAGACAGCAAAAGAAAAACACAAGAATCTTAGGGACGGATGTATTCAACCCCACCTGCTTTTACAACCTAAAAGCACCTCTTTAAAACTAAAAAACCAAAACTGTTGCCTTCCATTCCGACTCATAGCAACTATATAGGACAAAGTACAGCTGCCTCAGAGGGTTTCCAAGGAGCAGCTGGTGAATTTAAACTGCCAACCTTTTGGTTAGCAACCAAGCTGTTGACCACTGTGCCACCAGGGCTCCAAAAGCACCTCTTTACAGCTCACTTTTTTGGTGGGTGCTTATAGAGGTCTCCAATGATGGTAAAAGATCAGGTTACCTCCCAAGACGATGCTCTTCAACCCATTGCATGGAGGTAAGATGGGCTGTGAAGCTACAAGGATTCTTGATTTGTCAAATAAACAAATCTGGACTTAGGTAAGGAGAGACTTTATTAAAAGGATAGTTTTAATAGGGGTAAGGGAACTAAGTGTTAAAAAGCAAATATGTCACTTTGAGGAATAAGGTGTGCCTGTCCCCAAACTGTGGTATTTTCACTCGCCTCATATGCATTTGAAAACTGGACAATGAGTAAGGAAGACTGAAGAAGAATTGATGCCTTTCAATTATGGTGTTGGCGAAGAACACCGAATACACCATGGACTGCCAGAAGAATGAACAAATCTGCCTTGGAAGAAGTACAGCCAGAATGCTCCTTAGAAGCAAGGAAGGCAAGACTTTGTCTCATGCGCTTTGGACATGTTATCAGGAGGGATCAGTCACTGGAGAAGGACGTCATGCTTTATAGAGGGTCAGCGAAAGAGAGGAAGACCCTCAAGGAGATGGATTGACACAGTGGCTGCAACAATGGGCTCAAACATAGCAAAGATTGTGAGGATGGAGCAAGACCGGGTGGTGTTTTGTTCTGTTGTACACAGGGTCACTATGAGTCGGAACTGACTTAACGGCACCTAACAACAACAACAAGGGGACTGCTGCAATAGGGAGGACACTCAGACCATAAGATCTGCAAGGATCTCAAAGTTCCAGCATAAAGGAATTTTCTTTTATAGGGAGGAGTAAACAAGGCTAGAAAAAATCATATGTGAGGGAGTGGAATGAGCAAGTGTCTTCATGGGAAGGTTAATCAGAGGATGTCTTTCCTTGAGGTCAGCCTAGGAAAACGCTACTGCAAATGAAAAGCTTTTCTTTTAGAGAATGTTTTCAACTTCAAGAAACAGAAAGCTCAACTCACTGGCTTAATCAATAATGAAATGTTTTGCTTCAGGTTACCAGATAACCAAAGGTGGGGTGGGCTTCAGGGTTGGCTTATGCCAGCAGCTCTGGCTCTGTTTCATTTGAGTCCCTTGCTCAGCCCTACCTCTAAGTATTGGCTTCATCCCCAGGCACAGAGTGAGATGGCTGCAGTGTTCGGCTCTCACACACAACTTTGCCCTCACAAAAAAGAACTGCTTTGACAAAAAACTTAAGTTTTCAGTTGTTATGGACTGAATTGTGTCCACCCCCTGCAAAAATTGTGTTGTAAATCCTATCCTTCTTGCCTGTGTTTATAATCCCGTCTGGGATTATATAATCACCAGCCTCATAACTGTGTTCCAGGAAGGAGGGCAATTGCCAACTGAATCTGTTCTTTTTAATTAGGAAAACAGCAGCTTTCCTGTAAGCCCAGTCCAGAAGTGCTCTATTTATTATATTGCTTAGGCCAGAACTGTGTCACATGGCCATCTCTAGCTTCAAAGGAGTTTGAGAAATCATGTTTGATCTGGACACAGTGCCAACCTGAACAAAAATTGGGTTTAATTAGTAAGGAAGATGAAGAGAACAGATATTTTATAGGCAACTGGCAGTGTTTACCATAATATCCTTGGTAAAATGGTTATCATTGGATCTGAAATTGTGTGTGTTGTCCTGGTCACCTCAGAGATGGTGTAAGGAAAAAGGAGAAGATCTAGACAAGGAAAGCTGAAATGATGGGAAGGGAGGGGAGTGGTCTGCTGTAGTTCACAAAGGTCACTGGGTTTGGATTTGGAAGTTTTGGCTTTCTGATTAGCTTACAGTGAGATGCTGGTTTAATCACCTAAGCCTGTTTTCCTTGTTTTTAAAATGTGGACAGAATGTCAAAAAGAAAGGGAGAATGAATGTTGGGTAATCAACTATGAATGATACGAGTAGTTATATCTTGCACAGAAAAGCAACAAGTATCTCTGTGCTATATTCTTCATGTAGTATCTTTGCATGGGGGGGGTAAATATGATTTACCAGAAGTCTTTATTTCCCACGAAGTAACATATATCTCAAAGGAACCCTGGTGCTGCAATGGTTATGTGCTTGGGTGCTAACTGAAAGGTCAGTGGTTCAAACCCACCCAGTGGTGCTATAGGAGAAAAAAACCTGGTGATCTGCTCCTGTAGAGATCACAACCTAGGAAATCTGATGGGGCAATTCTACTCTGTCCTATAGGGTTGCTTTGAGTGAGAATGTGAGCCAGTGTTCCAGGTGCTGGAGATACAGTGTGAACAAGACAGACAAGGTCCCTCCTTCATGAAGCTTACATTATACTGAGGGAGACAGCAGTTGGACAGAATGAGGTGAAGAGATGGGAATATGCCAGCTAGGTGGTCCTTCCTTTTGAGTGTACAGAGAGCTTGTTATCTGGATTTAATCTACAGCATTTGCATTCTTCAGTTTCTCAAAAATGCGAAGAATTTGAACTTTAAATTTTGCATCTGATTAATGAATTCAAAAAGTATTTATTGAATGCCTTCTCTGCCAGACAGTGTGTAAACACTGGACTATAATGGTGAATAAGAGCTCCATATGCCTGGTTAGAGTTGTTTAGAGATGAGTTGTATAGAGATGAGTCTGGTCACACAGTTGCCCTGGGGCATAATGTGTCATTTATATCTCCCCTATAACCCATCTATGAAAGTGGACGCATGTGTGTATATTAAGGGGGTCAGTGAGTAGGGGGCCAGCTACAGCTGGAATTTCTCTGAAGGGGTAATAATGGAGTACAAAGAGTAGTGAAGGCAACAGCCAAAGTGGCCAAATGAGGATTGGCTCTGGGCTTTGAAGAAACACTATGACTTGGACGGCTGAGATGCGGAGAGAACAAATAAAGGGGAGGGGTAATATTCCAAAGGGGCAAATTCTGGAAAAAAAGAGTCAGATCAGAACCAGGAAAGCGATTTCAGGGAGCCAATGAGAACTCAGTTATGTTAGAGGAAAATGTGTATGAATAATAGCCGAATTATAGATGTTGCTAGTTGCGGTCAGTGTGTGTGGGCCTCTATTGGGAGTTAGTCTTTTATTCTGACTATTTAGGGGATTATTGAAGGTTCTTAATTAGGGTCCTTGAGCTCACAAAATAATTATGAGCAGATAGAATATATTAGTCCCTTACTGAGATGACCCATTCTGGCGCCTATTCAGTACGCTTTCCATATCTAATGTCCCCATCTCCGGTCTCCATAGGGGATGAGGTAGCCACTGTTTTCCGGGTCACGGCGGTCCCTGATGGGCTCTCAGGGCTCGGAGTGAAAACGGACCCGGTTCGCCTTCTCAGAGGCCCACATCGAGACGCCCCTCCCACTTCCTAGAGAAGCGGCGGAGAGAGCACGAGAAGCGCGCGGCCGCTTGTGACGCACTTCCGGTCGGGCCACTGCTCTTCCGGCTGCGGAGGGTCGGGCTTGCCCCCTGGGCTGCCGTGCGCGTCGGGGGCGCCCTCCCCAGTTCCGGCCCGGCGGGGAGCCTCCGATTCTCTTGGTGAGCGAGCTGGGCCCGGGGGAAGGAAAAGGACGGGTTCCGAGCGGGAGCTGCCTGCGCGTGCAGCTCGAGACGCGGGCGCTCCCAGCCTGCAGCCTCAGCGGTGCAGTCTCCAGGGCCCGGCACACAGGAGATGTCTAATAAAATGATGGAATAGGGAAATGAATAAATGATGATTGAGTGATGAGTGAATGAACAAAGGATAGGAGCCGTGTCCGGAAACGAAATCCTCGGGCTCAGTCAGATTTCTCGGTCCGGATACCAGCCTCTGCCACTCGCCATCCAGAGTCCCATCCCACCCTGCAGCTCAGACACTTGCTTAGGAACCGGCCCCATAGGAGACGGCGTGTAAAGCGCACTGGGCTGGGAGTCTCAAGACCTGGGTTAGAATTCCCGAGTATACAGTCTGTTCCTACATCTCCAAGTTGGATTGCCTAGTTATTCATGCCTTGCTTTCTTCACGAGACTCAATAGCATGTATGTGGTAGCATGTATGTCTTGCAAAAAAATGATACTGACTGTATTTGCCAAACATACAGAATTCAGAGGCGTGTTACAAAATGAGTGACGTTGTAGCTTGCCAAATTGGAAGATGCCCCCAGACTAGTGCTGGGAGCCAATAGTTGTGATAATATGTAAAAGTACATTTATTTGGCACTTACCATGTGCCAGGCAAGGAGCCTTGGCTGCTAACTGAAAGGTTGGCAGTTGGAACTCACCAACCCAACCGTCTTTTCAGGAGAGAACACCTGGCAACCTACTCCCGTAACGATTTCAGCCTAGGAAACCCTATGGGGCAGCTCGTCCCTTTCATGTAGAGTCGCTGTGAGCCCTGGTGGCACAGTGGTTAAGTGCTCAGCTGTTAACTGAAAAGGTCGGTAGTTGGATCCCACCATCAGCTCCCTGGAGACAGATGTGGCAGCTTCTGTAAAGATTAATTACAGCCTTGGAAACCCCATGGGGCAGTTCTCCTCTTTCCTTCCTGTAGGGCTGCTGTGAGTCAGAGGGGACTCATTGGTGTTTGGTTTTTGAGTTCGAATGGCACACAACAACGTGCGACAGGCAATGTTCGGAGCAGTTGTGCTAATTTATTTAATCTTCACAACAATCTGTCATCTGCAGTTTTTAATGAAGAAGTTGAGGCACAGAGAGAATACATAACTTGTGGAAGTGCCCACTGCTCCTAATGACCCAAGGCTGCAGATGTGATAGGTACAAGATGCCTTCTATGAGTTAACTGGTTTAATCAAGGATTCACAGAATGTTAGAGCTGGAAGGACTCATAGACACTATCTAATTTGTCACCTTTTTCAGATCACTCCCCTGTCTTCGGGGCCCACTCACCTGGGCTGTGGCTGAGTGAAGTTTCCTGACCCCTTTTTCATCTCATTCAGAATGGGAGGCCAGTACCACATATCCACTGGATCTCTCACTTTTTAAATAGCAATTTTTTTTCTTATTACAAAAATAATGCATGTTTTTTGTAGGAAAAGTGAAATATATAGAAGAGTGTAAAGTACAAGGCAAAATCATCTGTTAATTGACCTGGAGATAAATGTTAATATTTTGGTGATTTTTCTTCATACCCTTTTCTATGTGTGTGTTTGTTTGTATCTGTGTATTAGTAATAGTTTCTGTTTACCGAATGCTTACTTAGTGCTAGTATATGTGTTTAGTGCTAGTATATGTGTTTATAATTTTTGTTTACACTGTTTTATATCATCCTGTTGTAACATTGTATTTTCTCATGAATAGTCTTAGAAAACTTGATTTTCAGTAGCTTCATAATATTCTATCATATTGGTATGCCATCATCAGTATGCCTGTTTTCATTTACCTGGTTTTTACAATTGTAGTCACGATTTGATCTTTGTATATAAATCTCTGTGCCAGATTCTCACTGTGTTTTTTTCACTTTTTCCTCTGATTACAGAGGTTATTCATTTTTGTGGGAAAACTTTGAAACATTACAAAAAGGCCTTAAAAGTATACCATACCCTTATCTCTTAGAGATAATCACAGTTAACAATTTGATGTATATTCTTAGAGGTTTAAAAAATTACAAAACTAAATGTAGGTATAGAGGAAGTTTAGGAAATAGCAGAGAAAAACATTCAGAATTCACATGTCACCACAGTGATGATTACTTTTCTTTCTTGATCTCATTCATATGCGTATTTTAACATATATATGTTATGTTGTACTTCAGAATTTTAATATCCTGTTTTTTTTTCATACACTAAAACAAATATTTTCCCAAATAGTCACATATATTCATTTTTAATTATCTTCATAGCTATGTAATTTTTCACCAAGTGGAAATACTGTAATTTGCTAAACCTCACTGTTCAACAGTAAAACAATGATAATTTCCAACAACACCGTAGGGGATGTTTTTATAGGATGTTTTTATAAAATAATTTAGTTTTTTTTTCCTTTTGGGGAAGTTACTTCTCTTTTTGAGAAAGTTCTAGCAGTAGAATTTCTGGGTCAAAAGATATAGGGATTTTTATGACATACTAATTGCTTTGAAGAGTTTCTGAGAGACATTGCAAGGGTTGTGTGTACTGAACATGTCTTCTGTGTCATGACCTCCCAACTACAACCCATGTATTTTATCAAATCACTTCCAGAAAGATGCTACCAGTTTATATTCCTACCAGTGGTGTAGGAAAACCTCTTTCCTTGTACTTTTGCCAGTCTTGAATTTTAACATTAAAAATAAGATTTCTAATTTGACATTAAAATTTACCATTGTTTCAGTGCCCATTTCTTTGATTACCACAAAGATAGAACTTTGTCTTGATATGTTTATTGGTCTTTTGTCATTCTTGTTATATTTGTTGTACTTTTCCTCTTTTCTATCAGTTTACCTTTTTGCTAACTCATTTATAAAAAGTCTTTATATATTAGATCTATCTACCCCTTGACATAGATCAAAGATACTTTTCCTAGCTTGTCTTTTAATTTTATTTGTGAGTATTTTAGATATACAGAAATTTTTTCCCCCCGTGGTCAAATTTATCCATTGTCTCCTTAGTTGTTTGTGCTTTTTTGCATAATGCTTAGAAAAGTCTACCCTAACCCCATAATGAAACAATCATTTGTTAACATTTCATTTGTGGTTTCATTTTTTATACCTAACTCTTCTATCAGTTTGGATTTGTTTTGGTATGTGGAGTGGGGTAGGACCCTCACTAAGTGTTTTTATTCCAAGTGGTTAAGCACCAGTCCCAGCGTAATTTATAAATAATCTTTTTTTATTACCATACATGTCAGCTTAAGGTGTTTCGAATCTTTTAAATCAAAATCATAGTTAAACTTCAATTTAAACTTATGGATTCACTGCCGAGGTTTTTCTAGCCACACTTCTTTGATAATCTTAACTGTTGCTGCCATGATTTCAATTAATGACTTTATGGCAAAATTAGATACATGTTTTCAGCCCACACCTCTCGCCTCCACTCTAGACATGTATGTCCTCCTCTAAACTTGGATTTTTCAAAACTAAATGCATTTTATTCCTCCCCAAGCCAGTGTTCCCACGCTCACTAAAGGGGACTGGTTTCAAGTTGCTTAAGCCAAAAACTGGTGAATTACCCTTGACTCCTCTCTCGAACACCTCCCCTCAATGTGCAGCCAGGCTGGCTGATTTTGTCTCTTAGTTAGTCTAGTTCCCTTACTGGATTATTGAAACAACTTCCCTAGAGGTCTTCCAGTGTTCATCTTTCCCTCTCCACCCCCAACCCTTTACACACAATCCATTCCCTGCACTACAGGCAAAGGAATGTGTTTTTTTTTTCTTAAAACTTCCGTTTTTAAACCTTTTTATGCCCCTTCTATGGCTTTCTGCAGCTTCTAAGGTAAAGTCCTTAAAATGGCTTGCAGGGTTCTATATGATTTAGTCTCTGATTGCCTGGGGCTTCATGTCTCATTTCTGGTGCTTAATACTTTGGCCTTACTGGCTGTCTTTCATTCTTCCAAAGTGCTAAGCTTGATTCCTTTTGTATATTATGTTCTATCTCTCTGGTATATTCTTTTCTCTTATCACCTGTCTAATGCCTATTCCTTTTTTAGAGAGCCTTAATTTCCCAGACTAGGCTAGGTCCCCGTTTCCCTACATTCTGTAGCATTCTGTACTTTTGTACCTCCCGTGTTTGTAATTACTGGTTTAATGTCTTTGTCTGGCTATGATGTAAGCTTCAAGCAGATAGGGTTGTGTCCTGTTTGTTCTCCAGTGTCCAGCACTGTTACACCTAAACCTCAGTCTACTGCATGAGTCTCTGTAGGGTTGTGTGGTAGCTGGCAGGCCCCCTTTCTGTCTTGTTATGGATTGAATTGTGTCCCCCCAAAATGTGTGTCAACTTGGCTAGGCCATGATTTCCAGCATTGTATGGTTGTCCACCGTTTTGTGATCTGATGTGATTGTCCTGTGTGTTGTAAATCCTAACCTCTATGATGTTAATGAGGCAGGATTAGAGACAGTTAGGTTAATGAGGTGGGACTCAATCTACAGGATTAGTTTGTATCTTGAGTCAGTCTCTTTTGAGATATAAAAGAAAGAATCAAGCAGGTAGCAAGGGGACCTAATACTGCCAAGAAAGAAGCAACAGAAGTGGTGTACATCCTTTGCACCTGGGGTCCCTGTACTGAGAAGCTCCTAGATCGGGCAGATTGATGACAAGGACCTCCCCCCAGAACTGATAGAGACAGAAAGCCTTCCCTGGGAGCTGGCGCCCTGAATCTGGACTTCTAGCCTCCTGGACTGTGAGAGAATAAATTTCTGTTTGTTAAAGTCGTCCACTTGTGCTATTTCTGTTACAGCAGCAATAGGTAACCAAGACATGCCCCTTCTGTGTAAGAGGATCAGGAAAGCCCAGATAGGATCCTCTTAGATCTTCAGAATCAAATGGAGAGGCACAGATTTTAATGAGAAGACTATAGGACCAGCCTCATTATGTATTTTAGCTGCCTCATTCTGTTCTTCCATACTTGCAGAGCTTCTGACTCTGGTAAAAATCCATTTCTCTGTCTTCTTACTTCCTTGAAATAATGTTAGCAATTCTTTTCACGCCGGGGTTATATGGAGAGACATTTCAAACACCAGGCTTCACAGAAATTCTCTGTACTATCTTTGTAACTTTTTTGTAAGTCAAAAAACTATTTCAAAATTTTTTTTTTGTTGTTAAAAAACTACAGCCTACACTCTTAATTGAGCTGTGTCTGAAGAAAAACTGTTTAATTGGTATAACATCCAAGGACAGTCCGTCTATCTCTGGTTTTTATCAAGTAGAGAGGACTCCCTAACCACTGCCCAGGCCCCTGGACATATAGTGGGGGTGGATGGATCAGATTTGATGCATTAGCTTTGCTATAAGGCCATTTCCTCACACATCTTTTGATTATATTGATTGACTTTTCATATAGATTATTGTTTGATAGAATGTACTAATTGACGTGAATATTCCTATTCATTTCATAATTATCTTTATCATTGTAGGGTAATAAATGGCAGTCTGATTTATCCATCAAGCTCTTGAGTATTTGATAGTATCTTAGTCTGTCTGAATCTGTCAATTCTTGGACAGCTGACAAATGGAGTTTGTGAACCCAGAAAATTGCAAGCCAACTCCAATTCGTGCTGAGGCACTCATGTTGCTTCACCTTTGATATGAGTTATTAGGGAGCAACCTTAGACAACTTTTACCATTTTTTGTTTACTGGGACAGTTATATCCGTCCTCCCTTTTTTTCCCTCTGAGCAGGGCCCCTAGTTTTCCAGATCTGAGGTGTTTTCCAGTCAAAGCAAAGAGAAGATTTGTGGATGTTGAATATGCAAGGAGCTGAAGAGAGAGGGAGTGCAAGAGTGACCAGCCCAGGTGAGTGAGCAAGAGACAACCAGTGGGAGAAATAGCTGGGCAGTAGGAAGCCTCTGGAAGTCTTGGAAGAGAAACTCTTGACAGAAGCTAAAGAGATAAAATTACCCTCTGTTTTAGGGATGTGGGGGAGAGTTGGAGGTGAGTGTCACTTAAGGCCAACTTTTCGCCAGTATTCGTTTTCTCTCTCTTATTTTCAGGATTTGTCCTTTATCATTTTCCGACTGTCCATTGTCTGAATACAAACTGTCCACGTTTCCTGTTTTTTCTTAATCTTAGCCTACTGTTTTGTGTTATTTCTCCTTTTTCTCCATTGCCTGTGGGTCTCTGACTCCCTGGGTATGTGTAGCTGCTCTTTTCTGTGAGGCTTTCCTCACTAATGGTAAACACTTGACCCAGATGCAACTTAATTCTGAATTACTTGCCCTGTTTGCTTTTACTCACCATTACTCACAGGCCGTTACTGAGACTGGTCAGAGTTAGGTCCACACAACTTCAGAGGCCTCTGCTGTGCTCTGCACAGGAGACATTTACTCTGATGATTTCTTTCAGGTTGGGAGAACAGGCCTGCCCCAGAGCAAGAAGTCTCTGAAATTGATTCTCCAGGCATAGTAGCAGAGAGATTCCAAGAGAATGAACACCAGGATTCTACGTTTGTAGAAAAACATGCATGCGAGGGCATGAAGGAAAGCCCTTCCAGAGAGCTTCCCAGGCCATGCCTTTTCCAAGAAGGAGGCTTTGGGGGAATAACCTTCATCCACAAGGAAACAACTCCGGAAATAATTAGCCAAGACTATAACCTCGAAAAAAGCTTGCTTTCGACCTCAAGCCTTGTTCCACATCTCAGGGTTTCTACAGAAGAGAGCCTGCATCAGTGGGAGACCACTAGCATACACACCAGTGAGATTTCAGAGCAAAGTAAATGCCCAACCCTCTCCACCCAGAAAAAATCTTGGAAATGTAATGAATGTGGAAAGACTTTTACTCAGAGCTCATCCCTTACCCAACACCAGAGAACTCATACTGGGGAGAGACCCTACTCATGTGAAGAATGTGGGAAAGCCTTTAGTCGTAGCTCATTCCTTGTTCAACATCAACGGATTCACACTGGAGTGAAACCGTATGGATGTGAACAGTGTGGGAAAGTGTTTCGATGTCAATCATTTCTTACTCAGCATCAGAGAATCCACACTGGAGAGAAACCTTATAAATGTCATGAATGTGGGAATTCCTTCCGCAATCACTCACATCTCACTGAACATCACAGAATTCACACTGGAGAGAAACCTTATAAGTGTCACAGGTGTGGGAAGGCATTCCATCAGAACACACACCTCATTCATCATCAGAGAATTCACACTGGTGAGAAGCCTTATTTATGCAATAAATGTGGCTCTTCCTTCCGGAAACACTCAAATCTTACACAGCATCAGAGAATTCACACTGGGGAAAAACCCCATAAATGTGATGAATGTGGGAAAACCTTCCAAACGAAGGCAAACCTCTCTCAGCATCAGAGAATTCATACTGGAGAGAAACCCTATAAATGTAAGGAATGTGGAAAAGCCTTCTGCCAAAGCCCATCCCTTATCAAACACCAACGAATTCATACTGGAGAAAAGCCTTATAAATGTAAGGAATGTGGCAAAGCTTTTACTCAGAGCACCCCACTCACTAAGCATCAGAGGATTCATACTGGAGAGAGACCCTACAAATGCAGTGAATGTGGTAAAGCTTTCATTCAGAGCATCTGCCTTACTCGGCATCAGAGAAGTCACACTGGAGAAAAACCCTATAAGTGCAGTGAATGTGGTAAAGGGTTTAATCAGAATACCTGTCTTACTCAGCATATGAGAATTCATACTGGCGAGAAGCCCTATAAATGCAAGGAATGTGGGAAAGCCTTTGCACATAGCTCATCTCTCACTGAACATCATAGAACTCACACTGGTGAGAAGCTCTATAAGTGTAGTGAATGTGAGAAAACCTTCCGCAAGTATGCACACCTCAGTGAACATTACAGAATTCATACTGGTGAGAAGCCTTATGAATGCATTGAATGTGGGAAATTCTTCAGACACAGTTCAGTCCTTTTCAGACATCAGAAACTCCACAGTTGTGAATAATCCTGGCATTTTAGGTATGACAGCTTCTTTAGAGAGCGACTAGGAATATGGCTGTGGGGAAGAGGAGCAGATGGAGTTCCTGAAGGCAAGGAGAAAGGAGTCTTTGCTACTGTGCTTGGAGAAGAGTATTTCCAGAAATGGAAGTGGGCACCTGGAGAATGCAGAGCCTATTTCTGGTTGGCATCTGGGAATACAGGGTAGAAAGGAAGTTCCTGCTTTTCCTATAAAGTCTTGCAGGTTGCCACTCCTTCATGGCCATGTACTTTGTATCTTGAGTTAGCATTTGTTAAGCTAGCACTTGTGTTTCCTTTGCTACAGCCCTACCCCACCTTGTTACTCCTGTTCTCTGGCCAGTTGGTTGAGGTGCTTTCCCAAACACTACTTGTCATTCTGAAAGTGTTAACAGTTCTGAGGTAGTGCTGAGCAGCCTCCAAGTGTTTGAGGTAGCCCTCTCTGTGCTGCTGTGGGGAGGCTGCCTGACCTGTAGAGCACAGTGGGAAGTGGTCCTATGAATGGGAGACAGGAACAAGTGAAGAGCAAGAATCTGTATTCAATAATTTAGTAAAGGAATATGTGGCAAGAACTGGGCTGATCCCTTCAGATATGCTAGTGAAGAAGTCTTATCAGGGTGAGAAATATCTTTACTGATCTTTTCAAGCTTTGGAGGAATTTGAGACTCAGAAGAAAGTAGGAGGTCAAGAGAGACTTCAGTGATACCAGCTTGTGGAAAGGGAGATAGGGAGAAGAAGGCCCAACTTCTGTACCAGAGGGATACTGGCTTACCAGGGGAGAATTGGTTTGAGCTAAGCTGTTGGTGATAAGGCCTTTGAGGAGGAAGTCTGGGTGTGACAGAGCAAGGTACCAACATATTTGTGCCCCAGACTAAGGTTTACACCTGTGTCTTGTATGTTTGGCGGGACCACTGGTTTGCAGCCAGGGCAGAGAACCCTTCTAGGAGTAAAAGGCCCAAGCAAAGTGGGACTCAATTTGTTGGCCATTAGGGAAGAGAAAACATTAATGGAGAAGACCCTTTAGGTTGGCTGGAGTTGGGGGAGGGAGGCTTTTGGGCTAGTTCTAAAGTGAGTGTTGACAGCTGTAGCTGAGAGGGCTGGATTTCCTGTAATTAGGCTGTTGGTGGCTAAAATCATAGATTTTATATTCTCGTATATTCATATTCAAGAATATTACTTGATGGTTGGGAATATTCAGGTAAACACTTACAAAAGGAATTTGGAAAGACTTTTAGAGAGAATTACCTGCTTTTAAATTCCCAAAAATCAAGATAGCATGGTTTGCCACAGACTATGATGACATTTTATTCTTTTGCAGGAAAAGGCATGGGTTCCCCTTTGTTTTTCTAATCTCTTTCATGTTCTTTACTGCTATCCAGAGACCGAGCTCTGGAACATGGAGGATAGCCTTTGGTATTTGAAATGAAGTTTCTGAACTCCGAGGCTTAGCCAGTTTTTAAAGCATGACTTTTAAAATGAACTAAGTTGATTCTGAAACGGTTGGTTGTTCAGAACTGAGTTTTGATTTTTCCAGAACTGTCACATAAGCATTGGTTTGGGGCATTAATTTCCATTAATGGGAATGTGACAGAAATAGTGTATACACTGTCCCTGTCCAGCTGTGAAGATGATGCTCTGAAAACCTGCCACAGGGGAATTCATAATTGAGAAAATTAATATCTGTGGGAAAAAATAATACTATGAAAACTTCATACTCATGAAAAAAAGTATATATGTACATACGCTAATAAAAGCAAACCTCAATGTATCTGTATTCCTAAGTGAAAAATGACATACAGGATTAATTTCTGGTACATAGTAAATGTTCAGTAAGTATTTATTTATTGAATAAATATATTTTAATTAACCCTTGCTCATCAAAAGATTTTTAGGAACTTATATATAAGAACTTATGTATAGGAACATATATACTTAGTTATATATATATGCTATCTTTGGAGACTTGAGTGGAAAGTAGAATAGGTCAAGAATTTTTTTGAGGAAGAAATGGAAAAAGCTTAGCTTAGACGTTATCTCTAAGTTCTTGTGAGAAATTTTCTAAAATTTAATCCTGATGCTAAGGGAGTCTGGCACATGTTCACATCCTGGGGAAACAGGAAAGGAAGGAAATCGTCGCTTCTTTGCACTGCCCTCACTTCGTACTCTCACTGATGCACATATTTGGCATTCTGATTTTCTCTCACTTGCTGGCCCATCATGTACCTTGTCACTCCAGGTGGACCCCAAACCTAGCTATTGCCCTTCCCCTCAATCTTCTCTCTTAATCAGTCTTCACATCCAATCAACCAATGTACCCTGTTGGCATTATTTTCTAAATCTGGAAGCCATATCCACTGCTTGCTTTAGGTCAGGTCTTCAGAGTTTATTTTCTATTTTCCTACAGCTCTTCCAGTCTCTTGGCCCATTAGGTCATCTACGTTTCATTTGGATGATCCTTCTCAGACATAACTATGGCAGCTTTATTCTCTCAAAATAAAGCCACATGCCCTTAAAAAGTCATCCAAGACTCCTCATTTGGCCTGTGCTACATCTCCAGCCTCAGCTGCCATTCCCTGCCTTGCACATTCTGTTCCATAGTGCAAATTCCTTGTGATTCTACAACTGGACTCTAAGGTGCCATTGAACGTACTGTTCCTGTTGCCTCAGATTCCATTCCCTGCTCCTCCTTGCAGCAAAACTCATTTGTCATGTATAAATATGCTCAGGCAACGCCTCCTGAAAGCTGTCTCTAATGTCATTCACTTTGTATTATTTCTGTATTCTTTTGTATTGTAATGGTTTGTTTACAAATTTTCCTCTTCCCACTGGACTGTTAGCTCCACAGGACATGTGATATTTATTCATCTTCGTGTCCACAATGTGTGGCACTTAAAAGGTGCTCAATAAATTTTTGTTGAACTCAGCTAAAATATTGAGTCAGACATTTCTTCATGCCAGCCAGCAGGTTGTGATGTGGACCCAAAGTTACCGTTAGAAAACAGGTATGGTGAGTGTGTGTGGCCATGAAGTATTTGCCAAGAGGAGAATCCTGACCTGTTCCCCAAGACACACAGCATGTAGTTGTATTAAGTAGAGGACCCCGTAAGAAAACGTGGTGTTTTGTAGCAAAAAAACAAATTAGGCATTTAAAAGTCCCATCACAGTTAAAGTGCTGTCACATATGAGTTGATGTTAGGTCAACAGGAAGAGAAGGATTCACATAGCTGCAGAGGCACAGCTATGTCACCTGAAGTATCTGTGACATATGATAGGTAGGAACTGACAATGATGCTGGCTTGACAGCAGAGCAATTGGAGCTTAGAAATCCCAAAGAGGAAACACTTCCTGAGCTCATGGCCTGCACTGGATAGTGATATGATGAAAACTGGAATGTGTTGCTGATTCTTGGTGCACTGCAATTTAATTTGTAACTCCAGAAGGACACGGGGAGGAGGCCATGTTACAGCCTCAAAACAACAAGAGAAAGGTTACGTAACTAACGTCAGGTGAAGTTTCAACTCCAGTCCTTCTTGTCCCCTTCATTCAGATTTCTCTATTGGTTTTACCTCTCCATGGTGCCTCTTTACTTGTGGCAGTTACAGAGTGGATCACTTACAGCTCCAGTCTTGCCCCACTCCTGAGGATGGAGGAGCTCAAGAGATAGAGAAACTTTTTGCCCTCAGGATCTCAGACTTGCCTGGGAGTTACAGGGTGAGGAAGAAGTTGGTTTTGCACTTTGACCTTTATTCCCTTCGTAATGCAGAAACCTAACCTTGACCCCAGCTGGCTCCAGTTTCACTACTGGTCAGCCGCTGGCTACGTCAGGGCTAACGTCATTTTAGTTCTGTGGAAAATTTTTGATGTTCATGCTTCTTATCCACTTTTCACATCTCATTCAAAGACCCATATTCCAAACTGCTCTTAAGCCCCAGATTCCTGTTTCTAGAACCTGGTTTGCCTAGGGTACCGCACTCCAGAGTTACTTTCCATGCAGCAGACGCTGTGGTTTAAAGATTTTT
Source organism: Elephas maximus indicus (assembly GCF_024166365.1). Classification (NCBI taxonomy): domain Eukaryota; kingdom Metazoa; phylum Chordata; class Mammalia; order Proboscidea; family Elephantidae; genus Elephas; species Elephas maximus. The sequence continues at coordinate 49,068,402 of NC_064838.1, forward strand.
TTAAGGCCTAAAAAGCAATAGAAAATGACTAGGCTAAGGCTCTCTGACCTGTGGGGATGTTAGAGCTTTGGGGAGAATTTGCCGTGTGATTTCAGAGAAGTGCTGAGAATGTGGCATTTGGTAAAAAGTAAGGCATTATTGTTCCCTGACGTGTCAGCTGGCATTTCTACAAAGGGCCCCTTTCTAACTGGTCAGTTATGGTAAGTGCGGCTGCAACGGCTTCAGTCTGGCATCTCCACTCCTAATTTCAGCCTCCCAAAGGGACTCCGTTTTGGGAAAGCAGCCCATCTGGAAATGTAAGCAGGTAACTTCACTGCTGCCATCTCACTCATTTCTTCGACAAGTATTTACTGAGTGCCTGTTATGTACCGCATACCAGGGAAGTGATGGTTAGCATAGTCTCATGGAGTGGGTCGGGTGCTCTGCTGCCCACACATTCATCCCTGGATACACCTGTCAGGATAAACGAGTGTGTGCAAGTATCTCCTGAATGAGGACCAGCAAGATCTGAAGTTTTGCATTTGGGGTAGGGGGCACCTCTGAGTTTGGAAAGGTAGAGAAGCCAACTCGGAACAATGGGACCTGGAGCAGGAATTTGAGGAACAGGTGATAGGCTAACATTTACTCAACATTTAAGTGTCAGACGTTCTTAGTAATTTTTACCTGATTTAATCCTCACAACCCTGTGGAATTGGGTACCACTTTTTTATATTATAAGTGAGGAGACAGGCACAGAGAAGTAAAACTTACCCAAGTTCACACACTGAAAATCTGGGATTTAAACCCAAGCAGTGAATGGAGGAAGTAAGGTGTTTGGAGTTCCTGCGAGGAGGTCAATTTGTGACAGGAAAGAATATCTGTTAGGAAGGTTGAGACCAGCTTGTGGAAGTCTTCAGAACCTCCAAAGGGCGATGACAAGGAAAAAGGAGTATTTTAGGAAGATAAATGTGGCCGGGGGCGGTATGAATTGGCATAGTAAGAGCTCCCTATAAGCTCTGGTGGCGCAGTGGTTCAGCGCTGGGCTGCAAACCGAAAGGTCAGCATTCGAAACCACTGGCCGCTCAGCGGGAGAAAGATTACAGCTTTGGAAACCCTGTGGGGCAGTTCTATTCTGTCCTATAGGGCCGCTATGAGTGGGAACGGCCTCGGTGGCAGTGGGTTTGGTTGCTTCTAAGAGCTCCCTTGGGTCCACTCCCAATTTCACTTTCGGCTTCTTTACACTGGGAGAAAGCAGGCTGAGATAGGTTTACAAGCATTTCTGGAGGCTCCCCAGCCGGGCGCAGCAACCCCCAGCCCCAGGGCACGCAGAAGCAGCCGCCCCCACCTTCCTAGAGAGGAGACGGTAACGGCTCTCCGCCCGGCGCGGGCTGCTGACGTCACGCAGCGGAGCGCGTCCTCGGCGTGTTTCCGGCGCAGTGTTGCGAGGTGCTGCCGGGTCAGCGCTGCCTGGGGAGCGGCTCCTGCTGTACTCGGCTGCGGTCTGGGGCCCAGGGGGCCGACTGACCGCAGCGCCTCTTCCTTCCGATCGGGCAGGAACCTTAGGGGCGGAGGCCCGATGCCTGGGGAAAGCTTGCGGTGAAGAGGGGAGGCGGAAGATTGTTCAAGAACTCGGGTCTAGGAGTCGGAAGGCGTGGTGTCCAATTCCGTCTACTTGAGCGAGTCAGCGAACTTGCGCTTTAGTTTTCTGATTACCGGGAAGCAAATACTATTCCTTCCGTTGCCACTTCGCAGAGTTGTGCTGGTTGGATAAGAATGTATGTGTGGTCATTACCTCTATCCTTTCATTGAGTATTTATCCTTCTCTAACCGGTGGCAGAAGGAGCCGTAGTGGCACGGTGGTTAAGCACTCGGCTGCTGACCGAAAGGTGAGGTCAGGTCGGTGGCTCGAACCCACCAGCCGCTCTGCGGGAGGAAAGACCTGGCAGTCTGTTCGGTAAAGATTACAGCCTCGGACACCCTAGGGGGCAGTTCTGCTCTGTCGTGTAGAGTCGCTACGAATTGAAATGGACCCAGCACACAACAGCAACTAACAAAATCGGTACTATGTGAAGACGTATAGATGCAATAATGGTAATAATATTTTAACAGCAGGTACTATTTATTGAATACTTACCAGCCAGGCACTTTTCTAAGTGCCTTCCATGTATTAACTCATGTATTCATCACCACAGCCCTGTGAAGGAGTTGTCGATATCATCTCTATTTAACGGTTGAAAAAAGTGGCGCACCCATAGGTTTAGTAATTTGCCGGGGACCATTTGGATAAAAAATGGTGGAATGGAGATTCCAACCCAGAGCATCTAACCTCAGAGCCCCGGCCATACTTGTCTTCAAATTTAGTGGTGGAAGACAGAAATGTAAGTAGAGAATTAACACACTGAATGGAAAGTGCTACAGTAGATATGCAAATTCTGTGAGAATGTAGAGAAAGGAAATACCTTGGAAAAGTCAGGTTTTTCCACAGGGAAGAGGTGTGGTTCACATTTAAGCTGAATATTAGACTAAACGTTTGAAAAGAAGTTTGTTCACTGTCAGATAGGGGTTCTAATGGACTGGGGTGGATTAAACTGGAAACCAGGTCCCTGCCTTCTAATACAGCATTCTTTCCTTTCATTAGAAGGGGTCCGTTAAGGGGTCCTCAACACCTTCCAACATACTCTCCCCACCCTCTTTCATTTGAAGAGGCAGCCCTCATTATTTTCCAGAAATTTCTCCACCTACGATTGTGGGTGAATAACTGCTGGGAGTTGCCCTGTTGTTGACTCAGCACATTGTTAACAAGGACCGCTGACCTCACTGGTTGATACATAGTAGGTGCTCAGTACTTTTTAAATAAATTAATTGCAAAAATCAGCTACAATCAAAGATGTACTCAAAGGACCTGAGATTTTTAGAATTAAAGAGTCACAGAATATTGGTACACAGAATAAGAGGCCTTACTTATCTAGTTTTCCACCTTCATTTTACAGATAAGAAAACAAATCCGGTGAGACTGAGTGACTTGTTTCAGGACACTGAACAAGTTAGCGGGAGAGCCGAGACTAGAATCCAGGCCTCTTGATTCAATCTAGTGCTGGTCTTATTGCCCCACAATCTTTGACTTTGAGATCAGTGGATTTTCCAGTAGATTTGGGAAGCCTTTAGGCTCCAACTTTATCTCCTGTGAAACAGTATTTATCCCATTATGCTTAGTCCTTGAGAGGGTCTGCCCTCTTTCTCTGGGTGTTGCTGTGTCTCTGAAGTCTACCCACTTAGCGACTTTTGTCATCAGTGATACTCTTCTAGGAGAATTATGTGCTTTCCTTCAGACTTAAAATACTCATTTGATTAGGGAGAAGCTGTTCTTGGGTTGCCCTGAGTCCTGAGTATGAGGGAAGAAGGCTGATAATTTATGGATGGCTCTTTTTCCTCCCTCAGTGCCTCAGATCCCTGCCCTTCAAAAGAAGCGCTCCGAGGAGGCAAGTCAGTGTTGTTTGTGTTCCTAACACATTGTCACTGGGTAAGTGAAATCTAGCTAGAGAGGGGAGGTTGGGGTTTTTATGGGCGTTCTCGTTCACAAGTGGCGGCAGACCTACAATGGGACCCACCAGTAACTGCTACACCTAGACACTGCAGATTAAACCACAGACTACCCAGAAATGGGCAGTGTCTTACTCAAATTAGATAGTGACCCAATGTAGAAGAAGGCTATGAATTAATTGGTTATAGGACAGGACAGAGAGTGCACTAATTTCTGGTTACACGTAACTGAACTGTAGCAAGATGAGCTACCCCCTCTGCAGTCTTTTAGTGGAACACCTTGAAACTAGTCACTGAATTGCTAAATGATACCTTCATGCTGTAGTGGTCAGATCTGGGGAACCTGATGGTAAATTACTGGAAGACCCATTGCAAAGGTAATTGTTTCCTCAGAAATGTAGAATGGGCTCCTGGACCTGTTTGGAATAAGAGCCTAGATTATCACAGCTGCCATTGTTACTGGCTGTCAAAAGGCAGTGTGGAACTTGGATGCCGTCAAACCCAGTAAGAATAGTGCTGGGCGAAGTGATCTCAGGTTATAGGAACTTTGTGAATAGATCATGATTATTTATGTCCTGAAGAATTTGGTATAGTCTAATGTATACATGTGTCACATTTATGTCTGTATATGTGTATAAGCGTTGAGAAATGCCTAGAAAAAAGTTTATCAAAAAGCCAACTGTATTTTCTCTTGGTGGTAGGATTTCAAGTGATTTCCTTTCTGGACTAATTATAGAACATCTTATGCAAAGAATCTATAGCGTGTATAGATATACAAAGACTAGCATATATCCTTTGTATGATAAAAAAAAAAACCCAGTGCCGTCGAGTCGATTCTGACGGATAGCGACACTATAGGACAGAGTGGAATTGCCCCGTAGAGTTTCCAAGGAGCACCTGGCAGATTCGAACTGCTAACCTCTTGGTTAACAGCTGTAGCACTTAACCACTATGCCACCAGGGTTTCCCCTTTGTATGATAGGAAAAAAAAAACACTTTATCTTGGAAGAAAAAATGAAGGAGGTAAAAGTGTGATTAGAATGTTGGTTCTGTGTTTACTGATTTAAACCACCTGGAGTCTATCTTTGTATCTGCTTGTTATGGATTGAATTGTGTGTGTCTCCCCAAAATCCTACTTCCTATACCAGTGGAATAAGGTCATCTTTGTTATGCTAATTTTTGTTATGCTAATTAGGCCATATCAGTGTAGGATGTGTCTTAAACCTACTAATTTATGACATATAAAAAGAGCAGCTCGGGCACAGAGAACCAAGTACAAGCAGGAGGGGAAGAGACGTGCCATGTGGAAATCGCCACGAGCCAAAGAGTGCTGGATCTACAGAAGCTGAAAGAGATCTTCCCCAGAGCCAACAGAGAGAAAGCCTTCTTCTAGATCCAGTGCCCTGAATTTGGACTTTCAGCCTCTGAAACTCTGAGAAAATAAATTTCTGTTCTCTAAAACCACCCACTTGTGGCATTTCTCTTACAGCAGCACTCACAAACCAAGACAATGGTATATCCATACTGGAAGTTCATATAACTGATAAGGACAGAGAGAGAGGTCCAGGCAAGATACTCAGTATATTTAACAACCAGTGTGGGTACAGGCACTGCCCACTCAGATCAGCCTCTCACTGTAAACAGCTGGTGCAGATATAGCAGTGTGTGCCAGCTGACTCTCAGCCCCCAGTAGATCCATATATATCAACATGAAGTGACCTCTAAGACCCATTCTTATGTGATACAAAAAGCAAATTGCAGACCAGTACCTATAGAAGGATTTTATTTAGGTAAAAAGAATCTACCTCTATTTGTGTGTGGAAAAATATATAGAAAAAAGACTAAAAGAATATACTCCAAACTTAATAATGATTATGTTTGGTGAAGGAAATCTGTTTGTTTGAATGGTGGGGTGGTGAGGACTATAAAAATAACTTTTATTCTATATACTTTTGTGTTGTCCAAGTGTTTTACTGTGAGGATACATTCATGTGTAACTTGTGTAATGAGAAAACTGAAATGAAACGGGGCCTCAGAGCAAGAATGTCTGCATGTCTCAGCACCATCCAGTGAGGAGCTTGCCCTGATGTGTGGCACCTCAGTCTCTGTTCTCTGATTCTGTGTGCTCTTACCCAGGGCATTAGGGCTTGAGAGTTTGATATCATTAAGATTATTCAAGTACTCTTCTCTGTCTCCAATTTTGTGCTTCCTGAGGAATGTCCTGATGAGATTGATTTGATTCTCATACCATTTTTCTATAGTGGAGAGAATGTGTTAACCACTAGACATGGAGCGTAGAAATTTTTCATTGTAATTGTATACTGACTTTCTGTTTCCTACATCATTCAGATTCTGAAGGATTTCTATGGCTACAAAGGTGAGGGCCAAATTCTGGACTGTAACGCTATAGTCAAATCACTGTCCTGTGAGACCTTCTTTCCTATGCACCACCTCACTCTCGTTTTTCTGTAAACACACAGTGATATCTGATTTTCTTTCAGTACGTGACTTTTGTTTTCAAACCTAGAGATTTCCCAATTGGACGTAAGGGGAAAGCTATAGATGCTGAGTGTTCTGGAGAGAAAGAGAGGCCCAAAGAGACACCTTATCCAGGTGAGTGAATAAGGAAAGATGTGAGGTGGGCCTAGCAAAAGTTAGATCCTGGGTCACCTTTGAAATCTTGGAAGGAAAATTCGTTTTCCTTATCACTAATCTGCCAAGGTAATGCTTACAGGAAACCTAAGCCATTGCCATTGAGCCAATTTCAACTCATGCAACGCTGTAGGACAGAGTAGAACTGCCCCATACGGTTTCCAAGGAGCACCTGGTAGTTTCGAACTGGTGACCTTTTGGTTTGCACCTGTGGCTGTTAACCACTACGCCACCAGGGTTGCAAGAAGATATAACTACTTTTCATATATTTTTGGAGGAGTGGAGACTAAAGATGGGCAGTAACTTTCCCCAAAACATAACCTACCCTAATGTAGGACACTTGTCTCTCATATTTTCCTGCTGTTTATCACTCTGGACACAAATCTGGATGACCCAGATTTCTTGGACTTGGTTTTAGTGTTTGACTATTTCAGAATCAGTCGTAAGAAATTTTACAGAATTTGTAAGACTTGATGCTATTTAATCTGTTTCCTGCCTGTCCTCTGATTTCTGTCCGCTCTGTGTCACCTATTCTAATCTTTTCCCAGCTCGCTACGACTTTCCATATTATTGAGAAGAGGATAAAGTCAAGATTCTACAATGCAGGTCCCCTTTTCTGCACAGGGCACATTTTCTTTTGCGCCTGCCCCCCAAATATTGAAAAAAAATGCCTAATTCACTAAACCATATGTTAACTCTCAATTCTTAATATATCAATGCTTAATGGTATTTTTGAAATTGAAAATTTCAGTACAGAATATATTTTCCAATTAGATGCAAAGGTTTACGTACATACCCAGTGCTGTCGAGTTGATTCCGACTCATAGTGACCCTGTAGGACAGAGTAGAACTGCCCCATAGTTTCCAAGGAGCACCTGGCGGATTTGAACTGTTGACCCTTTGGTTAACAGCCGTAGCACTTAACCACTACACCACCAGGGTTTCCAGTAGAAGACAAAATAATGTTTTAGTAAAAGTGTTAATTTTCTGGAGTAAAGAATGACTGTCTTGCACAGAGTTGGGCTTTTACTGTAATTGTCAAGTTCTAATAACAGATTCTTTTGTTGCTGTGGCCTTTTCCTGTTACGATGTGATTTTAAATGTATTGTCGCAGCTGATCCTCTCAACTTTGTGAGGCTGGTATATTCACTGAGAGTCTGTTTATCTGTTTTCCCCATCTAGCTCAGTGTCTTGCACATAGTAGGTACTCAACATATCTATTGAATGAATGTCTCACCATTTTATTCATGAGAAAACTGAGGCCTCAAAAGATAAATATATCAGGTGAACACAGTGGTGGAGCTGAAAGTAGAAACCTAAGCCTGGGAGCCAAATTTGATTCAGGACGTTTTGGCAACATTATAATAATTCATTATACTCAGCATCTTCTGTAATGAGTGGCTGCTTTTGTAATTTTTCTTTTCAGGCAGGAAGACCAAGCTTGGTGTCAAGTTAGCTGAGGAAGAAGTGGAGAGTCAGAGAGGTCGGTCATCTGGATTTCTCATTTGGAGCCACTGAAAATGCACACTGAACAAGGAAGAAGGGAAATTCTGTAGGAATGATTGGGAGAACACCACATACACACACAAACCCTTCCCAGGAGAACAGTGTTTATTTAATGATAATCATTACTGAGGAAACACCTTGCGTGTATCATGAATTTCAGAGATGCTTTCATCTAAATCCGAACTTATTGGAGAGAAGCCCCAGCGGTGTCCTACAAGCAGCATGAGTTCCAGCCAGATTTCACTCCAAGCGAAACCCCAGAGACTTAACATGCAGAAGAAAACTTCAAAATGCAGCGAATGTGGGAAGTGCTTTACTCAGAGATCATCTCTTACCCAGCATCAGAGGATTCACACAGGAGAGAGGCCCTATACATGCAGTGAATGTGGAACTTGTTTCTGTAAACAGTCAAATCTCACTCAGCATCTGAGAATTCACACAGGAGAGAAACCTTATAAATGTAATGAATGTGAGAAAGCCTTTCAAACAAAAGCAGTCCTTGTCCAGCATCTGAGAATTCATACTGGAGAGAAACCCTATAAATGCAATGAATGTGGAAAAGGCTTTTGTCAGAGCCCATCCCTTACTAAACACCTGCGAATTCATACTGGAGAGAAACCCTATAAATGCAGTGAATGTGACAAAGCCTTCAGTCAGAGCATATGCCTTACTCGTCATCAGAGATGTCACTCTGGAGATAAACCTTACAAGTGTAATGAGTGTGGGAAAGCCTTTAATCAGAGTGCATGCCTCACACAGCATCAGAGAATCCATTCAGGAGAGAAGCCGTATACATGTACCGAATGTGGGAAAGCTTTCAGTCAGAGCTCTTCCCTTGTTGAACATGAGAGAACTCACACCGGAGAGAAACTTTATAAGTGTAGTGAGTGTGAAAAAACTTTCCGCAAGCAAGCACACCTTAGTGAACATTACAGAATTCATACTGGAGAGAAACCTTATGAATGTATTGAATGTGGAAAATCCTTTAGGCACAGTTCAGCACTTGTTAGACATCAGAAGCTTCATGCTGGAGATTAAAACTTGGGATACAATGAGTGTGGAAAGGCTTCTATGAAAATGCCACTTTTCCCCCTCTAAATTCCTGAGAGTTTAAGACTCCTAAGGTTAGATGAATGTTTTATATTTTGAGCAAGAGACAATATATCTTAAAAAGTTAAGAAATAGGCCTCAGAACTACATTGTCCAGAATTTGATCCGTTTGCCACTTAATGGTTCTGTGACGTGCAAATTACTGAGCTTCGGTTTCCCCTTTTTTTTTTTTTTAAAAAAGGAATAATAGGGATACTTCCTAGGGTTATCTTGAGAATACAATAAGTTGTATATAGTAATTAGCTGCCATTAGTTGGTGTTGAGTTACGGATGTTCCAAAAGCTTATTTAAAAAAATCTGGCTATCGAAAATAAGCAAAAGTTTAGCATTAGGTTTTTTGGTTCTCATAATGTACTTTTTCTCAAGAACGTTCTTATAATTGAGCTAAGATGTCACGCTTATCTACGGAAGCCTAAACGATAATGTCTAGATTTAATAGCAGAATACAATTTAAGACCGGTTTATCCTTGAGAAAAATCAGATTTAATCACAGAAAAAAGAAATCATTGGAGTTTGCTTGGGCATTGTGATTATACTTCTGGATATTCGGAAGAGCTTTTTTTAGATTTTGATACCTCCCTTTATTGGGTCTGGAGCTTTGGTGGCACAGTGGTTAAGAGCTATGACTGTTAACCAAAAAGGTTGGCAGTTCAAGTCCACCAGCTGGTCTATGGAAACCTTATGGGACAGTTCTACCCTGCCCTGTAGACTTGCCATGAGCTGAAATCAACTTGACGGCAATGGGTTTAGTTTGGGGTTTTATTGGGTCTAGTTTCACTTCAAACCCTAGGCTTCTCTTTTCCATGAACAGAGGGCAGAAGGCAGAGAGTAGACAGACATTCGTTTAGTCAAGGGGTGGGAGATAGAGAGTACGAGCATGTTGAGGAAGATGTGGCTGTACTTGTGAATTTTAGGAGCACAGCACTAAACGGGGTCTCTTGAAGGAAAAGGAGGGTAGGAGATACTGAGTTCTCAAGTGTCGGTAGGTGGCGCCACTGACCAACAACAGTTGTAAGTTGCCAGTTGATTCCGACTCATGGCAACCCCATGTGTGCAGGGTAGACCCGTTCCATAGCATTTTCAAGGCTGTGACCTTTCAGAAGCAGATCACCAGGCCTGTCATCTGAGGCACCTCTGGGTGGGTTTGAGCCACCAACCTTTTGGCTAGTGGTCATGTGCTTAACCCTTTGCACCAGTGTTATGGATTGAATTGTGTCCTCTAAAAATATGTTGTAAATCCTAACCTCTGTGCCTGTAGTTATAATCCCATTTGGGAATGGGTTGTCTTTGTTATGTTAGTGAGACAGGATTAGTGTGGAGTTGTCTTGAGTTAACCTCTTTGGAGATGTAAGAGATTAAACAAGCCAGCAGAGCAGAGATGGGGGAAGAGAGAAGCCAAGCCACATCAAGATCACCCAGGAGCAGCAGCTCAGAAAACATAAAGACCTCCTCTAGAGCCGACAGAGATGGAAAGCCTTCGCCTAGAGCCGGTACCCTGAATTCAGGCTTCTAGTCTCCTAAACTGTGAGAAAATAAATTTCTGTTTGTAAAAGCCACCCACTTGTGGTATTTCTGTTATAACAGCACTAGGTAACTAAGACAACCACCCAGGGATCCTTGACCAACAACTAGTTGCCTTTAAAAGCAAGGGAGAACAGTGTCTTGGGGGATGCTTGTGAATCAGGGGTTGCTTCACAGCAAAGAATGGCTTCTTTAACCTATAAAGAAGCAAATAAACCAAAGGATACTTTTTCTGGTGCTTCATGCAATGCTGAGCTCTTTAATGGACATCTAAAAGCACTCATGTAAAAAAAAAAAAGCAGTTGTGGCGGAGTTGATTCCTACTCATGGCGACCCCGTGTTTGTGACAGTAGAACTGTGCCCCATAGGGTTTTCGGTGCCTGACTTTTTCGGAAATAAATCACCAGGTAAAAAAGATAGATGTTACTATCCACATTCCAGAGTCAAGAAAACAGAAGATATTTGGGTTGCTCAAAGTCAAGCAGCTGATGTCAGAGTTGACTTTTTAGTCTTTTTAGTCCAAGCGTAGCCGTGGTTTTTACAGTACCAAACTCACTTACAGGTAGTTTTCCATTATTGAACCTTCCTCTTACTGATGTGTGAGATGTTAAAATTGTGGAAACCACTTTTTAAATCAAAGGTTTATTTTCTTAGTTTAAAGTAATGAATGCCCAGTGAAATACATTTATAAAATTAAGAGAGGGACTAGATACCTAGAGAAATCAGTGTGGGGGTTGCCCAGGACTTCACTGCACTGCACTGAAAGACCCGTCTCCTGGGGATCAGGATTTGGAGTTCAGATTTCTTCTCACACTATAATGTCCTGGCTTGGTGGCCTGGGGAGAAATAAGAAATACCCTTTCACTCTGACTTTGAAATAGACAGTGGGTTTTGCAAATTGGTCCCAACCAAACCAAGACTCCCCTTTATTCCTGTTGATTAGGGAAGAAAGACTGAAGGTGTGGGTTTCCTCTCTGTGGCTATCCAGAAGTAGAACTGGTCTTATTCCTGGCTCTCTTTCCTATGACAGTGCCTTCTACAACTCAAATTTCTGCCTCTTTCTAAAAGAAGTGCCAGGGTAAGCCCGTAAGGCCGCTGTGCCAATGACGCCAATGCAACAGGTGAGCTGTGGGCCCCTCATGCCTAAGCTTGGATTTTAGATACGGCCACGACTGGCCCATCGTGCTGTCTGTTCTGCAAGCCTGAGTCTCACCCCTTTGAAATCATCTCTGAGATTAAAGATGGAGAAGAATCCATCCTAAGGAAAGCAGATGCCCTGAGTTTGGGACACTTCCTTTGGCTTGCATCTGTGGCAGGATGGTCTGGGGACTCCTTGGCATCCACTCCAGCTCCTTACACCTAGTCCTGCCAACTACGGACGCTGAAGGCAGTTGGTAGCTCTCAGCTTCCCTGCCCTGGAGCTGGCGGCATTGATGGCAGGGTAGCATGCAGTGGTCCGGTAATCTAGAATCTGAGCCTTGGAGGAGGGTTCTACTTTGATCCTGCTCTAAACTTCATGGAACTCATCGCAGATCTTTCCTTCTTAGTCCTGGAGAGAGAAGTGTAGAGCTGCATTTTAGACAGCCTCGTGTGCAAAATGGAGTCAGCATGCTTCCACTTTGCATTACTATCCAAAAAGTGACCTTGGGATTCTGACTGAAAACTGACCCTGGAAAAGTCATGCTTCCATTTTGCTCAGAACTGCAAGAAATCTCCAGAAGCCTGTAGCTAAGCACATATTCAGAGGAAATAACAGTAATGGTTATAATTTATTGAGCAATTTTTGCATACAGAACTGTGTTAAGCCTTTTATATAGGTATTTCTTGTGATCTTCTCAACCACTGGGTGAGGTAGGAATTATCCTGACTTCACTGTTGAGGAACCTGAGTCTTAGTTACTGGGGTTCAGTAATGAATTTAAGTTCACACAACTGGTAAGTGGTCTTGTTGGGAGTTGAAGCCAAGTTCACAGGAGAAAGGAAGGACAGGCTGCCCTGAACTTCTCTGGGAGAGGATCTGGTGGGAGCAGCAGTGGTGATGCTGGAGGAAGGCAATGTGTGTAGGCATCTGACCTGTCACCACCACTCGCTCAGATACAGCAGCTCAGCAGCCCCTATGGGCTTGAAGAAGCCAGGGTGGCAGGAGCAACCCCAGGACATACCCTTCAACTTCTGGGTCCCTTGTGTCAGCAAGTCCAGGGATTGGGGCTGATGGACATACAGGGTGATCTGGCTCCTATATAGAATGAAACACAGCTGGTGCATATAGCAGGGTCCCTAGGAAATACGGTGAGGTAAGGAAGGCTTCGTCTCACATACTTTGGACGTATTACCAGGAGGGACTAGTACGTGGAGAAAGACATCATGCTTGGTAAAGTGGAGGCTCCGTGAAGGAGAGGAAGACCCTCAAGGAGATGGATTGACACAGTTGCCGCAACAATGGGCTCAAGCATAACAAAGATCATGAGGATGGTGCAGGGCCAGGCAATATTTTCGTTTTGTGGTACATAGGGTTGCTATGAGTTGGAAGTGACTCAACGGCACCTAGCAACAAGGAAGATTGAACAAGAAGGGGTTCTTGGAGAGATGCTTAATTTGGAGATAGAACTGGGGAAGGAGGCCAGGGACCAGGGAGGGGGATATGGGGGGATCAGTCTGTCTGACTTCAACAATATCCCAGGTAGGATTCTAGGAATGGGGCTTGTATAGCAGGGAAGGGTCAGCTCTCCATGCTGCAACTGGTCTTCCCTTAGTCAGGAGTCCCAAGATGGGGCCTGAGGGTGTGGGGGGCAGTCAGGTGTGGGTGCTACACCTTGTCCCAAAGACTCTTCCCTTGAGGAAGCAGGTAGATCAGGTCATCCTGGGGTTCCAGGGATTGAAGGAGGGGCATGTTAGCACCTATGAACCTCTTCAGAATCCTAAGGACAGGGCCAATTCTCGGTTCTTCTGGGGCTCCCCCAACTCTCTGCTGATGGTTCAACACCTGGTATTAGGTAAAGGTACCAGAATGGTAAGACATGTGGAGGAAGAAAAATAAGAGAAACAACAAATGAATTAGCTTCAAAACTGAAATTGTGTGTGTGTGTGCAGGAAGAGGTGGTGTGCAACCCTGTGCAGGGGTCAAGGTGACAACTTGACCTAGAAGGGTGAGTTGTGCTCTTGTCTCCTGTCCCCAGGAATATTATGGGGTAGTTGAGCAGAAGTTTATTTTAGTACATATGCTCTTTTTAAGGTTTGGGGGTGCGAGGACTGTGAGGCTACAAACTGCACTATAAAAGGGGTAAGGTGGGCAAACCCTACCTTAATTGCTAACTGCATGACAAGGATCAGCATGAATCCAGTTCCCAACTGGAAGTGGATCCATGCCTCACCTTCCCACATGTCCACTGCTCACTGCCAGTCACTTCCCTGACAATTCCTCTCTGACCCTGACCACCCAGAATTAGATCAGACCTCAACCCCGGCTACCCTGAGGCCTGGTCACCAGGGAGCAACCGTAGGCCCAGGAGTCTGTACAGCTCCCTGCACTTCAGGTCAGCTGGCCCCCGTCTTGTCCCCTGGGACTAGGTCACAAGGTAGGAGGACTTTATTCTTCATCAACTGCCCATGCAGCCTTTTCCTAACACTAGCCACCCAGAGCTAGGTCTATACAAATCGACTCTGTACTCCCAGCCCCTGCTGGCTTGCTGACCCCATGGGTTCACTGACTCTGTATAAAGGCTCACAAAATTCACAGAGATTGTTATCTATACTTATTATAGATAACCAGAGAGGAGACAAGCAAAGAGATGCATCAGGTAAAGCCTGGGAGAGTTCCTGGCATGGGGCCTCTGTTGTCCCCAGGGGCTTGCTGCTCCCTCTCCCATGCATGGATGTTCTCACAGATCCAGGAGGCCTCAAAGACAGCACTCCAAGGTCCGAGTCTCCTAGTCATTGGGACCTCAGTGAATATGCATGACTTGGGTCTTAAAGCATAGTTATGATCAGTACAATCAATGAATATGTATGACTGCATTACGTCCCCTTCTTTCTGGAAGTCAGTTTGCCAGGTGTGGGTTCTGTGTAGCCCCTACTTGCTGGGCTATTTTGAAAACAAAGGCATCTTGATTGATCAGGTTGTTTTCAGAAACCAGAGCCAAAGGGCCAAACCTAGTTCTTTGTCCCACGGGGTGCGAGGTCGGGGGCGGGGAGGTAGGATCAGGAGGGCAATGTCAAGTATAGAAGGCTGTGTGCCACAACCCAAAGAGGTCTATAAAAAGCTATAAATACTTTCATTCATTTTAACTATATTTATTGTGCACTTAATGTGCCAGGTACTATTCTGGGTACTGAGGATACAGCAGTTAATAAGACAAAGTCCCTGCCCTCAATACTCCCACCTCCAGGTACTAAGACATACTAAAATTTACAGTAAAACAGTATGATATTGGTGCAAGAATAGCTATAACGATACAGATTAGGAAAAGAAAAAAAAAACTGGCTTATATAACAAGTTAGTATGCATTAAAGACAACATTGCAGAATGGCTTCAGGACGAGTTTGCAAGATTTAGGAAAGCCTATTTCCGGACTCCCTGGCCCACCCACACAATCGCTTTATGAGCATTCTTTACAGTAGGCAGTTAAAATGGGGGAAGAGAAAGATGTGGCACCAAAGTCATGATGAAAATGCTCTGAAATGAATAATTACAGATGGATGTGGCTGGCGGAGGACGTGATCTTAACAAACCCCCAGTTTTGGTGGTTTGACTTATTCTAACGAGGAAAATTATTAGGTTTAAGTAGGATCTCGAGGAATCACCTGGAAAGGCTCAGACCTTATAGTGCCTCCCTCCTGCCCCACTCCAACATTCGGATCTCTTCTCATTCAACTGAATAAACATAAATGAATTGTCAAGAATTCTCTCATCCAGATGGCCTTTCAAATCAGTGAGAAAGAAAGTTCTAGGACAATTGATTAGTCAAGGAAAAATATACCAAAATAAATTCCAGGTGAAGTCAAGTTTAAAATGTAAAAAATAAAAAAACGAACAAGAGAATATAATTATTTATTTAATACAGAGATTGAGAAACAGAACAACAAAAATAGAGCAAAAGATTGCTAGATTAGATAATTTACAAATTAGTAAGAAAAATATGACTATACTAGTGGAAAATGAACAGAAAGTTAATTAAAAAAAAACACAAGATAGTCTATGAATGTATGAAAAAGTTCAGCATCCCTGGCAGAGCAAAGAAAATGCCAATTAAATTGAACCATTAAGTACCATTTTCAGTACATCAAATTGATAAAAATTAAAAGGTTGGCGCCAGTCCAAGGCTGGTGCGGTTATCATGGTTGAGGTGAAACGGGTATTTCTTACCATCTCATGGTAAGAAATAAATTTTAGGTAACCTCTCTAGAAAACAATTTGACAGTAAGCATCAATAGCTTTAAAACTATTCAAATGCTTTGACCCAATAATTCTGCGTCTGGCAATTTATTCTAAGGAAATCATCAGAAATGTACCCACAGATTTCTGAAAAAGCCTTTCTGAACTGTTTTATTGCAGTTATTTACAGTATCAGTTAGGACTGCATTTGGCTACATGTAACAGAAACCTGACAGAGGCTTAAGTGAGCAGGATGATGACTGTGCTCATGTATCAAGAGGTCCAGGGGTCACAGCTGGTGCAGCAGCCCCACGAGGCATGCCACCAGGGACCCTCGCTCCACACCTTTCCACTGCACCAGCCAGACCAAGCTGCTGCCTTCCTTACGCCTGAAGATGGCTCTGGCACTCCTAGGTTTCCCATCCGTGCTCCAGGCAGGATGAGAGGAGGACAGAAGTTCACGCTCGCCAAGTCTGCCCCTTTACATCAGAACACCACTGGTTTTTGTCAGCTTGTATCTCTTAACTGCCCAAAGCTGAGTCACATGATCACCCGTCAGGAGCTGTGGAGGTATCATTCTTCCCACCTAAAGTGGGGTTCTGCTAATGAGGAAGATGCAAGGGGTGATCCACTTAATCATGTCAGGTTTTTGGATTTTACTGACCTCGGAAAATGCTTGTAATGTTAAGTGAGAAGCTGGTCACAGGGCATATATAATCTCAATTTTGTTTTAAAAAATATATAATTTACATACATACATACCCATACACGGGAAATAACAAAATATTTATAATAGTTAATTTCTGTATGGTTGGCATCTTGCGTCTGAGTATTGACACGAGATCAACAGTTTTATAATAGGAAAAAAATGTTATCTTAAAAAAAATCCCATAAACTCTCAAAGGAGACTAAGTCCAAAATATGTACAATTATTCATTTTCATCTTCGTTGCCAAAAGAAAGGAGGCTACTATTTTTGATTTGCTTTTGTGAGTTCTTTTTAACTGAGTCCTGCTTATTTACTTCATCTTCATTTGTCTTCTTCTTTTTTGAACTTGCTGTTAAACCTGAATATTTTTCATCAGAGGGACGCTTGACAGGTTTTCGATACATGATTCTTCCATCAGCTGGTGCTGGTTCTTCATCTGCAGCAAAAACAGAATTAAAGAGCTTTTCTTCCCTCTGCACCACTTTGCTTTTGTAAAGCCTATTGCTGTGAGCTGATTCCAACTCATGGCGACCCAATGTGGGTCAGAGTAGAACTGCGCTCCATAGGGTTTTCAATCGCTGAATTTTTCCAAAGTAAGATTGCCAGGCCTTTCTTCCCAGGTACCTCTGGGAGGACTCAAACCTCCAACCTTCTCGTTAGCAGCTGAGCATGTTAACCATTTGCAACCCAGGGACTCCTTTCCCTTTATATACTTGCCTTTATTGCATAGTCAAATGGCAAGAACATCTCATATTGTATTAAGGATGTCTTTGAGTCAATTAGCCTCTAGCTATATGCCCCACGAGACATGTGGTCACTCAACAAAAACTCGCTGAAGTGTTCCATAAATGTGTCAGCGCCCAGCTAATTGCAATCAGGTTGTATTTTATAAGTACTCTGAAAAGTGATTGTTTAGAAAGCTGGCATTTCTGCCTAAAACAATGTAATAAATGTTCAGCAATAATAAAAAACCGCACTTCAGGTACTAATTAAATAGACTTTTGTTTATTGGTTTGTAAACCAAAGCACCTTATTTTTTTAAAAGGATGCTTTTACTTAAATTCACACTTGATCCTAACAATCCAATAAGGTGGTACAATGATTGCCCCCACTTTACTGATGAGGAAATTAAGGCTGAGGTGAAATAACTTGCTCAAGGTCACACATCTAATCTACTGAGGGTCAAACCCCAAGTTTAAATCTAGGATCATGCCTTTCAAAGCACTGCATAAATAAAGCCATTTCATATTCCAGGCTCCTTAAACTTAGAAAAACCAGACTTCTTTCAGACATACCCGCTTTGGCTGCCTTTATCTCTGCTTTGATTTTCATGACTTCTTCAACTGACAAGTCTCCTTTTTTTAAAACCACTACTTGGGGCTGTTCATCTTCTTTGTCGCTGTGATCACCATCTTCTTCTGGGAGCTGAGGCTGGATTTTCTAGAAGAAAGCATAAACAGTCTGTAGGCCACTGACCTTGACCTAAACACAACTCACTGGCTCTGTGAGAAACTGTGATTATGAAAGTGAAAGCAGTAACTTAATTGAATAAATGTGTTTGGCAATGAATTTTCAAGTAACTCCAAAGAGCCTAGCCCCCCTCCCCACCCCCCATAGGAGGGAACAGGCCTACTGCCAGTCGCCCTTGGTGCTTGTCCACTGGATTCATTTCTGTCTTGGCAGGACCCCAGACTGCAAGTTCCACCTTGGGGACCCTCTGCTTTATGGACCGCCATCATTCCCATCCTCCCTGGGGCAGTGGTGAACCATGTTGGTCCTCCCTGGTCCTCACCAACCCTTTCACCTCCATCTCTTCTCAAAGTTAGACCAAAAAATAACCAAGCAGCAGCAAAGTTCATAAAGCGACAAGTAAAATGTATGCTTTCTCCCACCTCTGCTCATCCCTTCTCCCTTCCAGCAGCCTGTTTAGTGGGTATCCTTTCAGCTGTTTTCTACATGTATACAAACATGTAGGCATGTGAAACATTTTGTGTACAAACAGGAGACTACTTGGTGACTTGCTTTCCTTTCTTTTTCCTTATTAGTTTAGATCATGAAATTTCTCAAATATAAAAACGGATAGAGAATAACGTAACAGAAACCATGTACTCACTACACATGTATGACAAACGGTAACCATTTGCCAAATGATCTGTCCATCCAAACCAAACCTATTGCCATCAAGTCGATTCCGACTCACAGTGACCCCACAGGACAGAGTAGAACTGCCCCATAGGGTTTCCAAGGCTGTAATTTTTATGGAAGCAGGCTGCTACATCTTTCTCCTCTGCAGCGGCTGGTGGGTTCAAACCACCAACCTTTCGGGTTAGCAGCCAACCAGGCGCTTTAACCACTGCACCACCAGGGCTCCTTATTTGTCCACCAGTGCTTCATAAATTAAAAATTTGGTTGTTTCCAGTTTTGTCCTACTATGAAAAATCCTTGAACATGTTTTTGTTTACTTTTGTGATCTTATATGTAAGATAAATTCTTGGAAGTGAAATTGCTGGGTTGAAAGGCACGCACACCAAAATGTGTCTTCACACATTATTTCAATAGCTTCCGTTACTCTACTTCTCACAGAGACTTGTCTCCAAAACAGGGCAACAAAACCCTGTGTGATCCAGCTCCAGCCTACAACCACAGCTTATCCTCCACAACTCTCTCATGGCCTCTAGACTCCAGCCAGATTTGAGAACTTGGCATCCATGACCATATCAGCTCTTGCTCCACCTGTCTCTGAACAAGTTCCCAGTGCCTAGACTGGCCTCCTGCCTCTGGCCAACTCCTACTCAAGCCACCTTCCAGACTTAGATCCTCTAGGAGTGCTTGCCTGAGCTCACCTCCTCTTCTTACTTATACCGTGCATAGTCCGTAAGTGACAAGCATGACACTTTTATAAATGTCTACGTCTCCACTAGGCTATCTCCTTCAAGAGGGTACTATGTGTTTCGTCTCTGTATCTAGGGCACCAAGCCTGGCACACAGCAGAAACTCAAGAAAATATTTGTTGATCTATTCACAAAAGACCAACAGTGAGGAACAGTGATGAACCATCTGAAGCCCTGGCAAATTACTCACAAGCACATCCACCCATTTTGTTTACACCCCTCATTTCCCAGTCTGCCTGGATCACTCCACATCTGCTCTTTCATGTTGTTGTTGTCAGCTGCCACTGAGTGCTCTGACTCATGGAGACCTTCTGTCCTGCACCGTCCTTACAATAGCCAGCACGGCTGAGTCCATCATTGTGGCTACTGTGCCAGTCCATCTCACTGAGGGTCCCCCTTGCCCTCACGGGCCCTCTACTTTACCAAACACGATGTTCTCCTCTAGCTATTCATACCTCCTGATGATGTGTCCACAGCAAGTGAGTTGGACGATTTTCTGTTGTGATCCATATGGTTTTCAGAAGTACACTGCTAGGCTCTTCTTCCTAGTCTAGTCTGTCTTAGTCTGGAAGCTCCACTGAAACCTGTCCACTATGGGTGACCCTGCTGGTATTTGAAATACCAGTGCCATAGCGTCTAACATCATAGCAACACGCAAGCCACCACAGTAAGATAAACTGACAGATGGATGGTGGTCTTTAATGATACCCATGTTAATTCACTATTTAATCATCAGTGTCATGGATTGAACTGTGTCCCCTAAATATATGTGTCAACTTGGCTGGGCCATGATTCTCAGTGGTTTGGCAGTTCAGTAATGATGTAATCATCCCCTATGATGTGATCTGATGTTGTAAGAGGATTAGAGTGGGATGCAATACTCTCACTCAGGTCATAGCCCTGATCAGATGTAAGAGGAGTTTCCCTGAGGTGTGGCCTACATCACCTTTTATCTTACAAGAGATAAAAGGAGAGAAGTGAGCAGAGAGGGACCTACTATCACCAAGAAAGAAGAGATGGGAGCAGAGCCCGTCCTTTGGACCCGGGGTCCCTGTGCTGAGAACCTCCTAGACCCAGGGTGAAGACTGATGCCAAGACACATGGAGATTTCCAAGTAAGGTCGGGCCCACAGATGTTGAAACGAGACAAGGACCTTCTCCCAGAGCAGATGGAGAGAAAGCCTTCCCCTAGAGCTGGCACCCTGAACCTGAACTTATAGACTCCTAAATCATGATAGAGTAAATTTGTTTGTTAAAGCCATCCACTTGTGGTATAGCAGCACTAGAAAACTAAGACAATCAGTTTCTGCTTATTTTTCTTTGAAAGCTTCCAGTAAATGACCACAAACAAGTAGATAATTAGTATTTTTAGCCAAGGAAATGGAAAAGTGAAATAAAATCATTCCTGGCGTTCATCACACTGACATTCATGATTCTGAGTCTCTTCTGCCTTTTTTTTCAAACTAGACAAGCGAGAGAAACAGTCTAAATAACTGTGGCAAGAACCACTGAGGACTGTCCAAAGCTATTCCTGAATCAACTCCCAAGAAGGTAAGTAAGATGATTTACCTCAATTATATAATGATTCCCCATGAAACACTTTTCCTTTTGTTAATAGTTCATCAGAATGCTAACTATATACTCAAACTGATTAAGAATGAAGTTGGCCTCTCAAACACAGCAACATGGGTATTTCTCTATAGAAAAACCTCTTGATTAAATCAGTCAGCCCAAATCACTGATACTGATTGGAAAGTGTTTTCCCCCAGTGTGCTCCTAAGACAGTGTTCCAAGCTGTAATCTTCAAGGTGTTAACTGTGGGTCCATGATCAGCACCAGGACTTCAAGCAAACCAGAAAGTTAGGTCTCATATTCTCCTTGCTGAATCTATGGTATGCCTCTTTTCTCAAACCTCATCCCTTTGGCATCATCACTGTTTCTGATAGTGGGGAGTGGTCATGTTATCACCTGATCATGTTATTGGCACTCAAAAATGGCTCCTTGTTGCCTACTGAATAAAAAAAAGTAAAACACGTTTAGAAATAATAAAAAAAAATACTATAAACATACCACACTTCATTGCCATTAGTCCCTCTATCACCTCTAAATGCCATCATCACCTCTACCCATGCTGTTCCCATCTCTAGCTCCTGACCTATCTATGCTCAAAATTTAATCAGAATATTCACTCCTCCATGAAGCCTTGACTGTTACAAGCACAGTCATCCAACCAATGTAACTGATTGACCATTACTTGGTGCCAGGCTTTGTGCTGGCAAAGTACAGAGGATTAAGATACTAACCTAGAGAGTTCCATCTAGTGGTGGAGACACACGGGTCCTCAGGTAGTTAGTTGCAATGCAAAATGATGAGTTATTAATTAGAGCTGAGCAGTGGACAAAGTGAAGAGAAGAACAGAGAAGGAGCAAATGTCTGGGGGAGATCTGAAGGGCTTCACAGAGGTGGTGACCCGTGAAAGTAAAAAAAGAGGCTGAGCGAGGTGTTAAAGAAAATGGCATTTTGGAGACCCATTTCTTTGTCCTCTCAGAGCCTGACACAGTGCCTTGGTTTAGCGCATACTCACTGGGTTGAATAATTTCAAGTCTATCTTGTCTCTTCTATGCTTTAAGAAGCTTGAAGGTTGGATCTTAGTATACGTGCTAGGCAGAGTACAAAATAAATTATTTCTCCAGACATCCCCTAAGCATAATGGTCTCTAACTACTGAAAGACGAAGAGCAGGTTTTGGTGTGAATCTGTTAGGGTGAAAGTCTGTGAGGGCTTAGAAGCCGATTCCCACCGACCCTATCCCTAAACTAGTCAAGTGTGATTCTTTCCTGAAGTTCTCTCGTATTAGGCTTCAGAATATAAACGTTTTGACTCAGATCCACTCTTCTCAGACTTACTTTTTGGTAACAAAGCACAGGGCTAGATCCAGGGCCTTCCTCCCAACACGCTTGACTCGAGTCTTAGGACATCAAGTTCTTTGATAGAGTGGCCTCAAGTTTCCTTATCTGAAAAAGGGGGACGACGCACTATCCACCCTGCTACCTCAGAAGCTTTGAGGTAAGCAAGTGAGAACGAAAAGGCAGGTAACAGGTATTTCTTAACGAATCTACCAAGGACCAGGCGCTTTACCTGGATCAGATCATTTTCAAGAACACAGCAGCGCCTTGAAAACGACAAAGATCTTCTCGTGCGCAAGAGGACTAGTTGTTAGAATAGGGATTTCTGAAAAACAATTTTTGGGACTGGGCGTGGGTGAGGGGGGGTACCAGTCACTATCTGGCTTCCAAGTCAAGGCAGAAACCGGAAATGGCGGGGTGGGCCGCAGTTTCCCAGGTAATGCGGCTGGCCGCGGCTTACCTTGGTCTCTACCGTGGGCCCTTCCCTGTAGCCCACTCGCTCCTTGAAGCGGGCCAAGAACGCCGGCTCGGCAGGCCGCACGTACGACACCTGATTCCGCTTGCTCATGGCGGTCTGGGAACAACAGCGCCCAAAGCTGACTTATGACGTTGAAAGGGGACGGCGCTTCCCCGTGACGTCACGTAAGCCCCGCCCCTAGGGCGGAAGCCGGGCTATCCCGCGACCTCAGTGCTGGCGATAACGTCCGACCTGAGCGCCAAATTCAAATTCGCGGCCATCTTGACTGGGCGGAATCCCGGCGCGCGGCGCGGCTAGGAGGCGGAGGCTTCGGCTGCTTAGGTGTCTGGGTCAGGATCCGGGAGTGAAGGTGCCATGGCGCCCGGCTGCAAAAGTAAGTACGGAGCTCCCGCTTCGTGACCCCGTCCCCGCCCTGAAATACAGCTGCGAAAGGACCGCTGCCCCCCGCCCCCCAGGCGCTCGGAAGGTTCCCTGTTGTGTGTGAACGGCGGGGGCTGACTGAGCGACGAGGAGTGTTTGGAATCTCTCTGCCCCTCCGAGACAATACACTGGTGGAACAGCTCGCACCCCTTCTCTCTGTGTATCGGGCGCATGCTACGAGCCCGGCGCTGCTCTAGGCGCTTGGGAAGAGCTTGTTGTTAGGTGCCGTCAGTCGCTTCCGACTCACTGACGCTGTGTACAACAGAACGAAACACTGCCTGGTCCTGCGCCATCCTCACAATCGTTGTGATGTTTGAGCCCCTCGTTGCAGCCACTGTGTCAGTCCATCTCGTTGAGCGTGTTCCCCTTTTTTGCTGACCTTCTACTTTTTTTTTTTTTTTTTTCTACTTTACCAAGCATGATGTCCTTCTCCAGGGACTGATCCCTCTTCATAACATGTCGAAGCCATCCTGCTCCTAAGGAGCCTTCTGGCTGTACTTCTTCCAAGACAGACTTGTTCTTTCTTTTGGCAGTCCATGGTATATTCAATATTATTCGCCAACACCATAATTCAAAAGGTTTTCCTTTTAATTATCCAGCTTTCCCATGCATATGAGGCGATTGAAAACACCATCGCTTGGGTCAGGCGCTAGTTCTTAAAGTGACATCTTTGCCTTTTAACACTTTAAAGGTCGTTTGCTGCAGATTTGCCCAATGCAGTTCGTCGTTTGATTTCTTCACTGCTACTTCTTTACTTCTATGGGCATTGATTGCAGATCGAAGTAAAATGCAGTCCTTGGCAACTTCACTGTTTTTTCCGTTTATCATGATATTGCTTATTGGTCCAATTGTGAGGGTTTTTTTATATTAAGAGGTAATCCATACTGAAGCTGTGGTCTTTGATTTCATCAGTAAGTGCTTCAAGTCCTCTTCACTTTCAGCAAGCAAGGTTGTGTCATCTGCATATCACAGGTTGTTAATGAGTCTTCCTTCAATCTGGATGCCACATTCTTCTTCATATAGCCCATCTCCCCAGGTTATTTGCTCATCATACAGATTAAGTCTGATGAAAGGATCCAACCCTGACACACACCTTTCTTGATTTTAAACCATGCAGTATCCCTTTGTTCTGTTTGGAATGGATGTCTCTTGGTCTGTGTACAGGCTCCTAGTGAGCACAATTAAGTGTTCTGGAATTCCCATTCTTTGCAATGTTATCCATAATTTGCCATGATCCATACAATTAAAAGCCTTTGCATAGTCACTAAAGCACAGGTAAACAACTTTCTGGTAATCCCTGCTTTCAGCCTGACATCAGCAATGATATGCCTTGTTCCATGTCCTCTTCTGAATCCAGCTTGAATTTCTGGCAGTTCCCTGTTGATGTATTGCTGCAACCATTTTTCAATTATCTTTAGCATAATTTTACTTGCGTCTGATATTAATAATATTTATTGTTCAATAATTTCTGTATTCCATTGTATCAACTTTCTTGGAATGGGCACAAATACGAATCTCTTTCAGTCAATTGACCAGGTAGCTGTCTTCCACATGTCTTGGCATAGACGAGTGAGGGCTTCCAGCGTTGCATCCGTTTGTGGAAACAGCTCAGTTGATATTCTGTCAATTCCTGGAGCATAATAAATTAATGAAGAGCATGAAGTCTGGATCCAAAATGCCTGGGTTCAAATCCTAGTACTTCTCAATGACTAACTCTTCTCATATCTCGGTTAAGAATAATGCCAGAACTATCTACCTCTGTAGTTTTAAATTTCGTTTTATCTCCACTATTGACTTATTAGCTTTGCTTCCTTTTTTTAAAATAAACTTTTTATTCTAGAATAATTTTAGATTTACAGAGAAGTTGCACACACATGCAAATCAGTATTCGTCCAATCATCTGAGGTGTCCTCTCTCTCTGAACCTCTCTTCTCTGGCATTTTACCCGACAAATGGCAGCTGCTCAGCTTCCTCAAACTCCAAATCCTCTCTTTCTCCTCAGCTCATTGAGACCCCCAAGCTGTGTTTGGACTGCCCTCCCTGGACTGGGGCCTGGAAACTCGAGGCAGTTAAACTGGTGAAACTGGAGCAACTGAAGGGCTCACTGGTTTTGCTCTCCTTATCTCAGGATCGCTTTACTGTGCTGCCTCTTGTCCAATATCAGAAAAGTTGTTGCGTATATTTTGTCTAGTTTCCCGGTTACTTAAGACAGAAGGGTAAGCCCAGCCCCTGTGGCAACATTTTGGCTAAAAGTAGAAGTCTGTTTTGGTTTGTCTTTATTCCTAGGCTGTAGCCTTTTGGTCTCCCATTTGAAAGCATGGGTGTTTTCCAGGGTTCTGAACCCAAATTTTCATTCCTCTCAGCCTCTTAGCTGCAGCTTTTAGGATCAACAATCACTTCCAGGGGAAAAGGAGCCCAAATGCTGGGCTCACAGTTTTGGGTTCCCATCCTCTTGGATTTTGTCTCCGCGTTTCCTTACTGCCTTGGTAGGTCTCCAGTGCCTTCAGAGAGATGTTTTCTATGTTTTGGCTGCTTTTCTAGTTGCCCTGAGGTGGAGTTCTATACACAGAATCTATCGGTGGAGCTGTAATAGTAAGGAAAGCCTGGCTTTAATAAACTACAGTTTTACGCTGGAATAGAAATCAAAACGGTCTATAAATGAGGGAGCGTGAAAAGTAGAAAGAAGATTGAAATAAATCCTATTAACACGAAGAAAGGTTATAACTGCTGCCTTTTGAAGTGTCATCTGTTTATGCTACAGTCCTCCCTAGCCACTCACATCCTGGTTCTACTATTCCTAGCTCTGGCGTGCAGGGATGACCTGAACCTTAAAGCATTTGTAAAGTGCGCTATCTTTTGCTGTCGTCTAGAGGATTCGTGGTTGTTGTAAATGATGGTGACAGAGATGCCATCGTTTGTACAGAGTAAAGAGCCAGACTGTGTTCACCGACTGCTTTTAGCGTTGTCCATGATCTTTAAGGATGGCTGAGATTTAGGTGCCGGTTCTGACCGTTCCTCCCCATGAGACCTCCAAAACACCACCCGAGTGCCTAACTTCAGCCTGTGCTTCTGTTTGGCGCTGACCTTTTCTGCTGTCGGGACATACACTGAGCCCTGCCCATGCTCTCTATCCTAACCCTAAGTTTCTTCTTTCTCCAGCTTTTTAAGGACCAGGCCTCATCTTTACTAACATGAAAGCTTCCCTATTGTATCTTTGGGTCTTCTCATTTATTGTTATTATTATTTTGCTAAAAATATAGAGAAATGGTTTCTTTATGCCAAAACTCTTGCGGGGGAAGGACTGTGCAGGGCAGGTGGGGAATTGGGCAACGTGTGGTTTATTTCCTGCTTCACAAACATTCATTTACTTGAGGCAATTGAGTTGTTTTGTGGTAGTTTTTTGCTTTGAGCTCTTATGATGTGAGCAGAATAGAAATTAAAAAGAAGTCCTTTTTTTTTACTGTTGTCATAATATTTATTCATTCAAAGATATTTATTGAGTGTTTACTGTTAGGCACTGCTCTAGATAATGCCGTATTGTCTGTTTAGGAGTGGCAGAGAATAAATTAATGTATATTATCACAGCAACAGTACTAAGTTCTTTGTAGGAAAATAGAACCAAAAGATACGCAATTATGTCATGTAGCAGGTGGTCATGGACTATCTTACTGAGAAGGTGATATTTGAATAAATACCTAAAGAAATTGGGAGAATGTTCTAGGCAGAAGCCACAGGAAGTGCAAAGGTACTGAAGTGCGGCATGTTCAGGGAAAAGCAAGAAGTCCCCTGTGGCTGGAGTGGAATAAGTTGTGTAGCAGGGAGTGAGTTGTGGAGGTAGGGGCGGGGCACAGGGTAGGTGGTTACAACAGATCATGTAGGGTCAAGTAGGCTATTGTAAGGATTTTGCCTTTTGCTCTGAATGAGATGGAAAGCCACAGCAGGGTTTTGAAAAGAGTGACTTGCTATGACACACACATGCTCACGTGTATGTATGTTTGTTTATTTTAGTAGCTTTTTATTTTGCTGTAATTTAAACTTATGGGAAAAAAATACAAGAATAGTCCAAGGAATTCTTGTATAATACGCTTTACCCATATTAAGTTTGGCAGTTTGAACTCAACCAGAGGTGCCTCAGAAGACCTGGCAATCTGCTTCCAGAAGAAAAACCTGTGGAGCAGTTACACTCTGCACGTATGGGGCCACCACGAGTCGAAATCGACTTAATGGCAGCTAACAACAACAACTCGTATTAACCGATTTACATTTTGCCCCATTTGTTTTATCATTCTCTCTCTCTTCCCCATCCTATCTGTCACTTTTTCTGTATATATGTGTATATGTGTGTAGATATATTTAAAATATATACGTGCTTATTATTTTTTTTCTGAACCATGTGAGAGTAAATTGGGGATGTTGTGTACCTTCACCACTAAATATTTCAGTGTGTAATTTCTAAGAACAAGGATATTAACTAATCACATGGCAACTATCAAAATCAAGACATTTTACATTAATGTAGTACTGTTGTCCATGTTTTACTTTTGTCAAATGTCCCAATAATGTATTTATAGCTATTTTCACCCAGACCCAGATTCAATACAGGATCTTACATTGCATCTAGTACTCGTGTCTGACTCTTTTTTTTTTAAACAACCATTCTGCCTGCTGGGTTGAGATTAGATGGGGTTAGGGTAGGGGGAATGAGAGAAACAGGGAGCCTGTTGTAATAACTCGAGTAAGAAATGCTGCTAGCTTTGATCCAGGATAGTAACAGTGGTTTTGACAAAAAGTTGTAGGATTCTAGATGTATTCTAAAGGTTGACCCAAAAGAATTGCTGACATATGGGATATGAACTGTGAGTAAGAAAAGGGTTGGGGATGACTTCAAGATTTTTGGCCTGAGCAGTTAGAAAGATGGAGTCTTCATTAGCTGAGATGGAGAAGCACATCTGGGCCGAGGGGGTGATCAGAAGCTTAGTTGTGGACACGTTAAATTTGAAACATTGCCAATTAGACATCCAACTGGGGGTGTCAAGTAGGCAATTAGATATAAGAGTGTGGGGGTCAGGAGAGCAGTCCAGGGAGAGGGTTTTAATTTGGGAGTCATCAGCGTATAGGTAGCATTTAAAACCATGAGACTGGATGCCATCAGTGAGTATGGACAGAAGAGTGGAATGAGGACTAAGCCAGGGAGCAGAGGAGGCTGAGACAGATGGATCATCAGCTGAGGAGCGGGCTATATAAGAATGAAATTTTAAACAACTCTAATGATTTCTTGTGTTATTTTCTAGCTGAGTTACGCAGCATGACAAATACGCAGTCTAACCAAACAAGGTAAGGGAAAACTTCTGTTGATTAGCCCCCAAAGAATTGTCCTTGTTGGGTGCTGTTGAGTCGACTCTGACTCATAGCGACCCTATATGACAAGAACTGCCCCATAGAGTTTTCTAGGCTGTAATCTTTACGGAAGCAGATCACCAGGTCTTTTCTCCCACAGAGCTACTGGGTCGGTTCAAACTGCCAACCTTTTATTAGCAGCCAAGTGCTTAACCATTGTACCACCAGGCTCCTTTCCAAAGAATTACCCAGATTAGAGGTGTAATATTCCTAAATAATCATTTATTATAGTAGAGGGTACTTGTTTCAAAATTAAACTTGGTCCTGGCTACTGGAAATCTGAGAAAAACACATACTTCCCCCACCCTCTGACTTTTAGGCTGAAAGACGGAATCAATAACCTAACTCTCCCTTGACGTGACTTTTTTTTATTGTTGCTGCTAAGAAGGAATTGAGAGACAAGCAGTGCTTAGAGCTTGAAACAAACTCCCTTTGACACAGTAAAAGGGTGTGAAGATGCCTACTGGGAAGTAAATCAGTAAAGGGTGTGGGTCTTGGGAGGCTATTTGTCAGAAGAGGTAAATGCAAATGGGGCAGATCTTGGGCTTTGTTGGGGGAACTTCCAGTGTAGAAGCATTACAGGTGGACAAAGAGTCAGATCCTTTTTGTTGTCTTTTCTCCAGTAAACTTAGTTTTTACATTTTTTGTCTTTAGTAGTGAAGGTGATGCCATCAAAGTTTTTGTGAGAGTTCGTCCGCCTGCAGAGGGTCCTGGATCAGCTGAGGGAGAGCAAAACTTATGCTTATCCGTGCTCTCCTCCACCACTCTCCGGCTGCACTCCAACCCCGAGCCCAAAACCTTCACCTTTGATCATGTTGCAGACATGGGCATCACTCAGGTAATGATGATTCTGGAAACTTAACTTTTCACTTGGAACGTATAAGCTTTTGTTATTTTTAGGATTTCGTTTCTGGTAGATCTCAGATGAGGAATTTCAAACATTCCTTTAAAATTTTTTAATCTAATTTTATTAAATAGTTTTCTTCTTCCTTCATCAAATTTTGTATCAATAACATAAGCCTACTTTTCTTCCCCTGTCCATCCATTGATGGGGATTAATGAGGATGTACTTCTCAGAGCTACTTGGATGATCGATAAGTACTATTAAGCTGCCTAGTTTAAAGAGGGTGATAGATTTAGGATTACTATGATGTCAATAACTGCTTTTCTAATTAAGGGCAATTTAGTTAAAATCTAGTCAGCACTACGTAATAGAACTTTCTGTAATGATAGAAATGTTCTGTATCTGTGCTGTTCAATACGGTGGCCTCTAGCCACATGTAGCTATGTAAGTTTAATTAAAATTGAATAAATTCAGTTCCTCAGGTGCACAGCTACATATGGCTGTTGACTACTTGAAATGTGACTGTAATGGGCATCACAGATCTAGATTGTTCACTTGTATATATGTATATGTATATATACGCGGATGTTTTTGCTGAGACATTTAGAACTTTAGATATTTTTTCTTTTCATTTAAGGCAATGCTGGCGAATAGAAATATAAAGTGAACCACATATATAATTTAAAATTTTCTAGTTGTAGTTGTCATCGAGTTGGCTCTGACTCATAGTGACCTTGTGTATAACAGAACAACTTGACTCAGTGGCACCTAACAATATATTCAAAATATCATTTCAACATGTAATCAATATAAAGCAAATTATTAGTGAGATTTTCCATTCCTTTTGCCATAGTCAGTGTTCAAAATCTGGTGTTTATTTTACACTTATAAACACGTTGCCATTGAGTCGACTCTGACTCATGGTGACCCCATGTGTGTCAGAGTAGAACTGTGCTGTATAGGGTTTTCAGTGATTTATGGAAGTGGATTATCAGGCCTTCCTTCAGCAGTGCCACTGGGTGAATTCAAACTGCCAACATTTTGGTCAGTAGCCGAGCGCATACCATTTTTGCTACCCAGGGACTTTTCTTTTTTTTTAACTTATAGCACACATCAATTTGGACAAGCCACATTTCAGGACCTTAATGGTCACGTTTGGCTCGTGGCTATGGTACTGGACACATAGGTCTAGGATTCTTGCATGGGTGATAAGGCTGTGTCTACTTACATGTAAAAGTAAGAATAAAAATCACATACTGATTACACCCACACCTCACTTACTGCCTGTCTCGTTATCTGACATTTTGTATTTACAGCAATAGTAAAAAATCTATTACCTGACTATTTTGTGTATTTACGAGGCAGCAGGCATGGCGGCAACAGCTGTGGAGTGTCCCCTCCCTTGAGGAGGGTCTCCTGGTGACCTCCAGGAAGCTGGGCCGTGCTGCCCTATGTCCTCTGCTCCATCCTGCCAGTGGGAGCGCAGCATTCAGCTGCTGCTTGGGGTGGCCTCCTCCATGGCCACATCCTCTGGGGCGATGCACAGACAGCACTGAGCCAGCAGGGCACCTGTTTTGGGTTCTAGCTCCTACGCGGCCTGAGGCCCTACAGCTCAAAATTGCTGTGGGTTGGGAAGGGAGGAAAGAAAGAAGTGCTGGACAGGGTGTTTGCAAGAAATGCATGCAAGTTTAATGATGTCCCAAAGTGAGCCAGACTGGGCCTGAAGCCTCCACCCAGTGCGTGTCTAGACTTCCACCACCCTCAAAAGACGCCCCAAGCTTTGGTGACTTGCCAGGCCTGAACAGGTGTGGGAATGTAGCCCTGGAGGTGGCTCTACGAGGGAAGCTCTGACCCAGCACAGGAGGAAGGTGAAACGGTTAAGTCGTGGGCCCTCCTGTCACAGCCTGGCTTTATCTGGCTTTGTCTCCTCTAAGCCTCCTCTGCAGAGGAATAATCCATAATTGGACTTATCACTGTGATGAGCACATCAGTAAATCTTAGCTGTTATTACTTCTGTGATCATATTTTCTAAATTAAAAAAAAAAAAACTCAGATAAATGGGTATTCCAAAAACAGAAAAAAAAAATCCTCCATTTTCACATAACACCAGTTTTCACATAATGACCTGGTCTTTGGAACCTAACCATGTTCATAAGTGAGGAGTGGATGTATTTAGTAGAAGCTCCTAAGAAAATTACTGGAGAAAATGTAAGGCTATGTATTTTATGCTAACACCAGTATAATATTTGTGTGCAGTATACTATACAAAATTCTGTCTAAAGTTGAGATATGAGCTTTAAATCTATAATTGTCTGTATAGGAGATTAATGGATATAGTTATGTTTAAAGTTTCATCATCTTAGATGCATTAGCCATTTTCCTACAGTGGATGTAATTTTCCTGTTACTTTAACACAAGTGTTAAAAATCTAAACATGGTTTTCGTTTTTGTATTATAGAATATAACTTAGGAAAAATGTTCTCACTTTTCTGAAATCTTAACGTGTTTGGTGCTTACATTTATAGGAGGCTGTGTTCTCAACTGTGGCCAAAAGCATTGTGGAGTCTTGCATGAGTGGTTATAATGGTACCATCTTTGCATAGTAAGTAGTTGACATAATGGTACCATCTTTGCATAGTAAGTAGTTGACTCTGCCCTTACACAAAGGTATGGTAGTAAGCACTTGTATTCATTCACTATGGCTGCTGTGACAATTATCACAAACTTAGTGGCT
The DNA here is from genome assembly GCF_024166365.1 of Elephas maximus indicus. Classification (NCBI taxonomy): domain Eukaryota; kingdom Metazoa; phylum Chordata; class Mammalia; order Proboscidea; family Elephantidae; genus Elephas; species Elephas maximus. The sequence continues at coordinate 49,100,456 of NC_064838.1, forward strand.
TGAAACAACACATATTTATTATCTTAGAGTTTGTAGGTCAGAAGGTCAACACAGGTCTCACTGGGCTAAAATCAGGGTGTCAGCAGGGCTGTGTTCCTTTCTGGAAGCTCTAGGGGAGAATCGGTTTCCTTGCTTTCTCTAGCTTTTAGAGACTGCCCACATTACTTGGCTCATATCCCCTTCTTCTGTCTTCAAAGTCAGCAAGGCTGCATGTCTGATCCTTCTTCTGACTAAGCTGGAAAACGTTCTCTGCTTTTAAGGACTCATAGGATTAGATTGGGCCCACCTGGATAATCTAGGCTACTCTTCCCACCAAGGTCCTTAACCTCAATCACATCAGCAAAGTCCCTTTTGCCATGTAAGGTAACATAATTACAGGTTTTGGGGATAGGACGTAGACATACTTGGGGCTCCATTATCTGCCTACCACAGTGCTTATCAAGAAATATGAAGGTATGTGTGAGATAAGTTTTTACCACTTTTTGAATTGGTGACTTTAATCATTCATAATGTGTGTATGTACCTAGATACAGTCTCATTTTTCTGTACTGCAGATATTTTAAATTAATAAACTTAATTTTAGAATAATTTTAGATTTATAGAAAAGTTTCAAAGATAGTACAGAGAGTTCCCATATACTCTTCAGCCAGCTTCTCCTAATGTTAGCGCCTCATATAACTGATAATCCAGAAAAATCATTTGCGACTCATAGCCACCCTGTAGGACAGAGTAAACTGCCCCCACAGGGTTTCCAAGGAGCTACAGATTTAGTGTTGGAATATAAGCTGGAGATTATGAAAACACTGTGTGTGCATCTCGAGGAATGTAATCAGTGTCACTGATTATACATGTAAAAACTGTTGAATTGGTGTATGTTTTGCTATGTATAGTCTCAACAAAAATAACAAGAAAATAAATAAAATTTAAAAGAAGAAAACAGATAAGGTGTGCTAAATCTGTGAATATTATGTAATGACTAAAAATAATGAGATAGTTCTCTATTTACTTACTTGGACATCTGAGCTAAAATTAAGGAAAAAAACAGGTTGCAGAATGGTATGAGGAGCGTGATCCCAGTTTTCATAAATAAAAAGTAAATGAAAACTGATGGGTATGTTTGTATAACCTGGAAGCATGTACTGGACAGTTAACAGTGATGAGCTATTAGGGATTGGATTGGAAGGAGGGAAGGTGGATCATTAATTTTTTACTGTCTATAATTTAAGAAAAGAAAGAGCATAAGCTTTTTGGGGGAAATTTTATACAGTAGTAGACCATATTAAAATATAGCAGTCTTCTAATTTTATGTGTAAAAATAACATGTGAAATTTCTTTTTTCCAGTGGACAGACAGGCTCAGGGAAAACATTTACTATGATGGGTAAGAAAATTAAAGGTTAACATTTGCTGGTTTGCTTTTTTTCTTCTGATAGCAACAAGATACATTTTTGGAGGGAAGGCATATTTCTACATAGGACATTGACCTAATAAAATTAGGGATATTTTCCGGGCTTCTGGCAGATTTCTAGTTCCTTGGTAGCTGTGTGTTAATCGTGCTCGCAGACATGTTCCCCAACTCAAGGCTTTAGTGAATTTTTATATGTTTGTACACCCATGTAATCACTACGCAAATCAAGCTTCCTCGTCAGTAACTACCCTACCCTGTCCATTGGAGTACCAATTACTGACTTCTGTCATTAGTTTTGCTTGTTTTTGAACTTCCTACCAATGAAATTATACAGTATGTACTCTTTTGCTCCTGGCTTCTTTATCTCAATATTAAGTTTATAAGACTCGTTCATGTTGCATATTTTATTGTTGTTAGGTACTATCAAGTTGATTCCAATTCATAGCAACCCCACGTGACAGAGTTAGAACTGCCCCATAGGATTTTCTAGATTGTAATCTTTACGGGAGTAGATCACCAGGTCTTTTCTTCTGTGGAACTGCTGGGTGGATTCTAACCACCAACCTTTCAGTTAGCAGCCGAGCAGTTAACTATTGCACCACCAGGGATCCTTGTGTTGTGTAAGTTGTTGTATGCCATTGAGTTGATTCAACACATAGCGACCCTACAGAATAGAGTAGAACTGCCCCATAATGTTTCCAAAGCTGTAATCTTTAGAGAAGCAGACTGCCACATCTTTCTCCTGAGGAGTGGCTGGTGGGTTCAAACCACTGACCTTTCGGTTAACAGCCAAGTGCTTAACCATTGCACCACCAGGGCTTCTATGTTGCATATAAAAAGCCAAACCAAACCCATTGCCGTGGTGTCAATTCCAACTCACAGTGACCCTATAGGTCAGACTAGAACTGCCTCATAGGGTTTCCAGGGAGCAGCTGGTGGATCTGAACTGCTGACTTTTTGGTTAGCAGCTGAGTTCTTAACCACCGCACCACCAGGGCTCCATCCGATTGATAGACAGGTGCTATTACAGTATTTCTCACAGGCCTAAACTTCACTTGTTTAGGAGCATAAACAGGAAACTGATTATACAGTGTGTCATCTGTTTCTGTATAAATTGCCTTTTACGTTGTCATTTAAATGACTCCAAAAATAGAATAAAAATGAACAGCTTTTTTTTTTTTTTAACTTTTTTTTAGGACCATCTGAATCTGATAATTTTTCTCATAACCTGAGAGGAGTAATCCCACGAAGTTTTGAATATTTGTTTTTCTTAATTGATCGTGAAAAAGAGAAGGTAAAACTTAGTGTAAAAATAAAGTGGTGCTATGAAATGTCTAGTTTTGAGTAGCTGGTTACTAGTAATTAGCTTGTAACACACAGAGAGGCATGGGTGGCACTCTCCGTTGTAGATAAGATAGTGTTGTATAAAAAACCTTCAGTTCTTAAGACAACATTAAGCTTTTTCATTTTCAATTTTAATTGGGCTTTCAGATGAGAAAAGATGCACCATCCTTTAACCTAGATTGCTGGTTTAAAAAAAGAAGTAGTACTGCTTAGGCTGTCGGATTTTAGAGGAGAGAAAGTATAAAGAGAATCTCAATTAAGGAAAGCAAATACACGAAGCTCCAACACCTACTTGTACCTAGGCTCACAGATGACTTGCAGGTGTCCCTAGATACTTACGATGTCCAGTAGAACAGGCCTATCCTTATCTCCTCTGCAGCACATGCTACCACCTAACCAAGATCCCCTTGTTTCACGTGTGGTGTGGCTCTGTCATCTGGAGGATATGGTCATCCCTCTTCTGTTGATTCCTACTTTGGCCATCCTCAGACTGTGCTTCTTTAGCATGGTGAACTCCAGGGTAAAGGGCCATTAATGTTATGTGTGCCATCATTTGTCTGTCAAGGAAACTGGTATATAACACTGGGTTACCATTTCCTCCTTTGCAGGGACTCTCGGCCCATAACTGTTGCAGTTAGACGCATGCGCTGAATGCCAGTGAAGTAATTAAGTTTAGCATCACACATTCCTGTAGTTAGAAATCCTATAGAAAGGCTTTTAAAATTATTTTCAGTCTTTTAAAGAACATAATACTTGCTTCAAATAAAACTTTACGAGGATGTAAGATAGACAAAAAGTAGAATTGCTCAAGTAGACCGCCCGATTGCCATCTCCCTGTGTTGGCTCTGAGGCACCTCTGGAACCTCTAAGGCTCCTGGAACGATGGTTTGATGCTTCCTTAAAATGTAATAATGTGTTGAAACTAGTTACCTAGATTTTTTTTTTTTTTAAGCTAACTTTAAGGTATTTTATATTGTGTCAGTGGGTAATATTGTGGGAAACTTATACCTTATGAAGCAAGTGAAAGATTAGCTCTTGTGTAAAATAGGGATGAAAATAATGTATCTAAGTAAGGCTTCTTTTTACAGGCTGGAGCTGGAATGAGTTTCCTTTGTAAGTGTTCCTTTATTGAAATCTACAATGAGCAGATATATGACCTGTTGGATTCTGCATCAGCTGGACTGTATTTAAGGGAGCATATCAAGAAGGGAGTCTTTGTTGTTGGCGCAGTGGAGCAAGTGGTAACCTCAGCTGCTGAAGCCTACCAGGTACGCTGCCTTGCGCTCTTTGATGCTTATGCAATGTGGCAGGCTGTGAAAAGCAGCTTGACCTCAAGAGAGTAGAAACCATTCTGCAGGTCACTGGAAAATGTGTTGATTGTAATTACTCTGTTTTGTTTATTTGGAATTGTCTTTATTTTTTCCTTGTTCTTGAAAGATACTTTTGCTGGGTTATTCTATTCTGGGTTATCAGTTTTTTTCTCCCAGTACTTTGAAGATATTTTTCCGTAGTCTTCTGGATTGTTGCCGTTGGAAGTCTACTGTCATCCTAATTGTAGTTTGTGGTGATCTGCCTTCTCTCTGTCTATATTTAAGATTTCTCTTTGTCTTTGGTGTTCTGTATTTTCACTACAGTGTGTTTAGGTGTGAATGTTGCTTTTTTTGTCTTCTTGGCCTATAATAGGATACATGTTATTGACTTGGGCAAAAGCATTGTCCTTAGGCCTTGATGTTGGGCAGCAAGGCCGTAAGTCTTTGCTAAAGTAAATTCTTAGAGGTATGTGTGGAGGGGGAGGTTAAAGGGGGCCTAATGAGCCTCACTGTCTGAATTTAAGAGCTTCTCCAGTAAAATTACTCAAACAAAAAGGGATTGTACCTTGTCTTGAGGAGCGAATGAAGGGCAAACAAAATATCAATCAAGAATCTATCAGTAAAAAGCAATATTAAGTAAGGCAGGCTCTTAAAAATTCTATCACAGAGAATCTAAAAATACACAATAGTAGGTAGTGGAGCGTAAACATGGACTCTCATGTGCGCATCAACTCCTGGCAATCTTGTTTCATTTATACCCCCACTTACTTTCCCACTCTGTATTATTTTGAAGCAAATTCCATATAATCAGTTCTTCTGTAGATATTTCAGTATGTATCTCAAAGATAAAGACTCTTAAAAAAAGTAGAATCACGATGCCATCATCACACTTAAAAATTTAAAATGTAACTCTTTAATATCATCAAATATTCCATATGAATTCAAATTTCCAATTGTACAAGTCATTGTATGCCTATATATTTTCATTTCCCTTGGGTAAATTCCTGAATGTGGAATGGCTGGTTAGTATGGTAGGTTTATGTTGAACTTTTTAAGGAACTGTCAAATAGTTTTCCAACATGGCTGTATCATTTTTCCTCCCCACTGGCAGTAGATGAGAATTTCCCTTCCTCCACGTCCTCGCTAACACTTGGTGTAGTCGGTCTTTTTTAGTTTTAGCCATTCTAATAGGTGTGTGGTAGAAATCCTGTTATGGTTTTAATTTGTATTTCCCTGATGACTGGGTGTCTTTTCATGTGCCTGTTGCTGATTTGTATGTATTTATGACATATTCGTTCAAATCATCTTTCTTAATTGGGTTGTTTGTCTTATTGAGGTGTAAGTGTTCTTTATGAATTCTGGATACAAGTCCTTTGTCTGGTACATATGTTGTGAATATTTTCTCCCAGTTTATGACTTGTCTTTTCATTTTCTTAATGGTATCTTTTGAAAAGCAAAAGTATTTAATTTTGATAAAGTCCAGTTTATCCATTTTTCTTTATGGTTCTTGCATTTTGTATTCTGTCTGAAACTTTGCCTTCCCCGGTCCCACAAATATTTTTTTCTATGTTTTAGAAGTTGAAGAGCTTTTCATTTTACATTTAGGCTTATGATCCACTTCAAGTTCATTTCTGGGTATGGTGAGAAGTAAGACTCAGTGCTCATTTTTTTCAAACCCAGCATACAACACCACTTGTTGAAAAAAAATCTTTTTCCCATTGGATTGCTTTTGCACTTTTGTTGCAAATTAATTGACTGTGTAGATGTGGATCTATTTCTGGACTATATTCTATTGCACTGATCTGTCTATTCACAAATACAGAACTGTCTTGATTATTGTAGCTTGTTGCTAAGTGGTGAGCCTTGACATCAGGCAGGCTAGATTCTCCAACTTTGTTTTTTTTTTAACAATTGTTTTGGTTATTCCTGGTCCTTTGCATTTTCAGATAAATTTTAGCATCAGCTTGTCAGTATCTATAAAAAGCCTGATGGGATTTTGAGTGGGATTGTGGTGAATCCATAGATTTGGGGAGAATTGACATCTTAACAGTATTGAGTCTTCCAGTCCATGAACAGTCACTGAGTAGTTTTGTTTTTTGTTTTTGTTTGTATTTTGGTTTTTGTATATGCTGGCATTTGTTTTTTTTTGCTTATGTTTCACAAATAATAGTACACTGTCCAGATTGTTCTGTACCTTGCTCTTTTTTTTTTAAGTATATTTTGCAGTTTTTTGGAGTTTTTCTATGTTTGAGGGACTCACTCTTGTTTTTATGCAGCTGTATGGGTCTATCATGATTTATTTAATATTTAATATACAGTATTTGATATTATAAAAAGGAAGTATAAAATACTATCCAAGAAATGTAAAAGATACAAATACTTTCAATTTTATACTGTTGCTGGTTAATAAGAGAGGGCTATAATGGCTAACACTTGTTTAGTGCTTACTGTGGATGGAGCCCTGGTGGCGTAGTGGTTAAGAGCTCGGCTGCCAACCAAAAGGTCGGCAGTTCAAATCTTCAAATCCACCAGCCGCTCCTTGGAAACCCTATGGGGCAGTTCTACTGTGTCTTACAGGGTCACTGTGAGTTGGAATTGACTTGACAGCAACAGGTTTGGTTTGGTTTGGGGGCTCAAAATGTGGTGCTCATGCCATCAGCATCATCTGGGAGTGTTATAGATTGCATTGTGTCCCCCAAAAATGTGTGTAAACTTGGCTAGGCCACAATTCCCAGGATTGTCTGATTGTCTACCATTTTGTCATCTGATATGATTTTCCTATGGGTTGTAAATCCTACCTGAATGCTAATGAGGTGGGATTAGTTGTGGTTATGTTAATGAGGCAGAACTCAAACTACAAGATTAGGTTATATCTTAAGTCAATCTCTTTTGAGATACAAAGGAGAGAAGTGACCAGAGAGACATAGTGACCTCATACCACCAAGGAACGAGAGCCAGGAGAATAGCATGTCCTTTGGACCTGGGGTCCCTCGGCTGAGAAGTTCCTGGACCAGGGGAAGATTAATGACAAGGACCTTTCCCCAGAGCCCACAAAGACAGAAAGCCTTCCCCTGGAGCTGGCACCCTGAATTTGGACTTGTGTCCTAAACTGTGAGAGAATAAATTTCTTTTTGTTAATGTCATCGTTTGTGGTATTTCTGTTATAGCAGCTCTAGATGACTAAGACAGAATTTGGTATTAAGAGTGCAGTGCTGCTGTAACAGATACCTAAAATGTGGAAGCAATTTTGAAATGGTGAATGGATAGAGGCTGGAAATGTTCTGAAGTGCCTAATAGTAAAAGCCTAGATTGCCTTGAAGAGACCATTGATGGAATTATGGACATCAAAGACAATTCTGGTAAGGACTCCGAAGGAGGTGAGAACTGTTAAACTGGAGACAGTGTAAACAGTGAGAAATGGCCACAGCAGAAGCAGGAGACCAGTGTGAGAAAGCACTAGAACCCAGCCATGAAGTGAGGGAGCTGAGTGCCTTTGGCAGGTTTCCTGGTGGAGTGGGGTGCCTTTGAGCACTTATTGGTAGAGCTAGGCTTGCTGACCCACAAAACAAGAGAGCTGAGTGCCTTCCAGCCAGAGTTTACTGGCAGAGTGGGATGCTTACAGGAGCTTATTGGTAGAGCTACAGAGCTTTGGAACACTTGCCCCAGCAGGACAGAAACGAGTGGTGAGGCCCAAGGGGCCAAGAGGCCAAGGAACCAGGAAGCAGAAATTGAAGAGACAAGGAACACAGAAAGCAGAGCTTTTTCAGTCTCAAAGGGAAGAACCGCAACCTCTGGGGTCTCAAAGGGTGGAGTCACCACTCAGATGAACAAGAAAAATGGTGTCACCCAAATTCGAGGGAGCAGAGTTGCCTTTCCAGTGGGCCTGGAAGGCGAAGCTGATACCCAGGGCTGAGGGGCATCCACTCAGAATCCGGAGAGTATGGCCCATACCTAGAGTCTGGAGGGAAAGGCCATTGTATAAATTGTCTCAGAGAATAGAGGATTATTTTCAAGCCTTGAGGGCTAATGTAATGTGTCCTGCTGACTTGCTTGGTGCCTGTTACTCCTTCTTTTCCCTCCAATTTCTCCCATTTATAATGGAAATGTCTAGCTTGTGCCTGTTCCACCATTGTACTTTGGAAGTAGATAACTTGTATTCTAGATTTCACAGATGAAGAGGAATTTTTGGATTTTGGACTTGGAGTTAAGACTTTTACTATGATATGATAGGGTAAATGTATTTTACACGTGGCAAGGACATGAATTTTGGGGAGCCAAAGGGTGGAATGTTATAGATTGCATTGTGTTGCACTAAAAATGTGTGTAAACTTGGCTAGACCATGATTCCCAGTATTATCTGACTGTCCACCATTTTGTCATCTGATGTGATTTTCCTGTATGTTGTAAATCCTACCCAAATGGTGTTATTGAGGTGGGATTAGCGACAGTTATGTTAATGAGGCAGGACTTAGTCTACAAGAACTAGCTTGTGTCTTCAGCCAATCTTTTTTGAGATATAAGAGAGAAGCGAGCAGAGAGACATGGGAACCTCATACCACCAAGAAACAAGAGCCAGGAGAATCGTGCATACTTTGGACCCAGCGTCCCTGTGCTGAGAAGCCCCTCGACGGGGGAAGATTGATGACAAGGACTTTCCTTTCCCCAGAGCCAACAGAAAAAGAAAGTCTTCCTCTGGAGCTGGCACCCTGAATTCAGACTTCTAGCCTCCTAGCCTAGGAGAGAATAAATTTCTCTTTGTTAAAGCCATTCACTTGTGGTGTTTTTGTTACAGCAACACTAGGTGACTAAGACAGGGAGCTTATTAGAAATGTTGACTCTGAGAGCCCCCCTCAGACCTACTGAATCAGAATCTGCATTTTAACAAGATCCCTAGGTGATTCGTATGCACTTTAAAGTTTGAGATACTTTGCCCTGTGGGATTGGTACCCACATTCCCATTTTATAGATATGGGAACTGATCCTTGAAAAGGTTATACTGGCCCTAGACTACAGAGCTAATAAACGGTGAAGCCAGGGTTTGAACTTAGGTTCATCTGATTCAAGAACCTGCAGTTGGAACTTTCTGCTTTCGTAGGGAATACGAAAAAACCAAACCAAACCCACTGCCGTCGAGTCGATTCCGACTCACAGCAACCCTATAGGACAGAGTAGAACTGTCCTGTAGAGTTTGCAAGGAGTGCCTGGTGGATTCAAACTGCTGACCTTTTGGTTAGCAGCCATAGCGCTTAGCCACTATGTCACCAGGGTATAGGGAAGGAAAAAAACAATTCTTTGAAGACCAAAAGAGCTGACAAAACTTTGCCTTCAAGATAATATAGAGATTTATCTTGTCCACCTTTCTTATTGTCTAGATAAAGACATTCAAAGAGATTTTGTGGTTTGCATTAAGTTAACACAAATAGAGAGTGGCAAAACCAGTTCTAGAATGTAAACCTTCTGTTTTCTTGTTGACTCTCTTTCCATATTATGGAGAGGGAACAGGAAAAGGACAGGGTAAGGAAAATAATTTGAGAATGTTCCTTGGTAGACCAGTATTCTTTCTCACTACTCTTTACAAATTTCCTACTGATGATTCTGGTGGCTGTTGTGTACCACTTGTGATACTATAATTTCACTTAGTGAGCTAGATAACAATGGCAAGGCCGTACATTCCCCACGCCTGTTTTAGAGGGGAGATACCCTTTGTGTAAATATTGTTTAAGCAGATAATTAGCTATATGCCTGTACTTATTAAAATGAGTGATTCTCAGGTACTTATTTTATGTCTTAAGTTTTTCTTAAACATATACACTGTTGCTTCTTTTCATATATTTTCCTTCTGCCTAGGTATTGTCTGGAGGATGGAGAAACAGACGCGTGGCATCGACATCCATGAATCGAGAGTCCTCTCGGTCCCACGCAGTCTTCACAATTACGATAGAGTCAATGGAGAAGATGAACGAGACTGTGAACATCCGTACCTCCCTCCTCAACATGGTGGATTTAGCAGGCTCTGAAAGGCAAAAAGATACCCACACAGAAGGGATGAGGTTGAAGGTAACAATGAAATTATGGTCTTCAACTTGTGTGTGAATTCTTACTAGAAGTCAATACCAAGCAAAGTGTTGTGTGGGCTACAAAGAAATAAGAAATTGCTTCCATCTGAATGAAACATATTTTGTTGTGTGGCGGAGACAGTAAATATACATGGAATAGGACAACTCTGGCAGAAGCAAAAGTGTTTGAATTCATACTAGGGGGTTAATGGTACAAGTGGCAGCAGAGGTCAGAGGAAGATGCATGTGACAGAGACTGCTTGGGGGAAGCTCAGGAAAGAAGTGGTTCTTGAGTCTCAGAGGGAACAAGATTTGGGGAGGGAGAGAGGAGCAGGGAATACATGCTCCGCAGGGGAACATCTCAAGGGTTATTGTGGTTGCTTAGTGAGTATGACATATTTCAGCATGGACCCAGTGGCTGGACTGGGGTTAGGTAAGCAGGTGGACTCGGATCACTGAGGACGAGGAGTGCCAGGCCAAGTTTGCACTCAGCTGACACTAAAACCAAAACCAAACCAAACCCACTGCCATCAAATCGATTCTGACTCATAGCAACCCTATAGGACAGAGTAGAACCACCCCATAGAGTTTCCAGGGAGCGCCTGGCGGATTCGAACTGCCAAGCTCTTGGTTAGCAGCCATAGCACTTAACCACTACGCCACCAGGGTTTCCTGAGCTGACACTAGGAAGTCCTTAAAAGTTTTGAGTAGATGAGTGATTTCATGAAGAAAGCCTGTTTCATAAAAACTTAGCCACCGCACCACCAATGCCAGATTCAAGAGGGGAGAGCCTAAAGAGAAAGAAGATGAGTTAGGCTGTTGAATAAATATCTCAGGTATGAAAGGTTAAGGACCTAGTCCCAGGCTAAGATATCAGCAGTGGGAGCAGAGGTTCTACATGTGTTATATAGACTGCAATACATATTGTCAATAAATACGTGTGGATTCTGTAGTTTAGGATGTATGTGGGCAAGGGGAGAAGAGTTGGGAATGGTGGAGGAGAGATCTTTTTGCATTACCCACCCAGTGCCGTCGAGTTGATTCCGACTCATAGTGACCCTATAGGACTGAGTAGAACTGCCCCGTAGGGTTTCGAAGGAGCGCCTGGTGGTTTCGAACTGCCAACCCTTTGGTTAGCAGCTGTAGCACTTAACCACTACGCCACCAGGTTTTCCACTCTTTTTGCCTTATAAGTGAGGATTTGAGCCTCTGAGTTCTTGGCAGTTTCAAGCAGAAGGGCTTGTGTTTCTCATGGCACATGGTGATAATAGTATGCACTTATAATAGCACATATGCCAGCACGCTTGCAAGTGTGCTGCATATCTTAACTCATTTAACTTTCCCAGCAACTCTGGGAAATGGGTACTATTATCCTTTTTAATTGTACAGTTAAAGAAATGGAAGTCAGTTATCCAGGGTCACACAGCTAATAACGGTAGAGCTCAGGTTCAAGCTGATGTCATGTAGCTCCGGGAATAGTGCCCTCAGCCATGACACTACACTGCCTTTCTCATTTACTGAATGATAATGAATTGTAGCAACTCTGAATTTAGTACATCTTGCTTTATAATTTTCATTCTTTTTCTCTTTTTTGTCTACACTTCCACCGTTGCAGATGCTATTTACAGTAAAAATCCAATGTGATCATTTAGTCCAAACATTTTTCCTGTCTTCCCAATCCATTGTATTGTTATACTTTAGGAGTCTCTGGGTGGAAAAGACGGTTAATGCATTTAGCTGCTAACTGAGAGGTTGGAGGCTCAAGCCCACCCAGAGGCGCCTTAGAAGAAAGGCCTGACGATCTACTTCTGAAAAATCAGCCGTTGAAAACCCTGGAGAGCACAGTTTTGTTCTGACCCACGTGGGGTTGCCATGAGTTGGAGGTGACTCCAGTAGCCACCAAAGTCCTTAGTAGGAAATGGTAAGGATAGTAAGAGGAGTACTTGTCCATTGAGGAACACCCTCAAATTATTTTCCTTTCCCTGTCCTCTTTCTGTGCCCTCTTCATGATATAGAAAGAGAATGAACAGAAAATCAGAAGGCTTAGGTTTTATGATACTTCATAGGATTAGACTGAATTTTTTTTGTAATTGTCAGTAGCTTTGAGGGCCTGGAAGGTAGATTGTTAGTTATCACACCCTTATAATGCAATGCAGTGGTTAAGAGCTCAGCTGCTAACCAAAAAGGCCGGCAGTTCAAATGCCCCAGCTGCTCCTTGGAAGCCCTAGGGGCAGTTCTACTCTGTGCTATAGGGTCACTATTAGTCCGAATTGACTCAACAGCAATGGATTTTTTTAAATAATGTAGCAAATATTTAACACAAGGATTGAAAAATGCGTACTATCCCAGCTTTTTCCTCTGGCCTTTTCTGGTCTTTATCCTTACCTACAGATCAATTTTAAACTATTACAATCATGAAGGGAATTAATGTAATTTTTTTCCTGCACGTGATTTTTTATGTTTGTCTTTGAACACTAAATTGCAGTGTATATCAAATAGGAGCAGGTTAGGAATAGCTGAGCGCATCTTTTTGTTGAAATGTTAGTTATCCTTAACTCATATTGTCTCTGCCTTGACTTTCCATCCAGAGTTGTCACCCCTGCTTGAACTATTGGAATTCAAAATACCAAAAGGTAACCAGTGTACCTAATTTTTTTCTTTTCTTTTTCCCCATCCCCTCAGGAAGCAGGTAATATAAATCGATCATTGAGCTGCCTGGGCCAAGTGATTACTGCACTTGTTGATGTGGGCAACGGAAAACAGAGGCACGTTTGCTACAGAGACTCCAAACTCACCTTCTTACTGCGGGTAAAGTAGACCAGAGCTTCCTGGGCTCTTGGTTTTCATTATGCTCACTATGGCAGACAGTGGGTCGTGTGATTTCTCACCTGAAAATGTGGACTATTCATGTCATTAAACAGGATTCCCTTGGAGGTAATGCCAAAACAGCCATAATTGCAAACGTTCATCCTGGATCCAGGTGTTTTGGGGAAACCCTGTCAACGCTTAATTTCGCTCAAAGAGCCAAGCTGATTAAAAACAAGGTAAAAATTCTTCTGAGCATGCTTTATTAAACAATTTAGAAAAATACCTAAACTTGTAGCATCCCGTTTTTCTGATTATCCTAATATTAACCATACTTTTTTATTTCTCCATGAAAGCTTATCTTAACTTCCAGATTTCCATTTCATTTTTCATACAACTGTTTCATACATGGTATAATTGGAGACCCAGGTTAGATTCTTATGGGTGTTATTGTTTGGCTAGTTTTTCTTAAGAGAAAAACTAGTTTTTCCTTTGTTATTTGTTTGGAGACTAAATTTACTTGCCTAAATCATGCTAGCAGGTGTGTGTGTGTGTGTGTGTGTGTGTGTTTGCAGAGGTGGTACACTATGAAAATAATTTGATAACATTGACAAACTGTCTTTCAAGTTGTCTGTGACTCCACGAATTCTGCATTTTACTTTACATACAAGAATCTTCCTTGATGTTGGTGTATACCAGAGGTCAGCAAACTTTTCTTGTAAAGGGCCAGATGATAGGTGTTTTAGACTTCTTGGACCATTTGATCTGTGTCCCAGCTACTCAACTTTGCTTTGTAATTCAGAAAACCAAAACCAAACCAAAGCTGTTGCCATCGAGTCAATTCCAACTCATACCAACCCTATAGGACAGAGTAGAGCTGCCCCATAGAGTTTCCAAGGAGTGCCTGATGGATTTGAACTGCTGACCTTTTGGTTAGCAGCCGTAGCACTTAACCATTAAGCCACCAGGGTTTCCTGTAATTCAGAAAGCAGCCATAAATAATATGTAAACAAATTAGTGTGACCTGGTTTCAACAAAACCTTACTTACAGAAACAGGCAGTGGGCTGGGTTTGACCCATGGGCATGGTTTGCCAACCCCTGGTGTAGATTGTCAAAAGACCAAGGAGTTCACAGCTTGCTTTGAAGAGGTTGGAGACCCTTTGGTTCCAGAAAAAGGAATCCTAGTGCCATAAATTGGTTGATTAATTTCCTTTTTCGTTCAAGGGGGAAAATTGGCCATTCTTATCTCAGAAGTAAATGTCATGATCATCTGATCATCTAGTTACGGTGAGAGTGAAAAGGTCCATGTTGACTCTTCTCCGTCAGCTAGAATAGTCTCCTCAACCCCTGAGGTAGTCACATACTACATTCGAGGGACATACAGTTAATTCTCATTATTTGCATTATGTTCTATAAAGTTGCCACGAACGCTGGAATAGCGAATGCTAAGCCATTGCTCTTGGGAGAAATACAGGGTTGGTTTCTGTGAGCCTCTGCTAACAACATCAGTTATCACCGTATGCATACATCATGGTTGGTAAAATAGAAGGTCAGCGAAAACAAGAGAAACCCTCAGTGAGATGAACTGACACATAACCAGAGTAATGGACTTAAAGATACCAACGATCGTAAGGAAGACGCAGGACTGGGTAACGTTTAGTTCTGTTACACATAAAGTTGCCATGAGTCGGAGCTGGAAACTAACAACAACAAACAATACATAACCTTGTTTTCTGTGTGTTTCTGTTTAAAGATACTTTTTAAATATATATTATTAATTCATTAACTTTGAACTCTTGAAAGTAGAACTATAGTTCATGCCTGAATAAAGCTTATCTGACACACATGTTTTTTCTGTAAGGCACTTCACACAGCCTTGCACTTAGGAACAGGAGACAGCGCTTCAGCACTATGCGTGGGGGCCATTTTAAATGGCAGAATCACCAACGTAAAGCACAAAAATGCAAAAAATGTACTAAATAGTGAAAAGGACATTTGTTTATAGTTTGGGAGTTGGAACAAAAAGGTAGAGTTTTGCCTTGTTCGACCTCAGCTGGGAATGTGTGCCTTGTTAGGTGCTGTCCCATAGCGACCCCATGCACAACAGAAAGAAACACTGCCTGGTCCTGCACCATGCCCACAATCGTTGTTATGCTTGAGCACATTGTTGCAGCCACCGTGTCACATCTTGTTGAGGGTCTTCTTTTTTTTTTGTTGATGCTGTACTTTACCAAGCATGATGTCCTTCTCCAGGGACCAATCTTTCCTGACAACGTGTCCAAAGTATGTAAGGTGTAGTCTCGCCATCCTTGCTTCCAAGGAACATTCTGGTTGTGCTTCCTCCAAGACAGATTTGTTTGTTCTTTTGGCAGTCCACGGTATATTCAATATTCTTCACCAATACCAGAATTCAAAAGCATCAATTCTTCTTTGGTCTTTCTTATCCATTGTCTGGCTTTCGCATGCATATGATGTGATTAAAGATACCATGGCTTGGGTCAGGCACACCTTAGTCTTCAAGGTGACATCTTTGCTTTTCAACACAATGTGCGTTCAGTGACTCAAATTTTTTTGCCTCTCTGTGCATGCCGACAAATGATGACAGAAGTGTTCTAAATATTGATTTTGGTGTTACAAATAAATTTTAGCAAGTAGGCAAATTTGCAAATACAGAATCCATGGATATGGAGATCAACTTGTAGGTTTTGTTTCTTTTCTTTCTGCTTTCTTTTTTTAATTAAACTTTTCTGGGGCCACACCTGGGTAAATCAGAAGAGTAGTTCTTTTTATGTCCTCAGATTATGATTTGTAGTTGGGTATTTGTTATATAAACAGAAAAAATGACTAGAGCTTTCTGACCCTATTTCTGGGTACTTACTGGGAGTCTTTGAAGAGTGGAGAACTGCAGTGATAATTAAAATTATGATGTCACCAATGTGACAGTGATGTCAAAGTGTACAGGCATGCCTCATAATGAGGCTGGCTGTGAGAATTAGGAGCAACTGAAATAACTTCTTGACATACAGAACAGCAAAGCTAGGATCCTTATACTAGTCACTATCAATGGTAAGCCCCCTGCTGCAGCCTACCAGTGGGAACTGTCTCATTGCTACTGGCTGGGCTATCTGGGACTTGTTTAAAGATGAGCTATTTGAATCTCTCCCATTGGGCAGGCTGCTAGGCCTATGACAAGAACTCAGGGGACCTTGGGAATGTTAGCGGGTTTCTTCCCTCACTAAGTGTCAGGTATTTCAGAATTGGGTACATTTAACCTGGGTGGTACTCAGCTATTGGCCGTTGTGGTCACCCTGAAGGTCTTTGTGGCCTTTTAAACCCTTTTAAAACTTGTCTCAAATGAAGCATTTCTTTTAAGAAAATTGAAGATGGCCTTTAGTGTGATGAAAACCAGATGGAGCTGTCAAGCCACCTTATCCTTCCAGGAAGGCTGTTAAGACTTGATACAGTGTTGGATTCCTCTGAGAAGAGTTGTTTCAGCCAAGCTGATGGATGTTGGGCCAGTCCTTCAGGTCATCATGCTCTTATAGGCTAGGCTCCTTCACCACTGTGTGTCAGGACAGGGGAGATGACACCCATGGAGGTGTGTGCCCTTCTTCAGGAGGGAGAAGCTGCCCTTTAGGAGAAGGAAGTGTTAGGTGAACATACCTAGATCCCAAGGGTGATCTAGTCCAACAGCACCCAGGGCTGTTCAGCAGAGGGAGGAGGTAAGTAGGAGCCGAAGCAAGGAGTAGTAAGGGGGCAGAGAGCTTGGCTGGTGCTGGTCTGTCTCTGGCCCCACATGTGAAGGCCCAGAGAAGGGAAGCTTCCTCCGCAGGCCTGCAGACTGTGATTCTGGTGGCCTTTGGACTGTGGGTGAGATGGAGGTACAGCTTCATTTGGTGTTCCTCACTCCAGACCATAGAAAAAAATGTGAATATAGGACTGTACAATTCAAAGAACATTCTTTTAATGCTTCCTTAAAAATTCTTAAACAGGCAGTGGTAAATGAAGACACCCAAGGAAATGTGAGCCAGCTGCAAGCTGAAGTGAAGAGGCTCAAAGAACAACTGGCCCAGTTTACTTCAGGGCAGGTACTACCAGAAAGCTTTCTGACCAGAGGTGAGATGAGCAACATGTCCTTTATCCTGGGTAAGGCCACCTGCTAATACTGGTATGAGAACCCTTGCTGATGGATTGGCAGCCATGATAAGACTATGTAATCTGCCCATATTGATCCCTTTCTGTTTATTTTACCTACATAGGAACACGGTACTTTGTAATCAGATACACATACCAGAGGCACTGAATTCTGTGAAATGTGGTGGGAAGAGGGAATCAAAATAATTCTTAACAATTCATCCCTAATATATGCTACAAAAAAAAAAAATTTTTTTTATATGCTACAAAGATACTAATAAATTATGTTTAGATTCACTTCTAAGATTCTGTCATACCATATGTAATCCGTTTATGTTTACAAAACAGGATAAGAGAAATTTAATTTTTCTTCAGAGAAGAGCTAATGTGTAGCATGAGTTAATTTGAAATCCATAAAACCACGAGAGTGAAATAGATCTCAAGAACGATATGCACACAACCCAGTAAGACTCTCCCAATTTATTTTAGGGCCACTTCTAAGATTCTGTCATACCATATGTAATCTGTATACATTTACTAAATAAAGAGAAACTGATTTTTTGTTAAAGAATAATATGTAGAATGGGTTAATTTGAATCTATAATCCTGTGATGGCAGTCTGGTTCTTTTAGGTTAGTTGAGAGAGCAGTCCATCAAATGCTGCCTATTTTAGTTCATCTTTTGGTTTTAAAATTTTGAGAAATAAACCTTTTTTTCCCCCCTCTCCTTTTTTCTTTTCTTCCTTACTGGATCAATTACAGACCCAGAGAAGACTAACTATGTGAATTGTTTCCGAGAGGCAATGTTATTCTTTAAGAAGTCTGAACAGGAAAGGAAGGTAGGAAACTGAGTTTGGTATAATGGGGATTCAAGATGCTTCACGTTTTTACTGTGTGGTTATTATTGCCTTACTAAGTGAAGTAAATGGCACCAAATAAATAAAAGAAGGCTGTGAAGAATCTAATTTTACCTTTAAGATTAAACGTGAATTAAAAAATTACCTATATGTGACCAAATGGTTAACAATTACTTTAAAACCAAGATGAGAATGTGAGGGAGCAGGGAAACTAGATTAATGGAAATGGAACAACCAAAATGGACATAGGGACTGTTCACCCATTATAAAGAATGTTACCAGTGTCACTGAACAACTTGTGTAGAAATTGTTGATTGGGAACCTAAACTGCTGTGTAAACCTTCACTGAACACACCATAATATATTATCGAAAAAAAGATTAAATGTGAAGTTAGTGTTTATTTGTAGGTTTATGAACATTTAGGGAAGCTGAATTATTTTTGTTTAACCAAGTTTTGGCTTTCTTAAGGCTCTAATAGAAAAAGTTACCCAATTAGAAGACCTCACGATCAAAAAGGAAAAATTTATCCAATCTAATAAAATGATTGTGAAATTTCGAGAAGATCAAATAACGCGGCTGGAGAAGCTCCACAAGGAATCTCGGGGAAGCTTTCTGCCCGAGGAGCAGGATCGTTTGCTCTCAGAATTAAGAGATGAGATTCAGACTCTGCGAGAACAGGTGAGTGCATGGCATTTGGAAAAAATTTCAGAAGAAACATAAAATTGTCACTGAATTCTTGTAATTTTTGTACAATGGAAATTGTTTTAAATGAACTCAACTGACAGAATGATTTCATATTTCCTTTTCCTCCTTTTCTAAAATCAAACAACCTGAAGGGAAAATGTAGTGATACTGGTACCATAGAACTCAGCCCCAGCAGGCCAAGCATGATTTACCTTAGTGGGCGCTTGTGGTTATCTGAATAGGTAGTCTCTTTAGAGTTGAAAAACTTTGAGAAAAGTTTTTTTGTTTTGTTTTTCCTTTTCCCTGGGGAGGATGGATAGGTAATAACAGGCCCATGGTCAAAACCCAAAGACAATCTGTTATCAGTTTTTTTGTGTATCTTTCCAGAGTTTTTTTTTTTTTTTATGTATATTCACACTAATATAAAAATATGGATAGTTTTATTCCTTTTGTATACAAAAGACAGCACAGCGTACACACTTTTCTGCACCTTGCCTTTTTCATTTAGCATTGTATCTTGGAGGGCATTCACACTTAGTCGTCAGAGTTTCGTTATTCTCTCCCACACCCCCACCGTACATTTGGCCTGTCCACTTTACATGAAGAGTCTGCTGTAGTGGACACCCTTGTGCTTATCTCCTTGGGCCCCAGGTGAAAGTCATAGAACTCAGATGTAGAATGACAGAGTTGTTCTATGAGCATTTCAATCTGATCACAAATGCCAAGTTGCTTTCCACAGTGGCGGGCTTTTTGGAAAGACTTGTTCATTAAGGAAGTGGATGCAAATATGCTGTGTCTGTAATTCTTCTGTCATAGATTGAGCACCACCCCAGAGTTGCAAAGTATGCTATGGAAAATCATTCCCTCAGGGAAGAAAATAGAAGACTGAGATTATTAGAGCCCGTGAAAAAAGCCCAAGAAATGGATGCCCAGACCATTGCAAAACTAGAAAAAGCTTTCTCTGAAGTATGTGACGCAGGGAAAAACGACAAAGGTAAGGGATGAGCGTATAAATACCTTGTAGATCCACCATCCATCTGTCAGTTTGTCCTACTGTGGTGGCTTATATGTTGCTGGGATGCTGGAAGCTATGCCACTGGTATTTCAGATGCCAGCAGGGTCAACCTAGGTGGACAGGTTTCAGTGGAGCCTCCAGACTAAGTCAGACTTGGAAGAAAGACGTGGCAGTCTACTTCTGAAAAAATTACCAGTGAAACCTTATGAATAGCCGCAGAACATTGATATAGTGCCGGAAGATGAGCCCCTAAGGTTGGAAGGCTCTCAAAATACAACTGGGGAAGAACGGGAATTCCAGAACACTTAATTGTGCTTATGTGGAACCTGTATTTAGAACAAGAGGCAATCGCTGCAACAGAACGAGGGGATACTGCATGATTCAAAATTAGGAAAGGTGTGCATCAGGCTTTCACCATACCTATTCAATCTGTATGCTGAGCAAATAATCTGAGAAGCTGGATTATATGAAGAATGTGGCATCCGGATTGGTGGAAGACTCCTTAACAACCTGCAATATGCAGATGACACAACCTTGCTTGCTGAAAGTGAAGAAGAGTTAAAGCACTTACTGATGAAGATCAAAGACTACAGCCTTCAGTATACATTACACCTCAACATAAAGAAAACAAAAATCCTCGCAGTTGAACCAATAAGCAACATCATGATAAATGGAGAAGAGAATGAAGTTATGAAGGATTTCATTTTACTTGGATCCATAATCAATGCCCATGGAATTGGGCAAATCTGCTGCAAAAGACCTCTTTAAAGGATTGAAAAGCAAAGATGTCATTTTGAGGACTAAGGTGCACCTGACCCAAGCTGTGATATTTTTGATTGCCTTATATGCATGCGAAAGCTGGACAGTGAATAAGGAAGACCGAAGAAGAATTGATGCCTTTGAATTATGGTATTGGCAAAGAATATTGACTATACCATGGACTGCCAGGAGAATGAACAAATCTGTCTTGGAAGAAGTACAGCCAGGGTGGCTCTTGGAAGTGAGGACGGCAAGACTTTGTCTCATGTGCTTTGGACATGTTACCAGGAGGGACCAGTCCCAGGAGAAGGACATCACACTTGGTAAGGTAGAGGGTCAGTGAAAAAGAGGAGGTGGATTGACACAGTGGGCTCAAGCACAGAAAGAATTATGAAGATAGAGTAGGACCGGGCAGTGTTCTGTTCTGTTGTACCTAGGGTCGCCATGAGTTGGAACTGACTCGACAGCACGTAACCTGGCGGATGATAAGTTCTTTCACCCACTGCATTTACTGTTTGTTCCATGTCCTCAATAATCCACAGACTGTTAACATTACCTTTTACCATTAATTGCTGCAAAGTCCAACTGTTGATGTTTCTCCATCCAGAGTTATGCATGTTGCTTCACTCCTTGTTTGCTCCTTCTCCAGCTGGAAAGGCATCGGCTTACACATGTGCCTCCATCCTGTGGCCTCTGAGCTTCTTCATGCAGCTTCCAGTATCTTTGATGAGCTGTGTTGACCCCTGTCTCTCCTGCTGAGTTGCACGCTTTTGTGGTTTAGGGCCCACCTTCTAACCCATGTCTCTTCTTTTTCCTCCTTGTGCCTCAGATTGATATCTGACAAAGCACTTAGAAAATGTGTTGTGTTATTTTTTGTCATTTCAAAGACTGAGGTGGTTTCCTTCTTAACAGGTCAGCAAGGTTTCTCTCCTAAAGCTCCAAAAGAGCCATGTTCATTGGCAAACACTGAGAAGTTAAAAGCACAACTCCTGCAAATTCAGACAGAGCTGAATAATTCGAAGCAAGAATATGAAGAATTCAAAGAACTAACGAGGTAAAGTGTCAATAAACATACGTGCTTACCTATTTTAGTATCTTTTAATGCTGGTTCGCTTTAGTGTTTAACATTGAAAATTTAACTGGACATTTCACTTTAAATATTAAACCTTCACATTAACAACTAACTTATGCATGAAGAGAAAAGGCTTGCTTCTGGCTCTTTAATACATTTCATGAGCTATATGATATGAATGTTTTAAGCGATGCTTCTGTTGATGTTAGTGTCTGTTGGGCTTACATTGTAAATTCTTTATCTGGTTACTTAATTTTAGTCACTGTTGTTAGGAACTAAATCAGGAGTTTTAGAAATGATAGGTTTATTAATATTCTTACTTGATGCTCATTGCATAAAAGAAAACAAAGATAAATAATATTAAAGATAATTCATATTAGAACTAAAAGTCACCCTATCGTAAAATATAAGGAGCTCTGGCAGCACAATGGATTAGCACTCAGCTGCTAACTGAAAGGTTGGTGGTTTGAACCACCCAGCAGCTCTGCAGGAGAAAGACCCGGTGATCTTCTGTAAAGATTACAGCCTAGAAAGCCCAGTGGGGCAGTTCTGCTCTATCATATGAGCTCAGAATTGACTTGCACCTAACAACCAGCAGCACCTAACAATAGCAAAAATAATCATAAAATATAGTCAAGGAAATATTTGTTTTAAAAATAATATATATGGCATCATTAGGGATTATTTGGGCTTTTAAAATTGGAGCTCTACTATTTACTAGTTGTATACCTTAAATAGTCATCAATTTCTCTAAGCTGTGTATTACCCAATAGGAAAATCAGGGTAATAATCTGAAAGAATATCTTTGATTAAAAGAGACAACTGTAAAGTTATATGAGAATATAAAAATTACAACCCACTGCCGTTGAGTCGGTTCTGACTCTTAGCAACCCTTTAGGACAGAGTTCTGCCCCGTAGGGTTTCCAAGGCTGTAATCTTTACCGAAGCAGACTGCCACATCCTTCTCCTGTGGGGCAGCTGGTGGGTTCGAACCTCCAGCGAGAACTGAAGCACTGCGCCTCTAGAGCTCCTTGTAAATTATAAAGTACTCTACAAATGTAGGCCATGACTCATTACCTCAAATACTCAAGTGTGTTACACCTATTAGGAAAAAGCAGCTAGAATTGGAATCAGAGCTTCAGTCTTTGCAAAAAGCGAACTTTAATCTTGAAAACCTTTTGGAAGCAACCAAAGTCTGCAAGCGGCAAGAAGTTTCCCAGCTGAATAAAATTCATGCTGAAACCCTTAAGGTAGGTAATCTGAAGCAATGCTTCCACCATAAGGCATTGTGGCCTCATTTTGCTAATAATGGAACTAGTGCATGGTTTACCTCCAGCTACAGATCAAATCCCTTTCAGTCAGTTAACCCTGGGGTGGTGCTGGTCCTCGTGCTCTGGTGTGTACCCCAGAGGCAGGGTGCTGTAGGAAAGGATGCGGCATTTAGAGTCAAACCTGGGTTCAAATTCCAATTGGCCACTAACCTTCGGCAGGGTTTCCTGATCTCTGAGCCTCATAGTTCTTGTCTCTGAACTGTGGGTGAGGATAATTTAATTGCAGGTTTGTTAGAGCATTGCGTGAGATCGTTGATGCAATGCCTGGCACAGGGCTGAGCTCAGTAAATGACAGCTGTTGCTCTCACGTATCACGTGCTTCAAGCTCGCAGTGGAAGAATAGGAATCCTAAAGACAAAGACCACTAAGGGATTATAAGTAACTGCGGGAATAACCAGAAGGCTTTCTCCCTAAAAACCATAGTCCTCAAAAAAGAAAACGTGTGCAAGTGTCTGAGAGTGAGGAGGGAGAAGGGGAAATGCACAAGGAAAGCACCAGAAGGTGACGATGATGGTTTTAGCTTTTGTACCAAATTCTCTGAGGATTAAAAAAAACCTTCCTTATGCATCTTAAACTTTTTAAAAATATTACATGTTTATGTATCTGTCATGGTTATTTTTAGCAGGACCGTTTTTTAATAGAAGACTTCTCTTTAAAATAATTATATTCATTTTTTTTTTTATTCACATGACAAATTTTTAAAGGTACAAGGGAAGTACAGCGACTTCTGCTGTCCTTCGAGTCATCCAAGACCCTTCTTGGAGGTGATCAATGTTATCAAGTCTTCTTGTGTTTTATTTTCCTCTTTTACACACATGGTAGCCAGTTGTGCACATTGTTCTTTAAAGTTAGTCCCGTGGCTGAGGGAAAAGGTGCTCTCCTTTTTTTGGGTTTTTGATTTTGTGCAAAAATCTATTATATGTCTGTATCATGATTTAACCTGGAAAGTGCAATTTTTTCTTAGAAAGGTAGAGTTTTTCTGTTTGCTTTTTTAAAAAAGTAGACTTTAAAATCTGTTAGTGTAGGAAATTATTTTAAAAGACTTTAAGAATATTGCCAAATATTTTATAACGCTGTGTTTATAACACCTTAGTGCAGTAGAATTGTAGAGCTTGAAGCCCTCTGGTGTTCTAGCACTACCCTTTGGTTTGTAATGGAGCAAACAGGACTAAGGGGGTTAAAAGATTTGCCATGGGTGGCATAGCAATTCAGATCTCTTGTTGCTGTTGTTGTTAATGTTTAATTGCACAAATACGTTATCAATACATGCTCCTTGTTTAAAAGGTGTGTGTGTGTGTGTATTTAACCAAGTGAAGGTTAAAGTTCCTTTTGAGTATCAGTGCCAACTTGGGGACATTCTAGTCCTTCAGCCACCACCCCCAGAGGTGGTTTGTTATTAATTCAGGAGTTCTTTTGCTTAGCATTTTTGTACAGCAAATGTACATGGACTGAGAGAGTATATATAGCTGCTTCATAGATGGTTTTACTTTTTTTTTTTTAAAAAAGGTATCATCCTACCCATGTTATTCTACAATGTGCTTTTTTAAACTCAGTGATATGTCTTGGGTCTTCCCACATTCCCAAACTTTACCTCATCATTTTAAACCTGGGTTTCCATGGTGTGGCTGACCCATAGCTTCTTTAGGTGGTTTCCAGTGCAGACATTCTTCAGGGTGGATTCTCTGAGGGAAAAGTCGTAGTCTTAGGACACCTCAGTCCATCCTACTGAAGTACTCTGCAAGAGGCTGCACCACGTACCTTCTCAGCATGAGAGAACTCATTTTTCAGCACCATCCTGAATAGCTGGCGTTGTGCCATGTTAACCAAACGGTACAGTGACATTGATTACATTCTCAGTGTGTAACCAACATCACTATCTGTTTCCACAGCTTTTATCACTGCAAACAGAAGCTCTGTATTCCTTAAGCAATACCTCCCTAGTCTCCGTCCCCTCAGCTTCTGGTAACCTCTAATTTGCTTTCTGTCTCTATACATTTGCTTATTCTAGATATATAAGTAGAATCATACGATATTTGTCCTTTTGCATCTGACTTATTTCACTTGGCATAATGTTTTCAAAGTTCATCCATGTCGTAGCATGTGTCAAAACTTCGTTTTTCTTTATGACTGAATAATATCCCATTGTATGGGCGTCTTACATTTTGTGTATCTATTTGTCTGTTGACGGGCACTTGGATTGTTTCTACCTTTTGGGTATTGTGATTAATGCTGCTATGAACATTGGTGAAGAAGCATTTGTTTGAGTCCCTGCTTTCAATTCTTTGGGATATCCCTAGGAGTGGAATTGCTGGGTCATATGATAAATCTATGTTTAACTTTTTGAGGAACTGCCAAACTGTTGCCAAAGTGACTACAACATCTTTTTGTAAGTTCATTGCCTAATTGTATATCCTTTTCGGAGAACAAAAGAGCCCATTTTTTAATGAGTTCTTTATCTTTTGCTTGTGATTTCTAGGGGTTTTTATGTATTAGTCTTTTCTTTGTTTTTTACACTGTCCATATATTCTCCCATCATGTTGCTTATCTTCCATCTTTGCATTTGATGCCTTTCATTATACAGAAGTTTTAAAATTCTGATGTAACCAGATTTAGTTTATTTTTGTTACTTTTTTTTATGTCTTTTTAAGGCCCAGATAATCCCAAGATCATCAGTATATGCTATTGTCTTTTACAACTTATATAATGTTGTTTTTTACATTGTACTCTTTAATACAGCTGTTAATTTGTATTTGAAGGGTGTGATATAGGAATCTTAACTTTTTTTAATAGTCTATTTTTTTCCCTATGATTTTGAATTTCTGCATATACTGTCCAAATGGATATGGACTTGGTATTTTTTTCCAGTGCCGTTTGAGTCTTTGTGCACTAGTAATGCACATATTAGTGACTATACCCTCCTGTACTTTTATGTTGTCCAGGCAAGTCTCCCTAGTTCGTTCTATTACTGTCTTGTCTCTTCTCGTACACTTATCCTTTGGATGAAGTTTAAAATCAGCTTATCAAGTTGCATGAAAAACCTGATTAGTTTTGCTTGGAACTGCATTGAATTCATAGGTTTGTTTCCATTTGGCATTTTTATGCTGCCTCTCAAGGACACTTTCGCTTTCGATGAACAGAATTTCAGTTTTGTCCGTTCTGTTCACAAAATTGATAAGTATGCTAGGGATTTTTTTTTTTTTAATGTGTGCTAATGTTTCTCATAATTTTTTTTTGCTGCAGATTATAACTACACCAACCAAGGCATATCAACTTCGATCTCGCCCAGTTCCAATATTAAGCCCAGAAATGGAGAGCTTTGGCTCTGTGCCTGCTCAGAATTCTAATAAATTAGATAATGATATCTTCAATGAGCCAATCCCACCTGAGATGAGTGAACAAGCTTTTGAGGCCATTTCTGAGGAGCTTAGAATAGTGCAGGTAATGTATAGTTTTAGAAGAAATAAATATGTGGATGGACGTTCATTTAAACAAATTTCCTTTGTCTATCATTTTAACTCTGTAATTTGCAGTATTGAAATCTATTTAATATTAAGCTCGTATCTTGTTAAGTGTGGGTTGTGAAAAGGTCTCTGCCTTGGAAGTCAGTCCACTTTTGTTCTTTTAATTAGCCCTGCAATCTTTAGCAAGGCACTCTCCAGTCTCTGTGGGCTTTGGGGTCCTCACGTGTAAAATGACCAGTTTGCCACTAGTTTCAAGTTCCATAACTAGTTTTTATGGCACAATGCTGTGTCCACTAACAAAAGTTAAAATAGTTGAAAGTCTTATCACACATCGAATTTACAGACAACTTTTGGGGTATTTGAAATAGTATATGAAATTTGATTATCTCAGAATTTGGTAATTAAAAAAAAAATTTTCACTATCTAGTAAAACTTGGAATGGGCCAGACCACCCCAAATCCCTTTAATTAGCCCTTTAAAGGACATGAACGCCTTCCTGGCAAGGTCACCCCTAACAACCCTGAGGAAGCTTAGAAGTCTCAAGATTGTAAAATGGTTTAATCCAGGGTTTTAATCTGAATCATTTCTTTGTGTTTCACATGATCTACTTTGATAGACCACAAGTGTAATTCTGAACCATGGGAAATCAGTAGTGTAGCCTTTTGAAAGTGTTTCTGGCTCCAGACCGGCCTTTGACACTTGGCACATGTGAGATTTTTAGTTTTTTTTCTTTATTTTGTAATGCAGTAGAAATGGTGGACTGTTGGAGAATTCCATTAAAAGAATTTCTGACAGCTGAAAGTTTTGTGTTGCAGGAACAAATGAGTTCTCTTCAAGTCAAGTTGGATGAGAAAGAGCATAAAAATGTAAAGCTTCAGCAGCAAATTGACAAACTGGAACATCATTCCACACAAGTACAAGAGGTGAGACCAAGAGTGTGTCCTCAGACAATGTATGAAATGTATCCTCTGAGTAAGAGTATTACAGGCGAAAATGGCACCACAAAACCTTGGTCATGACTTATTTGTGTTTCAGTCTCTACTTTGTTACTCAGCATACCTGCTCTGATAATGAGACAAACATTCCTTAGACTGAGTTCTAGTTGACTTAGCCGATAGTACAATGGATTCCTTGCTGTTTGTTTGGAAATAAACAAAGTGGACAGTCCAGGTCTTTACAGTGGTCATCTTCACTGTAGTTCATGGGAGCCCTGTTTGGAGCCCTGGTGGCGCAGTGGTTAAGAGCTACAGCTGCTAACCAAAAGGTCAGCAGTACTAATCCACCAGCTGCTCCTTGGAAACCTTATGGGGCAGTTCCACTCTGTCCTATGGGGCCGCTATGAGTCAGAATCAACTTGATGGCAACGGGTTTTAGATACCTTAAAACTGGATTTTAAAAAACCAAGTTAATGATTTGTAGTACGTCTTAACATGCCAGTATTCCTTTTTCCAATACATTTATTTCTTTCCCAAAGCTTTTCTTATCAGAAAGAACTGATTGGACCAAACAGCAACAGGAGTATCTCTCACAGTTAAATGACCTTGAAAAGCAACTTCGAGACACACAGACTAAGAATGACTGTAAGTTTGAACAACTGGGAGCTTTGTGACCTGAAGGAAAAGTCAACTGATTTTATTACCAGTTGCTTTCCTTAGAAAACCAGAGGTGTTTAACCTATCTTAGAAAATCATGGTACATTGCCAAAGAATTTTCAGTAAGTCAGGTGAAGTCACTTACAATATATCAAATCTCTAATTTTTTTCCCCCTGTATGTAAAGAGTTTTGATCCGCATTCTACAGGAGAAATCTAGAAACGTCAAGTGACCTACAAGTAAGGGGCAGATGTTGACTCTTACTTTTGTAAACAGAAATGTAACAAAAACCACGAGCAAGGGACAGGAGGAAAGCAGAAAACTCAGTGCTCCTGCCTCCTGCTTAGTTGTTTAACAGCTTCACTGAAGATGGTCTCTTCTCTCTGTCTTGCAGATTGTGGGAAGAGTGCCTATCAGATTTATGTGCCTACTGTGTAAAAATACTTACAAAGAAATCTGTGGAGGATTTGTTTTGTTTGTTTTTCAGTTCTAAAAAGCGAGGTGCATGACCTTCGAGTAGTTCTTCATTCTGCAGACAAGGAGCTATCTTCGGTGAAATTGGAGTACAGTTCATTCAAAGAAAGTCAGGAGAAAGAACTCAACCAACTTTCAGAAAGACACATGCACGTACAGCTTCAGCTAGATAATGTCAGGTAGAGTTGTTCTGTTATGGCTTTAAGGTGCCTGATTGGCCTGTAATCCAGAGCTCCTTAAAGTGCGAGTGCTATAAATCCAACTCTAGTTAAATGAAAACAGGTAATTTATTAGCTCACAATATTGGGAAGGCCCAGGGGCAGTTTTGGTTTCAGGGACAAACTAGATTCTGTCTCAAATAGTATTGTCAGTGCTCTCTCTCTCTCTCTTTCAGTTCTTCTTCCCACTGCGTCTTGCCCTTATTACCTCCTACTATTGAGAGCCTTCCTGTGTGACAGGGAACAGTTTGCAGGAGACAGCCCCATATTCTGCTTACCCACATAACTAGCAAAGAAATCCTCTCCAAACAGCCATGTATCAATCCCAGGGAAAATACAAATTAGTCTAGCTTGGGTCACCTGCCTTCCTTTGGAGTCGTCACTTAACAAGGGTCTGAGGTAGTATTGGCCCAACACAGGTGATGTACCTGCTCCAAGGAAAAGGTGTGCTCTTCCCAGAAGAAGGGGCAGTGCAAGGTAGACTGAAACAGTAGCTGTTACCATTGTCTCCAGAAACCCTCCAGAGGCTAGCTGGTTGGTTATGCCCTGGCAATCTTGAAATAAAAGTAATCTAAAATATAATCTAAACCTAAATTAAATTGACATTACAGCTAATATAAATCTAAAATGTAAGTAGGTTTTTTTTTTTTTTTTTTACTGTTTTTCTTCTTGCTAATTTTAACCTTTTGTGTAATTTAACAAAACCATTTTGTGTTTTTGTTTCTGTCTCCTGGGTCTATGGCCATAATTTACTCCTGGACATTTTGAATGTGATATGGCTATGAGTACGCCCTCTAGACAAGCTGCTAATTAGCCAGTTCCTAGCTTCCATGAGAGTTTAGGTCTAGAAACCCCCGAATGAGTCTGATCACCCTAATGTGCCAATTAATTAAACACATGCTATTGAAACAGAATGGGGAAACAGATGGCTATGTCCACCTGTCTTGTTTTATCCCCACCAGATGCCTCTGTGGTCTAGGGCGGCGTCCATGTTTGCGCGTCACTGACATTTCACGCAAGCTCATGAGGAGCCTTACATAAGTCAAGGTTTATGTGAATTGGGAATGGCTTGTAGATTGGATAAACTGGAGTACAGACAATCTGGCTATCAGAAGTACACTTAATGTTTGTCTTTACTATTGTCAAAATCTTCTGATAAAGACTAGAAAATGAAAAGCTTCTTGAGAGAAAAGTCTGCCTTCAGGATTCCTATGACAACTTACAAGAAGAAATGAAGTTTGAAATTGACCAGCTTTCAAAAAACCTCCAAAACTACAAAAAAGAGAATGAAACTCTGAAATCTGATCTGAAAGTAAGTTAAGAAGCGTCCTGGTTGTTGGTGAATTCGTCCTGGATGTCTGGCTGTGTCTCTCGAGTGTAGGGCAAGGACTGTTTTAACCTCTTCCTAACGTCCTGTACCGGTCCATAGTGCCTGCCACAGAATAGGTACTTGATGGGTTTGTTGACTGCCTAACCACACGTTGCTAATAACAATTACTAAAAATCTAATACAGTGTTGTCTTTTAGAATTTGATGGAGCTTTTTGAGGCAGAAAAAGAACGCAGCAACAAATTGTCATTGCAGTTTGAAGAAGATAAAGAAAACAGTTCTAAGTGAGTGCTATTTATTTTTTCTGTTAGATGACTAGATTATTGTTTATTAACACTTTATCTTGTTCTTTTTGAAATGCTAATACCTGATAAAAAGTTATTATTTCAAAAGTATTCCAAAATGAACATAAGCTTCTTTTATGTAAATTGTTATGTTTGTTGTTGTTGCACTGTTACGTGCCATTGAGTCAATTCTGACCCATAGCCACCCTATAGGACAGAGTAGAACTGTCCCATAGGGTTTCCAGGGAGAGGCTGGTGGATTTGAACTGTCAACGTGTTGGTTAGCAACCAAGCTCTTTACCACTGTGCCGTGTAGAGAAACTTAATTTTTCAAAGCATTCAACAATTAGCTATGACACATTTTTTAAAGAATAGCAATTGGTGGAGTATCAGAACTCAGGGCCTTCTATAGTAAATCACGTTGTATGTATATGTATGTGTGTGTATATATATATATATATATATATATATATATATATATATATATATATATATATATATATAATGAATTCTAACTGTTCCTTTTATCATTGAAATTTGGAGACTGATTTTTATTTCTGTCTTTTTTTTAACTGCTCTTTTTTCTTCCTGACCCTTTAATATGAATGTCATTGTCTTTCCTTCCACTCTGAATTCATTTCCTTGGTAATCTCAGTCAGTCTCTGGGCCTCAGTCAATCGGCTGATTATCACTGTAATGAGAAGAATTTATTTATTCAACAGATTGATAGTGTTCTTACTATGAGGCAGATTCTTTTCTTGGCCCTGGTGCACATTAGTGAACACCGAGTATACATCCACTTGGGAGACGGGTGATTAACATACTCATTCATTCAAACATTTAGTGATATCCAACAAGGCAGGTACCATCCTGGTAAATGCCAGAACATAAAACAGTGACCAAAGCATTCTCATCCTTGTGGGTTTTGCATTCCAGCAGAAGGAAACAAATACATATATAATATGTTCCTGGGTATTAAGCACCCTGAAGAAAAGTAAATTGCCCTGGTGCACAAATGAGTCCTCACTGGAGTTGTTAGAGTCGTTGACAGTCAAGTTTCTGACACCTAGCCCAAGTTATGTGCCTAAAAACGTCCTGTTGCATTGCCTTGAATCTCTTAAATACTGATAGACTTAGTTCCTGCTTCCTTTGAATGAAGTCAGCGGTAAAAGATGGTTCTTCTCTTCCAGAGAAATCTTAAAAGTTCTTGAGACTGTACGTCAGGAAAAACAGAAAGAGATGGCCAAGTGCGAGGAGCAGGTAAATGTATTACTACTCTCAGTCTTGAATTTGAGGCTTGTAACTTTCATTCATGGCATCTAAAAAAGCTTATTAAAAAAAAAAAGTTTTCAGCTCTCAGATGTTGGAAACTTGAGAATAAAAAGATGGGATTTTTGTCTGGTTCTATTATTTTTCATCTCTTGTTTTTCTAATTCCCAGGTGCCAATAAGCATAATTTGTGGGTGGTTTCCTCGTAGAGACCGCGGACTCATTGCCTTTCAACCCAGTTTATCATTGTCAAGGATTGCTCATAGTGTAGACTTGATACTATGGAACACAGATGTCAGCTTGTTTTTTTTAATATGTGTGTGGTTAACTTTGTGATTTAATTGTTTTTAAAAATTATTTTTCCAAAATATTTAATTTTCCCTATAGGTGGCAAAAGTACAGAAACTAGAAGAGAGTTTGTTTGCTTCTGAAAAAGTAATCAGTTCTCTGGAGAAGTCCAGAGATGCTGAAAAGGTAGGTAGAGTGCATTCCTTTGTGGATTTTCTTATAATCACTGCTTTTTTAAAAAAGAATGTATCTTTACTGTTGTTGAGAATATACACAAAAGAACATACATCAGTTCAGTGGTTTCTGCAGGTACAGTTCAGTGCCATGTAGACTTGCTTTAACATTCTAGTTTCCTCCTGCCCCATCTCACACCTCCCAGGGTGACTGTGGTGCCTGATGGCTAGGATTTCTGTGTGCGGTTAGGCCTAGCTCATCCTGTAAAGTTGCTAGAGAATGAGGTCCTCTGACTCTGAGTCTGTGATATAAATTCTCCAATCCCTGGTGTCAACTTTAACTAGTACAATTAAAATAATTTGTCCAGTAAAACCTGTGAAAGCAGGAACCTGTGTAAGGTGTGCACCTGTCAGAGAAGGAAAACTCAAATATCTCCACTAGTAGAGAGAGAGAGAAGTGGTAAGACTGCACCCTTTCTAAGGCGGAAAACTTTCGAGACCTGGAAAAACAAGGCAGTCCCGTTGAGTTCCTGCTCTCACAGGTTTCATTGTATATCGAAGCATAACATTTGATAAAAATTCCTTATACGTTTAACCTTTATTTGTTCATAAACCTGAAGAGAATTTACAGATTGAATAAATAGTACAAAGCCATTAAATTTTAAATTGATAATATTAATAATGTAGTGTGACTTCTGATATTTTCCTAAGATGAAATTGACTTCTTTTGCCATTAGGAAAGATAGCTGAGTTATCGTTTAAAAATGATCTCCTCCTTCATGTCACTGGGTATGAAGATTCTGTTTTTGTCCTCGTCAGGAAGCTGTAGCTGACCTCATGAGTCAGATCCAGGAACTGAGAACATCACTCTGCGGGAAAACAGAAACTATAGACACCCTGAAGCAAGAACTGAAGGACATTAATGTAAGTTCTGCCCCCAATAAGGCATCGTGAAATTTGAGCACGAGACACACTTCACAGACTCTATGACAGGTTAATAAATACTCCACCAGAAAAAAAGATTCTTTGGACAGATAAGTTTGGAAATGCCAGTTACAGTTCAGCAGGTTACTATATTTGCAGGACTTGCAGAGCCTTTAAGATCCAACGTGCAGTACACATCTCTGAGGAGCAGTATGGCTGCGGCACTTGTTCTCTGAGCACCATTAGGGACTCACTAATCGGAACCAGATAAAACACTAACTGGTTATTGCCTGTGACAGTTAACGCTACGTGGTGTTCCTTAGTTGCCTCAAGAGAAAAAAAAACCTCATTTTTCAGAGGCATTAATTATATAGAAAGTAAGTTTATTTACCCCAATATTGGACTTAGGATTCCATAAAATAACTACTTATTTCTCCGGGGTACGTCTGAGTTGAATGTTGATGCTTCCTCCTTCCTTTGGGTCAAGGTGAAGGTTTTTGCCAACATTCCTCACTGCTCTGCTCTATAGGAGCTTGCTGTACTCCATGTTATTTCTGAAGGTAGCCTCCTGATAGAGATCAAAAACCAGATGGTTTTGCTCTGATGCCTGTGGGACTTTTCCACTTCTCTCCACCATTCGTGCACTTATTCTTCCATTTCTTCGTTCAATAAGTATTTATGGAATCAGCATGTGGAAATGGAATCTGATTATCACTCAGACTCATTCTTAAATTATCTTAATCTACACATAGACAGGTAATAAAGCAGACAGCTCTTGTACCGTGACTTTCTTTTCTGCAGTGCAAATACAACTCTGCCCTGGCCGACAAAGAAGAGAGCAAAGTGTTGATTAAGAGACAGGAGGTGGAGATTCTGGATCTGAAAGAAGCCCTTAGACTGAGAAAACTCTCGGAGGACATAGAGGTAGATGTTCACACATCATAACTCCTTTTGCCTTATTACTTGTCAGCATGGGTGTTTGTTTGTGGACGTTATTAATGAATACAAGATTGTTTGAAGGAATGATTAATAATCAGATTCATTTTTCCTTAGGGTAACCAGGCAGTTAAAAGATAACACTAAAATTGTTGTTATATCTAGCTGATCTATTTTTGCTCATTTGTGCTGACACCGTAGTAAGTGTCGGTCACTGACCCTTTAAGTAAGGGGAGCAGAGTGGAAACCAGTTTTCTTGGATGTGGTGGTTATAGCAGGGAGCAAGAAAGGGGCTAGATGACAGGGTTAACCTCAAGGTTGCCTCTTGTGTTTTAGCTAAAGTACGTTTTTTTTGTTGTTGCTAATGTGAATTTATCTTATTTAAAGGAAGAAGTACCATCACATGGTTCAAAATTCAAAGAATATATAAAGCACTGTACATTCATTCCCTTCTACCCTTCTCTGCCCCTCGAACCCAATCCCATTACCATCGAGTCAACTTCGACTCATAGCAACCCTGTAGGACAGAGTAGAACTGCCCCATAGAGTTTCCAAGGAGTGCCTGGTGGATCCGAACTGCTGACCTTTGGGTTAGCAGCCGTAGCACTTAACCACTACGCCACCAGGGTTCCCTGCCCCTCAGCCACCCAATATTACCAGTTTCTTGTGTATTCTTCTAGAGATATTTTAGGCAAATCCTACATATTTTTTGTTTTCCTTTTTTTCACACAGATGGTAACCTACGTGTATACTGTTCTGTACTTGCTTTAGAAATAAGTTGTTCTTGTCAAACCGTGTTGCCCTTGAAACAAATTCAGCAACTATTTATTGAGCCCACCTACTGTATGAGCTGACTTGTACCTGGCATGGCATTTGGGTTGGAAGAATGATCGAAAGCACCGTTATTTACCTCAAAGCGTGTAATCTAGCTTGAGAGTTAGGTGTTTTACAGTGCTATACGGAAACACAGAGAAAGGAGGGGAGAGAGTAATTCTGCCCAGGGAACTCTAAAGAGATTTCTGGAGGAGACAGCATTTGTTCAAGGCCTTTAGGGAGGGTGGCCTGGCAGCAGTGTGCAGTGTCTCAGCTTAGGGAGCAGTGGGTGTGGCTGGCTGGAGCTGTGGGAGCGGAGGTGAGAACAGACCGAGACTGGGGTGGAGGGTCTTGAGGAGCATCAACTGTATCTTTTAGGAAACAAGAACCACCTAGACTCTAAGCCCAGGCAGAAGCTAATGAGGTCCAAACCAAGAAGTGCTAGTGGGAACAGTAGGTGAGCTAGAGGTGAGAAGTCTTTCAGAGCTAGGGCTGACAGTTGTCGCTGGCCAGGTGGATCTGTGCTGGTGAGGGAGGAAGCAGGCAGAATGGGCACCAAGGTTTCCAGCCTGGGTGTGTACATCTCAGATGGAGAAAATGGGCCTGGGGAAAGTTAATGTGATAAACTGTATGCATACCAGTTCTGAACGTTAAGAACTCATGGGGATGGATATCCATTGTGGGCATAACCAGTAGTTTATATTATTTCCTGCTGTATTTGGGGATTTGAAACCACTAACTAACATACATATAGTATAAGAAGATAAAAATAGACAAACAAAAATTGAAGTAAGGGGAAAATACCAGTAGTCACAAGTAGTTATGAGCACAAGTTATGGAGTTGGACTGCTTAGGGCTTTGAAGTGTGTCTGTGTGACCTTGGGAAAGTTATACATCCCTCCGTGCCTCATTTATCACATCTGTAAAGTGGAAATAACATTACAAAAAAAACCAAACCCATTGGCATCGAGTTGATTCCGACTCATAGCAACCCTATAGGACAGAGTAGAACTGCCCCATAGAGTTTCCAAGGAGCAGCCGGTAGATTCAAACTGCCAATCTTTTGGTTAGTAGCCAAGCTCTTAACCACTGCGCCACCAGGCCTCCAAGGAAATAACATTATACTGCCTATTGAATAAAGTGTGAAGAGGAAATGAGATCATACGCGTAAAGTGCTTACAACACTGCCTGGTACCATGGAAGTGCTCAATGTATGTTAACTGGTAGTGCTTTTAGTTAGTACACAAAAACCATACCCTATGGTCTTATATAAAGTATAAAATGTGGGCTAAAAATTCAGTTCTGTGCTTCTTGCTGTCAAATTATAAAGGGAAATCTATGTGTTTGGGTGGGAGTAGCTGAATGATAAGAACTCATGGCAGTTCACCTAAAAGCTCTACCTACCTTCCTTCTTTCCTCCTTTCCTTTTCTCCTTCTTGCCCTCCCTCCCTTCCTTTCTTTCTCCCCTCTATCAAAGAATGAAACCTCAACTCTGTTAAGATAAAGCAAAAGAGTTGTTTTTGAGGGAAAATACAATTCGAGAATTGGACAGCCCAAAGTGAAACCACTAAGTGTTCTGAAGAGCTAATCCTGACAAACCAAACTCGTTGTTGTTGAGTTGATTTTGACTCATAGCGACCCTATAGGACAGAGTAGAACTGCCCCACAGGGTTTCCAAGGAGAGGTTGGTGGATTCAAGCTGTCGACCTTTTGGTTAGCAGTCATAGCTTTTAACCACTGTACCACCAGGCCTCCTACAACAAGTCCTTATAAAGGCAAAAACCGCAAGTATGAGGAACTTTATAGCATAAAATATGATTGGTTGACATTTAACATTAGTTGAGACATATCCATGGGAAAGTATAAGGTTGTGAAGACATTTTTCAAGGGGAACCAAGGGGCATTTTCTGAGAACTGGCTCACCATTAAAGTCACATGCTTCTTAGAACATCCCTGCAAGCAAAATGGGGGCAAACAAAACCGCATTCTTTAGCATAGCCTAATTTACAGTGGCTGCAACGATTGTGAGGATGGTGCAGTCAGGGCAGTGTTTTGCTCTGTTGTACATTAAGGTTGTTATGAGTCAGAACTGACTTGACAGCACCTAACAACAACACAACGACGATTTCAGTTTGTACAATGTCTTGTGAAAATTCCTATCCCGTAGTTATAAATCACACGTTAAAGCAGAAGGAAATCTTAATACAAGATAGAGTCAGGCCTAGACTTCGGACAGAAGCCTCTACCATGCCAAGCACCTGAGTTTTGGAATGTACCTACACACTTCTTTCCTCTCTCAAAATAATTGTGACTACACGTGTTGAAGTATTTTGGATTCTAGTGGAAGTAACTCCACAAACAGCCAGCTCACCTTCCCTTTGTAGTCTCTCTGTCTTTTTTAGCTAACATTTAGATTTATGGCTATGGTTTGTGGATTTTCGTTCAAATTGTTGAAACATCACTGTTTTTCAACATCATGAGTTCGTAGCCAATGCAGTAAAATGGAAACAATAAGTGAAATACAGATAGATATTATAGAAACTGAGAGAAAAATAACCCTTATTTGCAGCTGATATGAGTGTTCCACATGGAAACTCCAAGCACTGCCTGCATGTCTGTGAGAAATAACAGCAGTTCAGTGAGGTAATCTGTAATAAAATAAATATAAATAAAAGAATAGCTTTACTATATACCAGCAATAACCAGCTGAAAAGTAGAATGGGTACAAAATCAACAAAGAGAATCACGACCTTAGGGAGAAAATTTAAGACATGTTAATGTTAATGAGGACGTAAAACTTTCCAAGGGATATGAAAACAGACTTGGACAAGAAGGTACAATATTGCTGAGACATTAGTTCTCACAGTAATTGAGAAATTAATTAATTAATTATGTTATTCCAATCCAAATCCCAATTTTTTAAAAAATTGGCAAGATGATTTTAAAGTTCCTTTGGAATAGATACATAGGATACATAGATACATAGATAAATAGGAGTAGTGTGGAGAGACTTGTAAGCTAGCTGGTAGCCATACACAGTGCCAGCTTGACAGACACTGTGTCAGTGATAGAGATCATGGCAGCCACGGGAATATGAGAGGAATTAGTGTAACAGTGAAGCGGGCATTTCACAGCAGTGAAGAAAGGAGGGGCTGATTTCAGTGAATGTGTTGGGAAGATTGTCTGATCAATTAGAACGGATAAGGTCAGAGTCTTACCAAAACCAAAATAAGTTCCAATGGATTCGGGTTCTGTATAAATGATGACATCATGAAAGTATTAGGAAAAATACAAATTCATTTTTAAATTGAATAGGACTTTGAAAAAAAAAATTTTGACACTATGGTTAGAAACCATAAAGGAAGATTACAGAATATTAAAAACAAAAATAAGACTAACGATAAACTGGAGGAAAATATTTGCAACTGATGACCAAGGGTTAATCTCCTTAATACATATAGCACTTAGGTGGCATGAGAAGGAAGGAAACACTCCTAATGAACAATGAACATAAGAAGGGGCGTGAGTAATTCTCCAGAAAGGGAATACAGGTGGCTCATAAGCCTCTTTGGAATCAAAGACATGCAAATTAAAACAAAAGCCATTGTGATCTCACAACTAGCAAATTTCAAGACTTGAGGAAGATGTACCAAGAAACTTCTGGTGAGGTTTATGGTTAGCCTTTGGGGAGGCCTCAAAAAATATATAACCTTAAATTGTTTGTATATGCTTTGAATTTGCACTTAGAGAAATTTAGTCTCTCTTCCCCCCCCCAAAAAAAATCAATATGAGAATAAGATGCATATAATTATTCAAATGAACCAAAATATTCAATGATGGGTTAAATTGTGGTATCTCCATAAGCTGAAATAGAGCCTGCCTAATGAAAATGATATAACAGGAATGAATGACAGGGAAATACGTTTGTAATGTATCAAGTATTAGAAGCAGTTTATAAAAAGCCTGTAAAGAATGGTACCACATGTACACACATATATGTATGTGTGTGTGAGAGTATATATATACACACATATACACATGTATTTGGACAGGAAAGATAAATTCTGCTCCAATTTAGTAGGTATCGTATATACTGCAAGGAGGTCTGGGCAATGATTAAGTGCTTGGCTGCTAACTGAAAGGTTGGCAGTCCGAACCCACTAGCCACCCTGTGAGAGAAAAACGTGGCAATCTGCTTCTATAAAGATTATAGCCTTGGAAATCCTCTGGGCAGTTCTACTCTGTCCTATAGGGTCGCTATGAGTCGGAATCGACAGGACAGCAATGGGTTTAGATATGCACTACATATCCACAGGACTTCTAATTCCCTCCGCCACTTTCCATCAAGCTTCTCCCCTGAAGCTTTGATGGCCTATGACAATGTGTCACCATCTGGTGAGCTACCCAGCCCCTCCCCACCTGTCTGGGAGGGGCCCATCTTTACAGCTGTTTACTCTCCTGTGTGTAAAGGACTAGAGTCAGTTGGTGAGACAGCAGGTAAGCTGGAGAGGAAAGAAGGCTTAGCTTTGAGATCCTGGGGTGAGGCGATAGGTCTACAGGTAGGAAAGAGGGGGCCAGAGTGCAATTAAACCTCCCATGGAATAGCCATATGAATTTACTGTAGCAATATTTATTTCTAGACCTGTTCATTGCTTGGTTTGTCTTGGAATGGACTGGCACACAAACCAAACTTTCTTAACCTTTTAAGAATTATACAAACAATTTGTATGTCCTCATTAGAGTACCACAATTCAGAAGTTCTTGTTTGTGGGGTTGTGCCTTAACAGAGGGATATGCTCTGTGAAGACCTGGCTCATGCCACTGAGCAGCTGAACATGCTGACAGAGGCCTCGAAAAAGCACTCGGGAGTGCTGCAGTCTGCCCAGGAAGAGCTGACCAGGAAGGAGGCCCTGATCCAGGAACTGCAGCACAAGGTGAGGTGCAGAGAGGTGTCACTGCTGTATTCCAGAAAGGGGAAGAGAAACGCATGGGGGTCTTCATGACAGCCCTGCCGTGGCTATTTCTTCAGTACAAAAGGTAAGCTGGTGTAGCTGTCAGGTAATCTGGTGCTTACAGCGTAGGTTGCTAAGTCAGCAGCCTAAGGACGTGGGTGTGCTCGTGTGAATAGAGCCTTGCCTGGCTATGTCCCCACCTACCCTGGGTCCTTGAGACTCAGCAGCAAGTCTAACCACAGTGGTGAGGTTATGGCTGCTTTTTGTTTTCTTTTTGGCTGTTGTCGTTGTTTTATATTTTGTATTTTTTCTCAAGTGAGCATTTTATTGTGAAATTTAAAAAGAAAGGTTTTAAAAAAAAGAGTATATTTATGAGAGAAAAGGAGATGGTTAGGTTATAGTAGCAACCAGGGTAGACAGACACCAAAGATAGCCCCATGTTTCACAATGTACTACTTTAAAATATGCTATGGCTTTGTTTTGTTCTGTTTTAGTAACATACTGATATTTAAAGTATTAGTCAATTCCTGAAAAAATAACGTAGAAAGCTTATTTCCACCCACAAACTTTGGAAAGCCTGTCTTTCCTAACTGGACCAGGTCCCCACATTATGTCCTTAGCTTGTAACCTTACATCTCTTCAAATTTTCCAGCTAAAACAAAACAGAGAGGAAGTGGAACAGAAGAAGAATGAATACAACTTTAAAATGAGGCAGCTGGACCATGTGATGGATTCCGCCGCTGAGTATCCCCAGGTACTTCTCAGGAAAAGAGTGCAGTTTAAGAGGGAATAAACAGCTCTGTGAATGATGAAAGTGTTGCTGTGAAAATTACCAAGTCCGTAACTTCGTCTTTTTAAAGAAAAAGATTTTCACTAACACCCTGTTTCTTCTTTTTACTTCATGAGGGTACCAGTCTTTTGTTTTACTTGGACAAAAATTAGAATAACAAGCTAAATAACCTGAGTGTTTTCTGGCTTAACTGGGTACCTGGATGAGATATGATTTTATTTTAGAGCCCTAAAACACCACCTCACTTTCAAACACATTTGGCAAAACTCCTGGAAACGCAAGAACAAGAGATAGAAGATGGAAGAGCCTCTAAGATTTCTTTGCAACACCTGGTAACAAAGCTAAATGAAGACAGAGAAGTCAAAAACGCTGAAATCCTCAGAATGAAGGTAACTGGGTAATTATTATTATTTTTTTTTTTAGTAAATAATTTTAATGTTTTTGAATAAGCAGTATCCTCATGGTTACTGAGGATACGAAATTCAAAAGTCACAGAGCCAAATGGTAGACAGAAGTTTTCCTCCCAGGCCTGACCCCACGCCCACCCAGTTTGCTGTCCCTGGAGGCTCCCAGCATAGCCATTTCTTATTTACCTCTTTAGAGCTTTTCAGTGCATATACAACCAAGTCGGGAAGCACCCTCTGCCTACCTCACTTGCTTTTTACACAATGGTATATCATACAGGCTGTGCCAATGACACTCTCAGCAACGAATGAGCCTGTTTCCTTAAATCCTACCTCAGTGCTATCCAGCTTTTGGATCTTACCAATTTAATAGGTAAAGCAGTTATCTTGGTGTAGTTATAAATCTGTATTTCTCGTATTAGGAGTAAGATTTAGCCTCCCCCCCCCCCCCCCCGTGGACTGTGTATCCTTCACCCCTTTTTCCATTGTTGGACTTTTTCTTATTGATTTGTAGGTGTTCTTTATCTTGTAGAGAGATGTGCTTTTGTCTGTGATAGCTCAAAATATTCTTCTTGTGTTTCTCTTTTAAACTTCCGTATTTTCCTGGTTTTTCTCCCATCTACTTGGGGGTACAGTTTTGTGGGCTCTGTGTTTAGGGGTGGGAGATACGTGGAGGACTGTCTGGGTAGATGGTGTGTAGGGGTGTGTGTGCGGAGGGAGGGTGCAGCGTTCCATAGAAGATAGCAGTTAGTCTGTGAGGTCGTTGCTCTGCGGTGAGTTTCTTTGTTTAGGAAGAAAATTGGCTCACTTTAACAGAGTGGCATAAAGCATTTAAAAGACAGTTTTACTATTAAGCTTTGTATCTCACGGCAAAGACCACTCTCAGTATGCTATCTCAGGAATGTGGCTGTCACCCAAAAAGGAAATCAGGCAGTGGACAAGTAGAAGTAAATCAAAGGGACGCTAGTTGCGACAAGTATGTATTTTTCCAGGATGATTATGCTTATGATTCTAAAGTTGGGATCCAGTTAATATTTAGAAGGATGGGCTGTGGCATCAGTTTTTTAAAATTAGAATCTACTAAATGGAATCAAATAGTTGAGAGCGTTTACCAAAGTAAAGACTGAATCATCTTTTCTCATAAAGGACTGAACGAAATAATGTAATTAGAATCTATCTTGAAGGCACTGTGGTTATGAAAATGAATCCCAGTTCCAGGCTTTCGAGTGCTTGTCATAGCTGACTTTTTATCTAGGGATGTGCTGTGCTGTGAAGGAGCTTTAAAGAGGAA
Source organism: Elephas maximus indicus (assembly GCF_024166365.1). Lineage (NCBI taxonomy): Eukaryota > Metazoa > Chordata > Mammalia > Proboscidea > Elephantidae > Elephas > Elephas maximus. The sequence continues at coordinate 49,142,429 of NC_064838.1, forward strand.
TACCTATCTGAGTCATGGCCTTGGGGAGCAGAGTAATAACTCCTATAATGAATTTTCTGAAAAGACATGATTTGATTTGTTATTAGGAGCAGTTGTGTGAAATGGAAAACCTACGTCTGGAAGCTCAACAGTTAAAGGAGCAAAACTGGCTCCTTCAAGGTCAGCTGGATGACATTACAAGACAGAAGGACAACAGGTGAGAAAGAGCCTGCCTGGGTTTGTTGTGTGAATACTGTGGGAACTGGTTTCACAGGGTGTACCATGTTTTCCGCTAATCCAGGAGGTGTTCCATCGGTTGCATTCGAACAGGTCTGATGAGTATATCAGTGTTCCCAGAGTGGGAGAATAAGGCATTCATGATCTTACCTACTTCGTTAACCTTTGCGTTGTTGTAGAGCTACTGAAATGAATGTAAAACATGTGAAATACTTGAACTGAACCGTTTCTACTTCTGTGGGAAAAAAAGAAAGGAGTAAGGAAGTCAACAAGACAAGGTTGAGGAAGCACTGCAGAGGAAAGGAGGATTTCCTGCCAGTTGGCTTTGTGGGACATGTGGTCCAGTGAAAGGCCCTGGGCAAGACAAGGTCACCTCCGTGTTTTACAGAGGAGTGCTCCCCTGGGCTCAGGCATCTGTCTCTGTCTGCCTGTCTGGGTTGGGGCTTCAGCTAAGGCAGTGTTCTAGTTGCATTTGCTAATGGTACAACATGGCATCAGGGGCAGCCACACCTGGGCTTAATGTCCCATCTCTGACACTTAAAGTCATGTGACATTGGACACATTTTTTTAACCTCTTGGTGCCTCAGTTTCCTTAGCAATAATGATAACTGGCTCAAAACGTATTTCAAAAATTAAAAACGTGTGTCAAGTGCTGGTTACAGTGCTTGGCAGAGGAAAGGCACTCAATAAATGGTAGTCATTAAGTACAGCAAGGTAGGATTATGAGCCTACCAATTGTTAACTTTCTGAGTGAGGGATTGGAGATGAAGGTGGCCTGTAAAATTAGGCAGGATGTTGAATTGAATCAAAAGGGTCTCTGTTTGGCGTGGAGGCCCTTACTGAATTCAGATTCCCAGATTAGGGGTGTCTGCCATCCTTGCTATTGCCAGAAAGTCTTTGGCTGAAGCCTTCCCACCCCTGCAGAAAAGCCAGGGAACAGCTTTGTCAGCTGCTGGGATGCAGCTCCTGTCCTTGTCCTGAAGCAGCCCCAAGATGCCCTGTTCCCGATCTAAATGAGATAACAGACATTTGAGGGTTGTGATGGTGGCTGCACTAACAGTCTGTTCCTAAATGGGTCTTTTCAAATTATGGTGAGCATCAGAGATCGCATTTACTAGGGCTGGGGAGAAGTACACAAATCTGCATTTATTAAAGCAATGCCTTCCCTTTCTAGATGATTGTGACGCAAGTAGTCCATTGTCTGCTCACCTAGTTTCCATGTGCTCCACCCAATGTCTAGCCATATTAAAGTGTTTGGTATACTTTCTTTTATCAGGGGTTAGTATGCACATGGAGCAAGAAAACATTTCCAGTTCAACTGTAAAACCATAATTAAAAACACTATTTTATAATCCCATGTCCCTTATATGAGGAGCCACATAGAACCTTCTTCTCAAAAGAGTGGAGTAGGAATTGGCAAACTACAGCCTAGGGGCCAAATCTGGCCTGCAGCCTGTTTTTGTAAATAAAGTTTTATTGAAAGACAGCCATGTGCTTTTGTTTATATTGCTATGGGTGCTTTTTGAACTACAATAGCCAAGCTGAATAGCTGCCACAGAGACCACAAAACCTAAAATATTTACTACATGGTCATTGACAGAAAAAAGTTTGCCGGCCCCTGGATTAGAGCCCTAAAAACATGTCTCTTCTAATGATTTGGTGTATTTTCTTCACTGAGTTCTCATACAGTTTTTACCTAGGCTGGCAGATTCATCAAGGGGAAGAAACCTTACTGTAGCTTCTGTTTTTCTTCAGGAAGTGGTCTTCTACTCACCAATCAGATGTTTCTAAAGAAGCCTGTGGCATACATCAAGCAGGTTCTCCAAGGGCAGTGCCTCCTTGGTCCAGGGGCTGCCCACAAATTTTTTTCATCCAGAAATTCAACTTGGTGGTCAGGCTCACAAAGACAGACTCACACTAATCAAATTCACACCAGACTGGTGTATCATCCGGAACATAATTTTCTTATTTTATATAGAGAAGCATTCCCTTACCATGAAGAGATTTATGGCTGGTACTCAGAGAACCCCTTTCCTGGTGTCAGCATACATGGGAAGCCAGAGTGGTCATCAGAAAATTGCCAGCCTACCATGGATTCCAAAAGAAGGGGGAGTCTGGGGCTGCAGGGGCCAGGCCAGCCTGAAGCCTGAGCAACCTCGGCTGCCAAACGTGCCTCCTCACAGCTGATCATAGTCACGTCAGACTCCTGGCCTGCGCTTTCCCTCAGCCCCCTTTTCCTCACATTATTTTACTTTCAACCAAGACTTGATTAGATTTCTCACCTCTATTTTGTTTTGTACTGGTGTTATGGATTGAATTATGTCCCTCAAAAATACGTGTTGTAGTGCTCGCTTCGGCAGCACATATACTAAAATTGGAACGGTACAGAGAAGATTAGCATGGCCCCTGTGCAAGGATGACACGCAAATTCGTGAAGTGTTCCATATTTTTTTTGTGGTTACGAGGGGGGGAGGGAGGGAGGGTGGGAAAGGGTTATTTACTGATTAGTTAGTAGATGAGAACTACTTTAGGTGAAGGGAAGGACAATACTCAATACACAGAAGGTCAGCTCAACTGGACTGGACCAAAGGCAAAGAAGTTTTCAGGATAAACTGAATGCTTCAAAGGTCAGCGGAGCAAGGGTAGGGGTTTGGGGACTATGGCTTAAGGGGACTTCTAAGTCAATTGGCAAAATAATTCTGTTATGAAAACATTCCGCATTTCACTTTGAAATGTGGCTTCTGGGGTCTTAAATGCTAACGGGCAGCCATCTAAGATGCATCAATTGGTCTCAACCCACCTGGATCAAAGGAGAATGAAGAACACCAAGGTCACACGATAACTATGAGCCCAAGAGACAGAAAGGGCCACATGAACCAGAGACTTACATCATCCTGAGACCAGAAGAACTAGATAGTGCCCGGCCACAACCAATGACTGCCCTGACAGGGAGCACAACAGAGAACCCCCGAGGGAGCAGGAGAACAGTGGGATGCAGACCCCAAATTCTCATAGAGACCATACTTAATGGTCTGTCTGAGATGAGAGGAATCCCGGCGGTCATGGTCCCCAAACCTTCTGTTGGCCCAGGACAGGAACCATCCCTGAAGACAACTCATCAGACATGGAAGGGACTGGACAATGGGTTGGAGAGAGATGCTGGTGAAGAGTGAGCTACTTGTATCAGGTGGACACTTGAGACTGTGTTGGCATCTCCTGTCTGGAGGGGAGATAGGAGGGTAGAGAGGGTTAGAAACTGGCAAAATTGCCACGAAAGGAGAGACTGGAAGGGCTGACTCATTAGGGGGAGAGTAAGTGGGAGTATGGAGTAAGGTGTATATAAGCTTATATGTGACAGACTGACTTGATTTGTAAACTTTCACTCAAAGCACAATAATAATTATTAAAAAAAACAAAAAAACAGTTAATCACCAAAAAATATATATATATGTGTTGTAAATCCTGGCGGCACAGAGGTTAAGAGCTTGGCAGCTAACTAAAGGTTGGCAGTTTGAATCCACTAGCAGCTCCTTGGAAACCCTACGGGGCAGTTCTGTTGTGTCCTATACGGTTGCTATGAGTTTGGTTTGATTTTTTCATGCCTGTGGTTATAATTCCATTTGGGAATGGGTTCTTTGTTATGTTAATGAGTCAGGATTAGTGTAGGGTATATCTTGAGTCAGTCTCTTTTGAGATATAAAAGAGATTAAACAAGCAAGCCAGAGATATAGAGATGGGGTAAGATAGATGCCAAGATACATGGAGATCTCCAAGGAACCAGGAAAAAGCAGAAGCTGAAGAGACAAGGGCCTTCCTCCAGAGCCGAGGAACCCTTTCCCTAGAACTGGCAGCCTCCTAAACTGTGAGAAAATGAATTTCTATTTGTTAAAGGCACCCACTTGTGGTTTCTGTTAAGGCAGCACTGGAAACTGGGGAGGTGTCTTATTTCATCTCCATGTGTGGATCACATCTATCAACTGTGCTAACTTGACTGATCACCATAAAGTCACCTTTTCTTTGCACAACTTGGCATTGTTGCTTGTGAGAAACTTGAAATTGATGCTCGAATATACATGACAGTGTTTCTCTGTCTCCCTCCCCTTCCTGACCTGTGCAGTGATCCGAATCACCCAGACAATCAACAGCTGAAGAATGAACAAGAAGAAATTATCCAAGAGAGACTTGCTAAAGTATGATTTTTGTTTTCGCATAATAGTTGTTTATCCTTGTCTGAGAAATGCTTTTTAACTTACCTTTATGGTTAGTGTTTATTGTTACGTATTTTAGAAACCATTTCACTATTTCAATGCTTGTGTTATCTCTGTTGCCACTATTTAAGTATATTTGCCATCAGTATTTAGACATAGCAGTGGATTTTGTTTTGGTTTGGGTTATGTGCCTGTAGCTGGGATTATGGAAAAGGATGTTGCTTTAATTGATTTTATTACCATAAGGGAGAGTAAGCTGGTTACTTTGGATCTTTTTTTTTTTTAAGCAATGTTGCTTAAGAACTTACGCCATTGTTTTCTATTTTTGTCTTATATAGAATAAAATAGTTGAAGAAATGCTGAAAATGAAAGCACAGTGAGTATACTATTTTGTAATTCAATTTCCTGTAATATATGGACATAATAGATGTTTACAGAATTATTTTCCTAGATATAACTTGCTAAAGAGGTTCCTCATTTGAGGCTACTCCAAAAAAAATCTTAAAGAAATCAGGGCCAGGAAAACTTAGCTTCCCCAGAGGAATTGATGGACAATGAGAATAGTGTAACTGACTAGGCTTCCCTTTTCTGTCAGGTTCAAAATAAGGAAAATGGTCAGTATTACAAATAAAATGATAAAAGGAAATTAGAAAGATACTGTACTCTCTGGGTCAATATTCCTCTTAAAGAATAGAGGTCCTCAAATGTGTTCGCTTGTCATACCTCCTAAGAGAATTTTGAAATACTGTATACCCTTTTGCATGTTTAAAGCTGACTTTAATTCTGAAATTTTTCATTGTAAGTTTAAGTGACTGCAAAGGATAGAGGTTTCAGCATCCTGAGTGTTGCTGTCAGCCCCTGGCTCATGGTGATCGTGCACTCAGCCCTGGCTCATGGTGATCGTGCACGACGGGTCAGCCCACTGGGACCCACAGGGTTTTACTGGTTGATTATGAGAAGTAGCTCACCAGGGCTTTCTTCCTAGTTTTAGTCTGAAAGCTCTGATGAAACCTGTTCAGCATCATAGCATAAAGATGTCTTATGATATTCTTTTAAAAGTATACAACTGATTGGCTGCATTCTATCCATTTAAAAATACACGAACAAACACTTAAGCCTAAAATTTTACATTGTTCTTTTTTCCTTTGAAGTTGAGTTTTCATTCTACTTCCACATAGAATTTTATCCCAATGTAATATATTTTTTGGAAACTTTTCTGGATTACCCCATGATACTACTTAGCAATGAAAATATGTATATAGATTGAAAATAATTTTTAAATTTTTATTTATTTTTTTATTGTGCTTTAAGTGAAAGTTTACAAATTCAAGTCAGTTTCTCATACAAAATTTATACACACATTGTTATGTGACCCTAGTTGCTCTCCATACAACGTGACAGCGCACTCATCCTCTCTACCCTGTATTTCCCGTGTCCATTCAACCAGCTCCTGTCCCCCTCTGCCTTCTCATCTTGCCTCCAGACAGGAGCTGCCCACATAGTCTCATTTAAAAATATATTTTAGTTATATGTCCCTAAGTGTTATATTTATCCTAGATTGCATTCTCATTACAATTATTATTAGTATCCAATTAATCAAAGTATCCTAAATTTATTATAAATTTTGATAATTATTACCTGTAGAAAGTAAAATTTCAGTGGCAATGCCTTTTAATGCATTTCATCTTGATGCTTATTCTTCAGTTAGCTCATTATTCCATTACACTTAGTTCTGGGATAAGACAGGATTCAGTACAAATTCTATTCCTGTTTTCTGTTTTTATAAATGTATGTGCTGAGAAATCTTATTCCCATAGTAAGTACATGGCAGTAGAGGGAGTTTTGTTAGAGTATTGTCATTCAGTTATTTGAAATCTAAGTTATATGCCAAAAGCCACATAGTGATCTACCATCAAAAATTCTTTTTCACAATCAGCTGACAGAGACCACCTGACTTGTGAAAAGATTTGTACCCAGTCATTGAGTCATACCCAAAACCAAAGAGTATCGATATGGAACAGAGCTTGTTCTACCCCTCCATCACAGAGGAGCAGTTCAGGGGCTGGCTCTTGGTCAGTTAGTGGTATACTAGGATGGAAACCCAGGTCACTTACAGGATCTGTGAAAGTCCAGCTGTACAGTTTATAGAATTGCAGCTGTTTTAGAAATAACATCCATTGAGGCCTTCTAGCAAAAGAGAATAATAGCTATCTAAGCTGACATGTAGTTGAGTGACCAATGATCTTCAGTGAGACCCTGTCCCTAGAACATACAAGAGCCCATGCTTGTGGGCAAGGGAGGTACACTCCAGCAAATGGCATACAGTTTTACCAGTCCCAGCCTGCACCAGTGGCTTTAAACTTTATGTTAGCCTTATGTATAAGTGAGGATCCTTTTAAAAGCTGCAAGGAACTGAATACCTATAGGTAGGAGATGTTCAATTTCCGGTAACAAGAGGTCTGGAAGTATATTGACTCAGTGATGCCATCAGAGACCCAGACCCTTCCCGTTTTTCTGCTTTGGGTCCTCTAGCTTGTAGCCTCTTGGCCACAAGAGCAGCGTGGGTTGTAGTGAAATGGGTTCAAAAGGGTTTTCTTTGGTCAGGGAAAAAACTCCCAGAAGCCTCCTGGAATCAGCTTTTGTCTCTGTGGCCAGAATTGGCACACGTTGACTGTTTCTACCTGCCGGCCAAGCTGAGAAAACGAGCACCTGGCAACAGGATAAAGATAACCATGCTTAGCTTAGATCAATCATTATTTCCTTCCACCCCCAAATAAAATTGGATTTCTACCAGCAAGGAAAGGCGCCCTGGTGGCGCAATGGTCAAGCACTTGTCTGCTAACCAAAAGGTCAGTGGTTTGAGCCCACCTTTTGCTCTGTGGGAGAAAAGATCTGGTGATATACTCCCGTAAAGATTACAACCTGGGCAACCCTATGCGGCAGTTTTACTGTGTCCTATAGGATCATCATGACTCGGACTTGACTCGATGACACACAAAAACGTCAGCAAGGAAGAAGCAGTGGACTAGTATTGGGTAGGCTACTGCAGTGTCTGCCATGATATAGAACCTTTCTTCAAACCAAAGCAAATATGTAAGACAAGACAAACGTGGAGGGAATCTGAAGAACTAGGAGAGCATCGTGCCCTTCCCCTCATACCCTCCTCCTAAGGTTTCCCAGAGGGTAGTCTGAAAACGTCCGTTGCAGTTGAGTCAATTCCGCCTCACAGCGGCCCCACGTGACAGAGTAGAACTGTGCCATAGGGTTTCCAAGGCTGTAATCTTTACGGACGCATACTGCCACATCTTTCTCCTGCGGAGTGGCTGGTGTGTTCAAACCGTTGACCTTTTGGTTAGTAGCCAAGCACTTAACCATTATGCCACTAGGTTTCCTTAGTCAGCTGCCGTTAAATGGTATATTTAAGTCTGTGTATTACATTATTTCAATGATCAACATTCCACATACATTGTAAAATAAAAGACATTTGTTTCTTTTGGGAAACACTTAGGAGTTAGACAGTTTTATAAAGTCAGTGAAATTCTGTATAACAGTAGTAACCTTGTTTCTTTTCAATTGATAGTTGTTTAAAGAAAAAAAACCAAACCCATTGCCATCAAGTTGGAGACTCATAGCGACCCTGTGGGACAGAGTAGAACTTCCTCATAGAGTTTCCAAGGAGCGGCTGGTGAATTTGAACTGCTGACCTTTTGGTTAGCAGCCAGGCTCTTAACCGCTGTATCACCAGGGCTCTGATAGTTGTATAAAGTTCTTAAATTCTAAATAGCACATCCTTGAAGAAATGACTGGTGTCCCCATTGTCAGGATCAGTTTCTGAAGTCAGAAATTATTGAAATCTGGGGCACTGGAAAAAACCATGCAAAGTGTAATGCTGTTTAAATTACGTTTGGTCCAAGTGGGCTGACTCTAAAAGAATTTCGATTCTAAATTTTTATTTATTATTTTTAAAAATGGTGTGAGGTGTTTTCCAAAATGAAAGTCTTAGGTAAAAACAGAACAAAACAATCACCCGTAAGTACTGTGGTCCTTTAAAAACTCATGTATATGAGACCAAACAGTCAACAATTACTTTAAAACAAAGATGAGGATGTAAGCGGGCAGGGAAACTAGATTCATGGAAGCAGAACCACCAGAATGGAAACAAAATGTTCATGTGTTGTGAAGAATGTAACCAAGGGCACTGAGCAACTTGTGTAGAAGGTGTGGAATGGGCGCCTAAACGGTTGTGTAAACCTTCATACAAAACACAATAAAATATTTAACAAAAACAAAAAATAAAAGCACATCTGACACAGGGCAGCACTTGAATCTTCATTTGCCAGCAGCAGGGGAGGGCTCAATATTAATGACATTTTCAAATCGAAATTTTGGTCTTGGGAGGAAAATGTCTAGTTGGAGTGCTCTTTTTCTACTTATGCTCCTTTGGAGTACCATAAAGCGATATTTATTCTTACAGCCTGGAAGAAGTTCAGGGTACCCTTCAGAACAAAGAGAGGGACTGCCTTAGAATGGCCGAAGAAGTCGAACGAATCAGAACTTTGGAGTCTAAAGCATTCCAGGAAAAGGAACAACTGAGATCAAAGCTGGAAGAAATGTATGAAGAAAGGGAGAGAACATTTCAGGTGCATTTGTGCATTTGTTTTTTCATGGCACTTAGGACACTTGAATTAAGAAAAGGAATCAGGGTTAATCGCCTGTTATTGGATGTCCTCTGTTCAGAGTGGCTTTGGCAGATGCAGAGATGTATGGTCGAAAACACTGGGAATCTGGGCTGTCTCTCATTCCCTGTATTCTTGGAAGGCATGAAATAATGGCATTTTAGAAGAAAATTTAATCCTTCTTGTACTGATTTACCTGCAGAAGATGGAAGTGATGAGGAAGCAGATGGAATGTCTTGCTGAGGAAAATGGGAAGTTGGTAGGTCACCAAAACCCACATCAGAAGATTCAGTACGTAGTGCGGCTGAAGAAGGAAAACATCAGACTTGTGGAGGTAAACTCTGAAAATTATTCTGAACACACTCACTCTAGTTTAAAAAGTATATTTAATTAAAATCAAATTATTGAATCAATTACTTCTTACTTCAGGGAACCTTCTTGAATTAAAAAAACTTTGTGATTGCTATCCATCCCAAGTATACTTCAATCACTTAAATTATCATAAACATCAGATTCTTGCTTCATGTTAGTTTACATATTGAAAATATTATATTCTTCATTTGCAATATGAACTTACAAAGGCCAAGAAGAACTCTGCTTATAAGAATTAGAGCTTTAATTTGTTTTCCTTTTCTTTTTCTTTTAATGGCTTACTAGGAGACGGGAAAGTTGCGGGCTGAAAATGTATTCTTAAAAGAAAAGAAAAGGAGTGAATCATAAGGATCGTGGTCACCTGGTCAAACAAGGCATCATCTTGTCTAGAGGTTTTTTTTTTTTTTTTCTGTATAAAAGTAAGACCCCCTTTTGTCCACTTAGTGGAGCTGATTGTAAGGCCCTGAATCGTAAAATGTGTGTGTGGTGGTGCCTGACCCTCAAACAAGCATTCCACATCCATGTACTTACTCCCTGTGGCAGTTGACCATTAGGAGGCTACCAGCCCGTTTCAAGGCTTTACATCAGCTGTAAAATGCAGGAAAACCTTGTGCCTTTTGAAAATAAGAGTCCTTGGTTCTTACAGTGGACGTGGGGTCGGAGCAGACATTTTCTCCTCGTGTACTGCCATGATCTCCTTTGATTTTTATGTTAGAACTTCTAACAACATGTGAAAAGCAGACTTGTTAATATAGTTTATTTTTGTATTCCTACTTTGAGTATTCTTGTGAGCGTTTACATGCCTGTAAAATGACCATTTTTTCAAAATGTAATAAAATCTTTGAAAAAGATGAAATAATTTGGTAAAGTGATTTACATTGTTCATTCAGCAAATACTGAATGAGCATCTACTACATGCTAGACAGTAAGCAAACAAAACCCTGCCCTCAAAGAACTTCCATGGATCACAGCTTCATTAATTTTTATTGCAAATAATATTCCATTGTATGGATATGCCGCATTTTATCCATTTGCCAAACGATGGACCTTCGATTTGTTTCCAGTGGGGGGCTGTTATGAATCATTCCACTGTAAATATCCGTGTGTAAGTTTTGGTGTGAACATGTCCCATATCTCTTGAGTAGATCGATACCTAGGAGTGGAGTTGCTGGGTGGTACATTAAGTATATGTTTAACTTTATAAGACATAGCTTGTTTTCCAAAGTGGCTGCACTATTTTACAGTCCCACCAGCAGTGTGTTCCAATTTCTCCACAACTTCGTCAACACTTGCTATTGCCAGGTTTTTGACTATAGCCGTACTAGTGGGTGTGTAGTGGTATATCACTTGCGTTTTCCAAATGACAAATGATGTTGAACGTTTTTCCACATTATGGAATACTACTCACTAATAAAAAAAGGGACGAACTACTGACTAATGCTCCAAAATGGATGAACCTCAAAAAACATTATGCTAAGTGAAAGGAGCCAGACATATTATTGTGATTCCATTTATATGAAATGTCTGAAATAGGCAAATTTATCGAGACAGAAAGCAGATCATTAGTGCCAGGGGCTGGGGATGGGAGTGGGAATGATTGTATGGGCATGAGGGAAACTTTTGGGGTGGTAGAAATGTTTTAAAACTGGTTTGTGGTAATGACTGCCTCAGAGGGAGGCACTTTCACTGTTTGTTGAGCCTCTACCAAGTGACAGGTGTTCTAAGTGCTGTAGGCATAGCAGAGTAAGGGAGTAATGTGGTGTGGCAGAAAGCGGGTAGGGAGGGAATCTGTTTTAAGGGAGCGTGATCAGAAAGGGCCCATCTGAGGAGCTGGGTGAAAGGAGTTCCTTTATGTGGCCTTTTGCCTTGGTTCTTTGGAAAAACAGCTGGAGAGATTTTCCCCCAAAACCTTAAGGAGTTACCTAGAGGGTTTACTTTTCCTGGGTATGCTGTTAACAACTTGGTTTGATACTTTTTGTCTGGCCCTGGGCTGTAGCCTGCCCTGTGATTGGTAATGCTTCTTGCAAGGATTGGTCAATATACTGCACAAATGATGTGACTATGAAATATGCAAATCAGGTGACTAGCCTACTATGCAGATGAAATGTCTGTGGCCTACCAAGAGGGGGCTGGTCAGTTTTTGATCGCCTCCCCCACACTGGGAGGGGCCATGCCTTGAAATTTACAGGGAGTTGTGTATGTATGCAGCCAACCCCACAGAGGTTTTTCAGACAGAAAGAAGCAGGAAGAGAAGCAGAAGGAAGAAAGGAGAAGAAGCAGAGAGAGAAGGCAAGGAGCCTCCTAAAAAAAGCTGTAACAGGGATCGAGGGCCAAAACACTGAAGACAGTGATAGGCCTGGAAGGGGCCCTGAGGCAGAACTGGTGTGGTGACAGAGGGCAGGGCCAAGAGAGGCCTGTCCTGGGGAGGTCCAGAGGAGGCTGTCCTGAGGGGGCTGAGAGGAGGCCTGTCCTGGGGAGGTCCAGAGGAGGCTGTCCTGAGGGGGCTGAGAGGAGGCCTGTCCTGGGGAGGTCCAGAGGAGGCTGTCCTGAGGGGCCTGAGAGGAGGCCTACACAGCTGAGAGGAGGCCTACACAGCTGAGAGGAGCTGAGAGAGTTGTACTGCTCTGAAGAAGGATCATTTTGCCTACGTGCGTCCTGATCCTGATCCCAAGGTGTACCCTCTTGCTTCCTCAACTGTTGTAAGTATGGTTTGTGAGTTCTTTGTGGCCATTGCAACAGATTATCAAACTCAGAAGCGAAGTCGAGTGCAGAGGGAGGGATGGTTGGTATCAGAATCGGTGAAAAGATTAGAAGTTGGATGGATGTCTCACATCCCCCTCATGGGAATCAACTTTGGCTTGATCCTGGTCATGATTCTCCCTGAAGTTAGATTCTGAGGCTGCTACTAACTACCATTTTACAGGAGCTGACATTTAACCTGAGATCTGAAGTATGAGAAAGCTTTGGCCACTTGAAGAGGCAAGGAAAGAGGATTCCAGGTAGAAATGAAAAACAGCTTGGTTTCCCAGAGGAATGGAACACCATGTCTGCCTAGAACACCATGTGTGAGCGGGGAGACTGGTAGTGGATGAAGTTGGAGGGATAGGTAGGAGCGGAGTGTGGGGCCTTCAAAAAGAGGTTACATCAAAAGGAGAAAAATGGATAGCAGAATTTTAAAATTCTCATGGACCCCAAATCCTGAAGAGGATTATTTGTTTACAGCAGAAGAATAGCACAAGAGTGCCTTTGTGGTGCCTGGGAAAGACATGATGCCAGAAGGGAGTTACGTCTTGGAGAAGGCGAGGAGCATGGAATCCAAAACCACCGAGGAGGCCATCCTCAAGAGGCCTCCAGAGGAACTTGGAGAGTCTCTGGCCTTTGTTGGCTGAGTACTACTGGAGTAAGGGTTGAGGGATGGTGGCTGAATGCAGCCTGAAGCTGAGTTACAAAGCAGCAAAATATTTTCAGAATTATTGATGGGAAAGTCTTCAGGTGAGACATTCACTCCCTAAATCACAGGCTCCACCCATCCCTACTGTCTCACTCCATTTACTAAATGGGCTTCACACATTTAAATCCGCTCCTTGGCCCCTAAGCCCTCTTAAGTTTGTGACTTCTGGCCTTTAAAGGTGAGGAGGAATGTGAAGGGGTCTCCCAGAACTTTGTGGAGCATCTTCTGCCTGTAAGCCATCTTTAAGGTTTGTTTTAATTGATGTTTCAATAAATGTGAGGTGGGGTATTCCTTCCGCTCCACATTGTCCCAGTTCAGGGTCCTCTAGCTTACATCTGTGTTGCTACTATTAAGTTTGTTTTTTTATTAAGCAGACCATAATCCCTTCAAGCAAACCTTTGTAGCAAATACGCAAGCTGGTAACAGTATTGGGCACTATGGCGGGAACAAAGAGAAGACATGTGACTTCTGCCCTGATAAAACCCAACCCAACCCATTGCAGTTGAGTCAATTCCGACTCATAGCAACCCTATAGCAAAGTAGAACTCCCCATAGGATTTCCAAGGAGCAGCTTGTTGGGTTTGAACTGCTGACCTTCTGGTTAGCAGCTGAGCTCTTAACCACTGTGCCACCAGGGCTTCTCTGCCCTCATATCCCTGTTAAACCTGTTACCCATTGTTGTGGAGTCAATTCCAACTCACAGCAATCCTTTAGGACCCTATAGAACTGCCCCATAGGGTTTCCAAGGAGCAGCTGGTAGATTTGAACTGCCAGCTTTTTGGTTAGCAGCTAACTGCACCACCAGGACTCCGATAGCCCTGTTAGGGAGGCACATATGTTGCAAAATATGTGATGGCACTGAGGACAACAGTCATTTAGAGCCTTGCTACTCAGTGTGGTCTCTGACCACCAGCACTGATATCCTAGAGCCTGTTAGAAATGCAGTATCTCAGCCAGCTCTAGCCCTTCTGAATCAGATTCTTCATTTTAACAAGATCTCTAAGTGATTTGTATATACACAAGAGTTTCTGTCTAGGAGGCAGAGATCACTTCCCCCCCAGAGTGGTCAGGGATAGTGTTAAGTCAACTATCATCACCAGACCAAGGCCCTGCGCCAGGCACTGGGAACCTGGAGATGAAAGAAAAATGTGAGCCCTGCCGTCAAGGAGTTTGCAGCAAGCAGGGAGGCAGCCAGCCAGCTACAGGATCCAGACAGGACTGATAAGGTTGGAAAGTGGTACAGGCTGCTTTAGGGAGCAGGTGGCTCTGAGATACTCAACCTCTAGTGCTAATAGAGGCATCACTTGTTCTAAGACAATTCCTTTTAGATCTTTAAAGCATGCACAATTGATCAAGTCCAACACTTCTTTCTTTGATGAAGGTTCAAAGTGACAACAGCTTTCAGAGTGGAGCACCTTTGAGCTGGGATTCACCCAGCTCTTTGCTCAGTGGCGTGGTACACTGAGGCCTCTCTGAACCTCAATTTCCTCCTGCAAAATGGGGCCATTTGTACTACATAGGCGTCTGTAGAGATTATCCATGCTTTTTTGAGCCAAAAAACCACCCTGTAAGAGGCAGGGTGGTGTGGAAGGATTTCCACGAAAACATGAACAACAAAAAATGCTAACGAACAGTATATATTCTGTGACGTCGTTTTTGTTAAAAGAGCCTCGTACATATTATGTAAAACATGTATGTATGTATATTTTACGTTTGTACTATATATGATTAAATGGAGAATACTCTGTTGACAGTGGGTTTCCTGAAGAGTGGAAATAAGGAGGTAGATTCCACTTTTGTGGAATCTCGATTACCAGAGTGTAGTGATTATGATTTCATTTTCTTCTAATTGCTTATCTCTATTTTCTGAATTTGCTACAATGAGTGTGTGCCCATCTGGGGCTTTTGATTTGTCAGAGCCTTGTCGCCTTCCTCTGGAGGTCTCCAGCACCCTCTACCGACCCATCTTTTCCGTTCCAGCCAACAGCTACTTACACCTGCGCTGCTCAAACAGCAATATGACCCCAAGTCACCTGGGGGGTCTTCTTAGAAAGGTGGTTCCGATTGAGCGGATCTGAGGCGGAGCCTAGGATTCGGCAGGAGAGGCCAAGGCTGGACCACACTGCGTGGCAAGGATTGAAACTGATATGCCCCGTGGTGCAGTTTACAAGCTACACCAGCAACTACAACGTCTGCCCCCGTCATCCCGCCCCAGCGTCCTCCTGGCGTGGAAACCACTAAGTCCGACGCAGGAGACCGCCCACCGCCCCGGGAGAGCGGCTCGCCGGTAACACGCATGCGCCCGCAACACTGGGCGGAGCCCTGGCGGCCACACCCCCACCCGCCGACGCCCTCCGGGTGCCCCAATTGGCCGCCGCGCTCACGTCACGTGCGGCCCTCGTCACGTGAGGCCGCCGTCCAATAGCGGCGCCTGCTGCACCCTGGCTGAGGCAGGCGAGGCCGGCGACCCGGGCGTCATCGGCTGACACCATGGCTGGGAGGTCGCGGCCCCCGAGCGGTGCCGTGTGCGCGGCCGCCTACCCCGACACCCCTGCCGAATGTCCCCCGCACCTCCAGGCCGGCGCGATGCGGCGCCGCTTCTGGGGCGTGTTCAACTGCCTGTGCGCCGGCGCGTTCGGGGCCGTGGCCGCCGCCTCCGCCAAGCTGGCCTTCGGCAGCGAGGTCGAGCCCGGGGCGCTGCTGCTGCGGGCGGGCGGGCGGGTGGTGCTGGGGGGAGGAGGGGCGCTGCATGGCCCGCGGGGCTCCCGGGGTGGAGCGGGGATGGAGGCGCAGAGCGCCGCCTCACCCCCGCGGGTCCGTGCGGCCCTGGTCCCGGGGCACGGCGCTGCGGTTAGCCGGGGTGGGAGAGCATCCTTCGACTCTAAATCGCGTCAAGCCCTGGTCCAGTGCAGGCGGTAAGAGATGGCAGGGACTGAGGCCCCTTCCCTTACCAGAGGCCAAAAATTTTTCCTCCGATTGGGCTAGTTCGCTCTTGGGGAAGACGTACACCTACATGCATCCTGTACTTCTCATTTTAAATCTCTCCGCGTTGACTCTTAAGGTGAGAAGCCTATTGCCCATCTCTCTTCTGTAATAAACAGGTGTTCTGACCGGTCTATCCTGCTGATGGGAAAATTAGGGGTGTGTGGGGTCCTAGGTTTAAGGGAAGACTGAGAGGAACGTTCTGGATAGTCTTCCGACGCTAAGAACTCCAAAACTGCCTCCTCACACATCTACTAAGGTATTGCATCAGCCTGAGCCATAGCACAGTCCAGTCTCTGTTTGCTAGAGGTTTTGTTGCGTCTGCAATTCAGGGTTAGGCTGTGACCTGAACAGTGGACAGACTGAAGGCCAGAATTATTTCAGTTGAAGCCTATTTAGTTCTAAGCCAGTGGGAGCTACCATGCTTGAGGTTAATATCTTGGTTGTAATTTTAGGGGTATGTGGTCCAAAATAGGAAACCCTGGTGGCCTAGTGGTTAAGTGCTAGGGCTCCTAACCAAGAGGGCAGCAGTTCGAATCCACCAGGTGCTCCTTGGAAACTCTAACGGGGCAGTTCTACTCTGTTCTATAGGGTCACTATGAGTCGGAATCGACTCGACAGCAGTGGGTTTGGTTTTGGTTTGGTCCAAAATAAGATGAGTGACTGTATGGGCCATGAGGTTTTCTGCTTTTCAGGTGTGAAGCAGGCCTCTGTAACCTTTTGTATAAAGGGTTTCCACAAGGCCCAGACCATGCCTTTGTGTAAATTATAAGAAGGCATCCCTTGCTCAGGACGCTGTTCAGCTGCTGAAAAACCGTTACAGGAAGTACGCTGGGTGTGAAATCTAGATGGGCACAACGTCCAGAGAAAGCAGCCCGATCCAGGAGGATACAAAACTTTGCTGGCAGATTTCTAATTTTAGACCAGCAAAGGGGTCTGCATATCCTTTGTGCAGGAGGCTTGGAAAGACCTTCTCATCTCAAGGCTCTCTTCTTAAACCAAAAAGGAATCTGCAAGTTTTCAAAAAGTGGCACCTGGGATCACCAGCCAGCTGGTCTCAGGTGGTATTTTCCCCAGGCAGGGCTGTGTGCTGGTGCAGAGCATGGAGTCTCACTGTCTGCGTTTGAATCCTGGAGGCTCTCACCAGCAGTGGCATTTGGGAAAAGTACTTATCTGCATCTCACATTCTTTATCTGTAAAATGAAGTTAAGGAATAAGCGAGAATGCACTCAAAACACTTAGCATAGGGCCTGGCGCAGAGTAAAAGCTCAAGAATTCCCAGTGGGGCTGGCCTGAGTAGTCTGGAACCTGACTTCCTCGTACTGCCTACTGAATAACAGATACTTGACCTTCTGGGACTTATCTCCAAGCATCGGTCACTGTGGAATCAATAAGGGACTGGTGTGCGATAGAAAATACTGCTTATAGATAAGCATTTTACTTCTGCCCAAGGTCACATGGCCATCAAGGTGGCCAAATTAGTGTCTTCTCTAAGTTTGTTTCATCTGTAAAATGCGTCTGCTGCCCACTGAGGGATAAGGGAGTCCTGGGCAGGAAAGCAGTGAGGCCCCTTGGGCTCGCGGTGGGATCTCAGTAGAGGCCGGGCTGCCTGCATCCACGTGTCTGGGTGCGTTATGAGTGGGGCTGCAGCTCGCGCTGCCCGGGTGGACGTGGCTACAGTGACACTTTCTCCCGCAGGTCAACATGGGCTTATGCGTGTTAGGCATTGTTGGGATGGCGTTCACCAATTCTCTGATGTGGACGTTCTTTAGCCGGGGCCTCAGTTTCTCCATGTCTTCGGCCGTTGCATCTGTCACGGTGACTTTTTCAAACATCCTCAGCTCGGTGAGTAGTCTGTCCCAAACCTGGGCTCTGGGAGCTAAAGCTTGTCACTCCTCATTATCTGGGTGAGTTATCCTTGGGGAACTCCTGCTTTCTGAAAAGGATTAAAGACAGAAATTGAAGTAGAGGCTTGGCTGTGGCTCATTTTTTGTGCTGTCAGCCAGCCAGGGCCTTCTGACCAGCAGGCCACATGCCAGCAGTGGAATGTGGCCGATGACTGCTTTGCAGGGCCACTGCGGGGCTGGCTCTCACAGGGTCATTGTGCCAATCTAGGAAGTCCCCTCTCATCTTCTCCTCTCCCTCCCCAGGTTCCTGCTAACTCTGCTCCTCTTCCTGTCTCTTACTTAAAAACAGATCCGTCCACTCCAGAGGGTCTGTGTGAACAGACCTAACGTGGTACAGAATTAAGTGTTAGTTCCAGACGACAGAGAAGAAACCAGTGGATCCCAAGATGTTCACAGAGTCACAGATTCCTGGGGCCTGGCCCACACCTATCGTGTCAGAATCTCCAGGTTGTGGAGTCTAGGAATCTATTAACAAGTCCCTCTAGTAATTGTGATGCACAGCCAGGCTGGGGAGCCCCAATCTATGACATCTCCATAGAGGTTGGGCTGCTGGGGTGTTCACGTGCCTGAGCCCATGACACACGTATGTTCTGATGGACACACAATAGGGCAGGCTGCATTGTCTCAAGCCCCTGAAACATAGTCGTCTCCATAAGCTTGGCCTAAAGTTCTTATGTGTAAGCTGGGTTTTTGCTAGGACATTTTCTCTGCTGTGGTCAGTAACGGTTTCTCTGAACCATTTTAAAGTTTTCTAGCAATAAAGCTTCCTGCTCACGTTTCTGCTTGGACTAGCCCCCTTGCTAGGGCTGTACAGCTGTTTAGCCAGCCGTGGTGGCTCCTGGATGTGGAAGCTGAGGTAACTGTTTTTTCCTTTGCCTGTGGCGCAGCTTCCGCCACAGTAGTCCTGACTCAGTGGGAGGCCATGAGCCTATTCCTAAGGGCCCTGAGTCAGGTGAGGGCTGAAGGGTGCAGGAAAGAAGGTCTTGCTGAATCTTCTTGCCAACACAGCCTGGCAGAGAACTGTTTGGGTAGTTCCTGAATTGGAATCCTAGAGCTTAGAGACATG
Source organism: Elephas maximus indicus (assembly GCF_024166365.1). NCBI lineage: Eukaryota > Metazoa > Chordata > Mammalia > Proboscidea > Elephantidae > Elephas > Elephas maximus. Next base: position 49,161,307 of record NC_064838.1, read on the forward strand.
GTCCTGGCAGTTTGGTCACCCCTTCTTCATCTGGAAGATGGAAACAGGCCAGAAAAGAGCAGTGCATCTGTGTATGAGACCTGCCTTGAGATTGGGACGGGGTGGTGGTGGCGGTGCTTCTTCATACACCCCACGTACGTCTGGGGCTTGACAAGCCGCCAGCTCCCCTGGCAGAGTTCGGGTCTTCTGATGGAAGCATGAGAGCCCTCAGTGCCTCGCTTAGCCTCTCTAAGCTGCTTTCCTCATCGGTTCATTGGTCGGGGTTGAGGCCATGCTGCCGGGTGACTGGTGGGCACAGGCTCCAAGTAGTGAGTGCTCCTCTTTAAAAGCATACTACAAGACTGAGGCCCAGAGCTGGAGTGAGGCCCTGGGACCCCGGACTGCCAGCCTGTCTCCTGGTGACCACAACCGAGTGGCTGCTGTCTCACTTCCCAAACATGGAGGAATTCTCACATTAGATGGGAGTGAAGCCCAACTGTGAAAAGCTGACCCACTCACTGTCCCTGGTTCTGAAGTCCCTGTGCAGCCCCGTTGTCTGGAGTTTGGGGCTCCTTGAGGCCAACAAGGTGGCGCTGGCTGCCCTGGGCTGAAGTTGAACCCAACCAGTCCCGGTGTAGAGTGAGGGAGGATGCGGGAGCCAGGGCTTGGTCCGTGAACACCATGCCTGCTGTGTGCTGGGTCTGCCTGCCCGCTCTGCTGGGTCATTCTCATGTACCTGGTGGGGGGCACAGCCCTCTGAGGAAGGTAGTGTCCCCTCTGCTACTTTCTGACCTGCCTGAAGGTACAGCTGGGTTTCAAGCCCAGGACTTCCAGCTCTGTGCCTTTCCTCCAGGCACCCTAGGAGGGAGGCCCACCCCAGGGGTGTGAGGTTGGGCCCACCCACCGTGGCACTCTCTTGGGCACTGTGTGTACCCTGCCTTACTTCCATGTCTGTCCTCCAGGCTTTCCTGGGCTACGTGCTGTACGGAGAGTGCCAGGAGGTCCTGTGGTGGGGGGGTGTGTTCCTTATCATCTGCGGACTCACCCTGATCCACAGAAAACTCCCGCCCACCTGGAAGGCCCTTCCACAGAAGCAGCAGTAGCACCGTTGGCTGGACAGACCAGCTGGAAAGGTGACGACGGCGGCCAAGCTCAGCCAGAGGGCAGTGCCAACCCGGCCAGGCCTCCAGGCCAGCTCTGCTGCCAGGGAATGCAGACCTTGAGAGGCCTTCGGGCATGAAGCTCCGGCTTCTGTCAGGGGAGGTACGACCGCAGCAGTGTTCTGACTGACCCTTTCTTGATGTATCTGTATAACGCTTTTGACCTGCACGCTCCCAGGCTGCCCCAGGGAGCCTCCTCTGCTGGTGAGCCTCTGCAGATGCCAGGGTCCTGGGGTGGGTCCGCTTTTTGTGTGGTCCCTGAAACCAAGCTGTAATTGTCGTCATGTTGCCTGACTACTGCCAGTCACATAACACACTGGAATCAGTGACTGGTGGGGCTTGCTGACACCTTCATGCCAATTCACCAGGCCATCTGTGTCATGCTTCTGTATTGTGGCACGAGAAGGAAAACTGGGGTAATAAATACTTTTTTTTAAGTTGAAACTACCAGGTACAGAATCTTCATTTTTCCTACTCTTGGGAGTAAGCAGTAGCAGCCAGGGTGAGCTGAAGTTTCCAGAGAGGAGGGGCAGGCCCCATTGCTGGCTCCCTCCTAGTGTGTTCTCAGTGGCTGCTTTTGTGTGTTCCTTCCTGAACTCAAATGGCAGAACTCTTCTAATTCGGGAGGGGCTGTCCATTCCCTTGGTGCTCTCAAGGAGAAAAGTGTGACCTCTCTTTGGGGACCCCATCTTATTTTATGTATGAGGAAGGAAACTGGCCCAGAAGGTTGCCCGCCCCCCTCCCTTTAGGCCTCTTCTGTTCTTTTCTATCCCAGGTCTCTTGGATTCTTTCTGAGTCTTACATATACGCATGGAATTCTAGTTCCAAACCATCTGTTGCCTGCACACTCTCCCAGTGTAGCTCGGTGCCTGGAGCACCCCCAGTTCTCCCCAGGGACTCCCTGATGCCCAGAGGGCCCTCTTAGCTGTCCTGGGCTTGGCCCTGTCCTCTTCAAGCTCCCTGGCAGGTGGGAGGACTGACAGCAGTGGCTGAGAGAGGCCTTCTCCAGGCTGATGCCTCTTCCCACCGGCCTCTGCTTGAAGTAGCGCCTTCATGGCTTCCATGCATTGATAGAACCAGCTTCCTAAAACCGGTCCACACCACCTTCTGGTGGCGATCTGGCCCAAACCCACCTCTCCAGCTTCTCTCTTGCCACCTCCTTAGTCCCTGCCTCCTCTGCCTCCCCACCATGCTTCAGTCACCCCAAACAGCTGCGTCTCAATAGTTGTCAAGCCCACCACGTCCATTCCTGCCGCCGTGCTTTCGCACTCGCTGTTTCACTTGCTTTGGGTTCCCTTCCCCCTCACCTCTCCCAGCAAGCTCCTATTCCTCCTTCAAAACCCTGAGACACAATTTGCTCCTCTCTTTGTGCTTCCACGGGGGCCCAGCCAAAACTCTGATTCACAGAATGGAACAGTATTGACCTCACTTTGGCACATGTAAGTCCCCCAGCCACACCAGGAGGGAGGTGCTCTTGTTATTCCCGTTTCAGAGGTGAGGAATGATCCCTGGGTGGTATGAGCAGTTAAGTGCTCGACTGCTAGCCGAAAGGTTGGCAGTTTGAGTCCACCCAGAAGCACCTTGGAAAACAGGCTTGGCGATCAGCTTCTGAAAGGTCACAGCCTTGAAAACCCTATGGAGCAGTTCCACTTTGCAGACACTGGGTCACCATGAGTCAGAATCAACTCAACAGCAGCTAACAACAACAAGAGGTGAGGAAGCCAAGGCTCAGCTTGGTTTTCTCCACTGAGTACAGAAGGTCACACAGCTAAAGGGCAGCAGAACCAGCGTCAGCACTTCTGTCTGACTCCAGGGCTCAGCTCTTAACCCTGCACTGCCCTGCCACATCGGCATGTTAAAGCCCCTGAGAGGTCCTGCTGTAGAGGAACCTGTTACACATTGTTACCACAGCGCTCCCCAAATCTCAGACCCCTTTTTTCATCTCTCATGTGCCACCTTCGCTGAGGGCCCTTCATGTTCTGTGGAACACTCTGGGTCTCCCTGGTCTGACCGCACCCCATCATTTTACCAGAGAGGAAGATGAAGCCCATTCAAGGCTCTGCAGGGTGTGTTCCCACATGTGGTCAGACTTCTGGCCAAGGCCAGGCCTGGGGGCTGCTGGGAGCCAGGGCTCAGGCCCCCCGAGCTAGTCAGTGAAAAGGACTGAGAGAAGTCTACCCTGGAGCCGGCATTGTCCTGAGGGGACCCAGCCTCCATTCCAGAGACCTGCCACATTCATAATGATGGCTGGTGTTGACCTATTGTCACTCTCAACAAACAGGCCTGTGAAGGAGATGTTTTTCCAAGAGGAAGATGAGTCATTTTTTAAAAAACAGAGATACACGTTTCTAGTTGAAGGTGGGGAAGTGTTCAACCTGTGCTTTCCTCATTTTGGAGGTACATTGATAAGAGAATAAACTGTGTGTTGGTATTTTGTCTTGCTGGTGTGCATTCTGGATGATGGCTTGAACCTTAGGTGGTTTGTTGTGGGCTAGCAATTCAACTTCCAGGTTCACTAGCTTATAAGCTCTGAATGGGCTCTATTACCCTTTGTTTTGTTTTTTGACTTAATTGTTTTTGAAAGTGTACAGTTCAGTGTTTTGTTGTTGTTTTTTAATGTATATTCACGAGGTTATAAAACCATCACTACTATCTAGTTGCAGAACATTTTCTATCACCTCCAAAAGAAACCGCTATACACTTAGAAGTCACTTCACGTTCCCACCTCCCCCACCCCGTGGCAACCACTAGCCTACTTTCTGTGTCTGTGCGTCTGTCCATTCTAGGCATGTCATATAAATGGGGTCATAGAAAATATGGTCCTTGGTGTCTGGCTGCTTCCACTCAGTGTGTCTTCAAGGTTCGTCCATGTGGTAGCGTGAGCCAGTACTTCATTCCTTTTTGTGGCTGGATAATATTCCATTGCGTAGCTCTCTGTTCCTTTCCCTTGCCCATTCTTCTTTTGGTTGGGGCTTTGTTTTTGTTGTGTGTGTGTGTGTTTTTTTTTTCTACTCACACTGGAGCCACTCAGTGACTTGCTCTCTGTTTCACCCTGTTTTAATTCTCTGCACAGCACTTCTCACTTCCAGAAACTAATTAGTCAGTTTACCCGCTTCCGCTCTACCTAAACTGTGCATGCCTTCAGGGCTGTGAGTCAGAATCAACCCGATGGCGATGGGTTTGGTTTTAAGGGCATGGGCTGTGGCTGTTTGATTCACCACTGTACAGGTAGTCCCCGACTTATGACATATTTGAGTTGTGACAAACAGGACTTACGACCACCTTTTTTTTTTTTTTTGGATATCTTATCATTTGTAATATGTACAGAATACTATGTTCCAGTGCATAATTCGCTGATATCATCATATATGTAATATTTCCAACCCCAGGCAAAGGTCAGACTTAGAACAATATTGTTAATAAAAGGCAATAATGAACACCAAAAACAAAATTAGATATTCGACTTATGTCCGAACCTACTTAAGACGGAGTTATTGGAATGGAACCCCGTTGTAAGTCAGGGACTAGCGGTGTTCCCAGGGACTCGTAATTTGGTAAGTGCTCACAAAATTTGCTGTTGAATGAATGGATGGATGAGTGAATGAATGAATGAGTAATAGAAAATACAGATAATGAATGGTACAGCCAGGCTGCCAGTGAAATATATGTATATTCAGATAAGAAGGCGTTTAGAAAGTAGGGCAATTTCTCTGGAGAAGCAGTAGTCCCTGTGTCTCATGGGCACAGCCCTGCCCAACACAATCTAGCCAGATGTCACCAAAGCTAAAAGGCAAAGCAAAGCACTGTGATCTTGGCCCTGGTGCCACTACACTGGAGAGAAATCCAAAAGAAAATAATACGCCATTTGGGCCACAGGGTTCCTCATTGCATTCCTACTAACAGCACTCAGTTGCCTGACAATCAAGAATTGGTTAGGCAGGGACTGGAGAAACCCTGAGAGTATGGCCCCCAGACACCCTTTTAACTCAGTACTGAAGTCACTTCTGAAGTTCACCCTTCAGCCAAAGCTTAGACAGGCCTATAAAACAAACAATAACACATAGTTCAACCATGTATATGAGACTAAATGGGCATACCAGCCCAGGGACAAGGATGAGAGGGCAGGAAGGGACAAGAAAGCCGGACAAAATGGAAATGGGGAACCCAAGGTTGGGAAGGGGAGAGTGTTGATACATCATGGGGTTGGCAACCAATGTCACAGAACAATATGTGTATTAATTGTTTAATGAGAAACGAATTTGCTCTGTAAACTTTGACTTTAAGCACACACACACACAAAAATAGTTAGGCAGATACAGCAGAATGCCATGTGCCCACGAACAGGAAGGAGTCTGAGGTAGGAGGGCACTAGGTGAGGTCCATGTGTCAGGGAGCCAGGCGTGTCCTGCAGCCCTGTGGGTTTGCACGGCATAGACACACTTGTGTACCATGGCAAGCACTAGGGCTGGCTCAACAAAGAGAGATTTCGGGGTTTATTGCATTCTTTCATTTTCTGCTATAAAGTTTACGCACATGGTAAGAAAAGCTTCAGATAAAAGAAGAAAAGATTTTGCCTCTGTGGATCCATGGATGGCTATTTACTAACTCCTCTCTTCGCACAAAAGAGGGAAAAAGTATCAGGATGGAAATCTTCATGACTGAGACCCCGAGCTTGGTACCATGAGCAGCCCCCATGGTGCCTGGGACAGCGGGGAGGGCCTGGACCACTCTTTCTTCCTCAGAATTGGGAGACGGGTTGGGAGGTGAGTTCAGAGATTACGGGGTGGTGGGGAGAGGGGGTGGATGTGAATCCCCCAAAGCAATGCTCACCAGGCTTTTCTTCCTAAACAGACTTGGAGCGTCCTCTGGGAGAAGAGGACATAGCACACAGCTTCCCCTGACCTCCGGAGGAGGTACCTGCCCCCAGGCACACGGTGTTGGGCATCTCCCAGCCTGCCACCTGAGCACCCAGCCCTTTTGTGAGCCAGTCATCCTAGTCACCCTGATCCAGTTGAGGGCTTCCTGCACACCAGATGCTCACCGGGCACAAGAGAACCAGCTGTGGTGTTGCCACAAACCCCTGCCTCACAGTTCTCAGTAAACAGAACAGCTCTCTGAGCTGTGGCCTTGCTCACTCATTCCTGCCTTCGTTCCTGCCAGGTGAGGAACCACAGGCAGGCGTTCATTCTTCTGCTGAGCACCGACTCTGTGCTGGGGACGCAGAAAGAAGAAGATTCCATTCTGGCTATAAAGTCAGAGTCCCCTGTGAGTTTCATTGTGAGATGTGTCTCCATCTCCCACTCCTCACCCAGTTTCCCTTCTGCCTGCCTTTTTCTCCCCTCCCTTCCCCACCTCTGTCATCCCTGGATTAACTTGAATTCAGGCACGGAGAGTTTACACTTAGAACCTCCTGTTCCCTCCTGCAGTGCGGCCTGAGGCCTGGTCCCCCTGTCAGCAGAGAGCAGAAAGTCTTGAGTGGGGCCCCCCAACCCTGAAATCCCAGGATCCATCACATAGGAGCAGCGTGATGGCATAGTCCTGGGGAGCCTCGCACCCCCAGTGGCCTGTGACCAGACCCTGGGGTTAGCTGTGGCCCAGGCTGGAAAGGTGAGAATAGATGACCATTTAGGGCCAGCTGACAGGTAAAATGCCACACCACATAACACAGATGAAACAGCCAGCTCTGCGGAGGCCCAGATGTTCCATTTACAAGGGGGAAAGGGAGACTTACCGGTCTGGGAGTAATGAGTTCGGTTCCTCTGCTGACACCTGTAGGGCCACCTTTTCTGGACCTCAGTTTTCTCATCTGTAAAATGGGAGTGTTGGGGTTCCCCCATAGAGCTGATTTCTTGTAAAGAGTTTGGAATTACCTTCTTCTTATCACAGCATCCCTTCTCAAGTGCTTCCTCTGTGCCAGGCGCTGTGGAGCTCCTTGAGACGTGCGATCTCGTAGTCCTCACTACAGCCCTGTGGCAGGGGTGCCCACACTGGTTCTCATTTTCCAGGTGAGGAAGCAGAGCCTCAGACACGTTCTTTATCTGTGGTCACACAGTGGGGCTGCAGAGGGCCCTGGACACAGGCCCCATTTTGTCCAACCCCAAACCTGCCCCCTTAAGATGCTTAAGCACTCACTCTGGTACCCTGGCTCTTCTGGCCCGGAAGGTCCACGAAAAGCTCATCTTGTTCAAGCCCCTCATTTGTCAGAGGAGAAAAAGGAGGCCCGGAGAGGCGAGGCGGCTAAAACCTAGACCCCATCACAGCAGGCCAGGTCTTTCCAGAGGCTTACCTCCCTTTCCAGTTTATATAGTTGGTTTTGTTTTTAAATAGGTAATCACATGCATGGTGCTAAATTCTCATGATGCAAAAGGAAATACAGAGAAAAGTAAGCATCCCCCTCCGCACCCCCGAGCCCCCAACAGCAGGGCCTAGCACCTCCTGCAGACAAAGCCCAGCCGAGGCTCTTTGTAAATGCTGGGTGCACTTCAGGGCTCGGTTTGATTTATCATATTTGGAAGTGCAGTGCTGAGTTGCTTGTACTCTGGACAGCAGAAAGCTGCTGGCCTTTCTTGTTACTCAAAGTGACCAGGAATAACTCTGGTTCTTCTTAAGCCAGCAAGGGCAATTGTTGGTGTCTGGGCTGCTTGGTCTGGAAGGGACCTTTGACATCATCATTCAATCCTTGCATTTTCCAGGTGAGGAACCAAACGAAAGCCGAGAGAGGCCAACCAACTTTCCCCACAACACACAGCGAGTTAGTGTGGGATCAGGGCTGGCTCTCAGATCTCTTCACCCCTGGTCTGGCACTTTTGCTGCTACACCAGGCTGGCTCCCTCCAGTAATATTAACATTAGGAGAAAACTACAGGTATCCCTGTGGAGGGCAGAGCATTAATATCTACCTAAGTTACCATTGCTCGTGCCCTTTGGCCCAGCAATTTCACTTTAAGACATTCAATTCTTCCTAGAGATGTGTTCACATAAGGGTGAAATGAGCTGTGTACAAGTTTATTCTTTGGAGCACTGAATATAACAGCAAGATTGGAAGCAACCCTAATGCCTATGGAGACGAGGCTAGTTGAATAAATTGTGGACCTTCGATACAATGCAGTACTTTGCAGCTGTAGGAGAGAGTGGTCCAGGTCGCTACAGGCTGATGGAAAGATTGCCCACATTTCCCAGATACATATTATTTGTGAAAACTCAGGGTGCAGAACATACCAATATGCTCATCTTTGTGTAACTAAGAGGGGGAAATGATACATATGTATATTTGCTTCTCAGTGTATAAAAGCATCTCTGGAAGGATCTCAAAGAAACTGGTAACTAGGATGCATCAGGGTGGCTGGATCCCATTTAAAATTTAGAACCATGTGGGCGCATAATGTATTCAAAAGAATGAAAAAAAAAAAAACAACCACAAGCAGCTCTTTTTAAGAAAAAGAAAACCATACAGTTTGTAAAGGTAGCCCAGCTCTTTGAGAGTTGATCTGGACGGTAACTGGAACTTCAAGCCACATGTGGGCAAGGTTATGTGGTCCATGTGTTGGAGCCACAGAAGAGACAAGGAAATGTAATTCTCCATTTTCTTTCCCTTTCAAGTCAGCTCATCTTGGTTCCTGATTTCTTAAGTCTGATATGGAAGGTTCCAAGGTTTCATTATTTCTAATCAACGTCCCTTTCCCAAGTTTGCCCCTTGGCAGCCATACCAGGGTAACTTCTAACTCAGGGCCACATAAAAAGGGGTTGTTTTCCCTACTGAGAACCAATTCTGTGGAAGCAGCCGGCATCAGGACTAGAGACTCCCTGGCGGTTGCAGCAGAGAAGCTGAAGGGCTCGCGGAACCCTCAAATAGTGGAAAAATCTCTGTGGAGCCACATGTCTCAGCCAGCTGGGCATCTTGGTGCCCCTCCAGCCAAGTGGCCCTCGGCATCCCTAGGGGAGTGTGGGGGTGCTGACAATACTGGATGACACTGTCAGAGGGGGTGACACCAAAATGACTATAAGATTTTTGTGCAGAGTTTCAGCAGAAATGTATTATTTTTGATAAAAATATTCCTGTGGTTTTAACAACAAAAACATTTCTGTAAGCCCAGCTTTGTTGTTGTTAGGTGCCGTCGAGTCAGCTCTGACTCATAGCAACCCTATGAACAACAGAACGAAACACTATCCAGTCCCGCATCATCCTTAAGATCGTTGCTATGCTTGAGCCCATTGTTGCGGCCACTGTGTCAGCCCATCTCATTGAGGGTCTTCCTCTTTTCCTTGACCCTCTACTTTACCAAGCATGATGTCCTTCTCCAGGGAATGGGCTCTCCTGATAACATGTCTAAAATATGTGAGACGAAGTCTCGACATCCTCGTTTAAAGGAACATTCTGGCTGTCCTTCTTCCAAGACAGATTTGTTTGTTCTTTTGGCGGTCCATGGTATATTCAACATTCTTTGCTGCCTTAGTCACCTAGTACTGCTGTAATAGAAATACCACAAGTCGATGGCTTTAACAAAAAGAAATTTATTCTCTCACAGTCTAGTAGGCTACCAAAACCAAAACCAAACCCCCTGCCATCGAGTCGATTCTGACTCATAGCGACCCTATAGGACAGAGTAGAACTGCCCCATAGAGTTTCCAAGGAGTGCCTGGCGGATTTGAACTGCTGATCTCTTGGTTAGCAGCCATAGCACTTAACCACTACGCCACCAGGGTTTCCTCTAGTAGGCTATAAGTCTGAATTCAGGGTGTCAGCTCCAGGGGAAGGCTTTCTCTCTTGACTCTGGAGGAGAGTCCTTGTCACCAGTCTTCCCTAGTCTAGGAGCTTCTCAGGCACAGGGACCCCGGATCCAAAGGACGCTCTCTGCTTCTGGCACTGCTTTCTTGCTGGATAAATGTCCCCAACTCTCTGCTTGCTTCCCTTTCCTTTTTGCTCTTGTAAGATAAAAGGTGGTGCAGGCCACACCCCAGGGAAACACTTTTTACATTGGATCAGGGCTGTGACCTGAGTAAGGGTGTTGTATCTCTCCCTAACCCTCTTTAACATAATCTAATCTTGCCTCATTAACCACCGGCAAAGATTAGGATTTACAACATGTAGGAAAATTACATCAATCACAAAATGAAGGACAACTACACAATACTGGGAATCATGGCCTAACCGAGTTGACATGTTTTGAGGGGACACAATTCAATCCATGACATTCACCAGCACCATAACTCAAAGGCATCAATTCTTCATCTGTCTTCCTTATTCATTGTCCAGCTTTCACATGCATATGAGGTGACTGAAAAACGCCATGGCTTGGGTCAGGGGCACCTTAGTCCTTAAAGTGACATCTTTGCCTAGCTTACATATATCATTATAACTACAAGGCTAAAACTCTATGCTAATTTAGAGTCAGAGCTGTCATTATTGCCCAATTGCAATGACGCTTTGAATCACATGGTTTCATCTGCACAGTACTGTACACGAGCTTTTGTTTTCATTTCTGCCAGGGTTTTTATAGTTGCTGATTTTGTCAGATTTTCTGATATTTTAGCCACAATATTGTGGTGATTAGTATCTGTGAACCTGGTACTGGAGGAAGTTCATGGCGTGGGGTGGGGGGCAGTGACAGCGTGAATTACGGCACTGGGTGGTACCAACCCTAGTGACACCACTCAGGTTTGTTTAGATTCCTCTCCAGGCTTGTCAATTCAGTTAAGAAGCAGTGGTTCACCTCTCCTTCTGCCCAAGTCCCTTGAAGGCAGGGGCTGCACTAGGTCTCCTTCATCTCCCTGGAACTTAGTTCCTGGCATGAACATTCTGTCATTTGTCTTCGAGGGTCTTGATCAAAGGCCAGCCCTTTTGTACAGGTTGGTTGGTTCTGCTGGGGTGGGGCAATGTAAAACAATGAAAGTGGGTAATGTTCTCTCAGTGACCAAGGTTGGGTGAGTTTCCTAGAGGTTACAGCCCCTGGCTGGGACTGGCATGCTCTGAGGAACTGGCAGAACAGGAGGGGTGAAAGCAGGAAAAGCCAGAGGAACCAGGTACCCTGGATGACTTGGAACACCGATATCAGGAAAGAAAGCTCTTCTCAGGCACCTGGCTAGGAACAATTGAGGAAGGCTGCAGCGTGAACAGTAGCTCCTGGAGACTCGTGGAGGCGAGCCCCGAGGGTGAGTCTGCTCAGGTTGCTAATTTTCCGGGTTCCCTGGGGAGTTGTCAGAGCTGAACCAGGTAGGGCCCCAGAGGGAATGCCTGTGTTGTCTTTGCTTTGTACTGTAATGGGGTTGCTGGAAGCTGCTCACTGACAGCTGAAAGTGCTGCTAAAAATAGCGAGGCAGGCGCTAAGGCAGGAAAGTAGGGTGGGGAGTCAGTGGTACTGTTTGAGCCTGAAGATTGTAAGTGCAGTAACAACTGGCCAGGGGAGGGACGCTGACTTTGCTCCGAGGTCTGTGTACGTAAGAGCCAGTTGGTAGAGTCAGAAGGTGGCAGAAAGATTCATGAACTCATTCAGTCAAGTTGGTTGAGGGTCTTCTAGATACCATGTATCAGGAAGACAGCAGAGAAGAAAACAAAGTCCCAGTCCTCATGAAGTATTCCTTCTATTGGGGAGAAGCAAACAAACACATCAACCAGTAAAATACATAGTATCCCAGGAGTGCTAAGTGTTAAGGAGAATAATAACTGATGTGTGTTTAAAAGGATCCTGGGGCTGCTGTATTGAGAGACTATAACGGGGTAAAGGTAGGGTGACCAACTCAACCCACTTTGCCTGTCCTGGTTTTAGTGCCTTGGGCACACCACTGGTCCCAGGCAAACTGGGATGATTGGTCACCTAGTAAAGGGGAAGCGGCAAAAATCCAGTGAGAGAGGCTGGAGGCTCAGACCGGGGTGGTAGAAGTGGGGTGGTGGGAAATGGTCTGATTCTAGACAAGATTAACTGACAGATGGTGGGTGTGAGAGAAAGAGGAATCAAGGGGAGTCCAAGGTTTTCAGTCCCAGTACCTGGCAGGATGGAGTTGTCATTTGCCGAGAGGGGATGATTGAGATAGAGGAAGAGGAGATGAGAGCAGTTTGGTTGGGATGTGTCCAGTTTGAGATGCTAGTTAGATTTCCTTGTGCTTGGAGAGGAGTTGTGGGAGGGCTGGGTAGATGGTTTTCCTTAGGATTCTAGCTTGCCCTATTCTGGAGCCCTGCATGGGACCTTAGACATGATCCAACACCCTTTCTCTATTAGCTGCAGAGATCAAGGCCAAGAAAGGGGAAAGGACTGGTTCAAAGCTGTTCCCCTTGCTTGTCCCTGTGGCGCTCAGTCCACCCAGGCTGGAGTCCAAAGGGTCAGTCCTAAGGCATTGCTTTGGTCAGTCCACTTTCTCAGACACTACCCAGGAGCAACTGAGAGCCTTGGCAAAGCACTCTGCTGGAATGGCTGGGCACCTCCAGAGGCCAGCAAGGAGGAGCACCAGTGCTTGGTGGCAGGAGACCAGAGTGAAATGCCTGGGAAGGAATCAGATGCAAACACTGTGACCTACAGTTGGAAGTTTGCTCTGGAACAAGCCCTGAGAGGAATGTGTCGGGAGAGGGCTGAGAGCAGCAGCCTTTCCTCAACCCTGGAGACAAATATTCCAGCTCCCCTCAGGGGACGCAGGGGACTGCCAGTGTGACTGGTGACTTGGGAATGATTGAAAGAATCTTCCACCCTTCTCACGCTTTCACTTTTAAATATATTTCCTTAGATACCCAAATGCCAGTGGGAACCACCCCCAACCCTGAGTTTTAGTTGTTAAAAAGATTCTTCCAAATGCCAACAAGCGGCCATCTAAAATACATTAATTGGTCTCAACCCACCTGGAGCAAAGGCAAAGGAAGAACACCAAGGTCACACGACAACTAAGAACCCAAGAGACAGAAAGGGCCACATGAACCAGAGACCTACATTATCCTGAGACCAGAAGAACTAGTTGGTGCCCGGCCACAATCGATGTCTGTCCTGTCAGGGAGCACAACAGACAACTCCTGAGGGAGCGGGAGACCAATGGGATACAGACCCCAAATTCTCACTAAAAGACCACACCTAATGGTATGATTGCGACTAGAGGAATCCCAGAGACAATGCTCCCCAGAACTTCTGATGGCACAAGACAGGAACCATCCCCGAAGACAAATCATCAGGCATCAAAAGGACTGGTCAGTGGTGGGGAGAGAGATGCTGATGAAGAGTGAGCTAATTAAATCAGGTGGACACGGGAGAGTGTGTAGGCAACTCTTGACTGGAGGGGGGATGGGAAGATAGAGAGAGAGGGAAGATGGTAAAATTGGCACTAAACGAGAGACTGTAAGGGCTGACTCAATAGGGGGAGAGCAAGTGGGAGAAGGGAGTAAGATGTATGTAAACCTACATGTGACAGACTGATTGGAATGGTAAAAGTTCACTTGAAGCTTAATAAAAATTTAAAAAAAAAACAAGACTAAAGGGGCGCACCAGCCCTAGGGCAGGGACTGGAAGGTAGGAGGAAACAGGAAAGCTGGTAATAGGGAACCCAGGGTTGAGAAGGGAGAATGTTGACATGTCGTGGGGCTGTTAACCAATGTCATACAACAGTGTATGTACTGTTTGATGAGAAACTAGTTTATTCTGTAAATCTTCATCTAAAATTAAATAAAAAGAAAAAAAGTAAAAAAAAAAAAAAAAAAGATTCTTCCTCCTCCTCCCAGTGTACAAAGATGTTCCTTGCAGGATTACTTACAATAATGAAAAATTTCTAGCAGCAATAATACAACAGCTGAGTAGAATATGGTATAATAACCTGGTGGAATCTCTGTGTACTTTATTTTTACATAATACTGTCACAAAGGTCATGTGATGTAGGGATTTTCATCCCGTTTTATAGAAAAGGCAACTAAGCCTTAGAGAAGGTAAGTAACTACCCAAGTCTACGCAGCTGGTAAGTATCTGTTCATGAAATAACGGGTTGTTAAAAAAGCAAACAAACAAAACCCTGAGAACTTTGCCCAGGATGGAATGTGCCTAACGTCTCACCCAGATTTGGTTTAGATGATTCAGAAGAGGAGGTTTTGGACTTGGAGTTGATTTAAGATTTTGGGGATGATGTGATGAGGTGAATGTGTTTTGCATGTGGCAAGAACATGAGTTTTGGGGTTCCAAAGGGTGGAATGTTATGGATTGAATTATGTCCCCCCCCAAAATATGTGTTGTAAATCCTAACCTTTAGTACTTAAGAGCTAAGGCTGCTAACCAAAAAGTCGGTGGTTCAAATCCACCAGGTGTCCTTGGAAACCCTATGGGGCAGTTCTGCTCTGACCTATAGGGTCACTATAGGGTTGCTGTGAACTGCTTATGCCTGTAGTTAAAATCCAATTTGGGAATGGCTTGTCTTTGTTATGTTAATAAGACAGGGTTAGTGTAGGGTATGTCTTTTTTTTTTTTTTTAATTGTACTTTCAGTGAAAGTTTACAAACCAAGTCAGTGTCTCACACAAAAACTTATATACACCTTCCTATATACTCCTAGTTGCTCTCCCTCTAAGACAGCACACTCCTTCCCTCCACTCTATTTCTGTGTGCATTTGGCCAGCTTCTGATACAGTGTGCCTTAAATCAATCTCTTTTAAGATATAAAAGAGAGATTAAACAAACAAGCCAGAGAAGTAGAGATGGAGTAAGGTAGTTTCCAAGATACGTGGAGATCTCCAAGCAACCAGGAAACAGAAGCTGAAGAGAAAAGGACCTTCTTCCAGACCCATCAGAGAAGTCTTCCCCTAGAGCCAGTGCTCTGAATTCTGACTACTAGCCTCCTAAACTGTGAGAGGAGCCCTAGTGGTGCGGTGGTCAAGAGCTCGGCTGCCAGCCAAAAGGTCTGCAGTTCGAATCCACCAGCCACTCCTTGGAAACGCTATGGGGCAGTTCTACTCTGTCCTACAGGATCACTATGAGTCAGAATCAACTCGACAGCATCGGGTTTGGTTTTTTGGTTTAAACTGTGAGAAAATGAATTTCTGTTTGTATTTCTGTTATAGCAGCACTAGATGACTAAGACAGGCCCCAACTTGCCAGCTCCATTTCCACTCACCCGTAACTAAACAATGCTACATTTTTTCTACAGTTTCTTGTTGCAGAAAGCAGACAAGTTCTTCCATTGTGGGTTAGCACAGTAGAGAAACATTTCCCTAAACGCCAGGTCAGGGTTGAAGGAACAGAACCCAGTGTTGTGTTGTATGGCCTGAGCCTCAGATTCCTCATCTGTAAAATGGGAATAATTAAACCTGCCTTGTGGAGCTATTTTGAAGAAGGCTGTGAGGGGAATCTGTGTACTTAACACAAAAACCAAAAAAACCAAGCCCATTGCTGTGGAGTGGATTCTGACTCACGGAGACCACGTGTGTGTCAGAGCAGAACTGTGCTCCAGAGGGTTTTCATGTTACAGAAGTAAAACGCCAGGCCTTTCTTCTGTGGTGCCACTGGATGGATTTGAACCGCCGACCTTTTGGTTAGTAGCTGAAAGTGAACTATTTGTGCCACCTAGGGACCATATATATTTAACACACCCATTGCCAACGAGTCAATCCCTACTCGCAGCGACCCTACAGGACAGAATAGAACTGCCTCATAGGGTTTAAACCCACCAGCTGCTCCTCGGGAGAAAAGACCTGGTGATCTGCTCCCATAAAGATTATAGCCTAGGAAGCCCTATGGGACAGTTCAACTGTGTCCTATAGGGTTGCTATTGGAATCAACTCAATGGCACACAACAATAATAATTAAAGGAGCCATGGTGGTGCAAACAGTTAAGCGCACACCAGCTAACTGAATGTTTGGCAGTTTGAACCCCCTTAGCTCTGCAAGAGAAAGACCTGGCGATGTCCTCCCGTGAAAATTATAGCCTAGGAAATTTATGGTGGCAGTTTCAGTCTATAACACATGGGGTTGCTTTGAGTGGAAATTGACTTGACGGCACCTAAAACAACTTTATTAACGAAAGCCCATAGCTTGCATTAGAGTTATGTTGTACACTCCTATGAGTTTTGACAAAAGCGCGATGTCATGTGTCCACCATTATAGTGTCATACAGAATAGCTTCACTGCCTAAAAATCCCCTGCGCTCCACCTGTTCGCCCCTCCCTCTGAGCCCCTGGCCACCACTGATCTTCTCGTTGTCTCTATAGTTTTGTCTTTTCCATAATGTCATGTAATTAGAATCATGCAGCATGCAGTTTTTTCAGACTGGCGTCTTCCACTTTGCAGTACGCATTTAAGGTTCCTCTGTGTGTTTTCGTGGCTTGATAGCTCATCTCTTTTGATCACTGAGTAATACTCCCTTGTGTGGATGTACCACAGTTTGTTTATCTGTTCAATTGTTGAAGGACGTCTTGGTTGCATCCAGTCTTTGGCAATTATGAATAAAGCTGCTGTAAGCATTCTTGAGCAGGTTTTTATATGGACGTACATTTTCACCTCATTTGGGTAAATACCTAGGCATGCGATTGCTGGATCCAATGGTAAGCCTATGTTTAATTTGGTGAGAAACTGCTACACTGACTTCCAAAGTGGCTGTACCGTTTTGCATCTCCACCAACAATGAGTGAAACTTTCTGTTGCTTGCCATCCTCGCCAGCATTTGGTGTTGTCAGTGGTTTGGATTTTAGCCATTCTAATTGCTGTGTCTGGAGCCCTGGTGGTATGGTGGTTAAGAGCTCAGCTGCTAACCAAAAGGTCAGCAGTTTGAGCCCACCAGCTGATCCTTGGCAACCCTATTGGGCAGTCCTACTCTGTCCTATAGGGTTGCTATGAGTTGGAATTGACTTGATGGCAATAGCTATGTAGTGTGGTATCTCATTTTAAAAAATTGAGGTAAAAAATATATAACAAAATATTTGCCATTTCAATGCTTTTTACTTGTAAAATTCCGTGACATTAATTCCATTCACCATGTTGCTCAACCATCATCACTATCTCTTTCCAAATTTTTCCATCACCCTTAACAGAAGCTCATGCTCCTTAAGCCACGACTCCTCCTCCCCGCCTTCCCACCCCTGGTGGCCACCAATAAACACTGAGCTCTATACATTTGTCTACTCTAGGTATTTCACATAAGTGGGATTGTACAATATTTGTCCTTCTGTGTCTGACTTATTTCACTCAGCATAATGGTTTCAAAATTCATCCGTGTTGTATGTATGAGGGTTTCATTTCTCTATATGCCTGAATATTATTCCATTGTATGGATACACCACATTTAATTTATCTAGTCATCTGTAGTAGTTTTTTTTGTAGTCATCTGTGGGTAGACACTTGGGTTGCTTCCACCTTTTGGCTGTTGTGAATAGTGCTGTAGTGAACATTGGTGTACCAGTATCTGTTTGAGTCCCTAGTTTCAATCCTGTTGGGTATATACCTAAGAGCAGAATTGCTGGACCGTATTTAACTCTTTGAGGAGCCACAAGTCGTTTTTCCACAGTGGCTATACCATTTTATAATTTCACCAGCAGCGGCTCAGGGCTCCAATTTCTCCACATCCTCACCAACATTTGTTTTCCCTTTTTCTGGTAACTATTCTAGTGGGGGCAAAGTGGTATCTCACCGTGGCTTTAATATTCATTTTCCTAATGACTAATGACATTAAGCATCGTTTCATGTGCTTACAGGCCATTTGTATATCCTCTCTGGTGAAATATCTATTCAGATCCTTTGTCCATTTTTTGATTGGATTGTTTGCCTTTTTGTTGTTAGGTTGTAAGTGTTCTTTATATAGTCTGGATATTAAACCCTTATCAGATATATGGTTCTCAAATATTTCCTCCCATTCTATAGGTTGTCTCTTCACTTTGTTGATAAAGTGCTTTGATGCACAAAAGTTTCTATTTTTTTTTTTAATATCAAGAGTGAATCCAGTTATTTGTTGGACAGACCATGATACAAACCACAGTCAAAACTGTGATTCCAGTTCGACAGTGCTTGAACATGATTAGAAGTTTAATTAATATCCTCAAATTGACATAAAGCTTTTAATTTTCATGAAGTCTGATTATTTTTTCTTTTCTTGTTTGTGCTTTTCATGTCCTAGGAATCCATTGTCAAAAACTAGACCTGGAAGCACTACCCCTATGCTTTGTTCTGAGTGTGATCGTTTTGGTTCTTACGTTTAGATCGTTGTCCATTTTGAGTTAATTTGCATGTGGGAATTCAATTGTCCCAGCATAATTTGTTGAAGAGGCTATTCTTTCCCCATTAAATGAGGTTCTTGCCCTTATCAAATAATGAGATAGGTTTACTTGGGTAATTTTGGAAATAACGTTCAAGATATGTTATATAAGAAAGAAAAAAAGACTCAGAACTATCTCGAGAAATCTCCAATTTGTGTAAATAAATACATATTTGCTTAGGGCAGGGAAGACTGAAAAGATACTTAGACACTTCATAGTGATTACCTCTGGTGAGAGGGCCTGGGAGTCTGGAATGGGAAAGAGATTTATTTTTCGCAATGGGAATTTATTTTTATCCTGTTTGTGTCTCTTTGTGATTCCTAAATAAGGGGATTCCTGTCTCACGTCCATTCTGGAAAGTTCCAAACATCACTTCCTTGATGCCGCTGCTCCCCCTTTCTTGATTCTCTACTTCCAGAACTCCTATTAGATGTGTTTTGGACCTTCTCATCCAAGCCTCCATGTCTCTAAACTGCTTTTTCATATTTATTTTCTATTTCTTTGGGCTGCATTATGAGTATTTGCTTCCAGTCTATTTTATAGTTCACTACATTTCTTTCAGTTATATCTATCTGTTTAACATGTCCATTGAGTTTTTTAATTTAAAGGGCCATATTTTTATGGGTTTTTCATTCTTAAGTTTTTTTGTTTGTTTGTTTTTCAAATTGCTCTGCTCAGTCTTAATAGTGTCCAACTCCTTTTTTTCATCTTTTTGATTCCTTCTTTTACGTCCTTAGTAATTTTTTGACTTGGCTATTTCATATATTTTGTAGGTGGTATATTATTTTATAGTCTGTACATTATATTATCTGATTTCCTGGGGAATACTTGTGTAGTTTCTGCTGAAATCAGCAAAGGAAAAAAGGCACATGGGGCAAAATCTAGAGGGAACCAGGCACAAGCTTCCAAGCCCTCTCCAGTGGAATCAACACAAGATGTACTTAATTCCCCCAGCAGTGAGTTGTGACAATATGTGTAAAATGTTGTCCACCAGGGAAGTTCATTAGAGATTCAGTACCCATGGTTTTATTGGTCACATAGGCACCCTCTACCTTCCAGAAGGAAAGCAGGAGTTCAGAATAACCACAATGTTTGTACAAAAGTTTAGGTTCAGTGAGCCACTCATACCAGAAAATGGTGAGAATGCTCCCAAAATCCAAGTTCCCAGACACCAGCCAAGAGCCAACCTTGCAAACAGGCCTTTCTAAGGAGAGCAGTCTCAGGTCTGCTGTTAACTCCTTTTTTTTTTTTTTTTTTTGGACAGTCCACCCCGTTGGCCATTGACCAAGGCATCTTTACAGCAAAATTATTATTAGAAGGGCCAACCGGCAGTAACGATCTCAGTCATGCCCTTTAGGAAACCTGGACTCAGCCAGTTGAGACAAATCCCATTAGTCATAAAGGCCTATCCTCTAAAGCCAAGTAGCTCCTCCTTAAGTTTTTTTTTTTAATAATATTTTATTGTGTTTCAGTGAAAGTTTACAAGGAAGTTAGGTTCCTGTTTAACAGTTTCTACTCTAGCTGTTCACTGACATTAGTTATGTTTTTTATAATGTGTCAGCATTCTCATTAATTGCGTTCTGGTTGTTCTGTCTCTGGTACTCTCATTTCCCTGCCCGCCTGTCTTCTCATCTTTGCTTTAGAGTAATTGTTGACCTTTTGGTCTCTTTAAGGTGGCTTTTTTTTTTTCTTTCTTTAATTGAACTTTAGATGGAGGTTTACAGAACAAATTAGTTTCTCATCAAACAGTTAGTACACACATTATTTTATGACATTGGTTAACAACCCCATGACATGTCGACACTCTCCCTTCTCAACCCTGGGTTCCCTATTACCAGCCTTTCTGTTCCCTCCTACTTTCTAGTCCTCACCCCAGGGCTGGTGTGCCCCTTTAGTCTTGTTTTGTTCCATGGGCCTGTTCAGTCTTTGGCTGAAGTGTGAGCCTCAGGAGTGGCCTCATTATTGAGCTGAAAGGGTGTCCAGGGTCCATACTCTCAGGGTTTCTCCAGACTCTGTCAGGCCAGGAAGTCTGGTCTTTCTTTTCGAGTTAGAATTTTGTTCTACATTTTTCTCCAGCTCCGTGTGGGACCCTCTATTGTGATCCCTGTCAGAGCAGTGAGTGGTGTTAGCCGGGCACCCTCTCATTGTACTGGACTCAGTCTGGTGGAGGCTGTGGTAGATGTGGTCCATTAGTTCTTTGGACTAATCTTTCCCTTATGTCTTTAGTTTTCTTCATTCTTCCTTGCTCCCAAAGGGGTGAGACAAGTGGAGTATCCTAGATTGCCACTCACAGGCTTTTAATACCCCAGACGCTACTTACCAAAGTAGAATGTAGACCATTTTCTTTATAAACTGTTATGCCAGTTGAGCTAGATGTTCCTAACACCATGGTCCCCACAGCCCTCAGCCCAGCAATTCAGTCCCTCAGAAATTTGGGTGTGTCTACAGAGCTACCATGGCCCTGCCGTGTACAGGCTGTGCTGGCTTCCCCGGTATTGTGTACTGTCTTACCCTTCACCAAAGTTACCGCTTGTCTATTGTCTATTAAGTGTTTTTCCATCCCAACCCCTCCCCTCCCTCATAACCATCAAAGATTGTTTCATTTTGTATGTAAACCTTTTCATGAGTTTTTACAGTAGTGGTCTCGTACAATATTTGTCCTTTTGTGATTGACTTATTTCACTCAGCATAATGTCCTCCAGATGCATCCATGTTATGTGATGCTTCACAGATTCATCGTTGTTCGATAGCCTTCTTTAGCCGTTGCGTAATACTCCGCCGTGTGTATTTACCAGTTTGTTCATCCATTCATCTGCTGATGGGCATCTAGGTTGTTTCCATCTTTTTGCTGTTGTGAACAATGCTTCAGTGAACATGGGTGCACGTTTATCTATCTGTGTGACAGCTTTTATTTCTCTAGGATATATTCCTAGGAGTGGGGTTGCTGGATCACATGGTATTTCTATTTCTAGCTTTCTAAGGAAGCGCCATATCATTTTCCAAAATGATTGTATCATTTTGCATTCCCACCAGCAGTGCGTAAGAGTTCTGATCTCCTCACAGCCTCTGCAACATTTGTTATTTTCTGTTTTATTGATTCGTGCCAGTAATGCCAGGGCGAGATGGTATCTCATTGTGGTTTTGATTTCCATTTCTCCGATGGCTAGAGATCGTGAGCATTTCCTCATGTGTCTGTTGGCCACTTGAAGTGTCTGTTCATATCCTTTGCCCATTTTTTAATTGGATCATTTGTCTTTTTGTTGTAGAGGTGTTGGATTTTCTTGTAGATTTTAGAGATTAGACCTTTGTCTGATTTGTAATAGCCAATTTTTTTTTTTTTCCCCAGTCTGTAGGTTCTCTTTTTACCCTTTTGGTGAAGTCTTTTGATGAGCATAAGTGTTTAATTTCTAGAAGATCCCAGTTATCTAGCTTATCCTCTGGAGCTTGTGTGTTGTTATTTGTATCCTGTTAGTGCCGTGTATTAGGGCCTCTAGCGTTGATCATATTTTTTCTTCTATGAACGTCATAGTTTTTGGCTTTATATTTAAGTCTTTGATGCATTTTGAGGTAGTTTTTGTATATGGTGTGAGGTATGGGTTCTGTTTCATTTTTTTGCAGATGGACATCAAGTTTTGCCAGCACCATTTGTTAAAAAGACTGTCTTTTTCCCATTTGATGGACTTTGGGCCCTTGTCGAAGATCAGGTGACCATAGGTGGATGGATTTACATCTGGGTTCTCAATTCTGTTCCATTGGTCAGTGTATCTGTCATTGTACCAGTACCAGGCTGTTTTGATTACTATAGCTGTATAGTAGGTTCTGAGGTCAGGTAGTGTGACCTCCTGCTTTATTCTTCTTCTTCAGTAGTGCTTTACTTATCCGGGGCCTCTTCCCTTTCCATATAGAGTTAATGATAAGTTTTTCCATCTCTTTAAAGAATGTCGTTGGTATTTGGATTGGTATTGCATTATATTTGTAAATTGTTTGGGTAGAATTGTCATTTTCACAATGTTGAGTCTACCTATCCATGAGCATGGTATGTTTTTCCATTTGTGTAGATATCTTTTGGTTTCTTGCAGTAGTGTTTTGTAGTTTTCTTTGTATAGGTCTTTTACATCCCTGGTTAGATTTATTCCCAAGTATTTTATTTTTTTAGGGGCTATTATAATGGTATTGTTTTCATCATTTTCTTTATTGGTGATAGAATCCAACTAATTTTTGTATGTTGATCTTGTATCCTGCTACTCTCTGCTGAATCTTTTCATTAGTTCCAGTAGTTTTCTGGTGGATTCTTTTGGATTTTCTGAGTATAGTATCATATCGTCCACAAATAGGGAGAGTTTAACTTCTTCATTATCAATTTTGATGCCTTTTATTTCTGTTTCTTGCCTTATTGCTCTAGCTAAGACTTCCAACACAATGTTAAATAGGAGTGGTGATAAAGGGCCTCCTTGTCTTGTTCCTGTTCTCAAGGGGAATGTTTTTAGCCTCTCTCCATTGAGAACAATGTTGACCATTGGTTTTGCTTAGATGCCCTTTATTATGTTGAGAAATTTTCCTTCTATACCTATTTTATTGAGAGTTTTTATCAGGACTGGGTGTTGGACTTTGTTGAATGCCTTTTCTGTGTCAATTGAGATGATCATGTGATTCTTTTCTTTCCTTTTATTTATGTGGTGGATTACCTTGATTGATTTTCTAATGTTGAACCATCCTTGTATACCTGGTATGAATCCTACTTGGTCGTGGTGTATTATTTTTTTGATATGATGCTGAATTCTATTGGCTAGAATTTTGTAGAGAATTTTTGCATCTATATTCATGAGAAATATTGGTCTGCAGTTTTCTTTTTTTTTTTTTTTGCCTGGTTTTGGTATCAGGGTTATGCTGGCTTTCTAGAATGAATTCAGAAGTATCACTTCCTTTTCTATGTTCTGAAATAGTTTGAGTAGTACTGGTTTAAGCTCTTCTCTGAATGTTTGGTAGAATTCTCCAGTGAAGCCTTCCAGGCCAGGGCTTTTTTTGGTTGGGAGTTTTTTTTTATTACCTTTTCAATCTCTTCTCTTATTATGGGTCTGTTCAGATTTTCAATGTTATTTTGTGTTAGTTTGGGTAGGTAGTGTGTCTCTAAAAATTTGTCCATTTCCTCTAGGTTTTCAAATTTGTTGGAGTACAGGTTTTCATAATACTCTGTTGTGATCCTTTTTATTTCAGTTGGGTCTGTTGTAATGTTCCCCATTTCATTTCTTATTTAGGTTATTTGCATTCTCTCCTCTTTTTCCTTTGTCAGTTTGTCCAGTGGTTTGTCGATTTTGTTGATCCTTTCAAAGAACCAACTTTTGGTTTTATGGATCCTTCCTAGTGTTTTTTTGTTCTCTATTTCATTTATTTCTGCTCTGATCTTTATTATTTCCTTTCTTCTGGTAGCTGTGGGCTTCTTTTGCTGTTCTCTATTTGTTCAAGTTTTGTAACTAATATTTTGATTTTGTCCCTTTCTGCTCTTTTGATGTGTGCATCTGGTACTATAAATTGACCTCTGAGGACTGCATTTGCCGTGTCCCAAAGGTTTTGGTATGATGTGTTTTCATTCTTGTTTGATTCTGGGAACTTTTTGATTCCATCTTTGATTTCTTCTATTACCCAGTGGTTTTTAAGCAGGGTGTTACTCAGTTTCCATGTAATTGATTTTTTTTCCTTGCTCTTCCTGTTGTTAATTTCTACTTCGATGGCATTGTGGTCAGAGAAGATACTTTGTATTATCTGAATGTTTTGGATTTTGTTGAGGGTTGCTCTGTGGCCTGAGATGTGGCCTATTCTGGAGAATGTTCCGTGTGCATTGGAAAAGAATGTGTACTTTGCTGCTGTTGGGTGGCGTGTTCCATATATGTCTATGAGGTCAAGTTGGCTGATTGTGCTCTTTAGCTCTTCTGCATCTTTGTTGAGTTTCTTTCTAGGTGGCCTGTCCTTTACTGAGAGTGGTGTGTTGAAGTCTACTATTATTGTGGAACTGTCAATTTCTGTTTTCAGTGCTGTTAGAGCTTATGTATTTTGGAGTCTTGTCATTGGGTGCATAGATGTTTTTATGGTTAAGACTTCATGACGGATCATCCCTTTAGTCATTATATACTGCCCTTCATTGTGTTTTATGGTGGACTTTGTTTTAAAGTCTATCTTATCTGAGATTAGTATTGCCACTCCTGCCCTTTTTTGGTAGTTATTTGCTTGATATATTTTTTCCATCCTTTGATTTTTAATAAATTTATGTCTTTGTTTCTAAGGTGTGTTTCTTGTAGACAGCATAATGATGGATCCTTTTTTTAATCCATTCTGTCACTCTGTGTCTCTTTATGGGTGCATTTAGGCCATTTACATTCAGTGTAATTATTCATAGGTGTGAGTTTATTGCTGTTATTTTGTAGTGGTTTTTTTTTGTTGTGCTTACATTTTCTTTTTTCCTCTTAATCTCTTGTGCTGAGTTCCTTTTGTTTGTGGATTACTTTTGCTTTTGTAAATTTGTTTTTATTGAGACTTTATGTTTTTCTTCTTTATTTTGATGAATAGGTTTGTTAACTTTCTTTGTGCTTACCTTGAAATTTACCCTTATCTTCCTAGGTTTGAGCCACTCTGTTATTACTTGGTATCACCTTGCTTTCCTCTCCATTAGAAAGTTCTATACCTTTACCATTTATTCCCTCTTTTATTGTTCTGACATTGTTGTCATTTACAGATTAATCTCTCTGGTTCCCTGTTGCAATTGTTTTTGTTTTGAATAGTCCTTGAGAGTTCATTTCCTAAGCTGGTGTCTGGCTGGTACAATCTTGCCTCCTAGATTCAGGCTGTGGTCTTATGTTGTTTGTTCTCAGATTGAGGGACTCCCTTTAATAATTCTTATAAGTTTGGTTTTGTTTTTACATACTTGCTTAATTTCTGTTTATCTGGAAATGTCCTAATTTCACCATCGTATCTGAATGAAAGTTTTGCAGGATGTATTATTCTTGGTTGGCATGTTTTTTCTTTCAAGGTTTTATATATGGCATCCCAATTGCCTTTTTTGGCTGCATGGTTTCTGCCGAATAATCAGAGCTTAGTCTTGTTGTTTCTCCTCTGTATGTGACTTTTTGTTTTTCTCGAGCTGCTCACAGGATTTTTTCTCTGTCTTTGGTTTTAGTGAGTGTGATTATGATATGCCTTGTTTTTCTTTTGGGGTCTATCCTATATGGGGTTTATTGAGCTTCTTGGATGGTCAGCTTTTCATCATTCATGATATTAGGGAAGTTTTCTGTCAGCAATTCTTCAAAGATCCTCTCTGTGTTTTCTGATTTCTCTCCCTGTTCTGGAACTCCAGTCATTCACAGATTTTTGCTTTTGGTTGTATCCCACATAATTCTCGGGGTTTCTTCATTTTTTTTTGTTCTTTTTTCTGATTTTTCCTCAAACAGGGTTGTATCCAAGTGTTTGTCTTCAATTTCGCTGATTCTGTCTTCCATCATTTCAAACCTGCTCCTTACCACTTCTATGACACTGTCCATTTCTGAAATCTTGTTTATCTTTTAGATTTCTAATTGTTGTTTTTGTATGATTTCTAGTTGTGAGTTTATTTTAGCATTTTGTTCCTGTATTACTTTCCTGAATTGTTCCATTTTTTGTCTGTATTTTCCATGAATTTGTCTACCTTTTCCATAAATTTGTCTATTTTTCCTCATTTTTGTCTACTTTTTGCTTCAACTCTTGGATTACTCTGAATATTAGAGATTTGAATTCCCTGTCAGGTAGGTCTAGTGCCTTTTCTTCTACTGAAAAGTCATCTGGTGTTTTATTTTGGATGCCTACTGGAACCATCCTGTCCCTTTTTTTATATGTTGTCTGCTGTCTTCAGAACATTCAGTTGTTATTTTCTTCATGTGTTGATTGTAGATTTGTTTGTTTTGTCCTGCTTTTTTTTTGTTTTATTTGGTTATGTCTGTGTGTTCTTTGTTGTTTGCTTATCTGTAGTCACAATACTTTTCACCTCCTTGTCCAACGGGCAGGGCCAGTCAGTCAGCTATGGTGCAGCAGGGCAGGTCCAGCTGAAGGGGAGGGGCTGGAATGGGTTGTTTGTGGCAAGTACTAGGGCCAACAGGGCAGGCCCGGAATCAGTGTTGGGCAGGTTCCAGTAGGCCGTGCCTATGCTACTTGGGGTGTGATGTTCAGTGCATGGTGCAGGTAGGTAGGGAAGAGGGGGGAAGTTGTGATGTGTGGAGCTAATAGGGGTATGGGAAAGAGGAGAGAGAGGAGAAACAGGAGCTAAAAACAAACAAGCAAAGAAAGAAAAAAAGAGTGCTAAGGAGCTTGCCATTGGAGTGGAGAGAAAAGAAACCAAGAAATGGAGAAGAGCAAAAAAGAAAAGAAAACGAGAAATAGAAAAAAATAACTAGATAAAAATTTGGAAAATAAAAGCTCCCAGGAGTCCCGGAGTCCCACCAGTGGGGCCGCTAAGACCGGGGAAGTGGCCCCCAGACTGTACAGTATAGCCTGGCTAGAGGGGTATAGATGTCACACAGCAGCAAGTATTCAGGAGACAGGAAAAGAAGATAAGTGTAGAGAGATGAGAACTGAGAAATGAGGAAAGACAGAAAGGGAAAAAGAGAGAGCAAATTAAAAAAAAAAGAAATGCCCCCTGGGATCCCACCTACGCGGCTACACAGGTTGGGGGAGTGGCTCCTAAGCCCTGCAGTGCAGCCTGGCTAGAAGGGCCTCCCAAGGTACGAAAAGAAAAACAAAGCAAAACAAAACTTGGCAAAAAAAAAAAGCCTCAGGGATCCCACCAGTGTGGTGTCGTGGGCCAGGGGAGTGACTCCCCAGTCGAGCGTGGCTTCACAGCCTTTCAAGAAAAAGCAAAGATGGCACACGGGGCCAGGTGTTCCAGAGAAAGGAGGGGGAGGTGGGAGGAGGCACAGAAGAAACCAAAAGAGACAAAGAACCAACACCAGCTCAGGAGCCCGGCCAGTGTGGGCAGGGCAAATCCAAGCAGCCTGAGGCCAAAGCAGTTGCTTCCCGGCCAAGAGGCTGCGGCTGGCAGGAAGCAGAGGAGGGTGAAGGGGGGAGGAAGAAGGGAGTGGTTAGGAAAGTTTATATTGCTCATTACCAGGTGTTCTGTCTCCTGCTGGGAACTTCGTGAAGCTGCCTTCCCATACTCCCTGTCCGCTGACCTCGGATGTGGATGGGGTGAAACCAAGCAGCCCAGACACTGCACTTCCCGGCTGGCCGAGCCACTGCAGCCAGCCAGCAAGCTCGGAGGTAGAGCAGCGAAGAGAGAATGGGGGGTGGAAAAGTGTGTATCGCTGGTTACTGGGTGCTCTGTCTCCTGCTGGGAGTTCTGCAAAGCTGCTTTCCCGTGCTCCCTGTCTGCCCATTCCAACAGGAGTCCAAAATGGTGGATCCATGCTGCGTAAGCAATGGAGCCCTCCACAGGTATCTCTCCTTTCTCTCTCTGTCCTCTGTCAGTTTCTTATTCCATTCGGTGCAGGGCTGAGTTCTTTATCTCTTCATTTGGCACTTCAGGTTCCAGGAATGACATTTGTCTCTGTTTTTACTTAGTTTTTGGGGGCTTTGCTGTAGAGGGACGGCCTGGTGCCTCTGCCTATGGCGCCATGTTTGCTGGAAGTAGATGGCTTTTTAATGGAACCCTGTACTCATGGGTAATATCCTTTATTTTGTGTGTGAATGTTTTTTCACTAAAAAGTGACCTCAGGGGGTAGTTTCAGTTCAAAGTTTAAAGAGTATCTCAGGGCAGTAGTCTTGGGGAGTCCTCCAGTCTCAACTGGTCCAGTAAGTCTGGACTTTTAAAGAATTTGAGTTCTCCTCTTCGTTTTTCTCCTACTCTGTCCAGGTCCATCTGTTGCGGCTCTGATCAAAACAGTTGTTAGTGGTAGCTGGTCACCATCTACTTCTTCTGGTCTCACAGTGGATAAGGATGTGGCTCTTGTAGGCTATTAACCCTGTAGTCCTCCTTAAGTTTTTGTACAAACTTTTCTTAACCTGGCCAAGGCACCAATTCAGGCACGGCACAATTCTGGTCAGTAAGTTTGAAACTGACCTGATGCCTTCCAGTGCTGAGGCAGCGTCATGATAGTCAGAAGACATGCAATCCCAGAGGGCACATGTGATGCTCCTTACACAGTTAACAAATGCTGGGGCTCCCCAAGCAGGACATACACTGGGCAGTACAGGTTCAGGGGGCCCCAGTGAGGCCTCCCACTGTGGGGCCTCTGCCCTAGGGCTCCCAGTCTACTCCATTAATCCAGTTCAGTCCGTAGTTTCAGAGGGGCTGCCTAAGGCAGTCAGTTCCAAAGAGTGTTGCTTGTTTATGACACCAGTTCATCCTCCTCAGAATATGGACAGCATCTGTGAGTGTTCTGTGTGGAAAGGGCAGGCTCTTAGGCCACCTCTGCTGGCATGAGTTACTGCTGTCCACTGTCTGTGGTGTGATTGTAGCTCAGGATTCCATTTGAATTTAGAGTCCTTACAGCAGCTTGGAAAGGCACCACGGGAGTTTTCCTTCAGGAGGAGGGGGAAGCTTCCAGAAAAATTCTGAAAAACAGAGATCATCAATGCCTTCCCCCTCCTCTGTGCCTCCCCAGGTTTAGTGTTTTCTCTGTTGTAACATAACCAGTGTGTCCCATTCAGCAGTCATAACTTTACATTTTTTTAGTCATCCCCTATTCTCACCCAGACCTTTCTTTGGAAGGGTTGTATGCATTTTCACAGGAAAACATTTTTATACAACTTAGCCAGAAAGATACATCGTGTTCAGGAATTAGGAGGAAATCCTGAGTTTTCAAAGTGGTTGTTATGGATTGAATTGTGTCCCCCCAAATTATGTATTGAAATCCTGGCCCCTATAACTGTAGATGTAATGTGATGTTATCTAATGTAATAAAATCACCTTCCATACTGCAATCTAATGTATTGTAACCAGTCAGTGGATGTTATACCAGTGTAGGGTGGATCCTAAACCTAATCACTTCTGAGTTATATAAAGAACAGTATAGACACAGAGACTGGGGAAGACAGACACCATATGAAGGTTGTCATATGCCTGGGGCTACCAACAAGGAAGGACTCGACATCGCTGACACCCTGTTTTGGACTTTTAGCCTCCAGAACTCTGATACAGTAAATTTACGTTCTTCGAAGCCACTCACTTGTGGTGTTTGGGTTACAGCAGCACTAGGCAACTAAGACAGTGGGCTACACAGTCCCCCACCCCTTTCTTCCTGATAATTTATCCACTGAGCAGCTTGGAAAAGGTCAATCCCTTTCTGAGGAGCTGCAGTTAATCAAGCTGCCAGACTGAGGAGGGTGGGTGCACCAGGAGAAAGAGGAGGGATGAAGAGCCAGGCTACCCACTCATTGCTGCAAACTGCAACTGATCTGGAAAGCTGAACACAAGTCAACAAACAGTGAGACATCCCTGAGGGGCCCAGAGTAGCCTGTCAGGGGTGAGCAGAAGAGTCACAGCCCCGGCTATGCGCCCTCCACTGTGGCAGGAATCACAATTAAGAAGACAATTTGCCTCTACATCAGAAAGAAAGAGCCCACCACAGTTGGACTTCAGATGGTCCCACCAGAGAACAAGCCCTTTCCTGTGGACATTTGTACATGACCCCAACAGTCCAGCCAGCAGCCACAGAGGTGTGTCCCACATCTGCAGCAGTCCCTGCAGCCAAGCTCTGCTCATTGAGCTGTGCCTGCTTCAGGTGGGCATGGTGTGTGCTGAGGCTGAACGAGTCTGCAGCTGACACCACCACGGCTGCTGGGCCGGGCAGCATGCTGTGTTCTAAGCCCAAATGACTAACGAGGCTTTCCTGAGCCCTTTTTGCCTTGTCACTCAGGAGTCCAAATATGACCCACTCAGAAATATGCACATCAGGCTGGAAAAGTCCTGGCTTCTAGGGGTCAGACATCTGGTTCCATAAGAGCTCATTAGCAAGGAAAAACAGCTCCATGAAACTCCCACGGTGTCTCCTTTGGAGACTGCCTCTCTGTCCATGTCCTCTCCCTTTCCTCAGAGGCTCCAGCAGGCAATAATTATACCAAAAACCATCACTTACGGAGACTTATTTTCTTCTTAATACTCAAAGAATTTAGATAGCAACCCACCTACGGGTGGCAAAGAGTAAGGAAGTTGTGTCTCACTAATACTTTTTCTTTGTAGCTTTCCCTGATCAGAATGATCCTTCTAGCATTTATGAAATTTCAAGCATTTAACATTTTATATCAATTTTTTACTGTATATCCAGGTGCAATAGCTACAAAGTACAAAGCCATTTAAAAAAATGATGGCCTTGGTGTGGCTTTCTATAGTACCAGGGCTCCCTCCAGCCCCACAGAGCTGCCTGTCAGGGGATGCCCAGGTCACTCTGCAGGGCCTACTAGAGGTGGGAGGCCACCAGGGGAGGCCACTGCAGATTGCCTGTAGGTTGTGTCAGGTGGATTTGTTTCCTCAGGCTGCCATGACAAAGTACCCCAAACTGGGTGGCTTAAAACAACAGGTATTTATCCTCTCACAGTTCTGGAAGCCAGAAGTCCAAAATCAAGGTGTCAGCAGGGCCATGCTCCCTTCAGACACTCTAGGGCCAGACTCCTTCTTTGACTCTTCCAGCTTCTGGTGGCTCGAGCTGTCCTTGACTTGTGGCTGCATCACTCCAGTCTCTGCCTCCATCATCATGCGGACTTCTGTGTGTCTGTGTCAAATCGCCCTCTGCCTTTTCTCTAAGGACACTCCTTGTTAGATTTAGGGCCCTCTGAGATAATCCAGGGACCCGCATAATCCAAAGGCGCGCTGGTGGTACAGTGGTTAAAGTGCTCACCTGCTAACCAGAAGGTCGACAGTTTGAACTCCACCAGCCGCTCCATGGGGGAATGATGTGGCAGTCTGCTTCCGTAAAGATTACAGCCTTGGAAACCCTATAGGGTCACTATGAGTCGGAACCGACCGGATGGCAGTGGGTTTGGTTTGGAGATAATCCAGATGATTTCATCTTGAAATCCTAACTTAATTATATCTGCAAAAACCCTACTTCTAAATAAGGTTACATTGACAGGTTCTGGGTGGACTTAAGGAGTCGCTGGGTAGTGCAAACGGTTAATGCGTTCAGCTACTAACCAAAAGGATGTTGGTTCGAGCCCACCCAATGGTGCCTTGGAAGAAAGCCCTGTCAATCTACTTCAAAAAATCACAGCATTGACAACCCTATGGAGCAGCTCTACTCAGATACACATGGGGTTGCCATGAGTTGAAATCAACTCGATGACAGCTGGTCTGGGTGGTTTAGGGGGGACCTCCATTCCTCCCACTACAAGGCGGCAGAAGTCAGATTGGCCAGACACTATGAGAGCCAGCATTTATTGAGTGCCTACTGTGTGCCCAGCACCAAGCACTCAACATGAATGTCAGCCTATGAGGGAGGGACTGTGCTTATCCCTCCTGCGAAGAACATGACTCAGGACTTGAGGAAAATGCTCAGGACCCCACAATCAGAGGGTAGAACCAGCACTCAGACCCAGACTGAGGGCCTTCAGGGTTTGGACTCTTCTTAACTGCTCTTGCTTGCTGCCTGACACCAATTCCGGTGCCCTTACCCCTCACCCTATGAGGCAGGCTCATATGAGACTGTTTGGTCCATGAGGTGAGCAGAAATTCACCCATCTTCCAGCTGCTCTTGAGCAGCAGTTGGCTGTGGCTCGCACAGCAGGAGCACCTGCTGTCAGTGGAAATAAACACACCACCAAACACCCATGCAAAGTGTTGGCCCAGGAGGGGGATACACCTGTGCGGGTTGGTCTTTCTTCCAGGTGAGCTTCTCTGGCCCCAGAGAAATGTGACGAGCTTGGATGCATGGGAGAACACCTGGCTTGACGCCTCTCCCACGAGCTGAAGACTCATAACAGCAGCTTCAGCATGAAATACGTCATTGGGAGAATTCCCAGGGCCACCCTGCAACATGGGTGTCGTTGCCCCACCCTAGGCTTCCTGATCCATTGCTGGCCTCTGCTGTCTGAGGAAGATGCGTTTCGCCTGTTAGGTGAGCCCTCTGGGGAGAAAGGCCCCTGCGTCTCACCTTGCAGCCATGCTGGAACTTTCTAATCCCAGGGTTCTCAAGGTGGGGACCCTGGGCCAGCAGCCTCAGTGGCAGGGAACCTGCTGGAGAGTAAGTTCTCAGGCCAAACCGCACATCTAGAGAATCAGAAGCTCTGGAGTGAGCCCAGCAACCTGTGTTACCAGGACCCCTCGGGCGATTGTGATGCACACTCGAGTTGAAGAACTGCCCTTGCAACGTGGCCTGCGGTTCTCACGCTTGGCTGCACTTTAAAAAAACACAAATGCCCAGGCCCCACCCCAGGCCAATTAGATCAGAATCTCCAGGGGTGGGATTTGGGCATGAGTAGGTGGTAAAACTCCCCAGGTGGTTCCAATGTGCAGCCAAGATTGAGAACCATGGCTCTCTTGGCCTCACTGGTCGCTTCTGTAAAAGGTGGCAACAGCTAAGCTACTAGAAGGCATTTTCTCAAGTCCTTTCCCATGTGACCATGAACTTGAGAGTGGCTTGAATTCTGGATAACGGGAGGGGAGCTAGTCCCAAACTGAGGTAACACAAAGAAATTTCATTCTAACAAAAAAGTTGAGAAATTCATGCATGAAAGAAAAGGGTGTGCGTGTATGTACTCACGTGGATGTTATTTCTTTTAGTGAATGTACTCTTTAACATCAAGGAAAAAATTCCATTTATGAGTGGCCCTGGACTTGAATGATGGAAGCGCCTTTGTGCCGTCTACTCTATTTGGATAAATGAGCGTAACCCTGGCCCCATTCCATCCCCCATCTTTCTCTTGGAATGTGAGCTCCTGACTTGGGATTGTCTGGTTTGCCAGTGTTGGAGCTGACAGGAAGGGAGAACAGCAGGCAGGAGTTGTCCGTCACACCCAGTTTTCATACTCCCCTTTCTTTCTCTGGCAGCTCTGTTGGGCCAAGTCTTTCTATACTGATTAATGAAGAATCAAAAATTCATTGCCGTCCGGTTGATTCTGACTCATAGCAACCCTATAGGACAGACTAGAACTGCCCCATAAAGGAGCAGCTGGTGGATTCGAACTGCCAACATTTTGGTTAGCACCCGAGCTTTTAACCACTGCGCCACGAGGACTCAGATTAATAGAGAGCGCGCTGTGTATCGTACACCTTGGAAAGACCTGGCAATCCACTTCTGAAAAATTAGCCATTGAAAACCTTATGGAGTACAGTTCTACTCTGACACACACAGGGCCACCCTTAGTCAGAATAGACCTGATGGCAACTGGACCCTGGGTACCGTGTTGTCTCCAAGGTTGGCCCTCCATTCCTGTGGCCATGTCTACAGAGAGGGTTGGTGGGGTGTAGGGGTGGGGCCCCACCTAACAGGCATAGAGAAGCTACTGTGCACACACCTGAGCTGAGCACCTGACATTCATCGCTCAGCTCATCCTTACGCACACCCCCATCTTTCAGGTGAGAAAACTGAGTCTCAGGAAGGCCCCCACCCAGGGGGAGGTGGGGCAGGATGGAAACTCAGCCCTGCCGGACTCCAAAGCCTGGCTCTCCCTCACCACACTGTCAGAATTTGAACCTGGAGAGAGACACAATCGGGGAATAAACATTCTCTTTTCTTTCTTTACCAACCTGCTGTGTTGCTGACAGATTTGAGGGTTATCCACGTTGACTTCCTGAAATAGCACAAAACTCTTTCTTACTTCGCGTCGTATTTCATGATAAACAAACTTGTGGTCCAGAGAGGGCAGTTGTCTTACCTGCAGCTGCTGTTCAACCAGCCCCTGTAATCCTGGGACAACCTGGACCTGCAATTCAACACAGGTGACAGCTTCAGGGTCCTAATCACAGGGCATGGGGGCTGGTTGGTGTGGGTTCCCACCCAAGAACGCCTTTGCCTCCCTGATCCTCAGCTTTCCCACCTGTAAAGTGGGAATAACAAGCCTACTTCACGGGGTGCAGTGAGGTGGAATGGGATGCCCGCATCCCTTGGTTGAGCAGTGGGGACAGCTGGGGACTGGGAAGAGCAGAGAGAGGAGGCAACTCTGTAGGGCAGCTGCTCTAGAGGGGTCTGGAACATTTTCTAGAGATGAATCATAGGGCTGAAGTTTGCTGACACCAAAGCTGTGTGGGCTGGAGGCAAGCCTGTAATAATGATTAAAAATATCACTCTTCGGATTCAAAGACAATAGGAAATGGCTTCTTCACTGTTGCAATTAGGTAAATATATACACAATAAGTACAATTACACGAACAGAGAGAAAATGTATTAAATCTTGTGACAGGTGGTAGGATAACGGAGGAAGAGTCTCACTTCTTCCCTGTTTTTTAAGTTTTAAAAATAGATCAACTTTACAAGAGGACACATGATACAACTTCGCAGAAGAGGGTTCCTTTTTCCCTTTCTCCCAGTGAAGAACAGGGATAGGGTCTCCACAAATGTGTGGGTGGTGATTGTCATTGGAATAGCCTCCATTCCCATCAGCCACGGTGACGTAGCTGCCACCTACGTGCTGGGCTGCATGCTTGGCCTGGTGGACCAGGACCTCACTCTCCCTGACTGCAGATGCTTCATTGTTCCCTCGGGCCCATGTGCTTCCTCCTGCAAGTGTCTACTGAGCACCTTCATGTGCTGGGTGCTGTGCTGAGCACTCTACATCTACAACCTGGTATCGTTCGTTCAATCATTCACTCCTCGGTAGTGAGGACCTACTATGTGCTAGGCTTCATCCAGGCTCTGGGAACCCAGAGGAAAAGCAGGTTCCTGGAAACCCTGGTGGGGTAGTGGTTAAGAGTTCGGCTGCTAACCAAAGTTCGGCAGTTCGAACCTACCAGGCACTCCTTGGAAACTATATAAGGCAGCTCTACTGTGTCCTTTAGGGTCGCTATGAGTCGGAATTGACAGCAATGGGTTTTGGGTTTGGCCCTCCTGGAGAGGAGCCCTGGTGGCTCAATGATTAAGTGCTTGGCTGCTAACTCGAAGGTCAGTTGTTCAAACCCACCAGCTGCTACTCGGGAGAAAGACCCGGTGGTCTGGTCCTGTAAAGATTACAGCTTTAGAAACCCTATGGGACAGTTCTACATTGTTGTATAGGGTTATTGTGAGTTGGAATCCACTTCGTGGCACACAACAACATCAGCAGCCCTCCTGGAATTGACCATTCCAGTACAGAGAGACTGACGAGAATAAGCTCATTTCAGACAGGGCGAAATGAAATGAAGAAACCCAAACAAGAAGGCCCTCGAGCAAGAGAGGGCAGTGGGAGGACTTCCCTGGGAGGTGACCTCTCTGCTGAGATCGTGTCCTATGTAGGAGCCAGAGAGCCAGCATTCCCAGCGGGGGACCGGCAGGTGCAAGGGCCCTGAGGAGGCAATGCTCATGGCCACACGGCATTGCCGTGAACCACCTCTCTGAGGACAGAAACCCAGTCATGTCGGGGAGGGAGGGGGAGCTGGAGAAGCAAGTGGGGGCCACCTGCAAGCCACAGAAGAGGGTTGGGTTGGATTCTAAGAGAAATGGGGAGTCCCTGGAGGGCCTTCATCAGAGGAATGACAGAAGCTGACCAACGTTTTAAGAAAGGTCCTCCAAACAGCTTGCAAAGTTGGTGGTGACTGCCTCTTCGAGCCGAGAGAAACAGGGTCGGCAGGTTGCCCTAGATCACACAGCTGGTGAACACACAACGCAGATGGGGACGTGTGTGAGGAGGGTACCAGCGAAGCCTTCACAGGCGGAGGCAGGAGGGGAGGCACAGAGGCGGCTCAGGTATATTAAAACAGCGTTTGAGGCAGAGGGAGCCTGAGGGCCAGGGAGAGGGAAACGGAGAGGGGTAGGGAGAATGAGGTGGAGAGAACAGCTGGATCCCAGGAAAGGCTGCAGGGAGAGAGGCTGGGCCTCAGCGGCAGAGGACAATGAGGAGCTTGGAGAGGAGCCGGGGGCTTCACTGAGTGGACACAGGCACTTCCCACCACAAACAAAAGGCTTCTCAGGTGTGGTCCTTGCCTGGGGCCAGGAAGGAGACTATTCCTTTTGGGTAATTGGGTAATAATGACAGCTCTGACTATAGCGCATTAACCCACTGCCATCGAGTCGATTCTGACTCATAGTGACCCTATAGGACAGAGTAGAACTGCCTGATAGAGTTTCCAAGGAGCACCTGGCCGATTCGAACTGCCGACCTCTTGGTTAGCAGCCTTGGCACTTAACCAGTACACCACCAGGGTTTCCAGAGCACATTAGAACGTCCAAAATGTCAATGAGCATAGAGGTTTAGCCTTGTGGGTGTATTGATACATGTAAGCTGGGCTTATGAAAATGTTTTTGTTGTTACAACTAACTACAGGGACATTTTTATAAAAAATAATAACTTTTGGCTGAAACACTGCACAAAAATTTTATAGACAGTCATTTTGGTGTCACCCCCCCTGATGGTGTTGCCCGGTGCAGCCTGCACCCCCACACCCCCTAGAGTAGCCACTGACTTGAGCCAAGTGACTGCTTTCACCACCTGTGGATGGTGGGCAGACTGTGGCCATCTCCAGGAGAGCCTGTGAGTTAAGTACCTTTTGAAATGCCTTCCTTGTAGTACAGGTGTGCGCATGTGCCTGACACATGTTGTCGTTATCTGTGGTCAAATCAGTCCCTGACTCTGGTGACCCCACACACAATGGAACAAAATGCACAGGGTTTTCGTCGGCTGATTTTCATTAGTAGATCACCAGGCCTTTCTTCCTAGTCTGTCTTAGTCTGGAAGCTCCACTGGAACCTGTTTAGCATCAAAACAACACGGAAGCCTCCACTGACACATGGAAGGTGGCTGCACTTGAGGTTCATTGGCCAGGAATCGAACCTGGGTCTCCTGCATGGAAGGCGAGAATTCTACCACTGAATAACCATGCCCCCTGGCACGTGTAGGGTGCTGCATTAGTGGGTGGCTCTCCTCTTCCCCTGCATGGCAGTTCGAAGTCTGTGACTGGTGGGATGACTGTGGGGCCCTCATGCTTAGCCTCCTGGGGCTCAGGAACAGAGCCTGCCAGGCCCAGGGAAAGAAGTACCCAATCCTTCCCTTCTACTCTCACGCTGACACATTCCAGCCCTAGTGTCAGCCGGGAGGATGGGCTGGACCACGAGAAAGAATAAGCGAGAGGAGGCCAAGTTGTGGGCAGGGGGCCCTTGCCATGGAGAGGCACTAGTTCCTAGTGGTGGAGGTGGAGGTGCACGCCCCTGGCTGCGTCTTGCCTTTCAAGCCCTATGACCCTCGGCAAGTCTCTGTACGTATCTGGACTCCAGATGAGCTCATCTTCTGGGTTATGATGAGGACTGGATAACACATAACAGGTGCCCAGGCCAGTGCCTGCCACCCTGTGGCACTGGTAGCAGCCCGTTCCCCGGGTGAGTATTGGGGTTTGAGAAGCAGTGGGCCAAGCTGCTGCCTGTTCCAGAGAGATGGGGTGACTGGCCTGAGACTGCACAGCAAGGTCGTGGCAGAGCCATGTCTACTAACCCGCTGTCCAGGGCTCGCTCCTAACACCCGCCAAGCCACCTCTTCAGGCCATGAGTCATGAGTGATTGCCCCAGGACTCCCAGATATGGCAGCGACCCTTCCATAATTAGGTTACAAAAGAGTAGGAAATTTCAGAACCCCAGCAGACTTTGGGGACTCTCAACTTTAGGTCTGACAGCTCTTCCCCGGCCACCCAGGTCACCTGTTAACATAGCTCACTCGGCCTTAGAAGTATGTGTCACTGATAGGCCTGCTTGATCTATTATGACCAGGCTACCTAACTGGAGTTCCCACTGAGGCAAGGACACTCAATGGGTCAGTTACCCTGGTGTACTAGTTTCGTATTGCTATGTAACAAAATACCCCCAACAATGGTTTAAAACAACCAACACTTCTTGTCTCACAGTTTCTGGGGACTAGGAATCTTGGTGTTGTTTAGCTGGGTCCTCTGGCTCATGTTGGCTGGGCCGCTGTCAGCTCAAGGCTTCACTAGGGGAGGCCCTGGTCCCAAGCTCCTTGGCTGTTGGCCAGAGACCACCCTCCATCCCTCCTCACATGGGCCTTACCATAGGACAGCTAACTTCCATCAGACCAAGCAAGTGAGAGATGCCGCCCAAGAGGGAAGCTACGATCTTTTTGGAAATCTGATCTTGGAAGAGTGATGTCTCATTGCTTTTGCTGTTTTCTGCTGGTTAGAAGTGAGTTACTAGGTCCAGCTCACACTTGGGAGAGGGGATTACACAGGGTGAGAACACCAGGGGGTGGCAGTTACTGGGGCCTTCTTAGAGGCTGGAGGCCCTGGGTGGTGCAAATTGTTAATGTGCTCAGCTGCCAATCAAAAGGTTGGAGGTTCAAATCCACGCAGTGGCGCCCTGAAAGAATGGCCTGGTGATGTAGTTTCCTAAAATTACAGCCACTGAAAACCCTGTGGAGCACAGTTCTACTCTGGCACACATGGGGTCACTGTGAGTTGGAATCAACTTGCCGGCAGCTGCTCTAAGAGGCTGCCTACCCCATCTGGAAGAGGATTCACTTGTTCCACAGGGAAACACAGTTAGGGTTTCTGAAAGCCTGAGTGTCCCTTGAGCTCAGCATCCCACTGCCACTGCCCAGTGCACTATAGAAGGCTGGGGGTCCAGTAGGCACAGGCAGGCTGGGGCCACTAGATGGGGCAAGAGGAAAGCCTGAGGCCCAGAGTGCCAAAGTTAAGGTGTGTGTGTGTGTGTGTGTGTGTGTGTGTGTCCCTGCCCCTGCCCCTGCCAGGATCCTGGCCTGTCTCCCTTCCGTCTGTTTTTAACTTCCTCTGATCATTCTTGTGCGTAGGGATGGCCTTCGCCCTCTCTGATTTTGAAAAGTGAGAAGGGTTGTTGGGGCCACATTACCTGAGAGGTTTCGTGAGGCCGGGGCCACACCATTTTTTGAAGCTCAGTAAATTAAAACTGAACAAACCTCAAAACAGGGTTCAGCAATTGTGGCCTTTTGTAAAGGTCTCCATTGAACAAACTGACATCATTAGCCATCATTAACACATCTGTAACACACCAGGCAGAGTAATTGTGCGTTTTGCAATGCCTGATGGGCTTGCAAAGAACGTTAATTTGCACTCAGGAAGTAGTAGGCAGATGTGGCTGGACTCGGGCCACCAGTTCAAAGATTTGTGACGTGTCATCTTACGTAGTCCTGCCAGAGGGTTCCGTACGCCTGCCTGTACAACCTTTTTTTAATAGCGATTACACAGAAAATCTAAATAGGGCCACTTGCTAATTTATTAATTTTAATCACTTATATAGCACTTGCAATTTGCCAGGCACTGTTGTACGTGCTTTAAAAGATCAACTCCTGTGGCTTTGTCCTGCTTCTGGTTTTTTGTTTTTTAAACATTTTATTGTTGTTTAGGTGACAGTTTACAGAGCAAATTTGTTTCCCATTCAGCAATTTATTTCCAGCCTGTTGTTTTTGGGTTGTTTCGTGACGTTGGTTGCAAACCCCTGAATATGTCAGCATCTCCCCACTGCCTCCTTGGGTCCCCCCTGCCCCCTGTGTCCGTTCGCCCAGGTTTGCTTTTGGGCAAAAGCTGCCCTTTAGGTCTCGTGTAGTTGATTGTTCTGAAGTGTGCATTCCTCACTGGTGTTATTGTTCATTTTATAGGGCTGTCTATTGTATGGCCATAATGTGCTCTCCAGGAGTGATTTCAGTTCCAAGTTCAAAGAGTGTCTAAGGGCCATAGTCTCGGGGATTCCACCAGTCCCTTTCAGACCAGTAAGTCTGGTCTTTTTTATGAATTTGAATTTTATTCTACTTTTCTCTCCCACTCTGTCCAGGACCTTCTCTTGTGATCCTGATCAGAGTGGTAGGTAGTGGTAGCCAGGCACCATGTGGTTCTTCTGGTCTCAGGCTAGTGGAGGCTTTGGTTCCTGTGGTCCATTAGTCCTTTGGACCAATTGTTTCCTTGAGTCTTTGATTTTCTTCACTCTTCTTTGCTCCAGACGGGAAGAGACCAATAGTTGTATCTTAGATGGCCGCTCACAAGTTTTTTTTTTTTTTATAGTTTTTTATTGTTCTTTAGGTGAAAGTTTATAGCTCGTTAGTTTCTCGTACAAAATTTATACACGTGTTGTTATATGACCCTAGTTGCTATCCCTATAATGTGACAGCACACTCGCTCTTTCCACCCCAAATTTCTTGTGTCCCTCCAACTAGCTCCTATCCCTGTCTGCCTTCTTATCTCACCTCCAGACAGGAGCTGCCCATTTAGTCTTGTGTGTGTACTTGAACTAAGCAGCACACTCTTCACGAGTATTATTTTATGTTTTATACTGCAGTCTAGTCTTTGTCTGAAGAGCTGGCTTTGGGAATGATTTTAGTTCTGGGTTAACAGAGAGTCTGGGGGCATGTCTTCTGGGGTTCCTCTAGTCTCAGTCAGACCATTAAGTCTGGTCTTTTTATGTGAATTTGAGTTCTGCACTTCACTTTTCTCCTGCTCTGTCAGGGACTTTCTGTTGCATTCCCTGTCAGGGCAGTCATTGGTGGTAGTAGGGCATCATCTAGTTCTTCCGGTCTCAGGCTGACGGAGTCTCTTGTTTATGTGGCCCTTTTTGTCTCTTGGGCCAATATTTTCCTTCTGTCTTTGGTGTTCTTCATTCTTCT
Source organism: Elephas maximus indicus (assembly GCF_024166365.1). Lineage (NCBI taxonomy): Eukaryota > Metazoa > Chordata > Mammalia > Proboscidea > Elephantidae > Elephas > Elephas maximus. The sequence goes on from NC_064838.1 coordinate 49,202,354, forward strand.
TTGCTCCAGGTGGGTTGGGACAAATTGACGCATCTTAGATGGCTGCTTGCTAGCTTTTAAGACCCCAGGCACCACTCACCAAAGTGGGATGCAGAACATTTTCTTAATAAATTTTGTTCTGCCAGTTGACCTAGATGTACCCCAAAACCATGGTCCCCAGACTGCCGCCCCTGATACTCTGTACCTTGAAGTGTTCGGTTGCGTTCAGGAAACTTTTTAGCTTTTGGTTTAGTCCAGTGGTGCTGACTTCCTTTGCATTGTGTGTTGTCTTTCCCTTCACCTAAGATAATGCTTGTCTACTATCTAGTGAGTACCCCTCTTCCTCTCTCCCCACCCTCATAAGCATCAAAAAATGTTTTCTTATGTGTTTAAACCTTTTCTTGAGTTCTTATAACAGTGGTCTCATACAATATTTGTCCTTTTGCAACTGACTAATTTCATGCAGCATAATGCCTTCCAGATTCATCCATGTTGTGAGATGCGCTCGAAAGCCTTTAAGACCCAGCTGTTACTCACCAAAGTAGGATGTAGAACATTGTCTATATGGATAACGATATGCCAAATGACCTAGATGCCCACAGAGACTATGGTTCCTAGTCCTCAAGCCCAGTATCTCAGTCCCTGGAGGTGTATGGTTATGGCTAGGAAGTTTTCATGTGTGTGTCCCCTGTGCACACTATTGCATACGTGGGTATATTTGCAGCATGTACACATACATATGTATGTGGATGTACTTCCATATGCCCTTCTGCTCCTGTTCAGTTTACATATCTACCTGTGTATCCACTCATTGTTCGTTATTACTGTTGTTGTAGGATTGTGTGTGTATTAATATTTACTGTTGTTGCCTTTTACTCTTGTGTACCTTTCAGTGTCTTCCTTTACCTTGATTATGTTGTGCTGACTTCCCCCATATTGTGTATTATCTCCCCCTTCATCAAAGTTACTAAGAGTCTACTATCTAGTTAGCAGTCTCCCCCCGCCATCCCGCCCATCCCTGGTAACCATCAAAGAATGTTTCTGTGTGGAAACCTTTTCTTGACTTTTTATAATAGTGGTGTCATAGAGTACTTTCCCTTTTGTGACTGACTTATTTCACTCAGCATAATGCCCTGGTGGCACAGCGGTTAACAGCTCAGCTGCTAACCAAAAGGTTGGCAGTTCAAATCTGCCAGCTCCTCCCTGGAAACCCTGTGGAGCAGTTCTACTCTGTCCTCTAGGCTCACTATGAGTTGGAATTGACTTGATGGCAATGGGGTTAATGTCCTCTAGGTTCATCCATGTCATGAGATGTCTCATGGATTTGTTGTTATTCTTTAACGCTGCATAACATTCTATTGTGTGTATGTACCACAGTTTGTTTATATATTCATCATTGATGGGCATTTAAGATGTTCCTCCTTGTTTTAATAACGTGGGAAGGATTTTCCCTCCAGGGCTTCTCAGAGATTGAGAGAGATGCAGGCCATCACTAGTTAATTTAAAAAATGAAAATACCAAAACAGGCATACCTTATGCCATCCTCAACACAACCCTAAAGGTTGGCGTCACTATTATCACCATTTTACAGAGGAGGAAACTGAGGCACAGAGAGGGGGCACGTGCCCCAAGTTACACAGCTGGTGAACTCTTTGGTCTTTCTGGGCACCCTCCTTGCCCCAGACAGGCTGTGTCCCGCAAGTGTTTTGAAATGCTCTGGGGTGTCCACATGAGAAGCACTGAGGCCAGGCTGGGCTGGCAGCCCCTTGTTCTGCTGGGGGGTGGACACTGACCGCACCCTTCTGTGTGTGTATCAGATGAGCCACTAGAACAATGAAGATGTGCTTAGTGGGAGCTGGTCGAGGGACTACAAGGGCAGTGTGGTCCCCTAGTTTAGGACAGGCAGTGCCCCCATCCTGCAGCAGCACATGAAGAATCGCGCATCTTTTGGCCAGTGCTGGGTGTTTTCCGAGGCCCTGACCACAGGTACATGGCAGACCAGGGTTTGAGGGGAGAGGGACCAAGGAAGGGCCTCCCGGTGCCACCCCAGTCACCAGTCACCACCACCCAGTGCTATTTCAGTGCTGAGAGCTTTGGGCATGACAGTGTGCAGTGTGACTGCCTTAGAGTCAGCCCATGACAGACAGAACCTCACGGTAGACATCATCCTGGATGAGAAGGGCAAGGTCATTTCCAGCACTAGCAATAACTCTATCTGGTAGGGCCCCTCTGCACATGGCTCTGCCTCCCTCCTTCCATCTCCCAGGAATTTTCGAGCCTAAGCCCCGTCTCCAGGCCCTCCCCTCCCTGAGACCCACTCTCTTGTGGGGTCCCTCCAAGCTCTTTCAGAGACCAATTCAAGTCATAGGTGCCTAGATGCCCACTGCCCTTAAAATTCAGTGTTTTTCCAAATTTGCCCTTGGATAGTCTGTATCAGAGTCACCTGGGGGTGCTTGTTAAAAATGCAGATTCCTGTACATGCATGCGTGTGACTGCACACACATATATTCATATGTATAATAAAACACATGGGGGCACAATTATGGATGCTGCTTAGATATAACCAAAAGCCTCGCAGAACTGGTTTTCTGGGTTTGAAGGATTAAGACCATAGCCTTGTGGAACAACTCGGTCAATTGGCATAACATAGTTCATAAAATTATGTTCTACATCCTAGTCTGGTGAGTAGCATCTGGGGTCTTAAAAGCTTTTGAATGGTCATCTAAGATACAACTACTGGTCTCTACTCATTCAGAGCAAAACAGAAAGAAGGAAACTAAAGATTCAAAGAAAAAACTAGTCTACAGGACGAATTATGAACCGCAGTCTCATCTACCCTGAGACGACAAGAACTGTATGGTGTCCGGCTAATACTACCTACATTTCTAATCAAGGACACAATAGATGGACCCTAATAGAATAGGAGAGAAATGTGGAACAGAACCTCAAATTTCTTATTAAAAAAAAAGAAGAAGGGGGAAAAAAAAAGACTTACTGGACTAGTTGAGACTGGAGGACTCCCTGAGACTATTGCTCTGCTCTGAGATACTCTCCAGACCTTGAACAGAAACTAACCCAAGGTCACCTTGTAGCCGGATAACAGACTGGCTCACAAAATACTATCACCCATAAGTACTGCACTCTTAACCCTTTTGTTACTACTGGTTTAATAGTATACCAGCCACTTTTTATGCCTCTGGACCTCCTAGGTAGTATGGTTTTCCAGTTCCAATGCATTTATCATCTAGGTGGGTCCTTTTTGAAATACGTGAAGCTCAGCAGACCAGAGTTGGAGCCTCGTTGTTGTGTAGGTTGAACATTCTATTAGGTGATGCTTCCTGGAGGTGTTAGTTTTGTACACTTTTGCCTTGTTTTTCTTTATTTCTGCAAGATAAGGCTTGCAAGCATAATTATGGCTTTCTTGTGTGATAGGGAGCTCTGGTGGGTTTGTTTATATTTGGAAAACCAGAAGTTCCCCATGTAACCTAATGGAAAAAAAAAAATTTTTTTTTTTTTTTTTTTAATGGAAAGGCACCTGCAATAAATTCTCTATTTAGTTCTTACTGGTATATTGTCATACCACAGATTGGTGGCGCCAGAGTGCCATTTGCCTTATTGGTGGCTTGTATTACCAGATCATGTTTCTCAAAATCTGTATTACTAACCAAAAATTTAAACACACTCAATTAGTAAGCATGCATTCCAGTACTGAAAACACATGATATAAAAAAAAAAAAATTTTTTTTAATTAGTAACAAAAGGATTACTATGAGACCAAACAGTCAACAATGACTTTAAAACAAGGATGAGAATGTCAGAGGGCAGGAAAACTAGATTAATGGAAACAGAACAACCAGAATGGAAATAATGAGAATGTTCACACATTGTGAAGAATGTCCAGTGTCACTGAGCAATTTGTGTAGATTGAATGGGAACCTAAACTGCTGTGTAAACCTTAACTAAAAGCACAATAAAATATTATTTAAAAAAAATATGTAGATTCTTGGACCAGAGCCTTAGCCCCTAGAGGTGTTGTCCTCTAGGTGTTGGCCAGGAATCTGTATTGGCTTTTAACACCCTGCCCAGGAGATTCCGGTACTTGGCGCTGTTTGAGAATCTGCTCTAACCGGTCCCCATTGGCCAGTGTGAAGCTCTGTATCTTTTTTATAAGGAAAAATGTTTCTTTTATTTCTTTTGTTGCTTCTTTATTTATTCTTGCCTTTACCCTAACTCAGCCTTGTAAGAAAACATCCTTTTTAAAATTTTATTGTGTTTTTGGTGAAAGTTCATAGCACAAATTAGTTTCTCATTCAAAAATTTATGGGCAATATGTGACAGACTGACTTGATTTGTAAACTTTCACTTAAAGCACAATAAAAATTATTTTTAAAAAATTTATGCACAAATTGTTTTGTGACATTAGTTGCAATCCCTGCGATGTGTCAGCACTCTCCCCCTTTCCCTTTCCACCCTGAGTTCTCAGCGTCCATTTGTCCTGTTGTTCCATTCCTTCCTGCCTTCTTGTCTTTGCTTTTGAGCAGGTGTTGCCCATTTGGTCTTGTATACTTGATTGAACTAAGAAGCACATTCCTCGTGTGTTATTGTTTGTTTTGTGAAGCTCTGTTTCCTTGCCTCTTTGACCCAGCAAGCACAAACCCCCTTGCAAGCTACAAGTGGCCATGGGTGAGAAAAGGGAGAATGAGGAGTTGGCAGAGGGACTAGAGGAGATGGGCAGATCAGGGCCCGGCTATAAATCCCTGAAGTGGTCCATTTGGAGCTGGAGCCTGGCAGGGGTGCCTACTCTCACAGCTTTCATTCAGAGGTTGCTCTGAAGTTCTAGTTCACGCACCAGGATGAGGGGGGGAGGTGAAAAAAAAAAAAAAAAGAATTGAAACTACTGAAAGGAAGCACTAACACTGTACTACTTGCAGATGATATATTGTCTACCTAGAAAAACCAAAAGAACCAACTTAAAAATAAACTCCAAACTAGATGGTATCCGGCCACAACCGATGACTGCCCTGACAGGGAGCACGACAGAGAACCCCTGAGGGAGCAGGAGATCAGTGGGATGCAGACCCCAAATTCTCATGAAAAGACCAGACTTAATGGCCTGACTGAGACTAGAAGAATCCCGGCGGTCATGGTCCCCAAACCTTGTGTTGGCCCAGGACAGGAACCATTCCCGAAGACAACTCATCAGACATGGAAGGGACTGGACAATGGGTTGGAGACAGATGCTGATGAAGAGTGAGCTACTTGCATCAGGTGGACACTTGAGACTGTGTTGGCGTCTCCTGTCTGGAGGGGAGATGGGAGGGTAGAGAGGATTAAGAAACTGGCAAAACCGTCACGAAAGGAGAGACCGGAAGGAGGGAGTGGGATGACTTACTGGGGGAGAGTAAGTGGGAGTATGGAGTAAGGTATATATAAGCTTATATGTGACAGACTGACTTAACTTGTAAATTTTCACTTAAAGCACAATAGAAATTATTAAAAAAAAAAAAAAAAACCCCAAACCAAACCCACTGCCCTGGAACACCCTACAGGACAGAGCAGAACTGCCCCGTAGGGTATTCAAGCATGTAAATCTTTATGGAAGCAGACTGCCACATCTTTTTCCCTTGGAGCTGCTGATGGGCTCAAACCACCGACCTTTGTTAGCAGCCAAATGCTTTAACCACTGCACCAGCAGGGCTCCTCCTTAAAAACAGCAGGAGCTAAGGTCAAGATTTCAGACACTGGTGAGTTACAAAATTACTGATCAACAAAACCAGAATCCCAGCAAGTGACAGTCTGCAGCCAAGGAAAAGATGAAATCTGCTATTTCTCTCTCTCGTTCGTTTATTCATCCAGCAGACACTGTCTAGGCACTAAAGAGACCCAGATATTTGCACCAATAGGAGCTACCAGTATTATCAACAACCACTTATTATTGTTAATCATTAATTTGTAGTTGTAGTTACAGCTAATATTGCTTGAGGATTAACTACATACTAAGCACATTTCATACCTCACCTGACTCAGTCCTCACAGTAGCCTGTGAGATTTGTTTCTAATTCACATTTTAAACAAACAAAAAAACCCAAACCCATTGCGGTTGAGTCGATTCTGACTCAGAGCAATCCTACAGGACAGGGCTGAGCTGTCCCATAGGGTTTCCAAGGAGCAACGGGTGGATTCAAACTGCCAACCTTTTGGTTAGCAGCTAAGCAGTTAGCTGCTGAGCCACCAGGGCTCCAATTCACATCTTAGAAAGTCAGAATTGTCAGGTTACTGGCCCAAGCTCACAGAGCTAATAAGTGGCTGAGCCAGGTTTTGAAGTCAGGTTCCTTTGACACTGAGCCCCCTCCCCCCAGTCATCACTATTGCATAATACAACCTCCACACATCCTACCAGAGCCAGGGACTTCTCTGGAGCTGGGTCTGGCATGGTAGGGACCTGGGCACATGAGGTCAGGCAGTGTGTCCCTAGGCTTTGTGGTCCCATGCGTCATTTTATACACTGGGATGCCATCCGCAGAGACTGAGCCTGCGAAGGGGGTGGGGTAAGTGATCCTGAGAGGGAGAATGAATCAGTTTGGAACACGCTAAATTCAGAGTGTCTGGAGAACATCTAGGTAGAGATTTCCAGGAAAGGATGGATTGAATTCAAAGGAGAGTGACCAGGGCTGGAGATGGGGATGGTGGGGATGGGGAATGGTCAGCCAGGAGGTAATGACTAAACCCAATAGAAGGATGAAGTCACTTGAGGTGTAGGCAGAGTGAGAAATACATTACGTCAGGAAGTGCTAACATTTCAGGGAGAGGCAGACAAACAAAATCCTCAAATACACTGAGATAGAAGAAGAGGCAAGCTTAGGTTCCCAGAGGAGGAATTTGTCCAGGCAGGGGTGGTCACCAGGGCCAGAGGCTGCTAAGATAAGAATCAACAAGTGTCCACAAGGTGGGCAACCTGGAAGGGAGAGCTGGAGTCACCTTGAGAGCAGAATTTGGGTCCCGGAGCCCCCAAAGTGTAGAAAATTGTCCAGGGAAGTCCTAGGAGCCTTTGTCCGTCGCTCACCAGGCCTCCAGCCTAGAGGTAATTTGGAAACCTGAAGGCCAGTCTTCCTGTGTCTCCTCCCACTTAAATGAGGTATTTAGGTATCCTGGGAGATCAACAAGGACCAGAAGAAATCCTAGCCCTAGTGCTCTAACTTGGGGTTTTATAATACCCTGAGTCAGTCTACCAAAAAAAAAAAAAAAATCAAACGTATTGCTGTCAAGTCGATTCCAACTCATAGCGACCCTATAGGACAGAGCAGAACTGCTCCCTAGGGTTTCCAAGGAGCACCTGGTGGATTCGAAGTGCCAACATTTTGTCTAGATTAAAAAAAAAAAAATTTGTTACTGGACTTGAAGACCATGGTCATTATCATACTCTTTCTGGTAAAGGTCTACTCAAGTCATGGCCCAGTCAGAGATTGTCTTTATACCAAATATATATAATGCTTTTTATTTTTTTAAGGTCCGTCGTAATGCCTTCTCTTTCATTTCCGATTTTGGTAATTTGTACCTTCTCTTTTTTTTTCTTGGTCATTCTAGTTAAAAGTTTCTCAATTTTGTTTATCTTCTCAAAGAATCAACTTTTAGTTTCATTGAGTTTTCTCTATTTCATTTGTTTCCACTTTTATTTTTATTATTTTCTTCCTTCTGCTTGCTTTGCATTTAGTTTGCTCTTCTTTTTTGAGTTTCTTAAGGTTGAGTCATAACAAGGCCAGGGGTCAACTATGGAACAGACCATCAACTGCTCATATGCAAGTTCAAGTTGAAGCTGAAGAAAATTAGAACAAGTCCACAAGAGCCAAAATAAAACCTTGAATATATCCCACCTGAATTTAGAGACCATCGCAAGAATAGATTTGATGCATTGAACACTAATGACCGAAGACCAAATGAGTTGTGGAATGACATCAAGGACATCATCCATGAAGAAAGCAAGAAGTCATTAAAAAGACATGAAAGAAAGAAAGAAAAGACCAGAATGGATGTTAGAAGAGACTGAAACTTGATCTTGAATGTAGAGTGCTAAAGCCAAAAGAAGACATGATGAAGTAAATGAGCCAAATGGAAGATTAAAAAGGGCAGCTTGAGAAGAAGAAGTAAAGTATTATGATGAAATGTGCAAAGACCTGAAGTCAGAAAACCAACAGGGAAGAACACGCTCATCATTTCTCAAGCTGAAAGAACTGAAGAAAAAATTCAAGCCTCAAGTTGCAATACTGAAGGATTCTACAGGGAAAATATTAAATGATGCAGAAAGCATCAAAATAAGATGGGGGGAATACAGAGTTGCTGTACCAAAAAAATTGGTCAATTTTCAACCATTTCAGGAGGCAGCATAACGGCAAGAACTGATGGTGCTGAAGGAAGAGGTCCAAGCTGCACTGAAGGCGTTGGTGAGAAACAAGGCTCCGGGAATTGGTGGAACCCCAACTGGGATGTTTCCACAGATGAGTGCTGTGCTGGATGCCTCACTCGTCTATGCCAAGAAATTTGGAAGACAGCTACCTGGCCAACCAACTGAAAGAGATTCGTATTTGTGCTCATTTCAAAGAAAGGTGATCCAACAGAATGAGGAAATTATTGAACAACACTGTTAAGATCACACACAAGTAAAATTTGGCCAAAGATCATTCAAAAGCGGTTGTAGTAGTACATCAACAGGGAACTGCCAGACATTCAAGCCAGATTCAGAAGAGGACGTGGAACAAGGGATATCATTGCTGACGTCACATGGATCTTGGCTAAAAGCAGAGAACACTACAAACATGTTTACCTGTGTTTTATTGACTATGCAAAGGCAAATGACTATGTGGATAATAAATTATCAATAACATTGTGAAGAATGAGAATTTCAGAACACTTAATTGTGCTTATGAGGAACCTGTACTTAGACCAAGAGTCAGTGGTTTGAACAGAACGAGGGAATACAGTGTGGTTTAAAATCAGAAAAGATGTGCATCAGGGTTGTATCCTTTCACCATACTTATTCAATTTGTATGCTGAGCAAATAATCCAAGAAGCTGGACTATATTAAGAAAAATGCAGCATCAAGATTGGAGGAAGGTTCATTAACAATCTGCGAAATGCAGATGACACAGCCTTGCTTGCTGAAAGTGAAGAGGACTTGAAGCACTTACTGATGAAGATCAAAGACCACAGCCTTCAGTATGGATTGCACCTCAACATAAAGAAAACAAAAATCCTCATAACTGGACCAATAAATAACATCATGATAAACAGAGAAAAGATTGAAGTTGTCAAGGATTTCAATTTACCTGAATGCACAATCAATGCCCATGGAAACAGCACTCAAGAAATTAAATGGTGTATTGTATTGGGCAAATCTGCAAAAGGCTCTTTAAAGTATTAAAAAGTAAAGATGTCACTTTAAGGACTGAGGTGCACCCGACAGGAGCCATGGTGTCTTCAATTGCCTCATACACGTGTGAGAGGAAAGCCGAAGAACTGATGCCTTTGAATTACGGTGTTGGTGAAGAATATTGAATATACCATGGGCTGCCAGAAGAAGAAACAAATCTGTCTTGGCAGAAGTACAACCAGAATGCTCATTAGAAGCATTTTGGACATGTTATCAGGAGGGACCAGTCCCTGAAGAAGGACATCATGCTTGGTAAAGTAGAGGGTCAGCAAAAAAGAGGAAGACTCTCAATGAGATGGGTTGACACAGTGGCTGCAACAATGGGCTCAAGCGTAACAACGATTGTGAGGATGGTGCAGGACTGGGCAGTGTTTCGTTCTGTTGTACATGGGGTCACTATGAGTTGGAACTGACTTGATGGCACCTAACAACAAAAACAAGGTGGAGGTTTCGATTATAGATTAAGATTATCCTTCCTTTCTAACATAGGTATTTACAGCTATAAATTTTCCTCTAGGGGCTGATTTATCTGCATTCCATAAATTTTAGTATGTTGCGTTTTGTTTTCATTCATCTCAGTGTATTTTCTAATTTCCCTTGTAACTCTTCTTTGACTCATTGGTTTAGGATTGTGTTGTTTAATTCCTGTATATTTGAATTTCACAAATTTTCTCCTGTTATGAATTCTTATTTCATTCCATTGTGATTAGAGGACATACTTTGTATTATTTCAATCCTTAGACGTGTTTATGACATAATATATGTATGTACTAAAGAATGTTCCATGTGCATTCGAAAAGAATACATATTCTGCTGTTGTTGGTTGGAGTGTTTTATAGATGTATGCTAGATCTTGTTTTATAGTGTTGTTCAGGTCTTCGATTTCCTATTGATCTTCTGTCTAGTTGTCCTACTTGTTGAAAACAAAATATTGAAGTCTCCAACTATTATTATCCAGTTCTTTTAAATCTGCCCATTTTGCTTCATTTATTTTGAGGTTCTCTTATTTGGTACATGTATGTTTACAGTTGCTATGTCTTCTTGATGTGTTGACCTTTTTATCATTTAAAAATTCCCTTTTTGTCTCTAGTAACAATTTTTGTCTTAAAGTCTACTTTGTCTTAGTATAGCCACTCTAGTTCTATTTTGATTTGTTTTTCATGGCATATCTTTTTATATCCTTTTACCTTCATCATTTTACTTTGTGTCTTTGAATCTAAACTGTGTCTCTTGTAGACGGCATTTGGTTGGATCATTGTTTAATCCCTTCTGTGCATCTCTGCCTTTTAATTGAAGTGTTTAATCCATTTACATTTAATGTAATTACTGATAAGTTAGGATTACCTACCATTTTCTTACTTGTTTTCTATGTTATGTGTCTGGTGCTTTTGTTGTTGTTGTTCCTTTATTCCTGCATCACTACTTTCTTTTGTGTTAAATAGATATTTGCTAGTGTACCATTTTAATTCCCTGTTGTTTCATTTACCTACTATATATTTTTGTTATTTTCTTAGTGATTTCCCTAGGAATAATAATTAACACCTTAATTTATAATAATCTAGTTCAGATTAACATCAATTGAATTTCAATACTGTACAAAAATTTTGCTCCAGTATAGCTTTATTCCCTCCCCCTTCCTTTTTGCTGTTATTGTCATACAAATTACATCTTTATACATTATATGCCCACCAACACAGTTTCATAATTTTTTGCTTTATCCAGTTGTCTTTTAAATCAGACAGGAGAAAATCATAGCAACCCTATAGGACAGAGTAGAACTGCCCTACAGGGTTTCCAAGGAGCTGCTGGTGAATTCGAACTGCTGACCTTTTGGTTAGCAGGTTGAGCTCTTAACCACTGCTCCACCAGGGCTCCATTTACCAGTGTAGTTACTTTTATTGGTGTTTTATTTCTTACTGTGAATTTGAGTTGCTGTCTAGTGTGCTTTCATATCAGCCTGAAAGAATCACCTTAGTATTTCTTGCAGGGAAGGTCTGCCAACAATAAGTTCTCTGTTTTTGTGTATCTGGGAATGTCTTGATTTTTCTTTCATTTTTGAAGAATATTTTTTCTGGATGTATAGTTTTTGGTTGACAATCTTTTTCTTTCAGTACTTTGAATATGTCATTCTCCAGTCTTCTGGTTTTTATGGTTTCTGATGAGAAATCAGCTGTTAATTTTATTGAGGATCCCTTGTGTGCAAAGAGTTGCTTCTCTTTTGTTGCTTTCAAGAGCCTCTCTTTGTCTTTCAATGGTTTGATTATGATGTGTCTAGGCATGGATCTCTTACTTGGAGTTTGTTGAGCACTGGGATGTGTAAGCTGTTTTTCATCAAATTTGGGAAGTTTTCAGCCATTATTCTTCAAAAAATTTTCCACGCCTTTCTCTTTATCCTCTCTTTCTGGGACTTGCATTATGTATATGTTGGTACACTCGATGCTGTCTGTCTTAGTTATCTAGTGCTGCTATGACAGAAATACCACAAGTGGATGGCTTTAACAAAGAGAAATTTATTTCCTCAGCGTAAAGTAGGCTAGAAGTCCAAATTCAGGGCATCAGTTCCAGAGGAAGGATTTCTGTCTGTGTTAGCTTGGGAAGAAGGTCCTTCTCATCAACTTTCCCCTGGATTAGGAGCTTCTCTGTGTAAGGAACCCTGGGTCCAAAGGATGCGCTCTGCACTTCAGTGAAACTTGCTTTACATTGGATCAGGGATGTGACCTTAGTAAGGGTGTTACAATCCCACTCTAATTTTCTTTAACATAAAATTACAATCACAAAATGGAGGACAACCACACAATACTGAGAATCATGGCCTAACCAAGTTGACAAATATTTTGGGGGGACACAATTCAATCCATGACAGTGTCCATCAGGCCTTTGAAGCTCTGTTCATTTTTCTTCACTATTTTTTCTTTCTTTTTCTCAGACTGGATAATCTCAATTGACCTATTTTCTAGTTCACTGATTCTTTTTTCTGCTAGCTCAAATCTGCTCTTATTGTACTTTTTAACTCCAGAATTTCTGCTTGGTTGTTTTTTCTCTTATTATTTTTATCTCTTTATTGATAGTCTCTATTTGGTGAGCCATCATTATCATACTTTTCATTAGTTCTTTGAACATATTTAAAATAGTTTGTTTCAAGTGTTTGTGTATTAAATCTAAGTTCTGGGCCTTCTCAGGGACAATTTCCATTGACTGCAATTTTTTTTTTTGTCTGTTCGTTTCTTTGTATGTCTTGTAAATTTTTGTTGAAAACAGAATATTTTAAATACAGTAATATACCATATAACATCTGTTCAGGCAACATCAACTGCATATACATCGTGGTCCCATAAGGTTATAATAGAGTTCAGAAGCCCTGATTGGAGAACAGAATGTAGGGGACATAACCAGACATAGCAAATGCAATAGCTTCCTACATGTGACACATTAAAGAAACACTTTTAGATACACTAAAACACCTTTAACATAATATTACATTAATAATAATGTTTTGATATGCACCACAAAGTACCACCTGTTTGTTATTACAAACACATATCTCGAATTTTTAATATAATTGGTTTTATGGGGGTTGGTTTGTAACTACAGGTTGTATGTAAGTTGGATGTTCATAACCTGGAGACTGTCTTTTTATAATATGGTGTTCATGTGACATCCAAAATCACATAATATCCTATTTCTCAAAACGTATTGTGGACGTTAAATGATGCGTGACTGTAATATAATATAGCAACTCTGGATCCTCCGCCCCCACCCCAGGGTTTGCTATTCTCTTTGCCATTGTTAGGAAACCATGGTGGCGTAGTGGTTAAGTGCCATGGCTGCTAACCAAAGGGTTGGCAGTTCGAATCCACCAGGCACTCCTTGGAAACTCTACGGGGCAGCTCTACTCTGTCCTATATGGTCGCTATGAGTCGGAATTGACTCAATGGCACAGGGATTTTGGGTTTGCCACTGTTATTGGTGCTGCTTAGTAACTTTCCTGATCTAATTCTGTAAAATCTGTATTTGTTGTGCATGGTCACTAAACCCTCTTCTCAATTAGCTTAGTGGATAGCTAATGCCTTGGACAGAGATTTTCTTAAATGCCTTGAACTAATAAGTCTCCCAGGCTTTGCAGAGGGTCTCTGTGTACAAGTTGGGGCATGCTTTCAATGTTCTGGCAAGCAGTTAACAACTCTACCTCAGCCTTCACTTCCTGCTTGTCAAAGCCTCAAGGTCAGCTGGAAGTGAGAGCTTGTGGCCTTCTAAGGTCATTCATGGGCATGTGTATAGCCTATTTGTGAGTGTGGCCTTCTAGATTCCCAGGAATATGTCTGAGCATTTCAAAGCCCTCTATGGTCATCTCATTCCTCAGCTTTTCCTTTTTCGTTTTTTTTACTTTAACTGTTATCACTTCAGGCAGTTGTGATGTTAAACAGTCGCCACTGATTGTTTTCAACAAATGCTCCAGGAAGAAGGCTGCCATCAATGAGGGAGCTCTGAATCAGGTCAAATACAACAAACCCTGTGAGTGGGGATTTCCAGGGAACTGCCAGACAGGTCAAATAATGACAGTTCTCTAGGGGAGATGGTAGGGCTTTTGAGGTGCTCCAAACCCATTCTGCCCCACTCTAGAGGCTGTTAGATTGCTAGTTTTCATTGTGATTGTGGTGGTGTTGGTTTTCGAGGCTGGGGAGGAGGATATGGGAATTAGGTAATTTAAAATGCTAAGAAGCTCTCTGTTTTTACTGAGATTAAGCTGTTTTTCTTGAATATATGCTCCTTAGATTGTTGCAAGTCTTTGGCTAACCTCCAGAATTCTGAAAAAGTTAATTTTTGACAAATTTTGCCAGTATTCTGTTGCTTTTATGGAAGAGCAGATTTTTGAAGGTCTTTGCTATTCTCGCTGATGTCAGAATGTGTTATTACTCAGGAATGGGGATTTGAACATTAGTCTGTGTGAATCCGTAACTAGTGGGCTTCTGGGAAGTCTCTGGAGTCATGGATGAGTGAACAGGCTGTCTGTGCCCTGAGAGTTGGTTGGGACATTTGGGCCTAACGGGCTGCTTTTGTGTTTCTGTCAGGCTCCTTTGAGGAGAGGGAGGCCATGGCCCAGGCTTTCTCTTTCTTGGATTATGAGAGGAAGCACAGGATACCCATTGTCATGGATTAAATTGTGTCCCCCAACTTGTCAATTTGGCTAAGACATGATTCCTAGTATTGTATGATTGTCTACCATTTTGTCTTCTGATGTGATTTCCTTACATGTTGTAAATCTATCACTATGATGTAATGAGATGGATTAGTGGCAGTTATATTGATGAGATCTACCAGATATTGTCTTATGCCAGTCTCTTTTGAGATGTAAAAGAGAGAAGCAAGCAGAAAAACAGGGTGACCTCATACCACCAAGAAAGCAGTGCCGGGAGCAGATTGTGTCCTTTGGACCTGAGGTCCCTGCACAGAGAAGCTCCTAGTCCAGGGGAAGATTGATGAGAAGGCTGACAGAGAGAGAAAGCCTTCCCCTGGAGCTGACGCCCTGAATTTGGATTCTTTACTGTGAGGAAATAAATTTCCCTTTGTTAAAGCTATCCACTTGAGGTATTTCTGTTATAGCAGCACTAGATGACTAAGATACCTGTAATGGAGAACCTTCTTCAGATGTCCATCCAGCCTGATCCTATGCTGCTGGGAGACCCTGTGAATATCACCATGATTCTAAAAAGAAAGACCTCAATCCTCCAGCATGTCAAAATCTCAGCCTCTTTTTACCTGCAGTCATACACGGGCCTCAAGGTGGAATACCTGCATATCCTCCCTAAGACCATACAGATCCAAGATGAAGGTACCTAAACCAGGGGCAGGAGAGACCTTGGGCCCCAGTTAGGATCAGGGTCCCCACCTTCTGAGATGCTTCTATTCTTTGTGGGTTACTTCCATACACTAACAAACTTTTGTATATGAGCAAACACAAATATTTATTGCATACCTAGCATTTGTTAGTCACAAGGAATCTAGGCACAGAGGAAAATGTGGGCCAAAGAAACATCTGGGGCCTATCATACAGTCAGAAATTAGGGGTTTTGGGAAGGGTCTTTAGAAGTCTTCTTTTACGATGGCAGGAATTTTATCTCAAATATCTGCTCTAATCAATGGGTAGTGGGTGCCCAGAATGTGTTGAGGATGAGGATGAAGTCCCAACAACAACTGATGACGTCTGCCATGGACTCAGGAGGGAAACATGGAGAATGTAGCCAATTATTAGTTCATTTTGAGCCCAACTCCTTATTTTGTAGAGAGGAAGGGATATGCCCAAAGTGCCCACTTCCGTGCATCCAGAGTTAATTTCTGTGCTTGATGATGAAAACTCATTTCGGGGGGCGGGGGACCATAACAAATAACCATCCCCTCCCTCCCAACTTTTTGGCAGTGATGAAATTGACTCTGACCTTGGACTCCAATACCGACATCAATGTTCAGTGATGAGCCAGTCATCAAAGATTTTGTGGTTGCAGAAATTTTAGACTCTAAAGAAATAGCTGCCTCTTAGGTGTTCACGTTTTTCCGGTATCCTGAGATCCCTATAGAGGTGAGGTGCCTGCAAGCAAGACAGGGGTCCTGCCTGGGCACTGGTCCTGGAGTGGGTTGGGGCCCCAAAGACCGTGGGCGGTTGACTTGTTCTTCAGGCCAGTTGCACTCCTAAGAAAAATGGTAT
This sequence comes from Elephas maximus indicus, assembly GCF_024166365.1. NCBI lineage: Eukaryota > Metazoa > Chordata > Mammalia > Proboscidea > Elephantidae > Elephas > Elephas maximus. The sequence continues at coordinate 49,218,457 of NC_064838.1, forward strand.
CTTGCTTTTCCAAACAGGTATTTCTGGAGAAGTGATGGTTTATGTAAATTTTTCTTTTTCAGTTTTTGGTCAACCAAATTTTTAAAATTCTGATTTTTTGAATAGGAAATACTTTTACATAGTACAAAAACTTAAAGATGCAAAAGGGTACACTGTGAAAAGTTTCTCTCACCCTTCTCCCCCAGCGTCTTAGCTCCTCTTTCCATAATAAATGATCTATATTATCAGTTTTTGTGTGTCTGCCCAGAAATTTTATAATAGCAATTATATATTTATTTTTGTATTGTGTACCTTGCTTTTTTGCTCGACAGTATATCCTGTATCACACAGACTAGTTTTCTTCATTTGTTTTTACCACCAAGTAATTTCCATTGACTGGCTACACCTACTTCTTTGGCCATCCCCTCTTAGTGATGTTGAGATTGTTTCTATTCATTTCTCTAATAGACAAGACTGGATGTGGGGGACATACCTGTGTGACAAATTCAGAGAACTGGTACTTTAAATGCATTTTAAGCAAAACTTAACAGTATTGGACTACATCTTCCTTGTTAAAATGGAAACACTGGACTACTGTTTGTAATTCCAGTCCCCTTCCTCATACGTACACTATCTAGTTTGCTTCTTTCACTCCAGAACAGATGAAGAGATCAATCTGTTAGTGTCATAGAAAAGAGCCTCATTCTTCTCACTGCTCAATGGGATTCTCATGGCTGGAATTCCTTAGTTTATTTGACTTTCACCCTTTCACCATTACAATCTGAGCTATGAGAGCAGCCTTGAACTTTTGTCAATAGATGCATGATAAAAATGGTATTTGATTTCAACTTGGATCTCCTTCATGTCTTAGTGAGACTAGGTACTTTTTCATACTGGCCATTGGGTTTTCTTTTCCGGGAACTGCCTGTTTTTATCTCGTGCCCATTTTTTTTTTTTTTTTTTTTTCAGTTGGGCTGTCTTGTTCTTGTTGATTTGTTCTCATAACAATGGGTCAACCTGCCAGTATCTTGCTGTTCTGCCCCATGTCTTGTGTTGCATATTTGGGTGGCGTGGTGTCTGTGTGTGTCTGTGGGTGGGTGTCAGTGACTATATGGGCTTTCCCTCCAAGTGTGGCAGCTTGAGGTCTGTCCTGGAACCTTGGTGAACCCTGTCATACTACCTTTTTTTACTTTGGCCACTTAATACTGTTGACCTAAGTTCTGAAACAGGGGATAAGAATGGAAGCTATTACTTCCACAGACACTGAGTGAGTGCCTACAGTGAGCAGAGATGGGGAAGCTCTGAATTTAGAGGAGGGGTGGAGTGGGGAGCATAGCAAGTATGGAGTAGCTCCAATCCCTGCTCTGAAGTGACCAACTGGGTGGTGCTGAGCAGATACCAGAGTTTCATCTGTAAAATGAGCATCAGGGTGAGGAGATTACAGGCTGATGTGGGGGCTGGAGATCATGTTCAATGCAGGGCTTGGCACAGGCATGAGGAGACCCTGGGACCCACGCTCCATGCAAAGGGAGGTGGGGTCCTGTGCCGGCTGTTCTGGGTGTGGGTTACAGCTTACCCATTACAGCCTTCTCCTGTGAAAAGGCCATGCCCTTGCTGAAGACTTCATGGTAGGTTCCCTGTGCCCCTGCCTTAGAGCTTCTGATAATTTACCACACAGCCCTTCATGTCTCTAGCCTTGATCTGTGTGAAGGGTTGTCATGGCCCCATAGGTGGGGCCCTGTGGCCAGTGCTACAGTAGGTGCACTGAGGGCATGAAGTCTGCACAGACTAAGAGTTTGGCCCCCCCTTTAAAAAAAAAAAAAAATTTTTTTTTTTTTTTTTTTAAAGATTATTCTTTGATATTCCTTTGAAGATGTGGCTGAGAGCCAAAAGAGAAGGGTGGAAAAGCAGGGAGTTGGCGGCAGCCCTAGCCTGTTGTCTGAGCATTTGCTTGGCTCGCCACATACTTTCCCCACCCAGCAAAATGGGATCCTGCAGTTCCCTGGGCCCACCCTCCTTGGAAGGCAGCTAAGAGTCCATCTGTCATGACTTAAGTGTCAAGAATTTCTCTTGGGGGTCTTACTCCCTGCCCAAACAGCTTAGCAAAATATTTCTTCCAACTCCTAAGAGGAGTTCAGGTGACTCCACAGTGCTCCCCAGTCAAGTTTCTGGGATGTTTGTGGCACCTTGCAGAGAGGTGCTCTAGCTTGGCCTCACTGGCCTGCCCCTTGGTTTGCTCTGGCTGTATTGCAGGAGTTGAAAGGTCTTAGCTAATGAGTCTGTGGTGCCAATGGGATGAGATATGGGTGGGGAGTGGGAACTGTGTCGGGAGAGCTAGATGTCTGGAGGAAAAAAACAAAATGAGATCAAGTCTGAAGCATGCTGAACAAAATGCAAACCGAGGGGCACCCTGGCGGGGGAGGGTCACAAGGCCTATGAAGGGGTCTGGGAAAGAATGCTCAGCCAGGGTCAGTTCTCAGGGTAAGTGGGTACAATAGTCTCAAGTGCCCCATCTTAGAAGATTAGGGGTGTGGCTCTGAGGGAGGAGGAGAACCAGACTTCAGTTCTGAGCCTTTCTCTGGGCTATTCTATGAAGCAACTTAGTTGGGAAGCAAAACATTTTTGAATTTTGGGTCTTGTCTGTGAGGTGGACCAATGTCCAAGGGTATCCAGGGGAGCCCCAGTGTGGAGGGGGCAGGAAGCTGTGCTTGGAACACAAGGAGCACACACAGGCACTTAACCCTGGAGCTAGGGAAGGGCATCTGTAGGGACTCTTCCTTACAAGTGTTTCTTGTTTCGAGGACACTTTTGGGGAAGCCTCCTTGCACCCATGCTTCCTGGTGGAGGAGTGTCTCCCAACCACAGGCTGTTATCTGGCACTGGGTGGTACAGGAATGTCCCTCCTTTGGCCATGAGAGATCCTGATTAGGGTTGCAAAGGAGGTCAGGATGTAGGTAAGCCTACCTCTGGCTGGCATGGATTATGGTTCTTGAGTTTCTTAACAAAAGTCTGACAAACTCAGGATGTCAGGTTGTTGGTGGTGCTGTTGTTTCTATGCAGACTGTATATCTATGTGCGTGTGTATATTCATCCCCGGCTGGGTATAGCTCATCACTGTGGTTCTACTTCTCCGCTTTAGCTTATCATGACTCATGCACGTTTTCTCTCCCTCGATCTCCTCCGCATCCCAGTACGGATGCCTGACACAAGCTTCTCGGTGCAAAGGACACACTCCCTTCTTGGTTCTTCATTCTTGGTGGTAGGAAGTACCCTTGTGTCTCTCTGCTCGCGTCTCTTATATCTCAAAAGAGACTGATGCAAGATACAACCTAATCTTATAGATTGTGTCTTGCCTCATTAACATAACTGCCTCTAATCCTGCCTCATTAACATCATAGAGGTTAGGATTTACAACACATAGGATAATTGCATCAGATCCCAAAATAGTGGACAACCACACATTACTGAGAACCATGGCCTAGCCAAGTTGATACACATTTTAGGGGGACACAATTCAATCCTAAACACTATGTTTTGCTCATTTTTCTACTGAGTCATTTACCTTTTCATCTTAATTTGTGTAATTTTTTTTTTCTTTACATGGTAAGGAGTGTTATGTGATGTAAATAGCTTGTCATAGTCTTTTTTTTTTTTTAAACTTTACGATGCCTTTCAACGTTAGAATGTTTAAATTTTAATGTAGCCAAATTTGTCAATCTTTTCCTTTATGGATATTGGGTTTTATGTCACCCCAAGAATATAGGCATGATTCTCCTAAGCTTTTTCTTGAATTTTTGGCTTTATTTTCACAATTAGGCATTGATCTGGAATTTAATTTTTTGTGTGTGGAGTGATGTAGAGTTCCAACTTCACTGAACCAACTATCATTTTCCTGGTACTTTGAAATGTTGCCTTATATTATATTGTTAATTTGTGTATGTCTCTGGGCTCTTTAATCTGTTTATTTGTCTTCTCTTAATGCAATATCATGTATTTTAAATGACTGTAGTTCTACAGTACATATTGATATATAGTAGGCAGATATCCCCATCGTTTTCTTGCCCAGAGAATTTTTGGAATCATCTTGTCGTATTTCATTTAAAAGCTGTTGGCATTTTGATTGGTACTGCATTGGATTTATCGATTTATTTGGGGGAGAACTGTGACAAATGACAATATTGAGTCTTCCCATTTAAGAATGTGGTATATTGTTCCATTTATTCAGCTCTCCTTTGTGACCTTTAGGAAAGCTTTATTGTTTTCGTCATATACAAATCACACAGTCCTAGTTGGACTAATTTCAAGGTGTATTGTAGCTTTTGACACTCCTTATTTTTCCTTGCATTTTCTCATTTTTGTTTGCTGGATCAGAAATGATTGATTTTGGTATGTGGATATATCCAGCAAAGGACTTGACTGAACTCTAATGGTTTGTTCCTGAGAGAGAAGGTTTCCGACGGTCTATTTCTTACAGGGTGTCTGAATCTTCCAACTAAAAAGCACCAGACTACTATTTCTCCAAGACCAGTGTTTCTCAAACATTAATGTGCATATAAATTACCTGGGGAATTTTGTTAAAATGCAAATTCTGAATCAACAAGTTTGCAGTGGGACCTCAGATTCTGGGCCTAACAAGCTCCCAGGTGAGGTGGATGCTGCGGGTCCCTGGATCACACTTTTTGAGGAATGAGGGGCTAGATGATTTCTTTCATGTGGATTTTATCATAAAACAGATGTTCTTCTTGGAGAAAACTGTTGTTAATATCCATGAAACAACATTTGTAAACCTAGGCAGGGCTCCCAGGAGTGTGCAAAATGCCAGAGCTGGAAGAGGCCTTGGAAACCAGCTGGTCCAATCACCTTGCTTTATGTAGAAAGCCGAGGCCCAAGAGCAGCTGAGTCGTCTATAGTCCCAAAGCTGGGACCCCATATTTGAGCAGTGCCCGACTGGGGTCTGAGTGCCAGTCAACTAGCCAGGGGACTGGGGGCAGACCAGAGACTCTGAGAGCAATGAATTGGGGATAATACTATTACCTGCCCTGTCTACCTCACTGGACTACCAAGAGAGTCAAATGGGCTGAGCTGTAAGAGGAAAACGGGCAGGAAATGTGCTGAGTGCCTCATGTGTCCCAGGTCTCTCTGGCTCCAGAGGCCATGCTCATTGCAGCCCTGCATCTTCTCCCAGCATGAAGGGGAATGGGAAGGAAATCTATAAACTAGGGTGTGCAGACTCAAACTGGCCAGACCAGTTGGCAGTAACAAGGGAGGCAGTTGGGTGTTGTGGACGGGCAGGAATGGAGGGGTCGGTGGCAGTAGGAGTGGCTGCTGCTGTTCACCTCAGCTAGCCGAGGCCACATGGGGACCTGGGCCCAGCACTGTAGGATCTTCTGAATTTTCTGAAAAAGCCAGAGGAGCGCGTGTGATGTTTTACAGCGTAAACCTCCTGGATCTTAAAAGGTGACAATTGGTTCAAATTGTGAAAATCACCATGTAGACCACGAGAATTTGGTCCTCAGCCTGCTGGTTTGTAAACAGTGCTGCTACCAGCCACGATGCTACCAGTAGTCTTCCACCCACCTTTCGGCCACGGGGGGCGCTGCCCTGACCCACAGAATGTGACTCTTTTGGTCTATAGTATCTGTCAAAAGCTCACCAGATGGTTCTAGCAGCATCTGGGGTTGAGGTCCACAGTGCTGTGTCCTGAAATGGCCAGGCCTTTCCAAAGACGCTGAGCTACAGCCAGGAGTTCCTTATGCAATGCACCTGCCCCCAAGATTCTCAGCTGATTGCATGTCTGTGTGCCTTTGCATTTTCCTGGACCGTGATGCCTGGTGAGACCATCAGCTTCCAAATAAAAGGCTCCCCAGTGAGAACTGGATCCAGGAAATTTATTGTCAAGTTTAGCTCCAATGAAATGAAAGAAGTTTGTGCTGAGAGGATTATTCTTATCACCAGCTAGCCTCTCTCTGACGCTGCGGAAACAGAGGGGAGCCCCACTGGCTCTGACGCTTGGCTGAGAGCTTCAGCATCTTCTGCTTGGGGATGAGCTTTCAGACCATGCATGATTACACAGGTGAGGGCAGATTCAATAGCCAACTGGGTGTAGGGTAAGGAGTTCAAAGGCCAACATGACTAGAGCCACAGGCAGCTAGACCCACTAGGCCCAGGCTTGGCCAGCCCTGGAGGCCCTGCCGACTGTGGATGTTCTCTCAGCTTTGGCTTGGGGCTTCTCAAAGTATAGCCACTCCTCTCTACTGCCTGCCTGAAATCCAAGAGTTCCCTCTCCTGGATGCTCCTCCCCGACTCCCCCTGGCTCCCTTTCAGGGACCCTAGTCTAAGTGAAGGAGCCAGGCATCATGGTCCTGGTGCAGTGGTTAAGAGCTCGGTTACTAACCAAAAGGTTGGCAGTTTGAATTCACCAGCCACTCCTTGAAAACCATATGGGGCAGGTCTACTCTGTCCTATAGGGTCACTATGAATGGGAATTGACTCGACGGCAATGGGTTTTTGGTTTTTTTTTTTTTTTTTTTAGTCTGAGGAAGAGTCCCTGGGTGGAGCAAATGGTTAAGCGCTTGATGACTAGCTGAAAGGTTGGCAGTTTGAACCCATTCAGAGGTGTCTCAGAAGTCCACCCTGGCAATCTACTTCTAAAACATCAGCCATTGAAAACCCTATAGAGAAGTTCTACTCTGATACACACGGCATTGCCATGAGTTGGAATTGACTCAGTGGCAACTGACAACTGTCTGAGGGGCAACAGGTGGGCTGGTAGCTTTCCCTCTGCTGTTGGCTTGGTGGGGTGGCACACATACCAGAGAAGTCTAAGAGCCATTTAACAGGTCTATCTTCCACCTTCTACAACTTTAGGCAGCTTGAAACTGTGGGTGCCCTGGGCCCAACTCTATGGCTGTATGCTCTTCCCCAGGGTGGATGTGCCTTCAGAGCTCCTGTGGCTTATTAGGAGTTTACAGTCTGCTAGGTTCAAGACTTCCAGTCCCTTGGTGATAGGGGGTGACTCAGGTCCCTCTGACCTGTGAGGGATGGTGTTGAAGAATTAACATCATGAGCCTTCCAGGGAGCCAGTTTAGGGAGGGATGGAAGGGGGGATATGAGGAATGGCCGCAACCTTCCTGGTGAGGGTGCCCACTGTTCTCTCATGCCTGCCCACCCAGGGATACTGAGCACATGCCCTGCTCCAGGCCTGTTCCCTTCATGAAGCCCTAGAACCTTCTCCAAAGAAGCACTGTAGCCTCCTTCACCTTGGATGTGGCATCCTCCACCTTAAATTTGTGAATTGTCTGGGCCCGTTGTTTCCTCCCCTCCATTTCAGCCCTCTCATGGCCAGGAAGTAAATTCACCCTGAGTAACCCTGTACCTGTGATCCACCATCCTCCAGGAATAAAGCTGCCGTTGGGCCCACCTGTGGTCCTCCACCTCAGGGCATGGAGGGTGGGGCCAGCCAGAAGGGATCCTGACTTTGGCCAGCCTGAAGAGAAGATGGGTTTAAAACAAGGGTGCCCCTTCCTGACCTTTGTGGTAAAGAAGACAACCCCAAGGGGGTGTCCCACTTGAAGCCTCCCACCTTGCCCACCATCTCATCTCCTGTGTGCTAGAGGACCCCACAGGGCCCAAGGGGTGGTCTGCAGGCATAAGCAGAAAACCACCAGAGAGCCCTGAGGCCTGGCTACAGGCTCTCTTCAGGCTCCCCGCTCAGCACAGGCAGGCTGTCCAGAGTAGAAGCTCACCTAACCCGCAAGACCCAGGGAGGAGGCTAAGGGGCTGTACTCCCTTTCTCAGATGCCTGGAGCTGGCCAGAGAAAGCCTGAGTAGGAGGCAAGGTGCTCATGCTTCTCCAGGTGGACCCAGGAGAAACCTGTGTGGGCAGGATCCCCTTCCCTTGAGGAGGGGGCCCAACCAGTGGGCCATCATCACAGGAGGAGGCTCCAACTTGTGCCAACAGAAAGTCCTTCTCTGTTAACTTAAGCAAGTTCTGAACTCTTGTTCTGCCCTTGAGATGTGCTCAAACGATCAGTATGCCTTTAATTAAACCCTGATTGCTTCAAGATGATGGTGTGGTCACCTGAGTCACTTTTTTTGTTTGATTTTAAATGTGAACAAGCTTCTTACCGATGCCTGTGCTGGGTGTCACGTGGACACTTAGGGGGCTGGTGGATCCTTTGAACTTCCCAGGCCAGGGGACTAGCCCTCCAGGGGCCAGGCCTCTTTGTTCTGGGCCCTGTTCAGGAAGATCAACCCCTGTCTCAAGGACTGTCCCTTGACTGGACACACACCCTGGGAGGGGCACATATCTAGGTTGAATGAAGGCCATTTTGCATGCAATTTGCATGACATTCTGGGGTGGAGCACCTAGATCAGATGCTCCCCGCCTCAGGCCAGCCAGTCAGGCCATGCTCTAAAAGCAGAAAAACGCAGTCTGGCTCACTCTTGTCCTAAATGCCCACCCTCCTGGCATACAGTAGGCATTCAATAAACGCTTGTTGGATGAAAGGTGGTTACATCTCTCTGCTGAAATAACACACAGGAGATGGCCCAGAGAGAAGAGTTTAGTGAGTGAGTCTCCCCAGCACGGCATCCCAATCACAAGAGGCAATAAAGCCTAGCACGGTGTGTGACCCTCGCTCATTTCCCACGCTGGTGGTGGAAGAAACATGGCTTTTCCAGAGGTGCCCCTGGAGGTGATCTGAGAAGAAAGGCACTGTCCAGGCTTTTTGGATTTTGGAGACTCCAGCCACTGAGGCGGAGCAGAGAGCTTTTTACTCAAGGAAAGAGGCAAAGGTTGGTGCCCAGCCTTCTTTCCCAGTAGGACTCCTCTTGTCTGACATCAGGGCAATTCTGTCACCCTGGAGGTGGCCCCATCCAGCACTCACAGAACGAGGACTGATGTGGCTGAGGCTCCCTTGTGGGAAGGGGTCAGCGATGAGGGAGGGTAAGGTGGGGTCTGACTTTGTGCAGGTAAAATGCCCCCACTCCCAAACTTCCTTCCTAGAGCCACCAATCTCAGAAAACAGAATTAGTCTTGAGGCTGGTGGATACCTCTGCTTTCAGACTGAGTTGGCCCTGAAGAAGGTAGTTTCAAGCCCAAAGTGCAAGGACACTTCTCAGGGCCATGTGGTTTTGCACACACCTCTGACCTCAGGGGCTGACCTCAGCACAGACTGCTGCTGCTGCTGACTGTGGTCAGAGTGACCAGAGAACTGTCTTTTCTTATTCTAACCACTGTTTCCTTGGACCCGAGATGCTGGCACTGTGTTCCTCGCCGGTGTGGAGTCTCTTTGGTATACAACCCACCATACTGGCAGTGGGCTGCCTTCTGATGGTCGAGGAAAGCAAATAGAGGCCCCTAAGGTGAAAACAGCTCTCTCCCAAAGTACTTAGTGTCCACTCCCTGCCCAGACTGCGAGTTAATTGGCTTTAGAGCTGACTTGTGCTCCTTACATTGTGATTAATAAATATTAAAGCTGATAGAGACCATGAAAATAAGCCTGCAGCCTGGGCATGCCTCTCTGGTTGCTCTGTCAACAACAGAGGCTGGCAACGGCCCCTAGTAGGCATAATGTGAGCTCCGAGCAGGGGCTAGGATAGAGGTAGCTTTGTGAACACTGACCCCTCTGGGCAATCAACCCCAGACCCTGGGGGGTCAGCAGCTGTAGCCACAGGTGCTCTCTGACAGGATCAGCAGGCCTTCTGCCCAAGAATTCCGCCCGAGAACTAGCTTGCTGCTTGGTTCTCCCATCTTCACCTGGCCCTCCTTTCTCAGTGTCCTAGGGCTGCATCTCCAAACTCTGACCTTCTTCCCCATTGAATTGGGGCTGAAGGCCCCTTTAGGCCAGGACTCATGCTCTGTGGTGCCCCTAAAGCAGCAGCTCTGCCTCAGTGCCTAAGCCCTCCACAGAGTTTGGTGCCAATGATACTGGGGAAAAGGGCCAAAGAGAAGAACAAAGGCTTAGGCTTTGTTATACCAAACTGGGACATGAACCCTTCCGCTCTTACATCAAATTGGGACCCATACCCTTCTGTTGGGCTTTGTGCAGAAGATGCTGCTTTGGCAACAACTGGGATGGGGTCTAAGCCCAAGAATCCCAGTTCAGACCTTCATTAATGGCCACAAACACTCCAGACTTCAAATGGGGTGACCCAGGACCCAGGCTCATCCTGGTAGTGTGTGGAGTGTCAGTGTCTGTTTTCAGGTTCACCAATCTGTAGGCCTTGGCAACCATCCATCCCTTCAGCAAAACAAGATGGTTGCCACCTTGGAAAGGCCGTCCTAAAGCACACAGGCAGGGTTTCTGGTCAGCTCTGGGCCCATGTGGACTGTTAGATTTCCTCCAGGAGGGGAAGTCAAATTAGGTTCTCGGGGGGGGGGGCATGTAGCTCTAAATAGGTACTCCCCACATCCTGGCCTGTGAGTGGATGGATTTGTGAATGAGACACATGCCTGGTCACAAGGCAGAATGATTCTAAGCTGTGAGGATTCTGGTGTCTTTGAAATGGGTGCTAAGTTTTAGGACCACTGTCCTAACTTCAGGCTCATTTCTGACCTGGGCATGTTCCATACGTGTGTGTAGCCTAGCCTTGGGGCCCTCTCAAGCCAAACCTTCCCCTTGGAGGCAGCTATGGTAGCCGTTCCTTTCTACTAATTCAGCAGCAGGGGGATGCCCTTTCCAGGCTGGTCTTTCCTGATGACAGGTCCCCAAGGCCAGCCTCTGCCCTGTCCTTCTATTCTGATATCATGGTCTTCATTCTCAAAAGCCAGATTCAGGGCCCTCACCTTCCCAAGAGAAGGGAGGCAACCAAAGGAATGTCAAAGGCAAGTTCTTTTCTGTCCCTGGGTTGCCCTGCTCAGAGCTTCCTTTGCTGGGCAGAGGCTTTGAAGGGTGAGAAGGCCTCCCAGTCTTGGAAAATGGTTCCTGACGACCCCTCTCAGGGCAGACTCTTAGATGAACTCAGAGAAAGTCCCTCATCTCCCTCTGCCATCCCACCCTCAGACCTGGCCTAACAGAGAGGGAGCAGGAGGTGTCATAGGGGATGGCAATGCCAGGTGAATGGCCTGAGAGGAGTGTCAGGAGGTGCAGGGGGAGCATGTCATACCCATGAGCCCCTTTACCCAAAACCCAGGACGAAGGTTGATGTGACCGTCTTCTGTTTGGTTTTCTCCCCACAGCAGTGGCTACTCATCTACCACCTGCACAGAGTCCTCCTCATCCTTCGTCTCCTCAGACTGCTCCTCCGTCGTTTCGGTGTTGTTAACGTCTGACAGTGATGCCACCTGCCGCACCCAGTCCCCGTCGTTGGGGGGCTCTGGCTGCCATGGTCTGGAGAAAGGGTTGAACCAGTTCAGGGAAAAGTTCCCGCCAAAGGTCTCTTTGACTGTCTTCCAGCTGCCCGTGTGCTGCCTGGGCTGATGCTTCCGTTTTAGGCGCTCAATGCCCTGGAGGGACAAGGGGATAGAGAGGGTCAGCATAGATGGTGCTGTGCACCCTCATGCATGCACCCCCAGCCCCCGCACAGCACAGCATGAGGCCCAGGGGGTGGCTAAGATGGTGCCTGGGGCATGTGTGGGGAGTGGCATGGAGGAGCAGCAAGCAGGGCCTTCCTGGGGAACTGGCCTATTTCGAACTCACCACTCAGCCCTCCCCTCCTCTCCTTCCACAGGCACAAAGGTCTCCCCAGCGTTGATAACGCCAACTGTTGGGCAGGGGCCTGGCTGCCGATGGCCAAGGAGTAATATCCTAGGCCTCTTCCGGCATAAGCTGGGTCATCCATCCATGGAGACCACTAAAAACAGTGACTCCCCTAAATATTTTGGGCCACTACCCCCAGAGTAGGCACAGCAGACAGCATGGAGGAGGATGACAGGATTATGGGGAGAGCGCAGGATACAAACAACATGAGGTGAGGAAGCAAGGGGGTGGGTAGTGAGCCCAACATGCAGTGGGCAGCTGGGGGTGCACAGGGTCATCACGGGTGGTGAGGGCTGGCGTCAGGCCTGGTCATGCAGGAGATGTTCCCTGCAGCCTTTCCCACGCTGCCCACTCACCTGCCTCAGGGCGTCAGCTGGACTCACTCGCCAGGCCAGAAAGGGTGTTGGGGTAGGGGGAGAAGCCCAAAGGAGTTAGAAGCACAGTCAGGCCAGCTCACCAAGCTCACAACACCCTCTGCAGAGGGTTTTGACCCCAGTGGGGCCTTGGCCTTCTCCATCTCTTCTGAAAGCCAAGAGGAATTGCTGTGTTTGCCAGGCATGGGTATTGCTCATTCACACGACTCAAGACCACCTTGGAAAGATCTCTGTGTACCCAGTTCTGGGTTTTCTCTTCTTTTCCACAAAAGATCCTCACATAACTGGTGTAATCCTTTGTTACGCGGAATGAGAAACTGAGGTGCACACACAGACTGAGATCTGACTGTATTCTGGGCCAATTCTTCTCCAGCACTCTTTCTTCCCACACTCTCTCAGAGATTTAAGTTTCTTGATTTTTACAAGAATTGTAAGCTTAAAGAATCTCATCTCATCTGGGGACCATAGTTTTGGGGGACATCTAGGTCAACTGGCATAACAAGTTCATTAAGAAAATGTTCTGCATCCCGCTTTGGTGTGTGGCGTCTGGGGTCTTAAAAGGTTGTGAGCGGCTATCTAAGATGCATCAATTGGTCCCAACCCACTTGGAGCAAAGGAGAATGAAGAATACCAAAGACACAAGGAAAATATTAGCCCAAGAGACAAAAAGGCCACAGAGAAAACCAAGAGGAAAAAAGGCAACAAAACAACAACAAAAAAACAAAAAATCCAACAATAACAAAAAGAATCTCACCTCAGAGTGTCTCCTCATAAGATACTTATTAATTACAAAGGGAAAAATAGTAACTTTATAATGGAGGAAACTTGCAGATACCACCTTAGCCAAGTGATCAAAATTACCATCAATGAGATATGGCAGCATCATGTGCCTCCTTGATATGCTGCATCGATGAGGGCTCAATATCACTTCAGGGGTGTTCTTGCCAAAAGTGCAAAACCTCAATCTAATCATGAGAAAATATCAGACAAACTCAAATGGGTGGATTGTCTGTAATCTTGAAAAATGTCAAGATTTGATGAAAATATTTGGAATCTAGACAGAGGTAGTCGTTGCACAACACTGTGAATGTCACTGAATTGTTCATTTTAAAATGGTTGATTTTGTTATGTGAATTTCACCTCAGTTAAAAAAAGGGTCAAGGTCACGAACGACCAAGACCGAGGAACTGGTATGGATTAAAGAAGGCTAGGGAAAATGAGAAATGATGCAATGTGAGATTCTGGAACAGGAAAAGGACAATTGGAAAAATTTAAATAAGTATGTAGATTAGTTAACAGTATTGTATCAATATTAATTTCCTGGTTTTTATTTCTGTATTCTGGTTATATGTTTACATTTGGAGAAACTGATTGAAGTGTATATGAAAACTCTTTGTACTATTCTTGCCATTTTTTTAAGTCTGAAATTATTTCACAATAAAAAGTTAAAAAAGAAAAAATCTGAGACAATGATTTCTTCAGTATAAATGTGAACAATGAATTATAATAATGAAAAGCTGGAGACAACCAAAACGTCCAATACTGACGGCTAAGTAAATTATTCTACAAAGCAGAATACTATCCAGCTATTAAAATTGGTGTTTTTTTAAAGAATTTTACATGACGTAAAAAAAATCCTGTCTGTGTGGTTTAAAACGAAAAAACCAAACCAAACCAAGAGTTTCGCGTATCATCATGTGACCCGCGGTCACCTCTGGGGATGGGATTTTAGGTGATTTGCCTTTACTTCTGTACACTTTTGGCGAGTTCCAATTTTCCTACAATGAGCGAGTGTCAACTCTGATTATCAGAAAAAAAATTCCTTCCAGAAAATGTACATGGTTGACACAAGTCTTGAGGGAACCTCATAAGGGACCTAATCATGGAGGCTGAGCTCCCAGCTGGCTTCTTGCCAGGCTTCCCTTCTTAGCAGAAGCAGCAACAGCCAACTGAGGTGCTCCTGCTTCCCCTCCTGGGTGACCAGCTGCAGCCTGCCAAGAGGGGCACTTTAACTTTGATGGTTAACCTTGATGGCACAGGAGGCAGATGTCAACATGTATGTGGTTCCTACAGATGGAACACCTAGAAGGGGCTGTTTGGCAGTTTATACACTGACTTGGGCTCATTCAAAGCTATGACCGTGGGTACTCACAGCCACCATGTGAGGAGGTGGATGTTAGTACTGACCCTTGGCAGATGGGGAAATAAAGTTCCGGGAGGCCATGACAGTTCAGCTGGTCATGCATCAGAGCTGGGACTAGAACAGGTACCTTCTCTCTGCATTTCCAATTCCACTGCGAATCCCCACTCTGCCCATACTGATCCCAAAGCAGAGAAAATCTGTAGAGGGAAATGAAGTAAAAGGACCCACAGGATTACTACTTTCCATTAGGGTGGCATGTTCCAAGAAGAGGACTCTCAGATTACACTCAATCTCAATAAGCGTCTAAAAATTTTCTAGCTGGAACCTGGGGCTGTCCACAGACCAAGCTCCTCAGCAGATGAGTGGACAAATGTTCAAGGAGTGTCAACTCAGTCTGGAAGGAAGAACATACTCCAAAAGAACCTTATACAGGGGGCCTGAGGGTCTGGATTCTCTGTTCAGCCAGTGGGGCTTTTTCTTGGTAGGAATCAATTTCGAGTTTTGTGTGGATTGAATGGTGTCCTGAAGGCAAACATAAGCTCAAGGTTTGCAGAGGCAGCAGTGATACCCACTTCAAGCTCAAGAAAGCAAGAACGGTTGATTACTGGTGACTGGGCAACAGCCTAAACCTGCACCTCTTGGAAGGGGTGTGTACTTGGGCCTCTGCCTGGGTGACACAGGAGCTGTGATCTGTGAACAAACCCACCATTGTCTCCAGTGAATGCGCCAGGACTAAGGCTTCCAAGGGAGACAGAGACCCAAATAGATGCTCTGCATGGGTTCAGCTGAGACCCTCCAGAGCAAGAGCAGGCTGTCCCCCTTCTCCCTATCTCATGAGAAGTCAGACCTCACGCTGCAGCCCCACAAAACAGGCCCTTGTCGTACCTGGCCAGACAAGGCAGTCCCTTTCATCAGTGGCTTCACACTTTTGTATTGCATTCCACAATAGGAAGTAATTTCCCGTTGCAATCTAGAATGTGTGTGTGTGTGTGTGAAGGTGCACATTTCATGAAACAATGCTTTACCTACAATGTGTAATGAATATTTTAAAAAATCTCTTAAAAAATGCTGGTTGCAAACCAATAAGTCGACTTTACAAATCACGAACAGTTGTGACCCATGGTTTGAGAAGCACAGCTCTGGATAACAGGAGTAAACATTTAGGGAAGCCCTACTGTATGCCAGACACTGTTCTAATGTTTACATCAATTTATCTCACTTATTCCTCACATCAACCTTGTGATTCAGATGATCACCCCAGTTTTACAGCCCAGAAAGCTGAGGCTTAGGGAAGTCAATGCCCAAGGTCACACAGGTGGTAAGTCGCGCAGCAGGGCCCACATGCTTAACCACCAGACTATACTACCTCGCTTGCAGAGATCAGGGCATCCTTTGTCTGCATTAGAGCATGTCTGTTCCCCAGAAGATTTCTGGCAAACATAGCTCTGCGGTGCTTTTCATTATTCCTTGGACCAGCTTCATTAGCTCCTTGTGTAGGTGCTTGGGGTGGAAGAGGGTCCCTTGGGGCCCCCCTTTGCTAATGCTAGGGTACTCATGCTGCTCAAATTGTCAATGATTTTTTCTTGGGGGAGAGAGTAGGGAAATGAAGGCTTTGGTTTGTGAGAGTAGGCTGGTCCATGGCTTATTTCCGTTTCCTTATAAATAATCATCTTCGAGGTGATTCTCGGGGTCTGATATGTATTGAAAGATACAGAAAAAGGCCATGTGAGTGTTGAGGCCCACAGAGGGGAGCTGAGGGCCAGGACACACTCGTGTGTTTGCACTGACAAAATTCCCCTGGGTCCAGGTTACTCAGTGGCGGTCCTCCCACCTGGAGGTCTCTGGGCCCAACTTTTCCCTCTCCCTTCGGGATGGTTCTTCACCCAGTGAGCATGTGGGTCCAGAGAAGGGTTGGACTGACGAGATGTGCAGGAAGAAGTGCTGAGCAGACGAATAATTGGGCTCCCCTTCAAACAGACAGACTTCCTTGTTTTCTCAGCCTTCATTTACTGGGGAGGCCGTGGGCTATGAGGGGACAGGGCCCTGTGGCTTCTCTAGTGGTGGGAGCACTGGCCAGCCTCACAGATGCACACCCCACTCAGCACCACACTGTGCCCGGTACACATGACCCATGTCATCAGCAGGCACCAGGGACCACCTGTAGACAACTCTTACAAGCCCCAAGTGGATTTTCAAACTTGGGTGTGTGCCAGAATCCCCAGGAGGGCTATAAAAATACAGAGTCTTGGGTCCCACTCTCAAAGTTTCTGATTCCATAGGTCTGCGGTGGGGCCAGAGAATGTCCATTTCTGACAAGTTCCCAGGTGATGCTGTTGCTGCTGGTCCGGGAACCTCACTTTGCAACCCATTGGCTCAGTATTCTTTCCAACCATGGCTACAGGGTCCTTGAAAGGGATTCTAGCAAAATTTTCTTCTCTTCACATTTTTTTGATGTTTAAGGGTCACTTCTAGGTTGGGGCCCTCCATCTCTCCTGGCTGGCTCCTCCTTTAAAGTGATGCTCTGCAAACTTTGAGATGAAACCTAAAACCCATTAACCTGGGTGGGAAGGCACGGCCCGGCCTCTGAGGAGAGGGGTTTCTGTGTGAGAGGTTTAAAAAGTGTCTGTTAATTTGCCTTGTCTGAAAGGTTTGTTTTGCATCAGTGGCCTAACCAGAATGAGCAAAAAGCTGGTAATATAAAGTGCCTTGTTTTGGGCTCTTCCAAGAGGGAAGCTTTACAGAGATGAAAC
This sequence comes from Elephas maximus indicus, assembly GCF_024166365.1. Taxonomy (NCBI): domain Eukaryota; kingdom Metazoa; phylum Chordata; class Mammalia; order Proboscidea; family Elephantidae; genus Elephas; species Elephas maximus. The sequence goes on from NC_064838.1 coordinate 49,235,405, forward strand.
AGAATGACAAAAGGAGACTTAGCACATGCATTTTCATCCAAATTCACTCTGTGCAGGATATCACTCGGTCCGTGCAAATATGCATAGATTTGTTTGGACCCAAGCATTTTGCATGTCCTGTCTCGTTGCTATGAACAAAGAGCTGAAGTTGGCAGGCAAAGAGGAACCTGGGAATCACCTAATCCGCATACTACATCACCTTCCTCTTCACTTTTCACCTCCACTCCCCAGAGCCCATGCTCTGGAAGGCTGTGGCTGCTACTAGTTCATTTTCCCAAGAGGTCCTCATTCGGTGTGGTCAGAACTCAAGTGCCAAAGCAAAAAGTCGGGGCCGCCTTTGTGTAGAGAGATGTCACCTTTCATTAACCCGTTACCGTCAAGTTGATTCCGATTCATAGCAACCCTATAGGACAGAGAACTGCCCCATGGAGTTTCCAAGGAATGGCTGGTGGATTTGAACTGCTGACCTTTTGGTTAGCAGCCTTAGCTCTTAACCACTGCACGACCAGGATGTCATCTTTCATTAAAAAAAAAAAATCTGGAAATACTAAGGACAGCTCAGGACTCCAACACCTTTCTGTATGGCGGCCAGGCTGGGAACCAATCGCTACGCTGCAAACGATGACATGTTCTTCATCGCGCTCTTGGCAAGATGTGATCAGTCTCAAGGAAAATGAAATAGGAAAGACACAGGGATTCCTGGGTTATTTGCATCTTCGATGAGTGCAGAATTTCATTCTGGTTGAGATCTGGGGAACATTCATTCTTTCCAGCCAAAAGGCGTCTAAAAGCCCAGAGGTAGAATCATCCAGGATGTTGGAAGGACCCTGCCTTTCTCTCTGGGACATACAGACATAGTATGCTCAGGTCTAAATGATGAGTTTCTATTTTTAGGATTAAAAAAAAAAAAAATTTCAGTACATTTCCAGCACTATCTACTGCATTCCTTAGCAATTCCACAGAGAAAAGAACCAACCTGGGTCGAGGGCATTCAATACTTAAAAAATCTTTCCTGGGCCTCCATCTGCCTTCCTCAGCAGAAGGGCCAGAGCCGCAGCACTGACTACTGAGGGACTCCCAAGAGGGGCGGAGCAGGGCCAGAGCCACAGCACCGCCTACTGAGGGACCACCAGGAGGGGAGGATCAGGGCCAGAGCCACAGCACTGCCTACTAAGGGACCACCATGAGGGGAGGAGCAGGGGCAAAGCCGCAGCACCCACCCCCTACTGAGGGACCACCATGAGGGGCTGGGCAGGGCCAGAGCCGCAGCACCCCCTACTGAGGGACCACCATGAGGGGCGGGGCAGAACCGCAGCACCGCCTGCTGAGGGACCACCATGAGGGGAGGAGCAGGGCCAGAGCCACAGCACTGCCTGCTGAGGGACCACCATGAGGGGAGGAGCAGGGCCAGAGCCACAGCACCGCCTACTGAGGGACCACCATGAGGGGAGGAGCAGGGCCAGAGCCACAGCACTGCCTACTGAGGGGCCACCATGAGGGGAGGAGCAGGGGCAAAGCCGCAGCACCCCCTACTGAGGGACCACCATGAGGGGCCGGGCAGAGCCGCAGCACCGCCTGCTGAGGGACCACCATGAGGGGAGGAGCAGGGCCAGAGCCGCAGCACCGCCTACTGAGGGACCACCATGAGGGGAGGAGCAGGGCCAGAGCCACAGCACCGCCTGCTGAGGGACCACCCTGAGGAGCAGAGCAGGACCAGAGCATTCTGAACCGCTTTGGAGCCACTCCAGCACAGCCACACTTCTCTGATACACCTAAGCAGACCGTAAATTAAAAAAAAGGCATGTGGAGAACAAATGCTACGAACTAGATCTAAAAACAGCATTTTTAAAAAACAGGCTCTCAGGCTTGAGTGCAGCGTAAGTAACACAGAAGAGGCAAGTAAAAGTTCTTTGGCTAAACATCTGAGGCCTGATCTCTCTCAGCTTCACAAAGCCACGCATCGGACTTGCACGTGGCGGATTTCTGTGGTTCCCTCTGGCTGGACTGCTTTTTGTTAAGTGGTCAGAGGAAGAAGGGTCTCCTCCCCAACCAGATGCTAGGAGCAAACTCAGCTGGCAGGTGACTTTTTCTGTAGCAATTGAGAGAAAATCAACACAAGGGGAGCAATTTCAGCAGCAGAAAGCCAAAAGAGAGGGGCCTGGTGGGGCAAGCTTGTTCAAAAGACAGGGATGAACATCCTTTACAAACAACAACAACAAAACCTCATTGGCAGAGGGGGCATCAATGTAGTTTAAAAATAACAAAACAAACAGAAAATTCAGAGAAGGTGGCCAATCTGCTCGCCCCTCAGCACCACATTGCGAGAGAGCAGAGCTAGATCAGAACAGGTTTTGGAAAATTTTTATTGTATTTTGTGTCCATGTGGAAGCGCTGACAGAGACTGAAAAGATGCAGCATGTTTCCACATACTTTTCTGAAAAGAAAAAATAAAACAAAAAAAACCACATGGCTAGATCAACTTTCTTCCTACCCGAGATTGGATTTACTAAACCTTAGCTCCCACCCCCGCCCCGAGCAAAAGCTGAAACAAGGTTTGTGGCAGCTGCTTTAAAAAACGAAGTGTAAGAATTCACAGATGTTCAGAGTTCCGATTTCTGCATTCGAAGGGTTCTCCCTGCCTACTCTTACTGTCTAACTCAGCCTCTTTCAAGTGAGGCTGAACACTGAAGTCCCTCCCAAACGGAAAACGCTACTCCGGTCTTGGCTCCACAGTCTGCGACGTGCCCCTGCATTGTGGTCAGCCACTGTAGGAAGCAACACGCCCCAGCTGGACAGCAGCCTCCCAGGTTAAAATAAATGTGCACACGAGGATGTGAACATTCGTGGATCTCAAGTATCAGAAAGTGAACCCACTTTCGAGATTTACAAAACTAAGAAGAAGGGGGTTGGCCTTCTTGACGGCCAGGGTTGTGGCTGGTGTGGTGCCCGTTTCGTCAACCTTAACACTGCTTAACTGGCATCTTGCTGGGGTGGGGGTGGGGGGGTGGGTAAGAGAGTAAGTAGCTGTAACAAAGGACAATGTAGCTCGGCTGAAATGGCATCATTTTTTGATTGTGTAAGGCATTTGGAACTGGAAAAATTTCTTTCCTTCACAGTCTTCCAAATAATCAGAGGGAATATATTTGCTGATTCCAGAATACAAATAAGACCCCTTTAATCTTTCTCCCACGTCCCCCCCCACCCCAAGTCACTCTACACACCCAAGCCCATAAGGTACAAGGCAGGCAACTGATTCCGTGAATTCGGAGGCAAACTGTGTCCACTTGGGGGTAAGGTCGCTTGTCAAGGCCCTTCTGAAGGCTTCAACCCTGATGCTGCCTGCTCAGGCCTCAAGGGGTAAGCGTCCATCTTTGTTGAGATTTCAAGTCCCATCCTCAGAGCCTGCCGCTGCCTGCTGGGCAGGAGGAAGCCACGGGCCCTCCTGGTCTCCTACCGGTCCCCAATCAGGCATCCAGGGCAGGTCCCTCCACCAGCATCACTCATGTCTCACTCGGTTAGTAGAGGTGGCCACAGCCCTGGAGAAAGCACCCCTCCACGTTAGTCACGCCAGACAGACAGCAGAGAGGAAACCAGAGGCCAGAGAAGTAATTTTAAAAAGGAAAAAGAAGAGCAGCTTCGGTCACCAAAAAAATAGGATGATCTTTTAAAAATAAAACTGGGGGACTTTTTTTTTTTTTTCTCTGCAATGCTCAGCCATTTTACTTGAGACATTTAAAAAAAGAAAAGTTTGAGAGTAGTTGCTTTCTTGGTTTAAACATTCATGAGAACGGGCCAGACGGTAGTGCTGTGATGTGGTTTGTGTCTGAGTGGCAATGCTGGTCAGGGTCCTTCAGACCACATACTGGTACGGGTCTGCCTTCCCTTGGTCTGGCGTGGCAAAGGGGCTGGCCCAGCCTAGGGAGAAGGGGTGGCCAAAAACGGCTTTCATGTTCATCCATTTTGTTTTTTTAGCCCATCTTCTCTCTTCCTTTTTCAATTGTTCTATTCCCTGAAAACAAGAACAATCAGACTTTCAGTCAAGCACTTCTCTGCTGTGGGTTTTTTTGGGGAGGGAGGTCCATTAGCTTGAGGTGAATGTGTAAATGCTTCTTTTTTTCAAGCAACCTTTAAAGCTATCTAAATAAGACTTTTTCTTTTCTTTTTAATTAAAAAAAAGTTATTTTAAGTAATAATACTTTTCTCTGGTGGGCACATGTTTACAAGTCCCTCAGAGAAGGGAGGAAAAAAGAAGCAAAGTCAGCAGGTGCCTAAGCCATTGTTCCTATGACTGCGATCTGGTGTGTCTGAGGTAAGGAGCACTTTTACCCAGACTGGGTCCTCACTTGGGTTCTACAGAGGTGTCCTGGCCTGGTGTTGGGCGGTGTGCATGGAAGGAGGGCTGTGAAGGCTTTGGTGTCCGTGAGTCGCCTTCTTAGCGGGGGAGGAGCTTACAGTCATGAACCAGAGCGGTTCAGAGGAAGTTCGGAGTGACTATGACCACTTTGCAGACAAAAAAAAAAAAAAAGGAACAAATCAAATAACTGCTCTGGTGCCATTAGTCCCACCAGCGGGAGGTCAAGGAGCACCTCACTTAGTGGAACTGGAGAGACACAAACTGAGAAGGCAACAGCGTGAGAGACCATGGGTGAGGGAGTGAAGTCACCACAGAGGAGGAAGGAAGAGGGGTTAGTATAGGTTAGAGGGCTGCAGGGACAGACCAGTCAGCCTCAGTCACGGCAGAGGTCGTCCTCACGCTCCTTAGGGGAAGAGTGTGAAGGAGGCCACCACGGCAGCTGTCGCAGGGCCTGCGCCTCCTCCCCTGCTACGTTCCACAGGCAAAGTGGGGGCTGGGGGAAAAGCTGGTCCCTCCTCGTTCCCCTTTTTCAGATGGAGCTGGCCCTGCCCAGCAGCACTGCAGGAGCCCAGCCAGGGGCCTGCCTGCTGTGGTCTCTGGTGAGGTGGGAGCCTGGGGCTGCCGAGGCCTCCCCTCCAAGCCTGATTCTGAGTCTTTCTTCATAGCCTGGGGGCCTGGGAGGATACAGGTCAAGGAGAGGGTGGCCTGTCCCAGGAGCTGCAGGCACTTCCTTTCTTCTTTCCTTTCTAACACAATTCCCTTTAGGAATGGTCTGAAGGTGGAAGAACTACTAGGACCAGGGCTGTTAAGAGTTTTCCTTCTGGCTCTCCCAGACCATGGCCTAGGTGGCCTGGCAGCGTCCCAACAGTGGGTCACCTTTGGGGTCCCTGCAGGTCTTACACAGAGAAGTTGGTCTTATTTACTGCTTGGATAAATGGCTGGATCTATACCAGTACCTCTATTTTCACAGAAACTCTTATGCAGTGATATTGTTTCTTAGAAAAAAGTTGCAGAGAGTCCCCCAACCCTCTAAACTGTTGGGAGTCCCTACAGATTCAGATGGGGGGCCTGGGTTGCCGGGCAGCACGGTCCCTTCCCTTCTCTGCTTTTGGTGGTAGTGGAGGGTAGGGTCTCAGCAGTGGTAACAGCTTTGCCCTCCTGTGAACCTCCATCTAGGCTGACTACCCAACACGGCCAAAGCGCCACCTGGGGTCCCAAGACCACTGCTGAGAGCTGCCAGCCTGAGGGGGAACCTCAGGAAGCAGCCATGAACAGTAAGAGGATGGAATTACAACTCCATTCCTCCCACCGAGAGCTAAGAGCAGCCCCATCCTCCTAAGGCCCCTTACCTGGAAAAGCCAAAAAGGAAGAGATGCCCACGTCACAGCCATGGACTGGCCACCTCGAGGCGTTTGGACACCTCGGGAATGGGGGGGCAGAGGTGGCAGGGGAGCAGCTCCAGCCCAACCCAGCCAGCATCTTCAAGGCTTCTGAGAGGAAGCAGGCAGGGAGGGCAAGGTGGGGGGTTGGGGGTGGGGCACTGGACGAAGCCCAGAGCTGCCAAGCAGAGATGACCCAGAGGCCAGGTGAGAGCTTGGTATTTACTGCTCTGCAGAGCTGACAACACCCCTGTCACCTGACACTGCCCTCAGTACCTAATCATGAAGTCACTTCCTCTGGGAAGCTGCCCCCGCCTGTCCCAGTCGGGGGAGGGCACCTTCTGCAGATCATCCTATCTCTAGGTTGTGACTTCCAGAGGGAGAGGGACCCCCAGTGCCTACAGAGTACCTGGCCATGTGTGGTGAGCAGGGAAGAACCATCACAGAAGGACAGCTGGAATCGAGGCGAAGGGACCTTCCAGCAGGCAGCTAGGCCCTATTCCTGGTGTGATCTGTTGTGCCTGCTCTAGGAGTGGGGGACGCACGTGTGTGTGAAGAAGATCTAAGTGTTGCTGCAAACGCACGACATGAGCCTGCACTCCTGGGGCCTGTCTACTGGGCTCCGAGGTCTGGCCTGCGGGGCTGGTTCCTTCCCCAACCCCAGGTGCGGAGGTGGTGGGTGGGCTCCCACTTACCGTCTCATCTGTGCAGATGGAGTGCACCTGGGTCCCAAACATCACTGATGTGAATATGAGAAAGAGCAGCCCCTCAAAGCACAGCAGGATGAGGAGGATCACCGTGGCGGGGGGAGAGAAGGAGCTGCACTCTGAAAGAGAAGGACACGGGCGCTTGGGCTGCCAGCCACCGCCTACCACCTGCCACTCACCACCCTCGCCCCCTGGGCCCAGCGTCCCAGCCCTGCCAGGGTGCCCATTCTGCCTCCAGCCCTGCAGGGCTTCTCGGCTCCTTGTGGTGCCATATGTCTCTGGCTTTGAGGTTCTCAGGAAACTGTTCCCTCAGTGAGGACCACCGTGCTCCACACCTGGCTCCTCTTCCCTCCAGGAAGCCCTCCTCAACCAGGCCAGCCTTGCCCAGGGCTTCCCTTCCCCCGCTCATCAGTCCTCGCTCACCGACTCTTTTCCCTGCCACTGTGTAATGTGCACATCTGATGTCAAGCCAGCCTGGCTAACGGAAGGACTCCGCAATGACTGAACTGAGGTATGAAGAAGGCCGGACGACACCCCAGGGAGACCTGCCTCTACTCAGAAAGCACACCGCAGGCTGCACAGGTGGAGAGGCTGCCAGTTTTCTGGTCATTCCTGTCTGGTGCTGCCCCCTCTGTCCCTCCATCTGCTTATGGGTGACAGGAAAGGGTCTGGAGGAGCACTCAGTGGCTTCGGGGTTCAAAGTCTGGCAGAAGGCAGTTAATCGCCAGGGCCCAGTCCTGACCCCGGGGCCAGATAAACTCCAGAACTTTCTGTAGCCCTGGGACAGTCGGTTCCAAGGGCTGAAGGCCAACCGAAAAGAAAGCCCACAGTAGGCACTTCCTCTCTCCTGCCCCCACTCAGGAGCCCCTCTGACTACCCAAGGCCCCTCTGACCTGGGTTTGAACTGAAGAGGTCCTTGCCCCTACCTGGGCCTCCACTGTGACACGGCGAGGCCTGACTAGATTGTGGCTTTGTTTTACGCAGCAGAATCCTTGTCTGAACAAAATACACACTGAAACCCACCCAGAGAATAGAAAGGCAGAGGCACTGTGGTGGAAGATGGTGGGTGAACAGGGTGGGGCCCTTCTATCTGCCATGAAGGGAACCCCTGGGGAAATGTGGGCCATGTGGCCCACGGATGGCACTGGCAGTGTCCTCTACGCCTCTTGTCTGGCAGTCATTCCCTAAGGACTCCCGTCCCCTTGAGTACCGTTGCCTGTGCTGGTCGAGCCAGGTTGGGATTCATGGGCTCCAGAGCTCAGGCCTGTTTCCTGCTGGAGAGGCCAGATCCTGGAGGGCACGGCCAGGCGTCCTGGGTTTTGGGACTGCAGTGAGTAAGGGCCCCTCTGAGCTGCCCTGCTGCTCCCTCCCAGGAATGTCAGGAGGAGCAAGGGAGGTCAGATCTGGGAACGGCTAAGGAAGACACCAAACACTGTACAGGTGGTAGGGTAAGGAACAGCTCATCTAGAATGCTGTGATCTCTTCATGTTTCCTTTGGAACTTAGCAAAGCCTTGAGGTAATTCCTCTTCTTGGCTTCTTGCTGGGCAGGGCTAGGCTGGCGTGCCCCAGCAGACTGATGGGCCAACCTTGGGTGGCTATAGTGAGGTGGCTGCCTGCCTGGCCTCCGGGTCTGGGTGGAGTGGTAGGAAGAATTAGGGCACTGAAGTCAGGCAGACACGGAGGGGGCTTGAACCCTGGTACCAACTCCACCCTAAAATGCCCCCACTAATACTGTTTTACACCTTGGATTGTAATTACCTGGTTCTTTCTGTGCTTACTTGAGACCTGCCTCTCTCACTATATTTCACCCTCCATGAGGGTAGGGACTTTGTTTTGCTCACTACTGTACACCCAGCCTCGGAATAGTACCTGACAATGAAAGAATCTGGGCAAGAGGTTTGGGCTCTCCGAGCTTTCCTTTTGCCTTCTGCAAAGTAGGAATGCTCGTAGCTACCTCTTGAGGATTCGTGAGATTACATATGCAAAGCTAGGCCTAGGCATAGCACTGGCACAGGGGAGGTGCCTTGCCCCCCTCCTAGGGCTTCCCTGCAGTTGGAAGCCAAGCCCAGTAGCTTGGTCTTGATCCTTGCACAGTTGCAAGTGTTGTTCCCCTTCTGGGCTGGCCTCCTTGGAGTTTGGGGAGGCAGGAACCAGGTCCAAGGAGATGTGGAACTCTCTCCCTACCCTTCTTTAAACTTCAACTCAAAGTGCCTTCATCCTGGGGGATGGCCCCCTGCCCCCACTACACAGGCACCTATGCCCGATCACGGCTGAGAGTGATGTCACATACAGACAACTGTCACATAGTCAACCCTCAGGCTTCTGCTCTGGGCCTTTCCTGCACCTCCCTGCCTACCTGCCGTGGGAGCAGGGCTTCAGACCCACCCCTTAGGAATCCTGACTAAGGACAAGCAAGAGCACAGCTGAGAAGACCCTGGGAGGTGGAGTCAGCCAGACAGTGGGGAAGTCCCATCTCCAGACCTAGGTTTGGATCATAGGCCCTCTTCCTAGCTGTGTGACCTTTGGGAATTTGCTCGATTCTGAGGCCCAGTTTTTGTCATATGCAAAGTGGGCAGCATCTCTCCTACCCTGCAGGCTTGTTATAAGGTGGAAACAAGGCACTGCTCAAACAGCCCTTTGTGCCAAGCCTGGCACGTAGTAAAATGGCCTAGTCAGCACCATTCCACAGACAGAGACAGTCTGCTTCACCGGCAGTCTGTGTTACCCTGTCATTGCCCACGTCTGTTAACCCAACGATCCATGGGTGGTTTCTGAGGACAAACTGTCCTTGTCAGATTCCCCTACCAAGTCACCAAAGTCACATCTGGAGTTGAACTGGATTCTAAGGGCCTGGAAGAATGTGTGGACTTTCAGAATGCTTGCCAAGGGACCGTGGAACTTTACTTTTTAATTTTTTTATTGTACTTTAGATGAAGGTTTACAGAGCAAACTAGTTTCTCATTAAACAATTAATACACATATTGTTTTGTGACACTGGTTGCCAACCCCACAACATGTCAATACTCTCACCTTTTCAACCTTAGGTTCCCCACTACCTGCTTTCCTGTCCCCTCCTGCCTTCAAGTCCTTGTCCTTGGGCTGGTGTGCCCATTTAGTCTCACTTTGTTTTATGGGCTTGTCTAATCCTCGGCTGAAGGACAAACTTCAGGAGTGACTTCCTAACTGAGCTATAAGGGTGTCTGGGGGCCATACTCTTGGGGTTTCTCCAGTCTCTGTCAGACCAGGGACTGTGGAACTTGCTGGTGACCCACCCAGCTATGTAGAATGGCACAGTCTACAGAAACCCACTCTGCCCTACCCTTCCTTTCTTCTCCCTCCTATCTACTAGCCTGACCCCATCTCCAGCTTGCGCTAGAACTGCAGCAGTAATAAAAACAGGGAGACATGGGTTTCTTTCCTCTAGGTGACATCAAGCCAGGCAGAGGGGACCAGGACAGGTAGAGGACAACTGGGCAAATGGAAACTACGAACAGAAGCAGGAACAGCCTCCCACTGTCTGAGTGGGAGCTAAAGAGTCTATCTTTTTTCCAGTCTCAAAAGTTCTAGAGAAAAATACAACAGCAAGAAATTTGAGAAGTCAGCATGTGCAGGAAGAGGAAAACCTCTAAAAGATGTCAAAATGAGAAAGTGGACCCACCGAGGGAAATACAGTAGAAATATGTTTGTGCTTAAGATCATTTGTCTCACAGATCATGTGTGTGCGAAAAACCTAGCCCAGCAGGTGGCCTCTCTTATCTATACTATAAGTAACCAAATCGTTGGCAGTCCATTTCGACTCATAGCGACCTTATCTACTTTTTGCCTCTCAGGATTTGTGCAATCTTCTGGTTAGGGTTACTGGGCATTTGCCAATTTAAGTGGGACACTTCTAAAGCAGGAAGAACAGGTAGTCCCGACTTATGACATAATCAAGTTACAATGAACAGCACTTATGACCATCTGTTCTTTTTTTTGGTACATCTTATCAGTAGTAATATGTACTACATACAATGTCACAGTGCATAATTTGCTGATGTTATTCTCAGATGTTCACTTGAAGATGTTTATATGTAATGTTTCCAACCCCCAAAGACAAATAAAGATCAGATTTATAAAGATACTGATGATAAATGGCAATAATAATGAAAGCTGAAAAAAGATATTTGACTTATGACAGAACCAACTTACAGTAGTGGAGTCGTGAGAATGGAAGCCCATCATAATTTGGGGACTACCTGTATCAGAATAAGCAGTGAAAAAACAACCACCACAAAAAACAAAAGAACTCTACATCCTACCCAGAAAATTAACAATGGGTATCTGCAAGATTGGAATAAAATGACTTCTGATTAAAGTGTTTCATTTACACATCAAGGAACAGAGTAGCAGGGGTGGGTACCTGGGGACCACGGCTTCAGGGGACATCTAGGTCAACTGGCATAACAAAATGTATCAAGAAAACGTTCTGCATCCCACTTCGGTGAGTGGTGTCTGGGGTCTTAAATGCTAGCAAGTGGCCATCTAAGATGCATCAATTGGTCTTAACCCACCTGAAGCAAAGGAGAATGAAGAACACCAAAGACACAAGGAAAATATGAGCCCAAGAGACAGAAAGGCCCACATAAACCACAGACTCCATTGGCCTGAGACTGGAAGAACTAGATGGTGCCCAGCTACCACCAATGACTGCCCTGACAAGGAACACAACAGAATCTTTGATAGAGCAGGAGAAAAGTGGGATGCGAACCTCAAATTCTAGTAGAAAGACCAGACTTAATGGTCTGACTGAGACTGGAGAGACCCCAGAGGTCATGGTCCCCAGACTCTCTGTTAGCCCAAAACTAAAACCATTCCTGAAACCAATTCTTGAGACAAAGATTAGACTGGACTATATATTTTTTTTTTTATAAGACATAAAATAATACTGGTGAGGAGTGTGCTTCTTAGCTCAAGTAGACACATGAGACTATGTGAGCAGCTCCTGTTTGGAGGTGAGATGAGAAGGCAGAGGGGGGCTGGTTGAACGGACACAGGAAATACAGGGTGGAGAGAAGGAGTATGCTGTCACGTTGTAGGGAGAGCAACTAGGTTCACATAACAATGTGCCTTTAAGTTTTTGTATGAGAAGCTGTCTTGAATTGTAAAATGTCACTTAAAGCATTAAAAAAAAAAAAAAGGTTAAAATAAATAAATAAATAAAGTGCTTCATTTAAAGACACAGAAACAAAAGTTCTCTCCCAGCATGGCTCCGACTCCCTGGAGCTTGCCTCCTTGTGTGGGGCCTGCATTTTCCTGGGCACGCTGTCCCACTTACTACCTTACCTGAGGATCTGACTTTAAGGGCCCGCTCTTTTTCATGAGGAGAGAGTAGAGCCTCTGTTGTTTCTTCCCTGGTCATTCCATAGGCTTGCAGGAGATCTAGTAAAATGAGGTTGACCCCTGGCACCAGGAAGGGAGCAAAGTGCCCACCTCCCACTTGGGCCACACCCACCTTGGAGCGGGAGGGGTCCCTGGTGCATACTCACTTGTCCAATCTTCTTCGAAGCAATGCAGGAAGTGGAATCCCACCATGATGAGGGCGTGCAAGGAAATGAGAGCTATGTACATCTGAAACGGGAAAGAAGTGCAGATGCCATTGTTGCAAGGACCTTCTGACTAGCAGGATGTGGGCACGCTCAGAATCTCTCACCCCCCACCCAGGACCATTTAAGTCATAGTTGGCTGAGGTCTCACCAGGAGGCAGGGGCCAGAGAGACACTGGGTGATTCCTCTAGCCCAGGGCCTGAGGTGAGCAGCCATTCACTGGGAGTGTAAGGAACAAGAACAGCAGCAAAGCCCGGTCACCAGGCGTGACCTGGGTTCCAGCTGGGCTGGGCTGTTCCGGGCTGCTCCAGGTCTGTTGCTTCTCCTTACTTGAAAAGTCAGGGTGCTGACTGCCAATGGCTCTTCCAGCTCTAACACTAAACATACTCCACTTACCTGTAGCTGAGGGAAGGCTTGAGGGCAGCAACGAAGCTGTGCTCTTTACCTACATAGGTCCAATTCTTGGGATGGGAGCCCAGAACACAGCCGTTGCTTATAGCTAATCGACATGAATGAATTTTCTGAACGCTCAAGTGAAGGGTTTAGGAACAGGCACTTGTTGAGCCATGGAGATCTCTGGCAGGAAAGTGGAGATCTACAGGGACTGGCAGTACTTCAAACTGCACAAAGAACACCCTGAGTGCTGAGAACTTTCAAAGGACTCAAGTAGTCCATTGTCTCAGGGAGGGAGGGGCAGAAGTCAGAAGCTGACTTACTGTAAACAGGACGAAGTACTTCTGGTTGTTCTCGCCGACACAGTTGTTGACCCAGGGACAGTGGTGGTCCATCTTCCGAATGCACCGCTTACAAACGCTGAAACAGCCCACAAACCAGACCTTGAGGGGTATTGTCAGGGAGTCGGGAGGGGAGGGGGGCTGGCTGGGAGACCAGAGAGAGGCAGCTGGGCCCAGAGAGAAACAGAGACCTCGTCTTCTCCAGTCCTACCCTCTGAAGTGGCATTCTGTGGGGCGCTACAACGTGTTTTGCTGGTGGGGAAACCCTGGTGGCGTAATGGTTAAGTGCTACGGCTGCTAACCAAAGGGTTGACGGTTCGAATCCGCCAGGTGCTCCTTGGAAACTCTATGGGGCAGTTCTACTCTGTCCTATAGGGTCGCTATGAGTCAGAATTGACTCGACGGCACTGGGTTTGGTTTGGTTTTTGGTTTGGTTGCAAGGGGCTGGCAATGCAGGCTCGGGACCCCCAGGGTGCAGTCACTGTTTGGCCTATAACTAGGATGGAAATGACTAGGCTGAGAAAGAAGCTGCCTCCCTGAGGAAACAGTACATTTGGAATTTGGTTTATGAAGAGAACAGACTGAAGAAGTGGTTTTGAAAAACCTCATAGACTGGGATGGGATACAGAGAACTGCTGCTCTTAATTTCCCCCAAATGACCAAAACCCTGAGGCCCAACCCAGAAGGGTGTGGCCCCTCCATTCTAGAGAGTCAGCGGAAGGAAAGAGAGCTCCTTCAGAGCTGGGTCAAGTGCAGGGTGTCTCAGGGCAACAGGTGGCCCCCTACAAGAATCTTCGGCTCTAAGATAACACCCACTAAACAGGAAAAAAATCAGAAAAGTATTTAAGCTTAACCGTTGAGCAGATAATCTTGTTAATTTGCATACTATTAACTTATCATTGGGGGTAATTTTTGGACTGAGATGGTTTCAAGCTTTCTTGATAGCAAACTCCTCCCTCTCCTTTCGGGAAAATATGAAGTAATAGCATGAAACAAGAATGCAACGTTAATGGGGCTTAAAGGCAAAGCTTTCCAAAGCTAAAGGGTAGAAGGCTCCATTTGCCAACAGATGTGCACATCGAAAATTGTTCTTTTTCGATTAATTAAGATAGGCTCCCTAAAGTCTATCTTGGGAATATAAACAGTTTGAAGTACTAAAAATGCAAACTGAGAAGTAGTACAACTAGGTTTCTTTGGTAAAAGTTCCTTTGTTCACACCAGCTTTCCCTCCACTAGTCTCTATAACTAAGGTCTTCGTAGCTTGGGTTCTGAAGTGGGCAATGGTGGGTGTGCTCTGGAGGAGGGCTGGGCTGCAGGGTCCCTCTCAGAGGAGAAGGGCTGCATTCACGCATGGTGCTTGATTGCTCTTGCAGTCCTGCTCACCCAGGGAAAGGGCGTGCTCGTCCAGGTATGGAGGTGAGATGTTCCCCGGGACCCCAGAGCCTGGAAGCAGACCACTCCAAAGGAGTACTCCATGGCGGGGCTCATGGCCAAGTCTTTGGCTGCTAAAGAGGCAGCGTGAGCTTGGATAGAAAGCACACCTGGGTCTGTCTCTGCCCACTTCCTAGCTGAGCTACATTGGTCAAAATGGTTACACCCTGAACCTATACCAAGTTAGTTATTAGAAGGAACAACAAGAAGAGGTACTGGGTCAGGCTCAAAGGAGTGATGACTTTATACTGTTCTCCACCCTCCCTCTTCTTAACAACTTCCGAGGCCTTGCTAACATGGATATATGGGGAACCGGCACATCTCAGAGATGCTGGCTCAGCTCCAGGACCTTCCCTGGGCGCCAGGAGGGCAGGGTAAGAAAACCAAAAACAAGCAACAACAACAAAAAAGACCCGTTGCTGTCAAGTTGATTCTGACTCATACGGGTGACACAAAAGGGGCATGGAGGGAAACACAAAGAAAGCCAGGCACCAGCGACTCCATTTCCCCATTCCCTCTCTGTATACATGTACAGATATATATTTTAATATTGGTGACACCTGTTCCCAGTACTCAACTTTAAAAGCATAGACAAGTAGTCAGTAAAGCAGGAGTTGCCCCCACGTCCTAAGCCCCAGCTGGAGCCACTCACTGTTCCCTCCCTGGAGCACCCACTCAGCCCATTTCTTGTCTGAACTTCCCAAGACACTCAGCTCTGGGGTTTCTTGATCCCCTCCTCGTCTGGGGAAAAAAGTCCTGAGGGTACCCTCCTGCCTGCTCTGGACTCCTGAACAGCTCCTCTTCCATCTGTGCTTATTTCCAAAAGGATGGTCAAGTGGGTGCTCCGAGGCAGTGTTTGCTCAGCAGCAGAGGGGCCGAGTGGCCTGAGAGCCTCTGAAAGCAGCCCAAGTGTTTAAACAGCACTCACAGCAAATCCGCCCTGCTCTCTCCTCCCAGCCCCTCTGAAGAGACAAGGTGTCCACACAGGGAAGCCGAGTTTCACGGTGGGCAAAGTCACGCTGGGCAGCCAAATGAGAACGATGCACATCCTTCAGCGAGAAGGAAAAAGCGGGCACAGCCCACTGGGAGCTGCAAAAGTTGGTCCAAAATTCTGGTCCCTGAGACATGAAATGCCGACATGCACGTCTTCTCGCCCTGGCTTACAGAAGCAGGCTCCTGGGCCGCTGGAGCACAGTGTGGGTGAGGGGAGGCCACCCTCGTGACCTCACTGTGGGCCACTGCTGAAAGACTGGCTAGCCCAAGGCTCACAAAATGCCTGGCCTGAGTGCCTCTGGTGCCAGGGCTCGGAGAGGGCCAAGGGCAAGGCCTGGAGGTGGTCCACGAGAGGGTCAGTGAATGTACTCCAGGCCCACCCCTGGCCTGCTGTTTCACCATCTGACATGAAGAGGGAGAAATGTGGGCCTCCAACCGCAACTCCTGACACCCCACTGGGGAGTCCATCGCCTTGAGCCAGCCCTCTCCCCAGTCCCCATGGCACGGTGGGCCTGGGGCTCAATGTGTCCTCGCCCCAGACCGTAGCAGGGCAGCCCAAGCACAGTGGCCAAGAAAGGCTCAGAGTTCACGCACCCCAGGAGCTTGCCCAGCCTTCTCCAAGCACACTGTACAGTCACCATCCCTGCCTTGCTGTGGCTGGCCCCAATGCCTAGAGGGCCCTTTCTCCACTCCTTCTCTATAGAGGCTCGCCTCTTTCCTCAGCTTCTCCCTCAGGGAATGAACTGCTCTTCCCCTTATGTGTCCAACAGCTCTCACCTTGCACTCCTTTCTGGCACCGAGCCAGGGTCTTGTGTTAGAGACACTGTGAGCTCCTGGGGCACAGGGACCAGATGCCTGGCAGCGTGTCGTAAAAGACCAAATACCTTAAATGGAGGTATGTTTTTGTGATTCTGGCTTCAAGGTTTCCCAGGCCCCTTAAACCATTATTCTAGAAGCAGGCAGGTACTCTTCTCTCCAGGTTCCCTACCAACTTTCAGGCTCCAAAACACTTCCTTCTAAGGCTTGATCGAACCCAACAGGCTCATTGGCTCAAATGCATTCAGGTTCTTTTAGGCTCATACGACATCCCTTTCTTGGTACTTAGCCCCAAAGGAGCTGGCTGAGGCTCTCCTGCGTGTCCTGGGAGATGTCCCAGGGAGACTGTGTCTCTCCTGTAGCAGCACTTAGCATGCTGTTTCCTGGTGCACAAGCCCACTGGCCCTGCCTGGGCTGGGAGCACCCCAGGGTCACTGCCATGTCTAATCTACCACTACAAGCCCAAGATCAAGCCCTCGACCCCCGCTTGGCAAGTCTCCGCTGAAAGACGTTTCTGACGCTGCCGACAGGGAAAAAGCAAGCCTGGGAAACAGCTCAACCCATGGAACTGGGATGCTCCAGTGGGGAAAATGAAAAGAAATAGCAAAAAAGTGCTAAGTGGGCCACGGCTTCACATACAGGTTTTTATTTTACGCCTCATTTGCTGTGATTAAAATTTAAGCAGAAAGGCACCATGCCCTGACCTCAGGTCAGAAACTATTTTGGGTAAGACAGTGCAGCGAAGTGGAAAGAACAGGGGCTCTGAGGGCAGGTCTCTACTCTGGGCTCAGGGCCAAGAAACTGAACTTCTCCAAACCAGCTCCAGGAGAATTACCCCTGATCTTGCAGAGTCACCGTCAGCACCAAAGGAGATAATGTGTGCAAAATGCTTTCAAAACCATAAAAAACAAAACAAAACCTAAACTCACTGCTGTTGAGTCAATTCTGACTCATACTGACCCTGTAAAACAGAGTAGAACTGCCCCATAGGGTTTCCAAGGAGCAGCTAGTGGATTCAAATTGCTGACCTTTTGGTTAGCAGCCAAGCTCTTAACCACTGCACCACCAGGGCTCCAAAAAACTATATAGTGCTGTCTAAATTTTATCAGTAATCATAACCATGACACCACTACAGAAAGACAAAACAGCAAGAATCTAGCAGGGGCTCTAAGCAGCCCATGACCATCTCAGTCTGTTGGCCATGGAGCATGAGTGGGGGGTAGGAGTGGGGCCTGGCCAAGGTCAGAGGTCTCTGCTTCCTCGTGCAAAAAAGAACCTAACGCATAAGCCTAATGCCTTGGTTGTCCACAGTAGCATAAATGGCTCTCCTCACAGGATTTCCAAATGCTTCCGTGGTCTCCTCATGAATAAGAGATTTGATGCCAGGATGAAAATAGCCAGGGTGCCAAGTGACTTTCCTTGGAAGATAGACCCATGCACACTCACAGGGCTGGAAAGAGCACTGACAGGGCCCAGGTCTGGATCTGTTTGTGGTATACCCCAGACTCAGAGACAATCTCAGAATTCTCTGGACTCTTCTGAGAGGAAAGAGACCAAAAAGATGGGCACAGACACATGGGTGTGCATATACACCTTTGCTTGAGCAGGCAAGATTGACACTGACTTTCCCTAACCTGACGGCAGGCTGCTCAGCTCAACCAGCCACAAACAACCCAGCTCTGTCTAGAGTGCTGGAGCTCTGCTCATCCCAAACCATGGGCCCCGAGATGGCTTGGGCTACCATGTGCCACCACAAAAGGGCAGTTGTCAGCACAGACTTCCTGAGGCAGGAATGGGCAACTCATGGGCATCTCACTCGAGTTCATCTGAATCAGCAGCTCTTGTTTTGCTCAAGCTGATTTGTTTACTAGCACCCAAGAATACTTCCCTTGGATCATCCTGGGGAAAGAGGCGAGAAGGAGGTGGTGAGGAAAATGCCAGGCAGTGGAGGCGGCTGAGGGCTCAGGCAGGGAAGAGAAAAGAACCCTTGTGGTAGCCCCTTTTCTACAAAGTGAACACCTCCTGTTTTTGTCCAACCTCTACAAACCCAACATCTCTCCAACTCCTCACACACTTCTCTATTAACAAAGAGCTCCCACTTGTTGAGCTAGATGACTTACAGTTATTCCTATTTAACCCTTGCAACAACCAAGAGAGGAACAACTCTCATCTCACCCTTTTTACAGAGGAGGTGCAGGGACTGGCCCAAACTCCCACAGTGTAGCAGAGACAGCACTGGACTTCCCATGCCAACCTGTCCAGCTTCAAGGCCAGAGCCTACTCCAGCCCACTGGGGTGCCCGAGAAATCACATAAGCATGCTGGGCCTTTTCATTCAGGTGCTGCCTAGAAAACAGCTGGCTCCCAAGCCTGGGGGTTGCAGGAAAAGACTAGACTGACATCTCCATTGCAAGGAGCAATTCTTGACTTAGTTTCTAACACATACCTGAGAAGCAAGTTGACCCAGAGACAGAAAACCTCACAGAAGACAGCAATCACCCTGGGCCCCTGCCCAAGCCAGATGAAGTAGACCACCCAAGGAGGTAGACTCCTCAGCCTCACTCTCAAGCAGGTGGCATTTAGTCAGGGAGATCTCCAGGTCTCTCTCAGACAGACAGGAAGACCAACAAATACATACACACAATTATATAGTCACAAGAGTCATCCCCAAACTGGACTTCTAGTAGAAGGAGCCCTGAGCTTAGAGCCCAAACCACTGGGATCTAATTCTATCCCTAGTACTCACCAGCTGTGTCACCTTGGAGATGTCACTTAACTCTCTGAGCGCTAATTTCCTCATCTAGGGAGAAGCTTTCCTATGGCAATACTTATCCACTGGGGTGACCATGAGGACTTAATTAAGCTGACTGACGATGAGACAGAATTGGAGGTCCCTGGGACAGAGCAGGTACTTAAGACCTGTCTATGGAATCTGGCTGCTGAGACTGCTCTCCTCTGAGAGGTGAGCAGTGAAGTCCACACAGAAATGCCACCCTTCAGAGGCTCCAACTCTCCCACAGCCCAGTGGCTCCACAGCCTTAGCCTGACGAGTGTGTCCTCCCGACATCAGGAGCAAGTTCATTCCCCTACACCCTCTCCCCACTCCAAACACACACCAGTCTGAAACAGGGACCAAGTGACATTTTTGTATTTCCGTAGTTCAGCATTTAAAGTTACCCTTGTAATGATAAAGTGCAATATATAGCTAGAAGTCTTCTAGTCAAGAAGACTCAAAAGAACAAAGAAACCTCAAAATCGGAAAAAGAAAAATCACCACAGATAAGATGGGGAAATGGCTTTTTTGGGCTAAGTTCCACATGCTGTCACAACCTCTAGAAGTTTTGTTTTGTTTTAAAAGAAAAGCCTTCATTCAAGCACAACTTCTTCATTTATCTGTAAAACATAAGTGAATAAAGCCAACCTCCTGAATGTGTAAAGTACCAGACATTCACAATTTTCTAAGGTTTTCTCTCATTGTGACTTTTTAAGAAAGCCGTGAGGTGGGGAAAGCAGGAATCCCCTCATTCGTACAGACATGGAAACAATGGCAGAGGCAAGGGCCTGCCCAGGGCCCTATGTCACATGTGGCAGAGTCTTACCCCAAACTGAATGCCCTGTCCAATCTAATGAGCCCACTGGGACCGGAGGGAGACTCATAGTCACTCTGTGCCCAGAGCAGGGGAGGCTCAGAGGTCCTGTTGCTGACTGACCTGTGGTGGAAGTGTGCACTCCTCCAGGGGATGGGAGGAGGAGGAGGAGGAGGCAGGAGGGTGGGGAGGAGGTGGGTAGGTAAGCCCGGACAGGCTGTACCTGCAATGGTGGGCCCGGTCAGGCTTGATGCTGCAGCACTTGGGACACTTGTATACCACCTGCCCAGGCTTCAGCTGTAAACTCTCGATGAATTCTTTAGTGGCATTTCCTTTGGGCACTGCCCCCTGCAAGAAAGAGGAAAGGCGTCAGGGTTAGACTGGGGTTCCACGAGCTCTCACATTCCATGGTGGAGACAGTTATTTGAAAGCAGCAACCATACACACAGGGATAGGACATACTGATCCCAACAACATGTGGACTCTTCAGGATTATGATAACACTGATGGATATTGACAAAGAATTTCCCTGAGAAGATGCCACTAGGCCACATGAACCCTCCTGATTAATTTTCTGCACAGAACAGTTAAATTGTTCCCAATTATTTTCCATTTTCATTTTACCAAAGTTGTTTTTGATGAGCCCATTCAGACTCCCCAACTATTTTTTGGTCTCTATCAAATTTCCTGTAACAGCTTATGCCCTCGTGAGTTTTCACTGGTTAGTAACCCATCTACAGCCTCCAGTTCTCCCAGGTCAAAATTTACAGCTCTAAATTTTAATGGCTTCTGTTTAAACTGTAATCAAGTTTTATTTATTTTCTTTTTACCAGTACTATCTGTTATGGAAGATTAGTGATCTGTACTTAGTTCTTAGTGAATCACAAGCAACTGTGAGCAACTGCCCTCAGATACTCCATTTCCTTTACTGCCCAGAACTTTCCTCGGATTTGCTATCCAGCCCTTCTATCCACTTGAGGTATTCGTTATAGCAGTATTTGATGTCTAAGACAATATGTTTGTGATTATTTTGCATTCTTATTCCGCCTACACTTTTTAAAAAATAATCTATTTTTGTTGTTCGTTGAGAATATACACAGCAGAATATACACCAATTCAACTTCTACATGTACAGTTCAGTGACATTGATTACATTCTTCGGGTTGTGCAACCATCCTCACCCACCTTTTCAGTTGTTCCTCTCCATTAACATAAACTTACTGCCCCCTAAGTTTCCTGTCTAATCTTTCCAGTTGCTGTTGTCAGTTTGATCCCATATAGATAGTTCTGAAAAGAGCACAATGCTCAAGGCAGACATTCTTTACTAGTTAAGCTAAACTATTGTTTGATTTTAAGGAGACTTCAGGGGATGTTTTTGGTTTAAGGTTTAAAGGTTATTTCAGGACAACAGTTTCAGGGGTTTATCCAGCCTCCATGGCTCTACAAAGTCTAGATTTTGTGAGAACTTGAAATTCTGGTCTGCATTTCCCCCCTTTTGATCAGAATTCTTCTACAGAATCTTTGATCAGAATGTAAATGTTCTAACGGTCCACACTTTTGGTGGAGCCAACAGCAGTCAAAACGTCACAGAGTCTGCTCTGGCCACGCACCTGTCCAAACAGAAGAAAAAAGGTGGCGCATAGGCCTGCACAGGGCCTCAATAACCAACATTCACCAGACGCCTCCTCAGTGCCGAGCCTGTGCTTTCGCGCGCTCATTACTATGGATTCAGGGATAAAGCAAGGTCTCTGCTCCAGGGAGATCATGGTCTTCTGGAGATTGACAAACAATTCTAGTAAAATGGGCTACATGCTGTAGAAGACATCCGTGCTGAGGAAGCACACAGGCAGCAACCAACTACTCCGGAGAATCGGAGGAAGTTTCAAGAAGTGATGTTTGAGGGCTGTCCTGAGGAATATACAGACCTGCCAGGTGGACTCGTGGGAAAAAGGGGATCCCAGCCAGAGGAGCAGCATAGGTAAAGCCGAGAGGTGGAAGTAAGCACGGGATATCTGGGAGATGCTGAGGAAATCAACATGGCTGAACTGAGGGCACTTGTGTCAGCAGAGCAGATGGGCCAAGACTGGTCTGACAAAAGCACTGGATGCCAGGCCTAAAGGCTGGGCTGGGATTTTTTCTTTACAGACAGCCCAGAGCCATCACGTAACAGCGATGCTTTAGAAAGAGAACTCAGCTGTCTGTGTTGTGCGGATCAGATAAGGAGAGGAAGAGATTAAAATCCCAGAGGCCAGATAGAGGGTTACTGAACTCTGAGGCTGGAGGAGGAGAACTGGCAATTCAGAGATCAAGACAAAAAGTGGAATCATGTAACATTCTGCATCCCACTTAGAAGTGTGGCGTCTGGGGTCTTAAATGTTAACAAGCGGCCATCTAAGATGCATCAGTTGGTCTCAACCCATCTGGATCAAAGGAGAATGAAGAACACCAAGGTCATGCAATAACTATGAGCCTGAGACAGAAAGGGCCACATGAACTACAGACTTACATCATCCTGAGACCAGAAGAACTAGATGGTGCCCGGCCACAAAGATGACTGCCCTGACAAGGAGCACAACAGAGAACTCCTGAGGGCGCAGGAGAAGAGTGGGATGCGGACCCCAAATTCTCATAAAAAGACCAGACTTAATGGTCTGACTGAGACTAGAAGAATCCCGGTGGTCATGGTCCCCAAACCTTCTGTTGGTCCAGGACAGGAACCATTCCCGAAGACTACTCATCAGACATGGAAGGGACTGGACAATGGGCTGGAGAGAGATGCTGATGAAGAGTGAGCTACTTGTATCAGGTGGACACTTGAGACTGTATTGGCATCTCCTGTCTGGAGGGGAGATGGAAGGGTAGAGGGGGTTAGAAACTGGCAAAATTGTCACGAAAGGAGAGACTGGAAGAAGGGAGCTGGCTGACTCATTAGGGGGAGAGTAAATGGGAGTATGTAGTAAGGTGTATATAAGCTTACATGTGACAGACTGACTTGATTTGTAAACTTTCACTTAAAGCGCAATAAAAATTATTAAAAAAAAAAGTGGAATCATGGAATATTATGGTGGTGGACGGGGTGACAAAATGGAGGAGACAGTAAAATTTAGGTTTCCATTTTTAGCAGATGGGTAAATGGTGGTGACCTTAAGCTATTAAGAGATTTGACCTGCAGGTTCTGGGGAAGGGCTGACCAGTTGAGCCAAGGTATACTGTCGACACCCAGGAGGAGGTGTCCAGGAGGGGGCTGGACATATGGACGCAGGCAGCAGGAGGAAAGAGCAGCTGTGGCACAGCACAAGGGTTAAGAGACTGGCTTGGAAGACTGTTGGCCCCGGTTTACATCTGAGTTCTACATTTGTGAGTGGTGTGCCTGTGGATAGATTGGCCTCTCTGTGCCTTAGTTTCCTCATGAGTGGACCTGGACCAATCTTACCTAAAACCCAGAGTTACTGTGAGGGTTAAACCAGACAATGTGCAGAAGGGGCTAGATGATGTTAGTCACAGAGAAAGTACTCAATATATGGTAGCCCCTATTCTTGGCAGTGGGGTAGAGTCAACTCCGAAGCTTAAAAAAAAAACTGATGCCTAAACTCTAAGATGTAAAAACTGTCAGTGGGTGGGGCCCAGACACCTGCATTTTAAAAAACCTCCAGTGGACCACTTTGGAGAGCGGCATCTGGGGTCTTAAACTAGCAAGTGGCCATCTAAGATGCATCAATTGGTCTCAACCCACCTAGACCAAAGGAGAATGAAGAACACCAAGGATACAAGGTAATTATGAGCCCAAGAGACAGAAAGGGCCACATAAACCAGAGACTACATCAGCCTGAGACCAGAAGAACTAGATGGTGCCCAGCTACAACCAACGACTGCCCTGATAGGGAACACAACAGAGAACCCCTGAGGGAGCAGGAGAGTAGTGGGATGCAGACCCCAAATTCTCATTAAAAAAAAAAAAAACAGACTTAATGGTCTGATTGAGACCAGAAGGACCCCGGCGGTCATGGCCCCCAGACCTTCAGTTAGCTCAGGACAGGAACCATTCCCAAAGCCAATTCTTCAGACAGGGATTGGACTGGACAATGGGAGAGAAAAAGATGCTGGTGAAGAATGAGCTTCTTGGATCAGGTAGACACTTGAGACTGTGTTGGCATCTTCTATCTGAAGGGGAGATGAGCAGGTAGAGGGGGTTAGAAGCTGGCAGAATGGACCGAAAACAGAGTGGGGGGAAGGAGCGGGCTGTCTCATTAGGGGGAGAGCAATTAGGAGTTTATACCAACAAAAACCAAACCCAGTGCCGTCGAGTCGATTCCGACTCATAGCGACCCTACAGGACAGAGTAGAACTGCCCCCACAGAGTTTCCAAGGAGCACCTGGCAGATTTGAACTGCCGACCCTTTGGTTAGCAGCCGTAACACTTAACCACTATGCCACCAGGGTTCCCTAGGAGTATATAGCAAGGTATATATAAATTTTTGTATGAGAGACTGACTTGATTTGTAAACTTTCACTTAAAGCACAATAAAAATTAAAAAACAAAAAAGCAAAAACAACCTCCAGTGGAATCTGTTACTCAGCCAGAGCTGAGAACTACTGTGGTGGACCGGAAGCTCCATGACGAGGTCTGCCCTGTTCGGTGGCAGAGCCCCTGGCCTGGGACACAGTATGAACACCCAGCCAAAGGTAAAGTGGTGCAGCTGTTGGCAAAGGAGTGAAAGGCACGCAGAACAAAAAGGCGGCCAAGGATGCTGTTCTGGGGAAATACACCGCCTGGCCCAGCTCCCAAACGAGAACCTGGTCTGACACTGCAATGAATCACAGCTAGGGATGGGACTGGTCTATGTGACACCCAGCTCCACTCCTCCTTGGTGGACATCCACAAGAAGCCACAATCAGGGAAATTAATGCAACAGCAGGACAATGGAACTCAGCTGCCCCAAGGTCCCCAATGGGTCCAGAGTGAGTGAGAGTGGTTTATTAGGGTGGACGGGTGGGATCTGAGAGCTGACAGAGCATCCCCAATCTCCCCAGAGTGGGCCGATAGACTCTAACAGGCCATGTGAAGGGCTCCCAGCATAGAGGATGAGGTCTGGGAGTCAGAACTTTCCTACAAAAAAATTCTGGGAAGGGAAAAGCCACAGAAGAAACAGAAAAATCTTTACATGCTGAAAGGGCAAGGGAGCTCTGACCCCACAGGATAAAGATTCCAGCTAAGGAAACTGCAAAGCTAAATCAATCAAGAACTCTCTCCTGCAAGTGTATACTGTGCTGAGCATTGTGGGAAGTACAAAAAAGTGACGGGGCCCCCAATAGCTGGTTGGTGGACAGAGACACAGGCACACGGACACAGTAAGGCGGCCAAGGCTGAGCACCTGGGGGAAGGCTCAGCCACAGGGAAGCAGAAGGGCTGAGGTGGGAATTTCAGGAGGTACTTGGGCCTGGAGGGTGAGGAGAATCCTGGTGGATGGTGGGCAGGAGAGGGGCACCTGGGAAGAGGAGCACTAGCCCTCGGGGGCGGGGGCTACAGACAGACAGCATGTTCAGGGAGATGATAGGTAGAGCAGAATAGAGCAAGAGGGCACGTGTAAGGGTCTCTTATCAGCAGCAGAGAAAAAGTTCAGCGTTACAGTTCAATTATGGAAATATTTTCAATTTGTCACAAAAGAGGTCCTGGGGTGACTCTAGTGGTCTTCCAGCCAGCATGCGCTCAGCCCTGCACCTGCTCCCGGCCTCTCCTCCCCACCTGATCACACATGCTCTTTGCTGGGCCTGGTGAGAGAGGGGAAAAGCAGTCTGGCCTCCTGAGAGCTTGCTGTTCGCCCAACTTCCCCTTGGCTGACCCCCTCTGTTACCACAAGCTCTTTACCCATCCTTCTCCTGCCCAGGCGAGGACCTACTCATTCCCGAGACGGGCAGTACTTGGCTGATTTGTCATTCAGAACAAGGACTCGCTTCCCCACTGGTCTGTGTTGAGGACGAAGGTCCAAAGGCTCATCATGGGCAGGACCCGGGGAGGGAATGAGAACATGCACAGGATGCTCATCTCATTGGTGGAGGCTCAGGGCTTCAAGTGGGGTGGAGATGAGGTCCCAGGAGGAAACTTCCAGAGATGTGGATCCTGGGCTCATAGGGACCACGATGCTGAAAACCACATTGTGTCTCAGGGTAAGGGCCACCTCTGTGGTGGTGGGGAGGCGGGGGCGGGGGGTGAGAGGATAGAACACACATAGGAGGGGGAGACAGGCTAAAACTGTGTAATGTTTTATTTCTGCAGCTGGATGGTGAATACATAGGTGCTCATTAAATTATCCTTTATATCCTTTCAGCTGTTTGAAATGGTTCATTAAAAAAAAATTTTTAAAGATCAAAAAAGAAATAGGAAAAAAAAAAATAATGGTCTACAAAATGCTATCAGATGCCAGAAAATCCTATGACAAAAAATTTAAAAGCAAAGAAACTTCAGTGAGCAAGGACAATATGGTATGTACAATGTCATTCATAATATAGCTCTTGACATGAAATATGCCATAAAAATACACAGCTGTTGACGTGGGGCACGTCTATGATAGACTGCTAAAGGGAAAAGTGGGTTTCTAAACAGTATGTAGAATACGAGCCCATTCTGGTAAAGATACATACATATCTTTATATATACGCACGTATATATGAATAGGCAAAAAGACAAAGATACATACAAAGGCATTAACGGTTATCTCCTGTTGTAGGATCACAGGTAAATTTTATTTTCTTGACTGTATTTCTTAAATGTTCTATTTTGAATACATGGCTTTTGCAATAAGGAAAATATTCATTAAAAACATAAGTAAAAAATAAACTTCAGAAGGGAGCTACCCAAGGTAGAAATACCACCAGCTTCCCTGAGGTTTGTGACCAGAATGCTGTTAGTCTGTCTTGAGACAGCCTCGGGCCTCTGGGGAGGCATAGCAAAGGGCCAGGGTCTCAAGTCCTCACCAAGGCAAGGCGGAGCCCAGACCACAGAGGAAGAGGGGCGGTTTCAAAAGGGGTTTGGAAGGGCACGGGTCGCAGGCACAGGAGAGGGTTGCACAAGAGCCCTGAGGGCTTACTGAAAAAAAAAAAAGCTGTTTAATACACAAAGTGAGTATGCGCCATCCTGTGACCTTTCATGGATTCTGAAGCCACAAAACCACAACTGGAAGTCACTATTGTCACAAAGGGACACCATTTCCCTAAGCAGATGAGGTGATGAGGCCGATCTTCCCTCAGTAAAGACGCAGGTTTTTTGCTTTTCAGGCCCAGTTTTTACGAAACTTCTGGCTACCAGCATTTGCTAGAGCCCTCAGGAGTCTCCACATAAAGGGCTGCAAGAGGAAGCCCCCACGTGGTAAAGGGCAGTTCTCACTTCTTGTTTTATCGCCTGTCATTTCAGACTGCGATTAGAAACCTCCCTGAACAGCTGGGCCTTTGTAAATCTGCCCCTACAGTGTAATTCCATGTGCATAAATCTGCTAGAAGGCTCATCTCCACCCAGCCAAGGCCCCTCCTGCCCAGCACCCCCAACCTACCCTGCCCCGAGACCAGCTGGCCTGGCCCCGAGTCTCTGTCTCGGATGCTTTTTCTTTCTTTTCTTTTTTTTATAAAGAACATGTTCTCTGGGCTCATCTCCACAGATTTCAGAACATCTTATTATTAGTTCACGGTAAGGGATTTTGTTCTGTACGCCTGTGGACAGACGGCAGGCAGGGAGTCAGAAGTCCTGCTGAGACATTTTTGCCACTGCTGTCATGCTTGCGTTACTGAGAAACACCCGCTCCACCCTCTACCGTTCTTACACAACACACAGGGATTTCTTGAAGCTTCCACATTACTGCAGCCTGGCAGAGCAAAGCTTACTGATGTCCCCCTTACTTACAAAGTAATACTTGCTCATGATTTAAGGAAAGAAAATACAGATGAGAAAATGAAACGGAAAACGCCACCCTATGATTCCATTACCCAAAGCTAAGTACTACTATGTATTGGCATGTACTCCTGTTGTCTCTTCTCTTTGCACACAGTAAGCTAAAAACACTTTCTAAAATCTACAGATCCATAAAAATGCTCAGATACTTCCAAAATATGTGTTAGGCCTCATAGCGGGAATTGGTTTAAAAGAAATTTGTAGAGGTTGTTAAATCTTCTCTGCTCTGGCTGTATCAAAGCCCTCTCCACCTATCTCTGGCACAGAGCTCTACTGAGTTCTCAGTGGCGAGAGAGGGAGGAGAGGGAGAGGGGGAGGGGGAGGGGAGGGGGGAGGGGGAGGGACAGGGTGCTTGTTGGGAGGGGTGATTTAGTGCCATCAACCACTCCCCTCAGTGGCTAGCCCAAGCCTCAATCCCTAACCATGTCCTTTTTTATTTCAGAGAAAATCAGGGCCACTGGGATAAAGCCTCTTCATATTTCTCATCGCCCTGCCCACCCTCCCCATCCTTCAACTTCTCCGGCCCCAGACCTGCCTGTACCCACCAACTTGGAGGACTAGGCTTTCAGCTAATCCTGGTCCTCAGGGATCCCATGCCTCAGAACTTTTCCCTGGAGGCCTCAGGAGACTCCCTTGCTCTCCCCTCTGCTTCAAAGCTGAGCTTCTTGAAGTCGTAGGCACCTGGCTCTCCACCTCACCTCACGTACTCTTTAGTTCACTGCTCTCTGGCACCTGTCCCCTCCACATCAGGGAACTGCTCTCACCAGGTCAGGAGCAACTCCCCGTTGCCAAATCCAAAGGTAGATTCTTAGCCCCCATCTTCCTTGGCGTCTCCTCACTGACCACCTGTCCCTCCTCCCTGTCACTTTCTTCCTACCGCTGCTCTGCTCCATCTGGATGTCCCTGCTGCCTCTGTGGGGCTGTGCCTCCTCCATCTATCTTGTGATTCTGTCCCCCCTGGACACTGGTGTCCCTCAGGGTTTCACCCCCAGTATTCTTCATGCTCATTCTGTACTCTCTCCTGGACAATCTCGTCTACACCCACCACCTCCCCTATTATCACACAGTGATGATGCTCCAATCCAGACCTCTTTTGGAGCTGCAAATATCTCTACCTGGTTGTCCAAGAGGCATTAAAACAACATAGAACCAAAGCCCCAACTTTCAACATGTATGGCTAAGATTGAACCTATTATATTCTCCCCAACCTCTTCCTCCTATTCTCCCTTCCCTGGTCCATGGCACATTCATCTACCTGGTCATTCAGAGTAGAAATCCAGGAGTCATTCCAGTTCTCCTAACCCTCTGCCCCACACCCCCATCCACTCAACCAGGTTATTTCTGCCCCCAAATCGTGTCTTGAGTTCCATCTCTCCCCACCACACCACTGTCCCAGCCTTACTTTAGCCCCATCATCCCCTGCCCCAGAGCAGCAGAGAATCTCCAGGGCTTTGAACTAGTTTGAACTGGTTCAGTAATAGCTGACGAAGCAAAATTGGAACAGACCGAAATTTTTAAAATGGATCAAAGCCCGAGAATGGGAGCCTTGGAAGAGGCATAGTGAGCCCTTTCAGGAGCCTGATGTGGGAGACTGGGTTATTGTCAGGACTGTGGAGAGCGGCACACATTCAAAGAGGCGTGTTGGCCACCATCTTTGAGTAGGGCATGTTTCTGACTTTGTGGGTCAAGAGATTTGGTTGCTATGCAACACGCATGCTGCCCTTGTTTTCTAAGACGGAGATTAAGTTTCTAGCAGGGGTTTGACCTGTAATTTTTCTCATTCTGCTTATCGCTTCACTTCACCCACATCTTAAAAACTTGGGTCCGTGTGGGTTTCGCCTTGTCAGCCATGACTGAACCAGGCAGAGATAGTTCGAAGCCCTGGAATCTCCTAGATCTACCTGCCTCAGTCTCTTCCTCATATCCTGCAGCCCCACCTCTGTCTTTTCTCCTGCTATTTTCCAGGGTAACCATTTCTAAAATGTGAATCTGATCATGTTGCTCCCCTTGCCTAAAAGTGGCTCCTTAGGGACTGTGGCAAGGAGCCCTGGTGGCACAGTGGTTAAGCACTACCGCTGCCAACCTAAGGGTTAGCAGGTCAAACCCACCAGCTGCTCTGTGAGAGAAAAAGACTTGACAATCTGCTCCTGTAAAGATTACTGCCTAGTATCCCTATGGGGGCAGTTCTACTCTGTCCTATAGGGTCACTATGAGTCAGAATCGACTCAACAGCAATGGGTTTTTAGGGACCGTGGCATACCATCCAAGATCCTGGGCAGAGCTCACATTCCTCTCTAAAGTCCCACCCTGTGGACTACCTGGAGTTCCTCAAAGGTATTACACTCTCCAAAAACTCATCCTATTCTGCCCTCAGGGACCCTCTATTATCACCATTCCAGCTCCCATCTCTTCAGTCTGCCAGGTACCTCCCTGCCCTGTGTACTTAAACCCAAATCCACTCAGGGATGCCTCCTCTGGCATTCTTCCAGAGGGCCCACTGCCAAGGCAGAACCCATCACTGGCCTTTGTGCTACCATATCTTGTATTTGTATTACAACAATTACTGTTTAATCACACACTGATCTCTCCTACATGCCTGTAATGCCTCCAGGGCAGAGACAATGCCTTTCAACTTGTAGCCCCGGAAATTGCCCAGGGCCTGGCACGGAGCATGCATTCAATAAACTCAAGCTGAATAGCAACGACCATACAATAGCCATTTATGGAGTGCTTACCATATGCCAGGCATAGTTCCAAATGTTTTATATGTATTTACCCAGTTAATTCTGACAAGAAACCTGTGCCATAGAGGCTATGGTATTTCTCATTGCGTAGACGAAGTAACTAAAGTGAAAAAGTTAAACAGCTTTCCAAGGTCACACAGCTAATAATTGACAGAACCAGGATTCAGACTCAGACAACCCAAGTCTAGAACCTTTGCCTCTATCAGGAGACAAACTGCATTTATAAAACATTGCCAGTAAGTGGCTTGAAAAAGGCACTTTTTCATTGCCTTCATGCCATAGTGTCATTTTACTGCCAACAACTATATCATCACTAACAATTGACAGAAACAGGCCTAGGAGGCCCGTTTTAATAAGTACACAGACCAATTCAGCAATGTAAAAAGGACACCGTAGAAAGCAGTGTAGACAGGATCTTAAGAAACATCCATGGTTTCAAAGACTCAACATTCCTACTTTGTGCAACAAGGATGAAAACTTGCTAAAACTATTCCTGGGGTCACAGTGATTAAGGCATGTGTACATGTGGGCAGATACTCCTGGTGTTTTGGCTCTGCCAGGGACACAGGGCCATCTGTCTCCTCCGCAGAAAGGTAGGAGGTAGGAGTCCCCTGAATCGGTCACTTTCTTCTCTTTGAAGCCACAAGGATTTTTCCACTGGTATTTATAAGTTGCTCAGTGGCAGGTACGAAAGTTGCCTGGAATGACGAGGGAGAATGCAGGTCACTACTCAAATGAACTCTGACCAGGAAACCAATACTTTCGGGCAAGGTGGGTGAGGCTCTTCCCTGGCTGCACCCACACTGTGAGCTCTGGGAGGACCAGTGCTGTTCCTGCTGTGTTTCCACAGGGCCGCACAACGTGCTGCCACACCAGTAAATACTTGCTAACTGGTTCTGTACACAGCACATGCTCAACATGGGGGCACTGGGAGGTTCCAGAAAGGAGTACCAATACAAGTGAAACCCACCACAAGCAGTCAGGTTATGAACAAGTTCATTCCTGAGTCTGTAACTCAAATTTGTACATTTAAGTTGGAAGAGTTAGGTATGGTTCACATCTAATATCAGCTAGTCAAATGTGTGTCTTAGTGTACAGTATATAGTATATCTTTCCACGCACAAAAAACATTAAAGAAATACTTCCAGATAGGCTAAAACACCTGTACCATAATGATATGGTAATAATATGTTTTGATGCACAACACAAAGTACCTTCTTCACAGGTGAAGAGGCCCACAGGACAAGCATTACCCAAAATGCTCAGAAGATTCTGTTGTAAAATCTCTGACACCAGTTAGATACTTCAGACTCCAAGCTACAAAACCCACTGTCAGACCACTGGGCTGTACTTCTGCTGCATTTTGAACCCTCCTCAGCAGAGGCAGGAAGGGTGTGGGTGTGGGCAGGATGGCGCAGGGCCAGGTGGATCATTCCCAATCACCTCGTCACCAGACCTGTCAACCCCACCCACCAACTGTGATGCCCCTGCCTTGGGGTGCAAGGGAGAAAATGCCTCTCAGGATGTGCTAAGAGTGAGCCTGGGGCCCAAGGGATGGGAAGACAACCAAAGTTCTCCATGGAACTCCCCCGTCCCCGAAACCATATGGACACACAGAGGTCAGGAATCTAAGACTGCCCCCCACCCCTGCCACCAAAAGGCCAAGAGTTGCTGCAATAGTGACATCTCACATGTGCAAATTAAGGGGAACAGAAGCCCAGAGAGGTGCTGCAATGGCCCCTGGCTGCACAGCACAGAGTGCCCCATGCAGTGAGGTGCGGCTGAATAAGGGGGAGCCACAGAGGCCTGGTCATATGTCCTGCATGGCGTGCTGACCAGCTATACTCAGAAAACACGCAAAGCACTGCACCCACAACCTCGCTGCTGGCCGCCATCCCCTCTGCAGGCCTGTCACGCAGAGCAGAGTGGCACTGCTTGGGTCACACGGACAGTGGGGCTGGCCCTTTCTGAGCTCCAAGGGAGGCGGGTGCGTGTGCGCTCTTGGCTCACTGCTGCAGGCTGCAGCTGGGCACACGTCGCGGGGCCTGCCCGCCACCAACAGCTGCCCAAGGACCCGCTGTGGCATCTGCACACACGGGAGAAGTGTGGCCAGTTGTGGGAGTACACCTAGACACGGAGTTAGTTTTTTCCTGATAGGCTTTATGGCAGTTGGTCCGTAACTATGGGTTGTGCGTAAGTTGATGTTCGTAACCCGGGGGTTAACCGCATTCCCACTGATGAGTTCTGGCAGCTGACACTAAAGGTAGTGGCCAGGAGTGGTCTAAGGTGCTCATGTGAGGTCTGTTTATAGTGAGTTCTCAAGAGGGTGAGATTCCCAGGGAAGGAGGGGCAGAGGCAGGCAGATTTTCTTAACAACATAGTTAAATTGATTTACGGTCCTCTTTTTCTCAAATCTCAGGTGAGATAACTTACAATAAGGTTAATCAATGTTTAGGACCAAGGAAACGACGGGCAAAAATATGCTGATCGTAAGGGCTCACACGATGGCTGTGATGAAGCAGCCAGAACAAAAGGAAACAAGCTCTCAGCTCTTAGCATCCTCTGGGAGGCAGACGCTGTCCCAGATCTAAACTCCGAAGGGCGTTCCTCACATGGGATTTCACAGGACGAGGCGTTAAAATGTATTGTAACTGGAAAAGAACAGACAGTGGAAACGGGAGGAAGAGAGAGAGGTACCTAGAAAAGGGCCTCTGAGTCCAGGTGTCTTTAAGAGGCTGTCTCCCCAGGGCAAGTGGCGCCACTCTGGACCTCTGAGAGTCTGGAGTGTCCCAGGAACACAGAGCGCTCCTTTCATGACATTCCACCCCCTCAGCGTGGCAAGGAAACCAAGCACCTGCCTGCCCATGAGTGCTGCCTCCAGGCCAGCCCACCGCCACGTGATGCACCTGTCCCTCCTCTGTCCATCTGTCTTCTTCCTTGTGCTACAGGCCTACCCCTGCATGTGATTTCTTACACGGGAGCTTCGCCTCCAAGGGGCTGGTATGCACTCGTGAGTCACTTCCTTCTTCCCTGTGCTGCCTGAGCTCCACATGCTGGGCTGTAGTAAATGACTGCTACCCAGTCCAGAAAGCTGTGGTGGCCTCGACTGTTCTGCTGTTACACTCAGAATAAGAATTTCAAAGCTGGAAGTTGTAAAGCTAACTATATGGGGTAGCCGTAAGAAGTTAATTTTTTTACCAGTAAGGCTAACCAAAATGATATACAGTGCGTACACTGTTTACAACCTTAGGATGCAAGTTTTTCTGAAAAATTATGCACATGAATTCTTGAGATACAAAACATCATAATCCCATCAGGGAATGCCTTAGAACCCCGCAGTGAAGCCTATCTAAAAACAGACTCTCCCTGCAGTGTTAATAACGAGCCCCTAATGGATCTCCTTTATAACCTGGGATCTGGGCAGCTAACTGTGCTCCTTGGAAGTCCAGGGCCCCACCGGAGGGCCTCTGGGCCTCCTTCCTCCCCCTCCACAGCTCCACTTCTGTTTTATATACTGGGTTTGGCATAAGATGCCACATGCGGGAAATGGGGAGAGGCAGACGGTAGCACGAGAGGACACAGGAAGCTGACAGGCCCAGAGATGGTTACACTGTAGGACATGCTTTGAGGTGCTCCCCTTACTAGTGGTAAATATTTGACAGATTCTTCATTTTTTGTCCAGTTTTCTTTGGAGCCATCAGCCAAACACACCTGTGAGAAGTGGACTGGTGTTTGGGGTATAGTCTGGCTTTCACCCATTTGGGATTGGAAGCTGAGCTGCATACCACGGTGGGAACTGTGCTCTCCTGCATCCAACTGTAGGGGGCCAGACGGAGGGGGTCCCTCGAGGGGCCACAGGCTTCAATGCGGGATGTCCAAGAACACACGTGCAAGGGCAGCAGGGATACCTGGCAGAAGTCTCCTTCCCTCGCCCTGGTTTTACAGGTCTTCTATAAGCCAGTGATTTGCACAATCCACCCTGACCCTCCACAGTCCCAGCTGTAACTTTCCACTGCCTACCTGGCATCTCTGCTTGCATGTCATACAGACTGTTTGGCCAGAAGACTTGATTTCTCCCCCATATCTGTCCCCCCGAGACATTCCCATTCAGTAAATGGCAGCACCAATGCCCAGCTGCTCAGGCCAAGGCTCTGGAAGGCACTCTGCATCCATATCTATGCTGCTAGCTCTCAGGACAGTGGTTCTCTGGCCAGCTGAACAGGAGAGTCAAATGGGAGCTATAAAGCATCCAATAACCAGGGCCCAATTACAGCAGAACCTCTTGGGGTGGGGCCCATGCATCAGTACTTCTGAGACGCTCCCACCACCAACATCCAGTCGATTCCAATGACGAGCGCTCCCAGGGGATTCTAATGTGCAGTCAGGCTTGAGAACTACTGGCTCCAAATATACTCCAGCCTCACTGCTTCCCCGCTGGTCAAAGCCACCGCCATCTCTTGTATGGATCACTGTAACACCTCTCCTCTCCCTGCTTCTACTTGCCCCCTCCAAGACCCCATCACCTGCACAATCCATTCTCTTTTTAAAACCAGATCGCATCATGCCTCCCTGATGGCTTCTCACTGCACTTGGAACAAAGACCAAAGTCCTCACGAGGCCTATGAGGCCTGGCATAATCTGGTTTCTCTAGCCCTCGCCAGCTTCTTCTATACCCCTCACTCACTGCGCTTTGGCTGCACTGGTCTTAGTCCTGTGTCTCAAACGTGTCAAGCGTGCTCCTGCCTCTGGGCCTCTGTACTTGCTCTCTCCTCTGCCCCACTGAACTCCCTCTGCCTGGCTTGCTGCTTGCTGTCATTCAGGTCTCAGGGCCAATGGCACCAGCTCAGAGAGACCTTCCCAGCCCCACTTCATCTATAGTAATCCTTTCCCTCCCTTCCTCATCCCACTCCAGGAAGGTCACCATCAGTCACCCCGTTCTATTGTCTTTAAAGCACCTGCCACTTTCTGAAGTTAACTGTTCAGTAAGTCTTTACTATCCCCTTGCTCCACTAGAATGTAAGCTGCCAGAGGGCACGGATTTCTGTCTGTCTTACTCACAGCTGTATCCACTGTCCAAACGGAAACCTCTCACCTAGTAGCAATCAATAAACATAGCCACCCATTTCATTCCATCCATCAGTGGCTGCTCCTCATTCCTGCCAGAGGGATCCTTGTAAATTGAATTAGGATCTCCTCACTCTTTGGCCTAAAACCCTCAAGGGCTCCAGGCTGCCCTTCATCATCTGGCCCCCACCCTGGTTTGGTATCCTGCCCACCAAAAG
The DNA here is from genome assembly GCF_024166365.1 of Elephas maximus indicus. Classification (NCBI taxonomy): domain Eukaryota; kingdom Metazoa; phylum Chordata; class Mammalia; order Proboscidea; family Elephantidae; genus Elephas; species Elephas maximus. The sequence continues at coordinate 49,270,954 of NC_064838.1, forward strand.
AAAAAAACCATTGCTGAGAAGTCAATTCCGACTTATAGTGATCCTGTAAGATAGAGCAGAGCTGCCCTACAGAGTTTCTATGGCTGTAATTTTTATAGAAGCAGACTGCCACATCTTTTTCCCATGGAGCGGCTGGTGGGTTCAAACTATGGACCTTTGGCAGCAGCTGGGCACTTAACTACCGCACCAGCAGGGCTCCTTTGCTATCCCACACACACTGCCACCTACGCCCATTTTCCTCCTAAGCTACCACTGTTTCATACAGCTCCTGGTCCCTAGAGATGTCACACTCCCACATTCCTCTGTGTCTTTGTGCTCCCTCTATCTGAAACTTTGTCGGTGCCTTCCAGCTTCACTGCCCTCCACCTCCCCTGGCAACTTCCAATGCTGATGGACTGGCTTGGGTATCACCTCCTCCAGGCAGCCTGCCATCACAGCCACTCCTGCCTAGATTGGTTAACGTTTCCTCCCTTGTTCTCCCACAGCAAGCTGTGCTTCTTCTGCCATAGCCTTCATCACACGGGCTAGCCTCACCTCTCTTCCCCTCTACGCAGAGATACCTTGAGGGCAGGAACAATGCTTAGGGCTTAGTAGAAACCAGGAGCTGAGCAAAATGTCTTTGTCCTTGTGTCCCCAGTAGCAAGGGCCCCATAAAAATTTCTGAATTAATCCTTAACTTGTTTTCAGCATGACCAAGTTTAAGTTGCTGGGAAAACTCTTTATACACTTGTGGTTTTGGAGTACATACTACTATAGTTAGGTGATAGCTGGTCAATGACCCCATAAGGAGTGCTGACACTGGGCCAATAGGCCCCTGCCTGCCAGTGTGTGCGCTCCTCTCTGAGGCATGTGGACGATGAGAAGAGGTGCTGTCTGGACCAGTGGCTGACATGTAATTGAGCTGAGAAAGCTGCCTTGCCTTGGGATGGATTAAAAATCTACCATCTGAACCAGCAGAAAATGCAGCGCTTTGAGAAGGTAGAGAACTGGCGCGGGACCCCACCATCTTTACTGCACACTCCCTGGGGCTCACAGAACAAAGCTGGTAGGGTTAGTGCCATTAGCACTGTTGGCTTGCTTTCCCTTCCTTAATTTAAACACAGATGTCCCAGGCACTGAAACAATTAGGCCACAGGAAGTCTTTATCAAATAACGTACTCTCTCGCTTTTCCCACACAAGGTAATGAACGGGGATGAGGGTTTAATACTAGGGTGCACAAACATTCACTAGCCACTGGCACAGCTTGGTACATTTAGCTAAGTCATCAAGTACAACACCACTGCTTTACCCACAGATATTCACCAAGAGGCACTTGCTGTGGCCTGAAGCAGGCTTGTCTAGCTTTTCAGTAAAAGATGAGCCTCGGGAAAGCAAAGGGAAGGCCATTTCTGTGCAGCTTTCTGGAATTGGATATGGCTTTAATTTCAAATCTCCCTAGCTCCAGTCCTATCTTCACTGGGAAGCCCCATCCTGACACAACTGGCCCCACTCCCCCAGATGCTTTCTGCTCTGCTCTGGCCCATCTCCACGGTTACCCGACTATACCTTTCTATGTAGAGGCTAGGTTTCCCTGAGACCAAACCCCTCCCACAGCAGCTTCAATGTACATGTAGTATCAGTCAACCAAGAAGGGTAGGCTGTGATATGGATGTTGTCCCCTCTTCCTTAGTCAGAGTTCCACAGAACTTTGAACAAGTGGGCCTGAGTCCGCTTTCCCATGCCAGCCCTGGCCCTCCTGTTCTTCACATTCCCAAGGCCCATGTGGAGCATGCAGGCTGTGGCCATGCCAGGGCCAGAGAAGCAGAGTGTGGGCTGGTCAAAACAAGCCCAGACATACTCACGGGGTCCGTCAGCATGGCCCGGCAGTGGGAGGCCAGGGCCAAGAAGGCCAGCAGGTTGAACACAATTCCATTGATGATGCTGTAGACATAGTCTCGGGATGGAATCAGCATGACAAAGAGGACCACGAACTCCGCGTAGAGGACCAGAAACCAGGTGACAATGGCACAGGCGATGCCACAGCCGTCGCGGATAAACCACATGGTTCCCACAGGACCAGGGTGGGGAGGTGGGACACACTTTTCCGGCTGGAGGTATTCTGGTTTCCGCTCAATGTCTCGGAAGTGGTGGGTGGGGATAAGCATCATAAGTTATTCTGTCCATACTGGCATCTGGAAGAGAGAAGAAAGAGCCCAGAAACGTGGTGTTATCTTCTCATCAAGGAGACTTTCAGAGTGAGCCACAAGTATCAGTGCAGGAACCTCTGCGGAAAAGCTGCTTAACATCCTGTTCAGTGACAATGTGAACTCTCTTCCCAACTCCTGAGAGTTAACTTCACCTTTGTGACACAGGGCCACTGTGCCCAAAGTCTTCACCTGACCGACAATGAAAAGAGCGCCTCCAAAGGTTAAATGCGTCGCCCAAGGTCAGCCAGAGAAACAGCAGCAGACACAGAATGCCAACATAGGGACAAGACTAGAAACCAAGTCCCCTCATGTTGGGGATCTACTGGGCTGAGAGTCAATAGTCGTGTTTAAATTTTAAATTAAGAGAGAGAGAAAACCAAGTCCTCTAGGAAACTCTCTTTAGCAGTAACACCAATGCCTCCACGACATGGAAAATGTAGAAAAATGATATTGAGGCCGTTTGGGGTTAACAGGGATCAGTAAGAGGAAAACAGTGGTTACCTAGGACCAATGTTTAGCTGCAACCATTAAGACATTCTAACTTCGGCACATTAGCTAACGATAAAGACTGAACAGTCACCAGGATGGGGGAAGTCTTGAAACAAGCCAGTATTTTTTAAGCCCTCTGTCTGTGGAGCCCTGCTCCGGAACCCACAGACTTCAACCACACCTGCACAGAGACCATAACCACCATTACCTCTCACAGCTGTCTTTAGTTTAAGAGACACACAGAGTAGAATTCAGCATCTTCACCCTGCTAGAGTCAGGGACAGGCCCATTCCTGCCATTTCAGACATTCACTTCAATGGTCACTATGCTTTCAGGAAGGTGATTTGAGCCAAACCCACACATGGGTTATGAGTGGGTTGTGTCACAGTGGTTAAAGAGCTCAGCTGCTAACCAAAAGGTCTGCAGTTCAAACCCACCGCTGCTCCATGGGAGAAAGATGTGGTGGTCTGCTTCCATGAAGAGTTACAGCCTTGGAAACCCTCTGGAGTAGTTCTACTTTGTCCTATGGGGTCGCTATGAGTCGGAATCAACTTGATGGCAGTGGGTTTATTGGCCAAAACAGTTTATTTTCCAGGGATAACAGATTCTCTGAGTTCTGCTCTCCTTGTAGGTGATGGGGCAAAATGTAGAGAACGTTGGGCAATGAGTCCAAACACGTTTCCCTATCACGTGGCTGCGGGACTTTGTGAGCCTTTGTTCCCACATTCCACCCTGACTACCTCCTCACAGGTTAGTGTGAAGGTTGCGGCAGTTAGTGGAGGTGCCTGTAATGAATGAATGAGTGCACAGGCTGCGTACACTTACTCTCTCTTGTGTTCAGAATCAAGCGCTAAGCAATGCGTCCTTTATTTCTAACAGCTACAGCTCGAGTCTCTGGAGACAGCAATGAAATACCCATGAATTAATAGCTAAAGTCTATCTGACCACAGGATGTGCTGCAAGTCACAGCAAGCACAGATTTCTCCTACCTAATTCTTTATCTGAGACTCTGTGGCCTGGTCCATCACCAGCTAGGCTTCTCAGTTAGAAACAATGATTGCTCAAGTTCACCACCAGATGCAGGTGCCATGAGAAGCCACCCATAGCACAGGTAAGTGACATCATGGTCTTCTGAGAACTCACAGCAGAAGAAATCACTCAAAAGCAAAACTGGCTATGTGTGTTTTTCCAAGGACTGCAGCTCTGAAGGAAAGGACTGGCTTTTCAATGCTTGTGTTGGGTTATTCTTACTCATTTTCCCCAATTTTCCTTCTTCCTTCACTGCCCCCACCCACCAAAAAAGAAAAAGTATCTGGACTGAACAGAAAGCAGTCATGAAAAGGATGCGTCCAGAAAGCTAAGCAGGCAGAGCAGTAAATAATACACAAAATGACATTCTAGAGTCAAAAGTTGCACAGACTGATAAGGAAAGAATAAGGCCAGGGCTCCCCTCCCAGGGTGGCAGAGAATTAACGACTGGAAGGTAGTTAAATGTGTACCATGTACTTGTCCAAAGGAACATCAACTCAACAAATATTCAGAGGGGATACACTGGAGTACAGTGAATACAGTGTATGCCACTGTCATGGATTGAATTGTGTCCCCCCAAAATATCTGTCAATTTAGCTGGGCCATGATTCTCGGTATTATGTGATTGTCCACCATTTTATGTGATTTTCCTATATGTTGTAAATCCTATCACTATGATGTAATAAGTGGATTAGCAGCAATTACACTGATAAGGTCTACAAGATGAGGTAGTGTCTTAAGCCAATCTCTTTTGAGATATAAAACAGAGAAGTGAGCATAGAGACAGGGGAACCTCATACCACCAAGAAAGCAGTGCTGGGAGCAGAGCGCGTCCTTTGGACCTGAGGTTCCTGCCCTGAGATGCTCCCAGACCAAAGGAAGACTGATGACAAGGACCTTCCTCCAGAGCTGAGAGAAAGTCTTCTCCTGGAGCCAGCGTCCTGAATTCAGACTTCTAGCCTACTGGACTGTGAGCGAATAAACTTCTCTTTGTTAAAGCCATCCACTTGTGGTATTTCTGTTACAGCAGCACGAGATGACTAAGACAGGCATGCACTGGGTACACTGTGCTGGGAGCCGGGGAACAAGAAGTCATGACACATGTAAAATAACCATCCCAAGTAGAGCAAGAGCAGTGGTACATGATGGTCCAGCAACCAGAATTTTCTAACAAGGGGATCTGTGCTCTCCACAGAGCAGTGGCAAGTGCTGCCAGTGACAACCTAAAGGCATTAAAAGATGCAGCCTGCCTTCTGAAGTGGGCAGAAGTACAGAGGAGATCGCAGACCAGGGATGGCTGGGACCTGACCCGCACCCAGCAAATTCTAAAATTCTAAATTCTCTTCAACCAAAAACAAAGAGCTGAAATCCCACAATGTTTAAAAAAGAAGATCCAAGAACATTTCCACAGCCTCCAGATGCAGGTACTCTCTTGGCCTTTCCTGCTGCCATACAGATTTGTATGTGTACCACATAACGTTCCCACAATTGTTATTTAATGCTCTAAACCAATAAAGTCTTATTGCACCACACCATTGTGTCATATATTGTCTATGGCTGCTTTCACACTACAACAGCAGAGTAGAGTAGCTAGCTGTAAAAGAGACTGTATGACCTACAGCCTGAAGTATTTACTCTCTGGTCTTACAAAAAGTTTGCCGACCCCTTGCTCTAAACAGTTGTTACCCACCACATAAATAACTGAGAACTATCACAAGGTCTGCTTCCCCTGCGGAACAGCTGGATGTGATAAAGATGGTCCATTATAACTCACCCCACCCCACCCACCTCTGTGGCAGCATACTCCCATTATCTGCAGCCTGAGAGTCATCAGGTCATCAACTGTAGCTCTATTCAAACTGTCCTTCAAGTATGATAAATGGTGTGATTTTCACAAATGTATGATCACTAAAAATAAATTTCAGAACAATTCTCCTTGTTTGGCTACTTCTCATGCTTAAATTACATTCACTACGCGTTCAATGTAGTTTACTGCATTCCATCATTTGACAATTGCTCATTCTTGATTGTATATATGACAATGACTTCATTAAACTCCCTTGGTGGTATAAATGGTTAAGCACTTGGCTACCAACTAAAAGGTTGGTGGTTCGAATCCACCCAGACATGCCCCAGAGGTGACCTACTTCTGAAAGATCACAGCCATTGAAAACCCTATGGAGCACAGTTCTACTCTGAAATACATGGGGTTGCCATCAGTCAGAATTAACTCAATGGCAAAAGGTTTGGTTTTTGGTTTTGACTAGAGTTATGTTTCACATGAGTAATTTTACTGAGGAATAAGCCCTTCCACATATGTGAATTTCCCAGGTAACTGTGGCTTGTTCCTACGTAGAAATGCAACATTCTAACCATTTGGGTTAGAAATCTTAAAAACAAAAGAAAAACAAACAAAAAAGCTGTTGAGGGAGATATCACAGCTTTCCCTGCTTTAAGTACAATAACCGTCCATTTTTTCTGGAACGATTTAGTCATTACCTGGAATATCAATTATTAGAATATGTTATGTAATGATGTCCTCAGGGGCTACTGGGATTCACCAGGCTCACTGCCTCACCCCAACTGGTCTGTTCAGACTATCATAACTCTGGCATCTCCTTTGTATGGTTCTTTGTCCTCCTCCTCCATTTCTTCTACTGTCATTTCTGTGTCTAGTCACCAAGCCTCCCAACATACTCTCTGTTTACTACAGCTAATTGGCTGTGGGCTGGAAGAAGCAAATAAAACTCTATCATGTTAAATTTGTCTGTAAAAGGTTACTCATCTTAGTTACACAGTCCTTGAATGCTGGTGCCCTGTCTTCTCATTAGACCAGTGCCCGACAAATAGCAGCCATCCAATAAATGCATTCATTAAATAAAAGCATGAGTAAAATACATGTGCTTTGTGATCCTAGTCCCACCTCTTGGAGGTCTTGTCTGCTTACTTTCAGGGCTGCAGCCATATTTTGGATGGTGGAGGGAAGGTACACGAAGTAGACAAGATGTGACTCTTATCCCGTTAACCGAATGTCCCACTCTTGAAAAACTGTGGGCCATAAGAGCGTACCAGAGGAGCTCTGTTGCCATGGCGTCTCACTGGTGAGTGATGGCTCATGATCTGGAAAAGGGCCTAGCCAAAGGCGCACCAGGTAGAGCCAGCTACTAAGGGCTGAACTGAAGAGCACATTCCAGCCCACACATCAGAGTTTCAAAACACCCAGAGCAAAACCAAGCAAGGCATTATTTCTGTAAAAAGTTTACTTAACACCCCCCTCAAAAAGAAAAGAAAAAAGCCACAGAGGTAGCTTTTCAATAGGTATTTGTTGCTTAAATAAGCCAACTGAAAGTCTGAGAAATAAGGAAAAAACTCACTGTCAAATGAATTGTACACATTCCCTTTACCCTGCCCCTAACAACAACAAAAAGAGCAAGTACAGACCCCTTTTCCTTTTCTATTTTGAATTAGGGAACGCCAGTCCTTGGGACTGAGTAGTGGCTCTTTTGCCAATGGTCCACAACCACATGAGCCCTGGCTTTCAGGGAGCCGGGGAGAACTGGCTGTTCAGGCCTCTGGGTTGGGCCCCAGAGGATGGCGAGCCCCAGAACCCCTAACTACTCCCTGCAGCCAGCTCATGCCCTCCGAGGGGCAGCCCCCTCCAGTCCCCAGACTCCCTCCTTCATCCCATCCCCTTGCCCTGTCTGCTCTCCAAAGTCTTGTCTTTCAGTTCAACTCACATGGAGCAGCCACTGAGTACAAGGAACCGTGCAGGGGGCTTGCGCACAAGGGACAATGAGGACAACAACGTATGTGTGCTGCCATTCAGGCCCTGTCATTCCCCCTCCCCAAGTCTCAGTCTCGTGAGGCTAGTTTATCTGCTTTTTCTACCAACCTACAAGCCCCTTCGTGTTCAGCTCTGTAGCCTGGTGCCTGGTATGAGAACAAGCTCAAATGAAGCTCTCGAGTGAATGGATACATAAATCAGACAGACATGCTCCCCAATAGCCCTAATACAAAGGCAACTAACGAACAGCACAACAGAGAGGCAAACATAGTACAAAAAAAGAAGGCAGATAAATAGGCATTTTCATGGCAAGGACTTCTGAAGTGGTGGATCTGAGCAGGGCAGAGAGCCAGGTGAAGTGTACTGTTTACACAAAGGCAAGGGGGGCAGGCGGGCTGGCAGGGAGAGCATGGGGTGGGGGAGGCTGGATGTCCAGGGCTGCGCGTGCACTCACAGGGCTTTGCATGGAATTGGGGAGAACGGTGGGGGTGGGGGTGGGGGGTGGTGTGTGACTGGGAATGAAACTTTAAATGTAGGAAAAGGTTATATTTTAGAAGGTCTTAGATTCCACGGTGAGTTGGGATTTCACCCTGGGGGTACTGGGGAGCCACTGAAGGTTTCTGAGGGGAGGAGTGAGGCAATGAGAACCAGGGTGTAGCAAGGCCACTCTGGCAATGACAGGACAGATCAGAGGGCTTGGAGTTCAGAGGTAAAGGAGTCAGTGAGGCACTAAGGCAACAGGCCTGAGCCCCAGTGTGGTGGTGCTGGGTTTTCCATTCCTCTAAGTGGCTACCAGCTTTCCAAAAAAGGATTGAGAACAATGATCATCCTGCAGTTTTAATTACAGTAATCTACGGTGTACTTTTTTGGCCAAGGGTTTTACAGAATTAAAGAGAGTTAGCACCTCCACATGTTAGTAATCCATGCCCAAAGTAATTATTATTCCCCTCCAACAGTGGAGTACACTGAGGCCCCAAGAGGTGAAGGGACTCTGCCCTGGGGTAAGGAAGTCCTCAGAGAAAAGGACGCACAGACTCACAGGAGTTCAGAAGCTCTCTAGAGCTCACAGTCCCAAGGATAAGGAAGACGCAACATCAGAATTGCAATCAGAGCTCTGTGGGGAAAAGCGTGTGGACAGTCTAAGAAAATTATCTAGTCCACCTTCCCAGGGCTTCAAAACCAAAAACCAAGAAATGGCTGAAATTAGTGCTAATTTTCTAAAAACTGCTTCTGGCCCAAAGAACTGCCTCCAGATCCATGTGCAGGGTATACGCTTCATTATGCCTGGCCACAAGTGTGTCCTTCTGCTACCACAGACACAGACACAGATGTGTTTAGTGGAGCCCGGGGCCCGTCAGCCACCGGGGCCGGGCTGCTGAGCCAACCTTGCAGCATATACCCCTTATGATTCAATTCCCAGGCTGCTGATCTCCAGCTGGGCAGCTCAAAAGGTTTGAAGCCAGGTGTGGTAATACCAAGCTCACAGGCTCCATCCCATTGTGAGCTACCTACCAGTGGGTTGGCCAAGCTGGACTCTGAACCCGGCCAAGTGCTAACCATTAGTGATGGACAGAATCCAGCTACAAGACAGTTCTTGTAGTTAATCATTCTTTGTTGAATGAGGGGTAGATCCCTGTAAATCCATCACTTAGCCTAAAAATCCAACCCAAAGCCCATGCTTTTTGGACAGGGGTCAAAGGCATGAGTGTCATAAACCACAGAAGTTCTGTATTGGATACATGAGCTCCAAAACTCCACTGGCCTCAATCCAGTGAGTCCCCCAAGCCTCAAGATCCTCTCAGACTGCCAGCAAGTCCTACCTTCACCTGCTTTCCTGCAACAAGATGCTAAAGTCATTGAGTAGTTCAACTAGATCTAAAACCAAATACTTAGAAGAATCTTAAGATGTTTTGTAAGAATTTCTTTCTTAAAACAATACACCCTCCTACACATGCATTTATGCGCAGCATACAAGTAGACTATGGGGCTGTACAGAATTAAGTGGCATTAAAAAGGGCAATAAACCCAAATCATTAAGTCCCATATAAAATATCTACACACAGACTGTTTCAACAAACTCAGAAGCAGGTGGAATTACTTCTTCTTGGCTTAGAGATAAGGACCATCAAAATACTTTAAAAAAAAAAAAATTAAGGGATTAAACATTCTGGGCCCCTACTAGTAAGAATATAGTTGATCATCTCCTTAGCAAATACCAAGAACATCAGCAAGGCAGCAGAAATCCTTAAATAGGAAACTTCTGACTTAGGTCAAAATTAACTGCAAGTAAATATTTAAAACTTTAACAAATTTAGTATTATGCTAGACTGCTGGTCTGGCATCCTCTTGAACTTGCCCTAGCCACTGAAGTCCTAATTAAACTAATTTTTACCAATGTTAAATAACTCATCTACACTTAAAACTGTTTACAATGTCCTCTGAAAGAAGGTGGCATCTTTCCTGATGTTTGTATCATAACTCTCAATTGCATTTCACTCTAAAGAGCATGACATTAACCTTCCACGGTTTAAATCCTACTGTTTCAAGATTATGGTGTTTGCCTCTTAGGACTTCTCACATTTTAGAGTGATAGACTTAAAATATAAAAGTATTCACAAGGCAGCCCAGCTTCAAAGCAGAATGAATGGCCCAATCCCAAGCAACTTTAGAAATGCATCTGATCAAGTAGAAGATTAATTTATCTGAGCTACAATTCCCTTAATTTGTGTAAGGATTCAAAAGGAATGTAAATTTTATGCCCATTTTTATGTGATCATCAAGAAAAGAAAGAAGGAACCATGAATCACTGTATGTTTGAAATATTTCATTAAAAAAAACCAGAATGAGTCACTGGCCATTTTCACAAAGGTAAGGGTGTGGTTCAAACCCTAACAGAGGAAAGGTGCCTTATCTTCCACGTCACACCCTGCCAGCCCAGGAAGGCACCCAGACAGGCAGAGCAGAGCTGTTTTACAAGATCCTGAGTAAGTCTACAGAGTTTCTCCCTCTACAGAAGGGTCTGTCTCTTGCCTCTTGTCTCAGGCAAACTTCAACAAAAACTAAAAAATATACACATACATATATTTTAAAGTAAAAAAATACACCCCACTCCCAAACCGAACTCTATCCACATTGAAGTTCACTGAGGGAACCAGGAAGTGGTTGGTAAGCTAAATTTACCAACTTGTTTTATAACCAGCCACCTTTTTATAAAACCCAGAGAGTAGCACACACTCAGACTTCTAACACCTACCTGATCTTTATTTCTGAAAGAAGTTTGGGATTTGGACAGCTCAGGGAGGCTCCACTTCCCATAACTATTTTACCACCTTCCTGGATTTATAGATCTATCTTTCAAAAACACACATGCACACATACAGCGTGACACAATACACATTACAAATGTTGCGGATCTTTAGAAACCACCTCTCATTTGGGTAACACGTTCTACTTTCCCTTTTTATGAGTGTGGTTTATCATATGTTGCAATGATGAGAAAAATTAATGAGACTCCTTTAAAACAGGACCATACATAAAATTAAGTAGTAAAAATAACTATCTAAATCAGAATTTTAGAGCCCAAAGGAACCTTAAATACCATCTAATAGGTTCTAGTCAAACTCCTGTTCAGACGAAGAAATTGAGGTCCGTCTAAGATCTTGTCTAAAACATAAACTTCCATGTAGTGCTGTCTAGAGGAATGGGCACTAACATTAACTGAGTATCTATTATGTGAAGGACTTACACAAAGTGGCTTGTTCTAACGCGTCCAACAACATGACACAGTAGTTATTATTCTTCATTTCGTAGATGGAAAGCCTGGGGCTCAGAGGTTTGGTGATATTCCCAGGGTCACAGGGAGCCAGGGAGCGGTTTGACCAGGAGGATTCAAGACCAGCTCTGCTTGCTGCCACAGACCATACTGTTGACCACAGCACATGGTTTCCTTTTTTGCAAGAGAGGAAGGGAGGAATGACCAAGCAGGAAATGTGAGTTCTGTTCCCTGCTCCCACACAAATTTTAGGGACCCGTGGAGAAGTGACTTCAACTCAGCTTTAGCACTTCATCTCTAAAGTGAGGAGGGTGGACTGGATCTCTAACCTCTGTGACTTAAAAAACCCAAGAAATGAACTCTAAGCAGATTTTCCTTCTACTACCTCCTGGGAGCCCACATCCCCATTCTTTTTTTTTTTAAATTGAGCATTCCTCTTCTATGAACCATTTTACTTTTGAATGCCGCCTCCTTAATAGCGCTTGACATCCACTGGGCTACCTCATGTGCATTGGTCCTAAAAAATACAGCCTTTTGGAAAGCGACTGTGAAGACTAGCTGTCTCTTCCAAACTCTGGCCCAACCCATTTTACAGATGGGTAAAGAAATGAAACTCAAGGAGTCAACTCATCTTCCAAAAATGCTTAGAGGTGGCTTGCTTGCTTTTTAGGTCTGACAGATGGTACCTACTGCAGTCTGTTTAATTAGATACTCTGCTGCCATCTCCCTGCATTAACTCCTCCTTGCAGGAAGCCTGCAACCCAGCAGAAAAATCTTTATAAAGGCAACAATGAATTACTGATCTAGCAATCCAATTAAAACTTGTCACTCAATAGAATACTCTCCCGGAATGTGAAACCTCTGTAATCAAGTGCGTGGACCTCATGTGACACTGAACAGCCTTCTGGCCTCTGTCATCATTAAACCCGCTGCTGTCAAGTGGACTGCGACTCACAGCAACCCTACAGAACAGAGCAGAAACGCCCCATAGGGTTTCCAAGGAGCAGCTGGTGGATTTGAACTGCCAACATTTTGGTTAGCTGTGGGGGTCTTAACCACTGTGCCACCGGGGCTCCCTGTCATCATCAGGTGACATAATATTACAAGGTTCCAAGATGGGTATTTTGCTTGAGCTGTTGCCCCACGGCGGGAGATGCTGAATATCGGGTGGGGCCGTGACTTTTAGAACATCCAGTACCGGCCAGACTGGGCTAAGAACTAGGCATGCCTAATCCAGTTTGATTCTCATATCTACTCTATCTCATGGGTATAAACCTCCACTTTCCCACCCCGTTTTAGAGATAAAGAAAATGAGGTATGGAGAATTTTGCCTGAATTTGTACTTCCCAGAACCAGTGGAGACAGGATACACCCTCAAGCCTGCTCTCACCCCAGAGCCAGCTTTTAACCACTTGCTGCAACTACTGAATTCTGACCAATAACTAGAAAAAAAGGGGAGAGTGTTGCTCTTTCCATCAGCAACCCTGGGTTACTTAGTTTCCCCTTTCTACACATGGTTATGCAAAGATAGCTCTATCAGTGGGCCACACGCAGCCTTCCGCCAGAGGCATTCACAGGCCACAGGCCCGAACTTAGAAGCATCTTGGACTCTAAGGTGGGGCCCTGACTGAATACCACCCAACATTCAGAAGGATCATCCTGCCCTAAATTAGGAAGCAAGGAGGGCTGTGAAGCCTCAGCTGGGAGAACCACCCTAAGATTTAGTTCCTAAATTCTGCTTCTGCTGGGGAACATTTTTTATGGGACTGCCTGCGGGGCCAAACACCAGGACGCTGCTTTTTCTGAGAGCCCACCCATGCTAGGCAGGGACCAACCAGCAAAGGCTCCCACCTGAGGGTACTGAGAATGGCACCTGGCCTCACATGACGCCATGTACAGACACACAACCACTGTGACATCACTCAGGCAAGAGCTTGAGTTTTTTTTAGGGACTAAAAGCAAAAGGGATCTGAAATAGCTAAGGGAAGGAAAGAAAGAACCAGTTACTGCAACTGAACCCAAGCTTCAAAAAGGTAGTCATTTGGATTTCAGGTCTCTGCTAACTCCATTTATCCCAGGCACTAAAAGTGGCAATGCAAGCCTTGGGAGGAAACTAGGACTACGGAATTAAGGCTGAAACGTGCTCTACAAGTCCACAGGCCCTATCTACCAGGCTAGGGCTCTCAGGATCTGCTGGGGGCTTTGGAGATAGATGGGAGGCCAATGCTAACCAGAATGAAGACTGGGCTGGAGTCAAGAAGCCAGAGTTGTACTCCCAGTTCTACCACCTGCTAGTCTTTTGATCTTGGGCAAAGATTTTTACCTTTCCTGCGCCTCAGTATCTATAAAATGAGAGGAATGGTTGAGCTGATTGCTGAAGTCCCTTCCAGAGCTGAGATTCTACGACTCCTCTGTTCTCAGGGGCAAATTCAACACCTGCTTTGTTAATTTCTTGGATTTTACCAAAAGCTTGCCTTAACTTCCTTTCCCTAGTTTTTGCTAATATTCAAAAGGAAACCCACTAGCAACTGCCTTTGCTTTCAGAGTGGAAAAAGCACTATCAAAATACATTAAATACTATGAAGTGGTAAATGAGAGAAGTCTTAAAATCCAAAGTTGAGTGTGACTACTTTTCAATGTTTAAATATTTGTGTATCCAGGATCTATTCTGAGTTTTACAAAATATGCATTTTAGAGTAAAATGAGGCTTAGAGAGGTTAAGTGACTTGCTCAAGGCTACAAAGCAAGCTAGTAGCAAAGCTCAGACCTTTAAACATCCAGTATTTCCACCATACATTGCTATCTCCCTAACCAACCCGCCTTTCTAGATTCTCTGTGATTATTTCTTGGTTAGAAGTGTACATTTTTTACATACCAAAGCCAAAACTTATTGCAACAGAACCCTGACCAGAACAGGACTTGCCCCACTAGGCTCACCTTCCTAGGGTAAGATAGCGATCCCACCCAAAGGTGTTCCATCCCCACTGGCCCTGAGCAGGAGATACTCATGTCTCAGCACAGAAAATCCAGAGTTCAATCACCAAGTCTCTACATACCAGGAAGGCCACAGTTTGGAGGAGACTATGAAAAGATGATGTTTTCCTGGCATTTCAGTTGTATTGGGATGAATGATTACAGTTGGGGAGACATGCTACTATAGGTTTCTCACCTTTACAATCAAGGGCCATGGATTACCTGGCCATTTGTCTCTGGATATCTGCTTTGGAAGAGGAAGGCAAATGATTTAAAATGCAAAATCAGGAAGAAAAAGGTTGTTGTTGTTAGCTGCCACTGAATTGGCCCCTGACTCCTGGCGACCCCATGCACAACAGGATGAAATGCTGCCCTGTCCTACACCATCCCCACGATTGGTTGCAAATTGGACGGCTGTGATCCATAGGGTTTTCACTGGCTAATTTTTCAGAAGTAGATTGCCCGGTCTTTCTTCTTAGGCCATTTTAATCTGGAAGCAGATACTAGTCTCCTTTTTTCCCCAGCAGGTCAATATCCAGACATCATATTCCTCCATTATTCCTTGAGACTCAGTTAACTTCTGTGGCTATCAGGGTGTGTATGTGAGTTTAAATGCTTCCAGAATTGGTAATCGGGATATATGACCCCCTTTTCTCACACACACCCTTATGAGGGACATAGGAAGCACCCTGCCATGCCCTCAAAATGAAACACATGTGAAGACTCCTCCTCCAAGTGAGAATAAACTTTCCCGATGTATTTCTATCAATTTTCTATCGCTATGTCCCCAAGTTACAATTTCTAGAACTGTGACATAGACCTGCTGGCCAGACTCTGCCAGGTTATTTATAACAAGTATTTTTTAAGGTAAGATAGGGGCAGGACAAATTCAAGTATATAAAGAAAACAGATCTATAGGGAAAATAGTAGCTCACTTTGTCCTTTTCTGGGGTGATGGGTTGATGGTGAAAAAGCAAAGAAAATGGACTAAAACTTGGCCATGTCAGTTTAAGACTGGGAACAAAATATTCCCCTGCTGGGTTTTTAAAGACTCTGGGTTTTTTTTTTTTTTCTAGCTCTCTGCAACTTCAGCACCATGGAGTGACACACTGCCCCCAAGCTCTTCCATAACTGGCTTTTATTGCTTTAATTAAACAAGACTAGGTGGGACAGATTCACTCCATCTCTGTATTATTATTGTTGCCTGCTAGTGGCTTTTAGTGTGTAGTGGCTAGCAGCAGCTCGTCACTTCTTGCACTTGATGCCTGGCCTGCACACTTAGCACCTTATTATAGGCTGGCCTCTCTTCTAATTACCATGTGTCTCAATTGAGCACTTTATTTTATTGTCTTGTTCATGCACTAGTTCAAGTGCTTGGGTTCCCTAACTATTATAGATTCTAAACTCCTTTTGGGCTGGTGCTGTGTTTTGGGTTTCCTTTTTATTTCTTCAGGCCCATGAGAACACTATAGACCTCTCAGGCATGCAAACACCACTTCCTGGTTTTATGAAGTTTCTAGATCTATCCTGGGAATATGGCACATGGTTGGAAGCTGGGATGCCATGCCTATTTCCACCCTCCGTATCAGATCCTTCAGCCTCCTTCACTGGTGAGGGCTCTCATCAGCTTCTTGGAGTTATGCTCTACTAGGCCTGTATCTAACTTTTTTTCTCATCTAAAAGGTTGGGCTGAAATAGACAGAGAAACTTTCCACCAGCACCACCTTCCATGTTCCTCTAGAAAAAAAAATTTAAGGATGTGAGTTTATGCTTGAAACAGACTTCTCACTTACTATTTTTATAGTCCTTGGGTAGTGCAAACAGTTAACTGTTGGCAGTTCAAACCTACCCAGAGATGCCTTGTAAGATAGGTCTGATCAGCTTCCGAAAGGTCATAGCCTTGAAAACCCTATGGAGCAGTTCTACTCTGCAGACCTGGGGTTACCGTGAGTCAGAACTGACTTGACGAGAGCTAACAACAACACAGTTTATAGGGCAGTTGCCAATTCCATAACAAACGCAGGCCACCTTCTCCAAACACTCCGGTGAATGAAACAGATCCTGGGGGGCGGGGGGCTGGGGGAGGACGGTATAGGTAATGGTTAGAAGTACAAGCATGGGAGCTAAATCGGCTGGGCTCAAATTCTGGCTCTGCTACTTACTAGTCTAGCTATGTGACCTGTGACCATGGTCAAGACACTTAATCTTTCTACACCCCAGATTCTCAATCTGTAAAATGGAGATAATGATAGTATCTGGCTCATAGGGTTGTTGTGAGGACAGAAAGCGTGAACCTTTGTAAAGTGTTTAGAACACTGCTCGGCACATAATCAGCACTATGTAGGTTTGTGTTAAATAAAATTAATAGAGTTCAGCTTTTAGAATATACAGACCTACAAAAATAATATACCCCTGAAAGAATATGACAGTGATGGGAAAACAAGCTGGTTGAATGGAATTTTTTGCCATCCTTAACTTCTTAAATTTTTGGCTAAAAAAAGAACTCTGAATTTATGGGTTTTAAAAATGTTTAATCATTATCACAGCAAATGTGATAAAAATGTTCTGGAAACATTAAGTAGAACAACCAGTGAAGGTGCACTGTTTTAGTTGAGAATTTAAAATAAATAGTCTATTGTTTATACCTCTTACAGCTACTTAGCCTAATCTATCAGACATCATTCGTAACAGTATTTATGTTATGTAACTTAACAGTATTAGCAAAAACTATGGACGCTTCCCCAGCAAGAAACCCTTTGTCAGGTGTCAGGACAGCTCAAATATATGTTGTGTATTTTAAAGGACATATTGAAAGATATTTTCTATAAAGATGACTCCATGGTATCCAAATTCAGACCTTTCTTGCTCTGTGTCTTTTCTGATCTGTGAATTTGCTGGCATCTTTTAAATCCCCAATCCCCTGACATATCCTAGCAACTAAAATCCCACTTGAAGAGGCTCTCTCTTCTGAGCAATTACTAGTACAAAATATGGTTTCTCACAGTCCCTTGTTATCTCAACACACAGTTCCTCACATAGAATTCAGCTGCCCAACTACACACAAAGGTATCTATGTACCACAACAGGTGGGGCACCTGTGCCTTGATTGGGGAGGGAACCCTTCTGGCTTCACCTCTCCTAGTTTCCCTGGAGAGCAAAGTTCAACCCTGGAAGACATCTTCCCTATAGGTGCACCTTTACAGAAAACTACGTAGACTTCAGAAACAAATGCCTAGTCTAAGAAAAAGTGATCATCTATTTTGGGGCTCAGCAGTTAAGTGCTTAAGAATGCGGGCAGACACTTCCTCTCCGTACCCTTCTCTGACTCACCTCCTGGTTCTCAGTCCCACTGCACCCATTGGTGCTACCATCATAGCTCTAACCACAACGTTCTGTGGTTCCCTCGACCCTCCAGCCTCCCCCTCTGCACAGGGAGCTTCTCTGGGCAGAAGTTGCATTTTACTTGTCTTAGTGTTCCAAAGCTAGAACAAAGCCCATCTGTAGTAGGCTCCCAATAGTTATCTGTGAAATTGTACCGAAGCCAATATCTGAGAAAATCAACCATTCTTTGGATAATCAAGCTGTTAAGGTTTACTTTGGTTTCTGACAACAGAGAAGGAGGTTCCTCAAAAACGGGACACGAGGAAGTCATCAGACCCATTCCTTGTTTCAACCACTTTGAATCAACTTTCCTCCATTTATCCGCATGGCCCCTTTAAAACTTGTACCGTACCGAGTCTGCCCCGCCTTAATGGGCTCCTGTGGTGACCCCAGCTTCACCTTGCAGGTATCCTGTCTGGATATCCAAGGCCCAGAATTCGACTCGGCCACCGCGCGGGGCTGGCTTTTTTACCGGCAGCTGCCATAGCTCCCACGATCACCCCCATCAAGCCGGGACTTCCAGTCCCCTATGGGAAGCGCTGGGGGCGCCCCGGCACTGCGCCCGCGCCAGCGCCGGTTGCCAAGATCCTCCTTACTTTTTTCGGGACAATGCTCCGGCGATCATCCGGGGAAGTGGGCCCTGCAAGGTCCTGGCCCCCCGACCCGTTCGATTCGTCCTCGGAGAGAGGAGGGGGGAGTTTGAGGGACCGGGGGAAGGCGGCGACGATGCCTCGAGATTAGTGACCCCACTCCCCGCCCGGACCCTTCCCACGGAGACCGAGCCGAAGAGAGCTTCATTGCTTCTACTTTTCAACCATTCTAGGAACCAGGGAAAGGGAGGGGCGGGAAGAGTGGGGAGATAGCCCCCCGGGCCAATCACGACGTCCGGCTCCTTTCGGGGTCTGTCAGTTTCCTCTCTCTTACACACACATGACCTGCTACTTCAACTCCAGCTGTGAGCAAACTGCGCCTCGTGCCTCTCCTACTACGAGTCCCCCAGCCCTGGCCCGCGCGCCTATCCTAACCCCAGTTTCTTCACCCCAACCCGAGTTCCCCCTTCTAACTGACCGTGAAGCCGGTGGCAGTTCCCCAGTCCCAGGCCGCCGGGGAGACTCTTGCCGCCGCCGCCGTGGCCACAATTTGCACTCCCCGACACGGGTCCCGGCCTTGGGCTGCGGCGATGGCTCCCCGGCTCCCTGGACTCGGCCAGACACCCGGCGGCGCGCAGGAGAAGCCCATCGAGCTCCCGGCGGCGGCGGCAGCAGCGGCTGCAGGAGCGGCCGCCGCGCTGGCTGATGACGTTCGGGTGCAGGGGGCGCGGCCGCCTGGGGGAGGGGGCGCGGGCGGATGACGTACGGCGAGCAGGGCGACTCTGCAGCATGGCGTCCGTGGCGCTGAGCGAGGCGGAGAAGGTGTACATCGTGCATGGCGTCCAGGTAGTTGCAGCAGCAGGTCGGCCGTAGAGTTACGCTGGCCCTGCGAGCTGCGGCTGGCCCTCGGTTTCCCGGCTGGGGAGGCCCCAGGTTGCCGCGAGTCTGGATTTACCTTGTGATTAAATGGCTCGGATTCTGCATCCCGAAGCCGGCAACGCGGCCGTTTTTAGGACTGGGTGGCGAGCATCCATTTAGGTCTCTTCTCGTACTTGCAGCTTTTCGGGCCTACAAGGTTCTGAACCTGGGTAGGAAGGGGTGGGCGCTCCCAGAGGCCTTTCTTGAGGTCTTTCCTGGGGGAAATACCGCCCCCGGACCATCTCTTCACCCTTTGCGTGACGCTTCGCTTGGCCTAGTCTCAGTTTTTTCTTCTAGGAAATGGGGGGAGGTGTGTTTCTGGCTCTCTTTTTCTCAGCTGGCGGTTTGGTGGCTCAGAGAGAGCACACACCCGCTTTGAAGATATATATTGCCTTACAGATGAAGGAGGGATGTTATGATTTAAAAGGCGGCTTTGCAGCCAGTAGCGTAATTCTTTCTGTTTCCCATTTTGCCATTGGAGAACTAAGATCCCTAAAAACAGCTAGAACCCATTGTCTTTGCTCAGACTTCAACCCCTAGTTTGGACCACTCCAGAAGTAGAGCTGGAGGATGTTGGGCCTGCTAGGAGCTACCCAGCTTCCTTCTCTGGCTCTTGTTATCCTTCCTTCACTCTTGTTATGCCACTGCGCGGCTCTCCCATCCCAGTTCTCCAGCCCACCTATGGCAGAGTTCTGAGGGCAGCTACTGCACCCTCCCTCATGCCCTTTCTCAGCCAAGGCAAACTGCAGTCAGTGGTCCCGTGATGTAGGTAATAGATTAGGCAGCCAGCTATCATTAAAACTCCACAACTGAGTTAAGGCCGTGTCCTTTTTAAAATTGTGGCCTGCTTTTTTTTTTTTATTGTGTGTGCCTGTTACAGAGGAAGTAAACATCAATATTTAGCTGACAGTTTGCTTGTTTGTTGTGTAACAACTCAGCGACACCTGAACCCAAGGTGGGCCACATCTCCAAGAGACTGAAGAAAGACTCCAGAACCAGTCATCGTGACATATGGTTTATTGGGACACTTACTTACAGGACCGTGGCCCAGGGCGGCAGCTGGACTAGTTTAGTGCTCCACAATCACCTAGCATAGGACACGAGCTTATATACCATTCCAGCTGGGTCCAAGGCTCATGGTTTTTCTCCCACGTCCTTGGGCAGTTACCGTTCCCAGGGACTTCACGTCCAGGCCCAGATGTTTTTCTTCTTGTTGCTAAGGCTTTCCTCAGCCTTGGTCACTGGCCTAGTCACACCACTCCTGTCCTTGTACCTCAGCCCAAGTCCATCCTGAATTCATCCCCATCATGCTTTGGGGGAGAGCAAAGCTGACTCCATTAGGACGGTATGCATATAGCTGAATAGGATTACCCTACAATATTAAACCTGAATAATAGAGTCAGAACGTAAAGGTTCATGAACTTTTTAAGATCTACTTCAGGGTCAGCAATAAGGAAATATATGTGTGTGTGTGTGTTACTGAGTGGCGTATGTATGTTATTTGTGTTTGGGAGGTATAAAACCGTTCACAAAGCAATTAGATTTGTCCTTCCCTGTCTTATTTTTGTGCCAACTTCGTTCAGATGATTTTCCTCCTCAAAGGAATGCTTAGGGGAGGCATTAAGGATTATGTTTTATTTCTAAATCTAAAAGCCTTTAGGTTTTTTCCTTTGCTACCACAGCCAGGAAATATTGGTTACACTTTACAGCCAATTCTCTCTCACATTCCATCTCTGACAGTGGCACCAAGGGACATAGGATAGGAAAATAAGTGAGTCCTCCTTGTCTGTAACCTCCCTAGGTTAGAGATGTCTTACAAACATCCTTAGTTCCCATGGCAACTCACTGTCCAACTGCCTATCAGAGACCCACTGAGGCTATAAGCTTTTCTTCCTTATTACTTTAAAATCAGTCAGCACGTCATTTATATTTATTACACACCTGTTATATGTTGGGTGCTGTGGGGAGGGAAAAAAAAAGCTACAGTCTGGCCCCTGAGATACTTAGGATATAGTTCGGGCAACGTTAGTTGGTTTTATTCACCATTTTATACCCAGCCCCCATTGTATTATGTGGGAAACAGTAGGAGTGCCAAAACATACTTGTGAAATAAATAAATGAACAATAGGGGAGAGAGACAGGAAAGATGAATAAAACAAAAGCAATGGCATATAGGATATACGCCAAGGGAGCTAAAGATTTCTGGGGGCTATAATGCTCTGGAAGGCTTCCTTAAGGAAGTAGAATTTCCAAGTGTCCCCCCTGTGTATCTTTGGGAATCAGTATTCATTCACCACAGAACTGAGCTAGCCTTGGGAGGTAAGACGGAACCTGCCCTTATCTTGTTCCCATGCTAGAAGGAAGATGCAGGAATTACAGACCCATTTGTTTATATGTTTAACTGAAAATTGTACTGAGTGCTGTGAGTGAAAAAGCTTTGGATTTGATCCAGTCTGGGAGAGTCCCTAAGGAAATGGCGTTTGAGCTGAGCCCTCAGAATGAGCAGGAGTTAAGTAGTCAAGAGCCTTTTAGAAGGATGGGATGGTGAGTCCACAGGCCCTTCAGAAGAGGAAGTGTGGAGCCCCAGGGGTGAGCTGGGGATAATAGTGGAAGACTGGATTGCAGAGGTGACCAGAAACCCAGTTACTTTCCTATTATGGATCTTGGTGGGTAATGGTCTATTGACTTATGTGTATGGTATCTTTAAGGCCTAGCCAGCGTCCAGCACTTGGTAGGAACTCAGTGACATTGAATAAGTATGGTAGGCCGTAAAGGGGGGGTGGGTTAGACAGTCTTTGTTTTTTAAGTCAACCCTCACACTCACTAATACATGGAAACATTAGGGTCACAGTTCATAGTAAAAAATATTTTTTTAGATAGTATTTTCCCCAAGCTGATTGTAAGTTCCTTTAGAACTCTCTTTTGCATTTCTTTGTGTGGCTTTTGTTTTACCATTCTGTATCTCAAACTGTTCTTCCTGTCTTCAGAATATTCAGGAACTTTGGGAAGATGGCAGAATTTCCAGAATCTAGGACTTAGTCTCTTACCTGGTTAGCTTAACTGGCTAGATTGTGCTTTCTGTCATCCATAAGAAGACATTGCTAACCTCCATCTTAGTCTAGTGGTTCCGAAGCCTCAAAGCACGTTTTACTCAACCACAAAATACAGGTTCCCAGGCTTCACCCCGCTCTTCTGAATCAGAATCTCCAGGGCTGCAGGCTGGACATAGACATTTTTATCAAGTGTTGGGAGATCTTGATGCAGCTGCCAGACATTGGCCTGTGGGCTGGTGATCGTGAGCCAATGGCCTGGTCTAGCTTAGAGCCTGGTGCAGGAATCTCTGCTACCGGCTGCCTGTGGTCTCATGATCTCCCTTTGAACGAATATTTGGAGTCAGACTGAGCAGGTTCCTTTCCAGCTCTGCCGTTCACAGTAAGAATGGTTTTACCTGAGTAACTGAGCCAGCTCCCCCATGGGCAAAATGAGGACACAGTCACCTGGGAGCAGAGTGGGCTCATGAGGAATGATGAGATAAGAGATGCCAAGCACCTGGCAAGCCCCGAAGAAATGTTGGCTCCCTTTTGAGTTTGTTTTTTCCCTAAACCATCTACATTATACCCCCAACCTTAATAATGATCCCATTTGGGGTTCAGCCTGTGGCTGTTGAGATTTAAGCTCTTTTGATTTGAAGGGCTAAGATTCTTAAGTTTATTTCAGGAAACTTATGTCAAGGACTAGAGAGTCCCCAGGCAGCTCTCAGGTACTGCTTCCCATGGATCCTTCATGGGTCACATGGCCTGTCTGACTGTCTTTATGTCCCAGGTGACTTCTCTGCCAAAGTTCATCCCTTCCTCCCAGCTACTTGCCGTCCAGCTTCCCTTCCACCTTGGTAAGTTCTGCCCTCGCCCCAGTAACCTTGCTTCTGTGTGGACTGTCCAGCCCCCTCCACATTGTGACCTGTTAGCTCCTTTTTAGCTCCTTTCTTTTTTCAGGTATTTCCCAGATCAGATTCCAAAGAGATTCAGAAAAACAAACCAAAAACAAAGAGAACCAGTTTGGCCTAGCTAGTATTTCATGACCAAAAGAGCTAGTTTTCCTGTAGATTGTGTGCCTTTGGGTCAGGCACCCACCCTGGCTCTGGCTATTGGGGGTGGATAATGACCCAAAAGGCAGGGTGCTTGTGTTCCTGACCCAGAGGTTAGACTGGCCCTCGTAGGTTCAGACCAAGTCACAGCAGTTGATTCAAACCAAACCAAACCTGTCGCCATCAGGTCAATTCCGACACCCTATATGACAATGTAGAACTGCCCCATAGGGTTTCCAAGGAGCGGCTGGTGGATTTGAACTGCTGACCTTTTGGTTAGCAGCCCAGGGCATAACCACTGTACCATGAGGGCTCCAGCAGTTGATTAGTCCCAACGAACCCGGGCTTCAAACCGGTGTATTCCAGTTTGAACCCCTGCTGAGAACTTGCCTTTCTAAAAAGTTCCCAGGAGGTTATACCTCAGAATCACCCAGGGATGTTGTTAAAATGTAGACTCTGATTCAGTATATCTGGGGGTGAAAAGGCACATTCTCAGCAGGGATTCAAACCGTAACGAACCAGTTCTGCAACAAGCAGGCTTTCCTGTTGGGACCTGTCAAAGCCATTCCACTGAATTTTCTTGTCTGTTCGAGGGAGATACAGCTTAGCTGATGATTTCGGCTACTTTTCTGTAGGTCTAGCTTTAATTGTAAGCTCTGTCCAGGGAAGGGCTCAGAAAAGGGAGGGCAGGGGCCGAGCCCTGTCTTCAACCAAGAGATGGAGCGGTCAGTGCTCAGTTGGGGAATCTGGCTATGGCAGAACCGGAGCCTGCACCCAGGAGTTGACTGTTAGCCTTGGATCCCTTCTATTCACAAACATGGCTCACAAAGCCTGTGTCAGGCTCTGCAGGGTGTAGCCTTGTGGAAGCACATCCTTTCCACGTAATGCAGGGCTTCGGTACTTCCACTCAGTCACAAACAAAGGCTTGGGAAGTGGAACCCGGGCTGAAGGGTCAGCGTCTGCTTTTGCCTGCTGGGCTTGGAGCGGTACAGCTGGATTGGACATGGCTCCTTTCCTAAGAGAGATACTTGGAGTAGGGGAGATTCTCACTTCTCCTCTAGCAAGCTCTGAGATTTTGGACAAGTCCAGGCAAGGTGCTGAGGGGATTACCATCATCTGAGAGGACCACTTGGCGTCTGAAATCCTCCCAGGTGTGTTGGATTAGTAGGAAGCCTTGTTAGCTTCAGTTACAGAGGAATAGGGCAGGGTTACCTGGGTGTGAAGGAAAGGAGCTCTGGACTGAGTTATCTGTACAGTACTTCCACTCAGTCACAAACAAAGTACTGAAATTTGGTGCCTTAGTTTCCTCATCTGTAAATTGAGGCTGCTGTTACCTCTCTCCAGGGTTGTTTGTGAGGATTCTGTGAGCTAATCATGCCCCAGAAGCAGGGAAAGGAGTTGCTTTATTATCATTGTCACTAGCAGGGGCAGATTAACCAAGGTACATGGGCTTAATTGTGTTTGCTTACTAATCTGTAGTGCACAATTTCTCATGGGTTTCACCACATCTTTGATGTGTCCTCATTTGTAAAATGGAATGAGTAATACCTATCTTACACGGTTATTGTGAGGATTAAATGAGTTAACTGTGTAGCATTCTTGGTACATGCATTATCTGGTATATAGTAAATAGTAGCTGCTGTTGTTTTTATTTGCAAATAACTGTCGCTAACTTAATTTATAAGGTCTCTGGGTGATGCAAATGGTCACAGAAGTGCTAACCTAAAGGTTGGTGATTTGAATTCATCCAGTGGTACTGTGGAAGAAAAGGCCTGGCAATCTCCTTCCATTAAGATTACAGCCAAGAAAATCCTTTGGAGCATTTCTACTCAGTACCACATAGGGCTGCCGTGAGTCGGAATCAACTCGGTGGCAGCTGGCAACAACAATTTAACCTGATAGATCTGTAGAATTAGAGGAGCACCTTTGAGGCATCTAATTCAATCTCCATCTTTTGTAAATGAGGATACTAGTCCAAAGAGGGAAGGGACTCCTTGGTCAAGCAGTTAGTGAACGGCAGAACCAGGCCTGGAACCCATGACCAGATGCTGAGTGATCACTCACACTCATACCATACCCACAACCCACAAAGGATTCCTTGTAAATGTAGATGTCTATGGTCCAGGTTTTTGCTTTCCTAACTGGGCACACCTGCAGGATGGGGCAAACTGTGGAGTCAGAGATTGACCTAGAAAGCCTTTGGGTTCTGTGGGTAGGGTTGTGAGGAGACGCGGTTAGTTACTCACATGGTCTCTGGTGAAGAGGGCTCACTGGCAGGCTCCCTTCTCCTAGCCTTGAAATTTTGTTATTTTCAGATAGGTATCTCCTCAGACTCAAGACAGGGATTACTTGGAGGAGGGGATGGGCTGCAAAGGGGACTTCTACCTCACTTAGGATGTTTATTTTCTGTCATTTAAAAGGGAGTGAGAACAAAAGAGCTGAAGCAAAAATGACAGAAGGTGGTAGTACTGTGTGGTGGGAGCATAAGGGGCTCTGGGTGGCGCAGTGGTTAAGTGCTTGGGTGGGATCCGAAAGGTTAGCAGTTCAAACCCACCAGTCTGCTTCTGTAAAGATTACAGCCTTGGAAACCCTCTGGGCCAGTTCTACTCTGCCCTTTAGGGTGGCCATGAGTCAGAATCGACTCGACTTTTGGCAGTGGGTTCTTTTGGTTGGTGGGAGTATGCAGTGTTTTGCTTTTCTATATTGGTTTCTCAATGTAAGTCAGTCACATGTGCGGTTAGCCAGGCAGCTTAAAGGTAACTTCACAATAGTTAGATATATTACAGTAATGTTTTTGTTTGTTTGTTTTAAATCTTTTTGGGGACTTCAACCTATTTGAGAATCTGATGAAGGTAATGATTCTTTTTGTGGAAAAAAAGTACTTTCAAAAAATATTTACAAAGGCGGAGAAAGATTTCTGTGAACTAACCTGGAGTAATTTTCTGGGTACATTTTCTGGGAGCAGATTGCCCAGTCCTTCTGTGGAGCCACTGGGCGGGTTTGAACCACCAACCTTTTGGTTACCAGCTGAGTGCAAACCATTTGCACCACTCAGGGACCTTGGGGAAACCTATACTGGAGTATAAACAGTTACAAATGAACCTGCGTTACAAATGAGTAATTTGTAACATAATCACCTTGAATGGCAAAGGGGAAAACGACTAAGTAACTGGAAAACAGTATTTTGGTCCTGGGTGGTGTGAACAGTTTAGGCTCAACTACTAGCTGAAAGGTTGCTGTTTGAACCCACCCAGATGCACCTCAGAAAATAGGCCTGGTGATCTGTTTTTGAAAGGTCACTGCCTTGAAAACCCTTTGGGGCAGCTCTACTCTAACACACGTGGAGTTGCCATGAGTGGGAATTGACTTGACAGCAACTAACAGCAACAGCAATGAGAGTAAAGACAAAAAGAACTCTACACAAATACTGTACCGTGTTAGGAAATTTATTACACACGGAGGTATGGGTTAGCAATTCCTGGAAGTATTTCGTATAAACTGAGATTGAACAAATAAGTAAACATATTGTAGATAATAAGAGCTAGGTTTCTCCCTATCCGAGAAAGAAGTTACAAATAAGAAAAGGGGGGAGGTTAGAATGAACTCGGTGGCATTGGATTGAAATTCAGCTGTCAGTATGAACTGATGGCTTTGAATGTATACGTAGACAAACCAAAAACTAAACCCTTTGCTGTTGAGTTGATTCTGACTCATGGTGACCCCGTGTGTTACAGAGTAGAACTGCTCCATAGGGTTTTCTCTGCTGTAATCTTTACAGAAGCAGATCACCAGGACTTCTGTGGTGCCACTGGGCAGGTTCAAACTGCCAATCTTTAGATTGGTAGTTGAAGGCAGTGGTTTATGCCACCCAGAGACCCATGTATGTAGATAGATACAGGAAGAAATGGAGATGTATATGTACGTGTGATTAGTGTACATACGTACATTTTCTAGCTCTGTCTGCTAAGAAGGTCTCGAAGCAGCCATACCCCATGTTGTGCAATGGCTTGCTTTTTGTGTGGCTTCTCCCCATGGTCTTATAACTCGCACCAAATGGTTGAGTGGGACCATGCTAATAAGGTCTATGGAACCCTAGCTAGGGGATTGGTCAGTTTTGCCATCCCAAAGGCGAGAGGGAGAGGATCTTACCACTGCCAAGGAGGAAGAGCCAAGAGCAGCAATCTACACCAGCTCATGGTATCAAATATCTTTCTCTTCATTTGGTCAGATTCTGGTCAGCTCATTCCTAGGTATCCAAGGTAGGTCACAATGGGTAGCCCCTTCTCACCCCTAGCCCCCTTGGGCTAGGTCTCTGGGCTGCACCCATAAACTCAGGAGTCCACACATCTCCCTGCACTTCTGACCAGCCAGCCCTTCCCCTGTGGGAACTCAGCCCATCTCTTCACTGTTGCACTTCCACTGTTTCCACTCATGGGTGGACCCAGTTGGTCACCTCAGGTAAACATACCAGGCTTTCTGCTCACTGTGTCCCTTTAACTTCCAGTCCTGGAAGGGGGTTCTGATGCATACTGACTTTTCCTGCCTCAGTGCGCCCAGAGGCAAACAACTTGCTTGCATGAAATTCAGAAAGCAAAACAGTCATTTAAAATTTTTTTTTTTCTGCAAGTCTTTTCTTCAAATGCAAGTCTTCTGTTCTCTCAGCAGTTCTGAGTAGGTCTGCATGTCTTTTCAAATGCAAAATCTGGGTTGGGCTCTGGTTTTCAATCTAATCCCCACTCTATACACAGGGCTTACTGGCATGAACCAAAAAGCCTATGTTTCATGCCGAAAATCCTAGTTTCCCTGCTGAAGGCGGAGTTATGCACTCTCTAACATATAATACCCAATATTCATTTCTAACATACATTTACAGCATAGGGTCACTATGAGTTGGAAACGACAGCATCAGGTTTGGTTTTTTTGGAAACCCTGGTGGTATAGTGGTTAAGAGCTATGGCTGCTAACCAGAAGATTGGCAGTTTGAATCTACCAGTTGCTCCTTGGAAACCCTATGGGGCAGTTCTCTGTCCTTTAGGGTTGCTATGAGTTGGAATCAACTCCACAGTAACGGGTTTGGTTTTCTGGTTTTTTTTTTACACCACTAGATGGAAACATTCAGTATCCATAGTACATTCAGTTAAATACATAATCCTAAATACATAGGCTTTTAAAAACATTCCAGTTTCATTTTTTCCACTCCACCCTTTGACTGTCTTCTCATTCTTATGCATTTGGCCTTGGGCCTCTGGTCGGGTGGAACCATAACCCTGGCCCCCTATCAGTTATCTTGCTTTGCAGGCCTGGTTTTGGTCCCAGGCCACTTCAGATGCCTTTCTCCCCTCAGCTGCCGCAAAACTTTCCTTTCAGGCAAAAACAGCCAAAGTAACCATCTAAGAATCAAGTTTCACTTCCCAAGCCCCTTCCTTCTCTCTCTTCCAAAGTCCTATCCTTCCTTGAGTCTGGAGATACTATGACAAATCCCGCTTCTGACACCAACCGTGAAAATGGCATGAGGGCAGTGTCTGACCTCCGTCTTGTAGCAGTCAGCCTAGGGCTGTTGATCTTGATTCTCTGTCCTCCTTGTGACGTTAGAGGAGGTCAGATGCCACCCACATGCCATTTTTATACCCCATTAGCAATGAGCAAACTTAGCACTCAGATCCTGGTTTTTAAATACTACCAGGGCTCTTTGGAGAAATGCCTGGTTCCGGGACTGGGGCAGGAAAAGTACAACGGGCTGGAACATCTTGTGGTGCCAGAAAGTAAATAAGTGGAGGTATGTTGAAAGGACACTGGAACCAAACAAACTAAAGGAGCTCCCCAGTGACCAGATCTGGAGCAGTTAGAACATCAAAATCGTGGTAGCGTTAGACTGTAACTCAGAGCATATAGTATCTATGAGTTATATGGATATAAATAATTAAAGACATAATTAAATGGGAAGGGCCAGCTCTTCCTTACAGAAGTCCATTAATAAATGTCAAAGAAATGAAGAAATCACCGACTGGCAAACACCACAGTAATAATTGTTGCAGGCAAGGCCTTCTGGTGGATGCTAAACTTAGTAGGGGAAAATTTGAGGAGAAATAGGGTATTTACATAGAAAGTACCTTTTCCTGAGATATTAATTGCAAAGAGAAAAACGGTAACTTTACAGTGGAGAAACCGCAGACACCGCTTGAACCAAGTGATTAAAGTTAATATTGCTAGCAATTAAAACATACTGATGTCCTGTACCCCCTGATATGAGCCTCTGAAATGGGCACTACCTCTTCTGGGGTATTCTAGCTAAAAATGCCTAACCTCAGTCTACCCATGAGAGAATACTGGACCCATCCAATTAAGGGGTCTTCTACAAAATGCCAGGCCAGTACTCTTCAAAAGGGTCAAGATTATGAAAGACTGAGGAGCTGTCCCAGAGTAAAGTAAGCTAAGGGGACAACGTCAGCTAAATGCAGCATGGAGTCCTGGATTGGATCCTGAACGAGAAAAAGACATTGGTGGGAAAAGTGGTGAAACCGGAATAGAGGCTGTAGTTTAGTTAATAGTCCTATACCAGTGTTAATTTCTGATTTTGGTAAGTTTACTGTATTGTGGTTACGAAAAGTTAGCAGGAGAAGCTGGGTAAAGAAATTGTGGAAACTCTTTCCTAATTTTGCAACTCTTCTGTAGGTCTAAAATTATTTCAAAATAATTTTTACACAATGGGAGGAGGGCAGTGCGGCGATCACCCTGAAATCCATCTTCTATAGCAGGGCTGGCAAACTTGGCCAGTAACGAGCTGGATGGGAAATATTTGGGGCTTGGCAAGTAGCACGGGTGGCCTCTGTAGCAACTCAGCTCTGCCCTTGTAGCGTGCTAGCAGCCGTAGACCTTACGTAAAGGAGTAGGCATGGCTATGACCCTGTTTAGAGAATGCCTAAGCTTTAGATGATACCTACTAGGTGTTTTTTCTTGTTTTGTTCTTTGTCTTAGCTGTTGACAGAGCAGATCTTGTTGTGTTCTGTGTGAAAGGGAGCTACAGCTGAGACAGTTGTACCCTGTAGCTCTGACATGTTCTTCTTGATGCGGTTTTAGAATTGCAGATTTGGAGAGAGATGACTTATTTTGCCTCTGGTTCAAATCTGTTTGTCTTTGTGTGCCTATTCAGCATAAATGGTATATGGCGTGGACTTTGCAGCTGGCTAGACCTGGGATAGAAACCTAGCTTTGCTTTTACTAGCTGTAGGACCTTGGACAAGTCACTGAATGTCTGTGAGTCTGTTTCCTCAGGTGCAAAATAGTAACATTGTCAGTAGCCATGGGGGCAGAATTTAAGAGGAGTCACTAAGAGGAAAGGAGATACTGCATATTTTTCTGGGGGAAAAGGGAGTGGGGCAATTTGGGAGCCTGTTGTTGCTTTGGGACCAGAGCCTGAGGATTGTGGCCGTCACCCTCAGGAGGACCTCCGTGTGGATGGCCGCAGCTGCGAGGACTACCGATGCATGGAGGTAGAAACTGACGTGGTGTCCAACACCAGTGGGTCTGCCAGGGTCAAGCTGGTGAGTAGAGGGGCCATGGTCTATGCCCATGTGGAGGGGCGGGGAGGCCCCTGCAGGCCTTGGGAGAGCACACAGCTCCTGGGGAAACCTGGATCTAAGCTAGACTCAGGGAGGGGGCCTGTCTAGATCTGAAGGAAACTTTACCTCCTCAAGCTTCACTTTCCCAGGTCCAGCACTGCTCCCAAGGGTGTCTGGGAGAGGAGGAGGTGGTTGGGTATTTGGCTGCCTGCCTGAGTGAAGCCCCTTCTTGTATGTGTCTGCAGGGCCACACAGACATCTTGGTGGGAGTGAAAGCAGAAATGGGGACACCAAAGCTGGAGAAACCAAACGAAGGCTACTTGGAGTTCTTTGTCGACTGGTCAGTACTATGCAGATATTTTTAAAGAAAAATGACTTAAAAGATGAAGATTCCAAAAACGAACCTCTCGTTTCCCGTTGAGCCCACTCTTATTTTGTATTTATTTAATCATCATTCTTCCAGTCAGCAGATATTTACCGAGTTCCTCCTGTGTGTCAGGTACCGGGATCTGTGTAAGGAGGTCTTGCTTCTAGTCTTGCCCTTGTCTTAATCACCTGACCCTTTATAAGCCTCAATTTCCCCATCTGAAAAAGAAAGCCATCTGCCAGGCAGCCCAGAACATGGTTGTTATGAGGGTCAAATGAAATGATGGGGGTTATTGTGCTTTGAAAAATATCAAATGTAAGGGTTGTTTGATCTAAAATGCCCTATTTCTCTTCTTGTTCTACCTTTGCCGAAAACTATTCACCACCTGCTTGGCAGAGCAAGGCCTGGGGCCATCCGAGCAGCCTGACAGCCCAGAGGCTGAGAGTGGCAGCTAGGCAGGCAGTGTGCATGCTGGGAGGAGCCAGGGCTTTGCAGTCTCTGCAGCCAAACAGCCTTGGGCCAGAATCTCAGCTCCTTCTCTGGCTAGCTGTGTGACCTCAGACAAGTGACTCAGTCTCTCTGTGCCTAAATGTCTTCATCTAAATAATGGGGGGAATGTTGTGATGATGAAAAAATGAAGTGATGATAGAGCACGGAGCACAGTGACTGGCTCCCAGTGGGCTTTGAGTAAATATCAGCTCTCTCCCTCTCATTATCTCCCCCTACTAGGGACTGGGGTTTCTTACTGGGTTGCTGGCCTGGTCCCATCTTGTATCTATAACCTTGGTTCTAGCAGGCTTTCCTGAGATAGGTAAGATATCTGTGGGCTCATTCTAGGTGAGGTATATAATATTGGTGCTGTATTGGGAGTCCCCAAGACCACTTCCCACATTTAGAGATTTGCTAGAAGGTCTCAGCATGTGTATTACATACACACGTACATGTTACAGCAACAAAAATGGGGGAACAGAGAGGCGGAGCCAAGATGGCGGACTAGGCAGACGCTACCTCGGATCCCTCTTACAACAAAGACACGGAAAAACAAGTGAATCGATCACATACATAACAATCTACGAACCCTGAACAACAAACACAGATTTAGAGATGGAGAACGAACTAATACGGGGAAGCAGCGATTGTTTCCAGAGCCTGGAGCCAGCGTAACAGTCAGGTACGGCACAAGCACAGAGAGCTGCTCCACCCCCCTGAATTAACCCCGGGAGGGAGACCAGCCGGTTCTGCGGGCGGCGTGGGACGCAGCTGGTAGGAGAAGTCCCCGGGAGGCAGTGACTGGTCTTGGAGCAGGAAGAGCAGCGTCCCAGCCGGGGAACCATCTCGCTGGGATTTGGACTGGACGCAGGTACGGCATAAACACAGAGAGCTGCTCCACCCCCCTGAACTAACCCCGGGAAGGGGCCCAGCCAGGTCGCGCGGGCGGCGTGGGACGCAGCCCATAGGAGAAGTCCCCGGGAGGCAGCAACTGGTATTGGAGCGGGGAGAACAGCGTCCCAGCCGGGACACTCGGTCACGGCACAAGCACGGGGAGCTGCTCCACCCATCTGAACTAACCCCAGGAGGGGGCCCACCTGGTTCACGGGGGTGGCACGGCCACGCAGCTGGAGGGACGAGAAGTCCCCGGGAGGCAGCGACTGATTTTGGAGTCGAGAGTGCACCGTCCCAGTAGGGGAGCCTTGACGCTGGGCGTGGGGCTGGAAGCGGAGGATCTGACCTTGACTCCAGCGGGCCAGACCCCCCGGGGGCAATCTCCACACAGCCAGCACACATAGGCGACGCGCCCGCGGGAATCTCACATATAATAGTCATTCCAAGCAAGACAAGCAACTCTGGCTATATTCTGAGGTGCTACTCTCCTATCTCTCTGTTCCCTCCCCCACCCTCCCCAGGCGGCTTTATTAACATCCAAATAGCCTGAGCCAGAGGGAGAACTCTGATAGGGGTCTGACTGCATTTTTTCTTTAGCGGATTTTCTGGAAAAACTAGTTTCCCAGTGATGGCTCGGAGACAACAATCCATATCAAACCACTTAAAGAAGCAGACCATGACAGCTTCTCCAACCCCCCAAACGAATCAAAATCTTTCCCAAATGAAGATACAATCCTGGAATTATCAGATACAGAATATAAAAAACTAATTTACAGAATGCTTAAAGATATCACAAATGAAATTAGGATAACTGCAGAAAAAGCCAAGGAACACACTGATAAAACTGTTGAAGAACTCAAAAAGATTATTCAAGAACATAGTGGAAAAATTAATAAGTTGCAAGAATCCATAGAGAGACAACATGTAGAAATCCAAAAGATTAACAATAAAATTACAGAATTAGACAACGCAATAGGAAGTCAGAGGAGCAGACTCGAGCAATTAGAATGCAGACTGGGACATCTGGAGGACCAGGGAATCAACACCAACATAGCTGAAAAAAAATCAGATAAAAGAATTAAAAAAAATGAAGAAACCCTAAGAATTATGTGGGACTCTATCAAGAAGGATAACCTGCGGATGATTGGAGTCCCAGAACAGGGAGGGGGGACAGAAAACACAGGGAAAATAGTTGAAAACTTCCCTGACATCATGAAAGACGAAAGGATATCTATCCAAGATGCTCATCGAACCCCATTTAAGATTGATCCAAAAAGAAAAACACCAAGACATATTATCATCAAACTCACCAAAACCAAAGATAAACAGAAAATTTTAAAAGCAGCCAGGGAGAAAAGAAAGGTTTCCTTTAAGGGAGAATCAATAAGAATAAGTTCAGACTACTCAGCAGAAACCATGCAGGCAAGAAGGGAATGGGACGACATATACAGAACACTGAAGGAGAAAAACTGCCAGCCAAGGATCATATATCCAGCAAAACTCTCTCTGAAATATGAAGGCGAAATTAAGATATTTACAGATAAACACAAGTTTAGAGAATTTGCAAAAACCAAACCAAAGCTACAAGAAATACTAAAGAATATTGTTTGGTCAGAGAACCAATAATATCAGATATCAGCACAACACAAGGTCATAAAACAAAACGTCCTGATATCAACTGAAAGAGGGAAATCACAAAAACAAACAAATTCAGATTAATTAAAAAAAAAAAATACACATAACAGGGAATCATGGAAGTCAACAGGTAAAAGATCACAGTAATCAAAAAGAGGGACTAAATACAGGAGGCATTGAACTGCCATATGGAGAGTGATACAAGGCGATATAGAACAATACAAGTTAGGTTTTTACTTAGAAAAATAGGGGTAAATAATAAGGTAACCACAAAAAGGTATAACAACTCTATAACTCAAGATAAAAGCCAAGAAAAACGTAACGACTCAACTAACATAAAGTCAAACACTATGAAAACGAGGATCTCACAATTTACTAAGAAAAACGCCTCAGCACAAAAAAGTATGTGGAAAAATGAAATTGTCAACAACACACATAAAAAGGCATCAAAATGACAGCACTAAAAACTTATTTATCTATAATTACGCTGAATGTAAGTGGACTAAATGCACCAAAAAAGAGAGAGTCACAGACTGGATAAAGAAACATGATCCATCTATATGCTGCCTACAAGAGACACACCTTAGACTTAGAGACACAAACAAACTAAAACTCAAAGGATGGAAAAAAATATATCAAGCAAACAATAAGCAAAAAAGAAGAGGAGTAGCAATATTAATTTCTGACAAAATAGACTTTAGACTTAAATCTACCACAAAGGATAAAGAAGGACACTATATAATGATAAAAGGGACAATTGATCAGGAAGACATAACCATATTAAATATTTATGCACCCAATGACAGGGCTGCAAGATACATAAATCAAATTTTAACAGAATTGAAAAGTGAGATAGATACCTCCACAATTATAGTAGGAGACTTCAACACACCACTTTCGGAGAAGGACAGGACATCCAGTAAGAAGCTCAATAGAGACACGGAAGATCTAATTACAACAATCAACCAACTTGACCTCATTGACTTATACAGAACTCTCCACCCAACTGCTGTAAAATATACTTTTTTTTCTAGCGCACATGGAACATTCTCTAGAATAGACCACATATTAGGTCATAAAACAAACCTTTGCAGAGTCCAAAACATCGAAATATTACAAAGCATCTTCTCAGACCACAAGGCAATAAAACTAGAGATCAATAACAGAAAAACTAGGGAAAAGAAATCAAATACTTGGAAAATGAACAATACCCTCCTGAAAAAAGACTGGGTTATAGAAGACATCAAGGAGGGAATAAGGAAATTCATAGAACACAACGAGAATGAAAATACTTCCTATCAAAACCTCTGGGACACAGCAAAAGCAGTGCTCAGAGGCCAATTTATATTGATAAATGCACACATACAAAAAGAAGAAAGAGCCAAAATCAGAGAACTGTCCCTACAACTTGAACAAATAGAAACTGAGCAACAAAAGAATCCATCAGGCACCAGAAGAAAACAAATAATAAAAATTAGAGCTGAACTAAATGAATTAGAGAACAGAAAAACAATTGAAAGAATTAACAAAGCCAAAAGCTGGTTCTTTGAAAAAATTAACAAAATTGATAAACCATTGGCTAGACTGACTAAAGAAATACAGGAAAGGAAACAAATAACCCGAATAAGAAACGAGAAGGACCACATCACAACAGAACCAAATGAAATTAAAAGAATCATTTCAGATTATTATGAAAAATTGTACTCTAACAAATTTGCAAACCTAGAAGAAATGGATGAATTCCTGGAAAAACACTACCTACCTAAACTAACACATTCAGAAGTAGAACAACTAAATAGACCCATAACAAAAAAAGAGATTGAAACGGTAATCAAAAAACTCCCAACAAAAAAAAGCCCTGGCCCGGACGGCTTCACTGCAGAGTTCTACCAAACTTTCAGAGAAGAGTTAACACCACTACTTCTGAAGGTATTCCAAAGCATAGAAAATGACGGAATACTACCCAACTCATTCTATGAAGCCACCATCTCCCTGATACCAAAACCAGGTAAAGACATTACAAAAAAAGAAAATTATAGACCTATATCCCTCATGAACATTGATGCAAAAATCCTCAACAAAATTCTAGCCAATAGAATCCAACAACACATCAAAAAAAATAATTCACCCTGATCAAGTGGGATTTATACCAGGTATGCAAGGCTGGTTTAATATCAGAAAAACCATTAACGTAATCCACCACATAAATAAAACAAAAGACAAAAACCACATGATCTTATCAATTGATGCAGAAAAGGCATTTGACAAAGTCCAACACCGATTTATGATAAAAACTCTTACCAAAATAGGAATTGAAGGAAAATTCCTCAACATAATAAAGGGCATCTATGCAAAGCCAAGAGCCATTATCACTCTAAATGGAGAGAACCTGAAAGCATTTCCCTTGAGAACGGGAACCAGACAAGGATGCCCTTTATCACCGCTCTTATTCAACATCGTGCTAGAGTCCTAGCCAGGGCAATTAGGCTAGACAAAGAAATAAAAGGTATCCGGATTGGCAAGGAAGAAGTAAAGTTATCACTATTTACAGATGACATGATTATATACACAGAAAACCCTAAGGAATCCTCCAGAAAACTACTGAAACTAATAGAAGAGTTTGGCAGAGTCTCAGGTTATAAAATAAACATACAAAAATCACTCGGATTCCTCTACATCAACAAAAAGAACACCGAAGAGGAAATAACCAAATCAATACC
This sequence comes from Elephas maximus indicus, assembly GCF_024166365.1. Classification (NCBI taxonomy): domain Eukaryota; kingdom Metazoa; phylum Chordata; class Mammalia; order Proboscidea; family Elephantidae; genus Elephas; species Elephas maximus. The sequence goes on from NC_064838.1 coordinate 49,307,825, forward strand.
ATTCACAGTAGCCCCCAAGAAGATAAGATACTTAGGAATAAACCTTACCAAGGATGTAAAAGACCTATACAAAGAAAACTACAAAGCTCTACTACAAGAAATTCAAAAGGACATACTTAAGTGGAAAAACATACCTTGCTCATGGATAGGAAGACTTAACATAGTAAAAATGTCTATTCTACCAAAAGCCATCTATACATTTAACGCACTTCCGATCCAAATTCCAATGTCATATTTTAAGGGGATAGAGAAACAAATCACCAATTTCATATGGAAGGGAAAGAAGCCCCGGATAAGCAAAGCACTACTGAAAAAGAAGAAGAAAGTGGGAGGCCTCACTTTACCTGACTTCAGAACCTATTACACAGCCACAGTAGTCAAAACAGCCTGGTACTGGTACAACAACAGGCACATAGACCAATGGAACAGAATTGAGAACCCAGACACAGATCCATCCACGTATGAGCAGCTGATATTTGACAAAGGACTAGTGTCAATTAATTGGGGAAAAGATAGCCTTTTTAACAAATGGTGCTGGCATAACTGGATATCCATTTGCAAAAAAATGAAACAGGACCCATACCTCACACCATGCACAAAAACTAACTCCAAGTGGATCAAAGACCTAAACATAAAGACTAAAACGATAAAGATCATGGAAGAAAAAATTGGGACAACCCTAGGAGCCCTAATACAAAGTATAAACAGAATACAAAACATTACCAAAAATGATGAAGAGAAACCCGATAACTGGGAGCTCCTAAAAATCAAACACCTACGCTCATCGAAAGACTTCTCCAAAAGAGTAAAAAGACCACCTACAGATTGGGAAAGAATTTTCAGCTATGACATCTCCGACCAGCGCCTGATCTCTAAAATGTACATGATTCTGTCAAAACTGAACCACAAAAAGACAAACAACCCAATCAAGAAGTGGGCAAAGGATATGAACACACATTTCACTAAAGAAGATATTCAGGCAGCCAACAGATACATGAGAAAATGCTCTCGATCATTAGCCATTAGAGAAATGCAAATTAAAACTACGATGAGATTCCATCTCACACCAGCAAGGCTGGCATTAATCCAAAAAACACAAAATAATAAATGTTGGAGAGGCTGTGGAGAGATTGGAACTCTCATACACTGCTGGTGGGAATGTAAAATGGTACAACCACTTTGGAAATCTATCTGGCGTTATCTTAAACAGTTAGAAATAGAACTACCATACAACCCAGAAATCCCACTCCTGGGAATATACCCTAGAGATACAAGAGCCTTCATACAAACAGATATATGCACACCCATGTTTATTGCAGCTCTGTTTACAATAGCAAAAAGTTGGAAGCAACCAAGGTGTCCATCAACGGATGAATGGGTAAATAAATTGTGGTATATTCACACAATGGAATACTACGCATCGATAAAGAACAGTGACGAATCTCTGAAACATTTCATTACATGGAGGAACCTGGAAGGCATTATGCTGAGCGAAATTAGTCAGAGGCAAAAGGACAAATATTGTATAAGACCACTATTATAAGATCTTGAGAAACAGTAAACCTGAGAAGAACACATACTTTTGTGGTTACGAGGCGGGGAGGGAGGGAGGGTGGGAGAGGGTTTTTTTTATTGATTAATCAGTAGATAAGAACTGCTTTAGGTGAAGGGAAAGACAACACTCAATACATGGAAGGTCAGCTCAATTGGACTGGACCAAAAGCAGAGAAGTTTCCGGGATAGAATGAATGCTTCAAAGGTCAGCGGAGCAAGCGCGGGGGTCTGGGGAACATGGTTTGTGGGGACTTCTAAGTCAATTGGCAAAATAATTCTATTATGAAATCATTCTGCATCCCACTTTGAAATGTGGCGTCTGGGGTCTTAAATGCTAACAAGCGGCCATCTAAGATGCATCAATTGGTCTCAACCCACCTGGAGCAAAGGAAAATGAAGAACACCAAGGCCACACGACAACTAAGAGCCCCAAGACAGAAAGGGCCACATGAACCAGAGGCCTACATCATCCTGAGACCAGAAGAACTAGTTGGTGCCCAGCCACAATCGATGACTGCCCTGACAGGGAGCACAACAGAGGACCCCTGAGGGAGCAGGAGATCAGTGGGATACAGACCCCAAATTCTCATAAAAAGACCAAACTTAATGGTCTGACTGAGACTAGAGGAATCCCCGCGGCCATGCTCCCCAGACCTTCTGTTGGCACAGGACAGGAACCATCCCCGAAGACAACTCATCAGACATGAAAGGGACTGGTCAGCGGGTGGCAGAGAGACGCTGATGAAGAGTGAGCTAATTATATCAGGTGGACACTTGAGAGTGTGTTGGCAACTCTTGTCTGGAGAGGGGATGGGAGGATAGAGAGAGAGGGAAGCCGGCAAAATTGTCAAGAAAGGAGAGACTGAAAGGGCTGACTCATGAGGGGGAGAGCAAGTGGGAGTAGGGAGTGAGATGTATGTAAACTTATATGTGACAGACTGATTGGATTTGTAAACATTCACTTGAAGCTTAATAAAAGTTATTAAAAAAAAAAAAATGGGGGAACATGTGTGTACCCTGTCTGCCCAGGGAAGCCCATTAGAGACTCAGTGCCCAAGGTTTTCAGTGGGTGTGCAGTTTGCACTTGATCACTAACCTAAAGTTTAGCAATTTGAACCTACCCAGCAGCACTGTGGAAGAAAGACCTGGCAATCTGCTTCCATAAAGATTACAGCCAAGAAAAGCCTATGGAGCAGTTCTACTCTGTAACACACAGGGTTGCCATGAATTGGAATTGACTTGAGTGCATCAGGTTTGGGGTTTGTTTTTTGTTGTTTTTTTTTTGGTTATGTAGTCACCTACTGCCTAGCATGTACCAGAATTCCAGACTCCCAGAAGGAAGGCAGGTGTTTGGCATAAACTATATTGTTAGCACAGCCTAGGCACAGTCGGCCACCTTTATCAGTTAACTGTTGACTAGGAACACTCCGAGAGCCGAGGACCCAGATGCCAGCCAAGGGCCAACCTTGCAAGCAGACCGTTCTAAGATAGCAGCCTTGGGCCTGTTCTGCCAGCCGTTTACTGCACAGATGCTAACCATATTGGTGTAGTCTTCTTCCAGTCTTCATCTCCAGACGAAGAAGTTGATCCTCACAGTCCTCCTGTGGGAAAGGTATTATCATCCGTCTGCTTTTTAGAGATGACAGACGGAGCTCAAAGACGGTGACTTCCCCAGGTTCCCATAGCAATGCCAGCACAGGTCTGTCCAGCTCTAAACCTTTTCTCTTTCTCCTTCATGCAGCCTGCAGAGGCCAGCTTTAGAGGGGACTTGTGCTTAGAGGCCCTGTAAATCCACGTTCATCTTCCTGGCCAGTCAGAAGCCCGTTCGGCCCTCTGGTCTGACTCCCTAGTCCCTTCCTGCTTCTCTTTGCTGCTCTCACCGGTCTAGGCCAAGCTGTCTGGTGGAATTGACCCATCCTTTAAGTTCTGTGGATAATGGTGACCTCACTCAGGCCGCTGGCTTATCCCGTCCCTTGCTGTTGGAAGAAGCAAAATGCCTCTCCTGACTTTGATCCCTCTAGTCCAGTGTGGTAGAAAGTCTCTGAGGAGCAGACACCATGAGTGAGGAACTGTAATTTTCTTTCGTTTTCTTCCCTTTCATTATCTCCTGACTCCTTCATCTTAGACAGACCAAAGACAGTCAGCCCAACCACACCAAAGAGGGTGTTGCGCCAGATACTTGTTTTGGGGGATATGTTTCCTTGTGACTGTGTGTCTGACCGATCACATGACTTCAGGTTAGTGTCTGCTCTTGTCCCTTTCTCCATCTGTAGAGAGAGGGTGACTCCAGGGTGAGGGAAGCCTCTAGGCTGCCTCTTCCCAAGACCTGACTTCTAGGAGCAGGCTCCTGCCAGGCTGAGAGTCGCTGGTCTCTTCTCCCCGACTTTGTTGGTCCCAGAAGGACCCCACAGGCCCAGAAGCCACAGTTCTCATGTAGTTCAGAATCTGTTTCTCAAGGTGGATAGTCCCAAGGTGGCACACTTCAGCCTCTTCAGGTGATTCAGTGAGTGTGATCAGCCCAGCAGGGGAAATTGCCACGAGAGTTTCACAAAACCCCGTTTTCCTGTAGAGATGTGAGAGGTTGCTCAGCACCACTGGCTGCCTCCTGTTCGAGAGCCTCACTTGAGTCTTCAAGGAGCAACTCTTAATTGCACCAAACCAATAAACCCCTTTGTTGTGATGCAGTGACTATAAATGGCTTCCCGGGCACCTATGCATGTGCCCAGCAGTGAGCTCTTCTCCCCGGCATGAGGCCTCTGCTGGTACTCAGGGCACTCGCCCATCCACGGGTGAAACACAGTTGTTACCCAGTGGGAGGAAAGTGATTGGGGGAGAGAGGCTCCTCCTGCCAGGCGCAGCCCAGCTTGATTTAACTGCTTATCAGCAGCTTCCAGGTTTTAATTATTTACATTCCCAGTGGTAGAGAGGCCTCAAAATGAATTGCTTTTCTGCTAACTCATTTCTCTTCAGTTTCGTCTACTAGGAATGATAATACATGGAGCTGGAGGCAGACACCGCTCCCACCCCCGTAATTCTCCATGTCTTGGAAACGATGAAAAACCTTGAGATACATCTCACAGCCCTTTGGAAAGGGCGCCTAGCTGTGCGGGCCCTGATCCCCATGCCAGTGCAGCAGATACAGACTCTGGATTCCTGAGCCCTGCTCCACAGACGCCTGCACTTTCACCCAAAAAAAAAAACTGGGCGCAAAATCCAGACCTTGTAACTCCTGACTCGTGTCTTTGGTCTGCTGGTTGTAGGCTGAGAGTTTAAAAAAAAAAAACAAAACAGCAGCCTTAGAGTTGATTCCAGGACTCCAGCCTGAGAGTAGGCCCTTTTAAATGAAAACTTTGAAATTATGGGAAAAGATGATTTCCATCTGAAGCCTGGAGGAAGGAAAGAATTTAGCGAGCTGATGTGTCACTGTAGGTCACCACTAGGTGGTGGTGCATGTAGGGCTGTAGTTTAGCCTCTCAGAGAGACTTAGATTTTTATCTGGCAGACTTGAGGAGAATGTGTTTCATTCATAGGCATTTCAGTGTGCCCAGCATTTGTCACTTCTCTTTGGGATCTTTACCACTTTTCAGTGTGATCACTTGTATTTTTCACTCACATTGAATTGGAAGAGTTGAGCCCAGCATTGGTGGGAGTAACTCAGTGCATGTTCCTTGCCTGTTTAGTGTTGCTTGGAGAGGGCACTGTTCTTGGCTGATGGAGCTAGGGTTGGGGGCAAAAAAGAGGCAACCTGAAGAAGCTGTCGAAGGCTAGCTGCACTCTGAAAGTGTTCAGAGCTGAGGAGATAACTCTCCCAGCAACTTGAAACAAGGGCTCACAGTGAAAAGCAGCTCTGAATGCACCGCTGTTCCCAGACCCGCTCACAGGGAAGCTTTGCTGTGCTCAGGCAGGAGCACAGGTGTACGTTATATGGAGGAAACTGGCGCCTCGGGTCCTGCCTCAGGGCTGGGTGACTAGTGAAGGCTCAGGCCCGAGGTAGCCCTGCCCAGGTGTCCAGGAAATCACCAGTTCTGTGGCAGGCCTGACCTGGCCCGGCCTTAAGGCTCCACAGATTTGCAGGCCAGACTGATTGTGAGGGAAGCAACAATGGGCCTAGTGTGGAGTCCTGTTCCAGGGGGACGTGTCCTTGATCCCATTCTGTCCCAGTTAAACCAGAGATGTGCCAGAAAGGAGGAATGGGGCGGAGGTGATGAGTCAGGAGGGGTGGAGACCTGGGAAGGGCTGCGTTCCTGGGAGCTTTATTAGTTTATCCAGCTCAGTAAGCGATTTCCCATAGCCCTGAAAGGGGGGCTCATGCTGGGTTGTGCTTTATGAAGCCTTTGAATTGGATTTTTACAGAAAGCATTTGGTCTTACGCCAGAAAACCGAGTGTGAGCACCCCTACTGAAAGGATATATCACGATGCGTACATAAGCAGGGGGCAGGGGGCTAGGATTACTGGCCTCTGTTCTCTCTCTTTTTAAACTTTGTACTTAACAGAAAAGCTTTTTATTTAGGACTCTAACCCTTAGAGAGGAGCCCCCGTGGTGCAGTGGTTAAAGCACTTGGCTGCCAACGGGAAGGTCAGCGGCTTGAACCCACCAGCTGTTCCTCGGGAGAAAGATGTGGCACTCTGCTCCCATAAAGATTTACGGCCTTAGATACCCTATGAGGCAGTTCCGCTCTGTCCTATAGGGTCATTGTGAGTCAGAATTGACTCCATGGCAACAAGTTTTGTTTTTTTTAACCCTCAGAGAAAAACCTTTACCAAGCCTTGGAGCTAAATGACCTCTCCTGGTCTGCCTTCCTTGCCTTCAGTATTTGTGGTATTAGTGATAAGTCCCAAGACCAGAGCGCCCATTCATTACTTTGAGGCAAAAGACAGGCCCAGAAAAAGCTAACTTGACTGATGTTAAACTACAAGCCAAGCTGCAGAATTATTCAGTCACAGGAAGTACAGGGAAGCAGAGCAGGTAAGGGCCAGGCTGCCTGGGTTAGAATCTTAGCTCCCCTAGTCACTAGTTTCATGACCTTAGATAAATTACATAACTCTTCTGTGACTCAGTTTCCTTGTCTTTAAAATGGGTCAGTAATGGTGCCTGTACTCATCGTTTCTCAAGCTGAAAGAACTAGAGAAAATATTCAAGGCTCGAGATGCAGTATTGAAGGCTTCTATGGAGAAAACATTGAACGATCCAGGAAGCATCAAAAGAAGATGGAAGAAATACAGAGTCACTGTACCAAAAAGAATTGGTCGACGTTCAACTATTTCAGAAGGTGGCATATGATCAAGAACTGATGGTACTGAAGGAAGAGGTCCAAGCTGCACTGAGAGCATTGGCGAAAGACAAGGCTCTAGGAATTGACAGAATACCAATTGAGATGTTTCAGCAAAGGAATGCAGCACTGGAGGTACTCACTCATCTATGCCAAGACATTTGGAAGACAACTGCCTGGCCAGTGACTGGAAGAGATCCATATCTGTGCCCATTCCAAAGGAATGCGGAAATTATCAAACAATATCATTAATATCACACACAAGTAAAATTTGGCTGAAGATCATTCAAAAGCATTACATCAACAGGAAACTGCCAGAAATTCAAGCTGGATTCAGAAAAGGATGTGAAAAGAGGGATATCATCACTGATATCAGATGGATCTTGGATGAAAGCAGAGAATGCTAGAAGGATGTTTACCTGTGTTTTATTGACTATGCAAAGGCATTCGACTGTGAGAATCATAACAAATTATGGATAACAATGCAAAGAATGGGAATTCCAGAACACTGAATTGTGCACATGAGGAACCTGTACGTAGACCATAGACCAAGAGGCAGTTGTTCGAATAGAACAAAGGGATTACTGCATGGTTTAAAGTCAGGAAAAGTGTGCATCAGGGTTGTATCCTTTCACCATACCTATTCAGTCTGTATGCTGAGCAAACAATCTGAGAAGCCGGACTATATGAAGAACTGGGCATCAGAATGGAGGAAGACTCATTAACAACCTGTGAAATGCAGTTGACACAACCTTTCTTGCTGAAAGTGAAGAGGACTGGTAGCACTAACTGATGAACATCAAAGATTACAGCCTTCTGTATGGATTGCACCTCAGCATAAAAAAAAAAAAAAATTCTCACAACTGGACCAAAAAGCAACATCATGATAAAAGGAGAAGACTGAAGATATCAAGGATTTCATTTTACTTGGATCCATAGTCAACACCCACGGAAGCAGCAGTCAAGAAATCAAAAGATGTATTGCACTGGGCAAATCTGCTGCAAAAGATCTTTTTAAAGTGTTTAAAAGCAAAGATGTCACCTTGAGGACTAAGGTGCACCTCAGCCAAACCATGATATTTTTAATTGCCTCATAAGCATGTGAAAGCTGGACAATGAATAAGGAAGACCGGAGTAGAATTGATGCCTTTGAATTATGATGTTGGCAAAGAATATTGAATGTACCATGGACTACCAAAAGGACAAACAAATCTATCTTGGAAGAAGTATAGCCAGAATGCTCCTTAGAAACAAAGATGGCAAGACTTCGTCTTATGTACTTTGACGATGTTATCAGGAGGGACAGTCCCTGGAGAAGAACATCATGCTTGGTAAAGTAGTGTCAGCGCAAAAGAGGAAGACCCTCGACGACTTGGATTGACATAGTGGCTGCAGTAATGGGCTCAAGCATAGCAACGATTGTAAGAATGGCACAGGACCAGGCGGCGTTTCGTTCTGTTGTGCATAGGGTCGCTATGAGTCGACATCAACTCAAAGGCACCTAACAACAACTTCAGGGTGGTTGTGAGAGTTAATACAGCTAAACAGCTGAGAATGGTGTCTAGACCATAGTAAACACTCCAAAAAAGTTGTTATAGTTTGCTTTCCTGTAAAATGAGAGATCCTGTAGGCCAAATCCCATCTGTGGGATTTTTGTTTAGCATATGGAGTTTTTTTAAAGGTAAAGTGAAATGCCTCTAGGTAGGGCTGCCACGGTCTCCACCACTGCCTGCTAATTACACGTGGCCCTTTGTTGGGATTCATGTAGTTACAGGTCTGACCCTGCATGTGTTTGGTTTTTTGTCTCTGGAGATGACCTTTAAGCTTTTCCAGGTCTATGCTTCTGTCCATCTCTTTGTCTTTGCCTGTGAGTGCCCTAGATACAAGGTGGAACCCTCATTTCTCTGTTCCCAGCTCTCTCTTTGTCCTTTGGCACAGTACAGGCTCCCTGGGCCTTTCTTACGTTACCAAAGCCCCACACTCCATCCCCCACCCTGAAAATCACCTTCTGTTTTCCCAACCTCCTCCCCAGAGTCAACTCGAGACTAGTGCACCATCCAGACATAGGAGCTTCCCATGGTCTCCAGAGGCTCTGAACCTCGCGTTCTCCACTTGGCTGCCAGCTATGCTGAAAGAATGACCTGTTGAAAGAAAAAACAAAAACTGTTGTAAAAGGCTAATGTTTCCACTTAGCCCTGTGTCAGAAAAACAAAAAAACCCCAAAACAGTGGGGCATGGTTTTAGAGGTAGACTAATTTAGACAGGTAGACCTGGAAAGTTCTGTAATTCATCCCCTGGGGCTGTGGAAGAGTTAAAGCATGAATCCCCGAGTGACTGGTCACACCCGGGAGGACACGGCCCACCATGTCAGGAACAGGTAAACATTCTAAGCATAAGCATCTCTAACTGTTTTCGTCTCCCTGGAGATCTGTACAGATGTGTTTTTAAGCGTTTAAAAGATGGGATTTCTTACGAATTGCTTAGTGCCTAAACCAGAAGCAGGTTGTGTTTTGCTGGCTGTGCAAAATCAGCTTGGTCCCTGATGACGTGATTATTTCACCATAAGTGAAGACTGAGTCCGGCAGAGGCAGTTAGGAAACAGCAGGATTTCTGTGGGAGTAACAGAGTGTCCCTTGGGATTTTAAATTGCAATTCTGCTGGCTGGTAATGGTGAGGGAAGACTATAATTAGAGAAGCAAAGTTATTACACAGCGATGCAATCTGATTATTTAAGGATTCATCCTTAAACCTAAATAGAGTGGCCTAGACAAAACCCCAAAAATACAAACCCATTGCATTCGAGTCGATTCCAACTCATAGTGACCCTATGGGACAGAATAGAACTGCCTCGTAGGGTTTCCAAGGAGTGGATTATGGGCTTGAACTGCAAACCTTTTGGTTAGCAGCCATAATTCTTAACCACTGTGCCACCAAGGATCGGACTAGATAAAAGGGACTTTTAAATAAATCAGGTGAGATTTCTTTTAGTGTTACACGAACGGGGGGTGGGCACAGCCTTGGGTCTTCACGCAGGTTGTTTGGTTTGCTGGAACCACCCTGCTTTTCCGTGGCCTGCTCAACTCTTGCTTGTCTTCAGGTTTGCCATCTCCCAACCCTCAGCACTCGTTGGCACCCCCTGCTGTTTTCTCCCTGTCCTGAAACTCCCCTCACTTCACTGGAATTGCTGGCTTAGGGTCTGTATCCACCTTGTACAATCTCTAGATCCCCGGTGCCTAGCACATGGCTGAGTGCCTTCCAGATGGATGAGTGGGCAGACAGAGGGGCTGGGGTCTGTCTGGAAAGCTTTACTGTGTGATTTTGTAGATTCCATCGACTCGACGGCACTGGGTTTTTTTTCATCCCGATACAGCTGGTTCTTACCTTTCTGGGCCTTTGTCGTCACAGTAAAAGGATTATTGGAGTATTTATTTGTCTCACAGACATATTAAGGGTTGGTTTGTGTTCAGCCAAAACCCGCAGAAATTTCCGGTTAAACATCTTGTTTAGTGCTTGTGGTGGTAAATGTTGAATCCTGTTCATGCTTTATTGAGGTAACTGGGGCATAAGTGTCAAAAGGCCGAAAAGGAAAAGGTTTTCCTCCTTAAAAAATATCAAATCAAATAAAAGGAGTAACTTAATATTTAATCAGCCAATAGTCTTTCTCTCTTACTTTCTTTTAAAGTTTATGATGTAACTCTGGCATACTACCATATATATCTTCTAAACCATTCCAGAAAGACTACTACTCTTACAGTGTGGTTTGTATATTGAGAGCACCATAGGGTTCTAAGGCTGTGAAAACTGGGGTAAGTATAAAAGGCATCTTCTCTGTAAGCCAGACTGACTCTTTAGGCCTCCCAGCTTCCTGGGCCTGCCAGAGTGGAGCGTTTATTATACTTTCAAGATAAGACAGTTAATTATTACCGGCCGAGGTTCTGTTTACCATCACTCTCCTGTTTCTCTTTGGGTAAAGTTGGTTTCGGTTGGAAGTCAGTGGGAACTCCCATCATGCACACTGACAAATCTCGGGCACGAAGCCAGCATGTATCTGGAGGCTGGAAAGGTGGAGAGGCCATCCATCCCTCCTCCTTTCACTGACTTCCTGGAAGTTACTGCCTCTTCCAACACTGCATAGGGAAACCAGAATAAAGCCTTGCCCCCTGGTCTTTGTGTTTGGAAAGGCTCACCCAGCTCTTCTGTTGCTATTCTGTAGCTCAGCCAATGCCACCCCTGAATTTGAAGGCCGAGGAGGTGATGACCTTGGGGCAGAGATTGCTAACACACTCTACCGAATATTTAACAATAAGAGCAGCGTCGACCTGAGGTCCCTCTGCATTAGTCCCCGGGAACACTGCTGGATCCTCTACGTGGACGTGCTGGTGAGTGTCATCTTGCTGTAGAGCAGCTGGCCTGCTTCATCCTGGTGCCTTTTCCCCCTTCAGGAGGACGTGTTGGCTTACAGGGTGAAGGTTAGGTGGGAAAAGATGGTCTGCTGTCGTAATTTTTTATTAACTGTAACATTCATATAAAAGAAACCTGTTGCTGTTGAGATGATGCCAGCTGCCCCATAGGGTTTTCAGGGAACAGCTGGTGGATTCAAATTGCTGACCTTTTGGTTAGCAGCCAAGCTCGTAACCACTGTGCCACCAGGGGTCTGACATTCATAGAGCCATCCTATACTAAAATTACAGTCATATCATGGTAGCACCTTAAGTTATCCACAGAAGTTATCAGGGAAGAAAAAAAAAAACAAGAGATGCCCTCTAGATGGTGCCGGACAGAGTTAATGGACGGAGTTTGGACAAGTTGGCACATTTTTCTGCTTGGAATGATGATAAGCTCTTTCCGTGCATTTTTATTTAAAATTTACAAACCCTTTGAGAGTGGGCACTATGAATTTTCCCCACTTACAAGTGAGGAACCTAAGACACAGAGAGGTTAAGTAACTAGCCCAAGGGGTCTCAGCTGGTTAGTGGTGGTATTGGGCCTCTAAGCCAGGTCTGTTGAACGCCAACACCTGCTCTTGACTTCACTCTGCCATCCCTCCTTGAAAGCACCCTGGAGCCTGTGTGCTCGGAGCCTTCGTTTCCCAGGTGGACACTGAGGCCCTGCTTCCCCCCTCCTCCAGCGTCTGCTCTTCTGGGAGTCTCTCCTAGTCCAGCCCTCCATCCCCTCCGTGGTGCTTTTTCTCCCAAATACTCTTCTCCCTGGTTTTTGGCACTTGACAGAAATGTCTCTGTACAACTGTAATTTTGTTTTTGTATAATAATGTAGCAGTCAATTGCTTATTCAGGTACAGGCTCTCATTGAGTCTATTTTATTTCTTTTCATTAAATTTTATGGACCTTGAGATTAGCAACTGCATCTTCCTCATATGGAAAAAACAAGGCTAAGCCATTGACCTCACAGATTCTTTAATGAACCTGGTGATAAAGCAGATCTTGTGGGCTGATAGTGAACTTCATGAAGAAGAACGACCTGGCCGTCTCTAAATGTCAGCCCCACATGAAACAGGAAAGGGCTTTCTGGATATTTTCAGATTAATTTGATAATGGATGGAGCACAACCAAAAGATAGCAGTGGTTATCATGGCCCAGCAGGTGTTTAGTAGGGCTGTTCCATTCAGAAGGTTTATGCTAATGTGTGAAAGTCCATTTGCTTTTTCTCTTCTCTGATAAGTCAGATGTGCCTTGTAGTGTGGTTCCTGCCAAACGAGGTAATTTTTGCAGAAACTGGCAGCCTACACTCCTTACCTGTAGGAGGCAGGCTTCTTAGCTGCCCAGGGACATGAACTCTCAAGCTCCATCCTATGTCTGAAAAACACTATACCTTGCCTACCCCCCCCAAAAAAAAAGGGGGAAGGAGGACAGAGAGAGGCATGCCTGTGGACATGGCTGAAAAGAGGCTGTCCTGATCAAAGAACTGGATCCTGCGCGTTCTTGAACCTGAATTGTAACCTGTTACTTCCCTAATAAACCCCCATAATTGTGAATGTGGTTTGTGAGTTCTGTGTGGCCATTGTAATAAATTACCAAACTCAACAGAAAATTAGAGAGTGCCATGGGGGGGACGATCAGTGTCAGAATTGGTAAAGATGGCGGAGAGAGGAGGCATGTGTGACCTCTGCCTTGTAGGAATCAGCCTTGGGCTGTTGATCTTGATTCTCCCTCCCCATTGTGAAGTTAGAGGAGGTCAGATGCCTCTGCCACACCATTTTTACAGTTAAAGGGTGTGATCTCATTGAATTCTCACAGCTGCTCTATATAGAAGTATGGGTTTGCTTTACCGAGGGGGAAGCTGAAGCTCAGAGGACACATAGCCAGAAGTGGGCAGAGATGGGCATCAGACCCACATTGCCTGGCTCCAGAATGCACCTGAGTTCCCCTCATGTATGGTGCCCCGTGGGGAGTCTGGGCAGGCTGTTCTGAGGCTCAGAGGCCAACTCGTTCCTTTGCTGCCTGTGGAGGGAGGCAGGCTGATTGGTACCTGCCTTTCTGGGGGCCCCTCAGTGGGTGCTCAAGGTTTAGCATTCTGCCCTCTTAATTTTATCTCTTAGTGATAAGCTAGAATATTGGAATGCAAAGTGTACATCCGGCCTTACGGGGCCACAGCACAGGACGGTAGAAAAAGCAGTGTACTGGGAACCAGGCTGCTGGGCCACCTGTCAGGTAAGGGGCGGTGGGGGGGTGAGGTGCTCTCGGGTTCTCTCCAGCGTGGAGCGTCCACGAGTGCCGGAACAGACACCAGCATTTATCTGGCGCTTTTTGCATAAAGCAAGCACTGTCCTGTGAAACAGCGGAGCAGAAGCAGTAGGTTTCAGCCCTGGCTGATGGTGAAGGCCACCCGGAGACTGCAGTAAGGTACTAGTGCCCAGGTGATTGTGATGCACAGCTGGGTTAGGGACCTGCTGTGAGTGATGCAGATGGAAACCGCACAGCACACAGCCTCAGAAAGTCCTCGAGGGACAGCCAATGGGCAATGAAAGGGCAAATTAGTTATTTATTTAAAAGCACTTAGCCAACACTTACTATGTGCCAGACACACTTGTAAGGGCTTTATAAATATTATCTCATTCAGCCTTCATAACAACTCTCTGAGATAAGTATGAGTATTATCCTCCCCAAGGCAGAGAGAGGTTAAGTAACACCCAGAGTCACGCAGCTCACTGCTGAAGACAGGACTCACATCTGGACAGTGTGGCTCTGGCTCAGGTGGCCTTCACTGTGCAGCAGTCTACATCAGAACAGTCACCAGCGTAGAGAAGCCAGTCCAGTTGCGAGGTGAGTGAGCTGCAGCTGCAAAGGGACTGATGATATCTTCACAAGCAGCGTTCTACAGGGCTGCCCACCACCTGTCTGTCGGTTGATCTGACTTGTGTGGCTTGTGTGTTGCTGTGATTCTGGAAGCTGTGCCACTGATATTTCAAGTACCAGCAGGGCCACCCAGGGTGGACAGGCTTCAGTGGAGCTTGTACACTAAGATAGACTAGGAAGAAAGGCCTGGTGATCTACTTCTGAAAATTAGCCAGTGAAAACCTTAATGCATCACAACAGAATATTCTCCCCTACGGTGCTGGAAGGTGGTGCAGGACCAGGCAACAGTTTGTCCCGTTATCCATAAGGTCACCATGAGTTGGAGCCAACTTGAGGGCAACTAACAACAATATGCAAGGCTGTAGGAGAGAAGTATCTAGACTTGAAGTTTGCTTGGAAAACTTACAGGTGGGAATTGGAGATTTGCACTGGGTATGAATGAAGTGTTCCAGTATAGTTACTGGCTTCGATTAGTTGAGTTGGGAAGGCCCAGGCTTAGGGACCTGCCTGTTTTCTGCAAATAATTACCAGGCTCTTTCTGCATGGCAGCCCTTCTCCTGGGCTCGGGGATAACGGGATGAACAAAGCAGACAGGGTCTCAGCTCTCAGGATTTCACAGGTCAGATGGAGAGGAGCAGACTAAATAAACACAGCAACAACAGCCAGTTGTCTCGAGTGGATTCTGATTCATGGCAACCCCACATGTGTCGGAGTCGAATTGTGCTCTATAGAGTTTTCAATGGCTGGTTTTTCAGAAGTAGACTGCCAGGTCTTTCTTCCAAGGTGCCTCTGGGTGGACTCGAACTACCAACCAAGCACATTAACCATTTGTATTACCAGGGACTCCCTAAACAAACACACTCACAAAGAGATACCTTGCTTTTCTTCCTACATGTGACTTCGTCAGCTTTTTTCTTTCACTTGGGGCAGCTCAGTTGGCTTTATGCCATAACCTCAGGCCAAGGCTTCTCTAAAATGAGAACAGAAGAACTTGCCACCTTCGATTTAATAACACGCTCTAACCTTCCTTGCTATAATGAGCACACCTAATTACGGTCAACACTTTGGCTTACGGGCAAAAACTTGAATGAGATGTCTTAGTTTTTATTATAATTAATTAAATGAATGTCGAAAGTGTAGTGTCCTAAGTAACACTAATAACTGTGGACGTGGTAGCAGCAGCAGTATCCATGGCTGCCATGTTTTACTTCCTTGGAGTCGAGGCAGTATGGTAGCAGAAGCTGCAGTAACACTTGCAAAGCAATGAGGAGGTATCTGGGGCAAAGTAAAGGTGACCAAGCCTCCGTCAACGCAGAGCCAACTGGCTGGAGGGCCTGTGAATGGAGATCTCTTCAAGCAGAGGCTGAGTGGCAGCCCCACAGCAGGAGCCAACTGTGCCCTCTCATGGCACTGCCCATGAAACACAGCCAGGAAAAGGTTCTGTGGTTTGGGTGAATGTCCTGTGAGCGTCTGTGAGATGTGTTCATTGTGGGACTAGCCGAGAGAGCAGCCGCCCTGCCCTGCCTTTATTTTATAAACAATTTTGATCAGCACTGCTTACCACCCTGCCTTTATTGTATAAACACACTCAGTCAGCATGGCTTTGGAATCTCTCCCCTTGGACGTGGACAGTACTTCAAGTAGTAAATAATGTCTGTGTTCACCTCCCCCCACCACCCTCTCTTCCTCAGCTGCTGGAATGTGGAGGGAACTTGTTCGATGCCATCTCCATTGCTGTAAAGGCCGCCCTCTTCAATACAAGGTCAGTCTTCCTGGAAGCAGGCCCATAGCCTAACGAGGACCTGAGCAGACCTGGGGAGATTTCTATTGCAGCTCAGTAGGTAAAGATAGTTAGAGGGTTTAGTACTAGAAAATGGTGGTATCTGATGTTAGGCTCCAGAAAAGAGAGATTTCATAAGTTGAAACTAGGAAGTATTTATTTTTGTACTTATTTTGTGTATTCTTATTTTCATAAGAAGGAGTTCTGGTGGCACAGTGGTTAAACACCCAGCTGCCAGCTGAAAGGGCAGTGGTTTGAACCCGTCAGCCGCTCCATGGGAGAAGGATGTGGCAGTCTGCTTCCGTAAGATCACATACAGCCCTGGAAATCCCACAGGGCAGCGCTACTCTGTCCTGTAGCGTCGCTATGCGCTAGAATCGACTCAGCAGCAACGGGTTTGGGTTTATTTTCATAAGTGATTATGTATCATGTTGAAAAGTATTAGACAACTACAGAGAAGCAAAAAGTAGAAATCAACTATGGGCGACTGCATACTGTGCCTGGCTGGATCTCCGTGGGGCGGGAGTTTTTGCCTGTTTAGTGCTCTGCTGTCTCCCCAGTACCAAGAACAGTGCCTGATGCATAGTTAAGTGCTCACATACTATGTCTTTGTTTTGTTTTAAATGTCTTACTGTTGTATAGGTGAAGGTTTACAGAGCAAATGAGCTTCCCATTCAACACTTTACACCCAGCTCGTTTCATGACAGTGGTTGCAAGCTCTGAATGTGTCGGCACTCTTCTCCACCTTCCTCCCTAGGTTCTCCGGGTCCACTTGCCCAGCTTTCCTGCCCCTACAGTCCTTCTGAACTTTGCTTTTGGGCAAATGCTGCCCTTTAGGTCTCGTCCAGTTGATTGTTCCGAGGTATAAGTTCCTCACTGGTGTTATTGTCCATTTTATAGGCCTGCCTGTTATATCTCTGGGAGTGATTTCAGTTCCAAGTTTGAAGGGTGTTTGAGAGCCGTAGTCTCAGGGGCTCCACCAGTCTCTGTCAGACCAGTAAGTCTGGTCTTATTTATGAGTCTGAATTTTGTTCTATGTTTCTCTCCCACTCTGTCCACGACCTACTATTGTGGTCTGTAGCAGAGTGGTCAGTAGTGGTAGCCGGGTACCATCTAGTTCTTCTGGTCTCACATATTTCTTCATTGCACAGATGAGTGGTTGAAAAGCAAGGTAGCAGCCTTCTCTTTGGTTTAGTTAAGAGCAGGAAATGGCTGTGTCGGTGTGATTCAGCTTCCCAGATGGACTTGGCACATGGCCAAGCCTTTTTGGAGTTACCATTTCCTCTGTTTGATTTATAGCCTTTCTCCCTTCTATGCACCAAGTACTTCCAGGAGAGTTTGGAGCATTTCAAAATAAATCTGTGGGTGGGAGTGATCACTCCATGAGAGAGCTTATGTTAAGATAGTGGGGGACCCTAGGGTATTAGAAAATGAGGATTAGGAACGTCTAGGGATATATCCTAAGGAAATAATTGGACAAGTGAGCCAAGACATTGATTCTAGGATGTTCATCATGGCTTTTTTGTAATGAGAAATTGGAAACAACCCGAATGTCCCAATATAGACGATTGAAATCACATAGTTAGGGGTTTATTGATATGGAAAACCATCCACTAGATGAAGTCCTTTCATCTTGTTTTTGTTGGTTTGTTGTGTTTTGCTTTTGTTAATTCTTATATTTGATGTCTGGAAAAATGTATACCCCAAAATGGCTGTTGTGCTTATGTCTCAGTGCTTATGTTATTGGGTGATTGAACATTTATCTATATTTTAGAATTTTGCTGTGGTGAATTTAGGCTACCTGTATAATTTAAAACAAACAGAAACAAAACTAAATAAATTTAGGGCAGAAAATAGCAGGATGAAGTATTTGCCAGGAATGAAGGTTGTAGAGTCCCCCACACCTGGCTGAGACTAGTTGGAGTGTGGGCTTGGTGCTCATGGCCACTATGGGGGCTGGCCTGTTAGAGTTTGTGTGTCAGGCCCCAGCAGCAGCAGCCTCTGCTTGGCCTCAGTTGGACCAGGAGAGGAAGTTGCCATCTGTCGTACCTTGAGCCTCAGAAATGAGTCTCCGCCTGCCAGCTGGTTTCCATGGACACCAGGACAGGAAGAGAGATTGGAAACCAGACAAGGCTTTTCGACTGTGGAGGAGGTGTTGAGCAAACTCCGTACATCAGGATGGTAAGACAGCTGCTCAGGTTGAGGAGAACACCTGTCATGGGCACAGCCATAAACCTTACTCCCAGATCAAGAACTCTCTGCAGGCAGCAAGGACCCAGTGTGAGGCATTGGGTCCCCTGGTACTTAGAGGGACATTTTGCACAGTCAGGGTCCTGTAGAGGCCATCTGAGGGTATTCTCTGATCCTCCTGCCCAGCCATATTCTGGGAAGAGGGCTGGGAAATTGGGGACACAATGTGTGTGTTTGTGTGTGTGTATTTTTTAACATACCAACATATCCAGCATGTCAAACTGGCTACCTGACTTGTTCAAACAGGATATTTGCTGGTTTGGGAGGTGAGCGAATGAGATACTCAGTACTTACACCTAAAAGGCTCCTGATGTGGAGGATCTAGCCAGGGCAGATCCTAGCAGGATTCTTTGGCTCTTGTTGACATTCTCTGGATGAAGCTCTTCTCTGGATGCTGCTTTGTATGGGGACAGCCAGCAGGGCTGAATCATAGGGGACTTTTGTTACAGAAACTGGGAAAGGCACCAGCACTGTTTCCATTACAGTATCTGGATGTACCATGTCTTCCTTCCTGGTTCCTCCATCCTAGGCTGAAGTGAATTGACTTTATGGGTTAACTGTATTTTCCAGCATGCCAGAACCTCCCCTCTCCTGTTCCCCATGCAGTCGCTACTCCCACAGAGGAGAACTGCTGTCCTAACTTCTGACCCAAAGGATAAGTTGTACACTTGATACAAACAGAATCATACAGTATGTTCTCTTTTGTCTGCCTCATTCGCTGAACATTATGTTCTGAGACATCTGTATTGGTACCTGTAGTCAGTTTGCTTTTTGATGTATGACATTCTGTTGTGTGAGTATGCTGCAGTTTATTTATTTATTTTACTCTTGATGGACATCTGGGTAGTTCCCAGTTCAGGGCTATTGCAAATAGTGCTGGATATAATCGTTTTTATACGTGTCTTTTGGTGCACATATTTATCCTTTCCTGTTGGATGGGAGTAGAAGTTCTGGATCGTACAGTATGGCCTTATTTCGTTTTAGTAGATACTGCAAAACCAATTTTCCAAAGTGGTATTCCCACCAGCAGGGAGCCCTGGTGGTGCAGCAGTTATGTATGTGGCTGCTAACCAAAAGGTTGGCGGTTCGAACCCACCCAGCAACTCCGCAGGCGAAATCATCTGGTGATCTGCTTCTGTGAAGATTACAGCCTAGAAAGCCATATGGGGCAGTTCCGCTCTGTCACATTGAGTCGTCATGAATCAAAACTTGACTCAACAGCACCTAACAACATTCCACCAGCAATGTATGAGAGGTTTGAGTTGCCTCACATCTTTTTCAACCCTTGTATTTTTTTTTTTCTTTTTAATATTACCCATTCTGTTGAGTGTGTCTTGGTATTACATTGTAGTTTTAATTTGCATTTCCCTGATGAATGTTTAGGCTGAGCACGTTTTTGTGTGTTTATTGGGTCCCTGGATAGCCTCTTACAGGAAGTCGTCCCTGTCAAGTCTTTTGCCCATTTTTCTATTGGGTGATCTATCTTTTTCTTATTTTAGCAGGAGTTATTTATGTAGTCTGTCAGCTATATATATTTGCAAATATTTTCTCCCACTCTGGGTATTCTTTTTAGTTTCTAAATGATGTCTTTTGGCAAACAGAAGTCTATAATCTTAATACAATTCAATCTACTGGTTTTTTGTTTTGTTTATTCATTACAGTAAACACTTTTTCTGTCATGTTCAAGAAATCTTTGTCTACTCGAAGGTCACAAAAAGCTTTGTTTTATTTTTCACCTTTATATCTGCAGCCCATTGGCATGGACTTTGTGTATGGTGTGAGGTAGGGATTGAGATTAATTTGTTTCCATCTGGATATTTGATTGGCCCAGAATCATTTTTTTCCTCACTGCAATGTCACTGGTGCACTTTTGACAGAGATGATGGAGACGAGGATGATAAAATACCAGCACAGCATGACTTTCTCTTCTGAGACACAGGAATTCCAACTCCTATTCCTATTCTTAAGAAAAAGAAGTTATCTTTCTTCCTCCCAGTAAGTGGGAATTTAAATTTTTCTTGTTTCTAGGATACCAAAGGTTCGCGTCCTGGAGGATGAAGAGGGGTCAAAGGACATTGAGCTTTTTGATGACCCATATGACTGCATCCGGCTGAGTGTGGACAATGTCCCCTGCATTGTCACTCTGTGCAAGGTATAAGTTTGTATGTAATTGGTTATGTTTCCTCTATAGGTGTAGGCCTCCCCCCATCCCCAACCTGTTGAGGTTACTTAATACATTGGGAAGTTATAATTTCATATACAAGTGATTTTAACCCAAATCCAATAATTTTATCGTATGAGAAACTACTACCATAAGCAACTCCTTTTCTTTTTAACTGGAAGATTTGATGGAAGCACAGGAACATAGGAGTGAGTTCAGAGCAATAATAGCTAGAATTTGTTAAACTCCTTCTACATGCCAGGCGCTTCACTGAAGCACATTGTATGCATTGTTCCTGTAATTCTCTCAACTCTGTGGAGTCTAGGGTGGTTGAGTAGTAAGGTCTCCGTCCTATCACCAGCTCTGCCTCCAGCAGGCTTCCTGCCTTGAGAGTTAACACCATCCCCAATGTGGGCCTCAATGTCCACATCTATGAAATGAGGGGGTTGGAGCAGGTCCTGGGTGTCTAATATGTTAAATGTGGTTTTTATGTTAACACAGAGGCCCGTTGGCCAGCCAGCTGGCTTGCTGATGTGTAACTAGCTAGCACTGCCCGAGGCTGTGTAGACAGTCCTGTATGGGGTGGGATTGTCACTAATTCCACACAGAATTCATTGTGTAACGTTGACCGTGCCAGGTTTCATTGCACCTAAATCACGTCCTGAAGCTGCCGCATATGGTGAAGGTTTCAGACAAGCACACAGGGACTGACCAGCAGTACCTGTACCTGACTCCTTCTTGAGCAGTCCCTGAGCGTAGACCCTCTAGACTCACCCTTGTCATCAGTGAAACATCCATGGAGTCTCTCGCATGCATTTCTCACTCTGCCCCTCTGTGACAAGCCTTGGCGGTCTGCCTTATTTGCCTAGGGCTTCCATACCACAAGTACCACAAGTGGGTGGTTTTAAAGAACAGAAATGTGTTTTCTCATAGTTCTGGAGGCTAAAATTCCAAAGCAGGGTCTTGGCCATGTTGATTCTTTCATTGCTGGTAGTTTTGGGAGTTCTTTGGTTCCTTGGCCATCTTCACATGGCATGTGTCTTCCCCAGTTTGTATGTGTCTCTGTGCCTAATCTGCTCTTTTTATAACTCAGGAGTGATTAGGTATAGGACTCACCCTACACTGATACGGCCTCATTGACGTAACAAAGAAAACTTTATTTCTAAACTGGGTTACGGCCACAAGCATACCAAAACCCATTGCCATTGGGTTGATTCCAGCTCATAGTGACCCTATAGGACAGAGTAGAACTGCCGCCTAGGGTTTCCAAGGAGCGGCTAGTGGATTCAAACTGCCAGCCTTTTGGTTAGCAGCTGAGCTCTTAACTACTGTGCCAACACAAGTATAGGGGCTGGAATTCCACACATGTTTTGGGGGACACAATTCAATCTATAATAGCAGCCCCTGACTTGAATGGTCTCTTGAGTTACAGTTCTGGCCACCCCCCCCCATTTTGTGTTGCTGTTACACTGCTCACACCGTGGCACTAGGATTGCTGAGCACCCCTTCAGAAGTCTTATGTGTGACCAGACTCTAACATAAGATCTTGCACGGGCGATGCAGGCCCTTTGCCCGCTATAGGTGTTCCCACCCTTAGGTGGTATAGCGTGACCTGGATCTGTGTTACCCACATGTGTGCTGTGCTGCCTTGACTCTGCAGATTGGCTATCGGCACGTGGTGGATGCCACTCTTCAGGAGGAGGCCTGCTCCTTGGCTAGCTTGCTGGTATCCGTGACCAGCATGGGGGTCGTGACGTGCATGAGGAAAGTGGGGAAGGGCAGCCTGGACCCAGAGAGCATCTTCGAGATGATGGAGGTGAGGCTGTAGTTCTGAGGCAAGTCACATCCTGACCCCAGACTTGGAGCTTGGTGAATGGCTGGCGTGAGCCAGGGCTGCAGATCTAGCCAAGGGTGGTGGGGTGGGGTGCTCTGCACTGGGGGGCGGGGAACCTCATCCTCAGCAAGTTCCTTCCCCTCTCTGATCCCAGGTTTCACATTTCTGAATTAGAGTGTTAGAATTGGATAGTCAAGTGTAAGTTAAAAGTTCCAAGCCTTTGTGATTTGATGGGGGAATTGAATTCCTGACTGACAGCTACCTCCTCCTTGAAGGGAGTGAGTACTGGTGGAACCAGGGGCCTGAGGGATGGCGTCTCCCCCACTCTTCACAGACCTGAGGTGTATAAATTGAAACAAATAGGAATGGGGGAATATCCTTCCGACTGCCGCAGGGGGCATGGGTTGCTCCCCTAGGGTCCCCTCAGCCCGTCTGGCAGTGCCATTAGGGCACCTATTCAGCCGCTCTGTACTGAATGGTCACTGTGTCTGTCTCCCTCACTGGCCCGGAAACCCTGGAGGGTGAGACCAGAGGGACCACGTCCTGCTCACCTCTGTCTTCCCAGGCCTTCCCCAGTGTCCACCTCGACTTTGTAGGAGTCTTTGGGGACCAAGTGGCTGACTCACTGACTGAATTGCCAGGAAAAGAGCTAGCTGGAGCTGCTTTTGTGTGTGTGTTTTATGTAATCATTATATCACAACACACACCCAGAGATCATTATTTAATAGCAAGCAAGGCCACTATCTACCGTTTCCTTCATCTGTAGAGACGATGACTTTCCATAGAAGAATCCAAGCACTCTATGTCTATTTTCTGTCTCTATCATCTTATTTAAAAAAACAAAATGGGCAGTGTGTATAGTGCTGAGGACCAGAGAATGGCCTGTGAAGAAATACTGCCCAGGCTGCAGATCCTGACTGTGGGCTGTTGTGTCACTAAACGTCTCTGCCACAGTTCCCTCACCCACAACAGGGGGATAACGGTAGAACAGTACCTGCCACTGAGTGTTATCACAGTTTGGCAAGGGTGGAGGTGTGAAGCACGGGGCAGAGAGTCTGAGACATCGTGAGTGCTTGGTAATGATTAGCTCCTGTTCTCTGCTCCCTTAGGCACCCTGAGTTCAGGGTCCACAGCTGTGCATGGCAGGGGGTGTCCTTCGTGGTTGGTGGGTTAATTATTTTTAAACAAAAGGACTTAAAATGCTTCATAATGTCTGCCAAAGGCCCCCCTATACCAGTGGCTCTCAAACTTTGTTTTAGAAGGAACTCCCCTGAAAGGGAATTTTACAAGAATTCCAGTGTTTAAACAACATACAAACAATAGCTAAAATTTATTGTGCACTTACTATAGTCTTACTGTGTGCCAGACTCTGTTTAGGTAGTTTGGACATATTATCTCATTTAATTCTCAACAATCCTTTGAGGCAACTATTGTTATTATCCTTAGTTTTACAGATGAGGAAATGAGGCCCTGAGAGGAAAAGTAACTTGCTCATGGGTCTCAGAGCTCATAAATGCTGGAGCTGGAATTCAGGCCAGACTGTGTTCCAGGCCCCCACTGGCAGCTACAGTGCTATTTTCACCTTCACCTCCATGGCCAGGGAACCAGAGCTCTGTCCGGTGAGCTGACCCTCATTCTTCTCTGGGGTCTCGGGGATGAGGCCTGCAAACCCTATGGCCCTATCTCATTGTAGGTCTTTCACCGGGACTCAGCATTCAGGAAATGCCTCTGACAGGAAGCAGGAGCCTCAGGGGATGTTGCATAGGCTGCTACCACAACCTCTGCAGTCTCCTTCCTGCAAGTTCAGGTTCAGGAGTATTAAAGACCTCCAAAGTCCTGGTGTTCCATCTGCCTCTTCTCTTTCCTCCTCCCTCCTCTCCTTCACTATGTGCATGATCAGTTGCCCCTGTTTGATGGACTTTGACATTTTTTCTTCCTCTTGTATTATGATAACCTTTCCAAAGTCATTTTGGAAGACGTTCTATTTCAGAGCCTTTCCATTCAGTCTTTTCATACGAGTTTTCAGTATTACTTGGAGTCTCGTCCCATATCACAGTTAGGGACAGGGGTAAAGGCACACAGGCTCTGCTCTAGGGGGAACCCATGCTCATGGGAGGATTGGGGCGTAGGGTCTAGGCCTGGATGTCTTTCTCCCCAACTTTGTTGAGAATGGAACCAGTGGCAAAGTTAATTAGAACTGCTGTGGGAAGATGAAAGACTTGGTGGAATAGTTGGTTGGTTATATTCTTAAAATGATTCAGGAGCCTAGAGGTGAGAGATTAACAGTTTCATAGAGAAAGCTTTGCATATATTGGAAGGTTTTTGAGGGGCCCCTTTAGGTCTGTTGTGTACAGGCTGGCTACTTAATTGGTGGGTTGCCTGGCCTCTTGACCTGTCTGAATTCCCTTAGCCCCTCTTTGCATGGGAATAACACCAAGGACCGCACACAGGCATTGACTTTGGTCATATCTGAGCACTTCTATTATAGGCTTAGTGGGAAGTGAGTTAGAAACTGCTTGTTAAATGTGTCCTGGCCATCCTCTGTTCCTTCATCATGCGGATTCTGGATTCTCTGTGGGCTCCCTCTGCCTCGCTGCAGTACAGCATGACTAGGTGATAACCCAAGTGTGGATTTGGTGGGCAACTTTGCTGCTTGTGTGGGCTAATGGCTGATGGCTGAGGCAGCCTTTGCTTTGCTGCTTTCTGCCTAGGGGTCAGTGTCTTTTTCATAGGATGGAGGTTTTTTCCACAATGCAACCATTATGTTAGGGTTTGGGGTTTGTTTCTGTTTTAATTTGTTTTAATCATATAAAGACTTCAAAGGCGGGTGGAATGTGTAAACATTGGAGGGCTAGCTGGCAGAAAGGGGAGATGGTCCTGGCTACAGTGGGTGTGCCTCACCTCGGGTGCATGCTCTCCCCTGTCCTTTGTCCTGCAGACTGGCAAGCGAGTGGGCAAGGTGCTGCACGCCTCCCTGCAGAGTGTCCTGCACAAGGAAGAAAGCCTGGGGCCCAAGAGACAGAAAGTCGGATTCCTGGGCTGACTTGCATACAACACCCTCAACGGTGAATTGTTTTTTACTTTTCCTTTCACCCTGAATTTTGTATATATTTTTCTTAACTGTTGTGAATTTAAGGCAACATTTGTAGCTGTAAAATTAAAGTCTATTTTCTGGTCTGGTTTGGTATGGTGGAGTTCTTCAGCTGTAAAGGCCATCTGGTGAGCCCTGCCTTATCAAGGACAACCAAATCCCCGAGGATTTGCAGGGGAGAGGCCTCCAGATCTCATCTCTTGCTGAGGGAGTTCCAAACACCAACAACAAACAAGCTTGAGTGAAGACCTGGCAGAAAATGGCCTAAAAGAAATACCCATGATGTGCTTTTTTTTTTTTTTTTTAATTTTCTTTTCCTGTAGGGCTTTCAAAATAAGAATCGCTAGGAAAAGTTGATTCACCTTGTGTGTTTGGGTGCTCTGGAGGAGGAGGGAGGAGACGCTCTGTCCCAGGTACAGATGCAGGGCTTGGGCTGTTGAGCCTGCCTTGAGGCCTGGGGAAGCCCAGGTCTGCCCCCTGCCCTGGGAGAGAGCCAGGCTGGAGCTCCCAGGGCCGGGGATTCAGCCAGCACTTGGCCTTCAGCCTATCTTTCTTACCACTCTCGTTTGAAATTACTTAGTGTATTATAGCCACTCCCTGGTGTCTAGTAAGAGTTTCTTGTTTTTCAGCATTAAGAAGACTGCTTTAGAGATGGTACCATCTGATTACTCAGACTGCCTTCCTACTCTGGGGGTAGGGGAAGGCCACTGGATGGCCCGCCCCTGAAGGCTCTTCCTATAAGCCTTTGTTCTACTCACAGTGCAGGGAATAGAAATTAAGTCTATTCATAGTCTGTGTTTTTTTCCAGGGGAACTGAAACTCCCAAATCAGTTGCAAAGAGCCCTGGGGAAGGAGTTGATTCCTGGAGAGTGTTTCAGCAGTGGCACTTTTCTCTGCGTTTGGGTTAGACAGATAGGGTAAGGAGTTAGGGATTTATCCCCTAATAGAAAGAACATACTGTGAGTGAAGCTCTTGGAGACTGGTTCCAGAGGTCCTGGCCTGGGTGTCTCCTCCCGGTGTGACCAGGTCATTCCCTTAGGAGAGAAGCAGCTGCCAAGACTTGGGCTTAATTGGAGGGCTGCTGCCTGTGCAAAACACAGCCTGGGTTTTCACTTTTCTATTTTCTTCAGGGAATGTTCCTCCTGGCGCCATGACAGCCGGTGCTCCTGGTGGGCCAAAATCAGCAGTTTCTATACCCTGCACCCTGCTCCTGGTAGGGAGACGCTGGTGGCGTAGTAGTTAAGAGCTGCGGCTGCTAACCAAAAGGTCGGCGGTTTGAATCCATCCTTGGAATCTCTATGAGGCAGTTCTATTCTGTCCTGTAGGGTCGCCCCAGGATGAAACTTTGGTAGTGGTGGTGCAGAGATGCAGCTAGAGTGTGAGAAAAGTCTGAATAAGCCCTGGGTTTGGAGAATTAGTTTTAGAGAATCATTTTGAGGTGCATAAATTAGAATGGGTACTATCACATGTGAAACTTAGCTAAGCAGGCATTTCCCCTCAGACAAGCAAATGAGGCTTTGCTGGGCCAATTGTATACAGACAGCTACACAAATGGGCTGGTGGCTAAGCAGCTACAGTGAGAATAAAGGAGGGATATAGATGCCTTTCCTCGAAGGCCACCTCCATATGTAAAATCACAGATGAACTAAGACACCCAAGGAGCAGGCTCTTTCTAGGAGAGACATTTATTGGAAATTCCAGCTCTTAGAATAAGGGAAGAGAAAACTTAAGACAGACTGGCAAAGACTTGGAAAAATATTGTTCTGGAGAGACCCACTATTTCATTCAACAGAACCAGAGCTGTCTTTAGTGACTTTTGAATAAACATCAAGGAGAAGAAAATTGAAGTCTGCCAAAAGGCAGTCAAGAGCTTGAGGGTTGGGTACGTATGTAAGGAATGCAATGTTATATAATACTCAAGTTATATAATACTTTATCTCTGTGATTCCTTGGCCTCCCAAATCATGTAAATTCAAGCCTACAAAACACATGAGTTTAGAATATTAACAGTAGCTTGAGTTTACTCAGTAAAGGCAGTGGTCTCACATATAAACTGCCAATAGAACACAGATCAGTTCAAACTTTTTGGAAATAATCTGTGTACATCAAGAACCTTAAAAACGTTCAGACCCTTTGACCTAATCTACTCAGGATGTATCCAAAGTAAATAATTCAAGATACAAGGGGAATAGAAACATTAAACATTAAGAAGTGCTTCCTGGTATTATTTATACCCCACCCCCTACCCCCAAATAATGGCCATAGCATAAATGCCAGTCAGTAGGGAAATGGTTCAATAAGGTCACATGTGGATAGGATGCCTCTGGTGTGTGACGTCCCCTCTGGCTCTAGCCCATGCTATGGGACAGTTCCATGCAGGCAGGCTTCCATCACTTCATGTCAGCAGTCTTGCCTCCAGTTCTTTCTATCAACCTTTTGCTTTCTACTCTTAGACTTCTCTGACAGTCATGGAGCAGTGGCAGGAACCCACTCAGCAGGTAAGTACATTCAGCCCAGAAGTGCTGGGGACTTAATGCCTCCTGAGGCCAACCACAACCACTGGCAGATAAGAGCCAGTGGAGAAATGCTACTCCATTTGATTCTTGGTTGATAATTCTGAGGCATTTTGTATGCTTGTCAAAACCTGCTGGTCAGGTCACACATCGGTTGCTCGTGGCTGTGATCAACTCCTCCTTCCCTGTTTTACTCTCCCCAGTTCCTCCCTCCTGCTCCCTATGGGATCACCTTCCAAATAAACTGTTGTTAGTTGTTGTCAAGTCGATTCTGACTCATGGCTACCAGAATACAAGCCCTTCTCTCAAGCTCTGCTTTTGGGGAGAAACCCAGACTAAGCAGTTGGTAGCGGAAGTGGCTCTAGAAAGCAGACCCTCCAAATGGGATTTGAGAACTGGATCAGTCATTGGCAGATGGCAGCAAAGGTCCTGTGGGTGGTGGTAAGTGGGTGATGATAACCCAAAACATCCTGTAGCATTGTCATTACCCAGACTCTCCCATCATGGGAGTTGGGTTGAGATGAGGTACTAGGGAAAAGAGAAGTGTTGGGTTATGTGAAAGCTCTACCACACAAATAGTATAGCGTCAATGCTAATTATAAGGATTGTGGAATTGACTAGTTTATGTTAACTGCTATGGAAAGACTTTATTTAAAAAATGGCAGGCTCATCAGCCAACTGTCAACTTGTGATAAAAATCAGAAGGCCTCCATGGCACAGTTTAAACAGACTGATCTGCAACTTCAAAGTAGGCTTCTGAAATTCAGGCCCAGGATGTACTTGTGCAAGGGTGGCAGAACTGCAAAGGAGACTAGAGGTGCCTCCTCAGCAAGTTTCCTTTGCTAAAGTGGTGACTTTCATTGGGGAAGAAGAGGACTCTGAACACAAGATCTTGGCCCTTCATATTCTGCTGAACCACCTGGTGTGGGCATACAGAAGCAGCCCCCAACCCTAGCTAAGGAAGAATAGCCATCCTTTTCCTGGAGACCACGTAAAGACCATACCTGAGGCAGGTGCCATGAGATGCTTGTCAACCTCAAGGTCTGCTCCCCCTTCCCCTCGTTATCTGCAGACCTATGACTAGGGTCAAAATATAGCCTACCCTGAGCAGGAAAATAGAGTCCCTGTTGTGGGGAGAAGTAGATTATTTATCAAAATAACTGCAAGACCTGCCTTGAAATGTACTAGAGAAATCGAGGTGGGAGTGGATCTTGAGGGTGTTGGACCAAGGGCTATGGCTTGGATGTGTGTTCAAGGATAAGACTGGAAAGAGGGTTTAAAGTCCTGCCAAGGAGATGTGAAGTTAGTCCTTATACACTGCTGGGATAGTCCCCTGAAGTTTGGAGCTGGCAAACACCTTAAGTAAATGACGAGGAGTTACCAGAATAACCTTGGAGCAGAGTACTGAGGAAAGGGTTAAAGGGTTCATAGAAGTGAGCATGTTAGAATGAATTTGTCATGTGAACCTGGAGAACATACCATCTGACTGAGATCCCCAGGATGGCCAAGAGCACTCGCATCACTGAAGCAAAAAGAAGGCACTAGCGAGGAGGTCCTGGCATCATTGAGTAGGTCAGTAGTAGCTGTCATCTGTAAACTGGGTTGACAGTGGGAGATGCTACTGTGGACCTGGGATCTCTAGTATTAGTGGGTTAATAGGATTCCAGAACAGCAGGAGACGGGATGGCCCTTAGCCATTACAGGCAAACTGAATTTCTGTAATGGCCAGCAAGGCTGGAGTAGCAGGGTGCCTTGACTTCAGGGATCTGTGGCAGTGACTAACATCTGTACCTCGTACCTGTTGCTGTCAAGTCGATTCTGACTCATAGAGACCCTATAGGAGAGAGTGGAACTGCTCCATAGGGTTTCCAAGGAGTGGCTGGTGGATTCCAACTGCCGACCTTTTGGTTAGCAGCTGTGCCAAAAAAAAAAAGAGTTGGCACATAAAAGGCTTACATCAGCTGCCATGATGGAAAATTACAGTCCTTCACCCAGTGTCCAGTTATAAGCCAACTGGGATAGATACGATACAATTGTGATGGTATAATATGGCATATATGGAATGAAATAAGAACCACAATGATAGGAAGGGCCAAAATTGGAAACTGCCTCTACTCCCTGTCCAAGATAGTAACCTGAAAAAATACTATATCCTTGGAGGAATTGCAAATATTAGCACAGTCATCAAAGACTTAAAGGATGCAGGGGTGATGGTCCCCATCACATCTCCATTTAATGTTATGGCTTCTGTTAAAGCCAGATGGATTGTGGTATGGCTGAAAGCCACCATAAACATAAGAGGTAGCCTGATCACAGCTGCTGTGCTGCATGAAGTATCTTGACAGGTACAGATCTGCACAGCCTCAGGCACTCATGGCTACAGATTAGGCAAATGCTTTCTTAATCCTTATCAACAAGAAGGATCAAAAGCAGATCACTTTTATGTGAGAAGGACAGCAAGGGAAATCCTTGTCTTGCGTCTGGACTGTGTTGACCACTTGCTTTGTATGTCACAGTGCAGTCTGCAGGACCATCATGGTGATCTATCTATTTTGACAAAATCATGCTCATTGGACCTGTTCAGCAGAAATTGGTCAGTACTTTGGAAGCTCTAATAAAACACGTGTTTGCAAGAGGATGGGAAATAAATGCCATGAAGATTCAGGAGACTACCATGTTGATAGTGTTTTAGGTGTCCAGTGGTGTGGGGCATTATTTAGACATTTCCTGTAGGATAAAGGACATGTGGAACCTTGCACCCCCACCACCACTAAGAGAGAGGCCCAGCACTTAGTGGGCCTCTTTGGATTTTGGAGGCAAAAATGCTACACTTGAGAATACTACATCAGCCTGTTTATTGGGTGACTCAAAGCTACCAGTTGTGAGTGGGAGCCCAGAACATCTATGACTCTGAAGCCCATCCAAATTGCATACAAGGTTTCCTGCTACGCAGGTCGTGTGGCCCAGAAATCCCAATGAAGCTAGGGCTCTTGGGTGAACAAGGGTGGTAGAGTCTCTGGCAGGCCTAATTGGAAAGTTGCAGCACAGACCTCTACGATTCTGGAGCAAGGCCATGCTTAAGACACAGCAGAAAACTATTCCTGTCTGAGTGACTGAATTTGAAAAGCAGCTCCTGACCTACTGCTGGGCCCAATTAAAGACTGAGTACCTGACCCTGGGACCACAAGTGACCTGAGCTGCCCAGGGTGAACTGGCTATTGTCAGACCCACCAAGTCATGAGGTGGGGTGGGTGCAGCAGAAATCCATGGTGTGATGGAAGAGGCACATTCAGGATTAAGCCTGAGCAGGTCAGTGGGCACAAGTAAGAAACATGAGCAGGTAACCCAGATTGCTCTGTCACCTACCTGGGCTGTACCAATGCCTCTCCTCACATCTGTGGCTGCATGGGGGAGGGGACGCCCTATAACCAGCTGCTGGAGAGGAAAACCCCAGGCCTGGTTTGTGGATGTCAGCTCCATATATTGATGCAAGCCAGAAAGGGACTGTGGCTGCATTACAGCCCACATAGAGGTGCCATACAGGACAATAGTGAAGGAGCTGTGAGCAGTGCACTTGGTTGTTCCTCATGTCGTTTACCCTAGGGATATTTCAGAATGCCCCACACCATTGGACACCTACATGCATGAAGGGAAAAGGGGCTTGAGGTAAGGATATCATGGATTTCTGGGTAGTAGGGAGTTGCTTGGCTAGATGGACAAAGGCCTGAAAGGAGTAAGATGGGACAAGGTCTATGGGTTGGCCTATAGGAATTGACCCAAAGAGCGCAGATCTTTGGGAATCGTGTTAACGCCCATCAGAGAACATGTGTCAGAGGAGGCACTCAACAAGAAGGTTGTGACTTCTGGTTCTGGGTAGGATATAGTAGGTCATGGCAGACCGCCATTCATGCTGCAACAATGAAAAGACACTGCATGCACTTCAAAAATCATATTGTTAAAGATTTCAGACAGCCATGGAAGCAAAGAGGTGGCATGGTCTAAAATTCCAGAGAAGGGAGAGGCCTGAAGTGAGCAGTACATCAACAGCTGTTTTCCTCGCTGGGGGCATTTGCAGATTCTGGGCATAGGCCAAGGATCAGGATTGGTGCATATAGATGGGGCTGTGTGGGGGAAAGGAACTCCTGGGTGGTGCAAACAGTTAATGCGCTCAGCTGCTAACTGAAAGTACGGATGAACTCACCCAAAGGTGCCTCGGAAGAGCCATTGAAAACCGTATGGAGCACAGCTCTACTCTGATACACATGGGGTCGCCATGAGTCAAAGTCAACTTGATGGCAACTGGTACTATGGGGAAGAGAGAATCCAGCAAAATTTTTGGCTAGGTTGTGTAGGGCTAGTGTGGTCATTTGGAAACTTAAGGATCCCTAGGTGCACAGCCAGTTTTACATTTGTTAAATTTAGGTTATGTGGGAGGCCAAGAAACTTGAATAAGGTGGATTGAAATCTGAACTCTCCTAAAGGGCTGTATTAGTTTCCTAGGGATGCTGTAACAAATTTCCATAAACTGGGCAGTCTAAAACAAGAGAACTTTATTCTCTCACAATTCCGGAGGCTAGAAGCTTGAAATCAAGGTGCCAGCAGGGCCATGCTCTCTCTGGAGGTTCATGGGGAGAATCTGTTCCACACATCTCCCTTAGCTTCTTGTGTCACCAGCAATCCTTGGAGTTCAGTGGCTTGTGTACACATCACTCCAGTCTCTATGTCCGTTGTTACATGGTGTTCTACCTGTGTGTCTGTGTTGGTAGCTCTTCTCTTCTTATAAGGATACCAGTTATATTGGACCAGGGCCTACCCTAGTGACCTCAATTTAATTCCATCTGCAAAGATACTATTTGCAAATAAGATCACATTCACAGGTGCATGGGTAGGGGTTAGAACTTCAACATTTTTTGGGGGGACCCAATTCAATCCATTACAAGGGCTAATCAGGTTTTCTCTTTCTTCTTGTGTAAGCTTTTATAACTGAAGGCATCCTCAGGTAAGTGCAAAGCTGGGCTAAACATGCCCAGTTTATTCTCCCCAAATCTACAAAGCAGGTAATTTGTTCTCTCCCCACTGGAGTGAAAGCAATAAAGGAGTGGAAAAGGGCAGGAGTGTTGTATCATTGGACTCTCCCTCAACGTGGTACGAAGCATTCCTCTCTGACACACTGGGCTGTGTGGCAGCTCAGACCAGTCCTCCTCCTCACACCTTCGCAGGTCGCCCAGCTGTCTTATATACACAATCTCATTGTGCAACTTAAAATAACCCCATTGTGTGGGTAAGGCCAAGATTATTTCCTCATTTTACAAAAGAGGAGTCTGAGTTTTTAATAACTTACCCCTAAAGACACTAGTACCAGGTGTATGAGCAAGATTTGGGATTCAGGATTGCCAGTTCTCTTTCCAGTACCACTCTGCTGACCATTAACGACAAAACAACAAGGAATGTGAGCCCCATGAGAGCCAAGACTGTGCTGTGTGGTGCATTGCTATCCCTCCAGGCTTCCCCTGCACAGGCACTGGCAGAGGCAGAGTCAGTATTTGTTGAATAAATGACAGGACCAAGGTAACAAGGTTTGAAAAAGAACAAATGACTTTTCCTAGTTAGAGACCTTGAGGGCAAGGGACAGGCCAGTTTGTCTTTGGCTTTGACAAAGGGCTGAGATGGCCCTTACAATATTCCTGGAGATTTGCACCCTGCATGCTCTTACCTTTGTAGAAGACGTGGAAAGTTCTGTGCCTCTATAGGCCACACCCCATTTCTGTTGACATGGGGCCAGTAGAGCTAAAAGGAAACATCTGTGCGGGGTGAGGGTAGGGTGTGGAGGATGGTCTCATGTTGGGCCAGAAGTTCTCATGTTGTTTGGGCTGACGTGGGTGGAGTGGCTGGAGCTCGTTTTGTATAATTCAGACTTCCAACAGCTTTGGAGGAAAAAAGTGAAAAAAAAAAAAAAACAACAGAAACTGAAAATGCACCTTCAGAGTTCCCTTCCTCTGTTTTTTTCTGCCTCTGGGCTTTGTTTCAGATCATTCTTTGTGCAGGGAAATGGTATGAAAAGACTGGGCCTTGAGGGTGGCGTGTTAACAGACATTTACTCGAGAGTGGGTCACTTGTGAACATTAATCCACCGTCGTTCCTGCCCAGAACCACCTCCACTTGTTGCCTGTGGACTGGTCTAGGTCTCGTGGGTGGAGCTATTAAAAGATGTTTAATTCTAGGAGATGAAGGCAATATGACACCACCAGGGTTATGAGTGAATCCATTGCAGTTGACTAAATGGTGGACCAAGCCTGGCTAGGGACAGCTGGTGGTAGACAAGGGGACCTGGGTATTCAATGGCCTTAAGCTCAAAGTTGGCAGCGATGAGGCGTGGTTGCTGCACAGAGCCCATGGAATCTGTGACTTTATGAATAGAGGTGTCCAGTCAGGCTGCAGGAGGTGCAGGCTCCTGGACCGCAGGCAGATCCCCGAGAACATGTTTTGTCTGGGAGCTGCACCATTATGAGGACAGTAACAAGCAGAATTCTATGCAAAGGCAATTTTCCAGTTTAAAAAGTCCAGGAACCACCTCACCAAGAAGAGACACAGACGGCAAGTAAGCATGTGAATAGATGCTCAACGTCATGTATCATTAGGGAACTGCAATTAAAACAACAGTGAGACGCTGCTGTTGTCGGTATCCCCACCTATCACCAGTACCAGTTGCCAGTTGCGTTGACTCCAACTCATGGCGACCTATGTATGTGAGAGCAAAACTGTGCTCCATAGAGTTTTCAGTGGATGATTTTTTAGAAGCTGATTGCCGGAACTTTCTCTTGAGGCTCCTCAAGGTGGACTCAATCTGCCACCCTTTCAGTTAGCAGTGGAGCACATTAACCATTTGTGCCTCCCAGGAACACACCTACCGGAATGGCTAAAATCCAAAACACTGACAACACCAAGTGCTGACAAGGATGGGGAGCAACGGGAAGTTTCAGTCATTGCTGTGGAAGGTGCAAAATGGTACAGCCACTTTGGAAGACAGCGTGGCAGTTTCTTACAAAGCTAAACATAGACTTACCATTAGATCCAGCAACTGTACACCTAGGTGTTACCTCAAATGAGATGAAAACATATCTACAAAAAACTTGCACATGAATGTTTGTAGCAGCTTTGCTCATAATTCCCCCAAATTGGGAGCAACCAAGATGTTCTTCAGGAGGTGAATGGATTAACAAGCTGGTACATCCATACACCAAAAAGCCAAACCCACTGCCGTCAAGTCGATTCCGACTCATAGCGACCCTATAGGACAGAGTAGAACTGCCCCGTAGAGTTTCCAAGGAGCACCTGGCAGATTTGAACTGCTGACCTTTGCTTAGCAGCTGTAGCACTTAACCATTATGCCACTAGGGTTTCCACATCCATACAATGGAGGATTATCCAGCAGTAAAAAGAAGTGAGCTACCAAGCAATGAAAAGACATAGAGGAGCCTTCAATGCATATTGCTAAAAGTGAAAGAAGCCAGTCTGAAAAAGCTAAATACTATATGATTCCAACTATGACTTTCTGGAAAAAGCAAAACTATAGAGACAGTGGAAAGATCAGTGGTTGCCAGGGGAAGGTGGAGCACAGGGTGTTTTTAGGGCAGTGAAGCTGTTCTGTGTGATACTGTAGTGTGGATACAAGACATTATGTATTCGTTAAAATCATAGGACTGTTCAGCATAAAAAGTGAGCCCTAATGTAAGCTATGGACTTTGGTTAATGATGATGTATAGGTATCAGTCCGAATGTAAGATGTTAATAATCGTGGAAACTGCAGTGGGGGAGGGGATGTATGGGAACTCCCCATACTTTCTGCACAATTTTTCTGTAAACCTAAAACTACTCCAAAAAGTGAAGTCTTTAAAAAAAAAAAATCCCAGGAACCCTACCTTAGGAGAACTGTTCGGAGAAAAGGGGGAAAGGAACATGGAGAGGAGAGAAACGAGGACATGGCCAGTTCAAACATGTGATGGCTTCTTGTATGGTTGATCCCGAGGCCAGCATCAGGGACCTTGGGTGATACTTTGGAGGCAGACCTGGCTACCACGTCGGTGTTGTTAGGTGCCGTTGAATCGATTTCAACTCATAGTGACCCGTTGTGACAGAGTAGAACTGCCCCATAGGTTTGCCTAGGCTGTATTCTTTTCTTTCTTTTTTTTTTTTTTTATTGTGCTTTAGGTGAAAGCTTACAGCTAAAGTTAATTTCTCATACAAAAATTTATACACGTATTGTGCGACACTAGTTGCAATCCCTACAATGTGACAGCACACTCTTCCTTTCCACCCTACACTTCCCATGTGCACCCAATCAGGTCTTGTCCCTTTCTGCCTTCTCATCCTGCCTCCAGACAGGAGCCACCCGTTTAGTCTCGTGTACCTGCTTAAACTAAGAAGCACACCCTTCATGAGTATTATTTCATGTTTTATAGCCCAGTCTAATCTTTGTCTGAAGAGTGGTCTTCAGGAATGATTTTGGTTCTGGGTTAACAGAGCGTCCGAGGGCCGTGTCTCTGAGGGTTCCTCCAGCCTCAGACCATTAAGTCTGGTCTTTTTATGTGAATTTGAGTTCTGCACCACACTTTTCTCCTGCTCAGTCAGGGACTTTCTTTTGTGTTCCCTGTCACGGCAGTCATTGTTGATAGCCGGGCACCATCTAGTTCTTCTGGTCTCAGGCCGATGGAGTCTCCGGTTTATGTGGCCTTTTTGTCTCCTGGGCTCATACTTTCCTTGTGTCTTTGGTGTTCTTCCTTCACCTTTCCTCCAGGTGGGTTGGGACCAGTTGATGCATCTTAGATGGCCGCTTGCAAGCTTTTAAGACCCAGACGCCTGGGCTGTATTCTTTATGGGAGTAATCACCAGGTCTTTTTCCCTTGGAGCCGCTGGGTAAGTTCAAGCCTCTGACATTTAGGTTAGCAGCCAAGCACTTAACCATCGTGCTGCCACAGGGAGAACGTTATAACAAGCCAGGCTGGGCAATGACAGAGCCCGTTGCTTTGCAGAGTGATGAGGTTCCTGTCCCTGGAAGGGTTCAAGTCAGCACATGGAGACCGACTTTGACAGGGACAGTGGAAAGGGGCATCCCACATGGAGGGAGGGATTAGACTAGATGGCCTCTCTAGCCAGCTTTTTAAGTCTTATTCTCAGTGGTCAAGAGACAGTGGACAACTTGCGATTTTCGAGGCTTGCCAAAGCAATAAAAAAGTGGTGACATGCCAAACAGGTTTACAAAACACAGTGATATATTTTAAATATTTATATTTAATAAAATATCACTTTTAACACACAAATATGATGCAGGGCAGTGTGCCGTTCACAAGAGAGGGCTTATTTTAAAAAGTCATTCTGAGGGTACTGCAGGTGCTAGTGATGGGCACAAGTTTAAATCTGTGATGGACTTACCGTCTCTCAGAACTGCTACTTTGTCTCCAGAGCGTGGTGACCCTCCTGAGGAGACGAGCAAAGTCCAAACCTGATGTGGTTCCAGGCCAAAAGACACTGGCCCCAGCCCCAATTCTACATAAGTCATTTTAACAGCACCTGTGGGCTCCCCGGTGCTTACAGAGAGCTCTGTGTAGTGTGTGTGTGCACACACACACATGCACACACGCCATGAAAACCTGCACGGTGAAAAAGTGGAAGATACTGCTCACTGCTTTATGGAAACCTCTAGGCAAAGCCTCCTTCCTGAAGTGGGAAGTTCACTTACCAGGTTAAATGAGAAAAAGTCACACTCCCCAACTCCCACCCCATGACAGCGTGGTCCCACCTCGCTTGGGAGTCTCCTGGAGTTCAATTCAGGTGCAGTGAGAATGATGGGACTAATGTTGGACGAATGTTCAACATCTATCTGCTACCTATCTGGGCCCCCAACATCCACCCAAATTTAGCAGCCAAAGTGTTACCTCCAAAGGGGTCCGAGCACAGCCTTCTGCTTAGTTCTTCATTGCCATGCAATTTCCCCCAGGATTGTGTTCAAAGTCTTTGTGCTCTGGCCCCATCCACATCTCCAACTTTACTTCCTCCCCACCTCTATCCCCATCAGTGCTCAGGATCTAGAATGTGTCACGTATCGTGTTTCCCTCTGCCTGGAGCCCTGTCCACATCCCTTCCTTCCACCCCTCACCTCGCCAACTCCCCCATGTCTTTCCTCAGCCTGGCTGCCCCTTCCTTTGTGTCCTTCCCCGCTCTGCCCTGGCTGGGTTAGGTGCCCTGTGAGAGCTCTGACTGCAGTCCCAATGGCCACTGAGGGGCACTCATGAGGAGCCCCCAGGGCCCAGCTCAGGCCCAGACCACTATTGAATGAGTGAGGGGCTGATGGGCACTGAGAGCTCCAGGTCTGTCTTCCTCCCTGGTACAAAGGAAGGCTGTGGCTGTATCCTCACACAGCCGTGGCTCCATTTGGCGAGTTCCGGAGCATGTCCCGGTTTTCTACATCATCTAGTGGACTCCACAGCAGAGCTTCCCTGACCCTCCCTGAGCGTATCCAGGGCAGGCCTCAGCAGTCAGGCTCATCTTAGAAACACAGGGCCCTCTGGCCGCCTCATATTTGGAAAGCACGCTCCCTCCATTTCTCTCAGGACTGAACGTTAGAGTTGGGCCAAGGCGAGAAAACCAGTAAAGCAAAGGAGTTAAAAAAAAAAAAAAAAAAAGTTCTCCCTTGCTATCTGCTTCCCACCCAGAGTTCCACGAAGCAAGGCCGCCTGTTTAGTTGTGCAATCTCCAGACCACAAGCTGTCTCCCTGAGGGCCCAGCTGAGAACTAAACGCTCCTGCTCTGAGAATGCAGAGACGGAGCCCAGAGCTGTTCAGGGGCCTCGCACGCATGCTGTGCAGCCTTACGCTCCACCTTGAGCGGGACCCCAGTGCACTGGGAGGCCAGGCCCAGCTCCTTTCTCCCTGGCCTGCAGAGCAGATTCCTCCCTAAATCTGATGGGATAGGGCGGGGCCTCTGGAATCCAGGGAAAAGCCTGAATTGCACGGCACTGATATTTTCTTCCTGAAAAATATCAAACTTACAGAAAAGTTGCAACCACAGTACACAGAACATTTCCCCTTTGAACCATTTGTGAGTAAGCTTAGACCTGATGCCCCATCCTCCCTAATACTTTATGTGTGTTTCCTACAGACAAGGGCATTCTCCTACGTAATTATAATGTTGTTACTGTTGGGTGCCATCAGGTTGATTCCAACTCATAGTGATCCTTTAAGACAGAGTAGAACTGCCCTGTAGGTTTTCCTAGGCTGTAATCTTTACGGGAGCAGATCGCCAGGTCTTTTCTCCTGCAAAGCGGCTCCAACACCCGACCTTTCAGTTAGGAGCTGAGCACTTTAACTATTGTGCCACCAGGGCTTCATAATCACAATACCAAAACCTGTTCCAACTCATAGCGATCCTACAGGACAGAGTAGAACTGCTCCATAGGGTTTCCAAGGAGTGGCTGGTGAATTCGAACTGCCAGCCTTTTGATTAGCAGCCAAATGCTTAACCACTGCACCACCAGGGCCCCATAATCACAATACAACCATGAAAATCAGGAAACTTGCAGGAATATATACATCATTACCATCAACTCCTAGGACCCCGTCAAGTTTCCCCAATTATTCCAATAATGCCCTTGAGAGCAAAAAGATCCAGGCCAAAATCTCAGGTTGCATTAAGTTGTTCCATGTTCTCAATCTTCTTCAGCCTGAAACATTTCCTCAGTCATGAACTTAAAGCATTTTTTTTAAATTATTTTATTTTTGTTGTTGAGAATATACGTAGAACGTATACCCATTTAACAATTTGAACATGTACAATTCAGTGACATTGATTACATTCTTCAAGTTGTGGAACCATTCTCACCCTCTTTTTCTGAATTGTTCCTCTCCATTAATATATATTTAATTGCAAAGAATGGGAATTCCAGAACACTTAATTGTGCAACTGGACCGGTAAGCAACATCATGATAAATGGAGAAAAGATTGAAGTTGTCAAGGATTTCATTTTACTTGGATCCATAATCAACAGCGACGGAAGCAGCAGTCAAGAAATGAAAAGACACATTGCATTGAGCAAATCTGCTGCAAAAGACCTCTTTAAAGTGTTAAAAACAAAGATGACACATTGAAGGCTAAGGTGCACCTGACACAAGCCATGGTGTTTTCAGTCGCCTCATGTTCATGCGAAAACTAGACGATGAATAAGAAAGACCAGAGACGAATTGATGCTTTTGAGTTGTGGTGTTGGCGAAGAATATTGGCTATACTATGGGCTGCTCAAAGAACGAACATATCAGTCTTTGAAGAAGTACAACAGAATGCTCTTTAGAAGCAAGCATGGTGAGACTACAGCTCACATACTTTGGACATGTTATCAGGAGGAATCAGTCCCTGGAGAAGGACATTGTGCTTGGTAAAGTTGAGGGCCAGTGAAAAAGAGGAAGACTCTCAACAAGATGGATTGACACAGTGGCTGCAACAATGGGCTCCAGCATAAAGATGATTGTGAGGATGGAGCAGGACTAGGTAGTGTTTTGATCTGTTGTATGCAGGGTCACTATGAGTCAGAACTGACTCAATGGCACCTAACAACTGCCCCCTAAGTTTCCTATCTAACCTTTTGAGTTGCTGTTGTCAATTTGATCCCGTATAGATTGTTCTGCAGTCATTCTGCAGGGTGCCTCTCAGGCTGTTTGTCTAAGTTTCCTCTTGATTAGGTTTGGGTTATATATGTCCGCCAGGAATCTCATGGAGGGGTGCTGCATTCTCACCACATCCTTTTGAGTGGTACATGCCTTGGATTTGCCCAGTTACTGATCTTGTTCACTGTGGTCACTTGATTAAGGTGATATCTACAAGGCTTCCTTCTCACAGTGTGAAGTTAATCTTTTCCTCTTTGTAATAAATACCTTTTTGTTGTTGTTGTTGGCAGTTCTCTTAGTTATTTCGACTCATAGTGACCCCGTGTGACAGAGTAGAACCTCCCCATAGGGTTTCCTAGGCTGTAGTTTTTATAGGAGTAGATCTCCTGGTCTTTTCTCCTGTGGAGCCACTGAGTGGCCAATCTTTCAGTTAGCAGCTGAGTGCTTAAACATTGTGCCACCAGGGCTCCTTCTTAGTCACCTAGTGCTGCTGTGACACAAATACCCCAAGAG
The DNA here is from genome assembly GCF_024166365.1 of Elephas maximus indicus. Taxonomy (NCBI): domain Eukaryota; kingdom Metazoa; phylum Chordata; class Mammalia; order Proboscidea; family Elephantidae; genus Elephas; species Elephas maximus. The sequence continues at coordinate 49,348,758 of NC_064838.1, forward strand.
GGTGGCTTTAAAGAACAGAAATTAATTTTCTCACAGTTCTGGAGGCTAAAAGTCCAAACCGTGACCTCAGCTGTGATGATTCCTTCCTTGTTTGTAGCCTTAGGCATTCTTTGGTTCCTCCCATGGTATCTGTCTTTCCCCGTGTGTGTGTGTGTGTGCGTGTGTGTGTGTGTTTCTGTGTCTATTATGATCTTTTTATAACTCAGAAGTGATTAGGTTTAGGACCCACCCTACACTGGTATGACCTCATTAACATAATAAAGAAACACCTGACCTCCAAACAGTATCACTTATTAGGGCCATGTATTTTGGGGGAACATAATTCTATCCCTAATGGGAGGTACTTTGAGACAATGTAAATATCCCATACTCCTGAGACTGCCAATTGTTGTTAGGTGTTGTCACGTTGATTCCAACTCATTCACTTATTTATATCTGCATGTACTTGTTGGTTTCCTATTTCATTGTTACTATCACTGTTTTGATGCTCAAATTGCCCCCTGACTCGAACAGTGGCAGCTCCTTCATGCTGGCTTCTGTGTCCTACCGATGTGTTCTATCACTCTTGGTTTCTGGCCAAGCAACATGTTCCAGACTCATTTTCTACTTTCTTTGCCCTAGCCCTGGAATTGCCATTTCTCTGAGGTACCCTGGTTCCTTTTAGTAGAAAGTTGGATTTAGAAGCCACGACTGGGGTGCTGGGAGTGCTCCAGGCTTGAGGAGTTGCTGCTCCCAGGCCCTCCCAGCGGCAGGGCTGGGAAAAAGAGGCACACACTTCCATCCATCTGTGTACATTTATCTGTATACGTTGATGTCTACAATTGTAATCCAACACTGCAGGATTCATTCCAGTTTTCTCCCACCCCATGTTTGTAACTCCCTTCTTCAATAATGAGAAACCTGGCTCCCACTCTTCTTAATATATTTACTTATTTGTTTAGTGCCCTCTCTTGCCACTACCTTCTGTCCTGGAAGGATGCTCTTCTTTCCCTACTTGGGTTCCAACACCCCATGCAGGGTCTGCCCTTCTCTGTGGGTGCCCCCTATACCCCACTACCCCTGACACCCCTCGAGGGGACACCTCCTCCTGCTGCTGGACTCTGACACTCTGTTCCAGGCCGCTCCTCCATGGGGACATTTTTATCTTCTGCCTCAGTCTATGACACACTCTGGGGCACAAGGGTCCTCCCTTATAGTCACCTCCTTTGCCTTGCCCACCTCGTGGCTGCAGGACAGGGTTGCTGAGGAAGGGAAAGGGAAGCAAAGAAACTCCTTCCTTGTATTTTTTTTTTTTAATAACTTTTATTAAGCTTCAAGTGAACGTTTACAAATCCAATCAGTCTGTCACATATAAGTTTACATACATCTCACTCCCTACTCCCACTTGCTCTCCCCCTCTTGAGTCAGCCCTTTCAGTCTCTCCTTTCTTGACAATTTTGCCGGCTTCCCTCTCTCTCTATCCTCCCATCCCCCCTCCAGACAAGAGTTGCCAACACAATCTCAAGTGTCCACCTGATATAATTAGCTCACTCTTCATCAGCGTCTCTGTCCCACCTGCTGACCAGTCCCTTTCATTTCTGATGAGTTGTCTTCGGGGATGGTTCCTGTCCTGTGTCAACTGAAGGTCTGGGGAGCATGGCCACTGGGATTCCTCCAGTCTCAGTCAGACCATTAAGTTTGGTCTTTTTATGAGAATTTGGGGTCTGTATCCCACTGATCTCCTGCTCCCTCAGGGGTCCTCTGCTGTGATCCCTGTCAGGGCAGTCATCGATTGTGGCCGGGCACCAACTAGTTCTTCTGGTCTCAGAATGATGTAGGTCTCTGGTTCATGTGGCCCTTTCTGTCTCTTGGGCTCTTAGTTGTCGTGTGGCCTTGGTGTTCTTCATTTTCCTTTGCTCCAGGTGGGTTGAGACCAATTGCTGCATCTTAGATGGCCGCTTGTTAGCATTTAAGACCCCAGACGCCACATTCCAAAGTGGGATGCAGAATGATTTCATAATAGAATTATTTTGCCAATTGACTTAGAAGTCCCCGCAAACCATGTTCCCCAGACCCCCGCACTTGCTCCCCTGGCCTTTGAAGCATTCATTTTATCCCGGAAACTTCTTTGCTTTTGGTCCAGTCCAATTGAGCTGACCTTCCATGTATTGAGTGTTGTCTTTCCCTTCACCTAAAGCAGTTCTTATCTACTGATTAATCAATAAAAAACCCTCTCCCACCCTCCCTCCCTCCCCCCCTCGTAACCACAAAAGTATGTGTTCTTCTCAGGTTTACTATTTCTCAAGATCTTATAATAGTGGTCTTATACAATATTTGTCCTTTTGCCTCTGACTCATTTCGCTCAGCATAATGTCTTCCAGGTTCCTCCATGTTATGAAATGTTTCAGAGATTCGTCACTGTTCTTTATCGATGCGTAGTATTCCATTGTGTGAATATACCACAATTTATTTACCCATTCATCCGTTGATGGACACCTTGGTTGCTTCCAACTTTTTGCTATTGTAAACAGAGCTGCAATAAACATGGGTGTGCGTATATCTGTTCGTGTGAAGGCTCTTATATCTCTAGGGTATATTCCTAGGAGTGGGATTTCTGGGTTGTATGGTAGTTCTATTTCTAACTGTTTAAGATAACGCCAGATAGATTTCCAAAGTGGTTGTACCATTTTACATTCCCACCAGCAGTGTATGAGAGTACCAATCTCTCCGCAGCCTCTCCAACATTTATTATTTTGTGTTTTTTGGATTAATGCCAGCCTTGCTGGTGTGAGATGGAATCTCATCGTAGTTTTAATTTGCATTTCTCTAATGGCTAATGATCGAGAGCATTTTCTCATGTATCTGTTGGCTGCCTGAATATCTTCTTTAGTGAAATGTGTGTTCATATCCTTTGCCCACTTCTTGATTGGGTTGTTTGTCTTTTTGTGGTTCAGTTTTGACAGAATCATGTAGATTTTAGAGATCAGGCGCTGGTCGGAGATGTCATAGCTGAAAATTCTTTCCCAGTCTGTAGGTGGTCTTTTTACTCTTTTGGAGGAGTCTCTAGATGAGCATAGGTGTTTGATTTTTAGGAGCTCCCAGTTATCGGGTTTCTCTTCATCATTTTTGGTAATGTTTTGTATTCTGTTTATACCTTGTATTAGGGCTCCTAGGGTTGTCCCAATTTTTTCTTCCATGATCTTTATCGTTTTAGTCTTTATGTTTAGGTCTTTGATCCACTTGGAGTTAGTTTTTGTGCATGGTGTGAGGTATGGGTCCTGTTTCATTTTTTTGCAAATGGATATCCAGTTATGCCAGCACCATTTGTTAAAAAGGCTATCTTTTCCCCAGTTAATTGACACTGGTCCTTTGTCAAATATCAGCTGCTCATACGTGGATGGATCTATGTCTGGGTTCTCAATTCTGTTCCATTGGTCTATGTGTCTGTTGTTGTACCAATACCAGGCTGTTTTGACTACTGTGGCTGTATAATAGGTTCTGAGGTCAGGTAAAGTGAGGCCTCCCACTTTCTTCTTCTTTTTCAGTAGTGCTTTGCTTATCCGGGGCTTCTTTCCCTTCCATATGAAATTGGTGATTTGTTTCTCTATCCCCTTAAAATATGACATTGGAATTTGGATCGGAAGTGCGTTAAATGTATAGATGGCTTTTGGTAGAATAGACATTTTTACTATGTTAAGTCTTCCTATCCATGAGCAGGGTATGTTTTTCCACTTAAGTATGTCCTTTTGAATTTCTTGTAGTAGAGCTTTGTAGTTTTCTTTGTATAGGTCTTTTACATCCTTGGTAAGATTTATTCCTAAGTATCTTATCTTCTTGGGGGCTACTGTGAATGGTATTGATTTGGTTATTTCCTCTTCGGTGTTCTTTTTGTTGATGTAGAGGAATCCGAGTGATTTTTGTATGTTTATTTTATAACCTGAGACTCTGCCAAACTCTTCTATTAGTTTCAGTAGTTTTCTGGAGGATTCCTTAGGGTTTTCTGTGTATATAATCATGTCATCTGCAAATAGTGATAACTTTACTTCTTCCTTGCCAATCCGGATACCTTTTATTTCTTTGTCTAGCCTAATTGCCCTGGCTAAGACTTCCAACACGATGTTGAATAAGAGCGGTGATAAAGGGCATCCTTGTCTGGTTCCCGTTCTCAAGGGAAATGCTTTCAGGTTCTCTCCATTTAGAGTGATATTGGCTGTTGGCTTTGCATAGATGCCCTTTATTATGTTCAGGAATTTTCCTTCAATTCCTATTTTGGTAAGAGTTTTTATCATGAATGGGTGTTGGACTTTGTCAAATGCCTTTTCTGCATCATCCTTGTATTTTTTAACCAAAGATTCATCAAGCACATAAAGAGAGAACCACAAAGCAATCAAGACATTCTAAATCAATTGGGCCGCTAGCCTGGGTCACCTACAAAGGGGCATTGGAGTATCTGGGGTTGCCCAGCTTGGGTTCAAATACTGGTGCTGCCGTTTAACAGCTGGATAGCTTGGGCAAGCCCCTTAACCTCACTGTGCCTCAGTTTCCTCAACTGTAAATCAGGGTAATGACAGCACTTCCCTCTTGCTGCTGGTGGGAGGCCTGGAGAGGGGGAGAGGGACACACAACCTAGTGCCTGCTCAAGGTAACTGCTCACCAAATGGGAGCTACAACGACCCCTAAACAAGAATGACTCCTTTTTAGAAGGCAGGGCAAGAATGACTCCTTTTTAGAAGGCAGGGCCGGGGCCGGCAGGGATGCTGCGGCGGGGGCGGGGAGCGGGGTGGGAAGGCAGGGTGGGTGTTTTCCTGGGCTTTGAGCCTCCGTGGCTCCCAGGCCTTCCTTTTGCAGGCTTTTTTTTGTTTGTTTCCTTTTGGCATGCCAGCAGCAGAGTCTGGGAGGGTTTCCTGGACAGAGGTCCTTGTAGCTGCTATCTTAAGACGTGCAGTCCTGGCGGAGGCTGCCACTGCTCTCTGACTTGGCCCACTGCAGGCACCAACAGCGCCAGGCACAGCAGCATGGAGCTTTGGGGGGCCTACCTGTTCCTCTGCCTCTTATCCTTCCTGCCCCAGGTCATGGCCGAGCCACCAACCCCCAAGGCCAAGAAGGCAGCAAATGCCAAGAAAGGTAAGGGGGGTGATGGAGGCCTCCCCATCTCCGGGGAGCAGGTCACCCTATCCTTTGCTTGTCTTCACCTTCCTTTCTTTCGTTTTCCACCTTGATGAGTCAAGGGAACTTGAGCAAAGGATTGCCTGGGGCCTGGGGGGAGCTCTCCTGACAGCAGGGGCGGTGGTTAGAATCAGAAAGAACCTTCAAGGTCATCTAAACTGACATCTGCCCCTCCTCCACCCCAACATTTTAAAGAAACCCTTCCTTCGGCTTGGGCTTGGCAGGCTGGGGGAGACGCTCAGCTCTCATCAGGGAGTGCTGGACAGCCTGCACTTTGTAATCTCTGAACCTTGGTTTCCTCAACTGTAGTATGGCGATAGTGCTATTTGCTCATTGGGTTGTTGTGAGGATTAAATGACAGAAAATGTATAAAAGCACCCAGCATGGTGCTTGGCACATAGGGGATGCATGATGCACAGAAAAAAAAAAAAATGGAATAAGTGAATTCTAAGTTCCATAGTGTATCATATTGCCTTGAGGAGATAAAAAGGTTCAAACTCAAACTAATAAGCCCCAAACAGCTTTGCTCCCCCTCTGTCACCTCTGGGATCTGGGGTGTCCTTGGTTTGCCTTGGCTGCTGGCAAGAAGCTCCCCTTGCAGCCCCGCCTGCAGAGAGGTCACCCTGGATTTTGTTGAGACAACATTAGCGAGATGCCATGGCAATGAAGGGCTGTTGGAGGAGACGAGGGTGGGGATTCAGGCACAGAAACAGGCGGCCAGGGCCAAGACAGTGCAGGAGGCTGAAGGCCAGGAGGTGTGGGGAGCGTCCTCTCTCAGCCTCCTCTGTAAATGCCACCTTTGCCCGCTGGCCAGGGACTGGTTGTCGTTTTTAGGGGCCGTGGAGTCGGATTTTGTCTCTTAGCGACCCATGTGACAGAGTAGAACTGCCCATAGGCTTTTCTAAGCTGTAATCCTTACAGGAGCAGATTGCCAGGTCTTTCTTCTGCGAAGCGGCTGGGTGGGTTCAAACCGCCAACTTTTCAGTTAGCAGCCGAGCCCTTAACCATTGCACTGCCAGCTTCTTAGGCCAGGGACTAGTGAAGTACATAAAGCCCCACAAAGCCTGTGACAAAGACCGAGGCAGATCTGGGTGCCAATGCAAGATAATCCCCAAGCTCCAGTTTATAAAGTAAACAAAGAAAAGTTTAAAACAATGGATACTATGCTGACGTCTGTTTTGAAATCAGGATTTATATAAAAATACATGGTCACTTGAACATGCATAGGAGTCCCTGGGTGGCGCAAATGGTTAAGGGCTAGATTACTAACCAAAAGGTTGGTGGTTCAAACCTACCCAGAGGCACTTCTGAAGAAAGACCTGGCCGTCTGCTTCCAAAAGGTCACAGCCTTGAAAACCCTATGGAGTGCCATTCTAGTCTGCTACTCCTGGGATCACCGTTTGAAATCTAATTTTTCTGGAAGGATTCACAAGAAGTTGGTAGCCACAATTACCTCTGGGAAGAAAACTCGGGTGCTGGGGGCAGTCTCATTTGGAGGGGAGACTTTAACTTTTTGAACTGTTTGGATTTTTTAAAATTGTTATTCTTATATGCCTATGCTACCTTCTGCAAAATGTTCATAAAAAAGAGAAGGCTCAATACCATGCATGGTTGTGTCCACCAGCATTAGTCAAATTTGCTTCCAAGGGACATTCTGTATAAGGGACACAGCTTCAAAAGCAAATAATAAAATTTTTAAATGTGGAAAATCATTGCCATTTCACTAAAAATGATGATTATGTAAAAGAAGGAAAGGGTTGACCAGACGCTGCCTTGGTCCTCTCTAGCTTCACAATCCTGCCCTGGCCCTAAGTGGTCTCCATGGAGGTGTGGGGGTGGCTAAGGCTCCAGGAGCCCCACTTTCCCCTCAGCGTCGTGCTGCCCCAAGATATCAAGGTAGAGAGGAGTCATTTCCCATTGTCCTTTTGTGGTTGACAGAGGTAGGGTCCTCCCTGCCCTGTCACTGGCCGTCTCAGTCCCTACTGCCTTCCTCATATGTTTGTGATTGTCCCCATTTCCCTCTGACTCATCATAGAGGTCGTGAGCCCAAAGATGTTTGAGGAGCTCAAGAGCCAGCTGGACAGCCTAGCCCAGGAGGTGGCCCTGCTGAAGGAGCAGCAGGCCCTGCAGACAGGTGAGTGGAGGGGGCGGCCTCCCTGGGCAGGGGTGCATCTGAGAGGGACTCAGGCTGGCCACCAGCACCAGGCTCCAGCTCCCTTAGGCCAGCTCTTTAGGCCAGGGATCCAGTTGAAGAAGCCACCTTCCCAGCCTGTTTTCTCTTGGGGAGACCCCTGACATGTGTCTGTAAAACCCACCCAGATGTGCACAGTCGGGCCTCTGGCCACAGCTGGGTGATGTGGAAGTGGTAATGCCCCAAGAGGACAACGGATGTCCAACAAGAATCTGTTACAGCCCATCGGATCTCCAACAAGAATCTGTTACAGCCCATCGGAAACATGGTCCCTGGAGTGCTCCATGGAGCAGAAGCAGCATCCCACCGAAACGAAGCTCCCAGGAAAGACCCTCCACTCAGCCTGCCCTGCAGCCCTAGGGGGTGTCAGCAGCTTTACTTCACTTAAAAAATGAGGAAACCGAGGCACAGAAATGTCCTGTGCCTTGTCTACACTCACCCAGCTGGTTAGCAGCAAAGCAGACTGGGTGCCAGCAGAGCTGGGCTTGGGCCTTCCTGGCTCTGTACTAACCGGCCCGTTGAGGCTGGACAAAATCACACAGCTGTGGAGCCTGGGTGCAGAGAAAGGTCATGCCACTTATCCCAGCACTGCCTGGCCAACCCACCTGGGCAACTAATTCTCTCTCTCCAACAGGTTCCCTTCTTATCACCTTTATTCTCTACACACCTCAGACACCTGCCCCTAGGTGATCTTGCACGCCTCCGTTTCATGGAGAATGTACAATAGCAATAATAGTTAACACTCACGCCACGGCTGAGGGGCTGACAAGGGCCTGGCACTGCTCCAAGCACTCTACATACATTAACTCATTCATTCATCAGGGCAAACCCTGTAGTGGTCTGTTACCATATCCCCACGCCCGTTTTCCACAGAGAGCTGGGTAGAAGAGCTGGGTACGTGGCCAGCAGCCGGAAAGAGCAGAGCCTCCCTGTTCCCCCAGCCTCTCAAGCTGTCAGCTGGGAATCTCCTTGGTGCCTCAGGGAATCTACAAACCTTCCTGCGCCCATAGCCACCCTCTCATGTCTCTCTGACCAAAGCACGCCCCTCTCCTGGGCTGGGCTCTCTTCTCCCCTCCCTTCCCCTTGCCTTCCCTCCTGCCTCCTCAGGAACCTGGCTAGGGACCTATGTCCAAGATCCTTCTCACTGGGTAGTTCTTACACACTCTCTGCAGCTCAGTTCCTTTCCTTCAGCATCCACACACTTGGGCCTCTGCCCTCTTCAAAGGAAAGAACCTTGGAAGCCACATCCCCTCCTCCCCGCACAGCCACATTCTTGGAAGAGTTTACGCCCTCACAGTCGACACTTCCTCCCCCTAAGCCCTGGTGGTGCAGTGGTTAAGCACTTGGCTGCTGCCAAAAGGCTGGCAGTTCAAACCCACCAGCTGCTCCTGGGAAGAAAGATGTGGTAGTCTGCTTCCATAGAGATTACAGCTTTGGAAACCCTATGGGGCTGTTCTACTCGGTTGCATCGAGTCACTCAGGGTCAGAATCGACTAGATAGCAAGGGGTTTGATTTGGGGGGGTTTTATGCGTTAGAGGGAATGTTGTACATGCGGTTCCTGGGAAGTGGCCCTGAGATGGCGTTTTGGGCCCTGGTGGCACAGTGATTAAGAGCTATGGCTGCTAACTAAAAGGTCGGCAGTTTGAATCCACGCGCCACTCCTTGGAAACCCTATTGGGCAGTTCTACTCTGTCCTCAACAGCAACAAGTTTTTGGTTTGCAGGAGGTTTACTAGGGAGTACCCTTGGGATCAGCACCTGTGGAGGGTGAGTGGTGGTTGGCGGGGAGGGGGAGACAGAAGGAAGCAGGAGTAGGCAGAGGGAGAAGCTGAGCTGCACTATAGCCTCCACAAAGCTCTCAGCCGACCGCAGAGGGAGCCCTGGAGATGAGATGACCCTTCACAGCTGTCTGGCTTTGGGACAAGAGGGCTCATTGGCCAATCCCGGATGCAGGCTGCCTTGGGAAGGGGCCACGACCTTGAGTGAGGCAGTTTTCTTTTCCGGAGGCAATTCCCGAAGGGGGCTCAAAGGAGCTGAGATCTGAGGATCACCTTCCTACAGCGCTCTCAGCAGCTGGGGCGTGGAAGGTCAGGACCCCTCCTGCCTTCCGGGGCGAGGGGCTGTCCTGCTCGGATGGGACGGACCGGGACAAGGATGGTGGGCCTGCCCCTACGGTTGGCTCTTTGGCTCTGGAACCCTGGGGACCTTTGGTGACCGCCATTTCTCTCACCTCCCCCCTCAGTCTGCCTGAAGGGCACCAAGGTGCACATGAAGTGCTTCCTGGCCTTTGCCCAGGCCAAGACCTTCCACGAGGCGAGCGAGGATTGCATCTCGCGTGGGGGCACCCTGGGCACCCCGCAGACGGGCTCCGAGAACGACGCCCTCTACGAGTACCTGCGCCAGAGCGTGGGCGCTGAGGCCGAGATCTGGCTGGGCCTCAACGACATGGCGGACGAGGGCGCCTGGGTGGACATGACCGGCGGCCCCATCGCCTACAAGAACTGGGAGACCGAGATCACGGCGCAGCCGGACGGCGGCAAGGCCGAGAACTGCGCCGTCCTGTCGGCCGCGGCCGCCGGCAGGTGGTTCGACAAGCGCTGCCGCGACAAGCTGCCCTACGTCTGCCAGTTCGGGATCGTGTAGCCAGCCTGTGGGCGCGGGCAGGAGCGGGGGGCCGGGGGAGGCCTGGGGAGGCCTGCTGGGGGGCCTCCTTGTACAAATAAAGTTGCTGCAGCTTCGGGGGGAGTCGCTGCGGTCTGTGCTGGGTCGGCGGGGCAGGGAGGAGACTTCCGGGAGCTCAGCCCGAAAGCCCTGGGAGGCAAGAGGGAGGCGGTGACCTGAGGCGAGGCAGGTTCTCCACCGGAGGCCGAGGAAGACGAGGGCCGAGGCGGGGAGGAGGGGAGGACCAGGGAAAGAGACAACTCTGGCCTGCCGCCTTCTTTTTTCTTTTTATAACTCAAGTTCGCATGATGCCAAACCTACAGAAAATTTGCAAGAATTCCTGTATACTCTTCACCCAGATTCCCCAAATATTAACATTTTTCCATATTGGCTTTATCTTTTTCTTTTCTTAGTTTTTTTTCCCCAGCCGTTTGAAAGTAAATTGCAGACATGATGCCCCTTTACCGCTAAATTCTTCATTTAGTGTCTGGTTCCTGAAGACAAGGACGTTTTCTTACATAAGCACAGAGCAGTTACCAAAATCGGGAAAATAACGTTGATGCAATATTGTTATCTAATTACAGAGCTTATTATTCAAATTTCCAGGCTTTTTGTAGAATCCACTTCCATCTGTTAGAATCCAGCAAAACCTCTCACCCTCAACTCACATGCCCCCTCCTAATAGGCTCCATTTCTGGGATGTAGGCAGAGTCCTGCTGGGGGTGGGCACGGGGGTGCCAACAGAGGCTGCCCACGAGGATCCTGGCAAATTTGCATCCCTCTCCTTCCCTAACACACCCTGGGGGCTGGTTCAGGAACCAAATATGACAAGTGCCAACACTGCCTGACGGTGGGTTCCCTTCCTTCCCACCCCTCATAGGAAGCTCATCAGGGGTAACATTTCACCTCTTGGCCATAATAAAAAACCAAAAACCAAGCCATTGCCGTCGAGTCGATTCCGACTCATAGCGACCCTGTAGGACTCATAGCGACCCTGTAGGACAGAGTAGAACTGTCCCATACAGTTTCCAAGGAGCGCCTGGTGGATTTGAACTGCCGACCCTTTGGTTAGCAGCTGTAGCACTTAACCACTACACCACCAGGCCATAATAGCTACTATTTATTGATTCTAACATATTGCAGGAACTTTAAGTATACATCTTATTTAATCGTATCCACCCAGTACAAAATGTGTTGCTATCCCCATTTTACAGAACAGGAAGTCGAGGCTCAGAGAAGTTAAGTAACTTCCCTGGGTCACACAGCTAGGAAGTAGCAGAGTCAGGATTTAACCCAGGGTTGATTCCAAGGGTTTTAGCCTTTCCACCACTACTGTGATGCCTTGCTTTATGTTACTGGAACTTTCCTGAAGTAAAACAGCAGAGAAGTGGCCTAGCGATTACCAGAGGCTATTGGTCAGCTCTTGGCAGTGACTTGATCCATCCAACCATTTAGGCCCAGCTCTAGTGACGCCTCCTCAGGGAAGTCTTCCTTGTCCCATCAGCCAGAGCTATCATTTACCATCTGGACTTCTGCAGCACCTTTTTCTTCTTTTAGCGTTGGTTGTGTTTTAGCGTATCTTCTCTTCAGTAATAAATTGAAGATAGTTGGATTCGCTTGATAGGGCTAGACTGGAGAAGGCAGCTTACTATTGCAACAATGACCTATGTGCATACTTCACGCCAGGCAGTCTCCTCAGCAGTGTCACAGAACACATCTAAGTCAACAATTAAGGAAGTAATCAGGTCCATTGTATAGGTGAAGAAACTGAGGCCCAGAAAGGTGATACCGTTTGTTCAAGGTGGTCCAACTAGTGAGAGGCAAAGTTGAAATTCATACCTAGGTCTTGTGACTGAGTCCTAGACTCTTTTTACCCAACTCCCAGCTTTGTAGCAGGATAGAAGCAGCCATGGGGTTTTCCAAGTTTCTGCAGTGAGTGGCTGCCCACAAGAGGGCGCCCATGCCTCTGTGCATGAGCCTGGTGGAGCGGCAGCCACTGCGGCTCCCCTTGGTCAGGCAGCGAGCATTGCCCTCTTGCCAGCAGCAGGTGGCAGTATGGGCAAGAGAATCGTTACCCAATTTTCATCAGCCACCAACGCTCTTTCGTTTGAGACACTTAGACCTGCCAACTTCAAACTGGGTATACCTGTCCTTGGATCTTGTCTTTATTTTGATATTTTGTTCATCATGGATAATTGTGTATTACTTTTGATTTTTTAAAAAATATACATTCAAATATCTGAATTACTGAGTTTTTTGGCACTCCCTTAAATTTTGTAGGGTTCCTGGGTGATACAAAGGATTAACATGCTCAGTTACTAACTGAAAGGTTGGAGGTTTGAATCCACCCAGAGGTGCCTTGAAAGAAAGGCCTGGCGATCTACCTCCGGAAAAATCATCCATGAAAACCCTGTGGAGCACAGTTCTCCTCTGACACTCACGGAGTTGCTGTGAGTTGGAACTGACTCGACAGCAGCTGGTTTTTAAATTCTGTGCCCCACGTGAGTGCTCACTTGCCTCACTTCTTAGTCTTGGTCCTTCCTCGGAGTACATGAGAATTTTCCAAGGGATGCATGAACAAGGAGAGTTTTCATGGAGCCAGTTCCTCAGTTTCTAGGTCCTCAGCTTCTGAGAATCAGCCTATCTGGTGGAGGCCTCTGTTCCTATCTCCTCTTCCATAATCACCCTTTTCCCTCGTTACAAAAAAGGCCGACTCTTGCCCACCTATGGTGCATTATGCAGGTGCACGAAAGGCTTTGGGAATGCCAACTGAAGGGACAATTTGAAATATTAGTGTTAGTGTCAAGGAAGTGAAAAACTGAGTAAAAAATCCTTTTGCAAGTTCAGTGGTTTCCAGTTCTTTGCTTTCAACAACCTTAGAGAAGAGTCTAACCAAATTGTCCGTTAATAGCCCGTGCAAAATAATTTTCAAAAAAAGAGCACTTTTGAGCTTAGAAGTTCAAGTGTTGAGTGGTATCGCTGTAACAAAACTCCTTTCAGTTCTACCAACTTTTTTATCTGAACAAAGGTTATCAACATTTACAATTCTAAAAATGAAAAATAATATTGACGTCAAATCCAGCTTCATTCTAGGATTGTTGTTGTTGTTGTTGTTAGGTGCCATCGAGTCGGTTCCGACTCATAGCGACCCTACGCACAACAGAACGAGACACTGCCCGGTCCTGCGCCATCCTTACAATCGTTGTTACGCTTGAGCTCATTGTTGCAGCCACTGTGTCAATCTACCTCGTTGAGGGTCTTCCTATTTTCTGCTGACCCTGTACTCTGCCAAGCATGATGTCCTTCTCCAGGGACTGATCCCTCCTGACAACATGTCCAAGGTATGTAAGAATGCAGTCTCGCCATCCTTGCCTCTAAGGAGCATTCCGGCTGCACTTCTTCCAAGACAGATTTGTTCATTCTTTTGGCAGTCCATGGTATATTCAATATTCTTCACCAACACCACAATTCAAAGACATCAACTCTTCTTCCGTCTTCCTTATTCATTGTCCAGCTTTCACATGCATATGATGCAATTGAAAATACCATGGCTTGGGTCAGGCGCACCTTAGTCTTCAAGGTGACATCTTTGCTCTTCAACACTTTGAAGAGGTCCTTTGCAGCAGATTTGCCCAATGCAATGCATCTTTTGATTTCTTGACTGCTGCTTCCATGGCTGTTGATTGTGGATCCAAGTAAAATGAAATCCCTGGCAACTTCAATCTTTTCTCCGTTTATCATGATGTTGCTCATTGGTCCAGTTGTGAGGATTTTTGTTTTCTTTATGTTGAGGTATAATCCATACTGAAGGCTGTGGTCTTTGATCTTCATTAGTAAGTGCTTCAAGTCCTTTTCACTTTCAGCAAGCAAGGTTGTGTCATCTGCATAACGCAGGTTGTTAATGAGTCTTCCTCAAATCCTGATGCCCCGTTCTTCTTCATATAGTCCAGCTTCTCGTATTATTTGTTCAGCATACAGATTAAATAGGTATGGTGAAAGGATACAACCCTGATGCACACCTTCCCTGACTTTAAACCAATCAGTATCCCCTTGTTCTATCTGAACAACTGCCTCTTGATCTATGTAAAGGCTCCTCATGAGCACAATTAAGTGTTCTGGAATTCCTGTTCTTCGCAGTGTTATCCATAGTTTGTTATGATCCACACAGTCGAATGCCTTTGCATAGTCAATAAAACACAGGTAAACATCCTTCTGGTATTCTCTGTTTTCAGCCAGGATCCATCTGAATCAGCAATGATATCCCTGGTTCCACGTCCTCTTCTGAAACTGGCCTGAATTTCTGGCAGTTCCCTGTCGATATACTGCTGCAGCCGTTTTTGAATGATCTTCAGCAAAATTTTGCTTGCGTGTGATATTAATGATATTGTTCAATAATTTCCACATTCAGTGGGATCACCTTTCTCGGGAATAGGCATAAATACGGATCTCTTCCAGTCAGTTGGCCAGGAAGCTGTCTTCCGTATTTCTTGGCATAGACGAGTGAGCACCTCCAGCGCTGCATCTGTTTGCATCATTCTAGGATACGCAAACCAATTAAAAAAAAAGCTCCACCCATCTGATTGAGAAAGTTATGTTTAATTGTGTTTATAAAAATAGGTAACATGCCTGTGATGTTTTGATCAACTGTGCACTAACAGTAATTGTGTTGGGAGAATGCTAACTGAATAAGTTTGAAGAGCACTGGTCTGAGAACAATGCTGAACTTGTATTTGAAAGCGGAGTGACTGCAACTGAGGCACTGGCTGAACAGAAGCAGAAGGAGGTGGTTTCTGTGAAGGGTCTCTTTCTCTGTCCACTTGCTGGTCCTCGCTCCTGTGCTGGAGCCTTATTTTCTCTTCCTCTTCTCATCACCTCTGTGGCTCCCGTTCCTGTTCCTTCTTCTACATTTAGCCATTCCTTCAGCCTTCTTCACTGTTGCCCATCCCACGCTAGGGGAGGGAGAGAGAGCTGGAGGGAGGATGTGTAGACTAAGCCCCCAGGTTGGAGAAGGGGGTGTCCTAGGAGACCTGGGGCTGAGTCCTGGGGGCACTTGTCATGGGACTCCGGAGAAAAGCTGTCCAGTCAGCATCTCAACACCCAGTTTCTTCGTCTGCAAAATGAGGTTTAGACTAGATGATCTCTAAGGCTCCTGAGTCCATCATCTTATAAAAACATCTTTTTTTCCCCAAGTTTTCTAGGGCTATTTCTGAGGCCTTTTTTTTAATGTTAGGTTCAGCCATATGCAGCAGTTCTACTCTGTCCTATGGGGGTCACTATGATTTGGAATCAACTCCATGGAAACAGGTTTTTTTTTTTTTTTTTTTTTTAACATTAGGTTCTACTTCACCTGCTTTTCATAGGTGACTCATTTATAAGCATGCCTTATGAATCTTCCTCAAGGTAAAAATCATGGCACAACCTACATAACTACTAACCATTTCCTCCATTAGAATGCACTGTTAATTTACTCAGTGTGAGAACACAGCCAAGGCAAAAATAGCTCAAAGATCAATCCAACCTTCAGATGAAGAACTGAAGCACAGGGAGGTTAAGTGACCAGCCGAAGTCACGCAACTTGTTAAAGAATGAGACCAAGAGCTTCACTTTCTTTTAGAAGGAAGCTTTGTGCAAATTCAAGTTGACCTCCTTCCAAACAGCCATCTAGTAAGTATTGAGTGTCTACCATGTGCTGATCACTCTGCCCTGGGGTACTGATGCATGAGGCCTGGACCCTGCTCTTGAGGCACTCACTGCCTGGAGGGAGGCTTGGCATTTTAAGGAGGTCAGAGAGTAAGGGCTGGGGCTGGTTTTGCCCCTGAGAGCAAAGAACTAGGCACTATTGGTAGGAAAAGGAGTTTTGGGTGAAGAAATGCAAACCAAATAAGTAGGTCAAAAGCAAGCTGGGAAGTTAAGGTTTTACGAGTTTAACCAGGAAACCTTAAGCCAGGTCTAAGTTACTCAATGACAGTGATGCTAGGTCAGGAAAATCTCTAGATTTGAATTCCAGCTCTCCTCTTTCTAGTCTTGGGGCCCTGGGGGAGTCATAGTCTCCTAACTGTGGTGTCCTCATCTGCCCCATTTGAAATGGAAGGATGGTACACCAGAGCCAAGATCATGGACATGGAAGCTGAAGACTAATTTTATAGCCTCTTGTGTTAGCCATGGCTGACCTGTCTGTGGTTATCACAATCTTTTCAAATCATATGATTATCCTCTCCAAGATCATCAGAGAAGGCAGCAGAGAAGGGCCTGAAATCCATGTCTCTTAAACCATTATGTACCCTGCTTCCATGGCCATTTCACCTTTCTGGGATGGTGAGAGGAGGTGTGCTGGGAGGTAAGACACAGAGGGCCATCTACTGGGAACCTTGGTGGCCCAGGCTTTACCCTCCACCCATTACAGGTCTAGGGTCTCTGTCTCTGAGTCTCTTCCCCATCTATAAGTGGGCATGATGCCTCCTTCACATTGCTATTGCAAAGACTAAATACATGTAAGGCTCCTAGCCCACGGCTTCACGCTCGTTTATGAAGATCATGAGATAATGGTACTGCATGAAAAATCTTTGGGAACAAGACTACCCTACACAAAATACCATGACATTTACCTGGGTAGAAAAAACCACAGTGAGCTCAGCTGTGACCTACTATTCCTGGAAAGACAATCCTCTTGGGAAGGTAGTTCGGTAAAAGCAGTTGGCTCTGAACTAATATGGATTGGACCGAATTTAAGGTTAGGTCAGTGGCTCTCAGCCCTGGCCAGGCATGAGAATCACCTAGGGTACTTTTAAAAAATCGGTGCTAAGGCTACACCCTAGACTAATCAAATAAAATTCTCTGAGGAGTGGGTCCAGGCACTGGTAGTGTTTAAATCCTTCCAAGTGATTCCAATGTATGCTGGTTGAGAACCACTGGCCTAGGTGAAGCCAGCTGCCTACTTAGTCAGGATTTTGGAAGAAACCCATCAGTCCGAGAATATCTCTTCCCATGGTCTACCTTAGTATGAAACTCATACCTCTTCTAATCATTGAACGGTAGCACCACACGCAATACGCAGGATTGGCTACCTAAAGATAGGTCATTGTGTTACATAGACCTCAACAAGAAATAGGGATAGGACTTGAAGCGCATGGTATAATATGTTAATTTTGGTAGGTTAATATCTCCAGGGTCATAGGGGATTAAGGTTCCTTTTACTTTTCCAATTTACAGTCTGTCTTAGTTATCTAGTGCCACTATAACAGAAATACCACAAGTGGATAGCTTTAAGAAAAAGAAATTTATTCTCTCACTGTTTAGGAGGCTAGAAGTCCGAATTCAGGGCGCCAGCTCCAGGGGAAGGCTTTCTCTCTCTGTTGGCTCTGGAGGGAGGTCCTTGTCATCAATCTTCCCCTGGCCTAGCAGCTTCTCAGTGCAGGGACCCCGGGTCCAAAGGATGTACTCTACTCCTGGCACTACTTTCTTGGTGGTATGAGGTCCCCCTGTCTCTCTTCTCACTTTTCTTTTTTATATGTCAAAAGATTGGCTCAAGATACAACCTAATTTTGTAGCTTGAGTCCTGCCTTATTAACAAAACTCGCTCTAATCCTGCTTCATTAACATCATAGAGGTAGGATTTATAACACATAGGAAAATCACACGAGGTGACAAAATCGTGGACAACCACACAATACTTGGAATCATGGCCTAGCCAAGCTGACACACAATTTTGGTTGACACAATTCAACCCATTAATACCATCCTCGTGTGGAGCTTCCATCTTTGAGGTTACTTCATGGAGCATTATGGCTGCTGGAGCTCCAGCCATTATATCCACATTTCAGGTATCAAGTAAGAGAAAAGAGAGAATAGGTAAGAAAGATCCAATCAGCTTCTTTTAAAGGAGGCTTCACTTTTCCTCAGAGTCCCTAAGTGGTGCAAATGGTTAACAGAGTCGGCTGCCAACTGAAACGCTAGAGATTTGAGTCTACACAGAGGCACCTTGGAAGAAAGGCCTGGCAATCTATTTCCAAAAAACCAGCCATTGAAAACTCTGTAGAGCACAGTTCTACTGACATGCATGGGGTCGCCATGAGTTAGAATCAAGTTGAAGGCAACTGGTGGGTCGTGGTGGTCTCTTTTCCTTATATCTCATAAGCCAAAACTTTGTCAAATGCTTAGCTACAAGGAAGGCTGAGAAGTGTAACCATTCAGGTAGGTAAGTTGACATCCCAAATAAAATTCTCTAAGGAAGAAGGGGCAAATTGCTACTGTGTAGGCAACTAGCAGTTAGTGCCATGGAGCATTGCAGAGCCAA
Organism: Elephas maximus indicus; assembly: GCF_024166365.1. Taxonomy (NCBI): domain Eukaryota; kingdom Metazoa; phylum Chordata; class Mammalia; order Proboscidea; family Elephantidae; genus Elephas; species Elephas maximus. The sequence goes on from NC_064838.1 coordinate 49,367,048, forward strand.
ACCTGAATGTGGGAGGAAACTGAAGGCTAGGAGGCAGGAGAATGAAAAGATCTTGAAAAGGATAATGACTTACACATCTGGCTCACCAAAAGCTGCTGTCATGGGTCTTTTAGCAGGAGATGCTTGCTTTCAATTGGCAGTTCCTTTTCCTTCTTTCTTTTTTTTGAACATTCTATTGTGGTTTAGGTGAAAGTTTACAGAGCAAATTAGTTTCCCGCTTAACAATTTATACACATTTTGTTTCGTGACATTAGTTGCAATCTTCTCAATGTTGACAGCACTCTACCCAGTTCCTCCCTGGGTTCCCTGTTTCCATTCATCCATCTTTCCTGCCCCTTCCTGCCTTCTGAACTTTGTTTTTGGGCAAATCTGCCCTTTTGGTCTTGTATGGTTGATTGTTCTGAGGAGCGCATTCCTCATGGGTTCACTTTATAGGCCTGTCTATTGTTTGACTGAAAGGTGGTCTCCAGGAGTAGGTTCAGTTTCAGGTTCAAAGGGCTTCTGAGGGCCGTAGCCTTAGGGGTTCAGACAGTAAGTCTGGTCTTTTTTTATGAATTTGAATTTTGTTCTACATTTTCTCCCAGTTCATCCAGGACCTTCTAATGTGATCCTGATCAGAGCGGTTGGTAGTAGTAGCTGGACACCATCCATCTCTTCTGGTCTCAAGCTGATGGAGGCTGTGGTTCTGAAGTGTGTATCCTTCACTGGTGTTATTGTTCATTTTATAGGCCTGTCTATCGTATGGCCATAATGTGATCTCCAGGAGTGATTTCAGTTCCAAGTTCAAAGAGTGTCTAAGGGCCAGTCTTGGGAGTTCCACTAGTCTCTGTCAGACCAGTAAGTCTGGTCTTTTTTATGAGTTTGAATTTTATTCTACGTTTTTCTCCCACTCTGTCCAGGGCCTTCTATTGTCATCCTGATCAGAGTGATAGGTAGTGGTAGCTGGGCACCATCTAGTTCTTCTGGTCTCAGGCTAGTAGAGACTATGGTTCACGTGGTCCGTTAGTCCTTTGGACTAATTGTTCCCTAGAATCTTTTATTTTCTTCGCTCTGCTTTGCTCTGGATGGAAAGAGACCAATAGTTGTATCTTAGATGGCCACTTGCAAGCTTTTAAGACCTCACTTACTCACCAAAGTAGGATGTAGAACATTGCCTTTATGGACTATGTTATGCCAGTTGACTTAGATGTCAACAAAGATTATGGTCCTAAGCCCTCAAACTCAGTGACCCAGGCCCTCATGGTATCTGGTTATGGCTAAGAAGTTTTCATAACTTTGCCCCATGAGCTGTACTATGTAGGTGGATATCTTTGCAGTACATACAGATATGTAGAAATAGTCTCTGCCAGACCTATATATGCTTGTGAGTGTACTCCCATACGCAATCCCACACCTGTTCAGCTTACATATCTACCTGTGTATCCAGTCAAAAATTATTACTGTTATTGTAAGATTATGTATGTAATAGTATTTACCGCTGTTGTCTTTTACTCTTGTGTACCTCCCAGAGTCTTCCTTTGTCTTGGTCATGTTGTGCTGACCTCCCCCTTATTGTGTATTGTCTTTGCCTTCACCCAAGTTAATACGTGTCTGCTATCTAGTGATTTTCTCTCCCTCCCCCTCCCATCCCTGGTAACCATCAAAGAATGTTCCTTTTTGTGCCTAAACCTTTTCTTCACTTTTTATAATAATAGTCTCATACAATATTTGTTCTTTTGTGATTATTTCACTCAGCATAATGTCCTCCAGATTCATCCATGTAGTGAGATGTTTCGCAAATTTGTTGTTATTCTTTAACATTGCATAGTATTCCATTGTGTGTATGTATGGTAGTTTATCCATTCATCTATTGGTGGGCACTTAGGTTGTTTCCATCTTTTTGCTATTGTGAACAATGCTGTGATGAACATAGGTGTGGATATATCTATTTGTGTCACAGCTCTTATTTCTCTAGGCTACATACCTAGTAGTGGGATTGCTGGATCATATGGCATTTCTAACTTTTAAGGAAGCACCGTACTGTTCTCCGCAGTGGTTGTACCATTATTTATAATCCCACCAGCAGTGTATGACAGTTCCCATCTCCCCATGCCCTTGCTAGCATTTGTTTTCTTCTGTTTTTTTGATCATTGCCTTTATTGCCTGGGTGAGACGATATCTCATTGATTTGCATCTCTCTAATATGTGGGTAATAGCTAATGACTGTGAGCATCTCTTCATGTGTTTGCTGGCCGCCTGGATGTCTTCTTTGGTGAAGTGTCTGTTCATGTCCTTTGCTTATCTTTTAATTGGATTGTCTTTTTGTTGTTCAGGTGTCGAAGTTTTCTATACATTTTAGAGATTAGTCCCTTGTCAGGTATGTTGTTGCCAATTTTTTTTCCCAGTCTGTGGGTTCTCTTTTCACTCTTTGGTGAAGTCTTTCGATGCTCATAAGTGTTTAATTTTTAAGAGGTCTCAGTCTATTTATCTTCTGCTGTTTGTGCATTTTTAGTTACATTTGATAGTCTATTTGTGCCATAAATTAGGGCCCCTAGGTTTGCCAGCGCAGTCCCTTTTCAACAAATTCCTAGTCCCTATTTTTTTTAAGCCATGGTGTCTTGGCCTTTATTTATTTATTTTATCATTCTTTTTTTTAATAATTTTTATTGAGCTTTAAGTGAACGTTTACAAATCAAGTCAGTCTGTCACATATAAGCTTATATACATCTTACTCCATACTCCCACTTACTCTCCCCCTAATGAGTCACCCCTTCCAGTCTCCCCTTTTGTGACAATTTTGCCAGTTTCTAACCCTCTCTACCCTCCCATCTCCCCTCCAGACAGGAGATGCCAACACAGTCTCAAGTGTCCACCTGATACAAGTAGCTCACTCTTCGTCAGCATCTCTCTCCAACCCATTGTCCAGTCCCTTCCATGTCTGATGAGTTGTCTTCGGGAATGGTTCCTGTCCTGGGCCAAGAGAACGTTTGGGGATCATGACCGCCGGGATTCCTCTAGTCTCAGTCAGGCCATTAAGTCTGGTCTTTTTATGAGAATTTGGGGTCTGCATCCCACTGATCTCCTGCTCCCTCAGGGGTTCTCCGTTGTGCTCCCTGTCAGGGCAGTCATCGGTTATGGCCAGGCACCATCTAGTTCTTCTGGTCTCAGGACGATGTAAGTCTCTGGTTCATGTGGCCCTTTCTGTCTCTTGGGCTCATAGTTATCGTGTGACCTCGGTGTTGTTCATTCTCCTTTGATCCAGGTGGGTTAAGACCAATTGATGCATCTTAGATGGCCGCTTGTTAGTAATTAAAACCCCAGACGCCTCATTTCAAAGTGGGACGCAGAATGTTTTCATAATAGAATTATTTCACCAATTGACTTAGAAGTCCCCTTAATTGGCCTTTATTTTAGATCAGTCCTCTCAAAGGCCAGCCCTCTTCTTAAAGAGCCTGAACCCATAAAAGTTTTACACCTCCAGGTACCTTCCCGCCTGTCTATTTCTGGATGGTAGAATCATAGATGGCTGTCCACAGCCACAAAGCAAATCTGTCGCAGACCTTGGCTGAACTCTGTGAAGTGTTTTCTGAATCTCCAGGGAGTTACTTTCACCCTGTATCAGTTAAGGTCCCAAGAGGAAACAAGATCCAACTCAGATCTGAGAGACTACAGGCAGTCCTCGCTTTAAGCAGTTCTGATATGCATAAATTTCAGTTGCTGTGGTTTGGTTCAATAATGCATCCCCTAACAAGGTGTTCATGTTTCAGTTACCATAGTATATTAACTGTGAGCTTATACTTTATGTAGTTGCTACATAATTGCACTACTAGCTCTTCAGTCCACAAATCACTATGTAAAAAACAAATATGCATCATCATCAGTAACCAATCACATCACTTCTTTCAAAGCCTCTTGGTGACTGGTCACTATGCTGTGTTATTAGGTTCATGCACAGACTGCAAAGCATGTCATTGTATTGCTTGTCTCCCAGTGATACATCCATGTCACATGTCACAAAAATGGATCATTGCAAGAGGGAATTGGCCAATTAAGATGAAAATGCAACAAAGAAATAAAAAGTAATGATGCTGGAAGTGAAATCTGAATCAAATATAGAGTTATAGAAGAAATAACTGAGCGTGGGAATGTTGACACTGCCACCATTCAAGTGACCGTAGGTCTGCAAGACTGTCTCAGTCATCTAGTGCTGCGATAAAAGAAATTCCACAAGTGGATGGCTTTAACAAACAGAAGTTTATTCTCTCACGGTGTAGGAGGCTAGAAGTCCAAATTCAGAGCGCCAGCTCTAGAAGGCTCTCTCTTGGCTCTGGAGGAAGGTCCTTGTCATCAGTCTTCCCTTGGCCTAGGAGCTTCTCCACCAGGAGCCTCAGGGTCCAAACTACATGTTCTGCTCCCGGCGCTGCTTTCTTGGTGGTTTGAGTTCCCCATGTCTCTATGCTCACTTCTCTCTTTTATATCTCAAAAGAGATTAGTTTAAGACAATCTAATCTTGTTGACTGAGCCCTGCTCCATTAACATAACTGCCTCTAATCGTGCCTCATAAACATCGTAGAGGTAGAATTTACAACACATAGCATAATCACATCCGATGACAAAATGATGGATAATCACACGATATGGGGAATCATCGCCTAGCCAACTTGACACTCATTTTTGGGGAACAAAATTCAATCCATGACAGGGACTAATGGACCAAAAGCTCTACCAGACTGAGCCCAGAACAAGTAGATGGTGCCTGGCTACCACCACTGACTGCTCTGACAGGGATCACAATAGAGGATCTCGGACAGAGCAGGAGAAAAATGTAGAACAAAATTCATGATAAAAAGATCAGACTTGGTCCAGCAGAGACTGGAGAAACCCCAAGAGTATGGCCCCCCAAAACCTTCTTCACTCAGTGTGGAAGTCATTCCAGAGGTTCACCCTTCAGCCAAAGATTAGACAGGAGAGCCCTGGTGGTACAGTGGTTAAGAACTACGGCTGTTAACCAAAAGGTCGGCAGTTTGAATCCTTAGAAACTCTATGGGGCAATTCTACTCTGTCGTATAGGGTCACTGAATTGACTCAATGGCAATGGGTATATGGCAAATAGTAATGCATGTGAGGAACGTGCTTCGTAGTTCAACCACGTATACGAGACTAAATGGGCACACCAGCCCAAAAGCAAGAACAAGAAGGCAGGAAGGGACAGGAAAACTGGACAAATGGAAACAGGCAAACCGGGGTGGAGAAGGGGAGGATGTTGACACATCACAGCGTTGGCAACCAATGTCACAAAACAGTTTGCACATTAATTGTATAATGAGAAAGTATTATTTGCTCTGTAAACTTTCACCTAAAGCACAACTGAAAAAAAAAAATCTGACTTGGAAAAAAAAAAAGGAGACTAGGTATGCAGCGGAAGAACTTGAAGGTGAACTTATTGACACAGACGAGGAAAATCGGTGTAAGGAAAAGGATGAAGGTGTCTCAGAGGAGGTGATTCCAGCATAAGAAAGCCACATGAAAAGAGCTCTCAGAGCTCTTTCGTGATATTGAAAGCACAAAGAATAAAATGTTGGATGCTTACCCGAACTTAGAAAGGAATATAACAATTTGCCAAGGCACAGAAAAATGCCCGCACCATATTGAAAGTTATACAATGAGAAGGAAAGGGAAAACACTGTCCAAACTACTCTTGGTAATTTTTTTTTTTTTTACAAAGAAATAAAACACTTTAATTCTCAGTGTTTCCAATGCTTTAAATTGTTGTTGCTGTTAGTTGCCACCAAGCCGGCTTCCACTCATGGCAACCCTGTGAGTAACAGAAGGAAACACTGCTGGTCCTGCGTCTTCCTCGCCATCTTTGATCTGTTTAAGCCCATTGTTGCAGCCACCATGTCTGTCCAACTCATGGAACGTTTCTCATGTTTTTGCTGACCCTCTACTGAACATGATGTCCTTTTCTAGCGATTGATGTTTGAAATATTACTATTTTTTCATTTTTTTACACATTACAAACAACGACGAGAGTTTCTAATATTTTGACAAGAATTTTTGAAGGTCACGGAACGATCGTGATTTTCCCTGCTGATTATCCAGATTGCTTTTGCATTGTTTCAGCTTGCACAGTCATTTTTATGGTCCCATTCTACCACGCAAAGTGAGGGTTCCCTGCAATTACAGAGGTATGGGCAGGATTAGGCAAACCTGCAGCAGCGGGTACTGGGCATTCAGAGGCTAGCCTCAGCAGAAAGCACCCTGTAGGGCAGAAGGACCAGGGGTGCTAATAGTGCTACTGGAGTCGTGGGGAGGGTTCACGTAATAAAAGATGTTGATGTGGACGGATACAACCGCGTGGATCCATATCTATCACCAACAAGGAAGCCTATGGAGCTTCCTTGTCCAGAACCTTTACTGGGGCCTCATTACGTAGGCATGATTGACTGAACTCAAGCTCCAGCCTCCTTCCTCAGGGATTGGGCTGATGCCACTTGGTGGGCCTTTCTGGCCTGGCCAGCAGCCACCATCGGTTGTGATCTCAGCCCCTACAGATAAAAGACACTTCAGTTACCGGAGAAAGTCCAAGGTTTTAGAGATTCTCTCTCAGTAACCAAGGACAAAGATCAAATTCCTTGGGTGAAGTTAACCTCACAGCAGGAATCTAGATTTCCATTTTCTCAGCATAGGGCTCCCAATGTCCACTCGTGCACCAGAGTTCCCTTGGAGCTGCTTGTACTAGCTGGGACACAAAACGCAGGATAAGGGGTTAATGATTACAGTTTTATTAACAACAAGCAAATAAAATATTTTTTCTGACTCTACAAAGTGTTTTGGGGTTCTAATAGAATGATGTCCTTCAAATGCCTCAGATAAACATTTTCCAGGTGGAACACTCCCATTAATACTCAAACCTCACAGAACCTCTCAGTGTTTCTCAGCCAGTGTTTATAAGAAAATTTTCTATTGACAGCTCCCTAAAACAGTTGATTTTAAACAAGATGGCCTGGGAGAGCCAAATTACATTCCAAACATAACTGAGCAGAATGGCAGTTCAGGTGCGAGTACACTCCTCTCTGGTGTTACTGCATATAAAGCATATTGCTTCGGGTCAACTTTTAAAACATTTTACTTTAACATGATAGTTTCTGTAACTCATCTAAGGGATTTGTGTGTATTTTAGTTACATTTTCAGAAATTTATTGAGGATTTGGGGTAGTCATTAACAAAAATTTGCCACTTAGATGGGAAAGAGGTTTTGAGCCATTCTCCTGCAAAAAACTGGACTGTGATGTTGTTAGGCGGCTGTGTGCAGTTCTGTCGCTCTGGGGCTGGTTCAGGGCTGATGCTCTTCACCTCCCTGAACTCCCAGGGAGCGACTCCGACCCCTGGGGTCTCCACACTAGACCTGTGGACAACGCCCTCAGTGCCCCTTTAAGTCATCCATGCTGCTAGCTTCCTTGAAGAGGACTGAGAGATGAGGCACAGCAGGGTTCTCAGCCTGGACACTATAGACATTTTTGTCCAGGGAATTCTTTGTTGTGGGGGCTGTCCTGAGCATTGTAGGATGTTTAGCAGGATCCCTGGCTTCTACCCACTAGATGCCAGTAGCACCCTCCCCCTTTTTGTAACAGCCAAAAATGTTACCAGACGCTGCCAAATGCCCCCTGGGGGACAAATTGCTCTAGCCCGCCCTAGCCAAGAACCACCGAGGTACAGGGTACCTGGAAAGCCCCTCATGGAATGGTGCCACACAAAAACATACAGCAGTTGTTAGGTGCTGTTGAGTTGGTTCCGACTCATAGCGACCCTACGTACAACAGAATGAAACACTCCCTGGTCCTGCACCATCCTCACAATCGTTGTTATGCTTAAGCCCATTGTTGCAGCCATTGTGTCAATCCATCTCGTTGAGGGTCTTCCTTTTTTTTCCTGACCCTCTACTTTACCAAGTATGATGTCCTTCTCCAGGGGCTGGTTCTTCCTGATAACATGTCCAAAGTTACGTGAGACAAAGTCTCACCATGCTTGCTTTTTTAAGCAGCATTCTGGTTGTACTTCTTCCAAGACAGATTTGTTCATTCTTCTGGCAGTCCATGGTATATTCAATATTCTTCGCTAACACCATAATTCAAAGGCATCAATTCCTTGGTCTTCCTTATTCATTGTCCAGCTTTCTCAAGCATATGAGATGACTGAAAACACCACAGCTTGGGTCAGGCACACCTTAGTCCTCAAAGTGATATCTTTGCTTTTCAACACTTTAAAGAGGTCTTTTGAAGCACAATTGCCCAATGCAATGCGTCTTTTGATTTCTTGACTGCTGCTTCCATGGGTACTAATTGTGGATCCAAGTAAAACGGAATCCTTAACAACTTCAATCTTTTCTCCATTTATCATGATGTTGCTTGTTGGTCCAGTTGTGAGGATTTTTGTTTTATGTTGAGGTGCAATCCATACTGAAGGCTGTGGTCTTTTATCTTCATCAGTAAGAACTTCAAGTCCTCTTCACTTTCAGCAAGCAAGGTTGTGTCACCTGGATAATGCAGGCTGTTAATCAGTCTTCCTGTAATCCTGATGCCCCGTTCTTCATATAGTCCAGCTTCTCGGATTATTTACTCAGCAGACAGATTGAATTAAGTATGGTGACAGAAAACAACCCTGACCCACACCTTGTTCTGTTCAAACGACTGCCTCTTGATCTACGTACAGGTTCCCCATGAGCACAGTTCAGTGTTTTGGAATTCCTATTCTTTGCAACATTATCCAGAATTTGTTATGATCCACAGAGTCAAATGCCTTTGCATAGTCAATAAAACACAGGTAAACATCTTTCTGGTGTTCTCTGCTTTTAGCCAAGATCCATCTGAGATTAGGAGTGATATCCCTTGTTCCACGTCCTCTTCTGAATCTGGCCTGAATTTGTGGCAGTTCCCTGTCAATGTACAGCCGCATACCTTATTTCTCTGATGCTTCAAATTCTACAACGCCGTCACTTCACGACTTATTAAAAAAAAAAAAAAAAACCCTATTTCCCAAACTAAAATTCAGGATATACGAATTGACAAAGGCTTTTTTTTTTGTTTTTTTTTTTTCTCTTCTGTGAATTTATTTATTCACCAGCAGTACACAGTTTAAATCACATTTATATAGGTTTTTCTCCTGCTCTCTTTCCCCTTTATCCTTCAACAGGCATTTCACTTGATAAACCTCTTGCCTGTCTAATCCTGTCTTGGCTTCTCCTCCTAGGAGCACCTGAACTGACTCCATGATCCAAAAAAGGCAGTGTTGGCGACCCAAGAAACACAGGGCCCTGCAGGGTGCTGCTGAGATGGCTCTAATAGAGCCTGCTGCAGAGAGCAGAGTTGACTGACAGCCGCGGCTGCTGCCCCAGGGATGCTGAGACCGCACCCTTTCCCTGGCTGCCTCCTGGCAATGACTGAGCACAGTAGGGACAATAGTGCTGAACCATTCCTGCCCAAGGTAGCTTTTTCTTTAACAGGAAACTTTAGCTTGGGGATTCCCCAATGGCCTGGCCAAGATTTCCTCAAAACTGCTCTGCAGTCTGAGGTTCTTGCTACCCAGTCCTCCTTTCCTTCTCTCTTTTCACGGGTGTCAGGTCTACACTGCAGACTGAAACCTCTCCCTATGTACCCCTGCTACCCAGTCCTCCTTTCCTTCTCTCTTTTCACGGGTGTCAGGTCTACACTGCAGACTGAAACCTCTCCCTACGTACCCCTGCTACCCAGTCCTCCTTTCCTTCTCTCTTTTCACGGGTGTCAGGTCTACACTGCAGACTGAAACCTCTCCCTGTGTAACCCTGCTACCCAGTCCTCCTTTTCTTCTCTCTTTTCACGGGTGCCAGGTCTACATTGCAGACTGAAACCTCTCCCTATGTACCCCTGCTACCCAGTCCTCCTTTCCTTCTCTCTTTTCATGGGTGCCAGGTCTACACTGCAGACTGAAACCTCTCCCTATGTACCCCTGCTCCCGTGAGCCCTTGGGCCTTCAGAGATGTTTCCCCTAATAAACCTCTTGCAGTTCTAATCCCATCTTTTTGTCTGCTTTTCAGAGGACCAGCTGAGTAACGAGCCCCCTTCACTACATTATATAAAACAATACAATATTTAACAGCAGAACTATATCCAAGGTAATTGAGTAATTACATTACTTAAAATCAGGGTTGTATCAGAAAATCAGGACGTGCAATCAGCCCACCTATGTTTACCTCAGACATGTTCTCTGAAGAACATTTTGCAGTTCTAAGTGAGGGGTCTTTGTACTAGGGAATGGCCACTCCATATTGCCTTCCCCATCCATCTACCTCGTACTTACTCGGAATTTAGAAAACACCTGCATACCAATATTACCCTAATTCTTTCCTTCCTCCCCTCCCCTCTGACATGGTTTAGGAATCCTGTCATGTCAAGAGGAATGGGATCCTGGATCCATTCGGGTAACAGAAGAGATAACTCCACTAAGCTAAGATGATTTCATCCCTGTCCTTAAAGAAACAAACCTTATTATTCTTGTCCATTCCTGCCTCTTCAAATCTGATCCTCCTTATCCCAACATGAAGAAGATATGAGACTGGGATACAGAGTGGGCTGGATATTTCAGGATGAAGGCTTTGTCTTTGTGGTGAAAAAGAGAACAGTAGTCCATGACAGCTCTTATATCACCAACATCAGATACGGTCCGACAAAAACAAGCCCATCCATCAGTAGTCATGTCTGAACACAGGAAAAACAAGGTCACTGGGCAAACCACAAAATTCACCAAACATCCCCTCGTCCCAGCTAACACAAGTGTCTGCTGTTTCTTACCCCATCACAGCTTTAGGATTTTGCTGCACTCTTCCCACCTTCTATACAAAAGTTGATACCCAATCAGAGAATTGCCTCTGCTTCCTTGAAACTTCTCCCAAATCACCAAACACAAGCCCAAATCCTATCATAAGTACCTTCTAACACCTTCTTACTGAGAAGCCCCATGGTTCCTCAGAGTATACACATTCCCTCATTGTAGCAAGTCAATAAATCCAACTTGGGTTGACTACAGGTATGCTCCTGGTGGTCTCTGGCTGGAGGGCATTGACAGTCCGTTATCAGGTCCTAGCCTGTTCTAAGACTTCATCTCTTGAGTCTGTCTCCAAGGTGCTGGATTCATCCTAGGAAAGGAAAAGATAAGAAATTAAGGACTACCAGACAACAAAGAAAGAGAAAAAAAGACTTCAGTACATAGAGCTGAGGTATAGATTAATTTCCCAACTAGAGTTCCAATTCTGACTCTAGTTGCTCTGTGACCTTGAACAACTCCTACAAATTCTTCCTCATCTGTAAAGTGGAAACACACTTAACCTTCAAAACAAGTTAAGGATGAGAAAAAGCCATGCATAACACCCAACATACAAAAAACACTTGCTGCATGGCTGGGTGAAATGGGAAGGCTGAGGAAAGACCAAAGGTACAGAGAATAAGAGTTGAACTGAGAGACCGTGAAAAACCAATAATTTCAGTGAGAGAGAAGAGCTAAGAACATCAGAGGGAAATAAAGCTGGGTATAGGAATTTAGGAGATATGGAGAAAAGGGAAGACCAAATTCATCCCAACTTGGAGTTGCCTGCCCTTGAAAGGTACCTCTGCTTATAAGCACCTCTTCAAGGGAAAAGAGATTTGCGGAATGCTGAAGAGAAATGATGGGGGACCAGCAGGATTGGACAGATGGATGCTGAGGAAGGAGAGGAGAGGGATATCTATTTCTGGGAATGGGGTCCAGAAGTCCATCTTTTAAGAGTGGGATGAAGAGGGAGTCACAGATGGGCAAGGGTTCTCCTTACCTTCCTTTGTGTGTCAGATGTGGGCTACTAAGACTCCAGAGCCAGGTTCCAGGCTCCCAGCCTCACAATAGCCTTTATGACACCATACTCTTCCCAAGACTCCACCTGGGGGTTCTGTGAGCAGTCACCAAATTAGAAATGTACAGGCTGCTTTCAGGAGAAAACAATAAGGATCACTTTCCAGACACTTGAGAGACCAAAGTTAATAGCTCAACTCTTAACTAGTGGGTGGAAGTAGAGTGCATCAGTTAGGAAAATTAATGCTTCTAGAAGAGTCTATGCCTGAAGGAACCAAACTCAGAAAGGTGCCTGGAAGGTTTTCTAAACTTCTTTCCTGCGCCAAGTCAGTCTGAGCAGTATGGAGGCTGCATTTGTGGAATAATGCTTCTAGCTGTATGACCTCTAAGCCATGCTATTCATCATGCCACTAACATTTTCAGCTGATCTGCAGGAGGACTGTACACCCTCAGTTGGGGAAATGCAGGTCCAGAAAAATAGACAAATCCATGATGTGCGGGGGTCTGATAGACCACGCCCTTATTGTCCTCAGCATTGAAAATATTAACCAGAGGTATCCAGACTTTCTGGAACTACAGAGGCTGGATAATCTTTAAATCTTTAATCAAAAACATTCCCTGAAGTCATCCATTTAGCTTAATTAGTAAAGAATGTCGGCTTTGAGTATTGTGCTCTCCTAAGAACTATATGGAATGAAACTGACAACAGCACCAAGAAAGATTACATAGGAAACTTAGTGGGCAGTGAGTATGTTAACCGGGAAGGAACAACTTAGAAAAGGTGGGTGGGAAGGGTTGCACAACTCAAAGCATGCAATCAATGTCACTAAATTGTACATGTAGAAATTGCTGAATGTTCTGCTGTGCATATTCTCAACAACAACAAATAAATTAAAACGTTAAGCAGAAACTCACTTGGCAAGCCCTTGGCACAGTCACATGCATAAACGAGGCTCATTCTCTGTCCCCCTTTGTTCCTCAACGGGGTCCTCAGCAGTTGACTCGCTCACTTGCTGTCGGCCCCAAACCTGGTTTAATGGGCTTCTGCGCTCTGATTAGGGCCCAAGCCTCCCCACCGCCGAGTCACCTGTCCCCGGAGGCGAAGGCTGGTAAATTTCCCACAGGGAGGCCTACAAGAAGGCTCCCTGGAGCTGGGCAAGGCGAAGGTCATGGCCTCCCCGGTGCTGTTCCACCCTGAGCTGCTCGGCCTGTGCGAGGCTAAACCCGCGCAGGGACGGAGGAGAGCGAACGAGCCTGAGCTGGGGTCCCCACCTTCCCTCGACGCCGGCTGGAAGCCCCCACCGTTCCCAAGAGATGTAACTTCAGCCACAACCTCCTACAAGCCCAGCCACCGCGCTTTTATAGGTAGTGACCTTCGCGCATGCGTATTGTCATCACTGGAGATCAACGGCCATGCCAACCGCTGGCAGCAACCGCCCGCTCACCAACGACCGCCCCTTGCGCCCCGGGCCTCGGGTTCTGCAGGCCTCCGCCTGTTGGGCCGGGCCGGGCCAGGCCGGGCCGGTTTCTAAGCCCTGCCCCATTTTTTAAAAATTGTATTAAAAATGTATATAACAAAACATTTTAACATTTTTTACGAGTACAATTTAATGACATTGATTACATTCATTTTGTTGTGCCATCATCACCATTATCCATTTCCAAAAATTTCCATCGCCCTTCACGGAAACTCAGTGCTCCCTAAGCAGGAATTCCCTCTTTCGTCCTCTCTCCCACCCCCTGGTAACCACTAATGAACTTCGGTCTCTATACTTGTATCTTAGATATTTCACAGAAGTGGAATCATACATTTGTCCTTTTGTGACTGATTTCCCTCAGCATAGTGTGTTCAAGGTTCATCCATGTTGTAGAAGGTAAGAGGACTTCGTTTTTCTTTACGGCTAGGTAATATTCCACTGTATGTATCTACCACATTTTGTTTATTCATTTACCTCTTGCTGGACATTTAGGTTGTTTCCACCTTTATCGCTATTGTGAATAACGCTGCAGGGAACACTGGTGTACAAGTATCTGTGCTCCTGTTTTCATGTCTTTTGAGTATATTTCTAGGAGTGGAATTGCTGGGTCATACCGTAGTTCTATGTTTTTGAAGAACCACCAAACTGTTTTCCACAGCAGCTGTACCATTTTACATACCCCCCAGCAGTGGACAAGGGCTCCAATTTCTCCATATTCTCATCCTGGCCCATTTTTTTAAAAAAATAATTTTTATTGAGCTTTAAGTGAAAGTTTACAAATCAAGTCAGTCTGTCACATATAAGCTTATATACACCTTACTCCATACTCCCACTTACTCTCCCCCTAATGAGTCAGCCCGCTCCCTCCTTCCAGCCTCTCCTTTCGTGACAATTTTGCCAGTTTCTAACCCTCTCTACCCTCCCATCTCCCCTCCAGACAGGAGACGACAACCCAGTCTCAAGTGTCCACCTGATACAAGTAGCTCACTCTTCGTCAGCATCTCTCTCCAACCCATTGTCCAGTCCCTTCCATGTCTGATGAGTTGTCTTCGGGAATGGTTCTTGTCCTGGGCCAACAGAAGGTTTGGGGTCCATGACTGCCGGGATTCCACTAGTCTCAGTCAGACCATTAAGTCTGGTCTTTTTATGAGAATTTGCTGGCCCATTTTTGACATAGTTTAAAACCATGGCTTGGAAGTGGGAGGCAGAATGGAGAGAAAGGGCAGTTGGTGTAAAAATGAACCTTAAAGTACACCTTGTTCTCCTCTGGGAGAACAGATGGAGGGGAGGACTCAAGTGAATTTGGCCTTGGAGCTTTTACTGAACAGTCTAGGACCAAAGCTCTGCCTTATAGAGACAAGTTCTGGTAGCAGCTGGGAGCTGAGGTTACCTAGGATCTTTGGACAGGCAATTTTTGTGTGTGTGCCATTTTGGGGGTAGCTCTTGCAAATGTCTAGGAGGGAAGACATCCCCTGAGCATCAACAGTTCTTTATTTAATGGTCCTGTTGTGGCAAGGTCCCTGGGTGGTGCAAATGGCTAACATGTTTGGCTGCTAACCAAAAAGTTGGTGGTTTTAAGCCCACCCAGAGTGCCTTGGAAGAAAGGCCTGGTGATATACTTCCAAAAAAGTGGCCATTGAAAACCGTGTAGTGCACAGCTCTACTCTGACACACACAGGGTCGCCATGATTCGAAATCAACTTGATGGCAACTGGCTGGTTGGTTGGTTGGTTCCTAAAGAAACAGTAGTTTTCTCTGTAGAGGTTTGGGCTTAAGGTTTAATCTTGAGGTAAACCTGACTTTTACAGAACCTATAACTTTCAAGGGAACCCTGGTGGTGTAGTGGTTGAGAGTTTGCCTGCTAACCAGAAGGTTGGCAGTTCAAATCCACCAGGCGCTCCTTGGAAACCCTATGGGGCAGTCCTACTCTGTCCTGCAGGGTCACTATGAGTACTACTTGATGGCAACTGGTTTTGGTTTTTCTTTACAACCTTCAAGCTGCTTGGGCAATCCCGAGGGCTATAACAGAGAGCATGATTTTCTTTTTTATTATCTAAAATGAAAGCAGGGTGCTGGTGGTGCAGTGGTAAAGAGCTTGGCTTAAGAGCTTGGCGGCTAAGAATATAGGTGAGAAATCATTGCAATGTGTTTTAATTAATTTATAGATTAATGTAGCTTGTATGCTAATATAAGTAACTCGCAATCTGGCCTGTCGCCTTGGGTGCAGAGCTAGAAACAAAAGCTCAGAATTGGGAAAATTGCATAAAAATTGGCAAAGAATCCTCATCATATTTTACCACTACCCCTCCAGCCACAGCCTCGCATTCTTTCCTCTTCCAGTTTAGGATGTCTTAACATCTAATGGGGAGCCCTGGTAGCGCAGTGGTTAAGAGCTTGGCTGCTAACCAAAAGGTTGGCAGTTCGAATCCACCAGCTGCTCCTTGGAAACCCTATGGGGCGTTTCTACTCTGTCCTATAGGGTGGCTATGAGTTGGAATTGACTCCATGGCAACATTTTTTTTTTTAACCACCTTATGGAATCGAGACAGCTAGCACCCAGCAAATGCTGCTACTTAAGGTTTGTAATCCCTCCCTTTGCACTTTCTGTGGTAACTTTTTCTTCCTCATCACCACTGAGCATAGTGTCTTGCATATAGTAGGTGCTGAATAAGACTGAATTGAAATAACTGGATTGAATTGGATACAGCAGTATAAATACAAGGTGGTTTAGTGTTTCCAGTGCTAAAATTCTTCATGCGGATCAAAGCAGGCGTGATGCTGTGTTCAGTTACTGTTCAGCCGTTGGCAAGGACCTGAAGATAAACAGAAACATCTTGATCTATTTGTGAAGAAGTCTCTGCCGGCAGCACCTGTCACAAGTGTAAATTTTCATCTTAAAAATCAATGTCCCTGGCCTGGAGATAATAAATTAGATATATTTATTTATTTTGGCACCAAAGCCAAAGACTTTATTATCTGAAAAGGACCTTGTTATCTGTGTTATTCAAGGAAAACATAATTGAAAGTACAACTTCATCCTGGATATATTAGAGTGCTTTGACACTAGACAGTTTTAAGAAGGTAGAAGGCATTTTTATCTTTATTATTGGAAGTAGCTAGGCTGTCTAGTGTTTCTTAAAGAGAGTGTTCTTTGCAGAAATGTCACCGGACTGTCTATCAGGAGGAAGTGAGGAAGATTTCTGGATCGATCTGGCCCTGCACTGGAAAGGATCACCTCTGAAATGCATATTTCTCAATTGTCTTTCCTTCAGTCGGGCCTCAGTTTACTCATCTGTGAAATGAGTGGATCAGTCACGAGATAATCTTTAACATTCTAATTCTAATTTTTCACAAGTCTTTGATTTTTGCCAGCCAAAATGAAAGGCATTTGGTCAGCTAATACCAACTTATGAATTTATCTTAGTTTTTTGTTCTTAAAGGTGATTATATAAGGGAAGGGTCCTGCCTCCACTGGCTTGCCCCCAGCGTTTGCATTTGTATTTTTGCATTGCAGATAAACTCTGAAAATTGCAAGAGATCTAAGGCAGGCCTCTATAAACCAGGCATTGCTTACAGTGAGTTGTAAATTATCTTCAAAGCACAGGAAATTCTGATTAGTCTTTGTTTCCTTCTTAAATTAATTTTATTGAGGCATAATTTACATACAACAAAATGCACCATTTAAAATGTATAGTTTGATGAGTTCTGACAAATGTTTACCCACGCATATACCACCCCCCGATCAAGACACAGAGTGTTTCCATCACCCCAGAAAGTTCCGTCACGTCCCTTTTCAGTCAATCCTCATCAGACTGGCTCCATAAAAAAAAAAAATGTCCTATCGTCTGACTTCTAGGGATGCAGGAGTCCCTTGGTGGCTCAAATGGCTAAGGACTTGGTTACTAACCCAAAGGTTGGCTGTTCGAACCTACCCAGAGGTGCTTCAGAAGAAAAGCCTGGCAACCTGCTTCTGAAAGGTCACAGCTATGAAAACCCCACCGAGCACAGTTCTACTCTGTAACAGATGGGGTCACCATCACTTGACAGCAACTGGTTTAAGGAGCCTTGGTAGCACAATGATTAAGTGCTTGGCTGCTAACTGTGGTTTGAGCCCATTTAGCTGCTCTGTAGGAGAAAAGACCTATCAATCTGCTCCTGTAAAGATTATAGCCTAGGAAACCCTGTGGGGCAGCTCTACTCCATCATACAGGGTCACTATGAGTCAGAGTCAACTCAGTGGCACACAACAATAGGGATAGAGGCGAACCAAGCAAGGTCTCTGAGCTCATGGGGCTTAATGGCTAGTGTGGTATGTAAGTAGTTCTTTAGCTAGCTCAAACTCCAGTTTAGGTAACTTGAACTCTGTTACCAGATAAAAGAACAGAACTCTGCTTAGATCTTTGAAGAGTGCCCCATGTGGTGGCTCCTGCTTTCCCCAACCAGTCTCCTCAACCCTTCCCATGAGCCTTTCTTGGTAGTCTCTTTAAGGCCTCTGTACTCCATGTCTGTAATCCTTCCCTTGGAACAGATTGCTGTCCCCAGCAGAAGGAAGTTCCTGTTGTGTCTCTCTGCAACTGAGTATCAACGGAATCTTCCTCTGTTCTCTTGGTAGTGTTAGGTTAGTCAACCCTGGAGCTCTGAGTGGGTGACGGTGGGGAGAAGTGCTGGATGTTTCAGATGAATTCTGATCTCTCTCTCGAGGTGGTAGCTTGTTTTAGAAACAAACACTAAACCCACAGAGTTTTTCTTTTCCTGAAGAAACGTACGAATTGCCGTTGAGTTGATTCCTACTCATGGAGTCCCCATGTGTTTCAGAGTGAAACTATGCTCCATAGGATATTCTATGGCTGTGATCTTTTGGAAGTAGCTCGCCAAGTCTTTTTTCTGAGGTGCCTCTGGTTGGGTTCAAACCCCTAACCTCTTGGTTAGTAGCCAAGGGCTTAACTGTGCCAGCCACAGACTCCTGGTTAATGTCCTACAGGGTAATAAAACAATGATCTTTGAGGCTATCTTTTTCTACTACGCAGTTCGTTTGCATCTTTACCCAGTGTGTTTGTTATCTAGTGCTGGTATAACAGAAATACCACAAGTGGATGGCTTTAAGAAAGAGAAATTTATTCTCTCACAGTCTAGGAGGCTAGAGATCTGAATTCAGGGTGCTAGCTCCAGGGGAAGGCTTTCTCTTTCTGTCAGCTCTGGGGGGAGGGCCTTGCCATCCATCTTCCCTAGTTCAGGAGCTTCTTCTCAGCGCAGGGACCCTGGTTCCGAAGGACACGCTATTCTCCTGGCTCTACTTTCTTGAGGTGGTGTGAGGTCCCCGTGTCTCTCTGCTGCTTCTCTCTTTTATATCTCAAAAGAGATTGGCTTAAAACCCAGCCTAATCTTGTAGATTGAGTCCTGCCTCATTAACATAACTGCTGCTAATCGCATCTCATTAATATCATAGAGATAGGATTTACAACAGATAGGAAAATCAGATCAGATGACAAAATGGTGAACAATCATCACACAATACTGGGAATCATGGCCCCACCAAGTTGACAGATATTTTTGAGGGACACAATTCAATTCATGACACCCAGCAAAAATTATTTGCACCTTATCAATTTTCTACAGGTTAACATCTTCTTTTACAGAGCCTAGAAGCCAACCAATAGTAAGTCAAACAAAAGTTTCATTTCCCTAAAGGGACAGGTTGCTACCAATCGCTAATCTGACACAAAGGGTCCTTGTCTTTTCCTGAGTAAGAATACACGTGAAAGACAAACTTTATCTTCAGCAAGCTTTATTTTGCTTGAGTCAATCAAAAGGAGTTAGTGAGGATCTAAGCCTCTCCAAAAGACTGATTCAAAAAGGGAAGCAAGACTAGGGCTTATATGGGTTCGGTGGAGACAATAGAGTAATGAATATTTAGTGGGCTTCTTTCAAGGGGCGGGTATTTCTCAGAGTGGCAGTGTATGCTAATTAGGTTGCGCACGCATCTGGAATCTAAGATGGAACCCGCTGATGTTCGAGGTGGAGTCCTCTTGGCAGCCCTTGGCATCACTTATTATGGGATATAGCACAAGCACACTTGATCAAGCACACTTGATCTTTGGCAGTACATCGCCATCTTCGGAGGGCTAAGGAAGGTTAAACAGAGGTCATACTTTGTTCTTCTGTGCATACACAGCCTATAAAGGAGGCAGGAACTAGAAAAACACTAAAAAAATATATATATATAATTGTTTCAATCTTACCTCATGTGACAGGGTGGGTTCCTGCTTACCCAACTTCTAGATGGTAATCTTTTAGCACCTCTTTTGTTCAGCTGCTGGCACAGTTAACCCAATCTGTCTCAAGGTGAGCTTGTTAGACAGACAATGCTCTGGGTGACTCTGAAAGGGCCTTCACTGGTCATTTTGCCTTACTTTCATGTTTTAAAGGATTTTTCTTAACATGATTGCCCATGTACCTGCAAAGTATATGCAAGCTTGATTAGACCAAAGAGACGAGTGCCTCTTTGGTGACATGCTGAGCTGTTGCAGGTGACAGTACCATGTCGTATAAGTTCTGTCTATACCCAGGTTTCCCCTTAACGAGGTGGGGAGGGAGGAGTTGATGATATTTCAGCACAGTCTGCCAAACTAACATTCTGATTAATGAGTTATTTTGGCAACCCCCTTTATGATGTCTTTCTGGAATGGGATAGAAAGGATCATTGCTCAGGAATGTTCCATTTTTTCAGGAAAATCGGGGCTCTCAGAGTAAAAAGACTGGTTCATTCTCCTTTGACAACTTCACATCGTGTTTTTTGACCATTTAGCGGCTTTACTTTTATGTATCTAAGCAAAAGCAAGGAAACAGGCCCAGCACTCAGTAACAGTAAACCTCACATCAAAGGCTTCAGGGAGCACCTGCTCTAAAGCTCTGAAGGGCCTAAGCCACTGGGAAGACGGAAGTTCTGAGTTAAATGATTAGTAGCCACTAAGTTTTACAAAGACCCCCTGGGATGACATGTGGGGTAGTGGAAGGGGCCCTGGCCTGGGAAGCAGATGGCCGGGGGTCTCTACTTTCTTGCTGCATGGCCTTAGGCAAAAGTACATATTCTTTGGATTTCCTCAGATGTGTTAAAAGAAGGCTAAAACAGGAGGAAGATGAAGATTAACCCTGCTGTACTTACCTCCCGGGGTGGTTATAAGGACTGATTCAATTCGGGATTTATTGCCCAAGCCCATTGCTGTTGAGTTGATTCTGACTCATAGTGATCCTATAGAACAGAGTAGAACTGCCCCATAGGGTTTCCAAGGAGCAGCTGGTAGATTCGAACTGCTGACCTTTCGGTTAGCAGCCTGAGCTCTTAACCACTGTGCCACCATGCCAGGCAGAGTGCTGAGTGTGGCACAAAATGAAATAATTGTGAAAGTGCTTTGAGACTCAAAAGAGAAGGTATAACTGGTGTTTGGAGTCCCCTGGTGGTATAAACAGTTAACACACTTGCCTGCTGATAGGTTGGAGGTTGGAGTCCACCGAAAGGCACCTCAGAAGAAAGGCCTGAGGATCCACTTCTGAAAAAATCAGCCATCCAAAACCCTATGGAGCACAGTTCTACTATGACACACGTGGAGTCACCATGAATTGAAATGG
The DNA here is from genome assembly GCF_024166365.1 of Elephas maximus indicus. NCBI lineage: Eukaryota > Metazoa > Chordata > Mammalia > Proboscidea > Elephantidae > Elephas > Elephas maximus. Next base: position 49,387,987 of record NC_064838.1, read on the forward strand.
ACTTAATGGGAACTGGTTTTAATTAGCATTCACACTATTGGCCCCATTGAGATCAAAGACCTATGAGAATAGGCCAGACTGCCTCTGCAGACTGGCCTCCTGGATGGCTGCAGTGGCTGGGTGGGGTGGGGGGATAGGGGTGGTGGCAACATTGATGGTGCAAGTCCCTGAGGTGGAAGGTAGGGACAGAGGCATAATTCAGGACTATGAAAAGATTTGCCCATGCTTGGCCTGGGAACAAGCTTGGGCATCACTGTGGGTGGCAGGCAGCCAAGCGATTAGTGTCTTGCGTAAAGAAAGGGATCAAATATAGAATTGGTTCCTGCTGGTATCCTGAGTAGAAACCCTGGTGGTGTAATGGTTAAGTGCTATGGCTGCTAACCAAGAGGTCAGCAGTTCGAATCTGCCAGGCGCTCCTTAGAAACTGTGTGCAGCAGTTACACTCTCTCCTGTAGGGTCACTATGAGTTGGAATGGACTCGACAGCAGTGGGTTTTTTGGTTTGGGTGTTTGAGATGGAATGAGCCAGCCCAGGGTCCAAAATAGAGACTGAATCCAAGCCTCTGGCAGGTTGGCTTTTATTTGATCCCACAGAGCTGTGAACTTGGATTTTGGCAAAAAATATTCTTTCACCTCGGATTACATAAAACCAAAAAAACCAAAGCTGTTGCCATCGAGTCGATTCTGACTCATAGCGACCCTATAGGACAGAGTAGAACTGCCCCACAGAGTTTAATAGAAAAAAAAAAAATTTTTTTTTTTTTTTTAGCAAACCAAAAAACCAAACCCAGTGCCGTCGAGTCGATTCCGACTCATAGCAACCCTACGGGACAGATTAGAACTGCCCCATAGAGTTTCCAAGGAGCGCTGGTGGATTTGAACTGCTGACCCTTTGGTTAGCAGCCGTAGCACTTAACCAGTGCGCCACCAGGGTTTTCTAACAGCAACCACAAATGATTTTCCTAGAAGCCCATCTCATATGCTGGCCTTCTCTTTCTGACTTCCAGGGAGCCTAGCCCCTCACAATCCTAGTCCCTAGGCTTAAGGTAAAGAGCCCTGCTGTCACAATAGTTCAGTGCTCACCTGCTAACTAAAAGGTTGGTAGTTCAAACCAACCCAGCTGCTCAGCAGGAGAAAAACCTGGCAATCTGCTCCCATAAAGGCAACAGCCTAGGAAGCCTTATGGGGCTGTTCTACTCTGTCACATGGGGTCACCATGAGTTGAAAATTGACTTGACAGCACCCAACCAAACAACACATGCTGAAGGTCAGACTGGCTTCTAGTCCCTTCAGCCGGGATCCTGGAGAAGTCAGATATGAACTTCCTTGGTAATGGGAAGAACCTGTGAAAGGGCTTAGAAATCATTTCATAATCCGTTTCCTGAGGAGGGAGCCCAGCCCCTCTTCTTCCAGGTTGGGTGTCAGATCCTGAGGACATCTCTGCCTGAGGGTATCAACGTCTGAGCGTGGGAGGGCAGAGAGGGAGGGATGGAGTTACACCACTCAGAGGTGGTGTGAAAGAGGCCCACAGCAGGGTTTGAGCAGTGTTTCTGTTGTCATACCTTCTAGTCTATTCCAGCCATTAGCCACTCAGGGAGTAACTGGAGATTTTAGGCCAGAGGGGGCTATAATCTGGCCAAACTGGTCACACCACTTGTGGGAGGGCATAAGGTGGGAAGGTAGCTTTAGAGATCTGTAAGACTTCTTTGGGACATTGAATAACCACAGCATCTTGAGTTTTAACAAGTTGTAAAAAGAATTTTTCATTTTCATTTTATTTTAAAATTAGAGCTATGTCCTCAAGGCTCAAACTCAAGTTACAAAAGGGTATGCAGTGAAAAGTTTCCTAGCCATGGTCTCCTACCTTGAAGGCAAACACTGTTCACAGTTTCTATGTAACAAGATTTTTTCAAACTTTCCAAATGCTTCGAGGCTATTTAGAGGTACTGACTTCCCTCTGGCTTAACCCTACAAGGGGGAATTGATGAGTTTCTGCAAATCTTTAAAGGAGTGGTACCATTTGTCCAGCCCCCTGTCATCGAGGAAAGGAATTTGGGGGGGGGGGGGCGGCGTGAGCGGGGAGGGGAACAGGGAGAAAAGACTAGGTAGTTGCTAAGGCTACTTTAAGCCACAATGCTGGGAAAGTCGCTGGGTGACCAGCTTAATCTTATTACCCCTTCACCGTCTCGAATGCCATGCCTCCATTGGAGTCCAGCGCCATCCTGAGTCATCTGATCTGGGCATGCTGGTCAGGCAGACCCCAATGCCCAGGGCTACCTCAGACAAAACTAAAAAAAAACAAACCCACTGCCGTCGAGTCAATTCCGACTCATAGCGACCTCAGACACGGGCAGCCAAATAACTTCTATCACACTGAAAGAGCGTTACAAAATGAGACCCTGTGATTTCCTGTTCCCTGGCTGCTGACCCGCCACAGCTCATGCTGTGAAGCTTCTCTCAGGAACATCTTTTTCTAGGGCTGCACACATGCTGTAGGGCCCTGCACCAGCTTGCCAGAGCCGGTAGCTAAATGAATTTGGAGAGGATGGGAATGGTGTCTTGGAATCTGACACAATAGCTAGTGAACTGTTAACTCCCAGAAAAAGACAACCAGTTTGCTGAAGACCAGGAGAACAAGCCAAAATAAGCAGACTGTAGGTGATAATTTTTTATTCCTCTTCAATGCAGATTTAACTAAGAGTGGAGGCTAAGTTTAGACTTTGCCATATACAGCACCTCTTGTGACCCTCGCAATGACCTCATCAGGTAGGTACTAGAATTCACATTTTACCTTTGAGGATATTTTTGTCCAGAAAAGTTAAGTTGCTTCTCTGGGTCACACAGCTGGTCCTTCACAGCTGTCTTTCCAGCAATTCTGAGAACTTCTTCAGTCTGGGGGCAAATGTTTCCTAACCATGCAGACATGCTGGGTTTAATATATATACCCATATGCATGAACTTCCTGGACGCCCGGGATCTCCTTGACACAATAGTGGGTGAGTATTTTTTTTTTTCTATCCTGTGGCTTCCTCTGTGGGAACACTTCACAAGGGGCCAAACTCCCCAGCAGCAGTGATCTCTCAGAGACCAGCCCTCTCCCAACCGCCCTCTGAGGCCTCTCAACAAGCAGCAACCGTGAATGTGGTACATCTGGACGATGATGTAAGTACATCCTGGACCACCACACCCTTGCTCAAGGCCCCGGTGCCCTCATCTGTAAATCAAATATCGTGCTTTTGCCATTTTTGGTTGCCTAATATCCATTCCCATTTTCCAGGGGCACTCCAGTTTATTCTGAGGGCATTTACCTGGTGCTCTTAGGTCCCTAGGTGGCACAAATGGTTTATGTTTAACTACTAACCTAAAGGTTGCTGGTTTGAATCCACCCAGCAGCATCACAGAAGAAAGGCCTGGTGATCTCCTGTAAAGATTACAACCAAGAAAACCCTGTGGAGCAGTTCTACTCTGGAACACACGGGGTGGCCATGAGACCGAATTGACTCAACGGCTACGGGTGTGTTTTTTTTTTTTTTTTTTGGTGCTTGGTACCTTCTTCCCACTGTGGATGCTAAAGGGGCCAGATCTTCCCTCGCCCCAGCCTGGTACAGCTGAGGGTGGACCCCATGACCGAGGCTTAGCTAATTATACATTACCTTGTGGGAATTGGGCTCTTGAATGAGTGGGCTGAGGACAGAAGGACCACCAGGGCTCATTACTGTGGCCGTAGGCCCACCAGACATTTCCTGTGTCAAAGTATAAGTCAAAGAAAAAAAAAAAGAAAGTAAAAACATGACTCTTATGCACCGTAGAGTGAACATGAATAAAGGAGATTTTATTCATCTCCTTTAATGAGGGAACCAGTAAGACACTAACGCAGATTCTAAGGGCATTTGAGGAGCTGGGAAAGGTATACTAAAACACCTTTTGATTCTTTTTATTATAATTTATTTTATTTTGTTGTTGTTGATGTTCAGAATATACACAGCAAAAGACATACCAGTTCAACAGTTTGTTTTGAAGTTGGACACAAATCTGGTTAATGTCCTATAGAGTAACAGAACTGTAAATTCTTTCCTTTCCAATTTGTAATGTTTATGTAATTGGGAGAGTTAGAGCTAGGGTTCCTCCCATTCTTTCTACTGAAGATCAAGAGTTATGCGGTGCTGGTAGTCCCTTTCTCTGGTAATAGTGATTATTGGGGAAGGCGTATATAGCTCTGAGTGACATCTGTGTTGTAAAATAGTACAGGCACCTAGATCCCTCTGGGGGTGGCTCAATGGTTAAGAGCTATGGCTGTTAATCAAAAGGTTGGCAGTTTGAATTCACCACCTGCTCGTTGGAAACCCTGTGGAGCAGTTCTACTCTGTCCTACAGGGTTGCTGAGTCAGAATCGACTTGATGGCAAGGGGTTTGGTTTTTGGGGTTTTGATGATGGGCTGTTGTATGTCACCAGATTGTTGTTATTAGGTGCCGTTGGGTGGATTCTAACTCAGCAACCCTAAGTACCACAGAATGAAACACTGCCCAGTCCTGAGCCATCCTTACAATCGTTGTTGTGCTTGAGCCCATTGTTGTAGCCACTGTGTCAATCCATCTTGTTGAGGGTCTTCCTCTTTTCCGCTGACCCTGTATTTTACCAAGCATGATGTTCTTCTCCAGGGACTGATCCCTCCAGATAACATGTCCAAAGTGTGTAAGACGAAGCCTCGCCATCCTTGCTTCTAAGGAGCATTCCGGTTGTACTTCTTCCAAGACAGATTTGTTCATTCTTTTCGCAGTCCATGGTATATTCAATATTCTTCGCCAACACCACAATTCAAAGGCGTCAATTCTTCGGTCTTCCTTATCCATTATGTCACAAGATTAAGAACCCCAAAAAGGAAGGTGAGATTGCCATATAAGAAAGACTCTTTAGAAACCAAGGATTAGACAATTGGAGTGACTATGAGTCCTCACTGACTGGATGGCAACAGTCTGGTTTGGCTATCACATTTGCCATACTACGTTCCCATTTCTCCGGATAGCTGGATGCTTATTATGGGATGTTGGTTGTTATGGTGATAAGCGGAGAGCACCCATGAGGGTTGTGCACTGTGGATCAGGGTTTAGCCTAAGTAACCTTTTGTCACTGGACATTCTTTGCCTGGGATAAAGTGTTGTATAGTTTGAGTTCCTGATGCTGGTTAGCAACTCCAGTTCAGAAAATGTTTCCAGAATTCTGAGAGAGGTCCCAGGGATGTGGTGGCTGCTAAGTGGTGGGGGAGGGGTGGAGGTGGGTGGGAGAGGAGACCACAACCAGTTCTCCAAGGTCCTTCGTTAAAAGAACCTCAGATGAAACATGAATGGCAAAATGCTGATAATCATTGAAGCTGGGTGATGCTTATGTTTATTTTCCTATTCTCTCTAGTGTATGTTAGACTATTTCCACAATAAAAAGTAAAACAATTTTCAAATGGTTGAGAGAAGTTAAAAAAAAAAAAAAAGACAGGGTACTTAAAAAATTCTTACAGAGTGATTTTTAAGTGGTACGATTTTGGAAGCGTGAATGGCTTCAGCAGGCAAACAGGAGGGTAAAGGAGCCTTCCCCCTTACCCAGACAGCAGTTGGGTTTCAAGTCATCTGCAGAGGGGCTGGTCCGAGCGTGTGGTTTGACCCTAGGAGTTTGGCTGTGATATGTCTAGGTCTTCCAGAAAACTTCCGGCCATTATCTGCTTCCTAGTGCTTTGTTTCAGGCCATGCCGTAAGGAACTCGCAGGTTGACTAGGAAACCTACTCTCAGCTCTGAGGGAAAAACTCTCAGCTCTCAGAGGAAAAAGAGCAGTCCCTAATTCAGCATTTGCAGTTTTAGTGGGTAACGAACGTTGAGTCCCTGCAGAGGTACCAGGTGGCCCTGAATAGATGTCCAGGTGACCTTTATATGCCTCAGTTCCTGCCCCAGCCTGGCTTAGCTTCAGACGGAGAGGGAGATCCTGGCTGGGCCCTGCCCACTCACATCTAGCTCTCCTTTGGGGTTTGTTAATGCTCATTTTGCAAAAGAAAAAAAAAAAGGAAAGAAAGCAAGAAATCACCACCATGGTCTAGCCAGACCCAAGTGAAATCGTTTCATGGTGTTATAGTGGGCTGTATTTGTATAAGAGGGTAGCCCGCATTTGAAGCCTGCCAAAAAAACACGCTCATTGTCATGTCTGAGACAAAATTTCCAGTGTAAATGGCGATCATTATTTTTTAATGGAGACATTTCACTGGTGCATAAAAACAGGATAAAACTATTAAAAACACGCAGTGACTTTTATACTGACCTCTAATCAGCTTAGGGAAGTGATGGGTGGTAGCGGGGGATCTCTTTAGAGGCTTTTAAATTGATAAGGCCGGCAACTGAGGAAAGAGATTAGCTTAGTGCAAAAATGTTTGAATGCAGAGGATCTAGCCATCTGATTAGATGTGATCCGTATATTATGCTGGAAACAAGGGCTGGAAGTTTTTGAGCAATGGAATTTACAACCATATTTAAAAATATAAATAAGCAAACAAACAGATAAGAAGCCAAGACTGAAGAAAAGTTGCCAAACTACTTACGCTACCCACCATTCATTCTCTCATTCTTCCTTAGTAACAGGCCTTTACATTGCCAGGGTCACCATTGTACCCAGCTAAGTCTCCAGTCGTCCTTGAAGATAGAGTCTTCCTTGAAGATAGTGGGGCTTCCAAGAAGGTACAGCTGCCTAGGTCCCACCCCTAATGTCATTTAAGTGAGAAACTAGCTCCCTGTCTTCTTTAAGCCAGTATTGGCTTTGTTACATGAACCTGAACCCACCAATGCCGGGTACTGTTCCAGGCGCTGGGGATGCAGCAGTGAGCAAAACATACCAGTAGTCCTTGCTTCATGGAGATTGCAATTTAGTTGGAAGAAGGCCAATAAGCAAAATACATAAATAAAACATATAGATTGTTAGACGGTGGTAAGTACCAAGGAGTAAAAATAAAGCAAAGAAGGTGGATATGAAGAGTTGTGGTTGTGGGAAGGCTTGAAATTTTACAACGTGGCCAGGGAAGCCACCTGGGATTTCACTGAGGCAGAGAGGGAACATTTGTATCAAGCCCTAATGGAGGTACAAGAGAAAGCTAGGGGAATATCAAAGGAGCCCTGGTGGCGCAAAAGTTCGGTAGCTCAAACCCAGTTTCTCCCAACTTAATGGCAGCAGATTTGGTTTTTGGGTTTTTAGGGAGAGGACTCCAGGTAGACAGAATAGCAAGTATAAAGACTGAGGCCTAAGTGTTCAGGCAGGAGCTGATGTTAGAGAGGTGATGGGGTACCAGGTCTCGCAGGGCCTCAAGGGCCTTAGAAAGGGCTTTGCCTTTTACTCTGAGTGAGCAGTAGGGGCTGGCATGTGTGGAGTGGGACCACTGAGGGCGTGTGTGGCAGGAGCTGACGTTAGAGAGCTGATGGGGCCAGGTCTTGCAGGGCCTCGAGGGCCTTAGGAAGGATGTTGGGTTTTACTCTGAATAAACAGAGTATTTTGAGCAGGAGAGTTGCAAGATCTGCCTCTGTATTAACAGAATCAGCTTGCTTCTGCCTCCTAGGTGTAGGAGCCCAAGCACGTTATTTAATCTTTCAAAACCTGTTGCTTCTTCTGTTGGGTGCAATTGTCACACACTTGACCAGGCACTGCTTGGAAACCCTATGGAGCAGTTCTACTGTGTCCTACAAGATCACTATGAGTCTATGAGTTGGAATCGACTCGATGCCAACAGGTTTTTTTTTTTTAACCTCTGTGCAGGGCCAGCAACAGAATTTGCAGGCCCGGTGCAAAATAAAACTGCAGGTCCCTTGTTAAAAAATTATTGAGAATTTCAAATGGCAACAGTACAGCATTAAGCCAAGGGCAGGCCCTTCCAAGAAAGGGGCCCTGCATAACTGTCACACACCCATGAATCTGGCCCTGCCTCCAGGGTTGTTAGATGGGTAGTGAGAGTGTCGTGAACACAGAACACTGAGAAAGTTGCTTCTCCTCCGCTGCTGCTGAGTGGGCAGAGGCCTGGGTGGGATCTCTTTCCTTACATCTGTTTTAGGGTTTTTTTTTTTTTTTTTGGTGAAAATATATACAACATATACCATTTTAACAATTTCTCCCTGTATAATTCAGCGACATGTGCCACCTTTCTCAGCAATCTCTTTCAAATTGTTTCACCATTATTAACACAAACTCACTGCCCCCCCAAACTTCTCATCTACCCTTTAGGGTTGCTGGAACCCTGGTGGCACAGCAGTTAAGAGCTCAGCTGCTAAAACTAAAAGGTCGGCAGTTCGAATCCGCCAGCCGGTCCTTGGAAACCCTATGGGACAGTTCTACTTTGTCCTATGGGGTCAACTGTGAGTTGGAATCGACTCGAGGACAACGGGTTTGGGTTTTTTGGTTGTCATTTTGATCACATTTAGACAATTCTTTAAAAAAGATTATAATGCTTAATGCAGACATTCTTTTCTAATTAGGCTACACTCTTATTTGGTTCAAAGATGACTTCAGGGAATAGTTTGGGTTCAAGGTTTAAAGGTTTCCTTAGGGTAATAGTTTGCTTTGGGGTCTCTCTTGCAGCAACTCCTTTTCTAGGCCGGCTCCCTGGTGTGGGTTTCATGGCCATAGCCCAGCTCTCTGCAATCACCTTCATCAAAGGGTGGGGAAGAAGCCAGACTGGTTTAGCCTGGTGACGAATGCGAACATTAAGAGGCTCCTGGCCAGAGGCAAGGAGAAAATCAGCAGGGCTGAGCCTGAGTTCCACACCATTTTGTTTCCTTATAGAAAACCCCAAACCAAACCAGAGGCTGGTGAGTTAATTTTGACATGGCGGCCCCGTGTGTGTCAGAGTAGAACGGTGCTCCGGGGGTTTCAGTGGCTGATTCCTGGAAGTGGATGGCCAGGGCTTTCTTCCAAGGTGCCTCTGGGTAGATCTGAACCTCTAACCTTTCGGTTAGCAGCCGAGTGCTTAACTGCTTGAAACAGCCCTGTGAAGCCCCAAACTGTGAATGTGTGAACCCCGGTTTTCGAAATTGTTTGCACGGCCCTGGAGCAGTGACTGAGGAGGCCTTGATGTGGCACCGTTTTGACTGCCATCCCAGAAACCACTTAGATCTAACATGTGACTCTGCTCTTCCCTCGGGAACAGGAGCCTGTCAGAGGTGTGGGCTGAAAGGCAGAGGTGAGGGTAGAGGCGATAAGTTTGGCAGCTGCCTGCAGGGCTGTAGGTGCTTTGCTCAATGGCTGAGAATCCTAGGCTTGGGGGAGGAGTTGCCAAGTCCAGAGAGGGCACACAGACTGGGCAGGAGTGCCCTGTGCCCTGGTTCAGGACCAGATAATCCAGACCTCAGTGGCCCTGAGGCTTTTCCCCCCAAAGCTCCACCTCTCAGAGGAAGGAAAGAAGACTGAAAGGCAAGGACCCTCTAAGGAGCCTTGGGGTTGGCCAGGCTCCCTGACAACCCCTCTCCTGGTCCTGGCTCCCAGCAGAATCTGGTCCTTACCAGTAAGCTGAGCTCAGAGAACTGTGAGGAAGCTGTGCAGTCCCGACCCAGACTCTTGCAGGTTTGTGGTCTTTGGCAGGTGATGTCAAAACTAGAGATGAAGGAGTCCCTGGGTCCTAGTTAATGTGCTAGGCTGCTAACTGAAAGGTTGGAAGTTCGAGTTCACCCAGAGGCAGCTTGGAAGAAAAGCATGGTGAACTCCTTCTGAAAAATCAGCCACTGAAAATCCTATGGATCACATTCTACTTTGATACATATGGGGTCACCATGAGTCAGAGTTGACGTGACAGCAATTGGTTAAACTAGAGATGACCCGTCACTGCTGGGCTCATCAGAGGGTCACATGAGATAGGGCTTGCAAGGCTCCTAGCACAGAGTATTAGCCTGGCCTCTGATTCATTCCCTCCTTCCAGAAGCCTGGAGCCTGACACCCGCCCAAAGTCATTGCTGATGTACCGAGGGTCTGTATTCTGATAATCGAATATAACAGATGCCATTTCTAGGGCACCCACTATACGGGGCATTGAGACAGATGAACAAAGTACAAGACATGGACCCCTATCTTTGAGAAAAGTACAATCTTGTTGAGCTAAAGACATCTAAGTACAAACTTGTTAAATAATAAAAACTGTTGTTGTTAGGCGCTGTTGAGCCGGTTCCAACTCATAGCAACCATATGTACAACAGAATGAAACACTGCCTGGTCCTGCGCCATCCTCATAATCGTTGCTGTGTTTGAGCCCGTTGTTGCAGCCACTGTGTCACACCGTCTCGTTGAGGGTCTTCCTCTTTTTTAATGATGCTGTACCTTACCAAGCATGGTAATAATAAAACTAATTATAGCTAAACGCATGGGTGTTATGGATCATAAGGACTATTGGGATTTACAGGAAGAGCTTGGCAGAGCTGGAGGGTTTCCTGGAGGAAGTGTGTTCTGCAATGGGTGCTGGTAGGATTTTCATTGGTGTGACAGGGAAGAAGGGCAGCTTTTGGCTGGGAATTGTTCAGGAACAGTGACAGGAGCAAAAGTGGGGGCAGCAGTGCCCGTGATCGACCTCGAGGATTTTGAGTCCCATTGGTATAGAGCTCTGAGGTCATGGGTCGAGGTCATGGTGAAGTGGGGAGAGAGAGGCCTGGAGAGGTAAGAAGGGGCAGCAGTAAACTGAAGCTATTCTACGTCAAACAGAAGTCTGAGGATTTTGTCCTGAGGGCCAAATCTGAAGGCAGAGATTTCAGAGTGAAGATGTCACATGACGACAAAGGAGTGGTGGAAAGGAGAGGGGGGCTGGCTGGGAGAAGATTCTAGAGCAATCAGAATGAGTGACAGGGATGAGCCAAAACTGCGTACAATATCCTAGGCCTAGGTGACTGGAGGAATCAAAGCATTTAGAGCTGGAAGTGACCATAGAAGATTTAATCTTGTGTAGCCATTTGAGAAAACTGAAGTCCAGAAAAAAGAACCCAACCCTAGGCCGCACGGTCAGGGCAGAGTTGGGAAATGAACTCACATTAAAGGGGGAGAAGATTTGGGGCACAGGGTCGAGGAAATACCAAATTAAACTCCGGAGTCATCAGGTGTTATGGATTGAATTGTGTCCCCCAGAAACGTGTGTTGAGTGGTCACACAGGGGTTCATGTTGCCTCAGCAGCAAGCTCTGGCTTCCGAGTTGGCTCATTTGTGACAGCTTCCACCCCTTCTGCCTGCATACAGTGAAAAAGGAAAACAAGTGGTAGTGAAACTCTGTGTTTTACGGAAATAACGCGCACCTTCTGTGTGTATTTGCTGGCCACGCCCTCCTCCGCCAAGGTATTTTCATAAGTGCGTTTTGCTAATTTTCTTACAGCAACATGTGGACTGGCATGGCGGCGCTTGTGAGGGTGCCTCACGAGGGGGAGGGCACGGCTGGCAAACATTCGCAGAGCGTGTGCATTATTTGCATAAAAATACAGCATCCTTTTTATTTCATGACAAAAAAATGTCTGCTTCACACACTGCATGAATCAAATTAAAAGGGAGAGCTCACCACCCCAAGTCCAGCTTCCTGTACCATAGACAGAGAAGACAGCATCTGCAGACCCCATGTTGAGCCTGTCACAGTAAACAACTGGGAAACCAGGGCCTCTGCTGAACCAGGGGACAAGTGGCCAAAGCATTTAAATAAGCTGAGACTCATACACATTTTGTACATTTGTTTATTTTAAAAAAGTGTAAGAAATGAATAAAATGCCACCTAAAAACTGTATCTACAACAAATAAATTATTTCCAATTAAGCACTGCAGATCCATATAAACTGGTCCTCTACCCTTTGCCGAGGTTATGTCCTGTGGGCGTACGCTTGTCCCCATGACGCTTCCTTGAGACCTTCCCTTCCCATATAAAATGGCCCCAGCACTGGAGATCGTCCTGTATGTGCTGGGCTTTCTTACGGGTGGGGCAGATGGGAGTGGGGGCTGCCTGGGCCTCAGAACTCTGCACCCCACCATGCCCCACTAGTACAATAAAAAAAAGCTTCAACAAATGGCATCTGACTGGTTTCCTGTGACCCCGAAGTATTTCACATAATGGAGCCTAGACTTTAGAGAAGGGGCAGCGGTGGTTCAGTGGTAGAATTCCCGCCTTCCATGTGGGAGATCTGGGTTTGATTCCTGGCCAACACACCTCATGTGCAGCCACGACCCATCTGTCAGAAGCCTGCGTGTTGCTACAATGCTAATCAGGTTTCAGTGGAGCTTCTGGACTGAGATGGACTAGAAAGAAAGGCCTGGTGATCTACCTTCAAAAATTGGCCAGTGAAAATCCTATGGATCACAATGGTCTGATCTGCAACTGATCATGGGGATGGTGCAGGACTGTAGTGTTTCGTTCCACCATGCATGAGGTTGCCATGAGTTGGGGACCAATCTGATGACAGCTAACAACAGCAACGAGGCTTTAAACAAAAGTCGGGAACATCAGACTGGCCTCTTCACTGAAGCATAGCTTAAGAATAAATCCACCTGAGGTCTCAGGAAGACAGCAAGTTAGCCTGGAGTTTTGAGCTCAGTTAAAATGGTCATGTGGGGTCCTTGCAAGTAACAGTGATGTCTGATGGCTGGCCCAACGAGTGCAGGCTGCCAGAGGGGACCTCAGAAGAAGTCAGGAAGCTGGAGGAGGTAGAAAATAGAGGCCTAGAGCTCAAAAGAGTGACTTCAAAACACAGAAATTCAGCTGAGGGAAGGAAGCCACAGCCCACCTCAGCCCTTCCTGGAGGGGGCTCGTCAGCACCTCAGGTCAAGAGGCCAAGGGTATCTAGGCAGGAAGCCAGCCTTTCAAGAATGGGCAAAGTGCCACAGGCAGAATTGAGGGCATGCAAAAGCCCCCAAACCAACCAACCAACCACCCAACCACCCAACCACCCAACCACCCAACCACCCAACCACCCAACCAACCAACCAACCAACCAACCAACCAACCAACCAACCAACCAACCAACCAACCAACCAACCAACCAACCAACCAACCAACTAACCAACCAACCAACCCATAAACCCCCCTCCCTTCTGGAAACAGTTCAAGAGGTCGTGCAATTTAGGAGGTTGTACAACTTTTCCATAGAGGCCAAGTCTCACTCAAACAAGCCATGGCGGTGCGTTTCCAAGGTGGATTCACACAGTGAAGCACGTTTGTTTTTTAAAGGCTGTTTGCCAAAGAAATAATGAACTTTGGACTATAGAATTCTGACAAGCCATAGCGAAATCCCTCCCCTCCCAAGTGCGGGATCCCGACCAGGTGTGTTCCCTTCTTGGGTTCAGAATCCTTGGGAAGGCAGGCCTCATTGGAGGCCTAGCTAACCGGAAATGCAAGAGGCACCTAGCTTAGGAAGAACGAAGTGTGGCCACTCAGTGACAGTGACATTAAAAAGAAATACGGTCAGAACATAAAGCCACGAATTGTAGCTAGAGATTCCATGGCAGAACGGCAGGTGAGGGCGGGGGCCACACGTAGAATGTCCACAGGAGCTGGGCTGGTAACTGATGGAAGTGAGGGATGTAAGAAGAGTCTTGAAGCACACCATCCTTGTGGTCTGTCTTCTCGCTTAACAATAAATACAGCCCCCAATTTTCCATTTCATTACAAGAAAACAATGCTGCAAGGGCATTAGTCAATAACAACAGACACTCGACCTTGGTGTGGGAGGTGATAGGGAGCGGTGAGGACTGTGGCGAACTGGTGAACCCAGTGTGCCCCATGTGAAGGTGGCAGCTGCTGCTCAGCTCCAGCCAATTGTTGCCAGGGGAGAATGTGAGCCCCAGTGTGGCCAGATCTTCTGATCTGTATTTTTATGTAAAATTTTTATAGTTTTAAATGTTTGTAACTAATTCCTCAAAAAGACTGTAGGCTCACACAAACTGGAACAGTAGAGAACAAAGGACCCCCTGAGAAGATTGATTCGAGACACTCTTTAAACCTAGAACTGAGCCTAACCCCTGAGAACATCTTCTAGCAAAACAGCAGAGTGGCACACAAAATAAAGGATATTAGCTGTAAGATCGGTGCCCTACTTAAAAACCACCCTATGAGACCGAAGAGTCAACAACTACTCCAAAGCAAAGATAAGAAGATAAGGGGTCAGGGAAGCTAGGCTACTGGAAAGGGAACAAACTGAACACAAAGAGTCTTGACACGTTGTGGTAAACATAACTAATGTCACTGAACAATTTGTGTGGAAATTGTCAAATGGGAACCTAACTTGCTGTGTAAACTTTCACCACAAACTCAATAAAATATTATTAAAAAAAAAAAAAGGACCACAGACTCAACAAAACACACTAGTGGGCTGGTCACTTTGCAGCCTCCCCTTTGAGAGTCAGCAGCAGTAAGCGGGAAGGTGGTATGCTAGGCCCCTCCAGAGATGTCTGTGTCCTACCCTGGTTGTAAGTTTGAACTCTTAAATACATAGGACCAGCAAATAAATAATAATAATAAAAGGCACATCGTCATTTTCATCCAGGGGATCTCAATGAGAGTAGGGCTCCCAAGAATTGGGACTGCTGCACTGAAAAGGACAAGCCCCTGTGAATCATTCCAAATCTGGGGCCTGGTGCAACCCTGGGCCAGGTGACCCATGGCTGTCTCCTCTCATTACGGCTGCTTTACAACTCAACCTGAGTTTAGAAGGACATGAACTGGGACAACTGTATCCAGATCAGAATTCATCATTTTCAACATCTCATCAGAGTGAGTTCACTTGGAAGTCAGAAGCTGGTGTCCAGAAAGACCGTCTGCTGTTACTTTTTGATAGTTCCTCTTCTTTAGGGTTTCTGGTGAGGAACAGTAAAGGGTGTCTCAGGACCCTGCTCTGTGCATCTCAGTAAAGAGTTTAAGGCTGGGTCCATCCAGGTTATTCCCCTGGATCTGCGGGCTCCACTGGTTCCAGGGTGTCTAGCAAGGGAATGTCTGTGTTCCCACTGCTCATATTTCCATTGTTGGGGTGGGAGAAGGTGTACGGTTCATTCTCCGACTCAGAAGAGAAGGAAGGTGGGGGCTTCTCTGCGGTCAACTTTGCAGTCAGGGCCCTGGAGCATATGGGGGGTGGGGAGGGAGGGCAATCTCCCATGGGGCCCTGGAAGGGCCGGTAGGTGTCCACCTCTGCCTGGAGGAAGGACCCGTTGGAATCCTGTAGCAGATGCCCATACACCATGGTGTCATCGATGACTGCATACACATGGGAGTCATTGTCTTTTCGTCCTCTCTGGAACTTTTTTTGCTGCTTCGGCATCTGGGTATTGATGTTGCCATTGTAGATACCTACGACAGGGCCCTTATTCATCTCCTTTTTCCTGCTGGGAGAAAGGGAGAAAGACAAGTCAGAAAGGAAACAATCTTAGATAGCCACCATTTATACAGCCCAATGGACTCAAACATATTAATGATCATGAAGATGGTGCAGGACCAGGCAATGTTTTGTTATACAGAAGGTCACCATGAGTTGGAGCTGTCTTGACAACAACTAACAACAACAACTTAGATTCTTCAGGGTTCTGGCCTTGTCTCCTCCAACTCCTTCAAACTGCTTAGCATTTGAAACCCAAACTACTGTCCTCAGTGAACGTTTAGAAACCCTCTGCCACTAAGCCAATTCCAACTCATAGCGACTTTATAGGACAGAGAACTGCCCCACAGGGTTTCCAAGACTGTAATCTTTACAGGGAAACCCTGGTAGCATAGTGGTTATGTGCTACAGCTGCTAAACAAAAGGTCAGCAGTTCAAATCCACCAGGTGCTCCCTGGAAGCTCTATGGGGCAGCTCTACTCTGCCTATAGGGTTGCTATGAGTTGGAATCGACTTGACGGCAATGGGTTTGGAATCTTTATGGAAGCAGACTGCCAAATCTTTCTCCCATGGAACGACTGGTGGGTTTGAACCACAAACCTTTTGGTTAGCAGCTGAGCACTTTAACCAATGTACCACCAGCATTTAGAAGGGACCAACTTTTGTCTCTGGTTTTCAGGATGAAAATGGAGAGATCACATTCACAGCTGGGCGACAGTGGTTTAGAAAGGACACTATTAACACTATGTACACTCAAATTAAGGAGCACTGATGCCTCAGTGGTTATATGCTCAGTTACTAACCAAAAGGTCGGCGGTTCGAACCCACGAGCCGCTCCATGGAAGAAAGTTGTGGCAGTCTGCTTGCATACAGATTACAGCCTTGGAAGCCCTATGGAATACTTCTACTCTGTCCTACAGGGTCACTATGAGTCAGAATGGACTCGACAGCCATGGGTTTTTTGTATTTAATTTAATGCTCAAATTAGATTTTGATGCAGACACGTGGTATCCTGTGGTGGAGATGTCTCATAACACTTTTGCCCTCTTTCTTACTAGAAACAGGTGGTGTCCCAGCCCTTCTAAACCACATCAGGCTCAGCATGCCCAGACCAACCTTCTGGGACTTTCTCAGTACTTCCCTGAGGACAATGCTTTACTCCTTCTTTTGCATCGGTAAAAGCTCGGACCATCCAGATTGCAAATTGCGATATACAAGACTCAGGAGGGAAAGTGTAGCTTAGTTTTCAGCTTGAGTTGGAGCAGAGCATTAGCAGAGGGACCCAGTCCCCTCAGCAGTAACCTTCAACAGAGTAAAGAGCTAAGAAGACAACAAAACTCAGACTGTGGTGTCAGAGTTCCTCAATAACATCATTAACGTTTCGTCTTTCACGTTCTTTGGTACCTGGATGTGGACAGGCATTAGCACTGCCTGCCATGGAAAATACCTCTGCGAGCCAAACAGCAGGAGAAAATTCAAACAGAGGACATTAGTTCAATTAGCGTAATGGATGATATAATGCACAGGCAGGTTCACTAACTGTACACAGAATCCCTGTACTTTTCTGAGATAAAAATAAATCTAGTACATGGAGCTTTTAACACTGAGTCTTTGGCCAGGATGATGGGCTTCAAAGGCTCTTACCTGATACCTGGGAATGGACACCCCTCCCTGGTGCTCCCACAAAGCCTTGCTTGTCCCTGCCATAGCTGTTCTCATGCTGCCTTGAGACCGACTATTTCTGCGCCTGCCTCAGTTCCCCTCCACCCCCCACAGACTGTGAGTTCCACAGAAGAAACCATGTCTTGCTCACTGTTGTATCTTCAGCACCTAGCATGGAGCTTAGTACCCAGGAGACCCTCAGGTAACGTATGTTTAAGGCACAAGTTTGATGGCGTTGTTTCCTTTCATTCTCACCACAAAACTCATTTATCCTCCCACAACAACTCCGGGATGGGCCTTATGCAAACCTGCTGGCTAGTGACCTCGCCCAATCAGGCCAGGACGGGGGCCATCTAGAGATGGATTCTCTCCTAATGAGGAGGCTGGGGCCCTGTGTGAACATAACCAGGCTTTCCCATCTGGGTGCACCCTGACAAGAAAGTCTCCTGAGGAAAACCATAAAATGAGGTTTAAAAGAAATCCTTTCCTCTCACCAAGACTTACGTACAATCCCATTTCAGAGAGGGAAGGCCTCTCCCTGGGTCTGCTGTGAGCTGGCCCGTCTTCATCAGTGGAGACATTTCTAGACAGTCTCATCACAGATTGGGAATTTCTGTTGTTTGTTCCGGGCCACAGTTAATAAAACATGTTTTTTTTTTTTTTTGGCTTTTTGGAAGGTCAAGTCCTTCCCTAATCACAAATTCGAGTAGAATGCATAAAATATGCCTAAAAAGGTCAACATTTTCCTTTCATAAACCAGAAGCTGTTGTCCTGAGGTGGCTGGAGATGAGACTGAGACAGTGAACTGAGCCTTCCTCCCTCTCATCCCCAGGGGTAGCTTTTTGGTGCTTGTCTGGAATTTAATAAACAAGCATAAAACAGACAGTTTGTTTAAGGAGCTGGAGGAGAACAAGTTGGGGCAGCGTGCATTCGTTTTCCTCAGGGTGACAGAGGAGTGGTTTCAGAAGCCTAGTCTAGCAGCGCCTATGTGAGCATTTTCCCACCCAGATCGTTCCTCTGATGATCACAGTCTAATGAGCAAACAGTCAATGATTCACAGGAAACTTGTGCTGGGGCACAATCAACTGCAGGCAAACATGTCACAACATGTTTTTCCCTAGGTATGGGTTTTTTTGTTTTTTTCATCCTCCAAGCATAACTCTCATCTGGCAGCATTATTTAATGCTGATCTTTGGGGGATAAATAGAAAGCAAGAAAACAAAGTCATAATTAATGATACATCTGCTCTGTGTAGATCTGAGGAGGCATCAAATCAGCTGAAGAAAGTTTGAGAAATAACACCTACTTCCTTTTCACACAGCAAATGATGAGCCCGAGGGCAAACAGTAGTAAGGCTCCACCTCCCACTGCTGCAATGATGGTAACAGTCAGGTCTGTGGGCAGAGACACAAAGGAGAGAGATGAGGAGATTTGTTGGACTAAGCCAAAGATGAATTTGTAGAAGATTGTCTCCAAAAATGGCTGTCAATTCCTTCCCTCCCTGTATGCATATACTGCTCCTCACAGAAAAGGAGCAGTCTACTTCCCTCCCTCTCGAGTTTGGGCTGGCCAATAGAATGCAGTTGTGCCAAAAGAGGTCTGGCAGCTCTCTGAGGGGAAGGCAGTTACCATGTAAAAAATCTGACTCTGCAGAGACCGCCATGCTCTAAGAAAGCCCAAGCTAGCCATGTAGAGACTCCATGAGAGGAAAAAAATAGGAAATTCAGTCAAAAGTGAGCACCAAGACCCTAGACGTGGCTCCAGCTGAACCATTCCAGCCAGCTCTAGCTGTTGGAGGCATCTGGCTGAGGCCTCAGATATCCTGGAGCAGAGAAGAGCCATCCTGCCGTGCCCTGGCCGAATTCCTGACCCAAGGAATGGTGAAGAAATAAAATGTTTATTGTCTTAACCCACTAAATTTCAGGGTAGTTTGCTATGCAGCAATAGATAACTGAAACAAACTGGGGAGGGGAGAGACCTACCATATTTACTCCAAAGGCTACTCCTGGCCTGTACTGGGTGCTGTTTCCCCAACTGCCACAGCCTGTCTTGGAGAAGAGAAGAGCAGAGGAGTGTAGGAGAAAGTAGGAAGGGAAAAGTCAGAAGTGAAGGAGTTAAGGAGAGGGTTGTTGCGTTTGAGCTGTGCTTTTCCTAAAGAGGTACAAAGGAAAAAGAAAATACATCAGAGAGGGAGCGCTACCCAACCAGCAATTTAGAATTTCTTGCTCGTTCACCAAGGCAAAAAAAGGTGAGACAGAGAGAAAACAGGAATAGGAAACATGACAAAATAAACGTAAGAGAAGAAGAAAGCCTAGGAGCTAACTTGAGAGCGAAGGAGAGCTTTTCACTCTGGCTTTTGGTTCTCACCAATTCTCTTGCTATTAGCCAACTCTGTGGGGGCAGATATTCAATCTCTTTAACTGCCAGAATGGGAAGGGCCAGAGGAAACAATGCTACGATCCCTTCTGGTTCCAACCCTCTTGATGCTCTGTGGCCATCTCTGAATAGAGGGTACACACGGCCACCTTAGGGATTGTTCTAGGACACTTGCAAATCGGAAGAGGGCCTTTCCCTTGCTTGAAGGTCTTCAGTGGCTCCCACAACTTTGAGGATAAAGGCCAACTCCTCATCCTGGTGCTGAGGGCTGATGTTGAGGGCATTTCATGGATTTTGGTGATTCAATGGGACTAAAGAAGAAATGCCAGTACCATGTATCTGTGTCACATTTTCCAGTTCCCCACGTTTTAATCATCAACACCAAATTCCCACAATATGTCTGTGAGGTAGTTATTATCATCCACTCACTACAGATGAGGAAGCTAAGATCATAAGACTATAAAGAGACTTCCCCTTTGTCAGAGAAAGATTAGTAATAAGGGCCAATGGTAGACTGACTGAAAAAATGCCCTAATTCTCCCCAGTCCCTGAATCATGTGCTTTCCTATGTGACTCTGCAGCTCCTCCATTCAAGAGGTGGAGTCCATCTGCACACCCCTTGAACTGAGGCTGGCCACATGCCTTCCTTTGACCAAAACAGCGTGGTAGAACTGAAAGTACGCCAGTGTCTACCTAAACATCAAGAGATTCGCGTGTATCCAGTCTCTCTTGGGTCTCTCTGCCTCTGCAGTGAGAACAAGCCCAAGATGGAGGATAAGAGACCATGTGGAAGAGTCAAGTAAGTCCAGCTGATCTTAGCTGGGCCCCAGACACGTGAGAGTGCCCCGCCAAGATTAGCAAAGTCACCTAGCCAACCTGCAGCTGCTCATAGGCATATAGGTGAGCCCTGGTAAGTTCAGCTCAGACCAGAACTGCCCAGCTAACCTGTTAGCAATAATAAATACTGTATTTTTATGCAAATAATGTGTGCCTTTTACATTTGTTTGCCAAATGCCCCACAGATGTTTTCATAAGCACAGCTGTGCCAATTTTTTTTTTAATATGTTGCTGTAAAAAAAATTAGCATAGCAACCTTATAAAATACCTGGGCGGGGGTGGGGTTGGGTAGGGCGCGGTTGGCAAACCACTGTAGAAGGTGCTTGTCATTTGTGCAAAAATACAGTAGTTGTTTTTAAGTCACTAAGTTCTGGGGTGGCGTAATAGTTAAGGCCTTGGCTGGCAACCTTGGTGGTTTAAACCCACCCAGTTGTTCCATGGTATAAAGACCTGGAGATCTGGTCCCATAAAGATTACAGCCAAGAAACACATGGAGTAGTTCTACTCTGTTACATGGGGTCACTATGAGTTGAAAATCGAGTCGATGGTATCTAACAAGTTCTGGGGTGGTTTGTTACGCAGGATTATTGATGCAACAGCTGACTGATACAGGGACAGTCAGGACTCAAATCCATGTTTTCTGACTCCCATCCCTAGCTGGCTCCTCAAGTTTCCCAAGTTTCTGTAAGATCTGGAAGGTCCTTACCTGTTGTCCTTGGGGTAAGTGTCACCCAGAAGAGCAGGTCCAACTGCTTGCCACTCATGGGGCTGCAGT
This sequence comes from Elephas maximus indicus, assembly GCF_024166365.1. Lineage (NCBI taxonomy): Eukaryota > Metazoa > Chordata > Mammalia > Proboscidea > Elephantidae > Elephas > Elephas maximus. The sequence goes on from NC_064838.1 coordinate 49,408,964, forward strand.
TGGAGATGTTGACCCAGAAGCTGTGATGGTGAAATCTTGGCTTGGGGAGCACCTGGTCTTCCAGATTGAAGATCTCCTCGGCATTGCTCTGCTGTTCCTGGATGATCATGAATGCGCGCCCTGTCTGGCAGACCACACCTGTCCGCTCTTTGAGGAAGGTCAGGCAGGCCACCTGGTTCCTGGGCACGCTGATGTTCCAGGACACTGAGGTGAGGGGCGGCAGGCCCCAGTCCCAGTTAGGGGTCTTCAAGTAGACCTTGCTTTTTGTGTCTGGGATCACTGTAAAAATGCCATCCTCTGCAGGAAAGGGAAGGGAATCCAGATAGACATTGTTTCACTCAATCAAAATGGAGGGAAAACGGAGCAATGGAGGAGACAATGTTAGACCATCTAGATCAGTGTTGTCCAATAGAACGTTCTGTGGTGATGGAAATGTTCTCTACCTGCACAGTCCGGTATGGTCGCCACATGTATCTACTGACTACTTGAAATGTGCCCAGTGTGATTGAGGAATTATATTTTCAATTTTGTGTAATATTAATTTAAATTTAAATAACAATATGTGGTGAGTGGCTATCACATTGGTCAGTGCAGAGTTACAGGCTTGGTCAGATTAGGCACTCAGGTCTTTTGAAAACACCAAACAAGCAAACGCCAAATGGGTCAGTCTGCCAAACCAGCGGTTATCTCAGACCTTCCACTCAGAAATGCCCTCTACGTGGTTAACATCCATCTGACACCCCTGCTCCACGGTGGGACTGAGATATACTGATTTCTTTTCAGAGATTACAACAACCTTCAGGTTCTGGGAAGAATTCTAGAATCACAAAGTTGAAAAAGCCTCCAATATGTCAATTAATCCCTTCCATACCTTCAGGTGAGATGAAAACCCAGCATTCCACTCGGATAGGGATGTGTTTTATCTTGAGAGACTCCCCCACAAGGAGTTTCTCTGGTAACTTTGGTGACGTCAGGCAGCCTGGACCCAACTTAACCTTAAGGCTAAAAATTCTTCTCCCTCCCACTCATGCCTCCAAGAACCAAAGGAGAACAAAAGTATGAAGGTTGTGGCTAATTTTAAAATAGCCTCTATCTTAAAGTACCTTTCAGTAAATTGTAATGGTGACTGTGACTTTTTCAAACCACATATCTGTCATGGCTGTGAACTGTTTAGACCTCACTTACTGCCTCAAAACACTGAAGGCCACACACCAGCCTTCCAGGAGGCATTTGCTCCCCACGCTGGAGAACAGGACCCTCCGTGCTCCAGAGGCAGATGCAGCTCCCTCCCAACATTCCTCCCTTGGCGCTTGCCGCAGAGTATTCTGAATTGTAAAAGCAGAATCATAAAAACGTCTGCATTAGCCTTTCTTATGTTAAATATCCAGGACTCTGGAATATTTGGTTATTGCTCCTTTATACTCTGCCTGCTTCCAAAAACAGATCTGACCCTGATTATTTGTTCTGCTGCCTAACAACCAGCGTGCCCACTGTCAATAACCTCTTCCTTATTTCTAACCCCTGGAATTTCCCACACCAGGCTAATGGGAAAGTCAGGATTGCATCTGATTGAAAGCCTCTGGTTTATTGAAGAGCCAGATAGTTTTAGAAGGTTTAATATGAAAACGGAACTCCCTTCCCGTCTCGCCACCTCTATTCCTCACTCCCCAGAACAACCACTTTCAACTCCTTTAGTAGGTTCTCTTGTTAGTTACCTCCGGTCCAATTAGCCATTCCTTCTCTTAATCAAGGTGATCACAAAGCCACAATAAAATGAATGTCCACACGAGAAAGCCTAGGGAGGTATGAAGATGGGGAGAGAGTGAAAATCCTCCTTACCTTTGAAATATGGTATAAAGGACACGGTCAGGCTCTGCCTGGAGGCCTCTTGGTGGAAGTCGGGTTTAAAGGTGCGGAAGGTCACCGAGATGTTTTGCTTCACCTGGATCTGCTTGATGGAGCCTCCAGGGCAGAAGGAGCCGAAATAAAGGTCCTGGCCAGGGACGGCACTGGCCACGAAGTAGCTAAAGCTGGTGTTGCAGGCTCTCTCGTTGGTGGACTGCTGCAGCTTCTGGGTGGGCACCAGTGCCAGGCTGAGCCTGTCCTTGGGCACCAGCAGCTTCCAGGAGAAGTGGTGCAGCTGCACGGGCAGCTGGAGGATGTTCTCGGGCACCTGGAGAGGGTAGGACTTCCTGTGGCAGTGCCGGTGATCTGGACAGCCTGGAAAAAAGGGGCTCATGGTAGCCATGCGAAGAGGAGGGCCAGAGGAGCACCCTCCCCACCTGGGCTGGACCTCTGGTTGCTTCCCTGCTTCGCCCTTTGATCTCCTCTCCTGCTCTGTCCTCCACCCCTAGCTCCTCCATGCTGCTTTTCTGGCTTTCCCCCCTCCTGCTCTCTCACATTTAAACCAGGCCGGCTGCTGCAGAGTTGACCCCGACTCATGACGACCCCATGTGAGTAGAACTGTGCTTCATAAGACTATCTTTCTTCCCTTCTCTTTCCTTCCTTCCTTTTTCTTTTCTTTTCCTTCTTTCCTCTCTCCCCCTCCCTCCTCCCGCCCTTCTTTCTTTTTATTGTAACAGAATACTTTAACATATAATAAAATATTTTTCAATCCAACCATGTTTACATGCACAGTTCAGTGGCACTGATTATGTTCACCCTGTTGTACAACCATCACTGCTAATTCTTTCCCAAATTACTCTACCGCCAGTAACTTCGTAGGGCTTTCAGTGGCTGATTTTTCTGAGGTAGATCGTCAGGACTTTCTTCCAAGGCACCTCTGGGTGGACTCAAACCTCTAACCTTTTGATTAGCAGTCAAAAGCAACATTAACCGTTAGCACCACCCAGGGACTCCTCTCATATTCTGCTTGTTGTTGTTGGGTGCCGTCGAGTCAGTTTTGACTCACAGCGACCCTGTGTACAACGGGATGAAACACTGCACCACCCTCACAATAGTTATGCTTGAGCTCATTGTTGCAGCCACTGTGTGAATCCATCTGGTTGAGGATCTTCCTCTTTTGCTGACCCTCTACTTTACCAAGAATGATGTCCTTCTCCAGGGGCTGGTTCCTCCTGATAACATGTCCAAGTTACAGGGGATGGAGTCTCACCACCCTTGCTTGTAAGGAGCACTCTGGCTGTACTTCTTCCAAGACAGATTTGTTCATTCTTCTGGAAGTCCTCAGTATATTCAATATTCTTTGCCAATGCCATAATTCAAAGGCCTCATTCTTAGGTCTTCCTTATGCATTGTCCAGCTTTCTCACATGCATATAAAAAGAAAAAAAAAAAAAAAGGGCGGCTGAAAATACCATGGTTTGGGTCAGGCACACCTTAGTCCTCAAAGTAACTTCTTTGCTTTTTAACACTTTAAAGAGGTCTTTTGCAGCAGATTTGCCCAATGCAATATGTCATTTGACTTCTTGACGGCTGCTTCCATGGGTGTTGATTGTAGATCCATGTAAAACCCTTGATGATGTTGATTTTTTCTGTTTATCATAATGTTGCTTATTGGTCCAGTTGTGAGGATTTCTGTTTTCTTTATGTTGAGGTGCAATCTATACTGAAGGCTGTGATCTTCGATCTTCACCAGTAAGTGCTTCAAGTCCTCTTCACTTTCAGCAAGCAAGGTTGTGTCATCTGCATATTGCAGGTTGTTAACGAGTCTTCCTCCAATCCTGATGCCGTGTTCTTCTTCATATAGTCCAGCTTCTCAGATAATTTGCTCAGCATACAGACTAACCATGGTGAAAGGGTACAACCGTGATGCACAACTTTCCTGACTTTAAACCATGCGGTATCCCCTTGTTCTGTGCAAAGGATTGCCTCTTGGTCTATGTACAGGTTCCTCAAAAGCACAATTAAATGTTCTAGAATTCCCATTCTTTCCAGTGTTATCCATAATTTGTTATGATCCACACAGTCGAATGCCTTTGCATAGTCAATAAAATACAGGTAAACATCTTTCTGGTATTCTTTGCTTTCAGCCAAGATTCATCTGACATTAGCAATGATATCCCTTATTCCGTGTCCTCTTCTGAATCCAGCTTGAATTTCTGGCCAGTTCCCTGGCTATGGATTGCTGCAACCATTTTTGAACTATCTTCAGCAAAATTTTACTTGCGTGTGGTATTAATGATATTGTTTGATAATTTCCACATTCTGTTGGATCATATATCTATGGAATGGGCACAAATATGGACCTCTTCCGGTTGGCTGGCCAGGAAGCTGTCTTCCAAATTTCTTGGCATAGACGAGTGGGCACCTCCAGCATTGCATCTGTTTGTTGAAACATCTCAATTGGTATTCTGTTGCCTTAGTTACCTACTGCTGCTATATCAGAAATATCACAAGTGGATGGCTTTAACAACGAGAAATTTATTTTCTCACGGTCTATTTTTTTTTAGTAGGCTAGAAGTCCAAATTCAGGGCATCAGCTTCAGGGGAAGGCTTTCTCTCTCTGTCAGCTCTGGAGGAAGGTCCTTCTCATCAATCTCCCTCTGGACCAGGAGCTTCTCCACACAGGAACACCAGGTCCAAAGGATGTGCTCTACTCACAATGCTGCTTTCTTAGTGGTATGAAGTCCCCAACTCTCTTCTTGCTTCCCTTTCCTTTTATCTGTTATAAAATAAAAGGTGATGCAGGCCACACCCCTGGAAAACTCTCTTTACATTGGATCATGGATGTGACAATCCTCTTTAACTTAATCTAATCTTGCCTCATTAGCCACAGGAAGAGATTAGGATTTACAACAGATAGGACAATTACATCAACCACAAAATGGAGGACAACCACACAATACTGGGAATCGTGGCCTAACCAAGTTGACACATATTTTGGGGGGGACACAATTCAATCCAAGACATCTGTCAATTCCTGGAGCCTTATTTTTCGCCAATCCCTTCAGTGCAGCTTAGACTTCTTCCTTCAATACCATTGGTTCTGGATCAAATGCTAGCACTGAAATGGTTGAAAGTTGACTGGCTCTTTTTGGTACAGTGACTCTGTGTATTCCTTTCATCTTGTTTTGATGTTTCCTGCGTCGTTCATTATTTTGCCCATAGAATCCTTCAATATTGCAACTTGAGGCTTGAATTTTCAGTTGATGCCTTTCAATTTGAGAAATGCTGAGCATGTTCTTCTCTTTTGGTTTTCTAACACCAGGTCTTTGCACATTTCATTATAATACTTTATCTTCTCGAGCGGCCCTTTGAAATCTTCCGTTCAGCTCTTTTACTTTATCATTTCTTCCATTTGCTTCAGCTGCTCTACACTGAAGACCAAGTTTCAGAGTCTATGTTGACATTCATTTTAGTTTTTTCTTTCTTTCCTGTCTTTTTAATGACCTTTTGCTTTCTTCATGTATAATATCCTTGATGTCATCCTACAATTTGTCTGATCTTGGTCATTAGTGTTCAGTGTGTCAAATCTAGTCTTGAGATGGTCTCTAAATTCAGGTGGGATATACTCAAGGTTGTATTTTGGTTTTTGTGGACTTGTTTTAATTTTCTTCAGCTTCAACTTAACTTGCATATGAGCAATTGATGGTCTGTTCCACAGTTGGGCCCTGGCCTTATTCTGCCTGATGATATTGAGCTTCTCCATCGTCTCTTTCCACAGATGTAGTCGATTTGATTCCTGTGTATTCCATCTGGTAAGGTCCACGTGTATCCAGAAAAACCAAACCCATTGCTGTCAAGTAGATTCCAACTCATAGCGACCTTATAGGACAGAGTAGAACTGCTCCACAGGGTTTCCAAGGAGCGCCTGGTGGATTTGAACTGCCGACCTTTTTGGTTAGCAACCAAATGCTTAACTGCTGTGCCACGAGGGCTCCTCCACATGTACAGTCATTGTTTATGTTGTTGAAAAAAGGTATTTGCAATAAAAAAAATCATTGGTCTTGCAAAATTCTATCATGTGATCTCTGGTGTCATTTCTATCACCAAGGCCATATTTTCCAACTACTGATCATTCTTCTTTGTTTCCAATTTTTGAATTCTAATCACCAATAATTATCAATGCATCTTGATTGCATGCTTGATCAATTTCAGACTGCAGAAGGTGGTAAAAACCTTCAATTTCTTTATCTTTGGCGTTAGTGGTTGGTGCAAAATTTGAATAATAGTTGTATTAACTGGTCTTTCTTGTAGATGTATGGATATTATCCTATTACTGACAGCGTTTTACTCCAGGGTAGATCTTGAAATGTTCTTATTGACGATGAATGTGATGCCATTCCTCTTCAATTTGTCATTATTGGCATATTCTTACCGTCTACTAAATTGTCAGACACATTTCTGAGGAGTACTTACAGGTTGACATTTTTTCTTCTTTTTTGCTAATTCTCTCTTCTGTATATCTGTGTCTTGGATGCTGAGAGCCATGTGGGCAAGGCACAGGTTTTTATACCCAGATATGTTGTCCAGTGCCCCAGTCTGTGAGGAGGCAGTTCTGTGTAATGGTTAGAGCAACAAATCCTGCTGGAATGATATTAGCTTGCATTCCATCTCTGTCACTTCCTAAGGAGGTGACCTCGGGCAGGCTGCTTTGCCTCCTGCAGCCTCAGCTTCTGCATCTGTTGCAGTTCTAGTAGCACACATGTCAGACGGTGTGCATGTAGGTGGCCCAGCAGGGCAGTGATTACTGGTTTTTCTGCCCTTCATTTATCAAACATTCATTAGGTGACTAGCACATGTCTAGCACTGCTAGGGGGATAAAAGGATAAAAATGGAAAAAGCCCAAGCTCTTGACCTCAAGGATCTCAGTCTCATGTGACAGAATACGAATTGGCAGTAAATGTACGACCCTGGGGCACAGGGATGGGAGAAGTGGGGAGGAAGTGAGTTTACAAGGCGACTGGAAGGACGGCAAAGGAAAAATGAAGTACAGACATGGAAGAGCGTGGCTTGGACAACTCCATACTTCCGAAGGATACATACTCTAACTGGGGCTGCCTGGTCCTAGAAGAGGCACGTCTTCATCTTGCTCTTTCTGTCTCTTGGTTTCCCTTGCCCACCTGTGAGCAGGTGGACATTTCTGATCATATTATTCACAATCTACCTAGTGAACCCCACTGAGAAGATGCGGCAGGGAGGGAGAGCCTCCCGCAGCCCAGGGGAAATGCACTAGGGGGCGTACTTATGGTTTTCTCTGCCTTCATCCACAGGCGGGTCAGGTTGTCACAGAGGAAGGAGATCTTGTGCTTGGAGCCGGAAGTCAATGTCAAGTTGGTGCTGCAGGTCCGAGACTCCAGGCACACAAAGCAGCCGGGGACAAACCTGCGGCTCAGTTTGTCAGACCTCGGCTCAATGGTGAGCGACATGGCGTGCTCGTTACTTAAGTCAACCAGGTAAGTTTTATCTGAAACAAACAAAAAACAGGCTGTGAAGAATGGGTCAGCAGCAACCACCTGAAATGGCAAAAATTAGTACAAAACCTCCCTTGAGACAGGAGATGGCATACTTGTATCATGCCTGGGGAATGTTTGAAAATGTTTGTATTATCAAGGAACATTACCATAACTTTGTTCCTAGGTGGTGCAAATGGTTAACAAACTCCCTGCTAACTGGAAGGGTGGAGGTTTGGGTCCACCTAGAGGTGCCTCAGAAGAAAGGCCTGGTGATCTGCTTCTGAAAAACCAGCCACTGAGTACCCTACAGGGCACAGTTCTACTCTGAAACACGTGGTCACTGTGAGCCGGAATCAACTTGACGGCGACTGTTTGTTTATTGATTTTAACCACAACTTTAAAAGAAATTTAAAAGGAAAAATAGTGGACTGCATTTCTACCCCCCTAATTTATGTATTTAATTTAATTTTTTTATTGTACTTTAGATGAACGTTCACGGAACAAACCAGCCTCTCATTAAACAGCTAGTATACATATTGTTTTATGACACTGGCTAACAACCCTACCACGTGTCAACACTCCCCTTCTGAACCTTGGGTTCCCTGTTACCAGCTTTCCTGCCCCCTCCTGTCTTCTTGTCCTTGCCTCTGGGCTGGTGTGCCCCTTCAGTCTTCTTTTGTTTTATGGGCCTGTCTAATCTCTGGCTGAAGGCTGAACCTCACGAGTGACTTCATTACTGAGCTAAAAGGGTGTCTGAGGGCCATACTCTCGGGGTTTCTCCAGTCTCTGTCAGACCAGTAAGTTTGGTCTTTTTTTGTGAGTTAGAATTTTGTTCTACATTTTCTTCCAGCTCTGTCTGGGACCCTCTATTCTGATCCCTGCCTGTCAGAGAAGTCGGTGGTGGTAGCTGGGCACCATCAAGCTGTACTGCACTCAGTCTGGTGGAGGCTATGTCTACCACCCTAATTTAGCTGTTTGCATTTCTTTATATTTATTGTAGTTCTTGTCTTAGTTTCCTAAGGTCGCTGTAACAAAGTACCATAAAATGGGGAGCTCAAAACAACAGGAATTTATTCTCTCAGTTCTGGAGGCTAGAAATCTGAAATCAAGATAACAGCAGGGCTGTGTTCTCTCTGAAGGCTCTGGGGGAGAAATTCTTCCCTGCCTCTTGTAGCTCGTGGTGGTCCCAGGAGTTCTTGGCTTGGGGCAGCATAACTCCAAACTCTGCCTCCGTCCTCACGTGGGGCCGTCTTCTCCGCATCTCTTCTTTTTATAAGGACATTACTCATTTTGGATTGGATTGGGGCATGTCTTACTCCAGTCTGACCTCATGCTAACCCTTTCATGAATGAATTAAAAAATTACAAAAAAAGTTTTTTGTTTATATGATATTTTTTCATTAATGGAATGGATGCTGGATCATTGAGTGTGTCTGAATTTTTGGTAGGTAAAATGCATTTTTTTCTTGCCTTATTCCACCAATCCTACAACCCTCAGAGTCCAGAAGGACATACGTGTACCAAATAACATTTATCAAAATCTATATTTTACCTACCAAAAATATTGACTCAGCACCACCTCCCACAATACCCTGTAAAAACAGTGTTTTGCGGCACACACCCGTTTCTTCCGTTTAAACAGTTATACAGGTCCCACCTGCTGGCAGCACGGGCTGTCAGTGGAATAGCAGCTTCCCAATAAACCTGAGAGGCAGAAAACGTAGACAGGTGCTGTCCTGCTGGTCATGAAATGGTTTTAACTGACTACATGTTCAAAGACCCTACTTCCAAATAAAGTCATGTTCACAGGCGCCGGGGGTTAGGACTTCAAAATGTCTTTTTGGAGACACAATTCAGTCCATAACAGTCCTTGTTAATATGTATGCATATTTTCACCTACTTAAAAGTATCAAAAACAAACAAAAAAAAACCAAACCTACCGCCGTTGAGTCGATTCTGGCTCATAGCAATCCTATAGAACAGAGTAGAACTGCCCTACAGAGTTTCAAGGAGTGGCTGGTGGATTTGAACTGCCAACCTTTTAGTTACCAGCCGAGCTCTTACCCATTGTGCCACCAGGGTTCCACTTAAAAGTATAGTGTATATAAAACTGTGTACTCAGCTTGTATATAAAATTGCATGCTGAGCTATTACTTTATTATTTTATACACTTTTAGTTATTTTACTATATGGTTTTCATATTCAGTAATCTTTTTTTAATATTTATTCATCTTAATGCATAATATTCAACCAAGTAAGTTTTATCATCATTTATTTAAATGTTCTCCTACTACAAATAGTAATTAACAATAGTTGTGGTATTAGTGCAAGGATAGAAGAACAGACTTACGGCACAGGATAGAGCCATAGATGTTACAATCTAGTCTCTAATAAACGCTGTATTTCAAATCAGTGAGAAAAAGATGAGCTTCTTTATAGGCTGGGCTAGGCGAAATGACTGCCCCATTAATAAAAGAATAAAATTTGATTGCTACCTCATAGCAGTCCCCTTGATAGAAACAAAGAGAATATTCTTATAAATGTGGAGTAGACACAAATGATAAAGCCAGAAAAACAGATGAGACTATCTGACAATAGGTATAATAAGTAAAGTTGAAAGACAAGGGACACACTGGGAGAAAATATTTGTAACTATAAAGCAAACTGTGAATTTCTATTTCAAATATGTAAAGAACTCTTACAAATTAACAAGACAATAACTCAATAATAAATAGGCAAACAATGATCACGCAGTTCACACAAAAGGAAACACAAATGTCCAAATACCCACAATATGAAAAGTTCTTTACCTCACTAGTAATCAGAGAAAGGCAAATTAAAACAGGGTCTTACTATTGCCCCCAATCGGATGGAGGGAGCGGGGAATTAAAATGACTGGTAATATCAAGTGCTGGGGAGAGAGTATGGAGCCCTGGTGGCACACTGGTTAAGGGCTCGGTTGCTCACCAGAAGGTTGGCAGTTCGAGTCCACTGACTGCTCCTTGGAAACGCTATGGGGCGGTTCTACTCTGTCCTGACATTACTGTGAGTTGGAATCGACTCGACGGCAACTTTTTTTTTTTTTTAAATGGTATGGGGGAAACAGGCACTGTCTCACACTGCCGGGGGAGCATGGGACATCCTGTGGCAGGAACTTGGGGATTGCTATCAAAATGAAAACCCTGCCCCCAGAACCCAGGAGTCTGGCTCGGTGAAATACATCTGCATTTTCACTGCATTGCTTTAATGGTGGAAAGCGAAAAATTAAACCAAACAGTTGCCGGAGAGTCGATTCCGACTGGTGTGAGAGTAGAACTGTGCTCCGCAGGGTTTTCAGTGGCTGATCTTCCAGAAGTAGATTGCCAGGCCTTTCTTCTGAGGCACCTCTGGGTGGACCCAAACCTCTAACCCTTGGGTTAGCAGTCAGTACATTAGCCATTTGTACCACTCAGAGACTCCTGTGGAAAACTAGAAACCACCTAATACCGAAAGAGCTAAATAAGCTCGCGAATAGAATAACACATAGCAGTTTAAAAAAAAGAAAGCGGGCGATCAAAATAAACTGATATAAAAATCTATTGGGCAAAACAGCAAGTTGTAGAACTCACATATGTAAACTCATGTATGTAAACAAGGAAGAAAGAGCTCTAGAGAGAAATATATCAAATACACAATGTGGTTACCTCAGGAGAGAGGCCTGGAAGTGGGGAGGGTGCCAAGGGGGATTTTAGCCTTGTATGTAATATTTGAATTTTTTACAAGAAAATGTTTATGTATTTCTTGTGTAATTAAAAAAATTGCCAGACTGTTGGTCATTTAGGTGGTTTCCATGGTTTTGCCATAAAACAAAAAAAAAACCCCAAACCCATTGCCATCAAGTCAATTCTGACTCATAGCGACCCTATAGGACAGATTAGAACTGTCCCATAGGGTTTCCAAGGAGTGCCTGGTGGATTTGAACTGCCAACCTTTTGGTTAACAGCCGTAGGTAGCTCTTAACCACTACGCCACCAAGGTTGCCATAAAAAGAAGGCTCCAACTGGTACTTTTGCATATTTAATTTTCTTCTTCTGATCTGTTTCCTCAGGATGAATTCCCAGAGCCAAGATTGTTGGGTGGAACAGGAATATTTTTCCAACTCTTTAGAACAGATGACCAGGTGGCTTTATAAAAGAGTCACTGCATTTCTAATGCCATTCCCAGAAGACTCCACTACAAACTCCAGGGAATCGCCTTTTACTGAGTTGCTTTTTAACTTTGATCATTCTGCTTTTATAGAGTCATCAAACTGGGAAGGCGCCTGTGCAAGAAGGTACTGCCTTTGCGGTTCAAGGGTGGAGACGATGCCGTGTATCTGGCCCCTTGGCCCCCAGCTCCCTCAAGGAAGTTCAGTTTCACCTGGGAAAGCTCAGTTGCCCAAGAGTGTCTGCTAGGCTTCTTCCTTCCTGATAATGTATGATTAATGGAGTTTCTCCTTTTGAACTGGCTGCCAGGCAGCTCCGTGTTAAGTCAGAAGCATATCAGATAAATGTCTTAGATTTTGTGGTTGTCATGTCTGTTAGCTCTTTTTTTTGGTTGTTACCATCTATTTCCATATGAATTTTATCATAATGTCTAACAGTGCTTTAAACAGAGAGATGTCATATGCCCAGAGCCGGACTACAGAATCTAATGCTGCTAACTTAAATATGATTTGATTTAGAAAATGGTCAGCTTTTCAATCTCCTGCCCCATGTCCAGAACATTTTTTTTTTATCATCCTTTAAATTCTTCTTCATTGTTCTCTCTAGGAAACGGTCCCCATCCTGATCCCAGGCTGTGTTAGGAGCCCTGTCCTATGCTCCTGCAGCTCAGGCTCGCCTTTACCAAGGCCTAGTCACACACTGCAGCTGATTCCCCAACCCTATTCTTCCCTCATTTGCTGTTATCAACGTTATACATGCAAATAGTTTTAAGTAGGGGGTCTCAACCTCAGCACTACTGGGATTTTAGACTGGGGGAGTCATCTTTTTTTTTAAATTTTATTTTGTTGTTGAGAATATACGCAGCAAAACATCAATTCAACAATTTCTATATGTACAATTTAGTGACGCTGATTACATTCTTGGAGTTGTGCAATCATTCTCACCCTCCTTTTCTGAGTTGTTCCTCCTTCATTAACATAAACTCAATGCCCCCTAAGGTTCCTGTCTAATCTTTTGAGTTGCATCAGTTTGATCTTATATAGAGAGATCTTAAAAGAGCATAATGCTCAAGGCAAGACTTTTTTTTAACTAGTTAAGCTAAACTATTTTGTTTAAAGAGGATTTCAGGAGATATTTTTGGCTTAAGGTTTAAAGATTATCACAGGGCAATAGTTTTAGGGGTTCATTCAGCTTCCATGGCTCCAGAAAGTCTGGAGGAGGTGGGATGAGTCTTAGTTGTGGGATGTTAAGCCACCTCCCTGGCCTCTACTCACTAGCTGCCAGTAGCAACAATTGTGACAACCAAAAATGTCTTTCAGACATTGTCAAATGTACCCGGGGGGACAAAACTCCTTCTGATTGAGAACCACGGGTTTAAAGAACCAAATAGTTTTACAAGGTTTATTATGAAAACACAATTCCCTTCCCACCTTTCTACCTCTATTTCTCAATCCCCAAAATAGCCACTTTCAACTATTCTAGAAGGTTCTTTTTAAGTTACCTCTGTATCTTTCAATAACCTGCTTCTATTGCTGCTTCTTGATCGTTTAGTATCAAGCATTATCTATTGGCTTTCTACTATGGAAGATGTGGATTTTCCTCTCCTTCACTCCACACCCACTTCCACACCACACCACACCACACCACACACGCCTACCACACACACGCACACCCCACTCAAGCTCAGCACACACACATACACCATTCAAGGCCACCCCCCCACATACAATGCAAGCCTACCACACCACACATGCCTACTACACACACACACACACACCCCTCCACACCACATCACACCACACACACCTAGCCCCCCTACATACACACCAAAGCTCAGCACACACACACACCCCACTCAGTATACACACACACACCCACATACAATGCAAGCCCACCACACATACATCCCACTCAAGCCCACCCCCCACATACACCTCAAGCCCACAACACATACACACACACCCATACCACACACACTTACCATCCCCCATCTTCCCAACAGTTACCATCATATTTTTAGTTAGATCATTATTCCCTTTCTGTAATATCACGACTGTGTAAACACAATATTAACATAGTATTTTTATAGTCACATTATGTGGCGTACGATATCACTTTTCCCTTCCTGTATAACATTTTGTTTTCCCTGGAGTTAATTATTGTCATTTTTATCATTTCCTTAGTTTCTATGCATTTATCTGTAATTCAACTCCCAAGCTCTCCCCCACTTGGATGAATCTTCTTTCAATACATTTGAGAACATTAGGTATTTCATAAACTTTAACTTTCTGAAGAAATCTCTTCAGTCCTTCTCAACTGCTCTGATTTAGAATGGTTGCTCTCCGTTTGGTGTCCAGGTATGGTCTTCGTTGTTGCTGTTAGCTGCCATCGAGACAGCTCTGACTCATGGCAGCCTTAAGCGTGATGGAAAGAAACGCGGTCTGGTCCTGCGCCATCTTTGTAATGGTTGGTATGTTTTAGTCCACTGCTGTGGCCATGTGTGTCAATGTGGCCTCTTGGATTAGGTCTTGGGCTTCCTGGGTTTCATGTCTTTTTATTGATTTTACTTCCTTTTTAAGTGGATCACAGCCTTTAGGAACTTCTCGGGAAAATGTGTATGGAGTCAATTTTTTGAGAACTTGTGGATCTGAAAATGTCTTTATCCTACCTTCACATTTAATTAATAGTTTGGCTTGGTATAGAATTCTAGGTTGGAAATAACATTCCTTCAGAATCTTGATGGCCTTGCTCCACTGTTTTCTAACGTTCAGTGTTGCTATTTATCTATTGCCATTTGGTTGTTTATTTGTCTGTATAAAGCTTATTGTCCTCTCTGGAAGCAGGCAGGATCTTGGTGTCTCTGATGTTCTGACATTTCACGAAGACATGCCTTGGTGTGGGTCTATTTCTATCCATTGTGCTTGGTGGTCCCTTTCAATTGATAATTCATGGCCACTGGTTCTGGTAAATGTTTCTGAAATGTTTTTCAGGGCTTCCTTCCACTCTTTTTCTTCTTCTTCTTCTTTCTGTTCTCTCTTCCTGAAACTCCTTTTATTTGTATATTCAATCTCCTTGACTAGTCCTCTAATTTTCTCATATTTCCTCCCATTTCGATCTATCATTTTCTTAACTCCCACTTTTTGCAAAATGTTCTAATCATTACTTTCCAGCCCTTTTGAATTTTTCATTTCTGCTTTCATATTTTTGGAGCCCTGGTGGCACAGGTTAAGAGCTCAGCTGCTAACCAAAAGGTCAGCAGTTCGAATCTGCCAGCCAGTCCTTGGAAACTCTATGGGGCAGTTCTACTCTGTCATATAGTGTCGCTATAAGTTGGAATCAGCTCAACGGCAATGGGTTTAGGTTTATAAATATATATATATACATACATATATATATTTTTTCTTTCATTTTTTAATTGGCCTGTCTAATCTTTGGCTGAAGGGTGAACCACAAGAGTGACTTCATTACTGAGAGGAGCTAAAAGGCTATCTGGGGGCCATACTCTCGGGGTTTCTCCAGTCTCATGTTAGGCCATTAAGTCTCGTCTTTTTTTTTTGTGAGTTACAATTTTGTTCTACATTTTTCTCCAGCTCTGTCTGGGACCCTCTACTGTGATCCCTGTCAGAGCAGTCGCTGGTGGTAGCCAGACACCATCTAGTTATGCCGCACTCAGTCTCGTGGGGGCTGTGGTAGTTGTGGTCCATTAGTCCTTTGGACTAATCTTTCCCTTTTTCTCATATTTTTAATATGAGAGTTTATGGTTCTTCGAAAGCTCTTTATAAAAATTGCAATCTGTTCGTGTTACACGGATGCAATATTTTTTCTTGTTTACTTGGTGTTGTATTTGTTGTATGTGATGGTACTTGCTGTTGTATTTCTTCACTCACTCACTCATTGTAGTTTCTTCTCCCTGTATAGTCTCCATTTCCTCCAAGTTGATTTGTCCTGTCCATTTGTTTTGGTCTTTGTCCTGCTCGTTAGGTGCTTTTCTCAGCTGTCTGGAGAGCTGTGGTCTGCTTTTACTAAAAGCAAGGCACTAAAAAGCTATTTGTAATACCTCTGTTTAATGACTGTGGGCTTCTCTGTCGGGTGGTCTGGCTGCTTCCTAGGCAGGGGTGGTGACTATTTTCGAACAAAAATGCAATCTAGCATAGTAGGTATTATTAGTTACCAGTTGGCACAGACTCACTTCCAACTCAGGGTGACCACATGTGTGTCAGAGTAGAATTGTGCTCCATAGGGTTTTCAATGGCTGATTTTTCAGAAGCAGGTCACCAGGCCTTCCTTCTGAGGAACCTCAGTGTGGATTCGAACCTCCAACCTTTTGGTTCGCAGCCAAGCATGTTAACCATTTGCACCACCCCCATTTTATAGATATGGTAACTAAGGCTAGGAAGTGGTGGACGGAGATCCAAGTCCACATCTTTCTGATTACAAATCCATGCTCTTTCTATGATCCAATGCCTGTTGCCTCCCTGGATCTCAACTTCCTCTTCTCCAGCCTAGTGGCTGCACCAAGTAGACATGCAGTTGTGGGACTGAGCTTCAAGCAGCTCACTTCTAGGTGACACGCCCACAGGGAAACCTGCCAATTGCCATTCACTTTCAAGGTCGCAGTCTGATCCACTGAGCAAAGTGAAGCTGAAGCTGTTCCTGGACGCGCATTAGAAGTACACTGAATTTGGTCAGCCTGGGTTGAGTGTGGAAACCCTGGTGGCATAGTGGTTAAGTGCTACAGCTGCTAACCAAGAGGTCAGCAGTTCGAAACCGCCGGGCGCTCCTTGGCGGACAGCAGTGGGTTTGGTTTTGGGTGGAGTGCAGCCACAGCTCCTCAAACATGTGGAGGGCCTGTTTTATGTCTAACACTGTACAACCATGGTGGGACGCAACAAGAGGTCCTCTCCCTTAAGAAGCTCACAGTTTGAATTTGTTGAGGTAATACAGTTTTTAGTATCCCCATTTTCTAAAATACAAACTTGATGCTTAGAGAGGTTAAGTAATTTGTTCAAAGTCACACAGCTAGCTAGTAAGAGGGATCCAAAGCAGTTCCCTTGATTTTTTTTGCAGTATAGAAAAACTAGTTGCTGCCAAGTTGCTTCTGACTCCCGGCAGCCCCATGTGTGTTAGAGTAGAACTGTGCTCTATACGGTTTCCAATGGTTGATTTTTTTGGAAGTAGATTGCCCGGCCTTTCCTCCAAGGCACCTCAGGGTAGGATCGAACCTCCAACCTTTCGGTTATCAGCTGAGTGCATTAACTGTTAGCACCACTCCGGGACCCCTTCACCATTCCAGTGGGCATGAAATGGTACTGTGGTTTTACAGTTTGTATTTCCTCTGTAAGTCACTGTGTAATAATCGGGAGGCCTGTGGTGAGACACCCAATAGTGGAGCAGAACGGAGAGTGCAGTTTGTTGAGCAAACAATCTTGATTCTGAAGTGAGGTCAGGCCTTCCATCGCTGGCTCCGTAAGAGCACACTTCATTACCACTGTCTACTTTGCATACATGCTCTATTCATTAATCACTTTACATGCCTTCTTTCCACACTGCTTTTGGATGGCTCTCAAAATAACTTGAGGGCTAACCAAAAAAAACCAAACCTGTTGCCGTTAAGTCAATTCCGACTGATAGCAACCCTACAGGACAGAGCAGAACTGCCCCATAGGGTTTCCAAGGAAGTGGCTGGTGGATTCGAACTGGCGACCCTGTGGTTAGCAGCTGTAGCTCTCTCTTAACCACTACACCACTTGAAAGCTAGCTGCAGTAAATTCCTGTGCTGTCTACGGAATGGCCTGGACAGGCAAAGCAGGATGAATGCATGCAGCCCTCACCTCTTACTGCAGGGTGCTGAAAAGGTAAACATCACCTACTAATGTCTCTCAATCTATGGAAGTCAGCACCAATTTTTACTCAGCGTCTACTGTGTGCTTTGGTGGGTTGCTTTATCTAACCTGTCTGTGTGGTTATCATCATTTTACACTGAGAAGGGGCTGCCACAGACAGGTTCACATTACCTGCTGGAGGTTACTCAGCTAATAAAGGGGCAGACCTGTGAATTAGACACAGGTTTCCTGCCTTGAAAGAATCCTATATTCCTTCCACAACACTGAGATGCCATCATGTCAAAACTATTCAAGCCTGAGGTTTAAAAAGACCCTCTTCCCCAAAAGAAAGGCCCTCACTATTTGATAGTTACTTTTACATCGTTTTCAAAGCTACACTGGAATCTTCTGAAGGGTCTAGGTTAGTGACTGAAGTTTCATTAAGAGCCCCCATCATATTTATGTTATCTATAAACAGAAATTTCTCACTTGCCAGTGGAAACGGGCTTCACAGGAATAAGCTACATACAGGACATAATCGGTACCAATTCTGGAAGGGCAAATTTAAGACTCACAGAGAATGAGTTACCAAATTAAAAAAAACCAACGGTTGGTTAAGGGCTCCAGGTGGCTTCTGGAAGTCATAGAAGCTGAACAAGAAACAAGGCATCTGCTTCCATAATTAGTATTTGACCAGAGTTATGACCTGACACATCCCATGTAACATGCTGGGAACTCACGTTCATCGACTGTATTTCAATCATGATAACACAGAAACCCATGGGGTCTGAAGATACTAGCGTATGTGGTATTCTCAGAGCAACTAACTGTATCTTCCAAAAGCTAGAGGAGGAGTAATAAGGCAGCAGACTAGCAGTCTGCTCCCACTACAGAAGATCATACAGCTAGGTAGAATATTATTAACTTATATAATCACCAGAAGCAGGGCCACTGGAATCTTTTAGAAATTCTATTATAAAAAGCAAAGCAGGCTATGGCACAAATAAAGATGTTCTCTCTCTCTCTAGTGTGACTATTGGATTCAACTCCAAGACGACCAAAATTATTTTTCTATCTCCAGGAAATGAAGCGGTAACAACACTAGGTAGGAGGTGGTAATATTGTACTATCCAAAAATAAAAGAAGAGAGTGCATTCTGGAACACTTAATAAAAACCAGGCTTGTTGGTGGAGGCGAACATGAACCAAGATCTCAGGCGTCAACGAGCTGCAGGCTGTGGGCAGCGTAAGCCTTTGATGTAACACACAGGGTCACAGCTGGTCAGATGGATGCTTCCTCAGACCCTGGGCAGCCCATACAGCACTCATCTTAAAGCCTATGATGTTTGTGGTCAAACCACAGAAGGATATTCCCTGCAGGGATCCTCTGGGTTTCATTTGAATCTACCTGATTATTTTTTAGTGAAGTAGAGAGAAGTTTAACAGCTTTTTTTTTTTGGTAGACAATTAGCTTCAAGGTAAAATCTACCTGTTGCCCACATTCAGAAATTAGTATTATTTTTGTAGCCTGGACCCACTGTGGTCAGGCCCTGCTGTGGGTGATAAGGGATCTGGGCTGGCTGGGTGCCTTAACCAAACCAGAAAACCAAACTCATTGCCTATAAGTCAATTCCAACTCATGGTGACCACACGTGTTGCAGAGTAAAGCTGTGCTCCATAGAGTTTTCTTGGCTGAAAGCAATCACCAAGCCTTTCTTCTGAGGCACTGCTAGGTAGGTTCAAACCGCCAACCTTTTGGTTTAGTAGCCCAGCGCAAACCATCTGTGCCACCTAGGGACTTTATAAAAAAAAAAAAAAACAGAAATCGGAGCTCTCAGAGGTCCAGCCCAACCTAATCTTATCCGCAAAGACATTCCTGCGGGTCAAGTCCTCTCACTCTTCTAGAAAAAGCACAAAGCTGTGCTTTACATGAAAGCCCTTAGCGCTACTCAACACTAAACTACAGTTAATCATTCTTTATGTACCTCAGAACTAAATTCACACACTTCTTGACACTGGTCATAGCACGTTCGACCTTTTTCTTTTTTCCTAAATTTTATTTATTTTGTTGTTGAGAATATATACAGAAAAAAAAAAAAAAAACCCATTGCCACTGAGTCAATTTGGACTCATAGTGACCCTACAGGACAGAGTAGAACTGCCCCACAGGGTTTCCAGGGAGCGCCTGGCAGATTCGAACTGCCGAACTTTTGGTTAGCAGCCATAGCACTTAACCACTAGGCCACCAGGGTTTCGATACACAGCAAAGCATACACCAGTTCAATAGCTTGTACATGTACCATTTAGTGACAGTGATTACATTCTTTGAATTATGCAACCATTGTCACCCTCCTTTTCTGAGTTGTTCCTCCCCATTAACATAAACTCACTGCCCCCTAAGCTTCCTATCTAATCTTTCAAGTTGCTGTTTCAGTTTGATCCCATATAGATAGTTCTTAAAAGAGCATAATTCTCAAGGCAGGCCTTTTTTCACTAGTTAAGCTAGACTATTGTTTGGTTTTAAGACAACTTAAAGGTAATCTCAGGGATCATGTTTAACAATTTGATTACAGGTAACAATGAACTCACTAAGGCTGAGGCGATAAACAAATCCTTCCATCTTCTAAAACCCAAACCCACCCCATTTCCAAAACCTTTCATGGCTGTTCTTAACACAGCTTGGAAACCTGGATGTTTCTGGTCAAACCATGGCTACAGATTGTGATAGGAGAATTGTAAAAATGTCTCAGTGGGCATCTATATGACATGACCTCAAAAAGTTATGCCTTTTAACTGGATATCCATTTGCAAAAAAATGAAACAGGACCCATACCTCACACCATGCACAAAAACTAACTCCAAGTGGATCAAAGACCTAAACATAAAGACTAAAACGATAAAGATCATGGAAGAAAAAATAGGGACAACCTTAGGAGCCCTAATACAAGGCATAAACAATACAAAACATTACCAAAAATGACAAAGAGAAACCAGATAACTGGGAGCTCCTAAAAATCAAACACCTATGCTCATCTAAAGACTTCACCAAAAGAGTAAAAAGACCACCTACAGACTGGGAAAGAATTTTCAGCTATGACATCTCCGACCAGCGCCTGATCGCTAAAATCTATAGGATTTTGTTAAAACTTAACCACAAAAAGACAAACCACCCAATCAAGAAGTGGGCAAAGGATATGAACACGCACTTCACTAAAGAAGATATTCAGGCACCTAACAGATACATGAGAAAATGCTCTCGATCATTAGCCATTAGAGAAATGCAAATTAAAACTACGATGAGATTCCATCTCACACCAGCAAGGCTGGCATTAATCCAAAAAACACAAAATAATAAATGTTGGAGAGGCTGCCGAGAGATTGGAACTCTTATACACTGCTGGTGGGAATGTAAAATGGTACAACCACTTTGGAAATCTATCTGGCGTTTTCTTAAAAAGTTAGAAATAGAACTACCATACAACCCAGAAATCCCACTCCTCGGAATATACCCTAGAGAAATAAGAGCCTTCACACGAACAGATATACGCACACCCATGTTTATTGCAGCTCTGTTTACAATAGCAAAAAGCTAGAAGCAACCAAGGTGTCCATCAACGGATGAATGGTTAAATGAATTGTGGTATATTCACACAATGGAATACTACCCATCGATAAAGAACAGTGATGAATCGGTGAAACACTTCATGACATGGAGGAACCTGGCAGGCATTATGCTGAGCGAAATTAGTCAGAGGCGAAAGGACAAATATTGTATAAGACCACTATTATAAGATCTTGAGAAATAGTATAAACTGAGAAAAACACATACTTTTGTGGTTATGAGGTGGGGGAGGGAGGGAGGGTGGGAGAGGGTTATTTACTGATTAGTTAGTAGATAAGAACTACTTTAGGTGAAGGGAAGGACCATACTTAATACACGGAAGGTCAGCTCAACTGGACTGGACCAAAAGCAAAGAAGTTTCCAGGAGAAACTGAATGCTTCAAAGGTCAGCGGAGCAAGGGTGGGGGTTTGGGGACTATGGCTTAAGGGGACTTCTAAGTCAATTGGCAAAATAATTCTATTATGAAAACATTCTGCATCCCACTTTGAAATGTGGCGTCTGGGGTCCTAAATGCTAACAAGCAGCCATCTAAGATGCATCAGTTGGTCTCAACCCACCTGGATCAAAGGAGAATGAACAACACCAAGGTCACACGATAACTATGAGCCCAAGAGACAGAAAGGGCCACACGAACCAGAGACTTACATCATCCTGAGACCAGAAGAACTGGATGGTGCCCGGCCACAACCAATGACTGCCCTGACAGGGAGCACAACAGAGAACCCCTGAGGGAGCAGGAGATCAGTGGGATGCAGACCCCAAATTCTCATAAAAAGACCAGACTTAATGGTCTGACTGAGACTAGTGGAATCCCGGCGGTCATGGTCCCCAAACCTTCTGTTGGCCCAGGACAGGAACCATTCCTGAAGACAACTCATCAGACATGGAAGGGACTGGACAATGGGTTGGAGAGAAATGATGATAAAGAGTGAGCTACTTGTATCAGGTGGACACTTGAGACTGTGTTGGCATCTCCTGTCTGGAGGGGAGATGGGAGGGTAGAGAGGGTTAGAAACTGGCAAAATTTTCACGAAAGGGGAGACTGGAAGGGCTGACTCATTAGGGGGAGAGTAAGTGGGAGTAAAGAGTAAGGTGTATATAAGCTTATGTGTGTCAGACGTTCACTTAAAGCTCAATAAAAATTAAAAAAAAAAAAGTTATGCCTTCTACATAGTCACTGTGAATTAGAAGGGATCTTGAGTCAGGATATGGGTGGTGCTGAGTTTCCTGAGAAGCCAGCTCCCAGTGGGTGCCAAGGGGCATTCCCCAGGCAGCGCCTGTTGGGTAATCCCTTGGGTGGGTCCCCTACTGTCACTTTCAGATGTTTATCAGCCCTACGAAAATAAACATACCATTTCACACTCCCACTTAATATTTCTGCCTGGCTCTGCCTACTTCCCAGAAGTAAATGATAATAAAAACAAGAATGAGAGTTAGCCTTCTGGGCAGAACCCATCCTCAGCACACATCGGAAATGTCCCGGTCCAAGGCCATTTGTCACAACTCTCTCCTCACAGACTCCAGTTCATAGACGACCCACTCTGGACTGTTCTCATACCTTTTATCTCAAAATCCGTATCATTCCCTTCAGGGCCAGGGTGAGGCAAGGCAGGTGTCCAGGGTGCAAAATTTAAGGAGGCACTCCCTTTCAGGGGTTGACCTTGTACTTACAGGACCTTGAGAGTGAGTGCCTCTTTAAGAGTGAGGTACCTAAGTGTCAGTATGTCCTTGAACTTTGCACCCTGGCTATCTCACCTCACCCTGGTCCTGGCCCTGACTCCCCTTCTCTAGGCTCTTGGCATCTCAGTAAATGTTTGAGGAACGATGTTCAACCTAATTCTCGTCAACCTACCTGGGGTTCAGAATGGTCCAGACCACAGGCTCTGGGTCTTGAACTTATTCTGCACCTGACAAGCTGTGTGATGTTAGGCCAGTTCCACAACCTCTCTGAACTTCTAGTTTCTCACCAGTAATTGAAGATAATTTCCACCCCACTTACAGGATTGTAAAAAGGATTAACTGAGATTGTGTAAGTGGGAAGCTTAGTGTAGAGCCTGGCATGTATGTGTGCCCATGGCCTGGGGCTGTTGAGTCAGTAAGAGAGTCTTAGTTATCATTGCTAGTGGTGCTGGGGACATCCTGACTCTCACTGTAGAATCAAGATGTGAGACCTAGAAGATAACCTCCCAATATCTTGATTATTTCATTACTATATTTTGTTCTCCTTATTTTATTTTTTGGATGGCATGTGCTTTCAGTATTGGAATACATGCTTACTAATTGACTGTGTTTAAATTTCTGGTTGGTAATATGGATTTTGAGAAATATGATCTTGAAATACAAGCTACCAATGAGGTGGGCGGCACCATGGCACCACCGGTCTGTGGTATGACAATATACCAATGAGAGCTATATAAATAATTCATTGCAGGCGCCTTTCCATTAGATTACATGGGGAACCTCTGGTTTGCCAAATATGACCCAGAAAAACCAAAACAATCCCATCAGGGCTCCCTAGCTATCACAAAGGAAAGCCATAATTAGGCTTGTCAGCCTTATCCTAGTGAAATAAAGAAAAAAAAGGCAAAAGCGTACAAAACTAACCCATCCAGGAAACATCACCTAATAGAACACTCAACCTATACAACAATGAGGCTCCAACTCTGGTCTGCTAAGCTTCACACATTTCACAAGGGACCCACCTTGATGCTAAATGCATTAGGAATGGAATAATGCCTTACCTCTGAGGTCCAGAGGCATAAAAAGTGGCTGGTATAACATTAATCCAACACTAATGAAAGAGTTAAAAACAATTTAGCACCCTGAACAGGCCTGGGCAGCGTTTAGCTCAGTTGTTCGTGGAATGGCCTTGAGCTGAGGCTGACTCAATGGAAGCTAATGGCAACAGCAACAGCACCCTGAATGAGAGATCCTGCCTGTTCCTGATCATGCCGAAATGGAACCTCCTGCCAGGTGGCCTGTCATATTGCTTAGTAAGCCACTTCCTGAAACTCTTAGAAGGTTCAGAGGCCAAGTTTCCCAGAAGCCGCAAATGAGAAACAGGAAGGGAACCTCACCCCAAGCAGACGACCCAGGAAGGGAGGAAAGCACTGGAAGAAGAGGGGAAAGGAAAGCAAGACTTTACTTACTGCTTTCGTTTTGTGGGCGCTGGACCAGGACCTGGAATTGCAGCCGGAGGATGCCCGGATTTTGGGCATCTTGGTCACAGCCTTGCAGGGAGAGGTTGAAGTTCCCAGCCATGTTCCCAGGCTGCTGGTCCTCCAGCTTAAACACCTCAGGATTGGTGGTGGAGCCTGGGATGTAGTATTCAACTCGCTCCTCCTTCTTTACACAGTTGGAGACGTTGAAGGTGAGGAAAGAGACGCTGGCCCGCAGGTGTGCAGGGACAACAAACTGCCAGGTCATGAGCTCGTCCTCAGGGAAGCCCTCCGGGTAGTTGGCAGACATCAGGATCGCCGAGCCTTCACCCTCAAACATAGACTCAATGATGCACAGTCCTAATGGGCGGGGAACAAACCAGAAGGAACAGGAGGTAATCAGACCCTGTCCTGGTTGTCCACGGCTGAGGGACAGGGGCGTCAGAGAAAAGGTCATGGTGGTTCTCAGATCCTGAGCAATTCTCAGGTCTTCTTCCACAGAAGAGCGTAATCTTTCTTTAAGGTACTTAAGTTAAATCATGGCATGGTATATTTACACCCAAAGCAGAGGTTGGTGATGAGGCTACATCAGTGGTGTACGAGTGTTTAATAACCAACTCACTGGAGTAAAAGAAGGCCCTGCTCTGTAGCTTATGTCAACTGCCAGTACTCTGATTCCAAGCTAACAACACGATGTGACTGAATGTGGAGTTGGGGAGAGACGTGCAGTAATGCACCATTGCAGAGTATCTCCACTCCACAGATACAACAGACATAAATAACCTCAAGAAGCATGTTGCTAGGAGATAGGGGGGCAGGGAAACTAGAGCACTGGAAATAGAACAACCAGAACACAATTAAAGAGAATGTTGACACATTGTGAAAAATGTAACTAAGGTCACTGAACAACTCGTATAGAAACTGTCAAATGGGAACCTAATTGGCTGTACAAACTTTCATCGAAAACACAATAAAATATTATTATAAAAAAAAAATAAAACAGCAAAAAAAAAAAAAAAAAGCATGTTATTGTCTTCTAGTTGATTTTCGACACATAGCGACCCAATATGACAGAGTAGAACTGCCCCATAGGGTGTCCTAGGCTCTAATCTTTACGAGAGCAGATGGCCAAGTCTTTTCTTCTGCAGAGCTGCTGGGTGGGTGCAAACTGCCAACTTTTTGGTTTGCAGCTGAGAGCTTAACCATTGCAACACCAGGGCTCCTTTCCAGACACATAGATGATGGTAAAATAATTAGAATGGGATGAGTTCTGAATACTTATTACCTCCTTTGCTTTTAATATAATTTATTTAATTGTAAAGTTATATAATTTTATTTTTAACGATGGCTCTGGTTAATACCAACTCACAAGATTCCTGAACGTCTAACAATCAGCTCTTGTGACCGACATGAGGGAGTCTGAAAGGTGTCAGTGGACTCTGGCATACCACTGATGTGGATACAGAAAATGTGAAAGAGACAGAGAACAGGAAAGAGAAACTAGAAACGGTGCAATCAAGGTAGGTCTGCAGAACCAGTCTCATTTCCTCCTTTGCAAGGAAACCTTGCGTGTATGTACGACTAAGAGTGTCCCCCTCATTTGTTCAATACAGAAGGGGGTTCAAACTAGCAATAAGTAAGCCACGCCTCTTACAGTAAAGTAGAATCTTCCTTTAAGGTACTTAGGTCGAATCATACAAAACTGCCAACCCATGACCATTTCTGACCTAAACAATGGTAATTTTGTGTGGCTTCACCGAATCAAACAGCAGGGAGGGACATGGTGTGCTCACGTTTTATAGATGACCGATTTGCAATGCTGAAGCCGGAGACATTTCTCTTGTCGAACCACGGTAGGTGTAAGGCCATTTTCACTCCCTCCTGCATCTTGATCCGGGACACAGTGCCATTGCTGCAGAAGGTTCCAATCCTGACTGAGGTGGCATCGATGCGGCCGTTGATGGAGTAAGTGACTCCGTCCGGGCAGCTCTCGCCTGGCCCGATCTGCCTCAGGCGGGGGACAGAGAACTGTAGCTCTAGACCAATGTTCTTAGGAGCCTTGACGTCCCAGATGAAAGTTCTGTTGAGGACGGGCAATGAGGATGTTGAGGGCTGGAGCTGAACCTCCCCAAAAGGACACGGGCCTGACATGCAGTCTGAAACACAGTCACAAAAGCATTTGAGATCACGCTGAAAGATCACCCACCCCATGCTCCTCAGTAGTAGATACTTTACCTGCTGGCGCCCCATCCCCCAACTACTGAGTGTTGGTGACCAATGGCTGACAGATACATCCTTCTCTGGGGAAGTGCCTCAGTTCGGGGGAGCTGCCCTGGCCCAGAAAAGCCTACAAGTTTTGCTATTCCCTCACCTTCACCCCAAGGGGCAGCCGATAGCCAATAACTACCTAATACAGGAGTGAAGTAGTGGGCCAGTGAATAAGACGAAGACCCTCAATGGGATGGACTGACACAGTGGCTGCAACAAGGGGCTCAAACATAGCAATGATTGTGAGGGTGGTGCAGGAACAGGCAGTGTTTTGTTCTGTTGTACATAGGGTCATTATGAGTCGGAACCAACTCGACAGCACCAAACAACAACATAGGAGTGAAAAAGCCTGGCCTGTTTGCTTCAAGTGACATAACCTGTTGATGCCATTCACACCCAGAGCTCCCTGTGGGATCAGGCTGAGGTAGACTTCACCGAATATCACATCTTTGTTCCGCTTTTTTGCTCTATCCTGCTTCCCTCACTTCTTCAGGGGTTTCTTTTGAGGGCACTGTCTTGATAAATGGCTTCCACGAGAACCCTTGTCTCTGGATCTGAGGGAATGTGACCTCAGAGACCTCCTAATTACCGTGTTTTCCATATTAAATCGCTGGAGCCCAACTGGTGGGCTTCTGATCAGGCTTTTCTGGAAGCCGGAGGGAGAGCATTTTCCATGGAGAGCCCATGCTTTGGAATATCCTACTTCCCCTATTCTAAGACAGTTATGGTTTCACAATTTTTAGGGCATAGTGCCAAGATCCACCTTCTAAAGCTGGTTTTCCCACAATACACTCAATACACGGAGTCTTCTCTGAATGTACAACCCCTTGATGGCTGGAACCCAGTGGCACGGTTATCTTCCTGCCTCGTGGTTTTAACGCTAGTATTTTATTATCACTGCAGTTGATTTTCTCTTTTTAAGGCTAACAATTAATGACATCTTTGATGTACTTCTGGAAACCATGGTGGCATAGTGGTTAAGAGCTACAGCTGCTAACCAACGGGTTGGCAGTTCGAATCCACCAGGCGCTCCTTGGAAACCCTATAGGGCAGTTCTACTCCGTCCTATAGGATTGCTATGAGTTGGAATTGACTTGACGGCAGTGGGTTTTTTGTTTGTTTGTTTTGATGTACTTTGTTCCCAAGCCTTTCAAAACAGAAAGAACTGTCGCTGTGTGGGAGGAAATCAGAGGAAAGCACATGGAAGAAGGAATAGAAAGCAGGTAACATAACACTGAAGGCTTTTGTTGTCTGCAACAGGTAACTTGCAAGTGTTGATGGACTTTGGTCACTGTAATAATAATCTGGTATATCTTTATTACTGCCCTGTTGGGGTGTTTGAAAGTATTGCCAACCTGAAAGGGCCTCATGGGAGAATTTCAGAGACATCTAGGACCTCTGAGCCCAGTCATGCCAAGTTTCTCATTGTTTTTGGTTTGAAATTGAAAAATAGTTATTTGATTTGTAAAATAAGATATTGATCTTTATGTTCTAATTAAGCACCACACTATTACTGAATATGAATAAGGAAGACTGAAGAAGAATTGACGCCATTGAATTATGATGTTGGCAAAGAATACTGAACATACATACCATGGACTGCCAGAAGAACAAACAAATCTGTCTCGGAAGAAGTACAGCCAGAACGTTCCTTAAAAGCGAGGATGGTAAGGCTTTGTCTTATGTACTTTGGACATGTTATCACGAAAGACCAGTCCTCAGAGGAGGACATCATGCTTGGTAAAGTAGAGGGTCAAGAAAAAAAGGAAGACCCTCAACAGGGTGCGACACAGTGGCTGCAACAACGGGCTCAAACATAGCAACAACTGTGAGGATGGCCAGGACTGGACAGTGTTTCGTTCTGTTGTACATAGGGTCCCTGTGAATTGGAAGCAACTTGACAGCACCTAACAACAACAACATTATTGGATACTAAAATTTTAACATAATGTCACTAAAAAAATTCTATGCGTAGAAATAATGGATTAAAAATTATTATTATTTTTTAAATATATAGGTAACAAAACATTTGCCATTTCAACAATCCAAATTTCTCATTTTTGCAAAGCAGCCCTGGAATCCGGGTGACTAGTGCCAGCACTTGCAGCATATGGCAACCCTGGGACAAAAGCCCAGCTGTGTTTGGTCAACCTGTGTTCCCACCAATGCACTGCACTGCCTGAGCAATAACACAGGGTTAGATAACGTGGTGACTAATGTGGCTAAAATCAGACTTTGTGTATCATGAAATATAATACCTATGTTTAGGAACTCATGGAAACTTGGTTAGGTCTATCAAGCCAGCTCTCTCCTAAAGCTGGTCTCGAGGAGCTTTCTGCCCATACCGCCAATGTGCTCAGGTGGCCCCTTCTGGGATCTGTACTCAAGTGGGATCTCTTGACCCTATCAAGACAATGGTTCTCAGTCCTAGGTCCACGCCAGAATCACCTGGAGGGTGTTTAAAAAATAAGCATGCCTGCACCAATCCCCTAGAGAACTAAAAAAAACCTGTTGCCGGCGAGTTGATTCTGACTCATAGTGACCCTGTAGGACAGAGTAGAACTGCCCCATAGGGTTTCCAAGGAGAGCCTGGTAGATTCAAACTGCCAACCTTTTGGTTAGCAGTCATAGCTCTTAACCACTATGCCACCAGGGTTTCCATCCACTAGAGATTCTGATTTAATTCCACACCAAGGACCTGGAGTCAGAAAGCCCCACCTCCCAGCCCCGCCTCTGCCCACAGCCTTGTGCTGCTGGGAGATCAGGTTGTGCAAACAAGTTTTAATTTGTTCCTAAGAGCCTTGGTTGGTAGGATGGGCATACAGACAAGCATAGTCAAAATGTCCGCATGCCTCCAAGTCTTCTCCCGTGCACCCTGTCCAGTGAGAAAATTTAAACAACTGAAATGATTCCGATACAGGACTGGAGAAGTGTCATCTCTGCAGGGATTTTTCCCAGCACAGACTTCTACTTTCATGCACTTTAATGGAACTAACTATTCGAAAAGAGATGAGAACAGAGATGTCAGGCTTTGTCTCCAACTTTTGGAAATCTTATTCAGGAAAGGTTTTAAAAACGAAGCGCAGGCAGAACCCTTGTTATTTTAAAAATTAATACTTTTATATCAGTTTCAAAAAGTGCTGGAATGGGTTTTATATGCAATAAGCTGTGTGTAGCATTCAAGGCTTGAGAGGCTGATGAATTCAAATGCCTGACTTATGAGGTCTGTCATTTGTTTCCTTTTTTCTTTTTCAGTGTGGAAGTTGCTTATGGGTTTAACTAAACGGAAAAGTAATGCATCCTGTAAAAAAAAACAAGACAGTAAAGAAGACAATGAATGTCACTTGGTCCCCACTACCACCCCTTCCCCATTATAGAAAAATTTAAGGGTAACATTTTGGTGTTTATTCTACTAGTTTTTGAACTACATATGATTATGTGTGCATGACTGTGTATGTGTGTGCACGCACATGTGTGTATTTAATAAAGTGGGACTGAACTATACAAACTATTCTCCTGTTATAAGCTACAGAGCCCTGGTGGTGCAATGGTTAAGCACTTGGCTGCTAACCCAAAGGTTGGCGGTATGAACCCACCCAAAGGCTCCACAGGAGAAAGACCTGGTGATCTGCTTCCATAAAGATTACAGCCTAGAAAACCTTATGGGGCAGTTCTAGTCTGTCACATGGGGTCGCTCTGAGTAGAAATCAACTCAACAGCACCCAACAACAACAACAATTATAAGTTGCATTGCTTTTAATGGAACAAAAATATCTTCAGCATCTTTCCATATTGTTATGGATTGAATCGTGTCCCCCCAAAATAAAAAAGTATGTGTTGTAAATTCTAACCCCTATACCTGTGGTTATAATCCCATTTGGGAATGGGTTTTCTTTAGAGGCCATATCAGTGTAGGGTGTGTTTTAAGGCAATCACCTTTG
Organism: Elephas maximus indicus; assembly: GCF_024166365.1. Lineage (NCBI taxonomy): Eukaryota > Metazoa > Chordata > Mammalia > Proboscidea > Elephantidae > Elephas > Elephas maximus. The sequence continues at coordinate 49,439,315 of NC_064838.1, forward strand.
AGATATTAAAAGAGTAGATTAGGCATACAGAAGGAAGCAGAGATGGGGGAAGATAGATGCTTCAACACATGAAGATGACCAGGGAACCAAGGAACAAGGACCTTCCCCCAGAGCCAACAGAGACAGAAAGCCTTCCGTTAGAGCTGGCACCCTGAATTCAGACTTCTAGCCTCCTAAACTGTGAGAAAATAAACTTGTTTGTTAAAGCCACCCAGTTGTGGAATTCCTGTTATAGCAGCACTAGATAACTAAGATGGTACTGATAGTGGGGTGCTGTTCTAACAAATACCTACAATGTGGAAGTGGTTTTGGAATTGGGTAACAGGTGGAGGCTGGAAGAGTTTTAAGGTACCTAATAGTAAATAGTTTAAAAAAAAAAAAAATAGTAAAAGCCAGGAAACCCTGGTGGTGTAGTGGTTAAGTGCTACGGCTGCTAACCAAAGGGTCAGCAGTTCAAATCCTCCAGGTGCTCCTTGGAATCTCTATGGGGGCAGTACTACTCTGTCCTATAGGGCCGCTATGAGTCAGAATCAACTCGATGGCCTTGGGTTTTTTTTTTTTTTAATAGTAAAAGCCTAAATTACCTTGAAGAGACTACTGGTAGAATTATGAATGTCAAAGGCTGTTCTGGTGAGGGCTCAGAAGGAAGTGAGGAGAACTACAGAGATAGTCTCTATTGTCTTAGAGAATACATATGGCGCCATCAAGAGAATGTTTAAAAATGAAGGGCATTAAATATGTTTCTGGTGTGGCTTTAAAAAAAAAAACGATGAGCATGTGATTGGACGATAGAAGAGGGCGATGCTTTTTCTGCAGTGGCTAAGAACTTGTCTGAATTATGTTCAAATGTTTGGTTGAAGGTAGAACTTGTAAGTAATGAACTTGGATATTTGGCTGACAAGATTTCTAAGCAAGATGCGTGGTTTCTCCCTGTTGCTTATAGTAAAATTGCGAGAGGAAAGAGATGGACTTAAAAATGAACCGTGCAAAATGAAAACAAAACTTAAAGATTTGGAAGATTCTTTTGTATAAATTAAGGACATGTATCCTAGAATATTCACCAAGGACGTGGCTACACAATCTTTTGGCAAAGAGATTAAGCCTGTGAGTGCTAGATCTAACCAACCACCACAGTAGAAAATGCATCAATTTAGACCAAAAGGGAAAGAGAAAGAATGAAAGGAAAGAACGCTGTCTACCTCTTGGAATTCTACAGGCAACAAACAGATCAAAGGAGCTACATTTTTTGTCCCCCAAGAAAAGAAAAAGACCATCCCTGGAGTGGCTTGGAGATGAGTAGAACTGTTGGAAGGAGCACAGGAAGTGGGGCCTTCTGGGTTTCAATGGGTGGGGTCATGGACTCCTGGATCTCAAAGGGTGGGGCCTCAGTCTCCTAGGTTTCAAAGAGTAGGAGCTTTGCCAACTCAGTTTCAGAGTGTGGTGCTGACATTTAGGTGTGCTGGGGCATGGGGCCAGATCCACTGCCCAAAGCTGATGGGGCAAATCTGCCATGGCTAAGGGGCAGAAGAAGAGGGGCCTGCTGGGGCCAAGGGGTGGGATTGCCACACAGATGGACTAGGAGAAGGGGGCTTCCTAAAAATGAGGCAACACAGTTGCCATCCCAGAGGGCCTAGAAGGCAGAGCTGAAGCCCAGGACTGAGGGGCCTCCACCAGAATCCGGAGGATGTGGCCAACACCCAGAGTCTGGAGGGTGGGGCCACTTGCCAGATGTTCTCAGAGAACAAAAGATTATTTTCAAGCCTTGAGAGCTAATGTAATTTGTTCTGCTGGGTTTTGGCCTTGCTTGGTGCCTGTTATTCCTTCTTTCCCTCCAATTTCTTCCATTTGCAATAGAAATGCCTACATTCTGTCTGTCTTTGAGGGTCAAAGGTTGGAATGTTATGGATTGAATTATGTCCCCCCAAAATATGTATTGTAAATCCTAACCTCTATGCCTGTGATTATAATCCTATTTGGGAATGGCTTGTCTTTGTTATGTTAATAGGCAGGATTAGTATAGGGTGTATCTTGAGTCGATCTCTTTTGAGACATAAATGAGGTTAAACGAGCAAGGAGAAGAGAGATGGGGGTATGATAGATGCCAAGACACATGGAGATCTTCAAGGAACCGGGAAACAGAAGCTGAAGAGACAAGGATCTTCCTCCAGAGAGAACACAGAGCGAAGGCCTTCCCCTTTAGCCGACACTCTGAATTCAGACTTTTAGCCTCCTAAACTGTGAGAAAATAAGTTTCTGTTTGTTAAAGCTATCCACTTCTGGTATTTCTGTTAGAGCAACACTAGATAACTAAGACACCAACATTCTTCTCAGTTCTGTAAAAGCTTCACCGAGACTTGAATTGTTTTTTTAAATTAATTTTTATCGTGCTTTAAGTGAAAGTCCACAAATCAGGTCAGTCTTCCATACAAAAAATTGACATACACCTTGCCATACACTCCTAATCGCTCTTCCTCCAATGAGACAGCACAGTTCCTCCCTCTACTCTAAGATTTTAATTGTAACTGAATTAAATTGATAATAATAATTTGGGAAGAATTGACACTTCAAAAATACTAAAGCTTTTTCTTCATGGAACATAGTGTGTCTTTCCATTTATTTAAGTCTTCTTTTTTGTCTTTCAGTAAAATTTTATATTTTGGTTCATACATATTTTATGTATTTAGTAAGATTATTCATGAATATTTTTTCTTTGTTGTTGGTAACAAATGATCCTTTTCCATTATATTTTCTAATTGGTTATTACTGACATTATAGAAAAGCTATTAATTTGGGGATTTCTTTTTTTAACAAGTATTGGGATAGCTTAGGAATTCTTTTATTAATCGTAATAATTTCTTTTGGTTCTCTTTATGTTGTAGGCAGATAATCACATCAATCTGTGAATGAAGATAATATGGGTTCTTCCTCTAATAATTTTGCCTATTTTTTTTTCTTGTCTTATTGTCTTGGTTAGAACGATATGCATAGTGGGAATCCTTATATTGTTCCCCCCCCTTTTTTTGTAATGCTTCTATGTCTAACGGTTACATATAGTGTTTATTATCAGTTTCTGGCAAATATCCTTTATTATATTTAGAAAACTTCCCTAGCAGTGTTTTATTAAAAATTTAAAAAATCATCTACTAAGATGATCGTATGTTGCTTTTTTTCTCTCTAGCCTAATTATGCAAAGCATTCCATTTACCAACTTGCTAATGGTGGATCATTTTAGATTTGATATATTTTATCTAGGAATTTTTGCATGTATATTCATAAATGGTTGGTCTGTGGTTTTCTTTTTTATGCTTTGTCAGATATCGACGTAAGGATTGGAATAACCTTGCAAAAGGGGCTGGGAAATCCCTCTCTTCTACGCTCTGGAACAGAGGTCAGCAAACTGCAGCCCATGGGCCAAATCCAGCCCATCACCTGTTATCGTAAATAAAATTTTATTAGAACATTCATTGCCTGTTCATTTACATATTGTCTATGGCTGATTTCATGAATTCCTCCTATTTTCTTTTTACCCTTTTTCTTGCTTCCTCATTTGATCACTTGATTTGTTTATTTTCAGTTAAAACACTTAAGAAATTTTCTCTGAGTATGGCTTCGATTGGGTCCCAAATAGTGTCACCATTGCTGTTACCACATCTATTAATTCCTATTTGGAATGATCACCTTAACAAGATTGGGAAATTAGAAATTAAAATTTTTCTGATTATTATTTCCTATGTCCACCTCCTATCCCAAGCTCAAATACGAATAATTACAAGAATACCAAATAGCTGGAGTTTGTTGAATTCTTACGTCAGACTCTCTCAATCCATTATTTTATTTCATCCTTATACCAATCCTATAGGTTGGTATGATGGCCCTTATTTTACGGACTAGAAAACAAAGGCACAAAGCAGTTAAGGAACACACACGAAGTCACGTGATCTGGTCATGTGTTCAGTAGCCCTGCAGCCTGAAGCCAAGGCCAGGCCCATCAGTCTCCAAAGCTGCTGCTTTTTCCATTGTGCCTCCTGGACTGGCTTCCCCACTCTTCTCTCTTCAACCCTCTGATTCTTTTGTCCTCTTAAATCCCTTGACTTTCGCTCCGCATCTGCCAGGTGTTTTCAGCACATCAAGACAGCGCACTACCTGTTGCCACTGAGTAGATTCCAACTCATAGCGACTCTACAGGACAGAGTAGAACTGCCCCATTTGGTTTCCAAGGCCATAAATCTTTACGGAAGCAGACTGCCACAGCTTTTTCCTACAGAGTGGCTGGTGGGTTCAAACAGCCGACGTTTTAGTTAGCAGCCGAGTGCTTAACCGCTGTGTCACCGGGGCTTCTTCAGAGCACCACAGGCCCCAGAAACCTGTAGCTCACCAGCCTCTCTAGTGTTCCACTGAGACACAGTGTGGCCTGGTGGCGAAGGGCAGAGATTCTGGAGCCACTGCAACTGGGTTCCCGTCCTGTCTGCTACTTACCGTCATGTCACCAAAGCAAGTTATTCTCTTTGTGAACTTTCCAGAATCATACCCGGCCACATAAACACTAAATAAAAAGTGTAGAGAGCTCCAGAACAGCTCTTACCTCACCAGCATTAGAGACTAGCTCAGCAGAGAAATGAGAGGCAGAGATGTTTATAAGACCTTGTCACAGTTTACGAGTGCATACTCACCAATATTCTTCTGGATCTCTATGACAAAGTGCCTCTCCGGATTCTGGCAGCTAAAGTCAAAGACCGCCCTTTCTTCAGGCTTGATGGACAACATGGATAGCTGTTTTTTCGAAATGACGATATAACAGGGCTTCACCGGCACAGTTGGGGTCCCAGGCTTTATGGAAATTATAATGCCGCTTCTAGGTGGCAGGGCAATAGCAAAAGCTTCTGCAGAAAGGAAGAGAAATGAAGTAAGCAGGCTGGTTTAGGTCTGCAAACCCACTGTGGTCCCCCTTCCACTGGCCCTGGGAGGATGCCCCTTGATGATACCTCTGTTCCCTCCAGCCTGGTTGAGAAGGGAGATGGTGCAAAATGACAGGTAGGTCATATCTGACCTCACCTATGGGAAGAACGGGGCCTCTGGTGGCATGACATTAAGAGGTGTCTCTCCATGGGCTTATTAACTTTTCTAAAAAGTTAAAAACTCGACACCACATCTTGAGCAGAACATTTTTAGATACCCCATTTGTGAGGTATTAAATAATGACCAGAGAAACTGCTCCACCTCTCATCCAAGAATAGAAGAAATTCCACAGACAGAAACCATCCGTCTGTAGAGAGACATGTGTATCCGTGAATAGCCACTGTCTTCCGCCCAGGACGCTTTGGATGCCCACTTACATACATGTGGTGGGGGCTAGGAAAACGTTTGCAAACATTAGATCTAAACATAGTGTGTCGATAAAGTTGGAAAGAAAAACTTGTGTAAAACAAAGCTGATACCTGAGACTGGGGTTCAGCAAAAACATCTGAACAATGACAAGCAAGTGGGATGGGGGCTGGTTATTAACAGGGGTGCCCAGGGTCCCTGGGTGGCACAAACGGCTTGTGCTAGGCTACTAGCTGAAAGGTTGGTAGTTCAAATCCACCCAGCAGTGCTGTGGATGGAAGGTCTGGTGACCTACTTCCGTAGGATTAACTAAACCCAAACCCGTTGCCATTAGGTCAATTCCCACTCAAGGCGACCCCCTGTGTTTTAGAGTAGAACTGCACTCCATCGGGGTTTCAAGGGCTGTGACCTTTCAGATTATGGAAATAGATGCTTAGGTGGGGCCCTAAGTCATGGAACAAGCCCAATCTCTTCCTTCTGCCTTTGCTTTGAGTGACTGATTTTTAAGTCCTCTCAGGTCAAAAATGAGAGAGCCACTTTTCTCCTTAGTAGCCAAAGTATTCACTGCCCTCGCCCAAACCTGGGTCCTGACTGGGTCTCTGGGCAGCCAACTGGGAGCAGTGAACGTTGAGATGGCTGTCTGTAGGTGGGTCTAATGGGGTGACCCCAGCGCCCACAGAGACTCGCAGAGCTAGAGTTGGTGCCTCTGCTGCACCGTGTTCTGCCACAAAGATGGTCAGTGGTAGTGATGGCACGTGCACATAAAAAACCCATCACTGTTGAGTTGATTCTGACTCAGAGCAACCCTACAGAACAGAGCAGAACTGCCCCATAGGGTTTCCAGGGTTGTCGTCTTTACGGAAGCAGACTGCCACATCTTTCTTCTTTGGAGCTGCTGGTGGGTTCGAACTGCCAACCTTTCGGTTAGCAGCTGAGTGCTTAACCACAGGGTTTCTCAACTGCATATAGAAGATGTTTAATAAACACTTGACAGATAAATGAGTGGACAGCAATCTAACCAAAAGCTTCTCTTTGTTTTCAAGCTACGCCTTTTCCCTCCTTTAAAAAACTTACTTTAAATCAACTTTATTGAGGTATAATTTACATACAGTAAAAGGGACCCACCCATTATAAGAGTTTTGACAAATGTATATGCCATGTGACCATGACCACAATTAAGATATAGAAACATTCCCATCATCCCCCAAACTCCCTAGTGCTTCTTCGCAGTCAACTTCCACCTCTATCACCGGTTCCAGAAAACTACTAATTAGTCTTGCCTGATCCGGACCTTCCCACCAATGGAATCCTACTCCATGTTCTCTCTTGTACCTGGCTTCTTTTGCTCAGCATAATGTCTGTGAGATTCACCTGTGTTATTGCACAGAGTTCGTCCCTTTTCATTGCTGAGTAATATTTCATTGTCTAGACAGACCACGATTTATCAGTGAACATGTAGGGTAACATTTGGGTTCTTTCCTGCTTTTGACTAGCCCTGTGTTTCAATTTAACCATAATTGCTCACCTGCATGAGGGCTGGATGCATTTCTCCCCTCGTGGGCAGTGAACGAGACTGCCTGGACACCCACAGCTTCCACAGACGCATGGGGTCAGAGATTTGGATTTTATCAACCTCTTGCCCGTTCTCTCCCCTTCTTGTTCACTCTGCTCCAGCCCCACTGGCCAATAGCTCCTTCTATAGATAGTATGGAAATTGACCCCTGACCTGTGGTATGAACTGCAGCTATTTTTCCCATTTCATCATCTGCCTGTTGATCTCACTTGGAATGTTTTTTTCTGGTCAGAACTTAGCCTCTTTGGGCCTCTCCTCCTTCATTTGTAAAATCAGAGGGCTGGGCTAGAGTGACTCTAAATTCCTTGCCTCTCTGAGTCTGTGATCAGTACCCGAGTAAGCGAGAAGTGATTCTGTCCCCATAAGCATTCCTGACTACTGCCCAGCAGTGACGCACCTCACAGCACCAGGGCACCAGCACGGCCAGCTTCGTGACAACTTTCAAGTGGGTTTAGATTTTCATTTTTGGAGCAAACCTTCTAATCTCTCCAACCTCAGCTTGTGCCCCTCCCTCTCTGCCTTTGTTATGCTCAGAACATCCTGGCTTCTTTCTGGAACGTTCCAACCTCTTCCTACCTCAGGGCCTTTGCACTTACTGGCCCCAATTCCTTAAATGCTCTTTCTCTAGGTCTTCTCGGGTTGGTTTCTCTCTGTTTTTCCAGTCTCAGTCCAAAGGTCACCTCCCCAGAGTGGCCCCCTGACCAGCCCCCTAAATGTTCCTCCTACCCCAGTCATCATCCTCTGCCTGTCACCCTGCTTTACATCTGTCCTGCTCTGTCTCTGAAGCATGGCACTGTGTTACCTGTCCACTTGCTCTGTATCCTGAGATTAGAATACAGCAGCTGGGACTTGCCATTCTGTTCAGTAGTAGCCTCTGAACCCAGAACAGTGCCTAGTGCCCACGTGGAGGCAGAAAGTTACAAGCCCCCTAATGTTTCCAGGTGGACATAGGTGGCTCAGTGGTCGAATTCTGGCCTTCCAAGCAGGAGACCCAGGTTAGATTCCTGGCCAATGCACCTCACGTGCGGCCTCCGGCGGGCTGTCAGTGGAGGCTTCCATGCTGTTATGATACCGAACAGGTTTCAGCAGAGCTTCCAGACTAACACAGACTAGGAGGAAAGGCCTGGAAATCTACTTTTGAAAATCCGGCAATGAAAACCCTATGATCACAGTGGTCTGATATACAACTGACCATGGGGATTGTGCAGGACCGGGTAGCATTTTGTTCCATTGTGCATGGGCCGCCACGAATTGGGAGCCAGCTTGACTGCACCCAGCAACAACGTCTCCATACAAAAAACTATGATCCAATTCTCATTCTTGCTGCATCCAGTTTCTAGTAAGCACACCACCATCCCTGGGTTCTGGGTGGGCTAATAAATCTTGGCAGGAACAGCCTCAGAGAGAGAAAACATTCTTGGAGGCAGAAGTTTATTTGCTTGGATGCTTTGTCCTCAAGCAGGGTGGCCATTTAGAATCTTCTGAAATAAACCTGAAGGCGCAGGGGTTCTTTAAGACATCAGATTAAAAATAAGTCCAAATCCATGTCACAAACTACAGTCAGGTTTATATCCAGCTGTACAACCCCCGTGTTCTTTTTCTGTAATCATAAAAATGTCCTACTGTGGTATTTGCAGAAAATTCTTGGACCACGCAGTTTCCAAAGGCCTGGTTCCTCTCCTGGGGCCTCCAACCCCTGGTACCCAAGTGACACTAATTCACTGTTGCCTGAAGCTGCCTCCTGTCTCAGGGTGCCCCCACCAGTGCATACCAATTTCCTTCTCTTCCTTACTTCTTGTCCTGTGTGCTTTTTCACCCTTTGGCCAAAGGATTATTTTAAAATCCTTGACTCTGAGATGATTACTGAAGTCTCTGGGTGGCACAAACAGTTAAAGCGCTCGACTACTAGCCAAATGGCCGGCAGTTTGAACCCACCCAAAGGCACCTCAGAAGAAAGTCCTGGCAACCTGCTTCCAAAAGGTCACAGCTTTGAAAACCCCACGGAGCAGTTCTATTCTGCACACATGGGGTCACCAGGAGTAAGAATCAGTGGCAACTGACAACAAGATAATTACAAAAATTTTTTTTGATTAAGTGTTAGATTATAGTGACGATAAGCAGAATCAACGGTTGTTTGGGGTGGGGAGGCAGAAAAGGGGATGGAGCGCAAAGGGGCACGAGGAACATTTGTACGGTGAGGGAGCTGTTTTGTGTCTTATTATGGTGGTGGTTACATGACTGTGTGCAAATACCACAATTCATCAAACCGTACGCTTAAAACTGGTGAAGTTTATTATATGTAACTTATAACTTAATAAACAAAAAAGAGAAAAAAGCTTAAGTGGTAGAAAGATTGTGTTTCTATACAAAGTAGGCACTTGAATGAATCAAAGAATATTCATGACTACCGTGAAAATATTACTGGCTAGGCTTAGTTTCTCTCATGGGGTGTGTTAATATTTCCAAATATCTTTAAATTAGATTCAGAAATGAACGAGGCTGAGCTCACCAACATCTCACCACTCAGTTCTTCTCTCCTGCTTTCAGCCAGGGCAACCAAAAAACCAAACCAGCTCCAACTCATAGCAACCCTACAGGACAGGGTAGAACTGCCCCACAGAGTTTCCAAGGAGCATCTGGTGGATTTGAACTGCCGGCCTTTTGGTTAGCGGCTGTAGCTCTTAACCACTCTGCCACCAGGGCAGTGCTCCAAATAATCCCGTGTACATGACAATTTAGTCTATAGTTAGTGATAACCAAAGAAAATTCATCATCTCTTTTAGAAATTCATCATCTTTGTTTTTTTCTCTTAGACCTCTGAAATCATGTATTCATGGAACAAACTTTTCCTGAGTTTGAAATATGTTCTAGGCACCATAAACCAAAAAAACCAAACCCGTTGCCATCAAGTCAATTTCGACTCATAGCGACCCTATAGAACAGAGCAGAACGGCCCCACAGGGTTTCCAAGGAGCGGCTGGTGGATTCGAACTGCCAACCGTAGAAGCTCTGTATGGTCTGTAGCGAGCTTTTAAAACTGATGAGTCCCAAGTCCAGTAGTCCTCAGATGAACCCCAGGAATGCGTGCTGGAAACGTCTGTAGTTTATCGCGAGAGATAGGGGTTCACTTTTACTTTCTCTTCATGTAGAGAGCCAATGGTCCCAGCTGTAATCATTGAAAACTCCAACCCTTCCTTCCTGAATTACTAATGCCACCTCTATTTTTTATTTCGAGTCTATATAACCCAGATTTTCATCCAAACTCATTCTGCAGACAAGAAAAATGAAGCCTTGTAAGGGTTAAGTAATTCACCCCAGGTCAGACTTTTAACACCTTACCATGTTTTTCCACTCTGACCGCAAGATGACCAATCTAGTTCCTATCTATACTGACCAGAGAACTCGGGGCTGAGGAATCCTCACCTGGATACCTGGCTCAAAGCCCAGAGGAAACATGAAGCTACAGTACGTGCTCAGCAAAGCCAAGCCTCACCCCCTTTGTAGCAGGAGGAGGTGACGTCTATCGTAGCTTGCCGCTATACTCACTAGAGTCACAGCTGAGGACACGCCATCCACATAACTATCATTTTTCAAGGCCCCCTCAGCCTACATGACAAAGGTATCAGCTGGAAGGTGAGAAGACGATGATGCAACCTTGTACATACTTGTTATCTCGATTCTCCCCTCCCCCACCCCACAAATTCCATCACGCTAAAGGCACTGACACAGTGGCTAAGAGAGATGGACTGACTACTAACCAAAAGGTCGGCCAGTTGTTCCTTGGAATCCCTGTGGGTTAATTCTACTCTGTCCTATACAGTAGCTATGAGTCTGAATCGACTCGACGACAACGGGTTAATAAAGGCACTTATCCGACATTCATCTGTCAGTTTGTTGTGCTGTGGTGGCTTCCATGTTGCTGTGATGCTGGAAGCTATGCCATCAGTATTTCAAAGACCAGCAGGGTCCTACGACCAATGACTGCCCAGACAGGGAACACAACAGAGAACCCCTGAGGGAGCAGGAGAGCAGTGGGATGCAGACCTCAACTTCTCATAGAAAGACCAGACTTAATGGTCTGACTGAGACTAGAAGGACCCCAGAGGTCATGGTCCCCAGACCTTCTGTTAGCCCAAGACAGGAACCATTGCCAAAGCCAACTCTTCAGACAGGGATTGGACTGGACAATAGGATAGAAAATGATACTGGTGAGGAGTGAGCTTCTTGAATCAAGTAGACACATGAGACTATGTGGGCAGCTCCTGTCCGGAGGGGAGATGAGAAGACAGAGGGGGTCAGAAGCTGGCTGAATGGACATGAAAATAGACGGTGGAGAGGATTGTGCTGTCTTATTAGGGGGAGAGCAACTAGGAGTATATAACAAGGTGTACATAAATTTTTGTATGAGAGACTGACTTGTAAACTTTCACTTAAAGCATAATAAAATAAAAATTAAAAAATCAGCTGGGTCATCCCTGGTGGGCAGATTTCAGTGGAACTTCCAGACTAAGACGGACTAGGAAGAAAGGCCTGGCAATCTACTTCTAAAAATTAGCCAACGAAAACCTTATGGGTCACAAGAGAATATGGTCTGAATTGCTTGCTTTGGACATATCATCAGGAGGGATCAATTGCTGGAGGAGGAGATTGTGTTTGGTGAAGCAGAGGGTCAGAGAGGGTGAAGGAAAACCTTAGTGAGATGGACGGGCACAACAGACACAACGATGGACTCAGACATGCTGGCAATCGTGAGACTAACAGATCAGGCAACACTTTGTTCTGTGGTACATAACGTCACCAAGGGTTGGAGTTGACTCAGTGGCATCCATCCACCCACCCACCCACCCACCCATCCATCCACCCATCCACCCATCCATCCGCACTTACTTCAATGCAATAAAAGTAGCAGAGAGACCCCACTGCCTGAGTAAGATAATTCGTAAGCTCATTTTATCCCAAATGCTTAGAGCTGGAGAAGGACATGTTGCCTGCACATTTTTTCCTCTTCTCCACTCAGCACCCTTAATCATACGTTGAAATTGCAAACACCAACCCTGTGGAATAAAATCTCAGCCATCACCACCCCCTCCCCGGGTCCAGCCTGGCACATCTGAGCGCTTGATAAATGTACTGTAATCTAAAGAAAATGGATGGGGCGTTTTCCTCTTTAAAACCCCCTTCTTTTGTCTCCCCAGGAACTTGGTATTTCAATGGTCTAATGTTTCAGAAGATCTATTGTCCCAGTTCACAGAAATCCAGGCAATGCTCCAGATTCCGGTGTGATTTCAAGGTCTTTCAGGCTCAAAGAAACTCAAGCGGACCTTCACTCTAGCTGCCCGTGGGCCCCCAGGCTTGCAGCGCATTCTGGAAAGCTTGCAAAGCATGGACCTGTGCTCATGAGTCACAGCTGTCTTCCTCACTCTCCTCCCTCCTGCCCTCTCCTTATTAGGGCACCTTTGCTAGTTTCTGCCTCGCCAGCAGCTTCTCAGGTGGGAGTTTCCAATCGTTTTAATCACCATTCATTATGACACACAGGATATTATACAAAGGTCCCTGTGATTTCTTCTCCCTGTATCCCATTTCTTTGCAATTTCCAATGTAGCAAAGAGGAACAAAGGAATTCCATCAGGTAAATGCCAGGGAAGTTATTGTCTCTCAGATTTGTCAAATGAAAAGGCTGGCGACAAAAAAAAAAAAAACCAAAAAACCCAACCAGCTACTGTTGAGTTGATTCTGACTCAGAGTGACCCTGACCCATGGCGATCCCGACTCATGGTGATCCCACGTGTTGCAGAGTAGAACTGTGCTCCACAGGGTTTTCAAGGCTGTGGCCTTTCATAAGCAGATTGCCAAGCCTTTCTTCCAAGGCATCTCTGGGTGGGGTCGAACCATCAACCCTTACCGTTAGTAGTTGAGCGTTTAACCACTTGCACCACCCAGGGTTCCAAAAGGCTGACAAATGTGATTCAAAAAAATTTTAGATGAGTCCCAACCAGTTGCCTCAATTCTGGGTGTGGCTTCCTGGGGGGAGGGGCTCAGCCCTCCTTCACTCTCTCCACCTAAAGAAGATGAACTGAGCGGCTCCTGAACTGAGTGGCTCCCAGCCAAGGACCGGGCTAAGCCTGGGCCCCAGGAGATAAATAAGACGACGGATGTACAGTCCTCAAGAAGCACCGAGATGTTGAGGGAGACAGACACAGAAACCAGAAAAGTATAACATGAACCAGCATGGGGCCTTCCATACAAGAGGCTGATCAGTCACGGATTGCGTGGGAGTCATATTTTAAAGCAAGTCCATGAAGGGAAACCAATTCTGGTCAAAACAGCCTCCGGCCTCTCTCAGGAAGGTCACATGCAGACCAACGTCCTTCTCCCAAGTCCACCGGGCTGGGGCTTCCTCTGTGGAAGGAGCTGGTCCCTGCTTCTCCAGCCGAGCACCAGAAAAAGTAGGGATTTGCTCTTTGGGACCAGGCTTGGAAAATCCATTTCATTCAATTGTGCATGGTCCCTCCAAGCACAGGGTGCTGACACAAGAGGCCAAGGAAGTGACACCAGCCGAGGGGACCACAATTCACGCTTTGACCTCACACACGCCGTGAGGCCACTCACAACTTAAGTGACTTCTGCCGCCTTTATTCCTTGCAGGGGGCAATTGCAGAATTCACCTAAGTTAAATGTATGTTTGTCTGGCCCACCAGACCCCACAAGGAAGTCAGCAACTAGAGGGCACCAAGTAAGTTCGAGGTATCAGAAGACACTGAGGATCAGCTATTAACTCCCTGGGGGTGGTGGTCAGCGGAGGCTTCACAGAGGAGGCATGACTTAAGATGGGTCTTGGAAAATGAATAGGAGCTTGCCAGCCAGGGCATAATATGATGAGTGTTGGGAAGGACAGGTGGAAGGAACAGCAGGTGCAAAGACACAGAGGTGTGAACATGGCTTCTCTGGGACCATAACAAGAAGTTTAGTTTGGCCAGAGGGCAAGAGAAATGAGGGTGAAGAAGGCCAGAGAGAGGGTCAGGGGCCAGGATGGAAGGAGATTGGCTGTTGGTGATGGTCTGGGTATCCCCCGGGGGGCACCAGCATCTCACGGCAGCTTTGTGTAGTGGTTATGAGTGCAGATTCTAGAACCTGACTGCCAGGTGGATTCCTGCCTCTACCACTTACCAGCTTTGTCCCCTCGGGCAAATTACTCACTTGCCTCCTTCAGAAAATGGGGATAATAATGGAATTGCTGTGAGGAGTAAATAAGTTAATACCTATAAAGTGCTTAGAATGGTATCACGGAGTCCGCCTGTGTTATTGTTGTTATTAGTAATACCACATTACAACGATGACTCTGGTCATGGGGCACCAGGGAAGGATGTTAAGCAGGGAAGCAATCAGAGCATCAGCCTTGTTCCGGCTCTAAAGCTCAGGCTCCTCTGTGGTGGGGCCAGGGCTAGGGTGAGGTGGGTAAGGCACCTAGCATGTAAGCACACGACATGGAGAGTGAGCGCCTTCTTAACGCTTGCACCCGAGGCGCCTCATCCACTCCACACTAATCCCAGCCCTGCTGACTAGGTAGTAAAGTCCTTCTATCGTGTAGGCTCATGTGACTCCAGCATCCCTTTGAGGCTCAGAGAGGTAAACGCCTTCCCCAAGTCTGCCCAGCTCAGGAAGCAGCTGAGACATTCTGGTTCGACCTCGGCACCCCTTTCCTTCTCACCACTGCAGGGTGTCATACTGAGCTGCCCTCTTGAAGCTGCCAAGGCTGAACGAGTCAGCCAACAGAAGGGGAGGAGCTGCCATTTTACTGTGTGAGTGGACTTGTTAGCTGGCACCAGGGCCTGCTGTGGGGACGCAGTGCTGGAGTCCTACTAATCTGTGGATCTGGGGCAGCGAGGCTTGAAGGCGGTGGAGGGGCAAGTGGCTTAGACACCCTAAATCTATCAGTCATTAACTTGACCAGGTCCATTTTACAGACCCGTAAACTAAGGTCTACATCTCACCAACATGAAGACCACTGAACCACCTACCTGGAAATAGTTAATTTCCCACATCCACATAAGAAAGAACCGGAACACAAGTGGCCCTTTCAGGCAATAATCAGTCTCTTTCAGACAGGAAACCCTTGGAATCTGGACCCCAAAATTCAAAAGCCGTTGCCGTCGAGTTGACTCCAACTCATAGCAACCCTCAAGGACACAGCAGAACTGTTCCACGTGGTTTTCAAGTAGTGGCTGGTAGATTTGAACTGCTGACCTTTAGGTTAGCAGCCGTAGCTTTCAATCACTGCGCCACCATTACAGCAAACGCGTAATGAGTGCTCGATACGTGCCAAGCTCCGTGCCTACATTTTTTTTTTAATTATGGCAAATATATAGGTAACAAAATGTTTGCCATCTCTGCAACCCTCATATGTACAGGTCGATGACATTAATTACGTTCATGATGCTGCTCAGTCACCACCATGAACTGCTCCCAAACTTTTCCAACACCCTTATCAGAAGCTCATTGCTCCTAATACGCTTGCATTTGATAAACATTTATAAATCTTCAAACTTACCCCAGAAAGTAGTTTATAACAATCATCCCCATTTTACAGACAAAGAAACTGAGGCTTAGAGAGGTTAAGTGACTTGTCTGGGCGTATATATATATATATTTTATATGGTTAGTAAGAGACAAAGCCAGGGTCTGTGCCTAAACCGCTGACTCCAGAGCCCAGGGCGTCATAAATGACTGTTCAGTGGAGATAGCCCTGCCCAAGAAATTCCACACACCACCGGGCACTTTTTGACAAGAATGGTTTGTTCTCACCATCAAGTCAATCAAAGACAGAATAAAACATTTCTAAGCTGTTGGCTCTCCGGGGGGTTTCTGGGATATGGAAAGGGAAAGATGTTTGTTTAAAATGGTCAAACAGGCACATTGCAAGAATACAAATCCTTCATTTCAAAATACTTCGCAAGTGTAGTCTGAAATTAAAGTTCTCTGGAATTTGAAACTGGGGTATGGTTCTCGTTTTATTTTATTTTTGGCGTCATCCTGGTGCAAGGACCTGAGAACGGTGAACCTGGCATGGTTTAGCTGCTGATGGTTCCACAGCGATATGAAGTTTGCCTGGGGGGCTGTGGGTGGCTAGGGGCTGAGCTGGTGGCAAAAGAACAGCAGCCAGGATCCTGGAGCAAAGCACTGGGAATGAAAGGCTAGTGCCAGGTCTTGGCAGAGGAGCATCCGTGGAAGTCTCGGCCCCTGGGGATAACTTCTTGAGGCTGCTGTGAGCGAGACTCACAGGCGAAATCAGTTAGACTCACAGGCTAAGTTTAGCAGAACCCTCCATGTTCCTATTCACTAACCTGCCTTTCCTTTAGCTGGGAGGGGTGACTCTCAAAGGGTCTCTGGTTTGATTGGCAGGCAATGCTTCCTCCTGGCCCAGAGACCTACCTGTCCTTCCAGGTATCTGAGCTCTGAAGCCACTTGTGGGTTGGCTTGGAAATCAAGCAGGCCCTGACAAGACCCACCAACTCCCCTGCACTCTTCCCACCTCCTTCCCGGGCTGGCTTGGGGGAAAGCAGCCTGGAGAGGTGGTGGGACAAATCTGCTGTCTTCTGTGGAATGGTGGTGCCTACAACTCATCCCCAGAAAGAAGCTGGAGCAAGATATGGCAGTTGGGCAAGCTGGAGGAATACTCCAGGGTACTGTGGGGGGTCTGGAGGAAGGGGTGGGTGGTAGAGCAGGTGACCGCCCCAGTCCCCAGCCCCCAACCATTCTCACTCCCAGTTGATGGCACTGAAGTGCAAGGACTCACCTGCTACGCCACCACCACAGCTGCACAGGCTCTCCAAAGGACAGGGCCACATCGTGAGCCTATACACTCAACATTGTAATTATCATTTAACTCCCAGGAGGGACTGGAATCATAGGTCCACAAGTTATGAATAAAGAGCCTGGGGGTGATCTAGTATAACCTCTTAGCCCTTGCAGGTTGTACCTGGGGAGGTCAGGGCAGGGAAGAAGGCACAAGGAAGTAGGTAAAGGGCACGAACAATGACACTTGGTTTTGTAACTCTAATGAAAGCTGGCTGACCCTGGCCACATCACTCAAGGTAATTTTGCCATGGCTTGCTTTGGGCATGTCATCAGGAGGGGTCAATCGCTGCAGGACATCGTGTCTGGTGAAGTACAGCGCCAGTGAGGGTAGAGGAGACCCTTAGTGAGATGAACTGGCAGAATGGCCACAATGATGGATTCAAACATGCTGGAGATCACGGGGATGACCAGGTGCTGATACAAGCAGGTTAACAAGATTGAGTCCCAACCTCTAAAGTAACATCCAGGGACTTCAGGACTCAAGGGATATGAAGTGGCTATCCCTTTCAGTGAGAGGGACCAACAGCTTCCTTTAAAATAGTTTATTATTTCCAGAGTTCTTAGAATGATCAAAGAGTACAGCACAATAAAGTTCAAATACAAGTGTTAAAAAGAGCCCTTGGACTCCTAATCAATCCAACTTGTTGGGATAATTTATCAAAACAGGCAGCCGGGGTGCCCATTCATTCACTCCCTGTGCTTAATCTCCAGTCTCCTTCGGAAAGAAAATTACTATATGCAATGAGGCAAGTCGTTTATTTTCTAAAGTGACTGGACCACCCTCCAAAGATGACACTAGTGACCAGCTGTTTGCAGGGTGTCTGTGAATTGCTTTTCTAAAGTGGTGATGGGTTTGCATGGGGCCATTCAAACCCTTTTTTTGTATCTTTCCCTTTCATGATCAAAGACACACATCTGTCCTGGAGATGTTATGTTAGCCACCCACAACTAGGGTCTGGGCCACAGTCCAGGGCAAAAATGGACGCCATCTATATATGAGTCCCTGGGACAATGGCCATTTCCAACCCAAGACATGGACATGAACATTTAACTCTGTATTGTAGCAAACCACATCGGATGGAGGAGGATTTCAAAGGGGACCACAGAGGTAGAGAAAGCTGCATGGTAACAGATGTGGAACGTGGGAACTGCAGAACTGAACAACAAATATAACTCAGTTTATGACCACAGTAAATAATTCATGGCAATATGCTAAAACGCCACAGGGCCACTTTATATCACATTAACATTTTATGAAATGTTAAAGAGGTTCATTTTGTCAGGCCTTGAAGTGTGAATCAAAACAACCAGGAAAGTCACTGAGGATCACAAGGACGGATGGGGAAGAATCAAAGGAGCAGATTAAAAAACCAATCTGTGTGCACGCTCAGGGCAATACACTCAACGTTGGGCCGGTAGTTCCCCCACCACACCTGCAAAATGTTGAGAAGTTACTGAACCTCTCATTTCTTCAGAGCATTCCAGCCTGAGAGTATTGAGTTCCAACTGGCCCAACCTTGCCATCAGAGGTTAAAGAGTTGTCCAATGTCTTGTGATAAAAATTAAGCGCGGAGATGGTTAAACAAGACTCCAGACAAAACGCTCTATGATTCCATTTATGTCAAGTTCAAGAAGAGAAAACTAACTTATGGTTTTGTAAGTCAGAAGAGTGGCTACCTTTGGAGGGAAGGTATTAACTAGGGAAGGGCAAGAGCAAAACTTCTGCCAATGTTCTAGATCTTAATCTGGGTGATGGTTACAAGACACACATATGCAAACACACACAAGCATGCCTGCACACACACATACATACACACATATCTGTATATACGTGTTTGTATATGTGTGGGCATTATACATATATATGCAAAATTCGTCAGGGTATACACTTACGATTTGAATACTTGATTGTTGCCATAAAAACAGATTTTAAAACTCAAGAAAAACCATTGCTACTATTTGAAACTTTCTCTGATGGTTCAGGAGATCAACCCTCCCATAGCCCCTCTGGGCATGCACCAAACACCTGGGTCCTGCACCAAACTCCTGGGTCCTGCTTTGTGCCTGCACAGTACTGGGCACTGGGGTCTCATGGGCAAATGAGTCAAAGTCTCTGCCTTCGGGGTGTTAGGATCTTGCAGAGCTTCCCACTTCTTGCTACCACCAATTGTCTCTTGCACAACTCTGAAAATGGAGAAGAAAAACCTGTTGGCTTCTGATTAACTGGTCATTACCTGTGGCCTGAGAGGCAAAGTGCAGTGAGTTACGCTGGGGGTGGGGGTGGGGGGCCGGTTTGCAGTTGGTTCATGGGTGTTGTCCCAGACTCGTGAAATGCGGAACCCTGGAGTGTGTCCAGGCTTCCTCTTTGGTGAGAAGAGAAGTATAGTGTTGGAATGGGATACACTAGCACATTTACAAAGCAAACCTTAGAGTCAGAAGGCATGTTCCCTTGTAAATCCAAGAATCAATTGTTAATCATTAATTTTAATAATGACCAAAAATTAGGCAAAACTACTAAGACTCAGAATCATACATACTCATAATAATGGCTTTGAGGAATGAGCGAGAAATTTTTCTTTAAACAAGAAAAATTATGTCAATAACTATACCAATACCAATACCCACTGCCGTTGAGTCGATTCCGACTCATAGCAACCCTACAGAACAGAGTAGAACTGCCCCATAGAGTTTCCAAGGAGCACCTGGAGGATCTGAACTGCCGGCCTCTTGGTTAGCAGCCATAGCTCTTAGCCACTACGCCACCAGGGTTTCCTGTCAATAACTAGCAAATGCAAAATATGGAGAAGAGTTATGAAAAATCAGAGGGAGCATTTCCCTGGTGGAGTCCCTGGGTGGTGCAAATAGTTAATGTGCTTGGCTGCTAACCAAAAGGTTATAGGTTCAAGTCCACCCAGAAGCACCTCAGAGTAAAGGCCTGGAGATCTACATCTGAAAATTCAGCCCTTGTGAGAACTCTACGAAGCTCAGGTCTACTCTGACACACATGAGGTTGCCAGGAGTCCAAATCGACTCAGTGGCAACTGGTATTTCCCTGGTAAGAGAAAAACTGGTCAGAACTTCACTTAGCCTGTGTTGGCCACTTGCACTCACAAGACTTCCTTTCATCTCTCAATGCTACAGATTGAACAACAGATTTTCGCTTAAAGACAGACGACTGTAGCTACTTTAAGAAGCATTCTGACAGGATCGCATTCTTTGGTGATTAGGAGCGATATAAAATTTTTACTTGTCTGAACATAGCCAGGAGCTGGTCAAACTAAAAAAATTTTAGTTTAAAATGAGCTTTTCCAGAAGGTTATATCAGCCTATTTCTACCTTATTATTCATCGTCCCTCAAAGGATAATGTAGAGACGGGTGGGGCTTGGGGTGACTGGGAAATGCTTCATCACCAAAACAGCCACTTTTGCCTTAGTTCATCCAGTGGCTTTGAACATCCAATCATGAGGGAGAAGGCAGGGGAGGAGGAGAAGGTCCCATGAAGACAGAGATCTGTTCTGGGGCCCTGTGAATACTGGGCCCATCACTCAACCTCACATGAGTAACACTTCCTGCCTCGAGTGCCCACTCACTCTCACTTCCGTCACTGACTGGGCCCATGCTTGGCTGGGCCACTTGGACAAGCCACCTTACTTCCTTAAGTCTCAACTTTTCCATCTGTAACATTTGGAAAAACACCAACTGTGTGAGGCTTTTACAAGTAAAAAAAAAAAAATTTTTTTTTTAATGAGATTATACGTATAAAGCACAGAGAATAGGGCCAGACATGTGGCAGGCCCTCAACTAGTGATGGCCACTATCATTACCACCCTTACTGGTGGACGAAGCTGCGAGCCACTGACCTTGTGGTAGGCAGAATTCTAAGATGGCTCCCAATGACCCACAGCCTTGTGTAATCTCCTCCCCTTGAGCGAGAATGTGGTGGGCTTTCACTCATGTGGTTAGTTTATGCTGTATGGCACAGCTGCTGTAAGCAAGGGAGATAATCTGGTGGGCTTGACCTAATCAGCTGAGCCTGTAAAAGAGATTGGGTTTTTCCTGGAGAAAGAGATTCAAAGGAGAGAGGAATCTGACATGATAGAGATTATCTATAGTTGGTTTTGAAGATGGAAGAGGGCAAAAGGCAAGGAATTTGAGTGGCCTCTAAGAGCTGAGAGTAGCCTTGGGCTGATGCCAGCAAGGAGATGAGGGCCTCACACCTATAACCACAAGGAACTGAACTCTGCTACAATCACATGGGCCTGGAAGAGGACTCTGAGCTCCAGATAAGAATGCAGCCTGCACATAAACCAGAGACTACATCAGCCTGAGACCAGAAGAACTAGATGGTGCCTGGCTACAACCAATGACTGCCCCGACAGGGAACACAACAAAGAACGCCTGAGGGAGCAGGAGAGCAATGGGATGCAGGCCCCAAATTCTCATAAAAAGACCGGACTTAATGGTCTGACTGAGATTAGAATGACTGCGGAGGTCATGGTCCCCATATCTTCTGTTAGCCCAAGACAGCAACCATTCCTAAAGCTAACTCTTCGGACAGGGATTAGACTAGACTATGGGATAGACAGTGATGCTGGTGACAAATGAGCTTCTTGCATCAAGTAGACACATGAGACTATGTTGGCATCTCCTGTCTAAAGGGGAGATGAGAGGGTAGAGAGGGTCAGAAGCTGGATGAGTGGACTCAAAAAGAAATAGAGGAGGGAAGGAACGTGCTGTCTCATTAGGGGGAGAGCAACTAGGAGTATATAGCAAGGTGTTTATAAATTTTTGTATGAGAATCCGACTTGATTTGTAAACTTTCACTTAAAGCACAATAAAAATTAAAAAACAAACAAACAACAATACACATAGCTCAACCATGTATACGAGACTAAATGGGCACACCGACCCAGGGACAAGGACGAGAAGGCAAGAGGGGAGAGGAAAGCTGGACAAATGGAAATGGGGAACCCAAGGTCGAGAATGGGAGAGCGTTGACATGTCATCTGGTTGGCAACTGATGTCATAAAACAGTGTATCCATTAATTATTCAATGAGAAACTAATTTGCTCTGTAAACCTTCACCTAAAGCACAATTAAAAAAAAAAAAAAGAATGCAGCCTGGCTAATACCTTGATTTTAGCCTTGTGAGACCCTAAGCAAAGAATCCACCCATACTGTGTTTGAACTTCTGACCTACAGAACTCTGAGCTAATAAACGGGTGTTGTTTTAAGCCGATATGTTTGTGGCAATTTGTTATGCAGCAATTGAAAACTAACACAGGACCCATAACTAGATGAACACTAGGCAGGGAAAGATGGGGTGGTTTTTATAGGACCTGCAGAGCTGCTCAAGGAACGGGGTTTGGACCATACAAGATATTGTTTGGGACACCGAGCCTCCCCTTTTACCTCAGTGTCATTATCATAAGTCTAAAATATTGTATTTACTGTAACTTTAGTGTCCAGATGCTAGAAAGCAAACAGGGAAGGAGGTGGATGAGCAGGTCAGAGAGGTGATGCTGTGGCTGAGAGGTCATGGCTGGTTATCTCAGCTTGACCTATGGGCCGAGCAAGAGGAAGAACAGCGTCCCAATCGGAAACCAGAAACCCAGAGAGATCCAGTAGGGAGTCTGACTTTTTAAAATCCAAAGAGTTCAGAAGTGTTAGGCTGTGAGGTGCCGGCCAAGGCAGAAGACTAATAGGAGGTAGTCTCCAGAATGAAAGCGCTAACTTAGCAGCTCCCATTTGTTTTGCATCTGCCATATGCTGCGTACTTTCTACACATTTCCTTTAGGTAGATTGTTCAAATTCATTTGCTGGGAAGACACACACTTGAGATTCAAACCCAGGACAGCCTAACTCCAAAGCTATGTACCTTCTGCTACTCCAAGATGTCCACCCTCAAGGTCACAGTCTGCTGGGCAGCCTGGGCCCAAGTGCTCGCCCAGCACCCCAACTAACGAAGAGCAGTGGTCCAAGAGACGTGTTTCAGTGTGTACCATTCAACACCACAAACACAGAGAGAAGAGCTGTTGTTTGTTTTTCCAAACACCCACTATGAATACCCACTCTGCCCTTTGCCCTAATAAGAGGCTCCTGGGACCACAGAAAATGTTCCATAGGTAGGAGGGCGGGTAGCCATCCAAGACAAGGGCTCCTCCCTTGGCCTGTGATCTTGCCCCTCACTGAGTCTCCAAATTCTTCCTCATTAATGACAAGTCCTGGGCAACCAGGAATGGTAACGGCTCATCTCTCTCATCTCTGACATCTTAACCCCTCCCTTGGTGCCTTTACTTCCGATACTTTGGCAGCAGTCTACGCTCCGCCTTTTATCATTGTCTGAAGGCTGACCAATAGCTGACTCACCACCTGCTCCTTCTTTGCTGCAACTGGAAGGACAACTGCAGTACCCGCCCACTGCAGCCAGTGGCCATTCTGAATGTTAGCCTCCACTGAATGCCAGCTGGAGAAGGGTCAAATTGGTCTTCTGGGGGCCTGAGGTTTCTTAACTGTGGAGATCCAATCTCTGATCACTTAGGGAAATATGATTGGAGAACATGGATGTGCCATCAAACCAGGGGCCAGGGCAGCCAACTGGGAATGCATCCTCTGTTTAAACCTCCTCTTGTTTTAGGGACTAGGGATTAGCACCCTTTCTGTTTGTTTGTTTCCAATAATTAAAAGGAGATGTCAACTCACACAGCCTGAGCTGGGGAGTGAGTCTTAGAATGAAGCTCTCAAATGACCTTGGACCAAGTCAAGAAAGTGATTCCTCAGGCAAACCAGGCAGCCCAGGGTAAAACAGTTCAGCAAAGGAGGATAGCATACTCTAGATCTTTGGGGCCAGGACAGCCCCAGGAGGTGTTATATCAGTGAGGATGGCCATTATGGAATATGTTGCATCAGAGGATGGTTATTACGGATGGTGTTATGTCAATGAGAATGACCACTATGGAAGGTGTTAAGTCAATGGGGCAGCCTGCACAGATGTGTTACATGGAGGATGGCCACTATGGCAACTGTTATGTCAATGAGGGTGTTTATTATGGAAGACAGTATATCCACAAGGATATCTGTTATGGAAGGTATTGACATGGTAGGCTTTTAAGTCAACAAGGATGGCCACTATGGAAGGTGTTTAGCCATTATGGAGGTGATATGTCAATGAGTACAACCATTATGGAAGGTGTTACACCAACTAGGATAGCCAGTATTGGCACCTGGACAATGCTAGTGGTGGATCTAGCCACTGATCTTGGGATAACTACACCAAAAATTCAGGGAAATAAAAAACTAAGTTGAGGGACCAAGAATGCTGAGATGGGGGGCTTTAAGATGCCTGGATCCAAAGCACACTGTGTTGGTGGGTAGAAGGAAAAAGCAGATGGGTATTCCTGAGAGGAGGGAGATCAAGGGTCAGAGCACTCTCCTTTTCGTGAGCCATATACCTTCCTCACAGCAGGAGTTGCTCCTATTGCTAAGTGCTGCTGACAAGGAAGGAAGAAGAGAATGGGAACAAAGCTCAGCTAGAAAATTCCAGAGAAAGGAGGCACTTAATCCTCATTCATCTAAATTCTACTTCTCTCATACAGCTGGCTTCCAGTTATAAGCTAGACACTGAAGAATTAACTCTGAATATCATTTTTAGATTACTTAGTAAGCTGTCATTTCAGAGGTGGTAGAAGATCCCTTTTTAAAGATCAGAACACCGTGAAATTATTGGTATTCAGTAACAGAGCCATGCTTCTGTTCCAAAATGAGGCCAGTCTCTGGGTTTTGTTAAGGATGTCCCACAGACCTCAGACACCAGAAAGACGTTTGTTCTCCTCCTCTTTTTTCCTGCCTACAGAATCTATTCCCCAGCCCCAAACTTTAATGCAATTCTTATTTAAAAAAAAAAAAAAAATTGCTGTCAAGTCAACTCTGACTCACGGCGACCCTACAGGACAGGGTAGAACTGCCCCATAGGGCTTCCAAGGAGCTGATGGTGGATTTGAACTGCCGACCCTCTAGTTAGCAGCTGGAGCTCTTAACCACTACGCCACCAGGGCTCCCACAATTCCCATACATACATTAAAAAAAAATCTATAGCTATAAACCTGTATTTTTTATTGTGGCAAATACATATGTAATAAAACATTTGTCATTTTTTACATGTACAATTCAGTGACGTTAATTACATTCATCATGTTACTCAACTATCACCATTATCTGTTTCCAAATTCTTCCAATGCCCTTATCAGAAGCTCAGTGTTCCCTAAGGAATGACCCCTTCATTCCCCCTCCCTCTCACCCTTGGTAACCACTAATAAAATCTGGTTTCTTATATACTTGGCTATTCTAGATATTTCACGTAAGTGGGATCTTATAATATTTGTCCTTTTATGACTGACTTATTTCCCTTAGCACAGTGTTCTCAAGATTCATCTCTTTTATATATATATCTTTTGCTGTACTTATCACACTGGACAGTGTTGCAAACTCAGAGGTTTTCAAGGGCCCACGCAGGTAGTGGAAACCCTGGTGGTGTAGAGGTTAAGTGCTATGGCTGCTAACCAAAAGGCCAGCAGTTCTAATCCACTGGGTGCTACTTGGAACTCTAAGGGGGAGTTCTACTCTGTGCTATAGTGTCACTATGAGTTGGAATCCATTCCACAGCAACAGGTTTGGTTCTGGTTTGGTTTATGCAGGTAATATACATGAGATAAGCCAACATAGTGAGGAAGATCTTTGTTGGATCAGAGAATGTATGTTCTACTAAAGACTTTATACTTCAACTTTTTTTCAAAACATATCAAACAAAATTGGAAGGCACCTGTTGTTGGTAGGTGCTATCGAGTCGATTTCAACTCATACAGACCCCACGTGACAGAGCAGAAACGCCCCACAGGGTGTTCTCGGCTGTAATCTTTACAGAAGCAGGTCACCAGATCTTTCTCCCTTGGAGCTGCTGGGTGGATTTGAGCCGCCAATATTTCAGTTAGCATCTAAGTGCTTAACCGTTTATACCACCAGGGCTCCTCCCAAGACCCCTAGGCCACCAGTTCCTGTTGTTGTTTGCTGCCATTGAGTCGGCTCCAACTCACGGCGACCTTACGCACAACAGAACGGAATGCTGTCTGGTCCCGTGCCACCTTCACGATCACGGGTTATGTCTGAGGCCACTTTTGTGGCTGTTGTGGCAGTCCATCTCACTGAGGGCTTCCCCGTTCTCGCTGATCCTCTACTTTACCAGCTGATTGGTAGCCCCGGTGGACATGTTTGAGTCTCTTCTAGGTGGTGAGCCCCTCAAGGACGAGGGACTGGCGTTTTCTACCTCTGTATGCACAGGAGACCCCGACATCTGTGGAATTTGGTACCAAAATGGCCCAGGACTGGGCTAGATCTTTTCAAGACATTCTAGCTAAATATGAAATCCTCTAGGCCTGCTCACGGTAAGCCCTAAAAATTGGATACGGGAAAAAACGGAGCAAGTTGCTCTTCAAGACAAGTTGCTCCAGGTGGAGAAGACAGTTTTTGATCACCAGTTCCCCAATTCCTGCTGACTTAACACGGCTACTCCATCCCTCCGACATGACAAAATTCTTGTAGGAAGCAACTTTACTCTTTTTTTTTTTTTTTTAAGACAGGCTCTACACTACAAAAATTTGTTTTTAAATGCAAGGAAATTCAGGTTAATGGCTACACTCATACCTGGCTTTGAACTTTTTTTTTTAACTTAAAAACATTTTTAAGGCAAAACTACCATGAGAGATAGCAGATCAGTGGTTGCCAGGGGCCGAGGGCAGGGACTGACAACAAAGGGACTGGGGAACTTTGTGGGTGACGGGAATGTTATATCATATAATTGACATCACTCATCAGATTGTACAAATGAGATTGGTGTGTTACATTATACCTCAAGAAAGCTGAAGAATATTTTTTTTACACTTAGATAAATAATATGTCATAAAGTAAAAAAAGAATTGAACAGTAAAAAGTCTTCCTCCTAACCCTAAATCCAGTTCTCTTCCAAGAGGCAACTAATGATACCAGTTTTTTATATGTCCTTCTAGAGATAATCTATGAATGTATAAGTACACATCTATAGTGGGTATAGTTGTGGAAAGCCCTGGTTGCATAGTGTTAAGTGCTACGGCTGCTAACCAAAATGTCAGCAGTTCGAATCTACCAGGCGCTCCTTGGAAACTCTGTGGGGCAGTTACTCTGACTATAGGGTCACTATGAGTCGGGATCAACTTGACGGCAATGGTTTTTTTTGGTATATGTTGTAGCTGTTAGTTGCTGTCAAGTCGGCTCTGACTTATGGTGATCTTATATTTAAAGGAATGAAACACTGCCTGGTCCTGCGCCATCTTCATGATTGTTGGTATGCTTGAGTCCACTGTTGTGGCCACTGTGTATTTTGAGTGTCTTCCAACCTGAGAGGTTCATATTCTAGCACTATATTGCCTAGTATTCTGTGGTGAACCATACAGCTTTCAATGACTAATTTTCTGAAGCAGATCTCTAGGCCTTTCTTCCTAGTTTTTCTCAGTCTGGAAGCTCCGCTGAAACCTGTCCGACATGGGTAACCCTGCTGGCATTCGAAATGCCAGTCACACAGCTTCCAGCGTCACAGCAACACACACATAGCCACCACAGTAGACAAACTGACAGACAGGTGGTAGGTATATCTATATACCACCCCTATTTTATTTTGCCAAAAGGTAGCATGCCATAGCCCCTGTTCAGAACCTTGTGTTTTCAACAATACATCCTAGAGGCCATTCCATGTCAGCACATAGAGAGCTCCCTCATTCTTTTAAATGGCTGCTTAGCATCTAATAGTTCGGATGTATGACGGTTTATTTCACCAAGCTTCTAATGATGGATATTTGGATTGCTTCCAGTCTCTGGCAACTGGGCAAGAAGGAGACGATGCTTATCTAGAGTTTGAAGCTGACAAGGGGACATACCTTCCCTGGCTTCCCAGGTTCCTGACTAAACTTGAGTTGTGTTCCCCACAGAGGTGGAGGCCAGGGGGGCTGGGAGAGAGTTACTTCAAGGGTTCCGCTGCATTTGGGTTGTGGTGGGCTTCTGCCAGATGACCCAAATCACAAGTTGAAAAACGTCTTCTGTGTTCTGACAAGAGCGTCCCCCTGACAGATTTAGTCCAGGGGCTAAAAGCTGACAAGATTGTCAGCAACTTGCAGGCCATTTTGGGAGTAATTCTACATGTTTCAGCAGGGCTTAGAGGCCACGGCCCTGCCAGCTCCATGGGGGATCCAGCTCTGGTTTCACGGCCTAGCACACTGCAGCCCAGTCTTGGCTTATGACACCTGTTCACAAAGATAGCTGTAATCTTCAGAGGCCCACTGGGGCGTTCTCATTCATTTCTCGTGTGTAACCAGGCATGACACTGAGTTATATAAAACTGGTCTGGTCAGTTCCATGTAACAGGAAATTCTTGTGTGTGTGTGTGGGTGTTCGTTTGCAAAACATTTTTAAAAACTTGTACTAGTGTCTTTGAGAACAACTTGTTGTAGCTTTTAATCCAGGAGCCCCACTTCTAGGAACTTTCCCCACAGACATCCTCATTGGTACCCAAAGCTGATTGTGCTAGGATGTTATCGGAGGTGCAGAAACACAGTGTGTAACAGCAAAAGCCTGGAAACAATCTAAATGCCTCCCAATAGGGAGCTGGTTACAGAGACTATGGCCTGGCATTTTTGTCCAGGTTGTCTGTCCGTTCTTCTTGGGCCCAGCTCAAATAATCAAAGTCATAACAATTCTCATTAGTTATGAATTTGTCCCAGGCCAGACGCTGTGCTGAAGTGATTTACATGCATTATTTCATTCCATCCTCAAGCCAAACTCAAAGCCAACGTTTCTATTTTGTAACGGAGGACGTGGAGTCTAAGAGAGGTTAAGTAACTTGCCTGAGGTCCCTGTTAATAAGTGGCGGAGTCAGGATTTGAACCCAGCTTTGCCCAACCCCAAAGCTGGTCTGAGCAAGGTTGTTTCTGAAAAGCTAGAAAGGCAACGGCCTTTCCTTCCATTTCTCTGCCGCTCTCCTGCTGCCAGTTTCCAGCCAGGAATCTGAGCCCTTTGTGATGTACAGTTTGAGGCAACAGGAAATGAAGCAGTGAGCAAGCACCCAGAAGCAAACATAGAGTGACAGAGGCTGGGTTTGTGCTCAGAGATGCCCTGAGGCCCAACTCCAGCAAGACTTGCCAGCAGGGCAGTCAATAGTGTGGACAGCCTGTCACCACTGCCAGCGCCCTCCTGAGACAGCCTCCCCGGCTGCCCACAGCCTCCAGCCCAGCTTAGACCTCCAGCATGAGCAGTGTGTAACAGCTTTCCTTCTGTGCAGCTCCGCTCTTGGCACGCACCTCCTCTCTGTGGCCGCCACGCCACTCTGCACAGAAGCTGAGTGTCTGTCTGGATCCAGGTAGTGTTCTGAGCCCTTCAGACGCAGGGGCTTCATCTCACCACCTTGGTACCCTCCACAATGTCCCAGGACCTGCTCACTGAATGTTTGTGAGTTGTTCTCAGGCTATACAGTGCTTAAGCCAAACACCCTGGTTTGAAATAGCCTGATGTTCCTGCTTCCGGATCAGACACAGGAGACATAGCAATTTTTTGGAGGAATCAGGCATGTGCATGGCCGTACACCATCCTTGTGGCTCTCAGCTGGACCACATTGTCAAGTGTTGCAGAAGCTTCCTCAGGGTTCCAGGTGTTCTGTGATACTGCAGGTGGCCAAGTGGGCAGGCACAAAATCAAAGATGATGGCCCGGCTTCAACTCCTTGCAATCCTTGGTCTAAGAAAGTTGATGGAACGTCTTTAGCACCTCAGACAAAGGCAGCCGATGGGCAGTCCACATGTTTCTGCAGGAATGGTATGATTCACCCAGAATGCTTTGATCTTCTGTCATTGAAGGTAGGCGTGTTTGTGCTTTGTTTAAAATTTAAAGAAAGTTCCACCATCTGTGTTCATGGAACAGTTATACATTTTTCTCAAGACACTTCTAAATTTAATATTTAAGGACGGAGGCACTCTGAGGTGAGGAGTCTGATGGTTTCGCAGACATTGCTGAGCTGTTTCCATCTAGCAGAATGGACAGCTGTTAGCAAGAGAACAGGTCTGACCAACCAGGCTTTCTATGGCTCCCTTGGCTTGGTCTCTACTTAACAGAGAATGGAAAAGTGCAGATGATTTCTTTTTTTTTTTTTTTAAGTACCGTAATTAAAGAAGAAACTACTAATTTCATAAAAGTTTCTGAAGTGAGTGTTTGAAAAGCAAATTCTGATTTTCTACCGTGTTCTATCACAAATTCAGCACTATCAGGTAAAGAAAACCAAACCAACTGAGTTGGGATATTGTGGAGCACTGAAGTTACAAGGAGAACTTGCAGGCCCATGGAAGTTCTTGTCATTATCTCAACTGCAACCAAAAAACTGTCTTTCACATTATGAGGATACTACTGGGCCATTTCGTGAAGCCAGATGCTTTTGGTTCAACTACTTCCTTCTAGTCTTTTTTTCCTAAGCTCACAAGTGAGATACAGACAGAAACACAGCAAGATAACACAACTAGAGTCATACTGTACATACATAAAGCTTTATACCATGCTTCCTTCACTAAAAAATAAGCAAGTCTCCATTGTTTTTCAGCTGTTCCCCTTAAAGTTTTCCAGGAGTGGGTGCCTGCAAACCCACCTACACCTCCATCCACTCCTTCCTGGACACACATTTAAATGGATCAGCAGAGACTTATGGGAATGTTCTACACAGTGAAGACATCAGAGAACCTGGATCAAGGGGGAAGTTGCTCCAATCCTCTGCAAGGACCCAGTGAGCTGTGGTCCCATCTGACAACCCATGTTTTCTTTTTGCTGTTTTTTCAGCTTTCTCAGTATTTGAATCCACACACTGTAGCCCCTGGGACTGTGTTCCCCTTTTCCTCCTCTTCTGTCTGATTTGTGTCAGATTTGGAGCAAGAAGACCTGGGCTTTAGTCTTTCTTGCCCTTGCCACCTTCTAGTAATGTGACCTAAAAAAGTCAGCAAAGCTTGTTCCCTCTCCTAAAAAGACACAGTATAACCTGGGTAATGTATGCATTTGGTATCTGTCTTGTACTATCCATTTGTTTATTCCATAGCTGTTTATTAAAAGCCTGCTATGTGCCAGATGCAGTCCTAGTCACTTAACTCATGGTGGTTGGGTATGAGTCTCCCAGAGGTGGCCCACTAGATCACAGGCGTCCAGTAGGTCCACAAGTCAGCTTTGATTTCAATCAGCTCATAAAACATTAGAACTGGAAGGTTCCTCTGCATGGTCCAAGCCCCTAAATTAAAGATGAGGAAACTGAGGCCCAGAGAGGTGAGGCAACTTTTCCCAAGTTCATAAAGCTAACTGCTGGCAAGACTGGAGACTAGAACCCGGGTGTCCGGACTCTTAAGCCAGCTTGCTCTTACCACTCTGTCCACTGAACAAGGTCAACTTCCTTGGACTACGTTTCCCAGTCTCCCTTCCAGTCAGGTGGGGACATGAAACTGCTAGCCGATGGAATGGCAGTAGAAGTGGTGTGGACCACTTCTGTTCCTGGCCCATAAAAGGCCTTCCAGGTGAGATCCCTCATGCTCTTCTTTTATCTACCTGATGAACATGGAAGCCACATGTTTGAAAGTAGCAGAGCTAGAAGGTAGAGGAAGCCTGGGTCCCCATATCACTGCTTAGAGAAGATCCTCTAAATTGGACCTTCTCTAATGGAAAAAAATAACATCTATTGTATTTGCACCATGCTACATGTTTGGGTGTTTGTGTTAAAGCAGTTTAACAAGGTGTGTTAACACCTTAACAATTAGACTCATAGATGAAAAACTCGGTAAGAATGAGTCACTCATCAATGTAAACATGAGGCGCGACCAGGGCTTGTCCTAAATCTGCTTGATACATAGTGTTCACGGCATTCTGATCACTTAACCAGAAGTACAAGCTTGAAAGGAAATTTAGAACACTTCCCTCACCTAAAGTTTGTGGCTGGTTCAAATGGTCTGAAGAAAGGAAGTGGTAAACCCTAGAGAGGGGTGGTTAGGAGCCTGCACTCTGGAACAGGACTACCCTGATTTCACAAACAGCACCACCACTCATTAGCTGTGACCTTGGGCAGGTTGCTTAACCTCTTTGTACTCATGTTGGTCCACCTGTTCTTTGAAACTTTCTGTATAAACCCTTTAACCCAGTAATTCCTCCTCCAAGAATTTCACTTACAGATAAAGGTGTCCACAGGCCCAACAAAAGCTAACTACAAAGATGGTCACTGAGTCTCTGTTTCTAGTAGTAAAAGAAGGGAAACGACCCATCAATAAGGAGTTAGTTAAATTTAACAGTGTCCCCATGGCAAGAGGCAGTATGCAGCTGTCACGAAGAATGTCACAGCTCTGCACTTTGTGATATAGAATAATCACCGAGATGGCTTGTTAAGTGAAAATAAAAAAAAGAACCAAGATGTACATGGTGTGTATCCTACACTATAAACTACAGCATGCTCCTGTTTGCGTGGAAAAGGGAAGGCACACACTTACAACTTGTACACACACAGAATAGCTCTGGAACAATGCAGCAGAAATTGCAGCTGCCTCTAGGAGGAGGCCTGGGGTCTAAGGTAGGAGAGATGTACTTTTTCCCACACACCCTTTTTTACTATTTGAATTTTTGTTACCATGTGCATGTATTACTTTTTTCAAACACAGTTTAAAATTGTTTGAATATTAAAAACACATAGGCATGCCTAGGACAAATATGAACACAGTACTCAATAAATGCTGGTTGATTTTTCTTTTTTTTTAAGTGAAAGAAAAAATACCTAGAGTACAGATGCTGTTTCCAGGGCAACTAGCAAATGCTGCCTACAGGCTCCTGCTGTGCACACAGAGGGTGTGCATGGGGGTTGGAGCGTGGCTGAGTTCTAGAGCTTCCTGGGTTGGCATTTCAGTATCACTACAGACCCGCTGGGCAACTCTGGGCAAGTTACTCTACCTCTCTGTGCCTTTGTTTCCTCACCTGTAAAAGAGGGTTAGTCGGAGTCATTGCTTGAGAGGATGCAGGACTAAATGACATCCAGACCTAGCCCAAGACCACCTCCACAATTTACATTTTCTCAGGAGAAAACGGCTGAGATTTTCATTAATCAGGCTTTATAGAATTTGTTTCTTGCATCAAACTTTTTTTTTTTTTTTGGTGGGGGCAGGGGCAATGCCTATTTAAGAAACACCTCCACAAGCAGCATAATATTTTAAAGAAAAGGATGTGTAGAAAACCTCAACTTACATTCCAAACACCATAGGTAGAATGTCAAGCAAGTAGAAACACCTGAACGTCAACAAAGGGCAGCAGCGCAGCTAAAGACTGTGCACAAAGCAACCGTTTGTGAACAACCTATGTATGGTTTGGCCATCTGGAGGTGACCTCTTATGCATTTTACATCGAACAGGATTGGTTGTTCATTATACACAGGTATCTTCCTGTGTTTTCATTGTGCTTTTGGAAAATGTTGAGGGTTTTAGGTTGTTGTGCAATGGGCTGTTACAATTTTCCCATATGAAATACTGAGACCCAGGGTTAGTGTCGTCATGCAGAATGTCTGGCTTTCAGGAACTGATTACTGATGTTAAGTGGGAGAAATACATGTGCAGAGTACTCAGAAGAGCACTTGGACCACAGCAAATGCTCAACCAAAACAAAAAACCACACCCAGTGCCATCGAGTCGATTCCGACTCATAGCGACCCTATAGGACACGGTAGAACTGCCCCACAGAGTTTCCAAGGAGCACCTGGTAGATTCCAACTGCCCACCCTTTGGTTAGCAGCCGTAGCACTTAACCACTACTCCACCAGGGTTTTTTTGGCTATTATAAGTAGCAGGAGCAGCTCGTAACTTTAAAAACTGATGCCCTGAATACAAACCCAGGGCTACAAACAGGTGAGGAAAGGAACGTGGCTCTTCTTGCCTGGTTGCTAGAAGGCAGAATGTTGCCAGCTGCTTGGGAGAAGGTGATGGGCTAATTACAAGGTTGTGGGAAGTGGTTTGAAATAATTTGATTGCAGGATAATTTTTATAATTTAGAATGATAATTAAAGCGTATGAACCTTTCCTAATTACCCAGGTGGAAAGCCTTAGCCACAGGTCCCCCATATCGGGGGATCTTGTCATTCCCATAGCCCCACCACCCTGACCTCAATCAGGAGTCCTTCTGCACCTTCCTGGTCTCGCCACACTGCCCCCAATGAGTGCCATCAGCGCTGTAGATGAGGCTTGTGTCATAAGCCAAGGGGCTCAAGCTCTGCTTTCTTTTGGCAAAAAAGCCCTGTTGCAATATCAGTACCATCCAGCTGGGGTGTTCTTAATACACCTGAATATCCACCAACACTGTTGGGACCCTAGTTGTGGACTAACCCGAATCCACTGGCATCGGTTCGATTCTGACTCATAGCTACCTACAGGACAGAGAAGAGCTGGCCCATAGGGTTTTCAAGAAGTGGCTGGTGAATTTGAATTGCTGACTTTTTGGTTAGCAGCTGAGCTCTTAACCACTGCGCCACCAGAGTGGGAAATACTTCTCCCACAGATGCCAGTGAAACAACGATGACAGCCTGCACTGGGGAGTATGGGGAGACTCGTGTGCTGCTGGCCAGAATGCACATCACGACAAGCTCCCCACGGTAACCTGGGGACATGCATTCAAAGCCTTCGTGTGCTCTCTCCTCTTCAACCCAGCAATTCTGCTTCCAGAATTTCAGCCGAATGAAATAGTCAAGAATGTGCGGAATAATGTAGCCACAAGAACACATTCAGATATATGAAAATGGGGGTCCAGTTTATGCTATTTTATAACCTCAGCAATGCGATGTCTTTCCATGTCATGATATGATCTTCCGCTACATAATTTTTAATGTCTTTTCACTGAATTAGCCCATCAAAGCCAATATATGCAGTTCCCTGCTGTTGGACAGGAAACTCTGGTGGCATAGTGGTTAAGTGCTACAGCTGCTAACCAAAGGTCAGCAGTTTGAAACCACCAGGCACTCCTTGGAAACTCTACTCTAGGCAGTTCTACTCTGTCCTATAGGGTAGCTGTGAGTTGGAATCGACTCAACAGCAACGAGTTTTTTTTTTTTTAGTTTATTGTTGGACATGTTCTATTTTTAAAAGCAAAAATTGGAAGCAACCTAAATGTCCAATAATAGGAGACTTGTTAAAGCTACACAAAGGATGATCCTATATTTACACACACACACACACACACACACACACACACGAAGTCTGTGCACCAAAACGACCAAGGTGGTTTGCTCACAGATGATTTTTTTCCCATTTTGCTTATATTTAAGTAATATATATTTATTTCTACAATACTTTTCTACAATAACTATATATTCCTTAAAACATTTTCATGATTATTTTTAATTTCCTTCCCTGGTGGCATAGTGGTTAAAGCACTCAGCTGCTAAAAGAAAGGTCGGTGGTTGGAACCCACCAGTGGCTCTGTGGGAGAAAAGATGTGGCAGTCGGCTTCCGTAAAGATTAGTCTTGGAAACCCTATGAGGCAGTTCTACTCTGTCCTGTAGGGTCATCATGAGTCAGAATGGACTCAAGGGCAATGAACAGTTGACAGCCAGGCCAGGGAGAGACCCCAAAGGAGCGCTGTATGGGAGAGGCACAGCTGTCACAACTGTCACAGATGAAACGGCTGCATCTGAGGTAAACCCTGAGTTGGGCACCCGGGCACACCTCTGTGACTATGACTGGCAGAGCAGCAGTCTCCTCTGACTTCCAAGTCATGTAAATCTGTGGCTGTGCGGGGGCGGGGGAAATGTGGGGGCGGTACAGACTCATCAGTCCTGCCAGTTATACATTCCACACAACAGCTGGCAGCTCCTCATTTGAACCTAAAGAACGATGAACCCACATTCTCACTCAGGGTGAGTGAACAGGTCATCTGATTAGTCTGCTCACATTTTTGGCAAGAAACAATGGTGGCAAGAATGGGGTCACCGACCCAGGCTCTTGTAACTGAGTGCTTCTTGGAAAGCAGCTAAGTGAGGTTTAACAAGGCTATGATTCCAATATAACCATCACTCCTGGAAACAGGAGACCTGTGGGAATACCAAACTCATATAAACACATCACAGTAAGATGCAATCTTTCCTTTATTGTTCAGATAAGCAGCCATGTTGTTGTTAGGTGCCATCTAGTCAATTTTCAATTCATAGCGATTCCATGTGACAGAGCAGAACTGTCCCCACTGGGTGTTCTAGTGTGTAATCTTTATGAGAGCAGGTTGCCAGGTCTTTCCCCTGCAGAGTTGCTGGGTGGGTCCGAACCGCTAACCTTTAGGTTAGCAGCTGAGCACTTAACCCTGAGGCACCAGGGCTCCTCTAAGAGCCATACCAAGTTCATGTTCACTCTGCCGAGTCTTTGAAGAGAGTTCAGAAATTTATAAAACAAATCCACTGTGCCAGGACTCTGGCTTTCTCTACCCTTCCAGGAGAGACTCCAGTAACTTAGCAAAGGCCCACACCATTTAGATCTCCCCAAGACTCCAAGCAAACTAGGTGCTCTCGGCAACTGCCCCAGCTACAAAAGCATAAGCCCTCAGTCCAGCCTGACCTGGTAGCCTCATAAGACCAGCTCATGAGACTGGGAAGGAACCTGAGAAAGTGAAACAGGAAAGCTTCTAGGTTTACTTCTATTTATCCAATGAACCCATGAGGCTTGGCTCCATAGTCAAGGACTTCCTCCAAGAATGCAGGGACTCCATTGCACCTACCAAGAACCAAAATGGCAGCCTCCCCAGGCCACAGGGAGAAATCAGACATGTAACAACACAAGCTTAGGACAGGCTGTCATCCTTGTCAACATGAATGCCTTGATTTACACCATATTTTTACCAGAACAGATCCCAACTATTATCACAGACAACTGGAAACATCTCAAACAATTCCCAGAGCTTCATTACTGCTCCCAAATGTGGTGAACACACATTCTTTTCACTCTCTTCACTCACTTGAATCACTCTTTAACCTTAAACTTTTTTGGCCTTCAAAAGAAATTTTTAAAATTCAGCCCCCCAAAATTATAGTAAACAGGCAAGCAATGCTTTACACGAAGTCTTATACTTTCTATCTACAGTGCAGTAATATGTCACGTGATGGTGGCGAAAGGAACGAGGAAGCTTTCCTGATCTCAATGGTGGCACTCACTGGGACTGCGAAGTTCATCTCAACCATCTTAGTTTTATTCCTTAACTTAATTCACTCTAATTTATCTATCCAGCAAACACAAACCCTCCCTCAGGTGCAGCAAAGGGCATCAAAGACCCGACACTCCCTATTTAAAACCCACAAAACCCGTAACAGTCTTAGGTAAGGCCTCAAACCAAGTTCTAACATGAAGAAAAATGGTTATTTACTACGTTCTAATAATTCCAGGGCGCCCGGGCACCTCCTCGCTGGCACAGGCATCTGGGACACAGTGGCCCCCTGGTCCCCAACTAGAACAACTCTCGATTCACAAACATCCCTGGTAAGATCCCCTACTGCCGTCAAAGTCCACCAAACACAAGCGTGAGCGGCGAGGGGCTGTCCAGCCTCAGCGGCGCAGACGCCTAGGGACATTCTCCCAGCTGGCGCTTTCATTTTCGAACTTAAGGAGAGCCGGAATGAGGCGTGCGGACCGGGAAAGGGGCGATCTGGAAAGAAATCGGAACGTCAAACGGTTTTCTGGCCTTTCTCTCTACCCAGGCGAAGGGGTGGGCCGGGAGAAGAAAGCCACCTCCCCTGCACCGTGCCGGGGGACCCCAGAGAATCCCGGCAATGTCCCCGGGACGCCCGGCGCGCCACTTGGGACTGGGCTCACGGGCTCGGTCAGCGCGCGACCCTCTCCTCCTTCTCAGTCAGCGCCCAACTCCCGCTCGGGGACACTCTGACGTGCTGCGGCCTGCGCCCAGGCCGAGCTCGCCCGGAATCCAGGAGCGCACGGCCACCGCACCCGACGCCATGTGCCCAGAGCCAACAGTCCCGGGGATCCCGGGCCCTCGGGGTCCTCCGCGCTTCCTGCTTGCGCTGCCCCCGTCGGTGCCTCTGCACAGTCTGTCCCTCCGCACCCGTCCCTCCAGGCGCCAGATCCCCGGCCTCCTCGTTTACTCCGTGTCGCCCGCGCCCGACGACCCGCACTCACCGGCCCCGCGCGGGAGGCGCACCGCGCCCAGCAGCAGAAGCCCCAGCAGTGCGACTGTGACCCCGCATTCCAGGCCGGCCATGGCTCCGGGGCGCCTCGGCAGGGAAGGCGACTCTGGCTCGTGGCTCGGAGCGGCGGCGGCGGCGGCGGCGGGTGCCCAAGCCTGGCACCGGCCGCGCTGCGCTCCTCCACAACTGGCTCACCTGCGCGCGGGCGGGCGGGCGGCCCGGAACTCCGCCCAGAGCGCCAGGAGCGGAGCTGGCCCGGCCCGTCCCTTCTTTCCCTCTTCCTCCCCTTCCTGCCTCAGGGACCGCCTCTCCCCTTGGTGCGAGGCGCCAGGGGCAAAGTGGCCAGTTTCGGTCCACTGCTCACCCGCTGTGTTGGGGGGAATTTATCCCCACCTTTTTTTCCCCTGGCCTAGCCCTCCCTCCCAGGGCTGAGAGTGATCAGGTTTCTCCGTCCAAAGGCGCGAAGGTCGCTCTTAGAGGAAGCCAGTTCGTTTTCCCTTCGCTGACATAGGGCCGCTGTAAGTCGGAATCGACTCGACGGCACCTAACAACTGTGCGCTGCTCGTTTGGAGGGAAATCGTATTTGTGGATCATCCAAGCTCTACTTTGTCTTCTGTCTCCTGTGCTATATGACCAGGACTGGAGGCTCCCTGGACTTTAAAGGTCATGATGCGGCTACTCTTTGCTGAACTGTGAGCCCACAGCCCACTCCAGGCACTTCACCTACAGTATTTTTAGTGCTCACGGAAACCCTTCCGTATTTCAAGGGAAACAGACTTCCTGGGTTCTGCAACCTACCCAAGGTCACCAGGTAAGTTAGTAAATTACAGAGTCAGGATTTGACAGCCCAGGATGGCTTTCAACAAACACACAGTTGCTTTGTTTGATTTTTGAAGAACGAGTGAAGGAGTAAGTAAATGAATGCATGAGGATGGAAAGAACCAAGAGAAGAAACCTAAACAGCCCCACAAGGATCCCCTCCTTGGGTTGTGAGTGGAATGGAGGCAAACACTGGACTGTAAAGCCGGTGGGCTGGGCTCCATTTCCTCCTCCCAGTTGCAGATGGACAGCCTGTCTGGTTTCCCAGACCCTGTGGATTCTTATTTCACCCTGTAAACTACACATCAAGTTCAGGGTCAAAGGGCCACAGAGCGGGAGGGTGAGTGGTTCAGGAGCTTCCAGCCAGAAGAACTGGGTTCTGCTCAATGACTCCATAGCTACTCAGTAACATGCACCATGGGCAGCCAGTGGTCACCGAGACCAACCTGGGAGGGCAGGAACCAGAACCAAAGGAGCAGAACCAAGGAGCATCAACTTGCAGTCCAGCTTCAACTTCCATTTAATACCAGGGAGAACTGGGCCACTCTGGACCGCCCCCAACCCTCACTGTCACCAGGGCAGAGAAATCATCTCTTAGGAACTGCATCATCTTCCTTCTGTGTATCTTCAATGATGAGAATAAAGCAAACACTGCCCTCAGGAAGCCCACAGTCCAGCAGGAGAGGCAGAGCTGTGCACAGCTGGAGGTGTGACCCCACCCACGCCTCTGTCTGTGGAAGGACCCAGACTGTGAGCTAGAGGGAGTTTATCCTTGAGCCCACTTTCCTCATCAGGGCATATATAGGGGCAGCTGAGACCTAGAGAGAAGGAAGAGGATGAGAAAAGCTGAAAGGGCCTTGGGTCTCCTCACTAAATTGAGGGAAAATTCACCAAGGGAAAGAAATCTGGAGAAAAATATAAACCCTGTTAAAAAATGTTTGAAGTCCCTGGGTGCTGCAAATGGTTAACATACTTTGCTGCTACCCAAAAGGTTGGAGGTTTCAGTCCACCTGGAGGCACCTTGGAAGAAAGGCCTGGTGATCTATTTCTGAAAAATGAGCCACTAAAAATCCTGTGGAGTACTCTGACACACATGGGGTTGACATGAGTCAGAACTGACTCAATGGCAACTGGTTGGTTGTCTGTGAGAATGAGAGCAGGTGGTGCTTGTTTGCCTAATTCTAAGCAGGTACATTTATTCCAGCATCTTTTCCTAACATCTGTAACATCGTTATTTTCTGCTTACCATCATCATCATCATCATCATGGACTGGTAGTGCTTCAATTCAAAGTATCAGAAATATTGCTTGACAAATTTAAGCCTAAGGAACAAGTTATTTCATTACTATCTCATTTTTGCAACATTTGGTTAACTGACCTTCCTGGGATGGTTGATACCAATTTTCTGAAAATGGCACGAGAGCCAGTAATTCCCAGATGGGAAGGATAAATGATGGTCCCAGACAATGGCAGCAAAAACAAAGGGATGAGAAAAGTAGGGAGGCATGTCAGCATTCTTTGCACAACAACCCAAGCACATAGTTGAAATCAAGATGTCCTGAGATAATGTCTTGGTTCTCCTTGGAGTAGAGTGTGAGCAAAGCATTACCAAGATATACACCTGTTTTGCATTTACAAACATAGCTGAATGGAAGGAGTCAATTTTAAAAGGTTATTTCGAAACTGGAAGGAAATGCAGGTAGCAACAATCTGTTGCCAGAGAAAAATGACAGGTTGAAGGGTGAATTTTAGAACAGACAATCCCATTTAATTTTGACTCCAAAACAAGAATTAAACCAAAAACATAAGTCCATAAAGGTGGAGAGAAGAGAGAGAAGACAACAGCAAAATCATCTTTAAAGCTAGAAAGCAGATGGTCAAGTGGTAACTCATTGTCGTCAAGTTGATTCGGACTCATAGCAACCATATAGGACAGAGTAGAACTGCCTCCGTAAGGTTTCCAAGGAGCCTTGTGAACTGCTGACCTTTTGGTTAGCAGCCTGAGCTTTTAAGCACCACTACGGTTTAGGGGCCTGGAGACAGCAGAACCCTAAGCTAGTAGTGGGGAAAGCTGAGAAATAACACAATTTTTACTGTGAAATCCTAAAAAAAATCACAGAAACTGACAGGGCAAGGTATTCTGGAACTGCAGGGTGAAAAAAAAAAAAAAAAAAGGAGGGGCTAAAACAGGGAAGGTTGGGAGAAAGTTGTTCAAGAAGTACTACAGTTAGAGCCCTATGATCAGTTCTCCATTCTTCCAGGTTGGATAATTGCCTCTCCTCGAACCTAGAAGAAGTTTGAGGTGCAGTTTTCTAGAGTAGTTAAAACAGATGGGATCTGGACTCAGGTGTGCCAGGCATAGCCGACGGCCTAGGAAACATTTTGAAGAAAAGTAAAGGGAACATCTGCATTCTGAATACTGAGATTGCCAGCCCCTGGCCCTAACTTGCCTCTCAGAATGTGACAGAGAGTGCTCTGTCATCCATTCTGGAGATAGAAAGAGTCTTCTTCTGGAGAATCTGATCAGTCCAAGAGGAAAGATCTAAAGATATGGACACTGATTCCATTAAACAAGTTAGCCAGATCTCTAACACAAGGCTCCCAGTTGATAAGCCCTACCAATTCAGTTTTTTTTTTCTCACTTTAAAAAATTTAGAACAATCAGGATTTTAAGATATCTGAGAAAAGCTTCTAACATGATAGTCAACACCAAACAACTAACCAAGCAGAAAAATCAACCTGGGGGAAAGAGATTATGAAAGGAAAAGAAAAAAACAAAAAATGCTAATTTCCTTAGAGAGATAGCAGACAACATTGTATTACTGAAGCAGGAACAGAATGCTATTAAAAAAAAAAAAAAAAGGAAAGAAAGGAAAACTACTCAAAGAACTGTAAAAAATTTCTTGGAAATTAAAAGAAAAAAAAATAGCATGTAGAAAAAAAACAAATAGAAGGGATTAAAAATCTCCGAGAAAGTAGAGAGAAATGGAAAATAGGAGAGAAAAGGTAAGAAAATTGATGTCCTATTCAGGAGATCCAGCATGTATATAACAAGCTTCCGAGAAAGAGAAAGCAGATGAAACAGAGAAGACATCATCAATGATATAATTCAAGAAAATTTTCAGGCCTGAATGATATGAGTTTCCAGATTTAAAGACACATGGAATGACTAACACAAGGGGTAAAATAGGCCACATCAAGGTAGATCATGCTGAAATTTTAGGAACCGATGAGCAAAGAAGAGTCTATAGATCCAGAGACAAGACATGGATCTCATGTAAAGGAACAAAAATTAGAATGATTTTGGATTTCTCAATAGCAACACTAGAAGGTGGAAGGCAGTGAAGCAATGCCTTCAAAATTTGAAGGAAAATAATCTCCAACTTAGAATTCTCAGCCAGACTACCAATTAAGTGATAAGATAGAAAAAGGGCACTTTTATACATACAAAATCTCCAAAAAGGTATCTCAAGAAAATCCTGGAGGATGTGTTCCATTAAAGCAAGAAATGCATGAAATACAGGGAGGAGCGAGTCTAGGTTTGTGGGACCTGAACTTAGTCACCCTAAGAGAAGGAATAAACATGTTGCTGTCAAGTCCATTCCAACTCATAGACCCTATAGGACAGAGTAGAACTGCCCTATAGGATACTCAAGGCTGTAATCTTTATGGAAGCAGACTGCCACATCTTTCTCCCACGAAACAGCTGGTGGGTTTGAACCACCAACCTTTTGGTTAGCAGCCGAGCACTTTAACTGCTGCACCACCAGGGCCCCAAGAGAAAGAATACAAAATTATGAAGAGGAAATCAGGTGTGAAAAGTGATTACTTATTTAGAATGAGAAAAGAAATCACAACAAGTTACAAACCTGAAAAAATTGAAAACTATCACAAATGTCATTAGATCCAGAAAAAAGACGGTATCTGTACTATCAACTGTCTGATGCTTTGTATCATTTGTTTCTTCAAGTCATTTTGCCTCATTGTGCGTGCTATTTTATCTGTTACCGGTCACCCTCATCAGGACAAGATGCATCAGATCAGTTAGGATGCAATTGGACTTGTTGGGATGCACAGAATATATGACCGCGTGCACAGACATACTTACCGCTCATAGAGCTGCTAGAGGTTTGTGCCTTACAAATACAGGGATCCTTACAAATCCTATTCGTGTGATTCTCGCTAAATAAAAAGAAAAAAAAAAGGAACATTCATCATCCTAACGTGCCACATTATTATTTATGACAGAAAAAAAAATTTTTTTACTTTTGATAACCAATGGATGAGAACCAAATGTTCTGCTTTAAAATTTTACATTTTGGATATTTGGAAGAATTTCCATAGACTAGGTTCTGGCCCTGTACATTTCAAACTTCATTCCTTCTTCTCTCCCACCATCCACATACTTTGGAAGTTGGGCATCGTAGGTCAGGTTCATCCCACCTCTGGTGTTGTACCTTCTGATCACATCACCCAGTGAGTCAGCCCAGTGGCTGGGAGGAACATTCCTGGGAGCCATTACTACAATGTAAAGGCTAGTAATGACCTAACTATACATGAAAGTGACTGTGAATTACATAAATATATCCTGCTTACCCCCAATTAAATATATCTCCAATTCAGCATCTTTTTTTTTTTTTTTTTTAGCCAGATCCCAAAATGCCCACAGCCACTCAGCAATGCAGATGCAAACGTGAAGGAGGAGAAGTGGGAGGAGGACTTTCTTTTTTCTTGCAGTGAAAATATGTGCCCATGTTTCTTGGCTCAAGTAGACACATGAGACTATGTGGGCAAATCCTGTCTGGAAGCGAGATGAGAAGGAAGAGGGGGACAGGAGCTGCTTGAATGGACACAGGGAATACAGGGTGGAGAGGAGGAATGTGCTGTCTCCTTAGAGGGAGAGCAGCTAGGAGTACCTAGAAAAATGTGTATAAGTTTTTGTATGAGAGACTGACTTGATTTGTAAACTTTCAGTTAAAGCACAATAAATAAATTAATTAATTAAAAAATAAAATAGGTGCCTTTGTAAATTTTACAAAAACAAATGTTCTGTCTACTTATGAACACAGAAAGCACAAGCCCCAACCCAGGAGAGAAGCAAGGAACTCCCAGCGTGATGTGCACAAGGCTTAGAAAGCTGCTCATCCAGACTGAGTCATACGTAAAATGTGTGGCCAAGGGTGGTGGGGGACCTGAATTCCGTAGCCACCGGCCCCTCTTGAGTAAACAGGCGGGTAGAATAAAATTCAACGGAACTTTTATTGATGAGCTCCTCAAATAAGGATGGTGTTTATCTGAGATACGCCCTCATACCTCAGCATACATATCACATACCTCAGCATACATATCACATACCTCAGCATACATATCACATACCTCAGCATACATACGTTCTCGGATGCTGTTGAACCACATGGAGTAACACACCAGCCCTGGACACTACCCTGGATTTTTACGTGAGAGAGGCATAAACTTCTCTTTTTAGAACCTCTGTTATTTTGGCCTCCCTGTTGGTTGTAGGAGTCCCTGAGTGGTCCAAATGGTTAACATGCTTGGCTGCTAACTGAAAGGTTAGAGGTTCGAGTCCACCCAGAGGCACCTGAGAAGAAAGGCCTAGCGATCTGCTT
This sequence comes from Elephas maximus indicus, assembly GCF_024166365.1. Taxonomy (NCBI): domain Eukaryota; kingdom Metazoa; phylum Chordata; class Mammalia; order Proboscidea; family Elephantidae; genus Elephas; species Elephas maximus. The sequence goes on from NC_064838.1 coordinate 49,483,749, forward strand.
TGGGAAAATCAGCTATGGAAAACCTTAGGAGCACAGTGCTACTGTGACACACCTGAGGTCACCATGAGTTGAGGTCGACTCAACGGTAACCGGTCAGTCAGGTCAGTTACTTGTAGGTGAACTTAATCCTCAGGCAAGCAGAGGAGATGTTTCTGGTACATGAAACATGTAAGGAAGAATGGACCTGCATGACTCGCTGCACAAGGAATCTTGACGTAAATGGAGGAGGTGGAGCGGCTCAGTGACTATGTATGTGAGCGTTGCTGTCAGATGCCCTGGATTCAAATATGGGCTCTGCCAATTTACCAGCTTGTGCAACTTATTTCACCTCTATATGCCTGAGTTTCCTCATCCATGATCTGGGGCTAGGAGAGGGCATCCTTTGTAGGGTGTTGTAAAGATTAACGAAACAATACATGTAATGCATTTAGCACAGCGCTTGGCGCAATTTGCCTTTGCCACGGGAGTCAGCATGAAAGGAGCAGATATCAGCTTGGTGGGGTTGGAAGCTGTGTAGGTGGAAGCAGAGTTACCAAAAGAGAAGCCTGTAGATAAACTTTGTCACTATCTGGTTCAAGCTTGAAGGTGTCAGCTCTCTAAGACAGGAAGTTGTGCCTGTTGTATTCATCTCAGTGCTTCTGGTGCTGAAAACAACGGTACAGAGCTGGTGCTCAACAAATACGTGTGGAATGAATTATTTGAATGCATGGGTGGGCCTGCTAACGGGATGCGTAGAACATGTGGCTGCATACATAGACGTGCTGATTGTTGTAGCCATTGTAGGTTTATGGCCTACAAATAACAGGGGAGCTCCTTGAAACTTGTGACTCTTGAAAGGACGAATGCACTATTAATTTTTAAAAGGGATAGGGCCTTTGGCTTCCAGAATGAGGCCATTGTGGCCTATGCTGAGTGTCTGGTAGCCACCCTAGCCTTGTGGGGTTGGCCAGAATCTGGCGGACTACAACTTTATCTGGTGTAAACAGAGGATAGCCTTGGTATGGAGTCCTGATGGCACAGCGGTTAAGAGCTACAGCTGCTAACCAAAACGTCAGCAGTTCAAATCCACCAGTTGCTCCTTGGAAACCCTGTGAGAAAGTTCTACGTTGTTCCATAGGGTCACTATGCTTTGGAATTGACTCAACAGCAATGTTTTTTTTTTTTTTTTTTTTCCTAAACAGAGGCTGGAAGGAACAACGGACTGAACCAGGCAGCTTCTCTGAAACTTTGCTTTCCAGGTGATGAAGCAAGTTAACAAAGTCGAGTTTCTTTCTGTGCACAAACAGGCCTTCGTGTCACTGCAAGTGCTGGCTACTGTGTTAGGGATAGCCCCTTTGTGAGCTATCAGGAATGGGATAGGTGTTCCCTGAGAATGACTTGCTTTGCCAAGTAATTTGCCTACGGGGGTAACCTTGTGGTACAATTTCAGTCTTGGGATGAGTAAGACCAATAATGAAAATCCTCACGGAGCACTAGTCATGCTGCTGGGGGACGGAATGGGGGATGCTGAGTTAACTTGGTCCTGTGTGACTCAGGAACTTGGCAGCAGGCAGCAGCCCCTTCTGTGGTCACTTCGAAATGGCCTGAGACCTGGGCATCCAAGTTCCATGACCTCCCCAAATCGTGCTACCTGAGAGGACAGGTAAATGTCAGAAGGCGGAAAGAGAGGAAGACAGAGCTGGAGAACTCTTCTCTGCTCCTTTCTTAAGGTGACGCAACCCACCCTGTAAGTCACTTGCCCACAGGGCAAAGAAAGCCAGGCCCTGCCCATCTCCGGTGACTGTATCACCCTTGGATATGACCCATGTCCACGTCAGGGCCCTGCCTGCCAGCCTGGCTTCTTCCTTTTCTATGCTATTTCTTGGAGTTTAGGAAAATGATAACCTTTATAATCCTTTCCCCCGAGAGAGAATGAGTCATGTAATTGTTGAAGTGGAAGGCCTCAGAGCTCCTCATTGTCACCTTAGTGATGGATGGAGGCCCCGAGAGATGAAGTGACAGACAGGTCACACAGAGTGTCAGATGCAGGAGCCGGGTGTCTATCCAGTAGCTCATGAGTGTTTCTACTTAAAAATTGTTAATAAATATTGTTCTTTAAATTTTTTTTTTTTTTTTTTTTATTGAGTGTTACGGATTAAATTGTGTCTCCCAAAAATCTGTGTCAACTTGGCTAGGCCATGATTACCAGGACTGTGTGGTTGGCCACCATTTTGTGATCTGATGTGATTTTCCTATGTGTTGTAAATCCTACCTCTATGATGTTAATGAGACAGGATTAGAGGCAGTTATGTTAATAAGGCAGAACTCAGTCTACAAGATTAGACTGTATCTTGAGTCAATCTCTTTTAAGACATAAAAGACAGAAGTGAGCAAAGAGACAGGGGAACCTCATACTACTAAGAAAAAAGAGCCAGGAGAATAGTGTGTCCTTTGGACCCTGGGTCCCTGAGCTGAGACACTCCTATACCAAGGGAAGATTGATGACAGGGATCTTCCCCCAGAGCCAATAGAGAGGAAAGCCTTCCCCTGGAGCTGGCACCCTGAATTCAGACTTCTAGCCTCCTGGAATATGAAAGAATAAATTTCTCTTTGTTAAAGCCATCCACTTGTGGTTCCTTTCTGTTATAGCAACACTAGATAACTAAGAAACTCTGTTTCAGCAGATCAGAGCTCCTGTCTGTGGTAAGAAACACCATTATTTTATGTACCACCAAAAAAAAAAACACATTGTGCATTAATCTATGACACAATGCTTTCTTATCATGTAGGATGTCTACATTGCTGGTATATTTTCAAGGCAAGTGGAAGAATACCAAGTTCAAGCCAGTATTTTCCTTTTTAATTAAACTCAGTCTTGTGTTTTCCTTAACTGAATCACATTTTGCTAGAAGTGAAGTCAAAGTCAGTGGGAAGCCTGTCCAGATGGATGTTCCACCTGTTGACCCAAGTCCTGTGTGGCTTGTGCCATGACCACACCAGCTGTTGTTGCGTTACTTTCTCATCCCTTCAGTATCCCAGTGGATTGAGCACTTTCCTCTGCCTTCCCTCGCGTTGCTTGATGTGTGATTGGTTCTGCTCTCGCATAACTATCAGTGATGAAACACAGCTTACTCTAATACTATTTCTTCTACTTTCTTTCTTACAACCCATGAGCATTTGGCTCTAGCTTTGCAAAAAAATACGCAATTGCAGTCATTCCCCTAATGACAAATATTTGCTACCCTACCATTAAATGTATGCCCCGCTGCCTTATTTCCATGCCTTTCTGGGCCCACAGCCATTTTTTTGTTTTGTTTTGCTGCCATGCCGAATCATATTGTAATCTTTTTGATGAAATTTTAAATCGTAATTAAACTGTATGTGTGTAGAACCAGCCATGCACATAATTCAGTTGAATGTGATGACAATGTGAGCAGTTCTGATCCAGTGTGAGCATGGCCAGGCAGTGATAACCGTGTCACGAGTGCCACTGGTGGATAACGACTTTAAGACTTGCCCAAGTTTCTGAGATGTTAATTGTTTTTAAATGTGCATCTTAGAATCAATTGGATAGAGAATTCTCTGGTTATGTGCTAGCAAGAATCCCAATTTATCTGGTTGACCTCCCCATAGAACTTAGCTTAGTGTCTACACAGTTAGCATTTAAAAAGCATTTGTTGTAGGTACGAAGCCAGTGGTCAATCAATATATATTTATTGTGTATTTACCAGGAACCAGGGCTGGCTGGAAAAAATATCTGAAGGCCCTACCAATTGCCTTTTATTGAAATGTTAATTTGATTTTCACATTCTTATCACATTTCGGATTGCTGTGCCAGTGGCCTTTTTGATTCTTTCTCACCTGAGTTAATAAATACACATAGCCATCCATCTTAGGTTTTCCCGAAGGGTCCTGATTTAAAACATTCCCATTTTCAGTCCACCTGAATGGATATTTGGATCAGAAAACATGCTCATCTTAATTAAAACCCTCTGGCTTATTTTCCTTTATGGGCTTCTAGCAACTCAGCCAGAAGATTTACCTGAACCACAGAAGGTCCAAGTCAGAATGGGTGGTTTCCAGTTATATTCACGAGCAACACTCCCCTATCATTTCTCTCTCTCTCTTTTTTTTTCTCTTTAATGGGCAAAGAATCATCTCCTTGGATTTCTTGTTAAGGGTCAGCCTCCTGTGTTCCTTTCCATCTCTTTTTCCTTTCCCTGTTCTCACCTCAGTTCCCTTCGAAATTCTTCTATCTGAAGTCTTTCTTCCAATGCGTTTGGTCCCGTCTTCCTCAGATTTAAGCACTCTCAGGTTTTTGGCTCAGAACGTTGTATGGCCCTTCTTTTCCTTAGAACAGCTTTTTCCAAACTGAATCCACAACCTCCCTTCTCTGAGATGCTCTGTTAAAAAAGGGCTTGGGGGACCTATGCGGATGGGAAACAGCTCATTCCTGACCCTTTCTTACAGGCTTACAGCACGCATGAGCATATTAGAACTCTGACAAGTCCTGCGGTAAGGAGACCTGTGTAATTCAAAGGTTTTCCAAAACCTTTGACCATATTTCATTGATTCAGAGCCACTCCTTTTTTTCCCTCACACTTTAACACCTTTGCAATTGAGAAGCACCTTACAGCTGTCGGATAAGAAAACCCTGGAAGGTTTTTTCTTTCTTAGAAGTACCTGCAATAGTGGTATGCCTTACAATCGGTGGTATCTTTTTGTTGTTGTGTGCAGTCAAGTCGATTCTGACTCATAACAACCTTATAGGACCGAGTACAACTGCTCCATAGGGTTTCCTAGCTGTAATCTTTATAGGAGCAGGCTGCCAGGCCTTTTCTCCTGAGGTGCCACTGGTGGATTCAAATGGCTGACCTTTCGGTAGCAGCTGAGCACTTACCCACTGTGCCACCAGGGCCGTTAAAACCCAAAACCCAACCCATTGCCGTCGAGTCGATTCCGACTCATAGCGACCCTGTAGGACAGAGTAGAACAGCCCCATGGAGTTTCCAAGGAGCACCTGGTGGGTCTGAACTGCCGACCTTTTGGTTAGCAGCCGTAGCACTTAACCACTACACCACCAGGGTTTCCCAGGGCTCCTTAATGGTACCTTAAATTGAGAAATACAGTAGTCACATCTCATCAATAAATATCCTTCAGAACGTGTAATAAGTGCAAACTGTATTAGGATACTCAGCCTGCTAACTCCTCAAACCGCAGTCTCTTTACTTGCATGGCCTTCCTCTCTCAGTTTAGTAGGAATCCCTGAGTGGTCCAAACAGTTAACACGCTTGGCTGCTAACTGAAAGGTTGGTGGTTTGAGTCCACTCAGAGGCACCTCAGAAGAAAGGCCTGGCGATCTGCTTCTGAAAAACCAGCCATTGAAAATCCTGTGGAGCACTGATCCCAGAACTAGATGGTGCTCTGTTACCACCACCGACTGCTCTGGCAGGGCTCACAATAGAGGGCCCTGGACAGAGCTGGAGAAAAATGTAGAACAAAATTCAAATTCACGCACACAAAAAAAGTTCACGTTTGCTCATTTGACAGAGATTGGAGAAACCCCAAGAGTATGGCCCCCAGACACCCTTTAGCTCAGTACTGAAGTCCCTCCTGAGGTTCACCATTCAGCCAACAATTAGACAAGTCTATAGGGCCAAAAACATGCTTCATAGTTCAGTCATGTATATGACACTAACAGGCATACCAGCCCGAAAGCAAAGACAAGAAGGCAGGAAGGGACAGGAAAATTGAATGAATGGAAACTGGGAACCCGGGGTGGAGAAAGGGACACTGTTTACACGTTCCAGGGTTGGAAGCCAACGTCACAAAATAATTTGTGTAGTAACTGTTTAATGAGAAACTAATTTGCTCTGTAAAGTTTCACCTAAGAACAATTAAGAAAAAAAAAGGAAAGAAAGAAAGAAAACCCTATGGAGTACAGTTCTACTCTGACACACAGGGGGTCGCCATGAGTCAGAGTCAACTTGATGGTAGCTGGTTCTCAGCTTAGGAACTAGTCCAGGCTCACAGAGCAGGCTGCTACGGGCTTCTCTGCTTTACCCAATGGCCCTATAGAACTTTCCTTTACGTAATGAGAGAACCTTAAAGAGGGCCAGGTTTGTAGAGTCAGTTGCTACAAACTGAACAGTCCACGGTGTAATGGTATTTAAGCAATTGTCATGTCTTGTTTTCATTAATACTTTCATGGGCTTTTTAAAAATTTTAAATGAATAGCTTTTTAAAGATACAATTCCCATCCCATAAAGCTCACCCTTGTAAAGTACAATTCAGTATTTTTTGAGTATTCGCAGGGTTGAGCATTCATCTCCAGTGTCTAAGCCCAGAGCATTTTCATGACTTTATGGGCTGCTTTAATTTTTCTTCCTAGTGCTATTGCTTGAATTTTTAAAATAATAAAGATAAATAGTAATATATAGCTGTCATATTATGATACATTACATAATAAGATATATTTGAAGGATCAGAGGCTAATTCTAAAGGAAGTGCTGAGAAAAAGAAAACATCCCCTGCTGTCAAGTCAGTTCTGACTCAGCCATCCTCTCGGACAGAGCAGAACTGCCCCTTAGGGTTCCCAAGGCCTAGTGGGTGAAGTGCTCGGCTGCCAACCAAAAGATGGGCTGTTCGAACCCACCAGCTGCTCCGCAGGAGAAAGATGTGGCGGTCTACTTCCCTAAGGATTACAGTCTTGGAAGCCCTATGGGGCAGTTCTACCCTGTCCTTTAGAGTTGCGATGAGTTGGATTTGAATCGATGGCAATAAGAGTGAGGATTAGAAGGGGTATTTGTAGAATACAGACAGAACTCAGGGCCACCTGATACACAGCTGTCACTCAGTGTATGGTGACATAACGACCATCAATGGAGGAACCTATAAAAGTTCGAACAGGGCAGTGAGGGCCTGGGATGGGTGACTTGGGCAGCCCTGAGGGACTAGGAGCTTTAGTCCAGGTAAGAGCAGGTTTGGGGGGATGTGAGGATTGATTTCAGTGTCAGAAGGGCTGTTCTCTTAAAAAAAAAAAGGTGGGAGGGAAATAAAATTCTTGTTTGCAGCTCTGCATAGAGGAGCTCTGGACACAGTTTTGAACATTACAAGGAGGAGACTTTTGGCTTGGCTCAGGGAAGAGCTGTCTGGCAATAGAGGTAATCAAGAGTGGAGAGCGATGTCTCCTGAGCTGTGAAAAGTCTGCAACAGACACTGAGTGACAGTCCCCCAAGGCTGCCTTGGATGCTTTCTAAGACTCCTTTCCACTAGGAGCCATAGAAACACAATAAGGGGCTAACCCCAGAGCAAGCTGGGGAGCATGTGAGGTCTATTCACCACCAAGTTCTCTCTCTGGGCCCTCCCTGCCCCTGGGCCCCCTGGATCACCCATGAGAGCTGGCCCCCTCTGCCCTTGTAGGCAACACACACTCCTCCTCCTCTGCCATGTTATTCTTTAGCAGCTGTCGAGTTGGCTCCAACACACGGAGACCCCAGGTACAATAGAACAAAATGTTGCCTGGTCCTGCACCACCCTCACGATCTTTGGTGTGCTCGAGTCTGTTGCTGTAGCCACTGTGTATCTTGAGTGCTTTCCAGTCAGAGGCTCGTCTTCCAGCACTATATCGAACAATATTGTGTTGTGAGCCATAGAGTTTTCATTGGCTGGTTTTCAGAAGCAGATCTCTAGGCCTTTCTTTCCAGGCTGTCTTAGTCTGGAAGCTCTGCTGAAATCCGTCCACCATGGGTGACCCTGCTGGCATTTAAAATACTGGTGGCAATTTTTTTTTTTTTAGCTTCCAGCATTGCAGCAACGTAAAATCTACCACAGTACAACGAAGTGACAGACGGGTGGTGGCTGTCTGACACGAACATTCCCATTCTTCTCCTGCCTGTGTCTCAGCCATCACAGAGGGATCATGACCAAAAGGAATACACGCTGAAGTGCGAGAGACTTCACTCACACCCTGCCGCCATATCTTGAAGATATGTGAAAGACGAACAGTCACCCTGGGGAAGTGGCTCTCAACTTGGCTGCCCACAGGGATTACTTGACACAATTAGAAAATATAGATTTCTGGGTCCCTTTCCCAGAGAGTTTGATTTAGTTGGGGGGAGGCTGGACATTGGAAATATTTTTAAAGTTTCCAGGATGATTCTAATGCCTCAAGGGTGAGACTGCAGAGTGCTGGAGTAAGACCCTCACCCTGGCCAGTTCAGGGGCTGCGGCATGCTCCACGGGAGCCATGGCCTCTCTCTTTTTGGGGTGCAGGTGTCCTCTGCTGCTCTGTGAGATGGGCTCCAGGTTCCCTGTCTCAGTTTCTGAGTGCTGCTGTAACAGAAATACCACAAGTGAGTGACTTGAAAGAATAAAAGTTTATTTTCTCACAGTTCTGGAGGCTGAAAGCCTAAGAGTCTCGGTCATGTTGATTTCTTCCTTGTTGGCGGCCCCAGTTGTTCCTTGGCCCCTTGGCTTATGCATGATCCTCATGTGGCATCTATCTCCCCACCATGTGGGAATAGTTCTGTGTCAGATCTGCTCTTTTTATAACTCAGAAGTGATTAGATTTAGAACTTGCACTATTTGAGTATAATCTAATTAACATAACAAAAAAATCTTATTTCCTTACAGGATTGCATTCACAGGTATAGGAGTCAGGATTCTAACACATATTTGGGGACCATAATCTAATTCATAACAGCCTGGTTCCCTGCCCTGCTTCTGGCATGGCCATGACTGAGTAGCTAGGCCAGTCTCCTTCAAGAATGACACCATCAATGGATATTGGTGATGGCTGCATAACGTGATTGATGTAATCGGTCTCACTGAATTGTACATGTGAAAAAACATTGAGATGGAAAACGTTGTGTTATCTATATTTTTACAATTATAAAAAATTTTAAAATAAGAAAGAATGCTGCTGTAAAAAGCACCCTTGGCCACAGATCTAAGCCCTGCCTTCAATTAGCTTTATCAGCAATGATAGTGTGATACCTTAAGGGTACACACTTCCAGACTGTGTGGCTTCAAATCCCAGTCTCAGTACCAGCCTGCTGTGTGATCTTAGGCAAGTCACCTAACCTCTCTGTGCCTCCGTTTCTTCACCTATGAACTCAGGATAAATATATTTACCTCAGGGTTGTTATATCAAATGGGATAGCATGCATAAAGCACTGAGCACAGCACCTGGCACTTAGTGAGGTCTACAGTTTTATCTCTGTTTCCTGAGTCATTTTTCGGTAATGAAAAAGACTTGGAGACACTAAATAGATGGGTTGCTAGTGGTGGAATGACAGGCGGCGGCAGTAGGTAGATGAGGAGGGATATTTTCTGTAGCAAATCACGGTCTCCATTCAGACTAGCCTGAGCTTGCTTCTCCATGTTGCTGACCCCGGCTAGAGGTGGAGAGGAGAAGGGAAGCAAGTGATTCCTCCTCAGGCCCAGCCAGCCCGGCCTCTTGCATTAAAATGGTGGCCAGAATATTCAGAAACAGTGGAGTTCATAAAAGAGATCTACATAAACGGAAAAACTTTCCATGCTCCTGGATTGGAAGATTTAACATAGTAAAAATGTCAGTACTACCCAAAGCTATCTATAGATATAATGCAATCCTGATCCAAATCCCGACAACATTCTTTAATGAAATGGAAAATCTAATCTCCAACTTTATACGGAAAGGAAGGAGGCCTAGAATAGCTAAAGCAAAACTGAAGAAGAACAAAGTAGGAGGCCTCCCATTTCCCAGTTTCGGAACTTACTATACAGCTGTGGTAATCAAAATAGCCTTGTACTGGTTCAATGACAAACACCTACACCAACAGAATACAATTGAAAACTCAGAAGGAAATTCATCCATCTACAAGCAGCTGATTTTGAACAAAGGGTCAAAGTCCATTGAGAAGAAGCAGTCTCTTTAACAAATGGTGCTGGCAAAACTGGATATCCATACACAGAAACATTCATCCGGATCCATGCCTCACACGACACACAAAAATGAACTCAAAATGGCTCAAAGACCTAAATGTTAAAGCTAAAACTACAAAGTTCCTGGAAGATAGCATCGGGTGAAAACTAGGTGACCTATCTTTGGCATAAATGGCCTGTCAAACAAAATTAAAAATGCATGAATGATGGAAGGTAAATTAGATAACTAGGGCCTCCTAAAAATTAAATACTTATGCTCACCAAAATACCTTACCAAGAGAGTAAAAAGAGAACCTACAGGCTAGGAAAAAATCTTTGGCAAAGACATATCTGATAAGGTTCTAATCTCTAAGTATACAGAAAACTTCAAAAACTGAAAAACAAAAAGACAAAAATCTAATTAAAAAATGGGCAAAGGACATGAACAGACACTTCACCAAAGACAACATTCAGGTGGCTAACAAATACATGAAAAGATGCTCATGATCTTTAGCCATTAGAGAGATACGAATCAAAACTTCAACGGGATACCATCTCACTCCTGCAAAAATGGCAATAATCGAAAAAACAGAAAACAATAAATGCCAGCGAGGTTGTGGGGGGATTGGAACTCTTACACATAGTTGGTGGGATTATAAAATGGTAAAACCATTATGGAAAACAGTATGGTGCTTCCTCAAAAAGCTAGAAATAGAAATACCTTATGATCCAGCAATCCCACTCTTAGGTATATATCGTAGAGATATAAGAGCAGTAACACGAATAGACATTTGCACACCTGTGTTCATTAAGGCATTATTCACAATAGCAAAAAGATGGAAACAACCTAAGTGCCCCTCAATGGATGAAAGGATAAACAAATTGTCATACATACATACAAGGGAATACTAGGCAACTAGAAAGAATAATGAGGAGTCCACAAAACATATCATGGATGAATCTGGAAGATATTATGCCAAATGAAATAATTCAATCACAAAATACTGTATGGTCCCACTATTATAAAAACTCAAGGACATATATATACACAGAAAGCAAAGTTCTTTTTTGGTTACCAGGGATGGGAGAGAGAAGAAGGAAGAATCACCTTCTAGATAGTAGACACTTGTTACTTTTGATGATGGGAAATACAATCCCAAATATGGGTGAAGTCAGCACAACTTGACCAAGATAAATAAAGACACTAAGAATTACACAAGAAAAAGGGACAATTTCGGTAAATGCTATAACATATACAATTTTGCAACTGCGCTAAAAACAACCAAAAAATATGTGTGTGGTTACATAGGTAGATATGGATGCATTTATGTCTATAAAAAGGCATACATGAGTAAATGCACGTGCACTTGTAGGTCATTCTGTAGGCTTATATATATATACATATATTTTATATATATGTATATATATATATACTCACATGTTTGTATGAGCTGCATATATATCCACATATATAACAAACCACATGGGAGGCACAGTTAAGGAGGCTTCCTAGACGTATCCAAATAACTCAAGGGATCGAAGGATTCATTTACTGGGCTAAAAGGCTTGGGACGATAGTTTCGGGAGACGACTGAGTCAATTGGCATAACATAGTTCACAAAGATAATGTTCTAGATCCTAATTTGATGAGTAGCACCTGAGGTCTTAAAAGCTTTTTTTTTTTTTTTTAATTTTTATTGTGCTTTAAGTGAAAGTTTACAAATCAAGTCAGTCTCTCATACAAAAATTTATATACGCCTTACTATATACTCCTAGTTGCTCTCCCCCTAATGAGACAGCACACTCCTTTTCTCCACTCTCTATTTTCATGTCCATTCAGCCAGCTTCTGACCACCTCTGCCCTCTCACCTCCCCTCCAGACAGGAGCTGCCCACATAGTCTTATGTATCTACTTGATCCAAGAAGATCACTCTTCACCAGTATCATATTCTATCCCATACTCTAGTCCAATCCCTGCCTGAAGAGCTGGCTTTGGGAATGGTTCCTGTCTTGGGCTAACAGAAGGTCTGGGAACCACGACCGCCAGGTCTTTCTAGTCTCAGTCAGACCATTAAGTCTGGTGTTTTTAGGAGAATTTGAGGTCTGCATCCCACTGCTCTCCTGCTCCCTCAGGGGTTCTCTGTTGTGTTCCCTGTCAGGGCAGTCATTGGTTGTAGCTGGGAACCAGCTAGTTCTTCTGGTCTCAGGCTGATGTAGTCTCTGGTTTATGTGGCCCTTTCTTATCTCTTTGGGGGGTCTTAAAAGCTTTTGAATGGCTATCTAAGATACAGCTATTGGTCTCTACTCATATCGAGCAAAAGACAATAAGGAAATCAAAGGCTTAAAGAAGAATCTAGTCCATGGGACTGCTAGACCACATGAACCACAGCCTCTTCCATCCTGAGACCAGAAGAACTAGATGGTGCCCGGCTACCACTACTAACTGTTCTTACTAGGGACACAATAGAAGGTCCCAGATAGATGAGAGAAAAATGTAGAACAAAACTCAAATTTCTGAAAAAGGCCAGGCCTACTGGGCCGTTAGAGACCTAAGGAACCCCTAAGACTATTGCCCTAAGATAACCTTTGAACCTGGAATTGAAGCAATTTCTGCAGGTCACCTTTCAGCCAAATAATAGGTTGGCTTATCAAATAAACAATATCACCCATGAGTAATGTGCTCCCTTAAACAATTACCTATATGAGACCAAATGGTCGACATTTACTCAAAAGCAAAGATGAGAAGGCAAGGAGAGGAAGGGAAACTAGATCAACGGAAACAGAGCAAACAGAATGGAAATAATGAGAATGCTGACACATTGTAAAAATTTTAACTAATGGCATGGAACAATATGTATAAATGTTGTTAAACCTGTTGCCGTCGAGTTGATTCCAACTCATAGCAATCGTACAAGATAGAGTAGAACTGCCCCATAAGTTTTCCAAGGATGTAATATTTACAGAAGCATCTCTCTCCTGTGGAGTAGCAGGTGGATTTGAACCGCTGACCTTTTGGTTAGCAGCTGAGTGCTTTAACTACTGTGCCACCAGAGCTCCTTAAAATTGTTAAAGGAGAACCTAATTTGCTGTGTAAACTTTCACCTAAAACATAGTAAGATATTACGAAAAAAAGAGAGAGAAGAAAAAGCAGTGGAGTTCAGGCCCCAGGAGCCTGGCTTGTCTGTCATGTGCAGTGCCCTCCATGGGGCTTTCTGTCCATGCCATGCTCTCCCCTCAGTTCTCACCTCCTCTCCTTATTACTCAGGACATCTACTTCGTATTCATTTTCTCCATGAATTCATGTTCTGTCCAATTTAATTGCTCTGTCACCAAAGATTAGTCCTGACATAAGAGAGAGATGTCTGGAAGATACTGACTCTGCTACTTCTTATCTCCCCTCCCAGGGCCTGAGCGTTTTTAGCAGCTTTGCTCCAAAGACTTGCCAAGGAGCCAGAAAGGCACATTTCAGCCTGTGAGCTACCGAGGCTCCCCGGTGCCGGCCTGTTCGGGCCATGGTCATGGTGTCGCTGCACCAACAGTGCTGGCACTGAAAACCAGGCCTGCCGGGGGTCTCGGGTCCACACTAGCAGGACCAGTCCCCAGCAAGGGGCTGCCAGGCTGCATCAGCCCCACCTTTCCGAGCCTCGAAGAGGCAGAAAAACGTTGGAGAGGCAGGCTTTCTTTGGAGGGTGTAATCACGAAAAACTCACCCTAGGTGAAAAAAAAAAAAAGCTTCATCAAAACTTCATCAAGGTCTTTCTGGCTGTTGAAAAATGGCCAAAGTTCCTCACTTTTCCTCACTCCCTTCTTCTTTCCCTTCCCTCCCCATTTCCATTCCTTCTCTCCTCATCCCTATCCCTCTCTCTCTTCTCTTCTTAATTGCAATTTCTAAGGGCTTCTGCCACTGCTAGCCTGTCGATGGGGCTAGGCAAGGATGGGGGTGGGAGGCAGGGTGGGGTTGGGGTTTCTCAGCTACCTGTCAGCCTGGGGGCAGAGGCAGTGGTTGGGGAAACGGACTTCACTTTTTCAAACCATTTACCAGATGACCTCTTCAGTGAACCAAATTCTTTTTCCATGTGTAAGATAAAGTAATTTTCCAGGGCACAGTAAGTACCCACATTTATGATTGCCAATGGTGACTACGAAGCTCTTTGCTACTTTTCAAGTCTTGATCTCTTCTTTTTTTTTTTTTTGATCTGCAGATGTCGCTCTTTATTTTATTTTTGTACAAATGATGACATACTATCATCTAGTTCTGCCCCTTGGTGAACTTCTTCAACAGAGTAAGAATCTCGGTTATTTTTTCAAGCCTGTACAGAGGAAGCAACCTCAGTTGTTTTTAATGGTGCTTCGCATTTTCAGTGTTTCACACTCTCTCCGCTCTGCAAGATGGCCCCAGGCCTGTAGAGCTACGGGCCCCAGGCCACTGTGTGAGTCAGAGTTGGGCAGGAAGCAGCTGGCATTTCAAACGTGGGGACTGGGGAGTGTAACATGGAGGCGCTGTTTACAAAAGAATTTAAAATGGAAATGAGTCAGGGGTGAGGGAGGGGGCTGGTGATCTCCCTGGGGCCAGCACCATCTAGATGAACTGCTGACTTTGCTCAGTCCTCAAAAGGCTGTGTGACTTGCCCCAGGTCAGAGGCAAACCTGTCAGAGAGCCAGGTTCCCTGAGTCCTAATTAGGGAGTCCAAATCACAGGGTTTGCTTTGATTATCAAAGAAAAAACAAACAAACAAACAAAAACCCAAAACAAAGCAAAAATACCCTTGGTTATTTAAATTCCACTCATGAGTGTAGTAAAGAATTTTTAAATTAATCTTTTCCACAATCAAGACCAATTAGTCAACTTCTCTTTTATGAGTTTCTATAATTTTCCTATTCACCCAACTTACAAATGGCTTTTTAAGTCATAACTTGCAAATTTATTCATGGCAAATGTTTTTAAGAGCAAAGAATTGGAATCAGTTAAAGTGTCCCAAATAGGATAATGGGAAGTAAAAGAGGATTTATGCACTCAAGGGGAAGTTATGCATTTCCTAAACTTAATGTTTATGAAGAGTTGGCAACAAAATGGAAAATGCTCAGCTGTTATGTTCAAGGAAAATCAGGATCTTCAATTAATTTAGAGGATCGTCCTGATTATGTTAACTCACACATACACTGGAACAAATGAAAACACCCTAAAACTCATGTAAAGAAAAACAGATTGGAAAGAAATACACCAACATGTTAATGATAATGATAACCTTGGCGGGGGAGGAGGGTGCAGTTTGTACCCACTTCTTTCAACTTTTCCAAATTTCCTGCACTGATCACCTATTACTTTCATAACCCCAACAGCACCCGCTACAACCATCGCAATTCAAAATCAAAGGAAGTCACTGAGGCCATTTGATAATGTATACTCAGAGCCGTACACATACTCATGACTTCTGACCCAGTCTTTTCTCTTTTGGGAAAGTAGAGGCAATTCTACTCTTGGAAAAAGTTCTAGACAGGGAAATGGTCACTGCAGGGAAGAACTGGAAACCACTTAAATGCCCAACAGTGGAGAAAAGACTAAACAAATGTGGCTCGGCCACCCAATGGAGCGCTATGTATTTATTAAGAAAGAAAATGAGGACAAAAGCCTATGGTGTGGCATTAAATGGCAAACTCAGGGTTCACAGTTAAATGCACAGCACGACTATAACGGGTTAAACAAAATGCTCTAGGTTGTGGAAGATCTACGCAAGGAAGATGAGCAGGAGGGTTCTTATTAGCAGGGCTAGGTGGTGGGATTGTAGGTCATTTTTTCCCCCTTTTCTTGATAGCCTAACATTTGTTGTCATGTACTTATCTTGCTTTCATAATTAAGAAAACATGGAAAGTGCTTGTTCATCTGAGAAGTTGCTTCCAAACCACCTGCCCCTCAAACCACAGCCCAGCAGGAAAGGCTGGTGGACAGCAAACTCTGCTGCTGGCAGGAGAACAAGAGGAAGGATTATTGAATGAGGGACTGATCAAGTCTGAGTAATTACTCCAGTGGTGAGTAAGCCGTGAATAGGTAAAAAGGAACCCTGGTGGTACAGTGGTTAAACACTTGGCCACTAGCCAAAAGCTTAGTGGTTCAAACCCACCAGCAGCTCAGTGGGAAAAAGATGTGGTAGTCTGCTTCCATAAAGATTTATAGCCTCGGAAACCCTATGGGGCCGTTCTACTCTGTCCTGTACGATCACTATGAGTCAGAATCGACTCAACGGCAATGAGTTTTGGGTTTTTTGGTTTTTATGTAAGAGGAAGAAGTCCCTAGGTGGTGCAAATGGTTTACTTTTGACTACTAATCTGAAGGTTGGTGGTTCAAACCCACCCAGAGGCACCATGGAAGAAAAGCCTGGCCACCTGTTTCCACAAATATTATAGCCAAGAAACCCTTTGGAGTTCAGTTCTACTCTATAACACATAGGGTCGCCCTGAGTTGGAATGAACCTGATGCCAATGGGTTTTTTTTTTTTCCGTTTTCTTTTTTTTAGGCAAAATGAAATTGCTGTGGCCCTGCAGGGGTCAAGGCCGGGAGTGGGGAGATAAGGAAATCACTCTTTGTTGGTCAACAGACCAGTTCTGGGGTGGACGAACGTCTAATCCCTCCAATCCAGGTACAGGTCAGGGAGAGGAGAACTGTGGTTGCCGATTCCCAGACTGAGGCACCGCTTGGACTAGGACCCTGGAGAGCTGAGTTCTGGGGTCAGGCCTGCCAATCCTTAACTAAAGTTGCTGGGACTGACCGGTGGGCTTTGAGGCTCCTTTAGCCCCTCCTGTCTGTGATCTGGTGCTGCTCTTTGCTCCTGAAACACTCTTCCTCATCCTCCAGGGTGAGGCCCAGATGCTCTCACCTCTGTGAGGCTGGCTGCTCATCCCTGGGTGGTGCATACGAAGGACTTGACTACAAACCAAAGGTTAGTGATTCGGATCCACCAAGCAGTGCCTCCGAAGAAACACCTAATGATGTGCTTCTGTAAAGAGTACCGCTAAGAAAACCCTATGGAACAGCTCTACTCTGCAACACATGGGGGCAGGGGCTGCTTATCCGTGTACCTGTGTGTCCACAGCACGGTGCTTGAAACTCACGTCATAACCGAGTTTGTTCCATTTGAAAGCAGAGTGAACAACTGACAAAGCTAAGGAACATTTAGAATGTGCCAGACACTGCTGGGCTACATGTTGTCAACAGCTGCGTCAAAGGTCTGTGCTCTGAGGTCCTGACCTCTCTTTCCATAGGGAGAATGTTTTCACTACTGTCTTTCAGGGCCACCCCTGAATGTGGCTGTGGTCAGTTTTCAGTGCTCCATCCCAAACTGGGCCGACCCATTCATGAAGCAAGTGGAGCCTTTTTTCACTGTGGCCGTTGGTGTGGGCTGAGGGAGGAGTCCTGATGCCATAGTGGGCAGATGACATGGGAGGGTCTGGGCCACCTGCTTGGACCTCTGACCCTGCTTGGGCCCAGTCTTGAATGTGCCATTTCCACTGTAGGATGGTTTGCTGCCTGCCTGACCTGGTGCCTCAGGGGCTCTGACAGAGCCCAGCTCAGGACGGCAGCGTTGGGTGCACAGTCACTTTAAGCCCCATGGCCAGGCACTCCATCTTGCCGGATGGTGATTTTCAAAAAGCAGATAATTCCCCACCGTGGATGGCCTGGCCTTGGTCCAGATACCTAGGTGTCTACCCTTTGATTCTCTTACTGAGACTTGTTAAAAACTCCCAAATGATGTCTTTTCTGACCACAGATACCTCTAACATCTAACATGTAACACCGCGCAGTTCCTAGGGCCCATGTGGCCAGGCCATTAGCGCTGCAGCCTGGTCCTGCAGCAGAGCTCTCTCCTGCTCAGGCCACCCAAAGCTGGCCCCACTCATGTCACTTATCACAGATGTGTACTGCTGCCCATCACAAGTGAAAGTCTGTGGTTTCTCATCCCTTTGTCTGGTAAGGATGAAAAAAAAAGAAAATGAATTTGCCAGATAATTGGGTGCATACTATATACATGGAGCCCTGGTGGCACAGTGGTTAAGAGCTCGGCTGCTAACCAAGAGGTTGGCAGTTTGAATCCACCAGCCACTCTTTGGAAACCCTATGGGGTAGTTCTACTCTATCCTAAAGGGTTGCTACAAATCGGAATTGACTCGACAGCAATGGATGGATTTTACCACGTATATTCTTTCTTTTTTTTTTTTTATTCCAAAACCAAACCAGTTAAGTCGACTCCGACTCATGGTGACCTCGTGTGGGTCAGAGTAGAACTATGCTCCACAGGGTTTTCAATGGCTTGTTTTTCTGAAGTAGATTGTCAGGCCTTTCTTCCAAGGTGCTTCTGATTAGATTTGCACTTCCAACCTTCTAGTTAGCAGTTGAACACATTAACCATTTACAACACCCAGGGACTCCACCGTGTACATTAATTCTTATTAATCTGCTCTAGCAATGATACCATATCTGGCAACAGCAATCAGGGCTCCTACCTGGTTAAGTTGCAGTAGTTCACTGTCATCCTCCAGGACCGGTCTGGCTCTTGTAGGGGACCACCATCTTTGCAAGGAGCCCTGGTGGCACAATAGTTAAGCACTCGGCTGTTAACTGAAAGGTCAGCTGTTCGAACCCACCAGCAGCTCTGCAGGAGAAAAGACCTGGAGATCTGCTCCCATAAAGATTTCAGCCTAGGAAACCCTAGGGGACAGTGCTACCCTGTCCTATAGGGTCACTGTAAGTCCACGGCACACAACTACTACAATGACTTTCTTTGCAACTGAAGACTTTCTTTGCATCTTTTAAGATTCTAAGGATGGCTCTAGTCTCCACCATTCCCTTAGGGCTGTGATATCTGCCATCCCCCAGGATGTAATATGGGCAGGGGGTAGTTTCAGGGACTTCCATTTGGCCTTTTCCCTGATGGTAGCTCTCATCCCTCAGGCCAAGGAACCAATGTGGGGATTTTTCCCCCAAGTATATCCATTTGTGTTACTTATTTAGGGAGTGGGGAAATGACCACCAGTTGGCTCCATGGATGGATCATGTGGAGCTGGACCAGGGCCAGGAATCCATTTATTACCTCAGAGGTTGTTGTTAAGGTCAAATAAGATAACATGAGAGGAAGATTTCTAACAAGCAATACGAGGCAGTTGCTATTTATGCATTCAAAAACCATTTATTGATCATTTGCTAAGTGTTGGGCACTGTGCCAGGTGTTGGGGCGTTCACAAAGGCGTACAACATGATTCCTATGGGGTAAAAACGTTATGCTCCTAAACCTGGGATGAGCATCTCTGCATAGGTGCTGAACAGATAGTGTCTCAGTTTGCTAGTGCTGTTGTAACAGAAATACAAGTGGGTGACTTCAAAAAACAGGAATTTATTTTCTCACAGTTTAAGAACCTAGAAGTCCAAATTCAGGGTGCCAGCTCTAGGGGAAGGCTCTCTCTCTCTCTCTGTCAGCCCTGGGGGAAGATCTTTACCCCTTTTAGCTTCTGTTCCTTGGTTCCTTGGCGATCTGCACATGGCATCTATCTTTCCCCAACTTGTGTTTGCTTCTGTGTCTAATCTGCCCTTTTGATGTCTCGAAAGTCATTAGATTTAAGACATGCGCTACGATGATGTAGTCTCATTAACATAACAAAACCCTCTTCCCAAATGGAATTCCATTTAGAGGTGTAGGGGTTAGGATCCCAACACATATTTTGGGGGGACACAGTTCAACCCATAACAAACCAAACCAAACCCACTGCCCTCGAGTCGATTCCGACTCATAGAGACCCTATAGGACAGAGTAGAACTGCCCTGTAGAGTTTCCAAGGAACGCCTGGAGAATTCCAACTGCCAACCTCTTGGTTAACGGCCACAGCACTTAACCACTACACCACCAGGGTTTCCCCAATCCATAACAGACAGTATAAACCAACCAAACCAAACCCAGTGCCTTCGAGTCGATTCCGACTCATAGCGACCCTATAGGACAGAGTAGAACTGCCCCATAGAGTTTCCAAGGAGCAGCTGGTGGATTCGAACTGCCGGCCCTTTGGTTAGCAGCCGTAACACCTAACCACTATGCCACCAGGGTTTCCTAACAGACGGTATACACTTGCACAATTGAGGAAGAGAGACACATTTAATAGTTGGCAGAGCTCAAGCTAGGAAGGAAAACCCAGCCACATGAGTAGCCCTAGGGCTCAACATGAAGATCCTGTGGCTCCAGACCAGTGGGCAAAAATGGATGCTGCCAAAAAGCCACCTGGGAGCTCTTCCTGGAAGGGGTGCATTCTAGTGGGAGGGTGCAGACCTTGGAACCAACCACTCGTGGGTTGGCATACTGGCACTTCCATTAATGGACTGTACACCTTGAGCAGATTACCACATCTCAGTTTCCTCATCTATAAAATGGATATAATAACACTTGCTTTGCAGGGTTATTGTAAGGTGTAAGTGAGCCACTATAAAACTTGTAAGTGCCTGGCACAGTTTCAGATACTTTCTGAATGGAAGATCTTATTTTATTGGATTTTTTTCAAGACCTTTTCACTCTGTTTTTCCATGGGGTTTATTGCCTTTAGAACTGACGGAGCTTTGGCCAAGCTCAGAATCGACTTTATGGGACCGTATCAAAGTTGGAGCCTCCAGGCACTTGATTTTCCAGATTGCTGGAAGGGCTCCCTGCCTCCAAATGCATCACCCCTTCTGGACTGCAAGTGCTTGAAATTCCACCATCAGAGAGTCATTCCTGTGCGTCTTTTTCATCCCCTTGGAGCCCCTGTTTGTTACTAACACCTCCTATTTGTGTGGTACTTGCTTTATACTGTCCAAAGCCCTTGCTGGTCCTTCCAGCAACCTTAGGAATTAAACTGGAGCTTCTCCCAAAGTCATTTAACTGGAAAGAAAGAGGAGCTGGGATTGGAACTCAATAGTCCCCGTGAAGCGGTTCTCAGAGGAAGGCAATCTGAGTTCCTAAGTCCAACACGATGCAGCTCACAAACCACGTGCTATCATCACTCTATGTGTGAGGTACATGTAAGTTAACCCACTTCAATCAAAAAGCACCTATTTGTTAAGAACCTATTCTGTCTCCAGTCCCCCATTTATATCATATCCACCCTAGTATCTCCAGACCTCAGAACATTAAAAACCAGCTGTTATTGAGTTGATTCTGACATAAGGTGACCCCTCAGAGCTTTAAATGGGAATATGCATGTCTATAGGGTCGCTGGACAATACAAACGCTCAAGCGCTTGGCTACTAACCAAAAGGTTGGTGATTTGAATCCAACCAGAGGTGCCTTGGTATCTGCTTCTGAAAGCCTTGAAAACCCTGTGGATTCCATTCTATGTCAGAATCGACTCAGCAGCAACTGGTTGGTTATATACATGAGAGAGTTTGTTCGTTATGTACCAGGCCCCCTGCCAAGTTCTTTCCATAGAATTTATCTTATTTAATCCTAACAACAGCCTTCTGAGGTATTTCTGGATCCATTTCACAGGTAAGATCATCAAGGTGAGGTTGAATAACTTGCCCGTGTTCATACATTTGTTCAGCAGTAGAGCCTGGAATGGAGGTGATGTAATTTCAAAGCTTGATCCCAAAAAATCCCCTAACCACTATACTGCACTGCCATCCATATCAAAAACCTGAAGGAAACGCTGACAGAGTGAAGCAAGAACAGAGTATTTCAGGCAAGAGAGGAATCGCTCCAGCCAAAGCCTGGAGGGGTGAAGCAACTCTGCAGGAACACGAAGTGTGGGAGAGGTCTCGGGAGTCCGGGAGAGAGTGGACCGGAATTGTCTGGGGGAACCCAGTGAGGGCGAAAGTTCAGCTCCTCCCCCAGACATTTCTAGAACCACTTAGGGCACTGCCTCCAGCTGGGGACCTCTCCCCAGGGAGTCTGCAAGCTGGGACTCTGGCTTCATTTGACAGGGCACTTCTCCGCCCCACCAGGGGCGCAGGGACAGTGTTCAGGTGTCTGCCATCACCACCTGGTATCGTTTTACTCCAGGCTCGGCTGACAGGGAGCAGGCTGCAGAGTTGCCTCTGGCACCCTGCCTGGGATGTTCTTCTTTGGAATGTACGTGATCTTCTCGTGGTAACCAGATAAACGGGTCTGTGTTTCTGGGTTAAAAAAAACAAACAAGTAGAAACATCTCCCAGCCAGCCTGGAGCAGGAGGCAGCACGGTGCTTTGTGCTGCCAGGGACGTGGCTTTGGAGTAACAGATCTGAGGCCGAATCCCAACCCCACCACTCAGCTTTGCTGTGTGCTTTGGCTGGTCTCTTACCTCCTGTACACCCACTGTCTTCCACTGGGACTTGGCACACCAACTATTCCTGTTGACGACTGGCTTCAAGGACGAAAGATAGAGGGCACAGTTGTCTTCAAATCATGTATCCAGTAACAGTAACTCTTGCCATGGCTGTGGTCGGGACCACGCTTTGGAAGTTCTACACATTGTACTTCCCAGCCTTAGGTCAGAGTTTCCCAGAACCTGGGCCAAGGATTTGGGCATAAGCAATTTGTTAAAGGAGTGTACCCTGGAGGACCCAGTAAGGGTGTCAGGAGAGCAGGCTAGGGAAGGGAAGGAGCCCAGGAAGGAGGACATTTCGGGTGAAGTCGCATCCTTGGCCTGGGGGGAAGCTCTCGGGAGTAGATTACACTTCTGGGTTTGTCTCACCTGTAGGCAAAGGACCTGGGGTTTGTCCTCCCGTATCAGCCAGTTACGGACCAGGACGTCCCGCTTCCCCTGGGTGGTGTAGATGGTTTAGCTCTCAGCTGTTAACTGTACTGTTGGGAGTTCACACCCACCAAGAGGTGACTCGTGAGAAAGGTCTGGTGAACTCTTCCTGATAGGTTACAACCACGAAAGCCCTGTGAAGCACAGCTTTCCTCGGCCACACAGGGGATTGCCGTGGCGCAACAGCAACTGCCTTGGTTTTGGTTTTTCCCTGCTGTCCTTACGGGCGAGGTAGCTGAGTCCCCAGGGCAACCCTCAGAGCAGCAAAGTGCAGAAGCTGGAGCAGGATGCTGTCTTAGTCATTTAGGGCAGTGGTTTGTTTTTTTTATAACAGAAATATCACAAGTGGATGGCTTTAAAAAGAGAAATTTATTTTCGCACAGTCTAGTAGGTAGAAGTCTAAATTCAGGGCGTCAGCTCCAGAGGAAGGCTTTCCCTCTCTGTCGGCTCTAGAGGAAGGTCTTTCTCACCGATCTTCCCCTGGACTAGGAGCTTCTCTGAGCAGGAACCCCGGGTCCAAAGGACGCGCTCTGTTTCGGGTGCTTCTTTCTTGGAGGTATGAGGTTCCTCCTCCCTGCTTGCTTCCCTTTCCTTTTATCTCTTGAGAGATAAAAGGTGGTGCAGGCCACACCCCAGGGAAACTCCCTTTACGTTGGAGCAGGGATGTGATCTGGTAAGGATGTTACAATCCCAACCTAATTCTCCTTAACATAAAATTATGATTCCACCTTAATCCTCTCTAACATAAAATTCCAGTCACAAAATAGATCACAACCACACACTACAAGGAATCACAGCCCAGCCGAACTGATATAAACATTTTTGGGAGGACATAATTCAGTCCATGACAGATGCCCAGAGCAGGTAAAAGGGTTCAGGAGATCTAGGAGGGGCACCCCTAACTGGAGGAACTTGAATGCCCTGACTTAGACACTAAGGGCCTTCCCCAAGCCCAGGCAGCTGGGACTAGGCCCCAACACTTTGTAGAGAAGAAAGTCGACAAGCTCTTAACTTTTAAGTTTGAAATCCTTTTTCATGTATAAACAGAAGATGCTTAGAAGGAAATATGATCCAGTTTCTTTCCCCCAAGAAAACTGGCCTCTCAGGAGCATCCCCCACCACCCCACCCTCAGGGTATCCTAAAAAAATAAATAAATAAACAAACCAGAATCCATTGCTGTCTAGTTAATTCTGACTCATAGCGACCCTATAGGACAGAGTAGAATTGTCCTGTAGGGTTTCCAAGGATGTAATCTTTGTGGAAGCAGATTGCCACATGTTTTTCCCTCGGAGTGGCTGGTGAGTTTGGACCACCAACATTTCAGTTAGCAGTGGAGCACTTAAGCACTGTGCCACCAAGGCTCCTGGTCAGGGTATCCTAATTGGGAGGATTGACTCCAAGCTGGAGCTATTGCCAAGGTGTGAGCATCAGACAATGGCTCCCCTCTGCTGTTTAGGGGAGCTGATTTGCAGAGGGTTCAGGTATCTTACCCAAGGTCGTGGAGCTGGTAAGTAGGGCTGAGATTTGAACTTGTAACTGCAGTGCTTGTATTTGTTATATCTATTACTGCATAATAAATGACTTACAAATTTAGTGGCTTAAAACAGCAAACATTTATTATCTCATAGTTTCTGTCGGTCAGGAATTTGGGAGCAGCATAGCTGGGTGGCTGTGGCTCAGGGTCTCTTGTGAGGTTACACTCAACTTTTGGCCCAGGCTGCAGTCATCTGAAGGCTTGACTGGGGCTGGGGGATCCAATACCAAGCAGGCTCACTGACACGGCTGATAACTGGACACCTCAAGTCCTTGCTGGCTGTTGGCAAGAGACCTCAATTCCTCACCACTGGGCTCTTCATAGGGCTGCTTGAGCATACCCACAATATGGCAGCTGGTTTCCCCCAGAGTAAGTGATTCAAGAGGGAAAACCTTTTTTTGTTCTGATCTTGGACTTTACACATAATCACTTCTGACACATTCTGTTTGTTAGTGGCAAGTCAGTAAGAACACACCATACTTAAGGGAAGGGGAATTAATTTTGAAGAGAGAAGTATTAAAGAGTTTAGGGACGCATTTTACAACCACTACAGCGCTGTGCAACTGCTCCCCACCTTAAAGGCGTCCTTGACCCCCTGACTAAGGGCCTCCTGTCTGCCTTCTAGTGGTGTAGTGGTTAAGAGCTATGGCTGGTAATCAAAAGTTTGGCACTTCGAGTCCACCAGGTGCTCCTTAGAGACTCTACTCTGCCCTATAGTGTTGCTATGAGTAGAAATCGACTAGATAGCAATGTTTTTTTTTTTGTTTGTTTTTTTGTCTGCCTCCCAGGAGTGGTTAAAGTGTTCATCTGCTAACCAAAAGGTCAGCAGTTCAAACCTACCAGCCGCTCCGTGGAAGAAACACGTGGCAGCCGGCTTCCTTAAAGATTACAACCTTGGAAACCCTGTGGGGGCAGTTCTACTCTGTCCTATAGGGTCGCTATGAATCGGAATTGACTAGATGGCAACAGGTTTGGTTTTTTGGTTTGGTCTGCTTTCCATGGGGCTCTCTCCCACTCTCTAGCTACAGATCCCTTCCCCAGGCCTAGAACATGGCTACTTCTGCCTCCAAATCTCTTCTCTGCTTCTCTAGCCCTCTTGGCTCCATCTTCCCAAAAGTGGGCTGGAAGATACTCTGAAACCTGTGAGACTTGGCCCCTCAGGATTGCATATTTGCAAGAAAGGGGTTCAGTGTGGGCATATCCACCAAGCAGCACTTGCGGTGTCTTTGCAAGGCTGAGGCGGCATGTCCTGACCACAAGAGTCGTAAAAATGGGAGGATCCAGACACGGCGAGAGACTCGAAACTGTGCAGAGGCTGATCCAGTCAGCACACAGGCAACCTGCAATCTGAGGACTGAGGACTCATCACCCCGCTTATCTTCCCAATTTACTTGTGAGGCAGGAGGGGAAACTGAGGCAGGCATGTTTTTTCTTGACCTCTTTTCAAGAGCTGGGCCTAGTGTATGGGTGTCCAATGGCAGCTGCTGCTGACCTTTCTGTCACTCTGGGCTTGGTATTAGGGTGTGGCAGCTGTGAGGATGGCCTCACAGACCTCTAACTACAGGGCACAGAACTGATCAAGGACCCCACTGCAGCTCTTAAATCCATCCCCTCTTTTGTGCTAAGGTAACACTTCCCACATTCCTGTCAATACAAGCCCATTCCTGGGAGACCTGACACTTCTCACCTGGCTGCCTTTGGCTCAGGGACTCCCCCGAGCTTTGCTGAATCTCCCTCAGACAGCACAGCAGTCTGGGATGCTCCCTTAGCCAACCCAACTTTCTCCTTCACTTGGAGCTAGGGTTGCCAGATAAAATCTAGGACACCCAGATAAATGTGACTTTCAGATAAACAACCGATATTCTATTAGTACAAGTATATCCCATGCCACAGTTATTTATCTGTATGAGTATGTCCCATGCAATATTTGTCAACCTAAAGTTCTAATTTATGGATGCTCTGTATTTTTATTTGCTAAATCTGGCCGTCCTACCGAGTAGGCCAAAGCCACATTGCAGTTTGACTCTTCCCCCAGCCGACCCCACTCCCTCCCTATTTTCTGTCCCACAGTCATTTCCCTTAATAAGACCCTTGCAGGTTCAAACCCCTCTCAGCATCTGCTTCTCAGAGGAAGGGGACTAATATGAGCTGGGGGTGGGGGCAGGGGAGGGTAGAAGTGCAATGTGGGCTGGCTTCATTTGGGAGCTCCTGGTTTTATTAGAGTCACCAGCTGGCACAGTAATGTTGGGAGTGGGGCCTTCTTTTGCTGCTCAAGACCACAGCTGTGGGAGAAAGGGGAGCCACTCTCCCAGGGTCCAACTTGGAATGCAGTTTCCAAGTGTAACTTCTAAATCAATTCTTCAATTCCATGGGGACTAACTACAAGGGAAAACGCAGATTTCTGGGTCCTCCCTCCAGAGATCCCCATTCTGTAGGTCTGGGGGCCCAGACAGCAATTAGCATTTTTTGCAAGCTCCACAGTAGATTTTGAAACTGTTCCAGTAAAAATAAATATATATATAAAACTTTCTGTGTCCGTCGTCTTATTCAAAGCTCCCTCCAGGTGATAATTAATTAGAGTTTGGTAGTCAAGACATCAGGAGTCCCTGAGGGGCACAAACTTTTAATTGAAAGGTTGGTGGTTCAAATCCACCCAGAAGCACCTCGGAAGAAAGTCTTGGAGATCTACTTCCAAAACATGACAGCCAGTGACAATCCTACAGGATGCAGCTCTACTCTGACACACAGGGGGTTGCTATGAGTCAGAATCGACTCAATGGAAACTAGTTGGTTAAGTTAAGGCGTCAAGGCGAGGAGAAAGTTTGCTTTCCTTTTTCTCATGCACAGTTATTTTTTGAAGCTTCTCTCTGGGTTAGGAAAATTTACCAAGCATTATGGTTCCTGAGAAGACATGGTGTGCTTTCTTTTATTTGATAATGACAGCAGCATAAATCACTTTTCCCCTTGCCCGCTAGGAGGCTCAGAACAAGATTTTTGTGTAATTTACGATGATTCTTTCTAAATAAGCACTTCTGAAATAGGAAATTCCTGCCTCCTGCCAAGCAAACACACGTGACTTCATTACATGGTTTCTGTTTTTATCCTCCTGGCTTTAATAGTGGGTTTTCTCTTTGTTTCTTGTTGTAAGCAGCAGCCTCCAATCCTTAGAATACAAACCAGCCTCTCATAATACCCGGCTGCTGAGAGCTGGAGGTGCTTCCCAGGTGCCAGGATCATCTGTTCCATTGCTTCTGTGGGAAGGTAAAAGTAGAGGGCAAAGCTAGAGAGGGTGTGGGCCCTGGTGGAACTGCAAGCCAGGTGCCACCCTCAAACCCGGGTAGGTATCAGCCGGGAGGGTGGTGCCTGGACTGTGCAACCAGTGTTTAGAAAGGGTGTTGGCCGATTCTGATTCTGGGCTGGTGGGATGAGTCGGCACGGCAGTAATGTACTGACTCATCCATGTCTCAGTTTCTCTTAGGTGGAGGGCTGCCTCTGGGGCTGAAAAGAAAAAGGCAACGGAGCCTAATGTGAAGCCTGTGGGAACAGGAGTCTCAGCCACACAGGTTCAAGGCCTCTTCCATCCTGACATTCCATTACCAACATTTATTGAAGGGCCACTAAGTCCAGGCCCTGTGCTAGGGGCTGGATTTGGGACCATGGGGCTACCTGCCACCCAGGCCACCAAGTTCCTATTCATGGATCTGTCTTGGAGAATGCCTGCCTGAGGCTGAAAGAATCAGGCTTCCTTCTTCCCATTTCCCAGGGTCTCCAAATGCCAGTTCTTCAGCCTCAGCTAGGTGACACCAGGCAATTTACTTGAGCCATCTTCATCTGTAGAATAGGCAGATGGAGCTGGGGTGGGACAAAAGCGGGGCTCCAAATCCTGAAGTTTTCTGTCCATGTCCTGGCATTAGCCCTCTTCCTTGGCAGTGCAACAGCCTCATTTGCTGCTAGAAGCCCAGCAGTTTGCTACAAGGACTGCAGACCAGTCCCAGGATGTCCAGCTCTGTGCACCCGGCCCTCGGCTGCTGGCTTGAGCTGCCTCTGGAATGAGTTCACAAACTGGGTGCCAGGCCAGCGTGACACCACCTGCCATGGAGCCAGGAGTCTGCTTTGCATTCGCATGCCTGCCCTTCGTCAATTCGCCCCCCAGCCCTATGGGATGGAATTTTTCTTTTAAACGGAGAGCCAATTCTGAGGGCAAGTGGCTGGGGCAGGCTCTGTTCTAAGCAGGTTTAGTCTATGGAGGCACCCCGAGTGGGGATTCACCTGTCAAAAGAAAAAGACACAACCCTAAACCAACCAACCCCAAATTCTAGGTTTCAAAAGGTATTGAAACTATAAATGGGTTGTTATGCCCAAACCAAAGGTGGCTGGAGGGTATTGCTGACCAAGTAAAGCCTTGGTCCAGTTGGCTCCAGTGGAAGAAGGGACAGGACAAACTCTGGCTTGTATCAGCTGGAAGGCCCTGGGCAAGGCGCTGGCCATCTTGGAGGCTTTGAATCCTCCCAGTAACGTATGGACAATTCTGTCTCTCTATGGAGTTGTTCCCGGGGTCAGGGTGACATGCTTGTAAGTATACCAGGTACCTTATGGCTCTCATTTGGAGGAACTCCCCTCTGCCTTTCAGGAAAAAGAAGATTTGGATCTTGGGACTCCCTTCTGTAGAGGACATAAAGAGCCATCTTGGGCCCTGCTGGCTGCATTTCAGGAAACTAAGTCATAGACCACACGCATTCTTCAAAAGGTGCCGGTTCAGAACATGGCGGAATTAGAGGACTTCTAACATGAGATTTTTTTTTAAACATGAGTTGTAATCCACTCGATGGCAACTGACAGCACCAACAACATCATTCAGTGGTAAACTCTCGTCTTCCATGCTGGAGAGCCGGGTTTGATTCCTGGCCAATGTACCTCACGTGTAGCCACTACCTGTCTGTCAGTGGAGGCTTGCGTGTTGCTGTGATGCGGAACAGGTTTAAGTGGAGCTTGTAGCCTAAGACAGGCTGAGAAGAAAGACCTGGTGCTCTGATTCTGAAAATCAGCCAGTGAAAACCCTATATATCACAATGGCCTAATCCTATTGTTCTGCTGCCATGAGTCACCTCAACGGCAGTTAACGATGACAACAAACTCCACAGTATTGGTATTTCTGCAGACACTCCCCCGCCCCTGGGGGACATACCATTTCCTGTCCTTATTCACAAAGTGAACTGCACAGATGCAGCCTCCCCTTGCAGCGGGCCTCCCTGCTGAGCGTGAAGTCTGTGGCTGGCAAATCATTAACAAGCTAATGCGCTGGTGCCATCCTTGTTGGAAGTGCTAACCTCATTGGATATGAGAGCGTGAAGGGGTGGTCTGAGCTCTACAGGAGGAGCCCCAAGCAAGCCCCAACTCTTCACAGGGGCTCATCTGGTTTTCCTGGTGCCTCAGTCAGTGAGTTCACTTTAGAATTAAAGACTGTGGCTGGAATAATGACCTGAGCTGCAAAACTCTGCTGAGTCATTTTAGCCCCTCTTCCCTCTCAAACGAATGCATTCAACAAGCATTGTGTTAGCAATACGGAAACAGTCTTCCTTTCCCAGCCACTATCACGGGAGAAGGAACCCGGACAGGGCAAACAGTTAAGCTCTTGACTACTAACTGAAAGGTTGGCGAGTCAAACCCACCCACAGGTGCTTCAGAAGAAAGGCCTGACAATCTGCTTCCAAAAGGTCACAGCTTTGAAAACCCTAGGAAGTAGTTCTACTCTGCACACATAGGGTCGCCATAAGTCAACTAAATGGCGACTAACTGACAACAATAACATGGGGGAAACGTACGACTGCTGGGAGAGTGGGACCCCAAGCCCAGCACAGGGGAGCAGGTCAGGTCCATGGGCTGTTCTGGTGTGAGCGACAGTGGGAGCAGAGAGTGAGGGGCGTGAGGGGAGAGGCTCCCAAGGAAAGGAGAAGTGGGATCTGCAAGGCCACCTACCTTGTGAAGTGACCTTTGTGTTTCATCACCGAAAGTCAAGCCAGATCAATGGAAATCATGACATGCCAAGAGCGGAAGCTTGCATATGGCCATGGTCTGTACCGTTGATGTGGAGACAAGACACAGTTGGCAGAATGGACGAGGAAGGACACGAATGACCCCAGACAGCACAATCAGTTTGCTGACATTCTGGCCTCTGCCACCTGCCACATAAGAACCTGTGGACATGTTTTTCTCCCTTCTAAACTACAGGGTGTCCCTTAAGTCTGGGAACACAGTCAAATGTATACAGTGTCATCAAGAACTTCTTCAATCTAAAAGAAAAAGAATATGATCTACATTTTCAAACTTCTTGGCCACACCATAGACGCTCTTAATGTATATGACCCTGTCTTATTTAAATTTGAAGCCACCTTAGCAGGATAAGTTGCCCGTTGTAGGCCATCTTCCTCCATCTAGCTCCTCCCAAGGGAAGAAGAATTGGTGATATGATTGGTCAGGGCCTGGGACACTGATTGGCCACATTTCACTAGTGGGTGGGATGACTGTGTGTTAAAGGTGAGGGCACATTAGTGAATTTCCTCTTGCCCTTCCCATCCCCACGTGGTAAACATGTCTACACATAACTCATTTTTCAGGATAGGCCCAGCCACCCTCTTCTCTTTCACTTTCTATTCTGTGGAGTATACAAGCCCGGCAAGGCCTGTCTTTCTAGTCTACTTTCTCCACCTAGGAAACCCTGGTGGTGTATTGGATAAGTGCTATGGCTTTTAACCAAAGGGTCTGCAGCTTGAATCCACCAGGCACTTCTTGGAAACTCTTTGGGGTAGTTCTACTCTGATCTGTAGGGTTGCTATGAGTCAAAATCGACTGGATGGCAATGGATTTGGTTTTTTGATTTTTTTTTCTCCATCTAAGCTTAGAGGCTACAGATCCAGATTCTTGAGCTTCACAGGCAATTGGAGAATACAGTCCAGTCTCCTTAGGACTTCTCTCCTGAGAGCAGTACTCATGCCCACCCACTCTTTTCTAGAGCCTTCCCCTGAATTCTGGTGAAGAAAAAATTCTCTATCCCATTTCTTGAATAGTCTGAGCACACAGACACCATTAACATGCTGTAAGTTTTCACGGGGATTTTCAATAGTGTTTCCTAAACAGCTTTGAAAGCTTTAGCACATAGGCCTGATGTTGTATGCAAATTGTGTGAGCACTTGGATTTTTCTAAGGAGCTAATTCCTAGCTTTTACGAGCTTTTCAAAGGGATCTGGGACCTTTGAAAATTAGAACCACTGCTTTGGAATGTGATGTCTAATTTCACTGCAAAACTTAACAGTCTCCATTTCTATGATACAGGTGCAATGCTGACCTGTCTGCTAAACTTAGTAGCCAGGATAAGAGTGTCTTTGGGTTCACAAAAGGAATAAAAAAGGAAAGGAGAAAGAGAGAAAGTGAATATATGTCCCCCCCTTCCCCAAACTGGGCACGAGTTGGAAGAATGGAGGAAGATGGTTAAATGGTGGTATTAGTTAGAATGTTCCCAGCTACAGGCAACAGAAAGCCAGGTGAAAATGGTTTAAGCAGTTAAAATACATAAGCTTGGATGTCTCCAAGGTTGATAATTCAGCAATTCAATGATATTACTAAAGAGCCAGTTCTTTCTAGCTTTTTGTTCTTCTGTCATTAGCTTGGATCCCCCCTTATGCCCAGGATGGTGGCCACAGTTACAGCATCATCAGCACTCCCAGCAGTGTCCAGTGATAAAAGGGAGAGGCATCTCCTTCTGTGTCTCTTTTTGTCCTAAAGAAATCGTTCCCGAAAGCGCCCCTTAAACTTTCCCTCTATCTCATTGGTCAAATCGTATCACGTGCCTCTGCGTAAACAGTCCCAGGCTTAGACTAACTAGGATCCATCCCGTGGAAATCCCATTACTGCCGTGGACACTAGAACAACACCGGGGTTTTGTTGGGTGAGTTACTAGGTAGACTTCTGCCACCAAAAACCAACCAGTTGCTGTTGAGTCAATCCTGACTCATGGCGACCCCAAGTAGAACTGTGCTCCACAGGGTTTTCAATGGCTGGTTTTTTGGAAGTAGACTGCCAGGTCTTTCTTCCGAGGTGCCTCTGAGTGGATTCAAACTGCCAACCTTTCTGTTAGTAGCCAAGTGCTTAATCAATTGCTCCACCCAGGGACTGCTGTGTCTGCTACAGCGAGACTGAATTAATTCATCTGCGAGTAGTTAAGGGCAGGAAAAAAAGGGCCTGGGCTAAGGTAGAGCATCATTTCGTTGATGGGGGAGGAAAGGGGTGATGGGTCAGACAGACCTCTATGCCAGGGGTGAGGCACTGCTATCAGTTAAGGATATTTTGGTTATTTCCTGAAGAGCCTCAGGGTAGCTGGGGCTGGGGAGTGCTACCTAAGTGGCTGTGAGCACATGATGTTTTGGACACGCTGCTTCTCACCTCGGGAGTTTCTCTGATGAGATCTCATTTGCAATCTGTGATCCCGGTGGCGCCTGCTTTAGCACTGCCATTGCTGGTTTCTCTCCCATTGTCTTTCTCTAACCCTGAACATGTCTTTTCTTGTCTCCACTCTTTAAAGCTGCATCTTTGGTGTTCATTTCTTCCCATGTCTTCAGTTTTCAGTAGGCGTCAAGAAAGAATTTCCTCATCCTTAATGGTTTGTCTAGACACTCCAAGAAAAGGGCAAGAGCTGCAGAGCGGCCTTCTAAGATAATCCACTGGTCTCACCCCGTCAGGGGCAAGGGAAAGTGAAGAAAACCAGAGACATAAGGGAAAGTTTAGTCCAAAAGATTAATGGACGACAAGTACCACAGCCTCCACCAGACTGAGTCCAGCACAACTAGATGGTGCCTGGCTACCGCCACTGACTGCTGTTACACAGATCACAATAAAGGGTCCTGGACAGAGCTGGAGAAAAATGGAGAACAAAATTCTAACTCACATGCACACACAAAAAGACCAGACTTACTGGTCTGACAGAGACTGGAGAAACCTGAAGGATAAGGCCCCCGGACACCTTTTTTAACACAGTACTGAAATCACTCCTGAGGTTCACAGTTTAGCCAAAGATTAGACATGCCCATAAAACAAAATGAGATTAAATGGGCACAGCAGCCCAGGCGCAAAGACTAGAAGGCAGGAGGGGACAGGAAAGCTGGTAAATGTCGAGAAGGGGAGAGGGTCGACATGTCGTGGGGTTGGCAACCAATGTCTAAAACAATAAGTGTATTAATTGTTTAGTGAGACACTAATTTGCCCGGTAAACCTTCATCTGTCTGTCATCTAAACCACAATTTAAAAAGAGAGAGAGAGAAAGAAATGAACTGTGCAGAATGAAAACAGAACTTAAAGATTTCGGAGAATTTTGTTGTACAAACTAAGGACATGTGTCCTAGAATGTTCACCAAAGACATGGCTACAAAATCTTTTGGTAAGAGATTAAGCCCATGACTGATGGATCTAACCAACTACCACAGCAGAAAACCCATCAGCTTAAATTGAAGGGGTCAGAGAAAGAATGAAATGAAAGAACACTGTCTGCCTCTTAGAATTCTACAGGCAGGAGACAGGCCAAAGGAGCTACATCTTTTGTCCTCCAAGAAAAGAAAACAACCGTTTCTGGAGCAGCTCAGAGGTGAGCAGAATTGTTGAAAGGAGCACAGGAAGCAGAACCTTCTGCGTTTCAAGGGCTTGGGCCGTGGTCTTCTGGATCTCAAAAGATGGGGTCACAGCCTCCTAGTTTTCAAAAGAGTCGAATCTTTGCCAACTTGGTTCCACAGTGTTGAGCTGCTGTTAAGATGTGCCAGGGGGGTGGAGCTGCCACCCAAAGCTGAGGGGGTGGGGCTGCCATGCCCAAGGGACAGAAGAATGGAGCCTGTCGAGGCTGAGGAGGTGGGGTTGCCACTCAGATGGACAGAGTGGGGCCATCTAAAGCTGATGGCACAGAGTTGCCTTCCAGAGGCCCTGGAGGGCAGAGCTGAAGCCCAGGGCTGAGGGGCCTCCACCCCAAATCCAGAGGGCATGGCCTATACCCAGAGTCTTGGAGGGCAGGGCCATTGACCAGATGGTTTCAGAGAACAGAGTATTATTTACAAGGCTTGAGAGCTAACGTAATTTGCTCTGCTTGGTTTTAGACTTGCTTGATGCCTGTTATCCCTTCTTTCCCTCCAATTTCTCCCATTTGTAATGGAAATGTCTACCTGTATCTGTTCCACCATTGTACTTTGGAAACAGATAGTTTGTATTCTAGATTTCACAAATTCACCCCTGAAGAAAATTTTGCCCCAGGATGGCCTAGGCCCAAAATCTCACCTATTTCTGTTTTAGAGGTTGCCTTCCTGTGTTCCTCACCTAGGCTTGCTGCTGGGCCGATGGCAGAGGACCTCTGCTCCATGTATCTCCTCATTCTCTGTTTTTGTTCAGTTTCTTCTTCCAATTGGTGTTAGATCTAATTCTTTATTCTTCCAGTTGATGCTCAGGGTTCCAGGACTGTCACCTGTATCTGTTTCACTTGGTTTTTCCGGTCTTGGCTATAGAAGGATGCTATAGTATGTCTGACTAAGCCTCCATCGTGGGGTGTCTCTCTAGAGTAGTTTTAGGTCTACAGATAAATTGTGCAGAAATTAGAGTTCCCATATATCCCATCTTCCCCCACATGCTGTTTCTATTATTAACATCTTGCTGTTCCTCCCGTCAAGATCCTTGTGTGGTGCAAGTGGTTTGTGCTTGGCTCCTAACGTACAGATTAGCTGTTCAAACCCACCCAGCAGCACCCCAGAAGAAAGACTTGGTGATCTCCTTCCATTAAGATTATAGCAAGAAATCCTAAGGAGCAGTTCTACTGTGTAACACATGGGGTCACCATGAGCTGGAGCCAACTTGACAGCAATGGGTTTGTTTTTTTATTTTGTTTCTGCTATTATTAACATCTTACATTTGGTGGTGCTTAACTATTATCATTAACTACTAAATATTATTAACATCTTACTTTTTTTTGCAATTGATGACTCAAAACTGATACGTTATTATTAACTGAAGTCCATGGTTTACATTCGGGTTCAACGTAATGTTTTCAAGGTTCATCCATGTTGCAGCATGTGTCAGTACTTCATTTGTTTTTATGGCTGAATAATATTCCATTGTATGGATATTCCACATTTCGTTTATCCATTCATCTGTTGATAGACATTTGGATTGTTTCTACTTTTGGGCTATTATGAACAATGCTGCTATGAACATTGATGGACAAATTTTTGGTTGTTATACCTAGGTAGCCAGGAAAACAAACAAGTCCGTCTAGAAAGAAGTATCGCTAGAATGCTCCTTAGAAATAAAGATGGTGAGATTTTTTCTCACATACTTGGGACATGTTATCAGGAGAAGTCAGTCCCTGGAGAAGCACACCATGCTTGATAAAGTAGAAGGTCAGTGAAAAAGAGGAAGACCCTCAATAAGATGGACTGAACAGTGGCTGCAATAATGGGCTCGAGCACAACAGTGACTGTGAGGACGGTGAAGGACTGGGCGTGTTTCATTCAGTTGTATATAGGTTCACCATGAGTCAGAGCTGACTTGACAACAAAAACATACATAGGTAGACTCCACCTCCTTTCTTATTTATTCATTTTTTTTGTGTGTGTGAAAATACACACAACACAGAAAATAATTACATTTTGGAGAGGTTGCAGGGAGATTGGAATTCTTAGGCACTGCTGGCAGGCATGTAAAATGGTGCAACCACTATGGAAAACGATATGGTGCGCCTTAAAAAACTAGAAATAGAAATACCATATGATACAGCAATCCCACTCCTGGGAATACGTGCTAGAGAAATAACAGCTGTCATATGAATAGACATATGCACACTCATGTTCATTATAGCAGTATTCACAATAGCAAAACAAAGGAAACAACCTAAGTGTCCATCAACAAATGAACGGATGAACAAACTATGGTACATACACAAAATGGAACACTATGCAATGATAAAGAACAGTGATAAATCTGAGAAACATCTCACAACATGGATGACTCTGGAAGGCATTATGCTGAGTGAAATCAGTCAATCACAAAAGGACAAATACTGTATGAGACCACAATTATAAAAACTCAAGAAAAAGTTTACGCACAGAAAACAACATTTTTTGATGGTTATGAGGGTGGGGAGGGATAGGTTGGGCAAATCACTAACTAGATAGTAGTCAAGTGTCAACTTTGGTGAAGTGAAAGACAATGTACAATATAGGGAAAGTCAGCACTGCCTGACCAAGGCAAAGCCATAGAAGTTTCTGAGACAAATCCAAACACCTTAAGGAACCAGGTTGCTGGGGCTGATGATTGGGGATCATAGTCTCAGGGGACATCTAGGTCAATTGGCATAACATAATTTATAAAGAAAATACTCTACATTCTACTTTGGTGAGCATCGTCTGGGGTCTTAAAAGCTTACAAGCTGCCATCTAAGACACATTTATTGGTCCCATTCAGTCTGGAGCAAAGGAAAATGAAGAAAACCAAAGACACAAGGAACACATTAGCCCAGAGGACCACAAGAACCACAGCTTCCACCAGCCTGAGCCCAGAAGAACTAGATGGTGCTGGTTACCACCACTGACCACTCTGACATAGATCACAGTAGAGAGTCCTGAACAGAGCAGGAGAAAAATATAGATTAAAATTCAAATTCACACAAAAAGACCAGACTTACTGGTCTGACAGAAACTGGAAGAGCCCCTGAGGCTATGGACCCAGACACCCTGCTAATTCAGTACTGAAGCCACTTCTGAAGGCCACTTTTCAGACAAAGATTAGACAGGCCTATAAAACAAATAATAACACAGGCAAGGAATGTGCTTCTTAGTTCAATCAAATATACAAGACCAAATGGACCACTCCTGCCCAAAAGAAAGATGAGAAGTCAGGAAGGGACAGTAAAACTGAACGAATGGACATGAGGGTCCCAGGGTGGAAAGGGGGAGTGTACTGTCACATTGGAAACCCTGGTGGTGTAGTGGTTAAGAGCTATGGCTACTAACCAAAAGGTCAGCAGTTCGAATCCACCAGGTGCTCCTTGGAAATTGTATGGGGCAGTTCTACTCTGTCTTATAGGGTCACTATGAGTTGAAATCCATTTGACAGCAATGGGTTCTTTTTTAGTCACATTGTGGGAATTGCAACCGGTGTCACAAAATAATATGTGTATTTGAACAAGAAACTAATTTGAGCTGTAAACTTTTGCCTAATGCACAATAAAATAAAAAAAAGAGAACAGACACAACAAAACATAGGCCCATGCAGCAATTTTTACACGTACAGTTCATTGACAATGGTCACATACTTCACATTGTGTCCCCATTCTCCCTATCGCTCCCCATATTGTTTTACCACCATTAACTTAGAGTTTCTGACCGTTAAAGTTCTCGTCTGTTTTAGTTACTGTTGTCCATTTAATCTCACATAGATAATTCTTTGAAATAGCTCAATGCTCAAGGAGAATATTCTTTATTAAATGAGCTAAACTGTTCAGTTTAAGGTGGGCTTCATGGGGCAGTTTCAGTACAAGGCTTAAAAGTTGTTTCTAAGCAATAGATGCAGGGATTCCTCCAGTCCCCATGTATCCAGTAAGTCTGGTTTCTAATAAGAATTTGAAGTTCTGTTCCCCATTTTTTCCATCTTTTGACCAAGATCCATCTATTGAGTCCTTAATCGAAACATTCAGTAATGGTAGCCGGGCACCATTCATTTCTTCTGGTGTCATAGCAAAGATAGACTCTACCTCTTGGTGGGAGAGTAGCAAATGTCTAGAAGAGCATTCTGGTGGCGGGGGAGATACTGTTGCATCTGTCTTTGGGAAATACAGCCTACCACAATTCCCTTTTCCTTGCAGGGCTATATCGTTCTTCCCAGCTTTCCTCCAACACTGGCTTCCTGTTAACACTGCCTTGAACTGTGACTATGTTCCGTCTTTGAGTAGCACTCAGCTACCTGCTTCCATCTCCACTGTTCCCCACCCCAGCCCGTCAATCCTGCAGGCTCATCTCCTCCTGGAGCTGTTTAATATGCGATACCTCAGAAGAAAACCTCTGCAGCTCTCCTGCGGGGTAATCTTTTCCTAAAAAGGAGTTGGACTAAGAGCTTTCTTGAGTGCCGAGTGTGGAAATCCATCAGAACACAGACTAAGACACAGGGCGGCTATGGGACATTGATCCATGGAGACATTCCACAGTTCTTTGATCTGAGCAAGGCAACGCCAGTGAGAGCCTCAATTACCCGGTTGGGGGGTGGGGTGGGAGGACAGGGGAGGTGCTAAGGTTGGGGGAGAATGCTGGGAAGATAAACAGACTTACAGACAGGGAAGGCTCTCAGGGAGTGTTTTCCAAGCCCGCAGGCAAATGAGGGCACTCCCAAATGGTCGATAAGTGAGTCATCACCAATTGTTATGCAGCCCAGTTAAGGATAATCTTCAATAACAGGCTTAGAATCAAAGTCTTATTTATTTATTAAATCAACAGAAAATCTTACAAACGTAGAAGTCTGGAGAATGATCTAAAAGGCCAGGCCAAGATGGGAGTGCTGGGAGGCAGGACAGTGGCAAGAAGCCCTGGAGAGGGGCATTAGTATGTGGCTTTTAGGAAGCGCAGGCTCGTAGGGGGTGGGGGGGGGGCGGCGGCTAGAAGGTTCTGGCCGGGTCTGTATCTGCTCCAGGAATTGTCTCACTCCCCTGAAGTCACATGAAGCCTGTGCCCTTCAGACACTTCATCATCACCAGATCCCACCCTTCTCCTGGAGTATCTATCCTTCTTTATGTAGCATTGAGATAACCGGGCCCCACAGGCATCAGACACACTGGTTTCTTTGCAGTAATTCTAGCTAGAGAAGGTAGAAGTCACAGACCCAAGTGAATTCTGGCTCTGTCACTGTCCAGCTGTGTGGGTTTGAGCAAGTTACTTAACCTCTCTGAAGCTCTGTTTGCTCATGGAAAGAGTAAAATGGGGATTATTATACCTTACCTTTGTGTCACGATAAAATGAGATCACGTGAGTCACATGCTTAGAATAACCTCAGACAAAACTGGTGCTTAATTATCTACTGAGCATCTTTTCTTTCTTTTGCCAGGCTTGCATGACTGCAAGAAGCAAAGCATATAAAATCAAAGCGTGGTTATGATAAGGGTAGGCACATGGCACGATAACGACCACTCTGGAGGACTAAGTAATGGAAGACTCCTTTCCCAAGGCTTCCTTTCACATCTGGGCTTTCCAAACCAATTTTTCTGCGAGGGGGCCTTTCTCCTGGTGAATTGGAAAACCACACACTCCCCAAAAGAGTAAATATGAGCAAGGAAGTGCTCCTGAGTAGGGAGGTGTGGGACCGGATGCAGCCCACCCAGCATCCTGGCTCTGGTCCTTGAGCTCTGTCAGTTAGGAGGAGATGCTCTTTTGCTGGGATCCAGGATCCCAGAACTCCCAATCGAGTACTTATTGCCATCCCAGATTTAGGACAGAGATGTTTGAGGGCTTTGCTGTAGAGTCTGGGCTGATGAGACACACAGAAGTCTTGTAAAAAAAAAAAAAACCCATTGCCATCAAGTCGATTCCAACTCATAGTGACCCTACAGGACAGAGTAGAACTGCCTGCATAGAGTTTCTAAGGAGCGCCTGGTGGATTCAAACTGCCAGCTTTTCAGTTAGCAGCTGTAGCACTTAACCACTATGCCACCAGGGTTTCCAAGGTCTTGTAAGGCAGGCTCTAAACGCCTCACTCAAGGACAGCTCCTTATGAGCGTACATCACACGACATGGATTTCCTCTCCCTAGAATCAAGGGCCCTCCCTCTCCACCCTGAGAACTCACACGCAGCAGTCCAAGATCCAGTTCCTAAGTATTTTTCTGCTTTGGGAGGCCCCTGTCTTAGTGACCTAGTGCGGCTATAACAAAATACACCGTAAGCCGGTGGCTTTAAAGAACAGAAATTTATTGTCTCACAGTTTGGGAGGCTAGAAGTCCAAATCAGGACATTGGCTTTCAGGGAGAGTCCTTTCTTGTAAGTAGTGTCTGTCTTCCTCATGTGTGTCTCTGTGTCTCTTCTGCTTTTTATAACTTAGAAGGGATTAGGTTTAGGACCCACCCTACTCTGGTATGGACCCTTGCCATAACAAAGGAAAACACCCTATTTCCAAACAGGTCATATTTATAGGCACAGGGGTTGGGACTTCGGCACAAATTTTGGGGAGATACAACTCAATCCATACCACCTTCCTTCTCAAGTGGATGTGCCCTTCTCGTGTGGTACCCACGGTGGAGACCCTGGATGGCACAAATGGTTAAGTGCTTAACTACTAGCTGGAAGATTGGCAGTTCAAACCCACCCAGAAGAGCCTTGGAAGAAAAGCCTGGTGATCTGCTTCTGAAAGGTCACGGCCTTGAAAATCCTATGGAGCACAGTTCTAGTCTGACATACAGAGTCACCATGAATTGGATTTGCCCCTATGGCTGGTTTGGTTTTTGGTTTTGGTATCTAGGACAGGCCTCCACCAGATGGGCGCTGACATCGTTACATCACAATGACTTGAGTGACTCCTGTCTTCCCTGCTGGGCCCCAAGCACACGCCTACAGGACTCAGTTCTCATTCCTATCACGTCCCTAGTTCCCAGCAGAGAGCTTGTCTCAAAGGGCGGCTCAGTGACTATGTGTTGAACTGAATCAAACTGATGAAAGGCAAGGCTTTTAAGATTCTTACAACCCTGGTATCTCACGACAAATTAAAAAAAAAAAGCCTACCAAGTAAACTTCATTTTCCAAGTCCAATTAAGTCTGAGATACATGTTATGGAGTTGAAATTTTCACATTACAACTCAGATGTATGTAAAAATGTTGCTTAAGTTTTCTTCTCTAAATGATTCATCCTACCTTGAGCCTCTATTTCTAATTTAAACATGCTGATAAACATACAAAAAGGAGCTCAACATATAACCCAACGGGAAACCACCACACACTCACAGAATGGCTAGAATTAAAAGACTGACAATTCCAAGTGTTGAAAAGGATGTGGCACTGCAGCTCGCATACACTGCTGTTGGGAGGGTAAGTTGGGACAGACTCTGGATAACTGTTCTGTTTGGCAATATCTGCTAAAGCTGGAGTCCCTAGGTGGTGCAAACAGTTAACACGCTCAGCTACTAACTGAAAGGTTGGAGGTTGAATTCACCCAGAGGCAAATCAGAAGAAAAGCCTGATGATCTACTTCAGAAAAATCAGCCATTGGAAGCTTTATGGATCACAGTTCTACTCTGACACACGTGGGGTGCCATGAGTCAGAATCGACTTTTTTTTTTTTTTTAACTAAAGCTGTAGATCCTGTGACCTAGAAATTCCACTCCTAGGTACATATTGAACCTAAATGGGTGCATATGTTTACAAAAAAAAAAAAAAAATAGAAAATTCACAGTGGCTGTATTTGTAATTGCGAAAAATGGAAACTACCCAAATGCCCACTGACAGAATGGATAACTAAAATGTGGCATAGTCACTGTACGAAATACCCCACAGCAATGGGAGTGCATGGACCCCGATGGCACACACCACATGGATGAATCCCACACACACAGTATCACACAAAAAGGGCCAGACCGGAAAGAACCCAAACTGTATGATTCCATTTTACAAAGTTCAAAAACAGGCAAAGCCAGTCTATGCTGCTTGAAGTTTTTATTGAAATACATCATATATTGAGAAAAGGGAACAACTGACTTGAGGGGAGTGACTGGGAGGGGAGTTCAGAGGGTTTTGGGTGCTGGTAAGCCCTGATTCCTTATCTGGGTACTGGCTACACTGGTGTACTTGCTTTATTATGAAAATTCACCAAATTGAGCACTTGGAATTTGTGCCCTTTTCTGACCCATCAATAAAAGCTTTATGCCTCCCACCAGAACAAACAAAACAACTTTACATAACTCCATTCTTCAGCCAATTTAGAGTGCGCACCCTCTTAGTTATCTAGCGCTGCTATAACAGAAATACCACAAGTGAGTGGCTTTAACAAACAGAAATTTATTCTCTCACAGTTTAGGAGGTTAGAAGTCCAACTTCAGGGTGCCAGCTCCGGGAGGAGGCTTTCTTTCTTTGTCAGCTCTGGAGGAAGGTCCTTGTCATCAACATTCCCCTGGGTCTAGGAGTTTCTCAGCACAGGACCCCAAGTCCAAAGAACACATTTTGCTCCTGGCTCTTCTTTCTTGGTGTTAGGAGGTCCCCCTGTCTCTCTGCTCTATTCTCTCTCCTTTTATCTTTTGTAAGATAAAAAGTGATGCAGGCTACATCCCAGGGGAACCCCCCCTTACATCGGATCAGGGCTGTGACCTTAGTAAGGGTATTGCATCCCACCCTAATCCTCATTCACATGACCTAATCCTGTCTCATTAACATAACAGACAGCTCGCTCCTAAATGGGATGAAAACCACAGGCATAGAAGCTAGAGTTTACAACACATCACAAAGTGGAGGATAATCAGACCACAAAATGGAGGACAACCACACAATATCGGGAATCATGGTATAGCTAAGTTGACACATATTTCTGGGGATACAATTCAATCCATGACACTTCCCAAGGGGCTCCTTCTACTCATGAAGGCCTCTTCCCTTGCCTTCTTCCTCTCAAACATGAGAGCAGTAGGGAAGGATTATGCAGGGGGACCTTCTCTGGAAGGCTCCCACTGGCTTGGCTGAGGTATAGCTCATCTGCTCTGTCTTGGATATTGGCTGTTCTCACTGCATCCACGGCTCAAATGTCTGTGGTCTGTGGCTCTTGTCATCGTGGTCTACTCTCTCAGCATGGGTAGTGCACTGTAATTGCTTCTAGACAGCTTGGCTCAGACACCATCAGCATGTGGTGCCCTTAGGGTTCTGCGGTGTATAGCCTACACCACAGTTCAGGGCAGCCCTGATCCTCTCCCCAGCTCCAGGGCTTTTGTGGAACCTCTGAGACCCAGACATACCCTCTATCTGTTCCCTGGCTTTAGGGGCTCTCTCTCATCTCTGCCTTAGCTACCACCATGGCTGGGACCTCCTCACCTCCTCTGTCCCTCACAAAGGCTGGGAGACAGCGTTCTCTGTATCTCCTCCATGCTTGGCAGGTTGTGGAAAACCGTGGTAAGGTGAGCCATGTGGGTGAAGTTGGAAGGTGGGAACACGAGGGCTGTGGGAAGCCAGGCCTTGTGGAGGAAGCTAAGGAGCAGAGACAAAAACCAGAGGGAGGAAGAAAGGAGGGAGGGGAGAGTTGGAAGTGAGCCTCTGCTCCTGCCTCCCTGATGTCCAACTACCAGCGCCCACTTCCTGGGCTTTAGTTACCCAATTCAACAACTTTCCCTTTTGGCCCACGCTGATTTGAAATTGGTTTATGCCCTTTACAATAAAAAAAAGTCCTGACTAACACACCACTAGAGGTTTTTTCCCAGACAAAGAAGCAGACTTCCTTCAAAGGTAAATTCAAACTCCCACTCCAAGAAAGCAGAAAAAAGTGGGGACCACCCCTTCATCAGCTCCCCTTCTGCCCATCAAGGATGTCCAAAAGTGGACTCAGCCTCCACCCTAGCAGCCCCTTCCACAAAGTTTAGGACCACAACTAACTTAGCTGGTGCTCAGGGAACTGATGTTTGCTCAAGGAATAAATCAAACGAATGTGACTCGACACAGGAAACAAGCTCACTGGCCCAGGCCACGCAGGCTTATCTTATGGGATGATGAAGCATTTCTGGGAACCCTTAGGCTGGCAGACAAGCAGGCATTTGTCAGGAAAGGGGATTAAGCTGTTTTGATTGCAGGGGGCAGATCTGGTTTTCAATATACTCCCCATGGTGACCGCTGTGATTTCGATGACCTGTTTGAGGGTCTGTGAAAGCACAGCCTTCCCAGAAGCTGCCGAGAGAGTCTTTTCAGGGAGGCTGTGTGGGAGCCACCTCTTCCCACCGTTTGCCACCCCAGTATCTGGCCACACTGAATGGCTGTCAGGGCAGGGGGTGGGTAGCAACGGCAGCAACAGGAGAATGGGGTACAGGACTCTGGGATGGAGAGGGGGGCCTGAAATGGGGTTCACTCACAGGCAGGCGGGAAAGAGGGGACGGAAAACTTGAGGGGGATGTTTGATGGCGACTTTATTTTCATGGCCAAATACCAGATCAAGCGATTTGACAAAGGATTTTTGCACTAACGTAAGAACCTGCCTGAGAGACGTCCATTGGAAGGTGGGATCCCATTTAAATAGTTCTGTCAAGATTCCTAGACTTTTCTGGGTCACATTTGGACCCTTTGGGAAAACTAATGATGGTTTTGAGGACCATCTCCCCTGAACAATGGATACCTGTATGGATGGAGCCTGTCTCAGTTAGCTAGGGCTGCTATAAAACAAATACCACAAATGCGTGCCTTTAAAGAATGGAAATTCATTTTCTCACAGTTCTAGAGGATACCTGCTATGTACCCATTGTCGTCGATTCAATTATGACACATAGCAACCCTATAGGACAGAGTAGAAGTGCCCCATAAGGTTTCCAAGGAGTGGCTGGTGGATTTGAACTGCCGATCTTTTGGTCAGCAGCCTGAGCTCTTAACCTCTATGCCACCAGGTC
Source organism: Elephas maximus indicus (assembly GCF_024166365.1). NCBI lineage: Eukaryota > Metazoa > Chordata > Mammalia > Proboscidea > Elephantidae > Elephas > Elephas maximus. The sequence goes on from NC_064838.1 coordinate 49,528,529, forward strand.
TCCTCCTAGAGGCTAGAAGTCCAAAATCAGGGTGTCGGCTCTAGAGGAAATCTCTCTTGTAGCCCCCGTGTTCCTTGGTTCTGTGGCAGTTCTCATGTGGCATCTATCTTCTGTTTGTGCTTTCTTCTGTGTCTAATCTGCTCTTTTTATAACTAGGGAGTGCTTAGATTTAGGACGCACCCTACACTGGTATGACTCCATTAACATAACAAAGAAAACCCTACTTCCAAGCAGGATTACATCTATAGATATAAAACCCATTGCTGTCGAGTGGATTCCAACTCATAGCGACCCTATAGGACAGAGTAGAATTGCCCTATAGAGGTTCCAAGGAGTGCCTGGTAGATTCGAACTGCCGACTTTTTGGTTAGCAGCTGTAGCACTTAACCACTACACCACCAGGGTTTCCTGTCTATAGGTATAGGGGTTAGGATTTTGTCTTCGGCTGGGTTTTCTAGAGAAGCAAAAGCAGTGATATGTGTGTGTGTGTGTGTGTATATATATATATAAAACCAAAAAAATCAAACCCATTGCTGCTGAGTCGATTCCAACTCATAGTGACTCTATAGGACAGAGTAGAATTGCCCCATAAAGTTTCCAAGGAGTGCCTGGTGGATCTGAACTGCTGACCTTTAGGTTAGCAGTGATAGCTCTTAACCGCTATGCCACCAGGGTTTCCATATATATATATATATATATATATATATATATATATATATATATATATATATATATATATATATATATATATATATATATATACGTATAAAGCGAGAGAAAGAGGGAGAGAGAGATTTCAAGGAAGTGGCTCACACAGTAGTGGAGGCTGGCAAGTCCCAAATCTGTGGATCAGATGTCAGGCTGGAGGCTTCTCCTGACTCACATGGTTGCAGGGGCTGATGAACTCAAGACTGACAGGTCAAACAGTAGGCTGCTAGCTCATGTCCTAAGAACCAGAGGTCAGATGATGACGAATTGGGTGCAGGATCCAGAGAGGGCGAGCTTTGCCAGAGCATCCATATATATATATCGGATGCAGGCCACAACCCCAAGGAAACTCCCTTTTTAAATGATTGGCTGCTCATATCAGATTGCAAAATGGAGGATGATTATATAAAATCTCCCAAACCACTGAGAATTATGGCCTAGCCAAGTTCATACATAACCTTAGCCATCACAGATTCCAACACATATTTAGGCAGGACACAGTTCAATTCGCATCAGCCCCACACTCATACCCTCAGCCCCCACATACACATCTAAGCACACATTTTCAGGGAGGTCGTAGTCTATGAGCCCACCATGGGCCTCTGGAGGAGAAGCTCTGGTCACAGGGGCAATGGGTCACTTCTATGAAACCGGGACCTCCAGGGAAGTGCAGGTGATATGGTTGCTTAGCTAGCTAGGATTGTGGGAAGTTGTCAGGCCAGGCTAGGCCTGGTTGAATGAACTGTCCCCACTTTTCTTAGAGTATCAGTCAACTGTCTTAAGCCCTGAACCAAAACCAAACCCATTGCCGTCAAGTCAATTTCAACTCATAGCGACCCTATAGGACAGGGTAGAACTGCCTCATAGGGTTTCCAAGGCTGTAATCTTTATGGAAGAAGACACCACATTCTTCTCCCACAGAGCAGTTGATAGGTTCGAACTGCCAACCTCTGGGTTAGCAGCCCAGCACTTAACCATTGTGCCAATGGGGCTCCTTTAAGCTCTGAAGACCTTCAGTAAAGTGGGAGAGTAAGACTGGCCTGCAATGTGCATTTGCTGTGCTGTCTGGGAATATTTGATTCCACTGTAAAGACAAAGAAACAAAAGAGATGGATGGAACTCATGAGAGGTGTTAAGCAGAGAGAGTAAGGAATTGAGTAGCTCATGAGATTTAGGGGAAATTCACAGGACGAGTCAGTACAGATAACGAGAAAGCAAGGAGCTAGTGAGTCTTGAGCAAAAGTTATACAACGTGTCAACATAAAGCTCTGCTGTCCACTATGGTGGTCACTAGCAACAGTAGGCTTTTAAAATTTGAATTGGAATTCATTAATATAAAAGATTCGGTTCTTCAGTTGCACTAGCCACATTTCAAGTACTCAATACCACTTGTGGCTTAATGGCACCTTATTGAACAGCACAGATATAGAACATCTTCGTCATCACAGAAAGCTCTACTGGACAGTGTTGCTACCGACAGGAAGTTAGCAGCTAGAACAAACAGGAATGTTACTTAACCAAAAAAAAAAAAAAAAAACCAAACCCATTGCCACCAAGTCAATTCTGACTCATAGAGACCCTGTAGGACAGAGTAGAACTGCTCGGTAGGGTTTCCAAGGAGCACCTGGTGGATTTGAACTGCTGACGTTTTAGTTAGCAGCCATAGCTCTTAACCACTACACCATCAGGGTTTCCAGATGTTACTTATAGAGATAATCAAGCCACGGCTGTGTGTGTTACCTCTAGGCTGACAGTCTCATCACCCCTAACTTGGGCACCTTTGGTGACACCCATTCTGTCCCCACTTCTGCTCTACTCATGGGTTTCTATGCAAATGAAACCCATGACTGTTCAGCACACTAATTGGTGAGCTACAGCTGTGTCCAGACATGCTTGCCCCTGGGTCTCTCCAACAGAGTGTGTGTTGTTGGCCCTAGGCACCTTTTGTTCAAACTTCATCTGGGTCTTCATAACCACACATTGTCAGGGTTGGCTGGTGAGGCAGAGAGAGGCAGAACAAACTCGGCCAGTGTGGTCCTTCCCCCTGCTTACACTCTGTCCTAAGTGGGTTAACTCACTCCTCCCTTCTCCCTGTATGTTTTAAATTGATTTAATAATCTGTGTGGTTTGAGCACCTTAATTGGGTCTGTGAGTCTTTTCTGTTCTCCAACCACTGACTTTCCCACACAACATGGTCCCAAATAGGTGTAAGGCAAGGGGAGAAGAGAAACAGGAGAGAGAAAGGAGCTATGTGGTCCTGTGGAAGGAAGAAGAAAAAGACACAGAGAGATCAAGAAAAGCAGAGGTCCTTGTACACAGGAGCTAGCACTATACACATTCTAGCTGTTAGCCTCTTCACTGAAGTGGAAAAGGTAGGTGCTTCTCCATGGGTTCTGCCATCTATCCTGCAGGCATCTGCTTCTTTTTCCATTGATTGATAAGTCATTCATTCAACACAGTGTATTGAACTCCTACTACTCACTAGAGAGGGCATTGGTGACTCAGTGGTAGAACTCTTGCCTTCCATGCAACAGACCAGTGTTCGATTCCCTTCCAATGCACCTCAAGCACAGCCACCATCTGTCAGTGGTGGCTTGCGTGTTGTTGTGATGCTGAACAGGATTCAGCGGAGCTTCTGGGCTAAGTTGGACTAGGAAGAAAGCCTTGATGGTCTACTTCCAAAAATCAGCCAGTGAAAACCCTATGGATCACAATGGTCTGATCCTGTTGTGCATGAGTGCGGGGCCAACTTGACAGCAGCTAACAACAACTATGCACCAGGTATTGAGCTGGGATTGGATTTGGCAATAACTTTTTATCATCTTCCCAGTCAGGTGACAACGGTATTAATAATTATCTAAATGCTGGTAATAATAATAAGGCAATGATGACCAACCTGGTTAGATTGGGAACATGGTTATCAGGGAGCCCCACCCAGAAGTGGGCTGTGGAGACAAACACCCACACCCAAGGCAGAGCAGATGAACTCCATCCACGGTGAAGGGCAGAAAGGAGACAAAAAGCAGTAGAGTCCCCAATCCAAACACAACCCTCTGGACCTTTGGGTGTTCTCTTTCAGTCTTACATGCTCATTAAAAAAAAAAAAAACTAATAATTACAGGAATAATTTTGTATCCTGCCCTTTTCATTCGTTGTTGTTAGGTGCTGTCGAGTCGGTTCTGACTCATAGCGACCCCATGCACAACAGAACCAAACACTGCCCGGTCCTGAGCCATCCTCACAATCGTTGTTATGCTTGAGCTCATTGTTGCAGCCAGTGTGTCAGTCCACATCATTGAGGGTCTTCCTCTTTTCCATTGACCCAGTGCTTTGCCAAGCATGATGTCCTTCTCCAGGGACTCATCCCTCCTGACAACATGTCCAAAGTATGTAAGATGCAGTCTCGCCATCCTTGCTTCTAAGGAGCATCCTGGCTGCACTTCTAAGACAGATTTGTTCATTCTTCTGGCAGTCCATGGTATATCCAATATTCTTTCCCAACACCACAATTCAAAGGCATCAATTCTTCTCTGGTCTTCCTTACTCATTGTCCAGCTTTCACATGCATATGATGTGATTGAAAATACCATGGCTTGGGTCAGGCGCACCTTAGTCTTCAAGGTGACATCTTTGCTCTTCAACACTTTATAAAGAGGTCCTTTGCAGCAGATTTGCCCAATGCAATGCATCTTTTGATTTCTTGACTGCTGCTTCCATGGCTGTTGATTGTGGATCCAAGTAAAATGAAATCCTTGACAACTTTAATCTTTTCTCTGTTTATCGTGATGTTGCTCATTGGTCCAGTTGTGAGTATTTTTGTTTTCTTTACGTTGAAGTGCAATCCATACTGAAGGCTGTGGTCTTTGATCTTCATTAGTAAATGCTTCAAGTCCTCTTCACTTTCAGCAAGCACCTTTTCATTTACATCACATAATTTTTTTTTTTTCTGTTATTGCAGAGCCTTTGTGAGCCTTACTTTAAATGGCTATATAGTATTTCTGCTTAGATAGAGCTTACTTACCTATGTAGGTTATCAATTTTGCACGGTGTTAAATAGTACTTTTGCAAGGCACATGAGGCACAAAGCTTTATTTACATTTTAGATGATTTCTTTATGAAGAATTCTTAAACCTGGGCTTATTGGGTGAAAGGGAATGTGGATATCACCCCAAGATGTGACATGCTCAATGAAAAGATGCCACTGCCATCGAGTCGATTCTGACTCATAGCGACCCTACAGGACAGAGCAGAACTGCCTCATAGAGTTTCCAAGGAGCGCCTGGTGGATTTGAACTAACTACCCTTTGCTTAACAGCCGTAGCACTTAACCACTACACCACCAGGGTTTCCAGAGGAAGTAACGCCTCTAAGAATGAAGGTTGTGGAAATGTATCAAGATGGTTGCCAAATACAGGCAGCAACCCAGTCTGCTTCCAGACAGAGATAAAGCTTCTGAGGTCTCCCAAGTCTCCTGCGTGGACGCGTCTCCATGAATGATGCCAATTTGCACAGAGCAAGGATTCTGAAGACATGAGGTGCCCTCTGCCATTCTCACAGCAGGGGTCTGTGAGTTTCTCTCTTGTGTTTACTAGCTGTCCCTACCCCTCAACACATCCCTGAACATTTTGGACACTCTGGCTACGTACCTGCCCACTCATCAGGTCCAGGTGCAAGGGATGGTGCAGAGTAACGTTCCTGAGTGTTGACCCTGAGGATGGATAACGTAAAGGCCAAGTCCTAGTAGCAGGTCCCCGCAAGGTTGCACTTGAGATCCCTTCCTTCAAAGGCATTTGTTCTACTCAGAGGGGTTTTAGGGTAATGTATATCGGGAAATTACTTTCCAAATTGCTTTCACGAATTCATACTCCCACCGGTGGCTGCATTGCCACATCCTCACCAGCATTAGATATTAAAATTTTAGAACAGTTTTGCTAATTTGGAGTCCCTGATGTAAACAGTTAACACATCAACTGCTGACTGAAAGCTTGGTGATTCAAGTCCACCTAGAGGAGCATCGGAAGGAAGGCCTGGAGATCTAGCTTTGCAAAATCAGCAATTGAAAATCCTGTGGAGCATAGTTCTACTGGGAAACACATGGGGTCTCTGTGAGTCAGAGTTGAGTCGACGGCAACTTTTTTTTTTAGTGATATTTATTGCTGGTTTTTGTTTGTATTTACATCTATTTTTTAATAAAACAGTGGGATAATGTTTCAAATACTACTTAACGTATAATCCTTTCCCCATAATCCGTTCTTTTCCTCCTTTACAACGCTTGTGCCATTAAGCCTAGATCAGGATGAGGAGGAGGAGGCATACCTCTGTAAGGAAGGGGAGGGTGAACACAGTGTGAACCAAAGTTGTCATCTCTCTGCTTTGTGTTTTGAAGTAGACTTAAAATCTCGTAGCAAGATGATAGCCTCAAAAGCCAGATTTTTCACAGAGAAAAGGGCTTCCTTAAAACTCCCAAGACTGGAGTTTTCACACATCAAAAAATCAAAGATTAGTGAGCTGATCATTGAGTGAATCACGGAGGAGAGAAGAATGCAGATTTCACAAAAGGGGAGTTTCCACCCCACAAGAAAAAGGAAAGCTATTCTGAGACTTGGGGGAAATTACTGAGAAAGAGGGCAAGACAAGGCAGGCTTACGTCAGGTTGGGAGCATGCTGGCACCCCCATTCCACCCGTTAGAATCAGAACCCCAGATGTAAAGAGGGTGAAACACCTATGTAGTTTTAAGCACTCCTAAAACATGAGATGCCCTACTTCCCTGGGCATAGCCTGAAGAGTTTTCAAATCTGTCAGAGGATCCCCTGGGTCGCCTGTCACTGCATCCAACATGGTGCCCAAGCCATGGAGTAGAAATGGCTGAGGGAGGTGTCCCAGTGGGGTGGGCCTGAAATAGCACCCCTGGTTCATAATGAATGGCCTGTATGAAAGATAGAGGGGGTCCAGAAATTCCTGGGTGCCACAGGGGGTGCTGAAAGTAGCTGGGAGTGCTAGTTGGTGACAGCTGATGAGTTCACCAGGAAGTTACCAAGGCAGAAGGCAAAGTGACCTTGTAACTGGGGATCAAATCGCTTTCACATGCAGGCCGCAGGGGGTCAAAAGCCTTGGTGAGAGCCAGGTGAGGCCAAAGCAGCAAGGTAGAGACTTCGCCCTCACAGATGACGTGCAGTTGTGCCGCTAGGCCAAGACCAGACAATACGTAAGCTTCCCTGCACCCAGTGGCCAAACTGGGAGGAAGAGGGGGAAAGAGAAACCTTGTGGTGATGGCTCTTGTTAGGTGCTGTCGAGTCGGTTCTGACTCATAGCGACCCTGGGTACAACAGAACAAAACATTGCTTAGTCCTGCTCCAGCCACACAATCGTTGCTATGCCTGAACCCATTGTTGCAACCTTTGTGTCAATCCGTCTCATTGAGGGACTTCCTCTTTTTCACTGACCCTCACTTTACCAGGCATAATGTCCTTCTCCAGGGACTGATCCCTCCTGATAACGCGTCCAAAGTACATGAGATGAAGTCTTGCTATTCTCACTTCTAAGGAGCATTCTGGTTGTGCTTCATGAAAGACAGATTTGTCTGTTCTTCTGGCAGTCCGTGGTATGTTCAATATTCTTCAGCAATACCATGATGTAAATGCATCAGTTCTTCTTTTGTCTTCCTTATTCACTGTCCAGCTTTCACATACTCACGAGGCAATTGAAAATACTACGGTATCTTAGTTATCTAGCGCTGCTATAACAGAAGTACCACAAGTCGATGGCTTTAACAAAGAGAAATTTATTCTCTCACAGTCCAGGAGGCTACAAGTTCAAATTTAGGGTACCAGCTCCAGGGGAAGAGTTTCTCTCTCTGTCGGCTCCGGGGGAAGGTCCTTGTCATCACTCTTCCCCTGGCCTAGGAGATTCCTGGTGCTGGGACCCCGGGTCCAAAAAGATGCACTCCGCTTCCATCACTTCTTTCTTGGTGGTATGAGGTCCCTCTCCCTCTGCTCACTTCTCTCTTTTATATCTCAAAAGAGATTGACTCAAGATACAACTTAATCCTGTAGATTGTGTCCTGCCTCATTAATATCACTGCCTCTGATCCTGCCTTATTAACATCACAGAGGTTAGGATTCACAACACATAGGAAACTCTTGGGTCAAATAGTATGAAGATATTTAAGACATTTGATAAATAATGCCAACTTGCATTCTGGAATGACTCTGTCGGTCTCATTGTTCTTGTGTAGTCCCATACAAGACAGGAGAAGGCGTTGTGATTTTCTTTTGGAGCCAGGGAAACCAAGGCATGGCAGAAGAAACTGTCTGGGAGGAGAGCTAATACTGGAGGCTCTGGCGAAGGAAGGTCCCTGCCACGTTTCCCGACATTCTCTTCCACTCCCATTGCTCTACGCAAATGGTAACTCTACTTTTCAAACTAACAATCCAGACCCAGTCTGACAAAGCCAGGCATACTTAAGGGACAGTGGAAAAGACTATTTACAACCAAGACTGGTCCAGAAGAGCTGGACATATAATTAGCCATTCATAACTACCTTGCCCAATATGGCGGCTACTAGCTAAAAAACGTGATTATTGAACTAGTGTGACTAAGGAACAGAATGTTAAATCTACTTTAATTTTAGTTCATTTAAATTTAAAAACTGATGTTTGCCTCAGTTACTGGAAGACTTTGAAGTGTGTTTGAACAACTTGGGTATGCGAATCTACTTTTTTGACTGTAAATTTCACAAAGCCTTAATACAGATTAATATTTCCCATGAAAATTCAGCATCCAAATTGAGATGTGCTCTAAGTGTAAAATACCCAGTGGTTTTCAAAGATTTAGTATGAATAAGAGAATGTAAGACATCTCATTAATAAATGTCTTATATGGATTACAAGTTGCAGTGATAATACTTTGGATATATTGTGTTAAATTAAATGTGATATTAGAATTAATTTTACCTGCTTCTTTTTTAAAAAATAAACTTTTATTTTAAAATAATTTTAGATTTATAGAAAAATTGTGACGATAGCCTGAAGAGTTTCCATATATCTCACATCCAGTTTCTCTATTATTAAAATCTTAACATTGGTGTGGTTTGTTTATCACAATTAATGAATTAATACTGATACTTTGTTACTGAGCAAAGTCCACACTTTATTCAGATTTCCTAAGTTTTTACCTAATGTCCTTTTTCTGTTCCAGGATCTCATCTAGGATCCCACATTAATTAGTTGTCGTGTCTCCTTAGGCTTTTCTTGGCCATGACAGTTTCTCAGATTTTCCTTATTTTTTACAATCTCGATAGTTTTGAGGAGTACTGGTCAGGTACATTGTAGCACGGCCTCAATTTGGATTTGTCTGATGTTTTTCTCATAATTAGACTGGGGTTATGGGTTTGGGGGAGGAAGATCACCTAAGTAAATTGCCATTCTCATCACATCATATCAAGGGCATATTCAATCAACATGTCTTATCACAGCTGATGTTGACCTTGATCACCTGGCTGAGGTAGTGTTTGTCAGGTTTCTCCACCGTAAAGTGACCTACCCCCCTCCCCCGTCCACACTGTACTCTTGGAGGACAGTCACTATGTACAGCCCGCACTTAGTGAGTGGGGGGTTATGCTCCACCTCTCTTACTGGTTGAATTGTGTCCCCCCAAAATATGTGTCTTCTTGGCTAGGCCATGATTCCCAGTATTGTAATTTTTATGTCGCTACTAGAAGTGACATTTACTAGAAGATTAAAAATTACATTCATGACATGCATTATATTTCTATTTGACAGTGCTGACCTAAACTCTCTTATATGAAGGGATTTGGTATTTAGAAAATTCTTAACCCTAGGACCAGTTAGACTAGGACCTAAACCTTGTGAGAGTGTCATAAATCTTACATTCAAGTATTTTTCCCTCTTTGGCTGCTGGGAAGCTCAGTGCTAATTTTGCAAACTTCATCTAGAAACATTTTAATATACTAAACTTCCTTGTGGTCTTGTTTACTTTTTATCCATATTTCTCCATTGATTCAACTCCTGCAATTAATCATTTTTGTCTTTTGTACTGTACATAAAAAAAAAAAAATTATTTTTGAAGTCTCTGTGGAATGAAGCAGATTTACAGGACAATGTTGATGCTCTGCCCAGATTCCTTGGGTCCCCTTTTACTGGTGTGTGTGTGTATGCCACCACCACTTCCAACAACCAGCACCTGTGCCTCTTTCTAGAGGCTCGGCCTTGGGCTACTGGGGGAGGCATTGCCTGAGAATTTATGTTCCTCTGGGGTGACCCTTAACCAATGCCTTGTCGGGTGTGAGACTGTAGAAGCCTTGTCTAGGTGCACTGGGATGGGAGGCTTGGGAGGCATTCTGAGGTGTCATTCACACTCCAGAGCCCCTGTGGAATCAGGCTAAAGCCACCCTCTGTGGGACTTTGCCTAAAATGGCACACTGGCTTGGCTTCCCTGAGAGCACACTCTTCACAGATCACTAGCTCACACAAAAGCTTATCTCAGTGTCTGCTTCTGGGAACCTGACCTAGGACACCTGAGGATACACTTTAAAATAAATTGGGGGGAAAAAAAAGAAAAAAGAGACTCAGTGGGTGTACCGAAGAATTTGGAGTTGGTCTTTACAGCTTATTAAGGAAAAAATAGTCAGAATTATTTCCCTTGAGATGTCAGTCTGGAGCCAGAACTTTCTTAAGCTACAGCTGGTCACTTTGCATTTCCTGGGGACCCTGTTGCCAGGTCCCAGGGAACTTCTGCAGGGCTCAGACTGCCTCAGAAAACGAAAAGCAGCCTTCTCTGTTCTCTCCCTGCCACCCTTCAAAGTAACACAGGTGAGGCCAGGGAAGAAGGCAGCTCAACTGAAATAACTGCCCTGTTGGGCCTGACTCATCCGCCCACACCCCGGAGTCACCTACCAAGGCCCAGGGGAAGGGGCAGGCAGAGGTGGGAGAGGCCTGTTTTCCACAGTGCAGGAGGGTTGGGTGTGGGAGGTGGAGCTTGGTTTGCTGCCCTGAGGGACCCCAGAGAGGGCTTCTAGAAGCCTCAGCCTTCTTGGCAGCTTCAGAGAGAAGAGCACTCTGCCCTCCCATGCTAACAGCCGGGAAAGTGTGAGTGCCTGTGTTGCTTGAACATCTCACCGTCCTGGGAGCTCTGAGAAAATTCCAAATTCAGACTCTGCCTGCTGGGCCAGCCTCCCGCAGGAAGGCAGAAGGCAGATGCCTTGGTTCCTCAAAGGAGCACTGTCAGACCTAATGAACAGCCAATGGGAGCCTCTTGCAATAGTGCCACCTGGTGGTAGCCACTCTGTGGGGTGGGTGGCTTCCTCGCTGTCTCTCTATCTGGAATAGGGAAGGGGCCGTGTGGGAGGCTTGAGGAGTGGGTAGGGGGTGTTTAGCCCTCTGTAGTCTCAGACTTCCCTGTCAAGCCACTGCCTGGGGCACATCTCCTGGCCCGCTATGATTGAGGGCTTGATTGGGGCACCAGAATTAGAACCCCGGCTTCACCACTGCAGGACCACAGACAAGTTACTAATTACCTATAAGCCTCATTTTCTCGTCTGTAAAAGGGAGATAAAAACACTTACCTCCCTGGGTTCTTTCCGAAGAATAAATGAGATTGTGCATTGCCTGAGTTTGAATTCCCCGAAAGCAGATTCCGATAGGTTCAGATGTCGGTAGTTTATTTGGGAGATGATGCCAGGAAACCCCATTTGGGGAGAAGAAAGTGAGACAGGAGAGGGGAGGACAACAGCAGGGTGAGTTATCCAGCAAGTGTGCTGCCACTGTGGGTGCCTGGGGGTCAGTGGCTCCCCATGTTAATTCACCTGGGAGTGAGAGAGCTGGGGTACTTGTCCACCGATTCCCATCAGTCACTGTTGGAAGGCTACTCCTGTGGGGCATCCATTCCTCAATGCTTCTGGCCTTGTGGTGCATGGGCAGAGTGAGCTTCCCCAGCCAGGGAGAGCCCAAAGGTAGATATGCAGCAATGGCATTTGAAAATTGGGCCGACATGCACGGAAAAGGCAAGTGGGGTGGGGGTGGGGGGACACCAAAGTCTTCTTCCAACTGTGCATGTTTAAAAGTTCTTAGAACTGAGTGGGGTGCTAGTAACATCTCAATAAACAACAGCTAGTAATAGTAGAGGGCAGTGGTGGTTCAGTGGTAGAATTCTTGCCTTCCATGTGGGAGACCCAGGTTCGATTCCCAGACAATGTACCTCACGTGCAGCCACCACCCACCTGTCAGTGGAGGCTTACGTGTGGCTATGATACTAAGCAGGTTTCAGCGAAACTTCTAGACTAAGACAGAACTTCTAGACTAGACTAGGAAGGAAGGATTGGTGATCTACTCCTGAAAATCAGCCAAGGGAGACCCTATGGATCCTAATGGTCCGATCTGCAACTGGACAGGGCAGCATTTTGTTCGATTGTGCAGGGGGTCGCCATGAGTTGGCAGCTAACAACGACGACAGTAATAAGAGTACACATCAGTGGTCCAATCAAACCTACCCCTTCCAGGCCAAAGTGTGACATAGCTGATAAACTAGAAGGAGGTGCAGATTGGCTGTGTGTCATGGGAGTGCTAAGTGCCAACAGCCCTACAAAGTAGGTGTTTGATGTCCCGCCATTTTATAGATAAGGATAAAGAGGCTCATAAGGTGCGAGAGCTTTGCCCAAGGTCCCAGGTTAGATCATGTCCATGTTGGTCCCCTGCAGGTGGGTATCGCTGCTCCTGCCAGGGCCAGAGTTGTAGAGTTTTCATCCCGTGCCCAAACGGAAACGCTCTCTCTGAGCCCAACCATGACTGCACAGAAATTTGTTTCCATCTGTAAAATGTCAAGGCTGAATCTTTTATGTTCTGCCCTGGGTCTGAGCCTGGTAATGAAATCCGTCCGAGTCTTGCAGCTGCCTCCAACCCCTGAGAACATTGGAAAAAATGGAATAGCACCGCCAAGCAATTCTCAGTGGCAGAAGGGAACAAGAAGTGGTTTCCTCACTCTTTCCAGGCACAACCTAGGCCTGAGAGAAAAGAGGAGGGAACCGGCAGAGACTGGGAAAGGCGGGGGCTTGCCCTCTCACTTGTTTCCAGTCATGCCAAAGGCAATACTGGAGCTTGCCCACCCATGGGGTCTGCTTTAGGTCCATGGAGAGCTGGAAACTCAGGGGTCCCTCACCTGCGTCACAGATGGGGTTAGAAGGTGTGCTCAGCCCTCCTTCCCAAATACCGCCACCACATCTGACAGTGCTAGGGACAGGAAAGAGAAAGCCTGACTCCCCTCGGTCGTGCCATGCTGGCCCATTCTTCAGCATGGGCAGGGGAAAAGCCTTGGGGAGCGGGGTGCATAACGGGGGGTGGGGGGAGCCGTTCTTGGTCACTCCACCTGTAAGGGGACAACACCCATCTTTTCTGGCCCATGTTCCATTCTCTGCTGGAGCCAGGTAAGCCTTTCCTTGACAGCTAGACCTCATATGCCCTTTAAAAAGAGAAGAACAAAGAAGGTGCTCATGTCCCATATGATGGCTCTCGGGCTCGCCACACTGGCCGTGGTCTGTGGACTGGTTTTGGTGAAGGCCTGCCCAGACCACTGGCAACACTCATGATCACTGATGCCCTTTGGTAATGATGCCTCTGAGGACAGAAATTAATAGTATGAATTTAGCTTCTGCATATCTCAATCAATTACCCATTAGCATGGATTTGATACTTTGGTCCTCGGAGGTGACTAGAATAGGCTGTGTGTTCCATGAGGGTGAGGTCCAGGTCTGTTTGGTCTCCACTCCGTACCCAGAGTTCCCTGTGGGCCCGCCTGGAATATAAACCAGTACCAGTTGCTGTCGAGTTGACTCAAACTTATGGTGACCCCACGTGTGTCAAAGTAGAACTCTACTCTGTTCGGTTTTTAATGGCTGACTTCTTGAAAGAAGATCGCCAAGCTTTTCTTTCAAGGCATCCCTGGGTGAGCTTGAACCTCCAACCTTTCAGTTAATATCCCAGTGTGTTAACTATTTGCATCATCCAGGGACTTCTCCTGGAATGAAAAAAAAAAAAAAAAAACCCATTGCTGTCGAGTTGATTCTGACTCATAGTGAACCTGTAGGACAGAGTAGAGCTGCTCCATAGGGTTTCCAAGGAGTAGCTGGTGGATTCGAACTGCTGACCTTTTGGTTAGCAGCCACAGCTCTTAACCACTGTGCCACCAGAGCCAAGTGCTAAATAAGTATTTTCTGAATATGGAATAAGGTAGCTAGTCCACAAATGCACTGTATAGCCACCTTGGAGTAATAATAATGTGAATACCATTTGTTGAGTTCCTGTATGTGAGTGGTATTCACAGACATTCTCACTATTTCTCCCAGTAGCTGTGCATGGATAGGCATCTTTATGCCCATTTTAGAGACAAGAAAACTGAGGTTAAGCACATTTAACCTAAGGTAGGGTGATTCATTTCAGCTTGAACTTGCGTTTGTGCAATTGATGGTCTGTTCTACATTCAGCCCCTGGCCTTGTTCTGACTGATGATATTGAGCTTTTCCATCGTCTCTTTCCACAGATGTAGTCAATTTGACTTCTGTGTGTTCCATCTGGCAAGGTCCATGTGTATAGTCGCCACGTATGTTGGTGAAAGAAGGTATCTGCAATGAAGAAGTCGTTGGTCTTGCAAAATTCTATCATTTGATCTCCAGCATTGTTTCTATCACCAAGGCCATGTTTTCCAACTACTCATCCTTCTTCTTTGTTTCCAACTTTTACATTCCAATTGCCAGTAATTATCAGTTGTGCCTTGATTGCATGTTTGATCAATTTCAGACTGCAGCAGCTGATAAAAATCTTCTATTTCTTCATCTTTGGCCCTAGTGGTTGGTGCGTAAATTTGAATAATAGCCATATTAACTGGTCTTCCTTGTAGGTGTATGGATATTATCCTATCACTGACAGCATTGTACTTCAGGATAGATCTTGAAATGTTCTTTTTGATGATGAGTGCAGCACCAGTCCTCTTCAAGTTGTCATTCCAGGCATAGTAGACTACATGATTGTCCGATTCAAAATGGCCAATACCAGACCATTTCAGCTCACTAATGCCTAGGATATCGATGTTTTTGTGTTCCATTTCATTTTTGATGATTTCCAATTTTCCTAGATTCATACTTCGTACATTCTAGGTTCCGATTATTAATGGATGTTTGCAGCTGTTTCTTCTCATTTTGAGTTGTGCCACATCAGCGAATGAAGGTACTGAAAACTTTACTCCATCCACATTATTAAGGTCAACTCTACTCTGAGGAGGCAGCTCTTCTTGGTCATTTTTTGAGTTCCTTCTGACCTGGGGGGGCTCATCTTCCAGCACTATATCAGACAATGTTCCGCTGCTATTCATAAGGTTTTCACTGGCTAATGCTTTTCAGAAGTAGACTGCCGGGTCCTTCTTCCTAGTCTGTCTTAGTCTGGAAGCTCAGCTGAAACCTGTCCTCCATGGGTGACCCTGCTGGTATTTGAATACAGGTGGCATAGCTTCCAGCATCACAGCAACACACAAGCCCCCACAGTACGACAAACTGACAGAGACGTGGGGGCTGAAACTGAAGAAAATCAGAGCAAGTCCACGGAAGCCAAAATATGACCTTGAGTACATCTCACCTGAATTTAGAGACCATCTGAAGAATAGATTTGACGCATTGAACACTAGTGACCGAAGACCAGATGAGTTGTGGAATGACATCAAGGACATCATCCATGAAGAAAGCAAGAGGTCACTGAAAAGACAGGAAAGAAAGCAACGACGAAGATGGATGTCAGAGGAGACTCTGAAACTTGCTCTTGAGCATCGAGCAGCTAAAGCAAAAGAAAGGATTGATGAGGTAAAAGAACTGAACGGAAGATTTCAAAGCGCGGCTCGAAAAGGCAAAGTAAAGTATTATAATGACATGTGCAAAGGGCTGGAAATGGGGTGGGGCCAAGATGGTGGACTAGGGAGACGCTACGTCGGATCCCTCTTGCAATAAAGACTCAGAAAAACAAGTGAATCGATCAAGTACATAACAATCTACGAACCCTGAACAACAAACACAGATTTAGAGACGGAAAACGAACAAATACGGGGAAGCAGCGATTGTTTTCGGAGCCTGGAGCCAGCGTACCAGTCAGCGGATTTTCTGGAAAAACTAGTTTCCCAGTGATGGCTCGGAGACAGCAGTCCATATCAAACCACATAAAGAAGCAGACCATGACAGCTTCTCCAACCCCCCAAACAAAAGAATCAAAATCTTTCCCAAATGAAGATACAATCCTGGAATTATCAGATACAGAATATAAAAAACTAATTTACAGAATGCTTCAAGACATCAGAAACGAAATAAGGCAAACTACAGAAAAAGCCAAGGAACACACTGATAAAACTGTTGAAGAACTCAAAAAGATTATTCAAGAACATAGTGGAAAAATTAATAAGTTGCAAGAATCCATACAGAGACAGCATGTAGAAATCCAAAAGATTAACAATAAAATTACAGAATTACGCAACACAATAGGAAGTCAGAGGAGCAGACTCGAGCAATTAGAATGCAGACTGGGACATCTGGAGGACCAGGGAATCAACACCAACATAGCTGAAAAAAAATCAGATAAAAGAATTAAAAAAAATGAAGAAACCCTAAGAATCATGTGGGACTCTCTCAAGAAGGATAACTTGCGGGTGATTGGAGTCCCCGAACAGGGAGGGAGGACAGAAAACACAGAGAAAATAGTTGAAGAACTCCTGACAGAAAACTTCCCTGACATCATGAAAGACGAAAGGATATCTATCCAAGATGCTCATCGAACCCCATTTAAGATTGATCCAAAAAGAAAAACACCAAGACATATTATCATCAAACTCACCAAAACCAAAGATAAACAGAAAATTTTAAAAGCAGCCAGGGAGAAAAGAAAGGTTTCCTTTAAGGGAGAATCAATAAGAATAAGTTCAGACTACTCAGCAGAAACCATGCAGGCAAGAAGGGAATGGGACGACATATACAGAGCACTGAAGGAGAAAAACTGCCAGCCAAGGATCATATATCCAGCAAAACTCTCTCTGAAATATGAAGGCGAAATTAAGATATTTACAGATAAACATAAGTTTAGAGAATTTGCAAAAACCAAACCAAAGCTACAAGAAATACTAAAGGATATTGTTTGGTCAGAAAACCAATAATATCAGATACCAGCACAACACAAGGTCACAAAACAGAACATCCTGATATCAACTCAAATAGGGAAATCACAAAAACAAATTAAGATTAATTAAAAAAAAATACTCATAACAGGGAATCACGGAAATCAATATGTTAAAAATCACAATAATCAAAAAGAGGGACTAAATACAGGAGGCATAGAACTACCATATGGAGAGTGATACAAGGCGATACAGAACAATACAAGTTAGGTTTTTACTTAGAAAAATAGGGGTAAATAATAAGGTAACCACAAAGAGGTATAACAACTCCATAACTCAAGATAAAAGCCAAGAAAAACGTAACGACTCAACAAACATAAAGTCAAACACTACGAAAATGAGGATCTCACAATTTACTAAGAAAAACGTCTTGGCACAAAAAAGTATGTGGAAAAATGAAATTGTCAACAACACACATAAAAAGGCATCAAAATGACAACACTAAACACTTATTTATCTATAATTACGCTGAATATAAATGGTCTAAAGGCACCAATAAAGAGACAGAGAGTCTCGGACTGGATAAAGAAACACGATCCGTCTATATGCTGCCTACAAGAGACACACCTTAGACTTAGAGACACAAACAAACTAAAACTCAAAGGATGGAAAAAAATATCAAGCAAACAATAAGCAAAAAAGAAGAGGAGTAGCAATATTAATTTCTGACAAAATAGACTTTAGACTTAAATCCACCACAAAGGATAAAGAAGGACACTACATAATGATAAAAGGGACAATTGATCAGGAAGACATAACCATATTAAATATTTATGCACCCAATGACAGGGCTGCAAGATACATAAATCAAATTTTAACAGAATTGAAAAGTGAGATAGACACCTCCACAATTATAGTAGGAGACTTCAACACACCACTTTCGGAGAAGGACAGGACATCCAGTAAGAAGCTCAATAGAGACACGGAAGACCTACTTACAACAATCAACCAACTTGACCTCATTGACTTATACAGAACTCTCCACCCAACTGCTGCAAAGTATACTTTTTTTTCTAGCGCACATGGAACATTCTCTAGAATAGACCACATATTAGGTCATAAAACAAACCTTTGCAGAGTCCAAAACATCGAAATATTACAAAGCATCTTCTCAGACCACAAGGCAATAAAACTAGAGATCAATAACAGAAAAACTAGGGGAAAGAAATCAAATACTTGGAAACTGAACAATACCCTCCTGAAAAAAGACTGGATTATAGAAGACATCAAGGAGGGAATAAGGAAATTCATAGAATGCAACGAGAAGGAAAATACTTCCTATCAAAACCTCTGGGACACAGCAAAAGCAGTGCTCACAGGCCAATTTATATCGATAAATGCACACATACAAAAAGAAGAAAGAGCCAAAATCAGAGAACTGTCCCTACAACTTGAACAAATAGAAAGTGAGCAACAAAGAGCTAGAAATGGAAAACCAACAGGGAAGAACATGTTTGGCATTTCTGAAGCTGAAAGAACTGAAGAAAAAATTCAAGCTTCGAGTTGCAATAGTGAAGGATTCCATGGGGAAAATATTAAATGATGCAGGAAGCATCAAAAGAAGATGGAAGGTATACATGGAGTCATACCAAAAAGAATTAGTTGATGTTCAACCATTTCAAGAGGTGGCATATGATCAGGAACTGATGGTACTGAAGGAGGAAGTCCAAGCTGCTCTGAAGGCATCGGCAAAAAATAAGGCTCCAGGGATTGATGGAATATCAATTGAGATGTTTCATCAAACAGATGCAGCGCTGGAGGTGCTCACTCGTCTATGCCAAGAAATATGAAAGACAGCTTCCTGGCCAACTGACTGGAAGAGATCCATATTTATGCCTATTCCCAAGAAAGGTGATCCAACTGAATGTGGAAATTATAAAACAATATCATTAATATCACACGCAAGCAAAATTTTGCTGAAGATCATTCAAAAACGGCTGCAGCAGTATATCGACAGGGAACTGCCAGAAATTCAGGCCAGTTTCAGAAGAGGACGTGGAACCAGGGATATCATTGCTGATTCAGATGGATCCTGGCTGAAAACAGAGAATACCAGAAGGATGTTTACCTGTGTTTTATTGACTATGCAAAGGCATTCGACTGTGTGGATCATAACAAATTATGGATAACTTTGTGAAGAATGGGAATTCCAGAACACTTAATTGTGCTCATGAGTAAACTTTACATAGATCAAGAGGCGGTTGTCCGGACAGAACAAGGGGATACTGAATGGTTTAAAGTCAGGAAAGGTGTGCGTCATGGTTGTATTCTTTCACCATATCTATTCAATCTGTATGCTGAGCAAATAATCCGAGAAGCTGGACTATATGAAAAAGAAGGGGACATCAGGATTGGAGGAAGACTCATTAACAACCTGCGTTATGCAGATGATACAACCTTGCTTGCTGAAAGTGAAGAGGACTTGAAGCACTTACTAATGAAGATCAAAGACCACAGCCCTCAGTATGGATTACACCTCGACATAAAGAAAACAAAAATCCTCACAACTGAACCAATGAGCAACATCATGATACACGGAGAAAAGATTGAAGTTGTCAAGGGTTTCATTTTACTGGGATTCACAATCAACAGCCATGGAAGCAGCAGTCAAGAAATCAAAAGATGCATTGCACTGGGTAAATCTGCTGCAAAGGACCTCTTTAAAGTGTTGAAGAGCAAAGATGTCACCTTGAAGACTAAGGTGCGCCTGACCCAAGCCATGGTATTTTCAATCACATCATATGCATGTGAAAGCTGGACAATGAATAAGGAAGACCGAAGAAGAGCTGACGTCTTTGAATTGTGGTGTTGGCAAAGAATATACCATGGACTGCCAGAAAAAAAAAAAAAAATTTTTTTTTTTTTTTTTTAACAAATCTGTCTTAGAAGAACTACAGCCAGAATGCTCCTTAGAAGCAAGGATGGTGAGACTGCGTCTTACATACTTTGAACATGCTGTCAGGAGGGATCAGTCCCTGGAGAAGGACATCATGCTTGGCAGAGAGTACAGGGTCAGCGGAAAAGAGGAAGACACTCAACGAGGTGGATTGACACAGTGGCTACAACAATGAGCTCAAGCATAACAACGATTGTAAGGATGGCTGAGGACTGGGCAGTGTTTGGTTCTGTAGTGCATGGGGTAGCTATAAGTTGGAACTGACTCGACAGCACCTAACGATGACAACAACAGGGTGATGCAAATAGCTAAGTTCTCAACTACTACCTGAGAAGGCAGAGGTTTGAACTCACTCAGAGGCTCCTCGGGAGACAGGTCCGATGATCTGCTTCTGAAAGCTCACAGCCTGAAAACCCTATGGAGCTGTTCTATTCTGCACACATGTGGTCGCCATGAGTGGGAACTGACTCAAAGGCAACTAACAAGATCTGTGCGTGATATAACCTGGCCTCCATTTGGAATCTGTCCCTATAAGGGTGTGAGGAGGTAGTAAACCCTTTGGTATGCCAAAAAACAAAACAAAACAAAAATAAACAAACTTGTTGCCTTCGAGTCTAGTCTGACTCATAAAAAAAACTCATAGCAACCCTAAACAACACAGTAGAACTGTGCCATAGGGTTTCCAAGGATTGGCTGTTGGATTCAAACTGCTGGCTTTTTGGTTAGCAGCCAAAGGCTTAACCAGTGCGCCACCAGAGCCCCACTTTGGTATACTATCTTTAAAAATCTTTACAATACTGATGGGGGTACTGTTATTATTTCCATTTTACTGACAAGAAAACTAAGGCCTGGAAAGCAACTACCAAGTGGCAGGACCAGCATTTGAACCCGACCAGGCTGATCCTGCTGGGCAGCCCTTCTGCCCCTTCCGGCTGGTTCCATGTCTTAGTCCATTCTGCTGGAATCACTCCATGAGGTAAAATGCCATGTATTACTGAGTCTTCAGCTTCCATCTGAATGCAATTGCTAGGCTGAGACCAGAGCCTACAGAGGTTTTGCCCAGGGCTTTAAACAGTTTCGAACTCCTGCTAAGAATTTGCATTTCTAACAAATTCCTAGGAAGCTATAAGAAAGAATCACCTGGGGATCTTTTTAAACTGTAGGCTCTGATTCAGTATATCTGGGGTGGAAATGCGAATTCTCAGCAGGGAACTTGTTAAAAATGCAAGTTCTCAGCAGGGGTTGGAACCTGGTTTTTCCATCCGAATTGACTGATTAAGAGTGATTTGAGGGTTCCTGAATGAGGCAGACGTGAATCATAACGAATGTGGACTCATTTGAACCCAGTAACCAGACTAGTCATATACGTTTAGAAGATGTCTTAGTTTCTTTGTCCTGCTATAACAGAGATTCCACAAGTGGATGGTTTTAAAGAACAGACATTTATTTTTCTCACAGTTCAAGAGGCTAGAAGTTTGAATTCAGGGCATTTCCACTCTGGGGAAAACCCTTATCTCAGCTTCTCTAACGTTCTTGGTGCTCCTTGGATACCTCCATGTAGTAGCTATTTTTCCCCCATTTTGCTTCCTTGTTTCTGTGCCTAATCTGCAAGTTTTGTATCTCAAGTGTTATGTTAATGAGGCTATGTCAGTGTAGGTCACACCCTGCACTGATATGGCCTCATTAACATAACAAAGGAAACTCCATTACCATGTGGAATTACATCCATGGGTAAAGGGGTTAGGAATCTAACACATATTTTGGGGGGATTCAGAAATCCATAACAGAAGGGATTTAGGGAGCTGCGTGATTTGGGGCCGGGGCATTCCTGGAATGATGGGCCATTCCCAGAGGACCCATGTCTGTTTGCTGCCTTCCCCATGGGAAAAGAGAGACTCTTCAATGAGAAGATGACCTGGAGAGCCTGGAGCCCCTCCCCACACTGAATGATCTCGAATCACGCAGGTACTTGCTGCAGGGCAGTGGCAGAGCCAGTGGACCTGGACTGAGCAGGACTGTCAGGACCAAGGCAAAAGTCCCTCCTTCACACCCCAATGCCCCCAGTGTGAGCCAGACTCTAGTGATTGGAAGAGGGGTGCTTCCAAAAGATCAAGAACAACTGCTCTAGATGCTGTCAAACATCGATAATAATAAAACCTTCCTCTGTGCCAGGCAATGCCCGAGGGGCCCTTCATAATTAATCCTCCCAACTTTCCCGCTGCAAGGTAGGCGTTATGTTCCCTGTTTTACAGATGAGAAAACCAAAGCTCAGGGAGATGAAATAGCAGAGCTAAGATGCCAGCCCTGGTCTATCTGTGATGCCCGAACCCTGCTTCTTAGTCTCCTTGTACGTGAAAAATCTTTTCAGCACGGGGGAGGTGCATAGGAGAGGGGCTGTGTCTACTGCATGTCGATGCTGGCGGGGCATGTCCTGTGTTATTACCAGTCTGCTGGTGGCCTCAGCGAATTCCCTTATGAAGGGAATGTGGGTCTTCCCTTATGAAGCAAGCATGGGGAAGCCAGGACTTGGAACACAGAGGCCAGTGGCAGGGACTTCTGACTTCATCAGTGACAGCCAGCATGGTACAGTCAGTACATCTCAGTGGGCATCAGGGCAGGACACCAAGAGACAAGACCAGCCAGCCAGACCCACCAGAGTCTGGCTGAGGCCCAGAGGTCAACTCGTGGAGTCAGACAGGGAGTTTAAACTGCCACTAGCACATCTGAGCTCCCTGGCCCCTACTCACTGTTGATGGGAATGGGGCTCAAGAGCAATATGAGGTCTGCAGTGGACACTGTGGATGGCCCTTTACTGGCCATGCACCCCCATTCCCCAGCTGCTATGAGAGCTGGTCAGCTGTCAGGTGCCTCCCTCTCTGGAGAACTGGGCCCAGATAAATGGGAGCTGCCTTGCCAGGGAGGCTCTGCAAACCCTGCCCCCAGATCTTGGCCAAGGATTGAAACCAGAGGGTAAAAGCTGGCTCTCTGCCTCAAGGTGGGGCAACTCTGCAGTGCACTTCGTGCACTTCTGTGGGATCGGGCTGAGGCAGACTCCAGAGAAGAGCACATCCTTGCTCCACTCCTTCCCCTACTCCATCCTGCTTCCCTTGCTCCTCTCCTCCTGTGCATGCCCCGCCTCCCCCATGAAGCACGTGTATGAGAATCTCCAGGAGTCCCTGGGTGGCATGAATGGTTAAGCTCTTGATTACTAACTGGAAGGTTGGTGGTTCAAGTCCATCTGGAGGTGCCTTGGAAGAAACACCTGGTCAGCTAGTTCCAGAAGGTCACATCCCTGAGGACCCTATGGAGTACAGTTCTACTCTCACACACAGGGGGTTGCCACGAGTCAGAAATGACCTGATGGCAATTAGTTTGGTCTGAATTTTGGTATAAGAATCTTGACCTCAGGCTCTGCTTCTAGGGAACCCAGTATAAGATAAGAGCCATTAGAGAAGACCTTAACCCAGTCCATTGTTTGCGAGCAGCACCGAACAGACTTTGACCCACTGATGGTTCTTGTCCTTGGCCGATTCCCTCAAGTCTGGTCTGATCTCCTTCCTCTTTTGGCGAGCCTCTGAGTGTTCTGTCGCCAGCACCCGCCCCCATGTGGAGTTGTGACGGCTCTTTGGGGAGCTTTATACAGGAGCAATATCCTTGCTGCTTATTGAATCTCAGAATTCATTATAGCAGCGAAGACATCAAATAAGTGCAGACAATACAAGGCAGCTCCGTAGCTATGACCTGAGGAGCTGAAGCACGTTGTTCATCCTCTGAAGTTGGGTTCCACTCCTTATCGACCTCATCTGAGACCTCAGACAGAGCAGGGACATTTTGGCCAGGAGGAGGTGTGGTCTGGTTTTGATAATTGTCTGGAGATGATAAACTGGGAAGGGAGACAGAGCGGATCCTCTCCCATTCTGCCCTCCACCTCCACTGGGCTCCGGTCCTCTGATAGGTTTACAATATCCTGCGAGGCTGGTCTCGGACCCGCAAGTCAGGAATGCAGGTTTTATAGAGTACTGCCCGCTGGGAGGACCCTCTAGGAGGAGGCAACCACTGAGGACCCCTGAGTCGGGGAATCAGGGCTACTGAGAATGGGTGCCTGCTGGGGTTAAACATATGTAAGTGCATTTGAATATTCATAAGCAAATATTAAACCCAAAAAACCAGACCTGATGCTGTGGAGTTAACTCAGACTTAGCGACCCAGGACAGAGTAGAACTGCCCCACAAGGTTCCCAAGGCGGTGATCTTTATGGAAGCAGACCGCCACATCTTTCTCCTGAGGAGTGGCTGGTGGGTTTGAAACGCTGACCTTTTGGTTAGCAGCTGAGCGCTTTAACCACTGTACCACCAGGGCTCCTTAATACTTCCACAGTGAACATGTATTATCTGTGTTGTCCAAGGACAATGCTCTATAGCAAAGTGGCTTTTCTGAGCCTCTGACACACCTGCACAGTGTTAACCAACACAGGTGGCCTCTTGGGGACACAGTGACAGCCGTGCGTTGGCATGGAGGGGTGTGACTCCCAGCCTGGGGGAGACACAGTGTGGAACTCAGGGCTGAGGGGCTCCAGGGTTGAAGGAGAGAACTGTTTCAGGACAAAAGAAGGAGGACGGAACTTGTCCCCTTGGGGATGGCTGTTGTTGGGGGGTAGCCAGCAGAACCTACTCCTACCTGTTAGCCCTGGTGCTCTTTTGCCAGTAGCCCTTCCTGTGGTAGATCACTGAGATGCATTTTCTACCCTGCAATCTTCACCTGACTCAGGTTATGGCCCCAGGTTATCCACTCAAGTTTTCCTGGAGCCTTGGTGCCTTTGCGTGGGAGTCTTCGTCTCTTTCGCTTTGTGTGTGTGGGGGTGGGATGAAAGGAGGGAGGGGAAACTCTTTCTGTTCTTAAAGCTGATGTTTTCAATTCTCTCTTCCTCCTTTGCTCTCAGTTATCCTTCTTCCTTCTACTCCTGCTTCTCCTTCTCTATCCAGTGCAAAATAACAACTCACCACAGTAATGTTTATTCTGGTAATAATTAGCAGTGGAATAGTTTTCCCAGTGTAATCCTTCTTCAGCGGCTGCAGAGCGATCTAGTAACACAGGAGGTGGGCCCGGGTATAATATTAAAGCCTATGGTAAGAGTGTCAGCATCTTTCTTGCCAGAAAAACCAAAAAATAGGGAATTTACCGTGAGTCGGGGAACTCCTCATGATCAAAAATTATTCCGAAGTAAGGTTACCAAGGTATTATGATAATAAAGCCAACATTCTAGGTCATTACAGAGTGTGAATCATGTTTTAAGTCTGGAGTAGCTAGTGCAGAAGAAAGCCCAAGAGGTAGGCTGGAATTCACACAGGGCAGTGGTGGTTCAGTGGTAAAATTCTTGCCCTCCATGCAGAAGACCGAGGTTCGAGTTCTGGCCAATGCACCTCAAGTGCGGCCGCCACTTGTCTGTCAGTGGAAGCTTCGGTGTGGCTATGATGCTGAACTGGTTTCAGCGGAGCTTCCAGACTAAGACAGACTAGGAAGAAAGGCCTGACAATCTACCCCCAAGAATCAGCCCATGAAAACCTTATGGATCACACAGTCCTATGGTGTTGTACATGCGGTCACCGTGAGTCAGGGAATGAATCCACAGCAGTTAACAACAACATCCTCTGGACTAGACTGCGGTGGACTGCTGGGTAACAGCGGCTGCTCTGAGGAGCCCGGAACTCAGCCGTCAGTAGGTAGGAGAGCCTGGGAAGCTCTTTTAGGTTCTGAGCAAGATTATCAAACCTGCAGCCCAAGGGCCAAATCTGGGGCGTTTGAGGCAGGTTGGAGAGCCAGGTGGCCAGCAATATTTTCAGCCCTCTCCCGCCCGCATTGACCCATCCTCAGGAAGTCTGATGGAATGTCCCAGGAGCCCAGCAATAATTGGTCATGGAGGAAGGCAAGAACTGGTTGGGTGCACTGAAGGTAGGTTCTTTCCTGGAGTGCCCAAAAAGCCTGCTGGGAGACAATTTGTTGGCAGAGTCAAGATGAGGCCCAGAGTGTTATCAAGATGCCAATTATTTTGATCTTCATCACTGCCCCTAAGAAATCACAAAAAAGAACGGGTTCTCGCGGCACAGTCACATACCTTGGGACTTCAGGAGTCAGTTCTGGGAATGCTGGAGCAGTAAGACTACCAGAAAATGCTACGGGGACAGAAAGGAGAGAGACCATTGTTGTCCTAAGAGAGCAGCCAAATCCTCACCCTCCTCGGAATAAGTGTGGCTCTTGGCCCCTCCTGGGGTGTGGCAAAAACCATCCCAGAGTCCACACAGGCTTCAAGGATCCTGAGGCTGGGAGAGGAGCCATATGGACAGACCTGTTGGGTGGAGGATTGTGTGATCTTAATTAATAACTGGAATTGAAGTGTGAAAGAAGGCAGCATCTTAGAAAAGACACAGAAGGCCGTGAAAGTGTGACCCTAATACCTCATAACATGTTTTCTCCTTTTCAAAATGGGTGATTGAGAGCTTGACATAACTAACACCATAATGATGCTCTAAGTAACCTATAAGCATTTTTTGCTGCACCGGTCTCTTCCAAAGGGGTGCAGGCCTTCTCAGCTCTTGCAGCCTTGGTCTCCCTCCTCTTCTTTGTTCTTTTGGGAAATGGCCTTCAACCTGCAAGACGGCAGCTAGGAAGGCTGCCTGGCACTTTTGGTCTGCAACTTTCTTTCTTGCTCCTTATCTCAGTCAGGGTGGATTTGGCAGGTCGATTCCACTAGCTGAGAGATTCTTATGTAAGTTTCTTTCAGCCTGTTACAAACATACAGATTAGAGTCCAGATGTCTGACATGCCTATCTTTAGTTTAATAAAGAGTTTCATGTAGTTGTTTTGTGATGCATACAACCATCTGTGGGCTACATGCTTAAAAACATTATGTAATTCTTGCCAAAGCTCTGATGTAAAAATTGCTTTCAGGGGGATTCCATAAATGACAGCCTGCGTTGCTTTTGGAGCCCCTCCATTGTGTCACCTCCTAAATGAACTTCCTCTTTCTTTCTGACTCGGAGTACATTTCATTGGCTAGACTGCTCCAGGGCACGGACCCCAATCGGGTAACAAAATGTAAGAGGACTCCCGCTACAGAGACCCTGGCTTTGGAGAAAACATAGAAGCTGACCAGCATGGAAAAGTCCCTAGGTGGGGCATCACGAGAAATTTTTTTAAATTTAAGAAGTCACTTAGAGCTGATGGGAGGTTGTAGACCTAGGGAAGAGTAAGATTCTTGAAAATTTCTAAGCACAGGAGGTCCAGAGGGAAATAATTGTCCTCAGATAGTCTTCTGGGTAAGGCCAGAGAAGACAGAGAGAGAACAGGAAGCCCCAGAAAATTGAGACTTGGTGAGGGTGAGCTGGAGGAGTGCAGTGGGGGAGGGGTCTTCTGACACCACACGACTAGTTCTGACCAATGAGGAGAAAGTCTATAACTTCCAGGCTGGAGAATTTAATTGCTTGCGTGAGACTCTCTGGAGTTTCCATCTTCCTACCTAGATGATGGTGGCCACTTTTGTCAAGTAGAAGTCACTTTCAACCTGGGTCCCTGAATGATTCCAAACAGCAGAACACCTGCCAACTTTGGACATGTAGCATGAGCAAGGAATAAACCTTTCTTGTGTTAAGTCACTGAAATGTTGAAGTTTCTTGTTACTGCAGCATAACCCAGTGCATACTGACTGATACAGTGATTTGAGAGAGAAAGAAACAAGACCTTCTTTTGACATGTATATTTATAAGGAAGGAGTCCCCAGGTGGTGCAAATGGTTAAGAGCTCAACTATTAACTAAAAGGTTAGTGGTTCAAACCCACCCAGAGGCTTCTGAGAAGAAAGGCCTGATGGTCTGCTTTTGAAAGGTCACAGTCTTGAAAACCACATGGAACACAGTTCTACTTTGCAACATGTAGGGTTGCCACGAGTCAGAATTAACTCAAAGGCAACTGGTTGTTTTTTTTTTTTTTTTTTGGTTTATCTATGAGGTGCAATGATTGCTCCTTATCTCAGTCAGAGTGGATTTGGCAGGTCAGTTTCACCAGCCAAGAGATTCTCATGTAAGTTTCTTTTAGCCTGTTACTAACGTACAGATTAGAGTCCAGATGTCGACATGCATATCTTTAGTTTAATAAAGAGTTTCTTATAGTTGTTTTGTGATGTGTATTAGGGGGTATTTCCACATCACCAACTGATTATGGATGTTAGAGGACTATCCAGATGAGAAGAGAAAAAATAGAAATGTGTGGTCTTTGTAAAAATACAGTAGATGATATACATTAATGTGGTCCACTCCTCAGATGTGCTTAATGACCACGGGGCTAGAACAATGCCACACCTCATAAGGTGAATTCCATACTGCAGGTTGGGCTGTCCCAGCAGGCGCTGAGACAGAGATTAGTGTAAACCAAAAACCAAACCCACTGCTGTCGAGTAGATTCTGACTCATGGTGACCCTATAGGACAGAGTAGAACTGCCCCATAGAATTTCCAAGGAGTGCCTGGCGGATTTGAACTGCCAACCCTTTGGTTAGCAGCCGTAGCAGTTAACCACTACACCACCACGGTTTCCTTGAGATTAGAGGACAGGAGGTTTATTAGGGAGTGAAGTCTCAGCCAATCCTGCGGAGAGTTCTGAAGGCGGGAGGACATTTCAGGGCAGACCTGTCAGTAGATGCGGTGCCCCAGGGGTGTGTGGCTTCAGGTAAGGTGGCTGTCTTCAGCTGAGGCAATCCCCAAAGGAGACTAGGACGTTCAGATTTGGGGCTGGGGGCAGCTCTTACGATGAAAGGAGAAAGATCCGTAGGGCTGCCACCAGCAGCAGAGGAACTTTGGAGGGACGGGTACATACCCACTCCAGGGGTAAACTCACTCTCAGGAGATGTGAGATTAACTGAGAATAATGATTTATCCTGGGGATTTAGCTATGTTGCTGGAAACTCAAGCTGTTCCCAGAATGGTTTACCAATGGACTGGAATCTGGGAGGGGGGTGTGTGTGCCTGTACAGGAAGGACTAAAACCAGTTGCCCTCCAGTCCACCCGACTCAGGGTGACCCTCTGTGTGCAGAATAGAACTGTGTTCCCTGGGGCTTTCATAGCTGTGACCTTTCAGAAGCAGAGAGCCAGGCCTCTCTTCCAAGGGGCTTTGGGTGGGTTAGAATCACCAGCCTTTTAGTTAGCAGTGGAGTACTTAACTGCACCACCCAGGGACCAAGAAAGAACTACTGACTGACAAACATGGGAGGGACAGTGTGGACCTGAGGGAAGAATGTGGACTTTGAGCCAGATGAGCTGGGGTTAGAATTCTACACCTGCAGCTTTGTCAACCTGGGGCAAGTTACTTAACTTCTCTGAGCCTCAATTTTCCTATCTGTAAAATGGCACATTGAAGGATTATTAGGAAGACTAAACGTGATAACATGTCAGTGTAGTGGCTTGATAAATACAGGATTAGCGTGGCTATTTCCTCAGCTCTCTGAAATCTGAGGAAATAATTGATATTTCAAGCCCACCCTAAGAAGATATTCATTACAGCCCACTCAATGCTTTTTAAAACAATCTATTAAGTGCCTGAATGTCTTCTTTTATTTTTTGGTATGTTTTTAAAGAAATTTTTGTTGTGCATTAGGTAAAAGTTTACAGCACAAAATATGAACGTCTTATTTTCAATTCATGCTAGCTGGCTCCCTGGGATTTGCGTTGCACAGAATCCAGCAGTGACAGGGTGGGTCAGCAGAGGAGCAGACCTTGTGTGGTTGGCTCCTAATTCTCCTAAGAAAGGAAGCGTCTGGTGCTAAAAACCATACCAGCCTGAAAGGCAGAAAACCTGGGTTGGGTTTAGTCTCAGCTCTATCTTGTGTAGCTGTATGATTGGGGCAAGGTGCTATACCTCTCTGAGCCTGTTTCCGCCATGGGACAAAAGCAGGGAGAGTGATCATGTGTGTGTTGTGTGCTAGAGAATACTCAGTGGGTCTTCCAGAATTAAAAATGCTATGATTATATAACATTAAAAACTATCAAGGTTGGCAAAGTTACTCTCTCCTGCTAGTTACCAAAGGGTGGGCAAATGGTGCAGTTCACCACCTACCTTGGTCGGGACACAAGAAGACCCAAAACGAAGAGCTAGCCTAGCAGATTTGCATTACATTGAACTTCTTCACATCAAACCAGGTGATGGAGGAAGACCACTATCCTCGCTCCCTCCTCCCTCAGAGGCTGGTGCCCCCCAGAGATATCTCTGGGCCCCAAAGAGCTATAGGGGCAGCAGTGACCCATCCTCGCCTTCGAAAGATTCCTATGAAAGACCCAATCTCTTTGATAAAACAGACGACTCAAGATAAAAGGTTATATGACTTTCAAAGCTTTCCACTAGCACAGTGTTTCTCAAACTTAAAACACATCAGAATCCCCTGAACAACAACAACAACAAAAAAAACCCAAACCCATAGCTGTCAAGTCAATTCTGACTCATAGCGACCCTGTAGGACAGAGTAGAACTGCCCCATAGGGTTTCCAAGGAGCAGCTGGTGGATTCAAACAGCTGACCTTTTGGTTAGCAGCTGAGGTCTTAACCACTGCACCACCAGGGTTTCCCTGAAGGTCTTATTGCCTGGCCCCAGCCCAGTTTTCTGGTTCAGTAGGCCCTGGGTGGGACCCAAGAATTTGCATCTCCAAAGTTCCTAGGTGATGGTCATGCTGCTGGTCCGTGGACCACATTGTGAGAGCTCAGCTCCTGAGCAACTGAAGCATTCGCTCCAGAGTGTGGGGAAGACGGAGCGAGGGTAAAAGCTTTCACAACCTGATTTAAAGGCTTTAAGGAAATATTTATATTAAGTCACTTTAAGGACTTCTACTTTTCTGAAAACTGGAGAAGACTCTGAAATTACTGTAACATGGAAAAGGAGGAGCCCTGTGACCATTAACTCTTTAGTCCCCAAGAGTTCATATTAAAAAAAAAAAAAATCTTACTAATGCCAAAATAACAATTCAGGTTTGGAAATGAGCTAATCTGCTACATTTAGGCATTTGAAAAGAAATACAATCTATATGCCATTCACAATGAGTCATTTCCATGAAAGATACTCAACTCAGAGAAACTACTGACCTTACCATTTTGGGCACGTTGTTGGCTGTTTTGCAGAACTTGGAGCAGTGGGTAACAATATAAATCACAAAACCTTGTTTGCCATTGTGATCGGGGTGCTGGCTGTGGGGAGCAGTGCTGCGAGAGGCGGAACAGCCGTCCCAGGGCAAAGGACAGGGTTTCCAACTCCCTCCTCTGGCATCCAGGCGTGGGACCCAGAATTAGCCCTTCGCTAATGTTTTGGAAAGCCTGGAGGCTAGCGTTAAGTGCTACGGCTGCTAACCAAAGGGCCAGCAGTTCGAATCCGCCAGGCGCTCCTTCGAAACTCTATGAGGCAGTTCTGCTCTGTCCTATAAGGTCGCTATGAGTCGGAATCGAGTCAGAGGCAAAGGATTTGGTGTTGTTTTTTTTTTTTTTTGGTAACTTTTTGGAGATTCCTTCCCTCACTTTTCAGGGGAACACCTTGTAATTCTTGGATTCTGTTTCCTACGTTAAATAAAGGAAAAACAAAACAACAACAAACTACATACGCATCACTGGAGGAAAATGTCTGTATTAAAAGCCAAAAAACCACAGAGGCACAAGAAGAAACGCCCACCAGACCACGTCACTGGGTAGATCGACTTGGAAAAGCTTCGTGAAGTTCATCCGCAGCGCTAACAACATACCAGCGTTAAATCCTGCCCATGCCGCCCCCTCCCCCTTTAAATAAATTAAAAAAACAACAAACTCCAAATACAACTATGTTCGGATATAAAGAGCGTCTCTTACTACAACAATAGCAATTTGATTTTTTTTTTTTAGTAAAACTTTCATTTAAAACAGTTATTAAATATATAAAACAAATACACAGGATTTGGTCATTTTCTGCCATGAATATAGGGCACGTGGGTGCAAAGAAGGAAGAGGGGAGGGGGGTGCAATAGAGGGGAAAGGGCCCATTTCCCTCCTCTCGTCTTCAGGGCTGCGGGTCCCACCGTTCAGTCTCAGGGGTCACTCACATAAAGCTTTTTCCGAGCAAGAAGCCAGCACAAACCTTGCTTTTCAGACACCCTGGGGCCTTTCTGGCGGCCCCCTCCCCGGAGGAACTAACGGTCACTACAGCACAAAGCGCACCGGGCGAGTCTCCCGGCGGGAAAGGCACCCGAGAGCGCGAACACGGGACGGACGCGGGGAAGAGCGGAGCGGTCACTTGGTCGCCGCCCCCGAGGTGACGGCCGCGGCGGCGGCAGCAGCGGCGGCGGCGGCGGCGGCCGCGGTGGTCCCCGCGGGCACTGCGGCGGGGGCGGTGGCGGCGGCGCTGGCGGTGGTCCTGCGCTGCTCCATGCCGTTGGGCAGGAAGCCGGCGATGATGGGCACCGGCCAGATGAGGGCGGCCACGCTCCACACGACGATGACCAGGGTCATGAAGCAGGCTACCAGCGTGGACTCGATGGGCTTGCGATTCAGCCGCCAGCCCGGCTCACCCTGCAGCTCTTCCAGGCTGAAGTCCAGGCAGCAGAAGTGGAGCGGCTCGCCCTGCAGCCACAGCGGCCCGGGGGGCTCGGCTGCCGGGTAGGCGGGCAGGGCGGTGGGCGCCCCAGCGGCGGGCCGGAGCGGGCCGGGGCGGCGGCCGCGCACCCAGCCGCAGCCCACGCAGAGGCGCAGGTCCTGCTGCGCGCCGCCGGCCGCCAGCCCCAGGTGCTCGATGAGCAGCGGCGGCCCGACTCGGTGGAAGGCGGCGGCGAAGAAGGCGCGGCCGTGCGCGTTGGTGGAGAAGAGCAGCAGGTCGCACTGGAAGCCCCGCGGGCGGCCCCAGCGCACGAGCAGCGAGCTCAGCATCTGCCGCTGCACGCTGATGTTGCACGGCGCCGCCGCCGCCGCCTCCTCCGGGCCCGAGGGTTCCGGGGGCCCCGGGGCTGCCGAAGCCAGCAGCCGCGGAGCGGCGGGTTCGCCCG
Organism: Elephas maximus indicus; assembly: GCF_024166365.1. Classification (NCBI taxonomy): domain Eukaryota; kingdom Metazoa; phylum Chordata; class Mammalia; order Proboscidea; family Elephantidae; genus Elephas; species Elephas maximus. The sequence continues at coordinate 49,561,379 of NC_064838.1, forward strand.
GGGACGACCCGTTGACGGAGGCGTTAGGGGGCGCCCCGAGGAGGCCCGGCGCCTCCGCGGCCCCTCCGCGGACGGGCAGCAGCGGGCAGGAGACGGCCAGCAGCGCAGCTAGCAGGGGCAGCATGGCCTGCAGCGGGCGCCTACGCGCGCGGGGTTGGCGGCGGCGGTGGCTGCATGGCGCGCGGGCGACGGGCTGGCGAGCGGACGGCCGGACCACGGAGCTGGTGGCCGGGCGGAGTGCGAGCGCGCCGGGCACCTGCCAGCCGGCGGGGGCTGCGAGGAGGCGGTGGCAGCGGCTCCCGCGGTGCGGGGATCCCTCCCCGGCCCGCGCTGCGTCTGGGGTTCCCCGCCGCCCCCGGCGCCGGGGCCCTCGGACGGCCCGGCAGCTCTGCGGGGCCCGGCGCTCGCCCGGAGCAGGATTCCCCGGCTCGACTCCGCCTCCCGCGCGCCCCGCCCCGCCCCGCCCTCCTCGCCGGAGTTCGGGGACTCGGGGAGGGCGGGAGAGCGGGCTTGGCTCCGCGCGCCGGGGCGGGGAGAAGGGGTGCCGGCGGGAGGCTGGGCGGTGCGCTGGGGTGGGGCTCCGGGCAGGCGTGTGGGCCGGCCGGGGCGGAGCTGGGGGTCGCCGGGCGGGGGAAGCCAGGAAAGGTCTGGGTGCAGGGGAGCCTGCAGGACGCTCCCTGGTCCCCGGAGTCTGGATCCGAGTAAAGAAGGCTCTCTGAGCGAGTTGCGTCCTTGGAGGGAGGCTTGCGGGGCGTGCAAGGCCCGAGACTATCCGTTTTGTCACGCCTGAGGGGGGCCTGTGAGATCTCGCCTTAGCGTTCACTTGCTCCCCTTCCGCCCTCGTTTTTTACAGGAGAAACTGGGGCCGAAAGAAGGAAAAGACTTCCCGAGGCCACCTCAGAAGCCAGAACCAGAACTCCGGGCCACTAGCTCTTTTTGCCTCTCTGTCATGTCTTTTAAAATCTCAAATCTGGAGAGTTTGGCGGGCATTTAACGCGTGCCCTGTACAATCACCCATTTGGTATTCTCCTCACAGCAAGCAAACATTGAGGAAAATTCCAAGAAGTCATTGGAGTTTCGGGTGGAGAGTGGCCAGTGGGAACGTGAGCCCCGAAGCCCTGCGGCTCTGGGGGTCCTGGCTGGGAATTTCACTGCCAGGAAACCGTGTTCTCGGGTGTGTGAGCCGGAGCCTGGCAGGTCGAGTGATCATGCATTTACGAAAGATTTGTCTGTAGAATCCGTGTCAAGGGACTATTCATTCCCATTAGGATATTACAGTGGGTGGAGGACTGCCAAGAGTAACAGCCCAAGATCAGATTTATATTAAAAAGCGATTTTGTAGTAATTTCACCTCTTAACACTTGGAGGGGGGGAAATCAGGGGTGGGGAGAAGACCGGGATTTGCTTAGGCAGCCAAGTAGTTGGCAGAAAGGTGCCACAGCAGCCCTTTATGTGACTCTCTAAGAGGTTTGAAACCCCAGTGGTTTGAAGCCATTGTCCTCCGAGTATTTCTGGGTGGTGAGAGGGAAGTGGGGGGGGGGGGTGGGGGGGAAGGAGAGGAAATGGGCTGTCAAAAAAAAAAAAAAAATGGCCCTCGTTCTAAACCAGCTGACCTTCTTGGAGGGTCTACAAAGGACAGGATGGCATTGCTAGTCATTTTCAGAAGCTTTTGTCCATTGTTTTCTAACAAAAAAAAAACTGGGTTGAGGAAGTTGTAAAAACAGCCTAAAAATATAAGCCCTAAACTTACCTGGCCTCTTTCCAGCTGTGTCATCTTAGGCAACTCATTTGTGCTGACTTGGCCTTGGTTTCCCCAACTGAACGGTGGGGTCATGCTACTTGCCTTGCAGGGGATGTAGTGATAAATGCACGCCAGCCAGTGCCCTCAGTCAACTGTGGGCTCACGTGGTAGCTGCTGGGATGGAGTCACTATCAGTCCAGCCCAAGCTGGCTGTCCAGAATGGTCCTTGGTTTCTGCCAAAAGGTTAATTTCCCCCTAGGACAGGATGGACTCCCCCTTTGTTTAAGCCTCCACAACTTTTCTGCCTGGAAGTGGTGCTACCTGAAAGGATAATGTGAATTTTCATGCTTTTATTCAAAATTACTTCTTCTTTCAGGCTTGCAAGTAAGTCAATCTGTTCTTGACGTGGCTTAACAGTTTGTTTAGTCTGAGCCGTGTGTCTGGCGAACAGCCCAAGAACAGGGGCATCTGGTGGTCATGAGGGCTGAGAGAGGCCCAGTCTTCAAGAGGTGCATGTAAGCCAGGCTACTGCCCTCGAGACAGTGGGTGGCACTCTGAGGTTTCAGCCAGAGGTGCGGGGGTGGGGGTGGGGGGCTTCCTGAGCTCCCCTGGGGCTTACCTGGCCGAGTTTCACCACACAATTGTGGTGAAACCCCATTGAAATTGAGCACCAGAGAGATGAGTAAGCACGTGCAATTAAGCCCGTGCTTACCTTGCTTATTGGGTAACCTGTCCCTGAAAGATTTAACGATATTAGAAAAGATTGGAAAACGGGAGAACAAATGATTCTAATCCCAGCTGCCCGACAGTTTGCTTTTCTACATCTTCATCACTATCCTCTTCTGCATTTTCCCTATTTTCTAAAATGTGCATCACTTCTGTTTAAAAAGAAAAAGGGTATTATATTAAAGGGCTACTGCCTCTCACTCATGGTGACCCTGTGCGTCAGAGTAGAATTGCTCCATAGGGTTTTCAATGCTGTGACCTTTTGGAAGCACATCGCCAGGCCTATCATCTGAGATGCCCATGGGTGGATTCAAACCACCAACCATCCCGCTAGTAGTCGGGAGCTTAACCGTTTGCGGAGTCGCCATGAATCGGAAAGGACTCCACAGCGACTGACGATAACAACAGCCTTTTACTGCCGTTTCACTGCTTTGAACTCTTCAGCTCAGCAGGGTCCTGAGGGCTAGCCAGGGCCACAGGGTGCTCAGCATGTACTGGTCAGCTGAGTGAGTCCTCCTACTGCATAAGAACTCTGCCTGAGCTACAGACCTCTGCGTAAGACGAGGCGCCGTCCATCACCACTCCCCTTTCCCCTTGTTCTCTCTGTTCCAGGCATACAGGCTTCCTTGCACCCGGAGCAAACTCTAAACTCCAAACCAAACACCTTTGTTTTTGCTGTTTCCTCCACGGAGGCCACTCATCTCTCAGATATCTGTCCTGCTTACAACCTTGCTCCCTTCAGATCTCTGCTCAGAGTCACTCCCTCAGACAGACCTTTCCTGACCTCCCACTATACAAGAAACCCTTTTCCACCATCCCCATCTCTCTCCATTCTCTTTCACTGCTTCCTTCTGCTTCTTCCGGGCTTTAGCTGTCAGCTGACATACTGAGTGTTTTTCTTGTTTGGCTGTCTCTCCTTTTATCAGAATGTCTGCTCCCTGAAAACCCTGAAAGCGAGGACTTTATCTGCTTTGTTCAACGGAGCACTACATGGGACACAGTAGGGGCTCAATAAATAGTTGACGAATGAGTAAGTGAATTCAATAGACTGGGCCAACCTACTGAATTAATGTGGACAGCAGCTTTAGGGGACCGAGGGTGAGCAGAGGCACACCAGCTCCATAGCAACAAGGCTAATGCAGTTCCTACCAGCTCGTGGGCCAGGGGCTGCCCACCTGCTCTCTGCCCTGCCCGGGGTTGGCTGAGGAGCCAGGCCCTGTTGGGAAACCACCTGGCCTGGCAGAGTTTGGTGTGGAAGCCTGGATTGGTCTCACATACCCCAATGCCCAGCAGCACTGAGGAGTACGAGCCGACGCTAGCTGAAGTGCTATGAAGAACATTCCTGATGAGCCCAGGGTTTCCTTATATCTGTTGTAAGCAAGAAAAATGAATGAGACCCCTTCCATTTCCCCACATCTTGTGATTTTTAGAAAATAAATGCAAGACTTTGATAAATCCCAATGTTTTGTCTACAAAGCAATGACAGGAGTTTTTCTACTTGGACTTCATTGTTAGAAAACAATAATTGAAGACTTCAAAGAAAATAATTCGTAAGGACGCACAGTGATTTCATTTTCTTCCTTTCCTATGCCCCTCACAGGTAGTAGCAAATTTTTCCTTATTCTGCCTATGGCAGCAATGACTTTTAAAAAATGGCTCTCTGGGTTATTTTTAAAATTCCTTTCAGCCAAAGAGCTCAGGGTGCCATAGGTACAGTAATTCGTTAGTCTCCTCTTATTATGTAGGTGGAATTGGGATATTATTACCATGCTTTGCAGACTGAGAAACAAGCAAAAACCAGCGAAGGTCCATAAAAATAGGACAGAGAAAAAGAAGGGTTAAAAACCAATGACTCAACTCTATCAGAGTCTCTGGTGGAGGTTATGGTATCTGTGCTGGGTGTGTATACATGGGGAGTGGTGATTAGGAAATCATTTTCATGCCTGCCTCCCTGAGAAATCCCATCCTCCAGATGGGAAAATTGAGGACTCATCATGGGAGCATCTGAAGAGCTGGGTCTCTGCTAGTGGGCACTGGGGTGAGGTCTGGAAGCCCCAAGGTTTTTTTTTTTGTTTTTTGCTGATTAGACCCTAAAAAGGAGTCTGTGGGTGGTGCAAATGGCTAAGTGCTGGACTATTAGCCAGAAGGTTGGCGGTTCAAACTTACCCAGAGGTGCCTTGGAAGTAAGGCCTGGTGATCTGCTTCCAAAAGGTCACAGCCTTGAAAACTCTATGGAGCAGTTCTACTCTGCACACATGGGGTCGCCATGAGTTGGAATCCACTCGATGGCAACTAGCAACTGCAGACCCTGAAAAACCCTTGCCTTCTGCCTCTGCGTAGCTTAGCCAGCCCCTAGGCTGTCTCGGTCAGATCTCTGGTGTGGCATTTACTCTTCCTGACCACTGTGGTCAGAAGGAAGATTTGCCTCGGCAGAATTCTCGCAGCAATTACAGCCAACACAATTCATTTGGCAATTAATCATGGGCTGCCTTGGGACAAAGCTACTGCTGCCAGCTTGATACTTGGATTTAATTTTATCTGGTGCATTAATTGTTTGCATGGGGAGACCCTGTCTGCATGGAGGCTAAGGGCCACCACTTCTGTTACTTTTGTACCCAGAGACCCAAGCATCATGCTGGGAATCTGGTAAGATTTCACAAAGACTTTTTGAGGAAATAAGAAGCCACTGCTGTTTTGAAGGGATGGATCACGTCTAAGGGAGAACAGGGAGGAGGAGAAAGGTGCCATGGGGCACACATGTGACAGGACATGAAGGAGAAACATCCCTGCTGAGTGAACACCTCTTCTGGTCTTGGCCTGACATAGACACATTCAGGGATGAAATGCATCCTCACCATCTTCCCATGAGGAAGAGATTATTACACCCATTTTACAGATGAGGTAAAGTGAGGCTCAGAGGGATTAAGCCACTTGTACACGGTCATATATAATGGTGGAACCTTGTCTGACAACCTCAGTCTTAACCTCAACTCTGCTAAATGACCTCCAGCATCACTAACAACACTGTGAGTTAGAGGTAATCGTGTCATTTTACTGGTGAGAAAGTGGATACAGTTGCCTGGACCACAAGCTTCGGGCAGGTCACCTGCCTCTCTTCAGCCTTCTAGCTGCTTCTACCCTGCACAGTCTCCAATCCATACATTCCACCAACAGTGAAATACTTGCGGATGATTTTCCAATCCGATGCATCCTTACTGAGGAAGCTTTCCTCGTCTGCCCAGACAGGCGAGCTTGGCCCATGTAACTCCCAGAGCCCTGGATTGTGGCTCCCTACTTACATAGGTGCCTCCTCCAAGGGCTGCTTCTTGGTGGGTGGGGCCTGGGCCCTGTCCATCACTGCTCTCCTGGCACCATCGCGATACCTGGTACCCAGTCAGCCCTCAGTAAGTGCTAGTCAGGAGTGTGGGATTCGACAGACATCCTGCCTGGAGCTCCTCATATACCAGGGAGGTTCAGGCACGACACAGACAGATTCTAAAATAATGTATTTACAAATTACTTGGAGAAGATTCAAAGAGACAAAAAAGGGACCACGGATATAGATAAAACCACACTATCAGGGACAGCAGAGTGGCTTCTGTGAAACAACTGCTGCCACGCACTTATTTCTAGTGTCAGACGAGCCTAACTGCATTTACCTTTTTTTTTTGGTTATACGGTAATATGCATTTCTATACTACTAAAGTAACTTTTGGGAAAGAAAACCCTTAAACCAAGTGATATTTTGTGGTTCTTGTCCCTACCTTATAAAAAATGAAGACACCATTGAATATTTATAATGGTTAATTCTGAGAGTTTAATATGGCAAACCTGGGAAAACAAAGCTGGGTCATCAAAGCCGAGGGAAACGAATGCTCCCCATCAGCCGCTAACTGGCGTCATAAATATCTACATCCGGCTGCTTCTAAACAGCACCACATACTCCCTTCAAATGAAATCATTGGCATTCCATTTACAGAAGTAGAGAAGAGGTGGGGGAAGCCAAAGCCTGTCTGGAGAGAGTCAGGAACACATTTATCCAGGACTCTGCTGCCTTTTAATGGTAGCACTTCTCGCTGCATCTCCTGGCCCCACGCAGCTTTGCAGGACAGCTACAATTCACCTGGGTGTGACTAGTGGTGCAGGTGTCCCGCTTGCCGTCCCCTCCATGTTGAGGGCACCTCGTGGCCTATCTGTTCTCTCTTGTTCTACTAAAGTTCTCAGATTTTAGTATTTGAGAGAGCACTGCAGTGGTTAACCAAAAGGTTGGCAATTCTAACCCACTAGCCACTCTGCAGAAACCCTGGTGGCATAGTGGTTAAGTGCTACGGCCGCTAACCAAGAGTTCAGCAGTTCGAATCCACAAGGCTCTCCTTGGAAACTCTTCTACTCTGTTCTATAGGGTCGCTATGAGTCGAAATTGACTGGACAGCAGTGGGTATTTTTTAGCCACCCTGCTGGAGAGAAAGAGGTGGTAGTCTGCTTCGGTAAAGATTTACAGCCTTGGAAACTCTGTGGGGCAGTTCTCCTCTGTCCTATAGGGTCACTATGAGTTGGAATTGACTCGATGGCAATGGGTTAGTGACTCTGAGCATTTGGATCTGGGCAGACCTGGCTCAGGTATGATACTTTGCTTTGCTCTGTCTCAGCTTTCTTGTCTGCAAAATGGGCGTAATAGCTACTCTGTCTTAAGGGTTAAATGCAATCATTTTAGAATAATCATTTCAGTGCTTGCATAGGGCAAGTATTCAGTGAGTGTGCCTAGCATTCTTAGTTCCAGAAAGTACTCTTTATTGGAACATGGGCTTGGGGCTTCTTCTCTGTCCTCACATTGCAGTGGAAATGGTGTGTTTTCACCTGCAGGGGTTCACCAGACAACACCGGAAAGAAAGAGGGAGCGACAGCCTCTGGCTTAAAGGAGTCTACAATCCTGTCTCCATGGAGCTACATGGCATCAAGCCAACCTGGAATCCATTGGCTATGACAGTGGGAAAGGACCCCAGAGGCCACCCAGTCCAAACTCCTCATTTTACAGATGGGGAAACTGAGGCTCAGAGAGAGGCACTGGACTTGCCGTAAATAGCAATCTAGTAGGTGGCAAAACCATGGCTGGAAGCCAAGCCCCTGGGCCAACAGGGCATGTGACATGGTGTCTTTCTAAGTACAGTCCTTTGCAATTTGCTTTCACAGCTGCTCTTTAAAAATGAGGATCGGTTGCAAAGTGAGAGCAAAGACTTTAATAATTTAGTTAGGGAAGGAAAGGAAAATGATGGGCTTTATAATTGCCCAAATCATACTTCTAACTGGATTTATGGGGTGGAGGACTGATGGCAAGCGCGCTCTACAAACTTTTGTCCTGTTGCAATTAAGCCTTGCTGCTTCCAGCTCAGCCAAAAACCTAGGACAGGCCCCAAGAGCTCCAGCGTGTGAGGTAGAGGCCCAGGCTGGACCAACCCTGGCTTCAAATCCTGAGCAAGTCCATGGAATAGGCAGGAACTTGCAACCCATGGTCCAAGTAGGCCTTTGGGGCTATCACCAGCCTTAGTGGTAAAGGCTGACCAAAGGGTCCTTCCAGCTATAGACTTCAGAGGATTCTGGGGTAATTTGTGGGTGAAACCTTCCTGACTGCCCCATCCAGGCATTGGACCATGAGGGCCAGGTCTGGGAGAATACCACCGAGTTGCCTTGGAGTTAGAATCACCTAGGAGCTGTGTGGCCTGGGGCACAGTGCTTACCATTCTTAGCCGTTGTTCTCCCAGCTATAAAATGGGGATAATAGTGGGGCACCACCTGACTCACAGAGTTGTTGTGAATTAATATTTGTAAAGCACTTGGAACTGTGCCTGGCATGTAGGAATTATGTGCTCAATAAGTGTTTGTTAAATAAATTAGCTGTGTTCCTGGGGACTCATGAGAGCTTCAAGCTGGCGACTTTGGCCTCTGGCCACCTGGACTTGGGCCCTACCACTTTCTCCCACTCCTCTGGTGGGATTCGGCCTGGCTCAACATCCTGGTTGAGAGGGGCAAGGCTGGGGTCCTTTTCTTTCCCCCTTCCACCTGTTTCTGATATCACTTCAGTCCGCTCCTGTGACATGTTCCCTGGTACCCAGGCTGCAGAAACCCTGCTGGCACAGTGGTTAAGAGTTATGCTCCTAACCAAAAGGTCAGCAGTTCGAATCCACCAGGCGCTCCCTGGAACCCGTATGGGGCAGTTCTACTCTGTCCTATAAGGTCGCTATGAATCGGAATCGACTCGACGGCAGCAGGTTTTTGGTGGCACCCAGGCTGCTGGCTGAATTCCTGCAGCCCCTCCCACGATATCAGAATCCCCATGTGACTGCCTGCCTGCTTGCAGCCATGTGCCAGGACCACCCAGGGCCTGCTGTGACCATCCTTACCTCCCAGGCTGGTGCTCTGGGATGGCAGTCTCCACCTCGATTGTGTGTGAGTTTGCTCTGCCTTTTGTGCTTTGGAGACGTGGGCCATTAGCCCCTCCATGGAAGAACCCAGTGTTGCTCCAGACTTGGGCCCAGCCCTTTCCACCCCAGCCTAGCACTGCTCACCCCCTCTCACTGGCTATTGACCAAGAGATGGAGGCACAGTTGGGAGGAATGAAACCTCACCGGAAGCCAAACCCCTATGGCAACCCCAGAGACCTCCTGTGCTGTCCGTGTTCAACTCACCTTTGAGTGACTCTAATGGAAAGAAGGAAACCCTGGTGGCATGGTGGTTAAGTGCTATGGCTGCTAACCAAGAGGTAATGGAAAGCAAACACATGATTTGGCCTCCTGTAGGTAAAACAGAGAGACTCACAGTGTCTCACCCTCCATCAAAAGCCAACCACCTGGTAGTCCACAGAGACAAATGCCTGCCGTCACCTGTAGTTCTGGGGGCAGGGGAAGGCTCCCATAGGGCACCCATTTCCCATAGGGGTTTGGAACTACCCCCTGGTGCCTACCCCTTCCTCAAGTCTGGTCTACCCAAATGTCCACAGATAAGGGCATACTTAAGTGAATATAGGGATGTTCCCAAGATGAAAACATATGCAGCATGACAATGATGTTTACAAAGTGTTATGTATTGAATTTAGTCCTCCAAAGTATGTGTTGTAAATCCTAACCTCTATGCCTGTGATTATAATCCCTTTTGGAATGGGTAGTCTTTGTTATTTTAATGAGACAGGGTTAATGTCAGGTGCTTCTTGGGTCAGTGTCTTGAGAGAAGAGATTAAACAAGCTGGCAAAGAGAGATGGGGAAAGAGAGATGCCAAGCACATGAAGATTGCCCAGGAGCAGAAGCTCAGAAGAGACAAGGACATTCCTTCAGAGCTGGCAGAGAGAGAAAGCCTTCCCCTAGAGCCAGCACCTTGAATTTGGACTTCTAGCCTCCAAAACTGTGAGAAAATAAAGTTCCGTTTGTTAAAGCCATCCACTCGTGATATTTCTGTTCTAGCAGCACTAGATAGATAACCAAGACCTGAAGAGCTCTGCTTAGCATGGCGTTGACACCACCATGCAGAATTTGGCTGCTCTTATGGTGTGCACAAGGAAGTAATCTCCTTGAGCACTTGTGATTGTTCATATAACCTTTGCCAAAGCTTTGTGCAGTCCCGGGAGAGGTCACACTGCTTAAGAATGAGATTCCACTGAAAATCCTGTTATACTCTCTAGCCACCCAAGTGCCCCGCAGTAACCCCATCATGGAGACCTTGCTCTCTTTACCGGTTCCCCTGTAGCACCCAAAGTCACTATCTTCACTCTCCTCCCGTCTAGATTTTGTTCTTGTTGTTAGCTGCCAACAAGTCAGTCCCTGACTCATGGCGACCCTATGCACAGCAGAGTGAAACACTGCCCAGTCCTGCACCATCCTCATTGGACTGTTGTGATCCATAAGGTTTTCATTGTCTGATTTTCAGAAGTAGATTGCCAGGCCTTTCTTCCTAGTCCATCTTAGTCTGGAAGCTCCACTGGAATCTGTTCAGCATCATTGAAACACTCAAGCCTTCACTGACGGATGGGTGGGGGCTGCGTATGAGGTGCCTTGGCTGGGGCTCAAACCCAGGTCTGCTGCATGGAAGGCGAGAATTCTACCACCGAGCCACCAATGTCCCCTCCTAGATTTCCTTAGCCACATCAAACCCATTGCCATTAGGTTGATTCCGACTCATAGCAACCCTGTAGGACAGAGTAGAACTGCCCCACAGGATTTCCAAGGAGTGCCTGCTGGATTCGAATGGCTGATTTTTTGGTTAGAAAAATCCTTTTCTTGCAGGCATGAACAGCCATTAACTTCTCTCCCAACTCGTATGCTCCATTTCATTCTGGGACACCCCCAACCAGATGCCATCCAGGTAGCCAGACTCTCCCTTCTTACATGACAGTTGAGACCATAGTTTTCACCACTTCAGCATGTTGGTTGAGCACCCCCGCTGCCTCCCGCCCAAGAGACACACCACAGAGGGCTTCCAGCTCTGCCTCCCAGACGTCAGGGTGTATCAGAATCCCCTGAAGGGCTTGGAAAGCACAGATACTGGTCCCACCCAGCGGTTCTGATTCAGCAGGCTTGGCATGGGACCTGAGAATCTGCGTCTCTAACAAGTTCCCTGGTGATGCTGATGCCACTGGCCTGGGACCATACTTGGAGAACCACTGGCTTGGAGTATTTCTCCAAAACACATGGAAGATTCTCCCCAAGAGGAGTTTTGGTGAACAGTGTTTTCTCCGTTTTGTCACATATTATTATCATCACTGAGGAGGGGGGCTTATGTAAAAACGTTTATGTCTGGGGCATCTGCTTCCCAGTTTCTCCAGAAAAACTGAGAAGGGAACCCCAGACCACCCATCTGCTAGGCTTGCTTGCCTAAAGAGATCCAGATTGGGATGCTTAGTTTGGAAAGAGAATTTTCTGTTAACCAGGGCAGTGCTCATGGTTTCCAGGCCTGGGAAGGTGCCAGTATCCTGAGCAGGACTGGGCCTGCAGGGGGTTAGGGTCAGGGGCCTCAGGAGCCAGGTCAGAGAGGTAGACCAGTCAGCACATATGCGAGCATGTGCTCAGTCACCAAGGGCATGTCAGAAATGGCCAAAGACACATGGGCCTAGGTGCCCTGCCCCCAAGGACCTTGTTCTATGCCAGCCAAAACCAGCATGTGCAAATATGAAGACACCTTGGACTTATAGTAGGCACTGGTAGAAAAGCCCTAGATGGTGGAAAAGGCCTGGGGGCCCTGGTTCCAGTCCCAGCCAGGGCATTAGATGGTAGAGCTTTCATCTTGAGCCCATCATGCCACCTTCCTGGGCTTTGGTGTCTCATTGGTAAAATGAAGGGCTCACGCCTGATAGGAGTCCTGGATGGTGCTAACTATCAAGCACTTGATTACTAACTGAAAGGCTGGTGGTTCAGAATCCACCCAGAGGTGCCTCAGAAGACAGGCCTGGCAATCTGCTTCCAAAAGGTCATAGCCTTTAAAACCCCATGTGTGCAGAGCACAGTTCTACTCTGTACACATCAGGCTGCCATGAATTGGAACTGACTCAGTGGGAACTGGTTTGGGTTTTGATTTTACACTAGATGATGCCCTCAGCTCCATAAGACTCTATGGCTAAATGGGGCCTCAGGGCCTGAATTTAATTTCCCCATTGTGTTGTTGGGTGTCGTGGAGTTCTGACTCATAGTGGCCCCATTTGCCTGAGTAGAACTGTCCTATAGGATTTCCTAGGATTAATCTTTTATGGAAGCAAGTTGCCAGGCCTTTCTCCAGAGGAGCAGCTGGGTGGGTTTGAACCGCCAACCTTTCAGTTAGCAGTCAAGCACTTAGCCATTGCACCACTAAAGGTCCTTATTTCTCCATTAGGATTGTCTATTTTGGGGGAAGGAACGAACAGCCGAGCTCTTCCGAGAACTTGGGCCAGCTTCTTGATGAGTTTTGCAGCTTCCTTTGTTATGATAGACCTCGGTTCCTGGGGAGCACATTTTTGACAAGTGGGAGCAGGATGTCAGGGGAGAAAGTTGCGGCGAGGGGTAGCATGCTTGGCTTCCAGATGGTGAAGCCCGGAGCACGAGGGGCTCTCACTCAGGCCTCTCCAGACGGCAGCCCTGCCTGTTAAATATGGATGTGGATCGCTAAGGTGAAGACAGGGACTGAGGATGATGTTGTGACTGTGGGCAGGAGCATGTCTTTATTGGTTTCCTCCCTGGAGCAGCAGTGGGACTTGCCATTGCCTGCTACAGTGCTGGGGGAATTTGGCGGTCAGTTGTGTCGTTTCCCCAGTTCCTATAGTCAGACTGGTCCCAGGACTTCAGAGGGGTTCCATCTGCTAGCAGGGGCTGGTGGCCATGCCAGGCTCAGGCAGGGCTCCTTTCTGGCCAGATGGGGCTGCCCCTTTGCCTCCCCAGCAGACCCAGGCTCAAGCCCTTCCCCACCGCCTTCTGTGCAGCGTCCCTCTTCAAGGGCGCCTTGGGATTCTCTTGGCTGACAGCTAGCTGAGCACTTCACACCTCATTGAAAAGTCACCACAATAATTATCAGATCATTAACAGGGGATTTTGAAAAGGCACTTCAAAGCATCTCTTCCAGAATTGCTAAAACAGGTGTAAAAGCGAATCTGAGCGGAGAGCCCCCAATTTAAAGGGATGTCTGGGACTGAAGGGTAGGTGTTAACGAAACGGGGCTGAAATCGGCTGGGATAGGTAACCTTCTGATGTAAGCACGGCAACAATCCCCTGGTGGCGGGAGGAGGCCTGACAGTTTCAGACAAAACAGATGACAAAGACTTTACTGCTCCTCTTAGACTTTTATTGAGGAACTTGGTCTAAGTCCTAGGTCTTCCTTAGCGTGCCTGTGCCTGTTTTGGCACGGCTCATAGGTCGAACATAAACAAACCTTCCTACTACCCATGCTTCCTATTAATTTTACTGATTACGATTAACGATTAACGAGGTGAGACACCTGCATATCAAATGGCTCAGGATAGGGTATGCAGACAAACTTGCCTTTCAGCAAAAATCCTACAGGAAGGAAGATAACAATGGTTATCTGTTAAACTGCTACTCACAAAAGAAACCACTTTGCTGAAGCTTTACTCTTAGTTGTTGCTCCATGACAAACCTGAATATTGTTTGATGGATATACGATCCTTCCCTAGCTGGAACCTTGTTTTCAGAGATCTTTGCCTACTTGTAACTGAGTCTGGGTAGCAACAGACTGGAATGCAGGTCTTTATCTTTCTGGCATTGTCTAAGTCAGCGGGTTTCATCCCCGGGTACATATTAGAATCACAGGGAGTTTTCTAAGGTCCCGGAGCATAGCAAATGTTTTGCACTCAAGGATGGATTGCCCAATAAACAAGGGACACACAGGCTTACTTGTGCTTACTTACGGTGTGCTGAAACCCATGTGAAATGGTGGACTATAGATTAGTAAGTAAACACAAGTAAGCCTGTCTGTACCTTGCTTACCGTAAGTGGTGCAGACTGTGGTTACTGGTTAATCAGTCCCTGTTTGCGCTTGACTACTAACCTAAAAGTTGGCAGTTCAAACCTACCTAATGATCCCGTGGAAGAAAGGCCTGGTGATCTGCTGCCATGAAGATTACAGTCAAGAAAACCCTATGGAGCCATTCTGCTCTATAACACGTGGGTTTGCCATGAGTTGGGCTCAACAGCAATGGGTTTGGGGTTTTTTGTTTGTTTGTATGTTTGGGGGGCTTTCTAGTAACACAGGTGCCAGAGACTCACCTAAGACATACGGAATCAGAATCTCTGGGAATGGAGTCCTAGCATCTGATCAGGGTGATTCTTGTGCAAATTTTAGGGTACTGGTGTTTGGGAAGGGGAGCCCTGGTGGTGCAGCGGTTAAGAGCTCAGCTACTAACCAAAAGTTCAGCAGTTCCAATTCGCCAGCTGCCCCTCGGGAACCGTATGGGGCATTTCTACTCGGTCTTACTGTGTCACTGTGAGTCGGAATCCACTTGAAGGTAATTTTTTTTTTTTTTTCCGGTTGTTGTTTGGAAGTCACAGGAAGCTGGAAATACTTCTAGTGAGGTTTTTTTTTTTTTTTTCATATTCAACATTGCACCAAAGTACAACTGCTTTCAAACGTCCTCTGGATCTTCAGCGATGTTACCTCCAGATATGCTAGACGTGGTTCCTAGATGCCAGACAGAGAAAGCGGGCCAAGCACAGGCAGGCTGGGCGCGTGGTGACCGTCTTTAGCGGGGAGCGATGTCTGTCTGGCACCCTGTAGGCTGGCAGAACAATGTGCGAAGCAGCCAGCAGTTCATGGCCCTTGGTATTTGGAGTGCAGCAAAGTCGACCTAGGCTACCATGCTATCTGGGCATGATTTGCTGAAGTGTGACTATGTCCATTTGTGCACGAGACCAAGCATGCTCTGTGTACTCCCCACCCTAGATTCTCTACCTAACCCCAGGATGGTGGGCCATGCAGCCTAAAGCTATGCCAGAGCCTTTCATTGCAGCCTCTGTGGCAAAGGGAAGTGCTGAGTGGTCCCAGAAAGAAGGAGGGTAATGAGAGAAACTGTGCTGCGTGGTCCTAGAAGGAATGGGGGTGATGGAAGGTGCTGAGTAGTCCCAGAGGGGAGGAGGGTGATGGGAGGTGCTGTGCTGGGTGGTCCTGGAGGGAATCGGGGTGATGGGAGATGCTGAGGGGTTCCAGAAGCAATGGGGCTGATGGGGGGTGCTGGGTGGTCCTAGAGGGGAGGAGGGTGATGGGAGGTGCTGGGAGCCCCAGAGGGGCTCTGAGTTGGTGTGTTTCCTTATAGGACATCACCTACCTGACTCAGCCCTGACCTCTTCCCACCCCCAGAGTCCCACCAGTTCACTTGAGGCTTGGGCTAGAGCTGACTTCCAGCCCTGTTCAGTGGAGCCTGGAGACATCACAAGGACATTCCTTGCCTTCAGCCTGATGGGTAGAAGGCAGTGGTGGGGAGGAGCGTGCCAACAGCTAGATGGGAATCCATAGCTTGGTAGACTTTCTATAGCTCACAGATCAACAACCTGGCCCCTGAAGCCCCTCTATGTGCTGCTATCAGCTGGTCCTTTTGGATTTTATTAAAGTAGCCTCAAAATCTGACCCATGATAGGCGACCTGATGTCCCTCCCAGGGTCTCTCGGCATTATTGCGGCACTCACATTTCTTCTGGCTTCCTCAGGCCCTGATTTCTGCTGCTCTGAGCTGGTGTGTTCCCTATAGGACATCACCCACCTGACTCAGCCCTGACTTCTTCCCACCCCCAGAGTCTCACCAGTTCACTTGAGGCTTGGGTTAGAGCTGACTTCCAGCCCTGTTCAATGGAGCCTGGAGACATCACAAGGACACTCTTGCCTTCAGCCTGGTCCTGCTCTCTCACACAGACGCTGCACCCCGAGCCCTTGTGCTATTATAAAAGCAAAGCATCTATCCCATTCCTGGCCCATGCCACCTCATCTAGCATCTCCTCACCCTTCAGAGACTTCTGACACCCACCCTTTCAGCGCAACACTGCCAGTACTGAGACCTCCACTTAGAAGGACGAGTGGGAAGACCAACAGAGGGAGTAACACCCCTGTGCATCTCAATAATACGGCTTGAGATGAGATGAGATTCTGCAGGCATAGGCCAATTACATGCAAATTGCTGGCAAATAATATGCGAATACACATGTGATTCTGCCCAGGATTGCACCTGCTTAGATGGGTCTCCTAAGAGCAGGCTAGTAGAGGTCACTGGTAAAGTGCATTCAAGGCCTGGGGGCCAACGGGCCAGGGAGGAGAATGGTGGCTTCTTAAACCCCAACTGCAGGTCAGGACATTTCTCATATGTCATTTGCTCAACTAACACTTACTGAGTCGCTGGACATGGGAATGGAGACAGTGAGATGAACGAGAAGCAAGTTGCTCCCCTTGAATGCATGGATGAGGCAGGACCCAGACAAGTACACAGAAGGGGTTCGCAAAACCTGGAAAAGGCAACAATGGCAGCGTGTACAGGACACTGTGGGGCACAGAGCAGGGCCGTCTAAATCAGACTGGGAAACCCAGGAATCTTCCTGGAGGCAGTGACGCTTGAGATGAGCTTTGAAGGATGAATAGGTGATACCAAGTTAAAGAAGGGGAAAGGTGTTCCAGGCCTACTGGCCCGTTAGGTAGATGAGTATGGTGGTGCATGTGGGAGAGGGAAGATGAGGGGAAAAGGGAGCCTCAGGAGCCCGATCGTGAAAGGCTCTTGGCGCTGAGCTAAGAAGGTGGAGTTTTCCTGAAATGTGAGGGTTTAAGCAGGAGAGTAGTGAGCCAAGGAGATGTTTTAGGAAGCTCTCGAGCTACAGAGTGGTGCATGGATTGGAGCAGGTCCAGATGGGGCAAAGATGCCAGTCAGGTGGGCTTGGGCTGGCAGTGAGTGGTGGGAGAGACAAGGAAGTGGAAATAACTGATGTTGTTAGGTGCCGTCGAGTTGGCTCTGACTCACAGCAACCCTATATACAACAGAACAAAACATTGCCTGGTCCTGCACCATCCTCACAATCATCCTTATGCTTGAGTTCGTTGTTGCAACCACTGTGTCAATCCATCTCGTTGAGGGTCTTCCTATTTTTTGCTGGCCCTCCACCTTACCAAGGACTGATCCTTCCTGATAACATGTCCAAAGTATGTGAAACGTAGTCTAGCCATCCTTGCTTCTAAGGAGCATTCTGTCTGTACTTCTTCCGAGACAGATTTGTTCTTTCTTTTGGCAGTCCATTGTATATTCAATATTCTTCGCCAACACCGCAATTCAAAGGCGTCAATTCTTCTTGGGGCTTCCTTATTCATCGTCCAGCTTTTGCATGCATATAAGGTGACTGAAAACACTATGGCTTGGCACAGATGCACCTCAGTCTTCAAGGTGACATCTTTGCTTTCCAACCCTTTAAGGAGGGCTTTTGCAGCAGATCTGCCCAATGCAGTGCGTCCTTTGATTTCTTGACTGCTGCTTCCGTGGGTGTTGATTGTGGATCCAAGTAAGATGAAGTCCTTGACAACCTCAATCTTAATAATTGTTGGGGGGTCTAAAATCGGGCTCTGTGATCCACTGGAGATCCAGCTTGGTGCAAACGGTTAAGCACTTGCCTGCTAACTTAAAGGTTGATGGTTCGAGTCCACCCAGAGGCACCTCAGAAGAAAGCTGTGGTGACTTTCTTCTGAACAATCAGCCACTGAGAACCTTACGGAGCCGTTTTACTCTGACACACGTGGGGTTGCCGTGAGCCGTCGGAATTGACTGGACAGCAACCGGTGTCCCATCAGTTGTGGAAGATGGTGTGAAAAAGGGATCCTGTCTCCTCAGCGGGTTTGGGGCTTGGGAGACTGACAGGGGGACCATGGGGAGAACACAGTGGGAGGACAATTCTATTTTGGTCATGTCTGGTGTGAGGAGCTGTGGGATATCCATTAAGCCATATCCAAGATACATGATGTCTCACATTCTTAGGTCAGGTTCTCCAGGGGTGAGTGTCTTATTTGTATATAAGTAGATTTTTGAGGAAAGGAGCCCCAGTGGTACAAAGGCTAAGTACTTGGCTGCCAACTGAAAGGTTAGCGGTTGGAACCTACCAGTAGCTATGTGGGGGAAAGACCTGGCGATCTGTTCCTGTAAAATTGATAACCTAGAAAACTCTGTGAGGGCAGTTCTACTCTGTCACTTGGGGTCAGGTCACTGAGTCAGAATCGACCTGATGGCACCTAATAGCAACAACAAGGGTTTGCTGAGGAAGGGTTCTCAAGAGAAGCAAAGGAGTAAGGGAAGGAGAAGCAGGACAGGGGGGAGGAGGAAGCCAAGCTCGGGTGAGATCCCAGTCGGGGCCCCGTGGATAGTGACCTCAGTTTGATCCACAGGGGATTCTGGAGTGTCAGCTACTCCTCTGAGCCGCCCCAATCCAGGCAAGGGGCTGGGTGTTCACACTCTTGCTCCTGACCTTCATGTGCTAAGGGCCTCCCCGGGCAGGGATAGGAGGTAAATTTGCAGGCCCTTTCTGGTCTCTGTATGAAGGCAAAGGCATCAGTGTCTTGAAGGTGGTCCTCCCATAAACAGCCCCTCCTTCTGCTCCAGTAGGCAACTCACCTTGGATGCACCGGTCAGTTTGTCTCCACTGGTTGTGAGCAAAGGGTTGAGGATGGAGATGGGGCTGGCACTGATGTTTCCCTTCGATAGACCAGGACAAGCACAGAGCGTGAAGTGAGAGCCTGTGGAAGCTGGGTAGAAAGCCATCTGAGGGCATCTGGGTAGGGTACTAGAGTGTGTTCTGTTCACAAGCAGTCCTCACCCTATGCCACTGCTCTGCAACATAGGTGCACCTACTCTTTGCAGTTAATGGCACCAAGTTCAGAGAGGTGAGACAAATTGCCCATGGCCACACCGCAAGCAAGGGCTGGAATCCAGGGCCTGTGTGGTCGCACTCTGCCTTATGTATCTCACAGCTCCTTTATAATAAGGAGAGCACCCATTGTCCAGGCAAACAAGCCATGTGGCAATCGCTTTGCTCCCACAGCAACCCCGGGAGCCACTGTCATTCCCACTTTACAGAGTCAGCTGCCCTGGGCCACAATGGTTAATAAGTGAACTAACTGGGATTTGAACCCAGGTCTATTTGACGCTAAGCTCCACCCTAAGACACCGTGATCCACTACTCGCAAGCCTTCTAGTTGGAGGCACCTTTGCAGAGCTCCTGGGGGGAGGCCAGGGAGACTATATGAGGTTTGTTGGGAGGTACTTAATCTTCTTTGGCAAGAGGATGGAAAGATCCAGAAGCAGACTGGACATGATGCAGACAGCCCTGGCCTCCATCCTGCCCTGAGTCAATGGAGAGAGAGCTGGGCTCTGCCAGTTCTTTTGCTAGCAGTTCTGAAAGGCTAATTTCTCAAACAATGCTGAGAAGCTGATTGTGGCGATAAATTACCATGTGAAAAGGAATTATTTTTATCTCTTTCCATGTTCTGCCGCCCTGAGGAATGTGGCAAACAAAGACAGGTTGAATAGGATCTGTTTGTGTGGGCCTAGGGTGGTGGCACAGAGGAAGGTCTGTGTGCGCATGTGTTTAAATTCTTGCCTGCTATTTTCTCAGCTGGATGAAAGGCATTATGCAGGCACAACACCCTTCCACCCTAGGAGCTGTTCATAGGAGTCCCAGGCTCTGCATCTTTCCTGCAGGCTCCTTTGCCTTGAGGTTTTTCTGCCTTTATCTAAAACCATGTTCCTCTTCTTCCAGCCCATCAACCCCCACACATTCGTACTCAGAGAGCAATGAGTGTTTTGCCTTTGTTGCCAGAGAAGAATCAGAATCAGAGATTTTTGTGTTTCCTGGAGAAGAACACATTATGGAACGCTTTGATTCACACAACTGGCGCCACACTTAGCCTTTTGGTGAAGTAAACCTATTCACATTGACCACATCCATGTAACCAGCACCCAGATAAACAGCACAGAACCAGTTCCCGAGAAACCCCTTCCTCCCAGTACTCTCTCCCCTAGGGTAACCCTGTCCTGACTTGAACAGCAGAGATCAGCTCTTCCTAATTTTGTGTATTATATGAAAGAGTAAAAACCAAACCAAACCAGACCAGATGCTATTGAGTAGATTCCTATTCATGGTGACCCCATGTGTCTTGGAGTAGAACTGTGTTCCATAGGGTTTTCAATGGCTGAAGTAGATCACCAGGCTTTTCTTCTGAAGGCACCTCTGGGTGGATTTGAACAGCCAACCTTTTGGTTTGCAGCACATCTTTCAGGACTAGGGATTCTTCCAAGATACTGAAAATCTGCCCACACTTACAAGCAGAGCACCTGGGAGGAAGTAAGCAGCTTACTCTTGCAAGCTCATCTTATAAGGAGGAACAAAATTCTCCCACGCAAGGATCCTGAAATGCCAGCATGTTGTCGCTTGCCCAAGATCACACGTCGAGGGTGTACTCAAAACCAGGACACAACCCCCTCATTCCTAGGCCCCTTAGGAGAGATGCCTACAGGATGGTCACACCTTAAGTTCTCTCAGTCTCAGGAAATTCTTTTCATGGTCATGGCCCCTTAGAATTCTGCAGTAATTTCCAGACTAGAGGGGCCCACCTGACTCAAAGAATATTAGGTAATGCCCTTTGTTACTTCTTTGACCAACTCATATGGGCACATTTTAAGCGAGGTATGTAAGTCGCAAACCCTACTTCTACGGTAATTTTTAATGATGATGAGGAGGTTTTAATGTGCCCAATCAGAGAGCACGAGCATGAATGAGTAGTTCAGAGAGCCATCTGAATGGCCGTTGTCTTAGTCATCTAGTGCTGCTAAAACTGAAATACCACAAGTGGATGCCTTTAACAAAGAGAAATTTATTTCTTCACAGTAAAGTAGGCTAAAAGTCCAAATTCAGGGGGGCGGCTCTAAAGGAAGGCTCTCTCTGTGAGCCTTCTCATCAATCTTCCCCTAGACTAGGAGCTTCTCACAGGAACACCTGGTCCAAACGATGCACTCTGCTCCCGGCATTGCTTTCTTGGTGGTATGAAGTCCCATCTGTCTGCTTGCTTCCCTTTCCTTTTTATCTCTTGAGAGATGAAAGGTGGTGCAGGCTTCATCCCAGGGAAACTCCCTTTACATTGGATCAGGGTTGTGACCTGGGTAAGTGTGTTACAATCCCACTCTTTAACATAAAATTACAATCACAAAATGGAGGACAACAACACAATACTGGGAATCATGGCCGAATCAAGTTGACACATATACTGGGGGGACACAATTCAATCCATGACACCCATCAAACCTTGTAACATCTTTAAAATGAACTCAGGCCCCTGGAATCCCACTGTTGAGGGAGGGTGTGGTCATTTAGAAGTGGGGCAGCTCTTTTGGACTCCTTTTCTTTTTTTTTTTTTTTTTGATGTATGTTGACAGAAGACATGAGACTCCTGGGTCACTAATGAAAGACTTTATTACTCACAGAAAAAGCGGTTGCCAAAGTCAGTTTGGTTGCATGCTGGGGTCTTCTGGACTCACTGCTTGAGCAGTTGGGATGTATCCTGCTTTGCCGGATACAGCTTTCCTTTGGTTTTTAGGTGCATTCACCAAAGCAAATTCATATTTGTTCCACCCAGAATCATACAGATCCATTTTAAAAGGATGATTGTAAAACTGAAAGCCTTAGGGTTTTTATTAAACAGGACCATCTTGCATTTCCAGTTTTCTTAGATCAATCTTGACTGCACATTCGAATCACCCAGGGGAGTTTTAAAAAAAGACTGATGCTGGGAGCTCTGCCCCAGAGGTTCTGATGGCTTGACTAGGTCATTTTTGCCTTCACTGTCCTCAGAATTGACCTGTAGGGTTATGTAATCTTGGTAGAGGAGGTTCTGGCCTTGATAAGACCTAGTCAATGCTGACGTGGGAGAGGAACCAAATGATGCACTTGCTACCAAGATATTGAGTGAAGCCCGGATCCAAGGCAGAGGTCACATCTCCAATCTTCTGTGATGACAGTCCAGGCCTCACTGGACTGGAGATTGTTATGGAGAAGATGGCATGGGGTGAGGAAGAGAAGGACGGTGAAAACTGAAGAAAATTGTGTGATTTGGGGAAAGTTGCTCAATATCTCTAAGCCTCGGATTTTTGATCTATAAAATGGGAGATGATAATAATACCAAGCCCATTGTTTTTTGGAGGGGGCGTATTAAATGAAATAAGGGATTTAAGACATTTAGCATATATTATGGATTGAGTTATGCCCCTCTCAAAATATGCGTTGTAAATCCTAACCCTTATACCTGTGGTTATAATCCCATTGAGGCAGTATTAATGTAAAGTGTGTTTGAAATCAATCTCTTCTGAGATATAGAACGAATAGATTAGGCCTGAAGAAGGAAGCAGAGATGGGGGAAGATAGAGGCTGTGCCATGTGAAGATCACTGTCTTAGTTATCTAGTGCTGCTATAACAGAAATACCACAAGTGGATGGCTTTAAGAAACAGAAGTTTATTCTGTCACAATTTAGGAGGCTACAAGTCTGAATTCAGAGCACTAGTTCTAGGGGAAAGCTTTTTCTCTCTGTTGGCTGTAGGGGAATGTCTTTGTCGTCAATCCTCCCCTGGTCTGGGAGCTTCTCAGTGCAGGGACCTCAAGTCCAAAGGACACGCTCTGCTCCAGGTGCTTCTTTCGTGGTGGTAAGAGGTCGCCTTTCTTCTCTGCTTGCTTCTCTCTTTTATATCCCAAAAGAGGCTGACTCAAGATACCACCTAACCCTGTAGATTGAGTCCTGCCTCATTAACATAACTGCCCCTAATCCTGCCTCACTAACATCATAGAGGTTAGGATTTACAACACATAGGATAATCACATCAGATCACAAAATGGTGGACAATCACACAATACTGGGAATCATAGCCTAGCCAAGTTGACACACATTTTTGGGGGACACAATTCAATACACAACAATCTCCAAGGAGCCAAGGAACAGAAGATGAAAAATGACAAGGACCTTCCCCCTAGAGCCAACACAGAGAGAGAGTGAACCTTCCCCTAGAGCAAAAAAAAAAAAAAAAAAAAAAATTCAGACTTCTAGCCTCCTACACTTTGGGAAAATAAATTTCTGTTTGTTAAAGCCACTCACTTGTGGTATTTCTGTTATAGCAGCACTAGATAACTAAGACAGTATGCCACTGGACATGTTAAATCTGTAATAAAATCTCTTTCTCTTCACTCTCATCATTAAAAGTTGCCATAGAAGTAGGGTTTGTGACTTCGATAATCTTCATCTAAAATGTGCACATTGGAATTGGCCAGAGATGTAACAAGAAGCATCGCCTAATACTCTTTGAGGCAGGTGGGCATCTCTAGTCTGGAGATTACTCTAGGATCTCAAGGGGCCATGACCATGAAAAGACGTACCTGCGACTGACAAGACTTAAGGTGTGACAGTCCTGAAGAGTAGGTTTTGTCGGTGGTGGTGTTAGGTGCTGTCCAGTAAATTTCGACTTCTAGTGACCCCAGAAACCCTGGTGGCTTAGTGGTTAAGTGCTATGGCTGCTAACCAAAAGGTCAGCAGTTCCAATCCACCAGGCATTCCTTGGAAACTCTATGAGGCAGTTCTACTCTGTCCTATAGGGTTGCTATGAGTTGGACTCGATGGCAAAGGGTTTGGGTTTTTTAGGTTTAGTGACCCCACGTGACAGAGCAGAACTGTCCCATAGGGTTTTCTAGACTACAGTCTTTACAGGAGCAGTCTTTCTCTTGTGGGGCCAATGGGTGTGTTTGAACCACCAACCTTTTGTTCAGTAGCCAAGCACTTAACTATGGTGCCACCAGGGCTCAAAGTATGTCTGGGTCTGCTTAAAAACACAAGAGTGGAGGAAGAAGGGGTGTTAGATAAGCCCATGCTGGCCTGCTCAGACCCACAAATGGGAGGCAGAGGAAATTTTCTCAAGAAAAATAATAATTCTCTTCTAAGAACACAGTGAAATGTAATGGATTCCAGCCAGAATCCAGGATTTTAAAAACTGAGAAAAGAAGAAAAACTTCTCTACAGCTGAAATTTTAAATAACCATATTTCCAAGCACTCTGTTTTCTTGGGTTCTGATGAAGTCAGGGTAAGTTGGAAAAAGGATTGGCAATAGTTAAATCGAGAACTCAAGGTCACTCACTCACATGCCAGGTTGTAATATGAAAAAAAAAAAAAAAATTAAACCGTGCCAAATGGTGGGCTTTGGGCTAGTGTCCAATATTATTGGATGATGTCCTAAAACAATAAGTTTTGGATCTGTCATTGTTCATCTCATAGCTTTCACATTTTACAAGGCTTTAAAAGACTATCTAGTCTTTTGGTTTGATATTCATAAATACCCTGTATGTGACATCCATGCCAATATCATCCACTTTTAACAGAAGCAGTGTAGAAGGCACATGCATTTCCTCCTTTGTTTTTAATAAAATTTCCATGTTTTTCCCACAGTATCTACCTCTGTCCCACATGATTCCAAGGAAGATGACCATATCTTCTGTTTCAGGGATAGATCCCACTTTGTCTAAGCCAGTCGTGATCATCCCAATCCTCGTTCCCAATGATTGGTTTAGGAATGGGCCCTTGACTCAATTTTTCCTCCAGGGAAGTTTTCCTTGTTCCTAAGAAAGAGTCATTTTGGGAATTTCTGTGTCTGAAAGTATCTCCTGGAACTACTGCTATAATCTTGCTGGTAATCTAACCTGATAATGAAGCCATTCAGGGAGGTAGAGTGGAGTGATGGAAAGAATTGGAACCTGCATGACATCATTGAGCTGCTAAGTACACTGAATCACACACAACCTACCTCGGGACTTCCCGTTATAGGAAGGAATCACTTTCTGGATTAGTTGGAGTTTTCTGTTGCTTGCAGCCCAAAGCATCCTAAGTAATATATGAACATTCTGAGTCTCAGAAGTTAGATGAATTACACCCACTCCTCACTTATTGACATGGTTAGGTTCCAAAGACCAGGCCATTATGCAAAAACCAGTGTTATGAGAAAATGGAGGATGACCACTTCAGATCATAAAATGGAAGATGATGATGTCATTGCATAACTGCCAAAGCACTGAGAATCATGGCCCAGCCAGGCTGACACATAACCTTAACTATCACAGCCAGAGTTACTCTCGCCACACACTTTGGTGTTCGTTACTGCCAGGTGTCCATCGTTAATGTCCAAAATAACCGGATAGTAGATTTTTAGTATTGTCATAAATTTGAAATGTCGGATAACAGGATAGTCGATAAGTGAGGAGTAGGTATCTCATTCTTTCTCAGGTCAGTTAATAAAACAATATCCAGTAATAATCACTGGTCTTTACTACAGTCAGAGCGTTCATGTCCTCACTGAAACGGAGCATGAGTCCCACATTTAGGTAGACATTGAGGTCCTGGCTGTCTTGCCGATGGTAATGCTATTTTATGCCTCTGTGAGTTTACCTGCTCTGCCCTTTTTACTGAAATGTCTGACTGACCCTTACCTTTTCTCAGCCCAAGCACCACATTCTATGAAGACTTCCAAATTGTTTCAATCCATGCAGAATTATCCCATCTTTGCTTTGGACTTCACTGTATTATCTACATACTTTTATTTTACCCCCAAAGGTTATGAAGCAAATTATTACTGTGGGCAGCTGGAGCTTAATCCCACTGGGAGGTCTAGGAACCAGTGTAGAACAAGTACCTCAGAGTTATCCCACCTGAGTGTGAAGAAGCTGTGTCTTTGTTTGAGGGCAGCTTCTGTGGGTTCTTAATTCCGCTGTGGTGACCTGCAGCGTGTGGGCATAGCCAGCTAGGCAACCAGAGAAGCCCTTAGGTAAAAACATGCTGGTGCTAACAATTGGTATATGGGGGCATGTACACATAAAATGCTAAGTGCAAAGGTGATATGGGCAAGGCACCAACGGTGTCTGCTATATACAGGAAATTCTGGTTTGTAGGTAATAATAAAGCCACATCTATCCATGTGCCAGGCCCTATGCTAAATCCTTCCTGTGCATTGACTCAGTTAATGCCTATAGTGACCTTATGAGCTAGTTCACCTTTTTATCCCCAGTTTGCAGATGAGGAAACTGAGGTTAAATATTTTGCCCAAGGTCACAGAGCTGATGGAACAGGGATTTAAATGCGAACAGTCTAATTATAGACTGTCCAGTAGAAAAAAAATGTAAGTGATACAAGTAATTAAATTTTTTAGTAGCTACATTAAAAAAAGTACCAAAGAGATAGGTAGAATTAGTATATTTTAATTAACCCAATATATTCATGTTATTAATTCAACATGTAATCGATATGAAACTTATTCATGAGATATTTTACATTTTTTTTCATACCCTTTGGTGTACAGTTTGTATTTCATACTTGCAGCGCATCTCGGTTCAGCCACTAAATTTTCATTGGAAATTCTCGATCTGTATTTAGACTTTATAAAATTTATGGCTGAAAACACACCTGAGGTGTTCCAGACAAACTTCAAAGTTTCTCAATAATTCAATCAAATATCAGCCTTTACATTTACATTCAAATGAAAGTTAAATAAAATCAAATTTTTATTTCTTTAGTTGTGTTAGCCACATTTCAAGGCTCAGGAGCCACACGTGACTAGTGGCTATTGTATTGGACAGCTAGTACTCGATCTTGCACCCTTAAGCTCCTCTTCATCAGATTCCCTGTACCCAAGCACATACTAATATGCTAGGAAGTGGCCACTTATATTTAGGCAGTGCTCAATGTTTACAACTGAAAGATCAAGACCTGCACAATAGTTGTTGCCCTGCTTCCAGTTAGCTGTGTGACCTCAGGTGAATCACTCTACCTCTCCGAGCCTCCATTTACTCAGTTGTCCATGAAGGGGGTGTGATCTCAAACATCTCTTCCAGCTCCCAAATATGGTATTATTTTTCTCTTGTAAAAGAGGAAGGAACCAAACCTGTTGCTGTCGAGTTGATTCTGACTCATAGCAACCCTATAGGGGTGTCTAAGGCTGTGTAAATCTTTATGCGAGCAGACTGACACATCTTTCTCCCGCGAAGCAGCTGGTGGATTTGAATCACCAACCTTTTGGTAAGTAGCCAGCTGCTTTAACCACCATGCCACCAGGGCTCTTTAGAAGAGGAAGGAATGAGGATATTATGAAAGCCCTGGGCCCCAGGGTAAACACACATGCTCGCTTCAATAAAATATAAAAACAAGGTGGAATGTGTTGCCAATCTCCAGCCATTGCTGAACTGCTGTGGGCAGGAGGGAGTCACGTGGTGATGTCTTCCTTTCATCCATCACTGAGTGACACGCTAATTGTATCTTTCTGCAGGCTGCCTGGGATAAAGGAACAGTGAAGCATTGTCTGGGCTCTGAGTCCCAGAAAATATTGGTAGCTTGTTCTCTTTTATACGCCACCTTTTAAGGAAGAAAAAAAGTCCTAGATATGGATGGAAACCCTTGCATTATGTTACTGCAATGGCTCTGAGGCACTGGCTTCCTGGAGTGGGCTGTGTTCCTTCACACACCAAAGAAAGGGCCTTGTGGCTCTCCCAGGCATCCTTGTTAGAGTGTTTATACTGTGTGATCCTGGCTTATTAGTCAGTGTCTCAGTTATCCAGTGCTGCTATAACAGAAATGCAACAGGGGGTGGCTTTAACAGACAGAAATTTATTTTCTCACGGTTTAGGGGGCTAGATGTCTCAATTCAGAGCTTCTCGCTGGTTTGTTTAATCTCTTTTATATCTCAAAAGAGATTGACTACTAATCTGCTCTCATTAACATAACAAAGACGACTCCTTCCCAGATGGGATTATAACCATAGGCACAGAGGTTAGGAATTACAACTCATATTCTGGGGAGACATAATTCAATCTGTAACAGTCAGAGTGGGGCTTTTGGTTTATTGGGCAGCATAAAAACTCTATTGTATTTAGGTCGACTAGACGGCACTGGGCTGGGTTACTATGACAGGATGGCCAGGGGATTCAAGTCGAACTAGAGAGTAACTATTAAGGCCTGAGGCCCAGTAATCCAGATAATAGTTGGGTTTGACCCACATATGGAAGATTTGTAGCTGTCAGTAGAACAAAACTTTAGGGCTCTGTGGGAATGTCCCAGTTCTCAAAAATGGTTCTTCTAGATGGGTGACCTTTTTACAATTAGAGGCTCATTTCTTTGGATCCTGTAAGGTGGGTATGGTGGAAATAGCCTCTTTACCCACAAATCAGGTTTTAGCCTTCCCTTTGAATTTGAGAGAAGAGGACAATAAGAAACCAAACAGGAGAAGAGAGCAGGAGGGAGCAGGAGGAAAGAGGACACTAAACCAAACCTAAACCAAACCAAAACCAAACCCACAGCCGTCGAGTGGATTCTGACTCATAGCAACCCTGTAGGACAGAGTAGAACTGCCCTATAGCGTTTCCAAGGAGCAGCTGGTGGATTCGACCTGGCGACCTTTTGGTTAGAAGCCAAATGCTCAACCATAGTGCCACCAGGGCTCTTAAAGGAAGCTGCTAAAAGTTGTCAGCCATTTTATAGAAAGCAAATACCCTACTGGAGTTCGTACAGACCAGGAAGTATATAAAGAATTTGCCGCCGGTTTATGCTCAGCTTGAAGGAAAGACAGGTAATGCGTGGTTCAGTTCTCTTATTTCTTTAACCGGAGTGGGAACTTGAAGGAAGCAATAACTCATTTATTCATTCATCTATCCATTCATTAGGAGTCCCTGGGTGGTAAAAACAGTGTAGGGTTCAGCTACTAATAGAAATGTTAGCAGTTCGAACCCATCCAGAGACTCCTTGAAAGAAAGGCCTGGCAATCTGCTTCTGAAAGATCACAGCCTTGAAAACTCTATGGGACACAGTTCTACCTCTGCACACATAGGGTGGCTATGAGTCAGAATTGACTTGACAGCAATTTTAAAAAATCTATTAATTATGGTAGATAGCTTTCAAAGATGGACACCTTCAATTCCTGCCCTTCCTGTACACGCGCATCACTCTTCCCATCAAGTGATGGGGTTTATTTTCCGCTCCTCTTGAATTTGGGCTGGGCTTGTGACTTGCTTTGACCGGCACAATGTCCTGGAAGTGATTCTATGCCAGTTCCAGGCCCAGTCTTTAGGAGCTTGCTGTGAAGAAGGCCGGGCTACACTGCCGAGTGATGGGACATTACCGGGAGAGAGGCTGTGTGGAGGAGCCTGAGCTGCCAGACACGGGAGTGGAGTCTCCTTGGACCTTCCAGCCCAGCCCAGCCACCAGCTGAAGGCAGTGAGCAAGTGACGTGGAGCACATGGAGCAGGAAAACTGCCCAGCCTCCAATAGTGTATGTTATGGATGGAATTGTGTCCCCCCAAAATATGTGCTGTAAATCCTAACCCCTAGCCCGTTGCCATCAAGTTGATTCCAATTCATAGGGGCCCTATAAGACAGAGTAGAACGGCCCCACGTGGTTTCCAAGGTTGTAATCTTTTTTTTAGCTTTTGTGTGTTATATGACCCTAGTTGCTCTCCCTGTAATGTAACAGCACACTCCTCTTTCCCACCCTGGGTTTCCCTGTCCATTCAACCAGCTCCTGTCCCTTTTTGCCTTCTCATCTAGCCTCTGGACAGGAGCTGCCCATTTAGTCTCATGTATCTATTTCAACATGCTCTTCACGAGTATCATTTATGTCTTGTAGTCCAGTCTAATCTTTGTCTGAGGAGTTGGCTTCAGGATTGGTTTTAGTTCTGAGTTAACAGAGAGTCCAGAGGCCATGTCTTCCAGGCTTCCTCCAGTCTTAGTCAGATCCAAGCCTGTAATCTTTACAGAAGCAGACTGCAGCATCTTTCTCTCTTGGAGCCACTGGTGGGTTTGAACTACTGACCTTTCGGTTAGCAGCCGAGTGCTTAACCACTGCTTAACCACCAGGGCTCCTTCTAACCCCTATACCTGTGGTTACACTACCACTGGGGAATGGGTTTTCTTTGTTATGTTAAGAGGCCGTATCAGTGTAGTGTATATTTTAAGCCAGTCACCTTTGAGATATAAAAAGAGCAGATTTGGCACAGAGAAGGAAGTAGAGATGGGGGAAGATAGATGTTAAGCCAAATGAAGATGACCAAGGAACCAAGGAACTTTCCCCCAAAGCTGACAGAAAGAGAAAGTCTTCCTCTAGAGCTGACACCCTAAGTTCAGACTTGTAGCCTTCTAAACTGTGAGAAAATAAATTTCCATTTGTTAAAGCCATCCACTTGTGGTATTTCTGTTACAGCAGCAGTAGATGACTAAGACATTGCACAAACCCATGATCCACAGAAATAAGAAAATGTAGATCGTCGTGGTTTTAAGCCACTACATTTTGGGGTAACTCATCATGCAGCCATAGATAACTGAACATTTACTGACAGCTATACTTAAGAGGGAGCCCTGGTGGCACAGTGGCTAAGAGCTATGTGGCTGCTAAGCAAAAGGTCAGCAGTTGGAACCCACCAGCTGCTCCTTGGAAACCCTATGGGGCAGTTCTACTCTGTCCTATAGGGTTGCTCTGAGTAGGAATCAACTCGACAGCAAATTGTGTGTGTGTGTGTGTATTTAAGGGGGTTTCCTTTTATCCAGCTTTCTAAATAGATTTTTAATTATAAGTAGGAGTTGAAATTTATCGAACGACTTTTTCTGCCTTTGTTGAAATGATCTTGTGATTATTTTTCACCTTTAGTCCAATAATCTTAAATTTGCTCTAAATTTTTTGATAGTTTTTTGTGTAAGTCTTGAAGATCTTTCACTAAATTTATTCCTAAATAGTTTGCTTTTTTGATGCTATTATAAATGGTATTTAAAAACATTTCATGTGTCAATTGTTTGTGACAGTATATGCAAATAAAGCTTGTTTTTGTATATTGACATTGTATTCTGTGACTTTGCTAAATTCACCTATTACTTTTAGAAAATTTTAAAAAGATTCCTTAGAATTTTTTACATACACATCATTTAGGTTCCTCTGCAATTAAGACATCAGTTTTAATTAAGAAATAATGCATAGAAGGAACGCTGGGGCAAGTGGCAGAAGACTATGGAGACAATAGGCTTTTGTGAGCAGGGAAGATGAAAGGTCTGCCTGCTCAGGTTGCCAGCATTTTCCTTTCCCACTTAGAGTAGTGACAAATAGTTTTTTCTTTTTTCCACTTGAGAACTAAGAACCAACATAGTACTTAACTCAGAAAAAATAAGCCCGACAGCCAGACAACTGGATCACCCTGTCTCTTTAGCAGTTGTTATTAATGGGTGTTGAGTCAATACCATCGACCCCACAGTCTTCCCAGAGCTGACACTCCCTAGTGCCTGGCTCTGAGGCAGGGGGAGCTGGGAGGCCAGGCAGGGCTTGACCAGCCATAGCTGGTCCCCTGAGACAGTAACCAAGCAACAGGCAAAGTGGCTATGAAGGGCAAGCCATCCAGAGGCTTGTAGCCTGATGGCAGGCAGAACATTCCAGAATGTTCCAGAACAGCAGCCCCTCAAGGCCGAGTGAAAGTTTCCTGAGTCAGGGAGCTAGAAGGACCAGATATACAGGAGGAAGAGGACCCAGTTACTGTAGCTGGTGTTGTTGAGTCAGTTTTGACTTATTTACTGTCCCTTCCTCTATGGTGGTGATCACTTCTCTTCCCTTCTCACGTTTACGTTTTGGGGAAGGTTTTGGGTTGTGAACTGTAGTTAAACTTCACTGAGTACTGTTACGCGTAGGCAGTATATTTAACACTTTACACATATTTTATTTAATCTGCACAACCACCCTAAGGGATAGCTGCTAATTGTGTTTTTAAAAAACTTGTTGCTGTTGAATTGATTCCAACTCATAGTAACCCTATAGGACAGAGTAGAATTGCCCCATAGGGTTTCGAAGGCTGTATCTTTTTGGAAGCAGACTGCCACATCTTTCTTCCATGGAGCACCTGGTGGGTTTGAATTGCCCCAGTAGTTAACCACAGCTGAGCGCTTAACCACTGCACTGCCAGTTTTGTTTTACAGATAGAAAAACTGAAGCATGGAGCCATTAAGTAACTCATCCAAGGCTACAATGCCAGTAACTGACAGTTTTGACACTGAACAAGATGTCTGTTTTTCTAGAGTAGCAAACAAGAAGGCCAGAATATTCCTCCCCTAGGACAAAAGAGAAACCTCAGGAGGTGCCCTCAGGGGGAAGCTGGTTCTGTTGGCCTATTGCTGCCAGCTGTAGCAGCTCATGCCAGTTAGGCCAAACCACACCTTGCGACTTCTGTTCGTCCCTCCTCAGCATCCAGAGAATGCAAAATGGCTATTCTACAGGTCAGCTGATTTGTTGTCAGGATGCATTCTGTTGCATGATTCTGGTGGGTCACCCAAGGTTAACCTAACAATCTAGAGGATTCCACCATGGAGGCAGGTGACAGGGCTTCCCTCAATGTCTTCCAGGCCATGGGGCCTTCTGCCCAAGTCTAAGGGATGGAACTCTGGTCAAGTAACATTTAATTATTGAAGATGACTCGGACCTGCTTTGTTGAGCAAAGCTTGGGGGCTGCTAGTGGGTACTCTTGGGGTCTACTCTCTAGCAGAGAAAGCACTGTGAGTAGCAAGGTGGCTTGCTCTGAACTCCTCTTTCACCATATATATTACGTCTACCTCACATGCCTGGTGTGAGGAGTACGTAGCAAGTTAGGTCTGTTAAGTTTTTAGCCAGTGACTGGCAGTTTCCCTCTCTTTCTGCACAGACAAAAAGGCCCTACCACTGCCCACAAAGAACTGTCAGGCTCTTATTTTCAGCAACACCTCCATTTTTTCATCAACCTGCTTGATGATTAGAGTTTCTAGATCACCTTTTCAATTAGCAGTTAAAGTGTGGTAATTTTCAGGTTGTGAGGGTTCTTTTAGGGGTATCTTTCTGTCTCTCCCCTTCTCTGAGACCTGCACCCCTCACCCCTCCCCAGAGAGTGGATCCTATGGCCTGAGTGTCCTGATCCTGCCCCCGTGGCCAGAGCTGGTAGACACACGGCCTGGGCTGGACCAAATCTTATCTCCCAGAAATTTAGATTGTTATAGGTCTCTTGACAAGGCCATGTAGCTGTGGGGGTTCTGGAGGGTGACCCACTTTGGATCCAAGCATGGACACGTAGAAAAAGAAGTCAGCATGGAGAGAAGAGCAGCAAAGTCCTGCAGTGAGACCATCCTGGTGACCATGTGGGATCCTGAAAGAGTAGCCAAGGGAGGCAAAAGAGTGCATTCTGTGTGACCCCATTTTTACCAAGTTCTAGAAAAGACAGCACTAATCTAAGGTTATAGAAATCAGGACAGTGGTTTCCTGGAGCAGGGAGTGGGGAGGACGGGACAGCAAGGAACATCAGGGAACTTTCGGGGGTGATGGGTGTTCTATATCTTGCTTGGAGGGTGGTTGTATGGGTGCATACATTTGTCAAAACTTATCATTCTATATGCTTAAAATACGTGCACTTAACTGTACGCAAATTATATCCCAATAAAGTTGATTTTAAAAACAGCGGAAATTACCGCGGAGAGAGTCCTTGGAAACCCTATGCGGTTTTACTCCGTCCTATAGGGTCGCTATGAGTCGGAATTGACTTGATGGCAACGGGTTTTTTCTTTTTTAATCTTTATAGCAGATCACCAGGTCTTTTCTCCAGTGGAGCAACTGGTGGGTTTGAACTGCCTACCTTTCAGTTGGCAGCTGAGTGCTGAGTGCTTTTATTGTCCTCAAAAGAGTCCATGTTCCCCAAAATTTTAATAACCACTGCAATAGAAGATTTCTGTTCTGGTTTTCTATTGCCATGTAACAAACCAGCTAGTAGCTTAAACAATTTCTTACACCACTCACTAGTCTGTGGGTTGAATTGGCTAAGCTGAGCAGCTCCTACTTGGAGTCTCTCATGCAGTTGCCATCAGATATTGGCTGGGGCTGGAGGCTTCGGAAGGCTCAGATGAGCTGGGCAGCCAAGGTGGCTCACTCTCATGGTTGGTGGCTGAGTGTTCAGCTGGGGCTGTCAAATGAAGTACCTACATATGGCTTCTCCTTGTGACCTGGGCTTCTCACGGCGTGGCAGCTTGGTTCCAAGAGAGATTATCTTAAAAGCAAACTTTCCAGGAGACCAAGTCATGGAAGCTTCAAGGCTTCTAAGTTCTCTTCCAGCTCTCATATTCCATGATTACATTGTCATAAACTGTTCTTTGTACCTGGTAATGTATCAGATGCCTTCATCTGTTTTTCTCATTTCATTTTTGTAACAATCGTTTGAATTCCCATTTTAAAGATGAGGAAACCAAGTCTCAGAGAGTTAATTTACTTGGCCATTGTCCTTTAACTCCAAGTCCAGGACTCTTTACCTTAGTGGTTTGTAAATCAAGACCTGGAGTGCTGCTGTCTACTTAAACCCAGTCCAAGGTTCCTAGGATGAGGTTGGGCACTCACAGGAGGCTGAATTTATGCCTGCTTTAATGAAACAATTTTTTTTTTTTTTTAATGAAACAAAGGTCTTTGTTTTGCGAACTCACCAAAAGAAAGGATTGCTTAAGTCTGTCTCCCTGGTGCAGTTCACAGGACTTAGAAATGCAAACACATTTTCATTTACTGACTATGTGCAAGAGAGGCAAAAGCTACTCCTCGAACATTTGTCTTTGAGAAGAGAAGTGTAAACCAAAGCACAATGGAGCAGCTTCCCAGCTACCGTTCTTTGCTGCAGACATGGGCTTGGCATCCAGACTTTGCTGGGACACAGTGTATTTATGACTTGTGGTCACAGAGGAAGCTTTTGATGGTAGAGCAGCCCCAGAATTAATCTTTTCATCAATCAAATCGCAGAT
Organism: Elephas maximus indicus; assembly: GCF_024166365.1. Classification (NCBI taxonomy): domain Eukaryota; kingdom Metazoa; phylum Chordata; class Mammalia; order Proboscidea; family Elephantidae; genus Elephas; species Elephas maximus. Next base: position 49,596,156 of record NC_064838.1, read on the forward strand.
GACCTCCAGCCCACCCTTCTGAGCACGTGGCTGCCCGCCCTGAAGAAGGCAACATCAGTTAAACACCCCTAAACAACACCCTTCCACAGAGAAATATGTGAGAACTGAGTGACATGGTGACTTAAGACATGACTGAAATGCTGTTTACTACGAATCCGCTCCTCTCCCTGACCATTATGGGAGTTTGCCTGGCCTGCTTTACTAGGCCACCTAGCCCAGCCTAGGTGGGACAGGCAAGACTGGGGGCTCTGTGGTTCCTTTTTTAAGTCTCTCCCAAAACAACTCCTGTTCCGATGTACACTTTACAGTTTATAAACAAACCCTTTTCATATATTCCTTCGTGTGACGCGCCCCAGAAACCCTACGAGCTGGGTATTATTCTCATTTTATGGAAAAAAAAAAAAAAAAAAAAAGCAGGTGGAATGAAGGAATGTAATGGGCTCAAGGAAACATAGTAAAGATCAAAACCAAAACTTGAGTGATTGTCTTCTGAGATCCCAGATACCAGCTGCTTCTGTTCTCCTACAACCTCCAATGTACTGCAGTTACACAGGGGAATTTCTCTGCACTTCAAGGACTCATCATTGTCCCCTAGGACCCATCATTGGGCTCCTCAGCCTTGCCCCTTTCACTTGCCCTGCTGTCGGCCTGTCTCCTCCATTGACCCTGTTGGAGAACAGGCTCAACCTCGGTGAGGACACTTCAGCTCCTGTATAGACTCAGTGCATTGCATAGAACAAGTTGTAGCCAACTTGTAGCCAAGAAACCTAGTTTTTTCCCTCTCAACACTAAGTTTTTCACAGCAGTCTCAGCTAAATATAACAAGGATGCCCTTTGGTGCATCTTGCCAATCTTGTGGGTGATTCACAGACTCTTACTCACAACACCCATGCACTTAAAAATTCTGCTGTGCTGGGAGGTGGTCCCCATGGGTTTAATGAGGTCCCCTTGCTCCTCCAGAGACTTGAAGCAATGTGGGTTGAATCTGGCAGTGGGTGGGCTTACGCCAGACTTCCTTCGGGCCTTGGGTCTGGTTATCAAACTGATGGAGTTACCAGAGTCTTCCCAAACATCCAGAGCCAACCCAGCAGAAACATAGAGAAGAGCTGGGATTGGTGAGTGGACTGAGCAGCAAGGAGTCAGCCCCATTCTGAGCATTTGTGCTCTTCTCCGGAGTTCCTCTCCTCCAGTAGCCCCAAAGGTAGAGGCACTGTCTTAGGTTGAAACAGAGCCTGAGACAGGGAACCTTGTGCATCGGGAGACTGCTCCCAGGTGAACCTGCAAGGGTGCGAGGACTCGGGATAGGACAGGGAAGAAGCTGGGCAAAGTTGTAGGTTCAGGTGAAGTCTAGCCTTAGCCTGATCACACAGGGAGCTTGAAGACGTGAATAGCAACACAGAGCTGTTCCACCTGGAGTAAGGCTGTTTGTTAGCCTTCTGGCCCCCATGTCATTAGCTGTGGGCTGTCCTTCGGGAAGGGCATAACGTCCCAGGCTCTTCTGGGTGAGGTGGCTTCCTTTGGTTGAGGACAATTCTCTGGAGAAAGGCACAGCTGGCAGCCAGTAGTAGCCAACACCCATAGCTGGAGGGTAAGTGCACTGGTCAGGTAAGGAGTAGCTCGGTGGGATACCAACTGAATCTGTTACAGGCTAACATGCACCTTTTTTTTGTTGTTTTTTAATTTTTATTGAGCTTTAAGTGAAAGTTTACAAATCAAGTTGGACTTTCGTACAAAAATTTATAAACACCTTGCTATATACTCCTAATTGGTCTCCCCCTGATGAGACAGCACACTCCTTCCCTCCACTCTCTCTTTATGTGTCCATTTGGCCAGCTTCTGACCCCCTCTGCCCTCTCATCTCCCCTTCAGACAGGAGATGCCAACATAGTCTCTTGTGTCTATTTGATCCAAGAAGCTCATTCTTCCCGAGATCATTGTCTATCCTATAGTCCAGTCCAATCCCTGTCTGAAGAGTTGGCTTTGGGAATGGTTCCTGTCTTGGGCTAACAGAATGTCTGGGGACCATGACCTCTGGGGTCATTCTAGTCTCAGTCAGACCATTAAGTCTGGTCTTTTTAGGAGAATTTGAGGTCCGCATCCCACTACTCTCCTGCTCCCTCAGGGGCTGTTTTGTTCCCTATCAGGGCAGTCATTGGATGTAGCCGGGCACCAACTAGTTCTTCTGGTCTCAGGTTAATGTAGTCTCTGCTTTAGATGGTAACAGGCACCTTTCGTTACCTGTCTTGAAGACCAAAATGATCCAAACACCTGAAGTCACTTGTTCATAGCAAAACATCTACCTGTCCCGACAGCAGGAGGAAGGCGAATACGGTACCAACTCATTCATCTTTCTTTACATCTGGTTTTTCATGCACAGGAGAATCTCCTGTGATTGAGGAAGGAGCAAAAGCATAACTATGACTGAAGTTCTTCCCCCTGACATGCTTGGCCTGCACCGTCTGTGCCCCTTCTCTCAGACTTGCCTGCCCAAGCTTACCCACCTGCCCCACACTTCAGGGCGGTCTGGTTCTTATTTCACAACTGCCTTGGCTATAATCAGAGGTTTTCCCAACAGCACGGCGCCTCCTCATCACCAGGCTGAGCGTTACCTCTGACCAAGTTCATCCCTGGCCACCTCCTCCATGAAGCCGCACTGACTTCTCCCACCTCTATTAACGTTCACAAGGAGAAGGATGAAAGCGAGCGTTATTAGATACTTGCCATGTGGCAAACACTGTGCTAAGTGTAATTTTTTTTATTGTTGTTGAAAGTATACACAGCAAAGTATACCCCAGTCCAACAGTTTCTACACATACAATTTAGTGATACTGGTTACGTTCTTCAAGTTGTGCAACCATGCTCACCCTCCTTTTCTGAATTACTCCTCCCCCATTGACATAAACTTGCTGCTTCCTAAGCTTCCTGTCTGACCTTTTGAGTTGCTGTCATCAATTTGATCCCATATAGATAGTTCTTCACAAGATGTACTAATTTTAATCTATTTAACAGTATTTGTTTCATGGAGTATGCATACATCAGTGTCATGGATTGAATTGTGTCCCCCCAATATGTGTGTCAACTTCGGTAGGACATGGTTCCCAGTATTGTGTCATCTGGTGTGATTTTCCTATGTGTTGTAAATCCTACCTCTATGATGTTAATGGGGCAGGATTAGAGGCAGTTATGTTAACAAGGCAGGACTCAATCTATAGGATTAGGTTGTGTCTTGAGTCAATCTTTTTTGAGATACAAGAGAAGCCAGCAGAGAGACATGGGGGACCTCATTACCACCGAGCAAGGAGAGCCAGGAGCATGAGTCCTTTGGACCCAGGGTCCCTGTGCTGAAAAGCTCCTAGTCCAGGGGAAGATGGATGACAATGACCTTCCCCCAGAGCTGACAGAGAGAGAAAGCCTTTCCCTGGAGCTGGCACTCTGAATTCAGACTTCTAGCCTCCTACACTGTGAGGGAATAAATTTCTCTTTGTTAAAGCCATCCACTTGTGGTATTTCTGTTAAAGCAGCTCTAGATAACCAAGATAACCAGTTAAGATGCTTTTGGCTGTCAGTAATTCAGCTAGCTTCACAAATAAGGAAAAATTATTTTCTCACATGACAAGAAGCCTAGAGGTCGGGCAGCTGGTTCAAACTAGCATCAAAGATTGTACCCAACTCCTAAACTGGATCTCTGAGTAATACATATTCCTGCTCTGAGTCTATCACAATCCTGCTCTGAAATTCGATGACTCATTAGAACAAATCAGAAAAAGAGTAGGGGAATAGGAGGAAGGATAAAGAACTAAAATGTGTACGTGGAAGAAAACAGGGATAGAGTCTTCACCCTTCGTTTATGCCAACCGCTTTCACACAGTCTCGGTGTTTATGACCCTTCCTCCCAAGCCTGTCGGTGTCCCCACTCCCTTTAGTGGCACCTCGCCTCGGCAGGGTTCGTGACCCACTGCTGCTTCTTCCCTGGTGCTGCAGCGACATTAATGTGGGTGGGTTTAGAGAACAGGAATTTATTTTCTTACAGTTCTGGAGGCTGAAAGCCAAATCAGGGTCTTGGCCTTGTTGATTCCTTCCTTGCCAGTAGCCCCAGGTGTTCCTTGGTTCCCTGGCGCCCCTTGGCTTCTAGGTTCTCACGTGGCATCTGTCCTTCCCCATGTGTGTCTCTGTGTCTATTCTGGACTTGTCACAACTCAGAAATGATTAGGTTTACACCCTACGCCGGTACGACCTCAGTAACATAATAAAAGAAAAAAAACCTGTTTCCAAATAGGGCCATATTTATAGTTACAGGAGCTAGGGTTTCCATACATATTTTGAGGGGGATACATTTCAGTACATAGCACCCAGTAGGGTGCCCCTAAATGTTTTTTCTGAGGAATCTTGTGTCCTTAGTGGTCTTGGTTTGAATGAAATTGTTGGAGTCTTTCATTAACTTTTTTTTTTTTTTGTAAATACCACTGGACCTGAGACAACGAGGTGGTACTCTCTGTATAGTGTAGGTGGTATTGCTCCCAGGTCCTATTGTGTGACAGCACTTGTCACTGCAGCCTACCTCCAACCCTCTTTATGCTTGTTCACTAAGTGGCATGAGGATATTGAGATGGACAAGTGGCAGCCTCAGCTTTCGATGCGATGGAACAATTGGTTTGTCTCCACTCTTGGATGTTTAGCCGTCTAAACCAGCAGAGCCCAGAGTTGCAGAAATCGTGTATCAGTATCAGTCAGGAGCCCAGCAGGAAACATAATCCAACTCCCGTAATTTGAATGAGGAGTCTTTACTGAGGGACCACATATAAAAGTGTGGGCAGGGTTCAGGGACCTAACAAAGGGTGTTAAGGCACCCAGAGATTAACAAGTATATATATCATATATTGTTATTATATACAGGCAGTCCCTGACTTAAAAAAAGTTCCGTTCAGATGACGCTGTTGTAAATCAGTTCTGATGTAAGTTGAATATCTTGTTTTTTTTTTTTAGTTTTATTATTATTGCCCTTTATTATCAGTATCTTTATAAGTCCAATCTTTGTCTTTGGGGGTTGGAAACATTACATCTGAGAATGATAACATCAGCAAATTACTTGCTGCAACATTGTAAGTAGTACATATTTCTAACGATAAGATGTACAAAAAAACAGACGGTCAAAAGTGCTGTGTGTTGTCACTTGAATACGTTTTAAGTCGGAGACTGTATTATATGTTTGTATACATATTATTGGTGTAGCAGCACCTTCCAACCTAGCTGGCTCATCTTCTAGCACTGTACCAGACAATATTCTGTTATGATCCATAGGTTTTCATTGGCTAATTTTTGAATGTAGATCGCCAGGCCTTTCTTCCTAGTCTGCCTTAGTCCGGAAGTTCTGCTGAAATCTGTCCACCATGGATGACCCTGATGGTATTTGAAATACCAGTGGCATAGCCACTATGTTAGGATATACGTGCTTAAGGTATCAGTCGGCTAACTGAGGTGGACCAGGGTTAAAGCTCCATTTATAAGTTTAATTCCCTATGCCCCAAAGGAACAGTGAAGTCCTGGGTCCCTGAGAGCAGTGTTTCACTCTCATCAAATGTCTGATAGTTTTCCTTTCCTCGGAAACTAATTACTTTGGTGAATGGTCACAGGTCTCTTTGGGAAAGTGGTGATGGCAGGGAGTGAGGGGAGCTTGAAGAGATTTGGATTTCTCCAGAAAAGTAACTTCTTCAGGTGAGGCCATCACAGGGCTTTAGACAAGGTAGGGAAAACCTCTACCCACTGGGGAGGAAGGGACATTTTTGGGCAAGAGCAGATTAGTGGGGTTTGTGTCTCTCTTGTTAAGCTGTCCAGTGCAACTGGAAGGAGCCAGTTTATCCTCATAGGCCTTTCCCTGGCCAGGGACAAGATGTAGTGTACACACTTGGGTGTTATCATGGGGTCCACCCTCCAGTGTAGTTCATGGCCTCCATTTTATTCACGGGGCCCTGGGTCTTCTAAACAACTCAGGCCTGAGAGCTGCCCTGATGGCTCAAGTCTGGTTCCAAGTGGCCAAACAAGACGTTTGGGGTTATAAGGAGTAAGTAGGACCATAGTTGGCCACCAATCTGTTTTAGTCCTAAGGACCCCATGCACAATTGGCTATTGTCAAAAAGTCCTGTGAGTGATACTATTCTGAGTACTATGGCAGTCCCTCTGCTGATTGCAGTAACCGTGAGCCATCATCTGGCTGTTAGTGCCCCCTCTTGGCCTCAGCCACCTCAGCATCCCTCTGTTGCTGTTAGTTGTCATTGACTCAGTCCCCAACTCGTGGCCACCCTACACCTGCTGCCCAGTCCTGCACCATCCCTATGATCTGACCTTGGTAATCCAGAGAGTTTTCACTGGCTGACTTTCAAAAAAGTGGGTAGCCAGGTCTTTCTTCCTAGTCCTTCCTAGTCTGGAAGCTCTGCCGAAACCTGTTCAGCATCATACCAACACCCAAACCTCCACTGACAGTCAGGTGGTGGCTGTGCTTGGGGTACATTGGCCAGAAATTGAACCTGGGTCTCCCACGTGGAAGGCCAGAATTCTACCACTAAACCACCAGTGGCTCCTATATCCCTCTACTCCCATTGATATCAGCCAACCCATCTGAATGCACTTTCTCCCACTAGCACATAGAACCTACACAGAAGAGCCACAAAGGCACTTTTCAGATTCTGATTCTTTCCCTAACAGTATCATTCTCAAAGCTTTAGCAAAGAGAGTATCTTCAGGACCCTTTCAGGGGACATAGTTAGGGAATAATCGGATTGCATATACTTAATCCAGTTCAACGTTTTTATCCCCTTCTCCATCAGAGGTTCATAAACTGGGTACACATTTTAATCACACATATTCTGATTTAATTGATCTGGGGAGGGGCCTGGGCATGAGTATTTTTAAAGCTCCTCAGGTGATTCTACTGCACAGCCAGGTTTGAGAGCAACTGTTCTTCATTATACCGTGGACTTCCTGGAGCTGTAACTTCACATCATGTTGGCTGCCATTGAGTCCAGGTTTAAGTCAACCAATCAATTGGAAAAAGTAGTTAGAACTGCAGTCGCTAGTTCAGGACAGCATATTAAACCCAGAATCTCTGGTCCCAGCACTCCTATGGACAAATTCATGCCCATCTGAATTATGCTCTCCCCTCCTTGGTCTTGTGTCTTCAGAATCAATTCCCATACACATCTCCATGTTTCTTTCAGTAACAATGAGTTCTCACAATTCTTTTGGTGTAAATATCTTTTCCTCCCAGGTTTGACTTTGTAATTGACCCCCTGTGATGGCTGGACTCTGATTCTCCTGATAGGTCTGAAGACAGTCAGTGGAGGTGGCAGGGGGTGAGGAGAGCTTGAAGAGGATTGGCTTTCCCCAGTAAAGTAACTTCTGTAGGTTAAGGCCATTACAGGGCCTCCAGCAAGGCAGGGGTAGCCTTTTCACATGGGGAGGAGGGGGAGACTTTTCAGGCAACAGTGGATTGGTGAGTCGTGGTGTGACTCTCTGGTAAGCTGTCCAGTGTAGCTGGGAGAGGCTGGTTTCACCCCACACCATAAAAAACACAAACCAGTTGCTGTGGAGTTGATCCGACTCTTGGAGACCACATGTGTATCAGAGTAGAACAGTGCCTTATTGGATTTTCAATGGCTGATTTTTTGAGAGTCGATTGCCAAGCATTTTTTTTCCCCAAGATGCCTCTGAGTGGACTTGAACCTCCAACTTTTCAGTCAAGAGTGAGCACGTTAAGTGTTTACACCACCATGGACTCCAGTTTATCTCCACGGCCTTGAATTCCTCACACTTTTCATATTGTTCCATAACAGCACCAATAGGTCCCCCGTGTGCTTTGCCTTCATCACAGGTGACCCCAAGAAATAGCTGAATTTACTGTTTCAAGATTCATGCCATGGACCGAACCGAAACCAAACCTTTTGCTGTCAAGTTGATTCTGACTCATAGTGATCCTATAGGACAGAGTGGAACTGCCCAATAGGGCTTCCAAGGCTGTAAATCTTTACAGAAGCAGACTTCCACATCTTTCTCCTGTGGAGTGGCTGGTGGGTTCAAACAGCTGAACTTTCAGTTAGCAGCCAAGTGCTTAACCACTGTACCACCAGGGCTCCTTATGCCATGGACACCAGATTCTATTCTTTAATGTTGCCTGGATCTTTATGCCATCACTTCCAACTGTGTCAGATAACAAACCTCGCATTCCTCCTCAAGGTTCTGTAGCTGGCTACTACTTCTGGTCACAGTGTCAGTATCTGTCAGGTTTCTGACGATGAGAAGCTGATTCTAGCTGATAAGTAGGAAAAAATTTTATTTAAAACACATAAACAAGTTCATGGACGTGTTGGGAGGGCTGGGGTATCATGCTCAAGGCTAAACTTTCAAAAACAGTGCCCTGAATCACACATCCGAACTCAGCTGCTGAGGAAATCACCACTTCTGGCACTAGGAAGCCCCCCACCCCACCCCCCACACACACTAATGCTGCTTCTTGGCTGGGAAGTGGCCTTGCACCCGCTGCTGCCCCGAAAAGCCAGACACCTCAGCCACCACCTTGCAGAAGATTCTGTATGTGGGCTCCTTCTCATTGCTCATTTATGAAATAAAAATCACACACAGGCAAGTGTGAGAGTTAGCTTATAAGGCATATTATAAGCCTGGAATTGAGTTTTCTAAGTTCTACCCTGAACAGGTGGAATTTATAACGCTGGTGCATAAGAGATTTATTTCAAAGAATCGGCTTACGTGATTGTGGGGACTGCCAAGTCTGAAGTCTCTAGGGCAGACAGGCAAACTGGAAACTCTCCAGCAGGAGCTGATGCTGCAGTTTTCAGGCAGAATTCTTTCTTCCTCAGGGAAATCTCAGTTTTGCTCTTAAGGCCTTTCAGCTGATTGGATGCGGCCCAGCCCCATTAAAAAAACATGGGTAATCTCCTTAAAGTCATCTGATGAAAGATGTTAAGCACATCTACAAAATACCACCTCAGCAACACCTAGATTCATTTTCGATTGAATAACTGGGTACTGTAAAACCCATTGCCATGAGTCGATTCCAACTTAGAGCAACCCTGTAAGGACAGAGTAGAACTGCCCCACAGGGTTTCCAAGAAGTGGCTGGTGGATTCGAACCACTGACTCTTTTGTTAGCAGCTGAGCTCTTAACCACTGTACCACCAGGGCTCCAATTGGGTACTACGGCCTAGCCAAATTGACACATAAATTAACCACCACAGCTGGTTATTTCCCAAAGACAGCAATGGTGTTCAAAAGGTACTAGGGAGCCAGAAGAGATGGCAAATGTTTATGACACACTCCAAACTCACCACTAAACACCATAATGATCATGAGGATGATAACAACAATGATTACCATTACTGTTACTACTAGGACAACCATTTGTTGAGCTCCTACCCTGCAACAAAGGCCTAGGGTATTATTATCTCACTCCTCATGATAATTCTACAAAGTGCTTATAATTATCTCCATGTTACCCATAAGGAATCTGAGGCTCAGAGAGGAGCTCATGGTCACAACGTGCGTGAAACAGGGAGGAGTGAGATCTAGATTCCAAAGCCCCTTGCTGCCCACCCTGTATGCTACCCCTCCAATTGCCATATGAAGCCACTTGGGGAATTCAGCCAATTCTGAATACCTGTGCTAAGGATGTATCTTAGTCATCTAGTGCTGCTATAACAGAAATACCACAAGTGGATAGTTTTAACAAAGAGAAGTTTATTCTCTCAGAGTCCAGTAAGCTGAATTCGGGGTGCCGGCTCCAGGGGAAGGCTCTGGAAGAAGGTCCTTGTTATCAGCCTTCCGTTGGTCTGGGAGCATCTAAGCTCAGGAACCTTGGGTCCAAAGGACACACTCTGCTCCCAGCACTGCTTTCATGGTGGTATGAGGTTCCTATGTCTCTGCTCTCTTCTCTCTTTTATATCTTGAAAGACATTGGCTTAAGACACTACATAATCTTGTAGACCTTATCAATATAACTGCCACCATTCCATCTTATTACATCATAGTGGTGGGATTTACAACACATAGGGAAATACATCAGATGATAAAATGGTAGACAATCATACAAGGGAATCATGACCTAGCCAAGTTGACAGATATTTTGGGGGAACACAATTCAATCCATGACAAGAGGGGAGGAAGGAAATTGGTTAAAGCAATGATTCTCCAACTTTAATGCTCACAAGCATCATCTGGAAAGACTGTTAAAACAGATTCCCAGGTCCAGCCAGTAGAGGTTCTGGTCCACAGGTCTGGGGTGGGCCCTGAGAGCCTGCATTTTTAATGAATTCCCAAGTGATGCTGCTGCCAGTGATCTGGGACCAAATTTTGAGTGGCACTGGGTTAAGGAAATCCACATGTAATGCAAGCTTCTCTCCCCAGTGAAGCCTTTAACAGCGACATCTATAAATAGCAGCCAGACTGACTAGAGTGGCATTCTTCCTCTCTGCCTAGGGCTGACAATGAAATGATCAGAAGTCAATGGTGTGATCAAGGAGGAAAAGAAGCAGAAAGGAGAGCTCGCTAATCTCTTTGTCAAAAAGAGCTGGCTGTCACAGACAGAAGACTGAATTTCAGTTTTGTGAGCCCTTCCAGAAGATGCCCTGGCCCCTTGTTCTGATGGATCTCTGGTAAGTGACCAGTTGGCATGGCACCATTTTGCCCACTAAGGAAATGCCAAACAGGCCAGGTCTTGGAGAAGAGAGGACGTACCCAGCACAGGCTAGGCTGATAACCCTCTCACTTGGACGCAGCAGGAGCCCCTGGAGTTCTACCTGAGCACACACTGATTATGTGTGAGGAAGACCCCATTACTTTCTCCAGAGACATCACCCTGAGAGGTAACAATGGTGGTATGGGCATTCAGAAAACGGGGGTAAGAGTTTCAGTTCAATCACAAGCTGTAAGACATCTCTAAGCCTTAGCTTTGTCACCTGTAAAATGGGATAATACAACCTTCAGAGAAAGGTTTCATTGAGTGAGTGTACAATTTTGTTTCTTTGCATTTTTCCTTGCTTCACTTCCCTTATTTATTTTAGTAGAATGTGGCTGGAGGAAGGAAGGTGGTCACTTTCAGATCCTTTAAGGGTTTCGATAGTCTGGACTTGAACAAATATCTGAGTGAATACCAGAAAAGCTATTGAGAAGAAGTATTTCTCAGCTTGGGTCCTCTGGAAAGCACAGCCTGAAGCAAAGATTAAATTACTGACATGAATTACGTATTTAAGAGTTGCCACACCCAGGGTGAGGAACACGGAAGGGAGGTAAAGTAAGGTGCAAAACACTGGCTAGCACTTCATGACAAACTGAGGAGAGACAAAGAGGGTAAAATAGGAGGCCGGTTTGCTTAGTGCTTAGGACTTCGCCAAAGGCAGAGGAGCTACACTTCCCAATGGTCCATGAAAGAGAGAAAGGAGTGTGGTTTTATCTGTCTGGCTCTTTGCCATACTTGTTCCCCATTGGTCAGAGTCTCCCAATGGGACTATCTCGCCCACACTTTGTATTGTATCATCTGGCCCCTTGGTGGCCACCCAGAAAGCCCCATGGTGTGGTGGTTCTTCCAAGTTCAAAGTGGAGGGGAAACCCAGTATGGGTAGGCTGTGGACCAAAGGAGAGAAAGAAGGAAGCAATCCAGTGAACCTGAAAAGGTATAAAATGGTCCGTATGGATAAAAAGCTCAGGACTGACTTGTCTGTGTGAAAGACTTATTCGTATTACACCAAAAAGCTTTTCTTCAATCAGGCTTGGAGGAGTGTAACCCAGCCTAGACCCTAGACCAAACATGGTGGTCTCTGGTTCCTGCACACGAGACCTCCAGAACTGGAGAATTAAAAGTTTTGCTTAACGGATCTTTGATGGCCAGGCTCTCCAATGTCATCCACACAGTTATTAGGGATTCCAAGTTTCTTATATACATACCCTTGATCTGGATAATAAACCCACTCCAAGAGGCAGTAACCCCAAATGGAAAAGGGCTCTCTTCAGGGCTGCTCCACATGCACAGGTCTCAGCCTTTGGTCCTATTTTGACTATATTGGCTATAGTCTGGTTGTGCCAACAGTAATTCCCCATCACCACATATTACAGCTTCATCTTCTAGCTTTACCATTGATAGAAGTGAGATTAGATCCACCACTGATAGTTATTCCACAAAGCCCTTTACCAATTACATAATCTCAAACACCAAACCCATTGCCATTGAATTGATTCTGACTTACAGCAACCCTATAGGACAGAGTAGCTGCTGGATTCGAACTGCTGACCTTTTGGTTAGTAGCTGAGCTTTTTAACCACTACGCCACAGGAAGAGCAAATATAAAGCACATATGCTCCCACTTCCTCATCCCTTGCCTAGGGCAGACATTGCTAATCAATCACTGCATTTTTCCCACTAAGCCAGGATGCAGCCTTACAGTCCTTAACGCAGAGCTCCAGGCAGCCTCTATCAATTGACTGGTGTTGGCATCTACATTGGGATTTTTTCACGTGTAAGTGATGGAAACACAACGTACGTTGTCTTAGGCAGGGAGGGAACTTTATTGGCTCACATAGCTAGAAACTCCAGTGACAGATTCAGTGTCTCAAAAGCTCTTCTTTCTAGTGGCCAAGGTGGTTAACAGCGGCTCAAAGGTTTATCCTACCAGCTGAGCAACATCATCAGAAAAAGAGGACCTCTTTCACAATTGTCCTGACAAGACGCTGGGGGTCGGCCTTCTGATTGACCTAGTTCAGGCCTGATTGGCCACCTTGGGTCATGTTCATATCTCTGAGTAAATTATGTGACCAGGGGGTTGTAGTGCTTTGGTTAGCCAGACTTGCAACCCAGGATTAGTCCCACTTGAGCCAATGGACTAAGAAAGTACACAGGATAAGTTTCCAAAGGAAATGGGAAATGAGATTCCGGAAGAAGAACCATGGAGCCTGAGCAGCCTAAACAATAGATTCATGCTGTAGTGGCTAGCTAAGCACCATCCCCAGTGCTACAGCACTCTTAGAAGTATGGGTCACAACACAACAGTTAACCACAGCAGGAAACCCAGACCTGCTGTATACAAATTGGAACCCAGAGGGTTCCAGTTCCGCCACTCTGACCATCTGGCTGATGTCTCACTCTGTCATTAGCTTCTTAGTGAGGCATCACTAAGCCTTTTTTCCAGGATACCTTTCCTCTCTCTCTGTGCCCTTTCCTGTTCTCACAATGTTGAAGGTGGAGTTCAGTATTCACCTTTTCCCCCAAACTTCTTATTCCTATATCTCTGTCCATTTCTCCATTTTATACCAGAGCCTCAGGAATAACATAAAAAATAATGACTAAACCTTAGAACCAGGATTTCCATCAAGGCTGTATTTTGTGTCTAATTGGACTCTTAGCTGAGATCATCTAAAGGCTTCTAAAAATAATAATAAGTCTATCAAATCAGCAAAAGACAAGTGGCTGAACAAATTTATTAACCTCTCTAAACAAGCAATTTCAGTATGGATAGACTTAATGGCATTAGTCTGTGAAGAAGTTCAAGAATGCAGATATAAATCACTTTAAAACTGAAAATTATGGGTATTGAAGTACAATCTGGCAGAAATACCGTGAATCGGCACACACCACAATTACACGCTTTGGCTCTAAGTACACACGAAGCCTAACCCGCCTATCAGATATTTTGCAACAAACATGCAAAAGTCCACCCACCCCACCGATTCAACAATCTTCAAGTAAGTGCAGCTGCAGCTCTTGAAACCGTTGCTTTGCAAAAATATCTGGCCTAGGGAAGAGCCCAGACAGACCTTCCTGAGCAACATAATTTAACCAAATTTGGTAAACTTATACATAATTCTGTTTACGTTCCTACGAGGAGCAAAGCTTTTTGTTTCATACTATAAGAGATAAAAAGAAGTGAGTTCCTGCTCTCTTGGCATTCATGCTCTAGCTCATAGCTTGTCTTTAGTGTTCACCGGAGCTTGGGACGGAAGTACATGGCTTTTGGAAGCAGACATGGGTTCAAACTCCAGCTCTGTCATATACTAACTTAATGACCTGGATTAAATTAATCTCTCTTTGCATTGGTTTCCTTATTTGTAAAATGGCAATATTAATAGTACCTAAGTTTTGAGATTATTGTGAAAATGAAATGAATGTTAACCTATGGAAGCTACTTAGTAGGGTTCATAACACATGGTAAGTTCTTATTAATTAGTTGTTATAATTAGTGTCATCTTAACTATGAGCTTCTCATTGCAGCTCAAAGAACGGGGAGAATAGGACTGGAAGTTATGAGAAGCTCTTGTGGAGAAAATGAAAAGGTAGTGCTGGTTTTTATTGAAATAATTGCTAGGTTTACAATATCTAATAAGCATAAGAGCAAAAAGCCTTTCCCAAGATATGGTGAAGAACCTATGAAATTCAGTAACACCCCAATTGGACATCCATTGTTTTGTCCGCCCAGAGCAGCATCCTCCTCCTTCTTCTGGGAAATGTCCCATCTCCCAGTCTAACTATGTGGTTTGATTGGGAGCTGCCATATTGGAACATGACTCAATAATCTGGCAGAAATAACGGGGAATCAGCATGTACCACAACAAGGGACCATCAATAGCATGTACCATCAGCAGTGACCTCGGGCCAATCAGATACCTCATAGGGGGTTTTGACACTGGAGAGAGAGAAAGAGTTGGAGTCTCCCTAGAGGTACAGCTGGGAGATAAGCCAACAGCTCAGTTCCATACACAAGAAGCAGTAGGTCTGAGGTAATACAGAGACTGAAGTTGAGAGGGTTCTGCCAGGACTCACAACATACTTCTATCCTGTCCACTAGGGCAACAGGGTATTTATGGGGCTAAGAGAAAAAAAAAAAAAAGAGAGAGGGCATGCATGGATCCATGATTATAGTTGACATATATTGACTATCAGAGTCCCTGGGTGGCACAAACAGCTAAACGCTTGACTACTAACAAATAAGTTGGCACTTCGAACCCACTCAGAGGTACCTCAGAAGAAAGGCCAGGAGGTCTGCTTCCAAAAGGTCACATCTTTGAAAGCCCTATGGAGTACAGTTCTACTCTACAACACATAGGGCTGTTGAGTTGGAATCGACTTGAAGGCAACTTTTTTTTTTTTAATAGAGTATGATCAGCTTAATTCTGAGTGCACAGGATCCTAAAAAAATTCAAGAGAGGAATTTTTCCTATGTGGGACTCTGACTCTCTTTCCACTTCTCTCAATCTCTTTTCCCCTTCGTCCCTGAAAGTCCTTCTTTTAAATCTCTAGTCCAAAGCCGTACTACTCCCCATAACTAATTTCTTTTCTCTCATCGGGCTCCAGAGTTTCTATATAGGAGGAGAATTCCCAGCTCCAGAAGGTACCAATTGCTAGGAAGGTATGGGAACAGAGGTGACAGCCACATTCTTGTTTTGTGTGGGGTTAGGAGCTCTATTTGGGATGGCTTGGGCTGATGGTAATTACACCTGGGCATGGCCCCTCTCCCTTGAAGCTGCACTGACTGCACGTCAAAGTGGAAAAGGTTTTGCCTCCCTCAGTCTCTTCAAGTGTCTTGTAAATGTGGGCACCTCAGGCTTTAGCTGGAAGCAAACTGATACTGTCTGGCCACTTCAGCAAAGATATGGTGGGTGCTCTGATTCCATTCCAATCTCCCCACCCTTGAGAGCTACAGCCGATTTCCCAGTAGTTATCCAAGAAGTAAGCAACCTCACTAGGGCAAATATTGGCTTTGATTCCTCCAGAGGCAAGTCTAGTTTCAATATGAAGAAAGTCTGTCATTGAATATGGCTGGCATACCCCTGGTTCCAAGGAGCATTTGACTTTTTCTGCCCCTACAAGATTTGCCAGAGTGGCTGCAAAATGGTTGCTCTTTCAGCCTCCTGAATGGATGGTACCCGCTCCCATTGAGTCTTCTTGATTTTAGTCTGCTCTGATACAGTGGCTAATACATAGGAGATGTACAGTATACATACCTGCCCCCTTCAATGCTATTCTTATATATGATGATATTGGCATTGATCCCATCGAATAGCTGTTTTTTCTCCCCATCAGTTCTATCCCTTATTGTTTTCTCTCTTCCCCTCTCTTTTATTTCTCACCTCATCTTGGTAGTTTGAGTTCCTCTTTGTGATTTTTGTATACTCATTGTAATTATGAAGTGGCTGGTCTCTTTGGCGATAGATTCTTGAGACATTCTTATCAGAGAAGAACAATAAATTTAACTTCTCCCCACCTTATCTCACCCGGGAGCAGAGGTGCTGTTTATATCAGTAGAGTTGCAATCAAAAAGTACTAAACAGCCCAGACTAATGCTCCAAACAGCTTCTGTGTGGGTGGGCAAGGCAATTAAAAGCCAGACATGTTCAAGTCTTTTAACGAATGTCTAGGTGATAAAAATGCTGTCAACACGTCCAAGGAGTATTCTGCTAGCTTTTGTTGGAACAACACAAGTCTCATGTACGCAAAGGAAACTCTCATCTTTTCATTAAATCCCCATGTCAAACTGGAGAGGGGTATTAATGGGACTGAGGAGAATGAGGAGAGAGCAAAGATAGCAGGTGGCTTTGTATTTAAAGGACAGCCCAACAGATATCTATTAAAATTGGGATTATGCTACAGAACTTGTTTTTCAACCAATTTCTAAGTTTCTAGATGGAAAAAGAAATGAGTTGCTTTAGGATGTCTCCAAAGGCCACCTTCAAAAGTTTGAAGGACCCTTCAGTACCATCTGCCTCTGCAGCTTGAAATTTCTCACTGTCATTACACTTGAATTTTTGTTGAGTCTCTTTTATGCACCAGAAATACTGCCATGTGCTTCATGCATACTATTTTACTCTTCACAATACCAGGCATTATTATCTTCATTTTGCAGATGGTGAGGCTGGGTCTCACAAAAGTTAAGAAGTGAGACCAAAGTTACATAGTTTCCGGTAGTTGATTCAAATCTAATTCCACAGCCCATTGTGTTCCCACTCTACCCACCTGTTGGTGTCTACTCTCTGAGAAGGCACCTTGGAGGCCCCACCACTACTGCTGCTGAATGCGGTCTGTTGTGTAGACAACAAGATCCTTACTCAGAGGACTGATTCCTGGTGTCCCTGAAGCAATTAGGTTCAAGGGGCCAGAGAGGGGCTGAGTTCATGAGGAGATGAGAATAGGAACACTTACACTTATGTGTGCCACATTTTGCCAAGAGGCCATGAAGCAGCCTTGCTATTCCCTACTCATACCGTTCCTATCAGGTCAATTCCGACTCTTGGAGACCCCGTGAGTCTGTAGAGTAGACTCTGTAGACTCAAACTGCTCCATAGAATTTTCTTTGCTGTAATCTTTATGGAAACAGATCGCCGGGTCTTTCAGGTGAGGTGTTGCTAACCTTTTGGTTAATAGCTGATCAGAAAGTCTTTTGTATAATCAATTAGCTCAGCTTCTGCACCTGTCATCTCAGTCAGGTTCTAGAATGGTCCGAGGGGCTGAGCAGGAAACAGTCCCCACTTCTTGTGCTTTCTTGAACTCATCTCTCCACTCTTCACCCCCCACCCCATGTACCAGTACCTCTTCCCTCTTCCATTAGCCATCAGAGAAGAGCTTTGCATACATCACCTCATTCCAATGGATGCCTTAGGCAATCCGTGGCTCACCAGCCTCTTGATTCCAATTTGTCCTTAGCTAGAATACTCCTAGAAACCCTGGTGGTGGCATAGGGGTTAAGCGCTACGGCTGCTAACCAAAAAGTCGACAGTTTGAGTACGCCAGGGGCTCCTTGGATACTCTATGGGGTAGTTCTACTCTGTCCTGTAGGGTTGCCATGAGTCGCAATCGACTCGACGGCAGTGAGTTTGGTTTGGTTTGGTTTAGAATACTCCTATGCACTTGTGTGCGCACACACACACACAGACGTAAAGACCCACTTTTGTTTCTCCGTTTTGTGCAATTGGAATTATGCCATGGGTATAGTTTTCTGTTCCTTTTTTAACTAAACATTTCTTTGTGAACATTTTGCCATATCATTAAGTAGTCCTTAAATCCATTTTTTAGTAGTTACATGATTATTTATCTTATGGATGAATTAGTGTAATGTATTTAATCATGCCTTTGTGGCTGTACATTTAAGTCTTTTTCTAGTCTTTTACCACTGTTACAATGAACATCCTCTGAACACTTGCTCTGGGATCAAATTCTCAGCAGGAGCTTCTAGGTGTACAGGTTTAAACACTTTAGAGTATTTTGATAAAAAAAAAACTACCGTCAAATTGCTTTCCGGAATGATTGTACCAATTTGTGGTCCCAACAGAAATAAGTGTGTCTGGCTCACTACACCATCGCCAACAGTGCTATTGTCTTTTTAAAGAAGTTCATTCACTTTCCTAGGTAAAAATGGTATCTTAGAGTTATTTTCGTTTGTATAATATAGTTTGTGAGGTTGAGTATATTTTCATGTTTATTATCCTTTTTGTCTTTTTGTTCATTTCTCCTTTGCACTGTTAGTATTTCCTTGTTGATTCTAAAAGAATCCATTATATATTAAGAACACTATTAATTTGTGTATCATATTTGTACAAATAATTTTATTCTACTTATCTTTTAATTTTGCTTATATGTTTTGACACATAAAAGTAAAAAAAAGTTCTATACAGTTAAACATATTGGTCTTTTGCTTTTTTTTTTTTCATTTCCTATATATTTTTTTTTATATATGCTAAGAAGATTTTTCCTCTTGACAAAGTGATTTCAAAAGCCTCTGGAAGATTAAAAACATGAGAATAGTTCAAAAGAAAAGAATAGAAAATGAGATGGACTCTGCATTACCAGGTATCCAGGTTTTAAAACATTTGAGGAGGGAGCTTCCAGAATAGTAGCGTGAGGAACTTCAGGAAACTTCTCTATGAAAAGACACTAATTAAGCCAGTCAAAATTAGGAAAGACAATCATTCAAGTCCAGAGAGTGATGACAGGGCTTACAGCAAATTAAGCATTTATTCAATAAAATCTATGGAAAATCCCTAAGAACAGTGGGAGGCTGGGGCCCTGGAGCTAGGGCCTGATTGCCCCACAGCTCTGGCTTGCAGTAGAACTGATTCTGTGGGTTCTGCAATCAAGTGGCAGTTCTTATCTCCCCAAGCTCCTTCAGATAAAAGAGCTATTCCAAGTAGTTTCAGCAGCTGGTGAGCATTGGCAGATCCCACTTCTCACATCTCCGTGTTGCAGAAAGCCTGTATAGAGTGGATGATGGCAGCCAGACATTGCCCATTTCCCCATCTGTAATTGTCGCTATGTAGGGAAGATGTGAGTGGGGCAGCTTGCGAAGGCTTCATTCCTCCTTTCTCCACACAAGTCTGTCTTTCTGGAGAGCTGCTCTGGTGGGCTCAGCAGCCAAGAGGCAGCTGTCATTCACACCAGCTTTCTAGGACAGAAGACTTATTCTGGGTAGATTCAGTAGTCGGTGAACATCATCAGGTCTCATCCTCCCCAGCTCTGGGCTGCAGAAGCTTCATACTGAGCGGTGGCAGCAGCTGAGTGCTAGCACCAGTTCCTGCCCGACCACCCCCCAACTCCCCACCCCCACGTGCACACACGTGATTCCTGCACCATTGAGAAGACCTAGATGAGGCAGCTGGTGAAGAGTGAGTTCCCAAACTCTTGCTATGCCCCAGCTCCCTAGAACAGAGGTTCCTCCCAGGGAATGGTTGAAGCAAGCCTCAAAGACTGGCAACACCCTGAGCCTGCCAAAGGGTTTGGCTTCAACTGGATCAGACTTTGGAGTAATATAGGAAGCCCTGGTGGGAAGTGGTTAAGAACTCAGCAGCTAACTAAAAGGCAAGCACTTCACATCCATCAGCCTCTCCATGGGAGAAAGATGTGGCCGTCTGCTTCTGTAAAGACTACAGCTTTGGAAGCCCTGTAGGGCAGTTCTACTCTGTCTTACAGGTTTTCTATGAGTCAGAATTGACTCTATGGCAATGAATTTTTTGGTGGAGTAATATATACCCCCAGGGCATCCTTGAAAACAATAGAAGAGTCAGTTAGTAATTAGTGGAGGTAACAGTTGGATGTAATACCAACAGATTCAGAGCAACCAGAAGCTTAATGGGGAGATCAGGGAAACAGCTAAAACCACAGTCATCTCTGGTGGTCAGGTAGGCTCTGTACATACCCAAGGCTGCACCTTAGAAGCAACTTCAGAGACTAAACACTACAAGGGAAACAGACTTCATTGAACTATCTGGTCAAGTCACTAAACAAATAAACAAGCAAAGAAGCACAAATAACAAGCCCTATGGAAGGGGGGAAATCAGTATCCAGAGTTGTTACAATATGTTCTCTAAAATCTTTAGTTTTCAAAAATACTTATGAGACATACAAAGGAACAGGAAAATATCACTCGTACACAGGGAAAAATGCAGGCAACAGAAACTGCCTTTGAGTGGACCCAGATGTTAGACTTAGCAGATTAAGACTGTGAAGCAGCTGTTTTAAATATATTTAAATATCTAAAGGAAATTATATTTGAAGAATTAAAGGCATGAAGACAATGTTTCATCAAGTAGCGAATATCAATAAAGACATGAAAATTATTTCATAAAGAACCAAAATGGAAACTCTGAAGTTGGAAAGTACAATAAAAACCAAACCAAACCCATTGTTGTCAAGTGGATTCTGATTCATAGCAACCCTATAGGACAGAGTAGAGCTGCCCCTTGGGTTTCTGAGGAGCTGCTGGTGAATTTGAACTGCTTATCTTTTGGTTAGCAGCTGTAACTCTTACCCACTGTGCCACCAGAGCTCCAAAGTACAATAACCAATGTAAAAAACTCAGTAGAGGAGATCAACAGTCGATTTGGGCTTGCAAAAGAATGAATCAATAAACTTGAATATAGATTGATGGAGATACTAAAATCTACAGGTCAGAGAGAAAAAGAATGAAGAAAAATGAACAGTGTCTCAGAGAAATGTGGACACCATTAAGTGCATCAACATATATATAAAAGAAATACAAGAAGGAGAAATGAAGGGGGAGGAAGGAAGGGAGAAAGAAAGGGAGAGGAGAGAAGGGCAGAGAAGAGAAGAGAAAAATTATTTGATTAACATCCCAAATTTGATGAAAAACATTAATCTACACATCCAAGAAGCTCAACAAATTCCAAGTAGGATAAATGCAAGGAGATGCACATCATAGTCAAACTGTTGAAAGACAAATGGAAAATCTTGAAGCCATTTAAGAGAATAATAAATCATTATGTATAAGGGAACTTCAATAAGATTGTATGCTGCGTTCTAATCAGGAACAATGGAGGCCAGAAGGCAGGGGGAATGACATGTTCAAAGTGCTGAAAGAAAAACCTTTCAACCAAGAATCTTATATCTAGGAAAGATATTTTTCAAAAATAAAGGCCAAAAAAAAAAAAAAAAGGGCACAATTTAAAAAAATTCCCAGATAAACAAAACTGAGAGAATTCATTGCCAACAGACCCACCTTATAAGAAATACTAAAGGTTGTTCTTCAGGCTGAAAGCAAGTGGCACTAGACAGTAATTTAAATCCACACAAAAAATCAAAGGATGCTGATAAAGGTAATTATGTAGATAATGATAAAAGACAGTATGATATAATATTTCTTCCCTTTCTTCTCATATTACTCTCATAAAATAATGTGCACATACTTGTATTATTGAGCATATTACAAATAGAAATACTTTTAACAATAATGGCACAAAAGAGGCAGGTAGGAACAAAGATCTATTGCAGTCAGAAAATGACACCTGATGATGACTCAAATCCACAGGAAGAAATGAAGAGAACAAGAAATGTAAGTAGGAAGGTTAATATAACTAACTGTACAAATATATACTTGTTCTTCTTTCTTCTCTCAGTTTCTTTAAAAGATATAAAATTATACAAGGTAATAATTATAACAATGTATTTTAGGGTTTTTAACATATGTAGACAAAATATGTATTACTCTAATAGCACAAAGATGGCTAGGGAACGAATAGAGCTATGCAGGAGTAAAGTCTCTACATCTTATTGGAATTAAGTAAGTATAAATTTGAAGTTGATTCTGACAAGTTAAGATGTATATTGCAGGCCATAGAGCAACCATTAAGAAATATTTTTTTAAAAGCATAGTTAAAATATCACTAATATTTTCTACTATAATGTTATAATATAGATTGATGGAGATACTAAAATCTACAGGTCAGAGAGAAAAAGAATGAAGAAAAATGAACAGTGTCTCAGAGAAATGTGGACACCTTTAAGTGCATCAACATATATATAAAAGAAATACAAGAAGGAGAAATGAAGGGGGAGGAAGGAAGGGAGAAAGAAAGGCCTATACTATAATGTTATAGTAGAAAATATTTACTTAATGTAAAGGAAGGCAGTAAAATAGGAACAGAGGAACAAAAAAAGATATGAGATATATAGAAAACAAAAATCAAAATGGCAGATGTTAATCCAACCATATGAATAATAGCATTAAATATAAATAGATTAAACAAGCCACCCAAAAGGCAGAGATTGTCAGATTGCACTCAAAAAATCCAACTATATGTTGTCTATAAGAGACACATGTTAGATTCAAAGATGTAAATAGGTTGAAAAGAAAAGAATGGAAAGAGATATGCCGTGCAAACAACCACAAGAGAGCTGAGTTGGCTATTCAAATATCACACAAACTAGACTTTAAAACATAAAATTTTACTAGAGATAGACAGGGAAATTTTAAATTTATAAAAGGGGCAGGCCATAAGGAAGATATAACAATTACAAACATATATGCACCTAACAACAGAACCCTAAGGTACTTGAAGCAAAAACTGGAAGAATTAAAAGGAGAGTTAGAAAATTCAGCAATAACGGTCAAAGACTTCAATACCTTGCTTTCAATAACTGATAGAACAGCTGGATAAAAAATCAATAAGAATATAGAAGACTTGAACAATACTGTAAGCAACTAGACCTAATAGATCTATATAGAATAGTCCATCCAACAATAGCAGAATGTACGTTTTTCTTAAGCACACACATAACATTCCCCAGGATAAACCATATGCTAGGCTATAAAACAAGCCTCAATAAATTTAAAAGGATTTAACTTATACAAAGTATGCTCTCCAGCCACAGTAGAATTACACTAGAAATCAAAAACAGAAGGAAATTTGGGAAATTCACAAATATGTTTTACTTAAGGAACATTGGTGGCACAACGGTTAAGTGCTCGGCTGTTAACTGAAAGGTCGGCATTTCGAACCCACCAAGGAGCTCTGTGGGAGAAAGACCTGGCAATCTGCTCCCACAAAGATTACAACTTAAAAAACCCTATGGAGAAGTTCTGTTCTGTCACATGAGGTTGCTATGAGTTGAAATTGACTTCACAGCACCTAATAACAACAGTCAAGTGTAAGCCATTTGTGCCACCCAGGGACCTTAGATAAGGACACCACCCAGGGGCCTTGGATAAGGACACCACCCAGGGGCCTTGGATAAGATTATCACCCAGGGACGTTGGATAAGGTTACCACCCAGGGACCTTGGATAAGGATACCACCCAGGGACCTTGGATAAAGACACCATCCAGGGACCTTGGATAAGGATACAGAGTTGAAAAAACAGACACTGCCCAGCATTCATGGGCCTTATAGTCTGAAGAGGAGAAAGATATGAGACAAAAAAAAAGCAAAAATAAACATTTTATTGTGATATGTGTTATAAAATTCAGGGTGCTATGAAAGGATATAGCAAAGATGTCATTTGGTTTTGGTGAGAAGGGTGGTAGAGCTGGCCTCTCGGAGATAAAACTATTTAAGCTGAGAGTGAATAGGTGAGCAGGAATAGACCAGGCAGGGGGAAAGTGTGTGGAGGTCTCAAGGCAGGAAAGAGCTTGGAGCTTCTGGTACCTGAAGGAAGACCAGTGGGGCTAGCAGCCAGTGAGTGAGGGGTCAGCGACTGGAAAGGCCTGGGGGGTGGAGTGTAGGGTGGGATGTACAGAACCTCATCATCCCTGAGGGGAGCTGAGTCTTGTCAATGCTGGATAGGAGCCCTGGTGGCACAATGGTTAAGCGCTTGACTGCTAACGGACAGGTTGGTGGTTTGAATCCATTCAGTGGCTCCACAAGAGAAAGAACTGGAGATCAGCTCCCATAAATATTACAGCCTAGGAAACCCTGTGGGACAGTTCTACTCTGTCACATGGAATTGCTGAGTCAAAATTTGACTTGACAGCCCCTAACAACAACAATACCACTGAGTGGGTTCCAGCCACCAACCTTTTGGTTAACAGCCAATCAAAAACCATTTGTGCCACCAAAAAAAAATCTAAACCTGTTGCCGTCAAGTCGATTCTGACTCATAGCGAGCCTGTAGGACAGAGCAGAACTGCTCCGCAGAGTTTCCAAGAAGTATCCGGTGGAGTCTAACTGCCGACCTTTTGGTTGGTAGCCATAGCTCTTAACCACTATGCCACCCGGGTTTCCAACCAGGGACCTAAAATATATTCCTTAGTAATTCAGATTTAAGGAGCGTTTGGTGGCCTTGGCTCATTTAAATTAGCCTAGGACACTGAATCTTACATGTAAAAATGTTCAAAATGTTGAGTTATATATATTTCACCACCATAAAATTAAAAAAAAAAATTAACTCAGGAGGCCAGGTATGAAAGTTTTGCTAGGTTTAGGTGAAAGATGCTACAGACTTGAGTGAGGATGGGGGCGGTGAGGACAAGAGAATTGGGAATTTTATTGGTAAAGACTTGGGAGGCAGAACTGCTAGGACTTGGTGAGAGACGGAACTGAAGATGAGAGATGAGCCAGGAGTTTTAGGGATGACTCCCAGGTTGCATGCATGAATAACGTGAAGGATTGCCTGTGAAAAGAAGTGAGAGGGTTGGAGTGTCCCTTGGAAATCTGTTTGTCCCATAATTCACAATGCCAGGAGGCGCCTTCTGCAAAAGTTCCCTCTTCAGAGGCCCCAGAGTGAAAATTTAAAGGTCACGAGAAGCTGCAATGTTGACTGTGTCTGAACAGTATTGGAGGAAATTGAGGTGGGGTGGGGGTGGAGGTGACGGGGGTTCTTGGTGACTCAGAAGGTGGATTTTCCTCCGCAGACATCTCTGATGATGGATTGTGACATCTATGGGAGCCGAGCTCCATTCCTGAGTCCCCGAAGAGGCAGCATCTTCGCTGAGTTCCACTCAGCCATCTCTGGGGGCTGGGAGCTGAGGAGATGCCATATTTCACATGCCCTGGAAGCCGTGGCATCAGATCATTCTGGGGAAGTAAGCACAGGGCTGAACGGCCGAGGAGAACTGTGCCAGGGATTGAATCCCCCAGCTCCTCTTCGCGGGCCCTGGTTCCCGCTGCGGCATCAGCATCTGCCTGGAAGCTACCTGGCTGGGGGCTTGGGGAGGGGCGGGGCCTTGAGCGCTCTGTATGTCTCAGCGTTGGGGCAGAAGGCCGATTCCGCATCAGAGGTGATGAAGGCAACATCTGGCAGTTAGTTCAACACCTTCCCAGTGCAGCAGAGAAGCACGATGCGCAGTCTGCTGGGACTGACTCTCCGAGAAACAGCTGTTTAAAGGGGGATGTGCGCATGCGCACGTGTTTTCTTGAAATCATTTGGCTTCTTGACAGAAAGTAAGCCCATCGTGGCGACTGTTAGAATCTCAGAGGTTGGAGCTTTCCAAGTGTCCCCCATACCCCCGCATGGCGTGGCCTCTTTCCTGGAGTGTATGCTGGGACTGGGTCCGAACCCCCTCTTTATCACTGTCCAGCTGTGTGACCTTGGACAAGTGACTTGGTCTCCCAGTCCTCCCATGTTTATTTCATGGGCATTTCCATGCCGCAGTGTTGGTCTGAGCATGGTCCACACACTACTGGCCTCTCACTCCACCAGGGGACTTGTTAAGCATACAGGTTCCTGGGCCCCATTCCCAGAGCTAATGAATCAGAACCTCTGGTAGTGACCTGGGAATCTGCATGATTAGCCAGCTTCTCAAGCGATTTTTCTGCTCATTAAAGTTTGGGAACCTCAGGGTTATTGTGTCTTAGGTACTTGAGAAATTAAAAAGATGATGAAGACCTGATACACCTCCTCATTGAGGGCTTGAATACAAATATATCCAAAGGAAAGCAAATTGTAACAAGCACACAAATTTAGGAACCAAGAGCTGGGGGAAGAAGAGGACTTCCAGCCTGGGAAATCCAAGAAGGCTGCATGAAGGAAGTGGCTTTCAGTCTAGGCCTTAAGCAGGAGATAGAATTTCACCATTCAGACACAGGCAAAGGGACAGAGGTGACCATCAAGAAAAAAGACACCTTCTTTGTTAGCTTTTGCTGCGTGAAAAAACCATCCCCAAAAGCTTAAAACACTATTTATTATGGCTCATGAGTCTACAGGTCAGTTGGGTGCATCTGCAGACCTGGGCCAGACGCGGCTGATCACCACTAATCTTGCTCATGGGCCTGCAGTCAGCTGGCAGATCAGCTGGTGACAGCTGGCCTAGGATGGCCTTACTCACACTTCTGGCATTGGTTGCCTCTTGGTTGCTGTGCTGGGGCAACTGGGCCACATGCTCTCTCATCCTCCGATGGGCTAGCCTGGCTTCTTCACATAATGGCGGCAGGGTTCCAAGAGGAAAGCAGAAGCAAGCAAGGCCTCTTGAGGCCTAGGCTTAGAGCTCGCACATCAACACTTCTGCCTTATTCTATTGGCCAAAGCAAGTCACAGGCCAGCCCAGATTCAGGGGTGGGGAAATAGCTTCTATGTCCTGATGGGAGGAGCTACAAAACATCATAGCCATTTTGGAAGACTGCCATACAGACCGATGCAGGTAAGTGCTGTGTGTCTTTTCAGAACACCAGAGACCAGGCTAAGTTGGAGTGTAATAAGCATAAAGCGGGAGAAGGGGCACTTCACCTCAGTGTTCTTCCTCCCCCAAACCTGTAACTCCAGTCTAAGCGTGAGAAAAACACCAGACAAACCCAAATGGAGGGACTATCCACAAAATACTAGATCTGTACTCCTCAAAACTGTCAAATTTATCAAAAACAACGATGGTCTGAGGAAATGTCTCAGACCGGATTAGCCTAAGGTGACAGGACAATTAAATGTAATGCAGTATGCTGGACCCAGAACCCTGGTCTATCTGGGAGGTTTTGCCTGGACCAGAGTCACCCCAAAAGCCCAGGTGGAGAGCTGAACCTCAGGATTCTGGGAGCACAGCAGATGTTACTTTAGAGGAGAGGAAGGAATCCAGGTGGGCTTTCTGGAGGAGGGAACATCTCAGCTGGGCTTTCACTGGCTTCACTATTTGGCTCAAGTTCCACCCTGGCACTTTCCATTTTCTTGAAAGTCCTCTCACAAGGGAAAATTGGGTTAAATATACTCAAACACATGTACCGTTCACTGTTCACCATGTCCCTGACACTTGGCTTGTCACCAATCTCCTCCCTGACCTGGAAACTGAGGTCAGAGATCATGCAGCATGAGCATCGTGGGGGCAGGGGTGATGAAGTCAACGTGCCAGTGGGCCTCAGGGTGGGTTGGTCTCCTGTAATGCCAGAAAGGTGGGGTCTGGAGGCCCCTCCCTGTTTTGACAACCCTGTCTAGCCTTATAGTGGCTGCTCTGGAAAAGAGAAAGAGGTTGAGTTAATATTCTTGTTCTGTTCATTCCATCCTGATTCCAAAATAATTGACCTGGAGGTAAAGATAAGCTGAGCCTAGAGAACAGTCTGCCTCCCAGAATATGCCAGACAGTTGCTAAACGGCTATTGCTGCTTCTAAGAGTAGACTGCTGTTTGTCGTATAAAGCCCAGTCAGGATTGTCCCCAGTGCAGATGGCAGCTGGCATGACAGAATCCTAATTGGAAGAGGATCCTGTGACCTCCAAGCCAATTAAATGATTTCTCGGGAGCTGGGAACAGCTGCCCAAGGAAAGCACCCTTGATTGCTTTGGGTAACAGTTGATTTTCACTCCCATCAGTAGTTGCTTTAGCCATCTTAGGAGGTATTGATGGTGGGTGCTGCACAGCTATGGAAAATTGGTCTCAGGAGGAGCAAGAAAAGTGGCATTTGCAGCCTGGTTCTTTCAAGAGAGTCTCTAACAAGGCAGAGCTGGGCTGTTGGGGGAATAATTGCCTCCAATGATAAGGAAAGTTGCTTGGGCCAGAAATAGGAGAAGGTGCCTCAGACACACTTCTGTGATGGGGGTAGAGAATTCAGGAGTTAGGTTTTAGGGTGAAAAGCCCTGGCAATCTGCTCCTGTAAAGACTGTTGCTGTTGCTAGGTGCCGTAGAGTTGGTTCCGACTCATAGCGACCCTATCCATGTACAACAGAACGACACATTGCCTAGTCCTGTGCCTTCCTCACAATCGTTGCTATGTTTGGGTCCACTGTTGCAGCCACTGTGTCAATCTACCTCGTTAAAGGTCTTCCTCTTTTTCACTGGCCCTCTGCTTTACCGTGTATGATGTCCTTCTCCGGGGACTGGTTCCTCCTGATAACATATCCAAAATACATGAGATGAAGTCTCATCATCCTTGCTTCTAAGAAGCATTGTGGCTGTACTTCTTCCAAGACAGATTTGCTCTTCTGGCAGTCTGTGATATATTCAATATTCTTTGCCAACACGAAGAAGAATTGATTCCTTCGAATGATGGTGTTGGCAAAGAAAGTTCTTCTTCGGTCTTCCTTATTCATTTTCCAGCTTTTGCATGCATAAGAGATGATTGGAAATACCATGGCTTGGGTCAGAAGTACCTTAGTCCCCAAAGTGACATCTTTGCTTTTTAACACTTTAAAGAGGCCTGTTGCAGCAGACTTGCCCAATGCAATGTGTCCTTTGGTTTCTTGACTGCTGCTTCTATGGGCGTTGATTGTGGATCCAAGTAAAATGAAATTCTTTACAACTTCAGTCTTTTCTCCATTTATCATGATGTTGCTTATTGGTCCAGTTATGAGGATTTTTGTTTTCTTTATGTTGAGGTATAATCCATACTGAAGGCTGTGATCTTTGATCTTCATCAGTAAGTGCTTCATGTCCTCTTACTTTCAGCAAGCAAAATTGTGTCGCCTGTGTATCACAGGTTAATGAGTCTTCCTCCAGTCCTGATGCTGCCTTCTTCTTCATCTAGTCCAGCTTCTCAGATAATTTGCTCAGCATATGGATTGAATAAGTATGGTGAAAGGATACAACCCTGATGCACACCTTTCTTGACTTTAAACCATATGGTATCTTCTCGTTGTGTTCGAATGACTGCCTCTTGGTCTATGTACAGGCTCTGCATGAGCATAATTAAGTGTTCTGGAATTCCCATTCTTTGCAGTGTTTTATCTGTAATTTGTTATGATCTACACAGTCGAATGCCTTTGCACAGTCAGTAAAATACAGGTAAACATCTTTCTGGTATTCTCTGCTTTCAACCAAGATCCATCTGACACCAGCAATGATATCCCTTGTTCTACATCCTCTTCTAAATCCATCTTGAATTTCTGGTGGTTTCCTCTGGATGTACTTACTGCTGCAACCACTTTTGAACGATCTTCAGCAAAAACATTTATTTGTGTGTGATATTAACGATATTGTTTGGTAGCTTCCATATTCTATTGGATCACCTTTCTTTGGAATGGGCACAAATATGGATCTCTTTCGGTTGGTTAACCAGGAAGTCTTCTTCCAAAATTCTTGGCATAGATGAGTGAGCATTTCCAGTACTGCATCCGTTGGTTGAAACATCTCCTCAATGGGTATTCCATCAGTTCCTGAGGGTTTGTTTTTTGCCATTCCCTTCCTCGTAAAGATTACAGCCTAGAAAACCCTATGGGACAGATGGGTTCTGTCACGTGGGATGGTTATGAGTTGAAATCAACTCGACAACACCTAACAACAATGATCTCCAGTCATGCCACTGAAACTGGATTCAAAAGTGCCCTTCAAGAATATCTTGGGGTAGGTAGTAAACTGCTCCATATCTTGATTATTGTGATGGTTACACGACTGTATTCTCTTGTCAAAACTTAGAAAACTGTACACTTTTAAGTGTCAGTTTTGTTATATGTAAGTTATACCTCAATTTAAACAACACAAAGCACACACACACATATACACAGTGTCCTTTGAGCCTGCTTCTCTCACCCAGACCTGGGTAGGCCCCTGTGTGGTCTGATATTAACCTCATGTCCTGCCCATAACTCCCGAGGATCCTTTTTAAAAAGAAGGGAGAAGGAGGAGAAAGAAACACCAAACGTGATTATGAAACAGTGAGGTCTCTAAAGCAGGGCTCTGAAGCAGTTCATTTCAGTTCGTTCTGGTTCAAACCCCCTGCTGAGAATTTGTGTTTCTACCCCCAGATATACTGAATCAGAATCTACAGTTTAACAAGATCCTCAGGTCGCTCTTATGTATAATAAATTTTGAGAACCGCAGCTCTATTTGTGGTTCTCAGAATTGGTCCATAACCAGCAGCATTAGCATTGCCTGGGAACTTGTTATAGGAGCCCTGGTGGCATAATGGTTAAGAGCTGGGCTGCTAACTAAAAGGTCAGCATTTCGAATCCATCAGCTGTTCCATGGCAATGGCAACAGGAGGGGAACTGGTTAGAAATGCAGATTTGCAGCAGGGATCTGAAGAAGAACAACCCAGTTCAAAGCCCTGCTCTAAAGCAGTGGTTTTTGCTTTGGCTGCCCAATAGAACCCCCCGAGGAGCTTCTGCAAACCCAATGCCCAGGCCACACCCCAGACCAACAAAATCAGAGTCTCTAGAGCTGGGACCACCCTTACCCCAAGTGACTGCTTTGTGATGAAGACTGAGAACCGTTGCTCTTAGTCATGACAAACCGAATCAAATCTCACTCACTGCCATCGAATTGATTCTGACTCATAGCGACATTATAGGACCAAGTAGAACTGCCCCACAGGGGTTCCAAAGTAGCGGCTAGTGGGTTCAAACTGCCAACCTTTTGGTTAGCAGCTGAGCTCTTAACCACCACGCCACCAGGGCTCCAAGATGAGGGGCTCGTAATTTCACACTTCAATGTTGGGTCAGTGGGCTCATAACCACCTTTGGGGATAGTGCCCTAAGACGACGGTAGAGGCTCTGAGCTGTCCCACTCCTGCCTCCCAGGTACTACATGCCCCCAGATTTTCTGATACTTTTTGCTAGGGTGGGACATGCAATAGGCCCTTCTCCCTGCCCCAGCATCCGTTTGGAGCTTTGGCCCTGGTTTTGCACTCTGGCCTTGCACAGACTCTACCTCTCACCACCTGCCACTCCTCATTCCTTCCTTCGTGGTGTGCACATGCCGTGTCCCCAGAGGAAGGAACACCGAACTTGGAATTGAGTTCTGTTCCAGCTCCCCCTGTGGGCGAGACTCCCTGTGGGGCCCAAACCAGGGCAAACTATTCGGCGTCTTTGAGCCTCAGGTTTCTTGAAGGCAAAACCGGGGAGGTCAATGAGAGAATGGGTAAGAACTCACTTCGGATCTAAAGCACTGAAACCCTAGCTACCTGGAGAGTGGAGCCTCATGTCCTTCACCTTTTGATTTCCAACAATAGTCACTGCCGTGTTCTCACATCTAACACCCAATCATTGTTTGCCAAGTTAATTATTATTATAGTACATCTTTTTACTCCTGGGGGAAGAGACCAGGCCATTTTCCGGCTGGGAAATCTCCCAGATCCTGCTAACTAGCCATGGGTTAAGTCTGAGCTCAGAGCAGGACTCTGCAAGGACAGCTGACAGCTGGCTCTCTTTGGGAGATTTCCAAGTGGCCCAGATTCAAAGTGATCCCGCCCTAATGGAAAGGCTGCCGCTGTGGCTCTGCCCGCCAGGAGGGAGGACACCTTGAACCTGTCTTCCCACGCCTTCTGTATCGAGCATTGGATTGTTCCGGGTCTCGTAGGGCACTGAAAGGCACAAGGCTGCCCCTCTGGAGGGGAAAATTGCAAGGCTCAGTGGGGAGCTATGTTGTATTTTAAAGGTTTTCCAGAATTGATTTGATTGAAGGACATTTTTTTTAAAGGCTACCTTCTTGAATGTTGGAAAGTGGCCAGACTGCCAGAAAAAGCTATGACATGGACTTCATCCCCTGCTTCCATTAGCTTGCCCCCAACCCTTCCATAGCCCTAAAGGAGGCTACACATCCCACCCCAGGGAACGGTGGCCCCCATTCAAGGGTGCAAGTCCACGGTGCGTGCTGCATCGGCAAAGCTGCTCTCATAGTACCTGTTACTAGATCCTTTGGGCTGTCATAACAAACGACCACAAACTGGGGGGCTTAAACCAACAGAATTTATCGTCTCACAGTTCTGAGGCTGTGACTCTGAGATCAGGGCTCGGCCATGTTGATTGCTTCTGAAGGCTCTGAGAGAGAGTCTATTGGATACCTCTTTCCTAGCTTCTGGCAGTGTCCTTTGGCTTACTGCTGCAGCATCACATGGCAACCTTCCTCTGTCTCTCTGTCTCTGTGTCTCTTCTCTTGTTTATAAGGACATCAGTCATGTAGGATTAGAACCACCCACTCTGCTCCAGTATGACCTCATGTTAACCTAACTGATCACATCTTCAAACATTTTATTTCCAAACAAGGTCAAGTTCACAGACACTGGGGGGTCAGGATGTCAACCTATCTTTTGGGGGACACAATTCAATCCATACCAGTCATATTCTGAGGGTCCAGATGGACATGAGTTTTGGGGGGACACTATTCAACCCAGTATAGTGTATCTGGGGCTCACTCACTCTAAGCCACAAGCCCCCTACCCTGTGACTCTGCCCTGCCCGTCACAGAGCCAGCGTAGGCATGAGTTGGCACCTGATACAGAGTCAATTTGAGCTCTGCTGGAGGGGTCTTGTACCAAAGTCCGAGCAGGGTGAGCTCAGCCCATAGTACTAAAGACAGGCATTGTGGTGTGAAAGCAGGGGCAAGGCCTGGACCCAGAAGACGTGGGTCAAGTTTCAGCCTCCCACCAGCCTGCTGAGGGACCCTGGATAAGTCACTTACTCTCTGGGACTGAAGCCACCTGCAAACCCCAGAGCTCAATGGCATTAAGTGTTAAAACCGTCTCCATTAAAACTTTTCTCCCCTTCTGCAGAAATTTCTGAATTTATCTTCTGAGAGATAAAGTTATACATAGCTTTATTATTTGTTCCATGAACTTCCTGAGAATTTATTTATCTGGGCAGTAAGACTATTCAGCTAGCCTACATAGAAGGAAATAGCCTCTTTCTCAGAACCATAGATGCTCAGTGGGCTGACCAAGCCACTGATTACTCTTCAAGGTTCATTCAAAACCTTCCCTTCTCTGTGTCTATCAATCCTCAACTATTGTATCAAAAACGTGGCTCAATCCCAATCAGACTGCCCTCCCCCATTGAAAAAAACCCCAAACAACCCACTGCCATCACCTTGACTTCAACTCATGGCAACTCCATGTATGTCAGAGTAGAACTGCACCCCATAAGGTTTTCGGTAGCTGATTTTTTGGAAGTCGATTGCCGGGCTTTTCTTCTGAGATAACTCTTGGTAGACTCAAACCACCAATCTCTCGGTTAGCACGGAGCATGTTAACCACTTGCACCTCCCAGGGACACCCCTCTCCACTGAAGACCTGCCTTAAGCCAGACCCTCCAAATCTTATAAATATTTACCTCTTTGACCTCCTCCTTCTGAAGCTGGGGCCTCTCTTGCTGCAGGAAGTAATAAACTGGACTTTGCTGGGTTAGCAGGTTATTTGGGTGGTTTTTTAAGGGGAGCCAACTTTTGACACCTTCCTGAGTGTCAATCTCCTGGTCTATTAAATAATGTAACTGTTAATACCTATTTAACCTGCCAGGCATTTTTGGCTTCCCCCGTTCGCTTACTCCTGCACCAAAGAGGAAAATGTGGACAAGCAAAAAACTCTCTTCAGCCAGTAGACAGTTACCGACTGAAGGAACGCTTCCCACTGGGAGATGTGTCTGTAAAATAATTCTGTAAATTGTAGGCTGCTGTATATACATTGGATACCCTGGTGGCATAGTGGTTAAGTGCTATGGCTGCTAAGCAAGAGGTCAGCAATTCAAATCCTCCAGGCACTCCTTGGAAGCACTATGGGACAGTTCTACTCTGTTCTATAGGGTCGCTATGAGTCAGAATCGACTCAATGGCGGTGGGTTCATTTGGTATACACATTAGGGGCCACTGTTAGCAGCTGGGTATTTTTGTCTCTCCACCCTCATACAGAAGCATTTGATTCAAATAACAGAATTTAATGAGGTAAAACTGGCCACTTGTAGAGGCAAAACTGGGCCCTCAACCAACAATTTCTTACCTTTTGTTAATTAGAAATAAATCTCCAAGTTTGATTAGGTTCAGGATTGACTTGGATGATGTTAGGTGCCTGTGGAGAAGGGGGTACGGTGTTGTGGGTGTCTCCTTTTCTTCCTCCAACCTGCCTTTGGTGCCTTATTTTGTTCCCCACCAGATGAGATTCGCAGGAGGAATTACTGTGCTTTAAGCCAAAGGATATCATTGCTGATGTCAGATGGACCCTGGCTGAAAGCAGAGAACACCAGAAGGATGTTTACCTGTGTTTTATTGACTATGCAAAGGCATTCAGCTGTGTGGATCATAATAAATTATGGATAACATGGTGAAGAATGGGAATTCCAGAACACTTAATTGTGCCCATAAGGAACCTGTACATAGATCAAGAGGCAGTTGTTCGGACAGAACAAGGGGATACTGGTTGGTTTAAAGTCAGGAAAGGTGTGCGTCAGGGTTGTATTCTTTCACCATACCTATACAATCTGTTTGCTGAGGAAATAATACGAGAAGCTGGACTATATGAAGAAGAATGGGGCATCAGGATTGGAGGAAGACTCATTAACAACCTGCGTCATGCAGATGACACAACCTTGTTTGCTGAAAGTGAAAAGGGCTTGAAGCACTTGCTAATATAAGATCAAAGACCACAGCACCTCAACATAAAGAAAACAAAAATCCTCGCAACTGGACCAATGAGCAACATCATGATACACGGAGAAAAGATTGAAGTTGTCAAGGATTTCATTTTACTTGGATCCACAATCAACAGCCATGGAAGCAGCAGTCAAGAAATCAAAAGACGCATTGCACTGGGTATATCTGCTGCAAAGGACCTCTTTGAAGTATTGAAGAGCAAAGATGTCACCTTGAAGACTAAGGTGTGCCTGACCCAAGCCATGGTATTTTCGATTGCATCATATGCATGTGAGCGCTGGTCAATGAATAAGGCAGACCGAAGAAGAATTGCTGCCTTTGAATTGTGGTGTTGGTGAAAAATATTGAATATACCATGGACTGCCAAAAGAATGAACAAATCTGTCTTAGAAGACAGAATGCTCCTTAGAAGCAAGGATGCCGAGACCGCGACTTAAATACTTTGGACATGTTGTCACAAGGGATCAATCCCTGGAGAAGGACATCATGCTTGGCAGAGTACAGGGTCAGCAGAAAAGAGGAAGACCCTCAACAAGGTGTACTGACACAGTGGCTGCAACAATGAGCTCAAGTATAACAATGATTGTAAGGATGGCTCAGGACCAGGCAGTGTTTCATTCTTTTGTGCATAGGGTCGCTATGAGTCGGAACCGACTCGATGGCATCTAACAACAACAAGCCAAGAAATTAATATTTAACAAGTGGTTAACTACTGTAAATTTAGTGGATCTAAACTGATTTTGGAGTTCCTGGGTGGTGCAAATGATTAACATGCTCACTGATAACTGAGAGGCTGGAGGTTCCAGACCATCCAGAGGCACCTCAGAAGAAAGGCCTGGCCATCTACTTCCGAAAAATCAGCCTTTGAAAGCCCTCCTATTGGAGCATAGCTCTGCTCTGACCCATCTGAGATCACTATGAGTTGGAATTGACTTGATGGGCAACTGGTAAACTGATTTTCTAGTTTCCTGCTAGGTCTTTGATGTATAAGGGACAAGAAAAATTTGCTATCTTAATGTTGCACAGAATTCTTCTTCAGTTTGGGCAGATGCAATGACGGCTTTTCTAGGTGTGCCTAATAGCAGCGATGATTCTGAGGGTGGGGTCTTTTGCAGATCAGGTCACTGTAAACCAGGCAGCGTGTCTGTAGTTTGGTCAAGGGAAAATCAAGAAGCAAATCTCTCTTCAGATTTCCCCAATCATCCCTACGATGTCCGTTTAGACCTGGTTTGGGCACTACATCTGGTTCCTCTGTCTCTTTTGTCTGTTTTAATCTAGGGTGGCTCCCCTGTCTTTTGCCCCTCATTACATTGACTCTCAGAGAAGACCTGATTGGCTCCTTTACAGAGCGTCCCACCTTCTGGATTTTCTTGGATTGTTTTTTCCTGGTTTCTCTGTCTTTCACGCAAAGCGAAAGTTAGGGCTAAAGTCTTGACTCAAGTTAAAACGTTTTCGTCAAAAACACTTCACAGATTTTGTTAAAAGAATCTTTTTTCCCCGATGATAAAACCAGTTCAAATTCATTGTAGTAAAAATTAAAGAAAAAATAAAGCATGCTGCAAATCCTGCCATTGTACCACGGGTGCATTTCTTGCCAGCCTTTTGTTCTCTGGACCTGCATAAAGGGAGACAAGAGAGGAAATGCATGAGTATCTTTTAAAACCAAATTAGCCTCATAGTCACTCCTTGTGTTGTGTAAGTATGTTTGTGGTCCATCCATTATTTGACCGATTTGCCTATTGCTGGGCATTTGGGGAATTTTCAATTTTTGCTGTTTGCATACATGACAGATATCCTTACATACAAACCCTGATCTGTCTTCTAAAAGTGGAATTACTAGATCATCAGTACTGTGCATAAGGCTTTTGATACTCATTGACAAAAGTGCCAGCTTTGTGTCCATTTATACATCCACCAGCCTGTGCATTTTGCCAAAACATCACCAGAGTTTTCTTTGAAAACACTGTGATAGATGAAAATCAGAAAGGTTCTAATTTTAGTTTTCATACCTGTAAGGAAGCTGAACACTCTTCCATATGCTCATAGCCCATTGTGTTTCTTTTCAGCTTAACTTTATCCATATTTTCTAAAGGGCTGTTGGTATTTTCCTTGCTGATTTATAGAGTTCTTTATCTATATTAATTAAGGAGCCCTGGTGGTACAGTGGTTAAGTGTGTGGCTGCTAACTGAAAGGTCAGCAGTTCGAACCCACCAGTGGCTCTGTGAGAGAAAGATGTGGCAGTCTGCTTCTGTAAAGATTACAGCCTTGGAAGCCCTATGGGGCAGTTCTACTCTATCCTAAAGGGTCTCTCTCTATGAGTTGGAATTGACTTGAAGGCAACGGGTTTGATTTAGTTTTTGGTTTATCTTTATTGAGAAGAGTATTCCTGTGTCATGTATGTTGTTCTTATAAAGTTGTAAAATAAAAAGCAATCTCTGACTTTACTTCCAGCCCCTCTCTCCCCTTGGGACCTTGTCTTAGTCATCTAGTACTGTTCTAACAAAAATACCACAAGTGGATGGCTTTAACAGAGAGAAATTTATTCTCTCACAGTCTAGTAGGCTAGAAGTCCAAATTCAGGGGAGGCTTTCTCTCTCTGTTGGCTCTGGGGGGTGGTCCTTGTCAAGGAGCTTCTCAGTGCAGGAACCTTGGGTTCAAACAATGTGCTTTGCTCCCGGCATTGCCTTCTTGGTGGTATGACGTTCCCCTGTGTCTCTGCTCACTTCCCTCTTTTACATCTCAAAAGAGATTGGCTTAAGACACTATCTAATCTTGTAGACCTCGTCAGTATAACTGCCGCTAATCCATCTCATTACATCATAGTGATAGGATTTACAACACACAGGGAAATCACTTCAGATGACAAAATGGTAGAAAATCATACAATACTGGGAACCATGACCTATCCACGTGGACAGATATTTTGGGGGGACACAATTCAATCCATGACAGACCCAGACCAGAATCTATAGACTATTGAGAGGAGCAGGAGGTATGGCAGAGAAAAAGCACTTGGCCCTGTGCCTGGCACCCAGGAGGCACTCAGCAAATGGTGGGTGACACTGTCCTTGCAGATGTCTACCCCAGGTGATACCAGTAAGCCCAGGATGAAGTTCAGCACTACCCCCCAACCTTGCTTCCCTACCTCCCACTTCATTCCTCTTTCCCCATCTGCTTCTCATGGGTCCAGACCAGCTTGGAATTGCCTCTTGATATTCCCTTGGCCAAACTACAGACGTGCTGCCCAGTTTACGACTGCCTAATCTGCAAAAAGAAAGCCCCTGGGTAGTGCAAATGCTTAAAAACAACCAAAAGGTGGGCAGTTCAAACCCACCCAGAGGCACCTTGAAAGAAAGACCCAGCAATCTGCTTCTAAAAGTCATGAGCCTTGAAAACCCTGTGAGAGCAGTTCTACACTGCACACGTGGGGTTGTCGTGAGTTGGAATAGACTTGATGGCAACTGGTTTGGCTGTTATTTTTAATCTGCAAAAGTCCCACCCTCAGCATCGTGGTGGTTTTAGATGCCTGGTTCAGAGGGTTATTTATACCTCTAAGAGCGGCAAAGTGTGGGAGCTGGGGCCGGGTGCAGAGGGAGAGAGCATGCCTCCAAAGAATACCTAGTCCAGGCTAGCCTGAGGCATGAAGACATCCTGGATGGGCCTAACTTGGTGCCCCATCAAGTTGATTAAAAAAAAAAAATCTTTAATGGGAAGCAGGGAAGAAGCAATTTTCTGTTTCAAAAAACAGCATGCAGAGAGAGCTTTTTTCTTCTATGTTCCTAGTGTGGCTTTCTAAATCTCTCTTCTGCGTTTTCCATGTTGCAGTCACCACCAACTTGTCTGTCTCCTCCAACCATGCTGCAGGTGCCTCGAAGACAAGTTTTTCCCCGTTTGTATTGGAAGCTGCGGCACCCAGAGAAGTGCCTGGCACATAGAAGGTACTAGATTAAATTTCTGTAAAAGGTACCAGCAGACACATTGGCTCAAACGGAGAGCAAAACACTCAAATATTGCTGATCTTGGGTCGCTTTGTACACCGATGCCCAGCCCTTGATCATGGGGAGCTCCGTGCGTGGCCTATGGAATGAAGCCCAGGGACATCCCTCACTCCCCTCAACTCTTCTGGATTTTCATCTCTCTGCATCCTGAGTCGCCATCAGTTCATCTTGTCATGGATTAAGTTTAAGCTTCAGCAATTGAGCTTGGACAATTTGGAGGAAGAGATGACAGCTACAGGGGACCTGAATGAGGTTCGGGGCTGGGAGGGCCACCATGCAATCCTGGACACAGGAAATTAGATTCTAAGCAGAGAAGCTGTAGGCGAAAGGGACTTCAGAGAGGGCTCCAGGCGAGCTTGAGCAATTCCGGCAGCCTATTCCAGTTCTCCCCCACCCAGCTGCATGTTTTAAATCATTTCAGCTGTCTTTGCATCAACATTTTACAAAGAAAACAGCCCTGTCAGAAAGCTGTGTGGACAAAGAGAAAATGATAAAAATGGCACCCGTCATCCATCCTCCATTTTTCTCACTCCTGGCCAGAGTAGCAAGATGCTCTTTCCCTCTTTGAGTCTCCCTGGGATTGACGCAGCTTTTAGAAATAGGATTCATTATCCTGTAACCCATGGGGCATTGGTGTTCAGTGGTAGAATTCTTGCCTTCCATGCATGGAAACCCTATGGATCACAAAGGTCCGATCCAGTCATGCATGTGGTCCCCATGAGTTGGGGCCATAATCCAGGCTCTCATCTCCCTTCCTAGCCTCAGGGTAAAAATCCCATCCATCTAGTCCCCCTACATCCTACCCTCTCCTCTTTTTTTTTGTTATGTTTTGTTTTTATTTTATTGTACTTTAGATGGTTTACAGAGCAAATTAGTAAATTAGTTTCTCATTAAACAATACACATATTGTTTTGTGACATTGATTGCCAACCCCACGACATGTCAACACTCTCCCCTTCCTGACCTTGGATTTCCTGTTACCAGCTTTTCTGTCCCCTCCTGCCTTTTCGTCCTTGCCCCTTGGCTGCTGTGTTCATTTTGTCTCATTTTGTTTTACGAGCCTGTCTAATCTTTGGCTGAAGGGGTGACCCTCAGGAGTGACTTCATTACCGAGCTATAAGGGTGTCTGGCGGGCCTGCCCTCACCTTTTGAAAATTGTATCTTTATCGAACTCTCTACAAAGGATCATATTTGACTGTGCTACTTTTTACCCCCTGGGACTCTGACTAATACAGTTTTGTTTGGAATTTTCCCAAGAGCTGTTCACCGTTTCAGAAAATCACATCACCAATAGCAATGCCTCTGTGGTATTTGAGTTGCCGACTCAATTCACCTTTCTCAGTCTTGTATTTCAAGGAGCCACATTCATGTAGAAACGCAAGCATCTTCATCAGTGATGTTTTCTAGTGTAGTCATACTTATTGAAATGCAGGGTATTATACATTCCTTTCCTTTTATTTCTTCTTTTTATTGAAGGTAGGGTATTTTACCATTAAAAAAATATCATACGTATGGGTAGATTATTACATTCAAGATAGCAAGAAAGGCATCATAAAGTACTTGCTATAAAGTGGAGGCACTGAAGCTGGAAGCCTGGGGAGTCACTGCTCTTAAGCTTTGTTCCCAATTCTATTTGCTTCTTCTTCTCCGTTGTAGGAAGCCTCAACTCATGCCCATTTATGCTGACCAGTCAACAATACGCAAATAATAATAGTTACCATTCATGGCTATCTTCTATGTACTTTGCTTCACACTTCTCTGTACTCATCACTCTGGATTTGCTATTCGATATGTGATAATGCCTGTCCTTGCTTCCCTTTGCTACACATGACTAAAGTAGCTTTGGTACTTGTCTTATTTCAGGTTGGGTGCTGGACTAGGGGTAAAGCATGGATGGAAGTGTCTTTGTTGTCAGCAGGATCCACCTGGAAGCAATTATAGGGCTAACAGATACAAGTTGTATATCTCAAGAGGCCAACAGACCACGGGAAGATGGGAGGGTTAAGAAAACCCCCGATAAGCATCCAAGCTCCTCACTGTTTCTTGATAATTTCTCTTTTTATTAGGGAGCAGGAGTTGTCAAGGTGATGGAAGGGGGCTGAATTGAGGATTTAAAAAAATGTTATTATTTATAAACAGGTCATAGCCTTGTGAACCTCTGCGAAAGTTTTCTTCTTTGAGCTGGGCTTGAGACATGGCATTGCCTGCTTCCTTAACATTGGTGGACACCACAAGGGAGGAGGATGTAGTTTTCTAGGATTTCCGGAGCCAAGTCAATTTATGTTTTCTTGGCATTGTCCGAAGAGCCGTAGGGAGCCCACAGCTGCTGAAGAGGGCAGGGAACAGAGAGGGCAGGCGGACCAGTGGCTAGCACTGGCACGTTCTACTGATCATTATTCTATCTACCTCTTTGGGGTCTAGAATTTGTACATCTTAGAGCAAAGAGTGTGGCTGCACCTCTGAACTCGTCATAGTGCTCTGAAGGGTACAGATTGCTTTAACCTGCAAAAAAGACACTGAGCCTGGTTGGAGAAGTTACTTGTTAGACTCCAGTAACCGTCCTTAATAGGGGTGGATTATCCTGTAAGCACAATGCTTACCTTGCTTACCAGATCATCTGTAGTGAACAAGTTCACATTTTTTCACCACATCAAAAATTCTGCTTCTAAGTATGGCTGGCATCTATCTCTCTCCCAACCTCACAGCACCTTCCTATAGAATCAAAACCTCTTCAAATATACAATCCCTGACAGGGGCAGACGACTTAGTAAGCAAGGTTGTGCTTACTTCCTTAATCTGTAGTGAACAATTTTACATGGGTGTCACATATTTGATGGAGTCTAACCCATGAGAAATTGTTCATTACAAATGATTTGGTTAGCGAGGTAAGCCCCATGCTTACTTTGCCTGTTGGATAATCCCCTCCTGATCCTTAAATTCCTGGACTATAGGAACCCTTTCCTAATATTCCTGCTGATACTGCATTTATTCACATATCCGAGAGTCCTTGGGAAATTCTCAGTAGCTATCAGCACTTCTGAATCTATGGAGCACCCAGACTTCTTGCCCTTGGCTACCGTGGCTCAGGGAAGCAATCGCTTCTCCGCAAGCTCCGGGAAGACTCGGGCTTGCTTCCCGTACACTGCACTTGACTGCTGGCGTTATCCTTGGAGACAGAGGCTGTAATTACACCAATCACTGCACCGGATAGACCCGGAGTATCGCCATGATTAATGGAACAGATTCGCTGAAAACACAAGATGTCTCATTTTCTAGTGGGGTGTACAAACAAAACACCGTGGAAACTTAGCCTCCCCTACTGCAGCTGAAATGTCCCAGCAGGCTTCCTTTTATTCCCAGGCAATTGTAAACAGCAGGAGCATCTCATTAAAATCCCAAATCATATTCCGGATGCGGGGTAGTAGTTAGAGGTCCCAGGTGGTTTTTGAACAAGTTTTTAAAATATCTTATTTCAAAAGCCATTTTATATCATTTCCCTGTATAGAAAAGTTGGAAATTACAGAAAATATGAGAAAGAAACCGTAAGTCACCCATAATCCCACTAGCCTCAGATAACCCTTACTGGAGTTTTTGAGTCTCTGCATACTTCCATCTGTTGTCAGGACATATGTGTAGTAATATGAGCTCTGGTGGTGCAGTGGTTAAGAGCTCGGCTGCTAACCAAAAGGTCGGCAGTTCAAATCTACCAGCCACTCCTTGGAAACCCTATGGGGCAGTTCTACTCTGTCCCATAGGGTCGCTATAAGGCGGAATCAACTCGACAGCAACGGGTTTGTTTGGTTTGGTTTGGTTTTATGTAGTAGTTGCTTACACAAAACATTCTAGTTTTTCACTTTCTTTTTACTATAGCATATGCTGTAATGGTAAATGCTGCCAGAGAACACACATGGAGCCTCAACCATGTACCAGGAATTGTTCTCCTTGCTTTTTGTTCTTCTTCTTGTTAGCTGCTGTCAAGTTGGTTCCCAACTCTCGGTGACCCATATACAATGGGAAGAAACAGTGCCATCCCCATGATGGGGTGGGGCTTGGGTTGTTGAGATCCATAGGCTTTCACTGCTGGGTTTTGGAAGTAAACCAACTCTTTCTTCCTAGTCCCTCTTAGCCTGGAAGCTCTGATGAAACCTGTTCAGTATCACAGCAATACACAAACCTCCACGGACAGACGGCTGGTGGCTGCGTGTGAGGTGCAACAGCTGGGAATTGAATCCGGGTCTTCCGCGTGGAAAGCTAGAATTCTACCACTGAACCTTTGGTGGTCTACCTGCGTTATAGCATTTAATTCTCTCAACTACCAGAGAAGATACTTTTTTTCCATTTTACAGATGAGAAAACTGAGGCAAGAGGTATTAAATGACTTGTCCAGGCTTGTTTGCTAATACACAGTGGACTTAGGATTCAAACCCTGGCAGGAGGGCCACACAACTGTGCTCTTAGCTGCCACCCTGATGTGATCTGGTTTCCAGTGCTAGTTCCACAACTAGTGAGCTGTTGACCTGGAGGAAGTCCCCAGTCCTCCCTGTCACAGCCCGTGTAGGCCTGGTACTAGACATGCTGTGTAAACCTCTTCTGGGCACCTGCTGTGTGTAAGGGGCTATGGCTGCAAAGGTAACAAAGTCAGAATCCTGTCCTCAAGGACCTCAAAATCTAGGAAGGGAACAG
Organism: Elephas maximus indicus; assembly: GCF_024166365.1. Classification (NCBI taxonomy): domain Eukaryota; kingdom Metazoa; phylum Chordata; class Mammalia; order Proboscidea; family Elephantidae; genus Elephas; species Elephas maximus. The sequence goes on from NC_064838.1 coordinate 49,639,818, forward strand.
ACACACACACAATTTCCTTCAAGCGTGCCTTAGCTTTGATGGTGGTAAGTATGGCGTAGTCAGAGAACTCATGGAAAGGCCTCGGGGGGCTCCTGCAGGCAACGGCAAGAGCAGAAAGCTGCTGTTGGAGTGACCCTGAGGGCTGGCCAGCAGCCCAGCTTGCAGTGCCTGAGAGGCGAGCTCCCTCTGAGCAGTGGTTGATCTTCACGGGGTTGGCCTGGTCTGCCAGGGGCAGTGGTACAGCTTAGAATCAAACAGTGGGAGAGCCGTGGTTCTGGAGGTGCATCTGTTGCCATGGGGACCAGGCAGCAGGAAGGGGCCAGGAAGAGAAGCCTCTGAGGCCCCTGCCCCCCAGCAGGAAGGCAAGCACAGGCAGGCGTCAGGGCCCCAGCCACAGGGCCCGGCCCCAGCCCTGGAGGACAAAGAGGAGAGATTCCTGGCCACAGCTGAGCCTCCACTCTGGGTGGGTGACAAGGGTGCTCAGGGCAGCAAGCCAATACCAGGCCTCACCTGCTGCCCCACGGCTTGCCTGGGCCATGGCCAGTTCTTCCTCAGGGCTCACAGCTGAGTGACACCTGGGACAGGCTGGGCTGCCTTTCCTGGGCCTCACCTCCTTCATCTGTCCTGCTACGGGGTAATGACGTGAATCCCACTGACGTCACTGGAGCGTTCCAGCGCAGATGAGAGAAAGTGAGGGATGCGGAAACAATTTGGACGGCTGAAAGCAGCGGGCCAGGCTAAGGCGCATGCTTTTGCCTGCAAAAAGGTGGGTCATCTTCGTTACTGCGTTTCTCTTGAAAGTAGAGCCCATCTCCTCCAGGTTGGTGACTGGGCTGTGCCTCTTCCTTGTTGAAGTTGTTAGCATCTGGGAAACATCTATGGGTGTTATTTTCCTGCTAGTTATACTCAGGGGCATTTTCTCCTGGCCAGGCACTGGTCAGAGGGTTAGGCACACTAGCTCATGTAATCCCCACAGCCTGTTGTACAGATGAGGAAATGGCACCCAAGGCACCCAGCTACTGAGTGGCAGAGCCTGGATTCCAACCTGGAATTGTCTGATGAGAAATCATGAGGCTTGCTGGACTGTGTTGTGTGACTGTGTCCAGTTGTGACCCACAAAGCTCTCTTTGACCTGGGAACAAATCAAAAGTTTAAATCGTTTGGGGCCCTCTGGGGTTGTTTTGTTTAGGTGATTGGAGAGGATTACTGGGCCCAGGGAAGAAGGACTGGGGAGGTTGTGGGCAGGTTCTGTCTGCATCGGTCCCAGCCTGACCTGCTAGTCTCTAGGAGGAGAGGTCCCAGAGCTGGGCTTTGCCCTGCTCACTGCTGTGTCTGCAGCAACTAGACCAGCACCCACCCTGTAGCCAGTGCCCCATCAACGTGTGCTGGATGAAGGGGGTGCGGCTCTGGACACCAAGGCTGGAGGCAGAACCTGACTCAGCAAAGAGGTTCTGTCTCCATCTGTCTCCACCCTGTTCTTATCAAGGTATCCGTCCCCTCGCCTTTGCACATGACACCCTTCCTGCCAAACATGTCCTTCCCTCCCCTAACCCTCTCCAAGGCCAAACCCCAGTTCTCCTTCCCAGTAAAAAAAAAAAAAAAAAGACAGGGGCTTTCTCTTCTCAACTTCTGGCTCACCTGGCTGAGATGTGAGGGACGGATTATCCAATAGGCAAGGTAAGCACAATGTTTACTTTGCTTATCAGATCATCTGTAGTGAAGTTTCACAATTTTCACACATCAAAGGCTCTGCTTCTAGGAATGGCTGGCATCTGTCTCTCTCCCAACCCCACAGCACCTTCCTACAGAATCATTGCTTCTTTGCAAATTTACAGTTCCTGACAGGGGCAGGTTACCCAACAAGCAAGGTAAGCATGGGCTTACTTGTGCTCATTTACTAATCTGTAGTGAACAATTTCACATGGGCTTCTTTGATATGGTGAAACCCATGTGAAATTGTTCATTACAGATTATTAAATAAGCACAAGTAAAACCATGCTTACCTTGCTTATTGGCTAATCCGCACCTGTAAGAGCCCACAGCTGGTACCTGAGGCACCTTCAGAAGGGCCCGCCTCTTCTGCTCTCCTCCCCACCTCCTCCTTCTTCACCTTGTCATTCCATTGACACCATTCCTTTTTTGTAAGGAACTGTTGCAGCAAACCTATTGTATCCTTATGGGAGAAAAGAAATTATAAAGACACTACATTTTTAGAATAATGTTTCTAGGACAAAATTAGCACTGAGTATATTTCAGTTCTCGTCCCTCTTTTTAAAAAAATAAAATTGTGCATCCCTAAATCTAATTTTTGTATGTCCATTAAATTTTTTTGAATTTTCCTCTGGGCTTTTGCCACCACTGTCCCCCACCTTCTTTATGAGCTCAAATGAGCTGTGTACTCCCCACCCCTGCCATACAGATTTGTCTCATATAATATGTTGCATTGTAGGGGTATCTTCACACTCACACACATGCATACACACACATGCACGCACCAGGCCCTGCCTCTGGACAGAGACCCGTGTGTAAGCAATGGGGATAGCATATAATCCCATTCATTTATTCATTTGGCAAATATTTATTGAGTACCTACTATGTGCCGGGCACTACTGTGGGGCCCGGTGGTGAACTGACATTCTAGTGCGGGGAGACAGCAATCAGCAAACAGGCGAGTAAGCATACAGCACGTTACTCCAGAGAAGCATTGTGGAAAAACCTCAAGCCCAGTAAGGTAGATGGGAGTGCCAAGAGTGGGCCTGCAGTGGTTGTGGGGGAAGGCCTCATTGCAAACGTGACGTTTGAGCAGAGAACTGAAGACATGAAGGGAGCCAGTTGTGGGGCTCCAAGCAGAAGGATCAGCAAGAGCAAAGGCCCTGAGGCAGGAAGGTAAGCCAGACGCAGGAGAAGAGAAGGCCAGGTGGTCAAGGAGCGAACCAGAGAGAGAGGCAGGAGCTGAGGTGGGAGAAGGCAGGTCCCCAGGACCTTATAGGCCATTTGAAAGGACTTTGGCTTTTGCCCATGTCAGCTGGCGAGCCTTTGGAAGACCTTGACTTAAGTTCTTAAAAAACCATTCTGGCTACTAGATGGAAAAGATTCGGGGTAAAGGCAAAAGTGGATGCAGGAAAACCAGTCTGAAGTCTGTTGTTGGATTAGTGACCGGATTCTAGGTACATTTTGAAGGTAGAGCTGACAGGAGTTCCTGATGACTCGGATGTGGGGTGTCAGAGGAAAGGAGGAGGCCAGGGTGACCTGAAAGTTGTTTCTATATAGAAACAGTTTTCAAAATGCTTTTTTTTCTCCCCTGCTGTTATTTATTTGATGGTAGTAAAAGATACGTAAGATAAAATGTATCATTTTAACCATTTTTGAGTGTACATTGCAGTGGCCTTCCATACATTCACAATGTTGTGTGTCCATCACTACAACCTATTTCCAGACTGTTTTAATCATCCCCAATAGAAACTCTGTGCCCATGAAGCAGTAACTCCTCATTACCCCCTCCCTCCAGTCCTTAGCAACCTCTATTCTACTTTCTGTCTCCATGGTTTTGCCTATTCTAGGTATTTCATGTAAGCGGGATCATACAATCTTTGTCCTTTTGTGACTGACTTATTTCACTCAGTATGTTTCCAAAGTTCATCCATGCTGTAACATGTATCAGGACCTCATTTCTCTTCATGGCTGAGTAATATTCCATTGCATGCATATACCACATTTTGTTCATCCATTCATTTGGCGATGGACGCTTAGGTTGTCTCCACCTTTTGGCTATTGTGAACCATGCAACTATGAACATTGGTGTACAGGCATCTGTTTAAGTCCCTGCTTTCAATATTTTGGGGACTACACCCAGGAGCGGAATTGGTGGGTCACAAAGTCAAAGTGCTTGTGTGCATTATTGCATTAGAGTCTATGATTACGCCTGTAAAGTGAACAGGGCATCTCTTTATAGATGGGGAAACTGAGGCCCAGAAAGAAGAGTTTGTCACATATCACAGATAATAAAAGGTTGTGTAGTGATGAGAATGCAGTTTGCCCAGCGTTGTTTCTTAGTCCCATGCTGTTGGGTGCTCATAAGCATTTCGTTGTCTTATTTTGTGTTTTGACAGAGGCCCAGAAGGAGGGCAGGAGAGGAAGGAGCTGGGTTGAAATCTAAGTAGGCATCTGGGCAGAGGCCAGCATTAAAGGAGTGAGTGTACCAGAAGGCAGGTATATGGGGGCTGTTGTTGGAGGCTGTCTCTGTAATCCCCACCCTGTGCCTAAAAACATCCTTTACCAGCAATAGAAAGACCATGAAGTCAGTTCCAGCTACTCTGCCAGCTCCCCTATGGCACTAGACTATAGGATAGATTATACTTGTTGTCCCCCACAGCCCTCACCCCAGAACCTTCTCCATGGTGGGTATAGTATGTTCTGTCCATGACACATGGGGGTCCCATTGGCCTTGGAACAAATGGGGAAATCCAACCCCTTTAAGGTAATTCAGGGAGGAAATGGGATAAGCATGATACTTGATGGGGTTCTTCTATGCTGCAAAAAGGCTTAAGATATCTTGTGTGATTGTCAAGGTTGTGTGTCAACTTGGCTGGGCCGTGATTCTCAGTGGTTTGTCCGTTATGATGTAGTTTGGCAGTCCTGTGATGACGTGATCACTTCGGTGATGAGATTTGATATAATGTGATCACCTCCACGATAGGACCTGCTGTGACTAGCCAATCAGTTGAAAGGGAGTTTCCTTGAGGGTGTGGCCTACATTGAAAATAGGTGGACTTTCTGGCCAGGCTCAGGGGCTTTTGCTCTCTCTGGATCCTGCAGCTGGTTCCTGTTCTTCTGACTCTGGTTCTTGGGACTTGAGATAGCAGCTTACCTGTGGCCTTGCCTGCTGATCACAGGATTAGCCAATCTTCACAGCCTGTGAGCAAGAGCCCTGGTCTCTGACCTACCAATCTTGGGTTTGCCAGCCCCTGTGGCTATGTGAATCAGTTGAAACCTCCAGCCTGACCCAAAGATTTGGGACATTCCAGCCTCTACAACCACATGAGCCATTTCTTTGATATAAATCGCTCTCTATGAATATTTATATGCTGCACTGGTTTTGCTTCTCTAGAGAACCCAGCCTAAGACATCTTGTCACCCAGTTCATCAGCTGGAAACAGAATCCAGCCCTTTTGGCTTGAGAGACTTCAATGATGGAGCTATTTACAGACTGTGGGCAAGTTAACAACACTCAGAGACTACCCATAGTGGGGACTTGTTGCCACCCCAGGACCTAAAGAGGTGAGAGAGAGGAAGAGGTATTCTCAGAGCCCTGAGAGAGCTGGAGCCTTGGAGGAAAGGCTGCCCCATGGGAGCTGTTCAGGGGCAGATTAACCAGTAAGTAAGGTAAGCAAAGAACCCTGATGGTACAGTGGTTAAGAGCTCGGCAGCTAACCAAAGAGTATGCAGTTCAAATCCACCAGCCGCTCTGTGGAAACCCTATGGGGCATTTCTACTCTGTCCTATAGGGTCGCTGTGAGTTGGAATCGACTCAATGGCAGTGGGGTTGGTTTTTTGCTAAGGTGTTGTTGTTACGTGCCGTCAAGTTAATTCTCACTCATAGTGACCTTATATGTACAACAGAATGAAATACTGCATGGTCTTGTGCCATTCTCACAATCGTTACGTTTGAGCCCATCGTTGCAGCCACTCTGTCAATCCATCTCGTTGAAGGTCTTCCTCTTTTTCACTGGCACTTCGCTTTACTAAGCATGATGTCCTTCTCCAGGGACTGGTCCCTCCTGATAAGATGTCCAAAGTATGTAAGATGAAATCTTGCCATCCTTGCTTCCAAGGAGTTCTTTGGCTGTACTTCTTCCAAGACAGATTTGTTTGTTCTTCTGGAAGTTTGTGGTATATTCAATATTCTTCACCAACACTATAATTCAAAGGCATCAACAATTCTTCTTTGGTCTTCCTTATTCATTGTCCAGATTTCACATGCGTATGAAGTGACTGAAAATATCATGGCTAGGGTCAGGGGCACCTGAGTCCTCAAAGCGACATCTTTGCTTTTTAACACTTGAAAGAGGCTTTTTGCAGCAGATTTACCCAATGTAACAGGTTTGATTTCTTGGCTGCTGCTTCTGGGCATTGGTTGTGGATCCAAGTAAAATGAAATCCTTGACAACTTCAATATTTTCTCTGTTTATCATATTTCTTATTGGTCCGGTTGTGAGGATTTCTGTTTTCTTTATGTTGAGGTGTAATCCATACTGAAGGCTGCAGCCTTTTGGTCTTCGTCTGTAAGTGCTTCAAATCCTCTTCACTTTGAGCAAGCAAGGTCGTGTTCATCTGCATATCACAGGTTTTTAATGAGTCTTCCACCAATCCTGATGCCATGTTCTTCTTCATATAATCCAGCTTCTTGGATTATTTGCTCAGCAGATGGATTGAATAAATATGGTGAAAGGATACAACCCTGCCACTCTCTGTTCCTGATTTTAAACCACATACTATTCTCTTGCTCTGTTCAAATGACTGCCTCTTGGTCTATGTACAGGTTCCACATGAGAAAAATTAAGTGTTCTGGAATTCCCATTTGTCTTAGTCATTCGGTGCTGCTATAAAAGAAATACCACAAGTGGATGGGTTTAACAAAGAGAAGTTTATTTCCTCACAGTAAAGTAGCTAAAAGTCCAAATTCAGGACGTCAGCTCCAGAGGAAGCCTTTCTCACTCTGTTGGCCTTCTCATCAATCTTCCTCCGGACTGGGAGCTTCTGCACGCAGGGACCCTGGGTCCAAAGGACATGCTTTGCCCCCAGCACTGCTTTCTTTGTGGTATGAAGTCCTGCTGTCTCTCTTCTTGCTTCTGTCTTTTATATCTCAAGAGATTGCCTCAGGATACAATCCAATCAGGTAGATAGAATCCTGCCTCATTAACACAGCTGCGGCCCATCCTTCCTCATTAACATCATAGAGGCAGGATTTACAACATATAGGAAAATCACACAACACTGGGAATCATGGCCCAACCAAATTGATACACACATTTTTGGGGGGACATAATTCAATCCGCGATACCATTCTTCACAATGTTATCCATAATTTGTTACGATCCACAGAGCTGAATGCCTTTGCATAGTCAATAAAATACAGGTAAACATCTTTCTGGTATTTTCTGCTTTCAGCCAAGATCTGTCTACGTGACATCAGCAACGTTGCATGTCCTCTTCTGAATCCGACTTGAATTTCTGGGAGTACTGCTGCTATGGCTTTTGAATAATCTTTAGCAAAATTTTACTTGTGTCTTGTGATATTAATGATAATGTCCAATAATTTCCACGTTCTGTTGGATCACCTTCCTTTGGAATGGGCACAGATATGAATCTTTTCCAGTTGGTTGGGCAGGTAGCTGTTGTCCAGATTTCTTGGCATAGACGAGTGAGTACCTCCAGTGCTGCATCCCTTTGTTGAAACATCTTAATTGGTATTCTGTCAATTCCTGGAGCCTTGTTTTTTGCCAGTACTTTCAGAGCACATTGGACTTCTTCCTTCAGTACCATCGGTTCTTGATCATATGTTACCTCTTGAAATGTTTGAATCTCAACTGATTGTTTTTGGTACAGTGACTCTGTGTATTCCTTCCATCTTCTTTTGATGCTTCCTGTGTAGTTCAATATTTTACCCACAGAATCCTTCAAAATTGTAACTCGAGTCTTGAATTTTTTCTTCAGTTCTTTTAGCCTGAGAAATGTTGAGCATGTTTTTCCCTTTTGTCTTTCTAGCTTCCAGCATCACAGCAACACGCAAGCCACTACAGTACAACAAACTGACAGACACATGTGGTTTGGTAAGGTAAGCACAGATTTACGGTAAGTACTTATTTGTGTTTACTTACTAATCTGTAGTTCACAATTTCAGATGGGTTTTACCACATCAAAAACATGGTGAAAAAGAGGTGATATTGTACACTATAGATTAGTAAGTAAGCATAGGTAAGCCTGTGCATACTTTGCTTATTGGGTAATTTGTCCCTGGCTATGGTCAAGGGCCAACATGGCCACAGCCAGAGTAGGGGCTGAATGGAGAAGATCTTCTCTGGCTTCTCTCTCCTCCCCAACAAAGGTCTCTGCTGATGCTTTGCATTGGCCAACCCAACCAGAATCCAGAAGATGAGGGAATCCCTGGGGTTGCAGTCCTCAGGATCAGCCTCCTGGAGCATAGGGCAGGGCAGAAGACGGATGCAGTGAAGAGAGACTAACCAGCACACCCAGAGATGCCTTAGGCCCTGGGGGAATTTTGTCATTAAGAACCACATGGATGATTCATTGTTCCCTTCTTAGACTGCACTAAAGTTGCAGCTGGAAAAAATCAAGCTCTCTGCAAAGAACATCCCTGGTTGGTAGGAATAATGATTAGGCACAAAAGAACAGACACAGTGAAATCCAGACTCTTGGGGGCTTTCCAAAGGAGAATTAAACAATCATTGGCTTTCAATGTTGGAGATCTTCCAGAAGGCAGAGGGATGGACTGTACGCCCCTTTGAAGTCCTGCCGAGCTCTGGTATTGACATATGCAAGGCAGTGTTTCCAAAATGGTCTGTTATCATTTTGATATAATGGGAATCCAAATCGTTTCCCAGGCAAATCATATTCTAGAATGTAAACAGAGAATACTACCATGTAACCCTTTTCAGGGCAGACACATCTTGATAATCAGCATGGTGTAGATGGGCCTTTAAGTCCCAATAAATTGTAAATAATAAGAATGCCTTAAAACCAAAAGCAATTTATCATAAACTATGGCAAAATACATTGCCTTCTGAATTGAAATATTACTTTTTAAAAATTAATACTTTTTAATTCCTCTGTTTCCTCAACCAAAATCTAGGTTTCCAAGAGAGACCAGCTGGCCCTTTGATTTGAACAGCATTTTTAACCGATTATAATGTCAAAGATCGACGCTTAACAAAAATCCAGTCAGCCTGGAAATCTTTTTATTTTTCCGAGCTGTGTAGGCGGCTTTTCTGATAAAGTGCACTCACTTCATGTTGGCATTTTGGAGGCGTTATGCATCTGAAAATCTCTCACTACAATCCCAACACCCAGGCAAGGTGGGTTGGCAGTGTTTTCTCATCAATCTTTTCTAGCTGTGCTGCGGGACAAAGGCTGGGCCACTTAGCTGGGAGTGTGCTACCTGCATCCTGCCAGGAATGAGATGTGAGCACAGCCCATGGTGGGAGCTCCAGGCTTCACTTGGATGCAACATCTTTAGTGCTCTGTCTCCTTGCCCTTCTCACAGTATTTCACCACTCCCCCGCTTTTTTTTCTTTCTCCCTGGACAGGAGTTTTTTTTTTTTTCTGAAAATGAAATTAAATTAGGGTTTGCAATGCCACCCCTCCTAAGGAGGGAGGATTTGGGGTTGCTGAGTAAGTACCCTGGGGCGGGGGAGTCTCTTTAGTTTTTCAGAATCCAGCAACTGGGTCACAGGAAAGACTGGAAATTAGATCCCAGTGGATAGGTGAATAATAAAAAAAAAAAAAAAACTTTTTTTTTTTTTTTTGGCTGAATAATAGGTATATAAAACTAAGGAAGTCAGAGTGGTCAAGATAACATACACAATAAAGAAAACAGCCACAGAAAAGAGGGAAGGAGGAAGAGGAGAAGGCTGGGAATGGGAGAGGGAGGGTGGAGGGGGGCAGAGAAAGATACAGAGATAAACAGGAGACCAGATCCCACGTGGCCATAATTGGGGGAAGAGATTGGGGAGCTGAGAGGGAGATGAAGAAATGTGGAAGAAGATTAGAAGTTGTTTAGCAAGGTGTTTTTCAATGATTCTCAGCTGTTGACCTGGTATTTATTTGAATGCGACTTGGCCCATGGCAGTGTCACGTGGAGCTCTGGGCTTATTTGGGTTACCTCTATTTCCTAAGTGAGGCGAAGTGGGGTAGCCCATATCCTTTCCAACCCTTTAGATTCTTTCTCCTCTCCTGCCTACTCTAAGACTCTGCTCTGTCAGTCATGCATTTCCTATCTTTAATTTCTCCCTTTTCTTTGGATCCTTCCCCTTTGCCCATAAACATGCTCAGATCATCCCACCCTGAGAAAATCTTGTTCTGAGAGGGCTACTGTGTGGTTAAATCAAGTCCACTTTTTCCGATACCAACCACCAGGATAATAATCAACACAAATCAACATCCCCACTTCTGACTTTTCTGTTTTAATACCAGCTACATATTCAGCACTTCTTGCTCTGGCCCTAACTGCCTGGACCTAGGTCAGACCTCCCAAGTTAAAGGGCACAGTCCTCCAGGCTGCCAAATAGGCCCAAGACTTCAGATGCCAGCCGCAAGCTTGGGAATCCCCACGACACCATCACTTTTTTTTTTTTAATTGTGTTTTAACTGAAAGTTTACAAATCAAGTCAGTCTCTCATACAAAAATTTATATACGCCTTGCTATATACTCCTAGTTACTCTTCCCCTAACGAGACAGCACACTCCTCCCCTTCACTCTCTATTTTCGTGTCAGTTCGGCCACCTTCTGACCTCCTCTGTCCTCTCATTTCCCCTCCAGACAGGAGCTTCCCACATAGTCTCATGTGTCTACTTGACCCAAGAAGCTCACTCCTCACCAGTATCATTTGCTATCCCTTAGTCTAGGCCAATCCCTGTCTGAAGAGTTGGGAATGGCTCCTGTCTTGGGCTAACAGAAGGCCTGGGGACCATGGCCTCCGGGGTCCTTCTAGTCTCAGTCAGACCATTAAGTCTGGTGTTTTTAGGAGAATTTGAGGTCTGCATCCCACTGCTCTCCTGCTCCCTCAGGGATTCTCTGTTTTGTTCCCTGTCAGGTCAGTCATCAGCTGTAGCCGGGCACCATCTACTTCTTCTGGTCTTAGGCTGATGTAATCTCTGGTTTATGTGGCTCTTTCTGTCTCGGGCTCATAGTTACCTTGTGTCTTTGGTGTTCTTCATTCTCCTTTGCCCCAGGTGGGCTGAGACCAATTGATGTATCTTAAATGGCTGCTTGCTAGCATTTAAGACCCTAGACACCAAGCTCCAAAATGGGATGCAGAATGTTTTCTTAATAGATTTTATTACACCAATTGACTTAGATGTCCCTGAAACCATGATACCCAAACCCCCACCCCTGCTACACTAGCCTTCGAAGAGTTCAGCTTATTCAGGAAACTGCTTTGCTTTGGTTTAGTCCAGTTGTGCTGACATCTCCTGTATTGTGTGTCATCTTTCCCGTCACCGAAAATAGTTCTTATCTACTATCTAATTAGTGAAAACCCCCCTCCCTCCTTCTCTCCCCACTCTCATAACCATCAAAGAATATTTTCTTCTCTGTTTCAACTATTTTTTGAGTTCTTGTAATAGTGTTTTTGTACAATATTTATCCTTTTGCAACTGACTAATTTCACTCAGCATAATGCCTTCCAGGTTCCTCCATGTTATAAAATGTTTCACAGATTCGTCATTGTTCTTTACCAACAGGTAGCATTCCATTGTGTGAATATACCATAATTTATTTATCCATTCATCTATTGATGGGCACCTTGGTTGCTTCCACCTTTTTGTATTGTAAACAGTGCTGCAGTGAACATGGGTGTGCATATATCTGTTCATGTAAAGGCTCTTATTTCTCTAGGATATGTTCTAAGGAGTGGGATTTCTGGATTGTATGGTAGTTCTATTCGTAGTTTTTTAAGGAAGAGCCAAATCGATTTCCAAAGTGGCTGTACCATTTTACATTCCCACCAGTAGTGTATAAGTGTTCCAGTCTCTCCACAACCTCTCCAACATTTATTATTTTATGTTTTTTGGATTACTGACAGCCTTAATGGAGTGAGATGGAATTTCATTTGCATTTCTCTAATGGCTAATGATTGTGAGCATTTCCTCATGTATCTGTTAGCTACCTGAATGTCTTCTTTAGTGAAGTGCCTGTTCATATCCTTTGCCCATTTTTTAATTGGGTTGTCTTTTTGTAGTTGAGTTTTTGCAGTATCACGTAGATTTTAGAGATCAGAAGCTGCCCAGAAATGTCATAACTAAAAATTTTTTCCCAGTCTGTAGATAATCTTTTTACTCTTTTGGTGAAGTCTTTGGATGAGAGTAGGTGTTTGATTTTTAGGAGCTCCCAGTTATCTAGTTTCTCTCCTGCATTGTTAGTAATGTTTTGTATACTGTTTATGCCATGCATTAGGGCTTCTAGCGTTGTCCCTACTTTTTCTTCCATGATCTTTATCATTTTAGATTTTATATTTAGGTCTTTGATCCATTCTGAGTAAGTTTTTGTGCATGGTGCGAGGTATGGGTCTTGTTTCATTTTTTTGCAGATGGATATCCAGCTATGCCAGCACAGTTTGTCAAAGAGGCTGTCTTTTCCCCATTTAACTGACTTTGGGCTTTTGTCAAATATCAACTGCTCATATGTGGGTGGATTTATGTCTGGATTCTCAATTCTGTTCCATTGGTCTATGTGTCTGTTGTTGTACCAGTACCAGGCTGTTTTGACTACTGTGGCTGTATAATATGTTCTAAAATCAGGTGGAGTGAGGCCTCTCACTTTCTTCTTCTTTTTCAGTAATGCTTTACTTATCTGGAGCCTCTTTCCCTTCCATATGAAGTTGGTGATTTGTTTCTCCATCTCATTAAAAAATGTCGTTGGAATTTAGATCAGAATTGCATTGTATGTATAGATGGCTTTTGGTAGAATAGGCATTTTTACAATGTTGTCTTCCTATCCATGAGCAAGATATGTTTTTCCACTTCTGTAGGTCTTTTTTGGTTTCTTGCAGTAGTGTCTTGTAGTTTTCTTTGTATAGGTCTTTTATGTCTCTGGTAAGATTTATTCCTAAGTATTTTATCTTCTTGGGGGCTACTGTAGATGGTATTGATTTGGTGATTTCCTCTTCGATGTTCTTTTTGTTGGTACTGTAGAGGAATCCAACTGATTTTTGTATGTTTATCTTGTATCCTGATACTCTGCTGATCTCTTCTACCAGCTTAAGTAGTTTTCTTGAGGATTCTTTAGGGTTTTCTGTGTACAAGATCGTGTCATTTGCAAATAGAGATGCTTTTACTTCTTCCTTGCCAATCTGGATGCCCTTCATTTCTTTATCTAGCCTAATTGCTCTGGCTAGGACCTCTAGCACAATGTTGCATAGGAATGGTGATAAAGGGCATCCTTGTCTGGTTCCTGATCTCCAGGGGAATGCTTTTGGACTCTCTCCATTGAGTGATGCTGGCTGTTGGCTTTGTACAAATACCGTTTGTTATGTTGAGGAATTTTCCTTCTATTCCTATTTTGCTGAGAGGTTTTTTATCATGAATGGGTGTTGAACTTTGTCAAAGGCCTTTCTGCATCAATTGATAAGATTATGTGGTTCTTATCTTTTATTTGTATGATGGATTGCATTAATTTGTTTTTCTAATATGGAACCATCCCGGCATGCCTGGTGTGAATCCCACTCTGTCATGGTGAATTATTTTTTTGATATGTTGTTGAATTCTATTGGCTAGAATTTTGTTGAGGATTTTTGCATCTAAGTTCATGAGGGATATAGGTCTTTAATTTTCTTTCTTTCTTTTTTTTTTTTTTTTTTTTGTGGTGTCTTTACCTGGTTTTGGTATCAGGAATAAGCTGGCTTCATAGAATAAGTTTGGGAGTATTCCATCCTTTTCTATGCTGTGAAATACCTTTAGCAGTAGTGACATCATCGCTTTTGACCTGCTGCTACTAATTTAGGAGTTCCCTCAACCCCTTCAGGATACCAGCTCCAAGTTCAGAGGTCCCCAGCCTCCTCACTTCTAACCTGTTGGATCCCACTATTCCCTCAGGTTCAGTAATTTGCTAGGACAGAATTCATGGAAAGCATAATACTTATGATTACAACTTTATTGTAAAGGCTACAAAGCAGGATCAGCATAAAGAGATGCATAGGGTGAGGTCTGGGAGGGTTCCCAATAAGAAGCTCCCATGTCCAAAAGAGGATGTACTACCCTCCAAAAGCAGAAGTCTTTCACCAACCAGGAAGCTCTTGGAGATTCAGTGTCCAGAGTTTTTAACGGAGGATTTTTGTCATGTTATGTGAGGTAATCACCACGAGGTGGTCATCTCGAGGTGGGTCCCTCTTGTCATGTCATCATAAGGTGATCATCACGAGGTAGGTTCCCCTGGCCAGGCCAGCCCCCTACTCCAGATTCACCTCACTGGCATAACGTGCCAGGTCTAGAATCCTTACTGAGGGCCTTTAAACTATTAGGGAAATTCCAAGGTTTTAGGGATTATCTATCAGGAACTGAGGGCAAAGATAAAATTCTTTGGGTAAAATTAAATTCTCAACCTCGCAGCTACCCATTTGGGCCTCTGCCTTGTAACTCTTCTCTTTTAGATTCCTCTTCCTTTCACCTCAGGCTAGACTATGTCATCAGTCTCTCCATAATCCCTTCCTGCCATAACTACACCCCTTGGGGCCTTGGGAATGTCAGGAGTGGGACCCTGACCTATTCATCTCCCCTATTGTCCCTGCTTCGTAGGCCCAATGCCTCCCTCTCCTTCCCAACTCTTCAGCTTCTGTCCTCACTTCCTCCAGTTCCCTCTCTCTTTCCAGTAGGCCAGGCTCACACCACTCCACACATGAATCACAGCCATAACGTCTCAAGAGAGAGGGCTAAACTCCAGGGCTCCATTTCTCATCCACCCCACTCATTCCTGTCCTCCACATTCTCCCCTCTGACATATTCCTTTGATATGCCAATAAAGTTGTTCTCCTCCAAGTAACCCAAGGTATCTCAACTGTCAGACTCTCCACTTTTTTTCAGTCCTCTCTTCTTTGTTCTCCTTGAGGCTTTCACCACCCTTCTCCCCTACTACTTCTTGAAATTCTTTCCTCCCATGGTTTCCTTGAGGCAGCATCATCTTGGTTCTCCTCCTGCCTCTGTGGCTGTCTGGCTGCTCTTCTTTCTTGGGAAGCTTCCTTTTATTTCTCTTTTCCCCTAACTATAAATACATTCTGAATCTCAGCACCCATCTCTCTGCTCCCTCCAAATTACCACAAAGTAGGATCATTTCACAGGGTTCTTGAGAGGATTAAATAAGGAGCATGTAGGTAATACACTTAGCACAGTGGCTGGCACATGGTGAGCCCTTGATAAGGTTTAGAGTAATTCTTCTTATGAAGGAAGGCAGCATACTGATAATACATAAATTCTTCCAGCCGATAAGAGGTGCTACACTCAATTACTGTCAGTTCCCTGGAAATTTAAAAGGAAAAAGCAACTAGCAATTACTAGGGAGCCCTGGTGACATAACAGTTATGTACTCTGCTGTTAACCAAAAGGTTGGTGGTTCAAATCCACCCAGCGCCTCCACTATAAGACCTGGCAATCTGCTTCCATAAAGATTACCGCCTAGGAAAGCCTATTGGACAGTTCTACTCTGTCTCATAGGGCCAACTATGTATCAGAATTGACTTGTTGGCACACAACAACAACAACAATTACTATACTATTTCACTGAACGGTTGTCATTTCCACTTTATTTTTCTTCTTTTCCTTTTATTGTGCCATTTCACATCTTTAATTTCTACACAGCAAGAAAAAAGACACAAAAGGAATTTCCAGCCTATATAAAGTTTTGAGCTAGTGAATTAAGCCAAAGTATCTAGTTCATTCATTCAAAAACATTAATACGGGATACTTCCTGAGCACCTAGTTACTCTGTGCCAGATTCTATGCTAAACACTTTCAATGATTATCTCATTCAATCTGTCTAATTACTCTATGGGATAGCTGCAAATATTATCACTATTTCACAAGTAATAAAATTTTAAGAGATATTTATGGCACCAGGCCCTATGCTAAATAGGGAGGGACAGAAATAAATAACGTATTGTCACTGGTATTAAGGAGTTAGGATTGTGGAAGCAGAGATAGACGCTTAAACAAAAAGTACAGTAAAGAATTATGGGAATGACCATGAGCAACTGTTAGGGTCCAGTTGGGCACGAAGGAGGGAATGGTTCCTTCTTCCTGATATTAGTCAGCAGTCAATAAGTCCTGGGACTTTCCAAAGGGTTAAAAAATGGACCTAGAACCAGCTCCTCAACACACCCTCTTTTTACCAAAGTTCTCAGCCATGACTCCATCTATTCCCAGCCCTGTCCGCTTCCCTCTGCAACTCCATTTCCGTGTTATCCAAAGGCCCTTGGGGCCTGCTCACCCCAATCCTAGAAAGAAAAGTCCAATACTTTCTGTCATGGCCATATAATGATGTAAAAAGTATATGCTCTTAATAGGAGGTCCCGGAAACCCTCTTAAGACAGTCAACCTGGCAGAAAAACATGATAAACTTCTTGGGTGCAGAAAGGGAAGTTACAAAGTAAGAACCCCAAAATAATGGTTAAAAATGAGAGAGTAAAAGGAATTTGCCATGCACCTGAGAGGAAGAAGGAATAGGAAATGAGGCAAAGGATCAGGGAAAGAAGTGGGGAGAGAGAAGCCAGAGGGTAGCTGAGAGGGTGGGCCCCTGAAGGGGAAGGCTGCAGAAATGGCCCCTTGTTGGTGGCCAAAGGGCATTTCTAAGGCTGGGAACACCTAGTGGTCAGTTTCTTCACATCCCCGCCATGAACACTCCCCCCAACGCAAACTCACACACACATATACACACTTTAGAAAATTCCTTTGTACTTAATAATACTTGGACATCTTTTTGTAGAAAACACAAGGCTGAGCCTCAGGTCTGGGTGAAGCTTGCGGGGTGGACGGGTAGGGAACAGACGCAGTGGCAGATCTAAGTTTTGTGGAACCTAAAGCTCATAGAGTTGGAAATCTCCTTAAAGAACTTTTGCAAATCTTACAAACACACATGGCCATGTGAACACCTTGCTGGGGCCCACAGGAAGTGAGCAGCCCTGGAGTTTAAGATTCCTTAGCTTCCCTGCAAACCTTCCTCCACACAGATGTGAGACAGAAAAGCCAGACCCACTTGGAAATCCTCAGAAATCTTGGAGGGGGCTTGGAACTTCCATTGTCTGTGCGACGGGGGAGTTTGTGCCAGGCTGATTTGGATCCTACGGCTGACAGCTGGGTTATAATCACTTTCCTAACCTCAAGAATAAATGATACTTTGAAAGGAGGAGAGATGGTGGCGATGAGGTACAGAAGGAAGCTGCAGGTCAAATCTCCGAAGGGTGAGTCAGAGACTTGTGTTTATGGAGAAGGTAGAGTGGGAGCAGGGTGGGGGAGTAACTGCTGCCCTGCGGAGTGATGTGAGCCTACTGTCTACAAGCTCTCCAAGTCTTATTAGAAAATTGCCATGGAGAGATCCCCTGCCCTCTCCTCCCACATGGTAAGATCTTCCCTCCACTCTAATTACCCTCATTTTGGAGCTCAGAAAGCAGCTAATCAGAGGGCTACCGCTGCATGAGCCACTTCGAATGCAATTTAGATTTCAGCACGATGATGGGAGTTTTCGGGTGTGTGATTGGAAGGAAGCATTCCAAAGTAATTAAGGCGGGAAGGTATAGGGCTCTTGATTTAGGTGTGAGCAGGCAGATGGGGATGGGCAGAAGGAAGGGGGGCACAGTTTACCACCACTATCAGCAGCCCCAAAATCGACACACGGATTAGCAATGATAGCCAACTTCATTGCATTCTTACATGTCCAACTACATTCTTACAACAACCCTACGAGGTAGGTTTATCAGTTCTCTAGGGCTGCTGTAACAAATTACCACAGACATGGTGGCTTAAAACAACACAAGTGTATCATCTTACAGTGCAGTAGTTCGGAAGGCCGACACAGGTCTCACTGGGCTAAAATTAAGGTGTTGACAGGGCTTCCTTCCTTCTGTAGGCTGTTGGGGAGAATCAGTTTTCTTGCCTTTTCCAGCTTCTAGAGGCTGCCCACATTCCTTGACTCATGGTCCCCTTCCATCTTCAAAGCCAGCAAGGGCAGGTTAAATCTTTCTGACATCATGCCACTCTAACACTGGCTCTTCTGCCTCCCTCTTCCATACTTGGGGACTTTGTGATTACATTGGGCCCACCCAGATAAACCAGGATAACCTCCCCCATTTTCTCATAGCCAATCAATTCCCAGTGCCATCGGAAAAGCAACCTTAATTCTATCAGCTGCCTTAATTTCCCTTTGCCAGGTAACATAACATATACACAGGCTCTAGGGATTAGGGGGTAAGCACATGGACATTTGAGGGTGGCACCACCCAGGGTCTCCACCTGTTGTATGAACTAAGATAGCATGTATGGAACTCCCAGCACTGTGCCAGGAGCACAGGCAGTGTTCCACAAAGCTACTGTTACTCCCACTCTCTCCTTACCGTCTCCCCACAAGGAAGCTTAATTTTCTCACGTGGTATTAACCAGAGGAAATGATGGCTGAGATTTCTGGTTTCTGAGAAAGCAGGTCAAGGGACAGGGGAGGATCCTGGGTATTACATCAGTAGGCTCAAGATGACAGCCTAAAGCAAGCCCTGAACTCCAGGCACTCCTCAGTCCACAGGTCAATGAAATGGGTGCAACTGGGACCCTTGGACTCTGGCTGATTTTTCCTGCAGAGATGCAAACTTTTACAAAATTGTCGAGAATTATAACCCTCCCTGCTTTCTACTTCCTCTCATCTAGGCTCATACACTCAAATACCTTGGTAATAAGGGGTAGAAATGGACTCACTCTTGGGAATCAATTACCTTTATGGAAATGATGCAGCTCCTCTAGGACAAGGACAAGAGATGACCAGGGGCTGATGGAGACAGGTTTGGCCAGATTTGAAACCAGCAGACCAGGTAGGATTAAAGCATCCTTTGGGGAGTTCTCTCACATGCTCCTGAGGCCTCTCCCCATGTAATGGTCAGGCAGAGCTGGGAAGGAGCCAGGGCCTGGCACAAAGTCCACTGCCTGGAGGAGGCAGAGCAGGTGTGGGCAGCACAGGGCCGGGTCAACGCTGCAGTCAGACTTCTGTTAGCTGAGAAGACAGCTCTGTGGAAACAGGAGCTGGGGACTTCTCCCACTGAGGACTGGGAAATATATTCAATACGCTCTGTCCTATAGGGTTGCTATAAGTTGGAATCGACTTGATGGCAGTGGGTTTGGGTTTTTTTGGCTTATGGGGCCAACTGAGTTTGGTAAAGATGGGACCTTTAACGTAGTGGCCTCTCACATTGTCAACAACGCTCTGAAGAAAAAGGAATAGCACGTGCCAGTGCTGGTACAAAACACTCATCTGGTCCAAACCCATATTTTATAGTCAAGAACCAAGTCCGAGGTGTTCAGTGACCTGCTCAAGGTCACACGGCAATTTAGAGAAAAGATCAGTACACGAGCTCCTGCCATTACACAACCAGGCTCTCTGGAGTTTCACGTGCCTTCCTCATTGAGAATGAGGCCTCCCCTTACCTGTCAGATATGGCGTTGCCCCATCATGGATGATGATGGTGGGAACGGCACCTCCTGGATTTGTGCGATAAAAAACAAACAAAAAAACAGTTGCCATTGAGTCGATTCCAACTCATGGCGACCCCATGTGTTTCAGAGTAGAACTGTTCCATAGGGTTTATGGCTATGACCTTTCAGAAGCAAATCACCAGACCTTTCTTCTGAGGTACCGCGAAACTCGAACCTTACGGTTACTAGTCAAGCACATAAATGTTTTTGCCACTCAGGGACCCCAGGGAGTCCCACCCAGGGAGTTCCACCTAGGGACTCCTGTACAATGGTCACTCATGATGGCACATGATGACTGTGCTTGAGGTGTGCACACAGGAGAGCCACACCACACTGGAGAGTCCCGGGTCCTATGTGGCTTCTTGGCAGCACCCCCCGAGTGTTTAAAAATGGAAAGAAAGAGAAAGAAAAGAGAACTTTCCCCATATCTGATCTTACAGAACAAGGCAAATTCCTCATTTGGATAGAATCAAAACACAAATCCGTCTTACCAAGAGACCAAAGGAAGAGACAAAGTTCAATAGAACGTTTTTTCTTAAATAGTTGGATCCCATTTGAAAGGGAAGGTCTTTCTTTTTTCTTAACAGAGACAAAGAGGCACGTAAAATGAGAGTTCCTCCAGTGTTGAGAATTCAGAAGCTTAGGTTGTCCCCACACACCCAGAACCTGAAGGAGGGCTGGGTGTTGCAGGGTGCGGTTGATTAGTCACTAAAGAAGGGGATGGGGGCTGCAGAATTGGGAGAGAGGTAAGGTTTCCAGAAGAGCTGGGTGTCTCCTGTTGTCAGGTGGCTTCCAAATTGCATCCTTCGATTTCAAGAAGGGCAGAGCCAGATGAGCACCTCTATTCAAATTTCAAGCCTCTGAGTCCTACCTCCTATCTCTGGACTTAATAGTCTTGCTCTGAAGTAGATGGAATCAAAACCCAAGCACCTCATTTTACCTTTATTACATTGCTGGGCTGCCCTTGCCCCCCAGGCTTTTCCTCATGAATAGGCCACTTGAGCCAAAAGGAAAACAAAATAACCCAAGATCAATCAACAAAACAAAGCAAAATCAAGGATTCACCAGGAATTCAATAAACTTTTGTTAATTTTTAAACCCAGACACACATTGTTTTGGTATCATGTATACTTCATTTGGATCCTGGGTGGTGCAGTGTTTAAGAGCTTGGCTACTAACCAAAAAGTTGGCAGTTCAAATCTACCACCTGCTCCTTGGAAACCCTATGGCGCAGTTCTACTCTGTCCTATAGAGTAGCTATGAGTTGGAATCTACTCCGTGGCAATGGGTTTGGGTTTGTTTTTTGTTTTTTTCCGGCTTCCATGGGTGCTGCTTGTGGAGCAACTTAAAACAAAATCCAGGATTTTTGTTTTCTGTATGTTGAGGTATAATCCATACTAAAGGTTGTAGTCTTTGATCTTCATCAGTAAGCGTTTCAAGCCCTCTTCACTTTCAGCAAGCAAGGTTGTGTCATCTGCATTTTGCAAGTTGTTAATGAGTCTTCCTCCGATCCTGATGCTAAGTTCTTTTTCATAGAGTCCATCATCTCGGATTATTTGCTCAGCATACAGACTGAATAAGTATGGTGAAAGGATGTACCCCTGACAAACACCTTTTCTGATCTGAAACTATGGAGTGGCCTCTTGTTCTTTTCCAGTGACTGTCTCTTGGTCTATGTACAGGTCCACAACATAAATGGCGACTATCCACGTGTATAGTCGCCATTTATGTTGTTGAAAAAAGGTATTTGCAGTGAGTAAGTCATTGGTCTTGCAAAATTCTATCATGCAATCTCCAGTGTCGTTTCTATCACCAAAGCCACGTTTTCCAACTACCAATCCTTAATTTTTGTTTCCAATTTTCTCATTCCAATCATGGGTGATTATCAACGATTATTGATTGCAAGTTTGATCAATTTCAGACAGCAGAAACCAAAAAAACGAAACTCAGTGCCGTTGAGTCGATTCTAACTCATAGTGACCCTATAGGACAGAGTAGAACTGCCCTGTAGAGTTTCCAAGGAGCGCCTGGCGGATTCGAACTGCCAAACCTTTGGTTAGCAGCTGTAGCACTTAACCACTATGCCACCAGGGTTTCCTCAGACAGCAGAAGTCGGTAAAAACCTCTGGGTTCTTCATCTTTGGCATTAGTGGTTGGTACGTAAATTTGAATAATGTCGTATTAACTGGTCTTCCTTGTAGGTGTATGGGTATTCTATCACTGACAGCATTGTATTTCAGGATAGATCTTGAAATGTTTTGTTTTGATGATGAATATGAAGCCATTCCTCTTCAATTTGTCATTCCTGGTATAAGAGATCACATGATTATCTGATTCAAAATGACCAATACCAGTCCATTTCAGCTCACTAAAGCCTAGGATATCAATCTTCAAGCATTCCATTTCATTTTTGACTATTTCCAATTTTTCTAGATTCATACTTCGTACACTCCACGTTCCAATTATTAATGTATGTTTGCAGCTGTTTCTTCTCATTTTGAGTTGTGCCTTGTCAGTAAATGAAGGTCCCAAAAACTTTACTCTATCCATGTCATTAAGGTCAGCTCTACTTTGAGGAGGCAGCTCTTCCCCAGTCATATTTTGAGTGGTTGCAACCTGAGGGGCTCATCTTCTGGTACTATGTCAGACAATGTTCTACTGTTATTCATAAGGTTTTCACTGGCCAATTTTTTTTTTTTTTTTTTTTTTTAGAAGTAGATCACCAGGTCCTTCTTTTTAGTCTGTCTTAGTCTGGAAGCTCCACTGAAACCTGTCCACCATGGGTGACAGTGCTGGTATTTTAAATACCGGTGACACAGCTTCCAGCATCAGAGTAACACACAGGCCACCACAGTATGACAAACTGACAGACGAGTTATTAGTCATCCCACCCCAGATGCCAGACATGGAGTAAAAAGGCACGTGGATGATACCTGCCCTCATCCATTTGAGTCTGCCCAGCTGAAGCCCCTAGATATTGTGGAGCAGGGAGACCAGCCGTCTCTGCTGTGTCTGTCTGAATTCTTGACCCAGAGAATCCATAAGCAGGCTGTTGTTTTATGCGATGAGGCTTTGGGGTGGTTTGCTATGTAGCAATAGATAACTGGAACACCCTCCTGGAACACCCTCCTCTCATGAGCCTGGCTAATGAGGACCATGTAAACCTTGAGTTTGCAAATGTCATACCTGCTGGCAGGAGGAGAGAGAAAAAGAGCTGGCCTGAGAAATAAACTGACCCAAGAGTTGGCAGGGCATGAGGTGAAGAGAAAGATCCAGGCTTTCTTGGGATGCCATTTAAACCCCTGGATCAAGCTGGGCCAAGTGTCCCCCTCAACTTTTCAGTTACATGAGCCAATAAATTCCTCTTTTAAAATGTCTTAAGCCAGCTTGATTTGATTTATTTCGCCTGCAATTCTAGAAGTTTCAACACAGGATAAAAAGGACAAAGAGAGAAATGGAGGAGGGGAAAAAGCCCTGTTTTCCGTGTAAACGTAAGTGGTATCTGCAGCAGATGAAGCCGTCAACTAATAGGCCCTTGTTCAGCAGACTAGCGAATTGAAGTCAGCTAGACAGAGGGTCGGAAGAACAGAAACATTTATTCACAGTTTGCAGACTGGGAGGCAGGCAGGGTCTTGTGACCTAAGGCTGCCATCTCCCTGAACTAAAGCAGATTTACTCCTTATACAGGGAGTGACATACATATGCATAAACAGTGAGGGGAGGATCTTCAGTCTTGTGATGCATGCGCCGTCCGCATAATATTCTGCACAGTCCTGAAAAAATGGCAACGGCTCACTACAGCCTCCCCAGGAAAGTCATATAGAGGGAAGATTCAGAGTTAGCGTGCCTGCACCTTGGCCTCCTGCCTGAAGAGAGGAAACCTGGGGAATCAATCATGGTGAGGTGTTGTAAAAGTTGTAACAAAAATGTAGTGAGAGTAGATTTTTCTGAAAAAAAATTATTATGGGGTGGTCAATAACCCTTTCATGACTGCCTGCTTCACAGACTCTGTTAGTTGCCTATTTAACGTCCATCCGCCACCTTCTCCCTTGCTGAGAACCTCCAATTTTTGCAGGTGCCATCTTCCCCCACAGGACCAATGGGAAGGTAATGTTACCAATTGTCAATCTGATGCAAAGGGTCCTTGTCTTTTCCTGAGTAAGAATACATGCAAAAGACAAACTTTATCATCAGCAAGCTTTATTTTGCTTGAGTCAAGCAAAAGAAGTCAGCGGGGGACTAAGCCTCTCCAAAAGACTGACTCGAAAAGGGAAGCAAGACTAAGGCTTATATGGGTTTGGTGGAGACAATAGAGTAATGAATATTTGCTGGGCTTCTTTCAAGGAGCATGTACTTCTCAGAATGGCAGTGCATGCTAATTAGGTTGCCAGCACATCTGGAATCCAAGATGGAACCCACTGATATTCAAGGTGGAGTCCTCTTGGCAGCCCTTGGCATCACTTATTATGGGATACAGCTCAAATGTACTGATCTTCAGCACTACATCCAATCTTCAGGGAGCTAAGGAAGGCTAAACAGCAGTCACAGTTTGTTCTTCTGTGCATGCAGAGCCTGTAAAGGGGGAAGGGACTAAAAAAAAACTCTAAGAAGGAGATAGTAATTCACAGGTTGTTTCAACCTTATCTCCTGTTCACAGGGTGTGGTTCCTGTTTACCCAACTTCTAGATGGTCATCTTTTAACAACTCTGTCTCATTAACTCAGAGTTAAATCCAGATTTGTTCTAAGCTGATCACAGTAGTCTCATTCTCCTTGCCAGTGATTGGCTCAAGAGTGGCCATGTAACCAGGTTCCCCCAATGAGATGTGAGAAGAGGTCTGCTGGAGGAGCCTCTGGGCAAGGCTTCCTCCTCTCAAGAAGGAGACAGCAGAGAGATAAGCCCTCTCCACCTGTGAAGTATCACATCGGATGTGACACTTGGAATGGCCACAGCCATTTTTTGTGACCACAAGAGGCCACTAACCAGGACAGCCAGGAACCTGGGCCTCTGAAGACATTGAGATGCTGATTGTACCTTGCCTGAGGCATACCCTCTTCTGACTCTCATTATGTGAAATAACCAGTGATAAACAGGTTTGAATTGGAGTTCTCAGTGACTTACAGTCCTGATGTTACAGGACCTGAGGGAGGCAGGTTAACCCTTTTATGTTACTGAGGAAAGAACTGAGGCCTAGTGCGACAGCTGTGTGCCCAGGCCACACAAGTAACCAAAGGCAGAATGAGACAAGAGACTTATGGTCCTTCTCTAAATACAAGCCTCATCTTGTCACACCACAAGTCCTAGAATCTTCCGGGTCATTATCCCACCTCCTACCCACATCATCATCCAATGCCATCAGTAGTCAGATGTGTCTGCGGAAGCTCATCTGATTTGAATCTGTCAGGCAATAGTGGATCTAATTAAGCAATTATCAGCAGGAAGGCTGCATCTCGGGAGCCTACCTGTGTTTGGTGCTGAGCCTTTATAGCCATCACTGTTGTTGTGACAGATGCCAGGGGCTACTGAGACCTCTGGAAGCAGGTTCCTGCTGGGCCCCAGTGGGGGCTGTGGCAGTGTCTGTTTATAGAATCTGAAGTCTGTATCTGGATAATTACCCCATGTGATTGTCAGATTAATGTCACCTGGCCCAGAAGGGCTGTTGCTTTTTGCTTAAGAAAAACAAAATCCTTTCAAGAAGCCAACTGACTGTGAACTTGGAAAGAGCAGGACCCGCGTTCAAGGCCAGCAGCATACCTAACAAATGTGTTTGTTGATGAAGTAGAGAGGAACCCGAAAGAACATGTGTTGATTTTGCCATTTCACACACACACACATTGTCTGACACACCACCATACAAGGAGGGCCAGGTTACACCCACAAACATGCACAAAGGTGTGCATATTCAGTGAGAAGCAGGCAGCAGTGGGGCTTCTGATATGGCACCCTCTGTCATAGGGAACCACAGTCAGGAAAAATTCAGGCCAGAAAATTCAGGAAGAAGACAGCTTGGGGACTGCTGGGTCCAAACAGAAGCCACTTCCATCTGAACACCGGAGCCATTGCTGTTGTTTCTCAAGGGTCAGAACCTCAGCCCAAATTCACAGGCAGTGAAATCTCAGCACCGAGGCAAACATTGCCCTGAAAAGAACTCCTCCAAGAGATTTATGCTGATGGCAACCGTCATGGATTGAATTGTGTCCCCCCAAAATAGCTGTCAACTTGGCTAGGTCATGTTTCCCTTGTGTGATTGTCTACCATTTTATCATCCGATGTGATTTCCCTATATGTTGTAAATCCTATCACTATGATGTAATAAGATGGATTAGCAGCAGTTATATTGATGAGGTCTGCAAGATTAGGTAGTGCCTTAAGCCAATCTCTTTTGAGATATAAAAGAGAGAAGTGAGCAGAGAGACAGGCAACCTCATACCACCAAGAAAGCAGCGCCAGGAGCAGAGCACGTCCTTTGGACCTGAGGTTCCTGAGCTGAGATGCTCCCAGACCAAGGGAAGACTGATGACAAGGACCTTCCTCCAGAGCCGACAGAGGAAGCCTTCCCTGGAGCTGACACCCTGAATTCAGACTTCTAACCTCCTAGATTGTGAGAGAATAAATTTCTCTTTGTTAAAGCCACCTCCTTGTGGTATTTCTCTTATAGCAGCACTAGATGACTAAGACAGCAAGGTAGGTGCCATCTGGCACTTAAGTACCACTCAGCCGGACAGGGCTGTGTTCATACGTGGCCAGGAGGCACCCCCAGCAGATGTTTCAGAAAATGCTCCTTGAGTGTTTCCCTTCAAGGCAGATGGAGCAGTGGGAGATCCTCAGGTGGGGCTCTGTGGGCAGGTCTCGGGGTCCTGTGCCTTTGGGACCCTGCTTCCCTGAGGGCTCTGTGGGGTGAGTGGTAGAGACTGTGAGTGGCTCTGTGTGTAAGTGGGAGTGTGTGTGTGCGTGCATGCATGTACACAGGAACCTGTAGGAATTTGTGTATTCCTGAGTATGGAAAATGCTTGGTGCTATGAGGAGAGATCACTGCACCAGAAGACTATGGCAGTGCTGGCCGATAGAAATATAATGTGAGCTCGAGATGTAAATTCAAATATTCCAGTAGCTACAAAAAAAGTAAAATGAAATTTAACAAAAAGTAAAATGAAACACATGAAATTAATTTCATTAATGTATTTTATTTAACCCAGCATATCCAAAGGCTACGGGACATGTATTTCACAACAGACTGAACGTAGAAGCAAATGGGAGAATCCTGCTGTCTCCTGCCGAGCCAGACTTTAAAGAGATTTGCAAAAATGTACACCAGGCCTCCAGTCTCACTAAATTATTTTGATTTTGTAAAATGTACTTATTTTTCATAAAAATCTGTAGTTAACATGAATATGTAATTGGTTCACTGTGGTTATTTTTACATGAATCTATAAATATACCATGGACTGCCAGAAGAACAAATTTACCTTGGAAGAAATACAACCAGAATGTCCCTTAGGTGCAAGGAAGGCAAGACTTTGACATGCTTACTTTGGATGTATTATCAGGAAAAGACCAGTCGCTAGAAAAGTACATCATGCTTGGTAAAGCAGAGAGTTAACAAAAGTGAGGGAAACCCTCAATGATATGGATTGCCACAATGGCCTCAACATGGACTCAAACATACCAATGATCATGAGGATGGCGCAGGACCAGGCAATGTTTCATTCTGTTATACGTAAGTTGGAGCCAACTTGATGGTAACTAACAACAACATAAATATTTCACTTTTAATTCTGACATGGTAAATATCGAGAGATATAACTCACATAAGTGAAAACTGTTTGTGGTCTTCAATAATTTTTAAGCGTGTGAAGCGGTTTTGAGACCAAAAGGCTTGAGAGCTGCTAGACAACGGTGTGATGGAAAGACCACTGAATGCGGGCCCAGGCTCTGGCTCTCCCACATAATTACTGTTCTAAACTCTTGACTTCTCCTAGCTTCAGCTTCTTTCTCCGCAAAATGGGAATTATAATGTGGATTGCTGCCTCTAGGGCTGTCGTGAGGTAATGTTTGTGAAGGTTCATCTGAAAACTCTAAATACCTGGATACATACAGGCTAACCCCAGGATCAGTGTGCGGAGTGTTGCAGGCACAACTTGGACCCTGGATGACTCTGTCCTGAGGCTGCCATTTCACCTGCTGAAGGATCTGATTGACTCCCTGAAGTGTGAAGGGAAGGCCAGCGGATTATGAGGATGCTACCCCACGCCCTGTCATCTGCCTGTCTGGAATGCCAGGGATTCTCTAGGGGCATTGCCCAAATCAATACGTGAAAAGCACAACCAACGCATGTGGGTGACTCTGGAAACATTAGCAGAAAATGCAGGCAGCAGAGGGATTGGGGTTTGAAATGTCAGATCTCTGCCTCCCTTCTTTGACTGGAGTTGACAGCCTACATGTGCCCCTGCCTCCTAAAGCTAGGCCCACCTACCAGCAGCCAGTCCTGAGATGGAGTGCTCTACGACTCCACACTGGCCCGAAGGGGATGTCCCTGCTTTGCCCTGCCCTACCCTGCTCTAGGCCTGCCTCCTGTTGGCCCTGTTCTTCAGGTTCCAAAATTTTTTCACTACATAAAAGATGCTGCCTTGATTGTTCCTACCCATAGAAAACCATAGGTGGTCTCGCACAGGGCCCTCTCATCTCCTACCCCATTCTCCTGGCCCAGACCTTGGCTACTGACTAGGTGGGACAGGGAGACGCCATAGAAGCTGAAGAGATTTTCCCAAAGAAGAGCCTCAAAGACTTCTAGGGTGTTTTAATGCCTCAATATTAATAGAGACTTTTCAAGTGGACAAAAATTCCAAAATTAGAGCTGGTCACAACAATGAAGAAACACTGCACGTCAAACTCAGAAACCGACGGGGTAGAGAGGATAGATTTTCCTTAGCAACACTCTGGCCAATTAACTCCACTCCCAGTATCCCCCGATACAGACCAATATGCCTTCCTAGTGTCTCTTCCTGACCCCAGCTCCTTCAGGAAGACAATTAACGTCTGAGCAGAGGTCTACAAATGACAGCCTGTCAGTATTTCTATCAAATTCAGTACCATTTCTGACAATGACTTCCAAAATGACAATGATTTCTAAAATGTAAGTATCTTAATTTTACCAACCAAAAACCTAACTCATTGCCACTGAGTCAATTCTGACTCACAGTGACCCTATAGGACAGCGTAAAACTGCCCCATAGGGTTTCCAAGGAGCTCCTGGTAGATTTGAACTGCTGACCTTTTAGTTAGCAGCTGTAGCTCTTAACCACTAGGCTACCAGGGTTTCCATCTTAATTATGAAACTAAATAAAGCTATGTTAAAGTTTTGTTTAATACAGAAAATTAAAAAATCACCCATAATCCGCCACCCTAACAAGCAGCTGTCATCGGGCTGATGCTTTTCCTTGCCGTCTCTGTCCCTATAAATACATTTTATCTGAGTGTCATGATGTCATGATGTGTAGCAGTCTGCTCCTGTAAAGATTACAGCCTTGGAAACCTTATCCGGGCAGTCCTACTCTGTCCTATAGGGTCGCTGTGAGTTGTGGGTTGGAATTGACTTGACGGCAACAGGTTTGGCTTTTTGGTTTGGAAGTGCAAATGGGTGCTGGATCCACAGAACCATCTGAGAAGCCATATGAAGACCTTCCATGGGAGCGGGTAGAAACAAAGAAGCCTTTTCCATTGGCTCCTAGCCTCCACTGGTCAAAGGCTTTCCCCAAGGGGTATTAACACCCCATGCTTCTGAACTGCCCTTGCGCGGGGGCTTAGTGAGTTTAATCTAGGCTCCAGGCAATGGCATAGACAGAGAAGTTCCAATGTGGGAGGCAAGAGGCATGGGGCCCATGATGTCAGGTTGTACCTGTGCGAAGCTGGCTGGAGTCCACCCAGAACTGGTCACCCCAGCAGTGGCTGGACTGAGAACAGCTGGGACCAAGAGGATCTGAAGAGGTGTCCAATACAGTCCTTTTTTTTTTTTTCTTGAGGGATATGATTTTCTTGGGAAAAAAGTGCCAACCTCATGGTGATTTGATGAATAATATGATCACACACCATCATAGCTAATACCTACTGATCATTTTATGCTAGTCACCATATCAGACAGGTAAGCTGTTACTCTCTCATTCAGTCCTCACAGCAACTCTGCGAGGTAATTGCTATGATTACCTCCAATTTTTTTTGTTTATGCATAGTGGTTAAAAGCTACGTCTCTAACCAAAAGGTCCGCAGTTTGAATCTACCAGGCACTCCTTGGAAACTCTATGTGGCAGCTGTACTCTGTCCTATAGGGTCACTATGAGTCGGCATCGACTCGACGGCAAAGGGTTTATATAGGTAGCAGAGTATTTGCCATTTCTACAATCTTCTCATGTACAGTTCGGTGACATTAATTACATCCTTCATATTGTTCAACCATCCCAGTATATCATATTGTTCAACCATTCCAATATAGTCTTTTTAACGCACACGTAATTTTATACCCTGATTTTTCCACTGAACATTACATATTTTCCATATCGATCAATAGTCACAATTTTTAATGACTGCTTGTTAATATTCCAAATAAATGGAGAGAAGCACCCTTTTAATATAGTCACTGATTTCTACACACTGAGTTATCTGCAAAACAGTGAAAAGCCAGCCCACTGGGATGACCCCCGAAGGGTCATTTTATCCCTTTGAAGCTAGGAGGGAGGCTCCATTCTTCAAGTTACTTGGGCAGTGGGAGGGCATGAATTCCTTTACTCAACACTTCTGCTTCTCGCTCATATACCTTTGGGAAACATTGATGATGGGAATTCAGGAGAAGAAAAACAAAGAAACTACTGATTTCAAGGTTCTAAGTAAAAATCTATCCCTTTTCCTTCTCCCCAGTAGCAATACTTTGTAGAGTTGTTGGAGAACTCTGGATATAGATGGGTTTAGGACTCCACTTCTCTTGCTGCACTCAACCATTCGACAAATGTTTACTGAGCACCTGCTATATGTGGGGACGCAGAGATAAAGGACCATCTCTGTCCTCAGGACATTCGGGGGTTCAGGCATGTAAACAATCAATATTGTCACGGTAATTCTCTGATGGTGAGCACAGGACATGGGAAGGAAAGAGTAAGTCTGACATTCATTCATTCACTGATTGTATTACTTATCTATTGCTGCATAACAAATTACCCCAAAATTTCAGGTGCAGGAGAAGTCAAAACTTCCTTCTCCCCACTTCTGATGCAGGCATGTGATATGTTCGAGACTGAGGGTCAGCCCACCAGATGCTCTCTCCATGGACTTTAAATCTCTAGCAAGTGACCCCAAGATGTGAGGACTGTTTAGAGGTGATTATTCATCATCACATCTGCAAGCCCTGATCACACCAGTTCTCATGCGAGACTATTGCTGTGGTTCTGCTCATCTGCAACTCTTTGAGCTTCTGCCCTCTTTCCAACCCGATCCTCTAGCTATCTATTTATCCTATCTACCCTGATATTTTTCCAATAAATCCCATAAATTTTCCAATAAATCCCATAGTTCTTGCTTAGCCAGAGTTGGTTTATGTTGTTACAACCACGAATCCTAATTGATACACTCATTAGTTTTTCCACTAATGGCTTTTTTCTAGTCCAGGGTCCAATCCAAGATTCCTACGTGGCATTTAGTTGTCATGTCTCCTTGTTGTTAGCTGCTGTCAAGTAGAACCTGACTCATGGCAGCTTCATGCTCAATAGACCATTGTGAGCCATAGAATTATGATTGGCTGAATTTTGGAAGTATGATCTTCCTAGCCTGTCTTAGTCTGGGAGCTCGACTGAAACCTGATCAGCACTGGGAATTATACCCAGGTTTCCTGCATGGAGGGTGAGAATTCTACAACTGAATCACCACTGTCCCCTCTTGTCTCCTTAGCTTCCTTTAATCTGGGATAGCTTCTCAGTCTTTCCTTGTCTTTCATGACCTTGACACTTCCAAAGAGTACTGGCCAAGTATTTTGTAGAATGTCCCTCGGTTTGGGTTTGTCTGAGGTTTTCTCATGATTAGATCAAGGTAATGCATTTTGGACAAGGATACCACAGAATTGTGGATCGTGCCAGGGGTATGTGATGTCAATATGTCTTCTTACTGGTGATGTTAACTTTGATCACTTGGCTAAGGTCGTGTCTGCCTAACTTCTGTTTTTCCCTTTGTAGTTAACAGTTATCTTGTGGAGAGAGACTTTGAGACTATGTAAGTATCCTATTTCTCAGCATACTTCTGCCCACGAATTTTAGTATCCATCGGTGATTCTTGCCTACCATAATTATTGCTGTGCTGGTTGCCTTACGCTGATTTCCTATTTCCATCATTTTATCTGCATGTATTAATTAGAATTCTACTATAAAGAAGATGTGAGCCTTCTCTCCTTCTTTACTTATTCAATTATGTGTATCAGTATGGACTCGTGGATGCTTATTATATTCTGCGGGTTATTATCCATTAGGATCCTCATTTTCTGCTCAAACTCTCTCAGGTTTGGCCATTGGGAATGACTTTAAATTGGCTCCTGTGTATATAGGAGTATTTTAAAAATCATCTTCATTTTTTACTTTAACAGTATTGTATGCCTGGAAAAACGGAACATAAGACCTCTCTGTACTATTTTTGCAACTTCCTGTGGATCTAATTATTTCAAAATTTAAAAAGTAACATATGCTTATTGCAAAAAAAAATTTCAAGACATATAGAACAGTATAAAAAGCATCATTTCATCTCTTAGAGATAATCCCAG
Organism: Elephas maximus indicus; assembly: GCF_024166365.1. Classification (NCBI taxonomy): domain Eukaryota; kingdom Metazoa; phylum Chordata; class Mammalia; order Proboscidea; family Elephantidae; genus Elephas; species Elephas maximus. The sequence goes on from NC_064838.1 coordinate 49,672,059, forward strand.
TCAATATTCTGCTGTATTTACCCTCCAGACGTTTTCCCCCATCATTCTTCCTTATTCTTTTTTAAGAAATTATTATATATTAATTTTATATATTTTTAAAAATTATGTATATATTAACATATATAGCTCTGGTGGTACAGTGGTTAAGAGCTATGGCTGCTAACCAAAACTTCAGCAGTTCAAGTCCACCATCTGCCCCTTGGGAATTCTACGGGGCAGTTCTACTCTAGTACTATAGGGTCGCTATGAGTCAGAATCAACTCGACAGCAATGGGTCTTATAAAAAAAAATTTTTCCATTTCAACATTTTTCACATGTGCAATTCAGGGCCATTAATTATGTTCATCACGTTGTGCAACCATCACCAGCACCCCTCCAGACTTTTTTCTTATCATTTAAAGTGGTTTCATAACATAATTGCAGCATCTCTGAGCACCAACGTTCTAGCTTTGTAACGGCAAGAGCACAGTCCAGGGAGATAGGGATTAACAACACGGGGATATCACCCAGCCCTGATTTCCACGTCAGGCCTTGTGCTAAGAGCTTGGCCTCATCTAATCCCTCCCCCAAACTGTGTGAGGTGAGGTGTCGTGGGCAATACTGTCAGATGGAGCATTGGAGGGTCTCCATCTATTGAATCAGGGATGGAAAGGAATCAAGGTTAGCTGGAAGGAGTTAAGCTAGTAAATTAGAAGAATGTACACAGGTCAGGCCGACTTTGCAGAGAAAGAGAGAGAGATTTGATGGGAGAGAAATGAGGAGAAATACAGAAACTGCAGGATTTTTACATTCTCACTACCAGGAAACAGAGGGCGGACGAGAACACAGTAGGCGGTTAACCAAACAGGCTTAAGGTTCTGGTCAAGGCTGGACTTCCCGCCTCCACTCTGGGTTGCCCTGACAACCTCCTTCTTCTGATATTGACATTATAGTGAGAAAGAAATAGGCAAATGAAGAAAATAGTAATTAGAGGCGGAACCAGCCATGGTCTGGCTTGTTTCATCTTGGAGGGAGGCCCAGGGAGGAGACCCGGAGAGGCAGAGGCATGAGGACCAGAGGGAGAGATGGGGCTCCCCAGGCAAGGGTAAGCTTGAGCCTGCATGCTGCAGAGACCTAAGGCTTCTCTCGGAAATTTTGGTCAAGCCAGTTAGTGTAAATGAAAGCTCCGTGAATCTCGAGTTCCATAGCCTCACTGTGTCCCCCCTTCTCTTCAAATGAGGCAGGATTGCCTACAAGGAAACCCCAGGCTCAGGAAATGGTGGCTACTTACTCTCCTGCTTGGGGACAGAGCCATCACATCGACCCCTCTCTCCTTCTTTTCCACCTACCCAGAGAAGGGAGGGGAACAGAAGAAGGAGTTGGCAGTGCTTACTATTCTCTTCTCTTTACAGATGGGGAAACACTGAGACTGAGGCAGTCAGTAACTTGCCTAAGGCCACAAAGCTGTGGAGTAGCCATTAGGTCAGAATTCAAACCCAGGTCTGATCAGTTCATAATTGCTTGGTACCTCATTCTATGCTATGGCTCTGCTGGTTCAGTGTAGAATTCTCAGTTTCCATGTGGGAGACCTGGGTTTGATTATCGGCCAACGCACCTCATGGACAGCCGCCACCTGCCTGCCAGAGAAAACTTGCATGTTGCTGTGGTATTGAACAGGTTTCACTGGAGCTTACAAAGATGGACTAGGAAGAAAGGCCTGGCAATCTACTTCCAAAAATCAGTGAAAACCCTATCCATTACAACAGTCGAATCTACAACTAATCAAGGGTATGGTGTAGGATCAGGCAACATTTCATACCATTGTGCATGGGGTCCCCATGAGTCTGGGCTGACTCAATGGCAGCTAACAACAATGATCATAGAGCAGTGATTCTCAAACTTCAGCTCACATCAGAATCCCCTGAACCAAAAAACAAACAAACAAACCCGTTGCCAGCCAGTGGATTATGGCTCATAGTGACTCTATAGGACAGAGTAGAACTGCCCCATAGACTTTCCAAGGAGCGCCTGGGGGATTCGAACAACCGACTTTTTGGTTAGCAGCTGTAGCACTTAACCACTACGCCACCAGGGTAGTGATTCTCAAGCGTTAGCTCGTGTCAGAATTCCCTGAAAGGCTCTTTAAAACAGATTCCTGGGCCCCACCCCTGTTATTTCTGATTGGGTAGGTCTGGGATATGGCTCGAGAATTTGCATCGCTAGTAAATTCCTAGATAATAATGATGCTGTCCGTCTGGGGACCACACTTTGAGAACTCCTTAAATAAAGCAAGCTACTTAGCTTGGGCCTCAAATACATTCCTGTAAAACAAGGAGTAGGGCTAGATTTGCCTTCTTAAACTGTGTTCTAAGGACCCCTGTGGTTTTCCAGAGGTGCCTTAGCCATGGGGCAGTGATAAGAAAACTGAGTGTGGGAGTTCAGGTCCCCTATCCTGACTTCAAGCAAAGTAGTTCCCCTTGGGTTTCTTTATGTACTAAACCTCACATGGGTTCCAAGAGAGATTTTAGTGGAAAAGAGGTTTCTGCTCTTAAACATAAAACCAAGAATTATAAACTACTGAACTCAAAACATTTAAAAATATTGTTTGTTCCGGTTATCTATTGCTGTGGCTTAAAACAGCAACTATTTAAATATATCTCAATATTTTGTGGGTCAGAAATTTGGGCAAGGCTGAGCTGGGCAAATCTACTTCACGTGGTATTGACTAAGGTTACTCAGTGGTGTTCAGCTGGTATCTGGGCTGGCTGGAAGGGTCCAAGACGGCTTCACGCACATGTCTGGAGCCTTGTTGGGGGTGGCTGGAAGGCTGGGCTCGGCAGGGGCTATTGACCAGAGTGTCTACATATGGCCTCTCCAGTATGGTGGTCTCAGAGTAGTTGGACCTCATGGTGGCTCAGGATCCCAGAGCAAGTGTTCCAAGAGACAGAAAGTGGAAACCACCCATCTCTTTAAGAACTGGACTTGGAAACTGGCCCAGTGTCACTTTTGCCTTCTTCTTTTTATCAACACATTCAACAGAGCCCTGCTCCTCCCCAATTCAAGAGGAGGGGACATAGACTTTGCCTCTGAATGGATGGACGGAATGTCAAAGGATTTGTGGCCATCTTTGAACTGCACCTGAGAAGCCTCAGCCACACCTGGATCTGATACTGATGACAAGAGGCCCCTGAGCCTGATGTGGTAAAGAGGTAAGACGTTTGGGAGTGAGTGCATTTTGGAAGTGAGTGTATTTTGCATGTGGCAGAAATGCAAATAATTTGAGGCCAGAGGGTGGGTTGCATTATGTCTTGGAACATCTGTTTGTTTTGTTTTGTTTTTTAATACTCATTTTATTTTGGTGAAAATATACGCAGTAAAACACATACTTATCCAACCATTTCTGCAGGTACAATTCATTGACATAGGTTAAATTCTTCACATTGTATCGTCATTCTCATTATCTCGACCCAAATTATTTCACCACTTTTGAGTTAGATTCAGTGCCCCCTAAACTACTCACCTATGCTTTACAGTTACAAAGTTGTCGTTTCGATCTCATATAGATAATTCTTTAAGAAGGCCATGCTCAAGGTAAACAGTTTTACCAATTGAGCCAAAGTGTTGTTTGGTTTAATGATGACTTCAGGGGATAGTTTTGGTTCAAGGTTTAAAGATTATTTCAGGGCCTTAGATTCAGGGGTTCTTCCACTCTCAAAGGGTTCCGTAAGTCTAGATTCTGTAAGAATTTGAAATGCTGTTACACATTTTCCCCCTTTTTGAACAGGATCTATCTATTGAGACCCAATCAAAGTGTTGGAACAGCTGCTTTCGAAGTCCAGTGACCATATTGCAGGAAGCCCAGGCGGCCTCATGGAGAGGCCCATATAGAGAGAAACCAAGGCTCCCTGGCCAACTGCTCCAGCTGAACACCCGACCCGAGCCAGCACTAACTTGCCAGCCATGTGAGCAAGCCAGCTGGGAAGGGTGCCTCCAGCCCAATAGAGTTCCTCAGCTGAGACCATGGGGGGTAATATCACACCTAATAGAGCACCTGGGGTACCATCCTCCAAAGCGAGCTCAATAGAACACTAGTTTTTTTTTTTTATTAACTTTTATTGAGCTTCAAGTGAACGTTTACAAATCCAGTCAGTCTGTCACATGTAAGTTTACATACATCTTACTCCGTACTCCCACTTGCTCTCCCCCTAATGAGTCGGCCCTTCCAGTCTCTCCTTTCGTGACAATTTTGCCAGCTTCCAACTCTCTCTATCCTCCCATCCCCCCTCCAGACAGGAGATGCCAACACAATCTCAAGTGTCCACCTGATATAATTAGCTCACTCTTCATCAGCATCTCTCTCCCACCCACTGTCCAGTCCCTTTCATGTCTGATGAGTTGTCTTCGGGGATGGTTCCTGTCCTGTGCCAACAGAAGGTCTGGGGAGCGTGGCCGCCGGGATTCCTCTAGTCTCAGTCAGACCATTAAGTATGGTCTTTTTATGAGAATTTGGGGTCTGCATCCCATTGATCTCCTGCTCCCTCAGGGGTTCTCTGTTGTGCTCCCTGTCAGGGCAGTCATCGATTGTGGCCGGGCACCAACTAGTTCTTCTGGTCTCAGGATGATGTAGGTCTCTGGTTCATGTGGCCCTTTCTGTCTCTTGGGCTCTTAGCTGTCGTGTGACCTTGGTGTTGTTCATTCTCCTTTGATCCAGGTGGGTTGAGACCAATTGATGCATCTTAGATGGCCGCTTGTTAGCATTTAAGACCCCAGACGCCACATTTCAAAATGGGATGCAGAATGTTTTCATAATAGAATTATTTGCCAATTGACTTAGAAGTCCCCTTAAACCATGGTCCCCAAACCCCCGCCCTTGCTCCGCTGACCTTTGAAGCATTCATTTTATCCCGGAAACTTCTTTGCTTTTGGTCCAGTCCAATTGAGCTGACCTTCCATGTATTGAGTGTTGTCCTTCCCTTCACCTAAAGCAGTTCTTATCTACTAATTAATCAATAAAAAACCCTCTCCCTCCTTCCCTCCCCCCCTCATAACCACAAAAGTATGTGTTCTTCTCAGTTTTTACTATTTCTCAAGATCTTATAATAGTGGTCTTATACAATATTTGTCCTTTTGCCTCTGACTAATTTCGCTCAGCATAATGCCTTCCAGGTTCCTCCATGTTATGAAATGTTTCACAGATTCCTCACTGTTCTTTATCGATGTGTAGTATTCCATTGTGTGAATATACCACAATTTATTTACCCATTCATCCGTTGATGGACACCTTGGTTGCTTCCAGCTTTTTGCTATTGTAAACAGAGCTGCAATAAACATGGGTGTGCATATATCTGTTTGTGTGAAGGCTCTTGTTTCTCTAGGGTATATTCCAAGGAGTGGGATTTCTGGGTTGTATGGTAGTTCTATTTCTAACTGTTTAAGATAACGCCAGACAGATTTCCAAAGTGGTTGTACCATTTTACATTCCCACCAACAGTGTATAAGAGTTCCAATCTCTCGGCAGCCTCTCCAACATTTATTATTTTGTGTTTTTTGGATTAATGCCAGCCTTGTTGGAGTGAGATGGAATCTCATTGTAGTTTTAATTTGCATTTCTCTACTGGCTAATGATCAAGAGCATTTTCTCATGTATCTGTTAGCTGCCTGAATATCTTCTTTAGTGAAGTGTGAGAACACTAGTTTTGATGAATGTTAGTGAGTCTCCATCTATTTAAAAAAAAAAAAAAGGTTCCATAGTCACATATGTTTGGGAAACCGTAGGTCGACCAATGTTTAAAAGGTCTTTGCACTGCACACCTGAGGCCTCTAGTGCTCTGAGGGATGCCCTTGGAGAAGACTGGCCTGTTTCCTGATAGTAAATCTTTATTCTGTTTTGAAAGTGGATCACTGTCTTAGTTATCCAGTGCTGCTATAATAGAAATACCACTAGTGGATGTCTGTAATGAACAGAAATTTATTCTCTCATAGTTTAGGAGGCTAGAAGTCCAAAATCAGAGTGCCACCTCCAGGGGAAGGCTTTCTTTCTCTGTTGGCTCTGGGAGAAAGTCCTTGTCATCAATCTTCCCCTGAGTCTAAGAGCTTCTCAGCACAGGTGCCCTAAGTCCAAAGGACGTGCTCTGTTCCTGGCTCTTCTTTTTTGGGAGTGGGAGGTCCCACTTCTCTCTACTCCAAAAAAAAAAAGAAAACCAAACCCAGTGCTGTTCAGTCGATTCCGACTCATAGCGACCCTATAGGACAGAATACAACTGCCCCATAGAGTTTCCAAGGAGCGCCTGGCAGATTCAAACTGCCAACCCTTTGGTTAGCAGCCATAACACTTAACCACTACACCACCAGGGTTTTCTCACTCCATTCACTCTCTCTTTTATATCTCAGAAGAGATTGGCTCAAGACACAACCCATTCTTGTAGATTGAGTCCTGCCTCATTAACATAACTGCCACCTATCCCACCTCATTAACATCATAGAGTTAGGATTTACAACACACTGGAAAGTCACATCAGATGACAAAATGGCGGACACTTACACAACACTGGGAATCATAGCCTAGCCAAATTGACGTACACATTTTTGGGGGACACAATTCAACCCGTGACACACACTTTAGTCCTCAAAGTGACATATTTGCTTTTTAACACTTTAAAGAGGTCTCTTGCAGCAGATTTGCCCAATGCAATACACTGATTTCTTGACTGCTGCTTCCACAGGCATTAATTGTAGATCCAAGTAAAACAAAATCCTTGACAACTTCAATCTTTTCTCTGTTTATCATGTTGTTGCTCATTGGTCCAGTTGTGAGTATTTTTGTTTTCTTTTTGTTGAGGTGCAATCCATACTGAAGGCTGTGGTCTTTGATCTTCATCAGTAAGTGCTTCAAGTCTTCTTCACTTTCAGCAACCAAGGTTGTGTCATCTGCATATTGCAGGTTGTTTATGAGCCTTCCTCCAATCCTGATGCTGTGGTCTTCTTCACGTAATCCAGGTTCTTGGAGTATTTGCTCAGCATACAGATTGAATAGGTATGGTAAAAGGATACAACCCTGACGCACACCTTTCCTGATTTTAAACCATGTAGTAGTCCCTTGTTCTATTAAAACGACTCCCTCTTGGTCTATGTACATGTTCCACATAAGCACAATTAAGTGTTCTGGAATTCCCATTCTTTGCAATGTTACTCATGATTTGTTATGATGCACACAGTCAAATGCCTTTGCATAGTCAATAAAACACAGGTAAACATCTTTCTGGAGAGAGGTTAAGTACTCTTAAAAAAAATCTTTTCTAAGTGCTTTGGCAGCCTCCATTTGAATGAACAGTTGGTTAGTTTCAAAATGATTTAAATGTATTTATTCCTTTTTTTTTTTTTTATTCCAAGTAAATTTAAAAGGACCAATCCCTGTTAGGGAAAATTCTGTTAACTCTTGTCTTTTACTGTGTGGCCTTAAAAGTAATCGAATTTTATTTTGTTTATCTTTTTTTTTTTTTTTAAGTTTCATCACTCATAGTTATCATTCATTTGCGTGGGCCTTTGCCTCCAAATTAGCAGAATGACCAAGTATCAGGAAGGACACTGGTGATCATTATTCCTGGCTTTACTTCTGCGTTGCTTTGCTGTTGCAATCTACTCTGTCATATGAGAGGTATCAGTTAGCTCTTTGCCACTCACAGCGAGGTCCGTGGGCTGGCAGCATCAGCATCCCCTGGAAGCCTGTTAGAAATGCAGACTCTCATGCTCACCCTAGACCCAGGTGATTCACATACATACACATGTTTGAGATGCACTGGTTTAACTAACCTGGACAGTGAATCTGCCCTGTCTCATGCCTCGTAGATGATATGAGGACTGAACCAGAAGAAAGGTATTGAATTCACCACTCTTTGCAATTTATTAGCACTGGTTAGCTCTATGGAAACCCTGGTGGCGTAGTGGTTAAGTGCTACAGCTGCTAACCAAAGGGTTGACAGTTTGAATCTACCAGGCACTCCTTGGAAACTCTATGGGACAGTTCTATTCTGTCCTATAGGGTCGCTATGAGTCGGAATCAACTCGTTGGCACTGGGTTTGGTTTTGGTTTTTAATTAGCTCTATACCTTCACTGAATCTACACACTAGACAAGCTTTCTACCTGTCCCTGAAGGGGCAGCCCCACATAGAGTACTAATGACTGGCATTATTGAGAGCTTCTGTTATGCCAGGCACTGTGCCAACTGGTTTACATGCATTCTCTTGTTTAATCCTCAAAACAAATCTATGAGGTAGGTACCACTCTTCTCACACCTTTACAGATGAGAAGCCTGAGGCTTCAGCCTGCTGCCACCCAGCTTAGCACAGTACCTGACCTGTAATAAGGCTTCTGTGATTGGGGAGCCATTAACATTGTCCTTCGCCTGAGGTCAGGGTGGTCCAGATTTAAATGGGGGCGGAGCAGTCCAGGTGACTGAGAAACTGCATTGTGGAGGGTCATCTTCTGTTTTCAACCTTTTCTGGACTCTAGAATGGCATTTCCCTACCCTGGGCTGATGGCAAGGAGCCATGTCTCACCGCCTGCCCCATCCCAAGGCTGTTCTCTCTTCTTCTTTCTCTTCCATCTCCTCCTCTTTCTTCCTCCTGTCTTTCTTCTTCTATTCCTTCTCCTTCTCTGCCTTCTCTTTTTTTGCTTCATCCTCCTCCTTTGGCCAAGCATTTGAACTCAGCTCAACTCCTCTTTGTTCCTCCCTCCTACTTCCCTCTTCACCCCTGGGCTCCAGGTAGAGAATTTAGATGATGATGATGGTGCTGATGATGATTTTGTTGTCTCTATTGTTTAACAGACAGCCCTAGTGGCGCAGCAGTTAAAGTGCTCAGCTGATAACCAAAAGGTCAGCAGCTAGAACCCACCAGTCGCTCTGCAGGAGAAAGATGTGGCAATCTGCTCTCGTAAAGACTACAGCCTTGGAAACCCTACGGGGCCGTTCTACTCTGTCCTATAGGCTCACTATGAGTCAGGACTGACCCAACGGCACCAGGTTTGATTTGGGATTTTTATTGTTTAAGAAGCCAGGCTTTTCAGTCCCATTCTCCCCCATCGTTCTTCATCATCCGGGATGAAGCGGAGATCATTCAGCATAAGAACTCGAGGTTCTGCTCTGAAACTCACTCAATGTTAGGAAGAGAAAGGCTGGTTTGTCTTATAATATAAGAAACTAGAGGGCAGAGGGGGGAGAATAACGGGGAAAAAAGACTAAAGGGAATGAGGAGGAAGAGAAAAGAGAGGAGACTAGAGAGAAGGGACTCCAAGTTGCTCCTCAGATGCATATTCCGATTGGTCTGAGAGGCAATTAGTGGAGAAAGTACAGATATGCTTGGTACCACCCTTTGGACTTGGGGTGTGTCTGTCCCCAGCCACTGGGAAGCTACTGTCAGGTGAAGGACATGCCAGCAAGCCCTTCCAGCCTCTGCAGGGCGTTATGCAGCGATTATATCATTGTTATCATGAATAACAGCCCACCATTTCCCCAGCTCCCTCCATGTGCCTGGTACTCGTTACATTTTTTACACACATAATCTCCCCATCTTGAAAACTGAGTAGAGTAGGAAACTGAGGCCTCTGCTCTCTCCACTTCTCTGCTCTATAATTTGAGCTGGAAAACTCCAACTAGATCACCTAACCTGCTGTTTTCTGTATATAAACCTGCACTGCTGATCAAGGATCAGATGGGTATGTTTGCTGACTTAATTAATTTACGTGCACATTAAGAAGGGCTAATTAGCTCTACAAGAACACAAGAGACCCCAAAAGGTAGTATGACTAAATGCCAAGTTAATGGTAGAGATGTAGGAGCTATAGGATCTCATTAATGTTTATTTATTGGAATTGCAAACAGCACCAGAAGATAGGGAAGATACATTTCAAATTCATTTCTGAATAAATGTGTGTCACCTGTGGCCTACTCTTAGACTAACAAAAACAAATTCAGAATATCTTCAGGTCAAATAAACTCAACACTGTTTCATAAATTCAGTATTTCTTCTAACGGGATTATCTTTTTCTAGAAGTAATCACCAGGCATAAGAAGATTCACAAAAGACTTTTTTTCTCCCCTGTAGTGAACAGATTAAAAGCTTAATCCCGAGGTCTGTCTCAGTGTCCAAGTATAATTGTGGTATGAATCACTCTGAGTGGGTTTTTTCATATACACCCAAGAACTGTAAGGCATTTGGAAAAAAAAAAAAAAAAAACCTCACAAAATTTGCAAGTCAGTTAATAAGGTTACTTTCTGAAAATTTTGTGACCCTAGGAGGGATGCTCAGAGTGGGTTCTTTTTAGAGTCAGATACTTAAGAAAATACTGATTTTATCCAGTATTTTGAGTATTTTTACTCAGCCACTTATGGTCAAGATTGTTTTGTGGCTCCTTTCAGAAGGGCATCCACTCACATTTTTTTGGTTCCTGACCTTCTGGGCACTGGTTCTGTAAACATCATCGTGACTTCCTCATTTTTACTCAGCAGCGTCAGGCTTAACCTGCAAGTCAGCAAGCACCAACTTGGAAAAAAAAAAAAAAAATGGTCCAGTCAATCCTTAAGCCTATTTCCCAAGAAGCAAAGGTTACAGCTAATGGGAAACTGATTTCTTGTCAGTGCTTAAAAGAGAATAATTAAAACCTTTGTTGAGGTTCATAAGATTAAACACTTGGAACAAGGCCTGTCTGGACATTACACAAGTGAAATGAAGTGATGCTGTAAAGACCCTGAGGCTCAATTGGAGCAAAACCAGAGCAGATGACCTTCAGAACAAGAAGCAAAGCACCCCTTTCATCTGGACCTTTATGTGTGGAAGGAACAGGATGGCTAAATGGGCTGATGGCTTGTTGATAGATTTGCTGCTTTTTCTTCAACTGACATTTAAATTTATCAAGCACGTCTGTTCAGCAAGTAGTTAAGGGAGGCAGCCTGCCTTTAGTGGTTAAAAGCATGGGCTTTGGAGCCAGACTGCCTAGGTTTAAATCCCACTTCTACCACTTAGTGGGAAATCCTGGTGGGGTAGTGTTTAAATGCTACAGCTGTTAACCATAAGGGTTGGCAGTTCGAATCTGCCAGGCACTCCTTGGAAACTCTATGGGGCAGTTCTACTCTGTCCTACAGGGTGGCTATGAGTCAGAATCGACCCCACGGCACTGGGTTTTGGGTTTTTGGGTACCACTTAGTAACCGTGTGAACTTGAGTGACTTTCCTAATCTCCCTGTGTTCCAGTTTCCTCATTTAGTACCTAGCTTGGAGGGTTTGTTATGAAGCTTCAAAGGGTTAATATTGATTAAGCATTTAGAATAATACCTAATACATATTAACAACCAACCAACCCATTGCCATGGAGTCAATTCCGACTCATAGCAACCCTATAGGACAGAGTAGAACTGCTCCATAAGGTTTCCAAGGAGTGGCTGGTGGATTTGAACCACTGACCTTTTGGGTAGCAGCCGAGCTCTTAACGACTGCACCACCAGAGCTCCAATACATATTAACCACTCAACAAATAGCAGTTGCTATGATTGCTAGCTGTGGGGACAGATATAAAGATAAATCAGGAAGAGTAAATAGCTATGTACAGACTTACACACAAATGAATCGGATGTCCAGACAAGAACATTCAGTTTAAACTGCTTTTTTTTCCCCCCTGTTATCGTAAAAAAAAAAAAAGAGAATTGGAGGACTCTCTCCTGAAGGTGAGTTCCCAGAGGAAAGTGTAGGAAATTCAGGAAAGGGCTCAGCCCAGCTTCTCCTCAGGGAAGTCTTTCCTACCAGTCTACTCCAGCAAGCCAAGTGTTGATGGCATTTACACTTGCACAAGTCCTGAGGCCACAATCAATTCAAGTCGTGGCTAAAGCATCCAATTCATTGAGCAGGCACGACAATCAAGGAAGCAAGCAGGCCACTAGAAGTTTGGGAAAACCAACATTTATTGAAAGTTCCATTTGCCAGACACTCTATGAGGCATTTTACACAGGTTATTATGCTTATTCCGGACCCCACCCTGCCAGGTAAGCATGCATCATCACTGTTGTTGCTAGCTGCCATTCAGTTGGTTCCAATACATGGCAACCTTATGCATAACAGAATGAAATGTTGCCTGGTCCTGTGCCATCTTCATGATCATTGGTACGTCTGAGTTCATTGTTGCAGCTATTGTATCAATCCATCTCATGGAGTGTTTCCCTCATTTTTGCTGGCCCTTTACCAAACATGATGTCCTTTCCTAGTGATTGGTCTTTCCTAATGATGTGTCCAAAGGAAGCAAGACAAAGTCTTTCCATACTTGCTTCTAAGGAGCATTCCTGTTGTATTTCTTCTAAGACTAACTTGTTTGTTCTTCTGGCAGTTCACAATATATTCATTATTCTTTGCCAACACCACAATTCAAACGCATCAATCCTTCTGTCTTCTCATTGTCCAGGCATTATCACTATTACCCCATTTATAGGTGAGAAATGTGAAGTTACATTTGCCCAACATCACATAGCCAACCAGTGACAGAACCTTGATTCTACCCTAGATCTGTCTTCCTGAGCTTTTTCAGTTGCCATGATGTCTCTCAGGATGCATTCAGTTCCTGTCCTCAAGGAGCTTCTAGTCTGGTAGGGATATCAGAGATGCGCGTTCCAAAGCATTTCCTCCTCCACTGAATAGGGTGAGTAATAGAAGGAGAGAGATCTGTTTCTTTCCCATACAACCTTGGCACTTCGCAGCCACTTAGCAAATTGTGTAGGCCAATTCTTAAATTCAATAAAAATAACAATAACTACTTTTTATTGAGTGTTTACTGTGTCTAAAACTGAGTCAAGTACTTTATGTGATTACCTGGTTTTATCTTCCCAGCAACCTATTGGGATACACACAATAATCTTCATTCTACAGACAGAACAACAGAGGCTCAGGGAGGTTGAGTAATTTACCTGAGATTACTCATCTCAAAAGTGGTAGGCCTGGGCTTCAAAGCCAGGCTGTTTCCACCCAGAGCATGCGCTCTTGATGGCTAAACTACTATTTCAGAAAGGCTGGGTCACTGCTATTTGCTTTACATACATCTCCGTTGAAAAAGATTGCATTTAAAAGATACAATCTGAGTACTTACTGTGTGCCATCCACAGTGCCAAATAGATGAATGTTATTATTTTCGTGTGCTGTTGAGTCGATTCCAATTCACAGTGACCCTATAGAACAGAGTAGAACTTCCCTGTGGGGTTTTCTAGACTGTAATCTTTACAGGAACTGATTACAAGGTCCTTCTCCCATGGAACCACTGGGTGGGTTTGAACAGCCAACCTTTTGGTGAGCAGCCAAGTGCATCGCCAGGGCTCTTTACAGAGATGAGTAGGAGCAGGTAGATTGGGTCCAGGTGAGAGGTGAGAAAAGCTTGAATGGGGACTTATAATTCCTGGAGAGTAAGAGTAGAGAGATATGAAAGATATTTGAGAGAAAAGGCAAAAAAAAAAAAAAAAAAAAAATTGGAGATTGAGTCTATGTAGAGAGAGGACAAGGTCAAGGCCTTGTCAGTTGGGAAGGCAGGTATAGTTGGATGCTTTCTGTTGCGGTAAGCTGGAATGTCAAGTTGAACTGGCTTGCCCAGTTAAGAGGCTTCACTATCTCCTATACATCTGGGCCTCAGGCAAGGCTTGGTCTGGCAGTTCCTCCTGTGGCACCATCACCCGATTTCTCTCTCGGCTTCCTTACTCCAATCTTAATAGGCTGCCCCACTGTGGGTTTAGAAGGGCTGCCAGCATGCAGATTCTAGTGTTCCCAGTGGAAGTCCTGTACTTCCCTCTGATTGCTCTGGCTTGGGTCATGTGCCTCCAGGATATTCTCCCTGTTCAGGGAATGGGATGTGCAGATTGATTTAATTCAGTCCGTGCTCACCTTAGAGCTGAGGATGGAGGTTGAGCCAAAGACTACATGGCTGAGAATTGGGGGAAGGGGTGATTCTCTAAAGGAAAGTTCAGGAATAGTGATCATGAAAGGAGGAATAGATTCTGGGAAAAGTAATAAATCATAAATCTATCTACACTTTGTTTATCATAATTAAAAAAAATTAGGACATATTTATTGAAAAAAATCCATATAGTAGTATACATCTTGGGGTTTGCCTTCATCTCCATAATGGAAGGCGGAGAACTCTTCCCAGAAGACCTAAATCAATGTCTGAAACATGACAGCCCAGGTACAAATTTACGTGGGTGCCCCAGTGATTTATTTTTGGAGCGGTCACAAAAGCATCGAAATAAGTGTCAAGTTCGAATTATTTATCACTCTTGTACTTCTAGGTAATTTCTAGTGAGTGCCTTCCATAGTGAGGTGAGCAGGAAGGAATAGTCTTGTTTTTATACTAAGGGGAAGAAATGGTCAAAGAAATAGAGATCCCCATTCCTAGACATATTTGACATGCAGGCTTTTATATCAGACAAAGAGCACAGAGCAAGGTGCAAGAGATAAGGAAAACGAACATAGGGTAGAGAAGTCAAGCTGCTCTGATTCAAATGAGACTCAAAGATTTTGAGTAAGACCCCAAAGAACTCAGCATATAGGACATTAAAAATTTTAAAATACTGCTCAAATTAACTAAGAATACCTAAACTTTGGTAGGTTCTAATAATTTTTTTAACAGAGTAAATAAGGCAAAGTGAAATGGGATGGGCTGAGGAGGTGGCATGGTTGTTTGTTTTTAGGTGCCATCCAGTGGGTTCCGACTCATAGCAACCCTATGTACCAAAGAATGAAACACTACCTTGTCCTGTGCCATCATCACAATCATTGTTAAGTTTGAGCCCATTTTTGCAGCCATGTGGCCAATTCATCTCCTGGAGGGTCTTCCTCTATTTCACTGACCCTCTACTTTACCAAGCATGATATCCTTCCCCAGGGACCGATCCCTCCTGAAAACATGTCCACAGTAAGTAAGACGAACTCTCCCCATCCTCCCTTCCAAGGAGCACTCTGCCTATACTTTTCCCAAGACAGATTCGTTCGTTCTTCTGGCAGTCCATGATATGTTCAATATTCTTCACCAATACCATAATTCAAAGGCATCAATTCTTCTTCGATCTTCCATCTTCCGTATTCATTATCCAGCTTTCACATGCATATGAGGTGATTGAAGATACCATGGCTTGGGTCAGGAACACTTTAGTCCTTAGAGTCATATTTTTGCTTTTTAACACTTTAAAGAGGTCTTTCGCATCAGATTTGCCCAATGCAATACGTTGTTTGATTTCTTGACTGCTGCTACCATAGTCATTGATTGTGGGTCCAAGTAAAATGAAATCCTTGACAATGTCAATATTTTCTCCATTTATCATGATGTTGCTTATAGGTCCAGTTGTGAGGATTTTTGTTTTCTTTATGGTTGAAGTGTAACCCATATTGAAGGTTGACCTTCATCAGTAAGTGCTTCAGGACTTCTTCACTTTCAGTAAGCAAGGTTGTGTCATCAGCATATCACAGGTCGTTAATGAGTTCTCCTCCAACCATGGTGCTGCATTCTTCTTCATATAGTCTGGCTTCTCAGATTATTTGCTCAGCATACAGATTGAATAAGTATGGTGAAAGGATACACCCCGGACGCACGCCTTTTCTGATTTCAAACCACGCAGTAGCCCCTTGTTCTGTTTGAACAACTCCCTTTTGGTCTATGTACAGGTTCTGTGTGGGCACAATGAAGTGTTCCAGAATTCCCATCCCTCTCAATGTTCTTGATAATTTATTATGATTCACATAGTCAGATGCTTTGCATAGTCAATAAAACACAATAAACATCTTTTTTTAAATAATTTTTATTGAGCTTTAAGTGAACGTTTACAAATCAAGTCAGTCTGTCACATATAAGCTTATATACACCTTACTCCATACTCCCACTTACTCTCCCCCTAATGAGTGAGCCCTTCCAGTCTCTCCTTCCATGACAATTTTGCCAGTTTCTAACCCTCTCTACCCTCCTATCTCCCCTCCAGACAGGAGAAGCCAACATAGTCTCAAGTGTCCACCTGATACAAGTAGCTCACTCTTCATCAGCATCTCTCTCCTACCCATTGTCCAGTCCCTTCCATGTCTGATGAGTTGTCTTTGGGAATGGTTCCTGTCCTGGGCCAACAGAAGGTTTGGGGACCATGACTGCCGGGATTCCTCTAGTCTCAGTCAGACCATTAAGTCTGGTCTTTTTATGAGAATTTAGGGTCTGCACCCCTCTGATCTCCTGCTCCCTCAGGGGTTCTCTGTTGTGTTCCCTGTCAGGGCAGTCATCAGTTGTGGCCAGGCAACATCTAGTTCTTCTGGTCTCAGGATGATGTAAGTCTCTGTTTCATGTGGCCCTTTCTGTCTCTTGGGCTCATAGTTATCATGTGACCTTGGTGTTCTTCATTCTCCTTTGATCCAGGTGGGTTGAGACCAATTGATGCATCTTAGATGGCCACTTGTTAGCATTTAAGACCCCAGACCCCACACTTCAAAGTGGGATGCAGAATGTTTTCTTAATAGAATTTATTTTGCCAATTGACTTAGATGTCTCCGGAAGCCATAGTCCCCAAACCCCCGCCTTTGCTCCGCTGACCTTCAAGGCATTCAGTTTATCCAGGAAACTTCTTTGCTTTTGGTCCAGTCCAGTTGAGCTGACCTTCCGTGTATTGAGTGTTGTCCTTCCCTTCACCTAAAGTAATTCTTATCTACTATCTAATCAGTAAATAACCCTCTCCCACCCTCCTCCCCTCGCCCCTCTCATAACCACAAAAGAATGTGTTCTTCTCAGTTTAAATTATTTCTCAAGATCTTATAATAGTGGTCTTATACAATACTTGTCCTTTTGCCTCTGACTAATTTCACTCAGCATAATGCCTTCCAGGTTCCTCCATGTTATGAAATGTTTCACAGATTCCTCACTGTTCTTTATCAATGCGTAGTATTCCATTGTGTGAATATACCATAATTTATTTATCCATTCATCCATTGATGGACACCTTGGTTGCTTCCAGCTTTTCGCTATTGTAAACAGTGCTGCAATAAACATGGATGTGCATATATCTGTTTGTGTAAAGGCTCTTATTTCTCTAGGATATATTCCGAGGAGTGGGATTTCTGGGTTGTATGGTAGTTCTATTTCTAACTGTTTAAGAAAACCCCAGACAGATTTCCAAAGTGGTTGTACCATTTTACATTCCCACCAACAGTGTATAAGAGTTCCAATCTCTCGGCAGCCTCTCCAACATTTAATATTTTGTGTTTTTTGGATTAATGCCAGCCTTGTTGGAGTGAAATGGAATCTCATCATAGTTTTAATTTGCATTTCTCTACTGGCTAATGATCAAGAGCATTCTCTCGTGTATCTGTTAGCTGCCTGAATATCTTCTTTAGTGAAGTGTGTGTTCATATCCTTTGCCCAATTTTTAATTGGGTTGTTTGTCTTTTTGTGGTTGAGTTTTAACAGAATCATATAGACTTTGGAGATCAGGCGCTGGTCGAAGATGTCATAGCTGAAAATTTTTTCCCGATCTGTAGGTGGTCTTTTTACTCTTTTGGTGAAGTCTTTAGATGAGCATAGGTGTTTGATTTTTAGGAGCTCCCAGTTATCTGGTTTCTCTTTGTCATTTTTGGTAATGTTTTGTATTCTGTTTATGCCTTGTATTAGGGCTCCTAACATTGTCCGTATTTTTTCTTCCATGATCTTTATTGTTTTAGTCTTTATGGGTAAACATCTTTTTGATATTCTCTACTTTCAGTCAAGATTAATCTGACATCAGCAATGATATCCCTTGTTCCACATCCTCTTCTGAATCTGGTTTGAATTTCCAGCAGTTTCCTTTGGAAATACTGCTGCAACCAATTTTGAATTATCTTCAGGAAAATTTTGCTTGTCTGTGATATTAATGATCGTCTTTGATAATTTCCACATTCCACTGGATCACCTTTCTTTGGCCAGGTAGCGGTCTTCCAAATTTCTTGGCATAAATCAGTGAGCACCTCCAATGCTGCATCCACTTGTTGAAACATCTCAATTGGTATTTTGTCAGTTCCTGGAGCCTTGTTTTTCACGAATGCCTTTAATGCGTATTGGACTTCTTCCTTCAATACCATTGGTTGCTGATCATATGCTACCTCCTGAAATGATTGAATGTTGACCAAATCTTTTTGGTAAAGTCACTCTCTACATTCCTTCCATCTTCTTTTGATTCTTCCAGTGTCATTCAATATTTTCCCCTAGAATCCTTCGGTATTGCAACTCGAGACTTGAATTTTTTCTTCAGTTCTTTCAGCTTGAGAATTGCCAAGTGTATTTTTCCCTTTTGGTTTTCTAACTCTAGGTCTTTGCATATTTCATTATAATACTCTACTTTGTCTTTTTGAGCTGCCCTTTGAAATGTTCTGCTCAACTATTCTACTTCATCATTTCTTCTATTCACTTTAGCTACTCAGCATTCAAGAGCAAGTTTCAGAGTCTCTTCTGACATCTATTTTGGTCTTGTCTTTCTTTCCTGTCTTTTTAGTGACTTCTTGCTTTCTTCGTGTATCATGTCCTTGATGTCATCCTACGACTCATCTGGTCTTTAGTCAGTAGTGTTCAGTGTGTCAAATCTCTTCTTGAAAAGGTCTCTAGATTCAGGTGTGATATACTCAAGGTCTTATTTTGGCTCTCGTGGACTAGTTTTAATTTTCTTCAGTTTCAACTTGAACTTGCATATGAGCCGCTGGCCTTGTTCTGACTGATGATATTGAGCTTTTCCATTGTCTCTTTCCACAGAGGTAGTTGATTTGTATTCCTGTGTTTTCCATCTGGTAAAGTCCATTTATGTTGTTGAAAAAAGGTATTTCCAATGAATAGGTTGTTTGTCTTGCAAAATTCTATCATGTGATCTCCAGTGTCAATTCCATTACCGAGGCCATATTTTCCAAGTATTTTCCCTCTTCTTTGTTTCTAACTTCCACATTCCAATCACCAGTAATTATCAATACATCTTGATTGCATGTTTGATCAATTTCAGACTGCAGAAGTTGGTAAAAATCTTCAATTTCTTCATCTTTGGCATTAGTGATTTATGCATAAATTTGAATAACAGTAGTATTAATGGGTTTTCCTTGTAGGCATATGGATATTATGCTATCACTGACAGCATTGTACTTCAGGACAGATCTTGAAATGTTCTTTTTGACAAGGAATGTGACACCAATCCTCTTCAATTTGTCATTCCTAGCATAGTATACCATATAATTGTCTGATTCAAAATGGCCAATACCAGTCCATTTCAGCTCACTAATGCCTAGGGTATTGATCTTTATGTGTTCCATTTAATTTTTGACGACTTCCAATTTTCCTAGACTCATACTTCATACGTTCCACATTCCTATTATTTATGGATGTTTGCAGCTGTTTCTTTTCATTTTGAGTTGTGCCACCTCAGCAAATGAAGGTCCAGAATGCTCGACTCCATCCATGTCATTAAAGTTGACTTTACTTTGAAGAGGCAGCTCTTTCTCAATTTTATTTTTGGAGCTTTTCAACCTGAGGGGCTTATCTTCCAGCATGGCAGGGACCAAAAAAAGATGACCTGAGAGGATGGTTGGGAGGAGAGAAACAGTGAAGGGGAGAGAGAGAGAGAGATTGAGAGAGAGACTTGAAGGATTGGGCGCACAGATAGGAAGAAAGGCAGGGGCATCTGGGCAGGGAGGAGAAGTACACAAACAACTATTCCAAGGTTTAAGAGTTTCTCCAAGGCAAGGATCCTGTCTTATTCATCTTTGCATGCCTGTTTTCTGATATGGGGCATGTAGTTTACAGGGTTTACAGCACTGGCTGAATAAAAACCAAACAGAGGAATCAACCAGAGAAGGACAATGGGAAGCTGGCAGAAAGACACAGGGGTGGGAAATATGCTGAAATGCTCAGGCTGAAGATCAAATGTCATTAAAGGAAATATGACTAAATCCATTATAAGGAGAGTTTTGCAAGTGTCCGTGCTGTAAAAGACCCTCACAAGTTGGAAGGAAGAGTGATTACCCCTTGAAACGGGAGTGAGCCTGAAGTTTAAAATAATAACCATTTTTCATTTTTTACCTACAAAAGTCATACATATCTGTTGCAAAAAACTTCAATGCTATAATACAGAGAGTAAGACATTAAAGTCCACCTCAATGAGCTCAGCATCCTGACACGTCTCACCTTCTCAGAGACTTCTCTTCTCCGTTATTCCTCCGTTTCAGGAATCATTGATTTCTCCTTTTACTTTATCGTCCCCAGTCCCTTACAAATACATTCTTATGTTTCCTATTTCTTTAAAAAAAAAAAAAAAGGCAATAAGAAGGACAGAAGGAGACTTGGTGGTGCAATGGTTAAGCATTTGGCTGCTAACTGAAAGGTTAGTGGTTCAAACTCGCCAGTCACTGTGAGACAGGAAGACCTAGTGATCTGTTCCCATAAAGATTTACAGCCTAAGAAACCCTATGGGGCAGTTCTACTTTGTCCTATAGGGTCCCTATGAGTTGCAATCTATGGAAAGGCACACAATAGCAAGAAGAAGGACACAGCATCGCTTCTGTGGTATTCCTGGAGAAAAATGTAAAACCTGAATTAAATCAAGAGGAAATGTCAGACAAATCCGAAATACCTGACCAGTATTCTTCAGAAGTGCCAAGGTCATTGTGATGGTTAAGATTGTGTGTCAACTTGGCTGGGCCATGATTCTCAGTGGTTTGGCAGTTAGGTAATGATGTAATTGGGCAGCTATGTAATGATGTAGTCATCCTCCATGATGTGATCTGATGAGATCATACAATCACTTGTAAGGGGAGTTTCCTCAGGGGTGTAGCCTACATCCTATATTTATATATATATGGATGTTCTGGCAAAGCTCGCTCGCTTGCTCTGGATCCTGCATCTGACTCATCATCCTCTAACCTCCAGTTCTTGGGACATGAACAAACAGACTTTCACCTGATCTACAGATCTTGGGATTCATCAACTTCTATAGTCCTGTGAGCCAGCAGCCTGCCATCTGACTGCCGATTCTGGGATTGGTCAGCTTGCACATCCCCATGGTCCAACAGCCTGTCGTCTGACCTACCAATTTTGGTTTTGTCAGCCCCTGCAGCCACATATATCTGGAGAAGCCTCCAGTCTGATGTCTGACTCACAGATTTGGGGCTTGCCAGCCTCCACAGCTGTGTGAGCCATTTCCTTGGGGTAAATCTCTCTCTCTATTTATATATATGCTTCATTGGTTTTACTTCTCTAGAGAACCCAGCCTAAGGCAGTCATGAAAGGCAAAGAAATATGGGGTACCATCCCAGATTGGAGACATGACAGCTAATGCAATTTGTTTCCTGGACCTGAAGAAGACATTAGGGAGGTTATTCGTGAAATTAAATAAGGTCTATAGATTAGTTAATTGTATCATGTCAATGTTAATTTCCTGGTTTTGATAATTTGCTAGGCTTATGTGGGATGTTATACAGAAATTCTTTTTACTATTTCTGTAACGTTTTTGTAAGTCTAAAATTATTTCAAAATGAAAAGTTAGAAAAATTAAAATAACCTTCCCTGGTTCCTCACTTCCTCCATCTTTGGCTCCATTTTCCTATTCATAATTTAAAAAAAAAATTGTCTATGCGTGTTGTCTCCACTTCCTCACTCTTTTTTCTCTCCTCAACATGTTTCAATCTGGCTTCTAACCAAAACTCCAAATTGTCCCATGTAAGGTCGCCAATGATTTCATTTTGCCAAATCCAATGGACACTTGTCTGACCTCCACATTGTTCTACCTCCCAGTTGCATTTGGCAAGTGACCACAGTCTCCTTCTCAAAACTTCTTTTAGCTTCATGACCCTCTTTCACCTTTCCTCCCACCTCTCTAGCCAATCATTCCAGTGTCCTCCCAAGGCTCTTCCCTGATATGAGATCTCTGAGGCTTTAAGTGCCTCAGGGCTTGGTTCTTGACCTCCTGGCTTCTTTGGTCTCTCTCTAGCTGACCTTAGCCACTCATCTGGCTTTAAATACCTCCTATAACTTGGTGAAAGAACCCTGGTGGTACAATGGTTAAGTGTTTGGTTGCTAACCAAAAGGTTGGTGGTTTGAACTCACCCAATGGCTCTGTGGGAAAAAAGACTTTGGCGATCTGCTCCCGTAAAGATTACAGCCAGAAAACCCTATGGGGGAAGTTCTACTCTATCACACGGGGTCACTATGAGTCAGAATTGACTCAACGCCACCTAACAACAGCAACATAACTTGGTGACTCCTCATTTTTCTCTCCAGTTGTGATTCCTCCCCTGAGGTCCCGATTCTCTTCTTAACTGTCTCCACCTGGATGTCTTATATAAAAAAAATCTCCAATTTAACATGTTCTAGAAGAAATATTTATTTCTCTACCTACTTCCCCAAACCTATTTCACTCCCTTATTCATTCATTCGTTTATTCCATTTTCAACAAATATTTGTAGAGCACTGTACTAGTTCCTAGTGCTGCCGTAAAAAAATTGCCACAAACTGAGCAGCTTAAAACAAGAGGAATTTATTCTGTCACAGTGCTGGAGGCCAGGAGTCAGTATCAGCAGGACTATGGATTCTGTAAAGGCTCTAAGGGAGAATTTGTTACATGCTCATAGATTCCGGTGTTGCCGGCTGGTGACCCTTGGCATTCCTTGCCTTGTAGAAGCATTACTGCAGTCTCTGCCTTGATCTTCCCATGGCTTTCTCCCTGTTATCTCTGTCTGTGTCTCTTCTCCTCTTCTTATAAGGACACCAGGCACACGAATTAAGGGTCCACCCTTGTGACCTCATCTTAATTTGATTACATCTGCTAATACCCTATTTTGAAATAAGGTCACATTCCAGGTACCAGGGATTAGGACTTCAATATATCTTTGTGGGCGGGGGGAGGGGCATAATTCAACCCATGACAAGCACCTACTATATTTCAAGGGTTGCCATTACCTGCAGAAGGAGGAGATTTTGAGTGGAGGATTGAGAGTTCTTTTTTTCTCACCTCAGAACATAGCATCATCTAGTAGTTCCAACCCAGAATCTCAGAGTCAACCTTAAGCCCTCATTCACCCTATCCTCACATCCAGCCCTTCAAGACATCTGTCTATCTACCTTCTAAGTGTATCTCAGTTTTGTCTTTTCCTGTTCCTCTCCACTAGAGAGGATCCTAGTCCAGGTCACTATGTTTCTTCTCTGGACATAGTGAGAGCCTCCTTCTTAGTCTTCTCTCTTCTACTCCTGCCCCCTCCAATTTCCTCAAATAGCAGCCAGAGTTATTTCGTTTTGTTTTATTTTCTATTTTCTTGGCTCCCTCAGTGCACATCTGTCTTTCTCTCACCAAGATAACAGATTGTTAACCTAGTGTATATCATTTCATATTTTCCACTGTATGTATACCTATATACATATATATGCATATATACTTCATAAACATTTATAGAAGGTTTTATTAAAATTGGATATTGTATGTATTATTCTGTATCTTCGGTCCTTAGGTGGCATAGTTTGTGCTCGATTTCTTACCAAAAGTTTGATGGTCCGAACCCACTCAGAGATGCTGCAGACAAAAGCCCTGGCAACCTGCTTCCTTAAAGATCACAGCTAAGAAAACCCTGTTCTACTCTGTAATACACAGGGCCTCCATGAGTCAGAATCGAGTTGGTGGCAATGGGTTTGGGTTTTTTAATCTTTTGAATTATTATTCTGCATCTTACTTTTCTCATAGAACAAAAGTTCATGGAAATTCCCTCAATCTGGCATAGCTCTAATTCAGTCTTTTTAATGACTATAAAATATTTAATTGGATGATCGTTCCATAAGTTATCTAGCCATTCTTTGCTGTTGGTCTCTTTATTTTGTGTATTTTGCCAACATGAACAATGCTTCAATAACATCTTTGTACACAAGGTTTTTTCTTTCCCAGGCAGGAGACTGGTGGGTTGAAGGACACACATGATCCAAATGCTTTTCCAAAAGTCTTTAGCACTTCACATTTCCACTACAATGCAACTTTAATGCAGAGTACCCCATTTTCATATCCCTGCTTTCAATAAGTGTTAGAGAACTGTGAAAGTTTTCAAGTCCAATGCGTGTATAGCACTACCTTATTACTTAAGAATATATAAGCAAAAAATACTGAATGAAATTCTAATCAAATCACTAACATGCAGTAGTGTGTTTAAAAATTGAAGAAGTATGTCACAATAAATACACCTTGTCTCCTGGAAAGAGATGCACAAAATTTTGGGAATCTACTAATATCATTTACCATACTAAAATATTAAAGGTGAAAAAACCATATGATTGTTTTAATCAGTACCCAAAAATATTTGCTAAAATTTAAGACTCCTTCATGATAATAGACGGAAACTCTTTTAATGTGATAAGGATATATTAGTTATTTTTTCCTGAGAAAAAAATTATCCCAAAAGGTAGCAGCTTGAAACCAAACTGAAGGGGGAAAGCAGGTTATTCTGCGGCTTCTCTAGGTCTTTGAGTTGCACGTCAAATCTGGGGCTGATCACTGCACACTCGTTTAGCTGCCTGTGAGGGTCACAACGGCTTTCCCAGCTCTGCCATCATTACTGGTTTCAAATTTGTCAGCGTAATGGTGCTTCATTATCACAGTTAGAAACTGAATGATGACTTTGGAGCATGGCCTAATGAGATGTTGGTGCTCTTCTCTGTTCTCAGCTGAGCTGATACTCTTAAGAGCATCTACTAGGACATTCATGCAGATTATTATGGTGGCACAGAAAGAGGAAAAATCTGCTTCCCTCCTATAAGGACACCGGTGATTGCATATAGGGCCCATCCTGATAATTAGGGTAATCTCCTCATAGCAAGATCCTTGATTTAATCAAGCTGCACAGTCTCTTTTGCCGCATGAGGTAACATTCATAGGTTTCAGGGATTGGGATCTGGTTAGCTTATCTTATTCAGCCTACCACACATGCTAATAGAAAAAGTAAAACGAATACAAAAATGTATCTTGATGAGAAAGGCCCATATAATCCCACTGTCCCCAGAAGGCATCAGGTGAAACCGTTTGGGACATATTTTTTCTAGTTTCTTTCCATGTAGTTATCAACAGATGTATTTCTTTTCCTTCCTTTCCTTCTTAAAAAAATAAAAAATGGGATAACATTTCACACAGCCCAGCAACTTGTCTCTTCCATTTAATAATCTATCTTTGCAGCAAGTTCCTAAAGAATAAAAAGGGATTTATTGTCATGTTACTGTCTTCTTTGATGTAAAAATAGCAGCTTCCCAGTAAAGCAAGTGACTTTTAGAAAAATCTAGAAATACCAATGTTAGCTTTAATTCATAAAAGGAAAGACAGATTTTGAACCAAAGTAAGGACAGAAGCTATTTAGTACTTAGTGTTTTGGATAAATGAGAGAAAGAGAGCTCTAGTTATAAACTGATGTAGCATGACGTAGCTGAAGGTTAAATTTCTTTAAGTGTGGCAATTAAATTTCTTTAAGTGTGGCAGGTTAATGTAAGAGTCAATGATTTCAGGGTAGCAGGACATTGGATTTCAGGAGTAGAGGGATCAGGAAACCTGTGTTGGAATCCTGGCTCTGCTATCAACTAGCTGTGTGATCTTAGGCAAGCTGTGTCCTCCCTCTGGACCTCAGTGTCCTCATCGTTAAAGTAAAGGGATTAGACTGAAAGTTGTCTAAGCTTGCTTAGGATCTTCCGTTCTGCAATTTGGGAAGGGTGCTGTTCCGGCAGCTTGGAGACCCTGTTTTTTGTTTTTAAGCAAAAAAGAGATTTAATTGGCTCGAGAAACTGAAAATGGAACTATCCACCAGCTTCAGGAATGGCTTGATCCAGGAGTTCAACATCATTCAGACTTGGTCTTATGCAGATCTCAGCTCTGGTTTTTTCCACATTGGCCTTTTACTAGATTGGGTCTCCCATTGACGTTTATTGGCCCTCATTGATTAGGCCTAAGAAAGCTTGGGTGGAGGGCCAGTTTTGAATATTAAATCTTTTACTAACTTGCTGTATGATCTTGAGCAAGCCAGCGGGCTCCTTTGAGTCTCAGTTTATTCATCTGCAAAATGGACTAGAATGTTCTTCAAGATACCTTCTAGCTCTAATATTCCAGGACAGTTCATCTCAAACTTCAGTGTGCCTAAGAATCACCTATGGATCTTGTTAAAATGCAAAGTCTGAATCAGCAAGTCCTGGGTGGGGCCTGAGATCCAATATTTCTAACAAGTTCCTAGGTAAAGCTGATAACTGGCCTGGAGACCACACTTTGAATAGCAAGGTTCTTGCAATTCCAACAGTTAGGAAAATTTGTTAAACTCTTGGAAATGGGCAAGAGAGATTACTGTGTCTCCTTTTGGTGGATTGCTGGTCTGGGGATTATCTGATTACTATAGGAATGTGGACCTTTGCTTGTCTTTCTACTGACAAGCTGATTTACAGCTCTGTAAGAGTAGAAGATGTAAAATAAGAACAGCAATGGGATAAATTTTTGCCTGATAGAAGTACAATGGATTTCAGTCCTATAGAAAGACATGACTCCCAAACTTTTTATTGCCCTGTAGGCTATCAACCAGTTTTGCACAATTAGCAAATTCGCTTCAGCATTCCCAGTAGTCTATGTATATGTGTTCTTCAAACTCACCTTTGAACAGCTTTTACTTTTGGGGGGAAATTTAACATCACTGGTGCTTTGCAATTCTTTTCATCAAGCTTTACAGCACCCAGGTAAAGAGCTGGAGCAGGAGAGAAACACTTGAGGAGGTGGAGATGGGGTACTGAGATATATAAACTCCTCTAGAAATGTCATGGGTCAGGCATCATGCTTTCCTGACTCCTGGCCCACTTACATCAGGAGAGAATAGTACACTTTATTCCCAATCTTGTACTGGCCAGGTAATTACCCTCCTGAGATCACGAAATATAGTGGAAGATGCTTAGCCATCATGTGGTACACTACGGATCAAGAGCGAAAGGAATCTGCCCAAGCCCAGTAAGCAGTAGTAGCTACGCTGGGATTCGAACCCCGGGCTTTGGACTTTCCCAGCTTTCTTTCCACCACCTGCCGATAAATTCATTCTGGGGCCGCTAAATTGACTGCTCTCACACGTTTGCTTCAACTTGAATAATCTGACCCCCAGGAACCCAGAGCTATACTGACGCCAAACACTGCCGGAACGGCCGGGCCAAATCAGCGGGTTCCGCATCAGGCGGCAGACCTGGAGGCCCCGAACAAAATGCCTCTGCCCCACGGGCTGCTGGGAATCGGAGGCGGGGCGGCACTCCCTCCTAACCCGGCAGCATTCCCGCGTGTTTGTGTCTGCGGCGGCTGGTGTCAATAAAGTTGTTGTTCTGCCAACATGGCGGCTCCCATGGTGACTCGTAGGGACGTGTCTGTCTAAAGGCGGGATCCTAGGCGTGGAGGAGCCGCAGGCCACAGCCTGTGATCAGGTAACCCCCTGGCCCGGGCTCAGCGAGACGAGACACGAGGCCCGATCTCCTCTCACCCGAATGAGGAGGTTCTGACTTATTGGAGGCAGGAAGAGAAGGTGTGGGCTGGGTTAGGTGGTCCCGGAGCCGTGCAATTTCCGAACTGGATAAAGACTCAGAGATCGGGGTCTTCAGGCTCTTTGAGCCACAGATCCCGCTGATAGCTCTGAACCCTTTCTCGGAAGCACTGACATGTACGCACAGTATTGCACACAAGTTCTCTCCTACTCTCCCTCACTCAGTTCATCCTTGGATTTCTGCTTCTTGGGCTGGGGGTTTGGACCCGGTTAAAGGTCATTCAGTGCATCTCTGTGCCCACAGAGTATTGACGTAGCATGTTAGGACCCGAAGATCCGCAGAGATCATCTGGGTCTACCCCTCATCTTACAGAGAGGAAAGCTGAGGTTCCAGAGGAAATTGCTTGAGGTCACACGCGGAATTAGTAATTGCAGAAGCCAAGATAATAAGATAATATATGTATTTTTTTTTTTTTTGTCACAAAATCTAGGTATCTCTGCCCATACATGATTGTCATTTTGGGTCCATTCCTCAGGCCCCTCCTTCTCTGGCCATAATTCTCAAACCTCAACAGTACACCCCAGGTGAGGCTGGGGTCAGAGCTGACTCTGAAGAGGGGTGGAGTAGTGGGGAGTGATGTTTTGGAAGGATGTTGAAGAAGGGACAAGATTCCAGGCACTTGAGGAAGGAACTGGAAGAGCCAGAGCTGAGAAAGAAAAAGGCCAAATTGATCGTAAGTGCAGGACAAGAGCCACACCTTTGCTATCTGTCTTATCCCTTGAGACTGGACTCACAGTCCTCTAATTAAACGGTTGCTTCTTGATACCAGGAAGAGGCAGAGCCCATTAGGGCTTTGATGGAGGGGTACTGGCAGAGGTCTAGAGCAGGGCCTGGGAAGTAGAGGAAGGGAATAGAGCTGAGCCCCAGGAAGTTCACTGATTCCCAATCAGTATCCCGCTTACACCAGGCTCTCCACTACTTAATACATGTTGAGTTTGCAATTGATCCATTGAGGTCTCCGCTGAGAGTCAAAATATACACTCGACCAGATTTTTAAGGCCCTGGTGGTGTGGTGGTTAAAGCGCTTGGCTGCTAACCAAAAGGTGGGCAGTTCAACCCCACCAGCCACTCCTCAGGAGAAAGATGTGGCAATCTGCTTCTGAAAAGATTACAGACTTGGAAACTGTTCTAACCTGTTGGATAGGGTTGCTATGAGTCAGAATCCACTCAACAGCAGTGGGTTTGGCTTTGATTTTCAGTTCTGCAGGTTGTTGTTTATTTTCCTTCTTCTTTTTTTTTTTTTTTAGTATAGTATTTTAGGTGAAAGTTTACACAACAAATTAGATTCCCATTCAACAATTCATGCACATGTTGTTCAGTGACATTGAATACAGTCCCTACTAGCCTGCCCTGTTTCTGCCCATCGAGTTTCCCTGCCTCTCCTTGCCTTCTCATCTTTGCTTTTGGGTAAAGGTTGACCGTTTGGTCTCATATATTTGATTGTTTAAAGGACCACATTCTTCACTGGTGTTATTGTTTATTTTATAGGCCCATCAATTATTTGGCCGAAAGGTGACAGCGGGGCGTGTCTTCAGTTCCAGGTTAAAAGGGTATCTTACGGTGATGGTCTTGGGAGTTCCTCTAGTTTCTATCAGTCCTGTAAGCCTGGTCTTTTTTATGAATTTGAGCTTTGTCCTACATTTTTCTCCCATTCTAACCGGGACCTTCTATTTTGTCCCTGGTTAGAATGGTTGGTAGTGTCTATGGTTTATTCTTTTAAAAATAAGTCCTTTATTTTTTTAAATTAATTTTACTTATTTTGTTTTTGTTGAGAATATACACAGCAAAACATATACTGATTCAGCAATTTTTACATGTAAAATCTGGTGACATTGATTACGTTATTCAAGTTGTATAACCATTCTCACCCTCCTTTTGAGTTGTTCCTCTCCCATGGACATAAACTCACTGTCCCTTAAGTTTCCTGTTTAATCTTTTGAGTTGCTGTTGTCAATTTGATCCCATATAAAAATAAGCCCTTTTTTAAATACTAAAAGTTATGTGCATTCATTATTATTTATTCAACTATTACACAAAGAAAAAATGTATATATACCAGAAATGTCCTGTAATCCACCTCCCAGATCTAACCACTGATCATAGTTTCATATGTATGTGATTCATTTTTTTATGAATCAATTAGGGAACAATAATAAAGTAGACTTTGGATGGGGTCATACATCACAATTTGGTGGCCCTTGTTTTGTATTCTTACATATTAAAATCCTTAGTATTCCATCAATAACTGACTCAATATTGGCATTGTCATTTTTTCAGTAACTGCAAGATTGAAACATAGTGTGTGTTGGATTCAAAAGCTTTTAAGTTCTTCAGGGTTGTAATTGAATTTTCTTTATATTTTGGGTCACAAGAAAGAAACACTCTCTCCCATTGACTTTTTGTCCTAACTCTTTTATTTATTTATTTATTTTAGAGGAGGCAAGTTCAGGTTAAGTTGTGTTAGATAACTTTATACTTATCTCTGAAGAAGTGGTTTATGACTCCTCCTGCCCCATAACTTCCTTCTAGGCTTACCTTGGCCAGAAAATCAGTTCCTTGCTGTTTAGTAGTGTGACTCCATGGTCTGAGAAAATATCAAGAGGGAGTAAACCAAAACCAAAGTAAACCCACTGTCATTGAGTCGACTCTGGCTCATAGCGGCCCTTTGGGACAGAGTAGAACTGCCCCATAGAGTTTCCAAGGTGTGCCTGGTGGATTCGAACTGCTGACCTTTTGGTTAGCAGCTACAGCGCTTAACCATTACGCCACCAGGATTTATGCCTGGGCCACTTAGTGTGGAGAGTGCAGGAAGTAGACTGAAGTGAACTGGGAAGAGTTTGGAAGGTCTCCCAGCAACCCTTAGCATCATCCCCAGAGAATAGCCTAATGTTTACTTGGAGATGCACCAGCTGAAAGCGTATGATAGAGGAGAGCCTTTCGGAGGCAGTGTGCTAAATTGATGTTCGTTCACTCCTTTGTAGGATGAGGACTTGCAAGACCATTTTATCTGTTAGGGGCTGTGAAGCATTTTGAGCACTTCAAGTGCTCTTTAAGAAATTGCTGCAAAATATGAAAATTGAAATTAATCAGTGTTTGAGTAAATGTTTACAAGATAAAGCACTATGTCAATTTACTTGACTTTTAAATTTAGTGAACATAAAATTTCGTTTAATTTGTAGATTTGTCTCACTATGCAAGAATTCCTGAGTAATCAAGGTGGTTGCTGAGAGATAATGACTGGTCATAAGCCAGCTGAATGACTCAAAGCCAGATGTTTTCAATAGCAAAATTATTAAAATCTTATATTAAAAAAACAAAAAAAACTTTACAGCCAAATTATTATCTTAAAAATAGATGCCTTAGTCCTGGTGTCATAGCTACTAACACCTGGTATGGTCCAGGATGCAGGATAGACAGGTCTGATTTTAAAATTTTCTGGTACAGAAGCTAATTTTACTGGTGCCTGTTAGACATAAGAATTATGGTTAGTACGTGGTGCACCATTCACAGAGAGTGGCTTCTCTGTAATAGGTATTATGAGCAAAGATGAAATTTGTAAGAGATTATACACCTTGATAGACTCTTGTGGATATTTCCCCACCCCCACCATAAGTTTATATTGTTAATACTTATTTTGTTAGGTAAACAAGCACGTTGCTGTTGTTAGGTACTATTGATTTCAACTCATAACGATCTCTTGCCCCATGGAGTTTCGAGGCTGTAGGATTTTCCAGCAATTCATTGTCTCTGTCAATACCTGGAATACATTAACCAACCATTTTCGTTGTCCACCACTACCTCTCCATTCTCGCTTCCTCTATACCCAGCCAGGATTCCATTGGTCCCTCACTATATTTATTCCGTTGCATGAACTCCCAGTTTCTTTGCCCTTCTCTGCCTCTGGTACTCACCTAGCAAAATCCCAACCCTGGTTAAACCCAACCCTCTGCCTGCTCCATGCCGAGACCCAAGTGGCTGCAGCTGGCAGGAGAAAAGGACGTGCTGACAACCATGTGGTTACAAATCTCAAGTGGCCTTAGCATTTCCATATGATCCTGCCTCATTTCCCTCTGAGCCCTGGTGACACAATGGTTAAACGCTCAGCTGCTAAGCGAAAGGTCAGCAGTTCGAACCCACTAGCTGCTCCTTGGGAGAAAAGACCTGGCGATCTGTCCCCAGAAAGTTTACAGCCTAGGAAACCTTATGGGGCAGTTCTACTCTGTCCTGTAGGGTCCATATGAGCTGGAATTGACTTGATGGTGCACAACAACAACAACAGCAAATAAGATAAACAGGTGCCCTGCACTCAGCTGGATAAATAGTTCTGTTTATCTAGTTGAGGAGATAGACAATAAACAAGTAAACAACTGGCTATGTAAAATGATTTCCAGGAAGGACGCGTGCTCTGGAGAAAAACAAAGCTGGGTGAGGGACTAGAAGGTGCTGTTGTAGATGGGTGGTTGGGAAGGTCTCTCTGACAAGGGGAGGTTTGAGCAGGTCTCAGGGAAATGAAAGAAGGAGCAGTACAGAAGGCCTGGGGGAGGAGCTTCAGGGATAGAGAAGAGCAGGTGCAAAAAGGTGGGAACAGCTCTGCTGTGTTCCATCGAAAAATCACTTGGATGCTGGCCCTCCTAGACTGAGTCCCTAATTTTCATATCTTTTTTAATTTTGAAAAGCTTCATGCTTATTCTCTGCCCTGTTTTATAGCTGCAGTATTTTCTTGAGTTTCTCTGAGGATGAGAATTGAAGGATTTTTTCCTCAAGTTTTCTTCTGATCTCTGTGATGTCTTTTCCCTCTCAGGTCATTTTTTTTAATTTGTTTCAATTAGGCTCCCTCAACTTGCAGACTTTCCGCACTGTCTAGAGATCCATGGTTGTCCATTTGTAGTTAAGAATGAGGCACTCGAGGTGCCAAGCAGTGAGTATGCTAACATATGTGAGTCAGAGAAGATGACTGAATGTTGTTGTTGTTAGTAGGTGCCGTCGAGTCAGTTCCAACTCATAGCGACCCTATGCACAACAGAACGAAACACTGCCCGGTCCTGTGCCATCCTTACAATCGTTGTTATGCTTGAGCTCATTGTTGCAGCCCACCTCGTTGAGGGTCTTCTTCTTTTCCGCTGACCCTGTACTCTGCCAAGCATGATGTTCTTCTCCAGGGACTGATCTCTCCTGACAACATGTCCAAAGTACGTAAGACGCAGTCTCGCCATCCTTGCTTCTAAGGAGCAATCTGGTTGTACTTCTTCTAACACAGATTTGTTTGTTCTTTTGGCAGTCCATGGTATATTCAATATTCTTCACCAACGCCACAATTCAAAGGCAGCAATTCTTCTTTGGTCTTCCTTATTCAGTGTCCAGCTTTCACATGCATATGATGCAATTGAAAATACCATGGCTTGGGTCAGGCGCACCTTCGTCTTCAAGGTGACATCTTTGCCCTTCAACAATTTAAAAAGGTCCTTTGCAGCAGATTTACCCAATGCAATGCGTCTTTTGATTTCTTGACTGCTGCTTCCATGGCTGTTGATTGTGGATCCAAGTAAAATGAAATCCTTGACAACTTCAATCTTTTCTCCATTTATCATGATGTTGCTCATTGGTCCAGTTGTGAGGATTTTTGTTTTCTTTATGTTGAGGTGCT
Source organism: Elephas maximus indicus (assembly GCF_024166365.1). Lineage (NCBI taxonomy): Eukaryota > Metazoa > Chordata > Mammalia > Proboscidea > Elephantidae > Elephas > Elephas maximus. The sequence continues at coordinate 49,705,251 of NC_064838.1, forward strand.
GTGGTCTTTGATCTTATATTAGTAAGTGCTTCAAGTCCTTTTCACTTTCAGCAAACAAGGTTGTGTCATCTGCGTGACGCAGGTTGTTCATGAGTCTTCCTCCAATCCTGATGCCCCATTCTTCTTCATATAGTCCAGCTTCTTGTATTATTTGCTCAGCAAACAGATTGTATAGGTATGGTGAAAGAATACAACCCTGACCCACATCTTTCCTGACTTTAAACCAATCAGTATCCTCTTGTTCTGTCCAAACAACTGCCTCTTGATCCATGTAAAGGTTCCTCATGAGCACAATTAAGTGTTCTGGAATTCCCATTCTTCACAGTGTTTTCCGTAGTTTGTTATGATCCACACAGTCAAATGCCTTTGCATAGTCAATAAAACAGGTAAACATCCTTCTGGTATTCTCTGCTTTCACCCAGGATCCATCTGAATCAGCAATGATATCCCTGGTTCCACGTCCTCTTCTGAAACCGGCCTGAATTTCTGGCAGTTCCCTGTCGATATACTGCTGCAGCCGTTTTTGAATGATCTTCAGCAAAATTTTGCTTGCGTGTGATATTAATGATATTGTTCTGAATATCTGAATATCAGTGGCATAGCTTCCAGCATCACAGCCCCCATAGTATGACAAACTGACAGGTGGGGGTGATGACTGAATAGTGCATATGTATGTTGTCTATGTTTGCAGATGCATAGAATGTTTCTGGAAGGATCTAGAAGAATCTGATAACATTTGTTGTCTCTAGGGATGGGAAATGAATGACTATGGGAGGGAATGGAACTTACATTTTTTGAATTTTTTACCATTTGCAGGTATCACCTATATTTCAGGGTAACCAAATAGCTTCCAGAATACCAGAAAGATTTTTACCTGTGTTTTATTGACTATGAAAGGCATTTGGCTGTGTGGATCACAACAAATTATGGATAATATTGATAAGAATGGGCATGACAGAACACTTAATTGTGCTTGTGAGAAACCTGTACACAGACTAAGAGGCAGTCATTTGAACAGAATTAGGGGATACTGCATGGTTTAAAATCAGGAAGGGTGTGTGTCGGGGTTGCATCCTTTCAGCATACTTATTCAGTCTATATGCTGAGCAAATAACCTGAGAGGCTGGACTAGAAGAAGAGCGGGGCATCAGGATTGGAAGAAGACTCATTAACAACCTGCGTTACACTGATGACACAGCCTTGCTTGCTGAAAGTGAAGAGGACTTGAAACATTTACTGATGAATATCAAAGACCACAGCCTTCAGTATGGATTACACCTCAACATAAAGAAAACAAAAATCCTCACAACTGGACCAATAAGCAACATCATGATAAATGGAGAAGAGATTGAAATTGTCAAGGATTTCATTTTTCGTGGATCCATAATCCATGCCCCTGGAAGGAGCAGTCAAGAAATCAAAAGGTGCATTGGGTAAATCTGCTGCAAAGGACCTCTTCCAAGTGTTAAAAAGTAGAGATGTTACTTTGAGGATTAATTTGCACCTGACCCAAGCCATGGTGTTTTCATTGCCTTATATGCATGTGAAAGCTGGACGGTGAATAAGGAAGAATTGATGCCTTTGAGTTATGGTGTTGGCAAAGAATATTAAATGTACCATGGACTGTCGGAAGAACGAACAAATCTGTGCTGGAAGAAGTATAGCCAGAACGATCCTTGGAAGTGAAAAAGGCTTGAACATGTTATTAGGAAGGACCAGTCCCTGGAGAAGGACATCATGCTTGGCAGAGTACAGGGCCAGTGAAAAAGAGGAAGACCCTCGATGACACGGTTTGACACAGTGGCTGTAATATGGGCTCAAACATAGCAATGATTGTGAGGATGGGACAGGACCAGGCAATATTTCGTTCTGTTGTACATAGGGTCGCTATGATTTGGAACCGACTGATGGCACCTAACAACAACAAATACATTAAAGGCAATCTCTGCCCCTTCTCCACACACACAAAAGCAAGGCCCTGAAAAGCTGATTGGAAGCTCTTGTGAAGGTGGCAGCGCTGGTGGTCTTTGCTGTGGAGTGATGGAAACATTGGAATAGGTACAATTTTTGTTGACGTTATATTTTGTTTTCTAAAAGTTAGATTCCTCAGAAACTTAATAGGCTAACGTGCATTGTCAGTGTCTACGCACAGGATATGGTATCTGCCATTTCCCCCACTATGTGATATGGAACCCATTTTTAAGTTTCACTCGGGACTAGTGTTCCATTAGACTCCACTCTAGGAAGAAGTTTGTGTGTGTGTATGTGCGCGCGCGTATATGTGTGCTCATGTAACTGTGATCACGTCACTTGTTCCTTGTCCTACTTTCTGCATGAAACATAACAGAAGCAGATCCCTGTTGTCATTAAAAAGTCCTTGAAAAGAAGTTTTTAATGGCTGTACACTGTGCTGTCTCGTGACTATCCCATGATTCACCGTTGAACATTTAGGGTGAAGAGGCTTGTGTGTAAATGCTGGTCTGATTATTTCCTTAAGCTCTATTACTGGGTCAAAGGGTATGCAGAAAAGTTAGTACAGCGGGCATAAGACTGCTATTCTTAAAAAAGGCCTGCTTACAAGATCGGCCCTTGGCTGGAATCTGGGAACTTGGGTTTTGGGAGCAGTCACACCACCCTAACTGGTATGAGTGGCTCCCTGCGCCTAAACTGTTTGCACTAACAATGTGGTTTATGCTGAACACCTTCTGGGAGTCTGGAGTTTTGTTAACAAGTTAGGCAGAGGGTACCTATGTGACACCAACAAATCAAAAAACCAAACCAGTTGCCATTGAGTCTGTTTCAACTCATGGTGACTCTGTGTGCAGAGTAGCACTGAACCACAGGGTTTTCATGGCTGTGACCTTTTGGAAGCAGATTGCCAGGCCTTTCTTCTGAGGCACCTCTGGGTGGGTTTGAATTGCCACCCTTTCAGTTAGTAATTGAGGGCTTAACCATTCGTGCCTCCCAGGGACTTCAGTCCCCAGTAAAAACCCTGGGCATTGAGTCTCTGGTGATAACATTTCACACATGTTGTTACATCTTGTTGCAGGGGGAGTTAAGTGTGGCACAATGGTTAAGACCTATGGCTGCTAACCAAAAGGTGGGTAGTTCAAGTCCCCCACGTGCTCCTTGGAAGCCCTATGGGGCAGTTCTACTCTGCACACTATGAGTCACTGTGAGTCAGAATCACCTTATGGCAACAGGTTTTGGTTTCTGTGTGACTGCTGGGAGAGCACTCTTGTAAGCTTGCACCTGGTTCCCTCAGACTTCATTCTATGTGCCTTTTCTCTTTGCTGATTTTGTGTTAACATCTTTTTGGCACAACAGTTAAGCTCTCAGCTGCTAATTGAAAGGTTGGCGATTTAAACCTACCCAGCCGCTTTTGAGGGAAAGACCTGGTGATCTGCTTCCATAAAGATTACAGCCTAGAAAACCCGGTGGGGCAGTTCTGCTCTGTCATATGGAGTTGCTATGAGTTGAAAATCGACTTGAGAGCACCTAATAGCAACAATGTCCTTTCACTGTAATCAGTTGTAACCATGAGTACAACTGCTCGCTGAGTGCTATGAGTGCTCCAAGCAAATCATCAAACCTGGGGGTGATCTTGGGGACCCCTGACACAAAGAATATGAACTTTTTTTTAAAGGGTCTTGACACATTGCTAGATGGCTCCCCAGAGAGGTAGAATCAGTTTACATTCCCACCAGAAGTATATAAAAACGTTATTTCTTCTCATTTAACAGTTTTTTGTCGGTCTGACAAGCAAAATATTTCATTTTTTTATGACTCCCTCTTGTCTTAATTTGCATTTCTTTGATTAGTTGTGAAGTTGATCTTTTTTAAAATGTATTTATTGTTGCTGTTAGGTGCTGTTGAGTCAGTTCTGGCTCATAGCAACCCCATGCACAACAGAACAAAACACTGCCCGGTCCTGTGCCACCTTCACGGTCGTTGCTATGTTTGAGCCCAGAGTTGCAGCCACTGTGTCTATTTATTAGTCGTCTGTATTTCCCCTTTCCTGTTTTCCTTTGCCCAGTTTTTAAATTATGTCCTCAGTGTTTCTCTTCTCACATGTGAACTCACGTGCGAATCACAGAGTAGGATAACCTTTTGCTGTCGCAGTTTTGGTGAACATTTTCTCCCAGTTGTTTTCTTTTTGATTTGGTTCCTGATGTTTTTGATGTCTAGAGCTTTTCCATTTTTACCTAGTCAGATTTACTAGCGCTGTCTTATGTGAATCCTCCCATTGCTTTTCTGCTCAGGACAGAACATCCTGCCCCTCCTAAAGATTTATTAAATACTCATCTGTGTTTTCTTCTTGTTTTGTGGTCCTTTAATAAGAATCCTTCATCTGGGATTTACTTCAGTCTAAGGTTTGAGGGGAGGCTCTGATTTGACCCTTTTTTCCTGTTCATTGAATAATCTATCACTTACAATCTGCTTATGCTTCTTTCTTTATCAGCTTTAAATTCTACGAAATACCTCATTTCAGGGTTCTCTAGTCTGTTCTATTGCTTTATGCAAAGGAGAAGTTATTAGCGAGCCAGGCATTATGTAAAGCTTCTTAGACAGCTTGTTCTTGTGTAGGCAGGGAGTGTTGTTACATGCGGTTTATGATTTGGTATACAGTATGAGTAGATCAGAGAGGCAGGATGAGAATTTTAAGTGATACGCTGATGTCCCTTCATATGGGTTATACTGGCCATTTGTCTGTGCTCCCTGCTGTTTTATTGGTCACAATAGCTAATGCTGGTTATAGCATTAATACCAAAAATTGTGAGACTGCAGTTCTGGTCAATTTGTACTGTTATAATTTTGTTGTTTCCCATTGTTTCTATTTGAGAGAATAGCCCAGAACACTCTCCTTATGTGTTCTTGGAGAACACTACGTAGGAGAGAAGTGGTAAGCATCTCTTTCTGCTCAACTGGCGTTCTTTGGCTTCCCAAGGTATGGAAGTGCTGACTTAGCAAAGAGAAAATCTGTGACACCTGTGGGTAGCTCAAATATATAACAACCCCCCCCTTTACAAATAAATGCAATTGTCCTTATCGTACGAAGTATGCATATATTAGGTTGGTCATATGGAATTGCTGATACTCAACAAATTTCATATGTTATTGTTGTTGCTGTCAATAGATTCTGACTCATGGTGACCCCGTTGTGTAGAGTAGAGCTGCTGCATAGAATTTTGGTTGCCGTGACCTTCTGGAAGCAGATCACCAGGCCTATCTTTTGAGGTGCCTCTGGGTGGGTTTGAACTGCCAACTGAAAGTGCTTAACTGTTTGTGCCACCCAGACTCCCCTCCTTCTTGTATAAAGTGTATATATGAGGTTGGTCAACTGAAATTGTTGATAGTCAACAAATTGCATATGGTTCACCCTAATGTCTACATCTATGTCTACACACTTTAAAATTGCTAATCCTAAATGATACATACTTTTTTTTTAAGCCTGTCTTTGACTCCACTCCCAAAGAAACAAGGGGCATTAAATACAGTGAGAATTGGTATGTCAAGAACTTTGTCAGACTAACTTGTAAAATGCCAACACTGTGATGCCATTTTATGTGAGTGTGAAATCCACTTTGATTAGCCTGTAATTAGCCCTCCTGGCAACATTCATGGAGCCCTGGTGGCAAAGTGGTTAAGAGATGGGCTGCTAACCAAAAAGGCTGGCAGTTCAAATCTACCACCCGATCCTTGGAATCCCTGTGGGGCAGTTCTGCTCTGTCCTGTAGGGTCTCTGTGAGTCGAAATCAGCTCGACAGCAATGTGTTTGGTTTGGTTTGGCAATAGCCATGATCCAGCATCTTTGTGAAAGAGGTCAAATCCTAGTAGAATCAAAGAATTGATACCAGTTCAGGGTGCCAGGTTCTTCCTTTATTTCTATTGTGGTTTTATGAGGTCTGTTTTCATCTGTTTCTTTCACTGTAGCACTTCTTGAATGCTGTTATGAAAAATGGCAGAAAGTGGAGGCTATTTAGTCATAAATCTTAAATATTTAATGCAGTCTGCCCTCAGCCCTTTAAACAGTGATAGAAACTTGAAACTTCTTCAATGAAATCATTTCCGAAATTTACCTGTGGAGAAAGCCAAAGAAACATTAAAATTGAATTTTGAATCGCAATTGGCTCTTCTAGTGGGCCTCAACCTATGGCTTGGGTTCCAAAAAATGACTTGAAATTTGGTTCAATTTCTAGGCATCAGTAGTCAGTAAAGAGGCCTTCCTTCCCTGACTCCTCTAGTGCCCCTTCTTGATCCTCTCACCCTGCTCACTTGCCTTCATAGCACTCACCACTGCTACACATTCACTAAAACCAAACCCATTGCCGTCAAGTTGATTCTGACTCATAGTGACCCGATAGGATAGAGTAGAACTGCCCCATAGAGTTTCCAAGGAGCACCTGGTGGATTCGAACTGCCGACCTCTTGGTTAGCAGCTGTAGCACTTAACCACTACGCTACCAGGGTTTCCTGCTACATGTTAGAGTATATATTTCTTCGTTTGTGTGTTGTCTGCTTTTTCTTACTAGTATGTAAGCACCATGAAAGCAGGGCCTTTGTTTTTGTTCCTGCTGTCTCTCCAGTGTAGAGGACAGTGTGTGGACCTAGCGGCACTCAATAGGCGTTTCGTAAATGAATAAACAGTCTTCTAAATAGTAGTTATTATCTGGCTCAGCCTATAGGAGATATAGCTAACTCATAATATGTATAAAAAGCACTAATAGTAGTTTAGTCTGGAGTCCTCGTGGGAGACCTTCTGATATTTGAGCCTGAGCCCAGGCCATGATGTGCTTGGAGCTCTTCTGGAGAGATGGGAAGTGAGGCCTGCTGGACAGACCCTGGGCTGGCCTCAGGGAGAGGGGACAGGGGATGCCATGGCCTCCCACGCAACCCGGGATGCTGTGGCAGGAGCTGACCAGGTGGTGGCCTCCATTTGACCTTCTGTGGGTTTTGTGTCTCTGGTGTTTTAGGGGCACGGTTCACCTTTATATTTTCCATAGAATGTTTGAATTAAGTTGAATTTAACTTCTGAAGTATTCTTTTCAGGCAAGGACAGCATTAAAAAATAAAAGGAAAGCATGTGAATGGGCCTAGAGCACCGGGGCTGTGCTGAGTGAGAGGGCAAGCTCCCAAGAGGGTTCGGGCAGCTTTTAATTAGACTTTTTGCCTTTTCTTTCAGGGCCTTCCTGCCATCTGAAGAATGGCTTCTGCTTGGCAGAGACTTGGTTTTTATGCATCACTTCTGAAAAGGCAGCTAACTGGCGGACCGGACATCATCAAGTGGGAAAGGAGAGTAATTCCAGGATGTGCCAGAAGTATTTACAGTGTCACCGGAGAGTGGACGAGGCAGTATACATTGCAGACAAGAAAGGACGTGGAGAAATGGTGGTATCAACGAATAAAGGAGCAGGTTTCCAAAATTTCAGACACCGATGTGAGTAGTCCAAGAGATTCTGAGATTGGCGAGAAGAGGCACTAAGGGCTGGGACTCTGGTCATATTGCCTGAGTTCAAATAACTTACTAAGTATGTGACCTTGAACCAAATTACTGAATCTCCCTGTGCTTAGTGTTCTTATCTAAAATGGAGGGTAGTACTAGAGGTGCCCACCTACTTCCTGTGGCACCTGTGAGGGGTCAACAAGATGATACGAGGATAGTGGTGAGAAGCTTTTCCGATGGGTGGCTGTGTACATGGTACTGTTGTGCATACAAAGTGAATGGCAGGCAGCACCCATACCACGCGTTCTGGAGCAACATTTACTGGGGGAAACTTACGATCATGGCCCACTGCATGGTGGGGTGGCACCCAGGGATCTGGCAGGGTCAGCTGTGGATCTGGGTTCCTCAGCTGTGGAACTTTTAAGCTGCATGTTCTGAGAAGTACCCTTCCCTCCCCTCTATGACCTTGGCCTCCAACCCTGTTCTACCACCTCAGCATCATGGTTTGGGGTATACCAGCCTCTCCACTGGTGAGTTCAGGGTCTAGGGTCCACCCTTGCAGTTGTAGCTGAATGAGTTAGTGGACCCGTGGCCTCTGGTCCTGATGCAACGTCTCAGCACTCTGCCTGGATGAATTGTCTGAAGTACCTGTCTGTGGCCAGTTTCCATGGAGTGCTCTGCAGAAGGCCTGGGCATCAGTCTTAGAGAACTTAACCCTTTCCTCTCAATATTAGTCAAAATGACAAATGGGAGATGTCATTTGTTACATTAAATGTTTGTATCTGAGCAGAGCAAAACACTGGAAGATCGGGTTTTACTCTTAGATTCTGACTTACCCTCTGTAATAACCAAAAACCAACCAAACCCAGTTCCGTCGAGTCGATTCCGACACATAGCGACCCTATAGGACGGAGTAGAACTGCCCCATAGAGTTGCCAAGGAGCTCCTGGTGGATTCAAACTGCCAACCCTTTGGTTAGCAGCCATAGCACTTAACCACTACGCCACCAGGGTTTCCCCCTCTGTAATAGTTACCAGACAAATAATATAGTCCTCCTGTGTTTAATTAAAGAGCTTAGGCCAAAGGCAAGCAGTTGTGTAAGTATAACTGCATAAAACCCCACTTCACTTCTTGTTGTTGTTAGTTGCCATCAAGTCAATTCCGACTCATGGCGACCCCATGTGTGCAGAGTAGAGCTGCTCCATAGGGTTTTCAAGGCTGTGATTTTTCTGAAGCAGATCGCCAGGCCGTATTTCTGAGGTACCTGTGGAGGAGGGGATTTGAACTGCTAACCTTTTGGTTAGTAGTGCAGAGCTTAACACTGTGTGCCACCCACTTCACTAGAACTTCCCTTTCCCTGTCTCCTGATTTTCTCTCTTGTCAGATGCGTTCTTTCTCTGAGATTGGTCCTTGTAAAAAATGTGAGGGGGCTATTTGTGGTAAACTGAAGGATGGTTTTGGACATTGGTTAGAAAGAAAATCTGGTATTGAGAGATGTATTGTATAACAAGTAAAACAAAATTAGGTTTGAATGTAATGGGTAATTGTACGATGAAAACTTTGACTTCATTAGGAAGTGAAAAGCTTTCATGACAATGTGACCAGCCTAATTTTACCTGAATGTAATTTGGAAACAAACTCTAGGGAGCAATATAACTTCTAGTCAGGAGAGTAAAAGAGAAAAACTAACCTTTTCTCTGTTTTTCTTTCTTTTTTGTTTTTTGTTTGGGGTTTAGACTATAATTTAGTGACTTCCAAACATTTTGAAGTTGTACCTTACTAATTTTTTTTTTGACATTTTATTCTTCTTGAGCATGTTTTTTAAAAAAACTAAAATAGATCAAAATGAACTATGTTTCCATAATTGGGGAAGTAGTTTAAGGGATACCATGTGTGATTGATTGCCTAGTGGCACTCTATCAGGGTTTGACTTGGGAGGTGGTCAAGTAGAGAGCATTCTAGAGGAATTTGTAGACTTGGGCCATAACACTGGCTGTGCCACAAGAAATCAATGTGATCTCGGCCACGTCATTTCTCTTTAATTGTCAGACTCTTCATTGCAAAGTATGTCTCTGCATTGTTTATCTCACAGAATTGTTGTGAAAATCAAATGAGAAAATGTGGCTGAAGACGTTTTACGATAAACTGAAGGGTTATATTGATAAAAGATACCCAAGGATGTGTCTTTATTAGAACTGAGAATGTGACTGAATGCTGGGAGATTTTGAAGCATCTATGATCAGCCTCGCTCAGGTATTAAACCAGTTGCTGTTGAGTCGATTCTGACTCATGGTGAAACCATGTGTGTAAGAGTAGGTCTGTGCTCCGTAGGGTTTTCAGTGGCTGATTTTTCAGAAATAGATCACAAGGCCTTTCTTTCAAGGCAACTCTGGGTGGACTCCAACTTCCAACCTGTTGGTTAGCAGCTGGGCTCATTGACTGTTTGCACCATGCAGAGACTCTCACTCAGGTATTAAAAACCTATTGCAGTCGAGTCTATTCCTACTCATAGCGACCCTATAGGACAGAGTAGAGCTGCCCTATAGGATTTCCAAGGAGTGGCTGGTGAATTCAAACTGCTGATCTCTTGGTTAGCAGCCAAACGCTTAACCACTGGTGCCACCAGGGCTCCACCTCAGGTATTAGACACATATAAAGTCTACCCAAATGAGTACTTAGAATTTGAATGTCTTTCCATCAGCATCATGTTCTTGTTGTTGGGTGCCATGAAGTTGATTCCGACTCCTAGAGACCCCATGTGGCAGAGTAGAACTGCCTGATATAGTTTTCCCATAATCTTTATGGGAGCAGATTGCCAGGACCTTTCTCCTGTGGAGCCGCTGGGTGGGCTTGAACCGCCAACCTTTTGGCTAGCAGCCAAGTGCTTAACCGTTGTGCCACCAGGGTTCCATATCAGCACCATCACCATCATCATCGTAATAAGAACTTTCATTTAATGAGTGTTTTACCGTGTGTCAGGCACCATCTTTCCATTCATTACTCCTTAAAACAACCCTGAAGAATGGGAATAATTATTTTTCTCATGTTTCAGGTAAGAAAGTGAGGTTCAGAGAGACGTTTAGTAATTTGCCAAGAGGCACAACTAGCATTGCAGAGCCAGGTTTCAGACCCAGACGCGTTTGATTCCTGGGCTCATGCTTTCACCCGGAACCTTTTTTGGCCTCACCTTTGATTTCCAGATGGTAAGCTGAGCCCAGAAAGATAAAGGAATTTGCCCCAGGTCTCACAGCTAGTGGCCCAGCTAGGACAGAACTAGGGCTCCAGACTCCTTGAGGTGCTCCCTCTCGGCCCTCCTTTAGGTTCGGTGACAGCTTCAGAGCATGATCTATAAAGAGGCAGACGCCACCTCTCTCCTGAAGTCAGAAGCTGACAGAAACAACAGGACCTACCTATAAAAACCATCCTTTCCTCATCGCTTAAAAGCTTGGTTCCTTTTAAAGACTCGAATCCTTACATTTTTATATAATCATGGAAATTCCCATTTCAATCAGATGCCTGCTCAGTTATAACATAGACTCCCAGAATTCCTTCTCTCCTTTCCACCCCCAGGAGAGAGAGCCCATTTCATTGTCATGGAGAGAAATGACGTACTTCACATAGAAAAGCAAAGGCAGGGGCAGGCAGTAAGCTGAATAAATAAAAAAATAAAAATTTTTAATTTATTTTTTTATTCCTTTTCCCAAATAAACAGAAATGCTCATGAATTTGAATGACTTTTGCTAGCAATGCTTTACTGTATGTCTTTTGTAAACTCAGTTTTGGAGTTCGGCCTAGCTGGTATGTATTGGATCATTGGATTTCCCTATTAATTTAATCTGTACTGAACAAACATACCGAAAGGAGATGCTAGTGAAGAAGCTGTAGTGGAGATTGTTTGGGGCAAGATTGATTGTTAAATAAGCATAATGTACAAAAAAGCAATATAATAAAATCCAGGTGATTATAATAAAAGAAAAATGATTTTAATGTGAAAACTTTAAAACGAGAAAGAAGTAGCCTATATCAAGGATTCTTACTGTTTTTTTTTTTTTAGCTCCCGAAGAACTCTGTAACAGCTGTTTTCCCATATCCCTAAAAATTCCCAAAGGAAAGGCAGTAGGCCAAATCCATAGCAAAAAGGAGTTAGGCTTGAATAGAGCGGACTTCTTACTTCACTGTCTGTGCTACCACCATGAGGTCTTGCATCTCCTTTGAGGGACTTGTTTGCCAGCTGAGTAGATTATTTGTCAGTCACCTTCCTGAAGACTGTTTTTAAGTCCTGAGTCCCCACTCAGTCCAGAATTTGATGTCTGGCTACAAGTACAGACTTCAGGGCCTCTCTCTCACTCCTGGGGTTTTCCGAAGGGTTCTGGATCTGTGATTTCCCATTAAAACATGCCGTTAGTGTGCTGCTTTCCATCCTGTGTATATAAAGCCGGCTCAGCTGTCCTGTCAGCATTCAAGATGATTTTCTAGTTTGTGTGTGATCTAGGTTCCTTATTGATTCCCTTTCTCCCTTTTCTTCCTTCAGGTAGCTTTACTTACCACTCCTCGGAGCCCTGGTGGCAGAGTGGTTAAGAGCTCAGGCTGCTAACCAAAAGATCTGCAGTTTGAATCCACCAGCCAGTCCTTAGAAACCCTACAGGGTAGTTCTACTCTGTCCTGTAGGGTCACTGTGAGTTGGACTTGACTCAATGGCAATGGGTTTTTTTGGGGGGGGTTGGTAATTTCTAGAGGATGGTTGGTAGATAACAGAGAAAAGTTCCCGCTCTAGTTTATTTTGCTACTCATTAGTGGTGCTTACGGATTCGTTTAGTTTTATTGCTGAAGGAAGTTAAATTAATGGCTTAAATAAGACTTGGGGAGAATCTGATTTCTGGTTTCTTTTGCTCCCGTGATTGCACTTGGCTGTGTGCATTATCAAGGAGCCCTGGTGGCGCAGTGGTTGAGCACTCAGCTGCTAACTGAAGGGTTGGTGGTTTGAACCCACCCAGAGGCTCTGTAGGAGGAAGACCTGGTGATCTGCTCCTGTAAAAGATTAAAAAAATTTTTTTTTACAGCCTAGAAAATCCTATAGGGCAGCTTTGCTTTGTCACATGGGGTCGCTGTGAGTCAGAATCAACTGGATGGCACCCAACTAAAACAACACGTGCATTATTGGTCACTCAAATACTTAGCAAAATATATAACCCCCCATATACACCCATATTGTTTGGTTGAATTATATGGGTATATGTGTTACAGCGGAAACCCTGGTGGCGTAGTGGTTAAGTGCTACGGCTGCTAACCAAGAGGTCGACAGTTCAAATCCGCCAGGCGCTCCTTGGAGACTCTACGAGGCAGTTCTACTCTGTCCTGTAGGGTCGCTGGGAGTCGGCATCGACTCGACAGCAGTGGGTTTGGCTATGTGTTAGAGCTTCATTTGGAAAACACAGATAGTTCTTTTAGACCTAGCCAGAAGTTGTCTTAAAGAACCACTTTTTTTAGAAAAAAAGGAAAGAATTAAAAGAGAGATTTAAAAATATGTATGGGTAATTAGTACTCTGAGGCGTTTGGCGTTATTTCGGACATTCTTTTGCCTTAACCAGGACTTCAAATTTTAGTTTTTGACATTTTTGTCAGTTCACTTTATGGGAACAGTTTTTTTTTTTTTTAAAAGGGACCTTTAAAATGTTAAATTATTGCCTTGAATGAAGCTTCAAAATATTATGGGTGTGTAGGGTTCTGAGTAAATGCTTAGGGAATACTCATTGGCTTGTCATTCTTCCCTAGAAATCAAAGCCCAAGTTTTACGTGCTTTCCATGTTCCCGTATCCTTCTGGCAAGCTGCACATGGGCCACATGCGGGTCTACACCATCAGCGACACCATTGCATGGTTCCAGAAGATGAGAGGGATGCAGGTAAGGACCAGTGCCTGCTGGAACGGCCCTATGCTACCTCACTCAGGACAATAGGGATGTGGTCATATGTGCTCAAAAGACAAATGCAGAAACCAGATGTTAGTTAAGATTAGCACAGCTTTGAAGAGAAACGTGAAGGACTCAGCGTTGCCTGTTATGAATCAGAAGACATTGTAATAAAGCATTCACGTTAATTGGAGGGCTACCACCTGCTGGGTGTTGAGCTAGGGATGGAGGTGGAGTGGGGGTGGAGTGAAATGTCGACACAAATATGGTAACACATAATGTCTGTCCAGGAGGAGCTCATAGTCTGCTGGGGGTGAGCCACATATAAACAGTAATCATTGCACAGGGCAGTAAATGGATCCAGTAATACCAATATGGATCATGTGATATGGGTGGGAGGTGGGACCATGAGATTTTTTTTTTCTGTTCTATACTTTTCATATTCTGTAATGAGCATGTATTATTTTGTAATGGAAAAAATTAAAGATTTTATAAGAAAACTATATTTGGGGAGTAACTTAATTCTGGGAGAGACGGGAAAGGCTCTATTAATGAGGGAAATCTGACATGGGTCTTGCAGAGTCTGAAATTTCCCAGGTAAGCCTCTCCCAGGCCTAGTCTCCTCTCGTCTGTAAAATGGAGGTAAAATAGTACTTACCTGTCTTAGTTTTATCTAGTGCTGCTATAACAGAAATACTACAAGTGATGGTTTTAACAAGCAGAAGTTGATTCTCTCACAGTTTAGGAGGCTAGAAGTCCAAATTCAAGGTGCCAGCTCCACGGGAAGGCTTTCTCTCTCTATTGGCTCTGGGGGAGGGTCCTTGTCACCAGTTTTCCCTGGTCTAGGAGCTTTTCAGTACAGGGACCCCAGGTCCAAAGGATGTGCTCCCCTCTTGGTTATTCATTCTTGGTATCATGAGGTCCCCCTATTTCTCTGCTCCCTACTCTATTTTATATCTCAGAAGAAATTGACTCAAGAAACAACCTAATCTTGTAGATTGAGTCCTGCCTCATTAACATAACTGCCTCTAATCCTGATTCATTAACGTCATAGAGGTTATGACACATAGGAAAATCACATCAGATGACAAAATGGTGGACCATCACAATACTGGGAATCATGGTTTCGCCAAGTTCATATGCATTTTGGGGGGACACAATTCAATCCATAACATTACCCCATTGGCCTTTTGTAAGAATTCAAAGAGGATGACTGTGAAGCACTTAGTACGTACCTGGCACATAGTGTGTAACCAGGAAATATTAGTGATTGCTAGCAGTGGGCTGGAGCCTGCTCACACCAGTTCCTGAGAGTTGGCTGTGCACATCTTTGCCCAACTTTGTGTTCATTATTCAAGTTAGTAGCTTGAACTCCACCACAGTGGGAGTATTTACACCGTGGAAATCAGCAAATGCTACAAATCAGGGCTTTTTTTTTTTTTTTTTAGTTTTCCTTCAGAGAGCCAGTTGTTAAACATTTACCAGTACCTGACCAGCTATTGCTAATATTAACCTGGCAGGTTAATGATATTATTAACCTGCTGCCTCCCAGTTCTTTGTAAAGATTTTCTTTTAGAAAGGCAAGTGCATCAGTTGTCACAATTGGTTTGAAGATACACTGCCATCAAGAAGTAGTCCTAAAAACGAGGACAACCTGTAAATATCTCTTTGGCACGTGAAGAGTTAATCACTTTATATTGCCAGATTCAGAAACTCAACGTTCCACTTTAAGATGGCCAAAGGTGTTCGTCTCCCTGGTTTATGGCAGATGCTATTTTTCCCAGACATTGCTTTCCATCATTGCTACTATGTTTATTAGAAGGAGGTGGCACAGAATGAATTGGCTCTTTGCCTGAAGTACGATTCTTTATCTAAACTGTGATTCTTCAGCTGGATTTGTCTATTTTTTCCTTATGCCTGCTTATTTCAGACAATTAGTGAGTGCAGGCAAACCACTGAAGATTAAGCTCATACGCAAAACTGTACGTTTGTAACAGAGTTCGGGGGATACTTAGCAGATGAGTGTTCGGAGGGGCGTGATAGGAGCCTAACGCTGGGATGGAACAGGAGGTTACAGAGGAAGCTCAAGGCAGAGCCCCAGGCCCAGAGGTACTGAGGTCCTTCTAGTTAGCCCAGGCCCAATAGACAAGACGACGTCCCCCTACTGTAACTGAATCCCAGGTTAGGGCTGGATCCTGGAATTGGACAGCCTGGGTTTGGACCCCCTTCTACCACTTGCTAGCTGAATGACCCTCTTCAAGTCATTTAATGTCTCTGAATCCCACTTTCCTCATCTTTAAAAGAGGGATAATAATAATTACTCCTTCACAGGGTTGTTGTCAGGGTAGAACAAAATATTGCATATGTCTGGAACATAATAACTCCTTAGTAAGTGGTAGCTGTAATTATTACTTATACTGATTTACTCTCAGCTGCTCAGGAAAACCATTCGCCACCAATTAACAAGTGCATTCTTGCTCTCCTCTGCCTGGAGCATGCTGCATAGAGATACCCTCTGAGAAGCAGCTTGACGGCAAATCACTGCCTACGATCTATATTATCTGTCCTGTGACTTGATTTGTGCCTTAGGTGTGAAACCACTGTTTGTTATTTGGGTTACAGTGTCTTAGTCTGTGTGATTAGCAGGCCTTTAGACTAGGGTTATCTTCCTTCCTCAGTTTCAGTTGATCTACTGAAGATAAGCTGTCTTTTTTGATTTGTTCTCCAGGTTCTTTCAAAATTAATATCTTGTTAACTTTCATAGCCCACATTTAAGTCAGAGCATCCCAAATATAACTAGCAAATTTGGTGAAAACCTGTCCTGCTATTTTTAAGTGTAGTGGCAAAAGAGAAGCAGAAATCTCAGTTTGTCAACAATGTGCAAGGCTGTTGAGCTCCCCGTCATTTTAAAATCTTGCCTTTTCAAGATTAGGACTAGTTCCAGAGATAGAGCAGGATTGGACTCAGGCTCTATGATCCTCACTCTGAGGAGAGAAGGGATATCTAATCAGACTGTCAAACAGAGTCTGACACAGGTATTGATTAGTTCAATCAATAAATAGTCATTGAGCTCCAGCTTTATCCTAAGCACTGAGCTTTCTACTGTACTAGAGATGTTGGAGCCTTAGGATGAAAGTCAGGCAGTGGGCCTAAGAAGAACTCAGCGAGATTTGTCTTTTTCTGTAACTTGCTATTGTTGGTTTGTTTGCTCTTGAATAGAGAGCTATGTTGGGGTAGTTCTAAGGCATACTAAGAATAGCCTTGTGGGAAGTAAAAGATGAAGTGACCCATGCACAGAGTTGGCTCTCTTCAAGATTACCAGTGACCTCCATGGATCTCTATCGTCATCTTTCTCAACCTCCACAACATGTCATACAGTGGACCACTTCTTGAAACTTCTTGGCATGATACCCCACTCCTCAAGTTTTTCTCCTGCATTTTGGCTTCTCACAATTTACTCCAGAAACTTTTCCTATTCTGTTGCATTCTTTATCAGGCTGAGGAAGTTCCCCTTTGTTCTTAATTTGCTTAGAATTTTTATCATGAATGGGTGTTGATTTTTCAAATGCTTTTTCTGCCTTTATTGGGATGATATATGATTTTTATCTTTTAATGTGGTAACTTATGTTGATCAATTTTTGTATATTAAACCAGCCATGGATTCTTGGGATAAATTCTGCTTGGTCATAATGTGTTCATCTCTTTATATATTGCTGTATTCAATATACAAATAACCCTATATACATGAGGGATATTGGTCTGTAATATTCTTTTCTTGTAATACCTTTGTCTGGTTTTGGTATCAGGATTATGCTGGCCTCATTAAAACAAGCTAGGAAGTGTTTCCTTCTTCCTATTTTCTGAAGGCATTGTGTAATATTGGTATTATTTTTTCCTTAAATGTTTGATAGCATTTCTCCAGTGAAGCCATCTGGGCCTGGACTTTTCTTTGCGGGAAGCTTTAAAATTATGAATTCTATTTCTTTAATGGATATAGAGCTATTCAGATTTTCTATTTCTTTTTGTGTCAGTTTTAGTAAGTTGTATTTTTAAGGAATTTGTCCACCCTACCTCAGATTCTGTTCTGGGCTGCCTTCTCATTTTTCTTTACCCCCTTTCATTAGTTGGCCTCATCTATCCCCATTAGTTTACATATGATCCTTTAAAAATTATGAACATTTCCAACAGAGAAATACATGGGACATTGTTACAAATACCCAGATCTACCATCCTGGTGTAATAAAAAAAAAAAATAAATTTTTTTTAATAGATATTAATATTTAGTTATATTAGCCTCAGCTCTGTTTTTTTTGTTTTGTTTTATATAACGTGTTATAGGTATAGTTGAACCCCTCCACAATCTGATTCTGATCCTGCAATCCAAAGTAACCACTATCCTGAAGTTGTTTTCGTGCTTTTACTTTTATACATTGTTTAAGGATATGTATACACACATACTTATATATAGTATTGTACATTTTCAATTATATATAAATGATGCTAATAGTGTACTTTTTTTTTTTTCACTCAGTATTTTGTTTCAAGCGTTAGCCAGGCATATGTCTATAGAGTTAGTTGATGCATTATAAGGGCTGTATAACTATAACAATATTTAATTATCCATTTTCTCATTGATGGAGTTTTAGATTGTTTCCAAATTTTTGCTCCAGTGAACTTCTTGTGCTTGACTTCTTATTCACCTGTGTGAAAAGTGACATTTCTGGGTCATGGAGTGTGACAACCTCAGTGTTACTACGTCTTGCCAAATTGCTTTCCGAAGTGTTGGTATCGCTTTATACTCCCACCAGCAGGGAATGACAATTCTTGCTTCTCTGTACCCTTAAACTTAGTAATGTTAGACTTTTTAATTTTTGCTAATTTCATAGATGGGAAATGGCATCTAATTGTGTTTTTAATTTGAGTCTTCCTGATTGCTATCCTAGTGAAGCTGAGATATTTTCATATGTTTATTGTATATTTAAGTTTCATCTCCTCTGATTGGCTTGCTCACATTATTTGCCAGGTTTTCCTCCTGGGTTGTTTGTCTTTTTCCTTTTGCTGTGTAGGAGTTCTCTGTGTAGTCTGGATTATTGATTCATTGGGTAAATGCGATGCAAATGTCTTCTCCCAGTCTGTGGTTCGTCTTTGCTTTTTGCAAGACAGGCCACAGCACAGATTGTAGTTTGGGTCTGAGAATGACAACTTGGAAAGGTTGCTTCTATTTTGGTGTTCTCTCTTAGCAGCAAATAAGCTGTGCAAAGAAGAGAAATGAGACAAGACTGCAAGTGGGTCATTGGGGCTCCTCATGGCCTCCTTGTAGCTCATGGAGATGTGCCTGAAACCCATGGTCATCACAGTTCCCTTGGGTAAAGATGGACCTCCCCTCCCTGACCGCCAGAGTGAGGAGCACAGGACTGTGGCACAGAGCTTGTTATAGCTCCAGCTATGGTGGCACTCAGGAACCTTGTCATGCTTCATTAAAAGGCAGTGCTTCTCTCCCTCGGGCAGCCATGCTACCTGGGTCCAGGCTTCAGGCCCTGACAGTCTTACTGTGCCAGCAGTGGGGCAGCCTTTCCTTATCTGTGCCAGTACCTAGGAAGCCCACAGGTGACTCTCTCTGCTTACATCCTCCAGAGCTAATCTCTACCCATTGCTGTTGAGTCAATACCGACCCGTGGCGACCCTGTAGGACAGAGCAGAGCTGCTGTATAGGGCTACCAAGGCTGTAATCTCTATGGATGCGGGCTACCAAGGCTGTTATCTTTATGGATGCAGGCTACCACATCTTTCTCCTGTGGAGCAGCTGGGGGGTTAGAATCACTGACCTTTCGGTTAGCATCTGAGCACTTAATCACTGCACCACCAGGGTTCCTTTGAGCTAATCTCTAATACCCTTAAATTTTAACCTACATATTAACCATGAATATTTTTAACAGAGTCTAATGTTATTCCTTATTTTAGTTTTCTTTATGCTGATTATTCTGTTGACCTGTTCCCCATGGGACTAGGTGCATGTTTGTCTCAACAGTACACTATCGTCATTCTCACCTCTGTGTATTTTACTCAGGTAGCTCCTTCTTGGAGTGCTTCTCACTGTCTTCTATAAGTAAGTCCCTGTTATTCTTCAAGACCCATTTAAATTCTTACTTCCACCATAAACCCATCTCTCAATTTTCCAGCCCGCATTTATTGAGAAGTAATTTAGCACTTATAGTCAGAACCATAGACTAACTTTAGGTAAATCTATGTCTTCCATGGTGGTTCAGTGGTAGAATTCTCACCTTCCATGTGCGAGGCCCAGGTTTGATTCTTGGCCAGTGCCCCTCATATGCATCTACCACCCGCCTCTCAGTGGAAGCTTTCATGTTGCTGTGATATTGAATAGGCTTCAGCAGAGCTTCCATACTAAGACAGACTAGGAAGAAAGGCCTGGTGATCTACTTCTGAAAATCAGCCGATGAAAACCCTGTGTGTCACAGTGGTCTGATCTGTAACCCATCATGGAGAGGGTGCAGGATTGGGCAGTGTTTCCTTCTCTTGTGCACGGGGTCGCCATGATTTGGGAGCCAACTTGTTGACAGCCAGTAATAACAGCATATGTTCACACAGGTTTTTACCTGTCCAATGATGTATTTATAAGCTTCTCAAGGGCGGGGAAGGTCTCTCTAACTTCTTTTGTGTTAGCAGTGTCAACTGTTAATGATCAAATGTAACCAGCATTTTTGAGCAGCTACAATCTATAGGGCCCTTTGTTCCCAAGGAGCTTACTGTCTGGTAAGCCTCAACTATTTGTTGAGTTGATTGATTCAATGGATGTTTTTAAAAGCATACAACTCCTTTGTTAGGTCTGTATTAAGTGTTCATTGAAAATAGTAGTAGCCCAGGATAGTATTTCTCAAACTTGAGAATTCACAAATCCCTCGGACTCAAGTTTGGTAAATATGAATTAAAAGTTAAGCCCTGTCACTTAAGGTAATCTCTGATGTTTACATGATTATCAACACAGAGTCAACCTCAGACACCCATTCATTCTCGGTGGTAAGATCTCCTAGTCAGAAACAGTGGGTTATATGCTGCAGTAATGAACAATCCCAAAATCTCAGTGGCTTAAAACGGCCAGAGTTTATTTCTTGCTTGTGCTACATGGATGTTCAGCATAGGTCAGCAGGAGGGCTGTGTTCAAGGCAGAGACCTGGCTGACAGCAGTTCTTAAACACCATAAAGGAGAACTAGCAGACCCCTGAATTTGAGCCCCTGGAATTGAGAAACACTGCCCAGGACATAAACTTGTCACCATCAAGTTTGACATCCAACCGCTTAAGCTCTGTAAGCCTTTCTCTGTATGGTGACGGTTCTTAAACATTAGGGTGCATAATGACCCTGTGAGGAGCTTGCTAAAAAGGCAGATTATGATTCTGTGGGTCTGGGGCGGGGCCCAGGAACTGCATTTTAAATAAGTATTCCAGGTAATTCTGATGTAAGCGGTCTAGGTTTGGCACTTAGAAAAATACTGTGAATGGGGTGGAGTGCGCTACAGAGCTAAACAGATGTGGTTCTCTAGGTTCAAAGACAGACCATACTGGAGTGCAAAGAAAGCTAATGGTCACAAGCAGCTGACCAAGCCGTGAGTATGCACATACATTAATGGGGACTTTATGTGCAGAGAGGCAGGTGGTTTGAGAGTGATGAGTCGATCAGGAATCAGGTCTTTAGTCAGCAGTAATGATGATACCTGCCCCGAGTGCCCCACAGGTTCATTGAGAGGTTTCTATGCGATGACGAATGAGAAAACCCTTTAAAAACTGTAATGTAGGTTTCAAGTGTAGCGTGATTAATAGCGACAATAATAAGTAGTCCTGAGGTTCAAAGCAGGGGCCATTTGAAACCAGAGAGAAATGATTCTCTTTCAATAATCAGCAAAGTCTGTCCTGCCAATTGGTTTCTTCTTAAACTCATAGAATGTCTGATGACATATTTAAAGCGTAGGACCATATGGTGATTTTGTTGTGTTTTCATATGTTGTGTGCACAGATGGTGGGAAAATAAAATTACCTGCCTCCCACTTCAGCTGTCTTCCCAGCACCTTCTGGTCCAGAATCGGGTGATTAAAACATCAAGGTGCCAAGTCCCCCTCACAGAGCTGTGCTTCGACGAATGCGTCTCAGGCACAAAGCTACCAGGCACTGCCTAAGTAGAGAGTTTTGCTTGGGCCTCTTTGCCATTTATTGTGGAGGAGGAGGGAAATTTAGGCTGTGTGTCTGGCAGCTGCGTAGTTGTAATGTGGTTATGCACAAATGTCAGGAAGCAAGGGAAGTTCTTAGCAAGTGAACGATAATACATGTTTCATCAGTCTCCAGTTTGCTGGGCGGTCAACAAGTGTTTATTAAGAGCCCAGAGAGTTCCTAGCACGGCATCTGGTTTTCAGATTTTCCAATCTCTGTAGCATCTGAAGGTAGATAGTGGGTTTCCAGGGCTGGTGCTCCCAGATGAAATTTGAAGGGGAGAATGAATTGCTGGTCAAGTGCCTAGATTGGAAATTGGCTGATTTACCTGCCTACCAGTTTACCTCCACATTCCTGGAGGAGGGTGTCTGCTGTGGGCCCAGGGTCCGCCCTTGGATTTTTTTACTCTGAGGTAGCTGCTTGATTTTGATCTCCAGTCTGTAATAGTGGTGGGTTATTAAACTTGCTAAACAAAATTGATTGTTCTGTTTTTCATTTCTTGGAAATAAAAAGTATTGAATCTACTCCAAAGAGACTGTGACACTCTCTGAAAATAGCAGTTTTCTGAGAAGCTGTAACCATGGCTGCTCTCAATTAGAAGTCAAGTTGATTTCAAATATAATGTTTGTTTTCTGATGGAAGAGACAGAAAGCCGGTCATTCCTAGGGAACCAGTTGGCTTTTTCATAGTAACAATTGTGGGGGGTGGGGAGGGAGGTAGGTGACCAGCTGTGGCAGCTTCTTTCCATATACCTCCGAACTCTTCTTAACTGTAGTTGGTCTCACTTCCTGTATTGGAGGAAGAACTATCCCTTTGCCTGCTCTTTTTTCTTCTTCTTAAAAAACGTATTTTTAGAAGTCCAATATATTTTTCCTTAAAAAAAAAATAAAGAACGTAGATAAGGCTCTTTGACCCCTTCCATCCCCCACCAGGCCCCTCTTGGCAGTAACCTCTGGCATTTTCCTGTGTATATCCTTCCAGAGCCTTGTCTGTGCATTGTCGTATGTAACTGTCTTCTCCTGTATCCCTTTCTCTTAGTCTGCTTGCCATCCATCCTGCCTGCCAGCCATGAGATGCCCATGGCTTGGCTTGGAGGGTATGTGAGGCCCTGCCATGGTGGGCCATGGCCACGTGACTGTGTCCACACCGGAGTCTGGCCTAGCCCCAGCTCCCAGACATCACCTTCTGGCAAGTTCTGATCTCAGACTGCCAGAGCTCCTCTGATTCCTGTATTTGCTCGCATCAGTAACTCCTAGTCTTTGATCTTCATAGCTGGCCCTGGCCTGGCCCTCACTCCCCTTTGATATCACAAATCATGGTAGGTTTTGCAGTCCTGCCAGTGTTCCTGTGTTGGTCCTTGGCCAGTTCGCCGTCAGATCCATCCACTGCTTTTCTTCGTGTGGCAGAAGGGCTGACCCCTGGAGGTCACGTGGTCTGGTCTTAGCTGGCCTTCAGCCGGTTTTGGACAATAGAAAATCCTGGCTATATTGGTGGGCAGTAGGAAGGGAGAAGCTAGGGAGTTTCTTTCTCTTTGTCTCCAATCCAGTTCCACCTGGGCAGACCAACCTGTTTTCAGCTCTGTGGCCAGCCTTAGCCTCTGGCCTCTGTTGATGCTGCTTCCTCCCTGTGTCTCTTCCATCTTGAGGCAGTGGTGACTTCTTGCTGATGTGAATGTCAGCGTTGTTTCACTGTCCTCTTGGCTTCTCACTCAGTTTTAACTATTTAGAACATTTGTTTAAAGGAACAGCTGGAAATGATGGTTTTTCAGACTTTGGAAGCTTACTTTATGGATTTCCAAGTTATAGCTACTAGGATTTTTTCTTAATTTCTTCTCTGAATGGTTTTACATTTATTATATTAAAATGATTATTAGTAGTCTTCTGCCATCTTCTATGATGTCACATTTCCATCTTTCCCACTGATAAGATGTGTATTTCAATGTATCGTCTTTTTTGATGGATGTAAAAATATATCAAATACATGAGGAAAATGTTCTGTAGCTTACAGAAGGCCCTCACATCCAAGAAGAGGTTAAGAATTGAGAGGTCTCAGGTGGGCCCCAGCATATAAATCTAGATATTGATTTTTTTTATTTTCAAGGATAAATTACCTAGTTGACAGATGTGAGCTGTAGGTACAGTTAACTCTGGAACTATGGAAGGAGTAAACCAAGTTAGGAGGATAGAAAGAAAGAAATAAGAGTTTCAGAACCAAAAAGGAGAGTTTTAGAGTTCTTCTGATAAATGACTTGGGCTGTCTTGGCCATAGAGAAATCAGGGGCAAGGACTAGGTATCATCTACCTTGAATGGAGGTATTAGATCTGAACGACTTATCAGAAACCAAGACATGAATGAATGAAGCTGGCAGAGGAAGCACCTGACATAGTGTCCTTTATATAAAGAGACCATAAAGACGTGACCAGAAAATAAAATCTGCTGCCTAGGGGAAGGAGACTAGCTTTGGTATTTTGTAATCTTGTTGCAGGTCTTCACTCCATTTACCCCTTGATAGGAGTGAATCATTTTATAGTACGGGTATGAGATCGGCACTTGGTCAGTGGAACTCTGGGAGATCCAGGGTATAGAAATGATGGAACCCTTTCCCGTTTCCAAGAATCTCTCAGGGACATATATTCCAGTAGTCTGACCCATGGCAGAAAGAATTCCTATGACTTCAAGGTGCATAAAGGCCTTCCCACAATCTATATTCGTCTCTTCTCTCTAGGACAGACATTTGTTTTTTGTTAATTTTTGGTAAGAATATTAAATATTTTGGAAACTAGATTTTCTATAACTTTATTTTTGTAGCATAGGTAAAGTAAGCTAAAAATATCTTTTTTATGTTATTTCCACCTGAAAACACAAATAGAAATGTATATTACATAGATGCAAACTTTTTTTTTTTTAATGAGAGCCTCTGTTTTGACTTTCTTAAAAAAATGTGAATGGTAACAAATAGAATGGTAATAGGCAGAGACATTGAACTGGTGCCCTTTTGGCAATTCCAGCAGAGAAACCAAGTGGGAATTAAGTTTTCCCCATCCTCACTGAACAGCTACACATCAGTTACATCATTTGGCCAATGAGGCATCCCTAGGAGGATTTGAAGCCCAGCTGGAAGCTGAACTCAGGTATTATCCACGAAAGTATTGCAGAACTTCCTAGTAATCCAGCACATATCCCCAGAATTGGATTTTTTTTTTTTTTAGCTTATAAAAATTAAAGAGAAGGAACTCTGAAGCTTTACAGTTTGTATAGGGAAATGTTTGTCACCTGTGGCTCCAGTAACACTCAAGAGAAAGCTATATCAAGGGCGTTTGTTTTAGTAGTTAGAAATCTTGGCTACCAGGGACAGAAACCTGGCTCTGATCACGTTAAGCAAAAAGGGAGGGTTTGTTTTTAAAGATTCTGATATAATTTATAGAATCAAAGGGAGTGTTTTAGGAACCAGGCACACTAGGGATTGGGGCCAAGGCTTTGAAGGATATCCATATCCCCGTCTCTCTCCATCTCCTATTTCTGCTTCTCTTCACACGCTAGCTTAATTGTCTGAGACATCTCCACAGGGTGGGAGGTAGGGCCACCTGGAGCCCTGGACTGCTATTCTCATGACTCCAGACCAAGGAGAGAAGAGTGTCCCCACACCTTTCACAGAGCTCCGGACAAGCCTGGAGCGTGGCTCTGGTGGTCCGGCCTCGGGCACACACCTCCCTCTGGAGCCAAGAGGGTAGGCTCTGAGGTTAGCAGTCCCCACCGGGACTGTGTGAAGGTGGAAGAGGAGTAGTTCCCCGGAAGAAGGGGAGGATGCTGTTTGGGAAGATGAAGCACTTTGGGTCAGCCACACTGAACAAGAGGAAGAGAGTCCTCTGGTCAAAAAGATCCACTGGGCTGAGACTTGTCTAGTCTGTCAGCTTCCTAAAATTGCACAGAAAAGATCTACTCAGAGAATATATGTGTAAAGATGGTAGAATTTTTTTGTTTCTTTTTATTTTATTGTGGTGAAAACACACTCACCAAACCATCTGTCAACCCAACAACTTCCACGTTTATAACTCAATGACATCAATTATATTTTTCATTTTAGGTCACCCTTGTCTCTATCCTCATCCAAAACATCCCACCACTATTAGCATGAACTCAGTGCCCCCAAACAAAAACTCCCCCTTTCCTCCTCCCTGCCACCCCTGGCTGTAACCGTTAAAAATCTTTGGGTTCTGTGTATTTGCTTATTTCATATAAGTGAGATCATACGGTATTTGCCCTTTTGCCACTGACTTAATTTCTCTCAGCATAACGTCCTCAAGGTTCATCCATGTTGTGGCATGTATCAGGACTTCATTTCTCTTTATTACTGCGTATTTCATTGTGTGTACATACCACATTTATCCATTCATCTGTTGATGAACGTTTCGATTGTTTCCACCTTTTGGCTGTTGTGAAAAGTGCTGCAGTGAACATGGGTTCACAGGTTTCTTTTCTGTTCCTGCTTTCCTTCCCCTGGGTATATACCTAGGATTGGCATTGCTGGGCTGTAAGCTAATTCTGTGTTCAGCTTTTTGACGAACCACCAAAATGTTTTCCACAGTGGCTACACCATCTTACATTCCCACCACCAATGGATGAAGTTTCCAGTTTCTCCATAACCTTGCCAACACTTGTTGTTTTCCGTTTTTTTTTTGGTCGATGCCATTCTAATAGGGGTGAGGTGATACCTCATTCTGGTTTAGAATTTTTTAAAAAGACATATACATTTGTACACACACATTGTTTGCACAGTTATCCATGATATAGTGTTATATGAAAAAAAAAGGCAGGTCATAAAATGTGTACAGTAGGTTCTGTTTCTATAAAAACAAAGTTCCTATGCATGTGTATGTGTGCTTGTATATATATGTTTGAGTGAGGAAAAAGGTATGGAAGAATACACAGGCTGGTGCTAGCGGTTACATCAGGAGTTGAGAATGGGGAGAGGATCAGCTTTGCCTTTACGTATCTTTGTATTGTGTCATTTTACTTGTTAAAATGAGCTTGCATTACTTTTGTAATTTGAAAAATATCAAATAAGAAAAAATAAGAGAAGCTCATTCAGATTGCCCTCAGAAACAGGTGTGGATGTAGGAACTGAAGTTATATAGCATGGGAGTCCTCTCAGGCTGGAAATCCGGAGCTGCCAGGACTTCCCAGGTCGCCAGGGCTGGGGAGTATAGCACAGGACCTGGCAAACCAGCCTTGCCTGGAGCAACAGCAAACCGAGGAGACCCATAGCACTGCTGGTTCACCAAACCCATATCTGTCCCAGAGAGCAGACCTAAGTGAGTCAGATCCAGTGTCCCAATGTGGCAAATCCCCCCTGGGTAGTGTTCTTGCCTAGGGAAGCCTGAGAGGCCCCTTCTTGCCCACTTGCAGATGGCGGTTGCCTTCTGCTCATGCAGTACCCCGGCCCGATCAGCTGTGGCAAGAACGGCTGGGCTGCTTCCATTCAAAGCATCTGATGTGAGCCACTAATTATGCAGGAAAGAAGACCTTCCAGCCCCTTTTACTGAGCAGGGAGCCAGGTACTGGCTGGCCCTTCGAGCCTCCACGGTCTGTTCAGTTTAGGTGAGAACTTCCACTGCCTGGCACCAAGTTTCTACAGAGGCTTGTCATAAGTAACCACCCAGGGAGTGTGCAAGGATGAGAATACATGTGACACCATAGTATCTCCCCACCTGTTATCAGGTAGCAACTATATTAAGTGCGGCCAGAGAGACATGGGCTGAAATTTTGGCAAGGGCAGTAGTGATGCATGGTGTTGTGAGCTGCTAAAAACCGTATGACATATGACAGCAGCAGCCACAACAGCAAGCTGCCGTTAATTGGGTGCCCACACTCTGCTGGGTGTCCCTGGGTGGTACAAACGATGATGTGCTCAGCTGCTGAGGTGCGTCAGAAGAAAGGCATGGCAATCTACTTGCAGAAAATCAGCGGCTATAAAAGCTACAGAGCACAGCTCTACTGTGACGCACGTAGGGGAGCCATGAGCCGGAGGCGACTTGACGGCAGCTGTTTTTTTTTTTTCTTTTCATTCTGCTGGGCACCATGGCAGGTAGGTGCGCGACAGATATGCTGGCATACACAGTGAAACTTGTGAGAGCCAGAACTCAGTGGGACTGCCTTGTTTTTCTGGGTCTCGCAAGTTTTCCGCCTTTGACAGAGTGCAGTCACCACTTTTCTGTCACTCTCTATTAAGTGGAAAATACTTGAGTTTCCTTCTCTGACAAGTTTCCACCTTGCATAAGTTCCAGCTTTCGTAGGTTTTACTGTACTCAACAATTCAAGGCAGCTACTTTCAGTCGTGATTTATAGTTGAGACTCAGGGTAAGCAATATGCCCTAGGCCCCACTGTTAGTTAATGGCAGATTTGGTTTTAGGGGCTTTTTCTCTCAATACCACGCAGCCTCCTGAAGAGCAGCCCTTGTTAACATTTCCCACTCACCGGCCAGTGGAGTTGGAGTGGCTCTGGTTTTAGATGAATCGTCTTAGTTCTTTAGATGGGATTACTCCTGGAGGGAGTACGACAATCCATCAGATTTCTGAAATCTGCTTCTATAAATAATGTACATATGGAAGTATGACTTAAGGCAACTGGCCCCAGCCACCAGGAGGGGCATGCCTGGTCTCTTATCAGTTCCGTACCTGCTAAGACAGGGACCAGGGCAAGGACAGATTTAGGAACTGGGATTAGACGATAGTCCAGTTTGAGACACTTTGAATTGTAGGTGCTTATGGGAGTCCGTGGGTGGTACAGAAGGTTGAGCGCTCAGCTACTGGCTGAAAGGTTGGAGGTTTGAACCCACCCAGAGGCACCTCAGAAGAAAGGCCTGGGCGAAAGGTCACAGTCATTGAAAACCCTGTGGGGTGCAGTTCCACTCTGAGACTGATGGGGTTGCCGTGAGTTGGAATTGACTTGATGGCAACGGGTTTGGTTTGGTTTTTATGAGACCTTGAGTCAGAGATGGCCAGTGGTCAGTGGGTGATACCTGTGTGCACTTCAGGAGAGACTTTGGACTAGACATAAAGATGGAAAAAATCCTCTGGGTGCTAGCATATGACACACGTGCAATTTGGTACAAGCTTCTAGGGTTGCCATTTGATTAGTCTTAAGAATGTTCATAGCCTTGTACCCTCTAATTTCATTCTACTAATTTGTTCAAAGGAAATGTCAGAAGTATGTACGGAGTTTTATACCCAAGAATGTTCATCATCTTAGGTATAATAGTGAAAAGTGGTAATAATTTTCAGGAGAACGGTTAACTATAGCAGGTACTATCCATTCAAAGCTATCATTCAAAGGATGCATTGGGATAATGTATAGTGAAAGAAATTAGGAGATAAAAAAATACACATCTAAATAACATGATCCCAGTCTTGAAAAGAAATTGGGTGTAAATTTACCAAAAATAACTGGTTGCCTATGGCTGTGTGGTAGAGTTAGAGGTGAGTTTTATTTTCATCTGAATATTTTTCTCTATTTACCACCTTATCTGCGGTGAATATGCATTACTTCTATAATCAGAGAAAAAACTTATTTGTAAAAGAAAGCAAGACCTATTTCTCTAGGTGAAAATGTCCCATTCTGCTCTACATGGGTGATGAGGTGGTCCCACCAGGAAGTGCCTCGGTATGTTCATCCTCGTCACAAGGAAGTGTATTTCAGCAGAAGCTCAGGCTCTCTGCGTGACTGAAAACAAACAGCTTGTCACAGTTGACACACCAGTAGCTTGACAGGAAGTGTGAGGTTGGACTGGAATGAGCTGTGTTCTGAATATCGGAGCCTGACTGGGCAGTCCATACCTCACAGACAAGCTTCAGAATCTGGCTGGGAGAGATGCTGTGTCTATGGGCTTCGCGGCTGAAATCAGTATCAGAATGATAGGGATGATTGTGGAAAGCAGGTGTCTTTCCTGACAGTGGGCAGAGAGCCCGGCCTTCTCAGGCTGTCCCCTGATGCCACAGCACATGTTTCAAATCGTTGTTCCTATTCACGGCATCTAAGTTCGGTTGCGGGAATTTGCTGCTGCAGCTGCCAGCTGAGCTATGACTATCATCTGTTTGAAGAAAAAAATGTCTTATTGGCCTATCGTTATTTAAGGAAATTGCTTCTAGTGTAACCTAGCTAGGCCACTTACTCTTCCTGGACCTATTTCTTGAACTGGGAAATAAGGGGGTGGAGGAGATATCTCAAAAGCCTCTCTGAACACTAAGATCTTGTGATTCCCTGGTCTTTGAAGAATGGAAATGTCTTGTAGGAAGAGATTAGAAAGCTGTATTCTTTAATAATACTACTAATAATAGATGACGCGATATACAGCATTTCACTGTATGGCAGGCATTGCTCTAAGCTCCTTTCTTATATAACTCATTCAGTCTTCACAACAGCCTGATGAGGTAGCTACTGTTATTACTCCCATTTTACAGAGGAGATGGGGAAACTACATATGGAGCATTTCGTATACCAAAATCACAGCTGCTGTTGTTGGGTACCAGCAAGTTGATTCTGACTCATAGCCGCTAGCAGGTTGCAATTCATTTAAAATATTTATAGCATGTTAGTTGGGGAGAATGCTGTTTGTTGCCCAGAAGAGAATAGTGATAGAGGTTTTAACAATTTGCCATGACTGATGTTTCCTTTCTGGGAGTCAGGTCATCAACCCCATGGGATGGGATGCATTCGGATTGCCTGCTGAAAATGCGGCCATTGAGAGGAATCTGCACCCAGAAAGTTGGACACAAAGGTATGTGTTTACTGTCTCTTCAAACACTTATATACAGAAACCTTTAAAGCAATTTTGGTTTTTACTCTATGCACAAGAAATTGAAAGCAAAGCAAACAAAACGTTGTAGTCTGCTGAACCACAAACAGGATTCTATATATTGATGTTTGTCTTTTAGCGTGCTGTATTCTTATCTAAAAAACAAGAGATGTTTTGATTATTCATCCATGTGTTCATTTTGATGCTTTGTGATTTACAAAGTTTTTCTCCCTTTCTTTGCATTTGGAAGGAGGAAGAAGGAGAGGATCACATTTTGTTAAATTTCTGCAATACTTTTCATCTTCTTCTTAACTATAGTTTGACCTACATACAAATTCTACATTGTAATTTTTTCTGAAGATTCTGTTAATTTTTTGTTCCATTCAGAAGCAAGAGGAACTTACGCATTCAACATGGAAATATATGGCAACTTTATTCTGGGTGTGACTTTCTCCAAGCGGGAACACAGTCCAATCCCACCCATGACCCGGGTTTCCATGTACACATAGGCTAGCAGTGCCTGTCCCTCTCCCATCTGATAAAATCCTTTAGGGCCTCACACCAGACCCAGGAGAATGCTCTGAGTCCACTACATCAACACCTTTCACAAAAGCCTGGGTTCTTTCCCCACCCTACACCTCAGAGATGTAGAAGGGCAGTTCCAGAGCCTGTCCCCAGTGTCCTTCACCTCCTTTGCTTTATCTTGCCCAGGGCTGCATTGTAAAAACATCTACTGCACCATTCACTTCTCTTTTTTCTTCCTGACCTCTACTTTCCACTGTTCTAGTTATGGCTAATTCTAAGTTAATGGGAGCAATAGAAAAAAGGAGAACATTATGATTCCAATAAAACTGATCAAACATCAAACATGGCAAAAAATAGCTTAATGTAACCTAGATCAGAGGTTGACAAACTATGATCTGTGGGCCAAATCTGGCCCACTGTCAGTTTTTGTAAATTAAGTTTTATTGGAACACAGCCATACCTATTTGTTTACGGTATTTTTACGCAAATAACATTGTGCCTTCTGTGTTTGTTTTCACCACTCCCTCAAGGTATTTTCCTAAGCACACTATGCTAATTTTTAGTGTGCTTACGAAAATACCTCAAGGGGGGTGGGGAAATTAGGCTGGCAAGCAGATGTAGAAGGTGCGTGTTATTTTTGTAAGAATACAGTACATATTGTCTGTGACTGCTTTCATTATATAGTGGCAGAGTAGTTGGAACAGGGACATATGATCCACAAAGCTGAAAATATTTTCCATCTGACCTTTTACAGGAAAAGTTTACCAACCCATGCACTAAAGCACAGCAGTTAAGAAGATGGCCCTAGACTCAGGCCATTTAGGTGCAAGTCATACCTTTCTTTCTTGCTAGATAATCACCTTGAGCAAATCACGTAATCTCTGTGCCTCATTTTTATTATCTGTAAAAGAGAAATAGTTATAGTTCCTACCTCATATGACTGGGTAAAGATTAAACAGTTATCTACAAAATGCTTAGCACGGGGTCTGGAATAAAATGAGCTATTATTAGCTAATCAGAGATTATCCTGAGGGCTCTTTGATGGTTTTTCTTACTTTCAGTCTACTTGAATTGAAAGAGGAAGCAGTAGAATGAATTAGTCCTTTTTCTTTTAAAAAAATTTTTGGCGAAAATATATACAGTAAAACATAATCAATTCAACAATTTGTACATATACAATTCAGTGACGTTGGTTACATTCTTCAAGTTGTGCCACCTTTCTTAAAATCATTTTCTGAATTGTTTCACCATTATCAACACAAACTCACTGCCCTTAAACTTCTCATCTAACCTTTTGAGTTGCTGTTGTCAGTTTGTTCTCATATAGATAATTCTTTAAGATAATGCAGTGCTCAAGGCGGACATTCTTTTCTAATTAAGCAAAACTTTGTTTGGTTTAAAGATGACTTCAGGAGATAGTTTCAGCTTAAGGTTAAGGTTTAAAGATTTCCTCAGGGCAATAGTTTTGGGGGGTTCATCCAGCCTCAGTGGCTCTGGAAGGCCTGATTACATGAGAATTTGAAGTTCTGTACCACATCCTCCCTTTTTCCCCTCTTAGTCAAGATACTTCCCTAGAATTTTTGATCAGACTATTCACTAATGGTAGCTGGGTAACCATCCAGTTCGTTTGGTCTTCTGGCAAATGAGGAGGTTGTTTATGGAAGCAGTTGGATACTTATTCCAGTTCGTCCTTCAATTCCTGACCCTCCATCTTCCTCTGTTGCTCCGGGTGAATAGAGACCAATTGTTGTACGTTGGATGGCTGCTTACAAGCTTTTAAGACCCCAGGCACTACGCAGTGAACTAGGAGGTAGAACAGAAGCACTAAAATCAATATTGGGCCATGAAACCATGACCGTAAACCTCTGAACCAAGAAAACAAATCCCATGAGATGTTTGGTTGTCCGTAGGTGGTAGAAACATATAATACAACATTGTCTATTCAAACTTTTTCAGGTTTATAGCTCCATGATATCATCTGCATTAATCATGTTGTGCAACCATTTCCCTTAATCAGTTGCTAAATACCCCTTCACCATAAACAGAAAGTCATTACTTCCCATACAATGACTCTTCTTCCCCTTTGCCCTGATACCCAAAACCAAACCCATTGCTGTTGAGTCGATTTCAACTCACAGCGACCCTATTGGACAGAGTAGAACTGCCTCATATGGTTTTCAGGGAGTGCCTGGTAAATTTGAACTGCCGACCTTTTGGTTAGCAGACATAGCTCTTAACCACTATGCCACCAGCGTTTCCTTTGCCCTGATAACCACTAATAAACTTTGGTTTCTGTTTGCTTATTCCTGTCATTTCTTATACATGAGACCAGACAATATTTGTCCTTTTGTGATTGACTTATTTCACTCAGCATAATATCCTTGAGGTTCATCCATGTTGTAGCATGGTGTATCAGGACTTCATTTCTCTTTATGGCTGAATAGTATTAGTCCTTTTTCTTAAAAAAAAAAAAAAAAAAGAATGGTTTCCTTGTTCCATGTTATAAGTTGATCAACTCACTTCTCTCTTTCCTAATTGGTAGACCATTTTAGTTTTGATTGACAAAGCACTATGCAGTTTCTTTTGAATTCCCCTAGTTTGGACATTAGAGTTTTTCTTTTGAATCTATTTAAAATTTACTCCACAAAATGACAGTATTTACACCACACAATGACGGAAGTTTCATTGCTGGGCCTGTCAAGGAGACATCTTTTTACTCACGAGAAGTACCTGACACAAACTCAAATGACCTCTCCTCTACTCCCAACAATTTCTTAATTGATTGAGATTTGACGAGTACAGTATATATTGCAGATTACAGATATACTGATGGGCCAGGCGTGCATGTATCAAAAGGGTTGCCTATCTGAATGGCCAGGGGAATGGGTAGTCCCTGGGATCAAAGACTAATATGGTTTCTTGTGGATTCTGATTATATCCAATTGATAGATATCTTATTATGTGTTGGTATTTCCACTGATTCTTAGTGATTAATTTTTTCTGTCAGGAAAAATAACACAGTTCTGTCTTTTGAATCATCTAGGCTTTACCAGTTTCCTATCACATCCCAAAGTATAGTTTGTTTATGGCTCCACCCCCAAAACAAACAAACAAACAGACTTTCTTCCTTTGTTTCACAGTAATATTCAACACATGAGGAAACAGCTTGATCGACTGGGCCTGTATTTCAGCTGGGATCGGGTAAGGTGACCCTCTTTCCTGGCAGGCTGTTAGGTTAGGGAAGGCCCTGATTGCATAGAGAACTGTGCGTGTTTACTTCATGCCCCTCTTCTTTGGGTTGGGAGAAGAGAAGCAGGAAAGGCAGGAAGCAGGAGAGGGGGATTAACTCCACAAATAAAGTGTTCAGAGTGGGTAATTTGCCTGCAAATGAGCAGTTTTCTTTGGGATTCAGCTAAGAGAGTTAACTTCTTTAACTTCATACTTGCCTATGATTTATATGTTGCAAAAGCTTTGTACAAGGATTTCTTGTGTCCTCAGCAATGTGGTTTAAAAAGACTATTTTGATCTATATAAAAGTCATTAAATAATACCCACCTGATCCTTTTGTGTGATTAGGTGTTAGGCTGATTTAACATTTACCTTTTTTTCCCCAAATTCGGGAATGGGGCTCATAACAACCTGTAATGCCTCCTTTCGGTGTAAAATGCTTTAAAACTATATATTAAACCAGTGGAGAATTCCAGACAGAGGAGGAGTTTACCGAAGACTGCTAGGATGTGAGGAGCATTCACACTAAACATGAACTGAAGGCCTTAGAGCTCTGGCGAAAGTCCCACCCCTTAGGCATGATGAGTGGCCTTTAGGTAGGGTGAACTCCTGCTTGTCCCCTCCATGAAGGACCCCTTCCGATGTCATCATTCCTCTTAGTATCCTGCTTACTTCACAAAATGACTGAGCTTTCATTGCTAGGCCTGTTAAACAGACATCTTTTCACTCATGAGAAGTCCTTGGAACAAACTTAAATGTCTTCTCCTCCTCCCCCAACAATTTCTTAAATAATTGAGATTTGACGAGTACAGTGAAAAAGAAAGTCAAACTCATTTGCACAGGCCTTGTTTTTTTTCTTCTCTCTCCTTTTTTTGCTTCATAATGAAAAGGCATGGGCTGAATCAAGTTCTAATTGTACCGCCGATGCCATTTTTACTACTGACGTGCAAGGTCACCAGTGTTCCATTTAGCGGAGGTGTAAAAGAATCCTGGTGCCTGGGTCAGGGTGTCCTGAGGCTCCAGGAGAGAATAGCTGATATAAAATGAAACCAAATCTGAGGCAGAGAGAATTGAGTAATACAGAGTAATATTGAGTAAACAGAGGCCTTCACAAGTGAGACTGTAGATTCCTTGAGGACGAAGATGGACTCATTATAACCCTCTAGGATGATAACTAGCCTAGTTCTGATTTAAAAAATTATTGAATCATTTTCCAGATTAACACAGACAATTAGAAAATACAGAATATAAGTCATTGTGGGTAATTTAGCATTCTGGTATGGTTCCTTGCAGTCTTTTATCCTGGAATTATAAACATCTATATAATTTACTTTTATAAAATTGAATTCACAGTGCATAGATTTTTGTCTTGCTTCTTTTTACCTGGTGTTCATAAACATCTCCCCATTTCAGTAAATATTCTTTGAAAAAGTAACTTTTTATAATTCCATCTTATGAATACATTTTAACTTATTTAACCTATCCCTTCTTTATTACACATTTACATAGATTCTGATGTTTCTCTGTTATAAATATAGGTTCTCAATCCCTGCTAGACACATCTGAAGCCCAGAAAGCTCTGAAAACCAAAACTTTTACCATGACTCATTTGACTGTAAAACCTGACCTGAATCGATGTCTGTCTCCCAGTGAATACTCATGTTTTACCGTAAGCATGACACAGCTGAATACCAGGCGCTGCCCCAGACTAGTGGGTACATGCAGTGTTACTACCTTTTCATATCCAAAAAGTTCTTAATTCTGAAGCACATTTGGCTGCAGGTGTTTCAGATAAGGGTTGTCGAACCTATATTGCAAGGTTGTAGATAAATATCACCACTCCTGCTACCACCACCTAGTAGGTAGTGAGCACTGACCACGCACCAGGCACTGTGCTAGGTGCTACATGCTTGTCTCTTTGGAGCCCTAGAAAGCCCTGAAAGGTACGTACTTTTATTGATGCCATTTTATTGCCAGTCACCCAGGTGGCAGGACTGGGCATCTAATCCAGTGGCCAATTTATGTTTGCTGTGCTCACACCCCCTCCGACCCCTCATTTGGGGTAGAAATCTGAGTGTACATATTTTATTATATCCTTAATATGAATTTTCAAAAAAGCCGTGAACAACTTTATGGGTTGTTACTGTTATTGCAGGTTATCCTCCATAAAGGCTCTACAAATTTATGCCCCCAAAGCAGCGTCCTGCGTGGCCTGTTGTACAACATCTGCCCCTGGAAAAGTTATTAGACAATTCTTTTCATTAGTATTTTTTTTATTATCAGTGATGTTGATTTTTTTTATGTGTTTACTGAATGTTTGAATTTGGGGTGTGTGTGTGTGTCTCCTAATCAGGTCTTGTGCCCATTTAGGTAAGGGTTGTTTGTCCTTTTCTTAATGATTTTTTTGTTTTTGTTTTCTTACAAATATTTTTCCTCGGTTTGTCATTTGCTTTACATTTTGTTTATGGTGGCGTTTTTGTTAGCACAGAGAAACATACTTGGAAGGGCCTTCTCTGGGATAAGATACATTTATATTTTCTTTCATTTTTACATTTAACTCATCTGGAATTATTTTAGTCCAGTAAAACCTGTGAAAGCAGAGAATTTGTAAGGCAGAAACCTGTCAGAGAAAGAAAACTCAAATATTTCCCACTAATAGAAAGTGATAGAGAAGGTAGTAAGTCTGCACCCTGTCAAAGGTGGAAAACTTGTGAGACCTGGAAAAACAAGGCCGTCCTGTTGAGGTGCAACTCTCACAGGTGTCACTGTATTTTTAATTATAGTTGCTTTATAAAAAAAAACAAACCCAGTGCCGTCGAGTCGATTACAACTCAGTTGCTTTATAGTTGGTTTTAATACCTTTAACAGGAATTTCATCTTATTGTCTGATATTAACAGTGTCACTACTTTCTTACGTTTCTATTTCCCTGGTATGTTTTGCCCCCTTTTTTTTTTTACCTTGAACTTTTTTTTTTTAAATATTTTATTGAGTTTTTGGTG
Source organism: Elephas maximus indicus (assembly GCF_024166365.1). Classification (NCBI taxonomy): domain Eukaryota; kingdom Metazoa; phylum Chordata; class Mammalia; order Proboscidea; family Elephantidae; genus Elephas; species Elephas maximus. The sequence goes on from NC_064838.1 coordinate 49,742,369, forward strand.
AAAATTAAGATTCCCATTTAACCATTTCTATACATACTGCTTTTGGAAACCCTGGTGGCACAGTGGTTAAGAGCTATAGCTGCTAACCAAAAGGTCAGCAGTTCAAATCTACCAGGCGCTCCTTGGAAACTCTACGGGGCAGTTCTGCTCTCTCCTGTAGGGTCACTGTGAGTTGGAATTGACTCAATGGCCATGGGTTTGGTTTTTTGGTTTTTATACATACAGCTCAGTGACATTGGTTACATTTTCCACATTGTGTCATCATTCTCGTTATTTCCATTCTGGTTGTTCCACTTCCATTATTGAACCTTTCTTTGTCTGCTTCTTAAGGTGTATCGATTGTAGGTATAATTAATTAAAAAATTAACAAGATGGGCAAAGACCTATGGGGGAAACCTTCTTTTGACCAATTTGGAATCTTTGTCTTTGATAGGAAAGTATAAGCTATTATTTCCATAGCCGGTAGTTATTTTCTAATTAGACTTTTTTAGGCAAAGTTTTATGAGTTCCTTTCTTTTTTTTTTTTTGATAGTGTAGAGTATACAGTTAACTTTACCAAAGAATTTGGTGTTTTTCCTTTGTTTCTGGGAGGTAGGTAACCTCTAAACCCTTGGAATTTCCTCAGTGATTAGAGTGTCTTTGTTCTCTGGACCATGCCTGATTCGGTGCTTAGTCACCCAATGAGGTGACTCTTGGATGAGGACTGGCCAGGTCAGAAAGACCCACCACATGATATTAGGGGCTGGAGGTTGAGTTCAACCATGTGGGCAAGGATTCAATCAGTCATACCTGTGTAATCAAACCCCAGTAAAAATTCTGGACACTGAAGCTTGGTGAGCTTTCTGGTTGGTGAAATACATCAGTGCTTGGGAAGGTGATAGATCCTTTTTTTGGAAGGTGGAAGCTCCATGCTGGGAACTCTCCCAGACCTCGCCTTGTGCGTCCCTTTATTTGTATCCTTTTTGCTATAATAAAACTGTAATCATAAGTATAGCACTTTCCTGAGTTCTGTGAGTCATTCTAGGGAATTATCGAACCCAAGGCGGTAATTTGTAGCCAGGTAGTCAGAAATCTGAGAGTCCTGAGGACCCCCAAATTGGTGACTGGCCTCTCAATTCTTACGCAGACTTCGGAGTCTGGAGAACTGTGCCATTTAACTTGTGATATCTGACGTAGCTTTGGGTGACTAGGACCAGAATAAAAAGAACTGGATTTGCAGTTGGTGTCAGAGAGGATGTTTGGAGTTAAGAGTGTGTGTTGGAAGAGAAAAACACAGGGACACAAACATAGACATATTAAGTGACGCCTTGCATTTTAGATTTTTTTTTTTCTCTCCAGAGATTAAAAAAAAATCAATTCTCTTTTTAAATCCTGCTAGAAGCTACTGTTAAGGTTGGTTTTTTTTTTTTTTTTTTCTTTTTAAACATATGTTTAGTATCAACATAAAAAATAAAACAGTATCTTTTTCTTGTTTTCTATATAAGGTAAGGAAATTAGCAGGTGGTTATACGTCCCACTTTATAAGCCTATTTTGCAGGTTTTTTTTTTTTTTTTTTTGGTATATTCTGAGATTTTAGGCCATATTGTAATTTTCTCAATTGTGTATCATTTTTCAAGCATGATATTTGATATTTGTTTTCAGTTTCTAAATCATACTTATAATAATTATAAATTTAATGCCCTTTAAATAGGTTCAGTGCTCATCAGCAAACCTTTTAGAGTATGACTGCCCATTTCTAAAATTTTGGTTTGTGAAAATTTTATTTTAAGTCTTCTTTGGATCCTCTTGAGTCATATATTATTTTCATAACTGAGAATGACTTTCTGTTTTTACGTATGAGCAGCAACTTATTGTTCGTTATCTTTTTCTTTCAGATCTCTGTAGTAGACCTTGATCTGATGTCTTATGTTTTTTTGTTTTTAGTAACTGTAGCCTCAGGAAGATAGTATGGAGAAATCCTATGTACCCTTCACCCAGCTTCCCCTAATGATAACATCCTACAGAGCTATAATATAATACCAAAACTAGAAAATTGATGTTGGTATAATACATTAACTACACTACAGATGTTATTTAGATTTTGCCTGCTTTTATATGCAGTTGTTTGTGTGTGTGTGTGTGTGTGTGTGTGTAGTTCTATGTACTTTAACCACATGCAGACATTTGTGTAAACACCACCACCTCATCCATTGTCTTTTGATGAGGAAGTTTGAGGCCAGCCAGAATTGTCTATTTTGGTTACATGTTATCTTTCTGCCTGCCTTTTGATATTTGGATTCTTTCTTTCTCTGTCCTTGCCATTTAAAATTTTCTTCAGAATGTAGCTCAGTGTTGATGCTTTTATCTTAGTTTTGCCTGGTGCTTAGTAACCACTTTTGATCCGTAGTGGTGGGCCTTTCATTACGGCAGTTGTGTAGTACCTGTCTCAGGAGCACCGACTATCCGTGTGTATACGTACGTTCACTGTCTGCCATTGTTATCACCACCTCCTCATGATTTTGGTCTCTTGGTTTTTCTCTTCTTTCTAAAAGAACTTCTCACGTTTGCTTTGCACATCACTGATTCCATCTTCCACAGAACTGATGTTGCTTTGTCTGGTTTCTTATGCAGATAGTATTTTTGGTATTGCATTGTTAGAATTATTATTTTCCTTTATCTCATTTGGTTCCCATTTTCTTCCTCATAGCTCTCAGCCAGATGCTTTTTTTTTTCCTTCTTCTTATTTTGCTTATCTTCCATATACGTTCATAAATTTTCTTGAGAATACAGGAGATGTTCTTGATATTTTATTTTCATTTCTTGTAGTAAATCCTTTTCACAAGTTTGGAATGCTGTGTTGTCTTTGTTTCAGGATCTTTTCACAGACACCTTGTGCATTGTTCCCCTGTTTCCTGAGTCAGGCGGACTAGGGTGTCAATTTAGAGGTCCAGCAGCCTGAGGAGAGTGGAGTGGGAGATGTAATTGTTATAATCACTGCATCATATCCTCCTGCATCATTTATTTCAGTCTGGGTTTGGGGAATCCACTGCTCCTGGTATATCTTTTCCTTTGGTCTGATCTTTGCCCAGGTATGAGTTGTGGCATCATAAATAACTCTGTGACCATAACTGCTTCGAAATGCTCCTGGGCCTCCACGGCCAGAGGGTGTCCAGTATGTGGGCTTTCCGTATCTGCACCATGGTTCATCATCCCGTCTGGACCTTGCCCTTTTGCGTAAGGGGTGCCAGAGCCCTGCTTCTCAAGAAGCCAGCCTTTTGTTAGGAGGGGGAGTTGTGGTTCGGTTTACAGTGCTTTCCTTCAGTCTGATCCTCTCTGCTGAAATTTTCTTGACATTTCTGGCATGTTGATGGCACCTTCTGTTATTTCCAGTAAGGTGCAATCCTCTTGGCTCCCCATTTTTATGTCTTGTTGATCACTTCAATGGGAGTAATGGAAATGAGTTTAGATGCATGTGTTCATGATGCCATCTTGCCCAGAAGTCCATGAGTGCTTTTTGATTTAGCCGTTACAATCTGTTTGGTAAATGCAAAGTGGCTTAGTAGAAGAATAGCTTATTTTATTGTGCCCTTTGCAAGTAACATCCTAAAATCTCATAAAAACCAAGTAATTCAGCATATGGCTAGCTGGCAATTAATAGAATAATTTGAAAATAAGGTGGCTCAGAAATGTTGTCTCTTTCCCCCAGATGGAGAAAACCAATTTTGAAACCTGGGTCATAGCATCATTCTTCCTGCCTCTCCCTGGGTGGGAAGCTCTGTAGGATTGTAATCGTCCAGCTCTTGAGCTTTACTCTCATCTTTCTTCCATACCCACTGCCATCTAGTCGATTCCAACCCATAGTGGCCCTGTAGGATAGAATAGAACTGCCCCATAGGGTTACCAAGGCTGTAATTTTTATAGAAGCAGACCGTTACATCTTTCTCCCATAGAGCAGCTGGCGGGTTCGAACTGCCGAGCACTTCAACACTGTGCCACTAGAGCTCTCATTCTTCCATAAGGGACCTTAATTCTCTGGATTAAAAAAATGTGTGTATTTCTGGAATTAACGCATTTCTGGTGAGCCAGAATGATAATCAAATGATGTCTTCTAGCACAGCACTGTATTTCACTTTTTCGGCTGTTATTCCCCAAGCAGCTTTTTTGCCTTGGGAAGATGGAAAGTAAGAAATTGAAAGCTGAATTTGAATAGCTGAACATCTATTGGGGAAGAGTAAAGATTCCAACTCTGTAATGAGAGAGAGACAGAGATTGAGATTGAGAAATGTTCCTTTTGTAGCGCTCACTTTGTGGAATAATTGTCAGCCTTTCTAAGGAGAAGGTGTGGACTGCATTCCACTCATGGGTTCAGGTTATGGCCTTAGTGATCATGTACTGGCCCAAGGGAATGGCCGCATAGTTCCTCGTGACACAGGACAGAGTTTCTGAGTTGTTTGGTGTGGCCCATTGCAGCAGGTATGTCTCTGATGTTGATTTCTACCATCCCACCACTGCTCTGGGGGCCTGGGCTGCTTCTAGATCAGGCCTTAACTATGGGTCTTCATCAAAATAGACCTCTGGTATCTGATTCTTATCAGGAATTATCTGGATAAGTGTTTTGGGGGCAGTGCCTAGGGGTTCCCTTCAGTGTCAGACAAATATAAGAAGGAAAAAACAAAAGTAAAAACCAGATAGGATCTAGAGTAATACCTGTGGAATCTGCCAGAAGAGGGCTTTATTATTTGTTTGTGGCACTTGCGGAGCAACCCTCAAACACCATATTCCACTGAAAAATTTAAACAAAGCCAGAAGGAAACATAGTCCAGGACTCAATTCTGTCCGTAAATGATGTTTGGATTAACTTTTCTTGTTCTCCTTCAATGGAGTATTAATCAAAAGTTGGCCATTTTCTTGGGTTTCTTTATTGTGAAAATCTATGAGTTTTTATTTGCACTCATTTTTATTAGATTTAAATTTCTATGCCAGGAAAACACAGGACTTGCTGTCCGCTGTGATAGATTTCCACTGAATAAACTGAAAACGTGACACCACGCTCTTCCCCTCAGGCCTTGTGAGCTAAGAAGGTGCAGAGGGAGGTTGTTTGCAGAGCTGTGAAAGCAGTTGTGTGTGAATAGAAGGGCCGGCAGCGGAACCACAGCAGAGCTGTGCTCTAACAGAATTTTTCTGGGACTTTGAATTCTTCTAAGTTTTGTACCTCAGCGCTACTGAGCCTGCCATAAAGTTGGGTGGCCTCCAGGAGGCTTGTGGCATCCCCACCACCTGCACAGATCCCTTTGCTTCTGTTTCTCTCACTTTCTTTCCATTTTTCTTCCCTTTCATCCTTCTCTTTCCTTCCCCTTGTTTTCTCTCGTCCCTTTTCCTCCACTTACCCGCTTTCTTTTTCCTCTCCTTCTTCCTGTCCACTTTCTCTCCTGCCTCTTTTTCTACTTGCTTTCCCCACTTTGGGTAATTTTTTATTATGGAAAATTTCAAACTTATACTAAAAAAGTGAAATTAGGCTAGAGAACTCCTAGACACCCATCATCCAGCTTCAACAATTGCTGTTACATCGCCAATCTTATTTCATCTACATCCGCCCACCCTGAATTATTTTGAAGCAAGTTGTAAGTCTTGTATAGCTTCATCAGTATATATTTAAAAGTTGAGGGGTCCTGTTTTTCTTTTTTTAATGTAATTACACTAACATTGCTGTTAGGTGCTGTTGAGTCGATGCCACTCAGAGCAACCCCATGTAACAGAGTGGAACTGCCTCACAGTGTTTTCTAGGCTGTAACCTTCACAGAAGCAGATCACCAGGTCTTTCCCTGAAGAGTCACTGGATGGGTTCAAACCACCAACCTTTTGGTCGACAGCTAAGTGGTGAACTGTTGTGCCACCAGGGCTCCTTATCATACCTTAAACAATTTACTAGAATACCTTAATAAGGAGTCCCTGAGTGACACAAATGGAGCCCTGGTGGCACAGTGGTTAAGAGCTTGGCTGCTAACCAAAAGGTCAGTAGTTTGAGTACACCAGCTGCTTTCCTTGGAAACCCTATGGGGCAGTTCTGATCTGTCCTCTAGGGTCACTATGAATCGGAATCGACTTGACGGCGACAAGTTTTTGATGGTTGACACAATGGTTAAGCAATTGACTACTAGCTGAAAGGCTGACAGCTCAGTCCACCCAAAATGTGCCTTAGAAGACAGGCCTGGTGCTCTGCTTTCCGAAAGATCACAGCTTTGAAAACCCTATGGAGCAGTTCTGCTCTGCACACATGGGGTCATCATGAGTCAGAATTGACTTGATGGCAACTAACAACAACATAATACCTTAACATCATTGAAACCAGTTAGTTTGCAAATTTCCCTGGTTGTCTTGTAAGAATTTTTTTTTATACTGCAGATTTGTATGCTTATACTTGGGTCGATTTTTGTTTTGGCCTTTTCTTCTCCACCCCCATGTTGTTGCCATGGTTTGGGAGCACAGTTCCCGCTTTCTATCCAAAACACATGAGTTTTTTGGACCATACCTGCGTGAATTTATTTCTGAAGACACCGTGATTTGTCGGGTTACAAAATGAAATTACTACTGCTTCCAGGCCCTTAATACCTTGGCAGTTTATTTACATAGAAGACTAGAAGTTTGATAAGGAAGATTAAACTCATGAAATAATGAGGCCTCCAGAATAATAGAAAGATATTCTTAAATTCTTTATTTAAAATGAAATCAAAGATTTGTTTAAAACAAAAAGAACTTGAGGCAAGAAAGTACCTGCAACATGGTAGAGAAGACTCCCAGTGTGAGACTCACAGGGCTGGGGTTGACTTGTCAACATGTATTTGACTCTCAGTCCTCTTTCAGGTCCTTACAGAGGTGAAGCAGGGTTTGTCTGGCAGATCCCTGGCTCCGGATTACTTCTTCTCCTTCAGCGTCAGAAAATTAACCTTTTCCTGGAGGCTTATCCTTTGATCAGTACCAGTGGTACCTTTGTTTTCGCTGACATGGTTTAACAGCTTCTCTTTTAGTGCCTACCTGTTAATAGGAAGGTTGGTGCTGGTGTGTGAGGGTTAGTGCTCAGAAGTGTAGTCATCTTGAGGTCAGGAACCACATCTCATCCTTAATATATAGCACACATGTAGCTGACCTCAGGCAGAGCTGTGCCAGTTCAGTGCTTGCCAGCTTAAATCATGTGAGGTAAGTGTTTTGTTGCCTCAGCCAGGCTAGTGTTTTTCATTCCTGACAAAAGGAGGTCTCCTGGGGCCACTCAGTAGATGTGCCTCTACCAAGTGGTAGTTTGTTTTATCCACAGCCCCGGCTGGTGGTCATGAGCCCAGACAGGTCATCCCTCTCAAGTGTGTACATTCTGGTTAATGGGAATAGAATTTCTTGATGGAATGCTTGTTAAGTGCTTTTAGGAGACAAGATCTTGGACTCTTATACCAGAGGCCTAGGTTTTGGTGATGGGTCTTAGGTTTAACACATGATAGGCATGATCTCTTGCCTCTCTGAGCCTCATCTTCTCTCCAAGGGAATACTTCATGTCATTATTGGAAGACATAAGATCACTTGTTAAATACCTTAGGAAATAAGGGTATAAAACTTCTCTTTCCAGGGTTGAATTGGGTCTCCAGATCAGTCTTGCCCATCTGCCACATACAACTTTGATATAATAAATGCCTGTAGTTGCAAGAGGAAACCCTGGTGGCGTAGTGGTTAAGTGCTACGGCAGTTCAAATCCACCAGGCGCTCCTTGGAAACTCTATGGGGCAGTTCTACTCTGTCCTATAGGGTCATTATGAGTCGGAATTGACTTGATGGCAACAGGTAACAGGTAGTTGCAAGAAGTAGTCCCTGGGTGGTGCAAATTGTTAAGCACTTGACTACTGACTGAAAGGTTGGTGATTCAAACCCACCCCAAGGCACCTGGAAGAAAGGCATGGCAATCTGCTTCCAAAAGATGATAGCCTTGAAGACCCCACCGAGCACAGTTCTATTCTGCACACATGGGGTCACCATGAGTCCAAATTGACTCTATGGCAAATGGTTTGGTTTTTAGTTTATAGTTAGAAGAATACAGTGGGCTTTAAGGGTGTTTGGAAGTAATATCTAAAAGGTCTTGAAGAGGAAACTGTTATTTTGTAAAAATAACAAGGTTTCTATATGCATTTACTTATACCAGTGGTTCTCAAACTTAGGTAAGTGTCATGGATTGAACTGTGTCCCCCCAGAAATGTGTGTATCAACTTGGTTAGGCCGTGATTCCCAGCATTCTGTGGTTGTCCTCCATTTTGTGGTTGTAATTTTATGTTAAAAGGATTAGGGTGGGATTGTAACGCCACCCTTACTTGGGTTACCTCCCTGATCCAATGTAAAGGGAGTTTCCCTGGGGTGTGGCCTGCACCACCTTTTATCTCTCAAGAGGAAAAGGAAAGCAGGCAGAGAGTTGGGGACCTCATACCACTTCATACCACCAAGAAAGCAGCACCGGCAGCAGAGCATGTCCTTTGGACACGGGGTCCCTGCACCTGAGAAGCCCCTCGTCCAGGGGAAGATTGATGACGAGAAACCTTCCTCCAGAGCCAACAGAGAGAAGACTGTCCCCTGGAGCTGACACCTGAATTTGGACTTTAACCTAGTAGAATGTGAGACAATAAATTTCTTGGTTGAAGCCATCCACTTGTGGTACTTCTGTTACAGCAGCACTAGATGACTGAGACAGGAAGAATCAGAATCACCAAAGGGCTCGTTTGAGCACAGATTGCTGGGCCCCCACCCAGAGTTTCTGATCCAGTAGTTTTGTGATTTTGTGTTTTTATTAGGAAAAAAGGGTTTTAGGAATGGTTATGCTCCCAAACCTCAAGTTGGGATCAAAATAGAGGTCTACCTTCAATTCTTTCTGACGTAAGGTAGACCATAGATGAATAATAAAAGCACAATTTAAAAAAAATAGGCAATGCTTTTGCAAATATAAAAAATTCTTATAACTTCTTTAATTGTAAAATATTAGACATATATGGACTAGAGCAAAAACAGATAGGCACAGGTTAGGAAATAAAACACTACCAGCATTCAGAAGCTCTCTGGGTGTCCTTTTATGATAACAACTCCGTCTCTCCCCACTACTGTTGTTGTTAGGTGCCGTTGAGTTAGTCACAGCTCAGAGAAGCCCTATGTGCAGCAGAAAAGTTTTCTACTTCTCTAGACCTAAAATTTGTTCCTGTGTATAAATCTTCAAACAAAGGATAAGGTGTTTAACAGTAACTTTGAAAGCTTATTTGAAAAGTTAATTCAGAGCTATTAAGATGCTATAACTCTCATCCTGGAATGGGTCATCCTTCATAGTGATTGGACATCTGGCGTCTCTTAAATGAGTTTGCCTTATAAGAAAGATAACCTGAAACCCTAGTGTGGAGCTCCAGAGGGAACGCCGTCCCCACAGCTTTCCACATAATATGGAAAACACCTCGTTAAAAGTGCCAGTTAGCCTTGCGTAATGGTCAGTGTTTTACTCTGGCCTATTCCGGTTTTTTTTTTTTTTTTGGTTTGATTCTCCACTTCTGCCCAGGGTACAACTGTTTACAAATACCTCCACAAGGTGTCTGTCACTTTACAAACTTAAAACAACAAAGCAAACAACTCATTTGATAAACCCATTTGTTTCTATGGGGTATTTCCATGAGCAGATGTCAATGGAATTTAATTTGGTGAATTAAAAAACTCAGAACAACACCAGAAAAATGCTTCAAATTATAGCTTTTGGGAAGTGGAGAAATGAGGACGATACGTCAAAGAGCAAAAATAAGCATCTGGGTGCTTTAGGTGACTTTCAGACACGTACCTATCAGCTCTCAAATTTGAAAAAAAAAATAGCTAAAGCAGCGTTTTCCTTTATATCTGTGTAAAAATCTCAAGGTTTTTTTATTTTATTACTAAACTACCAAGCTACTAGTACATGCGGGGCAGCGGGCCAGGCACTGAGGCAATATGCCATCCGCTGGTCTTTTAGAGCTACAGACGAGAGGAGGTGATGATTGTAATGGAAGAGGATGCAAAGTAAGTGTGCTGCGAGGTAAAAATGAAGTGACAGGGTGGGCACAGGAGGCAGAGTTCAGACTCAGGTGACAGACGTCAGTCAGGAAAGGATGCCTTCCCTGAGGAAGTAGCGGTGGCAGTGGGGGTTGAAGAATGGGTGGGATTGTTTGAGCCAGAGAGGGAGGTAGCTAAAGAAACTTCCCAGGTAGAGGGGTTCAGCTTATATAGAGGCAGGAGGCAAGGAAAAAAAAAAACAACTCTTTTTAATTGGGATAAAAATATATATAAAACATTTGCCAACTCATTTTTTAAAAATTTATTGTGCTTTAAGTGAAAGTTTACAAATCAAGTCAGTCTCTCATACAAAAACTTATATATACCCTGCTACATACTCCTAGCTGCTCTCCCCCTAATGAGACAGCACACTCCTCCTCTCTACCCTGTATTCCCCCGTGTCCATTCAGCCAGCTCCTGTCCCCCTCTGCCTTCTCATCTCGCCTCCAGACAGGAACTGCCCACATAGTTCCTTGGGTCTACTTGAGCCAAGAAGCTCACTCTTCACCAGTATCATTTTCTGTCTTATAGTCCAGTCCAGTCTCTGTCTGAAGAGTTGGCTTTGGGAATGATTCCAGTCTTGGGCTAACAGAAGGTCTGGGGACCATGACCTCTGGGGTCCCTGTAGTCTCAGTCAGACCATTAAGTCTGGTCTTTTTACGAGAATTTGAGGTCTCCATCCCACTGTTCTCCTGCTCCATCAGGGATTCTCCGTTGTGTTCTCTGTCAGGCCAGTCATCGGTTGTAGCTGGGCACCATCTAGTTCTTCTGGTCTCAGGCTGATGGAGTCTCTGGTTTATGTGGCCCTTTCTGTCTCTTGGGCTCATGTTTACCTTGTGTCTTTGGTGTTCTTTATTCTCCTTTGCTCCAGGTGGGTTGAGACCAAGCGATGCATCTTAGATGGCCGCTTGCTAGAGTTTAAGATCCCAGACACCACTCACCAAAGTGGGATGCAGAATGATTTCTTAATACGTTTTATTATGCCAGTTGACCTAGACATTCCCTGAAACCATGGTCCCCAGACCCCTGTCCCTGCTACTCTAGCCTTGGAAGCATTTGGTTGTTTTCAGAAAACATCTTTGCTTTTGGTTTTAGTCCAGTTGTGCTGACCTCTCCTGTATTGTGTCCAAGTCATCATTTAAGTCTGCACTTCAGTGACATTGATAACATTAATCATGCTGTGTAACCATCAGCCTTACCTGTTGCCAAATTTAAGATACTCGCTGTTCCATAAACAATGATTTCCTTTTCCCCTGTTCCTTCCTGCCCCTGGTAACCACTAATAAACTTGGGTCTCTATACCTTTGCCTATTCCAGATATTTCATATAAGTGGAATCAGGCACTTGTCCCTTATTGACTGTCTGATTTCTCTCAGCATGTTTTCAAGATTCAAAATTTATGTTGTCTCAGGGAAGAAGCAAGTGATGTAGCCTCAGAGGAACAGAGTACACATTTAGGAGAATCACATTCAAGAAAGTTGGAGTAAAATTGTGAAGGCCTGTGATGGTTAAGATTGTGTGTCAACTTGGCTGGGCCATGATTCTTAGTGTTTATATGTGATCACTCCCGTGATTGAATCTGCTGCGAGTAGCCAGTCATTGAAAGGGAGTTTCTTTGGGGGTGTGGCCTGCATCCAAATATAAGCAGACATTCTGTCTCTTTTGCTCACTGTGGATCCTGTGCTGCCTCCTGTTCATCTGACCTCTGGCTCTTGGAATTTGAGCTGTCAGCTTACCTGCAGATCTTGGAATTTGTCAGTCTTCACAGCCTGAGAGTGAGAGCCCCGCTCACCAACCTGCCAATCTTGGGTTCACCAGCCCCTGTGGCTACGTGAATTGAGAGAAGCCTCTATCCTGATACATGGACTTGGGAACATTTCAGCCTCTACAATCGCATGAGCCATTTCCTTATATAAATCTCTCTCTGCATATATTTATATGCTTTACTCGTTTTGCTTCTCTAGAGAACCCAGCCTAAGACACGGTCCTAAAGCCTTGGGTGGTATTTTGGTACTAACTGGAACTTCTCTTTAGGAAGAAGAGTCTGTCTATGAGTTGCTGTCAAGTCGATTCCGACTCATGGTGACCCCTTGTGTGCAGAGTGAAACTGTGCTCCATAGGGTTTTCTAGGGTATGACTTTTCAGAAGGAAATTTTCAGGCCTGTCTTCCAGGGCACTGCTGGCTGGGTTTGAACTACCAACCTTTTGGCTAGTAGTGCTGTGCTTAACTGTTTGCACCTAAGCTAACATCTAAGAGTTAGCTGCCTTTAAATTCTCTTTGGAATTGGAACTTTCATCAAGAATTCTTCAATAAGCCCAGGGTCCTAATGATTTTTCTCTCTCTTATCTTCTAAAAGTTTTATAGTTTGCCATTTAAATCTGGTTCATCTCGAATTAATTTTTATATAAGGTATGAGGTTTAGGTTGAAGTTCATTTTTTGCCTTTGGATCATACAAATCCCAACAATTTTTTGAAAAGACTAGCCTTCCTCCATTGAATTGCTTTTGTACCTTTCTTAGAAGTCACAAAATTCTGTTCCATTGATTTATGTTTTTCTCTCTCCACCAAGTGCTTCACTGCCTTGGTTACTGTAACTGTATAATAGTAAGTCTTGAAATTGGGTAGAGTGATTTCTTCTACTTTATTCTTCTTTTTCAGAATTATTTTAGCTATTCTAGTTCCTTTGCCTTTCCATATAAATTTTAGAATAATCTCATCTCTGTCTATTGGGATTTTGATAATAATTGCATTAAACCTATGTATCAATTTGGGGATAATTGGCATCTTTGCTATGTTGGGTCTTTGAATCCATTAACATGAATATCTCTACAGTTATTTAGTTCTTCTTTGATTTCTTTCATCAGGGTTTGTAGTTTTCAGCATACATACCCTGAATTTGTTTTGTTAGATGTAGACATAAATATTTTTTTTTTTTTAGTGATTGTAAATAGTATTGTATCTTAAATTTCAGTTTGTATGTGTTCACTGCTGGTATACAAAAATATTGCCGATTTTTGTGTGTTGGTATTGTTTCTATTCTGTGAGCTTGCTGAACTCACTTATTAGTTCTAGTTTTTTTTTTTTTTTTAACATACATTTTTTGTGTAGACCATCATAGCATCTACAGTTTTATCTCTTCCTTTCCCATCTGTATGGCTTTTATTCCTTTTTTTTTTTTTTTGCCTTATTGAGCTGGTTAGAACTTCTAGTACTATACTGAGTAGAATGGTGGGAATGGACATCTTTGTCCTGTTCCTGATCTTAGAAGGAAAGCATTCATGATGTTAACTAGTTTTTTTTGTAGATATTCTTTATCTTAAAGTTGAGTTTTCCTCTGTTTCTAGTTCTCTGAGAGTGTTTATCATAAGTTGGTGTTGAATTTTGTCAAATGCTTTTTCTGCAATAAATGATATCATCTTTTTTAGTCTGCTAATATGGTGGAATACCTTGACTGATTTTTGAGTATTAAACCAGCCTTGCATCCCTGGAATAAGCCCTACCTGGTTATGGTGTATAATTCATTTTAAATATTGGTCAATTCTATTTGCTAGTATTTGTTAAGGATTTTTGCATCTATATTCATGCAGTATATTCATCTATAGTTTTCTTGGGACATTTTTGTCTCGTTTTGGTATCAGGATAGTACTGGCTTTATAGAATGAGTTAAGAGGGGTTCCCTTTTCTTTTATTTTCTGGAAAAGATTGTATAGAATTGGTGTTAAGTCTTCAACTGGTAGAATTCTCCAGCAAAACTATTTGGGTAGGAGTTTCTTTTTCGGGAGGTTTTTAATTACAAATTTAATTTCCTTAATAGTTATAGGGCTATTTAAATTTAAGTTACCTATTTCATATTGGGTGAATTGTGGTAGTGTGTACTTTTTTGAGGAATGGGTACATTTTATCTTAAGTTTTCAAATTCATGTATGTAGATTTGTTTATAGTATTCCATTATTATCCTTTTGGTGTCTGCAGGGGCTATAGTGATATCCCTAATATTAATAATTGTTTCTTCTCTCTTTCTTTTTGTCAATCTTGCTAGAGCGTTATCAATTTTATTGATATCTTCAAAGAATCAGGTTTTTTTTCGTTGATTTTCTCTATTATTTTTCTGTTTTCAATTTTCATTAATGACAGGTTTATTATTTTCTTCCTTCTGCGTGCTTAGTTTATTTTGCTGTTATTTTTCTAGTTTCTTGAAATGAAAGTTTAAATTATTGATTTGAGACTTCCTTCTTTTCTAGTGTAAGCACTGCTTTAGCTGCATTCAGTGAATTTTGAAGTGTCATATTTTCCTTTTCGTTCAGTTCAATGTATATTTTTATTTCCCTTGAAACTTCCTCTTTGACTCATGGATTATTAAGAAGTGTGTAATTTAGTTTCCAAATATTTAGAGATTTTCCTGTTATCTTTCTCTTATTGGTTTCAGAGAAGATGCACTGTATGGTTTCAATTCTTGAGGTTTGTTTTGTGGACCAGGATATGGTCCATCTTGCCATATGTTCCGTGGGTGCTTGAGAAGACTATGCATTCTTTTATTGTTGGGTGAAATGTTCTATAAATCTTGACTCAATCCTGTTGGTTGGTGCTGAGTTCTTCCGTGTCCTTGCTGGTTTTCTGTCTAGTTTTTCTACCAATCGTTAAGAGAGAGGTGTTGAAGTTTCCAGCTGTACTTGTGGATTTGTCTACTTCTTTTTTCAATTCTGTCAATTCTTGCTTCACATATTTTGCCGCTTTGCTGTTTGGTGCATATGTACTTAGGAGATTGCTGTATGTTCTTGGGGATTTACTAATTTTCTTTGCTCTAAAGTCTACTTGATCTGATATTAATATGTTGTTGTCATTGTTGTTAGGTGTCATCAAGTTGGCTCTGATTTGTAATGACCGCGCATATAACAAAACAAAACATTGCCCAATCCTGTGTCGTGCACACAATTGTTGCTATGTTTGAGCCCATTTTTGCATCCACTCGTTGAGGGTCTTCTTCTTCATCACTGATCCTTCACTTTACCAGTCATGATGTTCTTCTCCAGAGATCGGTCCCCTTTGATAACACGTCCCAAGTAAGCAAGATGAAGTCTTGCTTCTAAGGAGCATTCTGGCTGTACTTTCACCGAGACAGATTTGTTCGTTTTTTTGGGCAGCCATGGTATACTCAGTATTCTTCTTCAACACCACAATTCAAATGCATTAATTATTCTTTGGTCTTCTTTTTTCATTGTCCAGCTTTTGCATCATATGAGATGATTGAAAATATCGTGGCTTGGGTCAAGCACATATTAGTCATCAAGGGGATATCTTTGCTTTTTAGCACTTTAAAAAGGTCTTTTGCAGCATATTTGCCCAATGCAATACATCATTTGATTTCTTGACTACTACTTCCCTGGTCATTGATTGTGGATCCAAATATTATGAAATCCTCGACAACTTTAGTGTCCATTTATCATAATGTTGCTTATTGGTGCAGTTGTGAGGATTTTTGTTTTCTTTATGTTGAGGTGTAATCCGTATTGAAGGCTGTAGTCTCTGATCTTCGCCAGTAAGTGCTTCAAGTCCTCTTCACTTTCAGCAAGCAAGATTGTGTCATCTGCATTTTGCAAGTCGTTAATGAGTCTTCCTCCAATCCTAATGCTGCATTCTTCTTCATATAGTCCAGCTTCTCAGATTATTTACTTGGCATACAGATTAAATAAGTATGGTGAGAGGATACAACCCTGATTTTAAACCATGCAATATCCCTTTGTTCTGTTTGAACTGCTGGTTCTTTATCTATGTTACAGGTTCCTTGTGAGCATAATTAAGTGTTCAGAAATTCCCATTCTTTGCGTGTTATCCATAATTTGTTATGATTCACAGAATCAAATGCCTTTGCATAGTCAAAATGCAGGTAAATATTTTTCTGGTGTTCTCTGCTTTTAGCCAAGATCCTTTGACATCAGCAGTGATATTCCTTGTTCCCACCCTCTTCTGAACCCGGCCCAAATTTCTGGCAATTCCCGGTCCATGTATTGCTACAGCCATTTTTGAATTATTTTCAATAAAATTTTGCTTGCATGTGATATTAATGATATTGTTCAATAATTTCTGCATTCCATCGGGTCACCTTTTTTAGAATGGGCACGAATGTAAATCTCTTCCAGTCAGTTGGCAAGGTAGCTGTCTTCCAAATTTCTTGGCATATATGAGTGAGCGCTTCCAGTGTTGCATCTGTTTGTCGAAGCATCTCTACTGGTATTCTGTAAATTCCTGGATACTATTTTTCACCAATGCCTTCAGTGCAGCTTGGACATCTTCCTTCAATACCTTCATTGGTGCTTGATCATATGCTACCTCCTGAAATGGTTCTTTTTGGTACAGCGACTCTGTATTCCTTCCATCTCCTTGTGATGCTTCCTGCTTCACTCAATTTTTTGTCCATAAGATCCTTTGATATTGCAGCTTGAGGCTTGAATTTTTTCTTCAGTTTTTCAGCTTGAGAAATGCTGAATGTGTTCTTCCCTTTTGGTCTTCTAGCTTCAGGCCTTTGCACATTTCATTATAATATCTTATCTCGTCTTTTCTAACCACCCTTTGAAATCTCCTGTTCAGCTGTTTTTCTTTCTTCATGTATGATTTGCTTGATATTATCCCACAACTCTTCTGGTCTTTGGTCATCAGTAGTCAGTGTATCAAATCTGTTCTTGAGATGGTCTCTAAATTCAGGCAGGATATATTCAAGGTTGTACTTTGGCTCCCATGGACTTGTTTTAATTTTCTTCAGTTTCACTTGAACTTGCGTATGAGCAATTAAGGGTCTGTTCCACAGTCAGCCCCCGGTGTCCTATGTGATGGTATTGAGCTTCTCCATGATCTTTTTCCACAGATGTAGTCAGTTTGATTCTTGTGTATTCCAGCTGGCGAAGTCCATGTGTATAGTTGCCATTTGTGTTGTTGAAAAAAGGTATATCCTGCTTGTATAACAATAGACACATAAATCAATGGAATAGAATTGAGAGTCCTGAAATAAACCTACACATCTGTGGTCAACTGATTTTTGACAAGGGTGCTAAGTCTATTTGATGGGGAACGAAAAGTCTCTTCAATAAATGATGTTAGGAAAGTTGGATTTCCACATGTGGAAAAATGAAACAGAATCTGTGCATCACACCATACACAAAAACAAATTCAAAATAGATTTAAGGGCCTAAATATGCGAACAAAAACTATAAAATTCTTAGAAGAAAATGCAGGAGCAACGTTGTTGGGACTAGCTTTTAACAGTGAATTATCTAATATAATAATAAAAGCACAAACAGCAGAAAACAAAATAAATACATGTGACCTTATAAAAATGAAGAACCTTTGTTTATCAAAAGACTACCAAAAAAGTGAAAAGACAAGCTTCGGATTGTGAGAATATTCTTTGGACTGGAGTAGTTCATAAAAACTTTATTTCCTCATCTTTGGCATTAATATTTGGTGCATAACTTTGCTTAATAGTCGAATTAACTGGTCTTCCTTGCATATGTATGGATATTATCCTATCACTTATCACTGACAGCACTGTACTTCAGGATACATCTTGAAATACTCCTTTTGATGCCATTCTTCTTCAATATGTCATTCCTGGTATAGTAGACCAAATGATTGTCTAATTCAAAATGGCCAATACCAGTCCATTTCAGCTTGCTAATGTCTAGGATATCGATCTTTAAGTGTTCCATTTCATTTTTGATGACTTCCAATTTTCCTTGATTCATACAAAGTATGAATCATGCATCCCATGTTCCGATTACTAATGGATGTTTGCAGCTCTTGCTTCTCATTTTGAGTCGTGCCACATTAGCAAATGAAGGTCCTGAAAGCTTTACTCCGTTCACATCATTAACGTCAACTCTATTTTGAGGAGGCAGCTTTTCACCAGTCATATTTTGAGTGTCTTCCTACCTGAGAGGCACATCTTCCAGCCTGTATTGAACAGTGTTCTGTTTTTATCCATAAGATTTTCATTGGCTAATTTTTTGGGGGAAGTGGATTACCAGTTCCCTCTTTATAATCTTTCTTGGTCTAGAACCTCCACTGAAACCTGTCCACCATGGGAGACCCTGCTGGTATTTGAAATCCCTGGTAGGAATTAAAAATTCTAGCTCCTCACTCAGCTTCCTCTGATAACACTCTGGTGGGGAGGTTGGGGTGCCTCATAATAGCCTTGCAAGTGTGTAACTGTGGGCTTTTCACTAAGCCTTTGCTGGTGGGCATGGGGCTGCTGTTTTCTCTGTGGTGCTGGCAGAAGAATAGCAGTTATTGTCTAGAGGTTTTCTTACCTTCTGGGCTTCCCGTTCCTGATCTTTTGGTTAGAGAAAGCTGGCTTTTCTTGCCTCCTCCCCCCCACATTGGTGTTTCCTGACTCCAGCTCTGGGATATATGAGGCAAAAATGGTGGCATAGCTTCCAGCATCACAGCAGCATGAAAGCCACCACAGTACAACAAACTGACAGACAGCTAGTGGGATATTAATATAGCCACCCCTTTCTCTTGATTAATTTTAGCATGGTGTATTTTTTTTTATATCTTTTTGCTTCCAACCTACATATATCATATGTGAAGTGAGTTTCTTGTAGACAGCATATAGTTAGTTGGGTCATGTTTTTTAATTCACTTTGCCAATCTCTTTCTTTTAACTGATGTATTTACACCACTTATATTTAATGTAATTATTGATATGTTAAGGCTTAAGACTGCCATATTCTCCCTTCCCCGTCATTCTCTTCTGGTTTCTTTTTCTTGCCTTCCTCTGAGTTACTTAAATTTTTTAGAGTTCTGTTTTTATTAACTGTAGTGTATCTCTTTATATAGATTTTTAGTGGTTGCTTTAGGTATTACTGCATACACAATGCATCATAGTCTATGGTGTTTTCATTTTACTAGATTGAATGAAGAATAGGAACCTTATTTCCCTTTATGTGTCTTTACTTACTCTTCCCCATTTGTAATATAATTGGCTTAAATATTTTTCTGCATGTGTTGAGAACCACATTAGATATTGTTATGATTTTTGCTTCAACCACCAAACATAGTTCAGAAGACTCAACTGAACTCTATTGTATTTGAGTATATATTTTTTTCATTTTCCTTTGTTCGTTCTTCATTCGTGATGTTCCAAGATTCCTTCTTCTATCATTTCCTCTATACTTACCGAACTTCTGTTAGCCATTCTTTTAAAGTAGGTTTGCTGGTGAGAAATTCTCTTAGTTTATCTTCATCTAAGAAATCTTGATTTCCCCTTCATTCCAGAAGGATATTTTCGGTGGATTTAGAATTCTGTATTGACAATTCTTTATTTCCTGGCACTTGAAAAATGTTGTACCACTTCCTTCTGACCTCCATAGCTTCTGATGAGAAATCTAATGTCTTTTAAATCGTTTTTCACCTATGAATAAGTCATTGTTTCTCTCTAGGTTTCTTAAGAATTTTTCTGTATTTTTAGTTTTAAGAAATTTGATCATGATGAGTTTTGATGTGGATTTTTGGGGGTTTATCTTGTTTGAGATTAACTCAGCTTCTTGAATTTGTAGGTTTCTGAGTTTTGGCTTTTTGTTTTTGTTTCTTCCAATTTAGGGAAAATCTTAGCCATTATTTCTTAAAATACTTTTTCACCTCCACTCTCTTTCTCCTCTACTTCTGGTACTCCAATGGCATGAATATTAAATATTGTTTTTATAGTCCCACATGCCCCAGAGCCTCTGTTCATTTTTTTTCCTATTTTCTCTCTGTTGTTTGGATTCAGTAATTTTGACTGTTTTCAAGTTCACTGATTCTTTCTTCTGTTCTCTCCATTGTGCTATTGAGCCCATCATTGAGCTTTTTGTTTCAGTTACTGTTATTTTTTAGTTCTAAAATTCCCACTTTAGAATATAAATTTCCAAAATACAAAATAGAAGAAGAAATATCTTCTGTTTCTTTTATCTTCTATTTTATCTTCTAATCATCTATTTCTTTGCTTAGACTTTCCATTTTTCCATTTGTTTCAGGTGTGTTTGTAATTGTTCTTTGAAGCATTTTTATGATGGCTGCTTTAAAATCCTTACCAGATAATGTTAACATTTGTGTCATCATGATATTGGCATCTGTTGATTGTCTTTTCTCATTCAATTTGAAACTTCCTTATTTATTGGTATGATTGATGATTTCTAATTGAAACCTAGACATTTCGAGTATTATTTTAAGACTCTGGATCTTGTTTGGAAACCCTGCTGGCATAGTGGTTAAGTGCTATGGCTGCTAACCAAAGGGTTGGCAGTTCGAATCCACCAGGCACTCCTTGGAAACTCTATGGGGCAGTTCTGCTCTGTCCTATAGGGTCGCTATGAGTCAGAATCAACTCGACAGCATTGGGTTTGGTTTGGTTGGATCTTGTTTAAATCTTGTGTTTTATCAGACCTTCTCTGATACTAGGACTCCCTGGGTGGTACAGATGGTTAATGAGCTTGGCTGCTAACTGAAAGGTTGGAGGTTTGAGTCCACCCAGAGGAACCTCAGAAGAAAGGCCTGGTAATTTAAAAAAAAAAAACAGCCATTGAAAACCCTACGGAACACAGTTGTATTCTGAGACAAATGCCATAAGTAGGAATTGACTTGACGGCAGTTGGTCCTGGTTTCTGATAGCTGCTTTGGCAGGTGAAAGGTGGTACTGCCCCTTTACTTCTGAGTAGGGTTGGAAGTCCAGGTTCTCCATGTAGTATCCATTGACACTCATGTGGGGGGAGGACTTCCTTGTTACTGTTGGGCAAGGGTAGGAATTCAGACTCCCTACTAGGCTGAGAGTGGGAGGGTCATCTTGTTATTACTAGTTGGGGGTGGAAGTTCTAGCTCCCCACATGATTTCTTCTGACACCATGGGGTGACCTCATTAGCAATGAAAGGTGGTGAAAGCCCGGCTCTCCACAAAGCCCCCTCTGACACCACCCGAGAGAGGAGGGAACGGAAGTCCAGGCTCTCCATGTGGTCTGCATTGACACTGCTGAGGAGGGGGCAGGGCTCGTTACTGCCTGGCAAAAAAAAAAAGGGATTAAAAATTCCAGCTCCCCACTCAGCTTCCTCTGATAACACTCTGGTAGGGAGATTGGGGTGCCTCGTAATAGCCTTGCAAGTGTGTAACTGTGGGCTTTTCACTAAGCCTTTGCTGGTGGGCATGGGGCTGCTGTTTTCTCTGTGGTGCTGGCTGAAGAATAGCAGTTACTGTCTAGAGGTTTTCTTACCTTCTGGGCTTCCCTTTCCTGATCTTTTGGTTAGAGAAAGCTGGCTTTTCCTGCTTCCCCCCACCCCCCCCCACCCCCACCATTTGTGTTTCCCGACTCCACCTCATACGAGGCAAAAAGAAAACCCAGGCAGCTCACCACTGTGTCATTCCCCCAGCCCTGAGGTCCCTAGCTGACCTGCCTTCTTTACTTCACTTTTCAGAGTCTTCTTATGTTTATTTTGTATGATGTCCAGAGTTTTTGGTTGTACTTAGCAAAAACAAGAGACAAAAGTACATCTACTCCATCTTTTCAGAAACGGAAGATGGCATGTATAATTTTTAAACCCCCACCCCTCCTTCGAGATTGTGATCTGTGCCTGCCCACCCTCAACCCTTCTCCTAAAAGTTATTGCACTAAAAGATCTTCAAAATAATTTTCCATAATTTTTTAAAGTGTGTGGTTTTATTTCTTGGTCTGTGTCACCCATAAACTCTTTCAAGCCCTTGCAGGCTTCTACTACTCATTGCTTATGGAGTTTGCAAGCAGTAGAACAGCTCACTTTGGGTACAGCTGTCACTGTTTGCATTCAGGAACTGATGAATTGATTTTTCCTCTTCTTCTGGATCCATGCCCATATCTAGCAAAGAGCCTACATATTGTTCAGAAAACCTAGAGAGCTGGCATCATGAAAACGTCTTTCAGATGACTCTGTCCTGTTGATCCTGACATTTTCAAGTATGTTGCAGATAAAATTAATGTTCATTTTCTTCTAGAAAAATGGAACAATGGTAGAGACTGGTTTGGTTCAGGCAGCTGAAATACTGGCATCTTCCCAACTAGACTGATAACAGTTGGAACTCCATCTCATTAATCTCATCTGTAGGTGAATGGGGAGCTTTCTGTCCCCCACTGTCTAGTTAGAAAAGCTGTCTGTGTTGTTAGACTGCCCTGATGAAATGCTTGTCATCTGGCAAAGAACAATTACCAGGAAATGAAGCAGTTTGGTGCTTCTTGTCTGATTATGGATAGTTCACAGAATCTTGTGTAGTTTGTAGCAGGGGACAGCTTTCAGGTTACCATAAAAATGACAGTGCTCTAAAAACATTGCTCAAGAAAATAGCAAAAAGAAGAGCTCACTGATCAAGCTGTTTTTGATTCAGAAAGACAGTATAACTGCAAAAACCACGACTTCCCTTCTGTTAATATTCATTCTTTAAATTGGCTTCAGAAACACATACCACATGTACCTTTAAAATTGCTTAAGAATTTAGCTGTAGCCCTGGATTGAAAAACAAGACCTTTAAGAATAAGACATATGTTCTATAAAATTACAGTGTCTAGCATTTGTCATTTTCAGTTTTTGTTAAGTGCTCATTTTCAATCTAAAGTTAGTCCTGAGATGAGGGAACATAATTGCATAAAAATGACTTCTTTGACAAATGTTAGGTTTGAGATTAATTAATCACCCTGATATTAACACCTGTTCCCTCAATGCTGCAAAGGGGGAGGAGAACAGGGAAGGTGAAGGAGGCCAGAGGCAAAACCTAGGCGAAGATGTACTACAACAGATGGCTGAAGGAAGAGGAATATGAGGAGGCAGCAGAGAGGAAGTGGCCAGTGAGCCTAAGGAAGCCTGGGCAGTGGAAGTCATGAGGGAGAGCAGTTGAGGATGGAGGAGGTGGCCTTGGGGAAGAGGTGGCCAGGACAGGGACCACTGACTGGGCTTATAGGTGACAGGGAGTTGCCCAGGAAGAATCAAATGAAATGGAATAAAGCAGAAGATCTGAAGAGGGTCCAGGGTACTGGGATGAAGGTAGAGGTGAAGATCAGGGGTAGGTTGCTTCTCTTGCCCTTCAGAGACAAATGAAAAGGAGTGGGATGTGGGGTAGGAATGAAAATTTAGAGAAATTTTGCTTAGAAGAGACTATGAAAAGGCCCACTGTAGATAGCCTTAATCCTCTCAGTAACAAATGAGAAGGTCATACTGCCTAGTTGGTGCTCAATAAATGTCTTAAAATGATTCAGTGAATGAATGCATAAATGAACAAACTATGATGGTTAAGGCTGTGTGTCAGCTTGGCTGGGCCATGATTCTCAGTAGTCTGTCAGTTATGTAATGATGTAGTTTGGCAGTTATGTAATGATACAGTTATCCTACATTTTGTGATATAATGTAACCACCTCCATGATGTGATCTGATGTGATCAGCCATTCAGTTGTAAGGGGAATTTCCTCAGGGGTATGACCTACATCCAATATATATGGACGTTCTGGCAGAGCTCGCTCACTCTGGATCCTGCATCTGGCTTGTCATCATCTGACCTCCGGTTCTTGGGACTTGAACCAGTGGCCTGCCATATTGCTTGCCGATCTTGGGATTCATCAGCCTCCACAACCTGTCAGTGAGCGGCCTGCTATCTGATCTGCTGATCTTGGATTCGTCAGACTCTATAGCCCATGAGCCAGCAACCTGCTACCTGACCTGCCAATCTTGGGTTCATCAGCCCCTGCAGCTACATGAGTCAGAAAAAGCCTCCAGCCTGATGCCTGACCCACAGACTTGGGACTTGACAGCCTATACAACCGCGTCAGCCAGTTCCTTGAGATAAATCTCTGTCCCTCTGTCTATATATGCACTTCACTGGTTTTGCTTCTCTAGAGAACCCAGCCTAAGACACAAACAAACAGTCTTGAGTTGGGTGGAAAATCCCTTTTTTTCTATTCTTAGTACCATGATTTTTCACTCTGTCACTCTAGCCGATTGGTGAGTCTCTTTGGATAAGGACTGAGTAGTAGACCCTTAGTGAGTGTTTTCTCATTAATGGACTAAATGAGGGAAAAACTTAGAATACCTACCTAGCATATACCAGAGAATAAAGAAGTGATGTCAAGTGTGTCTCCTTCTGGAAAACCACCATTTGTTTTTGGTATTGTGGAAATGGGGAATGGTTTAGAGGTTCTGCACGTGGGTTTCTTAGAGCACTTTGTGCAGTGTGAATTGGGACAGCATTGCTCACCTGAACTTGTATGTGACAACAGTTATGGGTCAGCTAGACTGTGGTTCCCAGAACAAAGACACTCACCTTTTTTAGAAAGCCTGTTATATTTCAGAAAATTAGCAGGGGCTCTGTCTCAAGGCTTTCATTAGCTTTTTAAATATAATGAGACCTGACCACCTGTGTTTTGATGTATTGTTGCCCACACTGGCCGAGCAGTGTTGGAAAGGTAGGCTAGCTCTCTTCAGATCCCTTGATCCTCACAACAGTTACAGCATCTCAGTGTCCAGATGAGGAAAGTGAGGCCCAGAGAAATGAGTCATCTGGCCAGGGTCGCCAGAGTCCATGGCAGAGCCAGTGTTCAGACTCAGCCTTGGAGCTGCCAACCCTGTGAACCTTCCATCCTTTGCCCTCCATCCCCCCTCAGGAGCTGACAGCCCATTTGGGAAGGTAAACAGAGCTTTGGGTCTTAAATAATGGGGCCAAGTGATCTGCATTAGGTCCTAAATAAGAGGGGGGTATTTGGTATTTAGACTCAGTTCAGTGGATGGGAGCACGGAGGGCTAGACCTCCCAGGCAGTCCCTGTGGCCTGGCAGCAGACTGATTCTGCCGCACACCATGGGGAAGGGCGCCTGGTGACTCTTGGATGCCTTCGGTGCCCCTGCCAATACCATCCTTATCTCAGCATGTGCTAGGCATTTGCCAAGGGCATTACCTACATTGTCTTATTTAATACTCACATCCATTCCTGGATTTGGTCCAGTTACTGGTCAGCGAAAAAGAGGAAGACCTTCAACGAGATGGATTGACACAGTGGCGGCAACAATGTGCTAACGATTGTGGGGATGGTGCAAGACTGGGCAGTGTCTCTTTCTGTTGTACATAGGCTTGCTGTGAGTCAAAACCAACTCGACAGCACTTGACAACAACAACGAAACTAATGTATTAGTTATCTGTTGCTGCATAATAAATTGCCCTAAAATTTAGTAGCTTAAAACAATAGGCACTTATTATCTCAGTTTCTGTTGGGTAGGAATCTAGGCATGGCTTAGCTAGGTCCTCTGGCCCAGGGTCTCTTAAGGCTGTGGTCAGGGCTGGGACTGGGGTCTCATCTGAATACTCGAGTGGGAGAGGATCCACTGCTACGCTCATTCATGTGGCTTCTGTTGCTGGACTGAGGACTTGTTTCCTTGCTGGCTCTTGGCCGGGGGCCTCCCTCAATTCCTCGCCAGGTGGCCTCACTATAGGGCAGCTTACAACATGACAGCTGGCTTTCTTCAGAGCAGGAAAGAGAAAGAAGGAGAATGCCCAAGACAGAGGCCACAGTCCCTGTGTGTGGTACGATTGATTACTTTTGTGTGTGGTCTTTCTAGCCATGGTCTTGTAACTCCCACCCAGGTGACTAGGCAGGACTGTATGATAGGGTGATTGTGGCCCACTGAGGGGATTGGTCAGTTTTGCCTTAAAAGAGAGCCAATTCCAGAGAAGAGAGGAGGAACCCACTAGTACCAAGGAAGGAGAGACCCAGCAGCAGAGACCTGGCAGCAGGAGACAGCACAGTGGGCTTCCTGGCCCGGGGGTAGAGAAAGCTGATTGCCTTTGGGCAGAGACTGAGGGCAAGGGAGTGGCGTGCCTGTGAGCGCTGCTGGAGAGGAGAGAGGCTGTCCTGATGGAAGAACTGTATCCTGAGTATTCTTGAGCCTGAATTGTAACTGTTACTTCCCTAATAAATCCCATAATTGTGAGTATGGTCAGTGAGTTTTGTGTGGCCATTGCGATGAATTATCAAACCCAGTAGAAAGTGTTGTGGGAGGGACAGTTGGTGTCAGAATTGGTAGAGATGGCAGAGAGAAAAGGAGTGTGACCTCCACCTCATAGGAATCAGCCTTGGGCTGTTGACTTTGGTTCTCCTTTCCCCTTGTGGGATTGGAGGAGGTCAAATACTGCTCCCACACCATTTTTTCACTGTGTAACCTAATTCTCTCAGAAGTGACATCCCATCTCTTTTGCTAGATTCTGCTCATTAAAAGCTAGCCCATGCTCAAGGAGAGGGGATTACATAAGGACATGAATACGATCACTGGGGCCACCATAGCGGCTGCCTACCATAACTAATGAGAAAAATGAAGTACTGATATGGTCAAGTCACTTGCCCAGAATCGCAGGGTTCTTGCGTAGGACCTGAGCCCTGCCAGCCTGGCTGTGGGACCTCCGCCCTTGCTCATTACCCACAGGCTAATGTGTCTGCCTGGTCCCTTTCACACCTCTTGAGGGAGCTCTCAATAACAGCAACTAGGAAGGTTAGTAGGCCAGCCTGGGCCTCTTACCTGGGACTGTGGACAGTGACCTCTCCCCCTTGCCCTTATGATATCCCCTGTGGTTCCTCATGTAGGCCAGGCCCTACCCTTCCATGTATGGGTCATCAGAGTCAGTTATGTGGGTACACACTAAGGTTGCCCAGGGCGCTTGGAGGTGACCCTTGTGGGTGCCCCTCAGCAATGATCCCAGGACAGTTGTCTGTAGAGCACCATCTTCTAGTTCCTTTAAACTCCACTGCGTGAGAGGTGGCTCCAGAAAGATTTCTCAGTAGGGCCAGGCCCTTGACACTGTAGGCTTGACTTTGGCTTTCTTCTTCGTTTGAATCCACACTGTTTCTCAAGAACTGTAGAACTATAGGCCATTTGTCTTTCTAATCCCCAGAGTACAAAATCAGTGAAGTACAGAAAATTGTTTATAATTTTAAAAAATTACCCATGTTCAGTCACGCTGAGAGAACCCACTGTGTTTATGTTGGCACTTTTTCTAATTTTTTATTATGTAATTAAAGCCACATAACATATACAGTTGTGCATGAAATATCATGATCCCATGTCATTAAAAATTCTATATAGTGTTTATGTAAGGGTATAATTATTTAAACCATTTTATTTCTAGCTTTACTGTAAATTGTACGGATTTTCAGATGGAAAGACAACTGTGTAAACATTTATAATGCAAATTTAACTGTATGTAGTTAACTATTCATACTTGATTCATGTAGCTTTCTTTGCTTTGAAGAAACCCAGCTTGAAAGCTTTACAAAACAAAAGGTGAGGTGTTCTTGAGGGAAGAAATCATTTGCAATGGTGCAGACTTCAGGTCACTCAGACCTGTGTTTGGGTCCTAATTTTGCCTCTTACTAACCATGATCTTAAACTTACTTCCAGTCTCAATTCTCTGATCTGTGAAATAGTGATTCATTCATTTGACAAGCATTTATTAAGCATCCACTGTTCCAGGCACTTGGAATACATCAGTGAGCAAAACAGAGAAAAATCCTTTTCTTATTATTTACTGGAGGGTGGAGGGAGGCCAAGGACAGACAGTAAACAAATAACTGAATAATAGACTATTACAGAAGGTCCATGGGAAGAGGAAAAGGTAGAACAGGGTAAAGAGGGAGCTGGAAGGCCAGGGGAAAGTTGCAGTTTGAAGCGGGGAGGTCAAGTCCACATTTGATAACCATAGTAACTGTCTCATGGGATTGTAATGAGAACTAGATGAGATGCTCCTAACCTGCCAGTACTGGGCCTAGTACTTGACAAGCCCCTATTGTTGTTATTGTCATTATTCCTAAAAAAAAAAAAAATTTGCCACGGTGCTCCTTTAACTGGGAGTGCTCCAGCCCATTCGTCCTATACGATTTCCCCAGATCTCCTGGGAGCATGTGTGTTTGAGTCCGTCAGCACACAGTCGGGCCCTTCCCAAGGTGATATTCAAGACCTGCTGCCCCTCTGCATCCGGAGATCAGGGTTCCAGCTTCCCCTGCTACCCAGGAGCTGGGCATTTGTGGGTGAGCCACTCACTCCCTGAGGCACGATTTCCTCATCTGTGAAGCAGAGCTCATAATGCCTGCATCTCAGAGCCACTGTGAGAAGTGAGATGAGGGGATGAAGGGAGGAGCAATTAGGGAGCGTAGAGTTATGTACAGAAATCCCTGGGTGGTGGAAATGGTGAATGCACTCAGTTGCTAACCAAAAGTTTGGAGCTTTGAGTCCATCCTGTGCCTAGAGATCTACTTTCAAAAAATCAGCCATTCAGAACCCTATGGAGTGCAGCTCTACTCTGACACACATGGGGTCACTGTGAGTCGAAATTGACTTGATGGCAAATGATTTTCATTCTTTGTAAACTGCATGGGTGCTTGTATACACCAAACCAAACCTGAGCAGCTGAGCCCTTAACCAGGGCACCACCAGGGCTCCTTGTTACACACAGGAAAGGCTTAATTCAGACTCAAAGCCAGGGCTTTGCTGAACCGCCTGGCCTTCTCTGTTTCCCTCTTGCCCGAGGATCATGTAGGAGCATCTAAGGAAGGAACGGTTAAGCAATCAGCCGTTAATGGAAAGGTTGGCGGTTCAAACCCACCCAGTGACTCTGTGGGAAAAAGACCTGGTGATCTGCTTCCTTAAAGATTACAGCCAAGAAAACCCTATGGGCAGCTCTACTCTGTCATGTGGGATTGCTGTGAGCCGAGATGGACTTGACAGCTCCTAACAGCAAGTGAGAAACTAACCATCTGCCTAAGTGGAAGATGGTTAGTTCCTGCAAAGAAACCACATCTCTTCCCTTGAACTTGAAGCCCCAGGGAAGGCACAGGCCACTCTCGGTAGGCTTTCTGCAGCCTTTGCTTCAAAAACCACTACGCTTCCAGGAAGTGAACTGAGCTGGCTGGAAGTCTGGCCTTTTTAAGCAGCTGGTCACTGAGCACAGGTAGATGCCTAGTCAAGTCTGTGTGTCTGTTGCCATGAAGGTGGGTTTAAGGTGCTTATTTCTCATCGTTGTCTTATTGTGTTTGTTTTATGAAAACCAAGAATAGTATGAATTGAGTGGGAGAACCGAGAGAGTCTGTGTTGGGGTAGGGTCGAGGTGTGCAGGGAGATTTGAATCAAATGCAGGTTCACTGAGGGATCCTTATCACAATGTACTGGGCGCCTTGCTAGAAATTTTGTATGGACCAAGTTGTGCTCTTAGCTCCTGTCAGTTCCTGTTTCCCTAAGTTCAACAAGACACAAGAGCGGGACCCCTCTTGGCAGTATTTGGGAAGGAGATGTGGCCTCTTTGCAGTGGTTCTCGACTCTAGCTGCATATTTAATTTCTGGAGGTGAGACCAGGCATCAGTAACTTTTAAAGCTGGATTCCAAAGTACACCCAAGTTTGAGAACCAGTGCTAAGTTTGGAGGGCTTAGTGTAGGGGAGGCCATAATTGTCCTAAGATCTGGCACATTTTCCTGTAAAAACCCTTACTTAAACCAAGATCTAACCTTAGCCATAACCGTAACTTTAACCGCTTTCATTCAACCATAACTGTGCCCATGAACCTGACCCTAACCCTACTTCTTATCCCTAACACTAAACCTAACATTAATGCTAGATCTAACCCTTACCCCAACTGTAATCCTAACCCTACCCATAACCCTAAATACAACCTCAACACTAGTGCAAACCCTAGAGCTAACACTAGCCCTAATGCTATCCTTCCTTCATCCAGCCCAGTGGTACATAAGAGTTGTGGACTGCGACCTTGAACCACCACCTTGAGGAACGTTGATGCAAGTTGAATGGATTGAAAAAAAAAAAAAACCCTAAACCAAAACAGAAGCACCATATGCATCTGAGGCCAGTTCCTGGGGCTGCGAGCTGGGCTGTATCTGAACCCCCTCCCTGTGGGATAGGAAAGCCTGGGGAGGAATAAAAAGCAAGGCTGTTACCCTAAGTTCTCTTTTGATCTGTTGCAGTAAAGAACAAATGACAAAAATGCACATTACAAAAGACCATTTTTTGAGAAGGTATGTGCCTGCTCTACCTCTCTCTTCTGTTTCCCTGATTGACTGTTTTGAAGGCAGGCAGCACAGTGAGACTGGTGAGGGGGCCGGGGAGCGATGCCTTGTAGCTAGGAAGTGTCACTCATCTTCGTACCTTGTTTATTTTACATTGTACCAGGCTGCAGAAACACTGACTTGACGAACATGTTGCCTCTGCTTTTTATTTGTTTTGTTACAGTCTTGATAACTAAGCAACCAACCAACCAACCAATTCATTGACATCAAGATGATTCCAGCTCATAGTGACCCCGTAGGACAGAGTAGAACTGCCCCATAGGGTTTCCAAGGTTGTAACCTTTACAGAAGCAGACTGCCATATCTTTGTTCCATGGAGTGACTGGTGAGTTTGAACCGTCAACCTTTTGGTTAGCAGCTGAGCACTTTAACCACTGCACCACCAGGGCTCTTGATAGCTCTTGATAGGTAACCTAAATACTGTGAGGTTGCAATGCAAATTAAATGCATGATGGCTTTGGCTGAGTTTAGCTGTTCTGTGATCTGGGACCAATCAGTCTGAGATGCAACTGGGCCAAGAAACAAAGACCCAGCCAAATCCTGTCAGAGCAGAAGGGCCCCTGGGAGGTGACCTGGCAGGCCCTCTGGGGGGCTTGGGAGGCTGCCACCAGAGGTGACCGAGACCGGCCTTGTGTGGATTTCTCCATCTGGGTCATGTGTTTTGGTCCTTCACTTATAAATATCATCTCTATTTAGTCAGAAAATGGTTTTTGTCATAAGTTGATAGTAAGCTATTTTTACCCCAGCCCTCTCCTTTCCCTCTCACCTTGCCCCAGTAGTCTAATGGAGGCAATATTCTTCCTCTCTGAGTGTTGTAGTAACGAAGCCAACCCCATCCCTCCCATGAGACACTCTTTGAATGAAGTAATATCGGTCGATTCCTCCTGTGTGCCCAGTGTTGCACTTTACGTAAACCAAAAAACTGAACACATTGCCGTCGATTCTGACTCATGTGCCACAGGGTAGAACTGCTCCATAGGATTTTCTCAGCTGTAATCTTTACGGAAGCAGATTGCCAGGCCTTTCTTCCTCGGCAGTGCTAGATGGGTTTGAACCACTGACCTTTAGGTTAACAGCCAATCGAAAACCTCTTGTGCTACCTGGGGACTTTGTCCTCCACATACATTATCATATTTCATCCTCACAACAAGCCTCTGAGATGAGCTTTATTCCCTGTTTTCTAGATAGGGAAACTTGGCTATGGCCACAAAGCTGGTGATGATGCAAGGACTTGAACCCAGGTCGGATGGCTCCATAGTGGATTGTCTTCCCCTTAGACCATGCTGTCTCAGACATTTTTCCTGGAGCAAGAAGTGTTAGCCTCAGGAGACCTCGGTGGGTACACAGAGGGTGACTGATTGCTGTGATTCTTCCTCTAAGGACCAGATGTTATTTTAGTGCAGAGAGAGGAAGGTAGACTCCTGTGGCTCAGCCTCTTTGGCCTTCGTCATTGCTGCATCACTCTGCTGCAGGAACAAGGCTGGCTCCGCTATTAATTTGTATAGTCACTGAGGTGTGGGTGGCATGTCTCAAAGGAGGAGGCCTTGAGCCTAACTTGTGTTCTGAGTTCACCTTCCGCATTGGCCTCGGTGTTTGGATGTGAACGTGCAAAATGTTTTTAATCCTAAAAGCCAGGTATTGTGGAATGTAAAATCGCATGTGGAGGGATGATTCAAGTTGAGATACTGGATGTATAAATTAGGTCTCTTGGCAGCTAGACGGCGCTTTCTAGGGCTCAGGGGGATATAAAAGTTGACGTCCTTACAGAGATCTATGTGGATTGTAGCCGAATTGCCATTGCTTTTGAAGCTATAACTTTGAATTACCTGACCTTGCATTAAAGGTAAGGGTGCCTTAATGCAGGTGTCGGCTCATTTGGAAAGCAGGGCAAAGGAAAGCAGAGGATGAAAAGCATTTTGGGGACCCATGAAGAACTTTGATTTGACTTCCCTGGCGGTGTCACTAAGAAGCCTTCCTGAGTTGGTGCTCTTCCATAGTGTGGGCAGATGTGGCATCAGGAAGCCCCACAGATGCAGGACCCCCTGTGGGTCACAGGCACAGCTGGGTTTGGACAACCAACAGATGATCTGTGAACATCTGTTTGTTCACCAGCCATCTCATGGGAAGGGATAAAGTGATGCTGTGTCAAGAAAAACTTTAATATGCCTCACTAGCTTCAAAACAGGACACTTACTATATAAATATATTACAAGGGGTTTTCCAAGCCAGACAACTTCTTAAGGCACGTTAATGATTTAAAATTTAGATGGTAAAATCACTCTGTCATTTTCAGTGCTCAGCATCATGCATGCGTTACAGTTTCAGAATCTCATCAGCCTGCAGCCCCAGCCTTTGCTGGTGTCTCTTCAGTGTTGGTAGAAAGGCCTGTGGCTGCATCGGGCAGCCATGCTCAGCAGAGATGGGGCTGCCCCAGCTGGAGAAGGGAGCCTGGAGGCAGCTGACAGCCATGCTCCTCTTTGCCCCATGATGTTTTATCTAATTTATCGCTTTTTGTGGACTGCTAACCAGAGAATTGCTTGGCTCAATCTCCTTTAATCCGACCATAGTTACAGACTCAGACTGAAAGAGCTAAACTTTGGAGCAGGGCTTCTCAGGCTTGGGACTATTGACATTGGAGCTGGATCATTCTTTGCTGTGTGCAGCTGATCTGTGCTTTGTAGGCTGTTCAGCAGCATCTTTGTCCCCTGCTCACTAGGTGCCAATAGCATGCCCTCCCCTTCAGTTGTGACAGCCAGAAATGTCTCTAGCCATTGCCACATGTCCCTTGGGAGGCAAAATTGTCCCAGGTGAGAACCCCTGCTTTAGAGAGAGGCTTTGTGGCTGCTGAAACTCCCAGAAGGCCTCTGTCTATAGGACTAGGTTTTGAGCAGGTAGTTCCCAGTGCAAACATGGAAGTCTTGATTTCCAGCCAGTTGACTAAAAGCTTTTAAGCAAAAAAGCTATTATTTTAGAAAGATGTCTGATGATTTTGACGGAGATGAGGCATTAGGAGACTAGAAATAGCTGATCTTTTAAATCAGCAAATCAAGCGAGGTTCCAGAAGGGCTCTCTGGCTTTTTCAGGAAATGCTTTTCTGAGCAGTCTATTCCTGACCATGTTTATGGTTCTTGTGATGCTGGACTACTGGTGTGCCTTTTGAGCGCCTGCTCTGGCATTTCTTCACTGAGTGGACATTCCCGAGGGACTGTTGTGGGCCCTGTGTGCAGCCCAGGATGGGCATGAAATGGACAGGAGCCCAGTCTCTGTCCTCAGGACACTCCCAGCCACCTCAGGGCGAGTCAGGCACTTCAGCGTGATGGGACAGGTGTCTGTCTTTCATGTGCTCGTGCTGTGAACATGCATTCACATAAAACCATCAGTGTTTGGAGTGATGGTCCTGGAGCAGGGATTTTTCCAGATGTATTCTTTCAGCAGCTGACATTACTTTCTTTTCCAATGACATGTGCAGAAATTCAATGCAGTCATGTGCCGCATAGCATCCGTTCAGGCAGCACCTGTCCACATAACTACTGTCATCCCATAAGGTTTTGATAGAGTTCAGAAATCCTGACTGGAGAATGGGACTTAGCAGACATAATCATCGTAGGGAACGCAAAAGCTTCCAGCACACAACAGATATATCTCACGTCTCTTATACACAAAGTGATCGAGCTGTGGTGTATAATGGTGCAGTACGTACCCACCAGTGTATAATGGTGCAGTACACGTATAACCTATATGTCTTTGTAGTCATAATAAACACCCTATGTTGCTGGCTTATGTATGTACTGTACTGTACTTTCTGTCCTTATTTTAATGGAAGCTTTCCCTATTTACAATGAAAAGTTTACCATATAACAGTGTATGCTTCAACTCATAGGCAGCAACAGCCTATCTCATTTATCTCAAGTCTTTTGAATGTTGTAGTGTTATCTCTGTTTGATTTTCTTTTGAAAATATTACTGTGAAGTACGTCATGGTCCCCAAACGCAGCAAAACCAGTGCTAGTGACAGCAGCAGCAAGAGGCAAAAGAGAAGCATCGATTTGGAAGTGAAACAAAAGGTGTCCCATATAGCTTTGATAAGTATATGATACAGTGTTCGCACAGCGTCCAAATCACGTAATGTCCCATTTCACAGAATATATGGTGGACGTCAGGTGACACATGACTGTATAAATGAAATAGGTCAGGCCCAATTTGGAACTAGAGTGAAAGAGGGGGCTTGGAAACCTCCTAGCCCCTCCCCACCTCAGAGCCACGCTTCCAAAGAAGATGCACTTTCCATTACCTGTCACTTAGTACTGAACATAAGCAAATGCATGGTTGGATTAAAAAAAAATTTTTTTCCTGACTGGCTCTATTAACACTATTCCATTTCTATGTAATTTTTACTCTCCATCTGTGGAAGCAGATCCAGGGGCTAAGAAAATATATACATATATACTCTTTAGAAGTATTTTGATTTTTTTATTATGAAAAATTTCAAATATACAGAAAAATAGAGAAGAGAATAATGCACTCCTACAGCCCAGATTTAACAGCTGTCATTAAAAAATACTTCTTTAAACCTCTAATGGATGAGGATTTTTTTTTTTAAACATACCCGCAATAACATATTTGACCCTGCTCTTCGCCCCATCCCCTGTGGGGTTTATCTTGGGACCAGAATGTAATTTGAATTTAGGTTGCGAAACCTACATGCAGGATGCAAATTTGATCAAGTATGCAGGCTTTCTTGTGTCTATTTAGTTTGTCCTTCATTCGTGACAACTTTGGGGTGCCTCCCATGTGCCAGGACCTTAGCATACAATGGTGTACAAAGCGAAACAAAGCAAACATAGCTCCCACCCTGGATCTTGTTAAAAATAGAAGTTTTAAAGTTGCTTGTCTGGAAAACAAGTGTTGTGCCGAGCCTGCAGTAGGGGTCGCTGGCAAAGAAGAGAATATGGTACCTCAAGGATGAATTTGGAGGCTTTGGGGAGCAAGTCCCTTCGCAGTATGCTGGTCTGATTCTTCAGTTGCTGAGCTCTTTGTTCCTGATGTCCCTGCAGACTTAGTGACCTGGAGCCGCCAGGAACTGGTACAGGCTGTGTCGTGTGTGTGGCTCAGAAGCTACAGCATTGCCATGGGGACAGCTACAGGGTGAGCAAGGCTGTTTGTTAGCACTACCTGCCTTGCAGGGAAACAGCCCATGAAAGCGCCTAGGAATCTTATATAAGAAAAACAATCTCTTGGGAGCACCAGGCGTTTATGTGACGCCTTCCTTCCGTTCTCAGTTCCTACCCCACAGGCCCTCCCATTCTGGGTTTTATAAGCTCTCTCTTCATTTATTTATGTTAAGGAAGACTGAGTTGCTTGCACTTTTGATGGAAGCGCATTCTATCAAAACTCCATTACAAATAGAACCATTTGTGTGGAATATCTGCCCTCACTCATCCATTTCTATGTTAACCACTCATTTTTTAAATTAGAGCACCAGGAAAGAGATGATGTGACAGTGCAGGTGTTTTTGCCCTTATTTGCCTTTGATCAACCGCAGACCTTACGGGGTAGTTAATATCTATTTTTAAAGATTCTGCAGCAAATGTGTTTTCAGGACAGAAAGTCAATTTTGGGAACATTTGATTTGGGCTTGGAAATACAAAGCAGATAGTTCCTCACTGACTAAATTAATATTTGATAGTGTTTTTAATGGCCTGAGTCACATAATGGAATATAATGAGTCTAAAGACACCACCAGGCCCAGTTATATGTGGAAACACAAAGCATGATATAAAGATCATGCCAAAGAGGGCAAAAATTCCTCTTGAGTTTTGTGATTGCTTTCAAAATGAGTTACATTCGTACATGGCTGATTTCCTCCATGAACAACTGCCTCCTTTGCCATGAGACCAGAAGAAATAGATGGTGCCTGGCTACCATTACTGAATGTTTTGATCAAAGATTCTGTAGAAGAGTCCTAATCAAAAGGGGTAAAATTATGGAACAGAATTTGAAATTGTCATGGAACCCAGACTTTCTGGAACCACAGAGGCTGGATGAACCCCTGGAAACTATAGCCCTGAAATAATGTTTAAACTTTAAACCAAAAATGTCCCCTGAAGTCTTCATAAAACCAAACAATAGTTTAACTAGTAAAGAATGTCTGCCTTGAACATTATGTTCTTTTAAAAACTATCTGTATGAGATCAAAGTGACAATAGCAACTTGAAAGATCAGATAGGAACCTTAGGGGGCAGTGAGTTTATGTTAATGGGGGAGGAACAACTCAGAAAAGGAGGGTGAGAATGGTTGCAAACTCAAAGAATGTAATCAATGTCACTGAATCGTACATGTAGAAATTGTTTAATTGGTGCATGTTCTGCTATGAATATTCTCAACAACAACAAAATTAAAAACAATTTTTTTTTCAAATGATCTATCATACATTCATGAATTAGCTTCATGGGCCCCAGAATATGCTGGCAACGATGCAGTACCTGATTTCTTACAACGTCGTGGACCCATCAGTTGTGTGTGGGGGATGGATGAGTGGAATCTTGAAACTGAGTTTCTCATCATTGAACATGCCCTGGGAAAGATGGGGGTGACATTTCAACAACATCTCTTTTCCCGGAATAAATTACTTCTCTCACTTTGCAAATTGGTGAAATTATTATAGGTTGGTAAATATTTTTGTGCTTTGATTGCTTTTCAAAATTGAGTTGCAAGGCTGATGCATACAGTGGGGGAAATGTTCACAATGACCTTTTCATGCCTTTCTTCCCCCTTTTTTGGCAGGAAATAACTACATGTTTGCCAGATTACTACAGATGGACTCAGTACCTCTTTATTAAACTCTATGAAGCTGGACTGGCCTATCAAAAGGAGGTAAGGTAAAATTAGCTGCTCTTTAAAAATTTCGTTAATCTTCTTTATCTTCTTAGAACACATCATTGTTAATAAGAATCAAACTCTGTTTGCACAGAGGCAGTGAAAAGGAACACTAGTCCAAGTTCCTGAAATTAATCGCAGCAGACCTAGAAAGCAACTACATGTTGCGCTTCTTCTCTGGTCACTTTTTTTCATGGGTGTCGTCTTAGTTTCCAGGGTCCCTACGTGGCGCAAATGATTTGCTCTCAACTACTAACCTAAAGGTTGGCAGTTCAAACCCATGCAGCTGCACCAAGGAAGAAAGGCCTGATTACCTGCTTCCAGAAAGATTACAGCCAAGAAAACCCTATGGAGCAGTTCTTCTCTGTAACACATGGGTTGCCAGGAGTTGGAATTGACTCGGTGGTTATAGGCTTGGTTTTTTGGTCTGTCTTAGTTCCCTAGCACTTTGTAACACAAATACCACAAGTGGATGGCTTCAAAGAACAGAAATTAATTTTCTCATAGCTCTGGGGGCCAAAAGTCCAAATCAGGGCCTTGGCCTCGTCTGTTCCTTCCTTGCTAGTAGCCTTAGGCCTTCTGTGGTTCTTGGTGATCCTCACGTGGCATGTCTTCCCCAGTCTGTGTCTAATCTGCTCTGTTTATAACTCAGTAGTGATTAGACATCCACCACATTGATATGGCCTCATTAACATAACAAAGAAAAGCCTATTTTCAAATAATATTGCATATATCCGCAAGTATAGGGATTAGGGTTCCAACACATATTTTGGGAGAGGTACAATTTAATCCATAACAAGTGTCTTGGCGGTTTTTGAGTCAACAAGCACACTGGCTATTAGGAGCTCTTAGCCTGCTGACGTTGGGTGCTGCCACGTCACTGCGCCCTTGTCAGTGCCCCTCCACTGCAGCACTTCCCAGTTTGGATTGTTGTTTTTGGTTTACGGATCTGCTGCCTGGCTCCTTCGGTGCCTCCAGAACAGGACACAGGCTTCTTTCACTCTCGAATTCCCAGCACATGGCAGTGTCCGGTGCCTGTAAACGTCCTGGGATCAAAGGTGGAGCATAGGAGGAATGGAGGCTCCTCAAAGCCCAGCTCTACTTCCTCTGCCAGGAAGTGTGGCTTCTCATCTGCCAAACAGGCATGGAACACCTTTCTTGCAGGGTTCTTGGAAGACTTAAAAAAGAATTCGTTGCCGTTGAGTCAATTCTGACTCATAGCGACCCTATAGGACAGAGTAGAACTGCCCCATACAGTTTCGAAGGAGCGTCTGGTGGATTCGAACCACCAACCTTTTGACTAGCAGCGGTAGTGCTTAACCACTATACCGCCAGAGTTTCCCTTGGAAGATTAGAGGTCATATTTAAAGAACATATGTCACAATGTCTATACATGGTGGTCCCCCTAGAAATGCAGGTGCTTTTATGGCAGGAGCTCAATAATAGTAGATACGGCTTGGATGCCGTGAGAGGAGGGAGAGGGCGTCACATTGTGGCCTAGAACTGCACTGTCCGGTACAATAGCCACTAGCCACACGTGACTGTTGAAATTTAAAGTAAAGAGAAACTAACAGTAAAAACTCAGTGCCTCAGTCACACTAGCCACATCCTAGGTGCTCGATAGCCTCATGTGGCATGCAGTTAGCTCTGGACAGCGCAGGTATGGAACATTCCAGTCATAATAGAAAGTGCCAATCGCACTGGTTCAGAAAATTGAGAAGTAACAAATGGAGCGAATGTTGGTTGCTTAAAATACTTGTTAAGTTTATTTGGGGTGGGGGAGAGTGGTGAGTGTCCATTAACATTTAGGGTAAATTAAGAGTAGGAACATTGTGGAACTGAGTCATCCGAATGTTCAACCACTACAGATTCTCCTGGGTCAATTTAGTTTCTTAACGCACCATATGCCCAGAGGTAAGGAATTGAGAATGGTGAGAGACAGAGGCATACCTAGTCAACAGTCCTGACTGCAGGAGACTGCTCTGTATTGTTAATGCATAATTTTCAAAAGGTTAAAAACATGACTCCCGTATCAACTTAAAATGAGTATGTATCAAAGATTTTATTCAACTCATTAATTAGTGAGGGAACCAGTAAGATTTTAAGACTCATTCAAATAAGAATTCAAGGAACAGAGGTTTATAGAGTCACAGAAATGCAGAAATGAATTTGCTAATGCAATCAAGACTGCCTAATGCCCTACAAGGCAGTGAACCTAACCTTTGGGGCTGACTTTTCTGTGAGACGGAAATCATTTTCATTGTCATTTGATGGGAGCCATTTGTATTAGTCTCAGACAAAAATAACTTGCATTGCTATCTCAGTTTTCTACAAGTTAACCTCTTTCTATACAGAGTTGTAAAATACCCTCAACAACGGTAAATAGGAAGCCAAACAAAAATACACATCCCTAGAAAGTCAGATAAGCCTCAGGGGATGCGGGCCTGCTAGACAGTCCCAGCCTACAGGAAAAGAACACTCAGTGATCCCATGTGCCTGTTTTTAAGGTTCGATCCCATGTGCCTATTTCTAAGGTTTGGGTAACTTTTCCGAGCATCGTTTATTCAGTATGGAGAAGCAAAAGAGCAGGAGGAGAATTCGTGGGAAACTCAGATCAGGAATTTTCACTCCAAGCAGGAGATGCGATGCTGATCTAGCAGCCTGACGCATACATCCGCAGAAGACTCTCCCTTGCTCTGTTGTTGTTGTTAGTTGCTGTCAGCCCCTAATTGATGATGACCCCATGCCCAATGGAACAAAACGTTGCCCTGTCCTGCGCCATCTCCATGATTGGTTTCGGATCGGACTCCCATGATCCATAGGGTTTTCCATCGGTTGTGTGTTGCTTGCATGTTGCTTTGATGCTGGACATGTTTCAGCAGAGCTTCTAGGCTAAGATGGACAAGGAAGAAAGGCTTGGCTATCTACTTCCAAAAATCAGCCAATGAAAACCTTCCCTTGCTCTTGGTGGACAGTAATTATATCCAGAAGGGGTTCCCACACTGGAATCACTCACGGGCCCAGGTAGGAGGAGAAAGATGTAATAAGCTACATCACGTATACTAAGTGACAGCAAGAAGAATAAACGTCAAAGTTATAAGCCATGAAAAACCCACAGCAAAGCAGATGCAGGTAACCTGGCATCGCAAGGAAGAGTACGCAGTTCTTGGACAGTGAGAGCAGCTGTGTGTGTCATCAGTCCGATTGTCCAGTGTTACCTACCCTGAGTTGCGTGGTTACTGTTGTTTTATGTGGATGGGATGTGAAGTGACGTGGCATGCTAATGTACTATCGTAAACATTTCTCACACAAAGCCTGTATGTCTGTGTGTGGTGCTCTCTTACAGGACACTCACTTCTCTGTCTCCACACTCAGGGTCTGTCCATATTGCTTCAGGTCTAGAATACGTCAAATCCAAACGAGAAACGTAACCTCTCCACCGTTGAATTGGATCCAGCCCAATCACACTCAGCATCTTAAGAGCTGAGTGTCTTCCCTAAAGATGTCAGGGCTCCGGCAAAGGATCCCATTGCACACGTGCAGCCATCCTGCTGGCTCCTGCCCTTCTCCTCTTCCCTACAGTTGTTTTCCAAATTAGCTTGATACTCTGCATGCCCTGTGTGCATCGTCTTGGAGAATATAGTCCAATTTTCCTCCTGACTGCTTCTCTCAAGGGAACAACCCTATATTTGTTTCTTAGTGCCGCTGCTGTAACAAATTACCATGAACTTGGTGGCTTAAAACAACACAGACTTAATTATCTTACAGTTCTGGAGATCAGAAGTCCAAAATCAGTCCCAGTGGGCTAAAATTAAATCGAGGATCATCAGGGCTGCATTCCTTCTGCAGATTCTAGGGGAGAGTACATTTCCTTGTCTTTTCCAGCTTCTAGAGGGCACCTTCATCTTTGACTTTCAGCCCCCTTCCATCTTCAAAGACACCAGTGTAGCATCTTCGCATGGCTCTGACCTGTGCTTCTGTCATCTCATGTTCTTCTCTGACTCTCCTGCCTCCCTCTTTCACTTATAAGGACCGTTGTGATTACACTGGGTGGACCTAGATCATACAGGATAACCTCCCCATCTCAGAATCCTTAATTTAGTTATATCTACAAAATCCCTTGTGCCATATAAGGTAACATATTCATAAGCCCTGGTGACTAGGACATGGACGTTGTCTTAGCTATCTAGTGCTGCTATAAGAGGAATACCACAAGCGGATGGCTTGAACCAACAGAAGTTTACTCTCTCACAGTCTAGTAGGCTAGAAGTCCGAGTTCAGGGCACCAGCTCCAGGGGAAGGCTTTCTTTCTCTGTTGGCTCTGGAGGAAGGTCCTTGTCCTCAATCTTCCCCAGTTGAGGAGCTTCTCAGTACAGGGGCTGTGAATCCATATGACGCACTTATTCTGGCTCTTGTTTCTTGGTAATATGAGGTCCTGCTCTCTCTCTGCTCGCTCTTCTCTTTCATATCTCAAAACAGATTGGCTTAAAACCCAGCTAATCTTACAGATTGAGTCCTGCCTCATTAACATCACTGCTGCTAATCCCATCTCATCAACATCATAGAGAGGATTTACAACACATAGGAAAATCACATCTGATGACAAAATGGTGGACCGTCACACAACACTGGGAACCATTGCCAAGTTGACACATATATTTGGGGAACATGAATGAATCCATGACAGACGTTTTGTGGGGAAGGGGGTGATCCTGCCTACCACAAGCCCCTGCTCCCTATTTCCTAGAATCATTATGAGAATTTAACGAGTGAATACGTGTGAAGAGCCTGACGTGGAGTACTAGCACAGGGTAGGTGTGGTAATGCCTGCCTGAGTGCACCTGCAGAGTTACTTGCAGCCAATATGGTATTCAAATTGGAAAAATGGAAAGTAAAAATAAAATAAAAGGTTTCCTGGCTAATTCGGAGGTAGCCTATCCATGAACAGGTATGAGTGAAGAATTCTTTATATAATTTTATGGATTTTAATCTAAAAAGATAGTGTTTTTATT
Source organism: Elephas maximus indicus (assembly GCF_024166365.1). Lineage (NCBI taxonomy): Eukaryota > Metazoa > Chordata > Mammalia > Proboscidea > Elephantidae > Elephas > Elephas maximus. The sequence continues at coordinate 49,784,415 of NC_064838.1, forward strand.
GCTAGTTCTTGAGTTTAATATTTTTGGTATAATGATCTTTTTTTTTTTAATCGATAAAATGTCATAAATAAAATGCAAAAATGCCTTTAGTACACTGAAGATCAGAGGTAGCCCTAGTCCATAAAGCGTATCAGTGGCAGTTAGCATGCTACTTCCATGGTTTATTTCAAAATACGAATTCTTAAAATTAAAAACCTTGGCATTGACCTAAGAAACATTGTATATACTACTTTGTGAAGCACATTTAAAACCAAACCAAACCCATTGCTCTCGTGGTGATTCTGATTCATAGCGACCCTATAGAACAGGGTAGAGCTGCCCCATAGGGTTGACAAGGCTGTAATCTTTACAGAAGCAGACTGCCACATCTTTGTCCTGAGGAGCTGCTGGCGCGTTTGAACCAGCGACCTTTCAGTTAGCAGCTGAGTGCTTAACTGCACCACTGGGGCTTCTCTAAAGCATATTTAGCCCTCTGAAATTCAGGTATTATTACTTTTCCTCTAACAGCATTGTCATAACTTCTTATTTTATTATTTTTAATGAAAATAGCCTTAACCCTTAAATTCAGTTCTGCCATATGGTGTATCAGTGGCCATGTAGAGAGTGTTTGAACAGAGCATTGCTAAACATAGCTGGGAAGTTTCCTTCCTTTGTTCTTCACAAGCACCAACCACCACAATGTTCAGTTCAGAGTTCTTGCTCTCGTGAAACAAATATTTTCAGCTATAAATATGACTATAAAGGCCTCTATTTTTTAAACCTCCCTGGTTTAAAAAAAAAAAGTTTCATTCCATGGATGTAGTTATTAGAAGAATGGTACTGTATTGTGCTTGACATTCCAGGGAACTGTGGAGAGTCACCTAATGTCTGAGTTTACCGTTGGCGCTCTCCATGATGTCAGTGGCAGTTGGTGATAGTGGTAATTCACACACTTAAGCAAGGTTTGCAGTGTGGCCTTGTCTTCACAAAGCACCCTGACGAACAGGCACCCTCCCCCTGCTGCTATTTCGTGGCTTCGGGATGTGGTGGCAGTCACAAAATAAGCGGTAGCCTTGGGAACCGCTCCTGGATTCGGTCCAGATTCAGGCCCATTCCAGACAGAAAAGAGCGAGATCAATTTTGAGAGTTAGATTTCTTTAATAAGATCTATGTGGTGTTCCTTAATTAAGCAAAAACCAATAGACCTTGAGAAAAATCAATATCTTGAAACTTAGGCTTTGCCAGCTTTCTGGAACCTGAAGCTGCCTGCCAGTGTATTCAGAAGAGGTCTTTGATAGTAAAAAAAAAAAAAAAAGTCTTGAGGAGAATGAAGTGAGGAAAAGAATGGAGAATAGCCAAGGGCTAGAGGAGTGATACCACGGGCCAGAAGACAGAAGCGCACAGATGGAGGACGTGATCTAGAAAGGACTGGCACCTTGTGAGGCCTAGCAGGGCAGTGGGTCACCAGGGAGGGAAGAGAAGAGAAAGTGGGATGAGAGACAGTGAGGGTTTGGAATGGGAGGCCTGACACGTTGGCTGTGGCAGCAGACACCGAAGCTGCCTGTGTTGCAGCGAAAAGAGAGCTGAAGAAAGTGAAGTCAGGGTGGTGGTGTCCAGATAATTCCCAGGGGACAAAGGGGTAACAAGGGTAGTGACGGGGGGTGGGGAGTGTGATTCTCCAGCGGGCTGCATCTGGCGTCCCTTGGACTTGCACCTGGGGGCAAATGCCCTCTCTGGCCCTCATTCCTGCATACTTCTGCCAGGGGAGCACGTAGTCGCCCACACGTCTAAGAGGAGGCAAAAATGATGGGCACCCACCATCACTGTATAAAATCAATCCCACTTGACCATGACTTCATCACAGTTGTAATTGTGTTGTACATTTTAGAAAGCTTTTCACAAATCATTCACGCAAAAATATGAAACCTAGTGTTTAACCGTTGATCAACCGGGGAAATTCCCTTATGTAGAATGGCTTGTTCTATGATGTTGCTAGATAACTGTTGTGAGGGATGCAGTGGGGAAGTCTACTCTGAGTTTACTGTTTACAGATGGGTTAATTATTTCATTGTGATTTAAGGTTGATTTCAAAATGCAGATATTACATTACAAATAAGGCTAGCTAACTACAAGGGAGTGTGGAGTTGATGTCAGTAGGCGATAGAAAAGCTAACTGCCACCCAGGGAAACAAATATAGTCAGTAATGTCCAGAAACCATATCCTATGCAGCAAGACTGTGCTCGCTTCAAAATCAAAGCATCCATCAAAGTAAATATTCCAAATGTGAAAATCCTGAATGCTGGATAAGGGAAGACCCTGGCTGGCTTCATGGGGCACGATATGATAGAGACAGTGGCATAAGAGAGGAAACCTGAGAAAGGCATTTATCCAGGGCTTCCAGAAGCTGCCTGTGCTGCATCCCCCGGGCCCACCCCTGGTTTAACCACCTGTGGAGAGTCTGCGCCGAGGGGACCTGGGGGACTGAGAAGAAACGAGAATGTGGGTTCTCGCAGCTGATGTATCTTTGATTTGAGATACTATTTCCTTTGATATTTTTCCTCTTCCCCCAAGTCTTTCATTAGGTGGAAAAAGATAGCTTTTGTGATTTGCTTTTATTTTTCTTTCATTCGACACCTGGGTTTTATCATAACGTGTAAACCTCTTAGAAGCACAGCTTCCACGTTGCATTTTGTAACCTTGAGCCTGAGAGCTACCAGGCTATGTAGGAAATGTTGATAAGATAAAGGCCTATTTGATTTTGCAGTCGCCAATACCAGGTGTTTCTTCTCCCATCCCCTCTGAGGTTTGCAGAGGCAGGAGGCAGAGACGGAAGTACACACGGCTTTCTTTTTCTTCTTTCATATTTTATCCAGTTCGTTATTTTTTTTAAGGGGGTGTGCCTCTTGAATGAACTGTCTAATTAAGTCACTAATCAATATTTTTCCATTTCTTTTTACCTTTTATTTTGAGTGATCCTTCTTCCCCTGACCCCTAACGCAGGCAGTGCTAATAGATAAGTAAATCACTTTTGGCTTATCAACCTAAAGTTTTTAGGTCTAAGGTACTCTTAGGCCTAAAGGATCTTATTAAGGGTACTCACCAGATTGCATCATTTTGTTTCATGAATTTCATAGGCATTGGTTAACTGGGACCCAGTAGATCAAACGGTGCTAGCCAACGAGCAGGTGGATGAACATGGCTGTTCGTGGCGTTCCGGAGCAAAGGTGGAACAGAAGTACCTCAGACAGTGGTTTATTAAGACTACCGCTTATGCAAAGGTGAGTGTCAATAATGCCTCACGTGGGTGAGGCAACACTAACGTCGTCTGGTGTTAGAGATCCTCCCTGTTCGGGTGAAATCCAGGAAGAGCTCTCAGAGCCATGGGCGTGCAGACAGGAAGCAGACGAGTTGTAAGTCAAGAGTGGCACCTGGAGGTCATTGTAGGCTGTTGTTTGCTGACCTTTCACCTCACTGAATCATTGTACTTCCACAGATGCCAAAAAATGTTCAGCTTTATCAGTAATTATGTCAGCAATGAAGCTAAAAAAAGGAAAAATAGTATCTTTATCTGTGTAGATCTCATAAGACCTCAAGAAAGATAGAATGAAATTCCAGAGGGTTCAGAGAAAACCATCTAAAAAGAATAAAGAGATGGCCAGTCTTCATGAGGAAAGACCAAAGTGAAAATGAATTAAAACAGGAACGAAAGCTCTGGATTTTACTCTTGTAGAGCCCCTGGCTAACTGTGTAAACCAGCGCGAGTCTCTGGGCCTCAGTTTCCTCATTCATAAAATGAGGGTGTTGAACCAAGTGATCCTTAAGGTACCTTCTGGCTTTTTGTGTGTTCAGGGATTCAGTGTAAAGCCAGCAGTTGAAAAAGGGGGCTGACTTATTAAGTTTTCAATGGCCGGGCAAAATAACCAGTTCTCTTTATGCTGCATCCACTCTGTGCAAAGTCTCCTTTGAGCTCACCACGTTTCAGCATACTGAAATTGAGGGGTCACCCTTTGCAACTCCAGAGAGGATGATTAGAGCAAATTAGGGACACTTCACTTGGCAATTTGATGATCTCTGTATCTCATTAGCACAAGACCAGGGTCTGAAAAGGTGAAGGCCTATTCAGGGTATGTCTTGGTAGCTCTTCTCCAATGGTAGCCACTATAAGAAGTATAGTCGTGCCCTTCCATAGTAGCCCGTGGGTTGCTTTGTCAGAGATGGGGCACTAGACTGAACTGGACTTTGGGTCAGACCTAATACTGCAGTTCTTATATGCAAAGAAAGCACAAAGTCATAACCTTTGATCACTACAAAACTTTGCTGAATTGGAATGCTGTTTTAAGAGCAGTATACCAGCTTACAGTACTAATGCCATATGGAAGTACGACCTCCAGTTCTCTCACTCAGGAGACATAGCTTAAATGAGGCTGTTTTCCCTCTAGAGTTTATTCAGAATGCAGCAGAGCATAGTATATGAATTTGAAAAAGCACTCATTAGAACTCCTTAACACAGAGCCTTGCTCCCTGTAAGCATACAGTAATACTGGGAGACTAAAAAAAAAATAAAAATAAATTTTTTTTTTTTTTTGACTAGATGAGACCAAAGCTGAGGGTGTTGCTTTCTGTAACCATCCCAGGCAGAAGGAGCCTGTATTTGCTGACAGTTGCAGCCACTGCATTATTGGGAGGGATACCAGGTCACCTCAAGGACCTGTCAGATGACTCTCTAATAGCCATTGTTGGAAAGGTCTCCTAATTAGCTCTTTTGTTTTGACCTCTGCCTCTAGTTGGAAATGTAATAGCCTAACTGAGGGGCATTATTCTTTCAATTGTCAGCTGTACATTTTCAACTGCTCAGCAGATATTGTTAGTTACCATGGTGACTCGCCTGGTTCTTGCCAAACTCCTGTGCAGATTTATTAAAAAAGCTGTCTTTTGGAGGTCAGCACTTGGTTTGCCCTGAAAACCAGGAGCAGAAGGAGTAGCGTAGGAGTGGTAGGGTAGACACTGCAGGTCCCTGGATGAGGGCTGAGCTGTTCATGTACGGAGCAAGACTCCCTGAGTCCTAATAGAGAATGATCACTGCAGGACTGAGAGCAGAACAGAGATACCAGGGGGCCAAGGGAGAGGAAATGCAGTGCTGGAGACTTTGGAATTACAGTCCCCCCAAGGGTGTTCAGTTGAGACCCAAAAAGGCCATACATTAGGAATAAGGATGACACCCTAGGGCAGAGGACAAAATCAAAATAACTCACCCTAATAAGAAATAAAGCCAAACCTGACAGGTGCAAAAGAAGCAGCCAGAACAAAGTTCACCACCTTTAAAGAGAGACCAAGTAATCCAGACTCCCTACAAAGCTTCATCTGCAATGTCCTGCATACAATAAAAAAATTACTAGACTTGCAAAAAAGCAGAGGAATGTGACCCATATTCAAGGTGGGGGAGGGGGAGCAACCCAATAGAAATAGACCTGATATGACCCAGATGTTGGGATTAGCAGATAAGGCCTTTAAAGCATCTATTACATAAATATTTGGGACTTAAAAAAAAAAAGATGGTCATAATGAGTGAACAGATGGGGAATCTCAGGAGAGTAATGTAAACTATAAAAAAAAGAACCAAATGGACATCTAGAGCAGAAAAGTACAGTATCTGAAATGAAAAATTCATTGTTTGGCCTGCAAACAAGGATGAGTAAGGGTTAAGTAGGGCATAAAGTTAGAGGGAAGCCTCTCTCATAGAGAGAACTGCACGTATGGTAGCCTTAAAACAGAAAAGTATATGATGGGTTTGAGAAACTGAAAGAATAACACTGTAGCTGGAACTGAGAGAGCCAAGAAGAGAGACTCAGATAGGACTGGAGAGACTGGAGGGTGACAAGGTGCCAGATTGAGCAAGACCTTTTAGGTCTTAAGGAATTTGGACCTTATCACGGGGGCCATGGGAAACCATTAGGATTGTGAGGAAGAGAATGACGTGGTAAGATTTGTATTTTTATAAATCACCCTGGAAAGGGCAAATGTGGATGCAAAGAGACTGGTTAAGAAGCTATTGCAGTGGTCCAGGCATAATAACATAACTTATACTTAGGTGGGAGTAAGAGAGAAAAGTGGTCGATTAGAAAAATATTCAGGTGGCAGAATCTGAAGAGCCTGGTGGCATACAGATGAGAGGGTGTAGGAGATGGTGGCGTCAAGGAGTACTTTGGCTTAAAGCGTGTGTAAATAGTCAAGCCACTATCTTAACTTCCAGGGAACCCTGGAAGAGACGTAGCCCTGACCGTTTTGAGTTTGAGGTGACCATGAATCATTTGAAGAGAGATGTGCAAATAATAGGTGCTTGGATAAATGCATCCAAAACTTTAAAGAAGGTCAAATGAAATAGGACATCTGCTTAAAAATCTGGTATAATAGAAATATTCTTGAAGTAGTAGAGAGCTCCTGGTGTATAGATAAGAATCAGCTATTGAATCAGTTAGGAATGCTCTCAGCTGCAGGTAATTAAAAAGTACGAGTCCTGGTGGCTTAAATGAATGGAAAGTTAATTTTTTCAATGTAATGAGTCCCATTTGCTGGGACTGAACAGCGATAGAGCTCTGAGTTGGGGTCTCAGTGATTCTCTTGCCCTTTCCTTCCTGCCTGTTACCTCATGGTTGAAAGATGACTGCTGTAGCTCCAGACAGCACATCTCCATTCAAGGCAGAAGGAGGCAGAAGGGCAGTGCCAGTTACTGTTCCTTTTATCTGGAAAGTAAGGGCTTTCCTAGAAACCCCCAGCAGAATTCAGCTGATGTCCTATTAGCCCCAGTTGTGTCATGTGGCCACCTCCAGGTTCAAGTGGACTAGGAAAGTAGGCTTGGTCTTTTTAGCCTCTGTAGTTGAGGTAGACAGAGGGGAGGAAATGAGGAATGGGTGCTGGGATGACCAGCAAGCTGCACCCGCCACAGGTCTCTTCAGAGCTTTGTATTACTGTTCGCACCTGGTTTTGCAGCTCCCAGGGCTGCCTCTGTGATGTACAGCTGGTGGTCAGCTGGGGAACACGTCTTTGTGGAGAAGCTGCCCTTTCTTTCACTTGACTTCCAAATTGTAAAGATGCTCAATGTGAAAATTACAGGAAACCCTGAAATATGAAAATGCTTTATTAAGACTGTCGCGATGTACTTGATTTCACCCCCACTTGCCCCCCACCCAGTCCTCCCAGATTGTTTGTTTTGTGGAATGTTATAAGTGCTTTCAGCCACTCTTTCTGTGAAAAGGGAAGCTTGCCGTAGGAGTATCTGAAGAACGGGAGTTAGTCTTGGCAGAGCTGTGTGGGCGGCATCCTGTGGGCAGCACCGCTGGGTGAGAGCAGGGGGAGGTGTGGATGTGAGAGGCACACGGAGAAAGCAAAAGGGATTCAGAGCCTAATGGAATGCCTCAGTTCCTGACAGGAGGGTGACAACTGGAAGGAGAGACAAATAGAGAGAGGGCTCCCCACTGGAAGGTTTCTAAGAGGTCGGTGGTTTTGATTTCTGCTGCTGCCTCCTGTAGCCCCCAGGGCTGCCTGGCAGGTCCTCAGCCCCGGGGACGATGGCGCTTCTTAGTGATGAGACGGACAGTAATCAAACCCTGATGATGCTAACCTCGTTAGTCTCCCCAACCAAAATGGCAACTCTGTCTTCCGGGTTTTCCAGAATTACCTGACTCATTGGCAACTGCTATAACTTGAACAAAGTCTGTGTTCAGGCCTTTATTTACACCATCTCATTTAACCCTCCCATTAATCGTTTGAGGGCAGATACTGCTGTTATCCCCGTTTTATACTCATTGCCCTTGAGTCGATTCTGACTCATAGTGACCCTACAGGACAGAGTACAACTTTCCCGTAGGGTTTCCAGGGAGCAACTGGTAGATTCGAACTGCCGACCTTTTTGATTAGCAGTCAAGCGCTTAACCACAAGGGCTCCATCTCCATTTTCCTGAGGAGGAAACTGAGGCTCACACTGGTAATAAGTGACAACACTGGGATTCAAATCCAGATACTTGAGCTCTTAACCAGCAATCTGGACTTTCTCAGGCGGTGTGGATTCACTCATTCCATCCCCAAGTGCTCACTAAGTGCCTGGCCAGAACCTGGGCTGGGGGCGAGGAATACAGGTGAGAAAAGCCGAGGCCCCTGCCCTCAAGGAGCTTGGAGGCCAGTGCGGGGGGCAGTCATGGACATGAGCATTCACAGACAGTGGGTCACTGCCCCCTGCAGGAGAGTGCAGAGTCCAAGGCGAGGTGAGAAGCAGGACCGCAAGTCTGTGCCACGGTCTGAGGAAGTGATGGAAGACGGAAGGTGCAGAATGTCTGTGAAGGAACGCTTTGTTGCCTTCCAGACATGCAGGAAATGTTATGCTCAACCAGGAATTTCCAAGTTGGACTTTTGCTGGTGAGCAGATGGGCAACAGTGCAGTGGGGATGGCAGGTAATAAGCCCCCATTTCCCTGCCACCTTTCACCCTCTCCCCTCCCCCCATTTTACCTGCAGGCTGGCAGGAGAAGCAAGGGTGCTTTTACCAGAATGCATTGATCTCATTTTTGCCTGCACAGTGAAAATATGGGGCTAAAAGGAGAGGCAGAGAGGGCAGGGAAGTGAGGTTCATGACAGGAGCTCTCTGGAGTGGTGGAGAGGAGGCGAGCGCAGAAAGGCAGCCACGCAGGAGCAGCGATGCCGGGCCTGGTCTCCACGTGCATCATGCGCCCCTGGGCAGCTGATCACCTGCACTGTGGAGTGGGGACCCTTGTTCCAATCCTGGGACCCTGTGTCACTTATGAAAGCAGCAGCGGCCCCCTGGAAAGTGTGCCTGTTGCCAGACTTCTGCACCTACTCTCAGCCCCAGAACAGAGGCTGCTGCTCACAGGCAGTGCCCGCAAATGCTTCTCCGTGACAGCAACCAGGTCGGCCTTGCGCTGCTCTGGAAGCTTTGTAAAGGGATCCACCAGTGTGGTTTGGTAACTTGACCCCCGCCAGCCCCCCAAGAAAGATCCCAGGACACAGTGTCTGCCCCTGGGTGTACACCCATGTTAGATGTTGGTGGAGGAAGCAAAGTGACTGAGAACTAAGAGGAGTGAGCGAGAAAGGTTCTAAGGAGCTCTCAGCTGCTCTGCAGGGTGGGCAGGATGAAAACACCCGAGGATGCAGGCCAGAGAGGGGATCAGTGATGATAATGCTCGGGTTTATCTTCTGCAGGGGTTTTTACTTTAAAGCCCCACGGCTTTAAAGCTGTTAACGGCATTCATCCCTACCATGCCCTTCTGTGGCTCCTTTGAAAAAATATTTCATTATCACTGAGTGGTAGGAGGGGCAGAGCCACTGAAGGCCCTGACCCTTAGCTCTCAGGCTGGTGCTCACAGGCACTCTGGGGCGCCCTCTCTTCCTGTCTGAGTCCCCTCATCCCAAGCCCTCCCTTGCTCTCTTTTCCTTTGGAAACGGCAGACTCTGCTCCCGAGTCTCGGGATATGGTTTTGACTCCCTGTCTCACAAAGCTAATTAATTGTTAAAGTCTGCTCCTTCTTACACAACTTATCTTACCTCTGTTCCCTCTTTTCCCTGCTCCCCCAGGACTTCTCTCTCCTGAGCTGTTCCGTGTTGAACTCTCCCCTTCTCCACCTTCTATCCTCTCCTCTCAGCTCTCCTGAGGGTGATTGTGGGCCAGTGCCAGGGGCACAGATGGGAGTTGTTACACGGGGGCAGCGGGCCCCCTGCCCCTCGGAAATCCCCGGGGGGTTGGGGGTGAGGGCAGACCAGGGCTTCCAAGGTTTGTTCTGGTTTGAATCCCTGCCGAGAAAAATCTACATTTTAACAAGATCCCCATGTGATTTTTATGTATATCTGGGATCTTGTTAAAATGTGTATTCTGATTCAGAATATCTGGAGTGGAAATGCAAATTCAGCCCTGGGACTAACAGGGGCAGGAGGGGGACTGAGGCAACAAGAAAGAAGGGGACTTGAGGCTGGCAGTGCCATACCTCTTCCCAGACTAGGAAGAGGCTGCCTGGAGTATGTGAGACTTGACACAACTTCAGGTGCCCTGCTGCACTGGAAGGAGCAAGCTGGGAGTGAAGGTGGGGCTGCGGGAGGAGGCAGCTGTCTGTCTCAGCAGGCCTTGCGGGGAGCTCTGCCTAAGGGTTGGTGCAGGCTGGGTCCCGGCTCCAGGATTAGGAAACCCATGGTATCTACACACTCCAGAGAGGACATAGGTAATTAGGCTTCCTCTCCCCAGGTTGGGGGTGGCTGGCCCTTCCTGTCCCTCATCCAGAAGGCCCCTCACCAAGCCCAGTCACATCTCCCCATGGTCTCTGTTAGGTGAACTCTCCATGGCCGCCTTGTTTCCTTACCCCTGAGCTCTTGCCCACACCCCACTGTCCTCCCCGGTCAGGGAACTGAAGACAGCCATGGCAGCCCCAACAGCTCCAAAGCAGGAGAATGAAAGGGAGCTTCGGAATAAGTGCCGTCTCTAGATCAGCACGTATCTCTGCAAACAGCAAGGCTTCCATTTTCTGTTTTGCTTTTTGTTGCCAAGTTGGAAAGAATGACTGCAAAGGGAAAATGGGAGAAATTAATGATGTACTTTTTATGGTATGTTGACAATGAAATAAATTGTAAATAAGTTCAAATTTGATTGGGAGAAAGATAACGACAGAACTAAATATTATGTCTTGCTCTTAAACCCTGAGTAGCCTCTTCTGAGTTCCTGGCCAGGTCTTTTTTGGGGTTTAAGGCCTGTTTCCTCCTGCAGGCAGTTAGGCTGGACTCCCGCAGAGGGACAGAAGTTTATTAGCACCTTGTTGAGGGGCCTCTGGGTGTGCTAGGAGTGCTGGGGAGTATCACTGGTGAAGCTCTTTAGCTTAGGAGTTATTTGCATTTTACAGCTAGAAGGCACTTGAGGGAACATTTATCTCAGGGTCCCACACATCTAACTCAGGGTCCCCCATGCTTTTTAATCTCTGCCCTGATTTAAAAAACATAAAAGCAGGCAAACGAAATAACCCCTTCATGCCTGCCTTTTCTGCTGTTGAAATTACAGAATCAATAGGATATTTCAAAACAAATGAAAATAAAGGGCTAAGGTGTTGCTGTACCTTAAGCAGCTCACAAGCTCCCCTCCTCAGGCCCTCCCCAGGGAGCTGATTGCTGTTCCTGGGCGTGTGCGCACACCCTCCTTGGAAATCACTGACCCAGCCATGTCGCGTGGTATAATCGAGGCACCCGAGACCCAGGAAAGAGCCGAGATCTACACTTGGGTCGCCATAGTCCTTGTCTGCTGTCTCTCCACCTGCTCCTGAGGGCTGGTTCCCCAGCAACCAGGCGTTTCTGAGAAGCGCATGCAGATGGCGGATCTTCCACATGTATTGCAGGAAGGTAGGGTGTTAGCCAGTGAGGAAATGTCGTTGGATACGGCAGATGTCATAGATAATGGCAGTATAATGGAAGGTGTCCGGATGAGAGTTTTTCTGGTTTGCTCTTGCTGGAATTGGCTTGTTGGCCTCTCCGAGCTGGAGCCGCATCCTGTTTTTTGTCTTTATGCTGCTCCTCCAGCGCCCTGCCCTTACCCCAGGACCTCCTGAACCCAGCTGCTTGGCGAACAGGAGACTGATCCAGTGGCCGCTGCTGATATTCAGGAAGCAAGCAGACATTAATAGATACATGTATATTGATATTATATTCAATTTTTTTGTTGTCATTTTGTTTTTTCAAAATAAGTGTTCTGTTATAGAAAGGGGCAATTCTGTATAGTGTCTTCCCATTTCTCTATACATTTTGCTTACTATTCCAGGATGGCTAACTCCACTTGGAGAGTCAGGTTTGCTCAAAATGGAAATGTAAGCTTTCCTAGAGCTGTACCAAGTTGAGAATTTTGGCAGTTTAAAAGAGTATATTAACAGCATGATCTTTACATTAAAAACGTGGATATACAGACATGCAGTCGTACTTCATTTTATCAATTCTGTCACATCATTGATTTTAAATTTTATGCTCTAGTAAGAAAGTAAGTGCTGTCAATCAACTTAAGACACATCCCAGTTTCAGAGCTTATGGAAAATTTGGGCATCTTAGAATCAGTGGAATGTGGGCTATAAGGAAGATGAACGGATATAGAACAAAACGGTCATGATAATCTCCCGGAGCCGTTAAATGGATTGTGGAAAATCGTCATTTTTTTTTTTCTTCATCCTATTCTGGCCTTTCAGATGTTTCCATAATGACCGTTATCATTTTTATAGTCGTTAAAAAATACCAGTGTGATAGCGTGGCACGCACTCATCTATGTGCACACCTTCCTTAGACCTGAGTGCCTTGCAAAGGGATTATCCTACCTTTTTGCAGGTTTTTATTTATAGGCAGGCTTCCAGCTTGAAGATATTTGTGCAGAATTTCCCCCAGGACTGCAGTTACCTTTATGTTTGTTTCTGATTCGGCCAGTAAAAGCTTTTAGATCTTGCCCCAAGGCTCCCTTTTCCTGGACATTCCTGGAACAAAACCACCCTTTCAGACAAAGGTAGCCTAGTGCTGCAGGTGGGGGTGAATGGTATTTTCCCTCTCCCGTGGGATGCAGCGACTGGCCTCTCTTGTCCTGTGGACCCAGGGGCAGTGAAGTAGCCTCTGGGAAGCAGACGCAGCCCCATGGGAGAGGAGGCTCTGGCTTCAGGAAAGTTCAGACTCAGTCATCTACATTCTTAGGAGGGTGGTAGTTACAGTTCAGACCCTGTAGTCACCCACCATCTCGCGGAAGTTAGTGGAGTTAGAACTGTTATGCTGCTAAAAAGGTGGGGTTACCTGAGTCAGAAGAAAAAAAACAAGACTGGTAGGTGGTTTCTGTTGACTGGCACCGTAGCCTCACAGCTTCCTTCAGCTCGTCCTTTTCCGCAGAGCACGCACAGAAGCCCCCAGAGCATTCCCTAATGGTCACACCAGAACCAGCTTCCTCCTTTCCAGTGTCAGTGACTACGCTTACGTGTGTAAGGGTTCTTTTATTGGAAGCTATTTTATAGCCTGGGTTTGTGCCTCTCTTTCCCATGGCTCTGAGGTGTGACCTGGCTGGTGTCTCTTTTCCTCTTGCTATTGCAGTCCCGTAAATCGACTCCTTGTTGATGAGTCATGTCATTAGGAGGATGCCATGCTCAGGGTGAGCATTTCCCTTCAGGGCTAACAGCACCTTCCCTGGACTTGAGACTCCTGGGGAGCACAACCGTATTTGTCAATAAATGTTTCACGTTGAGATGCCACACTGACAGATCTCTCTCGAAACACCATGTCAGAGAGAGGTTAAAGTATACCTGTCCTAGGGAAGCTTTGCTGTATTTATCATGCCCTGTCTAAATTCAAATAAGGTAAATGTCATGCCAGATGAGCTGGGTTTTTTAAATGTATAAATTTTCATGCATAACTTCATGGCAAAAGTCAAGGCAGGAAGGAGAGTCTAGGGTGTGAAGGGAAAGTTTATTCCTCTAGACTATTTTAGAAGGGACATCTAGATTTTTAAATATCTTGCTGCCTTCAGAATTGATTTTTCCTCATTAGAACTCAAATATGCACTGCATCTTTGAAGTGATTGCATTGAGATGACTCAAAGGAAAGAATAACAAAGTCTTGGAACCAAGAATAAGCTTTGGAAAAATAAATAAGAATTATGATTCAAAAATAATTGCTGATCAAGTCACACTGATTCAGAAGTAGCTTAAGTGTTAAACTTTTTTTTTTAAGTATCCATTTTAATTAAATCTTGTCTCTTCCACTCTGCCCCAAATCTGTGTCCAGCTCTCAAGTTTCTAGTTTCTCAACTCTCCCCTTAAAAAAAAAAAAAAAACTTTTTAATAAATCTGCTTGTCCTGAAAGGTCTGTACTTCCCAGTTTGCCTAAACCTTTTCATCCACGTCTCCTGAAATGTATCATGTTTTTCAAACCTACTTCTAGAATTCAGGATAATGTTGCACCTTGTTATTAATGCCTTAGTCACGCACCATTGTCTCTTGGGAAGTATGGACTCATTCTTGGCGTTATTTCTGCTGCTTTGAAGAGAGGTTCTGATTGGCCATGTTACGTTTAGAGGATCAGTGCAAGAGAAGAAGACCCTCAACAAGGTGGACTGACACAGTGGCTGCAACAATGGGCTCAAACATAACAATTATTGCGAGGATGGCGCAGGACAGGGCAGTGTTTCCTTCTTTTGTACAGAGGACTTGGTGGCACCTAACAACAGCATGTTCTATTTAATCTTCTTTTTATCCCCAGCATTTTAGTTTTATTCTTTCTCTTTCTTATTCTTGGTGATATTTTATATTCCTGAAGCCTTGTGTTGGTTAAGGTTATGTGTCAACTTGGCTGAACCAGAATTCTCAATGGTTTGGCAGATATTATATAATCATCCTCTATTTTGTGATCTGATGCAAGCAGCCAGTCAGTTGAAAGGGGAGTTCCCTTGGGGGTGTGGCTTGCATCCAGTATATACAGATGTTCTGGAGCAGCTTGCTCTCTCTAGACCCTGCATCCAACCCGTCATCCTCTGACCTCTGGTTCCTGGAACCTTAGCCAGCAACCTGTGGTCTGACCTGCCAGTTTGGGGTTTGTCAACCTCTGTAACCACTTGAGTTGGGAGAAGCCTCTAGCCTGATGCCTGACCCATGGATTTGGAACTTGACAGTTTCCACAACTGCATGAGCCAGTTTCCCAACCAGTGCGTCAGTCCATCTCGTTGAGGGTCTTCCTCTTTTTTTTTTTTTATTATTAACTTTTATTAAGCTTCAAGTGAACGTTTACAAATCCAATCCGTCTGTCGCATATAAGTTTACATACATCTTTCTCCGTACTCCCACTTGCTCTTCCCCTATTGAGTCAGCCCTTTCAGTCTCTCCTTTCGTGACAATTTTGCCAGCTTCCCTCTCTCTCTATCATCCCATCCCCCCTCCAGACAAGAGTTGCCAACACACTCTCAAGTGTCCACCTGATATAATTAGCTCACTCTTCATCAGCATCTCTCTCCCACCCGCTGACCAGTCCCTTTCATGTCTGATGAGTTGTCTTCGGGGATGGTTCCTGTCCTCTGCCGACCGAAGGTCTGGGGAGGATGGCCGCTGGAATTCCTCTAGTCTCAGTCAGACCATTAAGTATGGTCTTTTTATGAGAATTTGGGGTCTGCATCCCACTGATCTCCTGTTCCCTCAGGAGTTCTCTGTTGTGCTCCCTGTCAGGGCAGTCATCGATTGTGGCCGGGCACCAACTAGTTCTTCTGGTCTCAGGATGATGTAGGTCTCTGGTTCATGTGGCCCTTTCTGTCTCTTGGGCTCTTAGTTGTCGTGTGACCTTGGCGTTCTTCATTTTCCTTTGCTCCAGGTGGGTTGAGACCAATTGATGCATCTTAGATGGCCGCTTGTTAGCATTTAGGGTCTTCCTCTTTTGAGCTGATCCTCTAAATGTAACATGGCTAATCAGAATCTTCCTTCAAAGACGATTCCTTGAAATAAATATATATATATGTGCCTCACTGGTTTTGCTCCTCTAGAGAACCCAGCCTAAGACAAGCCTTTCTGATTGGCCTTTTAGAATAGATGTTTGCTTCAGCCTTTCTCCTGCTGGTTCATGTTCTTAAACACTGGCTCATATTAGCCTCATTAATGTCCAATTCTGTTTCAGTATCTCCTTAAAGTGTCTTCATTCAGATGGTGTATACTTGGAGCAACAGTGGCAGTCTCTTCAGTGTGTCCTAGCAAAAATGATTATAAGGCCCTTTACAAACCATAGTACTTCTATATATGCTAAATAACAACCACAGGGAAACTTTGCAATTTGGGTTCAGATGAGTATCAGATACAGTAATTCTTTGATTTTTTTTTTTCTTTTTTTGAAGAATTCTTTTTCTTTCAGGTAAGGCGTGAAGTCTGATTGGCACATTGCATGGGATGTAAAATTGGATAGGGAGCCCATTCATATGATTAATTTCTAGCTTCTGCATCTGGAAAAGTTGTCTTTTGTTGAGTTTGCATAGAGATCTGAAAACTAAGCGCTGTGGTCCTAGAGGAATCAGAAAACCTGGATTGTTCATTGTCTTGGGTGTGCTACTGAGTGGTTGGGTAAGCTTAGGAGGATCACGTGACCTCTTAGAACCGCATTTTTCATTTATTAAATGAGGCGGTTAGATAAATTAATGGTTTTCTAGTTGTGCCTGAGCCTTGGGAATTCATGGGGAAGGACTAGAGAAGAGCAAAGTGTCTCCTAGAATAGTTTGGCTTTCAGCTGTCACATATTGGCTTCCAGCTGTCATATATTGGCTTCCCTCAAATTTTATTTGAAAATGGATTTCATAGCTCTTTTATGGAGCCCTGGTGGTGCAGTGGTTAAGAGCTATGGCTGCTAATGAAAAGGTCAGCAGTTCGAATCCACCAACCTTCCCTGGAAACCCTAGGGGAACAGTTCTACTCTGTCCTGTAGGGTCACTGTGAGTCAGAAATGACTCAGTCATAACAGGTTTGATTTTTTTTTTTTTTTAAAGAACCTGAAAACCTGCTGTTTCCCTGGGTTTTTTGGATTCTGTAAACCTATAAGACTTCTACAGAAGAAGATTGGCCAAGATGAGGAAGGGGCCACTGCCAACTGTTTGTTTGCCAAATGTAAGGGCATGAAATGAAATGATACCATCTAATGTCACTGTAATTTCAACACCAAAAAACAAACAAACAACAACAAAAAAACCAGGAAGGATATAATATCAACAAAAACCCTAAACAAAGAAAAACAGCCTTTAGATTAGACAAATGTAGCACTACAGGTAGTGTCTAACTTACGACGGGGTTCCATTCCAACAACTCCGTCATTAGTAGGTTCTGACGTAAGTAGCATACCTGATTATTTATTTATTTTTCATTATTATTGCCTTTTATTATCTATCTATAAATTCAATCTCTTTTTGTCTTTGAAGGTTGGAAACTTAGAGATATATTTTAATGCATACCGTCAACGTTGGCATTTTGTCAGTTGTGTAATAACTGTACTTGTGGAAGGTTCTGGACCATCTGGATTATCCCTGGAAATGGGGATAGAGTTTCTAGTCTGAAAATTAGTGAGAGTTGTCTGGATGGTCCTTTTCTTTTTTGCTTCATATATTTTGCAGTAACATCTCACTGCTTCCCAAATCTGCTATCAGCTCTAGGAAAACGATCAGCGTTTGGGCACATGTTTTCAAGCAACTGAAGCCCCTGATTTCATTTAGAAAAAACTCCAGCTAATCCTTTCACTGCAAACATTTTTGACTTCTCTCCTTCCTCTTCCTCATTATTTCTTTCTTCTTTAGCATTTCTTTCCTCTTTAAAATCCGTTAAGTCCTGATCTGTCAGTTCCCCTTCTTCATGATCTATGAGCCATTCCACATCAGCAATATCAAGTTTTAAATTCAGTGTTCATGCCATATGGACGATTTTTCCAGTGATCTCTTCCGTCATATTATCCTGATCAAATGCGTGGAGCGTGTTCACATAACTCAGCCATGTTTTCTATATCCCTTGCATGCATTTTCCTGTAACTTCTTCCCAGGAAGATGCAATGTTCCAGATACTCTGACAGTCGTAAGTACGGTTTGTTGTACGTCATAAGTCGAGCACTACCTGTATAAACACTCACCACACTGCTCTTGTTGTTCTGGTGGAAACTTGGTCGGGGCCAGCATAGGAAAGGAGAGGTTGTTAGCTGGCAGTCAGGGTGCTCTGTACAGCCCTGTTTATCAAAACACAGCCATGAGTAATACGTTTATTGTAAATCTGGAACTGAAAAAGGGCTTCCTGAGTTATCAAGATGTTGATTTCATTTGGTTTACTTTTAAAATTTCTTTTGCTTTTTAAAAATATTCATAGATTTGGATAGGTTTTAAGCAAGTACTTTTCCAGAATTAGCATATCAAAACATTCACATTTTGTTCTATTTGAATCTTTTGTCCTCTTCAAGACCTGAGTATTTTAAGCAAAGCACCTCTATAAGAAATCTTACAATCTTGACAGTTCAATCTGGAAGAGAACACGTAGTGAGAGGGCCTATTCACTAGCAGCTCAGCAATGCTGGGAGTGGAGGGGGATGTATAGTGCTGTCAGAATTGACCTAGTCAGCTCAGAATTGTCTGTGACATGGAAGGACAGAGAGGGAGATGAAGCTAATCTTCAAGTCATATAATGGGGGTTTTAGTTTGGAAAGACATCAGAGCCAATGAGACCACGTGTGGATTTACTTGGAAGCTACATGGAATCCCATTAGTCATTGGAAAGGAAAAGCCATGGGTGATTTTCAGAGTTCATAATGTACTAGTTGAGGACTTGTTGGCATTTAAGACTCCCAAAATTACTCTAAGGAGCCCTGCTGGCACAGTGGTTAAGAGCTATGGCTGCGAACCAGAAGGTCGGTAATCTACCAGCCACTCTTTGGAACCCCTATGGGGCCGTTCTGTTCTGTCCTGTAGGGTCTCTATGAGTCGGAATCATCTCAACAGCAACAGGTTAAATTACTCTAAAAGCTGAAAAGCAGAGAAAGCATAATTTTATCAGAAAAAGGATTAGTAGTTGATTAATATTTATTAATTGTTACAATAATGTATATTTAGCGCTGAGCTGCTAGCTGGAAGGTCAGTGGTTTGAACCCACCAGCCACTCCACAGGAGAAAGATGTGGCAATCGGCTTCTGTCAAGATTTTACGACCTTGGAAACCCTTTGGGGCAATTCTGTCCTATCCTATAGGGTTGCTATGAGTCTGAAGCGAGTCAACAGCAGTGGGTTTGGTTTTGGCTTTTTGTACTTAATAAATATAGTCAGGATTGTCTACTTTTGTTATAATGATATCAAAGCAAACCAAAAAACCAAACCCTTTCTTTTTCTTAGAATTTGCCTGTTGAAAAGCTGGGTCTGTTTGACTGCTGGGTTTCCTGGGCTTTGCTGATTGAATGCCCATGGCACAGTTCAACATGTTCCTGTGTGCTCTGGGTCCCTGGCACCTTTTATAACATCAAACACAATGCCTTCGATGTAGGAGCTCAGTGACCATTTTATGACTGAAGTTGACAGATACATGGAAACTTTGGTGCGTGATCTACTTATAATTGAGATATTACATGTCATTTTCTAATTTTCTAAAGCAGCTGATTTCTTGGAAAGAACTTCTTGGAAAGCCTTATTTTAGATGAACTATATGTGGCCGTTTCTACCAACTGATTCATTTTTATCTCATATGCATCTTTAGGACAATATTACAAAGACTGCATTCTTATTCAGCTTTGCAAGTCTGTGCTGTCGGTAATAGAAACTCCTTCATGCCTGCTGATACTTGTCTTCGGGCAGTTCTTCAATCACTTTGTGAATATAAAGCTCTGCAAGTTCACGTTCCATTTATGTCAGCCAGGAAGGGAAAATGTGGAGAACTTTTGTTTATCTGGAAGAGTTAGGGAACAGGCTTTCAATCAACTAATGTTCCAGTTAGCTGAGTGTTCACACGCACCCCTTTCTATATGCAGTAAGTTTCTAAAGAATTAGTGTCCAACTAGATGGATTTAAACTGCATGTGGAATATAAGTTTTCGTTGATGTGTTAAGATTTTATACTGCCTTAAGGCTATCATCGGAAACCCTGCTGCCACAGTGGTTAAGAGCTACGGCTGCTAACCGAAAGGTCAGCAGTTCAATCCACCAGGCGCTCCCTGGAAACTCCATGGGGCAGTTCTACTCTGTCCCATAGGGTCGCTATGAGTCAGAATCGACTCAATGACAACAGATTTTTTGGTTTAAGGCTATCATTATGAGTGGTTTCTAAACACTCCTAAAAAAACACCAAACCCACTGCCACTGAGTCGATTCTGACTCATAGCAACCCTATAGGACAGAGTAGAACTGCGCCATAGTTTCCAAGGAGTGCCTGGTGGATTTCAACTGCCGACCTTTTAGTTAGCAGCCGTAGCACTTAACCACCATGCCACCAGGGTTTCCAAACACTCCTGAAGGTCACATTTAAAATTAAGTCTGGTGTTATGGATTGAATTGTGTGCCCCCAAAATACGTGTTGGCATCCTGACCCCTATACCTGTGGGTACAGTCCCATTTGGAAATAGAGTTTTCTGCGTTATGTTAATGAGGCTATATCAGTTTACAGCGTGTCCTAAACGTATTGGGACTTCTAGCAGTTCAAAGCCGCCAGGTGCTCCTTGGAAACTCTATGGGGCAGTTCTACTCTGTCCTGCAGTGTCTCTATGAGTCAGAATCGACTCGACGGCACTGGGTTTGGTTTGGTTTGGGTAGCCTCCTGAACAGTGAGAAAATAAATGTTCTTTTAAAGCCATCCACTTGTATTTCTGTTATAGCAGCACTAAGAAACTAAGACATCTGGCATCAGCTGGTTTTTTGTTTTTGATTTCGTTTTGGTCTTTCATGACTTTCTCTAAAAGTAGAAGGTTTGCAGACTTAAAATCATGGGGTTGAGGCCTCTTGAGATCCGTGCGGGAAGGAAAGAAAGGGGCACCAGTGAAGCTGAAAGGCCACCAAAGTCTCCTCCAAAGAGCCAGGCTTCCCCTGGCTTTACTGCTCCAGAGGGTGAGGCCTTCTGTTCACTGTCACCAGTATGGCCACTGGGAAGGTCTATTGAAACCAGACCCTTGGCTTTTCACATTGTTAAGTGTAGGTTTGCTCTCTCAGCAGGGGAAACAAGGAGGGGAAAGGGTTTGTCTCTACATTTTTTTTTTACCTTGGCAGGAGGTTCATTTCTCATTTATTCTTTTTTTTTTTTTTTTTTATTCAAAGATATTTGTTAAGTGCCTATTGTGTATCAGGAATTCTGGATGGTGCTTAGAATACCCCCGTTGCTGTCAAGTCCATTCCTACTCATAGCGACCGTGTTGTACAGAGTAGAACCACCCCATAGAGTTTCCAAGGAGCAGCTGGTGGATTTGAACTGCCGACATTTTGATTAGCAGCTGAGCTCTTAATCATTGTGCCACCAGGGCTTTCTCAGTATATAGTGGTAGACAAACCTGAGCATGGTTTTTGCCCTCTCAGAGCTTACGACCCAGAGGAGCAGCCAGTCAGTCAACAAGTAAACAACCAAACCAAAGGAGACATGAACAATTACAAATGTGGGTAAGAGCATGGAGAAACCCATGAGTGCAAGAGTAATAGGGAGACCTGGTTTAGACTGAGTGGTCAGGTCAGGCTTCTCTCAGGTGGTGACATCTGGGCCAAGACTCAGGAACCACCATATAGAAGGTGAGGAAACGGTGGGTCAGGGCAAGGACATAGCACTCACCAAGGCCCTGAGGCAGGCTTGGTGTTTTTGAGAAACTGCAGGCAACCACTTCAGTTGAAGCATAGGAGTAATCAGGAAACTGAAGGAAGACTTCTCTCCCCCACTCCCCATCCCCTTCTCAACAGTTATTTTTCACACAGGCAAATACAAAGGCGTAATGGTTCTTTGGACAGCTCTCTTTGTAACCAGAAAATGTGTTATATTTCCTATGGAGAAGTTGGAATATATTTATGGTATTAGCATTAGTATTGATCTTCTCCTTATTTTACTTAAAACCCTGGGAGATTTGGCAAGCATACGTAATATAGTTTCGTCAATGTCATAAAATATTTTAAGCACAGATCAAAACTTACCTTAAATTTTTCTGAATCTTCGTTATCATGCATTTGGTTTTCACTGATCTCCCTTTCCAAATGTCCAGGTAAATTGTAAAATACCAATGGCCTCTGTTGTTGTGTGCTGTCGAGTTGATTCCAGCTCATAGCGACCCTATAGGACAGAGTAGAACTGCTCCACATGATTTCCAAGGAACAGCTGGTGGATTTGAACGGCCGACCTTTATGGTTAGCAGCTGAGCTCTTAACCACTGTGCCACCAGGGCTCCTTCCAAATGACCAGGTAGATTGTAGAATACCAGTGGCCTCTAGTGGATTGTATTTTCTCAGAAAATGCATTTCCATCTTTAATGAGTATAATCCAGAAACAGAAGAACCCTAGGATCATTTCATTGAAATTGGCACTGTAAATAAAGCACAAGCTGGGTAGTTGAGTCCTTGTGTTGAGGATTGTGCCGAATGTGTCACATCCAGCGAGTTCATCGTGGTTGTTGTTGCTGGTGGCCGTCAAATCAGTTCTGACTCATGGCGAGCCCATGTGTGCAGAGTAGAACTGCTCCATTGGGTTTTCAAGTCTGTGACCTTTTGGAAGCAGATCGCCAGGCCTGTCTTCCAAGGTGCCTCTGGGTGGGTTCGAGCCACCAACCTTTTGGCTAGTAGTTGAGTGCTTAAACATCTGGTTAGTTGGTAACAGAACAGAAAGTGAACTACCTTTATGGAGCCTTGATGTTATGTTATATTCAGAGGACAACTTGAACTCGTCACCAAGGCTTTCCACTGTTCTCCTTTTTCTAGTTGGCATGCACATGCCTGATTTCTATTTTAATTTTAGGGTAGCTCTGTTCCCTCTTTCCTTTGCTTGTCACTCAAGATTGACAGCCATGTGGTGGCAAGGTCCACAGTTATTGATCGGACAGTAAGCCCGGTGTTTTCCATTTCAGCAGCTGTTCATTGCACCCTACAGTGGTCAGATATTGCTCTTTAGCTTCTGGGCACCACACATGATGGACTTGACTCCTTCCTTGGTTTCCATTCCCTCCGTTCTCACCTGTCTGCCTTAGTTCTGCTTTCAATTTCCCCTCTTTTTCCTTCCTTTTCCTATCTGGAGCTTTTCTTTACTCACCCACCCACTGCATCTTTCCTTCTCCTACTCTGTGATCTGCCCGCCCAGCTGTTTTTTATCTCCCTGTTTTTCACTCTGCTTCTTTTCCTTTCTACCTTCCCACCCATTTTTGTTTTTGAGGCCCACCTCTGTCTTCATCTCCTATCATGGTAACAGCACTGGGCTGTGAATTTTGGTTGGTGGTGTTGACCCCACTAACAGCAGCAAACTTCGTTTGTGCATTATTTGAACTTCATGTCGGAAACCGTGGCACTCACCATCCCCCCCACCTCCCTCCCCCCTATATACATAGGTGCCTAGCTGAGGGCTTGGTATGGAGGGGTGGGTGCTTAATGCATTCTGGTGGAATAAATAAATGACTGACTAGATTGCTTGTCAGCTTGGTGGTGTCCATTAGCCACAATTTCTGCCTCTGAAAAAATTTTTGGATATTGAAGCTTCCTGACTCCCCCACATAGATGAGATGGATGGATGGGTGGGTGGGTGGATAGACTGACAGGTGTAGAAAATGCTCTGTGTTGTTTGTTGCTCCACAGGTCACATGATAGGGAAAGAATCTCTGTACTGTTGCAGAAAGAACGCCGTTGGTAAATCCAGAGTCTAGTCCCAGCTCATCTGGTCCTGCAACCTTGCCTGGGCCCCATAACCCCTCTCAGCATAAGCTCATTCATCTGAAAATGAGCATCTTACTAGAGTGGGTAGAGAAGAAGATGTGTGTAAAAGCACTTTATGAGTTACAAAGCACTAGACAAACAGGGAAACTCTGGTAGTGTAGTGGTTAAGTGCTACGGCTGCTAGCTAAAAGGTTGGCAGTTCTATTCTACCAGGCACTCCTTGGAAACTCTATAGGGCAGTTCTGCCCTGTCATATAGGGTTGCTATGAGTTGGAATCGACTCTACGGCAATGGGTTTTGTTTTGTTTTGTTTTTAGACAAACAAAGCATCATATGTTCCTGGTATTCATCATGATACAGTTAGGTATTTAAAATTGAAATCTTCACATTGCAAATATGTGGTTTGCTTTTAAATCCATCTATGGAAGGTCTGTGTCTCATCCTCAGATGGTAAGGGCCGACATGTGCTTGAGGCCACAGAGAGTAATTTATAGAGGCCCCCCTAAAGTAGGAATTTATGCTTAAGAATAGACAAATGACGATGAAAATAAAAGTGTTTCTAACAGCAAATGTTTACACAAGTTAATGTGATGATTTCCCCATGCCAGCTTTTATTTTTCACATGCAAAGATGTAATTTATAACGTTCTGTGCATGATGTAGTCGAGTTTTAGAACATCCACGAATGGCTTCTCTTAGAGTTTTAAAATTCATAAGCTTGAACTTCTTTTGTTTAGTTCCCAGAGTATGGGGAAGAATGTGCTAAACACATTCACCCGAGATGTTAGTGATGATCTTTTCCTGCTAATTTTCTTGGCTCATTCAGGAGACAGAAATTGGTCAAACCTGTCTCTGAATTGAGTCATGGTGAGTACATCTGTTTTTAACCTTAACTGGACTCCTTAAACTTGGCAAGTGAATGAGAAGAAGGCTAAGTCCTGAACCTCCTTCATTGCCTCCACTTGTCTTACCTCATTGCTGTTGTTGTTAGCTGCTATCAGGTTAGCCCCCGACTCGTGGTGACCCCGTGCACAGTGGAAGAAATGTTGCCTGGTTCTGCGCCATCCCCATGGTTGGTTGGGAATCCGACCCTCGTGAGCCACAAGGCTTTCACTGACTGATTTTCAGAAGTAGATCATCAGGCTTTTCGTCCTAGTTCATCTTAGCCTGGAAGTTTTGCTGAAACTTGTTCAGCATCATAATAACACATAAGCTGCCACTAATGTGTGGTGGCTGCACTTGAGGTGTGTTGGCTGGGAACTGAAACCAGGTCTCCTACATGGAAGGCGAGAATTCTACCACTAAACCACCACTGTTCCCTTTCCTGCCTTGTTGTTGTTAGGTGCCATTGAGTTGGTTCTGAATCACAGCAACCCTATAGGACAGAGTAGAACTTCCCCATAAGGTTTCCAAGGAGTGGTTGGTGGGTTTGAACTGCCTACCTTTTGATTAGCTCTTAACTCGGTTAACTCCAGGGCTCCTTCCTACGTTAGCAAGCCCCAAATCATTTACTTAATGTCTTCTAAATATGCTCTGTGCTTCTATCTCTCTGTTCTCTCATTCCCACAGGCCATGCAAGACTCCTTGGCAGACCTTCCAGAATGGTATGGAATAAAAGGCATGCAGGCCCACTGGATCGGGGACTGTGTAGGCTGCCATCTGGACTTCACATTAAAGGTGATCAAGTACTAGCATCTCCAGCAGCTAATGCTCAGAAATCTCTTTTTACACTTTTGGGACTCACTGACTAGACCAGCAATTTGTAACTCTACAACAGCACTGTCCAATAGAAAGATATTGTGAGGCACATATATAATTTAAAATTTTCTAGTAGCCAAATTTTTTGAAGAGTTCAAGGAAACTGGTGAAATTATTTTAATAACATTTTACTTAACCCGATATTTCCAAAGTATTATCCTTTCAAGATGTGATCAATATAGAAAATTATTAAGGACATACTTTAGATTCTTGTTTTAATACAAAGCCTTGAGATCTGCTGTGTATTTTACACTTAAAACATACCACTAGCCACATTTTAAGTGTTCCATAGCTACATCTTGCTACTGGCCACCCTGTTGGACAGTGCAGATATATAGTCTGTGGGCTTCTGGGGATGTCCATGAATTCTCTGAAATTATGTGCAAAATGTTTGTGTGGGCATTTTCCTGAGGAGTGGGCCCATAGTGCTCATTGTATTCCCGAAGGAGCCCATGTCACAAAACAGGTGAAAAGCTAAGGGAGCATAGGCTAACTGAGACATAATTTCAAAACTAGACAGACTTACAGCTATTAATGATTGTGTGGTTACCCAGGGTTCACAGGAAGTGACCTGCTATAAAACACTGCTGAAAGGTCACTACTCAAGGCCCACCTACTCTGGAAGGTGCCCCTGAAACTCTTGTCTTTGCCTGTACTGACTAGAGGGTTTTTCTATTACTGTTTCTTAACTAGGTGTTTTAAGGAGTTCAAACCCTGCCATCATGTTAGTCCCAGCCAAAACTGTTAGAAGGAAGCAGCATCCTAGAGAGAAGTCAACCTGCTTTTCTAGACTCTTTCCCACCTATAACCTAAGTGCTCTTTAGTGTACCTGCTGTCTACTGAGCAGCTGCTGCTTGTCACTGAGCTCAGAATTCCCTGTGCCAGCTCGTCACAAAGGTGATCCAGCTTACTCCAGCTGCACATGAGAAGCCCACTGTAAGGGAGTGTGTTCTGTCAAAACCTTTGAAAAGCAAATCCTGAACTGAGCTTTTCCTCTTGACGCTGTTCTGAGAGGGTGGTAAGAGTTCTGAAATTCCGTGCAGCCCTGACTTTTGTTCACACTTGGCAGGGCCATATCCTTTGGGGCCTGTTCCTTAGCCTGGGTTTCATCCCCATGTCAGAGGTCTTTGCTTCCTCACCAGGTGAAGGATGTGAGTCTCTGAGCCACTTGGCTGTTGTACATGGAATGTCTTCTCCACTCTCCCCAACCCAACATCTTATTATGCAAATGTTTTCACTTCCGTCCCTAGACCCACCTGACAATGAGATGTGGCAGCATGCTGTTTCAGGGAAGGGTACATTCTCAGTCCTGCAGGGCAGAGCCATGTGGCTTTGTGTCTGTGGCCCCAAGCCTGGCCCTGAGGGTCTTTACAGCATTTGCACACTATGTATGTGGTCAAACGAATGCATGAAGGAAGAATTGCCTTCCCTTTCTGTGTTTTCTCTGTCAGGCACACAGCTGGCACTCAGTTGATGCCTCATGTATGCCTCTTCTTGAAAGGCATTTTAACCAGCCCGAGGCACACTCAGTCATGAGCTCAGCTCAGGCTGCTATCCTTTCGTTCTCTCTTTAAAATGAAAATAGCCTCAACCACTGTATTTCTGGTTAGAAAAAAGTAGGTGTCTCTATGTTTTAGTATAGTCCTAAATCTTTGAGGGAGCATAGCTCCTTTCTCAGGGCAGAAACAATATAATTTTGAGGAGTATTTTTGATTTATGAACTAAGGAGACAGGAAAACTAGACAGTCATCTTTCTAAACAGGCTCTCATTGCCTTCAACCTGGGACTGCCAAGCACACCTGGTGGTGGGCATTGGGGAGGGGAGGGCTCCTAAGAGAGATGGCAATTGTGTTTTCTCTCCTGCCCATCTCTGCCCCTGCCAGGCACCGTCTCAGTCCCTGACACCCCAGAGCCAGTAGTCAAAAGTCATCCCCACTGTTTGGGAATGAGGAGGAAAGGGAGGGGGATGTGGCTGGGGAGCAACATGTCCCAGAGGAAGCAGTAAGAAAGGAAGTGACTCCACTTTCCTCCTCCCAGGTTGATGGGCAAGTCACAGCAGAAAAGCTGACGGCCTACACAGCCACCCCCGAGGCCATTTATGGCACTTCCCACGTGGCCATCTCTCCAAGCCACAGACTCTTACATGGGCACAGCTCTCTGAAGGAAGCCTTCCGGAAAGCCCTTGTCCCTAGCACAGGTGAGTTGGCACGTTAAGGCGAAGGTAGGAGGCCTACTGCCTTACATTTGAGAGTGCCTCACAAAGGTCACGGTCCTTTCGCATATAGCATCCTATGTGATTTGTTCTTCTCCTTAGCCTTATTTTATTTATTTATTTTTTTAAATTTAAAACATGAAGATTAAAAAGGAGCTCTAAAAACATTGAATTCCTTGCCTCTGGTTCTACTCTTAGTTACTAGTTTGTCTGCAGCTTGAAAGCTCAGCTCTTTAAATATAACCTGGATTTAAAACTCTTTTCTGATAGGAATAGAATCTTCTTAATTTATAATTCCATCATCAAATAAAACTACACCCATAGGGACTATCGGGAAGCCAGTGAGCGTTAGAGGAAGCTTTTCCAACAACTTGATTTTATTATTTCTGAGTATTGATATCATAATATGAGCAGACGAACAAAGTCCTACTTGATATAGGTCTTTAAATAATCTGCTTTGTGAACGGACACAACTGACCTGGAATTATTTTTTTGTTGTTGTTACGTGCTATCAAGTCAATTTCGACTTCTAGTGACCCCATGTTGCAGCGGAGAACCACCGAACCACCCGGTAGAGTTTTCTTGGCTGTATTCTTTACAAATGCAGATTACCAGGTCTTTCTCTGATCGAGCCACTGGGTGGGTTGGAACCGCCAACCTTTTAGTTATTAGCCAAGCACTTAACCGTTTGCACCTTGGCGATGTTACTAATCATTGAAGATTTGGGGAGTATTTATGTATTTGTCAGAATTCTGTGGTCGCAAGTAACAAAGTCTACCTCTGGCTAACCCAAAGGAGAAAGGGAACCTATTGGAAGGCTGTGGGGAAGCTCACTGACTCAGAGGAATGGCTGAAGAACTAGTCTCAGAGAGGCATAGGACTGGGCAGCCTGGGGGTTTCAGCAGCAGGAGCTAACACACACCCTCCTGAGGGCCACTGTCAGAGTGGATCTGCTCCAACCTCGCCTCAGTGATTGGAGCACTTGGTTTGAGATTTCTGCTCCAGGGGAAGGTGTCTGATTG
Organism: Elephas maximus indicus; assembly: GCF_024166365.1. Taxonomy (NCBI): domain Eukaryota; kingdom Metazoa; phylum Chordata; class Mammalia; order Proboscidea; family Elephantidae; genus Elephas; species Elephas maximus. The sequence goes on from NC_064838.1 coordinate 49,812,736, forward strand.
GTGAAACTGGGGCCCCTGCCCTTTTTCTTAGCCAAGAGAAGGCCAGATACCTTCCCTGATAGACCCACCAAGACTGTAGCCAGTGCAAGAGGGGCAGCTCTCCATAACAAACTTGGAAACTCTTAAAGAGGAAGGGGATGTGGATCCTGGGCAAGTGAAAAGAAGTCCACTATCAGTTAGAAATTTGTCTCTGGACATTTTATTTCTACAAAAATCTCATCCCTGTTCACTTTTCATAGACTGTAAACTTCAACCCAAAACACATAGTCCGAATTATCGAGGTCTAGGTTTTTGGTTTTGGTTAGAGTAATAAGTGCAAACCCTGATGGCGTAGTGGTTAAGCCCTATGGCTGCTAACCAAAGGGTCAGCAGTTTGAATCCTCCAGGCGCTCCTTGGAAACTCTGTGGTTAGTTCTACTCTGTCCTAGAGGGTCGCTATGAGTTGGAATCGACTGGACAGCAGTGGGTTTGGTTTTTGGTTTAGAGTAATAAGTATTAATTTACTACCAAAAATGTTTTGGATGGTGATGCAAAGTTTTTTTTAAAAAAATGATAAATGTGATTAATGTCACTGAATTGTACAGGTGAGAATGTTGAAATGGCAAGTGTTTTGTTACATATATATTTACCACAATTAAAAAAAAAAAAAATTGCCATTCTTGAAACAACCAGAATGAAACACTTCTTGATGTCAGGCTGGAGAGAGACACAGTGTCCCCCTCTTAACTCTCTCATGACTTCTGTTTACTGACAGCAGTGGAGCCAGCCTTCAAATCAGTGCGTACTTCCTAAGAGCCTGCTTCGTGCTCAGCATTGCGGGAGATGTATAGATGAGCCACATGGGGTCCTGCCTTCCGGGGGGTGGTGACAGAGCCAGATGCAGACCTGATTCACTCCAGGGGCAGATATCACTTGGTTTCGTCTCTTTTTTTGGTATGTCTTGAAATAGAGAAAAGTCCCTTTTGAGTTCAGTATGTGCTTACAAAGTCCAATATAGCTATCTCACTCAGTTTTATTTTCTACTTACTCAAAAGAAAAATTGGATTCTTTTCAGCTGTTTAGTTTAGAAGGAAAACTCATAGTTTTTACTCTCATGAGCAATTTGAGATTCCTTCAGGGCTATAATGGTTGGATATTATCTAAAATTGAAAAGCTGAAAAATATAAACACCTAGTCCTTAGATTTTTTCTTCTTATGGTTACTTTGGGGACACAAATTAAAATGAGGTCATATTAGTAGGGGATTAATGAGCTAATAAGTTATAAATGGTAGTGTTCCTGTGATGAAAGGTAGTATATAGATGCAAAACATTTTCAAATGGGTTCCTCAAAAAGTTAAAAATAGATTTATCATATGATCCGGCAATTCTACTCCTAGATATTTACCCAAAAGAATTGACAGTAGGGACTCAAACAGATGTTTGTGTACCAGTGTTCATTGCAGCATTATTCACGATTGCCAAAAGTTGGAAACAACCCAAGTGTCCATCAACAGATGAATGGATAAACAAAATGTGCCTTGTATACATATCATGGAATACTGTTCAGCCACCAAGAGAAGTTCTGATACATGCAACAACATGGATGAACCTTGTAAACATTATGCTGAGTGAAAGAATCCAGGCACAAAAGGAAAATATTGTATGATTCCACATATGTGAAATATTTAGAATAAGCAAATGCATAGAAACAGAAAATGGATTAGAGGTTCCCAGGCCCTGGGGGAGGGGAAATGGGAGCTACTGCTCAGTAGGTAGAGTTTCTGTTTGGGGTGAGGAAAAAGATAATGGTGATGGTTGCATGACATTGTGAATGTCATTAATGCCTCTGAAATGTACACTTAAAAATGGTATTCCGTTTTACCGCAATGAAAATTTTAATCCATTTTTATATGTAAGAAGTTGAGAGATTATTTTAGCATATGCAAAGAGCAATGGTGCCATGACCACTTTGGTGTTGGCCCACCTGACTTGGCCTGGGCATTTCATTTTGACACTGACTGGCTTTCTCCCCTCTTTTGAACAATCTTGGAAATAATTCCAACGGGCACGTTACACTGGGCTCTAAATTTTCCCATTTTAATTTTCAGAGTGAAATATTCTTTTTGTACGTGTCAGTTTATTCAAAGTCTCTAGATTAATTTGCACATTAAGTCCCTGGATTGTGACATGTGGCATTATGTTAGCATCAGGCCAGTGTGGTACATTGAGTAAAGTGCAGTTCTTCTAAAAGTGAATTAAAATTACAGCAGGAGTGTGGGTGCACTCCTCTGGTGTTTGGGGTTTACATTTTAAACCCGAATGTTGTATCACTGCTATTATTTACCGTTGCTGACTGGCTCATCTGAGGCAAGTGGTTCGTTCTTTCCTTGAAATGTCAGGTTTTGAGGGTGACTGGTGTTACAATGGGAGAAACCCTGGTGGCACGGTGGTTACAGTGCTCAGCTGGTAACTGAAAGGTCAGTGGTTCAAACCCGCCAGCTACTCCAAAGAAGAAAGATGTGGCAGTCTGTTTTTGTAGAGATTTACAGCCTTGGAAACCCTATGGGGCAGTTCTACTCTGTCTTGTAGGTAGCTGTACGTCAGAATTGACTTGATGGCGGTGGGTTTTTAGTGTTAAAGCAGTGACCTCTGAGAGTCATGGCAGCACACAGTTGTGACTGAATCTATTACTTACAGGAGGTTAAATTTTCAAACCTGAATTCCTACAGTTGCTAAGTTGATTTCTTTATATTGGCTTTTGATTTGGCATAAGATGACAAGGTCCTGGTCCCAGGTCCACAGCTCACCTGTTTGTTTAGCTTTCTCAACAGAGCAAGTGACGAGGATTTCGGGCAAGATGGTCCTGGAGGGCCTTGTGGGTAGGGGAGGCCTCAGGGCTCTGAGGAGGAGAATGATGTGTGGACAGGGGGACACTCCAGTGGCAGAGCGGAAGCAGGCAGGCCGGCTATGATGTTGCCTGTTAGTTAAGGTAAGAGTCAGTGAAGACCGCATAGCCGAGGTAATCCAGATGGAGAGGAAGGAGCAGCTCTGAGAAGTATTTGGAAGGGGGTGAGGGCCGCAAGGATCCTGGAACAAGTCTCTGATTTTCTGGCTTAGCTGATGGGGTTGCTGATGTTATTGACTAAATGTGTTCTTTCTTGCTCAGCACGTTGTAATTTGACACAGACTCTTTTAAGAGAGCAAAAGCGAGGTTCTTCCCTAGAGTCCTTAAAATTCAGTTGCTTCCATGATCACTGGCGTTGCTGCCTTTTCTCAGCTGCCTGTTGTGACTTACGTATGCCCTGACTCGATAGGAACTAGAGGCCAGAAAAGGCATCAGTAGGGAAACGTCACTGGAGTTCTAGAAGCTGCTCTGCTTTTTCCTGGAGTCTTTTCTTACTTTCCTGGTATTAAAATATTCAAGCTCTGGAGCTGTGGAACCACATGCTTCAGCTCTGAGTCACCAGTGGTCTACACCGCATGTATTTTTTGCCAAAAGGTCTCTCTAAAGGCCAGCTTAGAACCCTGTTGTTAACGAGGCGTCAGGCAGCAAGAGCCTCATCTCCCTGAAGCCCTGCACATTAAATAATCACTCTGTTGTTTTGCCCCTGTCTCCAGAGCATCCGCATGGGGCTGGGACAAAAGGGTGAGGAGCAGAAGCTGCAATCCTGGGATTATGGCTTGGTTTTTAGCCAGATTGTTCTAGTAGCGTTCTTTCAGCACATGTTAACAGATGTTACTAAAAAACAAACAAACAAACCTGTTTCTATCTAGATAGTTCTGACTCATGGTGACCTCATGTGTGTCCGAGTAGAACTGTGCACCATAAAGTTTTCAATGGCTGATTTTTCGGAAGTAGTTTCCAGGCCTTTCTTTCAAGGCACCTGTGGGTAGACTTGAACCTCCAGCCTTTCAGTTAGCAGCCGAGCATGCTAACCCTTGCTCCATCCAGGGAGTCCAGTAGATGTTATAGGGAGGGGAAATGCTCCTGTGCTGAAATAATCTGGAAGAAGCAAAAATAAACAGGTATCTCGCTTCTGGACTCCTGAGAACACCTGATGTACTGAGGGCCACCGTGACTTTGAGAGCATGTCACCACTGAGCTTCTGGTGCTCACTGTTCACCCGGTTTCCACTGAGCATTCCGGGGAACAAGCTGCATGGGGCACCGCTCTGACGAACACTGGTCGACAGTCATTCGCCTGTCTTTTCAGAGGGTGTGAGAGACCTGCCATCTTTGCAATGAGTGCCCTGAGAGCACAAGGCATCTTTTTGTCTGAAAGTTTTCCTCTGCAATTATGAAAAGTGCTTTAGCTCTATTCTAACCACTAATGTAAAATGCTTCAGTCACTTCACATCGCCAGCCTGACTACCTGGAAATTTGAAGAACACTAGACCTGGTTAGGAACTTCAGATTTTAATTTTATTCTTTTTAAGAAGTAGATTTTGGCCAGTGGTAGTATGGTGGTTGTTACTGTGCGTTCATTACAAATCTGCTAATACTTAAGTTCAAAGAGTAAAATTTTTTTTATTATGAAAAACCAAACCAAACCCATTGCCATTGAGTCGATTCCAACTCATCGCAACCCTATAGGACAGAGCAGAACTGCCCCAAAGGGTTTCCAAGGCGTGGCTGGTGGATTTGAACTGCTGACCTTTTGGCTAGCAGCCAAGCTCTTTAACCACTGCGCCACCAGGGCTCCGTTTATTTAAAAACTGGTGTAATACTTATGTAAAAGGACAATAAAAGGCAAATGCACAGAGACCAAACTTTATTAGTGGTTACCAGGGGTGGGAGGGAGGGGAAAAAGGAAGGTTAACGGTGATGGAAAAATCTCGTTGATTAAGGGTAGGGTTTCACAGCTGATTGTTGTAATTGTTGTCAATAAGTTGTTAAACTATAAAAAGTTGAATTTGCAAAAGTTCTGTAATAGATACATTTACAACAGTGAAAAAAAAAAAAGAGTAGCTGCTGAGGCTGCTTATGTACAACCAGACACCTCATGGGACTTGGTTCCTTGGTTTGAACATTTAGGGTCATGGTTTCATGGGAGATCCCAGGTAATTTGCCTAATAATGTGTTTAGTGCTTCTGTTCTACTTACTAGTTTGTTTCTATCTCCTGGTTTGTTGTGTAGTACCTGGGGTCTTAAAAGCTTGCAAGTGGCCATCCAAATCACGACAATTGGTCTCTATTCGCCTAGAGCAACAGAGGAAGAAGAAGCGTCAGGAATAGGTGGAGGACATGGAGTGTGTGGCTAATAACCTCCATGAATAACTGCCTCTTTTGCCATGAGACCAGAAGAACTGGATGGTGTCCAAATACCATTACTGACTCTTTTGATCAAAGATTCCATAGAAGAATCCTGCTCAAAAGGGGGAAAATATAGAACAGATTGTGAATTTTCATGGACCCCAGACTTTCTGGAGCTACGAAGGCTAGTTGAACCCCTGAAACTATTGCCCCAAGATAATCTTTAAACCTTAAACCCTGAAGTCTTTCTTAAAACCAAAATATTCAAAAAAAATATCCCCTGAAATCTTCTTGGAACCAATTAACAGTTTAGCTTAACTAGTAAAAAATGTCTGCCTTGAACATTATACTCTTTTAAGAACTGTCTATGTGGGATGAAAGTGAGAGCAGCAACTTGAAAGATTAGATCAGAACCTTAGGGGCCAGTGAGTTTATGTTAATGAGGAAAGAACACCTCAGAAAAGGAGGGTGAGAATTGTTGCACAACTCAAAGAATGTAATCAGTGTCACTAAATCGTACATGTAGAAGCTGTTGAATTGGTGTATGTTTTGCTGTGTATGTTCTCAGCAACAATAACAAAGTAAATAAAATTTAGAAGCAAAAAAACTGGTATAATAGATCTTACATGTGGAAAAATGAAAATATCTGACCTTGTAATGCAATACTTTGCATCTTTTTTTATATTATGTTTTTTGGTAATAGTTTTATTGAGATATAATTCACCCGTTCGAAGTATACAATTCATTGGTTTTCATATATTCAGAGAGTTGTGTAACCATCACCACAATCACTGCTAGAACATTTTCATCATCCTCAGAAGAAATCCTGTAGCAGTCACCCCCGACAGACGCTGCTCCTGTTACTCCCCGCTCTAGGCAATCACTGATCTTCTTTCTGTCACCATAGATTTGCTTGTTCCGGACATTTCATATAAATGGAATCATACAATACATGGTCCTTTGTGACTGGTTTCTTTCACTTTATATGATATTTTCAGGGCTCATCCATGTTGAAGCATGTATCAGTACTTCATTCCTTTTTATTGCAGAATAATAAAATATTGTATTGGGTGGATATGCCACATTTTATTTATCCATTCATCAGTTAATGGACATTTGGGTTGTTTCCACTTTTGGCTGTTGTGAATAATGTTGCCATAAACATGTGTATACAACTTTTTATGTGGTCATTGTTTTCATTTCTCTTGAACATATACTTAGGAGCAGAATTACTGGGTCATATAGGGTCGGTATGAGTTGGAATCGACTCGACGGCAATGGGTTTGGGTTTTTTTGGTTTTATGGTAACTCCGAGGATCCCTGGTGGCACAGTGGCTAAAGCACTCACGTTGCCAACCGAAATGTCAGCGGTTTGAACCCACCAGCCACTCAACAGAAGAAAGATGTGGCAGTCTGCTTCCGTAAAGATTATAGCCTTGGAAACCCTATAGGGCAGTTCTGCTCTGTTCTGTAGGGTCGCTGAGTCAGAACTGACTCGATGGCAGTGGGTTTGGTTTTTTGGATTTTACGGTAACTGTGTTTAAGCAGTTGAGGAACTGCCTGACTGTTTTCCAGAGCAGCTATGCTATTTTACATTCCCATCAGCAGTGTGTGAGGGTTCCATTTTCTCCATTATCGTCACCAACATTGTTACCTGTTTCTTGATTCTACCATCCTAGTGAGCGTAGGGGAAACCCTGGTGGCGTAGTGGTTAAGAGCTTGGCTGCTAACCAAAAGGTCAGCAGTTCGAATCCACCAGGCACTCCTTGGAAACCCTATGGGGCAGTTCTACTCTGTCCTGTAGGGTCGCTATGAGTCGGAATCCACTGGACTGCATCCGATTTAGTTTTTTTTAGTTAGTGAGCGTGAAGTGGTTTCTCATTGGAGTTTTAATGTGCATTTCCTGATGGCTAATAATGTGGAGCACCTTTTCCTGTGCCTATTGGCCATTTGTGTACCTTCAGAGAAATGCCTGTTCAGATCCTTTGCCTATTTGCCTTTTCATTATTGAGTTGTAAGAGTTCTTTATATATTCTAGATGTTAAGTTCCTTATTAGATGCATGATTTGCAGAAAATTTCTCCCATCCTGTGGGTTGTTGTCTTCACTCTCAAGATGGTGTCCTTTGCAGCATGAAAGCTGTTGATGTTGATGAAGCCCAGTTTCTCTGTTTTTCTTTTGTTGCTTATGCTTTTGGTGTCGTATGTCAGAAACCATCACCTAACCCAAGTCAGGATGATTACCCTGGGTTTTCTTCTCAGAGTTTTGTAGTTTTAGCTGTTTCATTTAGGTCTTTAATCCATTTTGAGTTAATTTTTGTGTATGGTGGGAGGCAGTAATTCAGCTTCATTGTTTTGTGTGTGGTCATAACTGCTTAATCCATGTTTCCATGAATATGTATCTTGACAGTCAGACTGCGTCTGCCTCTTTATTTCCTGGTCTTTGCCTAATGTGGTATCAGAAAATGTTTTCCTGTTTTCATGCAGGCTTCACAGTTGTTTTTTAATCCATACATAGTATTCCATCCAGTCCATGAATCATAGTATCGCAAATCTCCCCCATCGTGTTGAACATTTGGTCTTTTCGTGTTTGGGCCTATTATAGAGACAGCTGCTATAAACATTCGTGTCCAGATAGCCCTTTGCTTCTGCAGAATTGGTTCCTTAGGAGACATTACCAAGAGTGGGATTTTTTTGGTCAAAGGGTATGAACATTTTTCTAGTTCTTTGCTACATGTTGCTTTATTGGTTTCCAAAAGGGCCGTTATCAGTTTAAAGTGCCATATCCAATGATACATGCATTTCACTGGGATTTCACAAGCATTGGTGTTACCCTTCTACAAGTTTTTTGCTAATTTATCAGATATAAAATAGCCCTTCAAGATTAATTTTCATCTGTTTTAAAAACTTTAATTTGTGTTTTTTAGATCCAAGTGATACATATTAAACCCAAAAAACCAAACCCAGTTCCGTCAAGTCAATTCCGACTCACAGCGACCCTATAGGACACAGTAGAACTGCCCCATAGAGTTTCCAAGGAGCGCCTGGTGGATTCAAACTGCCGACCCTTTGGTTAGCAGCCATAGCACTTAACCACTATGCCACCAGGGTTTCCATGTATTACTTAAGTATGTATTATTTAAGGTATAAGTTTGGCAGCCATGAGTCCTAGAAAAACAGTGGCTTTAGAAGACAGAAGTTTATTTCTTATTCACGTTAAACTCCGAGCAGGTGTGACAGCTCTGCTTTGTGAGGCAGTTGGGTCTCTTTCTGTCTCCCTACTCTGTCCTTCCTAGTGTCTTGCCTTTGCTGGTGTGGTCTAAGATACTGTACACCTCACATGTATTTCAGCAAGTGAAAAGGGGAAAAAGAAGGGCCTACTTCTTCCCTTTGAGGACGTGACCTTGAAGTTGCTTCTGTACATAACCATACGGCCACACCAAGCTCCAAGGGAAGCTGAACAGTGCTGCCATTAGCTCGGCAGTCACGTATCCAACTAAAACTTCTACTGCTGAACAGGAAGGGAAGGTGAATATTGGGGTAACTGGCAGTCTGAGCCACAAGCTCTTTCTTTGGTATGGACTTCCGTGTGCCTGTGTGGTATGTCTACACCACTGTCTCTAATTTACCAATTCTAGACATTACTTTTTTTGTTGTTGTTGGATGTTGTCTAGTTGATTCTGACTCGCAGTGACCCCATGTGACAGACTAGAACTGCGCCGTAGGGTTTTCTTGACTGTAATCTTTACGAAAGGAAATTGCCAGGTCTTATCCCATGGAGCCGCTGGGTGGGTTCAAACCAACAACTGTTAAGTTAGCAGCCAAGCACTTAACCGTTGTGCCACCAGAGCTCCTTATAGACATTACCTAGTGGCTTCCTATTATGGTAGGTAAAGGTCTTTATTCTTATTCTACCATCCCACAGCTTCTGTCCTCCTGATAGCATTATATCATCATTACAGAATTCAAAAATATATACCTCTTCTTTGAGGAGGCAAAATGTAGTCTTAACTACTTAATCCATGTTCCCATGTATGTGTATCTTGAAAATTAGACTGCGCAGGCGGCTCAGGCAGCAGATTCTCCGCCCCCACCTGTGCCGGGGGTGCTTGCTGACCGCAGCCTTGCAGACCTCACCCCATACTTCCTGACACCCAAGGTGAAGGAAGATAAGAGCGTGCTTAGATGCCTGCAGAGCCTGCCTTTACCTTTTTAAAATATAACTCCTGATTCCTAGGTTTATTTTAACTTTGGAGTTTATAAAACATGTTTTATTTAATTACACGGCAAGTGTTGTAAATAGTAAGCATTAAATAAATTATAACTGTTAATTGCTTATGTTGGAAATAAACTTAACATACTAATTGCTTGTTTACACCCCCATCCCTTCTTTTTTGGGGGGATTTTTTTTGAGTCTTTATGCTTCTGAACCTGTGTATACTCAGTGAGAAAAACGTTACGTATGGTTCTTCTCCCAGCTGTAGCAGTTGTAACAAGCTTCGTTACAGACGGCAACATTTTGGGATAAATCCAAATTGAGCATTTTATTATGATCACATAAATGTTGTTCACAGCTGAGACAAGTATATTATGATTACATTTTCCTACTTAAATAACTTTCAATTTTTCCTGGGGCTCATAAATTGCTTATTTATTTTTTCATTTGCTTTGTGCTTTTTGAATTTCTAGCTGTCTTCCCACACCTTCCAACAGCTCTTTAAAACTCCTCTCAATATAGTTTTCTACATATTCCAACCTGCCAGATAATCTTTCGATTCCCTGTTTTCCTGAAGATGCCTTCTGGGGCCCTCTATCCTGCTCAAACCTGACTGGCCACTCCAGGCCTCTGCCATACGTCTGTCATGCTAGGACTTCCCTCTGTTTTGTTCTGTATGTGCTTACTCTCTTTCCTTTGTTGGACCCTCTGTTCCCTGGGTTCCCCTGCCTGTCTCTTTCTTGATTTAGTCCTTCATTTTGCTGGAGCACATCCTTTAGTGTATTCAAAGAAAAGTTACTTGGGAGGAAATGTTTGACTTTATCTATTTGGAAATCTCTTTCCTCCTCTCTGCTCAGTCATTTACTACTCCCCTCCCTACTTCCATCTTCAAGTGTAGTGGCTTAGAATTCCAGACGCCTTAACTTCACTGTAGATAGATTTGTGTTCCTCATTCTTCTGTTTATTTGAGGTATTTTTTAGAAGGGAAAGGAGGGTGGTGGGAATGTCTTTACCCCTACCATATGGAAGGCAAAAATACCATTTTCACTTCTTTGTTTATGAGCACAGATGAACGTTTTCCAGTGTGCTGTATAATCTTTTGATTTTCCTCTGGTGTGAATTATCTATTAATGCCCTTCAAAGAACAAATTCTTTAACAATTAGCACAAAACACAGAAGTTCTAATGCTTTTTTTCTCACTTGTCTGCTCTGAGATCAGACGGTGTTGGTGTCCCAGTTGACTGGCGTCCACGGTTATTTGCATTCATTTTCAGATTGCCTCACACCCGTGATGGCTGTGAACATGCTCACCCAGCAGGAGGTGCCTGTGGTTATCATGGCCAAAGCAGACTCTGAAGGCTCTCTGGATTCAAAAATAGGTAAGCGGCTATTAACATGTAATCAGGGGACTATATCTTGCAGTCTTAAAATCAAAATATTAACTTATTGCTGTCAACTGGAAGAACCAACTATTGATCCATGATTTTGTAAAAATGAATGCCCCTTCATTTAACCATCCCTTACTTAAGAACTGCATTTTGAAAACATACTAAGTATATTGTACTTTGCTAGTTGCTACTGAGAATAACAAGAACGTATCTGGTCCGCAGACCGTGCCTTAGAACTAGTTGGTGAGACTTGTACCTAAGACGTGGGGGGCAGTACAACTCAGATGAAAATGCAGTTTCAGAATTCATAAAACCAACAGCAACTGCTGAGCTGGGGGTTCAAAACACAAATGATGGACGTGGGCAGGGTTTTTGGTGAAAGCTTTGTGGAGGAGGTGAACTTGAGCTATTCAAGAAAAGGAGCATGAAACGGCAGTAAAATTGAAGGCGTATTTAGAACTGTAAATTGGATGTCCTTGGCAGTCTTACTCATTCGTGAACGTTCTGAACTACCGTCACGTAACAGGAAGTCAGAGACTGAACAAAGGAATGGAAACCAGAAGATGGCCCTGCCCAAGGTCCCCTGCCTTTAGAATGGACCCTTGCGTCTCTGTCTGCTAACGTTCCTACTGTAGATTCCGTCCAGTCTCCAAATGCTGAAACCCTGCAGAGAAAGTGATTTCCGCACTCTCTATTTCCTAGCACACAGAAGAAATAGCACTTCTTATAAAAATCATGTTTTCCTCATAACGCTCAGATCAGTTTTTGACAAAGTGATTTGAAGAAACATCTAAACAGAAAACAGATATGAAGCCATTCAAATCATTCTCCCCTGACCATTTAAACCCAGAAAATGTGTTGTTTAAAGGAAATCATTCCTTCCATTACTTTTATGCATATTGTAGAGGAAAATTTATGAAGATAATGAGCCAGGGTAAACAATAAGGAAGCTCTTGTTGGTGTAGCTTTTTTTTTTTTTTTTTTTAATTATTTTGAGTCAGATTACTGTCACAAATATTGAGAATTCTGAAGGGGAAAAAAATCTGAATTTTTAAAGGTGCACAGAGAATTGACTTTCCTGTTGTCTTGGTTTCTTGCAAAATTAACGTTTCTAAATTACTGTTTCTGGCCCTCCACAAAGAACAGAGCAAAAATACACAGAAATGAAGCTGTATTTCCTCATCCCATCTGTACTGTTACGGATGGTTCCGTGAATTCTACTGAGGGTCACATCACCAGCACCATGGCCCAGTGCATTCTTTGTGTGGCCAAATAAATGATGTGGCCATGACGTTCCCTTTCGAACATTGCTCCTCATCATACACTTCGGGGTGGTAGGAAGTGATTCTTTTTTCCTTCATGACCGTGAACACCTTTCTGTAGTATTTACTGCTTACCATTTGTCCTCATTCTTCAGTATCCTTCAAGTTCACTCTGAACATTTATTCGTTTCATTAGGTGCTTTTTGTCAGCCGTGGCACCTGGGACACCGCAGAGATTTCTGCGGTACCACAGAGCTTTTCATCATACCACAGAATTTTCCATCACACCAAAGAGTTTTTTAGAACACATCTCCCAAACATTTAACAGAAAACAAAAACAGTTGCTGTCAAGGTGATCCTGTGTGTGTCAGAATAGAACTCTGCTCCATAGAGTTTTCAGTGCCTGGTTTTTCAGAAGTAGATCACCAGGCCTTTTTTCTAAGGCGTCTCTGGTGGACTTGAACCACCAACCTCTCTGTTAATAGCCATGCACATTAACTGTTGGCACCACCCAGGGACTCCTCAAACATTAAACCACCCTTTTGGAGCGGTGTTGGCAGAGCTCTGACCTAAGTGCTCTGTGCATTGCCCTTAGTTTTGTATCTCTCAGTTACCACGTGATGTGTGCACAAGAACATCCGCAGTTTCGACGGATGACCCCTCTGCGGGGTTTCCCAACCAGGGGCGATTTTGCCAGCAGGGAACATTTGGCAATTTCTAGACACATTTTTTGTTATTTTAACTAAGGGAGTGCTACTGGTGGGGGCCAGGGATGCTGGTCAACATCCTACAATGCACTGGGCAGCCCCCCACAACAAAGGATTATCTAGTCCAAAATGTCAGTGGTGCCAAGGTTGAGAAACCAAGCCCTACAGAACCGACAACTGTAAAAAGCCTGTTTTGATGAATAGCTGAAGTCAAAACATCAGGCCTAGGCCCCTCTGGATGAGTGATTTACTTATGCTCCACTCTGTCTCCTCAAGCATGTAGGTGAATTGAAGAATAAATGTCTACTCAGAACGTACTTTGCCTTCAGGAGCAAAGCACAGTAGGAAGAAACAGTTGCCAGCTTTCGACTTCCTGACTAAGTGGAGTTTGCTAGGAAATGCCCCACCACTCATCTGTCTGCTGTCTGTCGTACTGTGGTGTCTTATGTGTTGCTATGATGCCGTGCCACCAGTATTTCAAATACCAGCAGGTCACCCATGGTAGACAGGATTCATCAGAGCTTCCAGACTAATACAGAGTAGGAAGAAAGGCCTGGAGATCTACTGAAAATTACCCAATGAATAATAGCACATTGTCTGACTTGCTTGCTTCGGACACATCATCAGGAGCGACTAATTGCTAGAGAAGGGAATCATGTTGGGTTAAATAGAGGGCCAGGATGAGTGAAGAAGACTTGGTGAGGTGGATTGGCACGATAGCCACGACAATGGACTCAAACATGTCGGCGATCAAGATGATGACACAGGGACCAAGGCGCATTTCTTTCTGTTGTACATCAGGTCACCATGAGTCAGAGTTGACTCAACCGCAGCTCTCTACCTATTATCAATCTAGGAAATTCCAGAGGAGTCAGCTTTGTTTCACAAGAGAAAGCCACTGTCGTCCGTCACTGAGGGAATTCCCCAAATGCTTGTGATTTACTATTTTAGTGATAAAAAAAGCATTCAAAATTATATGGAGTTAAAGCTATTTAAAAAAGAAAAGAAAAACTAAGCAAAGGGAGAAAGACTTAAAGAAAATAATACCATTATGATAAACTGGTTGTGTTAGGTTGCTAAGATTCTCCAAGTCTGCTCTCCATTTTTCCAATGAATTTTTGGAATGTGGTTGTGTAAATTTTATAGTTAAAAAAGGCAGAGAGTCTCCTTAAAGAAGCTAAAGCTGAGTGTCAGCGCTGTCAATTAGTTTTGTGATGTATTGATTATTTTGCAAAGGAGATGTTTTGTGTTTCTTCCCCTCTAAATAGGAATTCCCAGCACGAGCTCAGAAGACACCCTCTTAGCCCAAACCTTAGGTCTGTCCTACTCTGAGGTTATTGAAATGTCGCCAGATGGCACGGAGAGACTGGTCAATTCTGCTGAGGTTGGTACCCCATGGCATGAGCCTTAAGAATTTACATCTAAAATCACGGACTTGAATTTGATGAGGGTTTTCCTACAAATGTGAATTATAACCTGCTGCTTCACTCACCCCCATACATAACAGCCTTGCAGCCTTACTTCTTCATCTATGAAAACAAAGTAGTATTCTTTTTCAAGATCTAGAAGTTTATCAACTCAAAGTTGAGCCCAGTCCTAGAGTAGTATAGTATTGAAGTAACAAGATTTTATTTGGGGCATCTTCTGCCTCTTCTAGGCAAACTGGTTCCTTAGGAGAAATAGCTGAAATTGTTCTTCTGAGAGAAGGTCTCTGTTCTTCCCAAATTACTGCCTTATTTCCACCTGAAGTTTAACTCATGTACAAGTAAACAGAGAAATTGGAGTCATGTTTATTTGGTCAAGGTTATCTCTTGTGAAGGAGCCCTAGTGGCACAGTTGTTAAACACTTGGCTGCTAACCAAGAGGTCAGCGGTTCGAAACCACTAGCTGCGTCTCAGGAGAAAGATGTGGCAGTCTGCTTCCGTAAAGATTACAGCCTTGGAAACCCTGTGGGGCAGTTCTACTCTGTCCTGTAGGGTTGCTATGAGCCAGAATCGACTCACTGGCAATGGGTATCTCTTGTTAGCATGGGTCAGCAGCACTTGAAGGTGGTAACCCTGTTAGGCTTTGAGCCCAGCCTCACTGTTGAACTAGGCAGAAAGTATGATGGAAGAGCTAGGTAGGGATGGGGTGGGAGAAGTGGGAAATGGCTCAGACAGTGATTTTCAGCTTGAGCACATATCAGAATCACCTGGTGGCCTTGTTAAACCACAGATTGCCTGGCTCTCACCCCCAGAGAGTCTGAGTCAGTAGGTCCTGAGTGAAATTTGCATTTCTAACAAGCTTCCAGGTGATACCACTACTGCTGGTCCAAGGACCACATTTTGGGAATCACTGGCCTAGAACCTTGGAACTCAAAGTGTGCTCCCTGGGACCAGGGCATCGGGATCATCTAAGACCTGTAGAGTCTCAAGCCCCCAACCCAGTCTAGTAAGATCCCTCAGTGATTCCTACCTATCACATTAAAGTTTGAGAAGTACTGGCATAGAGCCTGCTTTTGTAAACTTGGCTGCACACTGGAAACATCTGGAAATTTTTTTAAATACTGATGCCTAAGTCCTACCCCCAGATAGTACTCTGACTGAATGGGGTTGGGGAGGAGGGCATGACTTGGACCTTAAGAGTGTTCAGTGCTCCCCAGATGATTCTAATGTGTAGCAGAGTTTGGGAACTGCTGGTTTGGGTACTGGTCCCACACCTGACTGTCTCTGAGTCACCTGGGAGGCGTTTCCTGGCCTCACTCTGAATGATCCTAATTTAATTTGACCTAGAGATCCAAGCCTTTCAGGTTTGGGATCACCTGACTACAGGATCTTTTTTTAAAGAGTCAGAATAAGGGAACAGCCAGGTTTTTCCCTCTATAAGGAGTTACGCTCTGATCTCATGCTTGCGCCCTCACTTCATAAATTGTATCCCCAGACATGAGTCATGCTCTAAGATGTCGATCCTAAGCTCTGTTTTTAGACCTCATCTGAGCAGGCTGCCTGGAAATGGAGCAGAGCCAAACCATACTGGAGCAGAGCTAAGCCAAGGGGTCTGTAAGGGGTCCCCAGATAACTCTCTTCAGGGCAAGAAAGGGGACACTCGTGGCCAAAATTAGGTTTAGGAAGTGCCCAGTCTTTAATATAGAGCTCTGAGCATTAACTGTGCTTCCTGGCTTCTTTCAGATAGCTTCTTAGTCTGTTGGATTCTCCTCTGGCTCTAGACTGAATGTATAGGGTAAAGGAATTCATTCTTTCAATGGATGGAAGGAGAATGGATGATGGAAGGCCCCTCCCATCCATGAGCTTCTAGAATGTAGGACCATGAGTAATCCACGGAGAAGAGAGACTTTTGAGGGAGCTTGTTATAATTTGCATCGTATGTGATAATGTCACAGGATATGATAGTGGTAGTACAGAACAGAAAATATCCTCCCAGATGAGTCAGTGGTCCCTTGGTGGAGAACTCCGTACTTTAGAAGACACTTCACTTACTTCAGACTGTTAATGAAAAGGGCTGCATTTGGCAAACATAGCTACATTTCTTACTCTTTATGCCTCATGAGTATAAGCTTTTTGAGGGCAGGGGCCAGAGCCTATTGATCTTTGCACTCCCAAGGCCTAGCACAAGCGTAGCACATAGTAGGTGTGCAGTGTGTCCTCACTGAACCAATTCCAAGGACCACAACCCAGGTTGTTGGCGAGCCACGCTTCCTTGATTCTTATAATTAGTTTGGTTCTCTGAAAAGTGTGGGGTAAAAGAGAATTTCTCTTTTGTGCTATACCTGTTTTGCCTGGGTGCCTATAAAATGGGAGCATTTAAATACAAGAAGAATGTTCGTTCAAGCCAAGACCTCAATTCAATCCATTCCCCTCCTTGCCTGAATTCCTTCTGTTTTAGGATAAGATTGAATTTTTCCCCTAACTCTACAACTTGGAAAAAAAAAAAAAAAAGATTGACTTTTTCTTTTCCTCTATTAGGGAAAAAAGACATATACAGCTCTTAACTGGTAGCTAAATGCTGATGTTTGGTCATCCCTGTGGATGTCACAGGGCTCAGGTGATAATGGGCCATAGAACTAGGGCTGACTTGGCCACCAGGCACAGGGCCTAGGGCCCACAATACTTTTAGGGAACCCCAAGGAGAAATCTTAATTTCTTTTAAAATCAGGAAGAAAAAAATGAAGTTTTAAGATCTTAAATTACATTTGCATTTATATCAACGCAGTTGTAAACATAACTTTACATTTTTCTATGGAGGCGGGGCCTGCACAGGTCATAGTGTGGCCCTGCCCAGAGCTGACCCCTTGGAAGAAGCAAACAGGAAAACAGTAGTACGGGGGTGGGGGTGGCAGCTGGTTCTCATGAAGAAAGGAATAAGATCTCTCCTTTCCCCCCTAGTTCACAGGTATGACCCGGCAGGATGCTTTTCAGGCCCTGACTCAGAAAGCCCGAAGGAAGAGGGTGGGTGGAGACGTGACCAGTGATAAGCTGAAAGACTGGCTGGTCTCGAGGCAGCGGTACTGGGGTACGCCAATCCCCATTGTCCACTGCCCAGCCTGCGGCCCCGTGCCTGTACCCCTGGAGGACTTGCCCGTGACCCTGCCCAGCATCTCATCCTTCACTGGCAAGGGAGGCTCCCCGCTAGCCACGGCTTTGGAGTGGGTGAACTGCTCCTGTCCCAGGTAAGGAGCCAGGTCCTCCAACCCGCTGGGGCCTCCAGCTTCCTCCTGCCTCCTGGTGCCAGCTTGGCTCCCTTCTTCCATGACTTCTGCCAGGCCAGAAAGAAGAGCGCAGGTCTTCTGGGACCTTTGAGGAAAGGTGCTGGAAGCAGTGGACCAGCTCCTGAGATGGCACCTTCTCCCCTCCCCTGCGCTGGTAGGAGCAGCAGTGTCACTTCCGGCCTGCCTCAGAATCACCTGATCTGACTGAGGCTGAAGCTCACACTTTCATCAAAGCTTTGTAAAAAGCCACTTTCTTCCATTTTATATTCCAAAGAGCTTCTGTGAAGATGAGAGAAAATGTTTTCTTTCCACCTGACAAGTTTTCCAACATAGTGACTGTGATAGCAGTGGGGATTTTATTGCAAGTAGCAGAGTCGTTGCTAAGACAGCGAGTGTGCTCATGGGTTTCAACCTTTAGTATACTGAAACACACCACAATTCCTTTCTCCTCATTTGGAAATTAGGATTATGTTTCTCTGTCAGTTCCCTGCTATGTCTCAAGTGTGATTTTTTTATGATGCCATAGCAGCTGATTAAATCAGTAAATAACAGTTACACAACTCTAGTGTTTTCCTTCCCCTTTATATAGAGAAAGGAGCCCTGGTGGTGCAGCGGCTAAAGCGCCAGCCTGCTAACGGAAGGGTTAGTGGTTTGAACCTACCAGCCGCTCCGCAGGAGAAAGATGTGAAAGTCTGCTTCCGTAAAGATTTACTGCCTTGGCAACCTGTGGGGCAGTTCTGCTCTGTCCTATAGGGTCACTCTGAGTTGGAATCGACTCGATGGCTGTGGGTTTGGGTTTTGGTTTGTATATAGAAGTCCTTTTTTGTCTGCCTTATAGATCATGATGAGAGTATTCTTTAAATAAATTTTGTCCTCCACCAGTACACAGCTGAATTACTAGATTGGTGGTTAGGTAACCACATAGTGTAGTTGAAAGGCTCAGACACTAATGGATTCAAGTCCCAGCTCTGCCTCTTACCAGCTGTGTAGCCTTGGGAAAGTCACTTAACCTCTCTGAGCTTTGAAGAGCTGTTTAAGAGATTAGAATTAACACAGGTAATCCCACCCAGTGCCTGGCACCTAGCAGGCATTTAGGAAATGGAAGCCTCACTGCCGTCCTCCCAGCTTCTCATCCAGGTGGCTTTGAGATTTGAGACAGGGGCATGTGGTCAGGAACATAGGAAGCTCTGGGCCATTTTGGGGTAGAGCCTTGGGCTCCCAGAGGAGAATGGCACTTCTTTGTTGAAAAGCAATGACAAAGGGCTTCTCTGCTGGAGGCAATGGTGGCCTTCAGCACAGCAGTTGCAGCAGTGGGCCTTGCTGATAGGGGGTAAGGTTTCCTACCCTGCTGCAGGATTCCTGGACAGCAGGGCTCAGGGCTGAGAGCCTCTGAGCCAGTGTGGCCAAGTGGGACAGCCAGTGGTAAGGACTGCAGGCACCTGAGTCCAGCAGATGTGGGTCCCTGGCTTTTGAGCTCCAAGACCTTGGGTATGTTCCTTAACCTCTCTGAACCCTAGTTACTAATCTGCAAAATGAGGACACGAATAATACCTACCTCATAGTTCCCAGGAGTTAAATGAGGTGGTACCTGTCAAGCATTTGGTTGCTGTTATTGCTACGGTAGCTAATAATAAATAATGTCATCACCATCATTGTCTCTTCCCCCACTTGCCAAGTGGCCTCTTCCATGTTGTCCAGTTTTTAGCATTAGCAATTAAATGTGCTATCTTCAAATCCAACATGACTGTTACAAAGAAAATCTGCATGGCAGCTTTTAGCTAGATGTTATTGCTTTTAGAAATTGAGCCCTACCTTTTCTTCCTAACTTGTACCATTGCATTAGTGGTGAAGGGGGGATAGTAACCTCAGTCTTCTAATTACTTCCCAAAATAGTATCTGTGTTCTGGTTGATTGGCTTTCATTTAGAGAGGCACTGTTGCGATCGTTCATCTAAAGCAGCCCTTCGGTGGTAATAAACAGGATTCCCTCCAGGCTTATGTTTGCTCTGGCTTGAACCCCTGCTGAGAATTTGCATTTCCACCCAGGTTTATTGACCGGGTTATTCTCACGTGTAATAAATTTGGAGAACCACTGCTCCACTAGTGGTTCTGAGAATTGGTCCCTAACCAACAACATTAATATTGCCTGGGAACCTGTTGGAAATGCAGATTCTCACAGGGGTTTGAACCAGAACTAATTGGTTCGAAACCCTGTTTTCTCCACAGGCGCCTACTCCCAGGGACCATCACTGCTCCCAGTGTGAGGTCCCTTAAGTAAAAGACAAGGGGCTTCTGGGGGCCCCAGAGAAATCTGGGGCTTCTGCACTCTCTTCCCAGCCACTTGCGTTAAATGGGCAGGCGGAGCCAAAGTGGCTGTTTCTTTGCTATTGTTTTGAAAGCCAGTATGAACTGCTTCCCAGCTATTAATGCAACCCCTTATGTTATGTTTAAGTTACAAATGAACTCATGCCCACACATGCTAAAGTAGTGGGAAGTTCAGCAGTTCTCTTTGGGGCTCCTCCTGCCTGCTTCCCCAGTTTTCTAAGAACTTACATTGCCAAAAGTGAGGTGTTAGGAGAGGAGGCTGGACCTGCTCCGTGCCTCAGAAGGAAGAGCCTCGAGTCTGAACTGTCCACTCCTGCTGTGGCTTCCCACAGCCACAGAGGATCCCTAATACTCGCGAGCTCTACCCATCAGACACAAGATGCTGGTCCACTGCTCATCTAGGCCTTGAGGAGTCTTCAAGGGAGCCAGCCCCCTCCTTGTGCTAGCCTTAGCTAAGGGTGTTACCGCAATTTCGCGAGTTAGAGCCGCCTGCCGCAAATAGCCAATTCTTGAGACAGGGATGAGGTGGGTAAAAAAAAACAAGAGCTTTATTAGATATACCGGTATACGGAGACAGAGGGGAATGATCTCATCCTAAAGTCGTCTGTCTCACCAGACTACCGATAGGTCCGGGTTTTTAAGGGAAGAGGGGCCATAAGTTTCAGGGACTTGTGGAATGTGTGCTCTCTTTCTTCTGTTTAGTTTTGGTGGTCATATCTCAAAACATGTTGATCTTTTCCTGCCATTATCCCATCAGCTCAGGGGGTAGCTGGCGCCATCCTTCCTCTTATTTGACAGGCTTAGATCAATATCACTTGTTTTCCACAGTCTTAGAGGAAACATTGGTTAACACTTAACCATTTGGGGCGCTAACATCAGGATCTTACTTGGAGGCAGGGATGGGCTAGGGGAGGGAAAGGAGAGAAAGAAGACAGAAGAAGGAAAAAAAAATTGGCTCAGGTACTGTTCAAGATATGGCTGAGCAGCCTGTTTCAAGGGCACCCTCTCTTGGGTTCCTAGGAGTTGTGGCTCTGGACACCCAGGTCCAGTTCTTATAGCCCTACAGACCTGCCATCCTAAGAAGGTGCTTCAGAAGGTTCAGCGCTTAGGTCCCTGTGGGATCTGGTTCTTCCCCAGGCATCTCCATTCCTAGAATGAGGATTGCTTCTTCTTTTCAGCCCTTCATGCCCTAAGGATCTCACTTAATCTTCTTCCTTGAACTGTAAGGCTATCTCCACCCTCCTGAAGGGAAGCTGCCTTTAGGCAGTGGTGGGTTGGTAAATGTTTAGTAACCAGCTCTCCTCCGTGAGTGGGGAGGAGAACACTGATTTGTCAATTTCAGTGGTGTAAATACTCCCACCAGGGCTAATTTCAGGCTACCAATTTGATACCACTTATTTTTTTATTGCAGTGTTGGGAAGAGATGCTAACAGTTGATTCTGGTAAGCTGGTATAAGCTGGCTCCAGCATGCCACTGCCCTCAGGGCCTTCAGGGTGATCCTCTTCTCTAAGGTGGCCTCGTGCATGCCCCTCTCTAGAGCAGTGGGAGAGAAAACCCAAGTTCATTTTTCAGCACATCTCAGTACATTGGGTTTTCAACTTCTCTTCGAAAATTGATTTGCTGCATAAGCATCATAAAATAGGCGTTGGCTGAAGGCAGTCTGACAGGCCTGAAATAGAGGTTAATGTGCAAAAGAGATAATCTTGTCCTTTTAGGTTAGATTTTCTATCAGGTTAAATTGGGAGAAGCAGAGGTGAAGCCTTGTAATTGTCAAAGATTAAAATTTTTATTTTGTAAATTTCTTTAAAACATCTTGTTCTGCACAATATAAAAAGAGAGCTTTCACCGGATTGTCTGTTCATGATATGACATTATCCTTCTGACATTTAAAATTCATCCTCATTTTCATGGCTTTCTCAAAAGCTAGTGGAAAATTGCATTAAAGCTTAAAAAGAAAACAACCAACGGACCTCATTTATTTCTTAGGTGCAAGGGAGCAGCCAGGAGAGAGACGGACACCATGGATACCTTTGTTGATTCGGCTTGGTACTACTTCAGATACACTGACCCTCACAATACTCAGAGGTAAAACCCCTGGCCTAGTCCCGTCAGCACGTGTCCGTTTGAGTCCTCCAAGAAGCAGACACCAAGATGGAATTAGATATATAAGAGGCTTATTGGGAGAAGTGCCTGTGAAGGATAAAAGGCAGAGTGACAAGGAGTTTCTGGTTGGTGCAGGTGGTTAATGTGCTCAGGCTACAACTGAAAGGTTGGAGGTTGGAGTCCACCCAGAGGCACCTCAGAAGAAAGGGCTGGTGATCTCCTTCCTAAAGAGCAGCCATTGAAAACCCTAGGGAACACAGTTCTACACTGATACATGTGCAGTTGCCGTGAGTCAGGATAGACTCAATGACAACTGGTTGGTTGGTTTCGTTGAGCAGGAGTAGGTGGGGAGAGCCCTCAGGCCATGATGTAGGTCCAGCACCTGTGAAAGAAGAAGAGGAACGAAGGAGGATGGGTAAGAAGAGTGTCAGGTGGCAATGCAGCTCTGAGGAGGTCTCAGCCAGCCCCATGGGAGTCCCCAAGCACGGCTTGTCTGCTAGAGAGTCCCAAGTTGGGCAGAAGGGCTCTGCTGTAGTCCCCACACCAAACTCTGGTGCTCAGTCCATGTTGGAGCATCCAGGAGTTCACGGGCTGGAATGGCCCCGCAGCAGAGCCAGAAACAGCAGCCAGAAGCTGTCAGTAGTGCTCTTTGAAACAGATCTCTTGAAGGGAGCATAGCAGACTGTTAAGATTATTCACAGCCAAGTAAATCCCAAGTGTAAGTAAAATAAAAAACAGAAAAAGGAAGGAAATGATGTTCTAATGCCCTTGTTGGCTCTGCAATGAACCGCATTTATGTGGTCATAAAGATGTAATAATATTATTTATTTAACTAAAAATAATGATGTAGCTATACAGGGAGGGTAGGAGACAGAGAGAGCTAAGAAGTATAATCTCTTAACCACGTGTAGTCAATAGATAATTCCCAGAATTGATACATCAATAAAGAGTATAAACATATTATTTAATAATTACCAGGAGAAACAAGTAAAAGAGTTAAAAGTGGTTGTGTCTAAGAGACAGGACTGGGGGACAGGGAAGGAACAGGGCTGGAGACCACTATTTTTCATTATAAGCCCCTTAGCACTGTTTTCATTTTACCCATGTGCATGTGTTTCTTTGGCCAAAAAAAAAGAATTTAGGGAAAGAGAACAATAGGTATGTAAGTGGAGAATGAGAACAAAAGAACACTGCTCCAAAGCACAGGAAAAGCACAAAACACAGTGCTTAAAAGGACCTCGCCAGGCTGCCCATGTTCACGGTAGAAATATTACTCTGAAACCCTGTAGTCCATGCGTAAAAATGCCCCCCTTATTCTTCATTGGTTGTAAAAATAATCCCAGTAAAATGGAAATATATTATTAAACCAAACCCATTGCCATTGATTCGATTCTGACTCAGTGACCCTATAGAACAGAGTAGAACTGCCCCTTAGGGTTTCCAAGGAGCAGCTGGTGGATTCGAACTGCTGACCTTTTGGTTAGCAGCTGTAGCTCTCAACTACTGCACCATCAGGGCTCTCTCTCTCCACACATGCACAAACACACATATTTAATATGTATATATATTGTATATATCCTACCCTCCACCTGCCAGAATCCTGCCCTGCGGTATTATAAAAAAAAAAAGATCCCATAATTGGGGTGGAGGCCATCTAGAGTAGACAGTACCCCACAAAGACAGAAGGGGACAGCAGGGTGCCCCGTCTAATCTGCAGAAGGGCTCCTCTCCCAAGTCTTCTTTCTAGAAGGGGCTGTTGGTACATTCCTTTTAGTATACTTTAGTGTCTAGCTGGCGTAGAACACTTGGGGAGTCAGGCTCCTTACCTTCTCACATTGCTTCAAAGGAAAGCTTCTGGCAAATGAGAGGCTGACTGACCTGATGGGACCCTTGACTGGTGAGAGAGACATCCTGAGGCCTTTGCAGTTCCCAGCACGTGAATGCCATGGAGCACATCGCTTCCCCGTAAAATGGCAGTCCTTGCACGTTGGCAGCTTCAGCGCTGGCTGGTGCTCTAACTGGGCGGTGTCCTGGGTAGATCACAGAGCTGAGCTATAACTTCACTCCTTAATTTATCCCCAACTTGTTTCCTGGATGAGTATCATCCTTGACTTCCGTTTCTTTTCTGTCACCTGCGTTAGCAGTTGAATTCCTTTGAGGAATTATTTTTCACAAACAAAAAATTTTTATTTCACTGGAAATCTGGCATTGTGACAGGAGGAGAGAAAACCTGGCTGAGCCAGGGTACGAATGTGTGGTGGTCAGCCAGGCCTACGGCCTTGCTGAGAGATAGGCTCTTGGTTCCAGCCTTAGAGCTGGAGTCAGACAAGTCCATGCTGGGGAAGAAATGCTGGAGTTGTAGGGAGAGAATCCACAAATGTTTGAAATGGCCGAGGTTTATCTACTGATTGGATAGCATAAAGTGAGGGCGTTACCTCGGGAATGGAGACGTCCGTCCTAACCAGCGCTGTCCCCACAAACATACCCTCTCACACACATGCTCTCATACACACGTATGTGCACGCTCTAACACACACAACACACACTCCCCCCCCACACACACACTGTCTCACACACTCACAGACCTGAGAGGAACCCAGCTGGAAAATAGAAGGAAGTGGAGTTTCCTTTCCTCCCCAGTGACCCTTAGGACTGGAGAACACTAGGCAGCCTTTCTTTTAGGATCTCCATTGGCTAAAGTGTATATATGAGGTGAGAGAGAGTTGTTGGGCTGTTTTATGGCAGTTTACCCTTAATATACTTCATCGTGTCCAGTAGGCCACGGACAGGATCTTGCTGACTGTATTTTAAGGCCGCTTTTAAAGTACGTTTGAATATCTGTTTTAAGATGAACATTCAGTGCCTGCGTGTTCGTCTCCATTGTAAAGGCTACATTGCCCTCTATTGGTGAGAACTCCAAAATCTCATAATAAAAATTAAAATTAATCTAGATCCTCAAATATACATTGTACTGAGATACTTTTTTTTTTGCTGTATGCTTCCCTCTTGCCTTCATTTTCTATGAAAATTGCAGCTGTTAAAATACGTCAGTAATATCTCACATTAACAGTTTTTATAAATTTCATAAATTAACACTAATCTGTTTTTTCCTTTATTCTGTAAGCTCTTCTCTTATTATATTTTGAAAAGAAAATCCGTGTTCTTCCCTGACATGATTTATTTCAGGCATATGCAAATTAGCAGGTCTGTCTAATTTATGCAGTTGCGACAAAGCAGGATTTTTTTTAAACGGCCGTTTCTCTTTCTTCCAGCCCCTTTAGCACGGCCTCAGCAGATTTCTGGATGCCTGTGGATTTGTACATTGGAGGAAAAGAGCATGCTGTCATGCACTTGTTCTATGCAAGATTCTTTAGCCATTTTTGCCACGATCAAAAGATGGTCAAGCACAGGTGAGCACTTACACTGTTTTGCAAAAGAATTCAGTTCCATGAATAGCATCTTGAAATAGGTATCAGTGCTTCTGAAGCAAGATGTATCATCGTGTACAGGTAGCAGAAGAATTTTATTTTTTGAGTAAACTCAGAGGTCATTGTCAGCCTTGGCCATTTGAGGTACGTTTATGTTGCTTAGTTAGTTGTCGCATGTGGTGTTGTATCCTCCCATAGAATCTAGCCTTCCACTCTTTGTTGGCCTAACTGATATTCAGTAATTGAGATTTTTACTTGTGAGACAGAGAAAAATGGTTCATAATGTTAATGGCTTTTTATAGCTTCTCAGGTGAGGTCATGCTTATTATGTCTTCGCCTCTAGGTAAGCTCTATCTAAGTCTGGCTGAACCCTGCCTCCGTATATCACTGATAAAAGTATATCACCAATTAAAATCAGGGCAGGAATCACATTGTAAAGCCATTGACAGTTTGTTTGTTCTTTTTTTCCTGTCAGCCTGTTATCTATTCCCCATTATACTCGGGAAAATGTGCTTTTTTCCATGAAATGTATCCTACATCTTTATTTTGTCCATTGGTCTCTTTGTTTTTTTGCTGTGCTAATTCTTTACTGCCTTTCTTATTTTAACTTTACAAGGCTTGATGTCCAATTAGGGAAGTCCTCCTCCTCTGTTTTGTTCCCCCCCCCCCCCGCCCCAGCCTTCAGGAGTATCTTGTCTGTGATTGGACCTTTGTTCTTCCGTATAAATTTCAGGATCAGTATGTCAAATTCCACAAAAGTGTGTACTGAACCATTCACCGATATATGTGTTTGTGAGAACACAGACAAATTTTGTGTGTCTGCTATTTCTCTTCAATAATAAACATGAAATCATGATATTAAAAAAATATCTATTGGGAGATTAATTAGAATTACACTGACTCTGTAGATCGGCCTGGGGGAGGCGTGAACTTTTTACAATAATGAGTCTTCCTGTCTACGAGCATCCTGTATCTTTTGACTTATTTAGGTTTTTAAAATATCCTTCACTTAAGTTCCATTTTCTCTGCAGTGGGATTACACATTTGTGTTGCTATTACAAATGGTTTCTCTGTTTTAGTTACTTTTTTTTTTTTTTTTGCTGTTGCTGCTATCATTTAGTAATAACAATTGATTTTAGTATATTGATTTCATATCTAGAAAGCTTGCTAATAGTTTGCTAAGAGTTTTTATCATAAAGAGATATGGAATCTCATCATACATTTTCTTTCATCCCCTGAATCAGTGATACAGTTTTTCTCCTTTAATAATTAATGTGGTAAATTCCCTTAATAGAATTTTTAATGTTGATCCAATGTTAATCCTGGAATATACCCTACTTGGTCATGAGATATGATATTTTTTTGTGCATTGCTGGATCCATTTAACTAATATTTTATATTAGATTTTGATTTCTATATTCATGAGTGAGATAGCTTGTAATTTTCCTTTCTTATGCTATTCTTATATTTCTGTCAGGGTTACGTTAGCTTTCTAGAATGTATTATGGAGTATTCTCCTTTTTTTTCTATTCTCTGGAGCATTTGTATAAGATTGGAATTATTTATTTCTTGGATACTTGGTAATACTTACCTGTAAAGCTATCTGGGCTGGCTATTTCTTTTGTGAGAAGATTCGTATTTACTGTTTCGATTTGTTAAATGGTTGACTATTCAAGTTTTCGATTTCTTCCTGGGTCAGCGTTGGTGATTTTCTTCCAGGAATGCATCTGTTATTCTCTAAGTTTTCAAATCTGCTGGCATAATGTTTTCTATATCTTTTTATTTTCTATCTTTATTGCATCTTTATTTGTGTTTGCTACTGTCTCTTCAAATATTGTCTCTTTACTCCCATTCTCCCTATTTTCTTCTTTTGCATCTCATTCTGTGTTCATGTCTCTTAATTGCCCTTTCACATTTTCTATCTCTTTGTCTCCTCATGCTGCATTTTGGACAGTTTCTTTTTATCTATCTTCCAGTCGCTAATGGTCTCTCTAGCTGGCTCTAATTTGCTGTTTAACCCATCCTTTTTTATTTCAATTATTCTTGACCTCTAGACGTTCTGTTTTATTTTTTTAATCTACTTGATTGTTTTTATAGTCGCTTCTTTTTCATATTTTTTTTAATTTCCTAAAATATATTAAACCATTCTTTATTTCCTAAAATATTTTAAATGTAACTGTTTTATATTAACTGATAATTCTGTATCTGAGGTCATTATGAGCCTGAT
Organism: Elephas maximus indicus; assembly: GCF_024166365.1. Taxonomy (NCBI): domain Eukaryota; kingdom Metazoa; phylum Chordata; class Mammalia; order Proboscidea; family Elephantidae; genus Elephas; species Elephas maximus. The sequence goes on from NC_064838.1 coordinate 49,840,327, forward strand.
TCCATCATTTATTTTGGTACTGCCTCTCACTTATGGCACCTAGTTTCTTTGTTTTGTGTGTGTGTATGTGTCAGTGTGTGTGATTTTTGACTAAGAGCTTATATTCCTTGAAACTTTATTTATGGGAACTCTTTGAGGACTCTGCTAGAGATGTTTGCATTAACTTCTCCCTGTTGCCTGGAGATGCTATCAACCCAAGACCACCTTAAATTAAATTCTCTGCTTGGGGTTTTTAGGACCATACAAATAATATGGATTCAGTCCCAAATCCATACAAGCGTCAATCTAGGGCTACAGAGTCTCAGGACAGGGATTTTTCTTTCCCTCCACGCATCAGTCTGAGTAAAACAGACAAATTTTTTTTGCTTTTTTCTTCTGACTAGTTCACCTTTGCGCTAAAGGTCCCAGCCTTATTGGAGGGTCTTCTCTTAGATTCCCAACCTTGGTTGGGCCCTGAGCCTTATACCCATCTTCTGTGCCATGCTCAATAGTTCATGATCACTAGGGTTCCTAAAGTACCTTCAGGGTGGAAGCTGGCTTCAGGAACTATTTTCCTTAGTGTTGTTTTTGCCAGCTTACTAATGCCTTGAAAACAATGAGGTTTTTTTTTTTTTTAATCTTCTATGGCTTTGTAGTTGTTTTTCATTAGGACAATCATCCAGGCTCTCTTGTCTGCCATACTGCCAGGAGCATAAGTCTTGAGTTTTTTTGTTTTCTTGTTTTTTTAAAAAATACGACATCATTTAGGATGCTTCTAATTACAGAGAAGAGGAAAAATTGGCTGATTATCTCCCTCTCCAGATAACCCATGTTGACAATAAAAAATAAAGTAAAACAAAAGTAACATATGCAATAAATTTTTAAACGCTCAGAAGGTGAACACCGAAATCTCTCTCCCTGCACCTCACCCTTAATCCTTCAACCTGTTAACAGTTCCTTTTGATTTCTTTCAGAAAAATATTATGCATATCTCCATATAGGTGTTCCGATTCATACACTCATTTTTTAATGTTACAGAAAAGCAGTCAAATTATACATATGTCTTTTGCCTTTTTGATTTAATAATATATTTTTTCACATCAATTTTTACCTTATACATAGTATTCCATTATATGGATATGCATGCCATCATTTAAGTAGTCACCTATTTTTTCCAGTTGCTATCACATGCGCGCACACACACACACACACGTCAAGTGACTCTTACTACAGTCCCCAGCAGATATTCGGGAGCATACCTGTAGGGTCAAGTCCTGACACTAGAGATGCTGGGTCGAAAGATGTGTGTTTTTTAGATTTTAATAGATATTGAAAAATATATTCTTCTGTAAACCTCTGTAGGAAACCCTGGTGGTGTAGTGGTTAAGAGCTACGGCTGCTGACCAAAAGGTCGGCAGTTTGAATCCACCAGGTGCTCCTTGGAAACTATGAGGCAGATCTACTCTGTCCTGTAGGGTAGCTATGAGTCGGAATTGACTCGACAGCACTGGTTTTGGGTTTTTGAGTTTTCTGTAATATAGGCTGAAACACAGTTTCCTGAAAATGAACCACGTGGAAACCTCCCTCCCCACACCCAGCCCTCAGCCCTGTCCCCCTTCTCTGCGCGTGCACACAGAGATTAAGAGAAGTCTACTGTGCAGAAAGCTAACTCAGGATATAATTAAATGCTTAAAGTAGTTTTCTTCTCATTCGACACCGAAACCTTCACATGTGAAACTAAACTGATCGGCGTCGGGACGTGAAACACATCGACAGCGTTAATCTTGTTAAATAGACTAGTTAGAATGTGTACACCTTGGGTTGTAGGACTTACCAGTTCTGCCTCGTGTTTCCTATCTGTGGGAACTTCTCTACCTCAGTCAGTAAAGGTTACCCTGGAAGGTGGAAACTGTGCTGCTATCACAGTCCCCTGGACATGGTACATTCTCAGTGAATATTTGGTTAAAGAAGTTAAGTTTAACCCTTTGATGGAAACAGATAAAAGCCTGTGTTCTTCCTAGGAAATGTCCTCCTTGGAGAGGGAGAATTGGATACGGGTTAAGTTTAAAGCTCAAATACAATATAAGAAATGTTTCCTTCTCATGTAGGTCCAGAAACAGACGCCACATGTGACTGATTTCTGGTGCCTTAACAGAAGGGCACATGCCTGCCAGCTTCCGAATAAATATTTGTGGAAGTAATGAATGAATCAATCAATTGTTCAATGGTCAATTATTCTAAGTTATAGGGCGGTGTCTGGCCACTTTTATGACTTCTCTACAATGGTTTAAAACTGTATTCAAGGACAAAAATGTTTTTAGTATTGGTATGTAATTTTAAAATATAGTTCGGGGTATGGTTTTGTTTCTTCCTCGATGAATTTCTAATTTATAATGCTTCCTGGTACTCATATTTGCTCACCAACTCTAAGGGACAGTTCTGTGAGGTAAATTGATATAAACAACATGTTGTCTTTAAGTTGTTTCCAAATCATAGCGACCCTAAAGAATGGAGTAGGGCTGTCCCATAGGGTTTCTAAGGCTGTAATTTTTGCAGACGCAGACTGCCACATCTTTCTTCCCAGAACCACTGGTGAGTTCAGACAACCAACACTGCAGTTAGCGGCCAAGCACTGGAACCACTGCACCAACAGGGTTCCTTTAAATTGAGATACAGCTATGAAATTCTTTTGTTTTTTAAATTATTTTCAAGGTGGTAAGATTCTATTCCATGCTCCTTCCCCCCTAAAAAAAAAAATTAATTCGAGTACTCAAAAAGCCTTTTTTAAAAAATTGTTGTTTAAAGTATAAGCAGCAAAACATGCACCAAACCATCAATTCCTACCCGTATAATTCAGTGACACTGATCACATCCTTCCAGCTACGCATCCGTCCTTGCCCTGCTTTTATGAACGGTTCCTCCTCTGTTAACGTAAAGTCACTGCCCTCAAGCTTCCTGTCTAACCTTTTTCAGTCGCTGTGTTGTCAGTTTGATTCCATATAGATAGTTCTTCAAAAGAGTATGATGTCCAAGGCAAACGTTCTTTACTAAATAAGCTAACCTATTGTTTGCTTTAAAGATTTCAGGGAATATTTTTGGCTTAAGATTTAAGGATTATCTCAGGCAACAGTTTTGAAGTTCATCCAGCCTCAGTGTCTCTAGAAAGTCTGGATTCCATGAGAATGTAGAATTTCCGTTCTGAATTTTTTCCCCTTTTGACCAGGATTCTTCTATAGACTTTTTGATCAAAATGTTCAGTGATGGGAGTTGGACACCATCCCATTCTTCTGGTCTCATAAGCCTGACCTTTTTGAAGAAAGTGAGGGAAGTCATTTCATTTTTGCTCCTTAGCACTGTTGAATCACATCAGGGCAACCACAGCTTCTGAAACTATCCGTGAATATTACCTTTTTCAGATGTGTTTTAGAAAACCAGTCACCCACCAATGAAATGAAATGAAAATCACTCACTTTTTTTGATGAATAATTCAGAATTCTCTTGTTAGAATTTCCTAGAGCCTCCAAACAACTTCATCAAGCTGGCCGGGGAGGAAAAATTGAAACCTGTCAACCATATGCCTGTTTCTCTTTATTTAGTAGCTGTGTTTCTGAAATGTGTATAAATCAGAATTTTATAAGTCAGTTTCTGCATTCCTTTTGATTAGCGTTGTCACCTCATGGAGGATTTAAGAGGCATAGCTATTGCACTTGAGTTTTACGTTTTTCAGCTCCTTGGCCATTGTCTCAAGGAGTAGCTCTGGGCTGGGAGCCCAAAGACTCTCTTCCATGCTCCGTTGTGCCACTAACTAGCAGTGTGGCTTTGGACAAGATACCTAACCCCTTTAGGACCTCAGTGGCCTCGTATATTTAGGAACTTGAGCATATCTGAGCAGCCTTTTAACTCTCTGATTCTGGTTAAATTTCCTCTAACATAAACAGCAAAAGTTTGTATGGATCAGTAATCTTTCTGGTTTTCTAAAAGAATTCTGGATGTTTCTTCTATCACTGGTACCTTAGGTTTGTGGTTTCAATTCTGAGAAGGTCTCTTTCCCATTTGTAAGAAGCTAGCCTCTGGGCTGGGTGTGCCACCACCTGGGACAGCAGGGGCCTTAGTTGTGTGCTCTGAAACACCAGGTGAATAATTAATCCGGAGCTAATGCCAGAGGAAATTCACGAAAGATATGCAGATGACCAATAAAGCATACTATAAAATGTTTCCCTCACTAGTAGTCAAAGAAATACAAATTAAACTGCAGTGAGGCGCCATTTTTCCGCACAGCCAGAGGCTAGGAGAGCAGCTCTGTCCCATACTGCAGGAAGGAATGAGTCTGGGGACAACCTTTCTGAAAAGCCATTTGGCAACAGACAATGAGAGCCTTAAAAGTGTTCATGTTTTCGAACCCACTCAATTGCACTTGGTGAAATCTATCCTATGGAAATAATCCGAGTTGCATGCTACTACACCAAGGTGTTTGTGCAAGGGTTATTTCAAGTAGCTAGAAATTTGGATACAACGTAAGTGCCCTGACATTCTGAGAAAGGACAAATAAAATATAACTGGTGACCATCAATCGATTCCAACTCACAGTGACCCCTATGTGGCAGAGGAGGACTGTGCTCCATAGAGTTTTCAGTGGCTTTGATCTTTTGGGAGTAGATCTCCAGGCCCCTCTTCCAAGGTGCCTCTGGGTGGATTTGAGCCATCAACCTTTCTGTTACTAGCCAAACACTTAAGCATTTGTGCCACCCTGGGACTAAATAAAGTATATGCCATCTATATTGGGAACTCTTGTATAGCTCTTTAAAAATTATCTTACGAAGAATGTTTAATAATGTGAAGAAATATATCTGAAGTAACGGGAAGTTTCAAAAAAAAAAGGCAAGATACAAAATTTTGGAGCCCTGGTAGCGCAGTGATTAAGAACAATAGCTGCTAACCAAAAGCTTGGGAGTTGGAATCCACCCAGTGCTCCTTGGAAACCCTACGGGGCAGTTCTACTCTGTCCTGTAGGGTCGCTATGAGTCCAAATCGACTCAACGGCAATGGGTTTGGTTATCGTTTGTTTTATATACGTATACACAAAGTGAGAAAAAGACTAGAAAAAATTAGGCCAACATGGTAACACTGGTTATCTCTGAGTGATGAAGTTATTGATGATTTTTTTTAATGCACTTGTGTGATTTTTCTAGATTTTTAACAATGATTGTGTAACTTTATAATTGAAAAAAACGAAGTCATTTATGACATGTATTCTAAAGAAAGGGAGTCCCTGGGTGGTGCACGTGGTTAAGCACTGGACCACTTACTAACTGAAAGGTTGGCAGCTCAGACCTACCCCGAAGTACCTCAGAAGTAAGCCCTGGTGATCTGCTCCTGAAAGTCACAGCCCTGAAAACTGTTGGAGCACTTCTCCTCCGCACACGTGAGGCAGCGTGAGTGGGAATGGAGCACTTCTCCTCCGCACATGTGAGGCAGCGTGAGTGGGAATGGAGCACTTCTCCTCCGCACACGTGAGGCAGCGTGAGTGGGAATGGAGCCCTCCTGCTCCGCACACGTGAGGCAGCGTGAGTGGGAATGGAGCCCTCCTGCTCCGCACACGTGAGGCAGCGTGAGTGGGAATGGAGCCCTCCTGCTCCGCACACGTGAGGCAGCGTGAGTGGGAATGGAGCCCTCCTGCTTCGCACACCTGAGGTAGCGTGAGTGGGAATGGAGCACTTCTGCTCTGCACACGTGAGGCAGCGTGAGTGGGAATAGACTCGACAACCTTCTGAAGAAGGGCAATGCGCTGAGCCCCGGTGGGATTCATGGGGGTGGGGTGGCCGTCATCTCTGGGCTCTTCTTCTGGCCATCAGCACTGAGGAGGAAGCATATGGGGTGGGGACCCATTGCAGCGGGAGAGTGTGTCACAGCTCATCACCACTGAACTGAGATCTGGAAGCCTTTTCTTTCCCATCGTGAGAGACAGCTGTAAATACAGGGATCTTGTCAGTCTTGGTTGTTGCTCTTTCATATAGCTCAGAGAGACACAGATTCCCTGTAATGACATTCTCCCTGCAGCTCGCATTCAGCGAGGAGCTGTGGCGGTTAGATGCTGCTGCTCCATGTGCTGGCTGCTGCTGAACCGCGAGAGCTTAGCAGGCCTGGTCCCCAGAGCGTTTCCTCTTCCTCTGGTCACACCAGAAACGGGGCTGCTGGGAAAGGAAAAGGGAAGGGAAGGAAGCTCTGAGTCTGACCTCGTCAATAAGGCTTCCCTCTGTGCCACTGGCTGCAGGGAAATGGAAATGGTGATATTTTAAGAATGAGCCATCGCTTAATACTTAGAAATTGGCTAATTATGTGAACATGATGGCCCTGAGCACAGGGTGAGGGAGAAGAGGAAGGTAAATGTAATCTGATTTAATGAAAAGTCCAACCTACAGACTCTTTTCAGAGATCTGTGACCTTTTGTTTTCTTTTCAGATTTAAATAGTAGCTGCCTACCCAAGCCAGGAGAGTGGGCAGCAGCCTGTACATAAGCCATCGAGGGCTTCACAAGCAGGTAAATGTCCTCCACGGTGGCTAATCAGGGCTCTGATAAGAACCCTGAGATTCTTTTAGCCACGTTGTGGTTAGTACGTCCTCGTATACAAGAGCTCCCCAATGATTTTTATACAGACACAACAACACACGTTGTTGTTGTTATAAGGGCACTTAAAATAGCCAGTCAATCTATGTGCTGAAGTTTCTTGTTTCTCCTAACAACTGACATCCCTCCTTACCCAATTCCTCCCTCTCAGGTTCTTCCTTCCTTTCCTCCCTCCCTCCCTCCTTCCCTCCCTCCCTCCTTCCTTCCTTCTTTCCCTCCTTCCTTTTTCCCCTCCTTCCTTCCTTCCTTCTTTCCTCTCCTCCCTTCCTCCCTCTCTCCCTCCCTCCCTCCTTCCTTCCTTCATTCCTTCTCTGGTTGGACAAAGGTGGCCTTCAGTACCCAGCAGGCCTCGATTGTAATTTCTGAATTAGTGGAGTCCAGACTAATGAAGAAACACAGATAGTCACCAGCTTAAGACAGGGTTCTGTTCCAGTGACTCTGTCGTAAATCGTTTCTCACAGGTGGGCAGTTGTGACTACAGGTGGGGACAGTGTGAGTGAAGACAAGGACGCATGTATGGGCAACATTTGGAAAGAGTGAAGGAAGCCTTTGAGCACCAGGCTGGGGAATTTGGACTTGATTCGGAGGGAGTCTTTTAAGTGACTGGACTCTCTTCCTCTCTCACAGCGCTGAGAATGGCAGGTGATGGTCTGGGTCAGTGACAGCAAACAGGCTGACTCCATGAGACAGGGATGGCTTTGCCTGCTATTACAGCCCCAGTGACTGGCTCAGTGCCAGGCACACAGGCACTCAGTGAGTATTTGCTGAATAAATAAATAAGGAATTTTACTCCACTCTCTGCTTTCTGATACTGTGATGCTGAGGAGAACTTTGAGTTTGCCGGAAGTGCTGCTGCTGATCAGTGATGTCTGGGTGAGCACAGGTAAAGGCAATAGGAGCGGCCATGACAAGCTTTGCCATCTCTGCCCTGGACGAGCGACCTGAGAAAGCCCCTGTAGTACCGTAGCCCTGGGAGAAAACCAAAGTCCAGGTGAACTTCAACTATCACGCTGCACTGTTGCCAACTTAAAAAAATGAGTACCTGTTCATTTAACTAGTGGGCCTAGTTTTTCGTGCCCAATATGGCAAAGCCCTGCTGTTTTGTGAGGGAATGAATACCTGCCAGTTCTGAGGAAAGCCTCCAGTAGACGCTGCTCTGAGATCCTTCCCTCTAAAATGGTTACAACTGGCTTTGAAACAGGCGAAGCTAATCAATGGCGTTAGCAGTAAGGATAGTGGTTGCCCCTGGTGGGGAGATGGTGGCTGGCAGAGGGCTCCAGGAGGCTGGCTCCTTCTGTTCATCTAGCTGGGTGCTGGTTACAGGCGTGTTCATCTTGTGAAAATTGAGTGCTCCATACCCAGTTGTCACTCAAGTACGTGTTATACTCTGAGGATTGTTACACTTTTAAATATGTGTGCTTCATTCAAAAGTTCACTTAAGAGAGGAAGAAAGGAAGACACAACGCTTGGGAGACACTGAGCTCCCGTTAAGGGTGATGGAAACGTTTGGGAATGGATGTGATGGATGAAGAACACGGTGGACATAATGTCCCTGAACTGTGAAGACACAGTGAAGATTGTTGAAATGGCAGGTGTTTTGTTACATATGTGTTTATCACAATTAAAAAAAAGTTTAACAGGATGCGGCCAGAGGAGTGCAGCCTTAGGCAGAACTGGTGGGGAGGGCAGAGCTCGCAGGTTCAGTTCTGTCTATTCCCAGAAGGTGGCAGTGTTGTGCCACCTGATAAACCATAGCAGCTGAGAACAGGATTCCTTATTTCTCCTCCGGCCCCATCCTGAGGCTTACTGCTGCTGATTTTGATCATCCTACTCGTTTTTATCTTTGGAATCCAGATTTTTCTCTCCTTCCTTCTGTCCCGAAGACATATTTTTTATTTCTCTTAGTAGTGACCAAAGTCACACACTCTCAGAGAGGAGAAGGAAAACCTCAAAAACGGATGCAGGGGCACTGGAGCCTAAGACAGTAACAGTACGTTTGTCCTGTTGGCACAGAGCGTGTCAGGGAGAAGGGTTCAGTTCGTTTCTTTTGTTAGGCAGCAGCATGTAAAAATTATTTGAGGAAGAGCCTAATCTAAAAGATGAACTTCTGTTCAAAAATGTACACCCAGGTCTGTGCACACACTGGCCCCGTGGAGCCCTCTGGTGCTCCAGTGACAGCACCGCTGAGTGTCAGGGCAGACGTCTCTTCCTTGTAGGACACCTAGCTTAATTTCCTTTGCGCTTCTGAATGTTTGTATCCAGCCACCTCCTTCATCTGCCCACTAAAAGGTGGTCATACAATTGTTTTCTTTGGTTTTAAAACTGTTGTTGTATTGTTAACTGCTGTTGAGTTGGCCCCAATGCATGGTGACCCCATGTACAACAGAACAAAACACTGTCCGGTCCTGTGCCATCTTCATGATCGCTTGCAGATCAGACCGTTACGTTCCATAACCAAAAACCATTGACGCTGAGCCGATTCCAAATTACAGCAACCGTATAGGACGGAGTAGAACTGCCCCAGAGGGTTTCCCAGGAGTTGCTGGTGGATTTGAATAGCTGAACTTTTGGTTAGCAGCTGAGCTCTTAACCATTACACCACCAGGGCTCAATCATTGTACTCCACAGGGTTTTTATTGGCTGATTTTCAAAAATAGATCACCAGGCCCTTCTTCCTAGTCTTAGTCTGGAAGCTCTGCTGAAACCTGTTCAGCATCATAACAACGTGCAAGCCTCCACTGACAGATGGGTGGTAGCTGCACATGAGGTGCATTGGCCAGGAATCGAACCTGGGTCTCCCACGTAGAAGGCAAGAATTCTACCACTGAACCACCAACGTCCCATTGTTTATATTAAAAAAAAAAAAAAACGCATACCATCAAGTCAATTCCAACTCAAAATCCAGGTGCCAGCTCAAAGTAAATGGAAGACAAAGATGGCTATAGGAGCTAAGCAACAAACACCCAGACTCCTTCTTTCTCTTGTCCTACCATCCTTCTCCGTTTATTCATATTTGTTCATTCATTCATCAATTTCTAAAACATTTTTCAAGAGTCTGTCACCTGTCAGGTACAGTGTTAAGCCCTGGGAAGAATAAGAGAGTAGTCCTTGCTACAATGGGTGCAGGGCAGGGGTGGACGGGTCTTATGTAATTGCCGCACAGTCCAGCCATGGCTCTTGACGGCAGGTGTGCTGGTTGCTGCACACACAAAGGTGGGCTGTGTGCAGAGGACAGGGCCACCCTTCTGAGAAGGAAACGCCAGAGCCCGTTGGTGAAGAATGACCCAGACTTCCCCAGCAGCCCAAGCTGGGTGGGCATTCCCACCAGAGGACACAGAGTCCTGAGGAGTATGGTGCATCCTGGGAGCAAGCAAGTGTCCACGTGGCCTCAGTGAGGAGTAGCACGCTTAATGGGGGAAAAGAAGCCAGGAAGGCAGTTAGGGGGCTCAATGGTAGAGAGACCCACACGTCCAGTATGTGAGCACAGTTCTCCAGGCTTCCTGAGGCAGTTTTACTAACTGACATGCTTCCCAAAGGGTCCTGGATGATGCAGACCTGGGCTCGTGGCATGCAAGCCCCACCCTGCCCTGCCCTGCCCTGGGTGAGGCCCGTGTGGCCTGAAGACACAGGTTCCTCCTGGTACCTGTGACAGTGTTTCTTAGAAGTGGAACCACAGACAGCACCACCCCCTTCATGTGCTTCTGTGCTAAAATGCAGCACAAGATCCTCGTGCGTGTTCTTTTTTAGCCACTTTTCCCATCTCTCTGTGGAAAGGACTCGTGTTCTGTGGCAGTCTCACTGGGGCATGAAGCGTGACACAGGACAGCATTCTCCTGCCAGTTGTGCCTTTGTTGGTGGAATGTCTTGGGGGAGGTGGAGGCACAGCAGTTTTATGACTCAGTTTATTATTAAGATGGCCTCCCTGGATGGAGCGAATGGTTAAGTGCTCAACTACGTACCGAAAGGTTGGCACTTCGAAGCTGCCCAGAGGCACCTCGGAAGATAGGCCTGGCAATCTGCTTCCAAAAGGTCACAGCCTTGAAAACCCTGTGGAGTGGTTCAGCTCTGCACTTGTGGGTTGCCATGAGTCGGAACTGACTTGACGGCAGCTAACAACAACAATATTATTGAGATGTACTTCAGAGCCTGAGTACTCTTCTACGTGCATGTGTAGTATCTTCCAAATGGACGCGGTAGGATGCTGGGTGGTCCCTGTGACAGCACATAATGCAAACATCCACTGAATGAAGTCTTACTGCTTATTTGTGAGGAGCCATTCAAGATGGGTTTACAAATGGTGTTCACCAGCCTACCTGTTTTCATAAAGGCCATTTGTTTCTGCCCATCAGCAGGTAAGGTTTGTTTGCTATTACTTGGATGCCTCTAATCCCCACCCCACCCGTTTTCTTTCTTCAGAGAGCCTTTTCATAAGCTGCTGGCCCAAGGCCTTATCAAGGGGCAGACCTTCCGCCTACCATCTGGGCAGTATCTGCAGAGAGATGAAATAGATCTCACAGGTAAGAGGGCCAGTTTGCAGTGGCTTATTTGGTCCCATCCAGCTATTCGCAGAGAACTAAAGCCAATCTCAAGAGTGACACAGTGAGCAGGCTCATGCCATAAGGTCTCAGCTGGCTAGGGAATCTAGGAAGAGAAGCCATTGACCTCATGGTCTCTAAGCCCTAGCTTGCTCTGGGCCTTGTGGTCTCTAAGCCTCAGCTTGCTCTGGGCCTTTGGGTCCCTAAGCCCTAGCTTGCTCTGGGTCTTCTAGTCTGTAAGCTTCAGCTCGCTCTGGGTTTTGTGGTCTCTAAGCTACAGCTTGCTGTGGGCCTTCTGGTCTCTAAGACCTAGCTTGCTCTAGGCCTTGTGGTCTCTAAGCCTCAGCTTGCTCTGGGCCTTCTGGTCTCTAAGCCCTATCTTGCTCTGGGCCTGTGCCTTCTGAAAGCTGGTGCTGAGACCTGCTGCCTACTCCTCAATCCCAGCCTCCTTCAACTCAAGGGTCAATTTAGCTTCTGGCAGGGTTTTCATCTATATGTAAGAGAGTCAACCAGACAATGAGTTGGAGGGAGATGCTGATGAGGAGTGAGCTATTTGTATCAGGTGGACACTTGAGACTGTGTTGGCATCTCCTGTCTGGAGGGGAGATGGGAGGGTAGAGAGGGTTAGAAATTGGCAAAACGGTCACGAAAGGAGAGACTGGAAGGAGGGAGCGAGCAGACTCATTAGGGGGAGAGTAAATGGGAGTATGTAGTAAGGTGTATATAAGCTTATATGTGAGAGACTGACTTGATTTGTAAACTTTCACTTAAAGCACAATAAAAATTATTTAAAAAAAAAAAAAGGGAGTCAACCGGGGCATCGCCTCCTGTCCCAGTCCATCTTGCGGACAGAGCCCCAGACCCAAGAGATACTCTCCCAAGACTCGGGCACTCCCAGCATTTCTTCTCACATCATCCAGAAATACATTTCCGAACCCCGGGTGCCACCACTCTACTTACTGGACAGCGCCCTTGAGCTGCCCTGGCTAGGGATTCCCTAGTTGAAGACCTCTCCCTGGATCCCCTGGACTGCCCTCTTCTCCCAGCTCTCACCAAGCCTTTTCCCTCTGCACTCTGTTTTTACCCCTACCTTAAAGAGATTTCCTCCTGCTGCTCTGTAGGTGGCGTGATGAGGGTGTATCATGCCTGGCCCCCAACACACAAGTGAAATAAATGGCATGTCAGAAAACAAGGGAGGTAGACGAGGGCAGCCATGAGGAACCCCCAGTACTCTGGCCATTAAACTTAGAAAACCCATGCATAGTGGGTGAGATTAGATACACAACAACCCCTTCCATAGTAGACTGCCTCCTAAGCCCAACTAGAAAGAGGATTTAGGTAGAAATAGTTGATGAAATGACCCAATTAAAGCAATGCTGTATCAGGGCTTAGGGGGGTCAGCATGGACCAAAGGAGAAACAGAAGCTGGGGAAGCAGAAATTGGCAGTGTTTCTCCAGGACAGACCAGAGAGAAGAGGAGTTAAACCCAGGGCACGTGAATCTCAGCCCACAGTGAGGTGCTGTCTGTTATGGACAGGGCTGCCATGGATAGCTGTGCAGTTTATGCACCGCTCAAAGGCACCCAGCGAAGGGAGTGAGTGGGACCAGAAGTCTAGCCAATTGCCAAACCATATTCCTCAGGGCCACAACTTCCAAGAGAGGATACCTCTTTCTAACTTAATTTCTCTACCCAGAAAGATGTTTCTTTCCTAATTTGTACAAGGGTGCGATGAGGGCTAGCCACAGCCCAGGAGAGTAGAGAGGGCGGTGTTTCTCTTAGCCTCACCACAGCCCAGATAGAACGTCTCCCAGGACGGCAGTCTCAGCTTTGCTCCCGGCTCGTGAAGCCAGGCAGTCTTCAGAACATCCTTTGATTTCTCATGCAGACTTGCCCACTAGGCAAGAGTGCTTTGGTCAGCAGGGCCAGGTTTCCATCTACCTGATGGATGTCCCTCTCAGGAAGCATGGGATTGACTTTTGAGTAGATGCCGTGGTTTCTTGGGGGTTTGGTTGCTGTTGGAGTCAGAAGGGACAGAAATCTACCCAAAGGCAGATTTATCACAAGAATAACAGGGGCATCACCCAAACCCAGCTGTGGGAAATACCGCCAGGCCTCACGGCAAATAGGAAGTCACCAAGCCACTCCTGTCATTTCTCTCTTTCTTGAGCCTCTAGCTCCTCATCCTGCTGCTCTATTCTGTTCCAGTCTACTTCCTCTGCCAGGCTTGGATTCTGCTTTCCCCTAATTCAGTTTACAAAGCGAACGAGCCTTGCCTTGTCTTCTTAGGACCTTATAGTTCTGGTGCCCAACAACATGAAAACAGTTTCTGTGCCTCTGACCCGATTCCTGAGAAGGAGCTTAGCCTTGTTGGTTGTCCTCTGCTGGTTCCATCCACTGTGGCTTTGCGACACGGTCACCTCGTCCACACGTGGCCACTTAAGGCCTGCTTCATCAGCACCATCTGGGGAGTGGTCAGTCATTGTGGGCGGCTGGCACCACAATGGGACCACCACATTTAGTGTGAGCCCAGTTGGTTCACTCCAGGTGCCCTGATGATACAAAGTCATATTGGGTGACCAAGACATGGAAGCAGGGAGCAGCCCTTGTGGAGAAGTGACCTCTTAGGGTGCTTGCTGCCCTAGGACCCTGGCTGGTCTGCTGCCAGCTTCTGTAAAAAAAACCCTGAAACCAGAAAGAAGACAGCAGTATGTGCAAGTATTTCTTATTTTGACTTTTCCTTCTTGTGTATAAGCTAAAATGTTTATAAAGGGGAAAATTGTTTTGTTTTGCAGTTGACAAAGAGCTGGCACAAACCCTTATAACTGTGCTATTTATTCATGAACGAGAGGTTTGTGGGAGGGAGGGGGGCAAGCCTCATTTATTTAAGGAAAAAAAAAACATTTTTTATCATATAATATAGAGGAACCCTGAAGTCATCTTAAAACCAGACAGTAGTTTAGCTTAACTGGTAAAGAAAGTCTGCCTTGAGCATTGTGTTCTTTTAACAACTATCTATATGGGATCAAAGTGACAGCAGCAACTCAAAAGATTAGATAGGAACCTTAGAGGGCAGTTAGTTTATGTTAACAATGAAGGAACAACCCAGAAAAGGAGGGTGAGAATGGTTGTACAACTCGAAGAATGTAATCAGTGTCATTGAGTTGTACATGTAGAAACTGTTGAATTGGTATATGTTTTGCTGTGTGTATTTTCAACAACAACAACAAATAAAATTAATTTAAATATTATACATATATAAGAGTCAGAATCGATTCAACAGCAATGGGTTATATATATATATTGGGGGTAGAGCGAAAGAGACAAGATTAGTGGGATTCTTCAAGTGGACACTTTTAATTTCCCACCTGATATTTTCTCCCTCTCTCTCTCTCTTTTTTTTTTTTTAATCTTTATGTGGGTCATTGACAACTGAAGCATTCTTGGAAGATAAATAAACACTGAAGGTGCTAATAAATAAATAAATAAATAACCAAAGAAGGGAAAGTGACTGAAGACAAACTTGTTGAGGAAAGTATTATGTGGCAAGAGGCAGCTATGAACCCAAAATTTGGTTTCGGGTTCCTTTTTTTTTTTTAATTGTGCTTTAGGTGAAAGTTCACAGTTCAAGTTAATTTTTCATGCAAAAATGTATGCACATACTGTTTTGTGACATTAGTTTCAATCCCCACAATGTGACAGCATACTCCTCTTTTCCCTCCCGGGTTCCCTGTGTCCATTCAACCAGTTCCTGTCCCTTCCTGCCTTCTCATCCTGCTTTTGGACAGGAGCTGCCATTTGGTCTCACATATCTGATTGAACTAAGAAGCACATTCCTCACGTGTATTATTTTTAATTTTTTTTAGTCTTGTCTAATCTTTTAAGAGTGGGCTTTGGGAATGGTTTCAGTTCTGGGTTAACAGTGTGCCCAGGAGCCATAATTTCAGAGGTTCCTCCAGTCTCTATCAGACCATTAAGTCTGGTCTTTTTATGTGAATTTGAATTCTGTTCTACATTTTTCTCCAACTCTGTCTAGGACTGTCTGTTGTGTTCCCTGTCAGGGCAGTCATGGTGGTAGCCAGGCACCATCTAGTTCTTCTGGTCTCAGGCTGATGGAGTCTTTGGTTTATGTGGTCCTTTAGTTCTTTGGGCTAATACTTTCCTTGTGTCTTTGGTTTTCTTCATTTTGCCTTGCTCCAAGTGGGATGGGACCAACTGATGTAGCTTAGATGGCCACTCGCAAGCTTTTAAGACCCCAGACGCCACTTACCAAAGTGGTTATGTAGAGCATTTTCTTAGTAAACTTTGTTATGCCAGTTGACCTGGATGTCCCTTGAACCAATATTTTCTTATTGAACGTACTTTTATAGAACCAAATTCAGGATCATGCATACCATACCTGTGTATTCTTTTTGTGTCCAGGTTCTGTTCCTGTGCACTCAAAAACAAAAGAGGCATTAGAGGTGACGTGGGAGAAGATGAGTAAGTCCAAGCACAATGGGGTGGACCCTGAGGATGTTGTGGAGCAGTATGGGATCGACACCATTCGGCTCTACATCCTTTTTGCCGCCCCTCCTGAGAAGGACATCTTGTGGAATGTGAAGAGTAAGTTTCGCCCTCCTGCTTCCTGGCCTGCTTCCATTGTGATCTGCCTTGGACTCCAAAGGAATTTGGGGAAGGAAATGTCTTTGTTGAAGATGGTAGTAGAGAAGTTGGTTCCATAAAGCAAGTAGCAATTTGTCAGACATCCCATACCATTCTTAGGCCAGTGTTCTCAAATGTTAGTGAACCTCAGGATAGTCTGGGGAGCCCGTTGCAAATGCAGATTCCCAGTCCTCACCCCAGACCCGCTGACACAATCTCAATGAAAGGGTCTCAGGAATCTGCCTTTTACGCTCCATGGTGATTCTGATGCAAGGTGTACGGGAACCACACTTCAAGAACAGTTTCCTTGGAGACAGATTGGCTTCCATGCTGCTCCTAGGCCTGCCGTTGTCCAAAAGAGGCCAGTCCTTTCCTGACTTGCCCTGAAAGGTTTTTTTTTTCCTAGAACAATGTCCTCTTCTCTCACCAATCCAGAAAGCTCTGAGTGGGGGTGGTCCTCTTCAGTCACCACAAACAGCCTCCAGAGCCCCTTAAGGGAGATTTGCCTCTCCAAAGCTGTTTAGATCTAAAATGACATAAGGTAAAATAATCTTGAATATCTGGATATTCTAGAACAAATCAAGAAACACTCATATTTCCTCCATGTGTTCAGCCCTGTTATGGAAAGAAGAAGATCCGATGCCTGGAACCTTGAGACTTACGTGAAGTGTGTACATTATTTGAGGAATCATTGGTGGTTTCGACATGCCATTTCTAGTAAGAAGTGTGGCCTGGAGCCGAGGTTATAGATGCCAGTCCTAGAACTAGCTGAGTTGGAGTCCCTGGGGATGCTTGTTAAACTACAGACAGAGGCTCTGGCTCCCCCTCTTGACCTGTGGGAACCTGTTTCTCACAAGCCTCCCAGGTGGTGCTGGTGTGAATCCAGGCTTGAGAACACCTAGACCAGAGTAAGAGGACCTGGCTGTTGTTACGTGCCATTGAGTTGATTCCAACTCATAGCAACCCCATGTGGCAGGGTAGAACTGCCCCATAGGGTTTTCTAGGCTATAATCTTTACAGAAGCAGACCTCCAGGTCTTTCTCCCATGGAGTGACTGGGTGGCTTAAAACTGCCAACCTTTCAATTAGCAGCCTAGAGCTTAACCAGAGGACATGGACAGGCCCTTACTGGTTAGTGAGGTGACCCAGGGCCACCAGGTGGAGCTGTTCAGCTTTTCCAGAAGATCAGGGTAAAAATTAGATTTGATGAATGTGTTTGAAGATTGTCATTCACAGCTATCTGACAAGGGCAGGGATTGTGTCCCCCCCACTGCAGCAGTGAAGCACCAAGTGTGATCTGTGACTGCTGCCACACCGTGCCACCTGGCCATGCAGTACTTACATTTGTAAATGAGAAACTCATGGTGTCGAGCCACTGTGGCCCCAAGCACACTGCTAGGGCCACAGGCATTTTTGTCACTGCAGGCTTTCTTAACGAAGGAGGCAGCACACTCCTGAACATTCTGGCCTGAGCTTCTAATGCTGTCACGGGCCAGTCATGGACAGTGCTTGGAGTACCCTGTCATCCAGTATTCTGAGTATCTGGGGCTATAAGAATACGATGGGATCAACCCTGGCCTGACCTTCACCCTGACCTCAGATGAATCTGCTGGGGCAGAGTGAAGAGTGCATGCCTTCACAGGTGCTTTTCTCGGCTTAATTATAACCAGTCAATCATTCTCACGTGCGCTTTCTCTCTTTCTCATTTACCGACACTAAACTCAGCTGACGCTCTCCCTGGGGTGCTGAGGTGGCAGCAACGTCTGTGGTCCTTGGTAACCCGATTTATTGAGTCCAGGGCTTCCGGGAAGGCTCCCAGGCCTCAACTGCTGAGTAACAAGGAGAAAGCCGAGGCCAGGAAGCTTTGGGAGTACAAGAACTCGGTCATCTCTCAGGTCAGAAGCTCTCCAGTGGACACTGGTTGATTCTGTAACTCACCATTCTTTGGGGGCCTTTGCCTTGTGGTTTGTGTGGCCCTCCCTGCTTTGATGTGGGCCACAGTGGGTCTTCCTTCCTTATTGTGGTGGCCCGACTTGCCTTGATTAGTTGATACCCACTGCCTTGGGCACCCCACCAAGATGGAGCAGCAGTGGACACAGTCTAATGGAAGGGGCCCTTCCTTTGATGATGTCTCACGTTTGTCTGTCCTGGATTGAAGGAAGCTGCCCACTTTCCCAGTTTCCATGCTTAGCAAAGGGTACACTTAGCTGATAACACACTACATATGTTATATTTAGAGTTGAAAGGGGCAGTAAGAGACCATCTCCTTTAACCTTCTCATTTTACAGATGGAGATAGAGATAAGGCCCAGAGAGGTTAAATGTCTTGCCCAAAGTCACACAGCTAGTCAGGAAGAGAGCAAAGACTAGAATCCAAGTTCCCCAACTCCCATTATAGCGGGGACTTTCCCATTCCATCACTTTGTCACACAATATCCGTGTTAGTTATCAATGGTTAAGTTTTGCACATTAATAATTTGGTCATGTTACCTTCTTTGTATATTATTGTCTAAATCATTTTAAAGATTCTTTATCAATAAAAAATTCATCTCAATTTTTTTTATCTAGAGCTCTGTTATAATGACGTTTGCCTTTTAAGAGCTTTGTCAAAAAAAGTCATATGCCTTTGAAAGAAGGCATTTAGGAAATCTCATATCTGTTTTTTTTATGGTAAAATATATGTAACAAAACATTTGCCATTTTAATCATTTTTAAATACACAGTTCAGTGACATTAATTCCACTCACCATGTTGTCCAACTGCCCCCACTGTCCATTGTCAAATCATTTTTTAATGGATTGCTGAGGCCCCAAATTCTTCCTGTACTGATTTTTATTATTATTATTATTAAGATGTGCTGATTCAAACTTATAAAGTTGGCCAGGGTCACTAATCTGGGCTCTGATTGGCAGTTTTTTTCCTTTCTTGTTTGTATAACCCAAAATGGCCCAGTGTCTGGCCTGGTTCTCATTTGGTGACACTTCAGCTTTGTTTCCTGCAAAGAAATCGTGCTCCCTGAGTTGAACTCAGTGATCTGAGTGATGCGTGAGCAATTGTTTTCATACCACATATTTCCTCTCCAGATTTGGCAAATTCTTCTATTCTGTCAGATAATCAGCTTGGGTTATTTCAACGATTTGGAAACTCTTGACATCTTAAAGACATGTTACTTCTCTATATTCTTGCACACGGTCAAAATTGAAAAGCAACCAAACAGGAAAATTGTATTGGTGTTCGTATTTTGACTCCATGTTTCAAAATGTAAAACTAACCTTATCCCATACGTTAACGCCCCACATTGTGAATTAAAGCCCTGTATCCTTTTTTATCCAAGGGGAGGCACTCCTTGGAAACTCTATGGGGCAGTTCTACTCTGTCCTATAGGGTTGCTATGAGTCAGAATTGACTCGACGGGACTGGGTTTGGTTTTGGTTATCCAAGGGGAAGTGACATCTGTTACCCCATCTCCTGCTTACTTGTTTTGATGTTTGCTTGTCAGTGGGCCCGGCGTCCTAGTCAGGGAATTAGCGTTGGTTTTGGCGTCCTAGTCAGGTAATTAGCGTTGGTTTTGAACACCTATTTCAGGAACCGGCACTGTCCCAGATGAGAGGAGGAGAGACAGTCTTGAATCATGGAAATACTGACCATGAATTAAAAAATCTTTGTGCTGATGAGTCAAGCACAGTGATTATTTGAGATAGTGAATACAATTTATAAATATCTTTGATTGCATTCATTGAAATTCACATATTTTTCACAATTCAGGGTTTTTTGTTTTGTTTGCATTTGTTATTTGTGAAAAGTTTAAAGGATTCTTGAAGAAAGCGTGTAATTCCATTTTTGCCCATAGGTGACCGCCCATTTCACAAAGGACTTCTCACTGAACTCTGCGATTTCTCAGCTGATGGGACTCAGCGGTGCCCTCTTAGTAAGTGGCCTATCCTCATTGGCTGGCAGTAGAGGAGGAAGGGCAGCTTCTAACCCTGTGGTAAGGTAGTCACCAGGGACAGACAGGCCAGGACAGACGGCAGCACCACAGGGTGTCATCTCCTCAGTGTGGCCATGTTATCTCAAAGAAGCATTTTCTCCATAGTCACAGCCTAGTTTTTATTGCTGAAAGGTTCTTAAAGATTGTCTGGTCCAAACCCCACCCTACCTTATTTTGCAGATGAGGACACTGAGGCCCAGGGAAGCTAAATGACATGATCAATTGGTTAGTGAGAAATCCAGGACCAGAGTCCAGACTCCCCATTCTCTGGCCATGCTCTTTTCCTTGTGCCTGTACTGCCTGATTTCTTCACCCCGTGCTGCCTAATCTCTTCAAGCCCCCACCGCCTGATCTCTTCACACCCCCACCGCCTGATCTCTTCACGCCCCCACCGCCTGATCTCTTCACGCCCCCACCGCCAGATCTCTTCACGCCTCCACCGCCTGATCTCTTCACGGCCCCACCGCCTGATCTCTTCACGCCTCCACCGCCAGATCTCTTCACACCCCTCCTGCCTGATCTCTTCATGCCCCCACCGCCAGATCTCTTCACGCCCCCCCTGCCTGATCTCTTCACGCCCCCCCCGCCTGATCTCTTCACGCCCCTCCTGCCTGATCTCTTCATGCCCCCACTGCCAGATCTCTTCACGCCCCCCCTGCCTGATCTCTTCACGCCCCCACCGCCTGATCTCTTCACGCCCCCCCCGCCTGATGTCTTCACGCCTCGGCTGCCTGATGTCTTCACGCCCCCGCCGCCTGATGTCTTCACGCCCCCGCCGCCTGATCTCTTCACGGCCCCGCCGCCTGATCTCTTCCCGGCCCCGCCGCCTGATCTCTTCCCGGCCCCACCGCCTGATCTCTTCACGGCCCCCCCTGCCTGATCTCTTCACGGCCCCACCGCCTGATCTCTTCACGCCCCCTCTGCCAGATGTCTTCGCGCCTCCGCTGCCTGATGTCTTCGCGCCCCAGCTGCCTGATCTCTTCGCGCCCCCGCTGCCTGATGCCTTCGCGCCCCCGCTGCCTGATGCCTTCGCGCCCCGGCTGCTGATGCCTTCGCGCCCCCGCTGCCTGATCTCTTCGCGCCCCCGCTGCTTGATATCTTCACCGCCCCCCCCCCCCGCCTGATTTCCTGAATGAACACCCTTCTCAGAGGGTAGTTGTGAGAACTAGATGAGTTCGCATTAGACTGAGGGCATAGCAAGGGCTCAGTTAACAGAAATACATTGGTTGCTGCTGCTGCTGCAGCTGTCTTTAACACCATGATTAAATGGGGAAAGTTTTCTATCCAGAGCAAAAGTAGGTGGTAAAGGTTTCTCCCCACCTGCTTGTGTTTCTTTACTTCAGATATGCGTTAGTTCCTGACACTGCCGTAGCACGTTCCTACCAACCGAGGGCTTAAAACTACAGAAATGTGTTCTCTCTTAGTTCAGGAAGCCAGAAGTCCAAAGTCAAGGTGTTGGCAGGGTAGGGTACTTCTGGGAGCTCAGAGGGAGACTCTGTTTCATGGCTCTCCCTAGCTTGTGGTTGCCGGCAGTCCTTGGTGGTCCTTGGTTTGTGGCAGCATCTCTCCAGTCTCTGCTTCCCTCATCACATGGAGTCTCTCTGTGTGTCTGTGTCTCTTCTTATAAACATACCCATCGTTGGATTAGGGCCCACCCTAATCCAGTATGACTGGTGGCACTGTGGTTAAGCACTCAGCTGCTAACTGAAAGTTCAGTGGTTTAAACCCACCAGCCGCTCCATGTAAGAAAGACCTGGTGATCTGCTTCCGTAAAGGTTTACAGCCTTGGAAACCCTATGGGCCAGTCCTGTTCTGTCCTACAGGGTTGCTATGAGTTGGAATTGACTCGATGGCAGTGGGTTTGGTTTTGGTTAATTACATCTGTAAAGACCCCATTTCCAAATAAGGTCACATTCTGAGGTTCCTGGTGACATGAATTTGGGGGAAAGGGGGCACTGTTCAACCCAGTTTGATATACTTTAATGTGCTTTCTTACCCATGCTTATTTTTTATACCTCAGTATTCTTACACTGTTGCTCTTTTCTCTCCTTAGCAAGCTTCTCAGCAGGTGGTTCTGCACAGCCCCGAGTTTGAGGATGCTCTTTGTGCCCTGATGGTGATGGCTGCACCAATGGCCCCTCACATAACCTCGGAGCTCTGGGCAGGTACACGGGGAGCCCTCATTTGACTGGTTACTGCTAACCAGGTTGTGGCCGTTATCACGTACACAGCTGCCCTCAGCCAAGGAGTCCGGTGTTTGACATCTACGCTCAGGGACCTCTCTGCCTTGTACCCTGAATGATGATACTACTCCTGCATGGTCACCGTACCAAACAGCCAGACGCTTCCCCACTTTGGAATAGTGTCCAGACTAAAGGGAATATTGATATCACCACAGAGCATCTCTTCTCATAGCCCAGCTTGTTTGTGTCCACATATCATGACCCCATATTATCATTTTAAGTTGGAAAACCCATGTTTCATCCCATTTTACAGATGGAGTAAAGGGCACCTGGAGTTAAATCGCAGATCCGTAATCTACTCCTCGAGACTGAGATTCAGTCCTGGTCCATTTATTCCCAAACTAGGGATAGAAGCAGGGCTGGCTGCCTGAGGCACGCGTGGGTTAAATGCAGATGTCTCCACCCCACTCACCTTGGAATTCTTGATTCTAGAACTCTGGAGAGGGGTAGAGAATCTGTGTTTAACCAGTCCCCTGGTGACTGGGATACACAGGCAGATGGGGAGTAAGGCCCTCAATAGGAAGACCTCAGGGCAGCCTCTTGAGAACATCGGACGGGTCATATCGGTAATTACAAAAGGCTATGCTAGAAATACTCCGTCCTCTCCTTTTAAAATAAAATTCAAACAGTCTTTACATATGGAACTGTTTTTTCTAAATGGTGTGAGGTTTACAGTCTCTTCCTTTCATGGAAAAAAAAGAACAAAATTCCACTGCTATGAAATCATTCTCAGTCCCTTTAGGAAAGTCACTGTAGTTAGACCCAGCCATGCAAGCAGCTTGAATGTGTTTAGCTGCAGCACTGTTGAGTTCTAAATGCTGCAGGTGGGAAGGACACCTGCTTCACTGTGCCCCAGTAGAGGTCTAGGTGCTGGCAGGTGGGAAGCACACCCACTTTGCTGTGCCCCAGAAGTGGTCTAGGTGCTGCAGGTGGGGAAAGACGCCCACTTCACTGTGCCCTGGCAGTGGTCTAGGTGCTGGCAGGTGGGAAAGACGCCCACTTCACTGTGCCCCAGCAGTGGTCTAGATGCTGGCAGGTGGGAAGGACGCCCACTTCACTGTGCCCCAGAAGTGGTCTAGATGCTGGCAGGTGGGAAGGACGCCCACTTCACTGTGCCCCAGCAGTGGTCTAGATGCTGCAGGTGGGGAAGGACACTCACTTCACTGTGCCCCAGCAGTGATCTAGGTGCTGGCAGGTGAGAAGGATGCCCACTTCACTGTGCCCCAGCAGTGATCTAGGTGCTGGCAGGTGGGAAGGATGCACCCTTCACTGTGCCCCAGCAGTGGTCTAGGTGCTGGCAGGTGGGAAGGACGCCCGCTTCACTGTGCCCCAGCAGTGGTCTAGGTGCTGCAGGTGGGAAGGACGCCCACTTCACTGTGCCCCAGCAGTGGTCTAGATGCTGGCAGGTGGGGAAGGACACATGCTTCACTGTGCCCCAGCAGTGGTCTAGATGCTGGCAGGTGGGGAAGGACGCCTGCTTCACTGTGCCCCAGCAGTGGTCTAGGTGCTACAGGTGGGGAAGGGTGTTCACTTCACTGTGCCCCAGCAGTGGTCTAGGTGCTACAGGTGGGGAAGGGTGTTCACTTCACTGTGCCCCAGCAGTGGTCCTGATGTGGGAATGGAAGTGTAGTGAGGAGGTGCTGTGCCCTGGCAGAAGAACCTGATGATGGCCGTGCTGGGCACCATTCTCCAAGCCTTGTAGTCGCAAGTCTCCTTTGATCATGGAAGGTTTAGATGAGGGTGCAAGAGAGGACAGCCTAGAATGCTGCGTGTACATGATGCTTTCATCTGGGGGCGTCTGAGAAGTAGCATCCTCCCAGCAGCTCTTCCCCAGCAGCTCTTCCCCAGCACCTCTACCAAGACAATGAGGTATCACTCGGGTCGTACTAGTTCACGAGACAAGTCCTACTGACCGCTAACTCCGCTAAAAAAGTCATTGGGTAGAAGCTCACTGTTAAACCCTTTCAAAGACTAAACAAAAAAAAAAACCCGAACCCGTTGCCGTCGAGTCGATTCCTACTCATAGTGACCCTATAGATAAAGAACAGGGTAGAACTGCCCCACAGGGTTTCCAAGGAGTGGCTGGTGAATTCAAACTGCCTAACTTTTGGTTAGCAGCCTGACCACTTAACCTCTGTGCCACTGAGGGGAAAAAGTAAGGAACTGCAAGAAAGAAGAGATGATATTTCTTCTTTCCAAGGGAGAAGGGCTTTTTTTTTTTTTTAACTGGCTCAAAATGAAGAGCAAGCCCTCTTGGGATGTGTGGTCCTGTGATGAATGCTGTGAGCCTCAAGTTGCAGAATTGAAGGATTCTATGGGGAAAATATTGAATGACACAGAAAGTATCAAAAAAGGATGGAAGAAATACACAGAGTCACTGCACCAAAAAGAATTGATCAACATTCAACCTTCTCAGGAGGTAGCATGTGATCAAGAACCAGTGGTCCTGAAGGAAGAAGTCCAAGCTGTACTGAAGGCACTGGTGAAAAGGCTCCAGGAACTGATGGAGTACCAACTGAGATGTTTCAGCAAACGGATGCAGTGCTTGAGGTGCTCACTTGTCTATACCAAGAAACTTGGAAGACACCTCCCTGGCCAACCTACTGGAAGAGATCCATATTTGTGCCTATTCCAAAAAAAGGTGATCCAACAGAATGCAGAAATTATCGAACACAAGTAAAAGTTTACTAAAGATCGTTCCAAAACAGTTGCAACAGTACATCGACAAGGAACCGCCAGAAATACAAGCTGAATTCAGAAAAGGACATGGAATGAGGGATATCATTGTTGATGTCAGATGGGTCTTGGTTGAAAGCAGAGAATACCAGAAAGGTGTCTACATGTGTTTTATTGACTATGCAAAGGCACTCGACTATGTGGATCATAAGAAATTATGTGTAACGTTGCGAAGAATGGGAATTCCAAAACACTTAACTGTGTACCGGTACGTAGACCAAGAGGCAGTCGCTCGAACAGAACAAGGCGACACTGCATGGTTTAAAATCAGAAAAGGGGTTTTCAGGGTTATATCCTTTCACCATACTTATGCAATCTGTATGCTGAGCAAATAATCTGAGAAACTGGACTATTTCAGGATTGGAGGAAGACTCATTCATGACCTGCGATACGCAGGTGACGGCCTTGCTGCTAAAAAGAAGAGAACTTGAAGCACTTACTGATGGAGATCAAAGACCACAGCCTTCAGTATGGATTACGCCTCAACACAAAGAAAACAAAAATCCTCACAACTGGACCAATAAGCAGCATCACAATAAATGGAGAAAATATTGAAATTGTCAAGGATTTCATTTTACTTGAATCTGCAGTCAACCCCCATGGAAGTCAAGAAATCAAAAGACACATTGCATTGGGCAAATCGGCTGCAAAAGACCTCTTTAAAGTGTTCAAAAGCAAAGATGTCACTTTGAGGACTAAGGTGCTTCTGACCCAGCCATGGTATTTTCAGTCACCTCATATGCATGTGAAAGCTGGACAGTGAATAAGGATGATCGAAGAAGAATTGACCCCTTTGAATTATGGTGTTGGCGAGGAATATTGAATATACCACGGATTACCAGAAGAATGAACAAATGTCTTGGAAGATGTACAGCCAGAATGCTCCTTAGAAGCAAGACTTTATCTCATGTACTTTGGATATGTTATATCAGGAAGAAGCAGTCCCTGGAGAAGGGCATCATGCTTGGTAAAGTGGAGAGTCAGTGGAAAAGAAGAAGACCTGCAGGGAGATGGATTGACACCATGGATCCAACAGAGGGCTCGAGCATAACAATTTTGAGAATGGCGCAGGACTGGGCAGAGTTTCATACTGTTGTGCAGAGGGTTGCTATGAATCAGAATCAACTGGATGGAACCTAACAACAACATCTAAGGAAGAGGGGATTTGTTCTGGATTGGGTGCCGTCAGAAGCTGGGTTTATGACACACTGCAGTGAAGGAGACACACAGCATGGGGAATTGTGGGGCATCCTGGTAAGGAAGTGTGAGGAAGGACCTGTTACAGGACTTGGGCTTTGACTGGGTAGTTTTGGGAAGGGTCAAAGGAAGCAGGGGTTCATCGTGGATTGGATGCTGTCAGAAAGTGAGAACAATTCCGTGATTATCTCAGATCTTGTAGGGAGGGCATACCAGAGCAAGAATAAAACTGTCACTGGTAAGAAGTAGCAGTCACTCATATTGGCCAAGAGGGGGGAATGTTTGCTATTTTGTGAGTTGCACAGTGACCTTGTCTTTGTGCTTAGATGAAATTATGAAGTGATCTTGTTTTGTCTCGCTTTACCATGGTTTCGGTGTGACCTTGTCTGATGTTGGTGTTCTGTGAGATTGTTTATGTCCACCAGGAAAACAACATGGCCTTGCTGTTAGCACCAGGCAAGTTTTCACAATACCAGGGCCTGGCTGGGATTATCACATCACTTGCCAAATGTGAGGGGCTGCTTTGATTTTTATTTTGTTTTGTTTTGTTTGTACGTTTGTTTTTTGTTCTCATTCTCACATGTGAGCACAGAGAAGAAAATAAAAATTACCCTCGCTTCCCAGAAATGAACATCTGTCAACATCTTAGTGCAGATCAGTGACGATATCTTTTTGTCCATCTAGTTGGTTTTTGTTTGTTTAGTTTTGTTTTAGTTGCTGCATATGTAAAATTTACCCGTTGTAAGTGTTCATTCAGTGATTTAAGTAAATTTATACCCTTGTGCAGCTGTCACCGTAAACCAGTTTTAGAACATTCGCGTTACCTCAGAAAGTTCCCTCATGCCATTGGCAGTCAGTCCTACCTCCACCCCAGTCCTCGGCACCACTGATCTGCTTTCTGTCTCTATAAAATAGTTTGGCCTTTTTCAGAAATTTTATATAAAATGACTGTGCAGTGTGTAGGCTTTTCTGTCTGACTTCTTTCATTTAGCAGAACGCTTTTGAGATTCATTCATGTTGTGTGTACCAGTAGCTCGTTTCTTTTTACTGATGATCTAGTTGTTTACATTACTACTCAAGAGGCCATCCTAAAACCTGATTTACTTGCTTAAGTATTCCATGAACATATTTATCTCTGAGTCATTAAATATTCTTCTCTCAAAAACTAAACCTGCTGCCAACTCATAATGACCCTGTAGACAGAGTAGAACTGCCCCATAGGGTTTCCAAAGCTGTAATCTTCAGGGAAGCTGACTACCACATCTTTCTGCTGAGGAGTGGCTGGTGGGTTCAAACGGCTGACCTTTCAGTTAGCAGCTGAGCGCTTAACCCACTGCATTACCAGGGCTCCAAGTACTCTTCTACAACACTATTTTTAATGGTTATGTAGCATTCCGCTGTTTGCAGTTACCATTCCCCTATTGTTGGATATTTAGACTGTTCACAATTATATGTTATTTTTTAAAAAAGCTGAATAGCTGATACTTTGTCCACATTCAAAAGCATTTCTATAAAATACATATATCTAAGTGTAATCACTTGGTCAAGAGAGAGACATAACGTTAAAGTTTTTGATAACATATCCGCATATCAAGTTCTAGAAATTCTCTGGGTGATCTGTGATTGTACTTAATCAGAAACAAGGGTGTCTGTCATGACTTCAGATGTTATGAATGGACTTTGCAATCCTTTTATGATAAACTCACTCTGCGTGCTGGCGTAACCCAACTAAAGTCTGTCCCATCTCTCTACTCGTGGCTGATTGCTCACACTTTCGCAGCTATGAGGGTGACATCAGGGTCCACACAGACCTCCTGGGCCATGAGCAGGTAGGCCCCCTCAGGCCCAGAGATCAGTGCCAGAGGCCTAGTGTTTCCTGTCTGGGCCGGCCTAGACACCGAGGGCAGAATGCGGAGCATCAGGTTGGCCGTCTTTGCTTTATTCAGGACTTAAATGTTGGTTTCCCAGAGTTAGCAGAAGCTTCAACCCTGAGTATAAATAAGACATACTTGTGAACGTTTTTAACAACTGTGTTCATAGTCAGCGGTGTGCCATGATGCTCTTAACCATTTCACTAACGTGTTCAACATTTCGCTCCTATAAACAGTGCTGCAGCGGACAATTCTGTACATCAGTCTTTGTTCCCATTTCAGATTCTTTCCTTGAAAAGGAAGAGATACGAACACATTTGAGACTCTTGATCTGTATTGCCAAATTCTTTTCCTGAAAAGCTATCCCAGTTTCTACTCTAGGGCCTGTTTTTTAACCATATGTTCTATTTAACTGATCGAATTATTGAATTTCTACAGGCAGCTTTAACATCTAGTAGGCTTAAAAAAAAAAAAATTTTTTTTAGGCTAGTCTCCCTTCATTTCTTTTTCATGATTATTTTAGCATTTCTCACCTGTCTATTCTTCTCAGTGGAACTCTGGTGCGATTTTGTTAAATTCCCCTCCAGTCTTCCTGAGGTTTTGATTGAAATTTGATTAAACCTAGAAAAACTTGAGAAGGCTTCACATCTTTACCGCATCTGGGTTTCCACCCAGGAACATGGTCTCTCTCTGCGTTTTTTTAAGCCTTCTGCACGCTCTCAATCAAAATTTATGGTTTTCTTTGTGTAGGTCTTATACATTTGTTAATAAGATTGTTTTCAAGTATTTTATTTTGTTATATCTTATTTAATTGTTTACACTTGTGACTGGAATCTCTTTCTGTTATGTTTTCTATCTGGGAATGGAATGCATATTTAAAAAAAGAAAAAAAAGTATTTGTGCAGCTTATTCTCTACCCAAACTCCCTACTGATCTCTTTGACTTTGTTTAACAGGCCGAAGTCCTCCTGGGTTTTCTAGGATTCTATAACCAGCAAATAATGATAAGTTTTCTCTTCCTTTCTAATATAGTTATACCCTGGTATCTATTTATTTTCTTTATTCTACTGTTTAGACAGCCCTATGCAATGTTATCTAGAGGCGACAGGCAGCCTTATCATGTCCCCGATTTCAATGGAAGGAATGCTTCCCTACAAGGTTTGATGTTGTCGCTGGTTTAAGACAGATAGTCCCTGTCATTTTAAGGAAACAGCCTTCTATCCTGG
The DNA here is from genome assembly GCF_024166365.1 of Elephas maximus indicus. Lineage (NCBI taxonomy): Eukaryota > Metazoa > Chordata > Mammalia > Proboscidea > Elephantidae > Elephas > Elephas maximus. The sequence goes on from NC_064838.1 coordinate 49,869,366, forward strand.
TTAACCATACTCATGTTAAGAATGGGAGTTACATCTTATTGAAAGTCCATCGTTCAGTTATTGGGAGCTCTGGTAGCATAGTGGTTAAGAGATCAGCTGCTAACCAAAAGCTTGGCTGTTCGAATCCACCAGCCGCTCCTTGGAAACCCTATGGGGTAGTTCTACTCTGTCCTATAGGGTTGCTATGAGTCAGAATTGACTTGATGGCAATGGGATTTTTTTGTTCAGTTATTGAGGTGATGTATCATTTCTTCTTCATTTTCTCCTTTGCCCTTTTAATATGATATGTGTCCAATTAATTGATTGCCTGATATTTGTCTATCCTGGGATAAATTTGTTTTGATTATGGTATAAGCAACTTTTAATATGCTGTTAAATTCTATTTGCAAAAAAAAAAATTCTGTTTGCTAGTGTTTTATTAGAATTGTGTAATTGTTTTCCTAAGTGAGACCAGCTTTTTCTCAGTATGCATTGTCAGGTCTGGAAATCAGGGTTTGCACTTCACAGAGTGCATTGGGTTGCTTCTGTCTTTTGCTGTGCTTTGGATAAAGAATAAGACTTGTACCCATTCCTTGCTGAACAGACAGAATCCCCTTAAGGAAGGGTGGTGCTGTAGACCCTGCTGACTGCAGCCGTATGATAATATACTGTAGTATAGTAGTAGTATAGTATAGTAATTAGTATAATATAGAACAATATGTATAATATAGTATAGTAATATACTACACAGACTTTTCTTCTCTCCTTGGGCAGGAAACGATGGTTTGTTCATTTAGCATTGGTGGTCACATTCAGTCTTTTAAATAGCCCCCTGTTAATTCTTTCCTACTCTTCCTTTGCTATAAAACAAGATGGACCTAATTTTTAATCGACTCCCTCACTCACATCCTAGAATATACACTTCTCTCCCTTTCATCTTCCGTCTTTGCCCACATTGTCTGTCTGCCTCCTTCATTTCAGTTCTCACAGGAGGGCTGATGTGAAGTGATATTTTCAGAAACTCCCCTCCATATCCCCCTCCCAGTCTCTGCGCTGGAAGACAGGGGCAGAGAGGGCCTGCTCTCTTGGGAGCCCTGTCCTGACTGGGAAGTCTCATGGCATGAGGGTACACTGTGGCGTTGCCCCGCCAGTCTTTCGTTCCTTTGTGTGACAAGGTCTTCAGCAGTGTGATAGAAACTAGCCCATTTCAAAATTTGCCTCATGTTTTTTTCCTACACAACATTGTTGGGGCTTTGTAAGTTGTTTTATAGTAAGGAGCCGATCTGGATTGAACCTCAGTTTTGCTGCAGTGTTCATTCAGCCGTTCAGCAAACATTTGTGTTGGCTGCTAGCCAAAAAGCTGGCAATTTGAGTCTACCCAGAGGTACCGAGAGGGTTTGTAAAACTTGAGGTAAGACCTTCGCAACTGAAATGAAGACGGACTACAATGCCAACTGCTCAGACTGCCCTCCCCAGGTTTTCCCACAAATGCTTAGAGCAGAGTCTGGCACGTAGTAGGTGTTCAATAAATGTTTGCTGAGTGACTGAAACACTGAAGCGAAACTGAGATTCAGTCCAAACCAGTTGCTGTTGAGTCAATTACGACTCATGGCGACCCCAAGTGTGTCAGAGCAGAACTGTGCCCCATAGGGTTTCAGGGGCTGATTTTTTTGAAAGTAGATCACCAGGCCTTTCTTCCAAGGCACATCTGGGTGGACTTGAACCATCACCCTTTCAGTTAGCAGCCAAGAGTGTTAACCCTTTGTACCACCCAGGGTCTTATGGTAGGTGAGGCTAGAATATTCAGAAATGACCATTTCCCAGAGTTCCCCAGAGAAGCAGATTTTCATAGGGGCTATTCTCCCTAAAGAGCAGCAGAATTGAAGTCTGTCTTCTAGGAAAAATGTGAAATCGTACTGGGAAAATGGCCATTACTGCCCTGGATAAAAAGGAAACATTTCAGAGAAGCCCAAAGTACTTGGAGCCCAACAGTCTTCTATCAGTTGCTTAAAGAGTAAATGGAAACCTTTGATAAAAAGAGAACCCAGGTCTTGACGGTTTTACAAACTAACAGGATGAGGAAATCTTTTTTCCTTCCTGAAGGAAAAGATCTCAGATCTAAGAAGCTTTGGACACCACATCTGAAATTACAGAGTTATTTTTTGTTTACCGTGATAGAGTATTGTCCTATCCAGATGAGGGTGTTAGCTCCTGTAGGGAAATCTTGAGTGCTTGGAGGTCACCGGTAGTGTGTCCAGATGAGGGACACAGGGCTTGCTCTGTTGGTGGACAGTGAAAGAGCAGAAAATAGCCGAGGAAGGTGTACGTACTACTCTTGTGGAAGATGTAATTTCATCATTGTCAAAAATAACCTTTCCAACACACAGCAACTTGGATGGATCTCAAAGGAATTATGCTGAGTGGGGGGAAAAAAAAACTCAAAAGCTATACAATATATGATTGCCATTTATATAACATTCTTGAAATTATAGAAAAATTAGAGATGGAGAACACATTAGTGGTTACCAAGGGTTGGGGACTCTGGGATGAAGAGGTGGGGCATAAAGAAGTCACATGAGGAAGCCTTGTAGTGTGAGCAGCCCTCTGTCTTGACTGTGGTAGTGGTTACACAAAGCTACACATGGCTACCAGTGCTTATAAAACGGGTGAAATCTGAAGCAGCTCTGTGGCCTGAACCAATGTCAGTCTCCTGGTTCTGTAGTTACACAAGATCTTACCATTGGGAGAAGCTGGACAAAGAGTACATGGGACCTCCTTGTGCATTTTCTTTTTTGCAGTTTCCTGTGACTCTATAATTATTTTGAAATAAAAAGTAACTTTTTTTTAATTGGCCTTTCTAAACCCACAAGTCCTGAGTGTTATTCTGAGTGAAGTTCCAGAACATAGTAGACCATGAGAAAGGAAAGAAAGGAGAAAGGAACTTCTAGTCAGAGAAGATTTTAATAAATACACCCCAAGCACGCACACAAGAAAACTGGGCCAACGCAGCCACTGGTCCCCCGTGTCTGGGGTGCCTGTGTTTCCTGCGGCCATTGAGCAGGGCAGCATGAAGTGCAAGGAGGAGCACTTATACTCCGAGTGTGGGCATGCCCTAAGTGCTGGAGGAGCCGCTGAGAGTGACCTGGCTTCTAGACATGCCCAGCTTCTGAAGATAAGTGCCTAGAAATCAAATATACAAAACCAAATGGGCAAGTCCTGCCCAAAAGCAAGATAAGAAGACAGGAAGGGACAGGAAAACTGGACAAGTGGTTGCAGAGAACCTGGGATGAAAAGGGGGAGAGTCGTATTGTGGGGTTGCAACCAATGTCACAAAACAATACATGTATACATTTTTGAATGAGAAACTAACTTGAGCTGTAAACTTTCACCTAAAGCACAATTTAAAAGGGGCGGGGGGAAAGGACACTTAGGCAAACTGCGGAAAACAATTCCAACCTCCAGTGAACCTCTCTGGGCTTCGTAAAGCAAAGCAAAACCCAAATTTTTAATTGAGAAATACATCTATATGCACATGGTAGAACATTTAACTACTACAAAAGGTTGTGTCCTAAGTTGTATTCCCTCCCAGCCCGTCTTTTGGTTCCCCTCTCTAAGAACCCCTGCCACTAGTTTCATATTGAATCTTCCAGAAGAACTTGATGCATGCATGTATGTAACGTGTCTGTCTTTTTACACAGATGTTAGTGTTCTATACACACGTTTTCCCTCTTACCATACTTGAGAGTAGTTCTATACCAGCATTTGGAAACACTGATGGCATAGTGGTTAAGAGCTACGGCTGCTAACTAAAAGGTTGGCAGTTCGGATCCACCAGGCACTCCTTGGAAACTGTGGGGCAGTTCTACTCTGTCCTGTAGGGTCACTATGAGTCAACTCCATGGCAACAGGTTTGGGGTTTTTGTTGTTGTTGTTGTTTATACCATCATTTATAAGCCTGCCCCGTTCCCGTTTAACAGCTATATAGTGTCTCACTGTATGAATGTTCCAACTTATTAAACAGTCTCCACGCATGGGCATTTGGGTGATTTCATGTCTTTGGCTATTTTTTGTGCTGCTTTGAGATTAGCCTTTTGTCCCAAATATAAATTACTTACGATGTGATGATGAGATCTCCATCTAAAGGCAACATTTATGTTTCTCTGGCTACTTTTATAGCCCTACAGTGACTTTTCTTTCTTGACTTTTGCCTGAGGCTCCTAACTCATGTGATCTCCAAGTATTCCATCAGTACTTTAATTTTGAGACCCACGGCAAGAAGATCCTTTACTTCTCTTAAGCACTTGAAAGTAACTCGTGATCTTGAAGTATCGATCTACACCACAAATCCATTTTTCGTCTTAAAACAATTTGAGATGACTTTATAGTTTTTTATAAAAAGTGGCCGTGAAATATTGTAGCTACCGCGTTTTACTCTACATATATGCTGTGTTCATTGATTTCAACAAAATTACAAACATACAAATTGTGTAGGCACATGTGTGTGAGAGAGAGAATTACAAGGGGGAATTAAGATGTCAGTTCATGCCCTGATGGTATTTTATACACAAATGTGTCTGCTATGTAAATACTGTTATTTCAAAATAATGTCAGTGAAACCATTTCTTTGGGTTAAAGCTAAAGGGAAGTGGGTCTACTTCCTGTTTATTTCCATGGAATTGCCAAGGCTGGCTGAAGCCCAGTGGGGATCAGATGCACTGAGCCCCCAGGTTTTCCCTTCTGCTGTGTAGAGGGCAGTGCTGGAGAGAGGTGGGGAATAGAGGCAGGTCTGAAGAGAACCACCAACAGGGGACTGCCATCCACAGACACAGTGACCCCTCTAGCTCTCCCGGGTAACGAGGTAGCATGGTGACCTTGCCAGCCCTCAGAGGGGAAGTGAAGACTTGTTTTGGTCATTTCTCAGGAAGGTCAGGGACAACAGCTCTCCCAGAGGAAGGGCAGGAAGAGGTGGGCTGTGGGCAGCAGCTGGCCCTGCATGGTGACCTAGTGTGCCAGGGCCTTGGCACTTCCTGGCCTGAGTTCAGACTTCATGTCCTTCTGAAAGGCCAGCTTTCAACCTGACCTCTGTCACCTCGCTTTGTCATGTAAAGAAACCATTGTATTTGCGATGCAAATATTAGGTATTTTTACTTCCCTAAAAAGACTGGGGAGGCAGAACAGTCCATATAAACCAGGTCCTGAGTTTCTGTTTTACACTGCTGAACAGGATGGCCTCACTCCCATCTATATGGAAATGCTGGCAAGGGCCCAGATTGCTATAAATAAGCATCCTGATTACTCCAGGAAAGCTGAGCTTCCTCATTTTTTTTTAAGTGGAATTTGTAACAGCTTCTACGCAGAACATTTGTGTCCAAGGTCCTTTCATCTCCCAGGCATCCTGAACAACTGCCATACGGAAGTTTTGGATTTCTTCCTGCTGCAGCTGGGTCACAGGACAAGCCACACTGGGCCAGCCTGGTGAAATAAAGAAATGATTATCTCCCGTCTGTGACCTCTGTCTTGTATTTAGATATGAGTTTTAATAGGATTCCTTCTGAGCAACAAGCAGGAAGTGCCTTTCTGCGCCTGCCAAAAGGCACATCTGTTAGAAATGGAGTAGATTCATTAGTAAACACAGAAGCCCCAGGGCACAGGGGATGGTGGGCACCTGGAATACATCTTTTTATACCACTTAATTCTCAGACTCTAATGGGCCTTCACTTCCCTCGGATTATTTGGCAACACAAGATTATAACAAGAATGCCAGATAGTAAAACATTACAAAGCTACAACAAAGAAAGCTGTGATACTGGCACGAGAATCAAGACAGAGTTCAACAAAATAGAATGGACCAGTGCTACTCAGTGATCCACAGACCAGTGGCTGGTCTGTGAACTGTCTGTAGCAGTCCGTAACAAAATAAGGAGCTTGTGCTAGAACGTAAATCAACTATGTCACTGTTAAGTTCAGCTGGCCTTTTTTTTTTTTTTTTTAATGATAGCAAGACTTTGTCAGTGAAGGCAGCAGTGTGTTGATTGACATTCTGGCTCAAGTTCTTTCTCTCATCTCAGACAGGCACTTTGAGTAACTCTGAAATTAATACTTCTGAAATAATCCCTGGTATATATTTTGGAGGAAAAAATCATAAACCAATAGGGAAGGAATGATTTATTTAACAAATTGAATTGGTAAAGTTGACCTTATATATTTTTAAGTAAAATTTTTTCACATGATATGCAAAATAAGTTACAGATAGATTTAAAATTTAAATGAAACCTTAAAAGGTATCACAGAAAAAAATCTTGAGCTAGTCTCAGAATATAGAAAAACTTTATTTTTAAATATCTTTTCGGATCACAAAAAAAATTTTTTTGTCCTTATAGAAAAATCTATAAAATGTTAAAAAAAAAAAAAAAATCACCCGTAATTATCACTATTCTGATTTATTTCCTTCCAGTCTTTTTTCATTCATATAATTTTTAAAAAATAAAACTAGGGTCCAAAAAAAAACTCAAACCCATTGCCATAGAGTCTATTATGACTATTTGTGACCCTATAGGACAGAGTAGAACTGCCCCACAGAGTTTTCAAGGGACGCCTAGTGGATTCGAGCTGCCAACTTCTTGGTTAGCAGCTGTAGCACTTAACCACTACGCCACCAGGGTTTCCAAAACTAGTGTCATATTATATATTTGATTTTGTATCATCCTTGTCCATGAAATTAAATAGTATTTTAAACCATGGGAAAAGCAGAATATAAACTGTATTTATAACATGATCTTGGTGGTGATGGTGGTGGTTTTGTTTTCTTTTGCTTCTTTTTGCCTGGGGGGGTGGTGTTGGGGGTTGGATTATATACACAGATATCATTAAATATATTAAATTTCTATCTTTCAAAATGAAAAGTTAGGAAATTGTTATCTGGATAGACATCATTTTCTTTATATTTTAGCCTTTTGCAAATTTTCTGCAAGGAACATCCTTAACTTTTGTCATCAAGGAAAATAAAACAAGAAGTGAAGTCATCCTTCACAGCCCAGTGTTCTTGGGGCTGGCATTGGTGGAATTCTTTCTGTCCCAGACTCAACCTCAGACTATACCCTGAGCCATGCACACACCCCTAAAATGCATTGCCTGAGGCATGGAAGGGTCAGCCCACCTTCACCACCCCCAAAAGAGCCTTTCACTTGCCCGCCCCTGCCCAGGGCCTGTCTCTGGGAAAATGAGGAGGCAGTGGTGATGCCTGGTGTGGAAGGGCAGGAGCAAGGAGGATGTTACATGGCTGCTCCAGGGGTCCCAGAACCCAGGCCATCATGCAGGGACAAATTGTCTTCCCAGTTTGCTTCATTTTTGACCACTACCGTGGTGTGCACAGCCACCTTTGAGACCAGAGTTTGTCTTTGCTATTGGCAAAGCAGAGGAGATGAGCTAGAGAGCAGCTTTAAAGCCCATGATTGGCCATCTGTCAGGGAATAGAAGCAGTGTGGCGTGCACAGGGCCTGATGTATGCCCCTCTGTGCCTGGCCACATGCCGTAGAGTGAGTCTCCCAGGGAGCGTGGTGGGCAATGAGTAAAACAGGTTGGGAACCCACACTGAGCAACCCAGCATTTTACACTGTAGATGGAAATCCTGGTGGTGCAGTGGTAAAGTGCTACGGCTGCTAACCAAAGGGTCGGCAGTTCAAATCCGCCAGGCACTCCTTGGAAACTCTATGGGGCACTTCTATTCTGTCCTATAGGGTCTCTGTGAGTTGGAATTGACCCAACGGCACTGGGTTAATTTTTGGTTTTTGGACACTGTAGATTTTGGTAGAAGGTGAGCCCCGCTTCCAACTTTTTAATGGTTTCCAAACAAGGTTACTAAGTGAAGACAGTGTTTTATTGTGCTCTTCTGGCCCATTCCCTGACTTGTTAGAGGTTTTGGCAGGTCACACCGATTGATGAGCCTCTGTCTTCTGCTTTGCCCCATTCTTCATGTATACGCGCCCAGCCTGTGGGCATCTCCATTTGTAGCACTTTGTTCTCTCCCCCAGCTTTCTGATGTGTGTATTTCCTCCACAGCTAGAGGCATCTCTTGTACTCCTGGGAGTACCTGGGAGGCACAAACTGTTAACACACTCAGCTGCTAACAGAAAGGTTGGGGGTTTGAGTCCACCCAAAGGTGCTTCAGGAGAAAGACCCAGCAGCCTACTATAGAAAAATCAGCCAGCGAAAGCCCTGTGGAGCACAGCCTTACCCCGACACGTACGTGGTTGCTGTGAGTCGGGATGGACTCAATGGCAGCTGGGAACATGTGCTCCTGAGATTGGCAGAGGATGTTAAATTAAAGCCCTCCCCGCCAGGAAGCCCACTGACTGCAGACAGGAAGCACTGACCACCGCAGCTGCACTCGCACTGTTAACCCTATGCAACCCTGTTAACAGGATCCTGGGTACAGCCACCTCTGCTTTGGGGCTGCAGCTTGAAGCACTCCTGGAAACAAGACTTGAGAGGGTTTCATTCCTCTCAGCTTCCTCAGGGTTGGCCCACCCTGAGCTGGGGAAGGCCGCTCCTGAGAGGATGTTCAGTAGAATGGTAGTTAAGGTCCCCTGAGAAGGCCGAGAGGGAGTGTCATGCTATTGACTGTGTCCCAGCTCCAGTGATGTGAGTAGAAGAGTAGAGGCGCTGGGTAGGAGGCCCTCTCAAACCACAAGTGTTCATGGGCAAAGAAGGAGGCGAATGCCATTTGTTACTCTGGGTTCAGTTCTCAGGTAGCGTGAAGGCATTCCTTGACCAGCAGAACAGCAGAGATGGGACCAAATAGAATCAGCCGCCTTGCTGTCCAAATGCACACTCTAGAGGAGCATGTCCATCCATCCATCCGTCATTACAGAGCTCTGGGTGCTGTTTGCAAAAAAAAAAAAAATTGCATATAAACTTGGGTTTGGGATTCAAAGCTAGGCCACAGTGAATACCAAGTAGGCTGTAAAAAGCCACAGCAGGGCTTCCCAAAGCCTTCTTGGACAGCCACATGCCAGGCCACATGGGGCCAAGACTTATCCTGCCGTATGAACCTCCTGTGTGCTCAGAGTGACCCTCCTGTACCTTGGCATTACAGGCCTGGCGCTGGTGCCTCAGAAGCTGTGTGCCCACTATGCCTGGAATGCCAGCGTGCTGCTTCAGGCGTGGCCAGCCGTGGACCCGCAGTTCCTCCAGCAGCCGGACGTCGTGGATATGGCTGTGCTGGTAAGTGTCTGTCCTCAACCCCCCGCTGGGCAGTGAGTGCCGGAGCAGGTCACTGCCCTGCCTCTGCCCATAAACAACAGCATGGTTTGAGCAGTTTCTCGTCAGGCCTTTTCAGCCCACCCAGCCTTTGGCTGGTCCTTCCTGGGAGGGCTGATCTAGCCAAGGAGAGGGGGGCGAAGAGGTCTGGCTCTCTGTCGCTGGGGCCTTCAGTTTTGTAGGTCATGTCACACCAAAAGCACGTGAGAATGAAAACACTTATGGCCTCGAGGGACTGGAAAGTGGAAAAAAACAAGCCTCTCCTGGTTGACAGATTCTAATTTTCTTCCTTTCCAACTAAGGACTGTTCAGTATCCGGAAGTTTCATTCAGCTTTTCTTGTTTTGCGGGGGCAGGAGGGTGACGGTGAGGTGCTTGGCAATGCAGGAATGCTGCTCTAGAAAACGTATTTCAGAAAAGCTCCACAAAATTTCTTTTTCTGGTAAATTGGGTCTGGTAAAATGCACAGGGGTAGTTTATTTTTTAACCCTTTGGTAAAGCAAAATGACTCCCTTATAGTTTATCCTGTATGTGATCTTTATATTTTTTATTAATATGAAACTCATTTATGGGGACTATCTCTTAAATATGCTGATGTGGCTCAAGAGAGAAACAGGAGGTGGACCTTTTTACATGTCTCCCCTGAGCCACACATGAGGCTGCATACTTAGCTCACTAATTCCTAGTACCCTCTGAGATAGAGCCCTTATGGTGGAGTGGTTAAGTGCTCGGCTACTAACCAAAAGGTTGCTGGTTCGAACCCACCAGCTGCTCTGAGGGAGAAAGATGTGGCAGTCTCCCTTCGTAAAGATTCACAGCCTTGGAAACCCTGTGGGACAGTTCTACTCTGTCCTGTAGGGTCAGTATTAGTCAGCAGCGAGTCAACAGCAATGGGATTTGTTCGTTTACCCTCTGAAGTAGGCATTACCATTCTCCTTTTTTCAGCTGAAGAAACAGGCTCACCTAAGTTAGTTTCCTTGCCCAGGTTTATCCATTTATTCAGCATTAATATTGAGTACCTACTCTATGCCAGCAAGCCCTGGCAGCATAGTGATTAAGGGCTATGGCTGCTAAGCAAAAGGTCAGCAGTTCAAATCCACCAGGTGCTCCTTAGAAACTCTATGGGGCAGCTCTGTGTCCTGTAGGGTCACTATGAGCCGGAATCAACTCAACGACAACGGGTTTGGTTTGGTTTTTTTTACTTTGTGCCAGGAACAGTGCTAGGCTCTGGGGATACAAAATCAAACAAGACAGACAGGGTCACCACCCTTATGGAACTTAAAGCCTAGTCGGAGAAATAGGGCAAAATAAAAAAGAAAGAGAACCATAAATAAAATATTGCAAATTGTGAAAAATGCCATGATAAAACCAACCTTAGATATACTCAAAAGGCTGGAAAGCAGGAATTCAAAACAGATAGGTGTACACCAGTGTTCACACAGCACTGTCCACAACAGCTGAGAGGTGGACACAAAAGAACAAATATTGTAGGATCTTACTTCTGTGAAATAGCTAGAATACCCACCCCAGAGCCGTCGAGTTGATTCCGATTCCTAGTGACCCTATAGGACAGGGTAGAACTGCCCCATAGAGTTTCCAAGGAGCTCCTAGTGGATTCGAACTGCTGACCCTTTGGTTAGCAGCCATAGCACTTAACCACTACGCCACCAGGGTTTCCAATAGCTAGAATAGCTGAATGTAAATGCAGAGAGACAGAAAGTAGATTGGAGGTTACCAGGGGCTGTGGAGAGGAGAGGTTATCCCCTAACGGGTATGGGGTGGTAAAAGCGTTCTGGAAATTTTGTGAATATAATTACTGCCACTGAATTGTGCACTTCAAAATGATTAAATGGACAAATGCTTGGTTATGTATATTTTACTCCGAAAAAATTTTTTTAAATGAAAAACCAGCACCTAGGGGCTGAGGGAGCACCGAGGGGCCTGAGCCCAGCATGGTGTCAAGCAGGAAAGCAGGAGGTTCCCTTCAGGAACCTGCGAAACCACCTGGTCAGGAAGAAAAGATGTGCTGACCATGTAGGGCCTGCGGCCCCGGCTGCTGACTGCACAGGAGACGTCTGAGGTAGGAGGCGATCCCAGTGCTGCAGTCCTGAGGTGATGCCTGGGCCTGGGGCGCAGACCTAGCAGAACAAGATGACCCAGCTTCCCTCCCATGAGGTGGGGCATTTTTCCAGCTGAGCGAGGTTTGCCCTTTCTGAAAACCTCCTGTGTTCATTTCCTGAGGCTGTCAAAACAAATTACCACGAAGTTGGTGACGTAAAACTGCAGAAAGTTATCATCTCACAGTTTCTGGAGGCCAGAAGTCTGAAATCAAGGTGTCAGCAGCCATGTTCCCTCCAAAGACTGTAGGGGAGAAATTGTTCTTTGCCACTCAGCTTCTAGTAGCTACCGGCATTCCTTGGCTCGTGGCTGCATCACTCTTATTTCTGTGGCCACATTGCCATCTTTTCTGTATGTCTTCTCCTCTTCTGTCTCTTGTGTAGACACTTGTCATTGAATTTAGGACCCATCTGGGTAATTCAGATGACCTCCTCATCTCAAAATCCTTAACTTAATTACATCTGCAAAGACCCTTTTTCCAAATAAGGTCACGTTCACAGGTTCCAAGGATTAGGGTGTGGACATATCTTTGGGGGCCACCATTCAAACCGCTACACCTTCTGACACTGAAAAAGAGACCATTGAAGGCAGCTGCCGTTCTGGTGGCCTTGAAGTCACCTGAGCTTATTTGCAGACCCTGAGGGCAAGAAGAGTGGCCATTCCCAGCAGCCCAAGGAGTGCGGCTGCCCAGAGCCTGGACCACCAGACCCAGCCCTCCTGCATGTGTGCACGCCCTGGCCCAGCAGGAAGGCCAGTGTTGGCCTGGAGACCAGGCTCCTTCACAGCGCTGCTTCCACACCGCCTCTCAGCCCCACCTCCTCTGGCACCTGGCACCTGGCCCCTGCTGCCCCAACGTTGCCCCCCAGGGAGGGGCAGGAGGAGGGGGTGGGGCTGCCTTTGAAAGAAGAGGCCACGTTCTTCCAAAACTTCTCAAAACTAAAAGCATCCTCGTGGCACAGAGCAGTTTTTTTAACCTGAGTAATGTTTTCAAGGGAAAATATCTCATGTGTCCCCAAGGACTTGCCTTCAGAAAGCAGTTGAGGCATGCAGGCTGAGAAACTGAAGTTTATTCTGTGAAAATGCCTCTCAATTTTAAATTATAGTTGCAGAAAAGAAACTTAGTTTTGATAGCTGATAAGATAGTTTTAGATGATAATTGAAACGAAAACCCCACATTAAAACTGTGGGCAGGGCTCCCTCCAAGTAGAGAAGCTTTGGCTTAGGGCTTCGTGCCAGGGGCAGAACTTCCATGGAGGTTTGTGTTCTGACTGTGATCCCAGTTGTTGCCATGGCCGGAAATGGAACCTACAAGCTCAGTTCGGTGTAACTCAGTTCAGCCAGCATGTTCTCTGTGCTGTGGTATGCCAGGCGTGCCAGGAATTAGGGACACGGAGACCAGAGGCTCCGTCTATATCCCCAAGGACCTTAGCTCCTAGTAGGGAAAGCCTGGATGGCACAGGAGTTGTCACAAGGAATGTAAGTAGCCTCAAGGTTAAGGTGGAAAAGAGTCTTAGTTTTACAAAACTTCTCTAAGCCTCAATTTCCTCAGTTATAAAATCAAGGCAAGCATTGAGCCTGCCTTACCCCATTGTGGAGAGGATCAAACAGGATAATGCCCTGAAGCGCTCAGCCTGCTTCTGCTAACATGGTGGTGCAGTGGTTAAGTATTCGGCTGCTAACGGAAAAGTGGGTGGTTCGAACCTACCAGCTGCTCCGCGTAGGAGAGAAGATGTGGCAGTCTGTTTCCGTAAAGATTACAGCCTTGGAGGTGCTATGGGACAGTTTTACCGTGTCCTATAGGGTCGCTATGAGTTGGAATCGACTCTATGGCAACAAGTTACCAGCTAACTCAGAGCAAGCCCCACGACAGGCCAGGCGCTACTCTGAGGACTTTACAGATACTAGCCCATTACCCTCACAGCAGCCCTGTGAGGGGCCCCTGTTCTTATCCCTGCGCACAGACAAGGCAGATAGGTGACCAGCCCCATTTATAGACAAGGAAGCAGTGGCAGAGGGGGCTTAATAACTTGCCAGAGGTCACACAGCTAGTCCAGAATTAGCTCAGTAAATGGTAACTTCTGCTAACATCAGCACCAGCACTTCTGGCCTCTGGGAGATTGGAAAAGGCCACTTGTGGAAAGGGACAGGGGACTCTGGCTTTGAAAGAGGAGCAGCATTTCCCCCAGGGGAGAAAAGGGTCCCAGAACATCAGGAGCGAGGCTGGGGGACTGGTGAGCCGAGGGGAGTCCGGAGCAGAGGGCAGGGCAGGGCAGCGAGCCGAGGGTGGTGCCGGAACAGAGGGCAGGGCAGGGCAGGGCAGCGCTGGAGAGAAACCTGGAGGCTGATGGGGTCCATTCCTTGGAGAGTGGGCTCCACGCCCAGAGGACTGGGAGCTAGCAGGGCTCTGAGCAGTGGGGAAAGGATCGACCAGGTCACCCTGTCTCTACCACTTACTGGTATGGGACCTCGGCCAAGCGATTTAACCCCATGTACCTCAGCTTCTCCATCTGTAAAATGGGAATGGGATGACCATCTACCTACCTCACAGGGAGTGGTAAAGACAAGTTCTCACAAGTGACATGCCTAGCACAGGGCCTGGCACAGGGCAAGGGCTCAATAAGTGGGGGCTTCGATTGTCAGTACCATTACAGAGTCACCTCCATGTCGGTGAGGGGTGATTGATGCAGGGAGCAGCACTAACAGCCAAAGGGGCCATCTGGCGGCTGTTACAAAAGCCCAAGAGAGTGATGCTGAGGCCGGGACCAAGGCTGTGAGTGATGAGGTGGGGGTGGGAAAGATGGAGGAGCAAAAACTCAGCTAAGCCGTTGAATGGCACCAGAGATCACGGACTCCCACCCCTACAGCCCAGCTGTAGATGAGAATGGCTTGGTTCCCTCAGACAGACCCTGATGACTTAGGACCAGCCCCCGGGCCCCCAAGAAGCCCAGGAAGTGCACTGGGCTTAGAAGTGGGGGTCATGTGGATGCACTGAGGCTGTGCATTGGATGATCATGGCTGGCTTCATCCACCCTGGTCAGGATCTGTGACAAAGGTAGAGGGAGTAAGACCTTGTGAGCTGGTCACTTTACACAGAGGATTCTGTCCTTAAAGAAGAGAAAAGGGAGGCCTCATAGCTTCTAAGTCCCGGCCTAAGAGTCAAAGCTGAGTCTGCCTATTGTTAGAACATATGCTTTCTCTCCCCTAGGCCCCCCGTCATGAATTGTGGCCCAGAGCAGACATTGCTCTGAGCCACTGTCCATAGGAAAGGAAAAATAAAAACAGGAGGGACGTTGGTACCATGGTTCATTAACAAGCTCATGTTCTGAGAATTCAGTGTTCGGGGCGGGGCCCCCAGGACTTCACAAGGGGCACGTCCTTTATGTGACGTGCTGAGAGGTCTCTTCCAAGTTCTTGGTCAAACCAAGCACCTGGCCTAGAAAGAGGCAGCTTCTGCTGGCTTAGAACATGAAGGCAGTGGCCCCAGTCCTTCAACAGCACGTCCTGGTTCCTCAGCTTCAGCACACTCCGAGTGTACGTCATAGAGCCTCACACTTGTTTTAAGCAACAATATTTCAGGGATATTTTGGGGCACAGTGTTTTATCCTGTTTGTCTCCAGCCTAATGGTCTCAGTTGCTAATACAAACAATAAAAATGCCCCCGAGTTCTGTGCAAATCTGAAAAGGTGACGCAGGTGATTAGGGGACACCTGATAATATGTATTGGTTGAAACTTGAGAAATTATTCCTAATAACTTTCCATTATACAGTAATGATATTTTCCAAGTGCCCTGGTAGCACAGTGGTTAAGAGGTTGCCTGCTAACCAAAAGATCAGTGGCTCTAACCCACCAGCGGCTCTGTGGGAAAAAAGACCTGGCGATCTGCTCCCAATGGGGTGATTTTACTCTGTCCCATAGGGTCACTCAGAGTTGGAATCGACTTGATGGACATGGGTTTAGTTTTTGAATTTTCCATGTGAAACATGGTAGCATTAGTGAAAGGAATGTGAGTGTCCATGTGAGAGCAGTGGGGCAGAGGATTTGGAAACATGGCCGTTCAGAAGCTCACTGGGCCACTGGTCACTGCCCTTGGTGCCTACATGTCAGCCCATACTTGATGTGAAGCTTGTCCTCACTGAAGTGAACTAACATACAGTGAATACCCACTGACATGGAACCGCACTGGCCCATTTTGAAAAAGAGAAGTTGTTAGTATGGTCAGATGGGGGTCCACTATCTAAGTCATCACACGTGAGCGTCCCCTCTGGAGCCAGGCGTCAGAAAGGGTTTGACTGCCTTCTTCCCCCAGAGGCTGGTCCACGCCAACCTCCATAAGCCCATGATAACAGCCCACTGTAGCCCGGATCTTAACTTAGACTTGATCCCAGTGACACAGTTCAGTAATCCTCTCCCCCTGGAAACAGTCTAAGCCATACCATGCTCCAGATTTTTGGCATGCCTTCCACCGTGGCTGTGCGTGGCAGCGCTCCGGAAACACAGAGCAGTCCTCACTCAAGGTATGGGCGCTCACATGCAGTCTCAGTGTCTGTCTCTCTCTCTCTCTCTTTAGCGTTCAGGTATTAATTGTATCCATCTGACTGCATTTTATCCCCTTGCAAAGCTGGGTGTTAACTTTTCTTCCTTTCTTTCCCTGTATTCCCTTCCCCCAAAAAGTGTGCAGTGGTTAAGAGCTATGACTGCTAACCAAAAGGTCAGCAGTTCGAATCCACCAGCCACTCCTTGGAAACCCTGTGGGGCAGTTCTACTCTGTCGTATAGGGTCACTGGGAGCTAGAATCGACTCAACGTCAACAGGTTTGGTTTTAAACACGTGCTGCGGTGCCCTTTGCTGGTGGCAGTGGAGGCTGGGTATCGGGTTGCCTGCTGCTCTGAGGACTTGCCTCATTGTTCTTCTCACCTTTTCTCCTTCTCAGATCAACAACAAAGCCTGTGGCAAAATCCCTGTGCCCCAAGAAGTTGCCCGGGACGAGGACAAAGTACAGGAACTTGTTCTCCAGAGCGAGCTGGGGGTCAGGCTCTTGCAGGGGCGCAGCATTAAGAAGGCCTTCCTCTCCCCCAGAACTGCCCTCATCAACTTCCTGGTGCAAGAGTGACTGCAGGGAGGCTGCGGCCACCGCCAGGGCCTCCGGGAAAGCTCCTTCCAGGCCTGGGATGAACAGAGAAGGCTGCGGGCTCAGGGAAAGGCAAAGACAAATGTGTTAATACTCACCTCGCGCTATGGCAGACTTGAGTCGACAGTGTGCCTCTGTGGTGAGGCCTGGTGCAGGGGTGACAGAAGGTGTGGGCAAAGGAGAAATGTGGACAATGGAGGAGGGGTCTTGCAGCCAGTCCCTCGACCTCCACCATACAGAGTGGAGGGAGCCACCTGACCCCACGTGATGCTGCTGGGTGGGAGCAGGAGAAGAGAAGCAAGCAGGAATGAGCGCACTGCCTGGAAGCTTCTGGATTCCAGAAATTGCAGTGCCTTGGCACTCCCCGGGAACGTGAAGCTAAGCTGAGCAGCTCAGGAACAACGTGGGCAGTCAGCGTTGACCCAGTAACTGAGCTCCAGATTGTGGTGTATGGGCCCCACACCTTCAGGCTAAGTAAATGAAGCCATTTGGGTCTCGTTCAAACATCAGTATGTGGAAATAGACACTGGGGTCGTCTGATGTTGTTCTGAAAGGCAGCAGCGCTAGTCCCTCTGCCCAAGCCCCCCACCACCCCTCAGCTCTGCTGTGCAGGCCTCTGCCTCCCCGGCCCGGGGGGATGCCCCGAAAGGCCTGGTGCACAGGCTCTTGGGTGAAGCCCCCCTTCCACACATGGGTGGCGAGCAGCACTTCATATCCACTCCCCCAGGGTGTAACATTTGCTGCGTAGTGAAGTGGATGCAGGCTCTCCACTGCTGGTCCCTAATCTCAGAGCCTCACCGCAGCCCAACAGGGAGCCTGCTCACATTGGCCCCAGATGGTGATGTGATCCCAGAGCCCGCCATTAAGAAGAGCAAGCTCACTGCAGGCGGCTGATACTGATGCCACCCACGCAGTGCTTTCTCGTCTTCAGAGCTGCAGAGGCCTGGCTGCTAGGAAGATGGCCAGGAGTGGACCCAGGCCAGTGGTAGATATGGGCAACCCTGGCTTTACATGAAGCCAGCAATTAAGGGCTCTTGCCAGAACCGGCCAAAGGCAATGATTAATATTTAAAGGAGGAAGGCCCAGGAGAATCTAGCCCTTTGTGATGCTGAAAATCTGTCTTCGTTACCTGATGTCATTTTTCAAAGTAGCCTCAGCGTGGTCTCCTGCAGTTCAGCAGTGAACAGATGCCTTTTGTAATGTAATAAAATGTTTATCCTGTATGACTTTGGGACGTATGTGTGAACTTGGAATTTCCACCATATTCCAGTGCCAGGAGTTAATCAGTAACAAATTGAGGTATTCCGTCATCATCAGAAGCATTGGTTATGTTCCTGACGCCACGTAGAATGTTGTCAAGTGAGACAGGTGTGGTCCTTCTGTCTCTGGAACATTCAGTGGATGGCAGACAACAGTGGTTCAAGCCCATTGGCAACAGCAGTTAAGTCGTCAGTTCTCAAACTTGGCTCCAACTTCTACCTGAGGAACATACTGCTACTCCTGGTCCCCACGCTCAGAAATGCCTGTGTAATTGGTCTGGGGTGTAACCTGGGCATCAGAATTTTTAGAAACCCCCCAGGCGATTCTGCTGAACAGCAAAATTTGTGAATCACTGGATGGATTGGTACATTCAAACCACAATTTCTATCTAGTCCTTCCACTCTTCAATCTTAAGTTTAACCTGGATGAGTTTGGTCCAGGACCAAGACATGATGAAGTGGAGTTGGGAAAGGCTAGGAAAGGCAGGGGCAAGAACTGTACACCAGGGATTTAAGACATTCCCTGTGCTGACTTGAATGTACATAATCCTATCGCGTGGGTTAAATATAAGCAAACGGATGAGGAGATTTGGTACAAGGAGTGAGTGTTTTTACTTCGTTGTCTTTTGCTTTTCCTCAGAAAAGCTAAGTAGTCTAGAACCAGCTGACGAGATGAGGGTACAAAGACTTTTACTTGCCCGTTATCTGGCCAGAGCAATGGCCGGTAAAACCTCCAGGCTCCTGGACTGACCAGTTGGCAGAAACCAGCATGACTTTGGAGAACCTGTTCTCCAAGAAGAATAAAACATTTGAAAACTTGGCCTCATTGGTAATTACTAAGAAGTGGTAGCTATAGTAGAACAATTGAGTAGAAGACCCTGATTCCTAGGGGTGAGGAGGGGGTGAGCTTAGTCAGTTCTTGATTAGGACAGACACTGGATTCAGCAGGTTCATCTACATTATCTCGTTTAATTTCCATAACATCTCTAGAGGAAAGGAATTATCCTCTTAAAAGTATGAGGAACCCAAGAACTCCAAAGTTCAATAATTTGCTCAGTTTCACAATTGAAAGTAGAAAAGCCGGGATCCAAATCCACATTTTCTGGCCTTTAGACCCTCTTATGCCACCCACTATGTCTGGCTGTCCCCTCCGCTAATTGCCCATCTTACTTGAAGTACAACCACTGGGATTCTGAGCAGAGTCTGGCTGGGTCTCCCCTCCTGTGAAGTCTTCACAATCTATAAAATGTGGGAAATCTCAGCAGTGGGTGACAGGCCCACAGTGTGGGGATGATTCCATGTGATAGGAATGAAAGCTGTCACCAAGCCACTGGAGACCCAGGGTTGTGGATGGGAGTCAGGGCTATTTCTCTTGGGGAAATGAATCAGGAGAGTTTGTGCACAAGGAAAGTGGTTCCTGGGAAGCCCCAGGGCAAATGCTAGCACGGTGGGAGCCCGACTGTCTGCCAGAGAAAACAAAACCAATCTTTAGGACCCTAAACAAACAGTACACGCATGCTGGGAAGAGACAGGCAGGCTTCATTCTAAACACTTTCAGAAAAATAGGTTGCACGCATCTCATTAATGAAGGAGGAGGCAGCCAGCAAAGATGGTTTTTAAAAAAACTTGTAACAATAGGGAAAACTCATGAATCAAGCAGGATACGTATACCATGTGGCCCCAACCATATTGTTTTTTTTTTTTTCAGTTCCATCCCTTACAAAATAAAATGAAAGAAGGACATTTCCCCACAGATCATCGGATGGGAGACCTACAAGTTAATTTTCCTTTTTACATTTGCAATTATTTTATTGACCATTTAGTATACCAGTAATGGAGGAAAACATCAAAATGTACTATTTTGTGAAGACTCAGATGAGCTAAGGACCCCTCCAATTTCTCTATTTCTCCCAGTCAGGGTATCTAGCTGCCTATGGGGATATGCCCCAGTTAGGAAAACATGCTCCTTCCACTGTGCCAAGTGGAACCCAAAGAAACAAAACCAAAAGCTCCCCTAAAGTTGGGGTCCAGGCCCTCGGTTTGGGCAGACATGGGAAGTTTCATCTCTCAGCTTAGGATCTTGCAGCCCGAGGACAGAAGAGAGGGTGATGTTCCCTTAATGGAGCTCTCTTGGTGGGTAAAGCAATACAACAGCCAAGAGCATGAAGTCTGGGGTCCACCAGACCTGGGTTCAAATGCTGATTGCGCCCTTAAAACTCCAATGACCTAGGGAAGCTATGGGACCTTTCTGAACCTGTGCTTCCTCAACTGTAAAGTGAGTCGTAATAATGCCCTCGGGTGTGAGGATAAAGTGAGATAATGTGTGTAAAACACACGGCACGCGATAAATTCTCAATAAGTAAGAACTGCTTGTGTTTTGTTGTGGTTAATCTTGGCCTAGTAAGGATAAACTGATGGTCTAGAGTGGGATTGTCTTTGGTCAAAGAGAAGAAAACATTTACTAAAAGGAGCATTTACAAATGTCAATCCTGGCCATCCCAGGCCTGTGAAAGAAGAGCGATTTACCCAGTAAACTGGGAGGACTTTTTATCCTATTGGCAGAGCCGGCCCAGTTATATGGTGTCGTCATTGCATGCAGTGAAAGCTGGTGTTATCTACTCCCCATGTTCCGATTCCATACATCCTTCTGGTTAGATTTCTGGGAGCCCATCCTTGTCACAGTCATTTTGCTGCTAGAGACCCTCTGTGAGGGTTAATCTTAAGTGTCCACTTGGCTAGGCTATGATTCTCAGTGGTTTGACAGGTACTGGACTGGTTGCCCTTCCATAAAGTAATATAATGTAATCATCTTCCATGATGTGCTCTGATGTGATCAGCCAATTAGTTGAAAGGGGAGTCTTCCTTGGAGGTATGGTCTACCTCCAGTATATAAATGGATATTCTGACAAAGCTTTCTCTCTTTCCACCCTGCACTCTTCTCATTGCCTAACCTCCATTTCCTGGGATGTAAGCCTGCAGAAGTCTCTTGCTTGCTGCCTGACCTCTAGATTTTGGATACTACAGCCCCCACAACCCTGTGAGCCAGCAGAGGTCTCCAGCCTGCTGCCTGACCTACGGATTTGGGAATTCCCAGCCCCCACAATCACGTGAGCCATTACTTTGAAGTAAATCTCTGTATTTTTATATATATATACATCTCACTGGTTTGCTACTCTAGAGAGCCCAGACTAAGATACCCTCTTCTCCTTATGTGGTTGGTGCTCTGAGCCCATGAAAGCCCTGAAGTAGGTTCTGGTTTTTCCCAAACCTCCTCTGGGCCTCACTATGGCCACGTACTTCTGACCAAGAATTCACAGGATTGTGACATGAGAAAGAATGGAACAAGGAACAAAAAGCCAAGAGCTGGAAACCTTAACCGCGAGCCTAGCTAGCCTGAGCTCTCGGATCAAGTCTGGCCTGGCCAGACCTGCCCCCAGGGCCCAGAGTAGAAAGTGTCCTCCAGTGGGCTCTGGGTCATTCCCTCAACAACAGTTATTGGAAGAGGAGCTTGAGGCCTGCTCAGGGAGCTTATTGACTGAGTAAATCAGCCATCCTTGTTCAGCATGTCGCCGTCTTGCTGACTTGGCTCGGGGTCTGCTGGTTAAAGTCCTGAGGCTGCTGGGAGTGGATGGCTCAGCGGTGTGAGCTACAGTGGAGAAGTCCACCAGAGCCCGTAGCAGACCACTCATGGACTGTCAGCCAGTGCTCAGAGATAAGATAGCCTCCAAACCAAAAGCTCCCCATCTGAAGTTGGCTTTGTTTTTCACTTACAGGCAGCCCGGTTCCTGAACTGGACCCTGAAGGGTGGGCTGTGAGGGCACTAGCACACGGGGACGTGGTGCAGCTGGGCCAGCATTGGCCATTACAGGCCAGAGAGGCATGGTTTCCACACTGGCTGACCCAGCTTCCATGCACCAGCTGTCCACTCACCTTTCTCCTCCCAGGAGAGAAGGGAAGGGGGCAGCCAAGGCTGTAGCAACATACTGGGCACCAGGCACCAGGCAAGGGGCCTTGCTGCTGCACTTGAATCCTTACGGCAATGCCACAAAGTGGGAATTACGACCGATTTCCTGTAGACAAGAAAATTGAAGCCTAGAAAACACACAGTAATGAATTACTTAAGTCATACCACTAATAACTGTAGAACCAGGATTGGGTCCCAGGACTGCCATTCTGTTCACAGTTGATGTTTTTACCATAGCACCAGCCTGCTCTCCTAAGAGAGAGAAGTGGGGTGTCTTGGGAAGAAGTATTGTTGTTAGCTGCAGTAGAGTTGACTCCCACTGAGCCACCTTATGTACAACAGAACGAAATGTTGCTTGGTCCTGCGTCATCCTTACAATCACCAGCATGTTCGAGTCCATCGTTGTGGCTCTTGTGCCAATCCATCTCACCAAGGGTCTTCCCTGCCCTCTCTAGCCCTCTACTTCACCAAACATGGTGTCCTTTTCTAGCAATTGATCCCTCCTGATGGCGTGTCCAAAGCAAGCAAGCTGGACAGTATTCTGTTGTGATCCATAAGGTATTCATTGGCTAATTTTCAGAAGGAGATCACCAGGCCTTTCTTCCTAGTCTGTCTTAGTCGGGAACATTTGCTGAAACCTGTCCACCAGGGGTGAGCCTGCTGGAGTTTGAAATACCAATGCATATAACATGTTCTTTCTGTCCAGGGAATTCTGATGGAGCTCTGGTGTATGTGGCCCCACAGAGTTGTACTTCCTTAAGGAAGGGCTCTGGGCTTTTGTGCCCTGAATCTGAAGATGCAGAACTGTGGGCTGCCTCTGCAGGGGGTGTCTAACTTCCCAGGCATCTCTGAATGAAGGGCTGCCATTGCCTCAAGGAAAGTCTTCCAAGAAGCACACAGCTGAACCATCAGCAGTCCATACCCATAGCAACTGGGGATGACACACCCATCAATCTAGAGGACCTGAGCCAAGCACCCACTGCAGGCACCACAAGGAAGAAGCCAGAGTCCGAGCCTATGAGGTAGCGAGTCCGGGTGAGGAGAGCTGCCGACAGAAGCCAAAGTCACAAGCCAAGTGCAGTGCAGGGTGGACTCTGAACAAGCTGGGGGGCCTCTGGTTGCCTTTATGCCACAGACATGGGCTGCGTGGCTCAGGGCAGTTCTGCTAAATTCAAGGGAGTGGATCCGACCAGACAGGAAAGCATTATTATCCCCATTTTGCAGATTGCAAAACTGTGGCTCAAAGAGGCTGTCCCACTACAATATGTGATGAAGTATCTTGACCCCCAATCTGTGCTTACTCCACTTAGAGTGTTCTTCCTACTTCATAGGAAAAGGCCAGTGTGACCACCAGACAAAATTGACCCCAGGAGGGGCATTTTTCTTGGACAGGTGACCCCCTCAGAGTCCATAGGTCGAAGGAAGGCCCAGGGACAAAGAAGAGTTTGCTCTCCCCTCAGCTCTTGTGAGGAGAGCAAGCAGAAAACATCTGTTTCGTAGGCTGTGTCCCTGCCTGATGCTGAGAGGGAGGTTGGCTACAGGCTTTCGTCCAAGCTGATGAGTTTGGAGAATGGAATCTGGGATGACCAACAATGAGCAAGTGGGGAAGCCCCCTGGGTGGTGGGTGGGCAGCGGCAGCGCTGGCACACAGAGGAGAATGGGAACAGCCAGGGAAAGGCAAGTCTAGGCAGAGGCCTCAGATCCAAGGGTGGGGGACGAGGACTGTCCACAAGGGCTGGCCCCATTCGAGGATCAATCACCGCCCTAGGCCTGCCCACAGGAGGGAGGTGGGGGCCCTAGGGGTAAGGTAGGGCCAGGCCTGCTGGAACCCGATACCCATGACTCATCTCCTTAGAGCTGTGCCTCCAGCCCTGTCTGTGAGGCCTGGAATTCCATTTCTTGAGTATGCCAGAGAGCTCAGCATGTAGGAGCTGTGGTCTGCGACTCCAAACATCAGCAACAGAGGTAATGATATCCATCAGTTATCTGTCTCAGAAAAAGTCCAGCCAGAACACTCCTTAGACGTGAGGATGGCGAGACTTTGTCTCACATACTTTGGACATAGTATCAGAAGGGACCAGTCCCTGGAGACGGACATCATGCTTGGTAAAGTAGAGGGTCAGCAAAAAAGAGGAAGACCCTCAATGAGATGGATTGACACAATGGCTGCAACAATGGGCTCAAACATAGCAATGATTGTGAGGACGGCTCAGGAGCAGACAGTGTTACGTTCTGTTATACGTGGGATCACTATGAGTCAGAACCGACTCGACGGCACCTAACAACAACTCTGTGCTGGAGTCCCCAGGTGGCGCAAACAGTTAAATACTCAAGTACCAACTGAAAGGTTAGCAGTTCAAACCCACTAAGAGGTACCTCGAAAGAAAAGCCTGGTTCTCTGCTTCCAAAAGGTCACAGCCTTAAAAACCCTGTGGAGTACAGTTCTACCCTGCACAAATGGGGTCGCCAAGAGTCAGAGTCGACGCAACAGCAACTGGTTTGGTGTTTTTGTAATTGTGAGCCGACACTGCTCTAAGCGCTTCACCAAATAACGGCCTGGCCAAGGCCACACACGAGAAGATGGCAGAGCCAAAATTCAAGCCCTGCTCCAGCACCTTGCTTCCCAAAAGCCTTTATGCAAACCAAAAGCCCTTGTACCTTCTGGATTCTCCAAGACGGTCCCGATTTCCAGGGGTATCTCCAGTTGTCCCCAAACTACCCTCGAACCTGCCAAGTCCATACATTCTGCTCTGTGTCTGGGAAGGTAGGCTCACTATGGGTTCACACTCAGCGGAGCACATCCCTGGTCTTCTGAGGCACCCCATTCATTATGTGCCTGGGGACAGGTTTGGGCTATCTCTCTGACCCTGGGACTGACCACTCACACAGAGCTGTCATCTCTGGCAGATGGATGGAGCCTCCCTTGGTACCACCACCAGGACCCAGAAGTCAGGGGCTCAACTTTGCTCAACTCCACATGCTGCTAGGAAATGTCCCATGGGAGGAAAGAAGCGGGAGACCTGGCCTGAGCCCACAGTCTCGGTGATAACCTCGTGGCCTCACAGCGCCCGCCCGTCAGTGCCTTCCCTGATCATCCTTTCCAGGCATAGCAGAACAACCTCATCTGGGATTAACTGAGGGTGACTCAGCCCTGGCACCGTTTAAAGGAGGACTCGCCCACCACATCTGCTCCAGCTGCTCCCTCATCGCCGCCCTCAGGACCCGGTGATTTAGTCCTGAGAATCAACCAAAGGTCACAGCTGTCAGGAAAGTGCCTATGAGAAGTCTGTGAGAGCTGCTAGCTGTGGGTCTCTGCAGAGGAGGAGCACCAGGTCCCAGGGGAGGGATTCCCCTTCCTCAGACGTGAATGGGGTGGGGGAGGGGGTGTGGACGCTGTGGGGCAATAGAGGAAGCTGAGGCCATTTGCTGGGTCTGACATGGCATTCATTGAGGAAGACGCAACTCTCTGACTAGAAACCAGGAGAGAGTGGGCAGAGGGGCTTTGGTAGGCGGGCTCCGGAGGTGGACTCCCTGTCAGTGGGCAGGACACAAGATGGCGGCCACTGTGCAGAAACAATCTTAGAGCTGAGAAGAGGCAGCCCAAACCAAGTGTCACCTAACATCTCCATTATTGCACGGTTATCAGCTGACTTCTTAGTCAGCAAGCAGTCTATGTTATCAGCAAATATCTTAGCTGTCAGTTCCCCTCTTAGTGAATGTAGCGGACATCTTAATCAACAGTTACTTCTTTATTGCCTATGACTCCCTTAACCAAAACCGGGAAAAGAACAGTTGCCATCAAGTAGATTACAATTCATGACGACTCCCATGTAAGCAGATTGGGCCTTTCTTCCGTGGCACCTCTGGGTAGGTTTGAACCACCTACCTTTTGGTTAGTAGTTGAGGGAAAATTATTTGTGTCACCCAGACAAAAACCCACTGCCGTCGAGTCGATTCCGACTCATAGTGACCCTATAAGACAGAGTAGAACTGCCCCATAGAGTTTCCAAGGAGCGCCTGAGACCTTATTATTACCTGTGACCAGATTAATTATGCATTAATAACTTAGTTGTCTGATACCGTCTTAATTGTCCACCAATTGCCTTTATCCGTGAAAATTTTAGTGATCAGCTAACTGTATTAAGTAATTGAACCCTGGTGGCACAATGGTTAAAACACTCAGCTGCTAACCAGAAGGTCAGTGGTTCAAACCCACCAGCCAATCCTTGGGAAAAAGATGTGGCAGTCAGCTTCCATAAAGATTACAGCCTTGGAAACCCTATGGGGCAGTTCTGTTCTGTCCTGCAGGGTTGCTATGAATTGGAATTAACTCAACAGCCATGGGGTTTGTATTAAGTAATGCAACTATAACAAACAAACCCCTAAATCTCAATGCCTTACCAGCAAACTTTATTTCTCATTTCCCTAAGTCTAATCCTCAGGGAAGGAGCCCTGATGGCACAACAGTTAAGCACTGGGCTACTGACCTAAAAGTTGGCTGTGCAAACCCATCCAGCCACTCTGTAGGAGATATACCTGGTGACCTGCTCCCAGAAAATCCTATGGGGCAGTTCTACTCTGTCACATGGGGTCCCTATAAGTTGAGATTGACTCTACGGCACCCAACAACAACAATCCTCCGGAGGAGTGGTGGGGGTGAAGGAGGTTCTGTTTCATTCAGTTCCAGCTTGATGGAGGGACCCAGGCTGGCGGAGGCCCTACTGTCTTCAGCTCTTGGCTTTCAAGGTTGCCCTAGACGTCCCTATCCATCCAGCAGATAGGGGATGAGATGGAGCGTCAGGCAGGAGGTATTCACGGGCCGAGTCAGGAAGCTGCATGCATCACTTCTGACCATTTTCGACTGGCCTCAGCCAATCACAGGGGAGGCCGGAAGATGAGGTCCCAGCTGTGTGGTCACTGCCCAGCAACAGCTCTGCACTGTCGAAGGGGAACCCAGATCTTTGGAGGGAAGCTCACTGCCGCTGCCACCTAGCACTCTTAGCCTTCAAACCCTGGTTGACACTGTACATCTCAGTTATCTTCTAAATATCTGAGTTGTCCGCTAGCACCTCCTTAGTGGCAGCTGTTTACCTTCTGTCTGTAGGAGAGCTACTAGTCGTGGGTCACGCTCTGTTGCTGCCTGGTGCGCTGTGCTGCCCACCCCGTGTCCTGGACTAGTTTTCACGCCTCAGCCACCATGTGTGAAACCCCAGCCCTGCTTTCTGGTGTTTTATAAAATACGGACTTTAATTCCAAGGCGCTTGTTTATTTTGTTTATAGGCCCCCAGTTCTCCCTACTCGCCTTCCTCCCGCAGACTCACGCATTGGTCTGTGGAGATGGTTTGGAGTCTTTTGTTAGTTTGGGGGGCATTGGAACCCCAACATGTGCACAGTAGAATTGCTCCATAGAGTTTTCAAAGCTGTGACCTTTCAGAAGCAGATTGCCAGGCCTGTCTTCCACGGTACCTCTGGGTGGGTTCAAACCGCCAGTGTTTCCAACCTTTCTGCTAGTAGTCAAGCCCTTATCTGCTTGTGCCTCCCAGGGTCCCTGTGAGTCAGAATGACTCCATGGCAACTGGTTTGGCTTGGTTTGGTCTGGGGACATTTGAAAGGTAGAGAAAGGCAGGCTTCCCAGATGCCCTGCAGGAAACCTGGGAAATTCCTCAGATTCCTGCTTCTGAGGGGTCACAGGGTGGAGAAAAGTAAAGCTTTCCTGAATGTTTTACTGTGTCCTGGTCCTGGAGACTTACCCACCCCTTTAACCGCCCCCCCACCCCACCCACACACACACACACACACACAACTAAGGGCCTGTCTGGGGAAGATACCTGGTGGTTTATTTTTGCCTGACAGAGGAATGCACCTCACAGCCATGTGACTGGGGGAGGTGTGGGGAAGGCAATTTGGCCCTGAGAATTAAAGGTCACAGCCAGCAAGAAAGTATCTGGGCCTGGGGCCAAGGTGGACAGTTATCCACACTGTGTGCTCAGGTGGGACTCCATCCCCTGGGGTGTCACATTACAGGCACTGCCCTCCCCATATAGCACCTACCTATGGTGGGAGTCTTCGGTATTGTTAATAAAAGCCTTGGGATAGTTATCAGAAACTGCTCATAGCAAACATAGTATGTTGCTCTTAGGTGCTGGCAACCCCATGTGACAGAGTAGAACTGCCCCAATAGCTTTTTCTAGACTATAATCTTCACAGAAGCAGATCACCAAGTCTTTCTCCCACAGAGCCACTGGGTGGGTTTGAACCCCCAGCCTTTCAGTTAGCAGCCAAGCCCTTAACCATTGTACCACCAGGGTTCCTTCGGCCATTGTATACTGAGCACTAATTCTGTGCCCAACATTATGTCTGACAAATGGCCTAGTGGGTAGATGGGGGACTCTTGAATAAGCCTGTCTTGTTTCAAGTCTCAGCTCTAATTAGTGTTAGCCATATTCTCATCATTACAGGTAGTCCCTGACTTACTACATATTAGAGTTACGATGAGCTGCACGTCTGTTTTTTTTTTTTTTTTGGTCTGTTTGTTTGTTTACATCTTATCCTTAATAACGTACTAGATACAATGTTGCAGCACATACAACAGCTGGGATCTAGCCTGTGGATCAAGGTACACCTTCAAGGCATACTACTTACAGACTCCGTTTGCTCAGACAGTAACTGCCAACGGATGGAGGTACGGTTAACATCATGTGATTCCTGGAAGAATTATAGTATCCGGGACATTGCAACTTCCTGGGAGGATGTCATGGGAAAATGCATGCGAGGGATTTGGAAAACATTGCTGAGTTATGTGAACACGCTCAAAGCATTTGATCAGGATCATATGACAGAAGAGATCAGTGGAAAAATTGTCCATATGGCAAGAATGCTGGAACTTGATATCGCTGATGTGCAACGGCTCATAGATCATGACCAAGGGGAATTGACAGATCAGGACCTAATGGATTTTGAAGAGGAAAGAAAATGCTGAAGAAGAAAGAAATGGTGAGGAAGGGGAAGGAGAGAAGTCGCCAAAAAATTTTACAGTGAAAGGATTAGCTGGTGTTTTTTCTAAACTAAATCAGGGGCTTCAGCTGCTTAAAAACATGGACCCAAATGCTGATCGCTTTCCTGAAGTTGATAGGCAGATTTGGGAAGCTGTGAGGTGTCACTGCTGAACATATGAAGAAAAAAAGAAAAGGACCATCCAGACAACTCTCACTAATTTTCTGACTAGAAACGCTACCCCATTCCCAGGGGTAATCCAAATGGTCCAGAACCTTCCACAAGTCGAGTTATTACACAACTGACCAAATGGCAATGTCATCCAACTCTTCTTCATTGTCAGAGTAAATGTTTATGATTTGTGTATTTTTTATGTATGTAAGTATGTTTTAAAACATATCCGTAAGTTTATATGTAATGTTTCCAACCCTCGAAGACAGATAAAGATCAGATTAATAAAGACAGATAATAAAAGGCAATCATAAGGAAAACTAAAAAAAAAAAAAGGATTCAGCTTACATCAGAACTGGCTTAGAACAGTCATTGGAACAGAAGCCCGTTGTAAGTCAGGGACTACCTGTAGGTGCATTATCTCATTTAACCCTCATCAGCGACGCAGCAGAGAGGTTAACAAGCAGGAGCCCCCTTTACGGATGAGGAAACTGAGGATTGGAGATGTCAGGGAATCTGCTTGAGGTCTCCAGCTAGTAAATGTCTGGAGGCAGGCGCTATTAGGTTGTGTTTCTTTCTTTCTTTTTTTAATTATTGTAAAAGGATATGTAAAACAGCATTTGCTGATTGGACATATTCAGGTGCACAATTTAGTAATATCAATTATGTTAATCATGTGGTAGGTTCCATTTGACTGCAGAGTTTGTGAGAATTGATGGAGCTATGCCCTTGGGATGCGTGCATTTTCTGAAGTTACAGTCCCTTAAAATGTTTACTTAAAAAAAAAGTCACAGGTACACACACACACACACACACACACACACACACATACACAGTCCGGACTCACCCAGTGTGGCCTTGAGGCAGTCACCCACCCTCAGAGGCTCTGCATCCTTGCATCCATGCCTGCACCCTACTTCCCAGGCCTGAGCAGTGTGGCTCAAGGACCGAGGCCAGGTGAGGATAAGGGCACCAGGTCACCTAGAGGGTTGTGCTTCTGTACAGATACTGCTGCAACCACCCAGTACCATGAACTGTTAATGAGCTATGCTTTGCTCTGTGTTGTGCTGAGCCAAGTGTACCGGGAAATGAGGAAAACAGAATCCCTGCATGATCTGCCCGCTCACCTCTCCCCATGCTTTCCCCACCCCTTAGCTATCAAGTCTCTCAGGTTTCTACCTAGGAGTGGAATTACTGGGTTACCATAAAAAAATAAAATTAAATAAAGATAAATTTTTTTAATGGTAATTCTGGAAACCCTGGTGGTGTAGTGGTTAAGTGCTACAGCTGCTAACCAAAGGTTTGGCAGTTCAGATCCACCAGGTGCTCCTTGGAAACTCTATGGGGCAGTTCTACTCTGTCCTATAGGGTTGCTATGAGTCGGAATCAACTCGACGGCAGTGGGTTTGGTTTTGTTTTGTTTTTTTAATGGTAATTCTAGGGCCCTGCTGGCATAATGGTTAATAACTCAGCTGCTAACCAAAAGGTCAGCAGTTCAAATCCACCAGCCACTCCTTGGAAGCCCTATGGGGCAGTTCTGCTCTGTCCTATAAGGTCGCTATGAGTTAGAATTGACTTGATGGTAATGGATTTGGTTTAATAGGTATGGTAATTCTTTTTTTTTTTCTTTTTTCTGGTATTTTAGATGAAGGTTTACAGAACAAACTAGCTTTTCATTAAGCAGTTAGTATACATATTGTTTCATGACATTGGTTACCAAGCCCACGACATGTCAACACTCTCCCTTCTCGACCTTGGGCTCCCAATGACCAGCTTTCCTGTCCCCTCCTGCCTTCTAGTCTTTGACCCTGGGCTGGTGTGCCCCTTTAGTCTCATTTTATTTTATGGGCCTGTCTAATCTTTGGCTGAAAGTTGAACCTCAGAAGTGACTTCATCACTGAGGTGAAAGGGTGTCCAGGGGCCATACTCTCACAGTTTCTCCAGTCTCTGTTGGGCCAGCAAGTCTCGTCTTTTTTATGTGAGTTAGAATTTTGTTCTGCATTTTTCTCCAGCTCCGTCTGAGACCATCTATTGTGATCTCTGTCAGAGCAGCCAGTGGTAGCCGGGCACCATCTAGTTGTACTGGACTCAGTCTAGTAGAGGCCGTGGTAGTCGTGGTCCATTAGTCCTTTGGACTAATCTTTCCCTTGTGTCTTTAGTTTTCTTCATTCTCCCTTGCTCCCAAAGGGGTGAGACCAGTGGAGTATCTTAGGTTGCTACTCACAAGCTTTTAATACCCCTGACGCTACTCACCAAAATAGAATGAAGAACATTTTCTTTATAAACCATGTTATGACAGTTGAGCTAGTTGTTCCCTGAGACCACGGTCCCCAGAGCCCTCAGCCCAGTAATTCGGTCCCTCAGGGAGTTTGGATGTGTCCGAGGTGCTTCCATGACCTTGCCCTGTACAAGTTGTGTTGGCTTTGGGTATGGTAATTCTTATGGAGCCCTGGTGGTACAGTGGTCAAGTGTTCAGCTGCTAAATGAAAGGTCAGCGGTTTGACCCACCACCTGCTCCTCGGGAGAAAGATGTAGCATTCTGCTTCTGTGAAGATTACAGCCTTGGAAACCCTATGGAGAAGTTCTACTCTGTTCTTAGGGTCACTATGAGTCGGAATTGACTCAGTGGCAACAGGTTATCCATTGCTGTAAACTTTACGGAAGCAGATTGCCACATCTTTCTCCCATGGAGAGGCTGGTGGGTTCGAACCGTTGACCTTTCGGTTGGCAGCTGAGCAGTTAAACATTGTGTCACCATAGTTCCTTAAGGGTTCCAATTTTTCCACATCCTCACCAACACTTATTTTCCACTTTTTTAATCATAGTCATCGTAGTGGGTGTCCTTGGATCAATTTTGAAGGTCAATCTTTTAGACCATCCTGACCTGCTGTCTAGGACTGGTAAATTGAGATTGACTGTAGCTAAGATTTCACTTAGGTGTTGAGATGCAAGGCCACAGATTGTCTTTACAACATGTTTGTCCAAATGAGAAAAGCTGGCGAGGTGGGTAGTCATAGCCCCAAGAGCACATGACTTTTCTAGCAGTGCAAGCATGTATTTCAGCCCCACTACCCTCTTTGAACGATATCTTTCAAACAATGTCATTAACATCACATGCAAGTAAAATTTTGCTGAAGATAATTCAAAAATACATCAATA
The DNA here is from genome assembly GCF_024166365.1 of Elephas maximus indicus. NCBI lineage: Eukaryota > Metazoa > Chordata > Mammalia > Proboscidea > Elephantidae > Elephas > Elephas maximus. The sequence goes on from NC_064838.1 coordinate 49,901,395, forward strand.
GGGAACTTCCAGAAATTCAAGCCAGATTCAGTAGAGGACGTGGAACCAGTCATATCATTGCTGATGTCAGATAGCTCTTGGCTGAAAGCAGAGAATACCAGAAAGATGTTTACCTGTGTTTTATTGACTATTCAAAGACATCCAACTGTGTGGATCAGAACAAGTTATGGATAAAACACTTCAAAGAATGGAAATTCCAGAACACTTTAATTGTGCTCATGTGGAACCTGTACATAGACCAAGAGGCAGTTGTTCGAATAGAACAAGGGGATACTGCATGGTTTAAGGTCAGGAAAGGCGTGCATTAGGGTTGTATCCTTTCACCACACTTATTCAATCTGTTTGCTGAGCAAAAAATCTGAGAAACTAGACTAGATGAAGAAAATCACAGCATCAGGATTGGAGGAAGACTCATTAACAACCTGTGATACGCAGATGATACAACCTTGCTTGCTGAAAGCTAAGAGGACTTGAAGCACTTACTGATGAAGATCAAGGACTACAGTCTTCAGTATGAATTACCCCCCAACAGAAAGAAAGCAAAAATCATCACAGCTGGACCAATAAGCAAAGTCATGATAAGCGGAGAAAAGATTGAAGTCAAGGATTTTATTTTATTTGGATCCACAGTCAATGCCTACGGAAGTAGCAGTCAAGAAATCAAACAAACAACATATTGCATTGGGCAAATCTGCTGCAAAAGGCGGCTTTAAAGTGTTAAAAGCAAAGATGTCACCTTGAGGACTAAGGCGTGCATGACTCAAGCCGTTATATTTTCAGTGGCCTCATATGCATGCAAAAGCTGGACAATGAATAAGGAAAACCGAAGAAGAATTGACGCCTTTCAATTATGGTGTTGGCGAAGAATACTGAATATACCATGAACTGCCCGAAGAAACAACAAATCTGTCTTGAAATAAGTACAGCCAAAATGCTCCTTAGAAGGGAGGATGGCAAGACTTTGTCTTACGTATGTTAGACATGTTATCAGGAGGGACGCATCCTTAGAGAAGGATGTTATACTTAGTAAAGTAGAGGGTCAGCAAAAAAGAGGAAGACCCTCCACAAGATGAATTGACACAATGGATGCAAAAATGGGATCAAACATAACAATTGTGAGGATGGCACAGGACTGGGCAGTGTCTCATTCTGTGGAACCGACTTACCGGCCCCTAACAACAGCAACAGCCCTTTGCCTGGGCACCTCCGTGCGGTATACAACCTACACAACTATACCTGGTGGCCCTGCTGAAGACGCTGCCTAGGAATTTCCAACTCTTTTCATTCTCTCTGAAAAAAGAAACTGTGCGAGCACCCTGTAGCTGATGTGTAGGAGCATACCACTACCCAAACCCGATGGTTGCCAGGGTGTTGCTAAGCTGCCCCCGTACTGTGCTAATGTTCTTAAGACTCAAAATCCACCAAGGCACCTCTCAGCCTTCAAAGAAGTGGCCTAGAGGGAAATACAGGCAACATGATCATTTCAATACAGGGTGGCCAATGCTGTCTCCAGAGGTAAACTCAAGGTAGTAAGTAGAATCAGATACGACAGTTACCCATATTTCATCAAATCTAAGACACAGTTGATTTGAAGATACACCATTTTTTGTGTGTGTATACTGCTAAAATAGAAAAAAGAAATACTGCCATTAAACTATGGCACATTGTTTTCTTATCACTTTAATTTGATACTTACTGAAATGTATCTTTGAGACAGACAATTATTGTCATATACCATTCTGACACAGATATAAAAAGGAAAATATGAGCAAAGGAAGTTGGGTGAGGTATCACTAAGACTTGTTCACATTTAGGATTCAATTCCTCTGAATCACTTTCCGTGCAGAGTTGCGAGATTGGTGTCCTCCACACCGTATTTCTCTGCGCCATCGTAATCATCGGGGATGTGGCATTTCCAATATGGCGCTCCACTCGTCTCTGGGATTTTCTTTTAAGTTGCAGGCATCCGCTGTGCAAGATTTGCAGTGACAACAATATCACAGCTGTTGCCTTTAAGAATGCATCTCGACTTCAGAGATGCTGAACTGTGGAGAACTGTGCATCTTAGGATCAATTGAATAAGGTTATCTGGCCTTGGGGTAGGCACGGAAGTTCTGCAGTTCCATGGCAACAAATGTGCACATTATGCTGAGTGAAATAAGTCAGTCACAAAAGGACAAATATCTCATGATCTCGCATACGTGAAATGTCTACAATAAGCGAATGCAGAGAGGCCAAAGTTTATTAGTGATTACCAAGGGCTGGGGGCGGGGCCAGAAATGGGGAGTTATTGCTTAAGCTCTACTGAGTTTCAGTTTGGAGTGATGAAAAACTTTTGGAAATAGATGGAAGTGATGGATGTACAACATAGTGAATGTAATTAATATCACTGAATCATATGCTTAAAAATGGTTAAAGTGCAATTTTTTTTGTTGTTACACGTATTTTTTAAAAAAACAACCAGTTGCCGTTGAGTTGATTCAGACTCATGGCGACCCCTTGTGTGTGGGAGTAGAACTGTGTGTGCTTTGTGAGGCTTTCAATGGCTGTGATCTTTCAGAAGTAGATCATCGGGCCCTTCTTCTGAGTCACCTCAGGAGGATTTGAATCTGTAGGTTAGTAGCCGAACACTTAGCCATTTGTGCCACTCAGGGACTCCTATATATATTTTACTATGATATATTTTTTTAAAAAAACCTTTGGTCCAAGAGTCCTGAAGTGATTCCAAGAATCAAGAAGTGGTTACAGACTTTTGGATGGAGCTCGGTGGTACAGGACAACTTCTGTCTCTGACCCTAAATGAACTCTTTGACCTTGAGCGAGTTATTATACACAGCTGAGACCTTGATTTCCTTAATTAGAAAGATGATCCAGCGATGCCATTTGGAGGGTGGGTGGGGTGGGTGGGGTGGGTGGGGTGGGAGGCCTGAGAGGAAAAAGTCCTGAAAATAGTCTGAGGACATTTTGTAAATTGCTAACTGCTGAGAAGCCCTAAATGACAGCCTGGGGATTTCTCTGCCCAGAGAGCAAAAGCACAATTGGATGGTTTCCAGCTTGACCCTCCAGTTAAGGCTTCAGTTCTGACCCCTCTCACCTGCCCAGCTGCCACAGAATCCTTGATTGTTGAGGGTTATTATAGGGCACTGTCAGGCACAACAGGCCATATAAATAGTGTGTGTGTGTTTTAAAGTTCTGATGGCTGAAAGCTGGCCCCCAAGGGCTAGAAGCCCACTGGGAGGGAGCTTTCAGCAAAAGGCCACAGGGAGACCGATGTGAGAGGGGAGAGAGGGTTTATTTTAGGACCGGAAAGGAGGAAAGCTGAGGGAACAGGAGGCAGTAATCAGGGCCCTGCAGCCCCTGGCTTTTACTTGGAAACTTCCCCTGGGGCAAGGAATGAAAAGGAACAGAGGTTTTCTACTTACCAAAATGCTGGGGCCCAAACCCAAAACAGTTAGGAGGGGAGAGAGGGGTGTGCAATAACTGCGTGTTTAGACCAAATAGGCTGCATCGATGGTTCTGGACCCCTGGCTGTGGGTTAGAGTTGCCCTTTGTGGGCCAGAACTAAAATCACTGGACATTCAGTGGAATAATTTGGGGATTGGCAATCTATGGTCCATGGACCAAATCTGGCCCACACCCTATTTTTATAAATAAAGTTTTATTGGAACACTACCATGCTCATTTCTTTATGTATTTCCTGTGATTGCTTTTGTACAGCTGAGCAGTTTTAACAGAGACTGTGTGGCCCACGAAGCCTAAAATACTTAGGCCCTTTACAGAGAACGTTTGTTGACCCCTGGAAGGACGGAAGGGGTACTGGGTTTGGGGGTCCAAAAACTTGGATTGAGTTCTAGTGTGCATATTTCCTATCTGGTGACTGTGGACAAAACATGAGCCTCGGTTTTCTTAACTGTGAAGTCAGCTGTTAATCCCCAGTTTGCCTGCTTGTTGTGAGGACTGAATGGACGTTGTATCTTATTATGCCGCTTTGTATTGTTTTTCGTGGTTATTCTAGACATTATAATGCGCAGAGTTAGCTGATTGTCAAACCAAAAAATCCAAACCTGTTGCCGTAGAGTTGATTCTGACTCATAACGACCCTGTAAGAGGGAATAAAACTGCCCCACAGGGTTTCCAAGGAGCTGCTAGTAGATTTGAACTGCTGACTTTTTGGTTAGCAGCCAAGCTTTTAACCAGTGTGCCACCAGGGCCCCTAACTGATCATAGCCTACCTTGAATTAATATTATACCACTTCACAAACAACGTAAGAGTCGAGATGTTCTTACAGCAGTATCTCCTCCTATACTTTGAGCTATTGATGCTAAATATTTATTTCTACACATTATATGTTATAAATCCCACATAAATTATTATTTTTCTTCTAAAAAGCCAACGGTCCTTAAAGAAATGTTAAAAAGAAAAAAATAGCTTTTTATATTTACCCAACATTCACCATTTGTTGTTGTTGTTAGGTGCCATTGAGATTGTTCTGACTCACAGCGACCCTACGTACAACAGAACGAAACACTGCCCAGTCCTGCGCCATCCTCACAATCAATGTTAAACTTGAGCCTGTTATCATAGCCGCTGTGTCAGCCCATCTTGTTGCGGGTCTTCCTCTTTTTCGCTGACCCTCTACTTTCCCAAGCATGACATCCTTCTCCAGGGACTGATCCCTCCTGATAATATGTCCAAACTATGTGAGACGTAGTCTCTCCATCCTTGCTTCTAAGGAGCATTCTGGTTAGTGTTCTTTATTCTTCCTTCAGATCTGAGATTTTTCTGTAGATTAAAGAATTTTCTTAAGTGTTTCTAATAGTATGGTTCTGCAGAACAGTGAGCTCACTCAGACTATGTCTGAAAAATCTTTTTTCCTCTTTACCTTCACTGGCTGTAGGCTCATTGGTTGACACTTTTTTTCCTCAACATTTCAGATGCCATGCCATTGATTTCTGGCTTCCATTTTTTCTGCGGAAAATCATCCATCTTTCTTCTCGTTGTTTTATTGAAGGTAATGACTTCTTTCCTTTGGCTACTTTTACGAATTAAAGTGTGGATTTCAGCACCTTGACTAGGATATGCCTAAAACTCTTTTGCCGTCAAGTCAATTCTGACTCATAGTGACTGTTTAGAACAGAGTAGAACTGCCCTATAGGGTTTCCAAGGAGCAGCTGGTGATTCGAACTTCTGACCTTCTGGTTAGCAACCAAACGCTTAACCACCGTGCCACCAGGGCTGCCGGATATGGCTAGATACGGTTTTCTTTGTATTTATCCTGCTTTTGGTTTATTGAGATTCATGGATCTCTAGATCGATATCTTTCATCAGTTTTGGAAAATTCTCAGCCATTATATCTTTACGTACTTCTTCTGTCTCATTTTTTCCTCTCCTCTCTTTCTGGTACCTCACTTACATCTATGTCAGACCATGTGATATTCTCACAGTCCTCTGACACTCTCTTCTTTTCTTCCCCCTACCTCCTCCCCAGCCCTCTCTTCGCTTCAGTTTGGAGCCCCTGCGTGGCTGCTAACCAAAAAGCTGGAAGTTTGAGTCCACCTGGAGACATCTTAAAGAAAGGCTGGTGATCTACTTCCAAATAATCAGCTATTGAAAACTCAACGGAGCGTGGCTTACTCTGACACATATGGGGTCGCCATGAATTGAAATCAGCTCAATGGCAACTGGTTTAACTGGGGCTTCAGTTTGAATTGTTTCTAATGACTTTTTTTTTTAACTAAACTTTATTTTAAAGTAATTGTCAGTTCACACGCAGTTGTAGTAAATAGTACAGAGAGATCCCATGTACCCTTTATGCTCAGTTGCCCCCATGGTGACCTCTTGTAGAACCAAGATATTGACATTGACACAATCCACCAACCTGATTAAGATTTCCTCAGGTTTACTTGCATTAATGTGGAGTGTGTGTGTGTGTGTGTGTGTGTTAGGCTTTGTGGGTGGATGTCTCTGGGTGGACTCAAACCTCCAGCTTTTTGGTTAGCAGCCACGCAGGGGCTCCAAACTGAAGCGAAGAGAGGGCTGGGGAGGAGGTAGGGGGAAGAACAGAAGAGAGTGGCAGAGGACTGTGAGAATATCACATGGTCTGACATAGATGTAAGTGAGGTACCAGAAAGAGAGGAGAGGAAAAAATGAGACGGAAGAAACATTTAAAGATACAGTGGCTCTATCCATGTATATATCTATACAGCCTCTATCACAACTACTCAACTCTGCACAAAAGCAATCACAGAAAATACATAAACAAATGAGCATGGCAGTGTTCCAATAAACTTTATTTATAAAGACAGGCGATGGACCAGATTTCGTACATGGACCATAGTTTGCCATCTCTGAATTATTCCACTTAATGTTCAGTGATTTTTCAGTTCGAGCCCAGTTTTATCAAAGATGTAGGTTCATATATGCACCACTACAGGCGAGGTATAGAACAGGTTTATCGCCACAAGGAGCCTTCCTGTGGCCCTTTTATAAGCATACCAACCTCCCTCCCATACCTCTCTCCTGTCCCTAATGCCTGGCAACCACTAACCTGTTCTCTGCCTTTAAATTTTGTCATTCAAGAATGTTATATAAATGGAATCATATAGTATGTAGACTTTTGGGATTGGCTTTTTTTTTGTTTCTTCCACTCAGCATAATACCCTTGAGATACATCTAAGTTGTTCCGTTTACCAATAGTTCATTTATTTTTTTGGTGAGTTGTATTCCATGGTACAAATATACCATTGTTAATTTAACCATTCACCCACTAAAGAACCTCTGGGTTGTTTCCAGTTTTTGGTTATTACCAATAAAGCTTCTATGAATATTTGTGTACGGGTTTCTACGTGAACATAAGTTTTTATTTCTCAGGGATAAATGCCCAAGGGTGCAATTGTGCATCATATGATAACAGTATATTTATTGACTTTTTTTAGTTCACTGATTCTTTCATCTCCTGTGTCTAGTCTGCTGTTAAATTTATATAACAGAATTCTGTATATTAAATATTGTATATTTTAATTTAAAAATTTCTATTTATTTCTTTTTTGAATTACCTCATGTTTTCCTGTATTTGTCTATCTTTCTGTAAATTCTTTAACATATTTAAGTATTATTTTAAATCCCTTGTCCGCTAATCCCAACATCTGGCTTATCTGTGGGTCTGCTTTTATTGATTGTTCCTTTTTTCCTGATTAAGGGTCATATTTTCCCGCTTTTTCACATCTCTCCTTTCTTTTTTTTTTTTAGTGTATGCCAAGTATAGATATAAAAGTACAGTACCAAATTAGGTAGATAATATTTCCCTCAGAAAAGACTTGCCCTGTCTTTCGTCAGGAAGCTAGAGAGAGGGCCTAATCTCTTCACCTGCTCAGGAGTTGAGCTCTGTGGGAGCTGAGTGAGAGCATTGAGTAGTTTTAGTTCACTCAATTTTAAGCCTTGAGTGTGGTTGTCAAGTCCCTCCCTCCAGCAGAGATGGTCTCTGAACAGGTGGCTGTGAAGATTCGGGAACACTGAATGTCATCCCCAAGAAGTCTGCTGGATTTCCGAAGGAAGCTTCTTTACCAGGCCAACCACTATTCACCCACAAGGTTCCCCTCCAGGAAGCTACCCCAGAACCTACAGGCTATGTTAGGGGTCCCACCACCACCACACACCCTTTCCTTCATGTTTTTGTTACATTGCTCTGGTATGATCTGGGTTTGAACTGTCTTCCCACCCCATCCCTGCACCGTGTTTGCTCCTCCAGAGCAAGGGTTGTGTCTGTTCTTGCTCTGTTTCCCATTGTTACACAGTGGTGCTCAATAATTGTTGTGAGTTGAGTAAAAAGCTAACATTTAATAAATACTTGTTGAATGAACAAGGAAACAAATTTCTGGAGAAGGAGTATGCTAACAGAGGGATGGAGAGCCAACATGGCATTTGGAACAGACTTTTGCTTTGTGTCTGCAACCAAGTCCAGGTTAGAGAGGGCCATAACAGCACATCCAGCCCTTCTGATGGGTGTGGAGCTATGAAGCAGTTATGAAAAGGAGACAGCAAAGTGTTTAAAGACATGGAAACAAGCATTGGTCTTGCTCAACAGATTTTGAGGATGGTTATTACAGGGGAGAAGCATATTTGGAGCATTTTATCACTATCTAGAGGGACTAAGGAATGACAGGCTTCCCTTGAGGAAGAAAAGGAAGGTTTGGGTATTGTTCTTCCATCATGGAGGCCTGGATAAGAGTGGAGGTGAGCAGCAGGTGACCCAAAGAAGATGGCCTTCCTCACTGACTGATCAGCGTATACCCATTTTGACTTTGCAAACTGGTTTCTGGCATGCACAGCATGCATGCCAGAGTCATAAACTGTACATGACTAAAAGGAGGGCGGATGGACCATCCATTCTGCAGGAAAAAGATGGTCCCTATATCTAAATGATGGGCTCTAGTAAGTAGTTATGATCCTCCGGCACGGAAGACAGAAACAGATGCAGCAAGCAGATGCCAGGTGAAATGGTAAGATGCTGGCTGGCTTTACTTGGGGGGAGATGGGTGAGGACTAATGGGAGCAGCCAGAGATCACTGGCCTCAGAGAGTGAGTGGGAGTTAGGTAAAGAGTAGAAGGCAGGGTGGCCCTGGCAGAGGGGGCAGCATGTGCAAATGCTTAGAAGCAGCAAAGAAGTGCTCAGCATCTTTGTGGAACTGAAAGGTTGGTGACTGAAGCATAGTGAATGAGGGCAGGGGACCTTGAAGAGGTGGAGAGGAGCCAGTTCAGCCACATAAAGGGTTCTGGATTTATTCAATGTCAATGCCCAGTTTGCAGATTCAAAAGCGCTGACTGCAATGAATGTGGGTTGAATAAACGAGTGAGTGAGTTAGTGAGTGAATGAATGAATGAATATTATCAAGTGAGGAGATGAGAGCACACAGGCTTAAAAATAGAGACCCAAATAATTCTATTTATTGAAGAAGGGGCAGTGAGACTTTCCATTAAGACCAGAGATTCTGAGAAATTCTTTCCTGGGCTGCAGCATGGGGATTTGGATGTTCCTGGCTGCAGCCTTCACTTTCCCCCAGGTTCCCGGCCCCCTTGAGCCCTGTCCTGGAAGAGGAGAAGGAGGGCCCACATGAGCTGGTGCTGCCCAGGGGCACGGGAGCCACCAGCTGTGACCCTGCACCAGAAGCCAGCTTCTCACCCCTTCCATCATCCCCAGGTCCCCTTGTCTGAGCAGGGAAGGGGCACCCACAAACACAAGTGCAACAGGGGCCAGAGATCCAGAGAAGCCTTGAGAGCTGGTACTCACAGGGTGCTCGTCTCTGAAGACTGCCCTGAAGTGGAGGCCTTTGGGACCTGTGGGCTTTCACACTCACAAAGCATCCTCGCCCCGCCACACCATGACTTCATAGTCAGGATGCTGTAGAGACACAGAAGGATCCTTACATCCCCTCCCCCTCTCGCACACACACACAACCTCTGGTTTATCCCATTTGCCTCTCAATTTGAAATCCAGATGTTGGGCTTGTTTAATATAGACTCAATATAAGGTTCAGACATATGCTATTGGAGAAAGGGTACAAGGGCGCATTTTCCACCCAAGGAGATGACAGCCTCACTTTTGAGAGAATGTCCTATCATGGCCCTTCATCTGGGCCCCTTCCCACTCCCCATTTTAAAATTCACTTGTGAGAATGACCACCTGGGGTGAAGATTTAAATGGAAGCATTTCTCACTGAATTTAATAACAACACCAGAATGCTCTACATGGCGGACAAGGACCTACACAATGTAGGCTGCCTCTCCTGCAGGCACGCGATCATGGATCATCGCAATCATGGGGCTCCAGCCACACCCCCTTTCAGTTCCTTGGCAGATGACTGAAGAATGTTTCCCTTCCTCCCAGCATGGAGTCCCCTCCACACAGCCGCCCTTCTGGTTCTTCACCTCTCTGCTTCCAACACACTCCTGGTAAAATGTCACCTCACAGAGCTCCTGCCTGACTGCCTCCACTCCTCCCCCAGCCTGTCCCTTCTGCCCATATTCCCTTCATATTTCTTCTCTAGCACTTTTTAAAACACATAATTCTCCATCCACTTGTGTGATTGTTTGATTTGCATCTGCCTCTCGTTAGCCAGGAGTCTCCGGGTGGTACAAACCATTAAATGTACTTGGCTGCTAACCAAAAGGTTAGTTGTTAGAGTCCACCCAGTGATGCCTCAGGAGGAAGACGTGGTGATCTAATCCCACAAGATCAGCCACTGAAAACCCCATGGAGCACAGTTCTACTCTGACACTCATGGGGTCATCATGAGTCAAAATCAGCTCCACCACAGCTGTCCCATTAGCCTGGAGACTCCATGGAGTGGCCAGCATGTCTCTCATTTACTTCGGTGTACCCAGCATTTAGCGAGGGGCCTGGCACTGAGTAGACTCTGAATATGTATTTGTTGAATGGTTACTTTGCCCAGATCTGCCTCACTGGAAGGTTCTGGATATTCACAAAGGGGCTAGTTGGAGGCGAGCAAAAGGACTGCCACATGTCACTTTTGCTGCTGTGCAGGGTCTCCAGCTACTCTTTTCTGTCTGATTTCTCTGATGTCCTGCCTGTGTTCTGCTCGCCCCGCTCCCAAACCTCTCCTCAAGAAGGGATCTGATAGACTACTCTGAGAAGTAGGCAGCAACAGGGCTTTACAACCCATTTAGAAAAATGAAGTTGGAAAATGTTACCCCACCCTCCGCCCCTCCTTCCTCTCCCCTTCCCTGCTTTCTAATCTTGGGGTACCCAGAATCCCTGGTGAAGGTCAACGAACATCACATTTTCCTCCAAATTCTCCCATTTTTAATGGAAATGTATACCTTGTGTCTGTTCCACCATTGTATTTAGGAAGAAGATACCCTGTAGTCTAGATTGCACATGTTCTCAGATGAAGAAGAACTTTGCCCCAGGATGGAATATGCCTAACGTCTCACCCATATTTGATTTAGATGATCCAGAAGATGAGATTTTGGACTTAGAGTTGATTTAAGACTTTTGGGATGATGTGATGGGGTGAATGTGTTTTGCATGTGGCAAGGACATAAATTTTGAGGGGCCGAAGGGTGGAATGTTAGGATTGAATTGGGTCCCCAAAAAATATGTGTCATAAATTCTAATCTCTATGCCTGTAGTTATAATCCCATTTGGGAATGGGTTGTCTTTGTTATGTTAGTACAGGATTAGTGTAGGGTGTGTCTTAAGTCAATTTCTTTTGAGATATAGAAGGGATGTTTTGAGATATAAAAGAGATTAAACAAGCAAGCAAAAGAAGCAGAGATGGGAGAAGAAAGATGCCAAGCCACATGAAGATCACCAAGGAACAGATGCTAAAAGAGATGGTGTTATGGATTGAATTGTGTCCCCCAAAAATGTATGTCAACTTGGCTATTCCATGATTCCCAGTATTGTGTGATTGTCCACCTTTTTTATCTGATGTGATTTTCCTGTGTGTTGTAAATCCTACCTCTATGATGTTAATGAAGTGGGATTACCAGCAGCTATGTTAATAAGGCAGGACTCAACCTACAAGATTAGGTTGTGTCATGGTCTGACTGAGACTCGAAGGACGCCAGAGGTCATGGTCCTCCAGCCTTCTGTTATCCCAAGACTGGAACCATTTCCAAAGACAACTCTTCAGACAGGGATTGGACTGGACTATAAGAGAAAATGATACTGGTAAGGAGTGAGCTTCTTAGCTCAAGCAGACACATGAGATTATGTAGGTAGCTTCTGTCTGGAAGTGAGATGAGAAGGCAAAGGGGGACAGAAGCTGGCTGAATGGGCACGAGGAATACAGGGTAGAGAGGAGGAGTGTGCTGTCTCGTTAGGCGGAGAGCAACTAGGAGTACATAGCAATGTGTGTGTAAGTTTTTGTACAAGAGACTGGCTTGATTTGTAAGCTTTCACTTAAAGCACAATTAAAAAAATAAAGTAAAATAAAGATTAGGTTGTGTCTTAAGTCAATCTCTTTTGAGACATAAAAGAGAGAAGTGGACAGAGAGACATAGCGACCTCATACCACCAAGAAAGCAACACTGGGAACAGAGCATGTCCTTTGGACCTGAGGTTCCTGTGCTGAGGAGCTTTTAGGCCAGGAGATTAATGACAAGGACCTTCCCCCAGAGCTGGCAGAGATAGAAAGCCTTGCCCTGAAGCTGGCGTCCTGAATTTGGACTTCTAGCCTCCTAGACTGTGAGAAAATAAATTTCTGTTTGTTAAAGCCATCCACTTGTGGTATTTCTGTTTTATAGCAGCACTAGATAACTAAGACAGATGGGAACCTCCCTCCAAAGCCGAAGGAGGGAGAGGGCCTTCCCCTGGAGCTGGCACTCTGACTTTGGACTTCTAGCCTCCTAACTGTGAGAAAATTAATTTCTGTTTGTTGAAGCCACCCATTTGTGGTATTTCTCTTGTTGCTACAAGATAACTAAGACAAACATATTTACAAAAAAAAAGAGTAGCTGCTGAGGCTGTTTATGTACAACCAAATACCTCCTGGGATTTAGTTCCTTGGTTTGGAGGTTTGGGGTCATAGTTTCATGAGATAGCCCAGTTAACTGGCCTAATCATGTGTTTAGTGCTTCTGTTTTACCACCTGGTTCACTGCATAGTGCCTAGGGTCTTAAAAGCTTGCAAGCAGTCATCCAAGGTACAACAATTGGTCTCTATTCACCTGGAGCAACCGAGGAAAAGCGAGAGTCAGGAATGGAAAGAGAATATGGAATGTGTGGCTAATTGCCTCCACGAACAACTCCCTCCTTTGCCACGAGACCAGAAGAACTGGGTGGTGCCCAGTTACCATTAGTGAACATTTCAATCAAAGATTCCATAGAAGAATCTTGATCAAATAGGGGAAAATACAGAAAAGAATTTCAAGTTCTCATGGTCTCCAGACTTTCTGGAGCCATGAAAGTGGATGAACCCCTGAAACTATTGCCCTGAGCTATACTTTAAACCTTAAACCAAAAATATTCCCTGAAGTCTTCTTAAAACCAAACAATAGTTGAGCTTAACTAATAAAAAAGGCCTGCCTTGAGCATTACGTTCTTTTAAAAACTATCTATATGGGATAAATTGACAACAGCAATTCAAAAGATTAGATAGGAATCTTAAGGGGCAGTGAATTTATATTAATGACAGAGGAACAACTTAAAAAAGGAGGGTGAGAATGGTTGCACGACTCAAAGAATGTAATCAGCGTCACTGAATTGTACATGCAGAAACTTGAATGGGTGTGTGCTTTGCTGTGTATATTCCCAAGACCAACAACAAAATAAATAAAAATTAGAAAAAAGAAAAAACTTCACATTACCCAACAAACAAGAGAGGAACTGCTGACCGCTTGCTCCCCAAGGCCCTTTATGTTCTTCTGTGTGAAGTCACATGTTGGCTCACACTGGAGCGTGGGAATCGTCTATACCCTGATAGAATCGCTCAGATACCTGGATGGATGTGGATTAAGACAGCTCCAAATACCAGGCTAGGGCTCTGTGCCTGCACTCTCCAGCATGAAACACAAAGTCACCAATGCTCAATGTGAATCTCTCATGGGGGACTTTATGTCTCTTCCAAAGGACACAGAGAGATGACCCCAATTAAGGACAGACATTGGCATTATGGGCACTAGAGCTGTCTGCTGCTCTCCCATAAATGTCTTCTAGTGTGTTAGTTCAGGTCCTGTGAGAAGAAAATACCAGGATGGAGTAGACATGAGAGGGAGTTACTGGAGAAAATACCCGTGGTGGGGGGAATGGGGAGGGAGACAGAGGAGGGTTCCTAGACTACAAGGCAGGGCTAACCCCTTTGGAGGAGTGAAGTAAGGGAAGTAGTAAGGAAGGCCTTAGATGGCTGTCTAAGAGCCCTCAGGTCAAAGTCCCCTGTTGGAGGAGCCCCACATCTCGCAGGAATGGCCTGCCTTAGTATCCCGGCCATGCTCAGCTGTGGCTGGGAGCAGCCTGTGGAAGTGCGACCTCAGCATAAACCTGGTGGTAGACTCAGACCACAGCTGCTGTAGCCGTCAGACAGTCGTGCTCCCCACAGTAGTAGATCTGAGAGTCCCAGTGGACCAAGAGGGCCACAGCCCAGTCCTCTCCTAGCCCTGGCATCAGTTCAGCCCCTACCCAGGATGAGTATCCTGGGTCTGCAGGAGCCCAACAAGGTCAGGTCTCAAGTGGGTGGGGGCTGTGGATGGAGGCAGTGTCCCCACCCGCCTGGGATGAAGTTCACCCTGGACAGCCGGCCCCACACAGAGGGAAGATCAATGAGGCACTTCAACGCCTATGAAGGGTTGGAACTCCCCAGAGGAAACCAAACCATGAAATCATTTTCAACACAAAAGGCCCATTTATTTTGACAAGGAAAAATCAAAAGGCTTCCATCAGCCCTGTGATGTGGTGGGCACCCTTTGGGCGGCTACTCTGTCTTGTGGTTCATCCGTAGCTTTTGACAGCCCACCGCTCTCAGAGGACCAGATCAAATCTTTTTCATGCTTTTTGTTTTGTTTTGTTTTACAGCTTAGTGAACTGTGCACATTTTGTGAGAGAAAAAGCATGTCAGCTTCCAGTCTGCGTCAGCCACCTCCAGAGAAGGAACGCTGTGGAATGTCCCAGCCTCCTGGCCCAGCTCAGTAGTTTCCCTGAGACAGCAGATTTTAGGTTTAAAAGCCATTTTCTCAGGGAGACAGGACTGTGAAGAAGACCTAAGCCTGCTATTCCCTTTCCAAGCCCAGTCACTGGCTTCTCTGAGGCTCCACAGCCCCAGGCGAGTGTTGCCGCCCTAGGTTTCTCTCCATCTTCCATCTGAGCATCACTTTCCTGAATTCCCCAGTAGATTAGTTGTGCCAGACTGACTGAGTATGACACATAGCTCCGGCCTTTGTGCTGAGTTTTTATCTCTTAAATGGTTGAGGCTTAAAGAAGGGGAGGCGAGTGGGCTCGAGCACGTCATTAGATGTGAAGTCAGCCAGGCAAAAATGAATGGGGCTCACTTCCTTCCTCTATGTGGGGCTCGGGTTCCCCACGTGCCGGTAGCTTCTCCTACCCCATGTCAGATGGGGAACTGCCTCACGCCCAGGTCACCGTTAGCAGCTTCTCTAGCAGCTCCTCGGGTTCCCTAGGGCTGCCCTCAAGCTGTGAGGAGCCTCCTTCATAGCTCACATCCTCGCCACGTTTATGAAAATGACACAGGCACTCCCTCTTTCTGGTGTCGCTTTACAAATGTAGCACAAATGTTCTCAAGTCCTCTGGCCTTCTAGAGTCACCCCTTCCTTTGTCCTCCAAGTTAAATAGAACCAGCCCCCATCCCATGAAACTGGAAAAGTCATGCCCTCTCCCCTCAGAGACTGCCCCTGCCAGGTTCACCAATGGCTTCCATGTTGCCAGAGCCAATGGACACTTTTCCATCCATGTCTTAATTTCACAGACACAGTGTTCTGTTATCCTATCTCCCTGGCTTCTCTGCCTCAGCCTCATTTTCTGGCTCTTCTTTCCCTCTGAGTTCCTCAGGGCTTGGCCCCAGCCCTCTATTCTTCTCGAACTCCACCCTCTCCCCTGATGAGCTCCCTCAGGTCCCTGGCTTCAAACGCCAATGGCTCCAAACCTCACTCCCAACAAATCTCTACTCTGACCACTCAGCTGTTTTCTTCACCTCTCCTCTTGATTTTCCCTCCACTTCTCTTTCTCCTCAAGTCTGTCCCACTTCAGTAAATGACTCATTACCTGTCCCGCAACCCTCCCAGTTGCTCAAACAAGAAATTTGGGAGTTCTCCTTGGTCCTTCCCTTCCCCTGATTTCTCCACCCACAATTCCTGTCAGCTTAGCCTCATAGGACATCTTCAGTCTGACCACTGCTCTCCAGCTCCAGTGTCACCTCCCTGATCTCAGCTGCATCTTCTCTCACCTGTGCTACAACAGCCTTCTCACCTCTTCACCCGTCTCCTGGCTTCCACCCTTGGTAGCCATGGTTTGACTTCCTCTGAGGAGTTCCAACCCTTCATTGATGTTAAAGTCCCCCGTTGATCCTCCCTTTGTGTGGGGCCAGCTGTCCTGGGTGACCACCTTCACCCCAGGTGGTTGGAGAGGCCTGAGTGGGGACAGCTGCCTCCATCCACAATCCCTACCCACTCAGGACCTGACCTAGCTGGGCTCTCCCAAAACCTCATCATCTTTTTAGAACTCAGCTCATTTCATGCCACCCTCCTTCTTAACCATCCCTACTGGCTTCCTTTTGCTCTTGGGATACAATTCAGTGCTGTAGCCAGGCTGGGTGACCCTGTCTTGGCCATCTAGTGCTGCTATAACAGAAATACCACACGTGGATGGCTTTAACAAAGAGAAACTTATTCTCTCACAGTCCAGTAGGCTAGAAGTCCAAATTCAGAGTGCCGATTCCGGGGGAAGACTTTCTGTCTCTCTTGGCTCTAGAGGAAGGTCCTTGTCATCAGTCTTTTCTTGGTCTGGGAGCATCTCAGAGCAGGAACCTCAGGTCCAAAGGGTGTGCTCTGCTCCCAGCACTGCTTTCTTGGTGATATGAGGTCCCCATGTCTCTCTGCTTGCTTCTCTTTTATATCTCAAAAGAGATTGGCTTAAGACACTAGCTAATCTTGTAGATCTCATCAATATATAACTGCCGCTAATTCATCTTATTTCATCATAGTGATAGGATTTATAACATGTAGGGAAATCACATCAGATGATAAAATGGTGGACAATCATACAATACTGGGAATTATGACCTAGCCAAGTTGACAGATATTTTTGGGAGACACAATTCAATCCATGACAAGCCCTCTGCCCCAGCCCCTAGCCTTTCTCCCCAGAACTGTGACACTGCCGTCTCTTCTGCAAGGAGGCTCCTCCCAGGTGTCCGAGCACCAACCTTCAGAGCTCCACTCGAATGTTACCTCCCCAACAGGTTCCCTGAAAACTCTCCTAACTTTATTTTATGGAGACCTTTTAGCTCCATTTTCTTAATCTCTTCCTTCTAGACTATGAGCAGCATGCATGTGTTACTAAATTTTATAACCAAAATATGGATTATATTCATGGACCAAAATGCCATCTGCTTGGCGCCTCACTGTCAGTAATACAGAGAATTGGCTGAGTGATTAAACAACAGTTGCTCTCTCGCAGCTTCACTCGATCTATTACTGTCGAGTCGATTCCAACTTGTGACCTTGCTCTACAGGGTTTTCTTGGCTGTAACGGAAGTGGGTCACCAGGGCTTTCTTCCACTGTACTGCTGGGTGGGTTAGAACTGCCAACTTTTCGGTTAGTAGTCAAGTGCTAACAGTTTACACCACCTAGAGAACTATAACTTAACTTATTTCCCATCAAATTCTAGGGTGGACCTAGGGTCGAGGACATGTGCTTCTCCCCCCTCAGAACGATTTCTGTGAGCTGAAGAGGGGCTATAGAATATCTGTGCTCCCCTTCGAGAGCAAAATTTAGGAGGCATGGCATGTCCTCCTCCTGTGTGGGGTGACTAGTGTTGGGGGTTCCTGTTTTAATACAGGGCAACCCTACCTCTCGCAACACTGATGGGTCTTGGCTGGACTAATCGGAGTCCCTTCCCCAGGAATTTGGATCTGGGACAAAGTAGAGTCAGTCTTCCTATGAGTGCCTGGACTCCAACAGGGGCACCTGGGAGTCGGTGATTGTCCCCTGCAGCTGGAGGGCAAGGGTGTGGTCTGCCTGGAGAGAGAAGAGTGACAGCAGAGAGCAGAGAGGAGAGGTGGCAAGGGAGGGCACCCTGATTGCCCATTTTCCCTCACCTGGCGCCAGGTTCATTCCGGCCTTGTGCTCTATGATGCATGTCCATATCCTGCCATCAAATTCCTTTTTCCTTAGTTAAGTCAAGATGGGCCTCTGTCACAACTAGAAGAATACCAAGTAATGCAGAAGGGAAGCATTTGGAGACTTAGCCTATGGATGATTACAAAATGGGGGCGGCCTCTAATTTATGCCAATTCTTCTCCCCACACGTCTGGTTCTCCTTGCCAAGGGTTTTGGAGCCAGATAGATCTTTGCTTCGAGGGTGACCCCGGGCAAGTCACTTAACCTCTCTGAGACTCAGTGGGCTCATCAGTAAAATGGGGATAACAACCACCAGGTTATGGAGAAGATAAAAGGGAGCAAAAGTTCTGAGGATAGGTTGTTCCAATGACCAAAATGTTGTTAACCTCTGACCAGAGCTCCCTATTCCCAGACATCAGGTCTATTTGGCAATAGTAGAAAACACCTTAAAGATGAGCCACACGTCTGGGGTCTTGAATGCTAACAAGCGGCCATCTAAGATGCATCAATTGGTCTCAACCCACCTGGATCAAAGGAGAATGAAGAACACCGAGGTCACACGATAACTATGAGCCCAAGAGACAGAAAGGGCCACATGAACCAGAGACTTACATCATCCTGAGACCAGAAGAACTAGATGGTGCCCGGCCACAACCGATGACTGCCCTCACAGGGAGCACAACAGAGAACCCCTGAGGGAGCAGGAGATCAATGGGATGCAGACCCCAAATTCTCATAAAAAGACCAGACTTAATGATCTGACTGAGACTAGAGGAATCCCGGCGGTCATGGTCCCCAAACCTTCTGTTGGCCCAGGACAGGAACCATTCCCGAAGACAACTCATTAGACATGGACGGGACTGGACAATGGGTAGGAGAGAGATGCTGATGAAGAGTGAGCTATTTGTATCAGGTGGACACTTGAGACTGTGTTGGCATCTCCTGTCTGGAGGGGAGATAGGAGGGTAGAGAGGGTTAGAAACTGGCAAAATTGTCATGAAAGGAGAGACTGGAAGGACTTATTAGGGGGAGAGTAAGTGGGAGTATGGAGTAAGGTGTATATAAGCTTATATATGTGACAGACTGACTTGATTTGTAAACGTTCACTTAAAGCTCAATAAAAATTATTAAAAAAAAAAAGATGAGCCACATACCTTCTGAGTCAGCATTGCTCCTGTACCAATTTATCCCAATAAACAATCATATTGTACTAAAATCGATGAACGTTGATGCTTATTGTAGCCAAGAACTGGAAACCACCCAACAGTGGGAGACCGATTTCATAAACCACAGTGTATCGCTGCCATAAAATAGGTTTTAGGTTAGTGGTTCTTAACATTTTTGGACCCCTTAGAGGATGTAAGGAGCGCTGGTGATGCAGTGGTTAAGGACTCGGTGGCTAACCGAAAGGTCGGCAGTTTGAATCTACCAGCTGCTCCTTGGAAACCCTATGGGTCAGTTCTACTCTGTCCTATAAGGTCCCTATGAGTCAGAATTGACTCGACAATGATGGGTTTCGGTTACTTCGGTTTTAGAGGGTGTGAGGAAAACCACCAGCCCTCTCTCTGCGAGAATGTTCATACGCACTTTTCCACAGATTTAACACATCATTTCAGAAAACTCACAGGCCCCTTGAAGTGCAACCATGGATCCCAGTTTCAAAAGAATTATTGAATGATATAAAAAAAAAAAAAAATTTTTTTTTTTAATGTATCAGTAGTGGTGGTTCAATGGTGGAATTCTTACCTTCCATGGGGGAGATACAGGTTAGATTCCTGGTCAATGCACCTCACGTGCAGCTACCACTCATCTGGCAGTGGGGACTTGCATGTTGCTGTGATATTGAACAGGTTTCAGCAAAGCTTCCAGACTAAGACAGACATGGAAGAAAGGTCTGGAGACCTACTTCTGAAAATCAGCTGACAAAAACCCTATGAATCACAATAGTCCAATCCACAACTGATTGTAGGGAAGGCACAGGATTGGGCAGCATTTTGCACTGTTGTACACGAGGTCACAATGAGTTGGAGGTCAACTTGATGGACACTAATAACAACAACAAATGTACCAATATAGTCAGTGAAATAAATTAAGTGAAAGAAAAATTAGACCACCAAGTAATCTGTATGATATAATCACAATTTTGTGAAGGAATACACATAGCAGTCATAGAGATACACCTCTGAGCTCTCCCTTCAAGAAAGAACCTGTAGAGAAGAGGACATCTAGCTGAGAGCCCCCAGCTGGGTCACCTGCATGATCTGCTGCAGCATGGGAGCTGAGGCCACACTCTCTCCCGGGAAGCCCCAGCCAAGGACTGAGCTTGGAGGGGTAATAGGGCCAGTCATTTCTGCCCCACACTGGGCATTCATTGTGCTGGAGCTCCACGGTGCTTGGCCCAAACGCTGTGCAGTCTGTGGCTCTTCCCGCGCACCCTCTCTCCCTCTCCCTGTGCTTGCACGGGTGTCAGACCTGCACTACAGTCTGAAGACTCTCTGCCGACTCCTGCTCCCTCTCCCTTCATCTTTATAGGTATTAATCCAAATAAATCACTTGAACCTTTACTCTGTCTTGGCTTTTGCTTCCCGGGGGATTATGACTGGCTTTGATATTCTCCTATGCATTTTGTCATGCTTTCCCAACTTCGTCAATTAAAATTATACTCTTTTTTGCATGAGGAAGCTTGTTTTCTTTTACTTGAGATTAAAAAAAAATCAAACCCATTGCTGTCCAGTTGATTCCAACTCATAAATATGTATATATAAAAGGATATCTTTAAATTCAAATATGCTCTGCAAATTGAAGCCCCATGGATTACGAACTTCATTTGCTTCACAAAAATTTGTTGTCTCATTTACCTATGAAAGCTGATCTCCTGTCTCACCAACACGACCCCAGAGAATTCTTAACAACAGCATGATAAAGTTTGTGGAGAGTATGGACAAGAGCACCCAGCCCGGCATGGGCATGGTGAACTCTCTGCCTGCACGGGGGCCTTGCGCTTATGCCCCAGTGGGTTATGGGAATTTTTGTGGGAGCAGATCATCAGGTCTTCGTCCTACAGAGCCGCTGAGTGGTTCAAACTACCAGCCTTTTGGTTAGCTCTACAAAGTGATTATTTCCAAAGTGGTCATACATTTATACCCCCTGGCAGTGGCAGAGAGCCTTCACAGCTCCATATCCTCACCAACACTTCGTGTTGTTGGGTAATCACTGCTCATTGGTGGGTGTTCCATTGGCAGCTTTTTCTTACTGCCAGTCTCGAGGGTGGGGCCCAGGTGTTCAATTCAGCAGTGCAGGGGTGAGCCTGCTGCTGAGGCCACCTTCTGGGAGTTGCTCAAGGGCCTAGGGTAGGAGCAGGGTCTGTGGTGTCGAATAGGCCTACCATCTAGCTCCCCAACCAACAGGCTGTGCTACCTCAGCCAAGCAACATGACCTCTCTAACCTTCAGTTTCTGTAAAAAGGGGACGAGCTTTAATGTGCAGGACTGTCAATGACCAAATGAGGAACTTCTGGTGAAGAGCTGAGCACAGCGCAGTGGCTGCAGTTGTTCTGTTCTATCCCTTGTCGGCATCTTTGTCTCCAGGTTCTAGAACCGCCATATTTCTGCCGCCTCCACACTGACTTCACTTGCCCATCTTAGTACACATGAATTACGGCTTCCTTAAAGGTTTTTGGTTTTTTTTCTTTTGCTTGTGATAGATCAAAACTGGTCAAAGAAAAGATCAGTTGGCCAGAAAGAATTTAAAGAATTAAAGTCCTCTACAGTTTTGCTGTCAGGAAGCAAAGCCCTTTTGGGTGACATGGCTGATCTGGGGCATATTTAAGTCCAAGCGATGAGGCCGGGTTATCAAAGGCTCTGCTAGGCTGAGTCTGTATGCATGTGAGCCCATTGTTGCAGCCACTGTCAATCCATGGATAGACAGAATAATATATAGCAATGAGAATAAACTAACGACACACAAAAATGTAGATGAATCTCATAAACATAATGTTGAGCAAAAGAAGCCAAATCCTAAAATAATGCATACTCTGTGGTTCCATTTACATGAAAAGAGAAATAGGCAAAAGTAATCTATGCTTCTTAAAATCAGGATGGTGGTTACCCTTGGGGAGGTGGTGACTGGGTGGGAGTATGAGGGGCCTTCTAGGGTAACGGTCATGTTCTATTTCTTTTTTTAATGTAAAAATTGAAAAATTTTAAATGGTTGTAAAAATATATACAACACAACGTTTGCCAGTTCAACATTTTTCAGGTGTACAATTTAGTAATATCCATTACTATATTTTTATGAAAATAATGCATGCCTTCTACTTTTGTTTGACAACAGAACCCCCCCATAAGCACACTATGCTAATTAGTTTTACAGCAACATGTAAAAAATTTGACATAGAGGCACTTATGAAGATACCTCACAGGGGTTGGGGAGAGGGTATGGTTGGCAAACAAACACAGAAGGCATGTGTTATTTGCATAAAAATACAGCAAATTAATTGTATTGGGCAACCATCATCCTATTTCCTGCCAAATTGGTCATGTTCTATTTCTTGATCTAGGTGCAATTTACACAGGTATGTTCAGTTTATGAAAATCCACCGTTTGGTACCCTTTCTGTACGTTACACTTCAAGGACGTGTGTATGACAGAACCTACCTCATGGGTTGTTGGAGGATTAAACAACTTCATGTTCTTAGAGTATATAGAATGTTGCTATGATAAATCAGTGGTCATTTAGGTTTTTTATGACCAATCAAAGGAGCTCTGGTGGTGCAGTGGCTAAGTGTTTGGCTGCTCACCAAGAGGTTGGCAGTTTGAACCCACCAGCAGTTCCAAGGGAGACAAGACCTGGTGATCTGCTCCCATATAGATGACAGCCTAGGAAGCCCTATGAGGCAGTTTTACTCTGGCCTATAGGGTTGCTGGAGCCTTGGTGGTGCAGTGGTTAAAGAGCTCGGCTGCTAACCAAGAGGTCAGCAATTCGAATCTACCAGCTGCTCTTTGGAAACCCTGTGGGGCAGTTTTACTCTGTCCTATACGGTTGCTATGAGTTGGAATCAACTCGATGGCAACAAGTTTTGTTTGTTTGTTGTTGTTGTTTCGATAGGGTTGCTCTGAGTTGGAATTAACTCCACAGCACACAGCAAAACAATGACCAGCCAATAGCCTGGCTGAGATGGTAATTACGGAAGAACAAGGCAGAATTCCTTGGTGTCAGTGAAGAAATCAAGGCAACCAAGTCACTTCAGCAGTATTTTCTCGAGAATACGTCTAGCTCGTGGGTGTCGGTCCTACAGATATGCTTGCCCACCTGCGTCGTGGTGTGTAAGTCACTCATTGCTACAGAATCTGTAATAGCTCAAGGGTGGAGGCAGCCTAGAAGGCCACGAACAACAGGCTCGCCAACAGAACCCAGTGCCAACAGAGAGAAATATTAATTCTCAAAAAACATGGGGCAGCTGTATGGGAAATCACGTGAAAAGACGTCCAAGGTTATTGTTAAGAGCAAAAAAGCAAGGGGCGTGAACTTTTACTTTCTGTGTTTTAAAAAAAAAAAAGAATACACATGTCCATGTACTTTGGTCAGTCTCTTCCAGGAGCATGTTAGTGGTTGCTTCTGAAAGGGGCACTGGCTAGCAGGGGCTCAGGGGTGAGGGAGATACATTCTTTTCACTGGGTGCTCATTTGTACCTTTTGAATTTTAAGCTGTATATACAGAGGACTTATTTAAAAAATAATAATAAGAGTAAGTCAGAGACTGCGGCCAATTCAGAAATCAGAACTCCAGTTTATTGTGTCATGTTAAACATATTTTGCGGCTCTGGAGAAGATGGCCCTGGGGGCACGGGGTTGGGCCAGGGCCACTGGGCAGCCTCCCTCCCCTGTGGCTCTGTGGCCAGGCACACGCCTTCACCTGGTTGTTTGTGTGGTGAAGGGCACAGTTCAGGCCTGAGACTGGTACACAGAGCAGGCTCCAGCGGGCTGGCAGGGCCACATGCACCAAGTAAGGTCACATCCTAATATCTGGGTCTGGCCTGGGAAGCTTTCCAGGGCAGAAAATCATAAGACAAAGGCTCATTACAAGCACCAGGAAAGGACTCTCGTCACAGCTGTTTCTCTCCATTCATGGGGCAATTCCACAGTGAAAGTTGGGGCCAGAGAAGCCCAAGGCTGAGGAAACAAACTTGAAGGGGCCAGGGCTTCCTGGCCTCCTCTGGGCACCAGCGGGATGGAAACAACCCAAAGGAACCTGAGTTCTTAATTCTGCATCCCTCTGCTCAGACAGAATATAAAGATCCTTTTCAGAACCCTCCCTGAAGTGGCCCTCCAGCTCCAGGACACACACAGCATTGTGTGGAGGGACATTCCCTGTAGCCAAGCAAAAGCGACAGAAAGGCCCTTTCAGTTAACTGCAGTATAAGCAGGGCTCTGTCCAAAGACAGGGGCCCTTTGCCTCCTGGACCCCTGGAAATTCATGGGCTGTCTGAGCACCGGTTATTGCCTACAGTCTGTTGGGCTGGCTTTTTTCACATGCCCTTGAGACAACAATTCTTGATACATACCTGCGTAGATGTATGTTTTGGCTTATATACACCATTTTGGTTCTCTCACATGATTGGTAGCGTGCTTGGGTGGATACAGAAGGGCTCATCCAAAAGGGTGTGCTTAGCAGGAAGGAGCCACTATCCCCTGCCAGACCTAGAGGTACCTTCTTATTTAAACCCGTAAATAGCATAGTGCTTCCTGACTCTGATAATAATAGCTAAATTATCTTGCTACCACCTGTCTGTCAGTTTTTCTACTGTGGTAGTTTGTGTGTTGCTGTGATGCTGGAAGCTATGCCGCTGGTATTTCAAATACTAGCAGGGTCACCCATGAAGAAAGGTTTCAGTGAAGCTTCCAGAGAAAGATTGGCTAGGAAGAAAGGCCTGGTGATCTGCTTCTGAAAATTGTTGTTGTTAGGTGCTGTCGAGTTGGTTCCGACTCATAGCAACCCTACAGCAGGACGAAACGCTGCCCGGTGCTTCACCGTCCTCACAATCGTTATCCTTGAGCCCATTGTTGCAGCCACTGTGTCAATCCATCTCATTGAGGGTCTTCCTCTTTTCCGCTGACCCTGTACTTTACCGAGCATGACGTCCTTCTCCAGGGACTGATCCCTCCTGACAACAGGTCTAAAGTATGTAAGACGCAGTCTCGCCATCCTTGCCTCTAAGGAGCATTCTGGTTGTATTCTGAAAATTAGTCAGTGAAAATCCTATGGATCACAACAGAATATTGTCTGATACAGTGCTGGAAGATGAGCCCCCTTGGTTGGAAGACGCTCAAAATACACAGTGGCCGCAACAATAGACTCGAGATACCAACAATTGTGGAGATGGTACAGGACAGGACAACATTTTGCTCTTTGTACCATGAGACAGAGATGACCCGACAGCAACTAACAACAACTATATATATATATATATGTTATTGTTGTTGCTGGGTGGTGTCGAGTCGGTTCTGACTCATAGCTACCTCGTGTGACAGAGCAGAGCTGTTCCATAGGGTTTTCTTGGCGGCAATCTCTACGGAAGCAAGCAGATCACCAGGTCTTTTTCCCACAGAACTGCTGGGTGGGTTCGAACTGCCAATCTTTCAGTTAGCAGCCGAGCGCTTAACCCCTCGTGCCACTAAGGCTCTCTCTTTCCCTCGTATATGTAGATATATCCCCATATGTGTGTATATATATATTCTTAAGTCAAATAAAGTCAAATACCCTTTATATATTCAGACGCACACATATTTAATATATAGTCATACTCTTGACTAATTCATCGTATGTGATGTTGATAAAACATTTGGTACACGGCAATCAGACAAGATCTACAGAAGGTTTACAGTGACATACAAGGTTAGAAAAGTTATAATACAGCCTGCCTTCTTTGTTTCTCCACATCTGGGTTACGCTTAAACCCAATTAATTTTTTCCACCTGAATTATGTCCCCCTCAAAATTTGTGTAGCAATTGGGCTAGGCCATGATTCTTGGTATTGTGTGCTTTTCCTACCCAACTGACTCATAGCGACCCTATAGGACAGAGTAGAACTGCCCCTATATGTTGTAAATCCTGCCTCTAGGATGTTAATGAGGGAGGATGGGCGGCATTTGTGTTAATGAGGCTGGACTCAATCTACAGGATTGGATTGTGTCTTGAGGCAATCTCTTGAGATATAAAAGAGAGAAGCAAGAGGAGAGACAGGGGGACCTCACACCACTAAGAAAGCAGGGCCAGGAGCAGAGCACGTCCTTTGGACCTAGGGTCCCTGCACAGAGAAGCTCCTCAACCAGGGAAAGACTGAGGACAAGGACCTCCATCCAGAGTCAACAGAGAGAGAAAGCCTCCCCCTGGAGCTGACACCCTGAATTTGGACTTTTAGCCTATACAAGCCATCTATTTGTGGTATTTCTGTTATAGTAAGTAGCACTAGATGAATGAGACACCACCTAATGATGGCAACACTTGTGCTCCCTTTTCTGATGTGATTCCTTCATTCATTCAATCATTTATTCATTCAATAAATAATCATTTATTCATTCCGTAATTCTCTGCTTCACTTGCTTCCATATCTCTCATCACTTTCTCATATACTCTATAGTGCAGGTACCTATTTCGTTAATTGTCCGCATCCTGTGCCTCCCACACACACTAGTATATTAAGTCCAAGCCAGACAGGGAGGTCTGTCTCTTTTGTTCATTACCATATTCCCTAGCACCTACAAAAGGGCCCACAGCATCGAAGGTGCTCAGTAACGCATTGTTCAACGAGTGAATGAATGCATGGTGTTATAGACTGAATTGTGTGTCTCCCCTAAAATGTGTGTTGAAATCTGTCTTAGTTTTCTAGTGCTGCTATAACAGAAATACCACAAGTGGACGGCTTTAACAAACAGAAATTTATTCTCTCACAGTTTAGGAGGCTGGAAGTCCAAATTCAGGGCGCCAGCTCCAGGGTAAGGCTTTCTTTCTCTGTTGGCTCTGGGGGAAGGTCCTTGTCATCAATCTTCGCCTGGTCTAGGGGCTTCTCAGTGCAGGGGTCCCAGATCCAAAGGACACACTCCACTCCTGACTCTTCTTGCTTGGTGGTAATGAGGTCCCCCTTCTCTGTTTGCTTCTCTCTTTTATATCTCAAAAGAGATTAACTCAAGATACAGCCTAATCCTGACAGGGAACACAATGAAGAATCCCTGAAGGAGCAGGAGAACAGTGGGATGCAGACCTCAAATTCTCATAGAAAGACCAGACTTTATGGTCTGACTGAGACTAGAAGAACCCCAGAGGTCATGGTCCCCAGACCTTCTGTTAGCCCAAGATAGGAACCATTCCCAAAGCCAACTCTTCAGACAGGGATTGGACTGGACTATAAGACAGAAAATGATACTGGTGAGGAGTAAGCTTCTTAGATCAAGTAGACACATGAGACTATGTTGGTAGCTCCTGTCTGGAGGGGAGATGAGAAGGCAGAGGGGGTCAGAAGCTAGCTGAACAGACACGGAAATACAGGGCAGAGAGAAGGAGTGTGCTGTCCCATTAGGGGGGAGAGCAACTAGGAATACATAAAAAAGGTGTATATAAATTTTTGTGTGAGAGACTGACTTCATTTGTAAACTTTCACTTAAAGCACAACAAAAGTTTAAAAAAGAAAGTAAAAGAAACGCAATAAAAAGGTTAACTGTTTTTTTAAAAAAAAAGATAACCTAATTCTGTAGATTATGTCCTGCCTCATTAACATCATAGAGGTTAAGCTTTACAACACACAGGATAAATTCATCAGATCAAAAAATGGTGGACAACCACACAATAGTGGGAATCATGGCCTAGCTAAGTTGACATGCATTTTTGGGGGATACAATTCAATCCATAACAGAGTCCTAACCCCTATACCTGTGGATATGATCCCATTTGGGAATACGGTTTTCTTTATTATGTTACTGGGGCCATATCAGTGTCAGGAGTGTCCTAAACCTAATCACTCTGAGTTATATAAAGAACGGCATAGACATAAGACATGCAAGTACAAACGGGGGGGATAGATGCCATGTGAAGATTGCCAAGGAGCTGAACACTGGGGCTATAGAAGCGAAAAGAGATAAGCACCTTCCCCCAGAGCCGACACAGGGAGAATGCCTCCCCCTAGAGCCGGGGTCCTGAATTCAGACTTCCAGACTTTTAAATTGCAAAAACATAAATTTCTGTTATTTAAAGCAGTCCACATGTGGTATTTCTGTTATGGCGGCACCAGGAAACTAAGATACTTGGCTAGGGTAAGGAACAGCAAGGAAGCCAGTGTGGCTGGAGTGGAGTAAGCAGGAGGGGTAGAGACAAATTACTGTGTTTTTTCCACAGAGCGCACATAGGGAAACAATGCGCGTGAGCAGTTGGCAACGCATTATTTCCATTAAAATACAGTAGGTCTAGAGGTGGCAAGAGGCTGGATCGCATAGGGCCAAGAGGAGGCTCTTATTCTGTCATTTGGGACAGGACTCCGCTGGAGGATTTGGAGCTGGGGAGGGGCATGATCTGGCTGATGTTACTCAGACACTGGGCAAGTAAAATAGAAAATTCCACTTCCCATGAGTGCGTCTGTGTGGTAGGCAACCTTCACATCACACGCTCATGGAAATATACTTCAGTGCTAAAGGAAAGCTCCTGTGCGAACAGCGTCAGTGCTATGCAGGCAGGGCCACGAGGAATGATGGCTGCTTTGGGTTGGTTCCACGTTTTACAGGTAAAATAGGATGTTGCACATTGAACATTTCTCACTCAAACAAAACATTACCGGTGAATGTTTAAATACCCATCGATGCTCCACCTATTTTAGGATAAAACAATTGGTGTACAAGGATCAACGCACTTTTTTTTGGAGACATTAATCAATAGCTGTTTCCAAGCACAAGAATCAGATAAAGCAGGCTTATATTAATAACCTAGTCTGGAATTCTCAATGTCGGGCACAGAATTTGAAAGCATCTCTGCCTCTTAAGAATTAAGCAGCAGCAGTAAAGCGTTCAGCCTTCTCCCAGCCATTTCCAGTATCTCGGAGTACCCGTTCACAGTGGTATATTATGTGCTGTGAGGTTCATGGGATACCATTTTTATAAGCTGTTTCGTAAAGGCATAAGGTGCTCCACTGTGTAAGGGGAACAAGCCTGTCTGGGCAGGAAATATGTGGATTGTGGGTTCAGGTGTGTGTGCTTAGTTGGTGGAGATGGTATAGCTGTTCTAGAGCCGTGGTGAAGGTGTGAAGCCTGGGTCTTCTGGGAGGCTGAGCACTGCGAGCAAGTCAAGTTCGGGGGAGGCAGGAGAGAATCAAGGATCATGGGCCCCGGTGGGTGCCAAGCTGGAATGAAAAGAGAAGAGGCCCTGGCTGGTGTTTGTGGCTTCTGCACCAGGGCCCCAGCTATTAGAACTGAGCGCCCAGGAAGCAGGGCTCTGGGATTACTAGATGTTGCGCTTGAATAGCCATTGTTCCGAGCTCCCAACTCATAGCGACCCTATGTACAACAGAACAAAACAGTGGCCGGTGCTTTGCCAACCTCATGATCGTTCTTATGCTTGAGCCCATTGTTGTAGCCACTATGTCAATCCATCTCGTTGAGGGTCTTCCTCTTTTTCGCTGGAGTCCTGGTGGTGCCGTGGTTAAGAGGTACCACTGCTAACCAAGACGTTGGCAGTTCGAATACTCCAGGTGCTCCTTGGGAACCCTACGGGGCAGTTCTGCTCTGTCCTATAGAGTTGCTATGAGTTGGAATTGACTCAACGGCAGTGTGTTTCGTTTGGTTTTGGTTGATTTGGTAGGTTGCGGGTGGGGCCTGAGATTCTGCATTTTCAGTAAGCTCCCTAGTGATGGAATTCTACTGGTGCATGGACCACCCTTTGGGTTTACAGAGTACAAAGCCCCGTTCAAGTATATTATTATCTATAGCTTCCTCCTCACAACCCTGGCAGACAGAGATCCACTAATTGACTTAGTCAATCATTATGTACTACTATGTGCTGGCTCTGGGGACACTGATATGGTCTAATGGGGTAGAAAACCAACCAACCAAACAAACCTCATAGCTGTCGAGTTGATTCTGACTCACAGCAACCCTACAGGACAGAGTAGAGCTGCTCCATAGGGTTTCCAAGGAGCAGCTGGTGGATTCAAACTGCTAACCTTTTGGTTAGCAGCCGTACCTCTTAACCACACCACCAGGGTCCCAACCAAACAAAAGACCCATGTAAATAAAACCTGTTGCCCTCAAGTCCATACCGACTCACAGCAGCCTTATAGGACAGAGTAGAACTGCCCCCATAGGGTTTCCAAGGCTGTAATCTTTATGAAAGTAAGCTGCCATAACTTTGCCGCAGAGCAGCTGGTGACATGGTGATCAGGACTGAGCAGGAAACAAAGGCGGTGTTGAAAAAGAGCAGCAGGAAGGACTCCAGGAGACGTGGAAAGCATGAGCCAGGGAGCTAGAGCGCAGGGTGCGGCCGGGGCTGGGGGACGAATCAGGTCGGGGAGCCAGGACCCGGCAGGCTGGGAAGTCCACGGGCCGAGGCTATTTTAATCCAAGTCCCGGGCGAGCACTGAGGGTGTAAGCAGGAAAGTGACTGATGTTTGCCTTGGGCTCACTCAGGCTGCCGTGTGGAAGGAAACGAAGCTTCTCCGGGGTCATCTCGGAGCTGGTGCAGGAAGTGTGGGACCATGTGGGGGCGCCTAGGAGTCAGGCCGGGCGTCCCCGGAGTCTTACGGACTTGGGCTCCCACCCGCGCTTTGTGGGCCACGTTGGCATCTTGGACATGTCCCCCTCTGTGCCTCAGTCTCCCCATATGTCCAGCCCACGGGCGACACCCTGGACCTCCAGCGCGCACCTCGGACAATCCAGGAGGCGGGCGCCGCCTGGGCAGAGGCGGCCTCGAGCGGCTCACAGGGTTGGGTTCCCATCCGGGAAACTGAGGCACGGTAGGGCGAGGAGCGCGCGCCCCAGGGAGCCTCGCAAACCCTCAGCGGCCTGTCCCGGACCCCCGCAGGCTGCCCAGGCTGCCAGGCCGGCCACCTCCGCCCGAGGCCCCCGCCCGGCGCAGCCACGGCGGGGCGGGGCCGGGTGCCCACCCCGGGAAGGGAGGCCGGAGGAGCCGAGCGGGCCGGGCTCGCACGGGGCGGCGGTGGCGGCGGCGGCAGCGGCGGCGGGGAACTTCCGCGCTCGGGACTGACCGACGAGGCACAGCCCCGCGCTCCTCAGCCCGGCCCGGGGCGGGCGGCTCTCCGCGCTGCCAGGCTCAGCCCTGCCCCCGGGCGCCCGCCCGCCCGCGCCTCGTCCCCGCCCCTCGGCGGCGCCCCCGCCCCTCGGCCACCTCCGCCCCCTCGGTCACCTCCTCTGCCCCCGCCTCCTCCCGGGCCCCAGTCGTGCCGGGCCGGCGAGCTAGCGGCGAGGGCTGCGCTCGGCTCGCTCACTTCCGCGTCCCGCCGCCCTTGGGCCCGCGCGCGCCGAGCCTCCGCCGCCATCGGACAATGGGCCGCCCACCCCGGCTGCTGTGAACTTCCTGCCGCGGCCCGTCCGTCGGTCGGTCGGTACTGCGGCCCCGGGCCGGTCCGTGCGTCCCGGCCCGCGCTCTCTCACCGCCCCGGCTGGCGTCGCAGCTCCGGGGACCCCGGGGGAAGCAGCGGGAGCGTCGGCGCCCGGGACGTGCCTGCGCCTGCGGTCGCCGCGCCTCGCTCCGCTCGGGCCTCCACACTCCCGGCCCCGCTGGCTTCTACCGTCCCCCGCCCAGCGGCCGCTCGCTGCCTTGTTGTGGGTTTCCGAGTTCGGTTGCTTGAGGAGGATGTGATTTTTTTGGGTGATTATTTCTTTTTACTTTTATGATTTGAGAAAGAAAAAAAAAACTCCGCACCTCAGGCCGTGGACAGCGAAGCGCCACCAGGCGACCCCACGTGTATGCGCACCAGGGAACGGGAGCTGGAAGCAAACTTCTTCCATTTGGCCTTGAGGCCTCAACTGTGGACTTAAGGCTTGGGGCCATGACCCTCATGCTGGACAGGTGGAAGCCTTTACCTGCCCTGGGCTGGACTTGAGCCTTGGACCTTCCCCGGCATTCCCTCTTCCTTGCTCCCCTCGCACGCACTGGACACCGTGCTAGGCCGGAGCACCTGGCTGCGGCGACATGGATAAGTACGAGGACCTGGGCCTGGAGGCCAGTAAATTCATTGAGGACCTGAACATGTATGAGGCCTCCAAGGATGGGCTCTTCCGAGTGGACAAGGGTGCGGGCAACAACCCTGAGTTTGAGGAAACACGCAGGGTGTTCGCCACCAAGATGGCCAAAATCCACCTCCAGCAGCAGCAGCAGCTCCTGCAGGAGGAGACCCTGCCCAGGGGAGGCCGAGCCCCAGTCAGTGGTGGAGGCCGCCCGGGCCTGCAGGCCCACCGGGAAGCTGGTGTGGGCAGTAAGCTAGCCCTGGATGGTGCTGCCAAGCCTCCTCTAGCTGCATCTACGGTGGCACCTGGGGCAGCCACCGCCATCGCTGCCATGCAGCCCTTGTACCCACCGCAGGAGCAGAAGGCCAGGCCGTATGCCCGTGGCATGAGGCATGGCAGTCAGGACTATGGCTCTGAGAAGTGTCTGGCGAGTTCTGAGATGTCTGCTTTCCACCTACCGGCTCCCTGCGAGGACTCTTCCTGCCTCACTCATGGAGACTATTACGACAACCTCTCTTTGGCAGGCTCCAAGTGCAGCAACGAGCTGGGAGCATCCCCTAACATCAGGCCGAATGGAGGGAGTGGGTGGCCAGGACCCTCAGGGAGTGACCCATCACTGCCCAAACCCTCCGGGGACCATCGCATGTACCAACCACAGCTGTCCCGGAGCTCCAGCAGGTCGTTTGAGAGTGGCCTTGGTGGCCAGAATGGTGGCATTGGTGGCCATGGTAGTGAGAAACCAGCGGGCCCTTGGTCCACCTCCTCCTCCCAGCGGGTGAACTCTGGCCTCCCTTCCCCAGGCCCAGAAAATGGGCCTCCCCTGGGGCCTGCTCAGTCCAGGGCTCCTTCTTTCTCGGCACCCCTCACCCTGAGCTGCACCCGTCAAGGAGTTCTTCCAAGAACAAACTCAGGGGAGGGGAGTGAGGTTTCCGGTGTGATGTCCAAAGCTACTGTGGACCCGCAACCCTGGTTCCCAGATGGCCCCAAATCTTACCTTTCTAGTTCTGCCCTGTCATCCTCGTCTGCAGGCATGGACAGCTCACAGAAGGCTGTGGCTTCTAGGCTAGGTCCCAAACCTGGCAGCACAGATCCTGGCACTGGTCCTAAGCTCAGCCCCACCAACCTTGTCCATCCAGTGATGTCCACCCTGCCTGAGGTATCTTGTAAAGAGGGTCCCCCTTGCTGGTCCCCTGATGGCAGCCTGGGGCCTGTGCTCCCAGAGAGCCCTAGTCCCCCTAGGGTGAGGCTTCCTTGCCAGACCCTTGTCACTGGCCCTGAGCTCGGACCATCGGCGGCCGAATTGAAATTAGAAGCCCTCACCCAGCACCTGGAGCTGGAGATGGATGCCCGCCCGAAGGCTGATTACTTTGGTGAGTGAGAGGCTGGTAAAGTTGCCCAGAGTGGGGCGATGGGGTCCCTGTGCTTGGGGGGAAGTGCCCTCCACTAGGGATGCTGCAGTTCTCTTCCAGGGCCCTGCCTTTTTTTTTGGTGGGGGGAGGCAAAGGGGAGGCTTCCTCTTTCTGCTGCTGCTTCTGATTCAGAAACTTGAAAGCATCCCTGGGCAGAAAGCGGATGTTGCAGCTGGGGGTTACCCATGTGTGAAGGGTGAAGCAGGGTGGGACTGCTCATGATTACTGTCAGAAAAGGGAAACGCTGTGACTCCGGACTTCAGGAGTTTCAGGTGAGCCTCTTGGAGTGACAGAGTCCTGCTGGACTTGAACTAAAGCGACTGTCTCAGGGCCAGATCCCCCCAAGCGTCCTGTCAGTAGTTGGCCAGGTAAGGCTGGCTATTTGAGGACCAGCGGATGGAGCAGGGGCTCCCGACCACTGTGTGTGTGTATACACAGGTACTTGTGTGCAGCTGAGGTGGGTGAAACGCCAGCATGGAAGGAAGACTCTGCCCTAGAGCGGTGGGTCTCAGAGTGTGGCTGCTGAACCAGCAGCATCTCTTTGGCTGGGAACTGGTTAGAAGTACACATTCTCGAGCCCTACCCCAGACCTGCTGAGTCAGAAACTCTGGGGTGGGACCCCACAATCAGTGAGTTCACAGATGGCCAGCTGGTCCTGATGTGGGGCAGGGTGGCTTGAGAACTGCTGGACCAGCTGCCTCCAGTTCAGCCCCACCCCTGGGTACCAGCAGCCAGGTTACACCCACAGCCGTGGGCTGACCCGAGGTGGCTCATGAGAGGATGGAAGGTGCTCCTTGTTGGTTTTACTCAGAGGTACAGGTTTTGTTTTCTTCTCTCTTTAAAGCTACAAACTCTCGGAGATTGCTGGCTTCAGCTTTTTTTCTCTGCACAGGGTTTGGACGCAGAGAGACAGTCCCTATATGTTCAGTAATGATATAGGCATCTCGTAGGAGAGCCAGCTACAGAACAGCCTGTTCTTAGAGAGACTGAGGGGTTTTTTCCCCCTCCTTTTTGGACTTTGGATATTTGGGTTATGATTTCCCCACATGAGGCTTGAGAGCCCTGGGAAGCCCGGAGTCCCGTCAGGGCAGCAGCTTCACAGAATGGAGGAGAGCAGGGGGCAGGGAAGGTAGCGCCTGAACAAAGACTTGAAGGAGGTGAGCTGGGGACCATGCACCTGCCTGTGGAAAGGGTGTTCTGGGCAGGGGGAAACCTGGGGGACTGCTCCAGCCTACTCTTGTCTCTGTAACTGAATGATTCTGTCCCAGGGTGCTTGGAGGGACAGGAGTCCAAGACATGGGCCGCTGGTCGAAACCCTGGCTCCTCAAAGGAACCTTATGAGAATAAGCTCTCACACCATGCTGGGCAGTGGTCGGGTTACTATTTGCTGGTTTAATTTTTCATTTAAATTGTATCACCGTCGTACCATGAACTGTCTCTTCTTTATAGGCTCGCTGTTAGCTGGAAATATTGTGGGTATTTTAATTTAAAATTTTATTTGATTTTTTATTTTGAGCTTATTGAAAAACAAAATGGCAGTTGTATGTACTCAAGGATGCAAGTTTACATTTTGGATCAGAGTGATGATATTGGCTAACCAAAATCCAAAAAACCCATTGCCGTTGAGTTGATTCTGACTTATGGTGAGCCCATGTGTTAGAGTAGAACTGTGCTCTGTGGGGTTTTCTTGGCTGTTATTTTTATGGAGGCAGATTGCCAGGCCCTTCTTCCGTGATACCACTTGGTGGGTTCAAATTGCTAATCTTTAGGTTAGTAGTCGAGTGCAAATGTCATCTATTTCTTGAGTGTCTGCTTTGTGCCATGCTCTGTGCTCGGCTTTGGGGTTATAGCAGTTAAGAGGACAGACAAAAGCCTCTGCCCTCCTAGATAAGAAGAAAAATGAACAAAATTAAATAAAAAAGTAGTAACCCATTGCCAGTCAGTCGATTCTGACTCACAGTGACAGGATAGAACTGCCCCATAGGGTTTCCAAGGGGCGGCTGGTGGGTTTGACCCGCCAACCTTTTGGTTAGCAGCCTGAGCTCTTTACCGCTGTGCCACCAGGGTTTCAAGCAAATAGTAGAGTGAGAAATAAGGTAGTGGAAGGGGATGGAGCCAGGGCAGGGGTGGGCGGGAGGTTTGCAGTTTTAAATCAGTGAGTGGCCAGGGAATATCTCATGGAGAAGGTAGCATCTGAACAAAGGCTTGAAGGAGGTGAGGAGGGGATCACACAGCTGCCTGTGGAAAGGGTGCTCTAGGCAGGGAGGAACCTGGGAGACTGCTCCAGGCCACTAGATGCTTGATGCTGATTATTTAACTTATTTGGCTCAACAACCTTAGGCAGCAAGTTCTAACATTTTGGCCATTTTACTGATGAGGAAATTCAAGATGAGGGAGGAGAGATTACTCTCCATGATCTCACAAGTAGTTCTGGGATTTGAACCTGACCACGCAGCCCCTGTGCCCAGGCATCTAGCCAGCATCGCGAAACTGCCTCCTGAGCACAGCTTTGAAACCTGTTTATTTAATTAATTATTTTTTGGGAGCCCTGGTGCGGCACTGGTTAAAAAGCTCGGCTGCTAACCAAAAGGTCAGCCTTGCGAATTTACCAGCCACTCCTTGGAAACCCTGTGGGGTAGTTCTACTCTGTCCTACAGGGTCGCCATGAGCTGGAATGGACTCGATGGCTATAGGTTTTTTTTACCTTTAAAGCGTTATATTCACCTGTAGAAAATTCAAAAGCTACATAAAGCATGTCCGGTGAGATATTACTCTCCTTCCCACCCCTGTTACTCATCAAGTGTCCTTCTGGGTATGATGAATATAAATATATCTATCTCACGGTGCTGTCGTGCTTCCACCTGCTCTTTGCCATTTCCACCACACAGTGTACCTTGGCAGTTGTCCCGCGGCAGCACGTGTTGATAGCCTTGGTGTCACCACAGTGTGGATGTGCCCCAGATCACGTAAGTGGCCGTCCCTGTTGGACCTTTACAGTGTGCCCACCTGCCAGGAGCAAGTGTAGCTGTGGGCTAAAGCCCCAGGAGTGGGATTGTGGGCCGGTGCCTTGTGCCATATAGACGTTGCCCGGTTGCTGTCCTCCTGCTTTGGCTGTGGAGTTTCCATCTGTGACGCAGGTGGAAGTTTGTCTGTCTGAGCACCCAGCAGCCAATGCTGGCCCAGCCCTGCTGTGGGACCTTGAACAAACCGTGTGCTCCTGCAAGCCTCACTTCCCTCATCTCTCGAATGAGGTGCTGGATCAGCTCATGGGCTTACCACCACGACTGTCGCCCTGTCCTTAGATCTGGTATCATTTCAGAGATTTTTTTCTCCCTAACACACTGTTGTTACATGCTGTTGAATTGATTTTTGACTCATAGTGACCCCATGGGACACAGTAGAACTGCCCCCTAGGGTTTTCTTGGCTGTAATCTTTACAGGAGCAGATCGCCAGGTCTTTCCTGCCACAAAGCCACTGGGTGGGTTCAAACTGCTGATCTTTCTATTAGCAGCCGAGCACTTAACCTTGGCGCCACCAAGGCTCTTTCCCCAACACATGGCATATCTCCAAGTCTGCACCCGACACTTAGAATCCCAGCCTGGTTATTAGTATATGCTGGTTTTGCCGTTTCACGTGCTGGGAAACACCTGCTGATGAATATCTCAAAAAATGTGTTTGTGCTTGCACATTACTTGTTTAACAAATAGAAAAATATTTCAAGGTACGGGGACCTTGCCGGAGAGGGTCAGAAGAGTGTACCTGTTGCTGTTGGAGTTGTAATTCTAGCCAAAGGGAAAGTAGATGTTTCGATTGATTAACCTAGGCCTCCTCACTGCATCTAACAAAAGGGGTCCTTTTGCTATATGACATTGTGGGAAGAGCTGGTGAAGCCCAGTTACCCCCTTTGAGGACTCGTTGGGGTCTGAAGACACCCTGGTTTCCAGTTACGGGATAACTCATCACAAAACTTTCCTGGGATACCCATACTGTCTCTGGGTTTAGTTAGATATGGTCCCACAGAGGCACCGTTTCTTTCCCCTCTTCCCGCTGGGTCCACCTTCCCTTCTCTAGCATCCTCTGTGGTCACTTAGATGTCTCCTTCTGCCCATGAGGAAAGAGTTAAGGACAAAATTTTGATGCTGCTTGGAGAGTGTTGTTGGGTTCCCACCTTGGAAGGAAGGTGTTCCACGTGATGTGGTTTCTGATTTAACACCACTATTTACACCTCAGAGGTGAAGTGACCCTCCACCGTGTCCTCTTGTCTTCCTCACACTGACTCTCTCCTCCCTTTCCAAGGAAAAAAGACACACAAAAACCAGTTGTCACAGACTGGGTTCCCTGCGAAGCCAACTCTGAGACAGTCTGGTGTCCAGTGGGCTTATTAGGGAGTGCTCATGTCATGCTCGGCTGGTAATGGAGGTGTGAATCTACCCAGAGGTGCCTTGGAAGAAGGGCCTGGCAATCTACGTCCAAAAAATCAGCCATTGAAAATGCTATGGAGAACATTTCTACTCTGACACACATAGGGTCGTCATGAGTAGGAGTCAACTCCATGGCAACTGGTTGTGTGTGTGTGTGTGTGTGTGTGTGTGTGTGTATGTGATCAATACTTGAGGAGGGAGGGAGAAGAGTAGGACTGGGCAGGGAGAGTTCCAGCTGTGGTGCCGGCCTGACAAGCTTCGGTCGATCCTAAGGGAGTTTGGAGGCAGAAAAGCCCCTCAGAATTGCCCTCAGTTGGGCCTAAATGGCCCAGCCTTCATACGCCCCCATGGATCACTGGATGTGGCCGCCCAGGGAAGGGGTGTCCTCAGGTGAGATGGCTTTCTGGAGCTGAGGCAATCCCTGAAGGGGCTGGCAGGTTATGGCCACCTGGTGGCAGCCAGAGCAGCAAGTCGTTCACTGCAGGGAGACCTGGGTTGTGCATTGCCACGTCCACCACAGCTCTCGTTCTCGGGAAAGTTAAGAGTATGTGGCCTTGAGCACTACGATACTGATATTAGCCACTGTCCTGTGGTGTGCCAGGCATTGGGGAAAGTGCTTTGTGACACTGTTGTCATTTAGCCTTCATAGCCAGGTGTGACATAGGCACCAAATCGAGGAACTGAGGCCAGAGAGGTTAAATGCTTGCTCAAGACCACACAGCTCTCAATAGTGATGCTGTGACTGGCTCCTGTGCCTTTCCTTCTCCATGTCTGACTGCTCAAATGGCGGTTGTAGGTAGTCTTTGGGGTCTGTGATGGTTAAGGTTATTTGTCAACTTGGCTAGGCCATGATTGTCATGGTTTGGCTGGTTGGTGTGACTGATCCTGATTACCAAGGGGAAAGTGGATTGATATTACATGATGGAGGTAAAGAAGACTATGCCTGGAAGGCAGAGGTCCCTTTGGGTGCCTCTTAGTACTACCATGCCCTGTGATTAAAGTCAACAGAAAACTACAGCAACCCAGTTCTGGCATGACTACAAATGGCCCAGATTGGTTTGGGTCACCCTACCAGGCAAAGAACTATGACCCGCTGAGGTACTTACTGAGGAGAAAGGGAATACAGAATGGGTGGTGGAAGAAGGTAGTTCTAAATACCAATTACAACCATGTGACCAGTTGCAGAAACGAGGGATATAATTGTTATGAGTATTCGTTCCTGGTATGTGTGCATCAAATTTTTTTGTTTTTTTACTTATAAAATATAAGATGTAAACAGGGCTAGTATGTTTTCAATTGTATGCATGTTAGTTGTATCATGTTAGGTGCAAATATGACTTTATAATTGTCTTTATTCAGAGATTATGTGTGGTTTAAGGAGACATGTACAGATGCCAAGTTGATAAGGGGTGAACTGTGATGGTTAAGGTTATATGTCAACTTGGCTGGGCCATGATTCTCAGTGGTTTGGCAGATACTGTGTAATCATCCTCCATATTGTGATCTGATGTGAGCAGCCAATCAGTTGAAAGGAATGTTTCCCTAGGGGTGTGGCCTGCATCCAGTGTATATGGATGTCCCAGCAAAGCCCACTCCCTCTCAATCCTGCATCTGACTCGTCATCCTCTGACCTCTGATTCTTGGGGCGTGAGCTAGCAACCTGCCACTTGACCTGCAGATTTTGAGATTTGCCAGCTTCTGCAGCCCCGTGAGCCAGCAGCCTGCCATCCGATCTGTCGATTTTGGGTTCGTCAGCCCCTGCAACAATGTGAGTCAGGAGAAGCCTCTGGCCTGACGCCTGGCCCATGGATTTGGGACTTGCCAGCCTCCACAACTGCATGAGCCATTTCCTTGAAATAAATCTCTCTCCGTATATTTATATCCATACATTTCACTGGTTTTGTTCCTCTAGAGAACCAGCCTAGGACAGGGCCCGAGTTGGATGCCTTTTGTTTGTCCCTCAGTCACTCTTCATCCACCTGCTGAGGGCAGCGGCAATGGCTCTCCGCTCTTCCAGATCCAGGATCCTTTGACCTGCTTCCCCCAAGTTCAGGACTCTGGGCCTTTGTGTCTGAACCATAACCTCTCTGCGCCTTCCCTCCTGGCTGTGGGTGGGCCTGGGTGGTCAGTCATTGCACGGCCCCCTGAGTACCGTAAGGGAAGCCAGGGCCACCCAGGAGAGAGCCACACTCTGCCCTCGAGGGGAGAAGGCTTAGCCAGAGGCAGAGAAGGGCAAGAATAAGCTGATTCCAGGGTCTCCTTTTCCCAGCATGTGGATGGTGGGGGCCCCTCCCCACCCTGCATGGAGAGAGAACAGGCTGGCCTTGCCTTCAGTTTTCCTGCCTTTGGTAGATGTTCCTGCCGTGGTAACGAACCCAGAAAGCTACCTTAGCCCGGGAGCCTGAACACAGGTGTGACTCCTCCTAGGTGTGGCCCTGCCTCCACCAGGGGCCAGGGAGTCTGCCCCCGCAGATTTCATTTTACTGGCAATGGGCAAGGTTCAATAAGCGGCCCAAACACAGACATGTTCTTTCTGCTCCTTCCATTTGACAGGCCCTTAAACATTGAGCTGCTCATTGTCCTAATGATCCTTTAAGCGTTTTTTATCTGACTTTATTGTTGCGTGTGGAATATGGGGCTTAATCCAAGCTGTGAAGGACAAATTGAGAGTGGTTTCAGAGCATTTTGTTGTATAAAAGCAAGTTATAAGTCCAATCCTGTAATAGAGTGGCACTTCGAGAATTCCAGAACAGGAGCCCGTCTGTGCACCCCAGGGGTCACAGTCATCTACCTTTCCTGCTCCCTCCCTCCAAATATTGGGTGCCTCAGTAAACAAACCAAGTGCTGAAGTAGAAGGTGG
Source organism: Elephas maximus indicus (assembly GCF_024166365.1). Taxonomy (NCBI): domain Eukaryota; kingdom Metazoa; phylum Chordata; class Mammalia; order Proboscidea; family Elephantidae; genus Elephas; species Elephas maximus. The sequence goes on from NC_064838.1 coordinate 49,942,116, forward strand.
CTGAAGATATCTGCTTGCTGGCTGTATCTAAATAACCAGCATGACCAAGTGTGATTCGGAGCCAGCTTACCTGGAAACTTCTACCAAAATTCCTTTTGGGGATGTTGTGTCGCAGCTTAGGTCCCTGGGTGGTACAGGCGGTTTGCACCTGGCTGTTAAGGTTGGCAATCGACCCCACCCAGCAGTACCACAGAAGAAAGGCCTGGTGACCTGCTTTCATAGGGATTGCAGCCAAGAAAACCCTATGGAGTTTTACTCTGTAACACATGGGATTGTCAGGAGTTGGAACCAACTCAACAGCAATGGCTTTTTTTTTTTTTTTTTTTTGGTGTTGTGATTTGAGCTTACTGAGTCCAGGCTTCCATTGCCATGGGAGTAAATTTTCGATTCTTGGGTGAGTTTTTTTGAATGCCGTCCAAGATTCCTCTGCTGGCTGTCTAGCCCTGCAGGTGCACAATGGGGATGTGGGGACACTCAACCTTTTAGAAACTGGGCAGCCTGTGTACATTTTTTTTTAATAGACCAGGCAGCCTTTCCCTCAAAATCAGGCAGGCATATGTTTTTCACTCTTTACTGAAGTATAATACGCACGTTGTAGGTGTACAGCTCCATAAATTTTCACAGAGTGAACACATCCATGTCACCAGCGCCCAGGTTAGAAACAGCATGACCCGTACCTGAGGGGGCCCCTTGTGTCCAGGTCTAGTGGCGGTCACCTTCCAAAGATTACTACAATCCTGACCTCTTATATAGCACAGATAAGTTTTGAGCAAAATGTAATTTGAAGTAACTTTTAAAACTTAAGAAAAAAAAACAGTTTTTTTAAATGCGTTATGGCGCAGTTTGAGATGAGCAGAGACTGCTTGAGCGAAGTCAAGCTGGAATAGCTGGAGTCGGTGATACCAGCATGGGGCCAGCTCCATCGAGCGCCCTCCTGGGCTACCAGGCCCTCTTCTGGAATGGTGGTTACTCCTGTGTGACCAGTGGTCAGAGCTCAACCACCATGTGACTTTTCCTCACATACCTTAGCACCGCCCCTACGCTCTAGCTCTCTCCACAAGCATTTCTCTTCAGGGCTTTCTGAGGTTTCGAGGGACAGACAATGAGGAAGTTCCCAAACTTCTTTCAAAGCGGCTCATCTTTTCACTCAGTCCGCGAATCAACAACATGTGTATCTATCAGGCACCTGCTATACCCCAGGGACCCTGGATGGTACAAGGGGTAAACGCGCTTAGCTGCTATCTGATAGGCCGATGGTTCAAGTATACCCAGAAGTATCTTGGAAGAAAGGCCTGGTGATCTACTTCTGAAAAATCAGCCACTGAAAGCCCTATGGAGCACGTTTCTACTCTGACACACATGGGGTTGTCATGAGTTGGAGCTGACTCCATGGTGACTGGGCAGTGTGTGCCCTTAGCACTGGGCTTGGTGCTGGGGAAAGGCCACCAAGACTGAGGCCCTCGCGCTTACAATAAAATCGTGGCCTTGGGGTCTGTCTCCTTCCGTGACATGTCTCCTCCCTCAGTGAGCCTTGCTTACTGTGCTCCCGCTGCACTGGCCTCTTTGCTGCCCTCTGAGCGTGTTGAGTTCCTTCCCAGCACAGAGTCCTTGCCTTTGCCTTTCCACAGTGAACGTCCTTCTGTCCAGCATGGGGCTGCTCAGACCTGCTGATCCTCTTCAGGGCGACTGGGTCTGCCTCAAGCCGTAGCCCTGGTGGGTCCTGACATTGGTTTCTCACGACATCTGCCTTGTCCTGTCATGTTCTCTCTGGGGCCCTCCTGCTCTTGGGATGGTGTGTTTCTGCTCTATTCCTCTGTGACCAGGAAAGAATTTCTCGTTTTTTCCATCCTTCGCTTTCCTTTAATAACCCAGAGCATGAAACGGATCTCTGACATGGCCATTCTTGCCAGAGGTTTGAAAAACCCCAGTTTTGCATCTTTACATCTGTTGATTTGTGGCTTCCACGTAGGAGGTGCAGCTGTGGAAGACAGGCCTGCATTTGGGAGTCAGGAAACCCAGCACTCTGGGCCTGATCCTCCCAACAGTCCAAGATATGATGTCAGGCAGCCCCCCAACCCCTGTGCTGAGCCAAGATGACCTCCGAGGTCCCTTCTGGCCTAAAGCTCTGTGACTGTTGTATTGGGCCCACTTAGATGCCTGGATTTTAACCAGCCAGGGACTGGGCAGTATCATTGTTGGTAGCGGCCAAGAGCCGGCAAAGGCAGGGAGCTGAGCGTCCTAGCGCCCGTCCCCCTTCTAGACCTCTATGGAATTAAAAAGCAATTTTTTTTTTTTTTTTAGTTACAGTTACATTTTCCATTACAAATGGTAATCATTTTTCTTTAGATACTCTGAAAAATACTTGTGCTTAAAAGAAGACACGTGAGTCACTCCTATGCCTGCCACCCTTGGAATCATCAGTATTAAGATGCTCTGCAGAAAGTTCTCAGGTGCCAAGGGGTGGCGGGATGCATCATAAGCTGCCGTTCTTGGATCTTTGGCCAAATGTAGAATCATTTACTGAGCTTGGGGCCAATTTGCTCTGAGGAGTGTATCTAATTAAAGCAAGATTAGAAGGGAGTAAACGTCTCCTGGAAGAAATAACCAGATGTGGTGAGCCACTGATATTACAATGGCTACCAACCCTTAGAGGCCTTTCGAGGCTCTTGTTCTCATTAAACGTGGCATCTTTAATGTCGGGGACAGCTGGGAGTCCTGGTTTGTGAGGCTCGGCCTCCTTGTTTTTGCTGGCACATCTCATGTCGCCTTTCTGGCTCCAGTGGTGCCCTCTGTGCTGCTGGGTCTCAGGCCTGGTCATTTGACCCAGGTCTGTGGCCTGAGCCTGGCACCGTGAGGCTGGTCTTTCGCTTCTCTGTCTCCAGTGCCTACATGGTGTGGGCTCAGTGATGTCTGTTCAAAGAATGCCTGGCTTCAGTTAGGGTTTGAAGGGGAAAGGAGAAGAGATTTTTAGCTAGGGGTCTGACACTGAGATAGTTTTGCTAGAATTTGTTGAGCAGTTACTCTGTGCCTGGCCCTTTTCTAAGCATCTTACTTGTGTTAACTTGTGTAATCCTCCTGACAACCCCATTTTATTATCCTCATTTTACAGATAGGGAAACTGAGCTACATAGAGGTTAAGTAACCTGCCTAATATGTTTATTAAATAGCTTTGCTGAACTCAAACCCAGGCAGTCTGGCTTCTGAGTCTGAGATCTTCCCAGCTCCTGGAAATGCAATGTCTTTCTGACAAAGGGGACTCAAGGGGGCCTGAGGCCATGAGTAGGTCAGAGTTGAGGTCACCTCTGGCCCTTGAGCAACGATGAAGGCTGGGCGTGGAGGGCTGCCTGAGCTAGCTGGAAGAGCTAGGTCCCACTCTTGCAGCCAGAGCCTTCACTCGGGTTCCTCTCACCACCAGAAGCCTGTCAGGTATGAGCACCTCCCTACAGGGCAGTGACGAGCCACAGAAGCTTAGAGGCACACAAGCTGCTCAGTGGCCTTGACTGCCCACAGCCCCTCAATTCCCTGAGTTCTCGTGTTCTTCTGAAGAATGTGGGTTAGGGCGAGCATGCTGTGTCCTTTGGGCTGCTTTGTGTGACACCCCAAAGTGCTGTGGGCAAGGATAGGGGTATCCCAGCCCATAGCCAGGGTGCCTTGGTCTGAGGGTCAGCCCCAGACTGTGTGCAGAAAGGTGCTTAGAACCAAATGTTGGATGAAACTCTGCCTAGAGTCCATCTGCCAAACTGAACAGAAACCTTCCCCTAAAACAAAACAGGCCACCAGAGTTTCCCAGGCCTGTCAACGGCAAGGTAGTCCTGCCAGCAAATGTTTAAATGGGCTCCAGTGTTTGTTTTCCATTTTCCCCTCACAGGGAAACCACCTGGACAGTGAGTCTCAGGTCATGCTTGAGTGTTCAAAGGGAGGACTTTAGGCTCCACAGCCAGGTTATTTTTGAGTTTCGGGAGCTGAGAGTTTAGACTTGGCTGAGTCCTTTCCTTATCTGTCTTGTTCTGTGCCTGTCCCAGGAGAGCAAGGATGGGTTACTCTGCTACTGGAAGTTGGTCGGGAGCATTTCAGGGGCCTCCACCTTCTTCCCCGAAACATGTATTTGTAACATGTAGAAAGTCCTGGAAGCCTGCCATGATGCTGTCATTTAAGAGGAAGGGACTTGAAGGAACCCAGGGTGGAGAGGGGGAGAGTGTTGACACATCAGGGGGTTGGCAGCCAATGTCACAAAACAACTTGTGTATTAATTGTTTAAGGAGAAAGTAATTTGCTCTATAAACTTTCACCTAAAGCACAATAAAATAAAATATTTAAAAAAAAAAAAGGAGGGGACTTGAGCGTAATGTGGGTCCGCCCTGCAGCCTGTTCTGGGAGGTATAGTGACAGTATTTTGAGAGGACCCTAACAGACAGAGCCTAAGGGAAGTGGTAGTTCAGTGGTAGAATTCTCACCTTGCACGCGGGAGGCCCAGGTTCGATTCCCAGCCAACGTACCTCACGCACAGCCACTACCCATCTGTCAGTGGAGGCTTGCGTGTTGCTATGATGCTGAATGGGTTTCAACAAAGCTTCCAGACTAAGACAGACTAGGAAGAAAGCCCTGGCAATCTACTTCAAAAGCCGGCCAGTGAAAACCCTAGGGATTACAACAGGGAGATCCGTAACTGATGACTGGGATGGCGAAGGACCGGCACTGTTTCCTTCTGGGGTGCATGGGGTTGCCATGAGTTGGGGGGGTGACTTGACGGTAGCTAACAACAGTAGTGGACGAGGCACCCCTCCTATAAGCAGGCTCTAGGCCGGACAGCCATGGTAATGGCCATTTCAGCATTGATAGTACAGTAGCGGGTTTGTGTTTTGTTGCCTGAGCCCCTTCGGACCGTAACACAGCAACTTCCCTGTTCTCCTGCGCCACCCCGCCCTGTCAGCTGAGTGTGTGGATTTCCTTTCAGCAGGGTGGAACCCAGCTGTGGCAGCATTTGCTCACATGATCATAGGGCTCACCCGGGGTATAGGACTGGAGGATCAGGTTGGGGATTTGTGTCTGCTGAAATGTTGTCTGTTCTCCCCGCAGCCTGCCCACCCCCTTAGTTCCCGTTGCTTCCGAATGATGCAGTAAGCTTGTGAATTTGGAAGGAGACGAATTTCGGGAAAGCCCAGGTGACAGCGATATCTTCACACTAAGCGTCCTGGCTGCGTGATCATGGCGCTTTCTGGCTGTGCAGGCGGGGCCAGGGGTTCCACTTTTCTGCCCTCGATTTCCTCATCTTGTGGGAATTGAATGTCCTGTGCTTATTATCATTCCATTTTCTTTCCTGTGCTGCGAGCCTCCAGAGCCAGTTTTGGGTTTGGGGCTGTTGGCTGGGAGCAGACTCTTGGCTCCGAAGGCGATGGTGGTTAGAGGCAGGACCTGCTGTGTGTGTGTCACGGGGGCATGTGTCAGTTGAACTTGGAAGCATTTCCTTAGTTTGCTGGCAGGGAAGCCAGCGACAGTGGAGAAGCCTGGGGCGGGGAGGGCGTGAAAAACACGTGTGGAATGCTGAAGTTTGCTTTAGAAGCAAGTGAGCAAGGGAGATGGGTCACTGGGCGGCTCGGCTCTACCGTGTTAAATTAGACACAGTGCCATTGCTTATATTGTGTTACGTTAACACACACTGGCATTGCTTAGGGGACACTGAGCTGCTGTTAATGGTGATGGAATAATCTGGAAACAGTGCTGGTTGCACGATGTAATGAACGTAGTCAGTGTCACTGAATTGTACGTGTAAAAAATGCTGAAATAGCAAATGTTTTGTTATGTATTTTTTTACCATGACAAAACAATTTTTAAAAAATCAGCACATACCAGGCAGCATCACTTCTTTGAGTTGGCCTGGCGTGCCTGGACCGCACTCCTCCCGTTTAGCGCCATGATGTACCTGGGTGCCTGCTCTGTGTCGGGCTCTGTGTTGGCATTGGGGCCACTGGCTGAGTAGGACGAGACCCCTGTTCCTGCAGTGCTGAGTCACCCCATGCACTTCCATGGTCCTCTAAAATGTCCTTTCAGTGATTAGGAAGCCCAGGGAGGTACAAATGGTTAACATGCTCAGCTGCTAAGTGAAAAGTTGGAGGTTCGAGTCCACCCAGAGGACCTGGTGATCTACCTCCAAAAAATCAGCCATTGAAACCCTTATAGAGCATAGTTCTGCTCTGACACACGTGGGGTTGCCATGAGTTGAAATCTACTTACTCTTTATGGCAACTAGTAAGCTAGTTCACTGGTTAACATCACACAGTTGAGAAGTTGTCCCTCGGAGAAGTGAGGTGACTTGCCAATGGCTTCACAGCTGGGGGTGAGTAGCAGATCAGGACTTCGGACCCCCTTCAATAATGCTGTTTTCATCGCACCCCGGCTGCCTCTAAAGCCTTGTCACCGAGCTTAGGCCAGATTCCTGAAGCTATGTGGTTCGGTCAGGCTCCGTAGAAACAGACACTGAGACAAGAATTCATATGCAAGTGATTTATGAAGCAGTGGTCCCAGGGGATGCAGGCCAGGGGGACAGAGGGAGAGGAATCAGGGAAGGTGCAGTCCCAGCAGAGTCCCACAGGGGCAGCTTTAGTCTTCCACGGAGAGCTCTGGTGTGTAAGCTACACCTCCGAGTAGTCCAGACCCAGGAGCTGGGCTTCCACGCTCCCCTGGGTCTGAGGAGGTGCCCCCTCACGGAGCTTTGAGAAAGGCTCTATCTGCTTGCTCTTACTCGATGATAAGGGTGCATTTCTCTGAGCCAACCTGAACAGGTGGGAAGTATTAGCTGTATTTATAAGAATTTTTAATGTCTCAAAGTCACTTTAATTATTGGTAGGTAGTTACCATCTCTTGAGTCGCTGGGCCCACTGCGCCTCACTTTCTCATGCACCCCTGCCAGGTAGGTCTTGATTCGGAGCAGAACCCAGACCCCAAAGATGGCCTGGCTGAGTTCCTGAGCAAGTAGTTAGGATTGGGAGGGCCTGGATCAGGAGATTAGCTGCCGCCTTCCTGAGCCTCCCAGCCATTTCTGTCCTCAATCCATCACTCCCCAGCCCAAAGGCCCACTATCCACCTCTTGTCCAGTGAAAGTGGATTTTATTCAGCCCCAAGCCTCAGAGAGGGCCATAGGCACTGTCCCCACTCACAGCTGTGTTTGCCTTGGTGCACTGAGAGCCTTTGTGTGACCCACAGTTACCGTGTGTTAAATTGGCACACACTGGGCAGCAAGCACTCTTCAGATTGGCTTGGCGGCTCCCTCAGTGGAGTCAAGTCTCAGCAGAAGTGACTAAATGCACTTGGTCATCATTGACTTTGCTCATGAAACTTCATTCTTTTGGAAAAAAATTTAAGCTCTCTAAAGTGGCCCTTAAGGAATAAGGGAAACAAGGAAAAAAACCAAACCCCTGAATTAGTGATACTATTCAAAACACAAAGCACAAGGCCTGGTCTGTGGAAGTTACTGTTACACACCTGTTGGGTAAATGAGTCATGGTGTGTATTTATAATGACCTCATTTGTTCAGCGATAGTGGGCTGAGAAACTGGATGCTATAGACGTAGTTTCTCCTGACTTATACCCAGCGGTAGCTGACAGTACCCTGTGCCGGTGTTTGCTAGACCCCAGCTGTCTGTCAGAGCTGAAGGATGAGCTTATCGGGCAGGGACTTGGGTGATATCATGTGCAGCAGGTGAGCCAGACTCAAGGTGGAAGGGGAGCCTCCGAGGTGCCGAGCCTACAAATTCTGTAAGCATGGAGAAGTCCTGTAACTTAGGGTAAACTTGAGATTCAACGACATTTGGAGGTGAAGGGGAGGTCAGATAGCACATAATCTGGGTGAGTCTCTGGATGGTTTCCTGTCTTGCTTGGCAGGGTTGGGCTGTAGAGTTGTGAAGCTCAGGTTGTGGGCATGAACCCCAAGTGAGTCACTGGCTTTTCTTTTGGGTTCTATGGCTCTCACTTGCCCCAGACTCTTCACCCTCCTCTTCCCATCACTACATTCAGAAAAAATAGCTCCAAACTCAAATGATTTATTCCCTTAACTACTCTTATTGAGTACCTGGGTGTTGCAGTTAATATGCTCAGCTGCTAACCAAAAGGCTGGCGGTTCAAGTCCACCCAGAGCCACCTCACAAAAAAGCCATGATGATCTACTTCTGAAAAGTCAGCCGTTGAAAACCTTATGAAGCACAGTTCTACTGTGACACACGTGGGGTCACCATGAGTAGAGGGAAGTTGACTGGACGGCAACTGGTTGGTTACTATGTACAAGAGACTGCATTAGAATTACCGGGGCTTCCTTGTGCACAAAGATTTCTTATCCATCTCCACCTGCTGGAGTGTGAGCTCCTTGGGAATAAGTTTCTTTCGGTTTTTTCACCAGAGCCTAGAGCAGTGTCTGGCACACAGCAGATGCTCAATAAGTGTTTGTTGAAAGAATGAGTGAGTGCTGTGGCCAGAAAGTGGGAGGGGACTAACTATTCCTTCACTGCCTCTGCATCTCGGTGCTTTGACTGGGGACGTTACTGCTGTAGCATACACACACTCCAGACTTAACCCACAGCCACATTCACTTGCCAGGTGAGTGCTGGGCAGGCGAGGAGGCAGAGCTAGCTGTCCACCTCCCTCCCTGACCCAGGAGTTACTCGGATGAGCTCTCCCACATGGGTAGAAGATACCTTGGGTAGTTAAGGGTTGGACGGGCTTGAAGGGGTTGGGTCACCACAGTTTGGGTGGAAACTTTGCAGAGCTCTAGGACCAGCTTCAAGGAGCCCTGGTGGCACAAATGATTAAGCACTTGGCTGCTAACTGAAAGGTCGGTGGTTCGAACCCACCCAGTGGCTCCACAGGAGAAAGACCTGGCGATCTGCTCCCATAAAGATTACAGCCTAGAAAATCCTATGGGGCAGTTCTGTTCCGTCACATGGGGTCGCCATGAGTCAGAAGCAACTCAATGGCATCTAACAACAACAGGGACCAGCTCACCAAAGTCCCGGGAAGATTTGGATGGGAGCAGGGAGATTGTGCTGGCAGGCACGTGTGTTCTTGCCTGAGAAGACATTTTATATTATACTAGAACCGGGATTCGAGGAGCTGTCTGTGGGAATGAAAAGCTGCGTGAGCCTGTAGGCTCTGGAACTGCCAAGCCTGGACCTGCCACTGGCTGTGAGACCCTGGGCAGGCTCCCCATCATGCCCCTGCCTCAGCTTCTCCATCAGTGAAATGGTTTGAGGTGGTTGTGAGGACTCAGTGAGGTAGTGTATATCTGTACCGGAAACCCTGGTGGTGTAGTGGTTAAGTGCTACGGCTGCTAACCAAAAGGTCGGCAGTTTGAACCCACCAGCCGCCCCTTGGAAACTCTATGGGGCAGTTCTACTCTGTGTCACTATAAGTCAGAATTGACTAGACAGCAGCAGGTTTGGTTTTTGGTTTTTGTGTCTGTACTGGCCAACGCGGGAGCCACTGGCTACTTGGAGCTCCTCAGCACTTGAAATGGGGCTTGCCTGAGTTGAGATGTGCTAAAGTGTAGAAGGCTAAAGCCCTCTGCCGCTAACCTCAGGGTCTGTGGTTGGAACCCACCAGCCACTCCATGGGGAGAAAGGTGTGGCAGTCTGCTTCTGTGAGGATTACAGACTTTGAAATGCTATGGGGGCAGTTCTGCTCTGTTCTCTAGGGTCGCTAGGAGTCACAGTTGACTCAGCGACAGTGGGTTTGGTTTGGTTTTAAAGTGTAAAACGTCCGAGTGTTGAAGACTTAGTAAAGAAAAAAGAATGTACAATAGCTTATTTTTTATATTGACTATGTTGAAATAATAATATTTTGAATATATTGGGCTAAATATAGTATTAAAAATTCGTTTCACCTGTTTCTTCTTACTTTTTAAACATGGCTACTACTGGAAAAAGCAAAATGACCTGTGCGGCCTGAGTTATTTTCCTGTTGGACAGGCTGCTGTCCAGGAAGCACTCAGAGCAGGGCATGGTGCCTGGTGATTGCTTGCCGTACAACCACTTGCCATTATTATTGTCTTTAAAGTATCAAAGAATTTTCATCTGTCCCATCTGAAAACCAAGCCCAGTCCATTTGTTCAGACTCACAAATGCAAAAAAAGGAGTGTAATTTGTCCACGGAAGTCATGGTTGCCATCCTCAGACATATGCGAGGCACAGGGGAAGGCCAGCCCGCTCACACGCAGGTGTGTGGAATGTGTGTGTTCTCCATCCGACAAAGGCAGAAGGTGTCCACACAGGACATGGTGGAACAGTCGGCAGTTGTAACTGAGCCAGTTTTCCGGTACCTTAAAAACACACTTGTATAATGATGATGGAAAAATTACATTGATTAAGGGTAGGGTTGCACAGCTGATTATTGTCATTACTGTCAATACGTTGTACACCTGTAAAAAGTTGAATTGGCGAAAGTTTGTGATGGATATATTTACAACAATGAGAAAAAGGAAAAGAAAAAGAGTAGCTACTGAGGTTACTTACGTACAACGGAATACTTCATGGGATTTGGTTCCTTGGTTTGGAGATTCAGAGTTGCAGTCTCATGGGACATGAATAACGTGTTTAGTGCTTCTGTCCCACCTCCTAGTTCCTTGCATAGTGCCTGGGGTCTTCAAAAGTTCTCAAACAGCCACCCAAGTCATAACAATTGGTCTCTATCCACCTGGAGCAAGAGAGGAAGAAGGAGAGCCAGGAACAGGAGGAGGATATGGAATGTGTGGCTAATAACCTCCATGAACAACTGCCTCCTTTGCCATGAGACCAGAAGAGCTGGATGGTGCCCAGATACCACTACTGAACATTTTGATCAAAGATTCCATAGAAGAATCTGGATCAAAAGGAAGAAAATACAGAACAGAATTTCAAGTTCTTGTGGACTGTATTCTTTCTGGAGCCATGGAGGGTGGGCGAACCCCTGAAACTATTGCCCTGAGATAATCTTTAAACCTTAAACCAGAAATACCCCTGAGTCATCTTAAAACTGAACAGTAGTTCAGCTTACTTAGTAAAAAAGACATATGAGCATATGCTGTTTTAAGAACCATCTATATGGGATCAAATTGACACTGGCAGCTTGAAAGATTAGATAGGAACCTTCGGAGGCAGTGAATTTATGTTAAAGAGGGAGGGACGACTCAGAAAACGAAGGTGAGAATGGTTGCACAAGTTGAATATAATCAATATCGCTAAATTGTACATGTAGAAACTGTTGAATTGGTGTATATTTTGCTTTATATATTAACAACAATGAAATAAGTAAAATTTACGGAAAAAACAAAAACACTCTCCCTGTTTATTGAGTGCAGACAGGCATCCAGAGAGTCCTTAGGTGGTTAGAGGAGAAGTAAAAACACTGTCGTGAAAAGCAAGAGGAAGGTTCTTTCTGGTGCAGCTCACCTGGGGACCAGGGCTGACAGGCCTGCCTGTGCCCTGCCCCATGGCCAGGCTCTCTGGTCCTTGTCTGAGTGTGTGGACCTCACTACAGGCACATTTTAGGGGGATGCCAAGTTGGGGGCAGGCTGGGAGGTGGCTTCCAGGCAGCTTCCAAAGGCCCGATTGTCTTAGGTAGACTTGGCCTGACGTCACTGAGGCTTTCCTCTCAGGTGGTGGGGGCTTAAACAGAAGCCCTTTGTTGGCCAGCCATGGAGGTCAGTTTTAGGAGCTGTGACTGGACAGGAGCCAGCAGCTTCTCTGCTGGGGCCCACGGCAGCCACCTCTCTGGTTGTAGACAGTGGACATGAAGGGTATAGGGGTGGGGGGTGGGGCTGTGCCCAAGAGAGCAGAGGAAGCCAGAGAGGAAGAAAGGAAGTTAGGAAAGTCAGATAATTTAGACAAGCAAAAAGAATAGTAAAAGCTACTCATCATTTTACCGTAGGGATCATCACTGTTAAGGTAGGCTTTTTTCTTTTACACATAGATATTACATATTTGATTTTTAAGAATCTGAGTGAATTAAAACTAACTTTATTGGAAAATTGGAGACTTTAGTGAAATTATGGCCATAGAAGGCCTCTAGGGAAGTCACAAAACTAGAGTTCAGAAACCAGGGAATGAAAAATCTTCCTTTAGTTACTTGTGCAAATGCCACTTTCCTTTGGCTTTTGTGTTACCCCAGTTGCTGTCTTGATTTTGCAGGGACAGCCAGATACTAATTTTATACAAATAATTACAGAATCATGGAATTTAGAGCCCAGTTTCTCCCCCCACCCACTGCACCTCCAGCATCTTCTGGACAGACTAATATTCCTTCCACTTGAACACTGACAGTCACAGGGAGCTCACTCCCTCAAGGAGTAGCCCAGAGAAGTGCCGGTCATTCTGATAGTTGTAAAGTTGTTCTTCTGGCCAGCCAAGTGCCTTCCTAAAGGTCTGACCCCAGCAGCAGCCAGATTGATCCTGTTGAAACAAAACCAGGTCCTGTTACTCCTGGGTTCAGAATCCTTAAGCCGCTCCACCATTCCTCGCTCACAGAATAGGAGCCAAAGTCCTGAAGCTAGCCTCCGCAACCCTGTCTTCCCTGCCTTCCCCTGGCCCTGCCTCTCCTACTCGCCCCCTTGTGTGTGGCACCCCGCACATTTATGGTTGTGAATCCATCATTTCCTTCCTGTGGACAGGTGGGTTGTCAGGCCCCGCACCCCTGCCGCAGGCTGTCTTGGTTCTTTGAGAAAACAAAAAAAACCAAACCCACTGCTGTGGATTCAATTCCAACTCATTGTGGCCCTATAGGACAGAGTAGAACTGCCCATAGTTTTCAAGGAGCACCTGGTGGATTCGAACTGCCGACCTCTTGGTTAGTAGCCGTAGCACTTAACCGCTACGCCACAAGGGTTTCCGGTTCTTTGCTATCCCAGGAAAATTGTGTCAGTTGTATGCATTGCAGGTAGCACACTTATTTTTACAGATGCTGAGTGAGATAGTCTTAAAAAGGACTGTTCTTGCCTTTTCTAGGAAAGAGGGGTTGGTGATTGGCCCTGTCACACTCTCACTCAAGCATTAAACTGATGTTAAAATGTCTGTGTCTTGCGTTAGACCCGGCCAGCCTCGCCTCCTTCGCAGGCAGGCTGATAACCATCCGTTAAGCACTAATGTGCCGGGTTTTACCTGCGCCCTCTCTCATCCCCTCAGCAGCCCTGCAAAACACCCGATTATTTTGGACGTGGGGAAACGAAGGCAAAGAGCAATGGAGTGGCTTGTCCAAGTTCGCTCACTGGGCAAGGACAGAACTGCACAGACGTGTTTCTCACACTTTTTGTTAGTTCTAAGTAGAAAATTGTGGGTGGGTGTAATTCTCTGGGCGCCTGTTGACATCGGGGCCTCTTGACAGCCTGCAGGAAGCTGGCAGGAGTCAAGGCTCCTGCTTCTAACTCCTTGGGCGAGTGGGAGGCAAGAAGGAAAGAAGGGCTGTCTGTTTGGAAATTGGAGAAAGTGCAAGAATTTCCCTCAGCTTTAAGGCGCTACCTGTAACTTCTCACATGGTTGTCTTGCCCCTCACACCCTTTCCATCTTTGGTGAGTGCCTGTTTTAAAGCATCCCTAAAACCAACCTGATGTTATTTCCAAGGAAATTTCAGGATTTTGTTTTTCCATAAGAAGAAGAATTTTCGTTCTGGTTCCTGTCCATTTTTACATGGTCAGCTGTGGCTGTGGTGTGGGCTACGGTCTGAGGCAGGACTTCTCACTGCCCCTCCAAGCCTTCCTGGGCCACAAAAGTCACCTCTGACACAGACTGGAGAGTGTATCAGCCACCTGCTAGAGTTTATATTTTCTGTGGTTCAGGTGGGGATGGGCTGTGGGGGCAGAAGGAGGGCCAGAGGGAAGTTGGAAAAGTGCTGGTTTGGGGATTGCGAGCACTGAGCTGTGTGAGGAGAGAAACCAAGGGATGGATTGTGTGGGCTCATTCATTCATTCAGCAAACACTAATTGAGCACCTAATGTGTGCTGGGCATCTGTTCAGTAAAAGATATGGCTGAGTCCTCAAGAGCCTTGCCATCCCAAGGGGAGACAGTTTTAACAGGGAGAGGAATTGTGGGTCTGGATGGAGACAGCCTAGTTCCGAGAGCCTAGGTGGGTTCCTAAGAGAACCCCAAGGCAGTTTCTTGGGGTGTTTGGAATGTGAGTGTCTGTCAGGGGAGTGGTTGATGTTATTTCCATTAATTCATAGTACTAAAGCCTGGTAGGAAACTAGAGGACGGAGAGGGAAGCACCTTTCTTGGAAAGGGAGGGAAGGCAATGAACTTTTGTTGAGTTCTCTCTGTGTGCCAGGTGTGGTTTCAGGTACATTTTATCTCATTTAGTACTCAAAGTTACCCCACGAGGTATGAATATTATTATAATCCATTTGGTGGGTGAGGAAACTAAGTACCTGAGGTAGGATTTGAAGCAAGTATTGACACCAAAACCCATTCTTTGCAGTTCTACCTCAGGAAAGAGGATGTGGACAGGGTAAAAATGATCTTGGCACATGGGACCAGCAAGACTGCTGGGTCGTCTTCAGGTTTAGTAAGTGTGAGCCCTGATTCTGGAGCTGGTGGTGCTCTATTTCCTGTTGTACTTGGTGTTTACACAGGAGTCTTTATTTTATGAGAAATCATTGAGTTGTAAACTTACGATCTGTGAACTTTTCTTGATGTATGTTACACTTCAGTATAAATGTTTTTAGTAAAACAACACTCTCCAGAAAAGAATGCTGAGGTAATATTTTTAGAAATCCGTAAAATGTTTTAGCTACTTCTTGCCTAAACTGGTCATGAATTGTGTGGACGATAAATGCTAGCCCTTCTTTAGGCTTGAGCTGAGGTTACCCAATTTAACAAATAGAAATATAGGATGCCCAATTGGACTTGAATTTCAGATAAACAACATGCTTTTTTTTTTTTAGTATAAGTATGTCCCGTGCAATATTTGGGATATACTTATACTAAAAAACTATTTGTTTATCTGTGAAATTCAAGTTTGCGTGGGACATGCCTATACTAAAAAATTTATTTGTTGTTTACCTGAAATTTCAAATTCAGCTGGCTCTCCTGTGTTTTATCTCTTAACCCTTGTTTGAGCTGAAAGTTGAAGGGAATAAGAAATACAACTGGGCCTTCTTTGAGAGATGAGAGGATTCTGAGACCAGATGGAAAAAAAAAAACTTAGGAGAGAAGTAAGTTGGGTACAGGATGCTGGGCTGGGGGATTCTGAGGTGCTGGAGGGGAACTGAACCAATGTCAAGAGGGGATTACATTGAATAATCTGGCAGGAAAAGAAGCAGTGACCTAAGTGTTGTACCACTCAGCCTGCGCAGTGGGTTCAAGGCTCTTTCTGCTGGAGGTTGATGTTTATTCTGGATCTTGGGAAACATGCACAGTTTTGAGCCTTCTCACAAGGAAAAGTGATGTTAGACACGTGAGCTAACTTGAGAAACTGGCTTCAAAATCTGCAACAATTTGAGCAAGAAAATAATTTACAGACATGGATTATAACCCATAGAGTAAAATAAATATCCACGAGTCTTTACTGATATGAATAAATAAAAGGGGGCATGGCTGATTTTTTTCCTTAGGAAAAATTCCATTAAATTACTGGGTCAAATGATATAAATGTGTTTTAAGGCTTTTGATATATTTTGCCAGACTGGCCCCGGGAAAGGTGGTACGCGTTAGATTTCCGCCAACAGTGTGCCCTTTTCTCTACACCCTCAATGACGCTGTTGTTTTTCATTCTTTTCCGCCTTTGCCAATTGAACAACAGGGGCAAGCACATCTTCATATTGGACTCTTAACAAGGTGGAGCATCTTTTCATATGCTGCTTGGCATTCCTATTTCAGACTAGGGTTGGGAAAGCTAACTGATCTCTGTGTGGAGAAACTGGAAGTGATGGGCCGCCTTAGGAAGGGGGGGAAGGACAGAGGGAAGGGTGCGCCCAGAGCTGCAGGACTGGATTACCCTGGTGGCTGTACCAGTTGCCCTTGTGTCAGTTCCGACTCATGGTGACCCCGTGCATGTCAAGAGTAGAACCGTGTTCCATAGAGTTTTCAACGGCTGATTTTTCAGAAGTAGATCTCCTGGCCTTTCTTCCAAGGTGCTTCTGGGCGCTAACAGTTTGTACCACCCAGGGACTCCTGGTAGCTGTAGGAGGGCTTAATGTATGTAGTACTTGGTGGTGGAGGTGCAGAGCCTACCTGGGTGATATCTTGAACTCCTCTTTCCCCTCGCCAGTAGATGGCAGGGAATCTCTTCAGGCCAGAGACCGGTAGTGCCCTGGGGCAGAAGTAAAGCTGCAGGTAGTCGTTGCCAGGCATGCTCAAGCTTACAGTGATTGGGAAATCCCATTAGAAACTTCCTTTTCCATGGCTTTGAAGTGAAGCCATGGTTGATTTTGAGGCCACGTGTGTTTTAATGGCAGCTTCAGAGTGAAGAAAGTAGACTGGTGCAATTACCCCGTCGCCCAGAATGGCCTTAAATACTTCCTTTGTGGCTTTGGTGATAGTTTCACTCACGGACTCAGGAACTACAGGGTCTGCGGGTGAAAGGACAGAGGAGGGGAAGCTCGGAGCGCCAGGTTGGATGTGGTTTCTAGCATTACCTACATCCACGGTTCTCAACCTTGATCACATTAGAATCTCCTGAGGAGCTTTAATCCCACCCCCAAAATGGGCCCAGAGTCTCTGGAGCTAGTGTCGGGCATCTGCCTACCGATTCTGTACAGTGTACTGGACAAGTGGCGATCTGCGTGTTAGTAAGTAAGGAGCCCAGCACCAAAAACCTCCTGGTATTTTTGTGAACTTGGAGTATGGCTAGGAGGAAGACCACTGCCGGGATCATGGGTCAGCTCTCTCCCAAAGGCTTGGCTCCTCTTCCAGAATCTGTTGATGCTCGGAGCTGCCTAGAGCAGTAGAGGTCCACAGGCTGCAACCTTCGGCTGAGAAAGAACCTTGTTCAGCTTGTACCTGGATTGGTTCATGCAGATGTGCTCCAGACAGCTCTGCCTCCTTCCAGGCTCCACAGACCTTGACTGCACCTGCTGACCACTTTCGGCACATTGTAGGAGGTTCGTGGCTCTGTGACCCCACGTGGTGTGCAGCAGCCAATGCAGAGCGGGAGGGACTGTTCCAAAAGGCCTTCCTTCCTCATGCAGAGAGGAGCAGCCACCGCCTGGACAAAGCTGAGTGTGTTCAGGGCCACAACTCATTGGTTAGCCTGATGGAGCCTTTTAATTTAGAACCTTTCATAACAACAGCAGATGCTGACTTGGTGATCACCCAGTTGACCGTGGATGCGTTTGAAGGAAGGCCTCCAGGGTCCTCGGCTGGCCGTCCACAGGAAGAGGCAGGAATTCTATTCCAGCCGAATCTCACTCTCAGGCTGCCTTGCTGGCTTCCTCGTTTGTAAATCCTGCCTTCGTGAGAGAGCGGGGCACCTCCATGGCCCTAAACCAAGTTTGTTTTGGCTTTGGGTGTGTGGGAGATAATTTAATACCAACTGGGGATAACTTGCTTCATGTAGAATGCTGCCAGGCCAGGCTGGGGGTGGGATGGCAGTGGTGTCTGCACTGATCAGTTACCCTGTTACTGGTTTTCAAATAACCTTCCTGGGACTGCTGCTGGGCAGGGACATCCCAGGGGGCAGAGTGGGCTCTGTGTCACCACAAACCGTAGTGGTTTTCCTTTTATCTTTTGTATATATTTGGATTTCTGCTGATAATTTTCTAGAGAAAAAATTTTACCCCGTTAAACAGTTTGAAAATCACTGTTGTGCACAAAGAGAGTTAGGCCAGCCTGATTTGTATTTCACCAACGCCGTTAATGTGGGGCTGAAATGACAACAGCAATAGCAACGATGATAAAAACAATAATTAAAAAATGCCAAATTCCCTTAGTAGTCAAACTTTTCATTCACTTCTGTTGTTGTTAGGTGCCGTCGACCAGTTCCCATTCATAGTGACCCTGTGTACAACAGAACGAGACACTGCCCGGTGCTTCGCCATCCTCACAATCATTGTTATGCTTGAGCCCGTTGTTGCAGCCACTGTGTCAGTCCATCTCATTAAGGGTCTTCCTCTTTTTCACTGGAGCCCTGGTGGTGCAGTGGTTAAGAGCTATGGTTGATAACCAAAAGGTCACCAGTTCGAATCTACAAGCCACTCCTTGGAAACCATATAGGGCAATTCTACTCTGTTCTGTAGGGTTGCTATGAGTCGGAGTTGACTCAGTGGCAACGGGTTTGGGTTTTTTTTTCCTGCTCTACCAGGCATGATGTCCTTCTCCAGGGACTAGTCCCTCCTGATAACATGTCCAAAGTACGTGAGACAGTCTCGCCATTCTCACTTCTAATGTGCATTCTGGCTGTACTTCATTTTTCTGGCAGTCCATAGTATACTCAATATTCTTCGCCAACACCACAATTCAAAGACATTCATAATTCAAAGGCATTCTTCTTCAGTCTTCCTTATTCATCATCCAGCTTTCACATGCATGTGAGGTGATTGAAAACACCATGGCTTGGGTCAGGCGCCACCTTTGTGTTTGAACACTTTAAAGAAACCTTTAGCAGCAGATTTGTCCAATGCAATGTATCTTTTGATTTCTTGACTGCTGCTTCCCTGGACATTGATTTTACCTATTAAAGAAAACCAAACCAGCTGCCATCAAGTGGATTCTGACTCACAGAGACCCTATGGCATAGAGTAGAACTGCCCCATGGAGTTTCTAAGGCTGTAAATCTTTACAGAAGCAGACTGCCACACGTTTCTCCTGTGGAGTGGCTGGTGGGTTCGAACTTCCCACCTTTTGTTTAGCAGCCGAGCACTTTAGCCACTGTGCCACCGGGGCTTATATTAGAATGGTTAAAATTTAAAAAACTGATCATAGCAAATCTTGGTAAGGATGTGAAGAAACTGAAACTCTAATCAACTGCTGGTGGGAACGTAAAATGATAGCGCTTCTCTGGAAAACACCTTGGCATTGTGAGGTGAAGAGTTAACTTCATCCAAAGAAAGTGGCATTTGCCCCCATTCCTGGGAAGTAATCTCTAAACTTTGATTGGAGTGCCTTTGTTATTCATGGGAGGCCCTCTACCTGGCCCCACCTGATATTTATGCTAATGAAACAAATCATAATGTGGTAGCCATTCAAGAAATACCCACCAGGTGATATCAGCTCCACCTTGGGGAGGGGAAGGAGTTGGAGATTGAACTCGATCACATGGCTAATGATTCAATCAATGATGGTTATGTAATGAAACTCCAGTAAACACTCTGGTCACCAACGCTCAGGTGAGCTTCTCCGATTGACAATACTCTTGGCTCATTGAAGTGCCAGGAGGGTGACATGTCCTGACTCCATGGGGAGAGGTCAAGGAAGCTTCACATTTAGGGCCCTCCCAGACCTCACCCTATGCGTCTCTCCCTTTGGGTAGTTCTGGTTTGTATCCTTTTTGCTATAATAAAACTATAATCGTAAGTATAGCGCTTTGCTCAGTTCTCTGAGTTCTAGCAAATTACTGAACTTGAAGGGGTAGTGGGAACTCTTGAACTTGGAGCCAACTGGTCAGAAGTGAGGGTGGCCCTGGGAACCCTCGAATGGGCCTGATGTCTGTAGTACAGAGCAGACTTGTTAGTCTGGAGGACTGTGCCTTGACCTGTGAAGTTTGGTTCAACTCTGGGTAGAAGGGGATGTTGTTGTTAGGTTCCAACTCATAGTCACTCTACGTACAACAGAACAAAGCACTGCCCCTTTCTGTGCTGTCCTTTCAATGTTTGTTATGCTTGAGCCCATTGTTGTAGCCACTGTATTAATCTATCTCATTGAGTGTCCTCCACTTTTTCACTGACCCTCTACTTTACCAAGCTCTATATCCTTCTCTGGGGACTAGTCCCTCCTGATAACATGTCCAAAGTATGTGAGACAAAGTCTCACCATCCTTGCTTCCAAGGAGCACCCTGGCTGTATTTTTTCCAAGACAGACTTGTTTGTTCTCCTGGCAGTCCATGGTATATTCAGTATTCTTCGCCAACACCATAATTCAAAGGCATCAGTTCTTCTTCGATTTTCCTTATTCATTGTCCAGCTTTCATGTGTACATGAGGTGATTAAAAATATCATGGCTTGGGTCAGGTACACGGATTTTTCAGGTATTTTCTTAGAAAGCTAAATACACATTATCTTAGTTTTCTGGTACTCCTGTAACAGAAATAGCACAAGTGGATGGCTTTAACAAACAGAAATTTGTTCTCTCACAGATTAGGAGGCTAGAAGTCCAAATTCAGGGCATCAGCTCTAGGGGAAGTCTTTCTCTGTCAGCTCTGGGGGAAGGTCCTTGTCATCAATCTTTCCCTGGTCTAGGGGCTTCTCAGTGCAGGGACCCCAGGTCCAAAGGATGTGCTCTGCTCCCAGTGCTTCTTTCTTGGTATTATGAGGCCCCCTTTTTTTTTTTTTCTCTTCTGCTCGCTTCTCTCTCTCTCCTTTTATCTCTTGTAAAAAATAAATAAATAAAAGTGATGCAGGCCACACCCCGGGAAAACTACCCTTACAAGATCGGACCAGGGATGTGACCTGAGTTAAGGTGTTGCATCCCACCTTAATCCTCTTTAACATAACCTAATCTTGCCTTGTTAACCACAGGCAGAGATTAGAATTTATAACACATAGGAAAACTACATCAAATCACAAAATGGAGGATAATCACACAATACTGGGAATCACAACCTACCCAAGTTGACAGGTATTTTGGGGGGACAAAGTTCAGTCCATAACACACGCCTACCATTTAATCCAGCCACTTGCTTCCCAGGTATTTAGCTAAGAGAAAAGAAATGTATCTATAGAAACACTTGTACACAAATGCTGATAGGAGCTTTATTTGTCATAGCCCCAACCTGGAAACAATCCAGATGTCCTTCAGTGGAGGCATGGATAAACAGATTATGGTCACTCCGTGCAATGGAATACTATGCATTAAAAAGAAATGAACTCTTGATTCATACAACAACGTGGATGAAGCATAAAATCGTTATACTGAACGAAAAAAAAGAAAAAAACGAGTATAGTTGGCCTTCCGTATCTGCGGGTTCTGCATCGGTGGATTCAACCAACCGTGGATTGAAAATATTAAAAAAAAAAAAAAAGAAAGAAAGCCCAAAAAGCAAAACTTGAATTTGCAGCTTGCAGAGCACTATGCTGAATGCAAGAGAATGAAGTGCAGACATCCCCTGCTGTAGCCTCCCGCCACCTCGCAAATCCTCAGCCTCTCTCCAGTGCTGGCTGTTTGAGCGCTGTTCACCTCGCTACTAGTTCCTACTTGTGCTGTGTGCCCCCTTGGTTTCTGTGAAAAATGGGCTCCTAAAAAGCAAAGAAGTGGTCAGAGCAGTCCCTCAGAGGCTAAATGTGAGGGGTTGAGGAGAGCGAGAGGAAGGAGTGTCAAGCTAGGAAGGGATGGCTGGCTAGCTCTGTGCTGCGCTGTGGCCTCCAGAACTTCAAGATCACAGACGAGCCAGCATCACAGAGACCCAGGCAGCATTAGCGTTCCCAGCAGAGAGAGCTCCAGAAACTCATAGAAGAGAAGGGCTGCCTTCCAGAGCGAGCCTTCAATTTGATGAAACAACTGTCGCCGTAGCATTTGCGTTATATTATGTATAGAAGTAACCTAGAGGATGGCACAGGACTGGGCAGTGTGTCGTTCTGTTGTACATAGGGTCGCTGTGAGTCAGAATTGACTGGATGGCACTTAACAACAGCAACAACAGGGATGATTTAAGGTAGTAGGAGGACTGCGTAGGTTATATACAAATACTATGCCATTTTATATAAGGGACTTGAGCACCCACGGATTTTGGTATCCACCGGGGTGCTGGAACCAATCCCCATGGACTGTACACACTGTAGACTCTATTTATATACAACTTGAGAAGGTACAAAGTATAGTGACAGAAATCAGAGCAGTGGCAGAGAGGAAGGATTACAAAAGGCATAAAGGTTCACTATCTTGATTGTGATGATGGTGTCACAGGTGCATACAAATGTCACAACTTGTTAAATTGCACACTTGAAATTTGTGCAGTTTATTGTTGTCACTTATACCTCAGCAAAACTGTTTTAAAAAAGATCCCTGTGTCTGCAGTTTGGAATGTAGATTAAAAAGCAGTGAGTCTAAATGCAGGAGGAAATGCCCTGCCCTTGCTCTCTCCTCCTAAAAGCTTAATCCCTTCTTCGCCTTACTCGCCTGGCTTTTGAACTTGGAATATTAGGGTTATCAGTGACTACATTTTCTTACTTTCCACTGTTGGGCATTTCTTTAAAATCCTGTAACATCGAGGACATGTGAAAACCAAAACCATAGCAAACCAAACCATTTGCCTTCAAGTCCATTCCAACGCACTGCAATCCCATGCGTGTCAGACTAGAACCACGCACCATAAGGTTTTTAATGGCTGATTTTTTCGGAAGTAGATCACCAGGCCTTTCTTCGGTGGTGCCTCTAGGTGAACTGAAACCTCCAACGTTTTGGTCAGCAGCCGAATGCATTAACCATTTGCATCACCCAGGGACTCCTCCTGAAAACAGGGCTGCCTAATAGCCTTTTCTTCTTTTTCTATTTCTTTTATTTTTTTAAATAATATTTTATCATGTTTTCAGTGAAGGTTTATACAGCTGTTTAGGTTCCCATTCAGTAATTTCTACACAAATCGTTCGGTGGCATTGGTTACATTCTTCACAATGCGTGAACACTCTGATTATTTCCATTCTGGTTGTTGCACTTCTGTTAATCTGGTTTCCCTGTCCCTTTACAGTCTCATCTTTGTTTTAAAGTGGTTGTTGACTGGTTGGTTCTTTTTCTTTTGTTAGAGCCTGCACCTCTCCTCAGCCCTGGCCACTTAGTGAACTTTCAGAGCAGGTTTCTAGGTGAGACTGGTCAGCTCACTGTGCACTGTGGCAAATGTGGTTCCTTGGAGCACCTTCCCCAAAGCAGTCATCTTGCTAACTATCCTGTGGCCCGTGTCTGCTTGAGAGCCTGGCTCCGGGAGAGTGATAGAGAAGTATTTATGGGGTGAATGAATGGCTTCCTGCTTCATCAAATGTCGTCAAGAGGCACTCAGCTGCGATGTCCCTGGAAGTAGGGCAGGAAGAACTGAGGGTTGCCTGTCCATGGGGTGAGGGTAGCCTTGTGGTTGAGGTCACAGACAGAAAGACAGCCAGTGTGCAGGGGATGAGACAGAAGGGGAGGCAGGCTAGGGTGGTCGGTAGGAGATCCTGGGGCAAGACTGGTTGTGAGTCTGTATCCCTGAGTGTGTTGGGAATGAGGAAGTGGTCTGCTTGCCTTATTGGATGCCACGTGTGTGTGGCAGGAATAACTGCCATGGCAAACCAGACAGGAATAGCTAAAATGAGCCTTTAAGATTAGTGGCAGTGGTAGAACCCTGCTGCCTTCACGTGTCTTTCCTGCATGGGTGCTGTTGGTTTAGAACCTGGGCTCAGATTTCATCTCTCAAACCTACCATGTGTGTGACCTTCAGCAAGTTGCAGGACCTTTCTAGAACTTGAGCTTTAGAAAGGAGATGACAGGAGCTCCTTCAGTGGTTGAAACCTCTCAGCACAGGGTATGGCCCATGGCAGGAAATTTTAATTTCCCAGAATTTGAAATCTGCCTTGTTTCCCTGGGTGGTGTAAATGGTTAATGCGCTTGGCTGCTAACCAAAACGTTGGTGGTTCGAGTCCACCCAGAGATGCCTCAAAGAAAGGTCTGGCGATCTACTTCCAAAAGATCAGTCAAAACCCTGCGTGGGATAGTTCTACTCTGACATCTGTGGGGTCGCCGTGAGTCAGTGTCAACGCGACAGCAACTGGATGGTTGTTTAGAAAGAAGAGTAGATCTGTTTCCTGTCCGTGAAATCCTTTTCTGTGCATTTACCACAAGCCAGAGGATGAAGTATTTTCCTACCTATTTGGCTTCTGACACGATCTTCCTTGCTTCATGACTGACCGTTTAGAACATAAGTAGCTTCCTTCCTTGCTTTGTATCTGGTCTCAATTGTCAGAGTGCTGAGAAAGGATGTCAGCGGCCTGAAGGAGCCAAGTTGCAGAACTAAAGAGAGAGTGAGGTGGAGGCTGAAGGCAGGAGGTCACAGCCCTCAGATAAAGAGGAAACCAGGAGCGTGTGTCATTGGGCTGGGCTCGGAGGGAGAGGAGGAAGGCCGACATCCAGAGATAAAGTAGTAGGAAGTCCAGGGAGGCCTGGGCCGCTGTCCGAGCGCCTGTGCGCCCACTCAGAGATGCTTCTATCTTTCCATCATAGCAGGAGTGGGAGAAGCTGTCTAAATTTATTCCCCAAAATCCAACAAGAGGAGCTCACATCTTCATTCCGAGCCAGCAGTGTTCCGCTGACTCATGAGATTATAGTTAGGGTCTCTTTTCTGGTGAGCTGACTAGAAGGCTGGTCCTTGTCGTGTGTCCATCCTATCGATGGGGGAAGGGGCGATCTTGCCACGCTGAGCTGTGGAGCCTCACTGCTCCTCTGCTGTTTGCAGTGAATGTTTCTACAGTGAGTTGGTTCAGCAAAGAGACCACAAAGAGTAACAGGGAAGAAATGATGTTGGGTCTGGGGGTGCTTTTGTTCCATGTTCTCGAACGGAATTATGTTCATGAGGGTATCGTGTCGACGTTACATCCAGTCTGGTTTGAGTGTGTTTTGGCTGCTTCCCGACAAACCAGCCCTTGTTGCTTATTGTAAAGGTTTAGAGTCAGGTCAGCTCCCTCGTGTTGCTGTAACACAGATACCACATGCGGGTGGCTTCAAAGAACAGAAATTTATTTTCTCACAGTTCAGAAGGCTAGATGTCCAAATTCAGGGCACTGGCTTTAGGGGAAGTCTGTCTGTCTGTCGGCCCTGGGGGAAGGTCTTGGCCTCAGCTTGTGTTGCGTCGGCATTCCTTGGCTCCTTGGCGATATTCACATGGCATCTGTCTTCCCCTGTTTGTGCTTGCTGGTCTCTGTGTCTATGCTGCTCCTTATAACCCAGATGAGATTAGGCTGAGGACCCACCCTACACTGACATGGTGTCAAAGAAAGCCCTATTCCCAAATAGGGTTACATCCACAGGTATTTGTTGTTGTTAGCCGCCTTTGAGTCGATTCTGACTCATGATAACCCCATGTATGCAGAGTAGAACTGCTCCATAAGGTTTTCAATGGCTGTGACCTTTCGGAATCAGATCACCAGGCCTGTCTTCAAGGTTCCTCTGGGTGGGTTTGGACTGCCAAATTTTCAGCTAGTAGTCTAGTGCTTAGCCATTTGTACCACCCAGGGACTCTCTTCCACAGGTATAGGGGTTAGGATTCCAACACATATTTTGGGGGGACATAATTCAGTCCGTAACACACATCATCACTAAATAATTTAACGAATACTTTGCCATTGCCTGATCCTGGGCATTTTTTCAGAGTGCATTCTTTCCCAGCATCACATTTGAATTACGCCATCGCAAGTGCCCAGCAGTTCTGCTTCTGTGTAGTAAATGGGTATTGAGGGCATACTGAAGGCACTTGGTCAGTGGCTGGGGTGTTCAGAGTTCAATAAGACTCTGAACCTCTGTAAATGATGCTAACGGGGGAGATGGACTTGTGTGCCCAAGACATAAGAGAGTGAGTGCCCAGAAAAGGGAGAGGAGAAAGGACAGCGTGGAGCTACCTAGGACTGTGATGCAACTCAGCACTCCTTTATGAGCACTGTGGAGGCCACAATGAAGATAGGGCCCCTACCCGGGACGCACTCCCAATTCACTAGGAGAGGCAGATAAATGCACAGGCAACTAGTAACCTGCCACAGGGAGAGATGTGCTGTGCCCAGTGGTGGACTTGCCAATGCATCGCTTCCACAGCCTCATGTTGCGAAATGCCAAAGGCCCGGAGGCCCCACCTGGCCAGCCTGGCTCAGTGCCCTCTCTGCTCCGGCAGCAGCCGTCAGCACCACTGGTTTCTAGAGTTATGAGCCTGCTTAAATGAGCCTTCAAGATGAATGGTAATGGCAGAACCCTGCTGTCTTCATGCAACAACAACTCTGAGCATGCCAGGAAAGGAGTGTGCCTTGCCCAGAACTATTGTATTTCCTGGCTTGAGAGCAGCTGAGAGTATATATGAAATAATTGGACAAAAAGAAATCCTGATGCCTCCTACTTACTTCACAATTTCAATTTCCTAGCAATGACGTGCTCTGATACTTTCACACGCACACACACAATTTGATAGCCATTAAGGAGAAAAAGGAAGGGAAGGGGTCTAGGGCAACTTTCTAAGGTGTTGGAAACATAGTTTGTGTTACATAGGTCATTTGTCAAAACTCATCGAGTAGTAGGTTTATGACTTCTATGTTTTCGTTGTTTGTAAATTTTTCCTTGAAGAAGTACTGTAAATAAAAAATGAACTTTAATTAATGATACATCGGCTGAGGTGTCTAGGGGTGAGGTGGACTGATGCCTACAACTTAATCTGGAATGCTGAAAAAATAAGGTGGGTTGTTGAATTCATAGGAGGATGGATAGCAAAATGTCAGTTACGGAACTGAGTTTTTTGGGTGTTTACTGTGTGATTCTCTCAACTTTTATGCTAGTTTGAAAGTTTTCCTAGTACAATGTTGAAACAGAACTGCAAATAACCAGTATACGTTCTCTAGAGCTTTCCATAACTAATTCCCCTAAGAGTTTTCTTGGGTGACGCAATTCTGTTCCTACAACTGCCTCTCCTTGCTTCCTAGAGTTGGTGAAGAGTTGGGGCTTGAGGGCCGATGGCTTCGTGTTTTCACTTTGAACCTGAAGGATGTGTTAGCTCGGGCTTCATTTGATGGCGACGAACTTCTCAATTTGAAGCTATATGAACTCTGAAACACAGTGCCTTCTACCCTGTGGGCAGAGGGCTGGGGCTCTGAAGCCAGAGAAGTGCCTGATGAATGAAAACGCTTGGGGTGGTCTTGTTCATGGACCTGAGATCCTGGGAGGTCTGGAACTTCTTAGACAGTTCATTTTAGGTCAGAGCAACTTCTTGCTGAATGGAGTAATATCGTTATCATCCCTGTTTTTTGTATCCCTGTTTACTGAGTATTTACCAAATGACAGGCCCTGTGCCAAGTACTCTGTGTATTCTCTTACAGCAACCCTATAAGGGGATTATTATATCCCCAGTTTATAGATAGAAAGCCAGATGTCAGGGAGGTTAAGTAATCTGCCCTAGTCTGTCAGTTTGTGGTATTGTGGTGGCTTGAGTATTGCTGTGATGCTGGAAGCTATGGTATCGGTGGACAGTTCTCAGTAGAGCTTCCAGACTAAGACAGATTAGGAAGAAAGTCCTCTACTACCAAAAACTAACCAATGAAAATCTTACGGATATTATAGTATATTGTATAATAGTATATTGTCTGATACAGTGCTGGAAGATGAGTCCCCCGATTGAAAGGCACTCAGAATACAGTGGCAGCAACAGTGGACGCACACATACCAACAATCATGAAGATGGCACAGGACCGGGCAACATTTTGTTTCTTTATACATAAGGTTGGCATGAGTCAGAGCCAACTCAATGGCAGCTAACAAGAAGTCACATAGCTAGTAAATTGTGGGCAGATGAACTCTAGAACTTTTTGGTTTACAAAGCAATCTTCTTTACTGTAGCTCCTGACACATTAGGGGCACGTAAAACTAACTTCTACTTCCTAATTAAAGAAACTGACATTCAAAGAGTTGAATGAATTAACCCAACCCACGTAGGTGCTGAGTAGGTGGGAGGCTCAAGATTGGAACCTGGCTCTTTAGTTTCTGGTTTGTTTTTCATGTCACCATGTTGCCTTCAGAACTGAGAGCTGGAGAGGGTGAGGAAGGAGTCAAGGCGAAGGTCTAGAAGGATTTGAATGGGCAGAAGGGTGCGGGTGGGGTGTGTCAGGCAGGGGAACCACGTCCTTAAATGCTAAGAGCTGGGATACGGGGGGACTTATTTGGAGGATGGAGGGAAAAGCAGCTGGGCCGCCCTAGCATGGGGTGACTAGAAAGGTGAGGGGCCAAGGGCGGAGGGCAGTGACCAGCTCAGAGCTGGGGGCTTGGGCCTGATGCCTTTTGTAGAAAGTGAAGATGATCCACCTCGGTTGGTGGGTGTCCACTGAGGATTAAATGAGATACTTCAGTTGAACTATGTTTGGCATATTGTAGCCAGTCCTGCAATTTCTGGTCTTTTCCTGTGAACTTTTAAAGCTTTGGGCAAGGGGGTGAGTTGGCCAAGTGGAGGCATTCTGAACGTTCGCATGACAGTGTGGATGGCAGCATGGGGCAGGGAGGTCCAGCCTGAAGAAGGACAAGTATTATTTCAAGGGAGTACTCCTTGGGGTTTGGTGAGGGGTTGGTTATGAGGACGGATGTGCGCCTTGCTGTTTCCATTGGCTTTTTTGTGACTCAGTTTGGACTGTCTCCCTCCCGACTCACTGATATGTTCTTGCCCTTGCAGGAGCCTGTGTGAAATGCAGCAAAGGGGTCTTTGGGGCCGACCAGGCCTGCCAAGCCATGGGGAACCTCTACCATGACACGTGCTTCACCTGTGCAGCCTGCAGTAAGTGTGTGTGTGTAAAAATGGTGTGGGGGCAGCATCTGACTTCCTCCAACTTCATAAGGGGGAAGGAGAACCAAGATCGACAGCCCAAGGCTGACTTCTGTGAGGTGGAGGCCAGTCAAGCCTCCTCTCTCCGCCATCTTTACTAATACTGACACCAGCCGTCCCTTACCCAGTACTCTCTACTTCTCTGCTGGGTTCGATCATTCATTGCAATGGCCACACAGAAATAGAAGGTCATCCTTCCCAGTGGATACCTGGCCCACGCCTTCCCCAGTCCCACAGAAAGGCGAACAGTTTCTTTAGAGTGGGGCTTCTTACCACCAGGGTAGGGTGACTTATCCTTGGGTACCAGAGATTACCTGAGACATACTTTGGTGAGACGCTGGAGTGAGTTCAAAGCAATCCTTAACATCAGAGTTTGTAATGATGCCAGAGGTCTCAGACCTGGGTGGGACGGGGGAGGGATGTCTGGGATGCACCATCATTCCCTTCTGTCAGTTATCGGCCCTACTGTGGGGACCAGCCAACCAAAGGGTGATCAGTCAATCGCAGTTACCCCAGTGGGACCCCAACCTTTTTTTATTTACTTATTTTTATTATTATACTTTACATGAAGGTTTACAGAACAAATTAGCTTCTCATTAAACAGTTAGTACA
Source organism: Elephas maximus indicus (assembly GCF_024166365.1). Taxonomy (NCBI): domain Eukaryota; kingdom Metazoa; phylum Chordata; class Mammalia; order Proboscidea; family Elephantidae; genus Elephas; species Elephas maximus. The sequence continues at coordinate 49,971,350 of NC_064838.1, forward strand.
CATATTGTTTTGTGACATTGGTTACCAACCCCACGACATGTCAATACTCTCTCCTTCTCAACCTTGGGTTCCTCATTACCAGCTTTCCTGTCCCCTCCTGCCTTCTAGTCCTTGCTCCTGGGCTAGTGTGCCCCTTTAGTGTCACTTTGTTTAATGGGCCTGTCTAATCTTTGGCTGAAGGGTGAACCTCGGGAGTGACTTCTTTACTGAGCTAAAAGGGTATCTGGGGGTTTCTCCAGTCCCTGTCAGGCCAGTAAGTCTAGTCTTTTTTTTTGTGATTTAGAACTTTGTTCTACATGTTTCTCCAGCTCTGTCTGGGACCCTCTATTGTGATACCTGTCAGAGCAGTCAGTGGTGGTAGCCAGGTGCCATCTAGTAATGCTGGACTCCGTCTGGTGGAGGCTGTGGTAGTTGTGGTCCATTAGTCCTTTGGACTAATCTTTCTCTTGTGTGACCCCAACCTTTGATTTGGAGGCTGGTGTATGAGTGTGTGAGAGTGTGTACAGTTGCTTGTGTGTGTGGCCTGGTCAGATGCCCAAGTTCTAAACCTCACACTCTGATCCTCCCTGCGATTTCCCATAAAACATATGCCTGAGAGTTTACTGTTGGCACATTGATCAGTAATCACCTGCATAGTGAGAAGTTGTAAAAGATTTTGAAATGGATCCAAAATTACTGAGTGTCCTCAATGGAAAAAGCAGGAGTTGAGTGGTTATATGATTGTCTGGGGCCTCTGGGCCTTTCCCTGTCTGAGCTGAGTTACACTGTCAGTTGTGGAATGCCGACGGTATCCATAGCACTGCAAACTGAGTTTGTAGGCGGCGTCCAATTGATTATTGCTCTGTGGCTGTTGACCGGTTTTACTTCTATTCAGCAAGTTTACTTCTGCATTCCCGGTGGCTTATATATGCGCGATTCTTTGAATTTTCCTGGTTGAGCATCTTGCTGGCTCCCTAGTTTGTTAATCCATTAAAAAAAAAAACACTTTAACACATTTGTGTTATATCTGTATGAGAGTTGTGATTACACTCTATGTTAAAAATGATCTTTTAACATCTTTGCCTCCTACAGCTGTTTCTCCATATTTGCTCTATTTTCTAGGAAAAGGAGAAGAAACATTAGACACTTTTTTTACATCACACGACTGCCGTTTGAAAGAGTAAAGCTATTGGGGGAAAAAATCAAACCTACCTGTGGCTGTATGAATAATTATTTTTTCCTTAATGGGTCAAGTTAATGTTGCTTTAAATTGTGACAAGCCCAGGCCCTTAAGGAAGACAGAGCTGGTTCAGGCTTTTACTTGGTCTAGCATTTAAAGCCCTTGTGGTCTGGTCTCTGCCTTATCACTTTCTCCTTCCTTATCGGTCAAATTGAGTTTCTTTCTTTCACTTCCATGCCTCTGATCACATTGATCCCTAGAATCTCCTATCCCCACTAGTCCCCGCTCACTTCATATGTTTAAATTCTGTCCAGCCTTGAAGACTCAGCTCAAATACCTCCTCTTCCAGGAAGCCGTCCCTGTTCTCCTAGCAGAAAGGAACCTTTTCTCCTGAATTTGGCATGTACTGCTTTCTTGTTAGGGTCCCTGGGTGGTCACAGGTTAGCACACTTGGCTGCTAACTGAAGGGTTGGCCATTTGAGTCCACTGAGAGGTGCCTCAGAAGAAAGCCCTGGAGTTCTACTTCCAAAAACTCAGCCATTGAAAATCCTATGGAACACAGGTGTACTCCATACACACCATGAAGCAGAGTCAGCTTGACGGCGACTGGCTTGGACTTTTGGGTTTGGCCTTCTTGTTGGTGTTACCTGGTAGACAGGGAACACATGCCCTGTGTCTCCAGTGCCAGCAAACTAGGCCCCTCTGTGACAAGGCAGGAACACCTGTTTGCCCCCGGGCTTGCACACGCTCCAGTCTGGGGAGCATTTTGCTCCTCTCTAACTAGCTGTAGGGAACCGTTGGTGCTGCCAGAAACCCAGGCATGTGTTTGAGTGGCTTCTCTTGAACTCTAGAAGTCATTTGCCTTTTGTTCGGTTAACTTATTGCTACCCTTTAACTCAGCTTTCTGCAGTAAAAGGAGGCGCCTGGCTCTGCAGGTCCTCGAGTGTGTCTCTGTGAGCCTCGGCGCCATGGAGACGGCACAGCGTGGGCTGGGGCTCATCCATTCCATCCCCACGTTCATAGAAGAGAAGATGGGGGCTCAGAGAGGGGAGCAGAATTTCTCAAGGTCAAAAACCCAGCAGTGGAGCTGGCATCAGCCTCCAAGGCACCTGAGTCTACGTTATCCTTGTACTTACCTGCTTTTCTGATTCTCCCTCTGATACGTTTCCACCCAGCCAAGCTGAAGAGAGGGGTGTTTTCTTTGTTCTTCATATTTTGATTGTTGATAAAGACACCTGGCTACTGTGTGTGTTTGTGAGTATATGTGTATGTTTTCTGTTTTCTCATTTCATTTATGATAATATGTTGTTGTCGTTAGGTGCCGTCAAGTGAGTTCCGACTCATAGTGACCCTGTGTACAACAAAATGAAACACTGCCTGGTCCTGTACCATCCTCACAGTTGTTGTTCTTGGGCCCACTGTTGCAGCCACTGTGTCAATCCATCTCATTGAGGGTCTTCCTCTTTTCTGCTGACCCTCTATTTTACCAAGCATGATGTCCTTCTTCAGGGACGGGTCCCTCCTGATAACATGTCCAAAGTATGTGAGACATAGTCTCACCATCCTCACTTCTAAGGAGCATTCTGGTTGTACTTTTTCCAAGACAGATTTGTTCATTTTTTTGGCAGTCCATGGAATATTCAGTATTCTTCACCAAGAGCATAGTTCAAAGTCGTCAATTCTTCGATCTTCTTTATTCGCCATCTAGTTTTGGCGTGCACATGAGGTGATTGAAAACATCATGGCCTGGGTCTGGCACACCTTAGTCTTCAAGGTGACATCTTTGAATTTTAACACTTAAAAGAGGTTTTTTTGCCACAGATCTGCCCAATGCAATGCACTGTTTGATTTCTTGACCACTGCTTCCATGGGTGTGATTGTGGACCCGAGTAAAATGAAATCTTTGACAACTTCAATCTTTTCTTTGTTTATCATGATGTTGCGTATTGGTCCAGATGTGAAGATTTTTGTCTCCTTTATGTTGAGATTAATCCATACTGAAGGCATGTGTGGTAACAGTCTAGCTTAAAATCTGTGTGTGTGTGTGTGTGTGTGTGTGTGTATGTGTACACATACCCATAGTTGTTATTCTTGTTAGCTGCTGTGGTGTCATATCAAATTCATGGTGACCTTCTGTAGACAGAAGAAAACACCGCCCGGTCCTGCATCATCCTCACAATCGCCGGCATGTTCGTATCCATTGATATAGCTGTTGTGCCAGTCCATCTCACCGAGGGTCTCCCTCACCCTCGCTGGCCCTCTACCTCACCAAGCATGGTGTCCTCCTCCAGTGATTGATCCCTTCTGATGACATGTCCAAAGCAAGCGAGTCAGACAGTGTTCTGCTGTGATCAGCATAAAAATCTACACCCTTTTCCCGCAGTAATCCCAGACCAAGGGTGAGACCTGGTGGTACCCCACATGTCACTCGTCTTTAACCTGTTAAATCCAAGGTTTTCATTGGCTGATTTTCAGAAGTAGATTGCCAGGCCTTTCTTTGTAGTCTTAGTTTGGAAGGCTGCTGAAACCTGTCCACCACACGTGACCCTGCCGGTATTTGAAATGCCGATGGCATAGCTTCCAGCATCGTAGCAATATGCAAGCCACCATAGTATGACAGATTGACAGATGAGTAGTGAATATATGTGTATCTGTTGCTGTCAAGTCAGTTCTGACTCGTAACGACCCTATAGGACAGAGTAAAACTGCCCCATAGAGTTTCTGAGGCTGAGATATTTACGGAAATAGACTGCCACATCTTTTTCTCACAGAGTGGCTGGTGGGTTCCAACTGCCAACCCCCATTTCTGTTAGCAGCTGAGAGCTTAAACACTGTGCCACCAGGGCTCCATATATATATATATGTATATGTGTGTATATGTGTGTATATGTGTGTATATGTGTGTATATGTGTGTATATGTGTGTATATGTGTATATATGTGTATATGTGTATATATATGTATATATATGTATATTTATTTATGGATTTTTTTTTTTATATGTATACACACACAAACATACACGCACACTTCTTGGATTTTACTGATACTGCATTAAACCAAAATCGTGGGGTCTTGCCAAACTCACACACCCTTATAAGATAAGGCAAGGCCAAGACCTGACTGATTTGACTGGTAAAGATACGACAAGCCACTTTTAGATCCAGAGAGCTTATTCTTTAGCTAGACGATGAAAAGTAAAGTAGTCTAAGGGCCTCTGGGTCCTCGTCCCACACACCAAAAAGAACGACAACACCCTCCCTTCCCCCCTGTTGCTGAGGAGCCAAATCTACATGCAGTTGGGGGTTTTGTAGTCTGCAGTGCAATCCTGAGGGGCCAGGGCAGAGTCTCAGACCTCTTCAGAACGCAGAGGTGATGAGAGACTGTCTGATGATAGCCCCCCAGGGAGATAAGGAGGCTCGAGGGAGATGGCCTTGCAGCAGCTCCTCAGAGGCCTCCCGCCCTCCTTGGGTTCCAGGAGGACCACACACACAGTGCTGCTCTGAGACCAGGTGACCCTTGGCCTGTGTGGATCCACGTGAGGTCGCCAGGCACCTGGCATTGCGGGCTCCCCCACCTCTCTGCCAAGAGGCCACAATACTTAGTTCATTTTTAGCATGACAACAACATGATGACCAGAGAGAAAGTTCTAAAGAAGAAACCTGCTATTTTATCATTCTAGCCCAGCTATTTTCACTTTTCCTTTTCCCTTCCAGTTTTTGGCCATGCGTATACACATTTTTTAGGGTTGTGATCATAGAGGATAATCAATGTTGTATCCTTTTTGATTTAACATCATATCATAAACTCATCCCTGTCTCTGCAGCCTCCGTAAGTTTTGTTAAAACGTGGTAACCAGCTGAGTCTACCAAGAGGACTTGGTTTACAGCCACGGTTTATGGCCTTAGGCGCCTTTCTGGTTTGTTAGCTATTACACATCGCATCAGAGAACAAGTTTATGCGTGGGTCTTTATTCTCTCTGCTGAATTGTTTCCTTAGTGTTTGTTCCCAGAATCAAGCATTCAAGGTCCAGTGTGTGGGCGTGTATATGGTTTTTCAAGTTCGCTTCTTTCCTGAGGACCCCTGAGCAGCCAGTGTGCTTGGTTGCCATGGAGATGTGAGCTGTGGCACCTCCTCCTGCCGGCTCTGCTTACCCGAGGGGCCGAGCACCCTGCCTGGACGCTCTCAGGAAGCTCTTGGCACCCACAGGAGAGGCAGGAGTGGCCTTGGCAGGCGACCATGCACGTAGTGTGTATGGATACCCTGTGTTGAGTGGGCTGTCTGAGGAGAAGCTCCCGCCCATCTGGCTTGAGTAAGAGATGGAGTGAAAAGGAAGAAAAGGTATGCTGGGCTTAAGGGGCCAAGTGGGGTTCTGCTTAGCACCTTCCAGAATAGACTGTGGTGGAAAAAGAAGGCAAAGCCGCTGTGTCCTCAGTCCAGGCAGTTTTTGGTCCCCAAAACAATTTTGTAAAGATTAGACAAATTCTGTCCTGGAGTCCAGGTGACACCTGTTTGCTCTGTCATGTTCATAGTGTCTGTTGTGTCTCGGCTGTGCAAGTTGGAGGATGATAAACTAGATATGAAACACTATGTACTCTCCTCCTGGAGGCCCCTAAGAACATGAGGGGGCCTGAGTGTTGGGGTTGGGGCTTGGGAGGCACTGACCCTGAGGCTGATGGGAATTATGCCAAAACCATTAAACTGGTGAAGGGCTGAGCTCAGAGGAGGACCACAGAGGGCTCAGACTGGTCCAGCCCAGGGGCAGTGCCAGGATGTGTAAGTCAAGGCATCATAACGTAGTGTTTATATTTCTGGGTGGGAGGACGAACTGTGATCTGCCAGCCATACCTTAGGGGAAGACATCTTACCTTTCAAAAACTAAACACCCAGGTCTGCTAAAGATCATGGATGGATTTTATCGTGAAATCTCACTCAATTAGGGGAAAGTGTGTCTGAGTTAGTGAAAAGCTTCCCTCTAAAACATGAAATAAATGCCATTTCATTACTTTCAGGTAAATAAAACCACCAGCTCTAAGCCCAGCCTTGCTGAGCAGGCATTCTTAATAAATAAGTGGTTGGTGACTCACCTACCAGTGAGTTGGAATCTGTGAAGTATGGGAGGGTTCTTGTCAGCTATTTTGTTTTTCTTACAAAGTCTAAACATTGCCTCTGAAATCATGTTTGCCTTTTCCATCGAGTTTGTAAATGACTTCTTCAACCTAGCCTTTGAAAATGCTCACAGATCCTGAATTCACCGAACCAGAATTAAGGAGGTCTTCCTTTAATTGGGAGTCTCTGGGTGGTGCAAATGGTCAGTGTGCTAAGCCACTAACCAAAATTTTGGAGGTTCTAGTTTACCCAGAGGTACCTCAGAAGAAAGAACTAGTGATCTACTTTTGAAAAATCAGCCATCGAAAACCCTGTGGAACATAGTTTTACTCTGATGCGTGTGGGGTCGCCGTGAATCAGAATCAACTCCGCAGCCACTGGTAACTGGTCATTTACGTCATGGAAGTCTGCTTCCTTAGAACAGCCATCACAATAATTTTATAAGCGAGCGTCCTAGAACTTACTGTGGGCCTGACACCATGCTGAGCCCTCTACCTTCAGTAGCTCAGAAATTCTTGTAACAACCCGGTGAATTCAGCGTTATTATCATCCTCATTTTACAGAAGGGCAGACAGAGGCTTGGTGAATTTAGCTTGTCTCTGGTTACATCACTGTTAAGAAGCGGAGTGAGCACTTGAACCTAGGAACGTGTGAACCCACAGCCGTTGCTTAGGGCCATTATGTTAAATTACCTTTGCTTAGGATATGTAGGGAGAAAGGGGCCTGGCTGTGGGCATGGGGTCTTGCCTTGACTTCTCAGGTTCAGCTGCCACCTTGGGGCTGTGTGACACAGAGGCTGGGCCCTTGGAAACACTCAAGTTATGGGTGCAGGAGAGTGGCCTGGGACTTGGAATAGGGGAGGCAGAATTTCAACCAGGGGATGTACCCATAGGAGAGACATGGATTAGGGGCTTTGATTAGAGGTCTATTCTTTCTTCAGGCCTTTGATCCCTGAGTTTCTGGGTCGTCCCAATATTTCTCATCCTATTCAGCATTTATGTATGAGTTGAGTGAGTCAGCTGGACCTCAGGAAAAAAGCCAAAGACCAAGAATGTGAGAAAGGAAGAGTGGGCAGAGACCAAAGGAAATCAGTGGGCGAGGGAGGGATTAGGAAATAACCAGAATAGACTGGAGCTGGGTACAGGGCTGTGCGGGTCAGACAGGAGCAGAGGGGTGACAGTTACTTGGCATGCTACCAAAGGGTCTCTTGTGTCCGTCTCCTGTAGTCATTCCACGGATGTGCTTGAAATGGGGCCAAGCTTGGCTTCCCAGATCAGACTTTGCTGATCTAGTCAGAGGCCTTGAAGTCACTGATTGGAAGAATCTCAGGTTCTTCTTGTCTGGGACATTAATAGAGTCTAGATTTTTCAAGGAGTCCAGAGGCCAGAGAGGTGGAAGTCCAAATGAAGGTAAAGAGGTGTGGGTGGTGAGGCCAACTGCTAGGCTGTAGACAGTGGCCGTTTGGCTGCATCAGACCCCCCAGGGATGTGCCTTACACACGTCATGAATCATGGTGTCTGCAGGTGGAGCCAGGAGTCTGCACTGTAACACGCTCCTGGTGACTGATGCTCCGCAAAAGGTGAGGACCACTGTTGGGGTGGCTATGAAGCACTTGAAATGTGGCTAGTGTGACTTCGGAACTGAATTTTTAATTTTGCTTCATTTATAATTCATTACCATTTAAATGTAAATAGCCACATGTGGCCCGTTCTGTCAGTCAGTTCCTTGTCTTTTCACCTCCTTGATGGTGGCATTTTCAGTGCACAGGTTTTTTTATTTTTAATTTTGATGTAGTCTAATTTATCTTTTTTGTTGCTAGTGCTTTTGGTGTCATGTGTAAGAAACCATTGCCCAACTCAGGACTACGTTTTCTTCCAAGAGTTTTATAGTTTTAGCTTTTACATTTAGGTCTCTAACCCATTTTGAGTTAATTTTTGTATATGGTAGGAGGCAGGGTTCCAACGTCATTCTCTCAAGCACATGGATATCCGGTTCTGCCAGCACCATTTGGTGCAGAGACCTGGCAAACGTGTGGCAGATCAGTTGAACCATAATGTAAGGGTTTGTGTCTGGTCTCTAAGTTGTATTCCATTGAGCCAGTCCATTCATTATCTTTTAAAGAGATTTAACTAATTAAAAAAAAAGCGTATGTACTCATACAGTTACCATTTCTGGTCCTCTTCATTCCTTTGTTTAGACCCAAATTTTCATCTGGTACCATCGTCCTTCTTCTTGAAGGACTTTCTTTAACTTTTTTTTGGTAGCCCAGATCTTCTGGTGATGAATTCTTCCAGCCTTTATATGTCCGAATACATCTTTACTTTATTTTCATTTTTAAAGGATATTTTTGCTGAGTATAGAATTCTACGTTGACAGGTTTTTTTTCTTTCAGTACTTTAAACATGTTTTTCCACTGCTTTCTCACATGCATTAGTTTCAATGAGAAATTCAGTGTCATTCTTATCTTTATTTCTCTGTATGTAACATGCTGGTTTTCTCTGGTTGCTTTTAAGATTTTCTCTGTATCATTGATTTTGAGAAATTCGGTTATGACTTCCTTTGGTGGTGTTTGGAGCTGTGCTGACACAGTGGTTAAGCGTTCGGCTGCTAATCAAAAGATTGGGAGTTCGAATCCACCAGCTGCTCCTTGGAAGCCCGATGGGGCAGTTCTGCTCTGTCCTATAGGGTTGCTGTGAGTCGGAATCGACTTGGCAGCAACGGGTTTGGGTTTGTTTTTGTTTTTGGTGTTGTTTTCATGTTTCTTGTGCTTGAGGTCTGTTGAGCTTCTTTGTGGTTTTCATCAATTCTGAAATGCTTTTGGCCATTATTTCCTCAAAATATTTTCTGCCACACCCTCTCTCTCATTCTTTAAGGGGTTTTACTTATCCCTGTGTTTAGCGTCTTGAAGTAGTCCCTCACCTCACTTATGCTCTTTTCATTAAAATTATTATTTTTATATTCTTTTATTCTCTTAGTTTCATTTCGGATGGTTTCAATAGCTATGCCTTTAAATTCACTAACATTTTTTCCTAAAGTGTGTTACATCTGCCATTAATCCCATTCAGTGTATTTTTCATCTCACGTGTTTTATTTCTCTTCTCTAGAAGTTCAATTTGGATCTTTTTTTTAATATCTTCCATGTTGCTGCTTAACTTTTTGGGCATATGGAATATAGTAACAACTTTTAATGTCCTTCTCTGCTAATTCTAACATCTGTGTCAGATCTGGGTTGATTGCCGTAGATTAATTATTCTTCTCATTATGGGCTGCATTTTCCTGCCTCTGCGTGCCTGGTAATCTTTGACTGGACGCCAGGCATGGTAAATTTTACCTTGTTGAGTACTGGATAATTTTTGTATTCCTTTAAATTGTCTTCGGCTTTGTTCTGCGATGCAGTTAAGTTATTTGAAAACAGTGGCCCTTTCCAGTCTTGCCTTTATGATTTGTTAGACAAGTTTGGAACAGAGCTCAGTTTAGAGCTAATTATTCCCTATTCTGGGGCAAAACTTTCCTGAGTATTTTACTCAACACCTTGTGGATTATGAGCTTTCCCAGCCTGGCTGGTAGGAATAGGCACTATTTCTGGCCCTGTGTGAACGCCAGGCACTGTTCCTTCTAATTCTTTTGGGTGTTTTTTTTCCCCTCAGCCTTGGCTAGTTTCCTCACACGCATGTGTTGACCAGTACTCTGCTGGATACCAGAAGGAGACCCTCTGCAGATTTCCAGAATTTCCCTCTCTGCAGCGTTCTTTTCTCTGACCCAGATGATTATGGCCTGGGGTAGTGGAAATGGAAAACAAAAAAGGAATGGAGCTATAAAACCGTAAGAAAAAAGACTGGGGAGAGGCAAGGGAAAAGAGAATTGGAATGTGAACACCGCTACTCACAACATGGGGGTCCTCAGTGAGACATGCACAGAAATTGAGAACATTTAGAAACTTGTGTGACAATTTGACAGAGTAACTTTGTGTCAGTTGAATTAGGGAATAAATAGCGTCAGGGCTTAGATTTCATATGTTTCATTTTTCTAGTAATTTTTATTGTGTTTTACAAGAAAAGAAGTCTTTGACAGATGGAAATTAAAAACAAAATAAAGCAAATAAATAAATAACCCCCTTCCAAAAAAGCCTGACCCTTTACCACAGATAAACTGAAAAGAAAGTAGTGACCTGGAGGGTTTGGAGAAAGGGGGGAGCTGGTGGGGAATGTGGTTTTTAGCTCACGAAGTTGCCACTGAAGAAAGTGAAGGTCATTGATGGAGTCCTGGCAGCAGTAACTGATGGTGAGTACCAGTGTGTGTGAGCAGGCACTGTGCTGGGCTCCTCACTCCACATTTGTACCCTGAGGGGTTAGGTGATGGCTACAGTCTCATTTCCGGGAAGTGACAAAGCCACGTTTGGACCCCAAGCCTGAACACTTTCTACCTCTACCTTTCTGCCTTGCCCCTTGAGTCCATCACATGGAGAGAAGCTCGGGCCTACTGTGGTGGGAATCACCCTGTGGGCTTCCTGAGGCTGGACTAGGATTCCAGATTTGATCTCTGCTTCATTTAACTCAAACTAACTTGATTGCTTTCTTTCTGTTGCTTCGGTATAGGTAATAACTTTTAAGAGCTAGGAGTCCTTGGGTAGTAGCAACCAGTTAACACACTTGGCTGCTAACCAAAAAAGTTAGAGGTTCAAGTCCACGCAGAGACACCTTGGAAGGAAGGCCTGGCAATCTCCTCTGAAAAGCCAGCCCTTAAAAACCCTATGGAGCACAGTTCTACTCTAACACACATAGGGTCAACTCCACGGCAGCTGGTTACCGGTTTAAGAGTTAGCCTGTTCTGGAAAAAGCTGTTTGAAGAAGTAGATCAGGTAGAACTTTCTGCGATGATGTAAGTATTCTAGAGCTGTGCTAGCCACAGGTGCTACCACCAGGCACTTCAGTGTGGCTAGTGTGATTGAGGAACTGAGTTTTCAGTGCTATTTTATTTTAATTAATTTACATCTGCCTATAAATAGGTACGGAAACCCTGGTGGCGTAGTGGTTAAGAGCTACTGCTGCTAACTAAAAAGTCGGCAGTTTAAATCCACCAGGTGCTACTTGGAAACTCCATGGGCCAGTTCTGCTCTGTCCTCTAGGGTCACTATGAGTTGCAATCGACTTGATGGCAACGGGTTTAAAAAAACCCAGTGCCGTTGAGTCGATTCCGACTCAACAACGGGTTTGGCTTGTTTTTTTATAAATAGGCACATGTGGCTGGCGGCCCCTCTGGACAGCACAGGTAGAATGAGGTAACTAACTAGGATAGCACAATAAAAACACAGTCTAATTTTTACTTCCTTTTCTCAGAAACTACTCGTAGTCGGCAAAGCCTTGCATTTTTACTTTTCGGGGAGATATTTGGGAACTGAAATTTTGTGGTGAAGTCTTACGGCTAAGGGCCAATTACTTTTCCAGAATAGATTGTATGTTGTTTCAATTTCTATAGGGAAGAGAGAATGGTGAGTATTGAAAATTTAGATTTTTATTTGTCAGATTAAATGACTGACCTCTCTTTGTGGCGTCCTTGTCTGCTATTTCTTTCCTTCATCAAGCCACACTGGCTTTGTGAGATGCATATGTCTCTTTTCAACTGAAGGTGCCCCTGAAGGCAAATATAAAATATTCATTCACTGAATCTATGGTAAGTGTCTTTTTCGAGTGGATTCTCAATGAGTCTGTATATTTATCACTCAATATTTTATAAACTATTGTTGGAATAGGACAATAAAGAGCAGCTTTGACTACTAGTATTCTAAAACTCTGAAAAAGTTTTGACTAAAACAGGCAGGTTTGCCTGACTTCTTTTGCTTCTGTTTCCCTATTTGTAAAATGAAGATTCAGTACAGCTTCACCACACTGCAATAGGTAACCCTGTTGGTACAGTGGTTAAGCGCTTGGCTGCTAACTGAAAGGTCGGTGGTTCAAAACCACCAGCAGCAGGAGAGAGATGTGGCAGTCTGCTTCCGTAGAGATTTACAGCCTTGCAAACCCTATGGAGTGGCTATGAGTCAGTTGCTGTCAGACCTGACTCCACGGCAGCGAGTATGCTGCAATAAGTGAGGTTCAACTATCTGAAGTGCAGGGTCACATTATTACAAGATTAATGCAATGACCCAAGCCAGCCTCTACCACTAGCCAGCCTAGAGTTCTCGGTTGTGCTACGCCAGTCTGTCCTGGTCCTGGTTGTGGTTTGGTGTCACCTAGTGGTGGGGGGATGCTCTAGCTTAAATGTCCATGAGGATGATTTTGGATCCTGTACTTGATTGGAACTTTCAGGACCGTAGTGTGGTTCCAGGACTTCCCAAGTTGGTTGGTGTCTGTTTCATTGGCCAGATCTGGAATGATTCAGCTTCTCTCTGCCTCTTTGCTTCTCGAGACGAGATTTCTTGCTGCTTCCTGCTTGGCCTCACCCTCTCTTCCTCAACACACCACTTCTCCAAAGATGCACAAACTTTAGCCTGCTCCCAGGGGAAGATGGGAGCCAGTTGCCAATTAAGTTATATACAAATGTGTGTCATCTCAAGGGATTTTTACAGAATTGTCTTGACAATTAAGTGAGATATGATCTAAGTAAATGGTCCAGTACAAGAGAGTGCTTCAAAAAGCGACAGTTTTCTTCTTCTCACTGTAGTAGCTGTGCATTCAATAGCATTTAAATAGTGCCGGAAGCCCTCGGCACAATGGAGCAAGCATGGACTGCAGAGTCAGACAAACCACGGTTCCCATCCTGGCCACTTACTACTTGGGTTAACCTCTCTGAGCCCCAGTTTCCTTGTTTATGAAATGGAGCCAATAACATTTAACTCATAAGTATTGTGCTTTTTTGAAGAGAAAAGGAAACCCAGAAATCTGGAGGCAATCCAGGATACCATGTCCAGTGATTCCCAAGAATAACCAGTTCTTGGACTGCTCCATTATTGGCGTGTAGTGTTTTTTTTCTGCGTTAACTCTTATGTGAGCCCTTTCCATGTTTGCTGAAAGCTACAGTAGCTGGCAGGGAATGACCTAACACACTTCTCTGCAAAAAGCATGAGGCGGGGGGCGGGTAATGAGGCAATAACACGGGGGGCGGTGGTTCTTAAAATAGTTCTTTTAATACACGAAAGCTCCAGCTACAGTACCTGAAACATAGAAGGCACTCAACAGATGTTAGTTTTGTTCTTCTCTCTCTGACAAAAATACAAACTAATACATTTGGATGTGGAATCGAAACTCTGGTGGTTTTTTAAAAACTGAAGTTTTAGTCCATCAGAGCAGATCAAAGCCCCAGCCTCTTGGGTCTGTGGGGGCGTTCTCAATTTTTTTTTTTTTTAAATAAAGGAAAAGCGGGTGCAGCAACTAAAGCCCTCTGCTGGCGTCTGTGTCCGAACGTGGGACTTCTCTGCTCTGAGTGTGGGCATCAAGATTTGTCCAGCCAGCTGGACAGTGTTCTAAAATGTCGATCCGAGTAACGCCTGCTTGTTGTTAAAAGCTTGGGGAAGTGTAGGAGAGCGTGAAGAAGCCAACGGCTGGCGGGCTGGCCACCCTGGCCCCATGGCACAGATCTTGCCTGTGTCTACTCAGAGGCCCAGTTTGGCAGCTTTCCTTGCCAAGCTTTTTCCTTTGGCTTTCTTCTTTACATAGTTGAGGTCATATTGCATATATGATTATTACACCTTGATTTTTTACTTTTCACATTGTGACATGAGCATTGTCATCTAAATTTTTAAAAATTTTTAAAATTGTTTTTTCAGATTACAATATATATGAGTCTAAAAATTTTTAATATAGACAGGTATGAGGTAAAAAGTGAAATTTCTCTCATAGTCTATCTACCAGTGTACCTAACACTAGAAAAGTTTTTTTAAAAAAGTATTGAGGTGTATAAAGTAGAAAGTGAAATTTCTCTTTACCACCACCTACCTACCAAGAGAGTTCAGGATACAGTTGATCTACTTCCGAAAATCAGCTAATGAAAACCCTATGGATCACAACGGTGTGATTCATAACCAATCATGGGGATGGCACAGGACTGGGCAGGGCTTGTTATATTACGCATGGGGTTGCCATGAGCTGGGGGCCGGCTTCACGGCAGCTAATAGCAACGACAGCCACTGCCAGTGCTATATAATACTCCCATTGCCGGGGAGTTGATTCCTACTCATAGCGATCCTGGGAGTAGAACTGCCCCGTAGGGTTTCCAGGGTGCAGCTGGCAGATTCAAACTATCAACCTTTTGGTTAGCAGCTGAGCTCTTAATCACTGCACCACCAGGGCTCTTTACGCTCTAACCCCAACCAAAAACCAAACCCACTGCCTTCAAGTAGATTCCGACTCATAGCGACCCTGTAGGAAAGAGTTGAACTGCTCCGCAGGGTTTCCAAGGCTGTAAATGTAAATCTTTATGGAAGCAGACTGCTACATCCTTCTCCCGTGGAGCGGATGGCTGGTGGTTTCCAACTGCTGATGTTTCTGTAAGCAGCCAAGTACTTTAACCACTGCACCACCAGGGCTCCTTTACATAAGACTAGAGAAGTTAAAAAAAGACAAATTTATGAAATAGTGAAATTTCCCAGTAGTGCTCCCTACCAGTGCTAACCAGTATTAGTTTTAGTGTGCAGTCTTTCCTTTTTTTCCCCTTTTGCATATCAATGACAGGCATGTTAATAACTGAAATGGAATTGTACTATAAATACTGTTTCCAGTTTGCGTTCTTCACTTACTAATATATTTTGGGTATCCTAGAGTGTGAGCATTTTCCAATATCATTAAGACCTATTTGAATGGTATTTTAGATGGCGGCATAAGATCCCGTCGTTTAGATGTACTGTAGTTCACGTAACCATTCCTCTAAGGCTACCGTTGGCTATCTAAGTAAATATTTATACACATTACTGATGCCTTCCCTAAGCTAAGTTTCAGACGCTCTCGGTGGGTCAGAGAATAAGTATTTTAAGGTTTCCGCTCCAGTGAGAGTTTATCATTTACACTCGCATCGGTAGCTTACAGAAATATGCAGTGACGGTGGCAGTCACGAACATCGCTTGTGATCATTTAAGAAGTCCTTGTTGACGTCACGGTGAAGAAAAAAAAAAACCCGCTGCTGTCAAGTTGATTCTGAGTCTTAGCGACCCTATGGGACAAAGAGAACTGCCTCCTGGGGTTTCCAAGGCTGTGATCATTATCAAAGCAGACTGCCACATCCTTCTCTCGTAGAGCAGGTGGTGGGCTTGAACCACCAACCTTTCGGTCAGCAGCTGAGCACTTAACCACTGCACCACCAGGGCTCCTTCTTAGAGGGTTAAACCCACTGCCGTTGAGTCAATTCCGACCCTGTAGGACAGAGTAGAATGGCCCCATAGGGTTTCCAAGGAGTGGCTGGTGGACTCCAGCCGCAGACCTTTTGGTGAGCAGCCGAGTTCTTAACCACTGTGCCACCAGGGCTCCCTTAGAATATTAGGGGGTTTTAGATGCTTTTGCATGTTTAATGATGTCCTATAATTATGATTATGAGAGTAGAGGTAATCTGCCCTCTATTAAAACAAAACAGTTGGTTCCCAGCTCAGCTTCCTTAGAACTTTCTGGACCCATTCCTGGAACCGCAGCCCTGTCTGTGCTCTCCAAGCCTCGTCTCTCTGTAAAGGGTGTGCCCTTCCTAGGTGGCCTTCTTGCTCCCCCTAGTGGCTGCACCCATAGCTGCAGCCTACCCGGGCCCCAAGTCACTTGATACCATTCGTGTTTAGAATTCGTTTGATTTTTGACCTTCACGTGCTGTCTTTTGGGTAAATATTATGCCTAGCACTGGACATGTTCCCAGGTCTGTGAATGTTGCTGAGTAGCAGATCCAAGGACTCCCATAAAGATACTCCTGCTTACCTTGAACATGTGGCCCCATTTTTTTTCTGTAAGAGACTAAAAGAGTTGGACAGGTATATTCTTGTCAATGTTCTAGCCTTATGGAATCTAAAGTTCCGTTTAAAGAGTCGGGGTGCATTGCATTTTCCCCATTCTTGCTACCCAATTTAGATCAAGAGAAAACAAGAAAAAATCACCCTTCCAACAATGTGTGTTTTCTATAGTTTAGATGAAAAGAAGATGTGAATGAAAATAAGGAAAATAAAAGTTAACCAAGTCATAGGATTTCCCCAGTAGGTTGTCATAAACATCCCCTGAGAATATAGTGAAAGGTCACTGCCCCAAATGCCTGTGGGGCAACCTCAACCAGACTGAGCCCAGAACAACTAGACAGCTTCCATCACCGACTGCTCTGACAGAGATCACAATAAAAGGTCCCTGACAGAGCTAGGGAAATGTAGAACAAAATTCTAACTCACAAAAAAAGACCAGACTTAACTGGTCTGACACAGACTGGAGAAACCTCTAAAGCATGGCCACTGGACACCCCTTTAACTCAGTACTGGTCACTCCCGAGGTTCATCCTTCGGCCAAAGACTAGACAACGCCCATAAAACAAACAATAATACGTGTAGCTCAGTGAAGTATATGGGATTAAATGGGCAGACCAGCCCAGGACAAAAATGAGAAGGTAGGAGGGGACAGGAAAGCTGGACGAATGAAAATGGGGAACCCGAGGTCGAGAAGGGGAGAGCGTTGACACGTCGCAGGATTGGCTACCCATGTCACAAAACAATACGTGTGTTGTTTAATGAAAAACTAATCTGCTCTGTAAACCTTCACCTAAATCACAATAAAAGAAAAACAAATGCCTTTGGGAAACAGAAGCTTCTTTTGTGTTTTTTTCTGTGATCTAGTCACTGGCTTCTTTCTAAGCAGAGAGGAGGTACTAGAAGGTGGGTATGGATGATTCCTGAGTCAGCCGTCAGGTCTTCCTGCCAAATAGCCTCAGTCTGTGCCTTCTGGCCTCAGTCTGCCCATCACCAAGGGCCACAGTAACAGGAAGCTGTAATTGGCAGTTGACATTTATTTGTATGTTTGTTTCTGCTTAAAAAGTGTTTACCCTCTCCTGGCCCCCCCCTTTTGTTATATCCTACCATTGTGTTTTTTTTTTCCCTAGGCCGGAAGCTGAGGGGAAAAGCCTTTTATTTTGTCAACGGCAAAGTGTTTTGTGAGGAAGACTTCCTGGTGAGTATGTTACTGTTGCCTCCCTTCCCCCTTCCCTGACTAGAGGGAATGAGGATATGGAGAGCCTGGGATCAGGCAGAAGAGGGCACCTTTCTGTGCTGGCTGAAGCTGGAGAGGGGCCATGACTTTCCTTATAGAGATGTATGGGGGTGGCCCAGGTTCCCCAGGCAAACGATAGACTGCAGAGCTTTGTACTTTGTAGGGACTTTAGGGCCACTCGGCCTATCCTCTTGTCACTTTCTTGAGTTCTGCCTCCTCCATGCATCTCTTGAACCTTGGTGTCCTGCCCCCACCTGTGGCGGGTCCTGCTGTTGTGGTCTCCCCATCCACTGGACATGGCCTGCGTGCTGTCCTCTAGCGCCTTACACCCTCCTTGTCTGAAGCACATAGCGTAGTCTTGCCTTGTGTCCTGTCTCTGAGATTGACCTCTGTTCCCCACCCCACTAGAGACTGGAGTCCATCCTCAACCTTCTTCCTTCCCATCTTTCCCTGAATGCAGCCAGGCACTGAGCCCTGTGCCACTGTGTCCTCCAGGCTTCTGCCCTAGTTCCCACCCTCACCGGGGCTCAGCTGGGTCAGCATAGCAGCCTGCTCCACAGTACCTTTGTGAGGAGGCCCCCATCATGTACATCTGACCCCCTTCACTCTGGTGTCTCCAGGGTGAAGAGCGTGCCCGAAAGGAAGCTTACGAGAGCTGAACCCTGACTCCCTCTCCAGCCTCTTGCTGGCTCTGTGTGGCTTGTTTTCTGCACACCACATCACCTCAGACCTTCGTGCCTTTGCCTGTGGTTTTCCCTGCTTGGGGTATCTTTGCCCCTTTCTTTGCCTGGTTAACTCCAACAGCCTTGCTTGCCCTTTCTGCTCCCACAGCGAAATGCCCCTGCCCTGTGCTGCCACCATGCCCGGGGCTTGCCCTGGACAGCGGTTAGCACCCTGCATCAAGTTGTTTACAAGCCTTTCTCCCCCACTTGACTGGGCTTCTAGAAAGGAAAGAGCATGCTTCTCCACCTTCGCATCTTCAGACGCTCACACAAGGCCAAGCAGGGGGGCACTCTGAAAACACTCTTTGAACTGGTTCTGCTGTTTCTCGGTTAAGGAATGGGACACCCACAGATGGGCTTCCAGCCAGCTTCTTGGTGAATATAGGAAGCCCTCTTCTCTCCGCCTTCTCCTGGAGAAAGTTCTATTTGGTTTTTCAGAGATAAGGATTGATTCATTATGACTCTTGTTTGCCAGTAACAGACAAGCACACCCAAACTGGCTTATGCAAAACGGAAATTCATTTCAGTAGTGCTTTCAGGAGTCATTTTCTCTTTTGTCCTTGGCCTGGCCTCCCACCCCGTTAGCTTCAGTCTCAGGCACTCTCTGATGGCCAGATGGTGGCAGCACTCCAGAGTTTTATTCTCCCAGTTTCAAATCCCATGGGCAAGAATGCCTGTCCCACTTTCAGAATCCTGAGCAAAAGTCTCCTGGAGTCTCATTAGCTCTTATTGGGTCACATATCCATCCCTGGACAAAATTATTGGTGCTGGAGGAATGCAAGGCTCTGACTGGCCAGGTCTGAATCACATGCTCTGCCTTGGGACTGGGCACGAGTGGACCACACGGAAATCATGGGAACTACGAGGTGAGGGGTGTGCGGGCTGAATTCCAATGAAATAAAGACTTGTTGCGCCTGGGATGGGAAGAAGGTGCCCGGCAACAGAGACTTCCACTGCGTGGTATAAAGTTGTAGGAAATTTCCTTGCTTTCTTTTTTTCCTTCTGCCTTCCCACCATGTTTTCCCACTTATGCTATGTTTGCATTATCTAAGCTTTTAGGAGGAAACCCTGGTGGTGTAGTAGTTATAAGTCCTTCTGCTACTGACCAAAAGTCAGCAGTTTGAATCCACCAGGTGCTCCTTGGAAACCCAATGGGGCAGTTCTACTCCGTCCTGTAGGGTCACTGTGAGTCAGAATTGACTCAATGGCAATGTTTTGGAAACCCTGGTGGCACAGTGGTTAAGTGCTATGGCTGCTAACCAAAGGGTTGGCAGTTCAAATCCTCCAGGCACTCCTTGGAAACTCTATGGGACAGTTCTACTCTGTCCTATAGGGTTGCTAGGAGTCAGGATCAACTCAACGGCAACGGGTTTGGTTTAAGCTTCTAGGAATGAGCCCTGGTGGCTCAGTAGTTAAGCCCTTAGCTGCTAACCGAAAGGTTGATGATTCCAAACCACCCAGCAGTGGGAGAAGACCTAGCGATCCCCTCCTGTAAAGATTATAACCTGGAAGACCCTATGGGGCAGTTGGGCTCTCTGACGTGGGGTCACTATGAGTCAAAACTGACTTGACAGCAAACAACAGCAGTAACACGTTACTTCCAGTATGTAGTATCTAGTGTGTTTTCTGAAGAGAGTCCCCCATTTCTTTTAAAACTCCCAAGTGTGTGTGTATGTTTGCCTGAGTATTTGGTAAGGTAAAGTAGACACAATTTAGCAAGTTTATTTGAGCTAACTGTAAAAGGCACTGGCGTTGGAGCCAGAGCCAGAGCCAGACTTGAATTTGAGTCCTGTCTTTACCCCTATAAGCTGTGTGATCCTGAGAAGGTGACTTAACCTCTCTGATCTTCCATTTGGGAAATGGAGATAATATATTCCTTGCAGAATTGTTTTCAGAATCAGAGGAGTGGTTCTCAAAATTACGTGTGGCTCAGAATCCCCTGAGGGGCTTGTGAAAACAGATTGCCAGGCCCCACCCTCTGAGTTTCTAAATCAGTAGGTCTGGGGTGGGGTGGGGTGGGATGGGATGGGATGGGAGAATTTGCATTTCTTACAAGTTTCCAGATGATCTAGGGATCATTTGAGAACCACTGGCATGTCGTGGGTGCCAGACCCAGTCATTGCTGTGGTGAGTGGTACTAGTATCTGTAGTGACTTTTGCAGCAGAAGGTATATTCTGTGACTCATCACACAGCTGTGTTGACCTCAGGGAAGTGACACACTTCTGCACAGAGTGACACATCTTTCTGAGAAATTCCTTGTTGTCCTCGTGACTGGCGGGAAAGTGGTTGGATCCCTCCTCTTTGCCTGGGTTTAACGGTTTCTCTTTTCTCTGCAGTACTCTGGGTTCCAGCAGTCTGCTGACAGGTGTTTTCTTTGTGGACATCTGATCATGGATATGGTGAGTAGGGTCAGCTGGATGAGATAATTGCATGGTGGGAGGGGGATGCCTTTAGATTAAAAAAAAAAAAATTAGTAACTGAGAACAGGCTTTGTGATCACAACTGGTTTTATTAAAAGAGCCCTGTGCATGCAGCTTGCTTGCTGATAGAGCCCCTCTTGTTGGCTTTTCTTGGTATCAGCATCCTTAACCATCCACACTGGGTGATGTCATGTCTCTGGCAATGCTCCTTCCTCCTCTGGGCTGTTCAGATCACACCGGCCTCCCTCTGATTTCTCTGAGATCCATGTGGCATCCCAGGTGAGATGCCAAATGGAGCTTGTTTTTACTGCAGAAATCTCAGCACCCTTGGAATTAGGCACAGAAACGCAGATAAGCACAATTGTCCTCTCCCCCCTGCCCCCCCATTCTGCCTGGCTCAACCTCTTCCTGAATTTATGGGGCGTGTAGTTTAGTTCCAAGGCAGCAGAACAAGAAGCAGGTTCAACACATTCCATTCTCACTCAGCCACTGGCTCTCTGAGGTCTTCTTGGGCCTTAGTATCTTTATCTCTTCAGTGGGGACAGTTTTTCCTTCTTGGCCTGTTTATAGGATGAGGTTGTGAGGTTAATAAATACAGTGTTCTTATCCTGTCTTAGGAATCAAATTGTTCACCACTGGAGACAAGCCTTTAAGGATTTCTTTAAAACACTGGTCAGAGGAAATGATTATGTGACATTCTGTGGGTTGGAAAGAGTTAAATCCTTCTCTAAGCTGACTCACTTATTTCTTTCTCCCCAGGAGGCACTATTACAAATCTTGGCTAATTTCTTTCTTTTACCTTTTTATTGAGAAATAACTCACATAGTGTGAAGGGTACAAATCCAAAGTGGGCAGCAAATTAATATTTTACATACCCGTATACCTATGTAACCACCGCCCGGATCAAGATGGAGAACATTCCCCAGAAAGTTCCTTCTGGCCCTTCTCCCAGTCAAGACCCCCTTCCACTGCAGTTTTGGCTCTTAGGAACTCTTAGGAACTCTTCTCACTGCAGATTTGGCTTGCTTGTCTTAGAAGTACATATAAATGGAATTGTACAGCATGAACTCTCTTGGGTCTGGCTTCTCTCACTCAGCAAAACGTTTTTGAGATTCATCCATCTTGTTGCCTGTATCAGTAATTCATCGTTTTCATTGCTCAGAGGGATTCTCCTGTGTGGGCATACCACATGGTTTATTTATTCATTCCCCTGCTAATGAGGATTTGAGTGGTTTCCAGTTTGGGGCTATTACGAATAAAGCCACTGTGAACATTCCTGTGCATGTCTTTGGTGGACATAAACACTCATTTCTGTTGGTTATATGCTAACATTTATGAAACAACAGTGAACCAGAGCCCTGCCTATTCGTGAAGAATACCTGCTGTCATTTACACTTGACAGACCACAGCAGAGGCACAGCTTAGCTCTGGAAGAACCCCATACATGAACATGGCCCTTTTCAATGGGAGGCTGGCAGGAGCTACTCACCCTCACCCCTACCTTCTTCAAGTGCCTGTCAGACATGCTAGGCTCCCTTTATTTAAGAGCCCTCTGACAAACTTTCTGCATATGAAGTTAACAGTGTCCAAACTTTATGAGCATGATTATACCCTATTCTTAGTTCTTAGTGTCCTAAAATTTCTTAGGGCTTCTGGGTATTTCATTTATCATTGTTGTTTGATAAACTACCCCAAAACTTAGTGGTTGAAAGCAACAGTGATTTGTTATTTATCATGAGAAAGAACTCACATTCTCCCAAGGCATCCACCTGCATACATACAGACACACTCAGACATATACTCACATGCCATTGTCCCAGGACTGTGGTTGGGTGATACTGTGCGTCAGGAATTAGGTCAGGGCTCAGCAGTGTGGTTCTTCTGCTCCACTTGACATTGGCTGGAGTGTGGAGTGATTTACCCTACTGTGTTCAGCTAGTGGCATGGTTGGACTGGAATGTCCAGGGTGACCTCTCACCCTCCAGGTCTCTTTCCCGGTAGCCTCTAATCATGCAGTAGTCTGGCTTGGACATCCTTACAGCAAGGAAGAGGAAGTAGAAGTTGTCAGTCTTAAGTCCTTTACTCAGAAGTCCCAAAACATCACTTCTTCCTCATTCTCTTGATCAAAGAAAATAATAAGGCCAGCCCAGATTCACAGGGAGGGGAAATATTCTCCACCTCTTGATGTGAGTATCAACATGTGAATACAGGGAGGGAAGGAATTGATGGTGGCCATCTTTGGAGATGATCCCTACCACACAGGATAATGGGAAATTGAGTCTGGAGTCTCACAGATCTTTTCCAGGACTTGGAAACTTTTAGCCTATGTCTTTCTGGTAGCGATGCCCAGTTTTAAAGACAGAACCTTTAACTGCTGCCAAGGATTTTAATAATGCAGGGAAAAATACCTTCAGATACCACTCTTGGTCCTACACCAGAATCCCAACTGTTCAGCTCTTTTGTAAACTGTCTTTGCCACCTTTTGTGTACTCTGGGTTTGCAGATTAGAACTGGGCATTTTCCACATTAAAAAAAAAAAAAAAAAAAAGACACCATTACATCTATTCAGAATGTGGTGAAGTGGCATCTTTATCGTACCATACTTTAGGCACGGTGTGGGTTAATTAACTTTAAGGGTCTTCCTGCCAAAATGGCATTAGTGTAGGGGGAAATGCATTTCAAGGTCCAAGGTATCAAATGGACTTTGGAAGCCCAGCTGATTGTTCTTCCTATTTTGGTAGCTCATTGCAGATAGAGAGGGTCCCCACAGGTTAGTGAAACCCAGGAGGGAATGAGGAAGCTTGAAAGCTGAGCCAGGGAGCTGTTGTTTCAGATGAATGCAGGAATGAATAGCTTGGCTGGAGTGTGTGCAGGCGGCGTTCACTTCCTGAGGCAGCATGGGGCCTACGGAGGGGACCAGAACACAGCATGTCTTTCCCACAGGCTTCTCAGTGTATTGGCGAAGTTTTCCTCACTTCGGAGTCCCCTTCCTTCTGCCTGTCTGAGGACTTCTGTGTGGCCCCCATTGCAGGATGCTGACAGCCATTCTGCATGTTCTTGTACGTCGGTGTTTGGGGGCACCCTTACGTTGGTCTGTAGTTCCATTGTTTGTGCTGCGCTTCCCTGCCCACGTAATTGCAGAAATGAAATCTCTTGAGTCAGTGAAGATGTTTTCAACTGCAAGTTGTAGAAAACCTGACTCATTTTAACTTAAACCTCCTGTTGTCGTCTTGTGTTGAGTGGTTTCTGACTTGTGGCGACTCCATGTGTCACACAGTAGAACTGCTCCATAGCTCTACTTGGCTCTACTTTTGTGTAGTTCTACTTGGCTGTAATCTTTATGGAAGGAGATCACCAGGCCTTTCTTCCGCAGAGCCTCTGGGTGGTGGGGGGGTC
The DNA here is from genome assembly GCF_024166365.1 of Elephas maximus indicus. Taxonomy (NCBI): domain Eukaryota; kingdom Metazoa; phylum Chordata; class Mammalia; order Proboscidea; family Elephantidae; genus Elephas; species Elephas maximus. Next base: position 49,995,306 of record NC_064838.1, read on the forward strand.
CGAACCACTGACCTTTCTGTTACCAGCTGAGCACAAACTGTTTGCACCATCCAGGGACCTTAACTTAAACCAGTGTCTCTGGAACATTAGTGTGCTCCAGAGTCACCTGGGGTCAGGTTAGAATACGGGTTATTGGTCCCCAGTCCCAGATTTTCTGATTCAGGAAGTCTGGGGCAGGGTTTAAGAATGTGCGTTTTTGACAGGTTCCCAGTAGTGCTGAGGCTGCAGGTGCTGGGACCACACTTTGAGAACCTCTGACTGTACCCAGGAGGCAGATGTTAAGAGGGTTTTTTTTTTTTTTTTTTTGAGCACTGCCAGTTCCATGTGGAATTTCCTTTAATCTGTCCATATAGCTGCTGCTACCCAGATCTGGGATGGATCCTTCTATGGCCCTGCTTTGCATCATTTTCTGCTTCTCCATGGTGGATTTTGTCCTGGGAGTGACCCCAACCCTGCCAGAGCACATCCTTTTTTTTTTTTAATCCATCTTCCTTTTTTTAAATAATGTTTTATTGTGAAAATTAAATTTTTCTCAGTATGTCAACGTTCTCATTATTTCTGTTCTAGTTCTGTTTCCAGTAACCTAGTTTCCCTGCTGCCCTTCCTCCTCATCTTTGCTTTAGAGTAATTGTTGACCATTTGATCTCATATAGATGATTATTTAAAGGAGCTTAGTACTCATGGATGATATTATTTATTTTATGAGCCAATCTGTTATTTCACTAAAAGGTGACCTCGGGATAGTTTCAGTTCAAGGTTTAAAGAGTATCTCAGGGCAGTGGTCTCAGGGAGTCCTCCAGCCTCAACTGGCCCAGTAAGTCTGAACTTTTTAAGAATTTGAATTCTGTTCCATGTTTTTCTCCCATTCTATGCGGGTCCATAAATTGTGGCCCTGATTAGAATGGTCAGTAGTGGTAGCCGGGCACTATCTATTCCTTCTGATCTCAGGGTAGATGAGGCTGTGGTTCATGTAGACTATTTATTAGTCCTGTAGACTAGTTTCTTCTCTGAGTCTTTGGTTTCCTTCTTTCTCTTTTGCTGTGGATGAATAGAGACCAATAATTGTATCCTAGATGCCTCAGCACATCTTTTTAGGAAAGAACTAGAAGAGAGATTCCTGCTCTGTGTAAGGAATTGGTAGGTATCTTAGTTATGCAGTGCTGCTGTAACAAAAATATCACAAAGGAGGTAGCTTTAAAGAACAGGAATTTATTGTCTCAGTTTTGGAGGCTAGAAGTCGAAATCAGGGCATCAGCTCTAGGGTTAGATCCTTCTTTGTCTCTTTCAGCTTCTAGTCCAAAAACCAAAGTCATTGCCATCAAGTCGCTTCCAACCCTGTAGGACGGAGTACAGCTGCCCCATAGGCTTTTGAAGGCTGTAAATCGTTACGGAAGCAGACTGCCACATCTTTTTCCCGTGGAGAGGCTGGTGGGTTTGAATCACCAACCTTTTGGTTGGCAGCGGAACACTTAACCACTGTGGCACCAAGGACAATTCTTGGTGTTTCTGGGCTTATATGTTCATCTGCCTCCAACTTCACATGGAGTATGTCTGTCTGGGTCCATAGTCCCCTCTATAAGACACCACTCAGAAGGGATTAGGTTTAGGACCCACCCTATTTTCATAAGACCTCATTAACATAACAAAAGAAAAACCTTATTCCCAAACAGGGTCACATTCGCAGGTACAGGGGTTAGGATTTCTGCCTGTCTTTTGGGGGGACAAAATTCAATCCATAACAGTAGTAAAACCAAAAACCAAACCAACTGCCGTGGAGTCACTTCCAACTCACGACGACCCCACGTGCGGTGGCGTAGAACTACATTCCACGGAGTTTCAAAGGCTGTGACCTTTCAAAAGCAAATCTCCAGACCTTTCTTCTAGGTGCCTCTGGGTGGGTTTAAACCACCAACCTTTAGGTTAGTTGCCCAGTGCTTAAACACTTTCACCACCCCTCTAAATTCTCTTCTGGCACTAGAGACCCTGCGAGAAGTTTGTCAAGTATAGGATTCCTGTTTAATCTTTTCCTGCCCCCATCCTTTCTCAACCTCTGTCCAAGTGTAATCTGAGAAGAGTGTGTGCCATATTGCGTGTCTGCTCCCGTGCTCCCTTAGCCTTAGGTGCTTCTCTCCCTTCCACTGCCCCTGCCTTTCTGCTAAGGCCTACTGATTCTCAGCTTTCATTCTGCATACCCCCAGATCCTGCAGGCCCTGGGGAAGTCCTACCACCCCGGCTGTTTCCGCTGTGTCATCTGCAATGAGTGTTTGGATGGGGTGCCCTTCACTGTGGACTCAGAGAACAAGATCTACTGTGTCCGAGATTACCACAAGTAAGGAGGGGTGGAGCGGAGAGGAACTGCACGCGTAACCCACGTGGACCTCAGCAGAGCGAGAGATGGAGGTGGATGGAAGTGTGTGTGCAGACGGATTGTACCCACGGTCGGCAGGCAGCGAGAGCTCTGTTGTTCTGAGGGGCCCTGGGAGGGCAATCAGTGACACTACAGGCAGGAACTGGTTAAAGAATTGTGTTTAGAGAAAAAGCAGAGCAACAACAACACAACCTGTAATCAGACTCCTGGTTAGGCCTCAAGAGGACCAGCCAAACCCTGTGGCTCCAGCTTTACCTCACTTCAAAAGGCTCTTGGTACCGTGTTGGTGTCCGCCATTCTCGGTTTGCCTGGGCCACACTAGGCTCCATGAGGGGAATAAACAAACAAAGGGCTCCGTCTCTCCCCTTAGTAGAGTTAGAAGGGCCAAACATTCTTGTTACAGCTGGGGCATGGTTCTAACGCAGCAATGAAGCATGACCCAGAGAGTGACCCCAGCCTCTCTCTGAGGGCTGGAAGAACGCAGAAGAAGATAGTAGGAGGTGGGTGGTGAGAAAGCTCCAGATGCAAGTCTTAATCTGGGCCTTACCACCCAGAAAGCACTCAATATGCATTATACAACTTCTTTGCCTCTTCCCCCAGGGTGTTGGCCCCCAAGTGTGCAGCCTGTGGGCTTCCCATCCTTCCACCTGAGGTAAGATGTTTCTTCAAACATGCCCGTGGGGACTCCAAGACTAGGAAATCTCCCTGAGGTCATTTGCAAGATCGGTGTCCTGTCCCTACACCTGTTAAACAACCCTTATAAAATCTTAACTCTGAGATAAATAGCGTTCTCATTGGGAAGCCCCTTTTCCATTGGCTGGCTCTCCCCACCCAGTGCCCCCCTGTCCCCGTTTGTCTCTATAATCAAGTCAAACTCTTATTGGTACTAACTCCTAGGTTTTTAGATGAGCTAAAAAGCTTACCTTTTATTTTATTTTTTTTATTGTGCTCTAGGTGAAAGTTTACAGAGCAGATTAGTTTCTCATTAAACAATGAATGCATAAATTCTTTTGTGACATTGGTTGCCAACTCTGCAATCTGTCAAGACTCTCCCCTTCTCCACCCCAGGTTCAGTTTCCATTTATCCATTTTTCCTGTCCCTTCCTGCCTTCTATTCTCTGCTTTTGGGCTCATATGCCCTATTCATTTTTTTAAAAAAATAAATGCCCACGTGGGTCTTGTGTTTCATTGTTGACTCTGACATCCCAGAAGGTAGGACTGCCATTACTCCCCGTTGCACTTATCCCACCATGTGTTTTTTCCTGCAAGTGTTAGCGTCCACCACTGATTGATACGCTTCTTCTAAGGCCACCTACCTGTCACATCAGAACCTCTTCCCTCCCCGCCCCTTTTTATGTGGAGCCCAATGAACAGGCCCCTAACCGCCTCTTTTTGGTGTTGTCGCTTGTGCCTGGCCCCAGGGCTCAGACGAGACCATCCGCGTCGTGTCCATGGACAGAGACTACCACGTGGAGTGCTACCACTGTGAGGTAGGCCAGCTTCCAGGTCCAAGAGAGGAAGCCTCCCTGCTTGGCTGGGATGCAAGATGACCAACAAGACTCTGGGGCGGGTGTGCCCTCCAGAGCTGACCTAGGAATCGAGGTGCAGCCTGACGAGGGTGGGGCAGGAGAGGATGCAGATGTTTGGGGTGCAAAGGCCTCCACATTCAGAACCGTCAGGTCCTGAGACCTTCACCCTGCTGTTCCCTGAAGCTGCAGCACTGGGAGGCTCTTATGAGGCCACAGTTTCAGGTCCTGTTTGGGGCTCAGATTGTCAGGCAGGTTGTGTGGTTTGGGTAAGAGGCTTGTAGGCTGTTCTGTCTGTCAGGACCCCCTTTCTCAGCCAAGCCCTGGAAATTATGAAGAAACCCCCCTGGAGACAGGCATGTCAGCTGGTGGTATGAAGGTGGTGGGGGCCTGTCTGCCCCTTCTTTGTCCTTGGGTCACACCAAGGCTGAAGAAGCCGCTGTCAGGAAAGCCAGGGGTCACCCTGCCCACCCCTTGTGAAGGGTGCAAACATGTTAAGTGTCTGTGGCGTTTGAGCCAGAATTCAGTGGCTTCACCCACAGAAGGAGATTAGATTGATTTTGTGACCCTGTGAGTGGGGAGAACAGGAGGCGCAGGTGCCGCCTAGCTCGATCCCATGGCCAGCTCTGAAGATAAACAAGGGATCACTGTCATGGCATTCCAGGTGCCTAGAGAGAAAGGTGACAGTATTTTCTCAATATTCCTGCCCACTCATTCCAGACCAGAGCTCTCCAGTGGAAATCTGAGAGCCACAAATTCAAGCCACATGATCCACAAATTTAAGCCACATGTGCAATTTAAGTTTTCTAGTAGCCATGTTGGAAACCCTGGTGGCATAGTGGTTAAGTGCTACGGCCGCTAACCAAAGGGTCGGCAGTTCGAATCCACCAGGAGCTCCTTGGAAACTCTATGGGGCAGTTCTACTCTGTCCTGTAGGGTCGCTATGAGTTGGAATCGACTCAACGGCACTGGGTTTGGTTTTTTGGTGTTTAGTAGCCATGTTAAAAAAGTAAAAAGAAAGAGAAGTGATCAATTTTTGTGATGATGTTTTATTTAACCAAGTATATCCAAAATATACCATTTCGCTGTTAATATAAAAACTTACTTAACGGTATATTTTATATCCTTTTTTGTCTTCTGTCTCTGAAATCCAATGCGTGCTTTATGCCAACTGCACATCTCAGTTCTGCTGCATTTCAAGTGGTTAGTGACACCATGTGGCTCTTGGCTCTGTGCTGGGCAGCACAGTCCATGCCTTCACTGGGTGGGAGCCCTAGTGGTGTGATACTTAAGTGCTCAACTGCTAACCAAAAAGTTGGCGGTTCAAACCCACCGAGCAGGTCCACGGGAGAAAGGCCTGGTGATCTGCTCCCATAAAGATTATAGCCTAGGAAACGTTTTGGGGCAGTTCTGCACTGTCACCTGGGGTCGCTATAAGTCGGAATCAACTCGACTGCACCCAGCAACATGTAGAAACACAGTACCCTCTGCTCGGCTCCGGGACTGTGGTCTTTGTGTCAGCCTTATAGTCTGTTGTGTTTGTTTTGTTCCCACTGGACGTCTTCGCCTCACCCCCAGGACTGTGGCTTGGAGCTCAATGATGAAGATGGCCACCGCTGCTACCCACTGGAGGACCATCTGTTCTGTCACTCCTGCCACGTCAAGAGGCTAGAGAAAGGCCCCTCGCCAGCCACCCTTCACCAGCACCACTTCTAGCCAGGGCCTGGGACAGACCTCCTGGGCACGAGAAGCCAGGCCTTCACATGCAGAAATCCGCCAGTTGATTTCCAGTGGGGTTGGGATGGGGGAGAGGAAGTATGGGCAGGCAGGTTCCCACACAGGTGTGCAGGATGCCTTTCGCTGAACCAGGGAGGTGAAACACAACCTGTCTGGTGCAGGCACCTTCCAAGTGCCTCTCTCTGCTGCCGCACCGTCGTCAGGTTACTCAGAAAGACGCCCAGCAAGTGTGTGGCATACAACAGCGAGATCCATGGGTGAAACCAGGCAGACCCTTCTGTCCCCACTGGGAACAGTTCCTGCTTCAGAGGGAGAGGTTCATCTTCAGCGGATTTCACAATGTCGCCTGAAGAGAGAGCTCAGCTGTTGATATGGTCACCTCTTTCCTCACCCCCTTAGGGAAATACCTGCACCCAGACACCCACCTCTCTCTCTCACACACACACACACACACACACACACCCCAAACCTGTTGCCGTTAACTCCGTTCTGACTCATGGCGACCCCATGTGTGTCAGAGTAGAGCTGTGCTCTGTCGAGGCTTTGATGACTGGTTTTTTGGAAGTAGGGTGCCAGGCCTTCTGAGGCACCTCTGGGTGGACTTGAACCTCAAACCTTTTGGTTAGTAGACATGTGCAAATTGTTTGCACCACCCAGGGACCATCTCACACACACATGCACGCACACACACACACACAGAGCATGGTTTAAAATTTTCTTTCAGCCCAAAACTTCAGTTCTCCAGTAGAATGGTGACAAATTTGAGTTGCCTTATGGTAAGAGGGAAGCTCTGTCGTGGGATTTGTACCCTAAGAAGAATTTGGTCAACCAGAGCCAAGTTTTGAAGTAAGTGAGCAGGGTGTCCTCCCTGCGCCCCTCGAATGCCCCTGGGGCCTTAGGAGATTTGTCCTGTTCTAGCAAAGCTTGCTCTGAAAGAACTTGGTGCAGGCACCAGGCCTTTGTCGCTTGCCTGTTTGTGCTTTTTTCCTCTGATGCTCTTGAGAGTCTGTGACTTCAGAGCCGCTTCTACAAAGGGAAGTCTCAGGGTCCCATGTGGGGACGTCTCTCGTGGCTGTTTTAGCTTATTTAATAATAGGCTTTGGGGGAAGTCCTGCCCACATGCTGAGAGATAGCCCCTTATAAACAAGGGCAGTTTTTGTGTGTGTGAGATCTCTAAGCCAGCATGGAGGGAGTGCCTCGGGATAAGTTATTGTATTCATTTCACAGGTTTCTTTCTTGCTCAGATCTTGGCACAGGCATTATGTTTAAAGAAACCAGTATAAGGTACACTGCTTTTATCTTTTTTTTTTTTTTTTTAAGTTTCCGTCCACTCTCAGTCTTTACACACACAAAAAATACCTCGTAGATAAGATCTTCATCTAATCACAGATTCAGGAGGAATCCAGCCATCTCCCTGGACTCAGATACCTTCTTTGGTGTTAGGAATCTCCGGTCTATCAGGGCACTGTAAGCTTCACGAAAGGGCAGCTGGGAATAGAGCCGATTAAAAGCCAGTGCTGTTGCCTTCTGTGTTTCATCATTCTGGCCCCCCGGGGCAGCAAGGGCTAAGGGAGGGCCACACACTGGCAAGATGTCAAGGCCACGTCTGCACTGAAGAGGCAAAATATGCCCTGCAAGTCACACCCCTAAGGCTGGAGGTCAGTGTGGCTTGGTGCTCCAGTTTGAAGCAGCAAAAAGAAAGGCCGACTGCCGTTTGCCCTCTCAGCCAACGGGGAGACTTTGGCAGCCTGGTCTCGGGAGGGTGTGCCCATTTCACCCCTGCCAGCCAGCTGGGAGCACAGTGGTTCCAGGGTGCACCTGCCACCTCACCCCACACCAGAGTGAGAGGTCTGGGCCAGCCGAGGGCGTCTATGGAGCCCTGTGAACTCAGACCCAGTTCCATTTCTAGGCCAGGCTTTGACTCGTCTGATGGCAGTTTTCTGTAGGAAGCACAGAATTGGTGCCATGGATCATCCTTTTCATTTTGATTAAATTCATTCTGTGGGAATCCTTGCACTAGATGTCACTTTGGCCCAGGCTGTGTGCTTTTACTGGTTCTTTTTCACAGGCTCGGGCTTGTGAAACCCCAAACACACATGGGTACGGAAGTGAACCCCAGAGTCTCGCCTCTCTCTTCCCTTGCATTTAGCAGGGCTCAAGGGTAAAAGAAGCCTGGACTATATTTTAACCAGTCTCCACCAACGTGGGACTGTTTCTGGCCTTGTGACAGACCTTTGCTCCGCTTTCAATTTAAGCCTAGTGAAGAAAAATGCCTTGGAGCCACAGACAGAAGTAACAGGGATTCGCTTGCAAATTGGGTAATTGGTTTTAAAAATCTATGATTAACTTTTTGAATGAATCCTTTAAAGTGGCCTTGATTGAGGTGATTCAGGTCTCTCTGCAAACAGGCCATTTTGTGGTGTTGAAGAACGATAACGGAATAAGAGAATCTGGCGATGTCCTAGAAATCCAGTAAGCAGACTTCTCTTGATGCCAGTTTCCCTGCGGAGGGCAGCTGGTGAGGTGCTTGCACCAGTTTTCTCTCTCTCTCTCCTCAGGCCCTTGCACAAAAGCCATGAAGAGACATTTACCTACCTGTTACTTTAAACGTTCTATAAATTATTAGCCGGAAGGAACTGTAATGGGATTATAGAAAGGAAACACAAGGGCCTGGTGTTTATTAAGCTTATTAAAAGTTAAGTTTGTTTTAAAAGTTAGAGCAAATAGACCTTCTTGAGTTCCCTGGCCAAGGAGGAGGGCTATGGCCCGATTCCAGACCTCAAAGCCAGCTTTTTCCCTTGCCTCCTTTTGCCCTTTAGCTTTTGTTCACCATCTCCTGGTTTGTCTTCCCACCCCCACCCCCAGCTTGGGCCGTTCAAAAACTGGGTGGCCTGAGCAAAACCAGTTACCCCGTTGGCCTGCTGTATCAGGATTCTTTCCCTCTCACGTGATGTCATTAGCCCATCTATTGTTGGGTAAAGAGTGATGTGTTCCTGTCTCAACACCAAATGGCATCTAGTCGTCCCTGGGTCAGTGCCTGCAAATGGCAGCAGGATTTCCATTTCTCCGTGATGTGAGTGCTCGAGTGAAAACCCTTCAGCAGAATCCACAGGGGTTATGCTGGTGGGTGCTGGATGGCTGATGGGACAGTCAAGGAATTCTCATCACCTTCAAGACTCATTATCACCTCGTTTCTGTGGACTTGAGTCACACTTCCAAAATGAAAAACAGGATCATTAGGACTTGAGAGAATTATTTGGAATTCATGATCCTTTGCATTGCAGTCCTTTTAAGATTGTTTTTGTGTGTCATTTCCCACGTGTGCGGAAGCATGAGAGCCGTGATAGCTGCTGGTACCCTTGAAGGGGTGCGTGCGAGACTTGGTGACCCCCACACCATTGTTGCTTCAAGCACTTGTTAAGACTCTGTGTGCCAGGAAACCAAATTCTTTGTTCTGTCCGTTGTGCAAGAAATAAGGCCTAATTTCCTAGTTACTATTTGAAATGACTTTCCAAAGTAATAGAAAAAAATGAGTAAAATATATTAGCTATCTATTGTTCTGAGCCAGAACTGGGCAGATGTGGGAAATTTCCATATAGTGTATGAAAATTTCACTGTGCAGGGGAATTATTCTGTGTTTCTTCTTTAACTATTCAAAATATTGTTACTATGAAATTATCCAAGATATTGCTACTATGAAATTATCCAAAATATTGTGACAATAAAACTGCATTAATTTGTAGACTATTAAAGTGCTCCCCAACCTGATGATGTTTACTGGGGTCTTCTTTTGTGTGTGTGAAGTAAGCAGATGGTACTTTTTGCTGACTGGATTTGGTCTTTAGAGCTCTGGATTTTTAAAGGAACACATGGGTATCAAGGACTGTGAAGGGTCTGAGGTTTTACCCTACTTGGAAGCTAATAAGTTAGTATCCCACAGTTCATGGATGCTGGCAAGAGTCATGAGACTCCTGGGTCAGAGACAAAGGAGAGTGTATTACTCACAGCAGTAGCAATAGACAGAGGATTAGCGTTTGAGCTGGTTCCCTAAGCCCTGTTCCCACAGGGCCCCATGAAGAGGGCCAGGAGACACCTGTACATATGTTGCAAGAGGAACCCCAAGCTCAGGGAACCTTATCGTTTATAATGGGCAGAAGCGTGCCTGTCCTTTGCTCCTGAGAGAGACACTATCTCTCACATCCAATACTGTTCACTATACAAACATCCTTCAAAAGGTAGTCTAGAACTAAGGCAGTTGGTGCCTCTGCTCACAAGATGGGTAGGAACTTGAGACTCTTGGAAAATTGTCTTTCAAGAATCGGCAGTTTCTTTAACTGGGTCTTGCAGTGGTGGCCCTTTGTTTCCTTCCTGTTATTGTTTTTTTCTTTTGAGGTGTTGTGTTCCATCAAGTCAATTTCGACTCATAGCCACCCCATATGACAGCGTAGAACTGCCTTATAGGGTTTTCTTGACTAATCTTTATGGGAGCAGATAGCCAGGTTTTTCTCCCAAGGAGCCGCTGTGTGGGTTTGAACAGCCAACCTTTCATTTAGCAGCCAAGGGCTTAACTATCTTGCTGCCAGGATAGAACCAGTCAATGTCCTAGATTTGAGGCAGCCACTTGCAGGAAGGCAGGACTCGCAGCATGACGGGGCTGAGTATGGTTAGAAACCTTGGCCTGGAGTAGGTGGTTTAGCTACTCGTCACTTACTGCTCTGGGGGCTCATTTAAGATTTCCATTTAGTTCTTGAGGCTGCCAGGTCTGATGTGCCAAGGATACAGGGAAACTGAGAATGAAGGTGCTGTGGCAGTGGGGCCACATACACAGATACACACAGACACGCACACAAAGTGGCAGAAGAGCAGCTATCCTGATTTTACAAACGTGAGCTGCTGTTTCCCTATGAGCCTGAACAAGGGATGAAAATGTAGTCAGAGAAAAATCTTCTGGTGGTCTGGGGCTGTGATGTGCTGGCAAACCAGGTCTCTGGGGGAAAAAATAGGCCCTGTGTTTGCCAGTTTCAGTGGTGTAAATATTCCCACCATTGCCAGTTTCAAGCTACCAACCTGACATCCCTGAACTTGGAGTTGGGAGGAGACCGCACAGTCATGAACAAGTATGAGCCAGCTTCCGGCAGTTGGGCCACTTGGGGCTGAAGCAATGGGAAAATCTGGTTCGATTCTAAGTTCTGTGGTTAAAGCAGTAGCAATAGTAATAGCTTACATTCCTTCTGTGCCCACCACATACCAGATATCTGAGGACCATATATTCTCACTCCCCATTTTGTAGATAAGGCAACATACGTAAAAGAGTGAAGTAACTTACCAAACAGTAAGTATCCAGTAAATGGTAGAGCTGAGAGTGCAACCCAGGCAGTCTGACCCAGAGGAGGCTGTCTTGACTGCTTTACCACTCTGGCTGCCGTGAGGGGAGTAACTTGTCCTTCATTGTGTTCATCAAAGCTGTTGCTGGGTGCCGTCAAGTCAATTCCAACTCATGGTGACCCTATATGACAGAGTAGAACTCCCCCATAGGGTTTTCTAGGCAGTAGTCTATATGAAAGAAGATCACTAGGTCTTTCTGCTGAGGAGCCTCTAGTGGGTACAAACCACCAACCTTTTGGTTAGGAATTGAGTGCTTAATTATTTGTACCGCTAGGGAGGCTCTTATCAAAGCTACGTAGTCTAAAGACTCATATCATGAGGCTGTGAGGAGGAGCTTATACTGCTGTCCATCGGAGTATTAGTTACCTATGGCTGCTGTAACAAATTACCACTAACAGTGGCTTAAAACAGTCCTGGAAGCCAGAAGTCTGAAATGGTCTTACAGGGCTAAGATCAAATGTCAGTAGAGCCACATTCCTTGCCTTTTTCAGCTTGTAGAGTCTGTCAGCATTCCTTGGTCCTTGGGCGCATCACTCTGATTTCTTTTGTCCCACCTCCTCTCCATCTGACTATCCTGCCTCCCTCTTATAAGGACCACTGTGATTACCTGGGCCCACCTGGATAATCCAGGATAACCTCACCACTGCTAGATGAAGTAGAGAAAATACATTTTCTTTAGTGTTTCAGTATCAAAATAAGAGAAAATATTTTCTTGTTTAGCTGTATAAGCTGCGATTAAATCTTTAGTCTTTGAAAATATCGATTACTTGCTCTGGGATCTGTCTCACGATTGTTCCTTTGTAGAAAAACAAGTTCCTTTGTAGAAAAACAAGGTAATCGAGATTTTTGTCATTGATTAGACCAGGAGACGAGACAATGAACAGTACCATTAGGACCCGAGATGACTGAGCAAAGTCCGGATCCATCTTGTGACCGAAACCAGGATAGCAATAAGAGACCTGCTGGATGTCAACAATAGGTCACTTTGTCATTATGCCAACCTCAAAGGAGAATCAACTTTCCCGGAAATCTCTAAACCCCGACCCTCTCCCTATAAAACCCTTCAGTCAGCCCTTTTGGGGCAGACAGTTTGGGGAACCCTCTGTCTCTTGAACACGGTGTTCAATAAAGCCCTCTTCCTGCTTACCTCCACCTTTCTCAGTATTGGCTTTGAGGTAGGTGGCTCGAATCCCCGATTTGCGGTAACAAAGATCCTTAATCAAATCTGCCAAGTCCTTTCTGTCCTTGTCTTAGTTACCTAGTGCTGCCATAACAAGAGGTACTACAAGTTAATGACTTTAAATAAATTTATTTTCTCACTCTTCAGGAGGCTCGAAATCAGAATTAAGGGTATGGCTCTAGGAGGAGGTCCTTCCACGCCTCTTTTAGCTTCTAATAGCTGCCAGCAGTCTTTGGTGTTCCTGGCTTGTAGATACATCTGTTTCCATCCTTTATCTTCCTCTTCTCCCTTTGTGTGTGTGTCTGTGTCTATTCTGGTCTTTTCGTAACTCAGGAGTGATTAGGTTTAGGATCCGACCTACACTGGCATGACCTCACTAACATAACAAAAGAAAACACCTATTTCCAGCCAGGGTCCTTTTTTCAGGTACCCATACCTGTTGCCGTTGAGTGGATTCCAACTCATAGTGACCCTATAGGACAAGGTAGAACTGCCCCCTAAGGTTTCCAAGGAGTGGTTGGTGGATTCAAACTGCCAACCTTTTGGTTAGCAGCCGAATGCTTAACCACTGCACCACCAGGTCTCCATTTACAGTTACAAGGGTTAGGGTTTCAATACACATTTGTTTTTTGTTTTTTTGGTGGGGGGGAACATAACTCAATCCGTTACAGCCTTATGGGATTAACATTTGCAGGCTCTAGGTATTAGGATGTAGACATCTTTGAGGGGTCATTCATCCAACCACAGTGTCTGATCAACTCTTTTTTTTGGTGAAGATAAAAGAATATCCCTGGAGTATTAGTGCCTTTTCTTCAAGCATTGCTATAAGTAGGGTTTGCATTATCCCTGAAATGAAAACAGTAAAGCTTCATACATCCAAGTGATTGGGATTTGGACTCTAGGTATGAAAAAAAGAGAATAGGCCATAGCAGGATCCTGTGTGGGAAGAAAGAGAAGTCTGGTCCAGGTATGTGACAGCACCAGGCGTGTGACACTTCTAGACGTCCCCAGGTTTCTGGGTGTGTAAGGAGGCCTAAGGCACTCTCACCGCCTGGTCACACACACATCCTTCTAAGACGGAAGAGAGGGCCCCCCAAATCTGAAAAGTAAGTAAAAGGAAATGGGCCAGTGTGCAAACTCCTTTAAAGTTGTCTTTCAGAAGCAGCTGGAGTAAACCAGCCCCAGGGACAAGCGCAGAACATCAACTTGTGACTGTTGTGTGACCTTCCACTAGGGGCAGGAGCAGCCAGGGAATTGAACCCGCGGAGAGACTGCGCAGGCACGACACCCCATAATAAGTCCTGCTACGAATCCCAGAAGCCTCTGGGACAGGAGCCATCTTAGAAGGCTGCTGTGTGGGCACTGTAGTTAACATATCCTCACCTGTGTCTATGAATAAACGTGAACCTTTTCCTGCCCAGGAGCTTTTAAAAACCCCGGCCTGTCTTTTGTTCTGTGAGACTTGGGTAAGCTTTGCTTTAGGCCTTTCTCGTCTCCGCTTGCAAGCCTCTTCAATAAAGCTTTGCTGGTGTGGAAAACTCTATGTGCGTTACCTGCTCATCCTTGACCAGTGAGAGGCACGAACCTTATTCTGGTAACACTTCCAACTGATTAAGGGCAGATGACTGTGGGCCCTGGGTTCCCCATGGCAGGCTCATGATGAAGAATAGTGAGGGAACACACACAATTTGGAGGCTTAGAGGAAAGGCAGAGCCCACAGCAGGCAGAATGGATCGAAGTGGGAGCCACATTCTCCTTCAGGGGGTGGTAGAAGTCATTTGGACAGTGCCAGCAAGCTTTATATGCAGCTTGGACTGTCTCTATGGGGAGACCCTAGCATATGTTGTAAAAATATATATCTATTTACTGTAAGTAATTTCACTATAGGAAACATTTGGCTGAAAGTGTCGACTTAAAATTACCCAGGCTTTACCATCCTTGGCTGATTTCTTACTCTGAATGTTCCTCTCCTTAGACTCTGACTTTGGCTTGTTTGCCTTTAAAAAGCCCAGAGGAATGCCTCTTCCTGCCCAGGTTAGTTTGTTTTTCAGTCTCATTGAATGTTCACAAAGGCCTTGGCTTATACTGTATAACTGGAGAAGAAAGGTGAACCTTTACGTCTCCTAGTTCCTTCTACATGGTGACCTGTTTATAAAGCCTGGTTGGGAGCTCTCTACAGGGTGATGGCTGTTCAGCTGCAACTTAAATCCTCATTTTATTAAAGGAGAGGAAATGGCCAAGAGTTCCGGGGTGGCGTGTAGAGGCATCATCAGGACTGGAAACACAGTGGTCCTTTTGCTAATCAGCAGGGGAGAGGGCAAGCAGCATATACAACTGCCATCCATGCCCAGAAGGGAACTGGCACTAAGCCCACTTACCTGAGCTAAAAAGGATCGGAACAGCATTGGGACCAAGAGCTCAAACTCAGTCTAATCGAGGCCCCACCACCTAACTGCTTCATGGCCTTGAGCAAATTTAGTTTCCTTATATGTAAAAAATGGGATAAACACAGGAATTTATGAGATTGTTTTAAGGACTGACTTAGTCCACGTAAAGGGCTTAGAGTAGTACATGACATGCAGTAATTGCTCAACAAGTGTGACATTTTTAGGACTTCATTGATCTTTATATCATGACGTGTATAAAATAAGATACGAACGAATTAAGAGCCACACTTAGTTTTTTCCAAGCAAATGGGAAAAACACAACACAAAATAATTTGAAGAAAGCACATATGCAATAGATGCCATAAAGTAAAATATTGGTAATTTCAATATACAAAAGTAAAAATTACTCTAGTTTCAAAAATGTAAGGAAAACGATAAATTGGAAAAAAAAATTGCAATGTGTATGATAGAGTTAATACCCTCCAGTATATTAAAAGTGTGTGTCAGGGTTGTATCCTCTTACCATATTCAATCTGTATGCTGAGCAAATAATCTGAGAAGCCAGACTATATGCAGAAGAATGGGGCATCAGGGTTGGAGGACGACTCATTAACAATCTGCAGTATGCAGATGACACAACCTTGCTTGCTGAAAGTAAAGAGGACTTGAAACACTTACTGATGAAGATCAAAGACTACAGCATGCAGTATGGATTACACCTTCACATAAACAAAACAAAAAAATCATCACAACTGGACCAATAATCGACATGATAAACGGAGAAAAGACTGAAAGTTGTCCAGGATTTCGTTTCACCTGGATCCACAATCAACGCCCATGGAAGCAGCAGTTAAGAAATCAAACAATGTATTGCATTGGGCAAATCTACTAGACCTCTTTAAAGTGTTAAAAAGCACAGATGTCACTTTGAGGACTGAGGTGCACCTGACCCAAACCATGTGATTTTCAATCACTTCACATGTGTGCAAAGGCTGGATAATGAATAAGCAAGACCAAAGAATAATAGATGGCATTTGAATTATGGTGTTGGAAAAGAATATTGAGTATGCCAAGAACTGCCGAAGAATGAACAAATCTGTCTTGGAAGAAGTATAGCCAGAATGCTCCTTTGAGGACAAGATGGTGAGACTTTGTCTCATGTCCCCTGGACATGTTATCAGGAGGGACCAGTCGCTGGAGAAGGACATCATGCTTGGTAAAGTAGAGCGTCAGCAAAAAAGCGGAAGACCCTGTATGAGATGGACTGACACAAGGGCTGCAACAATGGGCTCAAGCCTAACAACGATTGCGAGGATGGTAGAAGACTGGGCAGGGTTTATCTGTTGTACACAAGGTTGCTATGCATGGGAACCGACTCGATGGCACATAACAACAACAACAACAAAAATGTATTAAAAAGTCTAACAAATCTGTAAGAAAAAAAAATGGAATGAATTGAGAAGGCATATATCATTCTCCAGTAATAAATGCAAGTAAAAGGAAGCTCTATCTTTCAATTATGAAAATTGCAATGAAATTATAGTTCAATTTATAATACCCAATGTTGGTTAGCTTGCAAAGAAAAATGCTGTTGATGGAAGTGTGTATTGGGGCTCCAAAAGGACAAAATGAGAACACAAAGCCATTTCCGGTACAACAGCAAATGTGGGAAAATACATAAAGGGTGGCTGGAAGTCAGAATCGACTGAGGGCAACAGGATTTTTTGGTTTAGGTTTAGGTTTAGCCATATTAAAAAGTATGGAAGAAAAACTTCTGGAGGAAATAAAACACGTTAATAGTAATTACCTTGGGATAAGAATTTGGGCTATTTCTAGTCCCAATAATTTTTTGTATTTTCCAAAATTTCTATAATTAATATGATAATCAGGCGGGGGAAACATTATGTTGATCGATTAATCGGTGAATGGACGATGTCCGATGACTGAGCCAGTCCACCGGTTCAAGTCCCCTTTCAGCCGCAGACGTTTCGGGCCTTCTCAGATCTCTAATCCCGGCACCTATAAAATGAGGGGTAATCCACTAGATTACCTGGTGCCTTCTTACTGTAAAGAGCCCATGTTTTAAGGTTTCCCGGTGGAATCCGGGGCCAGGTTGGCTTTGGACCCGAAGCTCGCAATGGGCCAGCGCTGCAGACTCCCAGCCCTCCGCCCAGCCCTCCTGGAGGCGCGCAGCCGCACGGCAGCGTTTCCTTGTCTGCTGAGGGCTAGAGCTGGCACTCCAGCCTCCTGACAGCCCGGGACAGCGCTCTTTTTTCTATCAGTGTGAGGGTGTCGGTTCCATGGGCAAAAGGCCAGAATTGCGCTTTTATGTCATCTGAGAGTCAACGTCTGGCCACACCACGCCCTCCACCACCACTTTTCCAGATGTATTTCCCCAAATGTACCACTTAGGGAGGCTCCTACCTGCCTTATTACTAGAAAGCTTTGAATTTACAAACATCTCAGCCAACTCCAGGTTCCAAATATAGCTTAAATTCTCAAAGCAGCATTAAAATTAAATATATTTAATGAGAAGCTAGTTTCTTCTGCAAACCTTCATCTCAAGTACAATAATTTTTTAAAAACTCAAAAAAATCAATATATTTAGCTTTCATGCTTTAACCATAACCGTTGTCAAAGATTCTTGCAAAACCAATCCTAAAAATGGAATAAAAAGAGACACCTCGAGCCAGCCAGGAGTCGAACCTAGAATCTTCTGATCCGTAGTCAGACGCGTTATCCATTGCGCCACTGGCCCCGTGTTGTTGCTGTGCTCGCTGCAACGTCTCATCACTTCTTACCAGCCTCAATAGGCGGCGCCACGCCTGCGTTCCGTTTCTGTCTCAGCGCAGAGCGCCCCGCCTTTCTGTCGCAAACGCGCTCCACCAATCTGCAGGAGGTACGTCCCGGCGCTCGTTGGCGCGCTCCAATCCGCCGCGTCGGACAGTGCCGCCTCGCGTTCGCGAACTCGCGAACTAAGTTTGTCCGCGGCCGTATTCCGTCATCTCTCAGCGCGGGGCGGGGCGGGGCGGGGCGAGGGTGGACAGAGGCGCGGCGCGGCGGCCCCTGTACCCGGGTGACCAGGAGCGCCGTAGCCGAGGTGGCGGTGTGGGGCGGGGCGGGCCGAGGCTGCAGGAAGGAGGTGGCGGTGCAGGATGGCGATGGCGGCGACCGCCTATGAGCATCTGAAGCTGTGAGTTCTGCGGGCCGAAGGCCGTTGACAGAGGGGGCCTGAGATGCGGCCGGCGGGGCGGGACGGCAGGTGCTCGCGGCCGGCCTCGGGGAGGGCTCCTGGGCCCGGCGCGGAAGGCGGGTGTGGCAGCCCCTCGTCCTCGCCTTCGGTGCCCAGCGCTCCCGGCCCGAGGCCCGGCCGGAGGTGGACCGCCCCGCCGGCCTTTCTCCGCCCCGTTGGGCCTCGGCGCCCGCGGCGGGAGAGTGCAGGGGGGCCGGCGTCGCGATGCGGCGCTCCGGGGCGCTGCGCTCCTGCCCACTCTTTCTCTAGATGGGGGCGGCGAAATTCATCTGGACGGCTTCCTAGAGAAAAGAAGTTTTTTTCTTATTTAATGAGCCCATAGCTGCACTTTGGAATGCACAGATCGGCGGACCTCTCCCTGGTACAGCCTATCTAGGCAGCGATGCTTACCTGACCGGCTTTTAGGATGCAGAAAAATTTTAAAGTCCAGTTAGTACTCTTGAAGTCCTGAAGGTATTTACTTTGCTTTAAATTTTGTTCAGTTGCAGCACAAAGCAGGTTCTGGAGGCCTTGCTAATAGCCAGAGGTCAGTCTCGAGAATTTTGACACTGCAGATTGACTTTTCGGTAAAGTCAAGTTCTTGAGGCTTTGACAAATAGGCTCTGGTGGTCAGAGTTGTAAAATAGGAGTTTGATGGCTTTGGCTTGTTCTGGATAAATAAAAACATGTATTTCCCTTAGCATTACCACCAGCCCACCCTTTTCGTGCGTGTGTTATATCTTTAGCATAACTTTTACTCACTTCTGTGTGTTTAGTACTTTACCTCGCGGATATTGGAACATCCAGGTGCCATAATTTGGCAATGTCTTTGGCAGCAGAAGCAACTGTAATTTCTGAGAAGCTTATCCATCCCTAAATAAGTCAAAGTATCTTGGTACTTAGGTGTCAGATTTCCTTTGCAGAGAAATGAGGACATCAGAATGTGGTTTGGGTACTTCTTACGCTTTTCCCAGAACCTCAAGCTCACTAATGACTTTCTGGAAGGTTCATTGTAAAGTTAGGGATATAAAGTGGAGAGAGAGGTCATCTGCTTGACATCAAATATTCTGCAGAAAAGATGACGATTACGTTCCCTAGCCCACTCTGTTTACCGTAAATCTCTGTGAGACCTCCAGCTGCACACTTGCTTCCACATTTTCCCTTTGCAAGATGATCACCTTGTGAATGAATGAGTCCCAGTCCCTCTTTGACTAGGGTATTGGCAGAGCCAGTGTCACCTGTGCTCTGCTGGGTAATTTGGTTATTGTTGTAGATCCGATAGCCTCTGAAAGGGTTAGCGTGATCTTATACCACATCTCAAGTGTGTTTAAGGAATATGGAGCTTTGGCTTGATGCGGCCAAGCATTAGGTTACAGAATGCAGTTAAATCTTCCTGTGGCAAAGAGTGAATGGGCTAGAGAATTGGAGAATTATGTTCGTTTTTGAACGGCCAGGACACTAAATTTCACCAGTCCAGACATCAGAAAAAGAACAAAATGCTCTGTATCCACAAAAGAGAAAGGCAATTTGGCCCTTAAGTGGTGAGGACGATGTCTTTGTATTGATCTTTGTGAGAAGTGGAAACTAAACTTACTGGGATGAAAAAATATTTGGGTCATGTGAAAGTCATTCTTTGATTTGCTAGTCCTTAACCTTTTTCCCCTGAACTTTTTTTTGAGAGCTTCTTTAAATCCGAAGGTACTTTTTTTTTTTTTAATTGTGGTTTAAGTGCAAGTTTACAAATCAAGTCAGTCTCTCATACAAAAATTTATGTACACCTTGTTGTGTACTCCTAGTTGTTCTCCCCCTGATGAAACAGCACGCTCCTCTTTATTCAGCCGGCTTCTGTACCCCTCTGCCTTCTCATCTCCCCTCCAGACAGGAGCTGCCCACATAGTCTCATATGTCTACATGAGCCAGTATTACTCCTCACCAGTATCATTTTCTATCTTAAAGCTCAGTCCAGTCTGCCTGAAGAGTTGGCTTTGGGAATGGTTCCAGTCTTGGGCTAACAGAAGGTCTGGGGACCGTGACCTCCGGGGTCCTTCTAGTCTCAGTCAGAACATTAAGTCTGGTGTTTTTATGAGAATTTGAGGTCCGCATCCCACTACTCATCTGCTGCATCAGGCATTCTCTGTTGTGTTCCCTGTCAGAGCAGTCATCAGGTGTAGTCAGGCACTCTCTAGTTACAACTAGAAGATACAACTCTTTTACAACTTTGTTTTCTTTACCAAAGATTTTTGTGAGTTGAAGTCTCTCTGAGTTGGAGTCTCCTCTTAGTCTTTGTCTTTGGCTTTTCCTGCTCTAAGACCCTTGTTCAAGGTTTTCAGATGTAGCCTTTGAAATAAGGAGTATTCTTTAGGATGCATTTGGAAGTGGAAGTGGTTTCTGACCCCTTTAAGAATTAGTAGGACAAAGGAATAACTATTTTTTAAATGTGCCTAAAGATGTGTTTTAAGAAAAACCCATACAAAAGAGATAGTTTGATTAATTTATTATAAAGTGTTGCTACTTGGGTTCTTTAAGTGTTGAAGTACTTGAAATTTTAAGTAGTAGTTCTACGTTATCCAACACTCTCCCTGCAGTCCATTTACCCTGCTAGGAGGCTCACCTTTCTAATGTCCTGATTTCATCCTTACTCCTCTCTCCAAATCCATTGTTGAGTCGACTGTGACTCACAGCGACCCTGTATTCGATTTCCAGTCCCATCATGTTGGCCTGTAGGATCAGCCCACGTTTCTTGGCCATCTGTATTCTGGTTGTTGTTGGTTGCTGCCGAGTCAATTCTGACTCATCTAACCCCTAATTTTATTTCCCATAAACCAAACCAATCCCATTGGTATCAAATTGATTCCAACTCATAGCGACCCTATAGGACAGGGTAGAACTGCCCCCTTAGGATTTCCAAGGAGCGGCTGGTGGATTCGAACTGCCGACATTTTGGTTAGCAGTTGAGCTCTTAACCACTGCGCCACCAGGGCTCCTTATTTCCCATAACATTCCCAATTTTTTTTTTTCCTTTCCCACTTCCTCATACCAGACTTGGCTCGTGCTCTTCTAGCTCCACGTTTGGGCTCACCGTATTTTGATCCTTCTACCTTGGGCACGCTTTTTTTTTTTTTTTTACCTTGGGCACGCTAGTTAGCGTCTCTGAATCTGTTTTTCATCTGTAAAGTGGGAATGTTAACACTTCACAGGATTCTTTTAAAGATTGAAGGAGAGTATACATGAAAATACCTGGTGTACACGGATACCTCGTCAGAGAATCTGTTTTCTTTCCACATGTCGCCCTTCTCTGAGCTCCTGTAACTTTTAAAAGCTAGAATGCAGTTAATTCAAAATGAGGAATTACTGTCACAGGGTCTAGACACGAAATGTCCATATAATTTATACGTCCTGTCTCTTAGGATTGATTTACAGTGTATTTACTGTTTCATGGACAAGAGGACCGGAAGCTAGAATAATCAGTCCATAGTACTTTTTGAAGCCCTCTCAGTACCACATAAAATTGGTGAGATCTTAATGTATGCTTTCTCCAACCAGACTGCACATACCTAGGACGTGTTAGAAACGTCTTAACATTGATTTCTTCTCTAGTCCCACTCAGTACCTAGCATAAACAGAGCAGCTCTTTAGTGA
This sequence comes from Elephas maximus indicus, assembly GCF_024166365.1. Classification (NCBI taxonomy): domain Eukaryota; kingdom Metazoa; phylum Chordata; class Mammalia; order Proboscidea; family Elephantidae; genus Elephas; species Elephas maximus. The sequence continues at coordinate 50,016,760 of NC_064838.1, forward strand.
ATCACCTGAGTAAATGAGAAGAACTTTCCAGTACAGAACACCTACTGGCACTTCAAAAAGATAACAGTCTGGGGTAATTTGGAATGTATTCTTTTGAAGCAGCAGCAGCTTAAGCTATTTCATGCGTATTATTTTCCCAATGCCTCTGTGAGGTCTAGTGGTGCAGTGGTTAATAGCTCGGCTGCTAACCAAAAGGCTGGCAGTTCAGATCCACCAGCTATTCCATGGAAACCCTATGGGGCCGTTCTACTCTGTCCTATAGGATTGCTATGAGTCGGAACTGGGTTTTGGTTTGGTTCTGTGAGGCTGTAGGTTGACGTATACCATCTATCATTGTTGAAGACAGTCAGATAATTGCCCTTGGCCCCACAGGTCGCTCAGCCACATCATGGCAGAGCTGAACTTGGAACACAGGTGGCCCAGAGTCCGGTGATCTTTCCATTACGCCACATTATCCCATTTAAAACCTTCTTTTCTCTTATCAGCTTGCTCCCTCAGTCCAAGGACATGCCCAGTATACAAATGGATCACTTATAATTGAAAATAGTTGACATGTGCACAAGGGTTTTTAATATAGAAAACAATATTGATTTATTCAGAATTTAAAATTCACACTTTTTAAACTTTCAGGCAGTTCAAAATATCCTATGTTTGAGACACCATTTTGCCTTTTAAATCATTTGTGTAAACATGGATAATGTTAGACAACAACAAAATGGAAATTGCTAAGCAATTAAAACAGAAATGCCATACTGGAAGAATTTAAAGCATTTTTTTTTTCTTTTGAAAAGTGAGCTGAAACTTAGGTGGAAGGTAGAAAATTCTCTATAAACTGAATCAGGCTGCAGCTTCCCTCTGGAGCAGTACTGTTTTCTCAGTTAGGAAGTCACCTTTCTTCTTAAAAAGATTCTCATAGCTTTGAGGTCAGCGGGGCTACATGTGCTAGAACCCTCAGAGCAGATGTAAGCTAAGCTACATAGTGATGAAGAATACGTAGACTATCCAGAACAACGAACATTCAGTTATTCACACTGCTCTTTGTGGAGGGAAGGGTGTGGGCAACTGAGATTTCCTTATGAATTTGGGCACAGACAGTACAGGGTTTGTATCTAATACATGATGGCTGCTAGAGACTTGAGTGGGGGGTCCAGGCTAGTGGGCCCAGGTTGGTCCTAGGCTACATCAGAATCACTTGGTGTGCTTGTTTTCAATGCATATTCCAGAGCCCCACGTTAGGCCTGCCGAGTGAAAATCTTTGGGGGTGGGACCTGGGAATCTGCAAGCTTAACCAGCTGTCCTGGTAGGTTAACCAGCTGTCCTGGTAGTTCTATGCACTCTAAAGGGTATTTTAGGGCTGGATGCAACTGAATGAAGACCAGAGAATGCTGGTAGAAGAACTTTCTTTGGGGGACCTAGGCCGCTGAAAGATAAGATTGTGCTATGGATTAGAGCTTCAAATCAGGTGGAGTTTAGAGCTGGTCCTGTGAAGGAGTCTGGCCTTTGGAGAGAAGGAATCTTAGGGTATACGGGGAATAGGAAGCCCCATGGCCTGAAGTGGGTGGAAGCTTGGGATTTTGAGGAAGAAGATGGAATTGAAGTGTATTAGCTTCTTGGAAACCAGCTGGGATTGGGCTGGGCCCCGAGCTAAGCTGGGGTGAACTGAGGGCCCTAGGAAAGGCCCCCAGGAGGAGCTCAGTGCAGGGAGACTCAGCGGCCCAAAGGGAGGATGTATGGGAGCGGTGGGAATGCCTCTGGGTATGGGCGTAGTAGGTTCAGAGGACCCTTTTTGATAGCCAAACCTACTGAAATTTTATGCCTGTATGTTTTCAGCCAAAGATATATTAAATTTGATCATTGAGACCTTGATTTAATTCTTTATGTAAGATTTTTGAGCAAATACTTTTGCTAGTTTTATGACATGACTATACAATGTTTCTATGCAAATATTAATATTTTTGAATTGAGTTAATTTGAGTGTGATTTGACAGCATTTTGAGGAGGTCAGTTGTTGCCTGAAATATGAATGTTACATGGGGAAAAAGTATGTTTTCAGATACTAGAAAATCATAATGCCAACACTGAAAGAAAATGAAATTGTAATGTCTGATATTTGTACTATATTAAATGTAATGCTTTTCTTAAAATTTAACAAGGGTAGTAAAAAAAATCACTCCTAAGTGCTATTGAATCCTAGGTGGCTATACATTTAAATTAAGTATAATATCCAGAATTGCATTAGTTAAATTTTACTTTTAGTCCCCTCTATGTTTTAACCCCGTAATTGGGCAATATCCCTAAAAGCAAAATAGCCAACCAAAGAAAAGTAGTTAAATAGGAAATAGCTGTGATTTAAATATTATCCTACTTTGATATATCCCCCCAAAATGTGTGTCGTCTTAACAGTAGCCAGAACTCTGAGTGAATTTTGAATCCCCTTTTCTTGAAAATAGCTTGTCAATGTTCTTGTTCAGTTAAACAGTTAATACCTGTTGCACTCTGATTACCTCAACAGATAGTTTATGTAAAAGAAGTCCTTTTTAGTCAACAATATAACTTTGAATCTTACAGATTTGATATCAACAGCATAGTTAATGACCAAATATAGTTCTGGGCTGGGATCTCTTTCTTTTAACTTCTAAGGTCTGTTTCAAAAAATAAGTAACAGAATTTTATGGAAATGAGGGGCATCACACATCAAGGGCCATTCTTTTTGCAAAAGGGAAAGGGTTTTTTCTTAGATAGTTGTTCATGCTGAGCAACTCTTTTTAAAATTGTGCTTTAGGTAAAAGTGGAGCCTTGGTGGTGCAGTGGTTAAAAGCTGAGCTGCTAACCAAAAGATCAGCGGTTCGAATCCCCCAGCCACTCCTTGGAAACCCTATGGGGCAGTTCTAGGGTTGCTGTGAGTCGGAATCGACTTCATAGAAATGGGTTTGGTTTTTAGGTAAAAGTTTACAGAGAAATTTAATTTCTCATTCAGCAATTTATACACAGATTTTTTTGTGACATTGGTTGCAGTTCCTGCCATGCGTTAACACTCTCCCCTTTTCCACTCCAGGTTCCCCATGTCCATTCATGCAGTTTTCCTGTCCCTTTCTGCCTTCTCGTCTTTGCTTTTGGGCACGTGTTGCCCATTTGGTCTCATAAACATAACTGAACTAAGAGGCATGTTCTTCATGTGTGTCATTGTTTGTTGTATAGACCTGTCTAATCTTTGGCTGAAGGGTGAACTTGGGGAGTGACTTTAGTTCTGAGTTAAAAGAGTTTCCATGGGCTATAGTCTCGGGGAGGGGGGGATCCCTGGTGGTGTAGTGGTTAAGTGCTATGACTGCTAATCAAAGGGATGGCAGTTCAAATCCACCGGGCGCTCCTTGGAAACTCTATGGGGCAGCTCCACTCTGTCCTGTAGGGTCAGTATGAGTTGGAATCGACTCGACAGCACTGGCTTTGGTTTGTTTGGTTTTTATAGTCTCGGGGGTTCCTTCAGTCTCTATCAGATCAGTAAATCTGGTCTTTTTTTGTGTGTGTGTGAATTTGAATTTTGTTTTACATTTTTTTTATCGTTCAGTCGGGGACCTTCTATTATGATCCCTGTCAGCGGTTGGTGATGGTAGTTGGGTACCATCTAGTTGTTCTGGGCTCAGGCTGGTGGAGGCTGTGCTACTTGTGGTCTGTTGTTGTTGTTAGGTGGTGTCGAGTCAATTCCAACTCATAACATTGTGTCTTTGGTTTTGTTCATTCTCCTTTTGAGTAGCCTTTTGATTATCATTGAGTCTGTCTTCGGTTTCCATCAAGTTCTTCAGTTTCCATGTGTTTATTACATTGATAACTCAGTATGGCCATGTTGACCTTAATTTGGGAAAATATCCAGGGCAGTACTTGGGTTTGGTGACACTTCATAGGCTTTGTAATTGGAGAACGCACTGCTTCCTCTTTCACCTCTTGATATTCGTTACAGTATAACCTCAAATCCAGTTCAAAAGTTTTGCCCTGTCAACATCTTTCCTTAGCTAGAACAACGGAAACCAAACTTTAGAATTCTATTTCCTCTGTCACAGAGCCAAAGAAAATGTTAAGGGCCATATTAAAAATAGCTTCATGTAGGTGTTTGCGGACTAAACATGTTGCATTTTCTAAGAACATTGATTGAGCCTCTGCTCTTCTTGTGTGGGAAATACCAGGAAGAGTGGAACAAGCATGGACGTTCTTGTCTGTAGAGACTTTGTAGCCTCTTTGGTGGGGATTTAAAAACAAACAGCAACAAAATCATACACGCTAGCAAAAATTACACCACTGGGTGTTTACTCATGTATTCCACATGAGTATTTCTTGACCGTAAGTGCTAGAGTTGAAGTTAATCTCACCAGGTTTTGAAATGACATGTGGAGAGCATAAAACTTATAGAATAGAATTTAATATATAAAGACAGATCTACTTCAGATCAATTTTAAGGCCAGTTAAAGAGAGGTGAGAAATGGAAGGAGGGTAAGGAGAAGAGGAGGACACTAAGGGACATGTGGGTGTCCCTGAGTTTCGGTGGCACCCTGCTGTTCAGTGGGATTCTGAGCGTGTTACTTAGGATTGCTGTCCTTAGAAATGTTGATTAGTTGGCAGTCACTGTTCAGCTCTTCATTACTCCAGTTTTTAAGCCTGGTTGTCTTTAGGTGCCACCGAGTCGCCGTATACGACAGAGTAGAACTGCCCCATAGGGCTTCTGAGGAGCAGCTGATGGATTTGAACTGCCAGCCTTTTGGTTAGTAGCTGATCTTTTTACCACTATGCCTGAGATACCATTTTCAGTTGCATTATGAGAATAGCCTGGTGGCAGCACCAGCAACTTAAATTCTAGCAGTATCTCTCTGAGGGGGATGATCAAGCCAAGGTCCCAGAGCCCTTGGCGTACAATTCTGTCTTGATCCCTTATTACTCTTATTTTTGTGTTTTATTATTTTAAGATATTTTTGAAAATGTAATTTTTAAAAATCTGAGACACATATTTAAAAGTAACAGTCGACAAAGCTTATAGAAAACCAGAGCACCCATCCGTACTTCCAGTTCCCCCTAAGAAGCACCTACCTACTTTCAGCTTTAAAGCGATTTCTTCTGGCATTTACCCCATATTTCTAAACAACATGTTTTACTGCTGTTTCCTGATTCTTTTCTTTTTTCATTTTTAGTCAGCTGATGACTTCCTACTTAAGAAGATGAGGATTTAGCTTTTAAAATTCTCTTTTCTCCTCCTTTCCTCTTAGTATAGTAAAATATTCAGTGTTCACATTGTTATGGTTATATGGATATGGTTTAGGGCAAGCCCACAGTATAGTATTACTTTTTTTTTTTTTTTTACAAAAACATGGTTTTTCCAGGAGTTAAAAAGTACCTTTTTTTTTTTTTAATTTTCTTATTTTTTTTTGACGTACCTATCACTAATTGGTTTAAAATCAGAAAAGGTGTGTATCAGGGTTTTATCCTTTCACCATACTTATTCAGTCTGTATGCTGAGCAGATAATCCAAGAAGCTGGACTCTATGAAGAATAATGCAGCATCAGGATTGGAAGAAGACTCATTAACAACCTGCGATATGCAGATGACCCAACTTTGCTTGCTGAAAAGTGAAGAGGACTTGAAGCACTTACTGATGAAGATCAAAGACTACAACCTTCAGTATGGGTTACACCTCAACATAAAGAAAAGAAAAATCCTCACAACTGGACCAATAAGCAACATCATGATAAATGGAGAAAATATTGACGTTGTTAAGGATTTCATTTTATTTGAATCCACAATCAGTGTCAATGGGAGCAGCAGTTAAGAAATCCAACAATGTAATTCATTGGACAAATCTGCTGCAGAAGACCTCTTTAAAATGTTAAAAAGCAAAGATGCCACTTTGAGGACTAAGGTGAGCCTGACCCAAGCCATAGGATTTTCAGTCACCTCATGCATGCAAAAGATGGACTGTGAATAAGAAAGACTGAAGAATTGATGCATTTGAATTATGGTATTGGTGAAGAATATTAAATATACCGTGGACTGCCAGAAGAATGAACAAGTCTGTCTTGGAAGAAGTACAGCCAGAATGTTCCTTAGAAACAAGGATGGTGAGACTTCGTCTCACATACTTTGGACATGTTATCGGGAGAGACCAGTCCCTTGAGAAGGGCATCATGTTTGGTAATGTGGAGTATCATTGAAAAAGAGGAGGACCCTCAATGAGATGGATTGGCACAGTGTTTGCAACAGTGGGTTCAAACATCGTAACGATTGTGAGGATGGTGCAGGACCAGGCAGTGTTCCACTCTGTTGCACATAGGGTCGCTCTGAGTCGAACTGACTCAATAGCAGCTAACGACATCATCACTAATTAACCTTCAGTCTCTCTGACAGCAATAAAATGCACTCAGACATGTCAGGTAACTGTCAATTCATCTTCTTCTCAGACTCACCTTTGGGAGCCCTCTATCCCTGTATGCTTTATTCTGGACACATTATTGCTTAGGCTAATTGCACAGCTATTTTCCTGAGACCTCTCATTCACCATCATCGTGAGAATGGCTTTCACCTCTCTCCTGTTTTGGATTCCAAGTCTCTTTGTTGAATTACTCCCTCATTTTGGTGAAACACGCCTTTTATTCTCTCTAGGAAAAAGTGCAAGAGAGGTATCTTTTTGAGACATTGCATATTTAAAAATGTTTTCATTCCATTACTAACAATGCAGAAGAGAAACTAGGTAACAGGGAGCTCCTACAAACCAAACACCTGCGCTCATCCAAAGATTTCAGTAAAAGAGTAAAAAGATTACCTACAGATTGGGAAGAAGTTTTTAGCTATGACATTTCCGATCAGCGCCTGATCTCTGAAATCTACGTGATACTCCAAAAACTCTACTACAAAAAGACAAATAACCCAATTAAAAAATGGGCAAAGGATATGAACAGACACATCACCAGAGAAGACATTCAGGTAGCTAACAGATACATGAGGAAATGCTGATAATCTTTAGCCACTAGAGAAATGCAGATCAAAACTACAGTGAGATTCCATCTCACTCCAACAAGGCTGGCATTAATCCAAAAAACACAAAATAATAAATGTTGGAGAGGTTGTGGAGAGACTGGAACACTTATACACTGCTGGTGGGCATGTAAAATGGTACAGCCACGTTGGAAATCGATTTGGCACTTCCTTAAAAAGCTAGAAATAGAACTACCATACAATCCAGCAATCCCACTCCTTGGAATATATCCTAGAGAAATAAGAGCCTTTACACGAACAGATACATGCACACCCATGTTCATTGCAGCACTGTTTATAATAGCAAAAAGATGGAAGCAACCAAGGTGCCCATCAATGGATGAATGGAATACTGCACATCGATGAAGAACAGTGATGAATCTGTGAAACGTTACATAACATGGAGGAATCCGGAAGGCATTATGCTGAGTGGAATTAGTTGCAAAAGGACAAATATTGTATAAGACCACTATTATAAGAACTCGAGAAATAGTTTGTAAACAGAGAAGAAAATATTCTTTGATGGTTACAAGAGGGAGGAGGGAGAGAGGGAGAGGAGGGGGTATTCACTAATTAGATAGTAGATAAGAACTATTTTAGGTGAAGGGAAAGACAACACACAATACAGGAGAGGTCAGCACAACCGAAGTAAACCAGAAGCAAAGAAGTTTCCTGAATAAACTGAATGCTTCGAAGGCCAGCATAGAGGGGCAGGGGTTTGGGGACCATGGTTTCGGGGGACATCCAAGTCAGTTGGCATAATAAAATCTATTAAGAAAACATTCTGCATCCCACATTGGTGAGTGGTGTCTGAGGTCTTAAACACTAGCAAGCGGCCATCTAAGATGCATCAATTGGTCTCAACCCGTCTGGAGCAAAGGAGAATGAAGAACACCAAGGTCACACGATAACTATGAGCCCAAGAGACAGAAAGGGCCACATAAACCAGAGACTACATCAGCCTGAGATCAGAAGAACTAGATGGTGCCCAGCTACAACTGATGACTGCCCTGACAGGGTACACAACAGAGAACCTGAGGGAGCAGGAGAACAGTGGGATGCAGACCCCAAATTCTCATAAAAAGACCAAACTTAATGGTCTGACTGAGACTAGAAGCACCTTGGTGGTCATGTTCCCCAGACCTTCTTTTAGCCCAAGATAGGAACCATTCCCAGAGCCACCTCTTCAGACAGGGATTGGACTGGACAATGGGGTAGAAAATGATACCGGTGAAGAATGAGCTTGTTGGATCAAGTAGACACATGTGACTATGTTGGCATCTCCTGTCTGGAGGGGAAATGAGAGGGCAGAGGGGATCAGAAGCTGGCCGAATGGACACGAAAACAGAGTGGAGGGAAGGAGCGTGCTGTCTCATTAGGGGGAGAGCAAGTAGGAGTATATAGCAAGGTCTATATAAATTTTTGTATGAGAGACTGACTTGATTTGTAAACTTTCACTTAAAGCACAATAAAAAGAAAAGGCTCCCTTTGTAAAGTAGGCTGTGTCAGGGAGATGTGATGGCAGACAGCCCTTTGTTAATTACTGACTTATCTCCTAACCATAACTCAGCTTTCCATCATGATTGTTCTATTAAATGGCAATAGGCAAAATTAACTTTAAAATCCCAAGGATCCAAAGGGATTTTGAGAAACTTGAAGTGAGAAAATGTTGAGTCATCACATCAACCGAAGCATGAAAGTCTTGATTAAGACTAGGGATTTGAGAGTTTAAGTAAAATGTTTTTTGTGTGGTTGAGAAGTACCAATCCAAAGCACCAAGCATTAGTCCATATTGGGCCTATTCACTTCTGAGCACATTCTGTTTCCTCTTTTTTGTTCCTGTATTACGAATATAAAACAGAGAAGCAGGATTGATACATGACCCTACAATGAAAATTTTTAGCTTTTGATGGGTTAATCTTTAAAATGCAAAATTTCAAACCTTAAAAAAAAAGAAGCTTTCATTCTACCCTCACCCTTACTTGATAGCATGGCTAGGTAAAGAATGCTCGTTTGGAAATTACCGTCATCCAGAATCGCGAAGGCTTTGCTGCTGAGTCGTCCCGTGTGGTGCTGTGGAATGATCTGGTAGTGTGACTGTTGAATACGTTAGTGTTTCTTCTTCTTAGTTTTTTGTTTTCTAGAAACTTTAGGATTGTTTATCTGGTGTTTTCAATTTTTTTTTGTCTAATATGTCTGTGTGTGTTTTCCATTTATTTGGTGGGTCTTTTCAGTCTGGAGGATTTGAAGCATGTACTGATGAAGATCAAAGACCGCGGTTTTCAGTATGGATTACACCTCAACATAAAGCAAAGTCCTCACAACTGGACCACTAAGCAACATCATGATAGATGGAGAAAATATTGGCATTATCAAAGATTTGATTTTACACGAATCCTCAATCAACGCCCATGGAAGCAGCAGTCAAGAAATCGAATGACATATTGTATCGGCCAGATCTGCTGCAAAAGACATCTTTAAAGTGTTGAAATGCAAAGATGTCACTTCGAGGACTAAGGTGCACCTGCCCCAAGCCATGGGATTTTCAGGTACCTCATATGCATCCAAAAGCTGGTCAGTGAATGAGGAAGACCGAAGAGGAATCGATGCGCTTGAATGATGGTGTTGACGAAGAATATCGAATGTACCATGGACTGCCAGAAGAAATGAGGATTGCCTGTAACGGGGATAGTAGTTTTTGGCCCTTTAAATACATATATACGCGTACACACACACACACACACACACACACACACACACATATTTTAAGGCATTTAAAACCAGATTGTCCTGCTCATATAAACACTTGATTATCCCTGTGAAAGGTATCAGTTAGGTTACACACCAAAACTTACACATGGAAGCAAGTGTGACTTCTCAGCTCACTGACTTCGTTCAGGTCATTCACTTTCATCATAAGTTTCGCAGGTGAGAATCTTCAATGCATTTCTGTACATACTTGTTGTTGTTAGTTGCCATATTGTTGATTGCGTCTCATGGAGACCCCACGTGTGCAAACTGCTCCGTAGAGTTTTCGAGGCTGTGACCTTTTGGAAGCGGATTGCCAGGCCTGTCTTCTGAGGTGCCTCTGGGTTGGTTCAAACCACTAACCTTTTGGTTAAGTAGTTGAGCACTTAACTGGTTGTGCCACCCAGGGACTCCATACATATGAGTATGTGAGCAATATAAAAGGAAACTGGGTGGCACAAGCCGTTTGCAGTTGGCTGCTCACCCAGAGGTTGGCAGTGTGAGCCCACCCAGTGGCTCTTTGGAAGAAAGGCCTAGCGAACCTCTGCTGTAAAGATTACAGCCAAGAAACCCCCGTGGAGCAGCTCTGCTCTGTAACGCGTGGCATTGCCGTGAGTCGGGGCCGACTTGCTGGCGGCTGACAGCAACAGTCAGCAACATGCATTTTTGTACTGACTGTTTCATAGATGCAAGCTTTCGGTTACTGTGCATTGTATAAAAAAGTGAAGGAATTTTATTTCTGAGATATATTCTATATTAAGTATAATTATTAAAGAAGTAATACAACATTTATCTGGAAAAATAAATTGTGTTGACTCTGTCCCTCAGAATATAGATGTGAACTTAGAAGAAAACAGTCCTCTGAGCAATATGGGGGGAATGAATGTAATAAAACCTGTGGGCTTTTCTCTGGTCAAAGCTGTGTTGTCCTCCTCAGACCTTATCTGAAGCTTGTTAACCTTGTATTAGATGGAAAACTAAAGCAGCTGAGTAGAAGCAGTGGCAAAGGTTTTGTCAAGAGACTAAAGACAGCAGAAGAGTCAAAAGACGTTAAAACCCAATGGTTTGAAGTCATTTAGTAAAATAAAAAAAACAATAATGCTGCCATTTCGTGGAGTCTTGTCTTAGTGCCAGGCATATCACGTGTATTGTCTTGTTTGGCCTCACCTATCAGTTATCCCTGTTTAATAGAAGCTGATCCTGGAAGTTAGTGGTTTGTTCAGGGACAGCTGATGGTAAGCAGTGGAGTTGGGATTCAAACGAGACTTATAAAGGTCTGAAACCTCTCATTTTTCACCATGCTGTATCACTAGAGAAACCTGGTGGTGTAGTGGTTCAGAGGAGCCACGGCTGCTAACCAAAAGTTGGCAGTTTGAATCCACCAGGTGCTTCTTGGAAACCCTATGGGGCAGTTCTACTCTGTCCTTCAGGGTCGCTGTGAGTCAGAATCAACTCAGCGGGTTTGGTTTTTTTTTGGTGTTGTTGTCACTAGGGAGCCCTGCTGGGCCAGCCGTTAATTACCCGGCTGCAAACCGAAATGTCAGTGTTGCGAACCCATCAGCCACTCTGCAGGAGAAAGGTGGCAGTCTGCTTCCATAAAGATTACAGTCTTGGAAATCCTACGGGGTCTTTCTACTCTGTCCTGTAGGATCACTATGAATCAGAATCGCCTCCATTGCAACAGGTTTGTTTTTTTTTGGTGTATATTACTGGATTTTAAAGGCCTCATCCTGATAGGAAGACAAGGATACAGAAACCAACCCTGGTTCAACAAGAAACATTGTTACAGCTAGTCCCTGACTTAAAACCACTTACAATTTTATTAGAGTTATATGACTAGCCACACTTACAACCTTTTTTTAAAAATACATTTTATTGTTAGTAATACATACTAATACAATGTTGCTATACGTAATTTGCTGATGTTATCATTCTTAAATGTTCATTTGCAGATGTTCAAAGATCAGATTTATAAAGATACTGATAATAAAAGACAATAATAATGAAAACTGAAAAAAAAAAAAAGTATTCAGTTTACGTCAGAATCGAACCCTTATTTCAGGGAACACAACCATGTAGTCAGGGACTACCAGTACTTACATATTTAGACTTAGCTTGAGAAATAAGAAAAAACACAGGTTTAGTACAGATTAAAATAAAGGCTTTCCATTAAAAATGGTTTTGAAAAAGTTTTATCACTTAGAAATCTAATACCAGATGTCTGAAAATTCAGACGTGGGAAGGATCTCTTTCCTTGCTGCCAGAAAGAGAAGCGTTGCCGTTCGTGGGTATATTCTGGTCGGGGGTTAATGTGAATGCAGCTTCATCCTACAGGGGACAGAGGCTCTGTAGACTTGATCACTGCATTGGTTTTCTATTGATGCTATCTATAACAAACTGCCATGAACTCAGAAGCTTAAAACAATATATATTTCTTATCCCATGGTATCTGTAGGTGAGAAGCCCAACCAATATGAGTCTCACAGCCTAAAACCAAGGTGTCAGCAGGGTTGTGCTCCTTACTGAGGGTCTGGTGAAGAATCTCTTTTAGAAGCTCATTCAGGCTGTTGGCTGAATCCAGTTTCTTGTGGTTGTGGGACTAAGCAGCGTCAGTTTCCTTGCTGGCTGTCAGGCTGGGGCTGCCCTTAGTTCCTAGAGACCTCTCTCCATCCTTGCACGTGGCCCTTGTATGTCAGAAGCCATGCATAGCTTTGGAATCCTCACTAGTAATCCCCGTGCCTTCCCCTTCTGCAGCTTTTCTCTGACTGACGCATTTTTCTTCTGCTTATAAGGGTTCACGTGATTACATTGGGCCTACCCTGATAATCTCGGATAATTTCCCTATTTTAAAGCCCGCTGATTACCAAAAAACCAAACTTGTTGCCGTTGAGTCGTTTCCAACTCATAGCGACCCTATAGGACAGAGTAGAACTGTCCCATAGGGTTTCCAAGGAGGGCCTGGTGGATTTGAACTGCCGACCTTTTGGTTAGCAGCCAAGGTCTTAACCACGCACCACCAGGGCTCCTGCCAGCTGATTAGTAACCTTAATTCCATCAGCCAGGCAATACCTAGATTGAATAATCAGGGGACAGGAATTTTGAGGGGGCTTATTTAGAATTCTGCCAACCGTACCAAACCCAAAAAAACCCACTGCCATCGAGTTCATTCTGACTCATAGCCCTATAGGACAGAGTAGAACTGCCTGATAGTTCCCAAGGAGCGCCTGGCAGATTCGAACAGCTGACCTCTTGGGTAGCAGCTGTAGCACTTAACCACCACTGCCGACCATAGCTGCTGTTAATTTTTCAGCACATTTTGTCTGTAATTTAGTTGCCCAAACTGATAGGTATGCAAAGTAAAAGTGATTGCTGGCATGTTGTCTTTTCTAAGCTGATCCTATGCTAACATTTATTTTGTACTAAAGAATTTTTTCTTTTTATAGATTTATATCTTTAAAAATGAACAAGAAAGGTATTCATAATTTTTTAATAAAACTTTTTGTTATTTCAGAACATTTATCTTTGATAAATCAGAGGTCTATTTTATGTAGTCTGGGTATTTTCAGTGGACATTTACCCCAAGAAGCGACTCCTAGTTCCTTATTTTGAAATGTAACTTTTCCCAGATTTGTGTTTGTTGTATTCTGGTTTGAGGAATCTATTTTTTTTTTAAACATGTAGATTAACACATTCGTGTGAATTCTGTCCAGATATGTCGCTACTCGATGGCACTGGCTGGGTTTTATGTTGGAAAATAATTATTTTACGTCTTTAAATATTAAGAAATGTGGAATTACAATGAAGAAGGCAGATTTTTCACGTAATTCTGGGGCCAAAATACGAAGCCAAGGTAATCTTAGTTTTTAGAACAGCGTTACTGGAATAAAGAAAAATCCATTGCCATCAAGTTGATTCTGACTGTAGGACAGAGTAGAACTGTCCCATAAGGTTTCCAAGGCTATAATTTTTACGGAATCAGTCTGCCAAATCCTTCTCTCATGGAATGGCTGGTGGGTTTGAGCCACCAACCTTTTGGTTAGCAGCTGAGCAGTTAACCACTACACCACCAGGCCTCCTTATTACTGGAATGTTAGATGTCATCGAATTGGTTCCAGCTCAGTAGCGACCCTATGAGCAATGGAATTAAACACTGCCTGGTTCTGCACCATCCTGACAATCATTGCTATGCATGAGGCCATCATTGCAGCCACTGTGTCAGCCCATCTTATTGATGGTCTTCCTCTCTTTTGCTGACCCTCTACTTTACCAAGCATAATGTCCTTCTCCAGGGTCTGGTCTCTCAACATGTCTGAAGTAAGTGAGACGAAGGCTTGCCATCCTCGCTTCTAAGGAGCATTCTGCTGTACATCTTCCAAGACAGAGTTATTCTTTCTTCTGGCAGTTCGGGGTATATTCAGTGTTCTTCACCAGTATGTTCTGCTGCTGTTCGTAAGGTTTTTCACTCATCAGTTTTTTCAGAAGTAGTCATTATTCCTAGTCTGTCTTAGTCTGGAAGCTCCGCTGAAACCTGTCAACCATGGGTGACCCTGCTGGTATTGAAATACCAGTGGCATGGCTTCCAGCATCACAAATGCAAGCCACCACCATATGACAAACTGACAGATGAGTGGGGTATTACTGGAATACTTATACATATATAATAAAATTATCTGTTTAATACAGCAGGAGCCGTGGTGGTGCAGTGGTTAAAGTGCTTGGCTGCTAACCAAAGGGCTGGCAGTTCGAATCCACCAGCCACTCCTTGGAAACCCTATGGGGCAGTTTTACTCTGTCCTATAGGGCCACTATGGGTCAGAATCAACCACGAGTTTTTTTTTTAAATAGCTACTGAAGTCCCTGGGTGGTACAAATGGTTAATTTGCTCGACTACTAACTGAAAGATTGGAGGTTCAAGTCACCCAGAGGTGCCTTAGAAGAAAGTCTGGCTATCTACTTCTGAAAAATCACCATTGAAAACCCTGTGGAACATAGTTCTACTCTGACACACATCGGGTTGCCATAATGGTAACTTTTTTTTTCTTTTTTTAATAAGCAAGGATGGCAATACTATGTCTCACATACTTTGAACGTGTTATCAGGAGGGATTAGTCCCTGGAGAAGGACATCATGCTTGCTGAAGTAGAGGGTCAGCGAAAAAGAGGAAGACCCTCGATGAGATGGACTGACATAGTGGCTGCTACAGTGGGCTCAAGCATAGCAACAATTGTGAGGATGGTGTAGGACTGGGCAGTGTTCCGTTCTGTTGTGCATAGGGTCGCTATGAGTTGGGACCGACTTGACGGCACCTAACAACAACAATAACATGTTACTGTTTCTATATTCCAATTATATGTTCAAACAGACTATATTTGAATTGAGATATAATTTTATTCTAGCATCTTACTATCAAAATTAAATTACTCAGATATTGTCCATGTGACAAACAACTTTTCTGGTCCCGTGTTGAGAGTTTTATGAAAATTTGCAACCTTTCTACCTTCTCTGTTAAAGGACGTTATTTTTGTTAATGTTAAAACATATCATACGGGTGAGCCAGTGCTTTATGCTTTGCTTATGAACTCTTCGTAAGTGTTCATTTCATTCTCGCTGTTCTGTGCGGTGAGGTAGGTTTTATATATATATATATATTTTTATATGTATGTATATGTGTGTGTATGTATACATATATATAAAATCTCTTTTTTCACAGCTGTGCCAGGAGCTTTCGTGTGTTGATTTGTGTACTCCTCAAATAGATCAGTACCCTCTCCCGAGTACCCCACCCAACCTTTATTTTCGTCATATTGTTTTGCACTGCCTGAAATCACTGGGTACTTCCTTGTGATTTGGTCGTCTCTCCCACCAGAACGTAAGCTCTCTGATCCAGGGCCTTTGTATCGCTGATGTCTAGAACAAGGCCTGGCCCAGGGTAGATACTCCCAGCTCTGCCAGCATCACGTAACTAGTAAATAGCAGTCAGGATTAGAACCCCTGTGGTTTTGACTGCAGCTCTCTAGATTTTTCCCAGTGTGACTACTCCTAATGCGGTGCTTTTATACTTTGCTGAGGTGGTTTTGATGAGAGGCTTGTGATCAGTTCTGTGGGGGCTGTATAAATAGGAGAGCTTACATGCGTGTGCTTATTAATTGACTGATTTTGGATGATTGCTTTGGCATTACTGGGACCAGGACAAACCCTTGTTGGTACACTTAACACGGAAGCCACTTTGGTAATGGGCTGTTTTTTCAATGCTGTGATCATTCTTTTAAAGATCAGATAATGGAGACAAAATGTCTTAAGATTCTTTGTTACTCATTTGAACATTATAAAAAGAGTTTCATAGGACACTGGGGTGGGACAAACGTTCAGAGATGGCACCAGCGCGGTGTGAAAGCATTTCCTATGGCTTGTTGAGGTGTGGGAAGCACGCAGCGGGCTACCACCTGCTCCACAGGCGCTTACAGGGCATTTAAAAGATTGGGTGGCCCGGTGCGGGAGGTAGGCTTTTCAAAATGCCATCTGATTTAGATACAGCACTTTTTTCAAAAGTCTTTACAAAGATGTCTCTTTTATCTCTAGTCTGCTTTTTATTTTTAAAATTTGGGGGGTATTTTTTCTATTTGTTATTGAATTTTTATTTATCACCTACCTCCTAGTCATTTCTTCTTGTTAAGTGCTGTTGAGTCAGTTCTGACTCATAGTGACCCTCTGTACTGCGGAAGGAAACACTGCTCAGGCCTGTGCTGTCCTCACAGTCATTGTTATGCTTGAGCCCATTGTTGCAACCAGTGTCAGTCCATCTCATTGAGGGTCTTCCTCTTTTTCACTGACCCTCTACTTTACCAAGCATGATGTCCTTCTCCAGGCTCTGGTCCCTGCTGATAACATGCCCAAAGTACATGAGATGAAGTCTTCGCCATCCTTGTTTCTGAGGAGCATTCTGGCTGTACTTTTTGCAAGACAGATTTGTTCGTTTTCCTGGCGATCCGTGGTATATTCAGTATGCCTCCTAGTCACTTGTTCGTGGTAGCTTTCTAATAGATACTGACTTGCTCCTGAAATTGGAGTACAGTTTGTAGCTTGCACAAAACGTCTTCTGCAGATATGAACAGAAATGTTGTTTTTTTTGTTTTTTGTTTTTAAATGAGTTAAGAGTAGAGATGACTACCCTATAATGAGTAGAATGTCTGAAAGTTCTTTGTTTTGTTGCAGAACTTCTCACTGTTTTTACAGCTTTCTTGATATATAATTGACATCCAATAAACGGCACATATTTAAAGTATCCAACTTGATAAATTTTGACATATTTTTACACCCTTGAAACTATCACCAGAAGCAAGATAGTGAATGCATCCATCAGCCCTAAAAGTTCGTAATCCCTTTTATCCCTCCCTGCACAGGTTAAACATACACCTGTGATGTGATCCAGCCACTCCACTCCTAAGAAGTTACCCCAGAGAAATGAGTGGTTATGGCCACCCACCTGAAGACTTGTACAAGAATGTATAAGAACCTTTATTCATAATAACCCCAAACTGGAAACAACCCAGATGTCCATCAACGAGTGAATAGATAACAAATCGATATATCCATACAATGGAATATTACTCATCAATGAAAAGGAATCAACTGTTTTGAACTGAAGACTGCCATATTTCGAACATATTTGCCTTCCTTATTGCATTTTGCTTGATTTATTTAAAATTGATATTCATTGCCCGAGCGCATAGCCCCCAAAATGGAGGAAACTAGCCTCATGTTAAGAAATTAGTCACAGGTGAATCACGAATGGATGTAAATTATATTTGGATAATTAAGAGCTGATTATTCCTCAGAGAACTTACAGTCAAAAATAGCCAATACAGTCTGTTCTGCTACAGGACATGTTTCTATAACTCCAAATAGCTTATATGCGATTGGTAAATAGGAAATGATGTCAATAATGGTTGTATGGGTTCGTACAAGGTTTTTCAGAGGCCTGGAAAGCGAGAATAGTGGAAGTACAATTAAAAAAGGAAAGGAAAATACTCTCAGATTGGCTGCCACACAGACAAATTCTTTCAAGTCTGCTTTAAGAACATTAGAAATTAGTTCTTTCGCCGGGGCGGGGGGGGGGCAGGGGGGCGGGGGAGTGGTGCAGAGTTAGTTCCTAGGCCCCATGCTCCCTCCCCAACCTTGCTCCGTTCCTGGAGAGTCCCGCCTTCTCCTGTGCCCACCTTAACAACAGCCTCAACCAGAGGCTTAGAGTCCTGCGTCACTCGTCACTCGCTGTCACTTCTGCAAGTGTGCATTTTCACTTCACTTCATTGTTATGGTTAATTTTTACTATTCCCTGGGGCAACCCTAACCAGGCTTGAGTTGCCTGCCTGATATTTCCCAGTTATCTCCTGAGGAACCAGTGTTTCTTTTGTTAGACTCAAAGTTCTAACATGTGGCATTCTAACAAAAAGCAGCTGAATGTTAATTTATTTTGAACAATTTCGTAGGAATGGGATTTCTTAGTATTTTTAGCTAGTATTGACATCTTTCTTACTATGTTTCAGGTGTTGTTCTAAGTGCTTGTTAAAGATTAGCACATTTAATCCTCACAGCAATTCTGTGTGGTGAGTCTGGTATTATCCTTAATTACAGATAAGGAGACTAAGGAACAGAAAGGGTGAGTAACTTGTCCAGGGTCACACAGCACAGGCAGTTTAGTTCTATACTGCTCCTAACTGCTGTGCTACATTGTTTTCTGCACTGTGTTGAATATAATAAATTACACTTGTTTATGCCTTTCTGTGTAAGTCAAACGGATGGTTTTTCAGCAAATGAAAACTTTGTCAGCATTAAATACAGAAGTAAAAAGAGTTGCAGTGAACTCACAAGGATAGCAAACTTAACACCTTTATGTTGTCAGAAGCTGGGAAAATGACGTCAGATTTAAACACCGTTGTTATAATAAATAGTTTTCGTTTATAAGTTTTCATTTCATTTAACTGCTTGTGGCTTAAAATTTCTTCTTAGGCATATCACACCTGAAAAATTTTATGTGGAAGCTTGTGATGATGGAGCCGATGATGTACTTACCATCGACCGAGTGTCCACAGAGGTTACCCTCTCAGGTATTTCCTAGTCGTGTGTAGAAGCGTCTGAGAAAGACTTTATCCATAAGTCGTAATAATTAAAATAAATAACTCAGAGGCATGCCAGTGTTCGGATCTCTGTGTGCCTTCTTATAAAATTTTAATTCTTGGCCATGACATTTAAAGTTTATACACTAATTTTATGCTGTCTCCTTTTTACAGAAAGGAAAAATGATCTTGAAATTTTTAGGAAACATTTTACTATCTGTAAGCATTTGAAAACCTAACTATTTCTTTATTGGTTCCCTTACCTGTACTCTGACAGGATTGGTGTTCTTGATGTCTCATAGCTCTAAGTTTTCAGGTATTTGATTGAGATCATTAAATGTGTGACATTCAGCAGTGGCTTTTGTTTTGAAAATATTCATGATGGTGAGGATAATTTAATAAATGAAAAAAAATATAATTTACTGACTGAAACTTGTAAGAGTTCTGGGCAAATGATGTTCTGAAGCTTTATCTACCTGTCCAGTTATGTTTTGGTTTTTCTTTCTGGGATATGAAAAACAACTGTTTTTTCAATTGTATGGAACACTGATTTCTAAACAGATTGATGTGAAATAATTTTGGTGGCAAATTAGTGTACCGTTGTGACATCACATTCAGAATTTCATTTTTGATTATTTAAAAATTCTGATTTACTGCAGAGTTCTGTATTTGTTTTTTCTTAAGTACATTATTTGAGTAACCACAGACTAGGCAGTCAGTAAATACTCTGAATGGATAAAGTGAAATATGAAAATATATTGCATGGGATAGTAAAGTACAAGAAAGATTGTGGCTCTACAATTTCTATTTTCTTGCTTATCTGGTTATTCTGGTAAATACCACATAAAGTTTTTATTTGAGCAAACAGAACTAGAGCTGTTTTAGTTTGGTAATGCGGTATTTCCCACGTGTTCATGGCTTGGTGGCTGTTCTCTTCAGATAGCTTTTTGGGTTTAACCAAAGTTAGTATGCGTCTCGTGAAGTTGAATCACACTGCTGCTTTTTACCATATTGAGACAGCCCGGTGTCTGTTATTTTGGACTTTGCAGTGACATTTTACTCACAGCTAGAGACTGCCGACTCATTTGAGCAGACCGAAAAGCTGAAGGGTGTAGATTATCTGCATGTGACGATGTCGATACCAGGCAGCCATGAGTGGAGACATGCTTGGCATGAAGCCAGAGATGGTGAAGGGCTGACTCACTGACAGTTTCTTAGCCAGTTTCTTTTTTCTGTTGGAAATACAGACTGTGGCCACAGAGAGAGGGAATTTTTTTTTCCTTCCGTGAAAAACCGACACCTATTCTTAGGCATCCTCATAGTTTTGTTGCCATTGTACCCAAGTCACTGTACCCTACAGCACTATCAGTAGTCCATTTAAGTTTGTCAGATGGTCTCAGTACCTTTAGGATTTTCTCTGAGATTGTTACCGCACCAGCGTTCCCATTCTTCGCGTTAGTTAATTGTGGTATAGGGTCATTAAGCAAATTTAATTATTGAGTGAATTAGATTGAATTTTAGTCTATTTGAAAAGGAGCCTGGTGGCGCAATGGTTAAGTGATCACCTGGCGACTGAAAGGTTGGTGGTTTGACCCCTAGCCACTCTGTGGGAGAAAAGACCTGGCGATCTGCATCCGTAATGACTACAACCTAGGAAACCCTATGGGGTAGTTCTGTTCTGTAGGGTTGCTATGAGTCAGAATTGACTCAACAGCACACAACAACAACATTGTTAGGAATGTCTTTAAGAATCAGAGCCTGGGTTTACAGCAGTGTTTCCAAAATGGGTTCCAGTATGATAATACGCTGTAACTGAAAGAAAACTTTTATAGCCGTATAAATTTGGAAAACCTTGAATTAGACAGCGGAACAGCTTTCTTTTACACCAAGCCTTCCTTCTCAGAGCCTTTATTCTCCGAATGTGCGTTAGGACTGTCTGGGAGAAGGAACAGAGGCGATGCATGGTAGCACAATAGGTTATTTGACTGTGGAGCTCCTTGTGCCCCTTTCTTGGGGGGCATTATTCTCTAAACTAGAGCCTACAAAATAAGCTTTGCAAAACACATTGGCTTATAGTATGAATTGTGAAGTGACCCTGTGATCTAAAATAAATACTGTTTTATTAATAGGGACATAATTGATAAAACCACAGTTTATGTTATGCTTCCCTGCTTGCTTGTGTAAATTTACTGTTAGACGCGAGGAGGCTTTTCCCTCCTTCTGCCCTTGGCTCTCTGCCTGCATTTCCCACATTCTTACACACAGATGGGCAAGTCATATATATATATATATATATATTTTGCATTTTATTAGTTGCGTGTAGAGATTAAAATCTTGTCCCAAACCCTCACTTTCATTTATTTTCTAGTTCTTCTAAAGAGATAGGTACTTAGTTTCTGGCATGAGGTTGAATAAATGTGTTTGAAAATTAACTTTAGAAATAGCCAACGATTTACCCAATGAGGCTGCTGAGGCTTGTTACTTTTGGCTCCACAGTCTAGACAGGTAGAGGCCTTTATGCATCACGTGGGCGTTTTTGTTTTCCGTTCTGCCGAACTGGAGGTCTAGCACTTATGAAAGGATATATTGTTTTTGGAGCAAATCATACACATTGATTTAAATGAAGTAGCTATCGAAATCAAACCGAATTTCCATTTCTACTGGAGCTTTTTCCCACGTGATTTTTCTTTCTTTCTCTTTTCATGTTTTAAGTCAAGAAAGATGTTCCTCCTTCAGCTGTCACAAGACCAATATTTGGTATATTGGGCACAATCCATCTGGTGGCAGGTAAGAAACAGTAAGCTAAGATGGGCAAAGAAGGTAATTCAGTTGACAATATTAGAGTATAAGACGGAGACATACTTCATGTCACGCTTTATGTGATAAATCTCTAGGTTAAGTCACACTCCGCTAGATGCTGAGTTGTGAAGCTACAGGCCCCTTCTGTCCTGTAGTGCACAGCCTAGTGAGAGAGGCATGTAAGCAGCAAGTTACTGCAGTGTGGTGTGCAAGTTCTAGGGGAGACAAGGACCCAGGAAGGCTCCAGGGGAGGGTGCTTATTGATAGAACATTGAACAGAGCTGAAGAATTGAGTTAGTGGAAGTGGTTACCCTGTTACATTTGCGAGGAGAAGGAAGTGGCTAGGATCAGGGTTGGCATATTGTGCGTTGTGCTGTGGTGGCTCCTTGATTCCTAGCCACTCATCCTTGTGATATTGCAGTAACCACTTACACTGCCCCGGCACAGTTCTCTGCCATTTAGAATAACCTGAGGGACATAGGAATGGGGTAGATGGGACATTGCCCTGCAGTGATCAGATCTCACATCCTGTGATACTTTAAGGTACATGCTGGTGATGCAGTGTTACTAGCTAGAAGGCCTGTATGCCTTGGGGACAGGGGAGAAGTGTTTTTCTGTCTCTGCTTTTCGTCCGCTAAGACGACTGCTTACCAACAGCTTTTGCTTTTATTTTTTTGAGGGAAACTTTGACCTTTCAACAAGAATTTTTCTAAATAATGTTTAGTCTTTCTGTTCATAAATACAAGCTTGCCAAAATAAAAAAGCATGGGCCTTTTATCTGTGTAGCACAGTACAGTCTTATTCGGCTAGCCTTTACGGTTTAAACAATAAGGACCTCTATTTTGGCTTTAGAGTTGTCTTTTTTATATTTATATAAGTTTGACTTTACTTTTTGCAGGTAACTATCTTATTGTCATTACCAAAAAGACAAAAATAGGTGAATTTTTCAATCATGTAATCTGGAAAGCAACAGATTTTGATATCCTTTCTTATAAGAAGACAATGTTGCACTTAACTGATATTCAGGTAAGAACTGGGAACAGTTAGTAATTGTAGAGCCTAAATGCAAAGAATGTTTGATGGATTTCTTTTAAATGCAAATACTGAAAAAAAAAAAAGCACCCATAAAGCAGGGTAGGAAATAGGTAGCTATTGTGTGGCAAGCAAACAGAGCTGGTTTTTTAAAAGACAACTGTATTATGCTACTTCTGGGTAATTTGAAACTCTTAGTCACTTTTATGGTAGGGGCAACACACTTAAGCTTTTACTTTTGGTTTCTAGTTATAAAATATATTTTAAAAAATTATTAATGCATTTTATTGCTCTTGGTTGTTTAAAAAGAAAATCTGCCTTAATTTTTAAATAATGAAACTTCACGTGGTAAGAAAAGTACAAACAGAAAATACGTATATACTCAATACCCAGATTTGTCTTCATAGATGACCCTTTTTGAAAGAAATAAAATATTAGATATGATTGAAGTTCTGCTCATCAAATTTCATTCCCCCTTTCCTCAGAGAAAAGTATTCTTCAGTTTTACCACATGGATATAAGTGTGTATGGGTGGGTATGTCCGTGCATATATTCAGACTGTCTCCCTTTTGCATGATTCCTTTATGCATGGATTTCAGTTACTGTGGTTTAGTTAAGTAACAACAGGCCCCCCAACAACACAGTTCAGATTTCCGTTACCACAGTATATTAATGAAGCAAACAATTAGTTTACCAAAGATGAAAGTGCTGCAAAGGAATGAAAAGTAATAATGCTGGAAGTAAAAATCGAATGGCTCATAAATGGAGTTATAGAGGAGCCTTAGTGGTGCAGTGGTTAAGAGCTACAGCTGCTGACCTAGAGGTCGGCAGTTCAAGTCCACCAGCCGCTCCTGGGAAACCCTATGAGACAGTTCTACTCTGTCCTATAGGGTCGCTAGGAGTTGGAACCGACTCGATGGCAACGGGTTTTTTTTTTTTTTTTTTGAGTTATGGAAGAAATGGCTGATTGTGGGAATGCTGCCACTGTAGCTGTATGAGACTGAGGCTTTAAATAATGCAGCCAGAGGTATTAGTGAAGGGGAACTTACCAATACTAACAAGCAAAGTGGTGGTGATGAAAAGGATGAAGATATCCCAGAGGAAGTGATGCCAGCGAAAAACTTGCCATGGAAGGAACTCTCTGGGGGTATTTCTTCACATAGAAAGCACAAAGGATAAAATATTTGAAGATGATTCAGACTTAGAAAGGAGTATACTACCTCACCAAGGTGTAGAAAAGATGTCCGTTCTATATCGCAAGCGATGAGGAGGAGGAGGCAAGCACTGTTCAGACTACTCTTGATAAGATTTTTAAAAAGAAACAAAAACACTTTTAATTCTCCATGTTTCTAATGTTTTAAGTTACAGTGTACTAAGGAAATATTAGTTTTAACTGTTTTCTCTATACATGTATAACTTAGAGTAAGAGAGTTTTTGTTTTGACTATAAAATTTAAAGATCAAAGGACCATTATAGTTTTTCCTTTTTTAAGCTAGCTTGCAGGGCCGTTTTCATAGTCCCGCTCAACCGTGCCAAGTGAAGACTGCCTCCCATCATACCCAGACAGTATTTATAAATAAATACTTGCATTCTTTAAGTCAACAGGATGTTCAGAAATTATTTAAATTTTTTTAAGTTACATTTTTACTCTCAAGACTGCAAAAATGGTTGTTTCTGAAAGAAAAATTATTATACTAACATGTGGAACTTACCTATGATAAACATTTTGAAAATAAAGTGATAGCACTGTTTTATTGACTAAGTAAAACTGTAGGATTTGCTTTTTTAAATTTTAGTTTAAACTTAAAATTTCTTTTTTACAATATATATCAATGAAAAAATTAGGGATTTGTATCCATTCTCCGTGAGGGCCTAATATTTTAAGGAAATAAAATGGCTTGTGTTTGGTAGCCCGGTAGTATCGGACCGTTGGTCTTCATTGCTGCACTTTGTCGTCAGGCCATGTAGCTAACTTTAGCATTGCTTATTAGATATGCCTTGCTTGTGCTTTTGATTTTTTTAAAAAATATCTCTGGAGCCCAAATTTAAAATTTCGTAGTACATATTAATTATGTTACCAAACATCAACAATCGTTTTTTTTAAAACAAGGATAAAAAAAAATATCAATCTTAGTATTCATTGGGAAAGCCAGTTAAAATGGTTATTAGGAAGTGTCTGCAAAGATAAATATTGCTTTTACTGGGCTTTTTAATCTTATTTTTAAAGAAAAAGAATTGTGTTTTACTTCCTATCCAACCCAAGCCAATGAAGTTTTTAAGAATGAGGATGATACTCTGTTGTTATTTGCTGTTACTGAGCTCCTCACGAACTTAGGCTTTTCATTGGTCAAATGGGGATAATTATGCTAACCTAGTAGGGTTTAGTAGGGTTGTTGTGAAGATGAAAGAGAATCTGTGTAAAGCCTATGCCAGATAGTAGGTCATAACCTAGGGTGAAGGTATTTTGTTAAAACAACTGTTCTGCCCTTCAGGGTAAAAATTGTGAGGGATACCAAAGGGAAGGAGTCCCACCTGATCAAGTAATCTAATGATACCCTGCAGCATTTACTGAGCACCTCCCCCATGTCAGGAAGTGTTTTAGGTCTGGGGGAAAGGATGGTGAGCACCCTCCCAACCCCTGGCCCGGTCCACGTGCCAGTGATATTTAATGGGGCCAAACGATAGATTCTTGTTTTCATTCTTTCCTCATACTGACAGATGCCTTTTCAGGTGTGACACATACTGACATTTCCTGTTTGTTTACAGTTACAAGATAATAAAACTTTCCTAGCAATGATAAACCATGTCTTGAATGTGGATGGATTTTACTTTTCAACATCATATGATTTGACCCATACATTGCAGCGGCTGTCCAACACTAGTCCAGAATTCCAAGAAATGAGTCTTTTGGAAAGGGTAAGTTTGCTTTTTGGTTATGTTCATTTACTTTTTGTGTTTTTTTAAGGGGCATGTCTCTGTTTCATCCATAAAAATTTATATTGATTCTTTTGAACCCTGGCTATATCAGGGTCATCTGCAGGGCTTTGAAAACATACCATGTTTCACATATATCACAAAAACCATAGTCCCAAGTTCAGGGCCCCAGAATCTATGCCTGTTACACCGCCAGGATCGAGAACCACAGGCCCAGGTATTTAGAAAGCCAGTCTCAATACGCAGGTGTAGGTGATTAGATGAAAAGCCTTCAGAGCGTATATTTTTACATAAATAGTACTGTGCTGTCAAGCAGTAGCTCTCAAGTGTCAAATCTTCAAAACAGCATTGCATTCACATGTAAATTATTAGCACTCAGTGTCCTGTAGTAAAGCAGTGCGTTAGTGACTAAATAGGGCTTAAAAAATTAACATCTTGTTAATATTAGCACAAAGTCAATGGTGTTCTTTCTGCAGCATGTTACTTATAATCTGGGGTGATTAGAAAAATAAGAATTTATTGATTTCAGAGCTTGAAAAAAATCCATTATTCATTTATTTTTAAAGTGTATCTTTAAAACTAGGCCTCAAATAATCTCAGCTTAAAATTTCTGCTCTTCAGACCCTGGGTAATTGCTGCCTTGATTTTACTTTGTATTAACAATTAGATATGTTTAGGGGACAGATAGAATTTAAAAGGCTGCCGTTAGTTATCTATTAGGTCAAACATATGAAATCATTTGTAATTGACTGTTGTTTACCAATTAAAAAAAAATAGAAACGATAATTTCATGTAATTCAACTAAAATCAATATTTTAATTGACTGGCCCTTTTGGGTAAGATTTTATATTCTGATCTAGTAAAATTCTATGTAAGATTAGTTGTAAGTTTGGCTAAGGAATCAAGAAAGTGGCTTTTAACACCAAAGATACTGTTGCTTTTAGAAGCAGTTGCTGTATTCTCCACTTGTTTAGCAAATGTCTCTCATGTGCTTGCTATGGGCCAAGTATGGTACTAGCAACTGGGAACACAGAATGGAAAGATGTAGCCTCTGCCTCGTGAGAGCCTACAGCCTACAGGGGAAGCAGACCTCCAAGCAATCACAAAACAAGGGATGACTGGTGTAACAGAAATATGTACCAAAGTGTGGATGGATCCTGAAGGGAGGTGGTTTCACTTTGCCTGGGGGAGTCAGAAACAGCTTTACAAAGGGAGGAACATTTGAGCTGAGACTTGCCGATGAGTAGGGCTTGTTGGTCAGTTGGCAGTGGGAGAGAGAGGGTTCCAGGCAGAGGCTATGGCAATATTAGGCTAAACTGCGGGAGAAGCCATCCCATGTGTTGGGATGGGAATAGGAAGTTGTCAGCTAATCAGAAAAGTCAGTTAAAGTTAAAATATGGAATCACAAAAGTGATAAATGAAACATACATACGTCAAACATTTAAACAACATTTTTCATTCAAGGGTCAATTTTTGTATGTAGGGCCACAGGCTTTTTTTCTTTGTTCTTGGTTTTTTGATTCTAGCTGTCTTTTCCTGTGTAAATTATATCCATACTGCTTTCCAGCTTGGATCTTTTTAAAGGCTTTCATACTTACAAAAAAGCAATCTGTGCATAAAATCCTGTAGATTTTTACTGCATTTCTAAAGTCTTTTTTACTTGCCACTTGCGCTCCAAATTCAACAGCAGTTTTTTAAGCAACTTGCCTTTTACTGAGTTATTTCAAGGCGTTCAGCTTCATAGAAATAGCAGTTCTGTTTTAGTCGTATTTCATTGGTGTATAAAATGTTTAGTCAAATTATGTAATGATGAATAGCAATATGACTGGCACAAACCGGTTGGGGACACACAGCTGAATTTCATCTGATGCTGCTAAGTGCAAGAGCCACTCCCTGTGGCTTTCATCTGTGGTGGGTTGAGTTGGTGACTTTATAGAGGGAATGGGGAGGCTTGGTTACTCTGCTGAGTCAGTTCAACAGAGGCTGGTTGAGGGCGCCTCCTCTGTGTTTGTAGTTTGGAAGTCAGAGAGTTAAATAGGTCTGCCAGAGCCAAGGACTGGCTAGGTCCCTCAAAGATTGAGTCCTTTAGGTGATAGAAAGCCATGGGAGAATTCAGCGCACATAGGAGACAGGACGTGTTAGAGAACTCCTGCTTGGCAGCAGCACTGTGGAGGAATGAAGCAGGAGGGCCAAGACTCGAGGCAAGGGAAGCCATTGTAGTAGTTAGGCTGGAGTCTAGTGTGTTGGCCGTGGTTGGTTGGAGTAGGAATGTAGAAGGTAGATGGATTTTGGATGAGATTTAGGACTTGAGGATTGACTAAATGTAAGGGAAAGAAAGATCCTGGGAGGTCTCCCAGGTTTCTGTTTGGGGCAGTGCCCTGGCCTGAGGCAGTGAACTTGGAGGAGAGACAGTATGAGTGTGGGAAGATGAGTTCTGTTTGGAGCAGTCTAAATACCTAGCCACCAGGGGGAGACATTGATTACTTTATTTTTCTTTGTGTAGAAGGTCAACTTGGCAGCAAGTATATTAATTTTAAAACTTCTCTCTTAGGCAGATCAGAGGTTTGTATGGAATGGTCATCTTCTAAGAGAACTTTCTGCTCAGCCAGAGGTAATGTATACTGAATAAAATCTGCTTATTTGTTACAGTCAAGTCTTAATACATATAATAAAATGACTACCAGGGTTTTTGGTAAATAAATCTACTTTAACTGTATTTATAACTTATAAACTTAGATCAGGTCTACCCTTACATCATTCTAGGTTGAGGAAGCCTAATTATTTTAATTTGATCTCATAGAAACCTTAAGTAAAAATACGTTGCTTTCTTGTCTTTGATCATAACTACAAAACTAGAAATCAGTAACAGAGAGAAAAGGAAAAAATTAGATCTATGGAAATTGAATAACACCTTACTTAAAAACTACTGGGTAATAGAAGAAATAAAAAATCAAATTGAAAAATTCCTAAATTCAAATGAGAATGAAAACATGACATACCAAAATCTTTGGGACACAACAAAAGCAATGCTCAGAGAAGAATTTATAGCAATAAATGGACACATCAAAAAAGAACAAAGGGCCAAAATCAGTAGCTTAACCCTACAACTTGAATAAATAGAAAAGGACCACCAAAAGAAGCCCATAGTCACCACAAGAAAGGAAATAATAAAGATCGGAGTAACAATAAATGAATTAGAAAACAGAAAAACAATAGAAAGAATCAACAAGACTAGAAGTTGGTTCTTTGAGATGATCAGTAAAACTGACAAACTACTGGCCAAGTTGACAAAGAAAGAAAATGAGAAGATGCAAATAACCAAAATAACAAATGAGGTGGGTGGCATTACAACAGAACCAACTAAGATAAAAAGGATTAAAAGACAAAAAGGATAGTGACAGAATATTCTGAAAATCGTACTGCAACAAGTTTGAAAATATAGAAGTGGACAGATTTCTAGAAATTTGTCCCACTACCTTCCTAAACTAACAGAAATAGAAGTTTGAAATTTGAGTAGGTCTATAACAAAAGAAAAAATTGAAGAGGTCATTAAAAAACTCCCAACCAAGAAAAGCCCCAGCCCAGACAGCTTCACTGGACAATCCCATCAGACATTCAGAGAAGAGTTGACACCAATTATACTTAAACTATTCCACAACATAGAAAAGGAAAGAATACTCCCTAATTCATTCTATGAGGACAGCATAACCCTGATGCTAAAGCTAGGCAACGGCACCACTAAAAAAGAATATTACAGACCAATATCCTCCAATGAGATGGATTGACACAGTGGCTGCAGTAATGGGCTCAAGCATAACAACAATTTTGAGAATGGAGCAGGACTGGGCCGTGTTTTGTTCTGTTATACATAGGGTTGCTATCAGTTGGAACTGACTCAACAGCACCTGACAACAACAACAACATCCCTTGTAAATATAGATGCAAAAATTCTCAACAAAATTCTGGCCAACAGAATTCGACAGCATATCAAAAAAATAATACATTATGATCAAGTGGGATTCCTACCAGGGATGCAAGGATGGTTCAGCATTAAAAAGTCAATTGATATAATCCACTACATAAATAAAACAAAGGCAAAGAATCACACGGTCATCTCAATCAGCACAGAAAAAACATTTGATAAAATCCAACACCCTGTCCAGATAACTCTCAGCAAAACAGGAGTAGAAGGAAACTTCCTCAATATGATTAAGGGCATATACATAAAACTAACAGCCAACCTTTTTCTCAACACAGAAAGATTGAGACCATTCCCCTTGAGAACAGGAATAAGACAAGGATGCCTTTTATCACCATTCTTATTCAATACAGTAAAACCAGACCTGCCGCCATCAAGTTGGTTCTGACTCATAGTGACCCCATAGGGTTTTCAAGGCTGTAAATCTCTGTGGAAGCAAACTGCCGCACCAGAAGTCCCCTCTTATTTGCAGTTCTGCTTTTGGCAAGTTCAATTACCCATGGTCACCCGTGGTGTGAAAATCTTCAGTGGAAAATTCCAGAAATAAACAATTATAAGTTTTAAATTTCACACCGGGAGGTGAATCATCCCTTAGTCCATTGCATCCATGCTGGAAGATTACATAGAGTCAAAACTGTGGGACCTAATTTTTGGCATAAATAGCTTATCACACAAAACTAAAAATGCGTGAACAACAGAGGATAAATTTGATAAATGGGACCTCCTAAAACTTAGATACTTAGGCTCATCAAAAGACTTTACCAAGCGAATAAAAAGAGAAATCTACAGATTGGGAAGAAGTCTCTTTGGCCATGAAATATCTAATAAGGGTCTAATTTCTAAAATATGTAGAAAACTTCAACAGCGAAAAGACAGTCCAATCAAAAAATGGGCAAAGGACATGAACAGACGATTCACCAGAGAGGACATTCAGGTGGCCAACAAATACATGAGCAGGTGCTTGTGACGATGAGCTGTTAGAGAGATGCAAATCTAAACTATTTAATGAGATACCCTCTCACTCCTGCAAAAATAGCAGTGATCAAAAAAACAAAACAACAAATGCTGGTGAGGTTGTGGTGGGATTGGAAGTCTTATACATTGCTGGTGGGAGTATAAAATGGTACAACTACTATGGAAAACTGTTTGGCACTTCCTCAAAAAGCTGGAAATAGAAATACCTTACGATTCAACAATCCCAATCCTAGGTTTATATCCTAGAGATACAAGAGCAGTGACACTAATAGACATATGCACACCTGTGTTCATTACTGCATCATTCACAATAGCAAAAAGGTGGAAACAGCCTAGCGCTCATCAGTGGATGAATGGATAAGCAAACTCTGGTACATACATACAATGGGCTACTACACAACTATAAAGAAAAATGAGGAGTCCATGAAGCATCTTTTAACATTGATGAATCTGGAGGACATTATGCTGAGTGAAATAAGTCCATCACAAAAAGACAAATACCGTATGGTCCTACTCTTATAAAAAATCAAAATAGATATACACACAGAAAGCAAAGTTCTTTGACAGTTACCAGGGATGGGAGGGAGAGGGAGGGGAATCACTTTCTTGATAGTAGACACTTGTTACTTTTGGTGATGGAAAAGATAAGACCAAATATGGGTGAAGTAAGCATACCTCAACCAAGCTAAATAAAAACACTAAGAAGTATGAGAGAAAATGGGACAATTTTGGTAAATGCTATGGGAAACCCTGCTGGTGTAGTGGTTAAGAGCTGTGGCTGCTAACCAAAAGGTCGGCAGTTTGAATCCACCAGGCACTCCTTGGAAACACTATGGGGCAGTTCTGCTCTGTCCTGTAGGGTCGCAATGAGTTGGAATTGACTTGTCAGCAACAGGTTTGGTTTCGTTTTTTTTTTTATGTAACGTACAATTTTGCAACAGTAAAAACACAACCAAAAAGATACATGTGTAGTTACGTGGGTAGATACGGATGCATGTATGTGTATATAAAGGCATACGTGAATAACTGCCTGTGCATGGGTAGTGCACCTATAAGCGTATCTATATGTATGTTTGTGTGCGCTGCGTGTATGTCCACATAAGTAACAAATCACACAGGGGCTCAGTTAAGGAGGCTTCCTAGATATATCCAAACAACTTGAAGGATTAGTTTACTGGGTTAGAAGGCTTGGGACCATAGTCTCTGTGGACAGCTTAGTTAATTGGCATAACATAGTTCACAAAGACAGCGTTTTACATCCTAAATTGATGAGTAGCATCTGGTGTCCTAAAAGCTTGCGAGTGTCCATCTAAGATACAACTATTATTCTCTACTCAGATGGAGCTAAAGAGAATGAAGGTAATCAAAGGCTCAAGAAGAAACTAGTCCATGAGACTAATAGCCTGCACGAACCACAGCCAGAAGAACTAGATGGTGCTGGCTACCACTACCGAATGGGAGAAAAATGTAAAACAAAACTCCAGTTCCTAAAATAGGCCAGACTTACTGGACTGATAGAGACTAGAGGAACCCCTGAGACTATTGCCCTAAGATAACCTTTGAACTTGGAATTGAAGCTATTTCTGCAGGTCACCTTTCAGTCAAATAATAGACTGGCTTGTAAAATACACAGTATCGCCCATGAGTAATGTGCTTCCTTAAACAAACTACGTGAGACCAAACAGTCAGCGTTTACAGAGCAAGAACGAGAAGACGAGGAGAAGGGAAGCTCTATCAGTGGAAACAGAGCAAACAGAATGGAAATAATGAGAATGCTGATAACATTGTAAAAATTGTAACCAATGGCATAGAACAATTTGTATAAAAATTGTTTAAAAAAACTCATTGCTATTGAGTCTGTTCCAACTTAACAGTGACCCTATGGAACAGAGTAGAACTGCCCCATCATTTCCAAGGAGCGCCTGGAGGTTTTGAACTGCTGACCTTTTGGTTAGCAGCTGAACTCTTTAACCACTATGCCACCAGGATTTCCAAAAGTTATTAAAGGAGAACCTAATTTGCTGTGTGAACTTTCACCTAAAACACAGTAAAATATTATTTTAAAAAAAACAAAAACAATGTTTTCTATAAGTAAGAGGGACAGGATTGGTCTTGGGGATGAATAATGGAGAAATGAGGGGCCAGAGCCAAGTCCCCAGGCTGAGTCCAGAGCTCTGCCTTTGCCTTCCTGTGGGGCTGTGACTCTCCTCAGCCACCCAGGAGAGACTGGTGTAGGCCTCAGCTTCCTTTGTCCTTTGCTTACACACACGAGTTATAAACAAGTAAGCACAGCCAGGAAAACAATATATAGAATCTAGGTAGATTTGCCTAATTGCTTTATTTCTTGTCATTTGCTTTGCTGGTTTTGGAAAAGTAATTTGAGCTGCAAACAATTAGCATGGGTAAACCCTTTCCCTGGAGGAATGAAGTTGTTACAGTCAGAGACTGAAAAGGAGGTAGGAAAACATTCTGCAACGTCGTGTAGTTTTGTTAGTGTCCCATAATCTGAATAGTCAAGCCCAAACGGTTGTAATACTAAAAAAAAAATAGATGTGCTTTAAATTGTTTTAATTAAAAAGACATTACGTTAGAGAAATTTCTTTTAAAATTAAAAACTACCCAGAAGTTTACTGCTTTGTTATTTTGCATATTACCTCTTCACGTATACTTGTAATGTAGTGCTTATTTACTTGTTTTTAAAGTACGTTTATTCCTAAATGTACTGTTACATCTTCATTTCAGGTTCATCGGTTTGCCCTGCCAGTGCTGCATGGCTGTATCCTTACATCGTATTGCTCTTTAGTTTTCTAACAACCTTTCTTTCAATTTTATTATAAGGCAGATTCAGACATTCTCAGATTTTGCATGAGAACAATTTCAGAATTAGTAGAAATTGTTGATAAAATCAGACTCATTGACACAAAATCTTAGAATATTGGTTGTAAGCCACTGCTGCCTTTTTTAAAGAATGAACTCTTCAGACGAAGTTATTCTCTCTGTGTTCAAGAGTTATGGGGTTGGTGGCTTAAAGAGAAGGAATACTCTAATACATTGTATTTTGCCTTTATTAGATTTTTGATGTTGCCTTGTATCAGTAAAGGTGATGCAGTGGTTAAGACCTCAGGCTGCTAACCAAAAGGTTGGCAGTTCGAATCTACCAGCTGCTCCTTGGAAACCCTATGAAGCAGTTCTACTCTGTCCTATAGGGTTGCTATGAGTCATAATTGACTAAGTGGCAGCGGATTTGGGTTTTGTTTTTGGTTTTGTCTCAGTAAATCAAAGAAGAATAGTTTCACCCTGTCTGTGAAATGAAAACTTTCCTCAGTAAGTAAAAAGGCTGTACTCATGAAGTAGGATGAACAGCAGCTTGGAGAGAATTACAATTAAAAATTATATTTGTCATTCCAAATAACCAGAGAAAAATAAAAATAGTTGGAGTTCAAAGAATAACACTCAGGGAAAAATCATGGTATAAATGCATAATAACTATCTAATGGTAAGTTCATTTGAAAAACATGGCTTTATTGTAGACACCATGATAAAAATAGCGAAGCAGAGGGAGCTGGTTGGCAGTGTACTGACGAGTGCCTGTAGGCAAGACTCTGCTCTGTAGAAACTGAGGGGGCGGCTCTCTCTGCAGTGTCCCCAGGAAGCTTGGAAACACAACAGTCTGTGATTGGTTTTTAGGAGGAATATAGGGCATTTGGGAAACAGGTAAAGCCTGGGAAGATAAGTCTTACGTAGTAAAGAAATTGAAAGGACTGCTCAATTATAAACACTGAGCTAATCCTAGGTTTCCCTATTGTACTTTATTTCCAAAGTACTTGTATATGTGTGTGTGTGAGTAGCAAGTAAATGTAAGTACTGTATATTTTGAAATTTGTGTGACAGATGTAATGAACTTATGTTAACATATTTAGGTGGTGCTTGAAGGGAATTAGGCCAGTTGTGTTTTATCTCAAAATGAGACTGTGAATGGACAAATATCAAGATTTTGGAGAATCTTTTTCTGGATACTTTTAGAAATTTACCCGTATTGCTTTAAATTGTGTTTGGTGTAATTTCTTGACTAGAAATATAGTCAACACGTTTCATACACATGCAGAGGGAATGGTGAGTTTCAAGGCCCCAAGGCAGGTGCGTGAGTGGAACAGCCAGCCAGCAGAGGAGGTGGGGGCTGTGTTCAGAGAAGTCGCTGGGCCCAGGTTAAAAAATGAACAAAAAACCCAGTTGCCTTTGAGCCCTTCTGACTCATGGCAACCCCGTGTGTGTCAGAGACTTGTGCTTTGTAGATTTTCAATGGCTAATTTTTTTTTTCGAAGTAGATCACCAGGCCTTTCTTCCAAGGCTCCTCTGGGTGGAGCCTCTAGCAGCCAGGCATATTAACCGTTTGCATCATCGAGAGACTGCAGGTCTAGACTGCACAGGGGCTGATAGGCCATAATATGGATTTTTTTTTTTAATTTTGGTGAGAAGCTGTTGGGGGGATTCGAGCAAAGTATTGACATGCTAAGACTGATCACTGAGGTAAATGTAGGGGAAAGACCAGAGGTGAGCAGGGGTGGATACAGGGAGCAATTAGGAGGCAGTTGCAGTAATCCAGGTGAGAGGTGATGGTGGCTAGGTGGATGGTAGCAGTGACAGCGGTGAGAGATGGTCAGACTCTGGATGTGTTTTGAAGATAGCACTAACAGGATTTGCTGACAAAGTGTATGTTGTGACATGAAAAAGAGGAGCTTAGTGCCCCAGAAGCAGGTGTCCAGCAGTGTTTGCTGTAGCACTGTTCATGATAGCAAAAACGGGAAAGGCCTACATGTCCACAGACAGTAGAATGGATGTTGTTGTTACTAGGTGCCTTCAAGTTGGCTCTGACTCATAGCGACCCTGCCTGGTCCTACGCCATCTTCACAACTGTTGCTATGCTTGAGCCCATAGTTGCAGTCACTGTGTTAATCCATCTCGCTGAGGGTCTTCCTCTTTTTCATTGACCCCCTTTTTCACTAAGCATGATGTCGTTCTCTTTACGGTGTTCCTTCTCTTTAATATATATCCCTATGGTGGACTGTCATACATCCATAGCAACCAGTGAACCTCATGAACATAATGTTGAGCAAATAAAACAAGTTGAAAGAATATATAAAGTGTAATTCCTTTTATCTGCAAAAAAAAAAAAAAGGTCAAAAACTGGCAAAACGGGAAAGAAGTGAGGGAACGATGAGCTGAGTGGAGAGTGGTTACTCTGAAGGGTGCGTCAAAGGTGCTGGTGGGTGCAGAGGTGGTTTTGTACCTTTTTATTCCTTTAACTGCACATATGCATTATGTACTCTGTATTACACTGAATGATAAAAATGTAGTTTTGATTTAAGAGGTATGCCAGCGCCAGAGGCTTCTGCAGGCTTTTTCTCTGGAGTGAAATAGAGAGGTCAGCCTTTCCAATTTCCAGGCATCTGACTCTTTGATGTTACTGAGTGGTTGTGAGTGTCATGTCGCCTATACTGTCACCAGTAGTTAGAGTTTTGTATTAAGAAGCTTTTGAGGAGAGAGTCTTTTTTTTTTTTTTTTTTAAATTTAGGTTCACTTTTCCTATTTCAAGAAAAAAACAGCTAAGATTCTGTTTCTGGATAATCTTTATTTAATTCAGCTTGATCTGTAAATCTTCATAAGCTTACCAACTCTTATGGTTAATTTACGTTTATAATTATACATGTGATATTTTTCAGTTTTTTTTTTAACTGCAGTTGTCTAGCCCTTTTCCCATTTTTTTTTCATTTCTTATTTGAAAGTTAATCTATTTTAAATTTATATGTTTCTCATTCAGAGTAGGTTAATACTTAATTCTTTACTTTGAGAAAGTGGTTGAGGATATCAGAAAAAGGAAATCATGTTATCCAAGTGGCGACACTATAATGAACCACTTAAATGTACTGTTTATTATATGTCATTGCAGGGCTACTGCCTTGACAGAACTCTACATTTGACTATTACGGTACTAAAGCCTTGTGAGTGTTCATGAAGAACCAGAAAGATTGGTATATTTTTGGCCATTTTTTTTTTTTCTTAGAAATGGAGTTGTTCTCAGGAGGGTAAATGATTCATACTGAATCTGGAAATAAATGTGATTTCTACATATGTTATGTTTTTCTTAATGGAGTTAAGTTATTACTATGCACTCGTGTTCTATCAATGGAAAATACTTTGATTGGATTCTCATCTCAAGAAGGAGTTGTTTCAGAGCTGGTGTGCGCTACTATGTGAGAGGTGAGATTAATTTTCTCAGCATGATTTAATACTGGGTTAGATCTTTTTTTTTTTTTTAGATCTATCACTAACGTTTTGTCTTACGGTGACATGAATGTAACCTTTTGAATTTGTTTTCATTATCATTTGATAGCCTCACTAAATATTTGTCTCCTGCTTCATTGTACTAATTAGGTAGGTTGTCTGTGCTTTAGGAGTTGGTGGTGCAGTGGTTAAAGCACTCAGCTGCTAACCAAAAGGGTGGCAGTTTGAATCCACCAGCTGCTCCAAGGGAGAAAGATGTGGCAGCCTGCTTCTCTAAAGATTTACAGCCTTGGAAACCCTACGCGCAGCTCTACTCTGTCCCGTAGGGTTGCTGTAAGTTGGAATCCACTCGATGGCAGTGGGTTTGGTTTTCTGTGCTTTACTCCAGCTACTGTCATTTACGCACGTGGCAGTGTGACACTATGGGCTGCTTCCTGCTGAGAGAGGAACTGGCCATGTTGCTTGCTGAATGTCTGAAGTCACAGCTGAATTTAATGTACTTTTCAGTAATCCAAACTCAATATCAGAAAGTATTTTCTTGCATTGTCCTTGCATGCATTAAGCTAGACATTTAACTTTATATTTACATCTTGAACATTTATTCTCTAGGTTTTGTACTAACAGTATGCTAATTTGCTCAAACAAGCTTTTAAAATCAGTATTAACTTTCTTTCATAATGAAAAGGAGTTTCTCCAGCTCTTTCTATTTTTTACCTTTTACCAGAAGATATCTGAATAAAATCCTGTTCTATTAAATAAGTCACACAAGCTTTCAGCTAGGAAATTGTGGAGGTTAATAACCTCCCTCATTATAAATGATATAGCAGAGGAAGAAAGACATTGAGTGAGTGACCTGGCCAAGATCAGAGAACCAGAATTAGAGTTAGCAGCTCCCTGGTAACTGGATTGTCTTGGATGGAAACATATTTTTTAATTTTTTGAATAGATAACATTCACGTAATTCACATATCAAAAAGTTTTAAAAGATACACAATAAAAAAAATCTCGTTTCTTACCCCATCCACTTGGTTCTCATCCCTGTACCAGCTGGTTAGTTGTGAATTTTTCATACCATTTTTCTCACCATAATATACTAACAAAAACTCCGTACCATACAGATATCTCAAAATGTGACGCTTGAGAAATGTATCAGAAAGGATGTTAAGAAAAATATTTGGGACAGTTAAAACTCCCCTGATTTCTTTCTGGTAACCTGGTAATTTGTTTGGGTCAGAGACTAGCTTGGAAGTTGCTTTTGCTTAGCAGGTAAGCTCTTTGTTAGTAGAAAAAGATCACGTAGACAAGGTCATAAAAGGCTGCTTCACATACTTGAAAGGACTGACCAGTATCAGATTCTAAGCTCTTCAGAGCAGTGCTTTTCAAACTGGGTTTCATGTGGTTATAGACGCTCTAGATTTTACAGAAGATTGAGACTCATATCATTTTTGTATTGTCATTTTAATAATTAAAGTCAATATAAGCATCTGCTGGACCATTTATTTGCATTATTATACCTGAATGCTATGTACATGATGCCCTACATTTGCATTTAATGTGTTATTACTAACTATGATCACCTAGATAGAAGGTTTTAACTTTCAAAATAGTATTTTTCAAATACTATGGATCTATGGGATCCATATGGGATCTATGGCCATACTCTCTCGGGGTCCTTGAGAATTTATTTTTCTTTAAAAGATGTCTCAGGTTTGAGAAACACTGTTTTAGAGGAATTGTGTATGTATAAACCGTTGATACATGGATAAACAAACAACAGTCTACTGCATCTGTTTATTAGTCCTGGATACTCCTCTCTGAGCTGGTTTAAACAAGCGAGCTTCTGTTAGCTTTGTGGTCATGTACTGTGCATTTGTTGGAAATTTATTTTTATAAGTGCTTTTCCACTAGTTGGAACTGACTTAATTCTTTCCAAGTTAACCTGAATCAGTGAGCTTCTGATGTGTTTCCTATGTAATAAATAGAGTTTACTATTTTTTTCTTCAATGTAGGGATTGATTCCGAAGGCCACGCAGCGAACTTTGTAGAAACAGAGCAGATCGTGCACTACAATGGGAACAGGGCTTCCTTTGTGCAGGCAAGTTTCTGTGTCTGGTTGGCGGAGTCGGCGCAGGCCAGGGGCCTCTTCTGCTTGGTCCGTCATTTTCTGTCATGTTGTTGGGTCCTCTCCTTACCCCTTTTTTTTCTTTTTGAAGTAATATCTTTGTCTACAGTGTGGGAAAGAGTTTGCCCAGAACAAGGATATTCCATTAATCTGGTACTCACCTGCTGACATTTTCTGCCCTTAAATTACATCCCAAAAGGAGAGGGTAGCAGGCACAAGGGTGTGGGAACACAGCCACCTATCTGCTTAAGCCTTTAGATTTATTCAGGGCAGTGAAGGAAGGACAAGCTGCTGGTTTATGACTGGCTTCCCTGCCTTGTACTTCACTGTGAGACAGCACCACTGTTTGGTTGCCTGCTTCAGAATTCTGGCTCCCTAGCTTCTCCCGAGCAGTGGTAACTAAACATTCATGTGTTCATAAATGCATTCATTGGGAATGAATAAAGCCGTTTTCTAAGTTTTTCGTAATGCCAAGTCATATAACATAGTTTGTTAATTTTTACTTGTGAAAAATTGATTTATTTTAGAATTTAGGGGGAAACAACTATCTGCTCTACAGACATCGTGTAACTAAAATTAGAAGAAGAGAAAATCTTTTCCATATGTATTCCCAAAAAACATGAACTGGAGGAACAGGTAGCGGACTTCTTTCAGAGTTGCTAAGTTGTGCTACTTTTTTGCCTTGCAGAATCATTGCTATATGTACCCTGACAGTAAGTAAACTGAGAAAAACAAGTGTGTGTGTTTTTCATTTCACATTTCTCTCTTTCCTTTTAGACGCGAGGATCAATACCAGTTTTCTGGTCCCAAAGACCAAACCTCAAGTACAAACCACAGCCCCAGATCAACAAAGTAGCAAATCATGTGTGTATCTTCCAGGCTTTCTTCCTTAGCTAAAAATAGAAGATTAATGGCACTAGAGTTTGCATATGGAGCACATATTTGTTCCCCATGTATTAGAATTCAGCATCTTTGAGGCCTTTCTCTTGGTTCTGGCACGCAGTGGACCTCTAAACCAAAAGGCTGCATAAATGGCGTGCCAGATGTGGAAAAGCAAAGTGGAATTTAATGGCTTGGCATGTTAGACTTTAGAGACCTCAGTAAGACTTTGAACTCTAGAGTGCGTGGCGTAGTCTGTCGGAGATTGTGTTCAGAGTTTCCACAGTAGTACTGCAGGCGGGGTGGAATGGTTTACAATCCTGTTTACTACAAAGCATTCAGAAGACGTGATCTGCATCCCAACCTCATTCCTTGAATATAGAGATAGGACATTTAAGGAGGTACTTTAAAAAATCTTATAAGTGTTCCTATAATGTCATCTGGTAAAGTAGATAACTTTTTTTTTTTTCCCTCCTAGTTGGACGGTTTCCAAAGGCATTTTGATTCACAAGTGATTATTTATGGAAAGCAAGTTATACTCAACCTGGTATGTTTCTTACAAACCGCGTCAGAATCCCCTTTTAAATCTTCTTTTAAGTAAACTTGAAAGAAAGCTATGGATGTTTAAAATTTTTTGCAGGTTAACCAGAAGGGCTCAGAGAAGCCTCTTGAACAGACGTTTGCAACAATGGTGTCTTCCTTGGGAAGTGGAATGATCAGGTACCTCACTTGAAACCAGTTGCGGGTCCTTTCAGATCATTGTCTCTGCACACACAAAAATGTACACTCACACGCATACTTGAGTACATAGATCTCACTAGACATAATATGTTTCAGCTTGCATTTCTTTCCAATAATAGATCAGGGCATGATTTGGTTGACTAGAAATTTTCTCTGGCTTAATTTTATGGTGTAAAATAATTTCTTAACATTCAAGTTTTCATCTAAGTTTGGTAAAATGTTTAGCCCCTGATCAAAATCCCCTCATCGAGGCTTTGTGGCTCGAAGGCCGCCAGATCTCAAAGTTCCACTGCTTGCAATTGGTGTGGTCTCTGTGGTCCTGCCTGTCATGGGAGCTGGGGCAGCTCAGTAGCTGTACCGTGGCCTCAACTGGAGCAGCAGCTTTGTCTGTCTTACGAGCAGTCACCAGACAACAGGTACAAATTCTGGGTTTTTGGTTGTTGTTAGATGCCGTCGAGTCGGTTCTGACTCACAGCGACCCTACGCACAACAGAATGACACACTGCCCTGTCCAGTGCCATCCCCACAATCGTCGTTACGCTTGAGCCCATTGTTGCAGCCACTGTGTCAGTCCATTTCGTTGAGGGTCTTCCTGTTTTCCGCTGACCCTGTACTTTACTAAGCGTGATGTCCTTCGCCGGGGACTGATCCCTCCTGACAACATGTCCAAAGTATGTAAGACGCAGTCTCGCCATCCTGGCTTCTAAGGAGCATTCTGGTTGTACTTCTTCCAAGACAGATTTGTTCGTTCTTTTGGCAGTCCATAGTATATTCAATATTCTTCGCCAACACCACAGTTTAAAGGCGTCAGTTCTTCTTCAATCTTCCTTATTCATTGTCCAGCTTTCACATGCATAGGAGGCGATTGAAAACACTGTGGCTTGGGTCAGGCGCACCTTGGTCTTCAGGGTGACGTCTTTGCTTTTCAACACTTAAAAGAGATCCTTTCGCAGCAGATTTGCCCAATGCGATGTGTCTTTTGATTTCTTGAATGCTGCTTCCACGGGTGTAGATTGTAAATTCTGAGTAGCTGATCAAAAGGCGGGAATCCTAAAACATCCACAGTTATCCTGTGGGGAGGTGCAAGGTGATAATGAGTCAGCCCATTTGGAGGTTTCTGCATCAGGAAATGGGCAGGAGGTGAGGGTGACATACTGTGGTAGGAAGTGGTCACAGGCAACTGAGGGAAAACTTCCTATCTGAAATGTTAGTGAGTTCTTTGGGGGAGAAATTGTTTTAACCTAATGGAAGATTTCAAATATACCCCAAAATAGAATAATATAATGAAACTTTGGGGAAGAATTTAAGTCTTTTGTGTCTAACTCAAAAACTCTAGCAACTTCATCACACCATCACTGCATTCACGCTTCTACCTTCTCAGAGTGAAACCTGCCCAGACACACTTTGGCTGACTCAGAAGGAATTCCTGATCAGGTGTACCTCAGAAACCCGCGAGGAACGTAGGCTATACCTTAGAACTGTAAAATCCAGCTCTCTCGGGTCGGAGCCCAGCATGTCTATAGTGGGGAAGTTCGTATGCTGGCTCCCATGTACAACCCTGCTTAAGTCCTGTCCCAGAGGGTTTCCTGAGTGTGCCTTGCCCCAGAGTTGTCTCGAGGAATTTGGAGTTTCTAGCAGTAGCTAACTTTGGGAACGTGATGCATAAATCGTAGAGTCCCAAGGTTATACACTCAGTGTTTCAGGAAAGTTAAAGGGCACCTACTGCTAAAGAGTGATCACCCCAAAGATGTCGTTATTTCCCTTCTGTGGGCTCTGAGGACCATCAGACAGAGGAGCATCAGAAAAACAGGTATATGAGTATTTTTTACTTAATAAATATATATTCTGGCGGGGGAAAAAATCAGCCTGTTGGCTCAAGTCTGAAATCAAACGGTAGATTTTTTGAGTCTATAAGGTGCCTGTTGGACTGAGTCACTTTTTAGTTTTGTCACCAGTTGTTACTGTAGTAAGTTAATTAAGTTGCTGGATTGGCGAAGGACCAGAAGGAGAAATGTCATATGATTGTACTTCGGAGAAGTGGCTGGGAGCATTAGCGGTAGAAAGTTACTCTTTTAGAAATTGGGTGAAAAGGTGAGATGTGCAAGGTTATGTGTCTCTGAGGGTTTCTTCCTGGAACTGTGGAAGCTTAGAGTTCCTTCTTAGAAGATATAAGTGTGATTTTAGAACAAGGATACAGGCTTAAGAATCCACGTGCGGTTGAATGTTAGCGTCTTAATTTCTTTAAACAAATCTAGAGCTATCACTTGTGGCCAGAGCACTCTGAAAA
Organism: Elephas maximus indicus; assembly: GCF_024166365.1. Classification (NCBI taxonomy): domain Eukaryota; kingdom Metazoa; phylum Chordata; class Mammalia; order Proboscidea; family Elephantidae; genus Elephas; species Elephas maximus. The sequence continues at coordinate 50,059,663 of NC_064838.1, forward strand.
AAGCTGTTACACTGCTGCGTTTATTGGAGCTGCTTTGAAAATGCCTGCTGCCACCCCCTGTCTTCCCAAAGTTGTCAGCCTGTGAGTTGGCTAATCTCTATTTTGTACTATACTTACTCCTCACTTACCGACTACCCCCTTATCTGGACATTTTGCATTTATGACAATAGTAAAAAATCTACTTGCCAGCTAATTTGCACATTAACGAGATGGCAAGTATGGTGGCAATGGCTGCGGAGCATCCCCTCCTTCCAGGAGGGCCTCTGGGGAGCCTTGGGGAAGCTGGACCTCGCTGCCGCTCCCTCCTGCTGGCAAATGGGGGACAGATACACAGGCAGCACCAAGCCAGCGGGGCACCTGTTCTGGGTTCCCATCTCCTATGTGGCCTGAGACCCTGCAGCTCAAGATTGCTGTGGGGTGGGAAGGGAGGAAAGCAGAAATCGCTGGAGAGGGTGTTTGGAAGAAATGCACACAAGTTTAATGACATCCGAAAGTGAGCTGAACTGGGCCAGAAGCCTTGCTTCTGTGGGGCTGGGTGTGTGGCCAGGCTCCCAGTGCCCTCACAGGAAGCCCCATCCTCAGTGACTCCCCAGGCCTGGAGGTCAGAACAGGCTCCAGAATCTTGAACAAAGGGCTGGTGGGGGTGGGGGCGGAGCCTTCCAATACAAGAGGAAGGTGAAGTGGTTAAGCCATGGGCCCTCCACACAGCCTGACTTTATCCAGCTTTGTCTCCTCCAAGCCTCCTCTGCAGAGGAATGATCCATAACTGGACTCGTCACAGTAAATCTTAGCTGTTGTTATTTCTATGATCACATTTTTTTCAAAATAAAATCAGACAAATGGATGGTCTGAAAAAAAAAAAAAAAAATCAGCCATTTTAGCATAACGCTGATTTTTGAGTAATGACCTGGTCTTTGGAAGCTAACCATGTAGATAAGTGAGATAATCATGGAGGTGGTAGGAGCCCCTCTCCTCTGCTCAGAAGCCCACACGCTGATGGACTCCCTTTCAGTGTGTTGGAGCCGAGAGAGTCCTCGGGGAAGCAGGCACCTCATCTAAATCTTGACTGTGCAGAGGAGAGCATACCAGGCCTCCTGTTACATGACATACCGTGATCCCTGAGCAGGGAGCTGGGCGGAAGCAGAATGTGGGAGTTTCCCTGTCTCTGTGGTGCCCAGGTTCTCCGCACCCATCCTGCTTCCCTTGACTTTCAGGATTCTGTTAATAATTTCTTCCCCTCTTGAGGGGCAACTTTATTCACCTTGTGGTAGGACACTTCCACTGTCAGATATCTCCTGACTTTTAGAACTGTGCCTGTTAAATGTTGTTCGCTGCTGTTGAGTCGGTGCTGGCCTCATGGCGATCCCGCGTACAACGCAACACGATGCTGCCCGGTCCTGCGCCGTCCCCATGATTGGCTGCGGATCGGATTGTTGTGAATCCATAAGGTCTTCATGGTTGGCTTTTGGAAGTAGATTGCCAGGCCTTTCTTCATAGTCCTTCTTAGTCTGGAAGCTCTGCTGAAACCTGTTCAGCATCACAGCAACGGACAAACTTTCACTGATAGACGGGTGGTGGTTATACGTGAGGTCCGTTGGCCACGAATTCAACCTGGGTCTCCTACATCGGATAAGTTTAAACAACTTGTTAGAAATTGACAGGAAAATTATCTCTACTACATGTATGCTTGATGTTTAGATATTGGTAAAGAAAAGTGAATTTTTTGTTAGGATGGCCAGTAACAGAATGGAGAAGAGTATCCTGCCTCTGTACTTCTCACAACTCCCAGTACAGGACAGACACACAAACTAATCCTTCTTGGACTGAATTGCTTGCCCATTTTAATTGATTTGAGAAAAACAAAAAGGAACCCTATTCTTTTCACATAAGTGATAGAAAAATACATGATAGGTATTCAGGCAAAGCCTCTTTACGGTATGTACCTAATTACTGTACCTGAACCCACTTCTCGAGCATTTTGCAGGCTTCTCCCATCTTCCTACCTGAGGGCCCCTAGAAGAACATGTGAAGATACGTGTGTGTGGGTGTATTTATGTGTGTGTGTGTGGGTGGACGTACATATACTTCTTTCTCCCCCAGGTATGAGAATGAGGAGCCGGGGTGATGCGTGTGTATATGTATGTGTAGTGGTAAACCCAGACGGAAGAGGCTCCACTGTTCCCAGAAAATACCGTGCGCCCTGGCGTAGGAGGAGAATCCGCTAATGAAAGCATAATTGATAGAAGGGAAAGGAGTAACCTGTGGTCAGTTTCTGAATATTTTTCTCTTTTGATAGATACATTGCCTTTGACTTCCATAAGGAATGTAAAAATATGAGATGGGATCGACTAAGTATTTTGTTGGATAAGGTAGCAGAAGTGCAGGATGAATTAAGGTAAGCGATGTTCTTTCCCTCTGGAGGTGGGGGAAGAGGTGTATATTCATAGCAGTCATGCGTCATCTAGCTGACTTACAGATATAGTTCAGTGGGTCGACAAGGGCTTGTCTATACTATTTTCTTTTTTTATTGGAAAGATGAGACTTGGTGATTTAAAAACATTTTTAAATTCTTAAAAATTAAGCCCAAGTGTTTTCATGTTTTTATGAGTTACCTTCCACACATTTAAAACTTTTTACATAACTGAAGTCAGTTTACTACTGTTGTACAGTCAGTTTCTCCCAAACCTTCTATCACAGGCATTGTTTCATTAGCTTAGAGTCTTTGTAACGACGGTGTTTAATGGCTTTCCCGTATTCCATTGTGTCATCAGTCTCAGTTAAGTGTTCTTTCTCACTGCCGTAGAAGATAGTGCTGCAGTAAATCACTCTGGGTATATAATGGATCAAAGGGCCTGAATATCCTCTGGTACTTTCTATGTGTTTACCATATTGTTTTCCAAAAGGTTGTCTTGGTTCCCAGGTTTGCTGTGCCCTATGTGGGTGCCAGTCTTTACTCATTTAAAGCCAGAAGAAGGAATCTTTAAACCGCTCTATTACTTTGCTCTGCCTCTGTGTAATAGTTCTAAACCTGGCAACCCAAATGTACCTTCTTTATCTTATTACGCAGTAATAGAGCAAAACATCTCCAACAGACATTAGCCAGGCTATTTTTAATATATATTTTTATACATCTGAAGTTATCAGCTACTGTTACTTACATCTGTTTTTTTTTCTGTGAGGTTTTGTCACGAGCACAGCTGGTGAAGAGAGGTGGCCTATATCATTATTGGGCTATTAAGAGAAAACATCGGCTGGGCCCGGCACATTGTCAGAGGGGAGTTCTCTGGAGTCACCCGATAGTCACTGCCACACAGGGGTGTAAGAAGGAGGGGAGAATGAACACCAGAGTTGGTCCATTGCCCCTCACTGTGCTCCACAGGGCAGTAGAGCTTTCACCAGTGACTTTCAGGTGACCTCTTCGGACTTTTTTCCCCTAGAGTTTTGGGGGCAATGGAAAGAACCTGGGTTTTGGGGTCCAGTGCATCTCGGTTTGAAATCCCAGTTTGCCTCTTATTAGCCATGTGACTAGGGGCAAGTTACTTAACTTCAAGCCATGGTTTCTCGGATGTGTAAAATGGAGGTAACGCCTACCTCACAGACTTACTGCCTACCTCACAGACTTACTGCCTACCTCACAGACTTACTGCCTACCTCACAGACTTACTGTAGTGTTTAAAAGAGTTGGTGTTTTATAAATGCGGAGCGGTGCCCCCACACGTGCGCACCAGCTCTGAATGAACCTCATGTAGATTTTGAGTCTAAACATCTTCTAGGCCCTAGTGCCAAGGTCATGATTTTTATTAGTTCACTGCACTTGTTCATTTAGCCCTTGGTCAGTCTGCATTTCCCCCTCCTTTTGGATTCTTGGGAATAATTCCAATAAAATCACTGTTACCTGGTAATCGGTATGCTTTGTCCAGTGCCCTCTGTGAAGCACTTCATGTGCATTGTCTCATTCACACCTCAGGACAGCCCCGTGGGGGTGCCGTCACCTCCATGGCTCTCAGAGGTTGATCATTTTAAGTTACACAGAGTGAACTACCCAGGGAGCTAAGGCCAGCAAGCGGATTGTTTGCTGCCAGACTCCGTGCTCTTAACCACCACTCCGAGTGTCATCAGATTTTCAAGTTCAGAGGATTGTCTGAGGAACTTGTTAAAAGTGAAGACTGCCCAGAAACTGGTTATCATGTTTGGCTGCAGTGCCAACATCTGAGTGGCTAAGGGGAGGAAGGGAAACTGATCTTTCCTACAATACCCTACTTTACAGGTTTTATACTCTCCGCAGGTATTACCCATTTTTCAAAGGATTAAAATATGTGTCTGATGTACAATATCCAGCTCCTGCTTCAGAGATTCCGGTTCCGTTGATCTCAAGGCTGGGGATCTTCATTTTTAACAAGCAACCCAGGGGATTCTGCCGCAGACTGTACAGATAGACAGGGGACCCCACTCTGTGAACCCTGATGCAGAGGTGCCTAGTTGGAATAATCGTGTTGAACAAAACCCTCTTCTGGCCTTAGGGAAACATGATTGGTGCCCAGAGAAACCTTGACAGTACTCCCAGCTCTGCTTCTTCACATTTCTTTATGAAATGACCACTAATGTTACACTCGTGTTTTGGATGGTGGCATGTCTTGCCTCAGCTGTTCAAACTCTGTTTGGTCTGTGGTAATCAAATATACCTAGACCACGCATTCCGGTCTGATCTTTTCCTTAACAGGTTCTAGTAATGTCACTGATAATGATGTCCAGTTGTAAGAGGTATGTCCTCAGTAGATGTGACTAACTTTGGTATTAGAGTGCTTATACAAATATGTTTTAGTTATTTTCTAGTGGACTCTGCTGGCAAGGTGGTGACCAACCAGGAAGGCGTGTTCCGCAGCAATTGCATGGATTGTCTAGATAGGACCAATGTGATCCAGAGCTTGTTAGCTCGCCGTTCACTTCAGGCCCAGCTTCAGGTGCAAATTCTTTTTTCCTTTCATTGAAGACAGTATAGCAACAAAATTAAAGAAACTTCGTCTTTAAAAATGAATAACAAAAAACATGCATATTGCTTCCAACCTGATGCAGCTCTTTTTCCTTTTGTGTGTTGCCGTCCTTGGGCACACACATTTTCCATAGCCATGGTCAGTGTATAAATGCACCATTTTTAATTTTGTCATTTTCTCTAGCATTATGCCTAGTCATGGCTTTTAACGGCTTCATTGTTACTCTCTAATTTACCAAGCTATTTAGGCCACTACATTTTTGGCTTATAAATAATACTGTAGTGAATATATCTGTGAATGCTATTATTAAGTTGAATTATTTCATTTGGGTTAATTCCCAGAAATGAAATTACTGTGTTAAAGAAAATAAACGTATTACTTTCCCACAGAGTAATGCTCATTTACATTGACACCAGCAGTGAATAAGTGGATCCATTTCACTGAACTCTTGCCATCATTAAATGTTTTTATTTAAAACATTTTTTTCCCTATTTTAGTCATATAAAGTAGTAGTACCTCAAGGTGGCTTTTATTTGCATCTCTTTTTATTACTGGCAAGGGGTATGAACTCCAGGTAAAAAGTTTTTATCTAGCTTGGCTTTACCACTAACATTGTGCTGTTGAGAAAAGTAGGTATGAGTATTTTCTTTTGTTTATATTTGGAATTAAAAACAATGTAAAGCCCAAATTTTCAAATCACACTAGCATTTATTATGAGTGGCAAAGAAAATGTATCCCGAATGACTTCCTGCTTAGATAATTAGTAAGCGTTCAACTTTGTTCGTGATAATTTCATGAGACCCAGGAGGGAATTATGGTAAACTCATTGCCAGTGAACTGTTCCTGAACACTAAGTAAAATGTGCTCTTACAGCACAGAGTGCTTTCCCTGTTTGAGTGGCCTCCATTTGGGGTATTGTACTAACCAGGTCCTTGTTGCTCTATTGAGTATACTTCAGAGTGCATGTTTCAGTAGAAACAATAGTAATGATTTAGTTCCAAGGCTGAGTAACAGAACCACTTAATTCGGTGCTAGAATCTGTATTGAATTGTTTTACGTGCTAGATGTAGTAGTCTAAAACCTCACCAACCTCCACAGAGTGTGTGGGCAGGCACCTCCGCAGCAGCATTGCCAGCTAGCGTGGGACTCTGCAGTTGTGCCTGTCTCCCCCTGTGAGGGTAGAATTTCTTTCCAGTTAGAATAAGTGACACCTATGCTGTCTGAGGGTGGGAGCGAGAATCTGTTCTGAATTAGAGAAACTGAGACGTTGTCTGTGGTGAGCAGTGAAGATGGTGGTTCTGAGAGTTGAGGGTCTGAGACAAAGGCTAAGGCAGGGGTTCCTGGTTGGTGATTGGTGAACCCTGAAGGGGTGCATGTCCACAGAGGAGCTTCAGGGGGCCCACGACCCCCCTGAGATTATACGCAAGAGCTGTATGTATGTGCAGCTTGTGGGCAGGTAGTTACGGAACGTCCACCAGATTGTCGGGGGTCCTGGGGGTGGGGTGTGATTGGGGATGACCCAGGGTGAGGAAGTCTGGGGCCGGTGAGTTGTGTGGAGGAGAGCAGCAGGGGAAGGGTGGGCCCAGGAGGGAGGGAGGCAGTGGTGGTTGGCTCCTGCAGCAGCTTTCATTTTCTCTGTTCCTTTCCCTTCTGCCCTTCTCCCTGAGGACAGACAGCGCTGTGGTGGTTAGGCTCAAGGGAGATTGGGGGCTGCTGAGGAGAGGAGTTCTCAGGAGAGGCTTGGTGCCTGCCCTGGGCAGGAGAGGGCTGTGCATGCTAGGACCCCCTGTAATAAGAATGGGTGTGATTCTGATTCCAGAGACTAGGAGTTTTGCATGTGGGACAAAAGCTTGAAGAGCAAGATGAATTTGAGAAGATTTACAAAAACGGTAGGTAATTAACCGAGGTAAAGGTCCTTCAATTTTGTACCTTAAAGTAACACTTTGGATTTAGGTCTCTGGTTATCCTTTTAATCATCAGCAGCTTTTTTTTTTTTTTTTTTTAAACCTTTTTTCACAGCCTGGGCTGACAATGCGAATGCTTGTGCCAAACAGTATGCGGGAACTGGTGCCTTGAAGACTGACTTTACCAGGCAAGTCACGCTTTTAAAAATTGCATTCCAGAGCAGTGCTTCACGGTCCTGGTGCAGATGAGAGTCACTTGAGCGGCTTTCACACAATACCAGCAGAACACCAGCGCCTGGGCCTCACTTCCAACCAGTCAAGTTGGGACTGCTAGGTGGTGAGGCCCAGGCCGGGTGATTCTCTGATTCTCGTGCACACTGAGGGTTGAGAACTAGGCTCTTCAGTGCTTCTGGAACCTCACTGTGCCCCTGAGTCACAGGGGGTCTGAATCAGCCAGCCTGGGGGCAGGGCCTGCGATTCTGCAAGTCTGAAAAGCTTTTAGTACCTCACTGCGGATAGTGAAGAGCCAGGCCGTTTTGAACTTGTCCCAAATGCAAGTGGGTCTTTACCTGTTGTATGAATTCCCTGGGAGCAAAACAAGAGTCCTAATTTTTGTTTGTTTGTTGGTTTCATGCCACTTAATCCAGGCTCTGTGTTTCTCCTCTAATTTATTGTCTTTGCAACTGGAACTGAGTGTTTTTCCTGTTTGTGTCCTACTTTGGTCATAGTTTAGAAAGAGAATACATATTTCTTGGTTCTGTCAGAGATTTCTTCAGTGAAATTTTTGTTTAAATTTATAGGAATGATTTTTTAAATCTCTGTAACTCAGTTATCCCTATACCACCTACTTCCTGGTCATAAAACTGTGAGAATTTAATATGTAATCTTTAACTCAGAAATTAACCTCTTTCAACCAGAACTGGGAAGAGAACTCAGTTGGGACTTTTAATGGATGGCTGGAACTCACTAGTACGGTATTACAAGAACAACTTTTCTGATGGATTTCGACAAGTGAGTTTGTACAATACTTTATGCCTTTTTGGTCATTATGCAGTTGTACCTTTGTGTTATTCCTTAGTAATGTCATATAATAATATAATTTCCTTCTTTATGTTCTAGGATTCCATAGACTTATTTCTTGGGAACTATTCCGTGGATGAATTAGAATCTCATAGTCCTTTAAGTGTTCCAAAGGATTGGAAATTCCTGGCTGTAAGAAACCTTCATATTTTCAAGATGCCGAAAAAGCATTGTGTCTGAGGACGGCACCAGAGATGGTGCCAACTCCCACTGATTGAAAACATTATATGTTGTTCTAAATGGAATATAAATTCTTAGGCTTCCCCAAAGAGAAGAGTATGGAGAGGAATAAAATAACTTTGGGGCATTTGTTTTCTCTTCCCACTCCCTCCCGTCCATTTCATGTAAGGCACATAAGCATAGGGAATGTGGGAGTTTTCTCATTTCAGGAAGTCGTCAGTCCCTGTAGGTTCAGGCATTACCGGAGGCAAACTTATAGCATGTAAGATTAAGTATGCTCGTGACCCTTCTCTCCTTATTGACTCCTCTGTTCCCTAGACTTTGCAAGGGAAGTGCCTGGAATGGAAGGAGAGCCCTGGTGTCTGGTTTCTCATCTGGGCAACCTCCTTCCACTAAGTACTCCTCGGTTTGGAGCAAACGCGTGTTTCCTCAGATCTTGTAACTTACCCCACTGGAAGACATTGGCAGTCATGGCCGAGCCCCTGAATAATGGCGTTTTGTTGAAAACACTGTTGCTGGGCACCATCAAGTTGGCTCTGACTCATTAGTGACTTTTTAACATTTAACAGAATGAGACATTGCCCAGTCCTGTGCTATCCTCACAATCATTGCTATGTTGGAGCCCATCATTGCAGCCGAGATAATTGCTTATATTAGATTGCAGAGACGTTCCTTTTTTTTAGGCAAAGCGTGCACAACTGATTTTGCGGCCATTGATTACCATCCTTAAACAGTGGTTTCTCTGTTTCCATTTTCTTTTCCAGTTGCCTATCATCATGGTTGTTGCCTTTTCAATGTGCATTATCTGTTTGCTCATGGCTGGTAAGTCTGCTCATACTTCACCTTCTTAGATTTATTTCTTAGTTAGAACATTGAAATTTATTGTATAGCATTTGAGTTTTTTTTAGTTCATTCAACACTTCGTGTTTCCTTACTAAATTTAGTGAATAAAGTGAGCAGATGAGATTGGTCCTTAGAAGTGACCAGAAAACCCAAACCCATTGCCATCGACTTGATTCTGACTCAAAGCAACCCTACAGGACAGAGTAGAACTGCTGCACCATAGAGTTTCCAAGGAGTGATTGGTGGGTTTGAACTGCCAGTTTGATTAGCAGCTGAGCTCTTAACCACTGCACCACCAGGGCTCCTTAGAAGTGACAGGAGGTAAAATATATACCCAGTAGTTTGATAAATGGTATTTATTTTTGCTTAAGATTTTGAAAAAAAAATTTTTTTTCTTATTACCAAAATAACACATAGTAATTATAGAAAATATGGTTAGGCAAAAAAAAAAAGATTAATCACCATCTCGCCTTCCAAAGAGAAGCACACCACTCTTAACAATTTGATGTTTTAATTCTTATGAGTGTGTGTTTTTTCAAAAGTGAGATCATATCGTACATACTTTTTGGTAATCTTTTTTCACTGAGCAATATAGATATTTCCCGTGTAATTACATATTCATCTACATTTTCAAGGACTACATAGTATCCTGTTTATGGCTGTATAGTTTATCTAATCAAACAGCTATTGTTGGACAAATAAATGTCATTAATAGATTAAAACACTAATCATTAGCTTTTAATAGTTGAGTATAAAATTGACTAAACCTGAGTTGATGAGGAGAACACAGCGGGGAGAAGTTGATTCAGGATTGCATAATGAGACAAGGGCCAGCTGTCCGTTGTGCTGAGGCCATAGAGTAAGAAGACCTGGAACTTGCCCTCAAGGATCTTAAACCGCAGAGGGGAGGTGTAAAAAGAAACAAGCCATTAATAATGGTAATAGCTAAAACATTCTTTCCCTCTGTGGTGAAGAGCTTCAAAGAAGGGGCAGGGCCACCAGTGAGGAGGCTGAGGGGATCAGATTTTCCAGGAAGTTGAGGAACTGGGAACCCGGGTCAGAAGTGGGGGTGATGAGAAGGGTTTGAATATGATCATTGCATATGAGGAACTGCCTGCCTTTTGCTCAAGAAGAGTCTTAAAACTCAGCTGTGAACATGGGCTGTTAAGCAACTTCAGATGTGTTTTTGAATAAAAAGAGATTGGATGCTGCTGGAGTTAATCTTCAGATGGCATCATCTCTTACCAATTAATTGTTGTGAAATAATGAACTTTGGACTGTTTGGGTAGGATAATGTTTGATTCCTAGCCCCTATATAGGCTCGCTAGGAGTCGGAATTGACTCGACAGCAGTGGGTTTATGGGTTTATTGTGGTTTAGAGTTCGGCTGCTAACCACAGGTCAGCAGTTCTAATCGACTTGCCAGGAATGGGTTTGGTCTTGTTGTTCTGGTTTTTAAGGAGCCTTGATGGCTCAGCGGTTAAGTACTCGGCTGCTAACTGAAAAGTGTGTGGTGCCAACCCACCACCCGCTCTGTGGGAGAAGGATGTGGCAGTCTGCTTCTGTAAAGATTACAGCCTTGGAAGCCCTGTGGGACAGTTCTACTCTGTCCTATAGGGTCGTTATGAGTCGGAATCTACTCTTCAGCAGTGGGTTTGGTTTGGTTTGGAGTGTGTTTTTTAAGAAAATGGAAAGCAAATACAGAGTGAGCACTGATAGCTTGTTAGGAAAGCCTGAACGCCTGGCTTGCTTCCCCTGGTGTGTTCTTACTGCCTGTTAGCCTCTGCATGTGTTCCCCATCTAAGCGATACTGGGCCCTCGGCAAGGAAATAAAGCAAAATAGACATTTTGCTTGCTGTTAACCTTCCTGAACCCTAGACTTTGAAAAATGCCTGTCAGCAGAGTTGTATTTAAATACATTATTAAATATGTTACTGGATTTTGTTTTATATAAGTATAATGTTTTCTGAAGTGTGTATATTTTGTAAATGTATTTTTGTATAGATATTTTGATAGTAGCTAATATTTGTGAATAGAACTATGACTTAAACTATTGTCTCTTCTAATACGAAAGTCTGTATTCTAAAAGTGGTAATTATTATTTGTGTGATGTGATGTGAAATCCTGTAGTCCAGTGGTTCTCATAGTGTGGCCTCTGGACCAGCATCGTCAGCATCGCCTGGGAACTTGTTAGAAATGCAGATTCTTGGGCCCCACCAGACTGACCAGAAGCTCTGGGGTGGGGCCTAGCATCTGTGCTTTAACGAGCCCTCTGAGGGTTATGATGGGAGCCAGAGTCGAGAGTGCTGGTTAATGAAGAGGGTCTCATGTTTTTCCTGTGGATGTGTTAAGCTTTAATGTTGTCAAGATGTGCTTGATAGCAGAAAGCTGGGTCTGGCATCAGAGACTTCATTTTATCAACTTTTTTTTAATCTCAACAGGTGACACGTGGACAGAAACACTGGCTTATGTGCTCTTCTGGGCAGTTGCAAGCATTGGAACATTTTTCATTATCCTTTACAATGGCAAAGATTTTGTCGATGCTCCCAGATTGGTCCAGAAAGAAAAGATAGACTGAATTTGTGTTTGTGGAAAGCGGCTTGGCTTGGAAGATTCCATCATGCAGAACTGGAGTCTTTACTGACCTGCTTTCCACATCAGCCTGAGGTCTTTTTAAAGCCTTTCTTAAAAAACACATCTGTGCTCTGTGCAGTGGTGACAACTAGAAATGATCTGATGGTCCTGCCTTGATGATCTCTCTGCCGTTGGGATGGTTATATTTATCACTTGGAGCTGTTCTATAATTAAAATGTAACTTGAATTCAGCTCACAGAATGGAAGAAATCTATTCATTGTCAATCTAATCAACTGTTGCAGAATAAGTAATATATATTAAAAATCTAGCAGCTTTCATTATTTAAAATAGGAAAATTATTTTTCTAGCTCAGTTTCATTATTGTCATTGTAGAAGCAGTCACTCTTAGCAAGCATACTTTCCCACACATCTTTTGACTTTTCTTAAAAGTTTAGTAGTAAGCTAACTCCGGTATGTTTATAAGATGTAAGCCCTTTACATACGTCAGGGAGTTTGACAAAGTGGTCTGTGACTTCATGGGAGGGAGGGAAGAACGGTCGGGTGTTCTTGGGAAGTTTTGGTTGCGTTGCCTCATAAGTTCAGTCAGCTTGAACTGCTGCAGCTGGACCAGCAGTTTTAAGTATGATGACAAAGTTCAGATGTACTTTATCTTTTTTAAAAGGTGTAAATCAAAGAATGTAAAGTCTATCTCTTGAGCTAAAGGTCCAAAGCCGCCTCTATTTTAAGGATTGCCCCAGTGTGGAAAACAGCCCTGGCTGGTCAGTCACTTCCTCTGCACATTCCGGTTTCTCCGGGGGCCTTTTGTCGTGAGTGCAGGCCTCCCCGAGGGTCTTGTGCTGGAGGTGATGATGCACGTGGGCAGCTTCTTTTTCACGCTGGTACTGTGGATGCCTTTCACTCTATAAAGGTTTCTGTTGGCATCCGATAAGTCTGTCTCAAATTTAGTGCTTCCAGGTAGTTATAGTTCTCCTAATCAAGGACCAACTTCAACTTTAATTTATGTCAGAAATAAACCTGAAAATATGCTTTAGAAGTTGTGTGTAGTTCTAATTGTAAGTTGGATTGTATATTCAAATTGTAATTACAAGGTTTACATATTAGAAAAGTATGTAAGGTAGTGTCATTGCCATTGTTTTAAAACTACTCATTTAAACACTGCTGCAATGTTGCATTGTTGGGCTTGAAGATACGTACAGTATTTTTCAATAGTAATACCTTATGTTGTCCTTAAATACTTCTAAAAGCACCTTTGTTTCAGCATTGCCTTTTTTTCAACCTTACCTTTTATAAACGTTAATAAGAGTTGTTGCTTTTAGAAACTCTAAAGGAAATACTAGCTGGGAAAGCCTCTGTAGCTTAAAATCAGCCATTAAAACTGGCAATAGGTAAGAAAGTAGAGCTGCCTATTCTTAATATGTAAATAAGTATAATTTGTTCCAAAGATACCTGGAAGATTGAAATGTAGTCCATGTCTGTTGTAATATATTATTCAAATGCTACTGGGCATTTCACATTAAGAACTTCACTCAACAACTACAACAAAGACCAAAATCAGAACTGCTGATGTGGCTACTGTGCCGGGAATGGACTCATGTTGGTGTGTCAGGTCTTAGGGTATCAGTACTTCAGAACCCTGCAGTGATTTTGTCTCTAAATTCACGTACTGTACCTCTATACGTGAAAATAAAATGTCATCCTCTTTTCTAACTGCGGCTGGCGTTGTTCCTATACTTTATCTTGAAAGGTGTTGATATTCTTTTTTTTAATCTTAGAATTTTAAAAATTATGCAAGGTAATACAGGATCATTATAGAAAAATTAGGCAGTTTAAATAAGCAGGCAAATCAATAGCGTCTGAAATCCTACTTGGCAGTTACGATCACTTAAAAATTGTATAAGTCCCTATAATTTTTTTAAGTTATAGATAAAACCAGAGAAATATCTAGTAAAGTATAATGTCTATAAAAAGGCATCCCCCCTCCTCCCCGTTATAATTTGTTTTTCACAATGATATAGGTCTTACCTGACAAGCGGGGAAAATACTGCTTTCTAGAAAATGTTCTCTCCAGGCTGCGGGAAGGTGGTGTTGAGCATGTGAAATGGCGATGTGAGTACACCCAGGCAGCCTAGAAGGCCTTCGGACACGTGGGAAGTGAGATGAATTCCTTGGAAATGGCATCTGGGCACTATACATGTTCCCCCTCGTGAACCGTGCAGGACCACCTCGGACTCCATCATGCGCGTCCCCACGTGTGCCGGCAAAGGCAGCTGGCCCAGAGTCCTCCTGGAAAGGGGTTTTCAGTAGTCCCCCCGCCTCCACTGCACCCCCGTGACCTTCTGTCCTTCCCTCTAATTGTTGTTCTGTGCCTGGCACTTGTCTAACCCCTTTCTTGCCATGGAAAAAAATGAGCTATGTTTGCTGATAGACTGATGACGCTTCAGTGTGAATAAGGTGTAGTCAGTGTGTTACCTTGGTCATCCGTTTGTGCTCTGAGTCTTTTATCTGTAGCTACAAAATGAAAGGCTTTGGCCTTCTCAGGATTCAGTGAGGTGCAGGGAGGTTGGAGGTGGGAGGAGGGTCCCAGAGTCAATGGATGCACAGTGTCAGTCCCCAGGCAGTCGGACTGACTGCTTGTGTCAGGATTAGGTGGGCTAAATGTGGCAAATCCAAAGCCCAAATAAGAAAAGGAAAAAGAAGTCGGGGGAGGGGGATGGGGGTGTTGTTTGGAGAAGTAGCTTAAACGACTTAGGTTTTTTTTCCTTCAGCTTGTCTAAGACTCCTGAGATACACTAGGATGGTGCATACCTGCAGGACTGGCTTAGAGGCTCCAAAATGTCATCCATGTTCCAGGTTGCCTCTCTTTTTCTCTTTCATCATCCCTACTGTATGGCTTCCATCCTCTTGGTTCAAGATAGCTGCTGGAGCTCCAGCCATAATATCCAGCATCCAGACAGGAAGACAGTTGTTGTTAGGTGCCATTGACTCAGTTCCAACTAATAGCAACCCTACGCACAACAGAATGAAACACTGCCCTGTCCTGCACTATACTCACAATTGTTTGCCTGAGCCCATTGTTGCAGCCACTGTGTCAGTCCATCTCGTTGAGGGTCGTCCTCTTTCTCACTGACCCTCTAGACAATAGGGGAGAGCGAAAAAGCACCCACTGGCTGATCAAGCCATCATAAAGACAAATGCTTATATCTCATTGGTTCAAGGGAAACTGGGATTGTTGTTAGTTGGGCACATTGTCAATATAGGAGATCTGTTAGGAGGAGCATGGATATTGGGTAGGCTATCAGCTGTCTCTGCCGCTTTTTTTTTTTTCCCCAGTGACTTGCTGTGGAAAGAGGGCAAGCCAACAAGCAGGGTATCCCGACTTGGCTTTTCCAGACACGGATTTCCCTGAAGGTGAGGATTTTATTCCGTTCTCACTCATGACCTTGAAGGCTCTTATTACTGCTTCTCCTCTTCTCATCTCCTGTGTCCCAAGGTCCTCAAATATACATGCTGCACAGAATTTTTGGTGGTATTACATCACTCTCTGTCCCCTACACACCGTATGCTTCAGTATCCTCAGTGAGTTAGTAGAGCATTGACTCTATTCGGCAGCAAAATGATCCTGCTTTTCCCTCTTGTTCCCAAGTGTTTACTGTACAATTAAATATTTTTCTTTAGCACAGTTTCTCATTCTTTAAATAATATTTGATAGTAGCACTTAACAATATAGAGGCTATAGAGAAGATAACGAGGTAAATTTGATGTTTTTAGCTTCGACAGAAGTAAATAGTGTATTGGAAGTAAAAGAATATGTCGGCAGTTTTCTGTGAGAATTCAGAGAAAAGGAGTGATTATTTCTGACTAAGTTATCAGGGAAGGCTTCCTGGAGTTGGTGGCCGTTGCTTGGCATATGATAGGTATGGAATGGAACTTGAAATCTGAAGACTGAGTTGGAATCCTGGCTTTACAACCTAGTAATGGTCTCATCTTGGCAAAGCTATCACATCTTGAGGTCAATCAGTTCTTGATTGGAACTACATGTTTGCATTCACGAGCCTTGCCCCTAGACCTGGGGTTCTGCTTGAGCAAGTCTGAGGTGAGGCCTAGCACACACACGTTTCCCTACTCTTACCTAAGGAAGAGAGCCGCTGAGGAACTCCTTGAAATAGTTTCTCTTATTTGTGAAAAGGAGATAGCTATTCATACCTCAGAGTTTGTAGGCTTTAAATAAGGTAACATGAAACAGTTCTCTAGAATGTGGGCATCGGCTCAGTTTCTACACAGAACAGAGGTGAGTGTCAGACTCCTGGACGTCTTTATTTCATGGCCAACAGGGGCCGTCAAGGCAGTGGAGAGGAGTCTAATAGTAGAACATAAAGTAGGGGCTCCCAAGGAGGCAGTGTCAGACCCCCCGGGGGCTGTAGAAGCCCCTTCTGGAAGATTTTATTGGAGAGACCAGATCATCTCCACATTTTCTGTTTCTTTACTATTTATTGTATGAGGTGCTGCTACAAGCATTCTTCAAAGCATTCCTCCATGGTGTTACCCATGGTGGAACTGTAAGCCTGAAATAGACATGATAACATGAAATTGATTTCTAAATTGGTTGTGCCCGTTTAAATTCCTCCCAGTTCCACATTACCACCAATGCTTGGTATTGTCAGACTTCTGGTTTTTGACCCAGTAGGTATAAAATAGTATCTCATTCTGGTCTTCATTTGATTACTGTCATAATCACTAATGAGGCTGAGCATCTTTTCCTAGTCTTCTCCCAGCCCACCTATTCTAGTTCTATGCCTGCTGAGGTCTTGTCCCTGTCTCTGTCAGATTGTTTGTCCTTACGGATTTGTTGAAATTCACCATATTCTGGAGACTAATTCTTTGGTGGTTAGCTGTACTACAAATGTTTTCTCCTAGCTCGTGGCTTGTCTTTTCATTTTCTTTGTGATGACTTTTGGTGGAAGAAATGTATACTTTCAATGGCGTTGAATTTACAGATATTTTTAATGATTTTTACAATAAATGATTAGCACTTCTGGTGCCTGTGTAAGATCATATGACTCAGCTCCAGGGGGCACTTTTTCACATTGCTTTTCCCTTAAAAAAAAAACAAAAAAAAAACCCATTGCTGTCAAGTTGATTTCGACTCATAGCGACCCCATAGGACAGAGTAGAACTGCCCCATACGGTTTCCAAGGAGCGCCTGGTAGATTCGAACTGCCGACCTTTTGGTTAATAGCAGTAGGTCTTAACCACTATGCTACCAGGGTTTCCAGTGCTTTTCCCTTATAGGTCTTTATTCCATCCGAGATTGACTTTGGGGTGTGAACTGAGGGAAGGGTCTGTCTCAATCAAGCCCATTTACTATTCTAGCTGTACAAGGCTGAAGTGTCATCCGTTAAAGCATGGGTCAAAGCATAAAATAAATACTGATTATGCAGTGGAAACAAGTCATCCTCAAAATAGCAAGGCTCTAAGTCCTTGAAAGGTTGCCTGCATCTCTGCTAATGGCGTCTTCATTCTGGGACCCTGAGTGATGGAACTGCATCTGTGTGGAACGCTGCCAGCTGCCTTTGCAGAGGGATAAAGGAAAAAATGTCCACTTAAAAGTGACACGGTCTCTTCTGCTCACATTCCATTGGCCAAAGCAAGTCACATGGCCAAACCTGAAGTTATTGGGGCAGGGGACAGACTCCTTTCCTTGGGTGGAGGTGGGCTGGGGTTGCAGCATGTGGTATAGTGTGACATGGAGTCCATTGTTACCTTTACCCGCATGGCCTACCAGTTGCCGGGAGCTTGACTGTCCTCCCTCCTGATCTGCAGTGTCATCACTGACATCCACCAAGTTCCCCTCTGTCGATCTGTTTGGGGACTTTCCGTTCTGTCCCACTGGCTTGTTGGTTTTCACTGCTGAGAGCTATTCCTCATGAAGCCACGTCTTACAGGAAGGCCTGGCTCTGGCATGAGCGTTGGGCTCCCCTCTCTGCAGTCTGTTAGGCAAAGAGCCTGATGTAGCGCATTTGCCTGAGTGTTTTATATAGTAAATGGAGTTCTCCTGTGTATTCATAGTTGTTTTTTGAAAACAGGGATCTGTGGTGAGAAAGGTTTGGAAAGACAGGACTAAACAAAGGTAAAGAGTTGTCTAAACTGCGGGAGTTGTCAGGCTTTAAAAAGTGACTGAGAGGGAGTGTATGCGAAGCAGCTGCACCCAAACGTTTTGGCCCATGGAACCTTTTATTCATAGAGCACCTCATCGGACCAGTCTTCTGTAGAATACATTTTGGGTCACACAACCAGAAGCATGGGGGTGAGCACTTCAGCCTCAAAGTTGGAAGACATGGACCTTACTTTATTTGCACTTCAGTTGAGTGTTGAATCTGATGGTCTCTTAACTGTAAATTCTATGGTTGTCATCTACACGGTGCTTCCCTAAGATCCATGCACAGATGTGTACGCACACACACCTGCTGAGAGGCCCAGGTAGATCTGCAGGTGGGGAGCTCTTCCTTGGTGTCCAGCTCTCGTCCTTCCCAGCCTCCAGCCTCATTCCTCTGTGCTGGACACCCGTATGCAGAGGCTCCATGAATGTGACTTCACTGGGAGGGGCCAATTAGGAGCTGTGCCAGGTTTAATTATTACAATCAATGCCCTGGTCCCAGGCGAACTGGTTATATGGTCTGTTTATTCTTAGCACTTCCTTTTGTAGATTATTTTGAACATGAATTTGTTTCTGCCAAAGCCCTGGGTATTCATCTTTCTACGTTCACCATTTTCAGTGATGTATGCCTATTGCCCGTTTATTATTCTAGCTGTACAAGGGTAAAGTGTCCCCCATTAAGGTACTGTGTTACATTTTATGTCCTAAATTAAGCTCCTGTTAGTGTTGGGTACAAATGTGGACTCTGGCATTAAAGTAGAAAGTGCGGGCTGTGAGTCATATTTAGAATTCAAGAAGCTCTCCTCTGAACTCTGGAACCACACATCCTCCTGGATTTTGTTCAGCTGTATTCACTGCTCCAATCCCCCACTGACATCTGATCTCAACTTCTCCCTTGTTCCAGTTATTTCTAGAAAGTAATCTCACAATGCTTACCTGATATTTCCACGTGGTTTACAGACATCTCAAATCCAACATGGTCAAACAGAGCTCATGATTTACACCCTCCAGACTGGTTCCATTCCTAGCCTTTCCATCTCAGAAAATGCCGCCAGCAGTCACCCAGGACTTCCATTCCTCACCTCCCTCCAATCATGCATCCAATCCACCAAGTCTTGGCAACTCTCAAAAATACAACTCAAACCTCCTTTCCATATTCATGTCCAAATTCATCTCTTTCATAGACTTACTAAAGTAGTTCCTGGAGTGATTTTTCCAGCTTCCACTCCCTTGCCCCTCTCCAATCCATTATCCATAGCAGCCCATGATCTTTTAAGTGTAAATCACATCATGTCATGCCCACACTAAACCCTCAGAACCCAAGCTCCTTCCCATGGCCTGTTGTAAGGCCCTGCACACTCTTCCAAGCTCCCCTCCAATCCCCCTTCTCCCATTCCAACCAGACTTCCTTTCTGTGCTTTCCTACCTCAGGCCTTTTGCACTTGCCATCACCCCTGCCGATACAGACCTTCCAGGAATTCCAATGACTAGTGCATTGAGAAAGAAATAACATATTGCATTGGACAAATCTGCAAATGACCTCTTTAAAGTGTTGAAAAGCAAAGATGTCATTTTGAGGACTAAGGTATGCCCGACCCAAGTCATGGTATTTTCAGTTGCCTCGTATGCATGCAAAAGCTGGACAGTGAATAAGGAAGATCTAAGAAGAATTAATGCATTAGAATTACGGTGTTGACAAAGAATATTGAATATACCGTGGACTGCCAGATGAACGAACAGGTCTGTCTCGGAAGAAGTATAGCCAGGGTGCTCCTTGGGAGCAAAGATGGTGAGACTTTATCTCAGGTACTTTGGACATGTTATCAGGAGGGACCAGTCCCTGGAGAAGGACACCGTGCTTGGTAGAGGGTCAGGAAAAGAGAGGAAGACCCTCGATGAGATGGATGGACACAGTGGCTGCAACAATGGGCTCAAATATACCAACGATTGTGAGAATGGCACAGAACTGGGCAGTGTTTTGTTCTGTTGTACATAGAGTTGTTACGAGTGAGAACCAACTCGACAGGACTTAACAACAGTTCATTCTTCAACCTTCAGTTCACAAAGCACCTCCTTGACTACACAAAGTATTGTCCTCCTTATGTCATCACATTGGCCTATTTATCTCCTTAGAAATGATCAGTCTGTAATCATCTCATTTATTCGTTGTTATTGTCTGTATCCCCTTCCAGAATGTCAGTGCCACAAGAGCTAGAGACCATATCTGTCCTGCTCATTATTATCCCTGGTGCCTGCCCAGGGACTAGATTGTGATACACAACTTGGGTGACTTTCAAAAAGGCTGATACTGTGCAGGTGGGCGATAGTGAGAGGGAAAAATGATGCACATATGAAAGACTGGTCAAGCAATTCTGGGCAAGAATTTCGTATTCGTAGATGCACTTTGTGCTTTACAAAACCAAAAAACCAAACCCATTGCCGTCAAGTCGATTACGACTCATAGCAACCCTAAAGGACAGACTATAGCTGCTTAATAGGGTTTCCAAGGAGCACCTGGTGGATTTGAACTGCCAGCCTTTTGGTTAGCAGCTATAGCCTTTAACCACTATGCCACCAGGGCTTTTCTTTGCAAAGCGGTGTCCAAATCTGTATTTTTTTCTTCCTCCCCTGACTGGCTTAGGGTGGAAAGTCATGGGTGAGTTAGTTAGTTCTCTGCCCCAGCTTTTCTATCTGTAAAGGGTCAATAGCCATACATTTGTTATTCCATGTAAAGTAACTCATACAAAAGAAGTCTAGTGTCATCATTTGCACTTTCTTTCCCTTAGGCGGGGTTCTAAGGTGACGCCCAAACCTTTTGTGGGTACACATGGAGATGCTGACTGAGAGACGGGCAGAGCGCCCAGGACACTCTCAGAGGGCTGGAAAAATCCTCAGCAATCCACAGGAGCTCATATTGTCTTAAAATCAAAAACCAAACTCGCTGCCATTTAGTTGAGTCCTGCTCATAGCGACCCTACAGCACAGAGTAGAACTGCCCATAGGGTTTCCAAGACTGTAATCTTTACAGGCCACGTCTGTCTCCCATGGAGTTCAAACAGCTAACCTTTCGGTTAGCAGCCCAGTGCTTAACCGCTGTGCTACCAGGGCCCCTTCTATAATTCTGTCTTAAATTCAGCAAATTAGCATCTTTTTTTTTTTTTCTTATGGAATCTAACCCTTGCGAATCTCAACCCTGTGGGCTCTCTGGTGTGACACTTTCCATACCCTGGGTTGGTGTGGTTTCTCTAGTTACATGAGGTAAACACAGAGAAAGATGTTTGGAAAAGATGACTAGATGGATTCTCCCCTTCTTTATTTTCCTCTTTTTTCAGAATTAACGTGTATGTTTACATAATGAGAGCAAACATTGGGTTAACAGGAAGTTCTTAAAACCGTAACCTGTAAATGACAACAAAATGAAAACCCCCCCAAAATTTTCTTTGTTTAGGGTTATATTTATGATAACAGTTGTTTAAAAACAAACAAATATTGCTGTACTTGAGTTTTTAGAGCTAAGCCAAGGGTCTTTAAGTTTCCTGCATAAATACAAAGCTTTCTAGAGCCCACATCTGTCCATAACATGATGGCTACAGTTAAAAACATTTTTATCTTGAGCATATTATTCAATAATAGTGGTACTTCTGTCCCCCCTTGGTTAGCAAAGATGACTCTGCGGAAAGGACTCTTCTGTACAGTTGGAAATGCTCAAAAATGCTTAAAAACTGTTAAAAAGTCATTTTTGATGTCAATAGCCCTATATATGCCACACATTTCCCTTTCTGAATTCGGGCATTGCTTCTCAAATTCGTCTGCACATAAAAATTACTGAGGCCTGGGTCTCACCCCCAGAGTCTGATGGCCTGATGTGGGGGGCAAGGCCTGGGCATCGGGTGTTAAATGACACCAGGTGGCTCTAATGGACACTCGAGGTCGAGAGCCACTGCAGTAGAGAAACTGTGAAAAAAGGAACAATTTAGGACAGGAGACACCTTTTCACTCCTAAGGATACCTGGTGTTCAGGGCTGAGCCACCGTGACTGGGGACCAACCTCAGGGAGGGTGTGGCCCCATGCTGTAAGACGGTGAACCGTGATCGTGATCGCTGGAGGAGAGGAGGGACTGATCCGTGGAGATTCAGAAACCGACTCTGTGCTGTGTATTTGCTACTGAGCATGTCCACTCTTCAAACCTGATAGCTGAGATTTTTTTGACACTAATGAACCATATGATAAGAAATCAGAGGGCTGAAGATTTGGGGTAAAAATTGCTGATTCCTACACTGTAACTGCGAGTGATCTTTTTATAATGACATCAGGTGAGGCTGGAAGTGTGAAACGGCAGCTTTTAAGATAGCAGAGGCCCTTTCTAATGCTTACTTCTGCTGTTGGGAAATTTGTAGCATGAAAAACAAGTTTAAAAAAAAAAAGACATCTCTGGTTCAACATCTCAAACAACTCAAAGAAACGTTCCAGAATATTCCATGATTGCAATGAAGCACAGAATATTAAAGCTGGAAGGGGACCTCTCATTTATTGGGGACAAATTCTCATGGTAGACTGATGCTATGTCATAAAGAAGATGGTGTTCAGTGACAAGATGCTCTCTTTGAATTACATACATTTTAGAAAACTTTCTTATGTACAGATAAATAAAGTTGATTATAGGTGATGTTGGTGGTCTTTCCTGTGAAGAGTTGGCCATCATGTTCAAATATAGCATTAAGTCAGTGGAAATGTTAGGTTCGTCTTCATCCTCACAGTGGCTTCTGACCTTTTTTCTAAGCAATAAGACAGCCTGGGAGCCCTGGTGGCACAGTGGTTAAGAACTCAGCTGCTAACCAAAAGGTGGGCAGTTCAAATCCACCAGCCACTCCTTGGAAACCTTATGGGGCAGTTCTCTGTCCTATAGGGTAGCTATGAGTCAGAACCAACTCTATAACAATGAGTTTTATTAAGACACCCCAGGTCATGTGACCGCACCAAAGGAGGATTGGGGCTGCAAACCATAGTTTGGGCAGTTTTTGTAGGAAGGCCTGGCCCTGGATCCCTGTAAGAGACCTCAGATTAGAGAAAGGCGACTCCCTTTAGGGTCCCCATCTCTTTATGGCCAGTCAATCTTATTAGTATTCAATGGGTGGAGGGAGAACACAGAAATTGTATATTCACCATGACTAAAACAGAGAATTAATTTCACACCACTGACATTCAAATATGTCATCTCAGGCACTTAATTCCTCAAACTGATGTAAAACGATTGCCCTCTATTATTTTGGGTTTTTTTCAACAACAAAACAATAATAAATGCTTAGATTTGATTCCATAAAAATTATAGTCAAATTTCAACTCACAGTGTGCCTTAATTCTAGAACTTTCCTAGAATCAAGAAAGCAATAATCTCCAAGACTGGCTTGACAAACCTGCCTTCCCTGATGACAAGGGGGTGGCACAGCACAGCCCTGGGAGAGAAGGTAGGGAGGACAGGGCCACATCTCGGTGATGTGTGGGTGCTCTGAAGGGGGTCTTTTTCCTCCTGTTCCTAATTCTTCTTTAAAGACGCAGGAAGTTGATGGACTGCGGACTTCTGGCTTCAGTTTTTTAAAAAGCAGCCAAGGAGGTGCCCCTGTAGTTAGTAGCTGTGACAGTGAGCGGCTGACAATGGTCTCCGGGGAGTCCAGTTCTCAGGCCAAGGGGGCTGTGTCTCCCCGCTGGAGGTGGCGCATGACAAAAGTCCCCAGGGCCACCAGGGGGATGCACATGGTAGAGGAGGCCACGAGCAGCCCAATGAAGACCAGCACATACGTAGGGTAGTCCTTGGTCACGAGCTGGCCCTGAAAGGAGAATTCAGGGTCAACAGATGGATCCTTCCAAGCCGAACGTTCTGAGAGCCCTGGCTCCCTCTAGGCTTCAGGCTCCCCAGCATGGTGGAGAGGCACTAAGGGGTGGGCAGAGAGCTCGTGGGGCTGGGAGTCAGTGTACCTAGGGCTGCCCCCTGGCTCTGCAGACTACTAGCAAGTACGGTGAGTGGGCTGCCTGACTCCCCTCATCTTTTCCTTTTCCCTAGTCTAGGAATAATAGAACCTGCTTCAACCTGTGTGTGTAGAGCTATTGTTTGGAGCTATGGCCACCAGGGCTGCAACCAATAAACAGTAACCACAATGAATAATCTAGGGGCTTATATTTGAGGCTACCAATCCAAAAAACCAAAAACCAAACCAGGTGCCATCGAGTCGATTCCAACTCATGGCAACCCCATGTGTGTCAGAGTAGAACTGTGCTCCACAGGGTTTTCAAGGCTGTAACCTTTCAGAAGCAGATTGTCAGGCCTTTCTTCCAAGGGGCCTCTGGGTGGACCTGAACTGCCAACTTTTCCTTTTAGTTAGAAGTCAAGTGCATAACCATTTGCACTACCCAGGGACTCCTAGAGGCCACTGTTCAGGGTACCTCAATGTAGGGGGCACCCCCAAACTCTGATCACCATCACTACCATCTAGTGCTATTCTCAACCTAAAACTCACTATAAAGGTGCCATGGTGGTGCAGTGCTTAAGTGCTCCGCTGCTAACTGGAAGGTCGGCAGTTTGAACACGCCAGCTGCTCCTCGGAGAAAGTCTTCTCCGTAAAGATTACAGCCTCGGAAAGCCTAGGGGGCAGCTCTGCTCTGTCTTGTGGAAATGATCTATTCTGTGCTGTCCAATGCAGTAGCCACCAGACACATGTAGCTACTGGGCACTTGAAATGTGGCCAGTGGGATACAGGAACTGAATTTTAAAATTTTATTTAATTTTAACTAATTTAAGTTTAAATAGCCACATGTGGCTAGTGGCTACCATATTGGACAGTATAGCCCTAAACTTAAAAGAAGTCTTGGTGGACCTTTGGATTTAGCTGGTGGAATGGTGAGTCTTTTCCTAAATGCAAATACATTCAGATTGATGATAAACCTCAAATGAGGCCACCAAGCCATTAAATGCTGGCCTGGCTAAGTGCCGCCTTGTCAGGAAGGAACCCCAGAACAGCTACACCCAATGGGAGGAGGTGCTTGCCGTAAACCCAAGTGTGATTTATAAACCCAGAAGCCACTCAAAGTGTGGTGTGTGAACCTGCCCACAGCTGTCTCTATCTGCAATCACGCAAGTACAGAAACTGTGATGATGCCTGTAGGAATTATTTTAGCAAGCTGACAGTTATCTTGCATCTGTTGAATCTAATTTAAAAAAAAAAAATGGAGCTTGTATTTTGTATATCTTCTTTTTCAACTTATTTTCCAAGTAATTCGTTTTTACTGCATTTTATAAAAGTATCAGTCTGCTAGGGATTAGAGGAAAACAAAACAAAACAAAAACTGGTCTTTCACCATGATGCTGCTGCTTGATCCAAACCTGTGTCAGCTCCATGCGTGTGTGGAGTGGTGTAAGCTGGCCCATGGGGGCCTGGACACCCCTCTGCGCATACCTCACACACTATTAGATGAAAGAACAGCATCTTTTACCCACAGGAAAAGAAATCCAAATTGGTCAGTAGGTATTACTCTTCTCAAAAAGTAAATTTTCTCTTGAACAGGCCAGGCTGACACTCAGACCAAATGAACAGATACGGCTGTCCTGGTTGTTATATGCTGAAATACTGCCCTTCTGGCTGGTGAACAGCCGCTGCCCAGCTCCCCGTGTGAGCCGTTCTGTCCCAGCCATGCCGGGGGCCAGCCCAGACCCTCCCAGGATCCAGCAACTCAAGCACCCAGGACCTTGCTCTACCCGGGCCTCAGCAGGGTCCCTTCCAGGGATCAGGGGTCAGAGGCCATGCCCTCCAGCTTGACTGGCCTTTCCTAAGGAACGTTAGGTGGAAGGAGGTCAGAGGGCCTGCTGGCCAAGGAAATAGACAGGAAATTGCACCTTTACAGGGAGACTGTTCCTCGGTTCCCAAGAAAAAGTCCACCAGGGAGCTTCGATGAGGACACTCACTCACGGTGGCACGTGTTTAGAAACTCAAAGCCCACTCTGCTATCCAGGGCTAAGTGTTCTTAAGTACCTCAGTGATGTTTCCATGCTGGGGCAAATAACCTAGTCAAATCACTGGAAGCAAGTGTTTCTTTGGTTTCAGAAAACTAAAGACCTGTGCTCGTGAGCAGCTCTGGGGGCCCAGCCCAGCCCTACAGGGCAGGGAAGATACCTGAGAGGCATCCCAGGCTTGGTACTGCAGGGTCCCCATGAGGAAGTAGTCACTCAGGTAGAAGATAAAGAGGCTGACGATGAGCAGTGGGCTCACGCCGGCCCACATGACCTTCCAGTACCAGTTCAGACTGCGGCCGGTCATGGACTGAAGGTCACTTTCAAATCTATTTGAAAACAGGGGAGAGAAAGTCTGATTATCCATGCTGCTGGACCCTATGGGTCTCAAAGATTCTGTTCTGGGCACCACTGATGTTTGTGCAGGGCCACTGGGCCCTTTCTAGTACCTTCTGGGGAGAGTAGTGTTGGGGGTGAGCAGGGAAGAAGGGCCAAGGCCACTACAGAGGGGCAGCAAAGCAACCACCCCACAGATATGGGGACATTAGAAGATACCTTCCAGGTGTCAGCCTTCTGGTGAAGGCTCCTTGTTGCAGAGCAGAAGGGCAATTCTCAGGAACGGCGGGAACAGAGAGCAAGAAGGATGTCTGTCAAGCCAAGTCTCAATGACAGGGCGGCTTTGCCTCACACCCCCTCTTCCTGCTGCCCTTTGCCAACAGTGACTCTACTGCCCATTAGAAATGTCCCCAGGGCAAAATCTCTTTTGTTCCTTGAATCTGGAGCAGGTTCGCTGAGTGCTATGGATTGAATTGTGCCCCCTGATGTCCTATACCTATAGATGTGACCCTGTTTGTGAATAAGGATTTTCTTTTGTCATTTTAATGAGGCCATACCATGGTAGGGTGGGTTCTAAACCTAATCACTTCTGAGTGATTAGATCAGAATAGAAACAGAGACACACACTGGGGTATAAGACAGACACCATGTGTGAGGACCTGTTTACAAGCAAAGGAAAGCCAAGCATTACCAGTCACCAGAAAGTGGGAGAGTGCCCACAGAAGGAATCAGTATGGCCGACACTCTGATTTAGACTGTGAGAAAATACATTTCTGTTCTTTAAAGCTACTCACTTGTGGTGTTTGTGTTACTGCAGCACTAGGTAACCAAGACAGTGAGGCAGAGGGAGAGCCAAACCCTGGGTAAAAAGGACTTTGGCCTGCAGGAGCTGACCCAGAGACAAGCTGAGCGGTGCTTCAAACACTCACCTAGTCCACCATCTTGATTTCTGCCATGTCCACAGGCTACCTCTGTTTTCTTTAAATTGACTCTTCCCTAACTTTAGCAACAGTGTCTGTTTCATTGTGAATTTGATAGGCTAATCATGCCTTTTTCTAACACAAATAAATATGAAAGTTATTTTCAGCACTTTGGGGAACGGTGATCAGCCCAGTCTCCCCACTGCGAGGGAAAGGGGGGGACCACAGTCGGACTGTGAAGTGACTTGCCCGAGGACACCCAGCTAGCTGGGGCAGGACTAGCCAGAAACCTGGGTGGGTCTCCTGCTTCCTGCCCAGGACCTTTAAAATTGATCCCCACAGTGAAAAAGGCAGCCACGCAGGAGGGGCTGAGTGGGGTGGGGTGTGGCTGTCACCAGTTGCAACCACAGCCACGTGTTCCTTGTACCTGTTTCATGTCCTGAGTATCTATGCCTTGAGTGTAAGACTTTGTTTAGAAACCATTACCTGCCCCCGAGATGCTGCTGACCTAGCCTGACTCTAGGTCGTGAATACTCAGGTATATAACATGAACAGCTGGGACTTTCAAAACTGCACAGGTCAAAGGTGTTGGGGGGTCCTTTGTCCCTTTACCCCTACCACAACCCCCACTTTTCCTGCATAGAGACAGGTGGGACTAGCTGGCTGCAGAGGCAGCAGGATGCTGTCAACAAGGGGTCACTAGATGGCGCTGTGCCCTAAGCAAGCAGGACTGTGCACCCGCCACTCAGGCTGCTTACAAAGTCTCCAGGGCCCCTCTTGTTTCTCCCTCTTCCTATCACTTACCACTCCCTTTTGATGGAACTATGCCCCTTCTCTCCAGTGGCCCCCCGTTCCTATCTGTCCCTAACCGTTTCTCTTTACCCCAAAACATCCACTCCCTCAGGTGACCAACCTCTTTCTCCCTCTAGACTGGCATTCCCTAGGGGACCAACTCATCCCAGTTTGTCTGAGACTATCCCTATTTTAGCACTGAAAGTTTCACATCGCGGACAACCCCTCAATCCCAGGCAAACGGGGACAGTTCACAGGAACACTAGTGTCTTTGAGATGTTAACAGCTGGGGGGACAACAAAGCATTTCTTGATCAGATAAGTTTTGGAAATACGAACCATAGCCCCCTTCTCTGAGATTCACAGTGCTCTTCAGGGCTCTGAGGGTTCTACACAAAGAAGTCTATCCGGCTTTGTTTGACTTGCAATGTCCTAAAATTTTTGAACATGGAAATCCCTCAGCATTGGCGTGGGACCCAGCGCTCCCTGGGACATGGCGAGGACACTGCTGTAGGGGCTGCCTGTCTCCCAGAGTGTCTGCCACACCCTCCCCCCTGCAAATGAGCCTGGGAGTCAGAAGAGACTGGGAAAGGAAAACAACTTGACACAGCCCCTGACTCAGTGCTGGAAGGTAGGTTCTTGTTCAGTGGCTCCGGGGTGGGGCCTGAGAGTCGTCATTTCTAACAAGCTTCCTGGTGGAGCCCATACTGCTGGTCTGGGGACCCGCTTGGTGGAGCAAGGCTACTGTTGTTGTTAGGTGCTGTCAAGTCGATTCCAACTCAGTGACCCCAAGTGACAGCATAGAACTGCCCCATAGGATTTCCTAGGTTTTAATCTTTATGGAAGCAGATCGCCAGGTCTTTTTCCCACAGAGCCGCTGGCTGGGTTCAAACCACCAACTTTTCACTTAACAGATGAGTGCTTAACTACTGTGCCACCAGGACTCTTTGCGAGGCTACTAGTGGCTCTCAAAGTGTGGTCCCCAGACCCGCAGCATCAGCATCACCCGGACCCCACCCCAGGCCTCCGGAATCAGAACTTCCGGGAGCGAGCCCAGCAGTCTGTGTTTTGACACACTCCCCGGCAGTTCTGATGCAGCTTCTGAAAGCTGCTCCAGGCCTGAGCTCTCAGGCGGAGCTGCACCTTCCATCACCTGGGGTGGGGGCAGGGAGATTTCCAGCATTCCAGCTGAGCTGGGCACCGGGGTGCAGAACTGATGACGTTCTGAATTTGCCAAATTTTTTAGGGCATAAATTATCAGCTGGACTTTGGTCAGGGTTCTTGAAAAATGCCGATGTGCTGAGGTTCAGAATATCTAGTGCCTGGAGGCGTGCTTCCCCATCTCCAGTAAGCTGCTGGGGTCCAGCAGCCCCTACTGACCAACATCCCACAATAAAAAGTAAAAATATGGGAAATAGCAGATATTGGTTGAAGGCAAAGTGAGGGTAGAAGTGAGACAGAAAATTAGGTGAAATCTGGAGCAAAGTAAAAAACTTTCAGAACAACCAACCAACCAACCAACCAGTTACCATGGAGTCAATTTGACTCACGGCGACCCCATGTGTGTCACAGTAGAACTCTGCTCCGCAGGGTTTTCAATGGCTGGTTTTTTGGAAGTAGATCACCAGGTCTTTCTTCCAAGGCACCTCCAGGTAGACTGAATACCGACATTTTGGTCAGTAGCTGAGCACATTAATTGTATCCCCCAGGGACTCTTTCAAAACCAACGTCAAGTTTAAAGAAAACAGTGTGAAGCGCACATTGGGAAATGGTTATTTTCCTTGTGGGGCATGGCCTTTGCGGATTAGGTTTCCTCCCAGCAGTTGGCCAGGGAGATGGGGCACCTCACCTCCTCAGCCCGTACACGTAGCAGATGGCAATCGTCTCCACCAGGACGATGAGCAGCAGGGACAGGGTGGCTGCGTAGTCATTGAATATGTCAAACCAGTAGTTCCCAGAGTCCATGGTGAACACCAAGCCGACGGCGCAGCTGATGAGGCACAACAGACCTGTGGGTCACAAGACCACCTGCTCACCTGCCCAAAGTGCCTTTGCCCTGCAGGGCCCCTGCAGTGGACAGCTGCAGGCAGACCCCCCAGCTCCTGCCTGCTCATCTAGTTTTCTGTGGGACAGCAGGAGCCATAGACCGTCAGGAGGATGTTGGCCGACTGGACCATCCACATGGGTTGGAACAGCTGTCATGGTTTTGTTTCTCGGAATGTGTATGCGGGGGGTGTGTGTGTGGTAGGAGGAGGGCAAAGGTGTCCCAAAGAGTGTCAGCCAGTGTCACCGATGCTGATTCACGGAGCTGTCCTGCAGGGGGACGTTGAGCTCAATGGGAAATCAAAAGTTGTGGGCATTGCTACAGGGGAATCTCACTCAGGTGGCTGGGTTTGGTGATGATATCTATCCTGACTGCTCAGTCCCCATGCTCATGGGAGGTAAAGCGAAGGCAGAAACTTAAGCTGTGGGGCACCCCGTCAGTATTTCTAAAGAGGACTCGTATCCACCAGAAGGGAGTGGCGTGGGAGGAGAAAAAACTAATGTCTGCCCAGCTCCTATTATGCACTGGGCACGTGGCATGCATTGGGTCCTTGAGCCTCTGGGGCAGATATCAGACACCCCTCTTCACAGATGGAGAAGCTGAGGCTCAGAGATGTTAAGTAACTCATGCCCAAGGCCCCATGGCAGGTAAGTCGTGAGTGAGGACTCAGACACAGGCCTTTTTGCTTCCAGAACCTGAGTTCTTGTCCCAGTTCCCTTGAAGCTGCCTCCTTTGGACACCCCATAAAGTGTTTGACTCTAAGGGTCCCACTTGCCCTTTCCACTGCCATACCAAATACTACCAGCATACTACCGCCTTAAGAAGGAAAGGGCTAAGGAGGATACCTAAGGAGAAGGAGTTATGCGCTGGCCAGGGAGCTAAAGGCACAACAATGTCGGCTACGGAGACCAGGTCTGAGGAGGAATGCTAAGTGTTAGAGAGCTCTGATGAAGAGTGGGCAGCTCTAACAGGGGTGGTCAGGACTTCAAGGGCAAAGGGGTAGGAGCTTGGTTTGGTTCAGACTGAGAGGAGGTCCTGAATATGGAAGAATGGTGTCATCAATGGAAACCCTGTTGGTGTAGTGGTTAAGTGCTACAGCTGCTAACCAAAAGGTTGGCAGTTGAAATCCAGCAGGAGCTCCTTGGAAACTCTATGGGGCAGTTCTGCTCTGTCCTACAGGGTCGCTATAAGTTGGAATTGACTTGGTGGCAATAGGGGTGTCATCAAAGGCAGAGGGTTGGGTACATGGTAAATTGTGGTACGTGATCTCACAACAGATTAGTACCCAGGCAAGAAAAGGTGCAGGCTATTTCTACTTGCAACCACGTGGATAAGCATCACAGACAGATTATGAGTGAAGAAAACAGACACAAAGAATGCATAGTGTATAATTTCATTTACGTGAAGTTCAAGAACAGAAAAAACTAATCCAAAACAGTAGAAGTCAGAATAGAGGTTTCCTCTGGGGGGCATATTGACTGGAGAGGGGAGTGAAGGAGCTCGCTGGGGTGCAGGAAACGTTCTATATCTTGACCTACTTGGTGGTTAATTGGGTGGTTTCATATGCAAAATTAATTGAGCTGTGCCCTTAAGAAACGTGCATTTTACAACTGCTTTACCTCAATTAAAACAAACACAGACAAAAACAAGTTCCCTTCTAGCCTGGAAAGCTTTGTGCTATGGTGGGGAGTTTGGTCGTTTCCCAAGGTTGGGACAGCCATTTTACTTCCTAACGATGTGGAGAGCCAAATGCATGGGGTAAATCACATCCACCCAGTCCCTGAATTGCCCAAGATGAGGAAAAGACACCGGCAGGAAGGCTATGAGGTTGTTGAAGACCCCTTGCCACCTCAACAAGCACAGCATTCCTGAGGAATCTTATCCATTCACTTGCCCTCCACCCCATCTCAGCCTTCCCTGCCCCCACCTCCTACGGCTGACCTGCCGACCTGAGATGGCCTCCTTGGGCAGGTGGCTGGAGATGACCTTGCTGTCAGTCAGAGGGGTGAGGATGGCCGCCGTGTTCCCTAGCATGCTCCCAATGCCCAGCATCAGCAGCATGAAGAAGTAGAGCACCGACCACAGCTGGGACACCTCCATGTTTTTAATGGCTTCGGTGTAGACGATGAAAGCCAGGCCAGTGCCCTGGACTGCCTGCCCGTGGGGAGAAGACACCAGTTACACACCAAGGGACTTACACTCTGCTTAAACACACTCAATGATGAGCAATGCTGGGGACCTTGGAACTGGACTCCCATTTCTGTGGCCATGAGAAACCACATTTTGAGGTTTGATTTTCCATCATCAAATCGGCCCCCTCAGGCTCAGTGGGGCTGAAGAGAAATGTGAGCTGTCAGGAGTTCATATTTGCAGAGTAGGCAGAAGACTTTCTGTCAGCTTGGAATGCTGAGTCCCTCTCTTCCACCCCAACTCATATAAATGCTGAATAAAATATAATAAAACAGTGTTTGGATAAATTTCTGCTTCCAATATCATGACTGACTATGTATTTTAAGACCTTGGTGGCTGGAAGCTGAAGTGGGATGGTGGGGCCAGAGCAGCAGGAGCCAGGATTGCGGGGAGCTGACTTGGCCAGCAGGCAACCAGGAGGGGCAGGGTTACTTGTGGCTGTAGTTCTTTGGTAATGCTGAGGGGATATTAAACTGTGGAACAGTGGTGACGTGGGGAACTCCTGTTTAAAGACAAGTTCCCTGAGGCAGTCAAAAGGAATCATGGTTTGGGGGTGCCTCCTGGCTATGAGCAGAAGCAGAAGCAGAAGCAAACTGTCTCTGGGGGAAAACGTCCCTAATTTAGGACTCCCAGAGATTAAGATCAACAATAAACTCAGAAACAGATATACAAACCCACATGAAGACAAGCAACTATGAATCAGCTGAAATAAGAAATAACAGATTTAGAACACTTCTCCCCGAGGGTTGGGTTGCCATATACAGACTATAGGATAGCTCAGTGGCATACCAGTGGGGGACAGTAGAAATAGTCTACCCCAGGTGCAAACAATAAGTGGTGGGGGGGATGCATCACCTGCAGAGAACATAAAAAATAAAATAAAATAAAAAGCCTACCAAAAATTGATCTTTTTATTATTATCATGAGCTTGCAATTCTATACAGTGTCAGTGAAAATACACCTACCACTAGAGCAGAGTGGTATCACTCTCCTGAAAACAGCCACTAATGAAACAGCTATGTATGGAGTATTTAAAGAAACAACAAATAAAATACAAAGATAAACATATAACACTAAAGTATTGGAATGAACAAGTAAATTTAAAAAAATGTGTCTAAAAATAAAAATATATATAATTATTGAATTAAAAGGCTCAATTAGTGGTTAAATACAAGATTAGATGCAGCTGAAGAGAGAATTAATGAACTGGAAGACATCCCAGGAATCAATTCATAATGAAACAAGTAAAGATAAGAAGATGGGAAAATGAAAGAAGGGTTAAGAGACATATAGAACAGGATAAGAAGGTCTAACATTGGTCTAACTGAGATTCTAGAAGGAAAAAAAAGAGAAGAGAGGCAATAATAAATAGATAATGGTGATAAATTTTTCCAAAATTGATCAAAAACATGAATCCATAGACACAATAAACCCAACATCACCAAAATAGGATAAATAAAAATGCATTCATGCCTAGATTGCAGAAGCCAAAGACAAAAAGAAAATCATCAGAGAAAGAACTGGTCATTACAAACGAATGAAAGACTAACATTACAACAGCAACAATGGAAGCCAGATACACAAGATAAATATCTTCAAAGTGTTGAGAGGAAATAACTATCGATCTGGAATTTTCTACAGAGGGGAAAACACTTTTAAAAAGGGGGGTTAAATACAGACTTTTACATACAAACAGAACCTGAGAAAATCTGTCACCCAGAAACCTGCTCTAAAAGAATTCATAAAGAATGTATCTTAAGGGGAAAGGGGAGCAGAAGCCAGCTGGGATATAAGAAGGAATGGTGAAGAAATAAAATGCCAAACATATAAGTAAGTACAAACACTACTTGTATAAAATAATAATGGTGTCCAATTTATGGGTTAAAAAAGACAGAACTGGAAAAAGTGGCATTTAAAGCAGGAGGGATAATATTAAAGTATTCTAAAGTCCTTATATATTTTGGAAAAGAATTCAAGATATTGTTTAACTCTAGACTTTGAACTATAAAAATTTCAAACAAGTATAAGGTAGAATTAAAAAAAAATGACAGAAAAAAGTCTAAATAAATCAATAATCACATAATTCTTATACATATAGTCAAGCTCAAAGTTAAGTGAGAGAAACTCCCAAGTGCCAAAAACAAAGAGGAAACTTGAAGTGAGAGCTTTGAACAGGAGCCAAGGGGGCTTATGTATCATCTGAACTGGATCTAGGCCTGAGGCTGAGGGTTAGGGGCTAAGGATCTGATGCCACAGGCTGGTGGCTGGATGAAGAAGGGAGCTAGGGCTGAACAAGCTACATAAAACCAGGAGATAGAAAGGGGTGCCTCACCCAAGAAATGACCTAGAATGGCTCCATCCTTGAAAAAGAGTACAACTCCTCCCCACCACCCCCCCCCCCCGCCAAACAAAACAAAACAAAAAAATTCCAAGGAAGTTACTGGCAACAAAACCATGGGTGGAAAGAGCCATGGGTCTTCACTATTCTCTATTCTTAAGCACTCTTTAGACACATTCTCTAGAAGTATTCTCTGGAAGTATTCTCTGGAAGTATTTCCATTAATTACAAAAATTAGGCAAATATGCTCACTATCACCTCCACTTCCATTGTGCTGGAAATCCTAGCCAATGCAATATGATAAGAAAAAGGAATTAGATAAAAGGATTGGAAAGAAAAAATGCAAAATTGCTATTATCTACAGATGATAAGATTGTTTACACAGAAAACAGGCAACTCTACAGACAAACATGAAAAATAAGAGAATTCATCAAAGTTGATAGATACAAGGTCAACTTACAAAAACCCTTCGCTTTCTTTTGCAACAGAAACAGTGATAGAAATAGAAATAAAGACATCATTCACAATAGCAACAAAACAAAAAGGTGCCTAGATATAAACCTAATAAAAGATGTGACAAAAATTCATGGAGAAAACTAATTGAAGGATGAAAGAAGACCTGAGTAGATGCTGAGATAAAGTATGTTCCTGAATCAAAAGTTACATTCATAAAGATATTACTTCTCCCCAAATTAAACTGTAAAATCTATACTATTTTTTAAAAAATACCCAAAGGGATATTTTCCAACACAGCTGATCTTAAAGTTCACGTGGAAAAAAATTAAAAAAGGTCCCAGCAGAGCAAAGATAATTTTGAAAAAATATAAAGAAAGGTATTTTTTGTAGCAAAAATTTGAAAACAAGCTAAATATCTAATATGAAGGGAATGGGTAAATGCATTGCAGTATATGTGTGTGATGGAATAAAATGAAGCACTTGAATGAATGAGATTCCATATGTATCGTTATGGGCAGATCTCAAAAATAAAATGTTGAATAAGTAAAGTAACTCTCAGGACCACTTAGGTCCATTTAATAGTAACACAACATTAGTATTATTTAGGGATACATATATGAGTCCGTGGATGGTGCAAGAGGTTTACGCTTGACTACTAACCTAAAGGTTGGTGGTTCAAACCTACCCAGTGGTGTTGCAGAAGAAAATACTGGCTATCTGCTTTTGTAAAGATTGCAGCCAAGAAAACTCTATGGAGCAGCTCCATTCTGTAACACATGGGGTCACCAGCGTTGGAATGGACTTGTCTCAGTGGGCTTGTTTGTTTGTTGTTTATGGGTAATAAAAATGTTAAAATGAATGTTCTTGATTCTGGTGAACAGAGAATAGCTTGGGGTGGGTAACGAAGGGGACTTCAACTTTGTCCCTATAGCTTTTTTTCCCCCCATTTTTATATATACTAAAAAGCTGAACTCCAAATGACAAAGTGTTTATAATTGTTTATTCTGATGGTAGATTTATGGGTGTTTGTTATCTTGTCTGTACTTTCCTATATTTTTTAAACTAAAAAGAGAAAAGAAAAAGGAAGAAAGGAGATAGAGACCCCAAAGGAACTTTATAATAGCTAGGATTCTTATTCAGCACCTGAGAAGTGTGATGGTCAAGATTCTCTTCCCTAAGAATGGACAGGGGAAATGATTTAGTTTGCTAACCAAAAGGTCAGCAGTTCGAATCCACCAGCTGCTTTTTGAGAACTCTTATGGGGGCAGTTTTAGTCTGTCCTATAAGGTCGCTATGAGTTGGAAGTGACTTGACGGCAATGGGCTTTTTTTTTTTTTTCTCCCATGGACAGCACATTTCCACCAAGCCCCATACTCCGCCTCCACTCCACTTTCTTACTGGCGGCCTTCAAAGGAGTTGGATTTGTTATGAAGCTGTGGTGTGCTGCTTCCACAGGGCACTTACTGTGTTTAGCTCCGATTCCAAGCTGCAGTTTTTAATTTGTGGGAACACCTCGCTGTATTTGCTCGGGTAGGTGGATGCTAGGTAGGTCTTCACTTGTTCCAAGTTGCTGGCTGTCAAAAAGCCATCTTCAAGGTCAAAAGAATTGGTCAGCAGCAGAATCACCCTGCGGAGCAGACCATCAGATTGGCCTTCACTGACTAGAAAGGCCACAGTCTCCAACTCTTTCAGAAGCCTGGGGCTCTGAATGGGGCTGCCCATCCCCTCGGCCTCTTCTTTTCTCATTAAATGAGGTCACATCGGACTCCTCTCCCCTTCAACAAGGGGGATCTGTTGACTGGTGACCCTTTTAAAAGGGCAGGGTGATTCTGAATGACTGATGAAGCTTCAGATAAGATCAGCGATGACAATAGAACCAAACCGACACAGCTAGGCCATCTTTACCTCTGGGCCAGGGCCGTCCAGTAGCGCTTTCTGTGATAACGGACATACTCTATATCTGTGCGGCCCAATATGGTAGCCACTAGCCATATGTGGAGATTGAGCAGTTGCAATGTGGCTAGTGTGACTGAGGAGCTGAATTTTCAGTTTTATCTGATTTAAATTTAAGTTTATAAACGGTTACTCCTTGCTAGTGACCACTATATTGGACAGCGTACCTTCTGGATAATGTTTCTTATATACGTGGTAAAGGACTGCAAAAAGTGAATTCCGTGATCTGTACGGCTCAGCTAGAGAGCTCTTGGCTACTTCTGAGGTGGGAACGGTGGGGCAGACGAAACTAAATTTTGTTGACTGCTCTATTGTGATAAGTGCTTTGAACGAGCTAAGCCGTCCCTCATTCCCATAAGGCAGACATTAGCTTGCTCAAGGCCCCCCAACTACTTGGGGAGGGGTGCAAATCTGAACCCTGGATTAAGGACTCCAAAGCTGGTGCCCTTAACTTCTTGGCATCCACCTCTTCCCAGCTGCCCCTTCAGCTCAGTGCTTTGGGGCCCTGCTTCCCCACTTAAGGCCGGAATTCAGTGGGGCTGCCCAGGCTTACTTTCTTAAGCAGTTCTCGTAGTTGAAGGTGGCCTTGAAGCCATAGATGGAGAAGGTGACGATGCTGGCAAATATGGAGGTGAAGCTGTTGATGAGGGACACGATGATGGCGTGCCTCTGGCAGTTGTTAGAGGGCTCGTTGTAGCTGGCAAAGGCAATCAGGCTGCCGAACCCCAGGCCCAGCGAGAAGAAGATCTGGGTGGCTGCATTGATCCAGGCCCTGGGGTTGGCCAACTGCTCCAACTAGAGGGTCAGCAGGGGACAGAGCTGATGAACCCTGGGTGAGAATCTCAAACTCTTGGACCAGCAAGGGAGGGAGGCCCAGAGAAGGGAAGGAACTTGCCTACAGGCTCCCACCAGTTACAAGCAGGCCTGGGGCTGGGTCCCAGCTTTCCTAGCCCCCATAGTGGTGTCACCGGGTGGGTGCAGGGGGGGCGGATCCCACCAGGTAACACCACAGAGGGGGTGACAACAAAATGATTGTCTATAAACTTTTTGTGCAGAAATTATTTTTCATAAAAAATATCCCTGTAGTTAAACAACAAAAACATTTTTTGTAAGCCCAGTTTACATGTATTAACATACCTACAAGGCTGAAACTCTGAGCTAACTTACTCTTTGAACTTTTTACTTGGGCTCCAGTCGGAGCCATCATTATTACCCAATCACAGTGCCGCTTCGAATCCTGTCCACATGAGCTATAAGCACGCATTGTTGTTTTTGTTGATGCCGTGTTTTTATAGTTGCTGATTTCGTCAAATTTTCTGGTGCTTTAGCTATAATACTGTGGTAATTAGGATTTGTGAACCTATATAAATACCTTTTTTGAGAATGAAGTAGTAATTAGAGGAAAAGAAGGAGTGATATACGGAATTACGATTTGTCAGTAACATTAAAAAAAAAACCCAAAAAACATTACTAAGGATTCTGTATGGTCTGGTAGGGAACGAGGTCCACGGTGGGGTGGGGGGGTGGGGGTGGTGACACCATGAGTTACTGCACTGGGTGGCACCAGCCCTAGTGATGCCACTGAGCCCTGGGCCTGAGTCTCATCCATTTCCCAGCAGATAAAACATTTGGGCATCCTTCATGTCATCCATAGCAGCTTACACATAGGAAGTGCACAGAGGAAAATCATAGGATAAAATCATTCAACAACGTATTGAGCCCCTGATTGGTGACCCAGGCACTGTGTGAGTCTGGGTACCCAGAGATGGAGGTGGCGTAGTCTGGAGACTTAGGCCTGGATTTGAATCTCAGAGCTAGCATTAGGGGATACTGGAAAATGTGGGGAACATTTTTGGGGGTGCTACATTTTGTTTCCAGGGTCAGACTTGCTAAATGAAGAATTTGTCCTGCCCCAAAATCAGTAGCGTCCCCTGCTGAGGAACACTGGCTATGGGGTGCTTGGAGAGGGGGTGGGCTGGGTAGGGACCATGGAACACCCTGCTGGAGTGTGGATTTGCCCCTGTAGGAAACGGGTGCCATGGATGTGTTGTGAGCAGAGGAGTGATGTTTATGGTAAATAACTTAGTTAACAGTCTGGAAGGTGGGGGGTATGGATTGAATTGTGTTCGCCAAAAAGATATGTTGAAATCCTAGCTCCTGTACCTGTGAAGGGTGCCCTGGTGGCACAGTGGTTAAGAACTATGGCTGCTAATCAAAAAGGTCAGCAGTTCAAATCTACCAGCTGCTCCTTGCAAACCCTACGGGAACTAGAGGGTTGCTATGAGTTAGAATCGACTTAACAGCAGTGGGTTTTTCTCGTTTGGTACCTGTGAATGTGGCCTTGTTTGGGAAAATAGGTCTTTCTTTGCAGATGTTATCGGTTAAGTTAAAGAGGCCATACAGGAGTCCAGTGGGTCCTAATCCCTTCTGACCGATGTTTTATAAAAGGTGAGAACAGAGTCTTACAGGGGGAAGATACTAGGAGAAGATACAAGACAAGGAATGTCAAGAAATGTCTGGGGCTACCAGCAGTTGGAAGATTCTTCCCCTAGGACAGACAGAGGGAGATCAGAGTCTTGCCTATGCCCTAAATTTGGACTTTGAGAATAGTGAGAAAATAAAATTTTGTTCTTTAAAGCCACCCTCTTTGTGATATTTTGTTATGGCAGCACTGGGTAACTAAGACAGTGGGTTTGGGGTAAGATGGGGCAGGAGGCTCCAGCAGCAATGAGTTGGGGGAGGAAATAGTGAGGAGCGGTGGACCTAAGACTTAATGCACCAGAATTCAGAGGGCCTAGGAACTGCTTCGCCCATTGCCATCGAGTCGATTCTGACTCATAGTACCCTACAGGACAGAGTAGAGCTGCCCCATACGGTTTCCAAGGAGCACCTGGTGGATTTGAACTGCCGACCTTTTGGTTAGCAGCCGTAGCTCTTAGCCACTATGCTAAGGGGCTGCTTAAGAGGTCCAGGGGTTGGGCAAATGGTTTGCTCTTGGCTACTAACATAAAGGTTGGTGGTCCAAACCTACCTAGTGGTACCATGGAAGAAAGTCCTGGCAGTCTGCTTCTGTAAAGATTATAGCCAAGGAAACCCTATGGAAGAATTCTACTCTGTCACACCTGAGGTTGCCATGAGTTGGAATTGACTTGATGGCAATTTTTTGGGGGGGGTGGGGGGAGAGGGGCTGCCTGGCTGAGTAGGTGATCCAGGGCCCACAGGTAACCCACACCCCTCGCCACAATCTGGTGGGCTCACACCAACCTCCCTGGGTATATCCCACCTTCCGGTCACCCTCCATCTTGTCCCCTTTCCACCCATCCTTGAACACGGCAGGACACCTCTCTCCAGCCCGTACCTTGGGAGTGAACATGTACGCGAGGCCATTGGTGGCTCCGTGGAGCGTGAGGCCCCTTACCAGGTAGATGATGAGCACGCAGTATGGCAGCAATGCAGTGAAATACACCACCTGTGGGCACCAGAGGGTGGAGTCAGCCTCCTGGAGGTGTGGTGACCCCATCCCCATAAACCACCACAGTGTCTCTGGAAATGGCATCGAGATTCTTGATCAGACACAGATTCTGAGTTTGGGCTGGGGAAATGGGTTGAGGGGATGTGGTTGCCGACATCTCTAACCACCAGGCAATCTTGTATTCAGTACAGATGAGAGAAAAAGGTATTTGTTATGGATTGAATTGTGCCCCTCCTCCCCCTCAAATAGGTGTTGAATTCCTGGCTCTTGCACTGGTAGATGTGATCCTGCTTGGAAACAGGGGTTTCCTGTTATATTAATGAGGTTCTGTCAGTGCAGGGTGGATCCTAAACCTAATCACTTCTGAATTATAAAAAGACCAGAACAGACACAGACACACACAAAGGGAGAGGACAGATGCCACATTAGGATCAACTACAAGCCGAGGAACACCAAGGAACACCCGAGGCTACAAACAAGAAAGGAATCAACAAGGCTTGGACCCTGATTTAGACTTTCGGCTTCCAGAACAGTGAGAAAATCAAATTTCCATTCTTTAAACCCACCCGCTGTGGTACTTGTGTCACAGCCGCACTAGCAAACAACAGTATTGTTGTCTCTGCCCTCCACCCTCCCTTTAACCTGACCTTATTTCCAAAGGGATCAGAGGCAGCCCACAAAAATATATCAATCATACTAATACTTTTAAATTGCTAGATAAAGAAAAGGAGCCCTGGTGGTGCTTGGCTGCTAACCAAAAGGTCAGCGGTTCCAACCCACCAGCCACTTCGCAGGAGAAAAATGTGGCAGTCTGCTCCCGTGAAGATTACAAACTTGGAAGCTTTATGGGGCAGTTCTACTCTGTCTATAGGGTCACTATGAGTCAAAATCGACTCCATGGCAATGGGTATGTGTATTAGATAAAGAAATCAGCACAAAAGGAAAACATGGGCAATCTAGTAAGACGAGTTCAAAGAAAAAGGCAGCTATACACTATGTGTGTGAGATTCTCCCCAGTTTTTGCAGGTGAGCCAAATTCAGCGCTGAGCTTCCTAATGGCCTAAGCAAAGCAGGAAACACAATTACTTATAAGATTTATATTGTATCTATACTGGGGAATCCAGCACAACTTGTCCAAGGCAGGGTAATAGAAGCTCCATAGACACATCCAAACTTTCTGAGGGACCGAATTACTGGGCTGAGGGCTGTGGGGACCATGGTCTCCAAGAGCATCTAACTCAATTGGCATAACATAGTTTATAAAGAAAATGCTCTACATTCTACTTTGGTGAGTAGCTTCTGGGGTCTTAAAAGCTTGTAAGTGGCCATCTAAGACACTCCACTGGTCTCACCCCATCTGGAGCAAGGGAGAAAGAAGAAAACCAAAGACACAAGGGAAAAGATTAGTCCAAATGACTAATGGACCACAAGTACTACAGCCTCCACCAGACTGAGTCCAGTACAAGTAGGTGGTGCCCAGCTACCACCACTGACTGCTCTGAGAGGGATTACAGTAGAGGGTCTCAGACAGAGCTGGAGAAAAATGTAGAGCAAAATTCTAACTCACCAAAAACAGAAACAAACAAACCAGACTTACTGGTCTGACAGAGACTGGGGGAACCCTGAGAATATGGTCCCCGGACAACCTTGTAGCTCAGTAATGAAGTCACTCCTGAGGTTCATCCTTCAGCCAAAGACTAGACAGGCTTATAAAACAAAATGAGACTAAAGGGGCACACCAGTCCAGGGGCAAGGATGAGAAGGCTGGAGGGAACAGGAAAGCTGGTGATAGGGAACCGAAGGTCGAGAAGGGGAGGGTGTTGACATGTCATGGGGTTGGCAACCAATGTCAAAAAACAATACGTGTACTAATTGGTTAATGAGAAGCTAGTTTGATCTGTAACCCTTTATCTAAAGTAAAAAAATAAAAATTTATATTGTCTCTAAAAGGGTGGTAAAAAAGGGTGGTGGAGGGGGGAAACAGAGGTATGGAAGAAGGCCAGCTCTTCCCATGACTAGGGCCTGGCGAAGCTTGTCCATGAGAGCTCGTAAAGGGAAAGTAGTGATGACAGTGTAGGGACCAAGGTCCCTGCCATAAATACCACAGGAAATTGAGTGATCTGATTTTTATGGCAATCCTCATGAAAGGCCTCACTTTAATGGACTTTAAAATTGCACATAAATGGAATTTTCTGTCAACCAGATCCTCTTTTCCTGTTGATAAGCATCACAAGTTCAATGATGTTTTATCTTTGGTTTTCAAGGTAGTTTTGGCAGTAGCCTCTCATATTCTGGGTAGTTCTAACTTTGAGAAAGCCTTAAAATAGAGATCTTCAAGTGCATATATTCAACCAACCATCCAGAATTGGAGTTTTTTCTGTAAATCAACTCATATATGCACCAGAGCCTCTTCTGTAAAACAAAGACCTAGTTTGTAAGACTATTTTTCTCGTGTAGGCAATTCCCTTGAGAGTGTGGTGCTTCCTGTGTGAATTACATGTGGTGACCTGTGTCCAAATGGGTGTGAACTGCATTCGATCCTTTGTTCCCACCAAGGCATGGCACCATCTTCCTGTGAATTTCCAAGGTGATCAGAGTCATGCTCTGTGCCCTGTTACCCTGGAGGCAGCAGGAGAAGGAGGGTGTGTCTTTTATCATGGTTTCTTAGCTGACGTCATCGTAACTGGGGAAGAGTAATAAATCCATCTGAGATTATAAGAAAATAAACCAGATGCAAGATGGAGATAGGTCTATGGAAGAAAGTAGGCATCTGGCCAATGATCTGAATGAACTCAAGAGAGAACTGGAGGAGGGGTAACCAACCTGCATAACCAGTAGGCACAGAAGATGCTTAGGGTAAACGCTGGAATCTCCCTCTCCCCCAGATGAACAAACTCTAGAATTCTCCTCCCCTTCAGATAAGCAAGTTTTCCAGAAGGCTTTCTGGGGTTACCACCAGGGTGGCTCACTTCTCCCCCAACAGGGAAGCTAGTGGGGTTGCTGCACATGTGATCAAGCCTTTTGGGAGAACCCATCTCTGACCAATCTACAAAATTTTTGGAGGGAAAGCAAAGGAGATTCCAAAAGAAGAGCCAGGAAATGCACATAGTCTTTGTCAGGATTGTTGTTGTTACCTGCTGTTGATACAGCCCCTGACTCATGGCGGCCCCGTGCACAATGGAATGAAATGGTGCCCAGTGTACCCCAGCACAGCTTCTGCCCCTCAACTGCAGAGGGAAACCTCTCAGCATTGCCCAGGGCTGGACCAAGACAACCTCTAGGCATCGCTCAGGGCTGGGCCAGAGCAACCTCTTAGCGCTGCCGAGCCTGGACCAGGACAACCTCTTGGCTTTGCCCAGGGCTGTGCCAGAGCAACCTCTTGGCATTTCCTGGGGCTGGGCTGGAGCAGGAGCCCTTGCTGCTTTGCTGCCCACCTTGCCGGTTGACTCGGTGCCCCTCAGGATGCATAGATATACCATGAGCCAGGCCAGGATGAGGCACAGTGCTGGCTCCCACTGTACACCCCCATTCTCCTGGATGGACGGCGAGATATTGAGGGTTTTCCTGTACCAGAAGTACTGCGTGGAGGTGGCCTTCTCACATTCCTCATCGTAGCCTGTGTGGTTACTGTTCAGTGGGCAGACAGACCACGGCAGGGGGTCCTTTGGGATCAAAACAAGCATTATACAGAGAAGATGACAGCTGAGGCCAAAGGTCAGGGGTAGGGGTGACAAGGCGGTGGCCCTGATAAGAACCTCTGGCAGAGAAGGGCCCCAGTCCCCAAAGGGCAGATGGCCAAGGCACCTGAAGGTGGACAGGGAATTGAAGAGTTTGTTGGGGGCACAGCTCAGGGTTGGGGCTAGGAGAGAGGTGGCGTGGGGGGTGTTGGAAGAGGAGACTCTACATTCATCACAATCTCACACATGTTTGTTTGAAGCCTACTGCACTCAACTGTGGGGGCTGAGAGACTGTATACAAATGGACGATGGCCTGACCATCTATGACCATAGAACTCGGACCCAACACTTTTGAAGCAACCAATGCAGGAAGCCAAGCCAC
Organism: Elephas maximus indicus; assembly: GCF_024166365.1. Taxonomy (NCBI): domain Eukaryota; kingdom Metazoa; phylum Chordata; class Mammalia; order Proboscidea; family Elephantidae; genus Elephas; species Elephas maximus. The sequence continues at coordinate 50,103,969 of NC_064838.1, forward strand.
AACCTCTGCAGCAATCAGCCCAGAATGGTCAGGACTTGGTCAGTGACCACCAGCTTCCCTATTTTTTGTCCCCACTTCCAACTCAGGACCAGAGAAAGCCAAATATGCTCCCTAAATCAATCATATAGGATGCTCCGCCTCTAGTCAGTCCACCTTCAGCTTCCCTTGCCAACTGCCTCTAACCAGGGCACACCTGAGGCCTTCCCTTTTGTCCACTCTGAAGCTCTCCCACTTCCCTGTCTCCCTTTGAGTCTTAGCCAAAAGCAAGTGATGGTAGCCGACTCCCTTGTTATAGCAACCTCTGAATAAATAACCTCTGCTTGTTCCTACGTGGATGGTCTGTGTGTATTTCCACAAGTCCCTGGCAAGTCTTGGGGTGAGAGACTTGGGTCCTGGCCTCACTGACTGGTGATGGAGACAGACATTCCTGACCATGAATGCTGGGTTTGGAAGCTGAAGGGGATGAGGCTCAGCACCCCTGCGGTCGTCTTGCCAGCATGAGACAGAAAGAACCTGGTACTAATGACTTCCTTTGAGTTTGAATCAAGCTACACCCGAAGCACTTAGAGTCCGGGATGTTCAAGGGCAGAGGCAGTAAGACCCTCCTCTGTCTAAGCCAGTTGGAACTGGGTTCTCTGTGACTTATTACCACAGGGGCCTACATGGGGCATATCCAGTGAATATGACCCAAGGCCTAGTGCCAAACAGAAGTACTGAACTGAAGAGGGGGGAGGGAAAAGTAAATCTGGCTAGGGGGCTGGGGGTCCCATGCCTGTTCTGCTAGGACCAGCCTCACATTGTTTAGATTTGTATGTATCTGGGTTCTGTAAGGAGCCCTGGTGACGTAGCAGTTAAGAACTGCAGCTGCTAACCAAAAAAGGTCGGCAGTTCAAATCCACCAGCTGCTGCTTGGAAACCCTATGGGGCAGTTCTACTCTGTCCTTATCAGGTCACCATGAGTCAGAATGGACTTGACAGCAACGGGTTTGGCTTTTTTTGGGGGGGGGGAGGGGTTCTGTAACCTCAGATTTAATTATTCAGAAAACAAACGAACAAACAAAACTCCACTGAAAGAAACAAGTCTGACTACCCAGTGTTGGCATCCACTGCTCCTTGATCTGGGTTGCCTGGGACTGGCTTTGAACATGGAATACCGTGGACACGATGGTGTGTGACCTCTCGGCCTAGGCCTGAAGAGCCCTTGTAGGTGCCTGCTCCACTCTCTTAGAAACCAGCTATCATGTAAAGACCTTTTGGCTCAGTCCCTGAATGACAACAAAGAGAGGCTATGTGGGGGACAGCCATGGTCCCCTGCTGGCAGCCAGCACCAAATCCCAGTCAGGTGAGGAAGGTCCTCTTGGACTTTTAGCCCCAGTTGAGCTGCCCCAGCAGACACCACGTGCAGCAGAGACGAGCTTTCCCCGCTGAGCCCTGCCCAAATTCCCAACCCACGGAACTGTGAGCAACAAAATGGTCATTATTTGAAGCCATGGTTTGTTATAAAGCAGATATCAGAAACACTGGGATTTCAATTCTCTCAGTCCACGTGGCTGGGTAGCTTTCCTCTCTCCACCCTACCTCTCAGGGGCTGGTGGGTTCTAGAAGCCACATGCACTAAGATCAACACCACACCTGACCTGGGAGCTCTTTGTGCTCAGCAGGGCTTAGCACACTCCAACAGGAATGGCAAATACGGGCCTGTGTGCAGACACACACTACCCCAAGACCATGAGCGATAATCACTGATCCACAAGTCATCTACAACATCGTTCACACTGGTCCCAAACTCAGCCCCTGCAGAATCCTCCTCAGCACAGCACCAGCATCCTCTACTAAGCAGCTGGAGAAGAAACCGGCAGGAAATAAACTTGGAGGCCTCTGTTGTCTTTGGAAGAAGAAGAGGCTTGGACGTCTGATGGGCCTGAGTGCAAATCCCACCTCACCACTCAAAACATGCTCACTTTGACCACACAGCTGGACTCTCTGTGACTCAGCTTCCTCATCTCTAAAATGGGAATAATAACGTTGCTCTCATAGGATTGAGGTTCTCTTAGGAGAACTTTGGGGTCTACAGGAAAAAGGGGGGCTCAACCTGGAGACAGTCAGAAACCTGGAAAGATAAGTGACAGCGGCAGGAGGGGGAGGAGGAGGGGAAGGGAGAGGAAGAGGAGGAAGGGAAGGAAGGTGGTTACTATCTTGCTGGGTTGGTGAAATCCCTTTCTGTCAGTTCTTTTCACAGGTTTTCCCCCAGTCCACTACACAGTGGTTCTTAAGATTTTGGGGGTCACATCCTTCAGAGAGAACCTGATAAAAGATGTGGACCTGCTTCCCGGAAATGTGCATGCACTCACAGGTGCACAATCTGGCTTACAATTCCAGGGGGCCCATGGACCCCAGAGCTAGGAGCTCTCTGCTCAGTTTGGGGTGACTGGCTTCTTCTCATTCTCACCACTTCCTGCCCCTCCTCACACTGTCCCCCTCAACCTCCACTGCCTTCCCCAGGTAGGCAGCCCCTCCCTGCCCAGCCCTGGTGGGCAGCCCTGCTCTCCTTTCCTTCTTGCTTCTGCTCCTGCCCTGGCAGGGGCTCCCGCTTACCTGGAAGGAGTGGAAGAGGTACCAGAAGCCCCAAGCATTGATGACGTTGTAGTACATGGAGAGGAAGAAGGAGACCACCACGCTAGCGACGCCTGTGAGGGAGCAGAGGGCCGGCCCTGAGGACTGCCCCTCCCCCTCTCTGCTGGCATGAGGTGGCAGGGCCCCGTCCAGTGCACCCTCCCAGGACATGCCTGCTGGGACTGCCCCGGCTTTCTGACCTGCAAAATCTGTAAGAAACTTCACCAGGTTTTTGTGAATCTTGAAAACAACCACCTGTGAGCACCTGTGAGCACCTTGTAAGGGTGGTTTCTCTTTCCCCAACCTCTTTGCCCTCATCTGGAACATGAGGCTGAGGACTTTTTGAACCGAGTGCTAGGTGCTGTGCTAAGTACTTTACATGCCTTTGGTCCTCACGACAATGTTGTGAAGTGGGTATTATTCTCCCCCTTTTACAGAGGAGAAAACTGAGGCAGAGTCATTAACTTGCCTGAGACCACTCAGGTAGTAAGTGGCAGAACTCAGATTCTGCCTAGTGTGAGAAGCACTTTGTCACTGCCAAGTGCTGCCCCAATGCCAGATCTTAGAGTTACTCCCTCCTTGGCTCACCTGAAGTTGAGCTACTTGGGCCAAACCCTGCCCAGTGGTGGCACAGAGCCAGGTGTGAGGAGGTATGTCAGGAGTGAAGGGGACAGGGACTGCCCTGACCTCTGGTCAGGACTGCATGGAACCCAGGGTGGGGCTGGGGCTGAGGGAGAGTTGGCAGTGCACACCCACCCACACCCACCCTCCAGAGCCAATGTGTGCCCCGTCTCAGTCCCACACTCTGGGACATCTCATTAGTATTTTGGAATTGGTTATGGCAGGGGTACTCCCAAGACCCGTTGCCATTGAGTCAATTCCAACTCATAGCGACCCTATAGGGCAGAGTAGAACTGCATCATAGAGTTTCCAAGGAGCATCTGGTGGATTCAAACTACTGACCTTTTGGTTAGCAGCCATAGTACTTAGCCACTACACCACCAGGGTTTCCATTCACATGACAGATAACCGGCAAATGCTACAAGCCAGGGCTTTTTTTTCTCCCCCTTCCTCCTACACTGGCCGTTAAACATTGACCAGCACCCCACTGGCTGGCACCAATCCCTGTTATCTTTCCTATTGCACAGCAAATGCTGCCTCTGAGAAGCCCCCTGTGATTGCTTACTTGGACAGATTGTAAAACCACACGCCTCCGTGTTTAACACTCATAACCATTGGAGATGAGGCAGCTGTTAGAGTTTGGAGATGATAAGTGAGGCCAAGTGTGAGGACACGTTTCTTCTGCAGCTGAGACTGGGTCATGTACAGGTTTGTGCCTCCTGGTTCCAGAAACGTTGCTTTCCTGCTTGACTCCCTTTCTAGGGGTGGAAGGGGTGGGACTGTGGCCCTTGCTGGTCAAAGTTCCTCCTGTTTGCAGAGGCAGCCCTGGACTGTGAGGGCTGTTCAGGGCAGTTAACCATCTCCTGAGGTGCCCGGGGACACTGGCACAGTAACTCAGGACAGGCAGGCTACGAAGCAGCACCCTCTTGCTATCGGAGCTTTCACAGACTGGCGATATTAGTGGCGCCCCACAGCCTCACAGCGGTCCTATGGAGATTAAGTGAATTCGTGCATGTATATATGGTATAAGCTCACGCCTGGCATGTAGTAAGTGCCCACTCAGAGAGAGATGACATTGTTGTTGCTGACAAGCAGGAAGCAGTTATGTGAATTTCCAGAATAGTTGGCCCTGAGTTACAGCTCCTTTGTTGGGTAGCTATTTGCCTTTTACAGATGAGGAAACAGGCCCAGAGGAGAGAGGTGATCTGGTGTCAGTTCTCCAAGGGGTGACCATCCTCCCTCCCTCACTGACAGCCAGTCCCTCTCACACCACATTCTACCCTCTTGGCCCTCTGTCCACCCCAGCCATGCACTCTCTCCTGGGCCCCCTGCTGACCTTTGTTCCAGAAGCTTTTTCGAGGGATTCCCACCCACACCCCTGTGCTGCCCAAGATAGAGTACCTGGGTCCCCAGGTGGGAGAGGACTGGAGAGGGCCCCACGTACCGACACCACTGAGGTAGGGGCTGATGGTCCTCCAGGCACCAATGCTGCCCTGCCGCATGCGCTGCCCCACCGCCAGTTCCAGGTACAGGAGCGGCATTCCCTCCACAATGAGCATGATGATGTAGGGGACCAGGAAGCTACCTGTGAGTGTCCAGAGCCAAGAGCCATGTCATCGCTGAAGAGCTTCACTCTGCCACCCTCCCATTCTCTGTGCAAACGTCCTTCCATTCATCCTCTCTTCCATTCCTCAGGCTTTCCACTTGTCCATTCATCCACCTACCTTTCTACCCATCCATCCTCCCATCTTTCCACTCAGTCCTTCTGGTTGCATGATTTCCCATCATCACACATACCCACCCTTCTGTATTTCCTCTCATTCGTCTGTCTACCATTATCCATTTATCTTCCCACCCATCAATCCAATCATCCATCCTTCTACCCTTTTATCTTTCCACTCAGCCATCCATCAGTTTATTGGTCCATCTACCCACCCATGAATGATATTGTCTTGTTAAAATATTTAAATACTTCCACCCTGGGTGGTAAATCACCACTGCCCCAAGTCCTTTGAGTGCCTCCTCCAGCCCCTCTGCCAGAAACTTCCATTCCATCTTATATTTCAGCAACTAATGGCTGATCAGAGCCAGGACCATCAAGTTGTCAAGTATTTAGGCTATCACCCTGGCATTCATCCATCCAGCTGTCCATCTCCATACACTTCCCTTGGGCTTTCTGCACAGCCTTCATGCTGCCCCATGAGGAGGTGGTCTATAAGCAACCATTTTACTGAGCACTTAGAGCCAGGTCCTGAGCTGGGTGTGGGATGGGAGGTTAGCATCCCTGCTGGCTGCCCTTAAGGGATCATCTCAGCAGAGGAATTCCAGCTGCCTCCTAATTGCCCAGGGTCACAGAATATACCTTTAGGCCTGATGTCTTCATAGATGAGTCAGGGGCTTGGTGTGTGTATGTGGGGAAGCAAAGGGGTCCCCAATGGACAGGACTCTGGGCTCCCACCTCCTGTTACAGATCACCTCTATTTGTATCAGTTTTACATAGCCTTCTTCAGCCTAAACTTCCATTTTAATAAAGTATAACGTGACTAATAAAAATTTCAAACCCACTGGCTTCCAAGGAGCCATGTGCAGGCAAGCACGCGAGTGTGAATGGAGCTATGGAAACCCTCACCACCGTCACACATATGGACAGAGGTGGGGCAGCCTGTGGCAAGGCCACCCACCCACATTGGCCCCCAGCAGATGGCTGACCTGCTGCTTCTCCTGTGGGTCCTGCCCCTTCCTTCTCCTGCCAGCCTCTTAGCTATCCCTCCCTCACCTCCCAGCTCCTTGGCAGTAGACCTGAAAAAGTTCCAGTGGGAGAAGAGGGCAGGTCTTCTGATTAAAATAAAACCCTGACACTATTTTTTACAGAAGGTATTGGGAATCCCTGTGTGGTGTAAATGGTTAATGCACTTGGCTGCTAACCAAAAGGTTGGAGGTTTGAGTCCACCCAGAGATGCCTTGGAAGAAAGACTTGGTGATCTATTTCTGAAAAATCAGCCATTTTGAAAACTCTATGGAGCACAGTTCTACTCTGAAACAAATGGGGTCGCCATGAGTTTGAGTCAATTTCACAGCAACTGTTACTTATTTTTTACAGAAGTAATTGGCTCTGTGGGTGTTAAGGTCAACAATGAAATACATATGCTCACATAAATATATAATATTTTTTAAGTGCGTCCACTGTGCATATAGGCTGTCTTATAACCCACTTTTCTCACCCAGCTGTATCTCAGTAACATTCCCTCCACTATACAATGTCCTTTACATCACCCTTTAAATGGCTGTATAGCATTCCACTATGAAAATAAACCCAGAATTAATTTAATCAATCCTCAGACACTGTTATGGATTGAATTGTGTCCTCTGCAAAATGTATGTCAACTTGGCTAGGCCATGATTCCCAGTATTCTGTGATTGTCCACCATTTTGTCATCTGATGTGATCTTCCTATGTGTTGTAAATCCTACCTCTATGATGTTAATGAGGCAGGATTAAATCTACAAGTTTATGTTGTATTTTAAGTCAATCTCTTTTGAGATATAAGACACAGAAGTGAGCAGAGAGACAGGGGACCTCATACCACCAAAAAAGCAGCGCCAGGAGCAGAGCATGTCCTTTGGACCTAAGGTTCTTGTGCTGAGACGCTCCTAGACCAAGGGAAAACTGATGACAAGGACCTTCCCCCAGAGCCAACACAGAGAGAAAGCCTTCCTCTGGAGCTGATAGGCTGAATTTGGATTTCTAGCCTACTAGACTGTGAGAGGATAAATTTCTCTTTGTTAAAGCCATCTACTTGTGGTATTTCTGTTATAGCAGCACTAGGTAACTAAGACAGACACAGACTGTTTCCAGTTTTCTGCCATCAGAAACAAAGCTCTAGGACAAAACCTGGTCCACTCGGTTGGTTACTTCTTTGGGATAGAAATTCCAGAAGTAGGATTGCTGAGACAAAGACCAAGCAAAGTCTCTGTGGCCGCAACACGGACAGAAAGGGTGTTTCCACGATACCAGGCCTCAGCATTCCTTATAAATCTCTGTGAGACATGAAGAAGGCTAGCTGGATGGTGTTTTAATTGTACAACATTTTGATTGATTGACTGACCTCTTATGCATCTTCAGTGAGTAGGGCTTCATCCTCCCAGCTTCATCCTTCCTGGCTCATGTGTGGGCCTAGAACAAAATCCTGCTTTCTCATTTCTGGATTCTGCTTTGACTACAAGGCCGTGCTCCTTGTTGCAGCACTTTACCAGGTTCCTCTTGATATCAAAGAAGTCCAAGAGACCATCAGGGGCTCTCATTCATGAAATATACGACAATGAAGGTGGTGCCGGCACAACCTGCCTTGGGCAACATTCAAGCCCTTGGTGGTTATAAGGTAATCTCATTTCCACCCAAGGCGTTCAACGATAACCACACGAGGGTTGGCAAGGTCCATGGAAGGCTTGTCTCATTGACCAGGCCTGCCTGACTGCCCACTGCCCAGAGAAGAGTGGAAATCCTAGGGCCTGGTGCCCAGGTGGCACAGCATGGGGAACTTTAGCCCTGCCCATCAATAATTTCCATTACACACCCCCATCCCACCCCATCCCCAGTCATCCATCCAAATAAACACACATCCAGGTGAATTTGCTCTGCAATCATCTTTTCAACAAATTTAACATCCGTATGCAAAAAAGTGAACCTCAGCCCATACCTCACATTTTATATATGTATGTATGTGTATATATATGTATATATATATATATAAAGTGGATCACAGACCGAAATGTATAATTTAAAACTATAAAATTTCTAAAAGAAAACACATGTCTGTCAGTTTGTCATACTGTGGGGGCTTGCGTGTTGCTGTGATGCTGGAAGCTATGCCACCGGTATTCAGATACCAACAGGGTCACCCATGGAGCACAGGTTTCAGCTGAGCTTCCAGACTAAGACAGACTAGGAGGAAGGACCTGGCAGTCTACTTCTGAAAAGTATTAGCTAGTGAAAACCTTATGAACAGCAGCGAAACATTGTCTGATATAGTGCTGGAAGATGAGCTCCCCAAGTTGGAAGGCACTCAAAAGATGACTGGGGAAGAGCTGCCTCCTCAAAGTGAGTCGATCTTAATGATGTGGATGGAGTAAAGCTTTTGGGACCTTCATTTGCTGATGTGGCACGACTCAAAATGAGAAGAAACAGCTGCAAATATCCATTAATAATCGGAACCAAGAATGTACGAAGTATGAATCTAGGAAAATTGGAAATCGTCAAAAATGAAATGGAACACATAAACATCGATATCCTAGGCATTAATGAGCTGAAATGGACTGGTATTGGCCATTCTGAATTGGACAATCATATAGTCTACCATGCTGGGAATGACAACTCAAAGAGGAATGGTGTTGCATTCATCGTCAAAAAGAACGTTTCAAGATCTACCCTGAAGTACAACACTGTCAGTGATAGGATAATATCCATACGCCTATAGACTAAACAAGGAAGACCAGCTAATATGACTATTATTGAAATTTATGCACCAATCACTAGGGCCAAAGATGAAGAAATAGAAGATTTTTATCAGCTGCTGCAGTCTGAAACTGACCAAACACGCAATCAAGATGCATTGATATTTACCGGCGATTGGGATGTGAAAGTTGGAAACAAAGAAGAAGGATCAGTAGTTGGAAAATATGGCCTTGGTGATAGAAACAATGCTGGAGATCGAATGATAGAATTTTGCAAGACCAACAACTTCTTCATTGCAAATACCTTCTTTCACCAACGTAAACAGCGACTATACACACGGACCTCGCCAGGTGGAACACAAAAAATCAAATTGACTACATCTGTGGAAAGAAACGATGGAAAAGCTCAATATCATCAGTCAGAACAAGGCCAGGGCCCAACTGTGGAACAGACCATCAATTGCTCATATGCAAGTTCAAGCTGAAACTGAAGAAAATCAGAACAAGTCCATGAGAGCCAAAATATGACCTTGAGTATATCCCACCTGAATTTAGAGACCATCTCAAGAATAGATTTGATGCATTGAACACTAGTGACCGAAGACCAGACGAGTTGTGGAATGACATCAAGGACATCATCCATGAAGAAAGCAAGAGGTCACTGAAAAGACAGGAAAGAAAGAAAAGACCAAGGTGGATGTGAGAGGAGACTCTGAAACTTGCTCTTGAGCATCGAGCCCCTAAAGCAAAAGGAAGAATTCATGAAGTAAAAGAACTGAAGGTTTCAAAGGGCCTCTCGAGAAGACAAAATAAAGTATTATAATGACATGTGCAAAGAGCTGCAGACAGAAAACCAAAAGGGAAGAACACACTCAGCGTTTCTCAAGCTGAAAGAACTGAAGAAAAAATTCAAGCCTCGAGTTGCAATAGTGAAGGATTCCATGGGGAAAATATTAAATGATGCAGGAAGCATCAAAAGAAGATGGAAGGAATACACAGAGTCATTATACCAAAAAGAATTAGTCGATGTTCAACCATTTCAAGAGGTGGCATATGATCAGGAACCGATGGTACTGAAGGAAGAAGTCCAAGCTGCTCTGAAGGCATTGGCGAAAAGCAAGGCTCCAGGAATCAATGGAATATCAACTGAGATGTTTCATCAAACAGATGCAGCGCCGGAGGTGCTCACTCGTCTATGCCAAGAAATATGGAAGACAGCTTCCTGGCCAACTCACTGGAAGAGATCCATATTTATGCTTATTCCCAAGAAAGGTGATCCAACTGAATGTGGAAATTATAGAACAATATCATTAATATCACACGCAAGCAAAATTCTGCTGAAGATCATTCAAAAATGGCTGCAGCAGTATATTGACAGGAAACTGCCAGAAATTCGGGCCGGTTTCAGAAGAGGATGTGGAACCAGGGATATCATTACTGATGTCAGATGGATCCTGGCTGAAAGCAGAGAATACCAGAAGGATGTTTACCTGTGTTTTATTGATTATGCAAGGGCATTTGGCTGTGTGGATCATAACAAACTATGGATAACACTGGGAAGAATGGGAATTCCAGGACACTTAATTGTGCTCATGAGGAACCTTTTCATAGATCAAGAGGCAGTTGTTCGGACAGAACAAGGGGGTACTGATTGGTTTAAAGTCAGGAAAGGCGTGCGTCAGGGTTGTATTCTTTCACCATACCTATTTAATCTGTATGCTGAACAAACAATATGAGAAGCTGGACTATATGAAGAAGAACAGGGCACCAAGATTGGAGGAAGACTCATTAACAACCTGCATTATGCAGATGACACAACCTTGCTTGCTGAAAAGTGAAAAGGCCTTGAAGCACTTACTAATGAAGATCAAAGACCACAGCCTTCAGTATGGATTGCACCTCAACATAAAGAAAACAAAAATCCTTACAACTGGACAAGTGAACAACATCATGATAAATGGAGAAAAGACTGAAGTTGTCAAGGATTTCATTTTACTTGGATCCACAATCAACAGAGATGGAAGCAGCAGTCAAGAAATCAAAAGATGCATTACATTGGGCAAATCTGCTGCAAAGGACCTCTTCAAAGTGTTGAAGAGCAAAGATGTCACCCTGAAGACTAAGGTGCACCTGACCCAAGCCATGGTATTTTCAATTGCATCATATGCATGTGAAAGTTGGACAATGAATAAGGAAGACCGAAGAAGAGTTGACGCCTTTGAATTGTGGTGTTGGCGAAGAATATTGAATATACCATGGACAACCAAAAGAATGAACAAATCTGTCTTAGAAGAAGTACAACCAGAATGCTCCTTAGAAGCAAGGATGGCGAGACTGGGTCTTACATACTTTGGACATGTTGTCAGGAAGGATCAGTCCCTGGAGAAGGACATCATGCTTGGCAGAGTACAGACAGGGTCAGCGGAAAAGAGGAAGACCCTCAACAAGGTGGATTGACACAGTGGCTGCAATAATGAGCTCAAGTATGACAATGATTGTAAGGATGGCCCAGGACCGGGCAGCGTTTCGTTCTGTTGTGCATAGGGTCGCTATGAGTCAGAAGTGACTCGACGGCACCTAACAACAACAACAAATATATATATATATATATATATATATATATATATATATATATATATATATATATAATGGATCACAGACCTAAATGTGTAATTCAAAACTACAAAATTTCTAAAAGAAAACATAAAACCTTTATGAACCTTAGGTTAGGCAAACATTTCTTAGATTCAAAATCAAAAGCACCATCCATAGAAGAAAATATTGATAAATTTGAACTTCATCAAAAACTTCTGCTTTGTGAAAGATATTATTAAGAGAATAAAAGACAAAGGAAAGACATATTTGCGAAACACATATTTGACAAAGACTTTGCATCTGACAAAGACTTTGTATCTAGAGTATGTAAAGGACTCTCAAAATTCAATAATAAGAAAGCAAAGAATATATCCAAAAACGAGCAAAAGACTAGAACAGAAATTTCACCAGTGAAGATACGTGGATGGCAAATAAGCACAAGAAAAGATGCTCAACGTCAGTGGTTACTAACCAAAACCAAACCCATTGGTGTTGAGCCGATTCTGACTCATAGCAACCCTATTGGACAGAGTAGGACTGCCCCATAGAGTTTCAAGGAGCACCTGGTGGATTCGAACTGCTGACCTTTTAGTTAATAGCTGTAGCACTTAACCACTATGCCACCAGGGTTTCCCAATGGTTATTAGGAAAATGGAAATTCAAACCACAATGAGAAGCCACTATACATCTATTGTTGCTCTTGGGTGCCGTGGAGTCGATTCAGACTCACAGCAATCCCGTGTGACAGAGCGGACCTGCTGTATAGGGTTTTCTAGGCTGTAATCTACAGGAGCAGATCACCAGCTCTTTCTCCTGTGGAGTGGCGAACTGCCAACCTCTCAGTTAACATCTGAGTGCTTAACCATTTGCACCAGCAGATGTCCTTACACATCTATTAGAAGGATTAAATAAAAAATACTGATAATATTGAGTGCTGGGGAGGATGCAGAAGAACTCCCATACATTGCTGGTGGGAATGTAAAATGTTACAGTCACCTTGGAAGATAGTTTGGAAGTTTCTTATAAAGCTAAGCATATACTTATCATATGACCCAGCAATTATAGTCCTAGGTATTTTATTCTAGAGAAATGAAAGCTTGATGTTCACACCAAAACCTAGGTATGAATGTTTATAGCAGCTCTATTCATAGTTGCCCCAAACTGGAAACAACCAAATTACCCTTCAGTGGGTGAACAGATAAACTGTGGTACATCCATAGCATGAAATATCACTCAGCCAATAAAAAGGAACAAACTACTGATATGATACTTACAACAACATGGATGGATCTCAAAGGCATTATACTAAGTGCAAGAAGCCATGTGCAAAAGTCTACACAACTATATGACATTCTGGAAAAGGCAAAACTATAGGGATGGGTTGCCCTGTGATTACCAGGGGATTGGGAGTGGGGAGGGGCTGACTATAAGGGCAAGAGAGATTTCCATTGTGGTGGTGGTAACATAATGGTATGCATTTGTCAAAATTCATAGAACTGCACACACAAAAAAGGTGAACTTTATGTAAATACCTACAGAAGAATCGATGCATTTGAATTATGGTGCTGGTGAAGAATATTGAATATACCATGGGCTGTCAGAAGAACAAACAAATCTGTCTTGGAAGAAGTATAGCCGGAAAGCTCATTAAAGCGAGGATAGTGAGACCTCATCTCACTTACCTTGGACATGCTATCAGGAGGGACAAGTTCCTGGAAAAGGACATCATACTTAGTAAATTAGAGGGTCAGCAAAAAAAGGGAAGACGGTCAACAAGATGGTTTGACACAGTGGCTAAAACAATGGGCTCAAACATAGCAATGATTGTGACGATGGCTCAGGACCAGGCGGTGTTTTGTTCTGTTGTGCATGGGATTGCTACGAGTCAGAAAGAACTCGATGGCACCTAACAACAACAACAAATACATCTCAGTAAAAGAAAACTTTGTTTCGCAATCAGTTAAAAAACAAGTCCACTAATGTCTTACATGCCAGTTTGTTGAGTAGTGTCTGCGTTCTTAAAAACTTGCAAGAAGCGATCTAAGATACAACTACTGGTCTCCCTCTACTTGTTCAGAGCCAAAGAGAAAAAATGAAACCAAAGAATCAAAGAAGAAACTAGTCTACACAAGCAATGACATCACCTACCTTGAGACCAGAAGAACTAGATGGTGCCTGGCTACCACTACCAATCGTTCTGACCAGGGACCCAATAGATAGTTCCAGATAGAATGAGAGAAAAAATATAGAACAAAACTCAAATTCCTAAAAAAAAAAAAGAAAAAAGCCAGACTTACTGGCCTGGTAGAAACTAAATGAACCCGTGAGACTATCGTCCTGAGATACTCTTTAAACTTGAAACTTAAACCACTCCCAGAGGTCACCTTTCAGCCAAACGACAGGTTGGCCCATAAAATAAATATCACCCATGAGTACTGTGCTCATCAAAATAATCGATTAGATGAAATCAAATGGTTAACATTTATCCTAGACGAATGACGAGAAGGCTGGGGGGACAGGAAAGCTAGATTAATGAAAACATAACAACCAAAATGGAAATAACAAGAATGCTGATTGATATATTATGAAGAATGTAACCAATGTCACTGAACAATGTGTGTAGAAATTGTTAAATGAGACCCTAATTTCACGTGTAAACTTACACCAAAAACACAATTAAAACAACAACAACAAAAAACAACATGTTCACTAACCCACTCCCTTCCAACTGAACTGCTCTCCACACCCTTTTTATATAAAAATTCCGACTATGGCACTGTGTGAGGAGACCCTAGCATCAGGGAGAGATACAGTCCTAACAAAGGGTACGCTTGTTCCATATGTCCTGATGGGTCTATTGTGGTACATTAAATATGGCCCCAAATTCTTTACTGCAGCTTCCACCCAGGGAAGGAGTCTATTTCCTCACCCCTTTTCTGGGCTGGATTTGTGACTTTTTTTGACCAAACAGCATGTGGCAAAAAAGGGTGCCATATGAGCTCTGGAGCCTAGGCCTTAAGCGACTTGTAGCTTCTGCTTTCTTCCTCTTGGAGTGCTGTCCTGAGACGACCGTGTAAGGAAGCCCGCCTAGCCTACTGGAGGATGAGAGGCCATGTGGAGGAGAACCAAGGTGCTCCAGCCAACTGCCAGCACCAACTCCCAGACGTGAGGGCAGCCATCTTGGATCTCCCAGCCCAGCCGCCCTGGGTACATGCAGCCACACAAGTGAGTCCAGGTGAACCGAGCAGAGGAACTGCCCAGCTGACCCACAGACTTATAAGAAATAATACATTTTTGTGGTTTTAAGTCATTACTTAATTTACCTCTCAGTACTTCAATGTACTAAAAACAGGACATTTTCTTACAGTAAAAAAAAAAAAAAGTTGCCATCAAGTCGATTCTAATTCATGGCGATCTCCTCTGTGTCAGAGTAGAACTGTGCTCTGTGCTCTGTAGGGTTTTTAATGACCAATTTTTCAGAGGCCTATCTTCTGAGGAGCCTCCCGGTGGACTTGAACCACCAACCTGTCGATAGCAGCTGAGCACGTTAACCATTTGCACCACTCAGGAACTCTCTCACAGTACAATTAGCAAAAACAGGAAATTAACATGGATGCAGTACTATTATTTAATTTACAGGACTTATTCAGATTTTACCAGTTCTCCCACTAATGCCCCTCGCCTGGACTCAGATGCAGTTCACAGTCGCACATCGCATCTAGTCGTCCTCTCTCTTGAATCTCCTTTTCTCTGGGGCGGCTCCTTAGTCCTTCTGTGCTTTTCGTGATCTCGACACTTCGGAAGAATAGCGGGCAGTTACTTTGCAGACTGTCCCTCATACTGGGTCTTGGCAGGCACACCACCAAAGGGACCTCGTGTTCTTCTCAGCGGACACATGATGTGCTTTGTGACATTCTGGTTATGTTAGCTTTGATCGCTTGGTTAAGGTGGCGTCTTCTAGTCTCTCTGCTGAATGTTTCTATTTTTCCTTTTGAAATTATTAAGGATCTTATAGGGAGCTACTCTGAGAGCGGACAGCAATCCGATTTCTCGTCATACTTTTGCCCACTAGTTTTAGTATGCATCGACGATTCTTGTCTGGAACAATTATTATTGTGGTTGTTGCTGAATGATGATTCTCTAATTCCATCATTCCTTCTAAGTCCTGAAGCTTTAGGGTAGTTTGTCAAGTAGAAACAGATTAAAAAAAAAAAAGTTGTCACCAAGTCACAGCCAACTCGTGGTGACCCCGGTGCGGGTTAGAGTAGAACCATGCTCCACAGGGTTTTCAATGGCTGATTGTTCAGAAGTAGATCACCAGGCCTTTCTTCCAAGGTGCCTCTGGATGAAAACAAACCTCCAACCTTTTGGTTAGCATCTGAGTGGATTAACAGTTTGCATCCCCCAGGGACTCCAGAAATAGATATCCAGCCCCGTGTGACTGTCCCTGCCAGTAAAATTCTGTGTCACCCTGAGTGGTGAGAAGTTTACAGTCACAGAATTGTTCAGAAGGCATAAATCCAACTGTCAGCCTGGTTAATCCGTCCTCATCACCCCTTCCTGGGCATCGGCCAGCTCGTCCCCACCACACTCCCCTCCATGTCCGGCTTTCTTGCCTCCACCCTGGCTTCTCAACAGCTTATTCTCAGATCCTGTGGCTCTCCACCTCCCCGCCCCCTACCCTCCCACCTGGTCAAAACCCTCTTTTGGCCCCTCTTATTTATTTATTTTTTTACACCTAGAAAAAACTCCACACTCCCCTGGGCCTCGAGGCTTGCAGCAGAGGGCTCTTGCTCTCCTCTCCGAGTTGTTGGCCTCCCCCTCCACGGCAGCCTTGCCTCTGTCCTGCTAGCCTGGCTCAGGCCCTTGCCCTCACTGTCCCCTCTGCCTGAAATGCACTCTCCCCTCATTCAGTTCTCCACCAAACATGGCCTCCTCACAGTGGTTTCACTGTCTGCCCTCACTAAAACTGCCCCCACGTCAGAGTCACCCTCTAACTTTTTGCCCTGCTTGCCTTTTCTTCAGAGCAGGTGTCTGTGTGAAACTCTGGAACTATTTAATTTGCCTACTTGGCCATTGTTTGTCTTCCCTAGCAGGTAAGCTGTTGTTCCCTGCTGTGCTCACAGCAGTGCTGGGCAGAGAGTGGGAGCACAGAGGATAGTTTGGAGGGAGGGAGGGACGGTGGGAGGGAGGGTTGGAGAGGAGGAGGGAGGGAGGCAGGCAGAAAAGGGAAGGAGGTAGGGAGGAAGGGAAGAAGGAAAGGAGGAACGAAGAAAGGAAGGGAGGGAGGGAGGGAGGGAGGGAGGAAGGAAGGAGGGAAGGGAGGGATGAAGGAAGGAAGGAATCCTTCTGGTCTTATTGTACCTTCCATATACATCACCCTCCCAGATCACCCAAAACTAAGTTGGGGTCCCTGTCTCTGGTGTCACAGCCCCAGCTGTGCATCACACCAAAAGGAGGTGCTGCGTGGTAGAGCTAGTTTTAGTCTAGAGGTCAGGGAGGGCTACATGGAAGAGGTGGCCTTTAATTTAGGAAGAGTAGGTCTCCTGGATGGGAGCATGGGTGCGCCTGGCAGAGGCAAGACAGTACACAGAATGGGGTATACTCAGGGGAGGGCAGAGGTGGTGAGGAGGCTGGACCAGCGGGGACCAGGGATCCTCACGGGTGGGCATCACAATCACAGAGGCCCCTTCCTAGGCCTCCCTTCAATATCAAGGTAAGCTGCGGCTGAATGTCACATCAGAATCATGTGGGGAACTACCCCCGTGCCATGGTAATTCTGACTTGGGGGTCCTGAGAGAAGGCTGGGACATCCTGTCCTGCCTTTATCAAATTAAACACAGAGGCTACACTAAGTCCTGGCCTGGACACAGGATTGGCTCAAGCCCCAGCTGCTCCTCCAGAAGCCACCTTGGGTGAGTCCCTTTTCTTCTCTGAACTTGAGTTTCCTGCCTACAATACAGATGGAGGTGACACGACACCCTAGGAGTGTTGTGAAGACTAAACCAAGACAATGCTTCACATTACACCTGGCACATGCTAGGGGCCCACTTCTGCTTCCAGGCTTAATTCAGTGTAGAAGCTCTAGGGTGAGCAGCAAACGTGGCTTCTCAAGGGGCTCCCTGGCCACAGTCTTTTCTGGCTGCGGGAACCCAATATCTTTTGAGCTTACTTTGAAAAGAACATGGAGTCGATATTTTACAGCTTCTGAAACTCAGGTTCCTGTCCCAGGAGTACTGTACAAACACCATGAGCCAGAGAGTGAAAACACACACACACACACACACACACACACACTTCACAAGTGAACAGCAGTAGTGCCGTTCATCTGTCCCTCCATGGGCTAACCTGATGTGGATCAGTCTCAGGCTGGGTGCTGGCCTAAAGACCTGTAGTGCCCACAGCACCTGGCTCCAGGGGTGTGCTGGGATTGGCTCAGACCAACTCACAAGAGACAATTGTGCACATCTTTCCCCAAACCCTCATTCAACGCCATTATGTTGGTAGTCTGAAATCAGCCATGATGGGAGTATTTACACCACAGGAACTGGCAAATACTACAAATTAGGTCCCTTTCCCAAAGCCAGTTGTTAAGCATTTATCAGCACACCACTGCCAGACTCCTAGCAGCTGGTTGGCCTGGGAGGCACAAGAGCTACCCTGGCCCTTCCTCTAAGCCAGTAGCTCTCAAAGTGTGGTCCACGGATCAGCAGCTTCAGCATCACCTGGGAGCTTGTCAGAAATGCAGAACCTTCCCCCCACCCCTCCACAGGCTTCTGAATCAGAATCTCTGGAGGTGGGGTTCAGCAACCTGTAGTTTATCAAGATCCTTATAAAATAGATAATATTTTATTAGGTAGATGAAAATTTGAGATGCAGTGCTCTAAGTAATTCTGACTTAGCAGAGTAAAAGGGGCCCAAAGAGCTGTCTTCCTGTCTGAGAGCGTCATATTCTCACCTCATGATCAAATGGCCTCTGGTTTCTCCTTTTTTATCCTTCAAATTATCCTACAGAGAAAATTTAAGAAGAAAAAAGTTCCGTATTCCAACCAGCCACACAACTGTTCCATTTCTCCACTTGGGTCCACTGTTTGAGCACATGTTTATATAAAAATAAAGCTCTGGTGTATTTATTTTTTTACACGTTAGGATTTAGCACATTCGCTCCTAATTTCTTCCTGAACGCCCGCCACCTTAGTCTCTCACGTGGCTGTCCAAGACTAGCTAACTTTGTCCAAAAGAGACTGTGTGAAGTTCCTTCATCCGGCCTTTCTTTTTTCCCAGAGCAGGCGGCCAGTGCGGCACTGAGTTGTTCGG
This sequence comes from Elephas maximus indicus, assembly GCF_024166365.1. NCBI lineage: Eukaryota > Metazoa > Chordata > Mammalia > Proboscidea > Elephantidae > Elephas > Elephas maximus. Next base: position 50,122,565 of record NC_064838.1, read on the forward strand.
TACTTGGCATGTAATCTTCAGAATTAACATTCCTCGCCTGGCCAGGAGACCAGGAAGGAAACAAGCCTCCCCAGTCAGGGGCAGAGCTCCTGGAAAGATGCACAGGCTCCTGATTTGTTTTATTCTGAGAATTATTTTGGCAGAGCCAGAGCTCTGCGGTTTATAAACAAGCTCTTTGTTTGCTGTGGGGTGGGGGGTGGGGATGGGTCACAGCCCTGTTTAGAAGGAAGTTGTACACCCCTTTGGAGCCATACATGATGTGGTTGGTTTACCCTTTTAACTTCAGGTAAAGAATGGGTTTGTAAACTGCCTGGATTTCAGACAACATAAATCACTTATTAATAGGTGACCCCACTGGGCAGGAAAAAGCTTTGGAAAATCACTGGCATCCCTGCCCCATTCGCTCTGTAGCTTTTCATAACAGACCTGGCTCATTCATTCAGCCCACGTGGGGTGCATCCCCTGACCCTGCCACTTCATAGAGATTGGGCTAGTGGGGAGACAGAGGGACTCCAGAGCCACGTGCAGGTCTTCTAAGTGCTCATTTGGCCTGATAGGGAGTGGGAGAGGCAGGGAGAGCAGGCAGGAGAAGGCAACATGGGGCCTGGCCTTGGAGGCCTGGAGTGGAAGCTCTCCAACGCTTAGAACCCATCCCGGGTGGAGGAACTGTCTTGTGCAAAAGCGTGGAAGTTGAGAATTAGGCATTCACAGAGAGTTGTTCGGAACAGCTGAAGTGGGAGAAAACAGAAGATGAGTGGCAGGAAATGAGGTAGAAATATGGGCAAGTGTCAGATGGTCAAAGGCTTTGTGGGCCAGGATAAGCTGTCTGGTCTTTACTGTGCAGACACTTATGCCTGAGAAGGTACTGTCCACCCTTCCTCTATCCGCCCGCCCCCAGCATCCATCTTTTCATCCACCCACCCCCCGATCCATCCTCTACTCATCGTCCATCCACCTATCTATCCAGCAGTCCATCCATTCATCTATCTCTCAATCCATCTGTCCAGCCAGCCAGCCAGCCTATGTATACTCTGTACCAGGCACAAGAGTTCTTTTTCCTGGGATCTGAGGGTCTTCAGGCTGCCCTAGCAACAGCTCAATATGTATTCTATTTCAGAACTACTCAGCCCCACCCACGTCCACCTGCAGACCACACCGATAATGGTATCATTATAAACAAGGACTTAAGTAATCACGTGACAGCTGGCCCGATGTTTGGGAAATGTGCACCCAGGATGTCATGGCTACGTGTGCTGAGAACAGAAGGAAGTGTACACCTCATTCAGACAAATAATTCTTTCAGAATTCAGCTATGAAGCTGTTAGAGCAGATGGCAGCATGTGCCCAGCATATAATTATGGTGTATTTATGTACTTCAAATTAAAAAAAGGATTAGAGAATTTAAAATTCACTATTTCAAAAAACGCTGTGGGTTCACCTCTGTCAAGTTGTTTTTGGGTTGTTGGGGGGTGAGGAGAGAAGGGAGAGGTGTTTTTGGTCTTGATATTCTTAAATGGGTAACGTTTTGTAAATACATTCTGCATTGTCCCTTATGGTAAAAAAAAAAAAAGCATTCATGCTGAGTATAGAAGACACACACACCCAGAATACAAGGTAGCAGACAAAAATCACCCAGAGATAACTGCTGTTAACATGTGGGTGCATTTCCTCCCATTCTTTTTTTCTCTGCATATTTTAAAACATAATTCAGATCACCCATTTTACACAGCTTTGAATCCAACTTCTCCTCCCTTCACTTAATACATAATAATACAAGAAAATACTCATATACAATTTTCTGAAAACACCATTTGGATGGCTGCCAAGAGTCCTATTGCCTGCATGTACCATAACTTATTGAACCAACCTCCCTACAGTTGAGGGTTTAGGTTGTTTCCAGTGTTTTGCTGTTATTGAAAGACAGTGGCTCTCTTCCTATTTTCTACCTTCTGCCTGAATCTCTAATTATTTTCTTTAGAATTCTAGAAATGGAACAACTGAGAAAAAAATTTTTTTTTTTAGTGCTGAGACTCAAATCCATATTGCCACATTGCCTTCCGAAAGAGTACTTGGTCTTCATGGGCTCTTAGCATGTCGTAGGTGTTCCTGGCTGTTGTGACTTTAAGGGGGCCGCGTGTGAGGTGTGGGCTGTTTCCTGAGCAGGTAGTGATGCCTCCAAGGAAAAATTTGTAAAAAGCAGGCAGTGATTTAACTTCCCTGACTTCTGTGGTTCCGAACCCAAGCCAAACCTTTTATACAAATTTTAAAGAAATGGCTCAAGATCCTTTAACCTGTGTTTCAAACCGTGCCGCGAGAGCGTTTAAGATTCAGTTTTGCAAGTCGTTTATTTCTGTTGAACAAGAGAGCTTCCTATCCACTTTTTACACCTTAACGTTAAGACTTACTAGGAGTCAGACCATCTCCACCTCAGGGGAAGCAATGTCCCCCGCGCCTTTGGATGCTCACAAAGTGGCAGCTTGGCCAACAAGAGTGTGGGTAGGGGTCTTGGCTGTCCCTGGGATGGGGTGGGGGCTGCAGAGAGCTCCAGACCAGGACTTTGGATTAGCGCCCCGGATCCGAAATGCGATGTCCTGGGTGTGGAACCTGGTTCTGTAACTGTGGGCAAATCACTTAGGCTCTCTGAGCCTCAGTTCACTCGTCTGTAAAATGGGACCCACCCCAGCGCGCACCTCTGGGCGCGTCAGGACTGGCACCCCTCACGGAAAGCGCCCGGCAACCTTCCTGGCCCGGGAAGGCGCAGCCCTAGGGCTGGTGCCGGCGCCCGCGCCCGCGCCGCCGGGGCGCCTGCACTCACCTCCGCCGTACATCTGGCACAGGTAAGGGAAGCGCCACACGTTGCCCAGGCCCACGGCGTACGAGATGCAGGCGAACACGAACTGCAGCGGGTTGGCCCAGAGCGGCCGCGTTTTCTCCATGGCCCCGGAACTCCGCGCGCTCGGGCGCCGGGCACGGTATGTCGGTGCGCGCTTGCCAGGCTCGCCGTCCCGCCCCGGCTTGGCTTGGGGGTGGCCCCGCGCCGCCGCCGCAGCCGTCGCGGTTCCTCGCTTTTTAATTGCTAATCTTATTAACGGCGCGCCCATTGGAGGGGCGAGACGGGTAAATGGATGACGGCCAGCCCCACCCCGCCTGGCCGCCTCAGCCAGGAAGGCGACCGGGGTCGCGGGGCTCTCGGCAGCGCGCGGGACCCCTCCTGCTCGACGTAGGGCCTTTGTGCCGTCTGCGGAGCTCGTTGAAGTGGCTACTTTCCCTCATCCATTTAACCATCATTTATTGAGGGGCCACTGTGTGCTAGGCATTGTCTGGGTGCACTGCTATGAACAACACAAACATCCCCACTCTCCTGGGGCTGATATCCTGGTAGAGGGAGATGGACAATAAACGCTTAATTGGATTGGCTGAAATGCTCCACTTTCCACCCTATTTGACCTACAAAAAGGGCAATTTCACCACCAAACGCTTGGAGGACAAGGCAAAGCAAAGGGATTTGGGGGTGCGGGGTGGGGCAGGTGGGTTGAGTGGTCGGTGATGTCTTCCCAGAGGGGGGGACCTGACATTTGCCCAGACACCTGAGATGAGGGAAATCCCGTCCTCCAGGCAGAAGAGCCAACAGAAGAACCACAGACAGGTTGTTTCCCTCCTTCCACTCAAGAGTTAGGCCCTGAGGCGCTCTGGAGCTCCTGGTGGGCCAGGAATCAGGTTTTGAACTAGCCCTCTGGGTAATTCTAACGCCCAGGGGCAATGTATAAGTTGCAACCCCCCCCCCTCCCCGTTTTAAGATGAATAGACCTTAGTAGCAGAACCTGTCAGTAGAAATGCCTTCCTCTCTCTTGTCTGGAGGCCTCAGTCAGGGACCTTTCATATTTGTGGCGGCCCAGAATGTCATTCCGCATCTCATCTGGCCCCCCTTGGATGTGCAACAGGGGCAAGTGCTCCCCCTCAGCCCGCCCCCCTCATGCCTCTGTCTGGGGTGCCAGAGATTCTCATTTATTAGGCCTAGGATGGGGGCCTAAGAACACTAATATTTCTGCCAGCCCTTGTGCAAGGTGGTTGAAGGTGTTCTCTGGCCTCCTCAAAGCCTGGTGCTTTGGAGTAATGCAGGATTTGGCCTTCAATCCCAGCTTCGCCACTGACTTAGCTGTGTGACTTTGGGCCAGTCACTTAGCCTCTCTGAGCCTCAGTTTCCTCATCTGTCATGTGAACAAATGTGCTTCCCTCAAAGGGCTCACTTGAGAATTGACAGCTTAACCTAGTACCTGGCACATAGCAAGTACTCGGTAAATAAGTGCCCAATGAGCTGAATGAATAAATGAATGAATGCGTTATTAACGATATGCTTTGAGCAGGGCCTGGCAAGTACTAAGTTACAAAATTGCTTGTTAAATTATGTAGATAAAAACTAAAAAGGGATGAAAAGCAGAGTTGCTAGTGGAAATATTACTTGAGGCTGGTCGAGGAGAAAGGTGGATGGGGTGAGGAAGGTGGCGTTGTTGGCTGCTGTGCAGTTGGCTCCAACTCATGGTGATCTTTTGTATAACAAAACGAAACACTGCCTGGTCCTGCGCCATCCTCGCGATCACTGGTATGTTTGCTTGTTGCAGCTGTTGTGTAGTGCCTTCTAACCTAGGGGACTCATATTTCAGTTCTATATCAGACAATATTCTTTTGTGATCATTTGGGTTTTCACGGGCTAAGTTTAGGAAGTAGGCCACCAAGCCTTTCTTCCTAGTCTATCTTAGTCTGGAAGCTCCGCTGAAACCTGTCCACCGCGGATAACCTTCCTGGTATTTGAAATACTGGTGGCATAGCTTCCAGCATCATAGTAACATGGAAGCCACCACGGTATGACAAATAGGTGGTGGGAAGGAGGTGTAGGCTCCCCCAAACATACTACCTGCTCTCATGCTTTCTGTCTCCAAAACACAAAGCAGAAGAAATGTTAGAGTGCAGGAGAGACTATTTACTTTGTAAACTTCAGATTCCAGATGATGTTTTTCCTACCCTCTCACCTTCTCCCCATAGGAACCCGCCATCTTGGTTTCCATCACCGTAAGTTAGTTTAGACTGCTTTGACCTTCACAAAACTGGAGCCATACAGTCTGCTCTTTCGTGTCTGAGTTCATTTACTTAGCGTTGTTGGTGGAATTCACTCATGTTGTAGGGTGAAGTTATGGATTTCTCCTTCTCACTGTTGTATAGTATCCTACTGTGTGACTATGCTCTGTTCTGCTAATGTTGGAGGAGCATGCTGTCCCCAGCGTGGGACTATTAGGAATGACGTGGTAGTGAACATTCTAGTAATGTCTGCTGGTGGGTACGTGCACTCATGTCTAGGAATTGATGGGCTGTAGGGTAGACATTGCCAAACTATTTTCCAGAGTGGTAGTACAGTTATCCTTCCACTCCCATCCTCACCAACACTTGTTATTCTGTTTTTTACATTTTACCCAGTCTTGTGGGTGTGTAGTGATAAGTCCCTATGGCTTCTAATTTATTTTCCTTGATGACTAATAATTCATGTACCTTTTAATGCAAATTGGGCCATCTGGATATCCTATTTCATGAAGATTCTGTTCCAGCCTTTAGCCAGTTTTTAATTGGGCTTCCCTTAATTTGCTGAGATGGTGCTGTTGTTGCTGCCTTCAAATCGGCCCCCAATCATGGGACTGCGTGCACAATGGGAAGAAACGGTGCCCAGTCCTCCACCATTCCCACGATCAGTTATGAATCAGATCACTGTGATCCATAGGCTTATCACTGGCCAATTTTCGGAAGTAGATCACCAAGTCTTTCTTCCTTGTCCGTCTTAGTCTGGAAGCTCTGCGGAAACCTGTTCAGCATCATGGCGACTTGCAAGTCTCCACTGGCAGACAAGTGGTGCTTGCACGTGAGGTGCACCGGCTGGGAATTGAACCGGGGCCTCCCACACGAAAGGGGAGAATTCTACCACTGAACCACCACTACCAGAACATGCAAATAACCGAAGTGTATTCCGGATACGGGCCCTTTGTCAGGTTTTTGTATTGCAAATTTCTCTCAGCCTGTGGATTGCCTTTTTATCACTAGTGTCTTCTGGTGAATCAAAAACAAAACAAAACAAAACAAATCCATTGCTGTCAAGTCTATTTTGACTCATAGCAACCCTGTACGATACAGTAGAACTGCCCCACATGGTTTCCGAGGAGCAGCTGGGTGGATTTGAACTGCTAACATTTTGGTTAGCAGCCGAGCTCTTAACCACTGCGCCACCACTAGGGTATTCCGACGAATAGAAGTTCTTAATTTTAGCAACGTCCGATTTATCCATCTTTTATTTTAGTGTTCTTCTTTAACGTTTTTTGGAAACTCTATGGGGCGGTTCTGTTACTGGAGAATGGCCTCGGTTCTTGTCTTTGGTGTGGGAAAGAATTCAAATGCTGAGGCAGATAGTGCCAAGCGAGCAGAGGCTTATTAGTAAGCAGAGAGTTAGTAGTAAAAGTACACTTGACTAGGAAGAGAAAGAATCTGAGTGCCCCATAGTCGTTTTTTTAGGGTTTTATACCCTTTGTGTCTCTTTATCTGTCTCTGTTAACATTTAAAAGCCAGGACAAGACCCCCTATGAAGACTATTTCCTTGGCTTAAAGTTTAATTACTAAGTTAGGGATCTTATCAAGTTAGGGGCTTAAGGACTTTATCAAATCAAAGGCCCCTGTAAAGATCATTTCCTTGGCTTAAAGTTTAACGATTTAGGGACCATCTTATTGAGGAATGTCACCACCCCCTGTCTCTTCCTTTGTAGGAATTGTCTTATTGAGGAATGTCACCACCTCCTGCCTCTTCCTCTTCCTGCAAGCTATCCCCCTCCCCCTTACAGTTCTACTCTGTCCTATAGGGTCGCTATGAGTTGTCATCGACTCGACTGCAACAGGTGTCGTTTTTTTTTGTTTAGCGTTTTTTAGGTCCTCTTTAAGGAATCTCTCCCTTGTCAACTCCAAGGTCTTGAAGATGTTACTGAGAATTTAAATTCATGGCAAGGTAAGTCTCATTGATTCAAACAAGGGGCAGCCTTTTTAATGTTGGAGGCATGTTGCTCCCTTCAGCTATCTGCTTGACTTGTTTCTGTTCTCATAAGTGAGTTTTCCATAGAGGGTACCTGGTTATGCTGTGACTTCCAGGAAGTGGGCACCTCAGGAAGATGCCCGGCACAGTACTCTGTCACCTGGAAGCCTGATAACCTTTGGAGTTTGGTAGTTTGACATGGGCAACGGATTGCCTCCACCAATCATGCAGTAAGATGACCCAGGGGCCCTCCACTGTGTGAGGCCCTGGGTGGGGCTGCGGGCAAAACAAAGAACTACTCAGATAACCCCAGAACAGGACAAAGTACATGCAATGGGGCAGACCCTCAGGGCTCCCAGCGAGGTCACCATGCCCTTCTGAAACACACTCAGTGGTTCTAGTCTGACTAGACCAACTGTGCTGCTGGGGCTGCTGGAGTGGAAAGGACAGGCCTGGGAAGGGTGGGTGGGCTTCCACAGGGAGCAGGAAAGCAGAGGGTGGAGCCTGGGGGTGGGCTAACAAATGTTTAACAACCGGCTCTTTGAAGAAAAAGCTCTGATCTGTAGCATTTGCCAATTTCTGTGATGTAAATAAGAGGAGTCCTGGTGACCTAGTGGTTAAGCACGCTGCTGCTAACTGGAAGGTTGGTGGTTCGAATCCACCAGCCGCTCTGAGGGAGAAAGATGTGACAGTCGACTTCTGTAAAGATTTACAGTCTTGGACACCTTATGGAGCCGTTCTACTCTGTCCTGTAGGGTCACTATGAGTCAGAATTCACTGTGAGGTGGAATTCACTATGAGTTGGAATGAACAGCAATGGATTTGGGTGGATTTGAGACCACCCAGAGGCCTCTCTGAAGAAAGGCCTGGCGATCTACTTCTGAAAAATCAGCCATTGAAAACCCTATGGAGCACAGTTCAACTCTGACACACACAAGGTCTCCATGAGTCGGAATCAACGCAACTGCAACTGGTTATGATGTAAATACTCCCACCACGGCCAACTCAAAGCTACCAATGTGATGTGACTGGATAAGGAGTTGGAAGAGACACTCAGTGGCATGCCATTATACAGTATTTCCACCATACAAATACGACAGACATAACACACCTCAAGAACACAGACGATAGTAATGTTGGAAGTGATGAGGTCTGAGTATTTATTACCTCTGGTTTTTACTAATTTCTTTAATTGTAAGTTTATATAACTTAATTTTTAATAATGTCTGTGTTTGACAGCTGGCTCACAAAATCCCTGAAACTTTACAAGTTGGCTGGCTCTCAGGAACCTAGCACATCACAGGGCAGGTTGCAGCTGGGGTAGCAACTCCTGAGTGGCAGAGGCAAGGGGGCCAGGTCAGTTCTCAGCAGGGTGCAGTGCTCAAGTGGAGCAGAGTGTTCAGCCGAGCTAAGCCCCACGGTGAGTACTCCATGCAGCGGGCTTCCTCTGCTTGGATAGAAGGGCCCCTCCAGTGGACTGGCCTGTCCCATCAGGACACAATGCTCAGCAGGATAGAAGGCCAGCATTCCTGAATTACCTGATTTCTGAAAGCGGTGGAGAAAGAGGGGAGTTCCCTGACTCCATTGCATGGGTGTGGGCCATGGCCCATGCCAGGACTCCAGATTCTTAACTCACCAATTATGAAGGCCACACAACTTTCCATAATTTGCTCACCCTGGAGATTCCATTGCTATATAACAGCGGCTCCCTCTTCCCCACAAGATAAAGTCCAAACTTCTCAGCCTGGCTTGTAAAGCCCTGAGGAATTTGACCCTTGCTCACCTAGGCTCCAGGAGAAGCCAGACTTTTCAACTGCCAGAAAATGCTGTGCATTTTTATGCTTCCAGGGAGCTCCCTTCACCAAGAGCACCCTCTCCTTTCTTGACCCAGGAAAATCCTACCTGTTCTTCTTGACCCAGATGAAATATGACCCTTTTAAAGAAAGCCTGGCACTGCCATGCCCAGCCAGAAGACATTGCTCCCTCTTCCTTGTCCCTAAGCCTTGTGCAGAGACCTAGTGTCTAAGGCTTACTGTAAGGAGCCCTGGTGGCACAGATGGTTAAGCACTTAGCTGCTAATCAAAAGGTCATTGGTTCGAGCCCACTACTTGCCCTGCTGGAGAAAGACCCGGCCATCTGCTTCTGTAGAGATTACAGCCAAGAAAACCCTATGGGGCAGCAGTACTCTGTCACGTGGGTTCACTATGAGTGGAAATTGACTTGGTGGCACCTATGAACAATAGTAAAGCTTAAAGATCTGTGTTGTGTTGTGTTGTGACGGAGAGTGCAAGGCTGTGTCCCCCCTGGGCTATGGCTGGCAGCACGTCTTATTCATCCTTTCTTCCCCAGTGCCAGGCACATGATGGATCTCAATAAATGTTAGTTGAATCAATGAAAAACCTGCTGCAGAATCTGAGCACTTAAGCCTAAACTTATCCTTATGGTCCCAGCATCGGAGGGCTGCATTGCAGAACATGTCTTCAGCACATTCAAAGCTTTACTGCACACCTACTGTGTGCCAGGAGTCTGCTAGGCAAAACCTCAGGACAGGACTCTCCTCCCCTCCTGCTGCCCCAGGCACTGCTCACATTCTGTAGGGGAGCAAGGAGGCATGTGGTGAAATAAGAGTGTGGGAGCAATGCCCCCACAGGTGAGTCTGCAGAGGAGGTGCTGGGGGCAATCGGCCCAACTCAGGTGGCGGGGGGAGCAGGTCCTCCCAGGAACCCAGGTGTGCATGTGTATCTGATGTGTGTGTGTCTGTGTGTGTTGTGGGTGTGTGTATATGTATGTGTATGTGTGTAATGCATGTGTATCTGACATGTGTGTGTCTGTGTGTGTTGTGGGTGTGTGTATATGTATGTGTGTAATGCGTGTGTATGTGATATGTGTTGTGTGATGTGTATATGTGATATATGTATGTATATCATGTGAGTGTTGTTTGTACATATGTGATATGTGTGTATGTGTATGTGATATGTGGATTTGTGTACATGGATGTGTGGCTGTGATGGGTGTACATGTATATATGTATGTGGTATGTGTGTAGTGTATGTGGTATGTGCTTTGTGTATGTGGATATGCATATGTGATGGGTGTACGTATGTATATGTACAGATAGTCCCCAGTTTACGAGACGGTTCCGTTCTGACAACTCTATTGTAAGTCATTTCTGACTTAAGTAGAACACCTTTTTTTAAAGCTTTCATAGCCTGCCATACCACAGGGTTTTGAACAGTAAGTCATAACATTGAACATCTGCAAGTGAACATCTGAGAATGGTAACATCAGCCATTACGTGCTGCCACGCTCTATGTAGTATGTATTATTAATGATAAGATGTACAAAAGAAAAAAGACAGTCGTAAGAGCGGTTCGTCGTTAATGTGAATGGGTTGTAAATCGGGGACTGCATGTATGTGATGTGTGTGTAGTTGTGCATATGCATGTGGGGTGTGTGTGTTGCTGAGGACGGGGAATTGTCCTGTCACTTTTCCTTCAGACCTAGGATCCCTCTTGGCTGCTGGTGAAACTTGTAGCCTCAGAACCCTGGAATCTCATAGTTGAAAAGACCCCAAAGTAGGGACCCTTAAACATCAGTGTGCCCATGTATCCCCTGGGGGTCTTGTCAAAGTGCAGGTTCTGATTCAGTGGGCCCAAGTTGAGTCCTGAGATTCTGCATTTTGAAGAAGCTCCCAGGTGGCGCCAATGCTGCTGGCCCAAGGCCCTATATCCCCAGATCAGACCAGCTAACACTTCCTGTGCTCCAGGCATGTTTGCATACTTGTAAACCACCATTTTTGCCATATTTGTGAACCACAGGGACTATTAGTTATTTTTTCTTTAATTTACTTTTTCACTTAAATACATTTAAAAATGAAACTTTGTATCACTGCCCTAAATGTAAAGCTAGTGTTTTTCTTAATGCATTTTAAGATTAATCAATAAATACTAAAATTACAAAAAATCTCTCTCTATGGTGCCGCCTCAAACCACCATATGTACTCCCAGGAGTATGTGTACCATAGGGGGCATCACAGGGTTTGCCCACAAACTGTGCCCACAGAGCCCCAAAATTCCCAGGATGTGTCTGTGGGATTGTGTCCAGGCTTGGGAAGGAGTGGTAGGAACCCAGCCAGAGTAACCCCACAGTGATCTGTTTTTGTGTATTGTCTTTCTATGTAGAATTTTATTTGACAAAAGAGTTAACGTCTCAAAACGGTAGCAGAAACCTATGGCTCCAACTTACACATTTGATTTAGAGGAGAGGCTCTCAAGTTGTGATCCCCAGTATGGCAGACGCTGGCCACATGTGGTTATTTAGCTAATTAATTACAGTGAAATAAAATGTAAAATTTAGTTCCTTGGCTGCACTAGCTGGGAGCACGGGAACCCCATGTGACTAGTGGCTACTGTACTGGCCAGTGCAGAGAGATAGAGAACATTTCCACCAACCCAGAAAGTCCCATTGGATGGTCCTGACTAGTGGTGTATGGAAGGAGGGACTCAGTGGTAACTCCTGCCAGGGAGCTTTGCCTCTCCTGGGCCTGAGCTGTGGGCAGCTGTTTGAGATAAAGCAATGTCCTGCGCACCCACCCTATTCCCTTGTTCCCAGAAGAGAAAATATGAAACCTTTCTCTCCTCCACCTCACACAATGGTGACCAGGGCATCTTGGGCTGTCCCCTCATCACGGTACCTCATCCTCCCACAAGGAGGCTGGATGTGCCCTGAGTGGCTCTGTCCCTTGAACCCACTCCAGCTGCATGATGGGAAACTCCTGCCCCTACTCCTTCTGCTACCTTTCTAGTCTCCTGGGCCCCAGACTCTGCTCTCTGTCCCACTGGGGCCCCATCTCTGACCCTCCCTGTTTTCCCAGTGCTTCCCTGCTGGCCTGGGCCTCATCACCAGCCATTTCCATGTATTTCTCACCCAACCACCTTTGCCCTCTGATCCTTTTGCTGTTTCTTAGCCCTGTGCCTCCCAAACTTGGGGATCCCTGAGGTCCCCAGACTGCAGTCAGGACTTTCTAGATAAATCTCAAAAAGCTGTAACTGCATCTGCTGCAAACATAGGTTATTAGACCTGTGCAGGATCTTGCTGCTGCTTACTCCTTTGAAATACATCTCTGGTTGAGGTCCTGTCTTTGTGGTCCTTGGTCAGGGCTCTAGATCTTCTCAATATGCTTCAAATCTTTCTGCCTATCTCCTTCATTCCATGGATGTCTTAACAATGGTCCTGAGAACCCCAAAGACCTGAAGGTAACTCTTTCAGGCTGGGCTGCTGCCTGGAATTCTCTCCCCCTTCCAGTCTTCCTAAGCGTGGGATCACACTTTCTCCTGGGGCTTTGACATCCCTGCTCTACTACCATTTCTGATAGCTTTTCCTTTACATACCCCTTTCCTTTTGCCTAAAAACATTCTCAGATTCTCTTAGCAGCTTTTAAAACCTTCTAGATCTGTTTACCACCTATCGTTATCCAAATGTATGAGCCACAGTCCTTGCCTCAGTTCCTCATCACACCACTCACTCCCTTACCTCTTGTAAGGGAGTACTGTGGCACCTAGACCTAAATTATAATAAATCCACTCTGTCAAATATAACTGGAAGCATGTAATGGGACCTATCCATTCTTTTTTCCTCTGTTACAACGGAGAAGGTAGGAGAGGGGCCCTCTACCTAGCTAAGCCCCTTTCCAAGGCCAGGACTATGTTTGCCCTCATTTTCCTCTGTGTCCTTAAGTAACCAGGCTGATATTAGGTATACAGTAATTTTTAAATAAAGACTAGATGTCATGATCTAAAGATATCAATATTGCTAGTGAATGGGAACATTTAGAAAATAATATTAATGAGTAGAAAAACACATATTCACTCTATTTCTTTCTTTTTTTTTTTTACTTTTTATAATAAATATAATACACATACAGAAAATTGAAGAAAAAATCTAAAGCATAACAAATTTCATATAACTCAGGTCAAGAAAGGGAACATTGCCAGGACCCTAGAATTCCCTTCTACCTATCTGCCTCATGACCTTTGAATTCTGGACTTTTCCCTGCACGGGTAACCACTATGTTGACAGTCCCTTCCCTGCTTTTTTATGTGGTTTTGCCACCTAAGCATGAATTGCTAACATTATAGTTTTATCTGTATTTGAACTTTATATTACGGAATAATATAGTGGCTATTCTTTGATATCTGACTTCTTTTGCCTCATATTGTTTTTTAAGTTTCATTCAAGTTGCTGTGTGTAGCCGTAGTTGATTTTTTTGCTAACCTCTTGCATTTACTATATGATTATAAACACAATTTACTTATCTGTTTTACTGTTGATGGGCATTTGGATTATTTCCAGTATTTGGCTATTATGAAGAATGCTGCTAGAAACATTCTGGTACGTGTATTCCGGTACCCATGTGCAAACATTTCTATAGGTGGAATTGCTGGAAAATTATATGTACATATCTTCAATTTAGTATGTGATTCCTAAAGTGGTAGTATGAATTCACACGTATTTGCCAATACATCCATAGCAGCATGAGAATTCTAGTTGCGTTACATTCTTGCATTGTCTGAAGAAAGTAAGAAAGGAGAAAAAAAGAATTATAAAAAAAAAAAAAAATCAGGACAAATAGAAAGCACACACTAAGAAGAAATAATGTTATCAGTAATTATAATTAAAGCAAATGGATTAAATGGGTCAGGTGAAAGACAGAGACTATTAGGCTGGAATAAGAAATTCACATACATAGTTACATGGCATTTACAAGAGGCATACCAAAACGTAAGACCACAGAAAAATATATAGTGAAATGATGAAGAGGATGTACCAAGAAAACGTTATCCAAAAGAAAAATAAGGATAGCTGTATTTCGTCAGACAAAATAATATTCTAAGGAAAAAAAGTTTTATTAGTGATAGAGAGGACATCTATCACCAGAAAGGTACAACATTTTCTCACTTGAGTGTACTTAATAAAATAGCTTCCAAAAACAACAAGCAAAAATTGATAGAACTACAAGGAGGAATTGACATACCTACCATCATGATGAAGATTTATGCATTCCTCTTTTTATTAATGGTAAATGAAGCAGAAAATAAAAAGTAAAGAAAACAATTAAAAATGATAATCTTAGATTATTAGATTAAAAATCAAATCAAACTTCTAGAAATGATAAGTACAGTTATTGCAATTAAATACACAATGATTAGACACAGCTGAAGATAGAAGTAATGAATTCAGAAATATTTCAAATGAAAGTATCCAGAACATTGCAACGAGAAATAAAGAGGTGAAAAAGAATTAAGAAATAGAAGGTGTGTAGGGCAATGAAGTCTAACACCTAGAGTCCTAGGCAAAATGCTAGTAAAATTTTGCTGAAGATAATTCAAAGCAGTTGCAGCAGTCCATCGACAGAGTTCTGCCAGAAATTTAAGCTGGATTCGGAAGAGGATGTGGGCCAAGGGATGTCAGATGGACCTTGACTTAAAGCAACGAATACCAGAAAGATGCTGACCTGTATTTTATTGACTATGCAAAGGCGTCTGACTGTGTGGATCATAACAAATTGTGGATAACATTATGAAGAATGGGAATTCAGAACAATCATGCTTTTGTGGAACTTGTACACAGACAGGAGGCAGTCGTTTGAACAGAACAAGGGGATACTGCATGGTTTAAAATCAGGAAAGTTATGCATCAGGGTTATATCCTTTCACCATACTTATTCAATCTGTATGCTGAGCAAATAATCCAAGAAGCTGGACTATATGAAGAAAAACACGGCATCAGGATTGGAGGGAGACTCATTAACTACCTGCGATATGCAGATGACACACACTTGATTGCTGAAAGTGAAGAGGTCTTGAAGCATTTACTGATGAAGATCAAAGACTACAGCCTTCCATGTGTATTACACCTCAACATAAAGAAAACAAAAATCCACAACTAGACCAATAAACAACATCATGATAAACAGAGAAAAGATTGAAGTTGTCAAGGATTTCATTTTACTTGGATCCACGATCAACACCTACGGAAGCAGCAGTCAAGAAATCACAAGATGCATTGCATTGGGCAAATCTGCTGCAAAAGACCTCTTCAACGTGTTAAAAAGCAAAGATCTCACTTTGAGGACTAAAGCGTGCCTGATTCAAGCCATGGTATTTTCAATCACCTCATATGCATGTGAAAGCTGGACAATGAATAAGGAAGACTGAAGAAGAATTGACACCTTCGAATTATGACGTTGGTGAAGAATATTGAATATACCAGGGGCTTCCAGAAAAATGAACAAATCTGTCTTAGAAGAAGTACAGCCAGAATGCTCCTTAGAAGTGAGGATGGTGAGACTTCGTCTCATATATTTTGGATGTGTTATCAGGAGGGACCAGTCCCTGGAGAAGGACATCATGCTTGGTAGAGCAGAGGGTCAGTGAAAGAGAGGAAAATCCCCAGTGAGATGGTTTGACACTGCGGCGGCCACAATGGGCTCAAGCATAACAGCAATTGTGAGAATGGCACAGGACTGGGCAGTGTTTCGTTCTGTTGTGCATAGGGTTGCGATGAGTCGGAACTGACTCGATGACACCTAACAACAACAGAGTTCTAGAAGGAGAAGAGAGAGAGACCGGGACAGAAGCAATATTTTAAGTACTAACAACTAAGCATTTTCCACCAACAGATTCATGAAACCCATTTAATGCTATAAAAAGATAAATTCATCAATATACATCATCATGGTGCCCCAGAACATCACGGTGAGACCCAAAATTATGACAAAGACCTTACTGCACAGCAGTGTTTAATTTGTGGGATTTGGGGAAGAAAAAAAGAAAAAGGAGAATTTCAGCCTTGGACAGGTAGAATAGCCTCTAAGTTAGGAGGAGGATGATAAGAGTGCAAATGTTCTAAGGAGGTTAAGACAGTGAACGGCTTTAGACTATGTGAAAGTACACAAAGTAATAATTTCAAGAAGTTGCCTCCAAATGCCTTTTATAGCTATCTAGGATTTAATCAGAATTCATACATTGCATTAATAGAGTTGTTTTTAATTTAGAACAGCTTTCCCATCTTTTTATTTTCGTGACGCTGACTTTCCAAAGAGACCAGGTGAACTGTTTGAATTGCAGAATGTCCTGCATTCAGAATTTGTCTGTTTCCTTGTGGTGTAATTTATCTTGGCTTATTTTGCCCTCTAACTTGAGGAGAATGTGTTCAATTTAGTCTTTGTTGTTCTTGTCAGGTACCGTCGAGTCAGTTCCGACTCCTAGCAACCCTGTGTACGACAGAACGAGACCCTGCCCGGTCCTGCACCATCTTCACATTTGCTGTTATGCTTGAGCCCATTGTTGCAGCACCTGTGTCAAACCACCTCACTGAGGATCTTCCTCTCTTCATGGACCCTTTACTTAACCAAGCATGATGTCCTTCTCAGGGGACTGGTCCCTCCTGATAACATGTCCAAAGTACATGAGACGCAGTCTCACCATCCTCACTTCTAAGGGGCATTCTGGCTGTACTTCTTCCAAGACGGATTTGTTCGTTCTTTTGGCAGTCCATGGTACATCCAATATTCTTTGCCAACACCACAATTCAGAGGTGTCAATTCTTTGGTCTTCCTTATTCGTTGTCCAGTTTTTGCATGCATATGAGGTGATTGAAAACACCATGGCTTGAGTCAAGAGCACCTTAGTCCTGAAGGTGACATCTTTGCTTTTCAACACTTTAAAGAGATCTTTTGCAGCAGATTTGCCCAATGCAATGTGTCTTTTGATTTCTTGACTGCTGCTTCCACTGATGTTGATTGTGGATCCAAGTAAAACAAAATTTTTGACAACTTCAATCTTTTCTCCGTTTATCATGATGTTGCTTATTGGTCCAGTTGTGAGGAGTTTTGTTTTCTTTATGTTGAGGAGTAGTCCACACTGAAGGCTGTGGTCTTTGATCTTTATCAGTAAGTGCTTCAAGTCCTCTTCACTTTCAGCAAGCAAGGTTGTGTCATTTGCATAACTCACATTGTTAATGAGTCTTCCTCCAATCCTGATGCCCCATTCATCTTCATATGGTCCAGCTTCTCGGATTATTTGCTCAGTGTACAGGTTGAATAGGCATGGTGAAAGGATACTACCCTGACACACACCTTTCCTGACTTTAAATTATGCAGTATCCCCTTCCGCTGTTTGAATGACTGCTTCTGGATCTGTGTATAGGTTCCTCATGAGCACAATTAAGTGTTCCGGAATTTTCATTCTTTGCAGTGTTATCCATAAAGGCATTCACACAGTTGAATACCTTAGCATAGTTGATAAAGCAGAGGTCAACATCTTTCTGGTATTCTTTGCTTTCAGCCAGGATCTGACATCAGCAATGATATCCCTGGTTTCACATCCTCTTCTAAATCCGGCTTGAATTTCTGGCAGTTCCCTGTCGATATACTGCTGCAGGTGTTTTTGAATGATCTTCAGCAAAATTTTGCTTGCATGTGATATTAATGATATTGTTCAATAATTTCCACATTCGGTAGGATCAGCTTTCTTGGGAATAGGCATAAATATGGATCTCTTCCAGTCAGCTGGCCAGGTAGCTGTCTTCCATATTTCTTGGCATAGACGAATGAGCACTGCCAGTGCTGCATCTATTTGTTGAAACATCTCAATTGGTATTTAGTCTTTATATGGTATATATATATTTTCTGCTATTGATTTCTAGCTTCACTCCTTTGTAGTCAGAGAAAATACTTTGTATGATTTTAGTCTCTTAAAATTTGTCAGGACTTGCCTTGTGACCTAACACGTGGTCTATCCTGGAGAATGATTCATGTGCACTGGAGTAGAATATATGTTGTGCTGTTGTTGGGTGGAGTGTTCTATATATGCCTGTTAAGTTCTACCCGGTTTCTAGTGTCATTCAGGTCCTCTGTTTCCTTGGTGATCTGCTTTCTAGATGTCCTGTCCAATATTGAAAGTAGAATATTGAAGTTTCCATCTATTTTTATTGTCCATTATATACTTTTTACAGCATTTTATATGTTGTTGTTAGGTGTCATCAAGTCGATTCTGACTTATAGCGACCCCGTGCAACGAAGTAGAACTGTCCCATAAGGTTTTCTAGGCTGTAATTTTTTCAGATCTTTTCTCCCGAGGAGTCTCTGGTGAGTTAGAACTGCCAAGCTTCCGGTTAACGGCTGAGTACTTAACCGTTTGTTGTGCCACCAGGGCTCCATAGCATTGTATATATACTTAGGCAATCAACTATTTGATGAACTTTTGAAAAAAGCTGAGTGTACATTCTTTTTGAGTTTATATTTTCCATCTGCAAAATGGGGAACAGTAATGGCTTCCTTCACTGACCACTTGTAAGCAGTTTAAAGTACCTGGCAAAAATCTAACAAGGGGCAGACAGCCCCAGGAAGGCGAGGAATTGCTTGCCAGAGCTAATGGACAAGGTGGCCACACAGAACTGGGGCTGGGTTAGCAGCTGCAGGCCATGGCTGTTTCCTGCCCTGCTTCTGCTTGAAGATATGAATAACACCAATGGGACAGAGATGACTTTAACGGTAGCCTTCAAAGCAAAAGAAGTCTAAGGCTTGGAAACAAAGAAGGCTTTATATAAAATAAACCAAACCCGTTGCCAACGAGTCGATTCCAACTCATAGCAACCCTATAGGACAAGGTAGAACTGCCCCATAGGGTTTCCAAGGAGCACCTGATAGATTCAAACTGCCAGCCTTTTGGTTAGCAACCGTAGCTCTTAACCACTATGCTACCAGGGTTTCCAATAGTGTAGGGAAATGCTAAAGTAAATATTTGAATTTATACTTTGCCAGTCCATACTGGTAAATCCTCAAGGTTTCCTATGACTTGGAGTAAAGTTAAAGTAAAATGATGTCCTGTGACCTTTTGTCCGTCCGCCCACCTCCAAAGGACAACAGCTTCAAACCACTAAGTGGATTATCTGTAAATTGACGCTGATATTATTTGAAATTACTAAGTTGAGTACACAACAGAAAGTGGGCATCATCTGGAAAGACTGGAATGGACCAAGCAGGCATTTTTCAGGTCAGAGAGAACAGATGCAGAAATAAGTTTATTTGGAAAACATTGTGGCTTCTCACCATGACCACTCAGCTGATCACCTGCGTTAAGAGGTGGCCATGTGCTATGAAAACACGGAGCCCAGAGGGCAGGGATTAATCCTCCCGTACTGTTTGTTGGTCTTGGCTAAATTTATTTCTTCACCTCAAATATTTTTGCTGGGAACCAGCCGTCAAAACCAACAAGAAGGCATAATCTGGGACGGAACACTGTGCAAATATTTCTAAGGGTCAACGTACACTTGGGGCCACGCTGTCTCAATTAGTCACCCCCTAAGGACTTTGACTGTGTCCTGTGGTGCTGTTCGGGGCTTGTTCTTTCATTTCATAACAGAGAGGCTGTATGAAACTCGCTATGCCAGAAAACACACATGCTTCATTTCACAAGCTCAGCAGTTGAAATCATATTTGATTTCTTCCGCCCCTTGCTACTCAAAATAGGGACCAGCAGCAGCTGCATCGGCGGGAAGGGTGTGAGGAATGCAGAGTCTCAGGCCCCATCCCGGATCTGCTGAGTTGGAATCTGCGTGGTGAGGAGGCTCCCTGGAGATTTGTAGGCAGGCTGAAGGCCCAGGAGTGACACATCAGGATCACCGCCGGGGCTTTAAAACACAAACACACACACAAAAAACCGCGACCCTATAAACACAAGTCCCAGTGAAAAGCAGACTTGGCTGAGGAATCTTTTGAATGTTGGGGTTTTCAAAGGTGTCGTGGCGGCTGGTGCAAGCTAACTTTTTTCAGGAGAGGAAACGTCTTACCACTCACCGCCACTCACTGCTCAGCCCCTCTTTCTGTGACCCTTTACAGACCTTCTCCCCTCCGAATCCCACCTCCCTTTTCCATTTTCTGTGTCTCTTGTTTTTTTTTCTTGTTATGGTCGACTTCTGCCTGATCTTCCCTACCTTTTCAGTTTCTTCTCTAAAATGCATTTGAAGTCAGCAGAAAAAGGTCTTAATTTTTGTCTTAATATGCAACAAAAATTTCTTTTAATGAACTTGAAGGACTCCAGATCGTTTCCCTGCTTGCCAAGGTGCTTCACTGCCTGGAAATAGTTCAAGGACCCGTTAGCAGTTTTGCTAAATGTATTCCCTGTAAGAAGCTTCCAGAACTTCCCATCTGGCTTTCTTGTTTCCATTCCTCAATATGTGACCTACTTGGCATTACTGTTTTTCATCCTCTGCCATGTTCTGTTTTCATTTATTCAGTACTTTTTTACTATGGTATATAGCATACCCACAGAAAAGTGCACAGATGGATACACCAAAAAAAAAAAAAAAAACAAAAAACCCAAACCCAGTGCTGTTGAGTCTGACTCATAGTGACCCTAAGGGACAGAGTAGAATTGCCCCATAGTGTTTCCAAGGAGCACCTGGTGGATTCGAACTACCGACCCTTTTGTTAGCAGCTGTAGCACTTAACCATTACGCCACCAGGGTTTCCAGACAGACATAGCCTAACAAACAATTATAAAGCAAGTATTCACCTAACCCAGGTGAAGAAGTATTTCCTGTGTGCAAGAGGACTCCTCTTGAGTACCCTTTCCAGTTCTTCAACCCCTTCCTCCCTCCCTCCTCCCAGAGCTTACCACAGTGCTGACTTTCACGATAAATATTTCTTTGCTTTCTTCTATGACTTTACTACCTATCCATACACCCTGAAAACGGGTTTACCTGGTTTTGAACTTTGTATATCAATGAAATCACAAGGTCTATCATTTTTGCGTTTCACTTTTTTTGTTTAATATCCTGTTTGTGTGACACATCCATGTCGTGTATGGCAATAATTTGTGTGTTTTTGTTGCTATAGTCAATTTTATGAATACAGCAGATGGGAATTTTCAGTAGAACATACTTTGTGTGATTGAGGTATCCCTTATGGTGTAATATACGGCCAATTTTCATAAATATTCTGTATATGCTTTAAAAATGTGGATTCTGTGGGTTTACGAAGCCCTGGTGGTGCAGTGGTTAAGAGCTCAGCTGCTAATAGAAAGGTTGGTGGTTCAAACCCGCACAGCAACCCCATGGGAGAAAGACCTGGCAATCTACTCCCTGAAAGATTACAGCCTAGGAGAGCCTATGGGGTGGTTCTACTCTGTCACTTGGGGTTGATATGAGTCGGAACCGACTTGATGGCACCTAACAACAACAAAGCCAAATTCGTTATTGTATTGTTCCTATCTTCTACATTATTATACCCACTCCTCACTTATTAGCATGGTTAGGTTCCAAAGACCAGGTCATTATATGAAAATTGGCATTATGCAAAAATAGAGGATGACCACATCAGATCACAAAATGGAGAATGACTATGTCATTACATAACTGCCAAATTACATCCTTATGTAACTGCCAAATTATATCATTACATAACTGCCAAACCACTGAGAATCATGGCCCAGCCAAGCTGACACATAACCTTAACCATCACAGTCAACATTACTCTCGCCTCGCACCTTAGTGTTCGTTACTGCCAGATGTCTGTCATTAATGTCCAAAATAGTCGAATAGTAGATTTTTCACTATTGCGGTAAATTTGAAATGTCAGATAATGAGGTAGTCGATAAGTGAGGAGAAGGTGTATTGATCTTTGATGTTAGCTTGTTGTATCAATCACTGAGAGAACAGAGTAGGACAGAATAGAACTGCCCCATTACAGTAGGCTGTAATCTTTACAGGAACAGATGACCAGATCTTTTCTTCAGTGGAGGTACTATGTGGATTCAAACCACCAACCTTTTGGTTAACAGCCGAGTGCTTAATCCTTAGGCCACCAGAGCTCCTTCCCTTACTGATAGGCCTCTCTAAAATGCCACTACCATCCCCAGTATTTTATGTCCTCATTCCTGCTTCTATCCCCTTGGTACTTATCACTATTTAGCACATTGCATATGTTTCTTATTTATCATGTTGGATTCATTCCTTTATTTAAGAGAGAGTTCTCGAATTTACCTATGTGCCGAGCAGTATTCTGGGTACTGAGGGTACAATAATGTCTTAGTTATCTAGTGCTGCTATAACAGAAATACCACAAGTGGATGGCTTTAACAAAGAGAAATTTATTCTCTTATATTCCAGTAGGCTAGAAGTCCAAATTCAGAGCGTCAGCTCCCGGGGAAGGTTTTCTGTCTCTGTTGGTTTTGGAGGAAGGTCCTTGCCATCAATCTTCCCCTGGTCTAGGAGTGTCTCAGTGCAGGAACCCCAGGTCCAAAGGACGTGCTGTGCTCCTGGTGCTGCTTTCTTGGTGGTATGAGGTCCCCTATATCTCTCTGCTGGTTTTTCTTTTTAATTTTTCAGAAGAGATTGGGTTAAGACACAACCTAATCTTGTAGATTGAGTCCTGCCTCATCAACGTAACTGCCACTAATGCTATCTCATTAACATCATAGAGATAGGATTTACAGCACAGGGAGCCCTGGTGGCACAGTAGTAAGAGCTAAGGCTGCTAACCAAAAGGTCGGCAGTTCAGATCCACCAACTGCTCCTTGGAAACCCTGTGGGGGCAGTTCTACTCTGTCCTATAGGGTCACTATGACTTGGAATCAACTCGACGGCAACGGGTTTTCTGGGTTTTTACAAGACATAGGAAAATCACGTCAGATAACAAAATGGTGAACAATCACACAATACTGGGAATCATGGCCTAGCCAAATTGATACACGTATTTTGGGGGGACATAATTCAATCCATGACAAATAATAAACAAGACAACCCCAGGTCCCAGTCCTTGTGGAGCACACAGTCTAGTGGAAAAGCAGACAAAAAACATGCTCTTACTTCTCCCATCTTAAAAAAGAAAACAACAACCCTTCTCTTGACCCCACTTCCTGTTTCTTTGCCAGCTTCAGCCTTGTTTCTTGGCTCTGTTTCATAGTTGTTGTTGTTAGGTGATGTTGAGTTGATTTCAGCTCATAGTGATTCCATGTGACAGAGTAGAACTGTCCCATAGAGTTTTCTTGGCTGTAATCTTTATGGAAGCAGATCGCCAGGTCTTTTTCCCATAGAGCCACTGAGTAGGTTCCTACCACCGGCCTTTCAGTTAGCAGTCAAGCTCTTAATAATTGTGCCACCACGGCTTCTTTGTTTTATAGTAAAGTTCATAAAAAGAGATGTCTATTCTTACTCTGTCTCCAGGTTTCCCTCCTCTCACGTCCCCTTACAGTCTCCTCAACCAGGTCTTTCCACCAACCCGTCCAACAACACTCTTGTCAAGACCACTCATGACCCCACATGGCTGAACTGAAAGATGAGTTCTCAGACCTCATCTTCCCTGACCCCTGAGCACCATCTGACACAGGTTTTATTCCTTCCTCCTGCTGCGCTGTCCCCAGTCGGCTTTAGGACAGCACTCTTTGTTGGTTTCCTCCTGTCTCATTGGCTGCTCCTTCTCAGTCTCTGCCGCTTGTACAGCACAAGGAAGCAAACAAAAAACCAAACCCAGTGCCGCCCAGTCGATTCCGACTCATAGCAACCCTATAGGACAGATTAGAACTATCCCAGAGAGTTTCCAAGGAGCTCCTGGCAGATTCAAACTGCCAACGCTTTGGTTAGCAGCTGTAGCACTTAACCACTACACCACCAGGGCTTCCACACAAGGAAGCAGAAGACAGAAAACCAAAATGACAGAAAGCAGGAAGTTGCTGATCGTTGGGAGTCTCACCAAGGACGCACACGCACATTGTTAGCAGGGTCCACATTATCACCATGCACCACGGAGTCCCCCTCGCTTCATCCACCCCCCCACCCCCCCCGCCCCCGGACACAGGGGAGAGCCTCAGTCATGCCAGGAAACCACTGCTGGGCTAATAGGGACCATACCCGGGGATACTGGTAATTGTTCATTGGCCCCATGCTTTTCCTTATGTACGACCTGTTCGCTCCTTTAAGATGGGGTTAATTCTGATGAGAGATCATTGATATCATTTATGAAGTAGAGTAAACACTAGTAAAAATTTTCAAATATTTAGTTGGACACAATCAGGGATCAAATTTTTTAGAAAAGTTAATCAGTTATTGATTCAGAAAGACTGTTGGTAGTTTTCAAATGACGTATGTTTTATAAGAAAGAAAAATTCCAGACCAATCTCTCTAATGAATATGGATGCAAAAACCCTAAATAATATGTCAGCTAGTAGGAACCAAGACATTAAAAAACAAAACAAAACAAAAAAAACAGCCTATCATGCCTGTCACAGGTCAGGACGCTCGGGAAGTGGACTCTGAGACAGATATTGGCGTGCAGAACATGCACTAGGGAATACTCTCGGGATCCTAGTCCCTAGGTGCTGCAAATGGTTAATGTGCTTGGCTGCTAACCAAAAGGTTGGTGGTTCAAGTCCACCCAGAGAAACCTTGGAAGAAAGGCCTGGTGATCTACTTTAGCAGTTGAAAATCTTATGGAGCACAATTCTACTCTGATAATCATGGGGTTGCCATGAGTTAGAATTGACTCAATGGCAACTGGTTAGTTAGTTACTCTGGAGCAGGGACAGATTAACCGGCTGGCATTTAGCAAGGTTCACAGGAGCTTAATTGTAATTGTATTTACTTGCTAACCTGTGGTGAGCAATTTCACATGGGTTTCATCACATGTGTAAGGAAGGGAAGGGAGGCGGGAAGAGTGACGGGTGAAGGGAGGGGAAGGGAGAAGGGAGGGGAAGGGAAAGGAAGAAAGCCGGCTTGGCCAGGCCTGGTGGGATGGCTCATGACCCTGTGGGGGTTTTGCAGATAAGATACCTGTCAGCACTGTGGCGAGAGGGCCAGACCTTTGTACTTCTGCACCCACCAGCATTGGTTGGAGCCACTGAAGAGGAGCGTCAACTTGGGTGAGGAGATTCTCTTCACTGATCAGTCCTGTGTGGGGAGTCAGCCTGCCAGAGACACTCCCAGCAGCTGTGATCGTAAGTCTTTTACTCCCGAAGGAGGATTTCCAAGCACACATCAACAGCCAAGACAAGGCCAAGGTCTGACTGATTTAGATGGTAAAGATACAAGGAGCCGATGTAGATTCAGAGGGTATATTACTTACATAGAAAACAAAAGCAAGAGTAAGCCAAAGGTGCTGATCTGTGTCCCACACACCAGAAAGAAAGACGCTCAAACAAAAGGGGCAAGGTAACAGCAATGCAAGTTGTAGGACACCCTGTTGCTGAGGAGCTGAATCTAGACTGCAGATAAGCAGTTGCCTATGCTGCAGCTCTACTCCGAGCTCATTAGAGCTACATCAGAACCCTCCCAGGGGAGATAGGAAGGGAGGGAAGATGGCCTCATAGCAACTCCTCACAAGCTTCCCAGCTTCTCCTGCTCCAGAGGACCACAGGGCATTTGGCCAAGACTCAGATTAGTTGCAGTTCAAGCCTGGCCTGCCTGGCCTCCATGCCAGGGCACCATGGTGGAGCCATTCTCCTACAGGGATCTGGAAAACATGTCACAGCATCCTTCACAATGGCCATGTACGGTATATTTCAGGACTGTTGGGATAGTTTCTACTACCCATCTGGCAGTTTGTTGTACTATGTATTTCTGTGATGCTAGAAACTAAGTCACTGATATTTCAAATGCCAGCAGGGTCACCTGTAATGGACAGGTTTCAGCAGAGCTTCCAGACTAAGACTAGGAAAAAAGGCCTGGCAATCTACTTCTGAAAATCAGCCAATGAAAACCTTATGGACCACAGAACATTGTCTGACTCAATTGATTTGGACACATCATCAAGAGGGATCAATCGCTGGAGGAGGACATCATGTTTGGTGAAGTAGAGGGCCAGTGAGGACATGGGAGACCCTCAGTGAGATGGATTGGCACAGTAGCCACAATGTGGACTTGAACCTGCCAGTGATCATGAGGACGATGCAGGACCAGCAATGTTTCATTCTGTCGTATGTAAGGTCACCGTGAGTTGGAGTCAACTCCACAGTAGCTATCTATCTGTCAGTAGTTTAACATTAAAAAATTAAATATTGCAATTCACTACATTAACAAAAAAAGAAATTTATATCATCATCTCAGTTAGTTCAGAAAAGGCATATGGCAAAATTTAACACCCATTTATGATTTTTTATAAAAAATCCTAACAAACTAGGAAAAGAAAAGGAGTTCCTTAATCTACAAACAATATTGCGAGCTTTATCCTTACTGGTAAAATATTCAGAGCTTCCCCCGATACTGGGAACAAGGCAAGGATGCCCTTTATCATCACTTCCATTCAACACTATACTAGAGACCCTAGCCAGTGCAATAAGACAAGAGAAATAAAAGGCATAATAGCTCACTCATCCAGGATTATTCACCTGGAATTCTTAGTTATCTGAAACAAAGCTGACAACGTGGAAAGTTAGCCTTGTTATAGAGCAACATAGAAAGGTCTCGCAACTGCCAAGAAGCCGCAAAGTTTATGCTTGTCACTCATAGAGGAGTTCCTTAAACCCTCATTTGGGGCTACTCATAATTCTAATAAGCTTCATTATTTTCCAAGCCTATACCACAGTGACAGAGATAGGCACACCGACCAACAATGGAGCGTTAGCTAAGCCTGATAGGAAAGGACATGAGCAAACCATAAAAAGTAGATGCAGTAATAAAAAAACATGGTGATTGTAAACCACTTATTATACAGCTAACAGTTCTCCACATCTCAGCACCTTGAGGCCACTACAGTAAAGGACAATTGTTGGTATGTATAAGGATAACTTTGAGCCACCAGAAAAAAAACAAAATTATGCTTATGACTCACTGTTTAAGAGGGCAGGAATCTACATTCTGTATTAAGGTTTTTCTTTTTTTAATTTTTTTTTTAGTGGCTAACTTTAAAGACATTTAGGTATTTAGATGGAGAATCTTTAGTATTAGGAAACTAACTTATAAGAGTGTCTAATTTTTTACAACCTACCCAAGATTTTTCATGGCTTATGCATTCATTACCTGTGCAGGAAGCAGAAATTCGGTTTAACAAATGTTTGGATTGAGCACCTGCAATGGGCCTGATTCTGGAGTTGCTTGGTCCAGTTACCCAGTCCAGGGATATTCTTTTTTTCAGAGCTATTACTATTTAAAGGCAGCTGTGGCCTGGCTGGAGCCCTGGTGGTACACTTGTTTAGAGCTCAACTGCTAACCAAAAGGTCGGCCGTTCAAAACCACCAGGCGCTCTACTCTGTCCTATAGCTCGCTATGAGTCAGAATCAACTTGACAGCAACGGGTTTTGGGTGGCCTGGCTAGGTGAGCACACTGGGCTAAAAAGGCCAAGCAGGCTTCATGATTTCTTCTAATTTGAGTTTACCCTTTGACAAGTATTGACTGTGTCCATGGAATGTCCATTGCATTTGGTCTTCCATCTCTTAGGTTCTTTGAGGAACTAGATGCTATTGTTGTTCCACCTGTAACCTCTTATTCTAGCCTGGAGTATTGACTGCAGAAGATTTCTTGTCTGTCTTCACCTGGGGGCCATTCCTGGCCATAGAAGCATGCTAAGCCCAGTTACGAGAAATGCTGGGAGTTACCATCCCAGGAGCAACTCTCAACCAATGGTAAATGAAGAGTTGGTGGATACATTCTCCAGCTTCCTCACCCCTCATTGGGATTGAGCCCAGTAGTCCACAGTAGTAACCTTCTATTAACATATTCTATTGGATTCCTTCCCTTCCTGACCTCACACCCACATGCCCTCACCATACTTCCTGGGGATTACCTCTCAAGTAAACCCCTGTCTCAGGGCCTGCTTTTGGGAGAGCCCCTCAGACACAGTTTGTGTCGGAAGTGGTCCTGGACTGCAGGCCCTCAGGCTGAGATTCTTGACTTGGATTACTCACCAGCCAGATGACAACAGGATCCCACTGCTGGTGTTAAATGGGGTGGTAATAGCTCTGACATGCTGCTGGGTCACAGTTACCAAAACTTTCATCTGGGGTGCATTGGATGAAGGAGGAGAATGACAAGTTGGGAGCCCGGAAAGTCAGGAGGTCTCTCCCATGGCAACACTTACAGAGACCACATCTCCTGTGTCCAGAAAACAGAAAGTTCCTGAGAATCAGGCCCAAGGTTGACTCAAAAAGATGGTGCAGTTACAAAGCAGAAGACATTCACATCTCTGGGAAGGCTCCTTTGCTTAAGTGAGGCCCTGACTGTGAAGGCACAGGACTCTGAGACATAAGATGGGCCATTTGGGGAGATGCAGTCAAGACTCTTGACACCCCAGACTTACCTGAGCCCTTGGGTCTGGCAGAAGTGGCTCACTCCTCTTTGCCCAAGGAGAGCAGCCTCCCATCACCTCGAAATCATTCGAAGTCTCGCTTGGGAGAGAAGCCTGGCAAGATACCATTTGTCGTTCCTCCACTTCTACTCATTACTTCTAACCCGATAAATAGGGGCAGATATCAGGATGGCCTGTGCAGCGAAAGACTGTCCTCTCTGGGAGAAAATGGATTGTTCACCTGAAGAGCTGAAGAACCTGGATAATATGTAGTGGCAGGAACTGGAAGAACATTGGTGTGGATCCTGAGGATGTCAGACCTGTGGGAGCAGAACGCAAGTTGGCCGGGAAGAGTTTATTGCTCTGGGGGTTCTCCCCTGGGACTTGGGGTTCAGCATCCTGACAAGGATGCCTGAAGCCGGTCCTCATACACTGTGGCGATGGCTCTTTGGAGCATGAAGATGATGATAACATGCTGAAAATAAGGTGAAGATTCCATTCTGCCTTGGCAGAGTGCTGAGGAGGGGTCGGAAGGCTCACAGAATGTGGCATGCTAGAATGGACATAAGACCAGAGAGCTCACCCATGCTCACAGGATGCTCCCATCATGAAAACAACAAAGAACGCACTGGTGAGGAGGACATTAACATTGTCGAGAAGCATGGTGGTGGCTGTCCTCTGTTGGCCAGGGCTGACAATAAGATATGCTGGTATATAGGCTCCCAAGTGTCAATAGATAGGATTCCAAAACAGCAGAGCCTAATGGTAGCACTTAACCATTGTTGTTGTGTTGTTTTTAGGTGCCATCCAGTGAGTTCCGACACATAATGACTCTATAGGACAGAGTAAAACTGCCCCACAGGGTTTTCAAGGAGCAGCTGGTAGATTTGAACTACCGACCTTTTGGTTAGCAGCTGAGTTCTTAACCACTACGCCATGGGGGCCAGGGATCAGTGGCTAATAGATTATGGTGTTCCTAGAGACAAGATCCCCCACGTCTGTCAGTTTGTCGTACTGTGGGGTCTTGCATGTTGCCGTGATGCTGGAAGCTATGTCACCGGTATTAGGATACCAGCAGGGTCACCCATGGTAAATGGGTTTCAGCTGAGCTTCCAGACCAGGACAGACTAGGAAGAAGGACCTGACAGTATACTTCTGAAAACATTTAACCATTGAAAACCTGATGAATAGCAGTGGAAAAATATTTGATATAATGCCAGAAGATGAGCCCCTCAGGTGGGAAGGCACTCAAAAGATGACTGGGGAAGAGCTGCTTCCTCAAAGTAGAGCTGACCTTAATGACATGGATGGAGTCGAGCTTCCGGGACCTTCATTTGTGGATGTATTGTATCCTTTCACCATGCTTATTCAAACTGTATGCCGAGCAGAAAGTCCAAGAAGCTGGACTATATGAAGAAGAACGGGGCATCAGGATTGGAAGAAGACTCATTCACAACCTGCATTATGCAGATGACACAATCTTGCTTGCTCAAAGTGAAGAGGACTTGCATCACTTAATGATGAAGATCAAAGATCACAGCCTTCAGTATGTATTATACCTCAACATAAAAAAACAAAAATCCTCACAGCTGGACCAATAAACAATATCATGATAAACAGGGAAAAGACTAAAGTTGTCAAAGATTTCATTTTACTTGGATCCATAATCAACAGCCATGGAAGCAGCAGTCAAGAAATCAAAAGACGCATCACATTTGGCAAGTTTGCTACGAAAGACCTCTTTAAAGTGTTCAAAAGCAAAGATGTTGTCTTGGTGAAAACTAAGTTGCATCTGACCCAAGCCATGGTGTTTTCAATCACCTCCTATGCATGTGAAAGCTGGATGATGAGTGAAGAAGACTGAAGAAGAATTGATGCCTTTGAATTGTGGTGCTGGAGAAGAATATTAAATATACCACAGACTTCAAAAGAACGAAAAAATCTGTCTTGGAAGAAGTACAACTAGAATGCTCCTTAGAGCAAGGATAGTGAGACTTCGTCTCACATACTTTGGACATGTTATCAGGAGGGATCAGTCCCTGGAGAAGGACATGATGCTTGGTAAAGCAGAGGGTCAGTGAAAAAGAGGAAAGCCCTCGATGAGATGGGTTGACACAGTGGCTGCAACAATGGGCTTAAGCATAACAACGATTGTGAGAATGGTGCAGGACTGGACAGTATTTCATTCACTTGTACACAGTGTTGCTATGAGTCAGAACTGACTCCGTGGCACCTAACAACAACAGAGACAAAAGGAATGGGCAATGAATGAGGCTATTGTTTGAGTTATAAAACCAAACCAACCAAACGGCTGGTGAGTTTGGAAAATTATGATCTCTCATATGGTTCCCAGACCTGAATTAGTTCTCAGTCCCAGAGACCATCAATTGAAGGGGAAACTGGGTCCCCTGAGAAGCACTGCAGCAATTTTATACAATAAATATTCCCCCAATCTTTCTCCAGAGACCCGTGGACATTTTTCAGAGGAATTGTACACTGGGTAAGTGGCATATACACATCTTTCAAGAGATGTTGGACACGCCCTGTACTGACATAATCAGAGCTTCAAACTGATTTCTTCCAGTTTAACCTCCTGCTGAGATGTGCATTTCCACCCCAGATATACTGAATCAGAATCTACATTTTAAACACTAAATCATAAGGCCAGGCAGGCACATCATTAATCCATAATAAAATTAAAATGGTAGATTAGGATTTGGGCCAAGGAGATCCAGAGGCAAAGCAAGCTGCACAAACATGTTCTGGATCTCCATATCATTGCACTAATACTTGTCCCTCAGTTCACACCTATGGCAACAGTGAAGAAAAAGAAAAAAGCCCAAGCTTGGTAAGTGAATGGGTCAGTCCAATATCTGACTGGAAGCTGAAAATGGATTGCTGCTGTTCTACAGCCCCTCTCAGTGTTGAACAGAAATTTTCCGAGTGCAGAACTTGCTCAATTATGTGTGGATGGAGAAGAGGTTGGAGGTAAGAATATACATGGACTCCTGGGAGTGGTGAATGGTTCATCTGGAGTGCGAGGGTCCTGAGAGGATAAGTTTGAAAGACTGGAGACAAGCAAGTTTGGGAAGAGGCATGTGGATAGACCTGTGGGAGTAAGTTTAGAGTATAGGGATGGGTCTTTTTATTTCTGTCAGTGCCCACAAGAGAGCATCCACTACAGAGAAGATGCTGAACACCTAGGTGGACAGAGGACTTGTCCATATGTGAGTCAGTCAGCTCTGTCCTTAATCACCCCAGATTTGCACAATGAACCCTTAAATGAAGTAATCATGGCGATAGGCATTAGAGGCTATGCATGGGCTCCCTTTCACCAATGCTTAACTAGCTGCTGTTGCTGTTGAATGTCTAACCTGTTAGCAGCAGAAATTAGGCTGAGCCCTAAATATAGTGTTATCACTCTAGAATAGCCAGTCAACTGGTAACAAGTCGATTACACTGGACTCCTTCTGCTCTGGAAGGAGCAGAGATTCATCTCTTTTGGAACTGATATGTATTTCAAGTATGGGTGTTCCTTACCTGTCCACCATGTTTCTTCCAGTACCACTATCCAAGAGCTCACATGGGATCCTGCATAATACAGTCTCAGATCAAGGGACCCGCTTGAAGGTCAAAGAGGTGATAATGGGTACATGGACACGGAGCCCACCGGTTTTACCATACACCGCATCATCTTGGAATTCCCAGCTTATTAAATGTTAGAATTGCCTCTTAAAGGAGATGGTGCCCTGTGGGACTCATGTGTTGTCCTTCAGGATGTGGTACGTACATTCCACCAACAGCTCACTCATCATTCTGTTACTCATTTGGGGGATTTTGTTCTTCCTGTCCCTGAAGCTTTAGGCTCTATGGGATTAGTGTTCTTGGGCCCCAGGGGCTTCCACCAATACATTGTAGGGTTTCCACTGAACCCAAAGCTACGACTGCTGCCTGGTCATTTTGGTGCTTTTCAGGCCAGTAGACCAGCAGGCAAATGGGAGACACCATACTGGCAAGAGCAATTGATCCTAATTATTATGAGGAGATAGGGTTGTTGCTACATAATGGGGGCAGGAAGGAGCATGTCTGGGACTCAGGGATTCACAGGGGTGCTTCCATGCTAGGTGATAACAATAAATGGGAAATTTCAGTAGCCATAGCATGCCAAGGGCAAAATAATCAGGGCCTCAGTCTCCCCAGGGAGGAAGGTCTGAGTCATCCCAGTAGGTATGCAATGGTGACCAGAGAAGTGCTGGTTGAGGGTGAGAGGAAATCTAGAATATGCAGTAGAGGAGGGAGATGATAAATCTTAATTATGGCTGCAGGACCAGTTGCAACAGTGAGGACTACAGCTTGTCCCACTAGCCTTCTGGTAGACTTTGTCTTTTTTTGATTCATTTTTTAAGGAATTGTGATCAGCCGCTGCTTTGAATCTAATGTACCTAAATATATCTGTTGTTGCATGCCATCGAGTCAATCCTGACTCAGAGAGACCCTATATGAAAGAGGAGAACTGCCCCATATGGTTTCCTAGGCTGTAATCTTTATGGGAGCAAATCACCAGGTCTTTCTCCCGTGGAGCGGCTGGTGAGTTCAAACTCCTGACCTTTTGGTTAACAGCCAACCACCTAACCACTGTGCCACCAGGGCTCCTTAAATATCTCTAGATATATCTACATATACCCAATATATCTAAAGTGACCAGACAGAGTGGACTTAACATGGGACACAAGTTGATAAAGGTGGTACAAGGGGGTGGAATGTAGGAGACGCTGGCAGCTGCTTCAACAGATCTCCTCAATCTACCCCAGAGGGTTTTTTGTTTTTAATATAATTCCTATACTGTAAAATCCACCCTTTAAAGGTGTACAATTCAGTGGTTGTTAGTATATTCACAAAGTTGTACAACCATCACCTCTAAATAAACACTTAGGTGATGAACAGAAGAAATTACTAACAACAACTCAATGTTTTATTTTCACCATCCTCCCCAAACCCCATAGCCACTAGCAGTTACTTCCCATCTACCCGGGTTTGTCTGCAGACATGCTTGGTTTCCATTGTCTCTGGTTCTGAGAGCACTTGGTCCACAAGCAGGGCAGGCAGGACGTGCCAAGGAATTAACCCCTCAGGACTGACCTTCCACCAAACGGGGCTGGGAGGTGGCAGATAATGACTCAGCTTCCTTGCCCCTCAGGGGAAGAATTCAGAGATATTTCCTATACAGTGTCTTCGAGGGTCCCCAGCACGACTGAACCCCAGGTCCCCACAGAGATGACCCACTCAGTTTCGGTCTCAATTCCTCAGTTTCACACCGGGATTTCTGGAGTCACTTCCCAAAGGAATTACCTGCACCCAAATCCTTAGCTTTGGGCCTGCTTTTGGGAGACCCCAACTAGACTCTTTTCAGTAAGGTTATTGTGAAGTCTTTGTCAAGCACCTTGCTGAAATCCTGATAGACTCTCTCTCTCACACACTCTTAAGAGACAAATGAACTTAGTCTGCTGTGATTTCTTGCTAGGGGGACCCAGGCTGGTTCTGGGAATTTTAAGTTTCTTTTCTAAGTGCTCACAAGAAGCCATTTAAAACACTGCTAGTTAATTTGATATTGGCTCATTTTTACTTTCTTTAAAAATTATAAAGGATTTTCACATTGCAATTTTGCTTTTCTAACAGCAGTGTTTTTTTTATCTATAAAATTTAAATGATGTATTAAGGTTCAAAAGAGAAGTTATACTTGGATATAATGTAAAGGACTGACTCCTCTGCCATCAACTTCCCAAAGCAGGCAATACCGCAGCAGGACACAGTGGGGTGCTCAGTGGCCAGATGAAATGATGACACAATGTGAAGGACACCGTGGTTCCCCTTTGACAGCTCCCAAACCAGTCATCAGCACTCCACTCTCCTCTTTTCTCTTCAAGGCAGAACTTATTACCTCTTGGTAAGTAAAACAGTGCCCCACAGGAAACGCACTCTAATTTTTTCTAAGTGGTGGTAAATACTATTTTGTCTACTATTTGTCAAAATAAAAACTAAACCAAACCCGTTGCCGTGGAGTTGATTCCCACTCATAGCGACGCTATAGGACAGAGTAGAACTGCCCCACAGGGTTTCCAAGGCTGTAATCTTTATGGAAGCAGACTGCCACATCTTTCTCCTGACGAACTACTGGTGAGTTCAAACCACTAACCTTTTGGTTAGCAGCCAAGCACTTAACCACCACACCACCAGGGTTCCTCATTTGTCAAAATGCTATTGTCTAAATATACTATGTTGTCTAAGTAATAAATGTTACTTTGCTGAAGTGACCTGTCCTTCTGAAAGCTTTGCTTATGTGAGAGAAATGTCTTGCATTCTAATGGCCAAGCTTTAGAATGTAAGTGTTTACATACAAGCAGAGGGGAACAATTAACGCCAAAGTTTTGCAATCCAGTATGTCTAAGAACACCAAGAGTTTAAAAATGTAAACATCTTCTGAGTTCATCAGAATGAAAATAACAAATGCAAAGGCTTCATCAAATAGGGTTACGCATTCAATATGGAGCAGTATTTTCCTCATAATGAGTTATGTAAGACAATCAAATGCTCACTTAAACATTTATTTAATACAGACTCACGACACGATTTGAAAAAAATAAACAGATGACAAATAGAAGAAATTACTAACAACTCTTTACATTTTATTTTACTCTACAAAGGGTCTGAGTACAATTTAGTGGAAGCGTTGACATTTTAAGTCACACCAAACCCGTGCTGTGACGGCCACCAAGGTGTGGACTGTCTATACAGTTTAGCACACAAAAGTTCAATTGAGGCTTGCACCAACACTCTTGGAAACCAGAAATGTATAGACCAAAAAAGGCTTTGTCAGTTAAAGGAGATAAAGCTTAAAGCTAGGATACAATTAAAAATGTTTTTTTTAAACAGCCTTTTGCTAAGGGTATGAGTTAAAAGAAACAAAAGTGACAAAACCAGGATCATTAAAATGTGTTTATATGTGAAAGAACCATCATGTTCATTTGTATCAAAGAACATCACATTTATTTATTTTAATGCCAGGTACAGTTGGATTTTAAGGTTCCAGAAATACTTTTGAACTTATTATCAAACAGCTGGAACACACTATACAGAATGTTTCAGAGTTGCTCCAGAAAAACAAGTTGAAACTCTCCCTAGCAGTGTAGACTCTCAACATACCTTCCGTCCTTCCCTACTGGCATCAGGCTGAGACAGGTGTAGGAGAAAACAACTGAACTTTTTCTGAAGAATACACTAAGGGTTCATCAAGAGTTCTGCTGCTGAATTATGTAGAATACCCAGGTCCACAAATTACAGAATGGATTTTTGGAGAGTAATTTTTTTTTTTTTTTTTTTTATCCATTTTGGGCTAAAGAAACACAGAGTGGGACTGGAACCCTCAGTGAAAGCTCTAAAAGGACCCAGGAACTGAAGAGCAGCCCAAACAGGCAAGGAAACAACACGCAGTAAACGCTGGCTGGTTGTGGGACTTTTCCCCCTCCTTCTGTGTTTCATTCATCTTCTCAAGGCTGCCTCAGTGCCCTGTCCGGGGCGGAGGAGGGGTGGGGGGGGGGTGGAATTAGCCCACCCTTCATCATTTTTTTCAACATTTCAACACAAAGCCTACAAGAAACACAATAAACTCAAAGCTAATATTAAAGGCCTGAAAAAAAGTTAAAAAGAGACTTATCCTCTTCTCGGGGAATAAAATCTTCATTTGTGGAATGAAATAAAATCACTGGTGTTCATTTAGGGTAAGTGACACTCTCCTTGCTTTTGGAAGAGGGAATAATTACTAAATACCAAATGTGTTCAAAGTAAAATGCTTTCCTTCCGAGGCCTTAAAGCTTTATGGACTTTATTAACCCTTACTGTTGCATCACTCAAATATAAGTATGATGCCTAATTTCCAATGATTTATTCAAAATCGCTCAAGAAAATCAGGAGAAATGGAAATACAATTAAAGTCTCTTGAAAATGAAGTTACTGTAAATGCATATAAATAAGCTACAATCAAGGTTCAGTTCTGAGGTCTGGTGACTGATTTTATGTTGAATATAAGTCTTTTTAAAAGTATCCCTACTTAATGTGTAATTAAAAAAAAAATTCTAGAAACTGAAGTATAAAGATTGCATTTGTTCTGAGTCCAGACACCTTCTCAACCACAAAAGTACAGGACGGATTTGACTTCCCCATCAGTAATACAGACTCGTGATAAGTTGTACTGAAAAAATGTCCAAACCTTCTTGTATAGACATAGCATTTAGTTAGAGAGACGGAAGGTAATCAAATCCTCATGCTCACTGCTGTTAATTTTCCCTATGACTGGTAAGAGTGCTGCCTATGATAGATGGTATTCACTTTCTCAGTGAATTCATACATTTTTTGATGATCAGATATCAAATAAAAAAATGATTTAGATTTCGTTTTAAAATATAATGTTTATTTGTAATAACTACCTTTAACAACTCTAGTTTTACCTTGGGGGATGCACAAATATAGGTATTGTTAGCTTCTTTAACATTTATTAAAAAGGCATATGCTTCATACTAACGCAAACGGTCAAGACTCTTCTCACTACAAAAATCTCTTCTTCACTGTAAAGAACTGTCGCTGCATTTGAACAATGACTCTGGAGCCCTCAGCAGACAGGTGTTGCAATGGGCGGCCAGAATCAGAGGGTCTTCTCTCTTCTCAGTTAGGCAACTGAAAACAGGAATTCTTTGGTGGGGGTGAAGTAACACCAAAGTCTAAATATTAGAAAAATAAAGGCAGGGAATATAACAAAATGCTTCAAGTAAAAGCCTGAAGTGAAAAACAGCTTATCCGCTCACGTTGTGGCAGCTTCCAGATGAAACCTTCATCAGTTTTTAATCTTCAGGTTCATATCTAGAAAGAGATATACATTAAGAGCATAAAGTCACGGAAATTTGTTTTTGTTAGTTACCAAAACGGTTGCTTGAAACATCTCCAGGGACTAACTGGTAGCACTGTATTTTTCGGTTAAAATCACTGCTGTGGGTAGAAGTCAGATACATTCAGGGCATTATGATGTGACTGAAAGGGCCTTCCTGCAACAGGTGGGAGGATGGACTGGGTAACTGCTGAGATACCTTCAAACTCCTGGTCTCTACACTAGGCATTTAGATCCATGATAGCTGCGCAGAGATTCAATGATAATCAAAATCGTCAGACCAACACATCTAGCTGATGTGGCTACATGAACAAAAGGCTGACAAACCTCCTTCTCTAAGGAAAAATTTGACCTTGGATTCACTTTCTAGCTCCGTTTCCCGGGGACCCTGTTAAATGTAAAGTGTTAGCTGAGTTACCAGGCAACGCTGCTGATGGAAAAAATGACCCCGACTGGTGGACTGATCTGGGCTGGAAGGAGAGAACAAACTATAAACATCTGGTGGGAAACCACAGCTTTGGGCTTCCCTCTGTGCAGGGAGTTCTGTGACTGGACGTGTCCCTCACTGGGCATGTGGCCACTACAAGAGATGCTGGGCCTTTGTGGAGCATGGACTTCTAAGCCCAGCTGGCTACAGCATCTATCTGCATGGATCTCTCACATCGGCACTGTCACTTGGGGACACAATAAGACCAGCTCTTGGACAGCTGCAAGGCCACCCACAGAAGTGACCCATCAATGCTGCCCCACTAGGTGGCTGTGCTTCCCATTCTATATTCTGCTAAGTGAATCCACCACCGTGAGTAGTCAGCTGTAGTCATGTGTGAGTCTGAAGGTCTAGCTGAACCAAAAAAGAAGCCCTGGTGGGCATGAGAGGCTAGGCCAGGCCAGGCCAAAGCTCCTCTGCTTTCCTCTAATGTAGGCTTTTGGGCTAAACCATAGAGCAACCACCCACTGACCTGAACTCTGAACACAGGCTTAGATTTAATGGAGAAGAGACATCAGCCCAGCGGAGAGCTAAACCTGCAGGCAGGATCAGCAGAACTTACTTGGCCAGTTTTTTCCTTAGCTCCTTGATCTGGTCATTTTTCTTGGTAAGAATCTCTTTCATGTTTCGATAAGCGGCTGTTTGTTGGAATTTCTTTTCCAATTCCTGTTTAGTGGAAAATGACAAATTTGATGAAAATCCGTATTTTTTGCTCTAATTTTACTGACATTCTACTTATATTATTTTCTAATTTCTTGAAAATGTACACTTACATAAAATGAAGACTCTCCAAACTCTAAAAATATATTATTTCAATTGAGAAGCAAATAAAAAAGTATTTTTCCAAGTATGGTATTAGCAAATAACTCAAACATTATGTCCTAGACATGTGTAATATTACACCAACTTGAAATATTTGAATATTTGAAACATTAATTTGCAGGTAAAATAAACATGATCTTTTTCCAAATCCCAAAGTTGTGTTAGATTTGTTTTTTAATTGTACTTTAACTTTCATATTATTAAGAAGCAAGAAGAGTCTAATAACCCCTAAAGTGAAGACCCCAGCTCCCTGTATAAACCAAAACACCCAGTGCCGTCCAGTTGATTGTGACTCATATTGACCCTATAGGACAGAGTAGAACTGCCCCCATAGGGTTTTCAAGAGCAGATGGTGGATTTGAAGTGCTGACCTTTTGGTTAGCAGCCATAGCTCTTAACCACTGCGCCACCAGGGCTCCAGCTCCCTATATATTACATATAAATTATGAAAAAGGGATACAGAACATCTAAAGGAGAGCCCCCCACTCCTCT
This sequence comes from Elephas maximus indicus, assembly GCF_024166365.1. Lineage (NCBI taxonomy): Eukaryota > Metazoa > Chordata > Mammalia > Proboscidea > Elephantidae > Elephas > Elephas maximus. The sequence continues at coordinate 50,161,636 of NC_064838.1, forward strand.
GCCAGGCTGTTGGAGAAGCGAGCAGGAAAGCAACGGGGCGGGGGGAGGGGGGTGGAGTGCAGGGTGGAGTAAGCCCCCTGTGGAGGAGTATTTTACCCACCACAGGGAAGAGTGGAGATTTCCTATTATCACAGATATTTTAGTGTCAAAGACAGAAAACGATAACTCTTTAGAACATATGCCAGCTAATTCCTTAAAAAAGCCAATCTGAATCTGCAGTTCAATGCTTACACAGCTTACACGTGTCCCTCCATCCTGCATTTATCAGTTAATTGGGTATGAACAGACCAATCCCTTAAACAGTCTTCTGACCTTTTCAGCCAAGCTCAGCTGCTCCTGCACCCGGAGTAGGTCGTGCTTGGCTGTCGCTAGATTCTCCTCCAGGGACTTCTGGTTTTCTGTCTTGTCAGTGAGGGTCCTCTCAAACTCACTCTTCAAAGCAGCGACTGTGTTTTCCAACTCACTCAAGTCTTGGGCCTTTATAAAGTCCTATGGAAGAGAAGTAAGTACACTAGCATGACTTCATGCGGACCTCCTAAATGGTGACAGTTTCAGAACAGTGATTCAACATCACAGGAGATGAAAACTGATTGTGCTGCGCGTTGTGTCAGCTGGGGATGCGCCAGCTCCTTCAGGGTCATCACCGAGCCCGGTTCTGCTTCAGCACCCAGTCTGCGCGGTGTCTTTATGTGGCAGACACTCCATGGTTACCAAATTCCAAATACATAAAATATGATTTATGAGCTGCTGAAAATTCCAGTCAAAGAGGAGTAGGAAAGAAGATCCTGAATTTGACAAGGTTGTATTGTCCCAGAACTGGGACGGCAAATAGGTTTCATTTGTAAGGTCAAGGAAAGAAAATTCCTGGTGAAGAATTCTAAATGCTACAGATGGAAAAAATAATAAAATTAATATGAGTTATAGCGAAAATTTAATAGTAATCTGTTTTAGTCATTATTTTCAATAAGATATGAAAAAATAATTAATGATGATCATTTTCTTATTTTACAGGATTTTAAACATTTTTTGTGTTACTAATGATAGGCACAACTTTGCATACTTGGCCAAATGCAACCTGATACAAGCAGCTGGATCGTCTATCTGTATTTCGTTTCTAACAGTTCATAATAGAAAAAAGGCTTTTATTAATAATTATAATAAGGCAGGAAAATGGTGTGTAACTGCTAACTGTACAGGTGAAGCTGTATTATCAACAAGAGAAAAAAGAATTAAAGGTATCACTATAATTCTTCAACTGTTCCATAAAATCCTTGCTCGTTTTTGCAGCCTGGTCTTTCAAAAGTTTTATTTCATTGCAATGGGTAAAGGTATGTATACATTATGCTTTTGTGTCCAAAGTCTTAAACTGGAGCGTTGTCCGAAATGGCTTTCAAATAAATTCGCCCTCCAAAAATGTCTGCAACTGTTTCCGTTTTGTTAAGTTACAAAACTGCTCCAAACACTTAGCTCTGTTTTAGAAATCTATCTATGGCCTTTGGTATATAATGGTTGGAAAATCATATATATTTTCCTTTTTAGTCACATAAGAAAGATCCTATTTTAAAGTATTACGGAAGAAATGATTTGATATCTGATATTTGTTGAAAATGACGGCGGGGAGGGCGGGGTGGAGACAGCAGAGGCAGAGATGACAACAAGGCTGGCCACGCACTGCTAGTTGTTAGAGCTGAAGAATGAGGACATGCGGGTGTATTATACTATCATCTCTACTTTGTACACGTCTGCAATTGTCCATATAAAAAGTATAAGAAAACCTAATGAAGCAGGTTTTGAGACTGCTTAGCATTCACAATGACAATTAAAAAAAAGCAAAAAACAGTTGCTGTTGAGTTGATTCCAACTCATGGTGACCCCATATGTTGCAGAGTAGAACATGACCATACAGCCACTACAAGAGCCAGTGCTGCACTGAAAATTCACCCAAATGGTCACACTCACAGGAAATCACGTCAGGGCATCCAGACTAAATGGAGAGGCCTCAATGGAGATGCCTCCCAGCAGGTGGCGACATCGAGTCACCACGCTCAGACAAGCCTGTAGCACTACCACAGTGAATCTCACTGCATTACACAAGTACCACTAGATGTAAAAAGGGATCTGAAAATTCATAGCCAGCAAATTTATTTCGCTTATGATACTCACTGAAGGTAAGCTTAAGTAACGTCCAATATAATAAAACCCGAATAAACTCCAATGAACTAAAAACTTTTCCTATTTCCATTCTGAACCGTGGTGGCGTAGTGGTTAAGAGCTACAGCTGCTAACCAGAAGGTTGGCAGTTCGAATCCACCAGGTGGTCCTTGGAAACTCTGTGGGGCAGTTCTACTCTGTCCTAGAGGGTTGCTATGAGTCGGAATTGACTCAATGGCTGCGGGTGGGTTTCCATTTCCTTCTCCCTCCCCCACACTGTAACTGGAATATCAAAATGAAAGGGGGAAAAATTTTAAAAACAACAAAAAGAATATCTTGGGTGTCAGTGAAATCCCAGGACACGTTAGGCAGGTGAGCCGTGTGTCTGTCCCCTCTGGCCTGGAGGAGGGACAGCCTCTGGGTTCAGAGAGGAAAATGGTTCTCACCCGGCCTTTCCTGGGGGACTGGCAGTGGTGGGGCATACTGGACAGTGACTAAGACTTAATTTTAAGTTTACAAATTTATTCTATTTAGAAAATATAGAAAAGATCGCTAAAACGTGTTTCACCTTTTCAGCTCCTTGATCAAGCTGTAAATCTCGCAGTGCTCTCTCTAGCTTTGACTTCTCATCCAATGTGTTTGTAACCTAGAATCCAGTTTAAGCAAAACGTTCAGTGTTTAATCTGTAGGCAACGCCTCCAATAATTCTGTTAAAGGTTTGCTTAATTACCTGTATTTCAATGGTCTTCAGCCTTGACTTCAATTTCTCATTTTCTTCTTGAAGCCTTAAAATTTCCTTTGTGAGTAAATTCAAGTTTTATTTTACATTTTCAACCCAAGTATTCTTAATACTTGAAATTATTACTCGTTTCATTTAAAAATCTGCTTTTATAAATTACATAGCAGCTCAAAAATCCACACGCCCTAGTTATTGGTAATACCCCAATTCTGCCCACCCCACCAGCCTCAGTACCTGTGAGTCATCTTTGGTTCTAAGACTCCTAGTTCCTTCTGTCACAGTCTCTCAAACACACCTTTCCTCCTTCAGCCCTCCGTTCTCAGCCTTCTTCCAATCCCCCTCCCATCTCTCACCCAGCTGATCCCACAACTCTTGTGTCTGGGCTGTGCATACACCGCACACCACTTCATGTATCCCCATTATTTCGATACCCTGCTCAAGCCCCCAAATAGTTCTGGCGAGCCAAGGCCAAACATGTTTGCTCTTAAGCAGCTCCGTCACCAGTATCACCTGTTGGTCCAGCCTTCCTTTTGTGTTCCAGTTCACACATCGGCCCAGTCAGAGCAAGGCACACAACTCCAGAACATGCCAGCCTCCTGTCTGCCTTCGACTGCTGCCCATTCTGTCCTCCTGCCTGACGTGCCCCCTCCTCTTCCTTCTGAAACTTCAATCTGTCTTCACTCTTCAAGGCCCAGCTCAGGCACCACCTTACCTAAGAGCCTGTCCTCAACTATTCTCACCTCCATGGAACTGTGCCTTCTCTGCTACCCTAGGACACCTGCGGCACACAGGTTAGTATTTTCCTGTCTCTAACTCTTGTAGGAATATCAGTTCTACCTTCCCAATTAAGTTTTTCTGAGGTCAAGGGACCAAGTATCACAGTGCTTTTTTATCTCTAACAATATTTAGCACAATATGAAGAACATAAAACCCATTGCTGTCCAGTTGATTCCAACTCATAGTGACCCTATAGGACAGTGTAGAATTGTCCCAGAGGGCTTCCAAAAAGCAGCTGGTGGATTCCAACTGCCGACCTTTTGGTTAAGAACATAGGAGGTATTAAAAATATTTATTTCTATGTTGATAATTTTTATAAGCCTCTTTATACAAAAAAAACCAAAACAAAACAACTCTCCTTACTATCACAGATCACAAACTTCAAGTATCACTCAGTTAATATTGCCCCAGATTCCATGCTCTTCACTTCACTGTGAAAAGAGGCGATCAAGGGCTGCTTCAGTCTCTCTGGAAGATAAAGGTGCCCTCTTCTGGCCAGCCCGGTACCATTCAGTAAAACTGCTGTGACAGACTAATTACCCTCAATGGACGGAAGACTGGACCCGCCTCCTTCCACCCGTTCCTCTACCCTAGAGCTGTGCAGGCAGTGAGAGGACAAAGTTGGAGTGTTTGTCATCTTTCAAAATGATAATAATGTCACCTTGTTTAGGAGTTCTGCTGTTCCGCCTTCGTTAAGTGGAGCAAGTTTTGGCTTTACGGCATCTAAGAGAGGCTAAAACAAAAGGAAGGAGCCCAATTAGCACAGAACGAAACATTTATAATCAGTGAACACTTGCACTTTATAATGGTAGACGCTGTGCAAACATATCCACTGGGATGTGAGCACTCAGAGCACGAGGGCTTTTGCTGGTTGGCTCTCGGCCACGTCCAGTGCCTGGCCCACAGTGCCCAATACGTGTTAGCGATAAAAGTGAAGACAACCCTCTCCATGTATGTTCAAAAATACACGTGGAAGGAAGGGAGGAAGGTGAGCGAAGAAGTTCAAAGCCAGACCTGGATGGAGATTCTAGTAATAGGGTCTGGGGCTCTAAACTGTGGGAGATGAAACAGGTTTCTGCAAGAACCATGGACTCTGAAAAACTTTGTAACACTGGCAGGGATTTGGACAACTATACTCACAGTGAAGAATAACTTGGCACAAATATCCTGGCAGTTTGGCAGTACATGTTAAAAACAAAAGCATCCATGCCCTCTAACCCAGAAATTTTTTAGCCAGAAATACGTCCCAAAGGAATAATTGGAAAATTATTTTCTATGTGTACGGACAATGGATTCATCTCAGCAATTTTTTTTAATTGAGTTTTTGGTGAAAGTTTACACAGCAAGTTAGGTTCTCATTTGACAATTTCCACACAAATTGCTCACTGACATGAGTTACATTTATCACAATTTATCAACATTTCCTTTAACTGTGTCTATACCCATCCGTATGTGCTCAAACACTCGTTTGTACTTTGGTTGTAAAGCCACATTCGGTGCCACTTCTTCCATCACCAAAAATAACAAGTCTCCATGGTCTAAGGCATATTCCGCGCCCCCCCCCCATAACCATTAATGGACATTGGTCTCTATTTATCTGTTCTTGTCTTCTTATAAAAGAGGGATCATACAGTATTTGTCCCTATATGCTTGGCTTGCTTCACTTAGCATTATGCCCTCCGGGTCCATGCATATTAGGTTTCCCGGGCTCATCACTGTTCTTTATGGTTACCTCGTATCCCGTTGTATGTATGCACCACAATTTGCTTATCCATTCATCCTCTGATGGGCACTTTGGTTGTTTTATTTATTTGCTACTGTGAATAAAGCAGCAGTGAACATAGGTGTGCATGTGTCTGTTCATGCCATTAGTTCTAGGTCTCTGGTGGCGAAGCCCTGGTGGCGAAGTGGTTAAAAGCTTGGCTGCTAACCAAAAGATGTGCAGTTTGAATCTACCAGCTACTCCTTGGAAACTCTACAGGGCAGTTCTACTCCGTCCTATAGGGCTGCTATGAGTCAGAATTGACTCGATAGCAATGTTTTTTGTTTTTAGTTTTTAGTTAGGGATTGCAGCAATGTTTTACGATCTAATAACAGGGAATATTTACGGTACATCCATACACTGGAACGCTGAGTGGCCACTGCAGATGATGAGAAGGATCAGAAAGAGAAGAAGTAGGTAACTACTCATATTGTCTCCACTTGGCAGATGACACAACAAGGCTCAGCCATGCCAGGCAACCTGCTCAAAGTCACACAGCTGGAGAGTGACGGCTAAGATGTCCGGCTGGCCCCGTGTCCGTGCTGCATTGTCTGAGAGGTTATTGTGGCTGGGAGTCAGACTGGATTGCAGGGGTTGGGTTGGTGTGTCATAACAGACAAAACCCCATCTTCCACTGTTATTGCCAAAGTTTTTCTTCTTTTACCTGAAAATCTGAGAGGTAATTTTTGAATTCTATTCTTGAGTCTGATGCTTTTCTCTTTGAGAGTTCTCACTTTGACCTCCGAATGCTTTGAGTGACTTGAGGGTTTTAAATACTGGATGTTAATATATGGAGTCGGAATGACCAAAAATTACCTTTTTGTTTGAAGATGTAAATTCTGCCTTTTCAAATTCTGCCACTTGTTCTAGTAATTCTCTTGAAGATAAAAATATGACAAATGTTATTTAAAATATATTTGTATCACATACAAAAATAATAAAATCACTGGTACTCTATATGCCAGAGAGAACAGAGTGATGGACAAAAAATGACACTTAGTCACAAATGATCAAGAATCCAAACCACACAGACTCAAATTTGAATCCTCCACTAGAATTCTGCACTTACTGGGTGTACACGATATGTTTATTTAGCATTTAGCTACAATGCTAACACAAATATGAGCAAAATTTTGGTCAACTCTGTATATTCGATGTGCTACAAGGAGGCTGCCCTTTTACAGAATACACATTGCTAGCTCATAGGTGTTCAGAAATGCAAACTGATTTTTAATAGAAAAATGAGATTAGTGCACAACATCTACTGAAAACAAGTTTCCAGGACAAACATGGTTTGAGGGTGACCTACCTTTTGAGTTCCTTTGATTTGCAAAGGTCAGAGAGAGCGTACAGCATGAACGGCAGCAATGACCCTTCTAAGCACTTATTTCCAGAATTTTTTTCCCAGCCACGTTTCAGTTTCTAAAAGCTTTCCCTCCAGTTACCCACTGTTGCTGCAGTTGAATGGTTTTCCTTCCCCACCCACAGGGCTGTAATCAGAGTCCGACACTCTTTCTGTGAGAGCTCACAGGCTTGGGGGTCAGTCTGTCCTATTTCTGGGATGCCTTTTCTTACAATGAGTTGGAACTTCACCAATTTTACGGCTTTTTTCAATTTAATAAGCTCTCTGATATTTTTTTTTTCTGATATTGCTCTGACTATAAGGTTCTGTTTTAAAGATATTAAGCACATAACTTTAAATGTTAACTATTTAGAAATAATCTTCTGAAACCACTAGACTGAATTGATGGTATTTATATTTGTTTTTTATATTTGAATTAATTTCTCAGCTGCTTCATAATCTTTATTTCTTAGTTGACCTGGCTGTGAAGACTGACTGTAATATTATCATGCTAACAAAGGCACTGTAATGAATAATTAATGATAGCCTGGAAGCAACTTGATGAATCTCAAAGGCTTTTATATTACTAGGAGCCATGGAAACAATTTTAAAGTGGACACTGGGAGGCGCCTATGAGATCACTCAGTAATTAGCGGCATTTTTCTGCTATTCTATGCAAATTCTCTCGCACACCACCTAGGAGAGAAAGAAGCGGCAAAGAGGCTAGCAGCTTGTATGGATTTTGCTTGGGCCTCTACTGTCATGATCGTAGGTGCAAAATTTATTACCTGTTTTCAAGTTCAGAGATGTCTGTCTGTAGCTTAAGGTACCACTTCTCGGCTTGTGAGAAGAGCTGCCGCAGAAGTAACACGTTGGTGTAGGCAGTGTTGATGAGCTCGGACTCCACTTCGCTGTGAACCACAGCCTGCAAGCCACTCAGGACCTCGGAGACCTCGTCCACGGTGAAGGTCTCCTCCACCAGCCTGTAAAACAACCACAACCCGCAACTTCTGGATAAACAGCAAAAAACAGCAAACGAAACAAAACTAAGCAACTCACATCTTGTCATCTAAGAGATTAAAGAGTTACAGTGAAAATCTCTCTGGGATTTATCATCTTAATGATAATTAAGTAAAACATACTGAAAAGCTTTCAAGTTCAATTAATTTTGACGTCTATTCAAACGACTAAATTGCGGCTGATTCTTCAAAAGTGCGTACCTCTTAACACAAGTGCCTCTCAGAAACATTCCTAAAGCTATCAGCTACTTTCTTCTTTAACCTTTCAGTTTTAAACGTTTTCACTTTTTATTTCAATCCTCACTAAAAGTGTTCTCATCACATTTAATAATTTCAAAAGTCAAATGGGAGGTATAGTGTCTCCCTTTTATTGGTCTTCGGCACTTCAATAACTTGTATCAACTATTTGCACAAATAGAGCTATACCTCAGACGGCTGCTTGCAAGCTTTTAAGGCCCAGGCCCTCTGCCACGGGCTGGGAGGTTGAACAGAGCACTAGAAACAATATTAGACCGATTAACTGGCACGTTCCATGAACAGGGATGGGTCACGCAATAAACAAGGGAGGCACGGGTTTACTTGGGCTTCTTTACTAACCTGTCGTACACAGCTTCACCTGTTTTTCATCACATTAACGATGTGATGAAACTCATGTGAAGCTGACATTAATTACATGAATCAGCTCTGCAACCATTACTCTAAATCAATGAGAATTTTACACCACCATACACAGAAAGTCAGTGCTTGCTTAAACCTTTTTTTTTTACAACCCAAGATCATTACTATGAATGGTAATTAAGGGAGTCTGATGCCTAAAGTGACTACTGAAGTACATTCTCTGGCCATCCTTCAGCCTCTCCAGTGAAATTGCTGCTTTCACCAGCTGGGGGGTCAGGCAACCAGATTAATGTATTAAGCAGATAATGGTCTCGGGCTGACGGCCTTCCCTACTGAGGAAGTTCGTGGCTTTATGACAGCTGTAGCTCAAAGGCCTTTTTCACTTCAGGTCTTACTTGACATGTGGATGCACCAAAGTCTGACCCTCAGAATAATCTGATGCCCCTTTTGTTATTGTCCTTTTCTTTGGTTCCCCTATAGTCCTCCTGATCAAATATACATTTTCTATGAACTTAAATTATCTCCAATTATTGGTCCAATTGGACTAATTATCACCTCTTGCTACAAATCAACTAACAATTTCAGCACTGGTCAGTAAGCTTTTTATGGTTTCTTGCTGTTTCTCCCCCTCCGAATTCTTCAACTTGAACTGAGTATCTTCTTGCCAATGGCCATGTCTTATGGTTCTCATCTTTCCATTAATAGCTTAAGTATAAAATTCTGGAATCTTTAATACAACAACCCAATCATTAATGTACAAAGCCTTTGCAACTTCTTGATTGCCCTTCTGAAATTGTGTCATCATCCATGTGGATTTCTAATAATATATTCGTTGCCCCCACCACAATCCAATTTCTCGAGTTTCATATACCAGGATGCTTAGTGTAACTTCTCTGAGCGAATAATCAATCACAGTCCTCCCAGAAACAGTTTGTTATAGCCTCTGCTATAGGTATCTCCACACTGGCGACCAGAAAGGACCCACGTTCCCATTTGGTTTCCTGAGAGTCTGCTGATACCTGCTTTCCTTGAGGTCTTGGAAGCAAGAATCTACTGTTTTGAGTCTTAAGCCTCTTTTTGAACGGGCAAAACGCATATAATTAATAACTTCATTTTGATGGTGGTCGTTTAGGCCCAACTCTGCCTGAAAAAGAGAGAAGTTATTTGTTAGTCTTGAAGATGTGACAACAGAACCAATGATGAAAATATCCTGTGGCAGAGACTGCTAAATGTCTACCAAACTCTGTTCTTCCTTTCTTCCTGGGTGTGTGGTTGTCCAGCTAGATGACATTTCCCAGCCCTCCTTGCAGTCAGGTGTGGCCATGTGACTACTTCTCAGCAGTGGAATGTGAGCAGAAGAGATGTGGACCATTCCCAAAGCCTTCGCCACACCCTATTTCTCTGAAACCCAGACTAGCTGGTGACTGGGCTGAACCATGCAGACAACAATGTCCTAGGGGAATGTCCTCATGGAGAAGCACTGAGATACTCACCTGAGACGAGCTATGAGGTGGCTAAGTGAGACAGAAACAAACTTCTTTAAGCTACTCTGGGTACCTATTATAGCAACTTAACTGTACCCTACCTAATACAGCCGTTATGGATTGAACTGTGCCCCCCCCAACACACACACGTGTAGGAATTCTAACCCCTATACTTGTGGATGTAATGTAATGTAATGACCTTGCACAATGCAATCTAATGTAATGTAATCAGCTGAGGTCCTACCAGTATAGGGTGGATCCTGGACCTAATCCCTTCTGAGTCATATAAAGAGCAACACAGACACAGTGAGTGAGTGTTTCTAGTGTCGTATCTGTTTGTTGAAACATCTCAATTGGTATTCCATCAATTCCTGGGGCCTTGTTTTTTGCCAATGATTCAGTGCAGCTTGGACTTCTTCCTTCAGTACCATCAGTTCCTGATCATATGCTACCTCCTGAAATGTTTGAATGTCGACCAATTCTTTTTGATAAAGTGACTCTTTAAAGTGTTAAAAGCAAAGATGTTACTTTGAGGACTAAGGTGTGCCTGACCCAAGCCATGGTATTTTCAATCGTCTCATATGCATGTGAAAGCTGGAGAATGGATAAGGACGATCGGAGAAGAATTGATGCATTTTAATTATGGTATTGGTGAAGAACACTGAATAAGCCGTAGACTGCCAGCACAATGAACAAACCTGCCTTGGAAGAAATATAGGCAGAATGCGCCTTAGAAACGAGGTTGGCAAGACTTCATCTCACACACTTTGGACATGTTATCACGAGGGACCAGTCCCTGGAGAAGGACATCATGCTTGGTAAAGCAGAGGGTCAGTAAAAAAGAGGAAGACCCTCAATGAGATGGATTGACACAGTGGCTGCAACAATGGGCTCAAGCATAGCAATGATTGTGAGGATGGTGAAAGACTGGACAACACTTCATTCTGTTGTACACAGGGTCGCTATGAGTCAGAACTGACTATAGAACACCTAACAACAATAATAGACACAGTGGCACATAAAGGGAAACCGGACACTACTGACATTGACAGAGGCAGATGAATCTATAACCTAGGAACTCCAAGGACTGGTGGCTACTAGAAGCTACAGTAGACAAAGAAAGACTTCTCCCTAGAGCCACACCCTGAATCCAGCCATCTAGCCTCCTGAACTGTGAGAAAATAAAGTTCTGTTCTTTAAAGCCACCCACTTGTGATATTTGTTACAGCAGCAGTAGGAAACTGAGACAACACCTTTAAAAAAGGAATCCAGTTTGGCAATAGCCATTAATTGATCTTTATTTTAAATTTAATTTAAAATGAGAATTTGACAACTATGAAATAGAGATTAATGAAATCTGTTTTCATCTTCTAGTTATACTGAAAAGAAGGAAATCATAAAATTGTACATCCAGTATAGGGGACTAAATGAGTCAGAATTAGATTTTAAGAATAACTTGATTTATCATAGGTATGTTACAGGAGATGAGGTCTAACACTGAATCCTCCTTTCCATGCTGCCGTCTCACAGCACACAAAGTTGCCTCCAACCTAGTGGGGCAAGGCCATTAGACATGATGTCCTTCACCCCCATATACCCCACCTTGTCTTTTCTGCATCCACATATATCCTTATCTTCTCTTTGCCATTTCAGTTTCCTTAGAACCTAAGTCTACGAGGGCCAGAACCTTGCCCATCTGGTTCCCTGAGGTATCCCCAGTGCTCATCATAGAGCCTGGTGTACAGTAGGCATATGTCCAACAAATAAACTCCTCCTTCTGAAGGCTACTCTTTCATGGGCCCTAAATCAGTTCTCTTCCAAACTCCTGGGGGCCTTTTATTTAACCAATTACTCCCCTTCTCATTCTCTATAGGTTTCTTTCCTTCATATTATAGATATGCTTAAGCCTCACTCATCCTATAAGAAAAAGAAACTTAAGTTTCCCTCTAGCTACCATCCCATTTCTCTACTTCCTTTCTACTCTTGCTATTTCCATTCTACCATCTAATCTTTAAACCCACATGTTACTCAAACTACTTTTTGTAAAACTCACTAGCAACTTCTTAATTACAAATCCAACTGACAAGGTTGATCCCTTGCTCTTAGCTGGTCTGCTCCACTTTCTGGCTTCATCCCTATGTTAGCTGGTCTGCTCCACTTTCTGGCTTCATCCCTATGTTTCCTTTTTTTTTTTTTTTAAATATCTCATTCGTAAGGTCTTCTTTTTAGGCTTGCCTCTTAAATCTATTTCCCAGGGCTCTGTCCTTGGGCCCTTACTATTCCCACTCTAAATCCCCTCCTTCGCGATATAAACTATCTCAAGGTCTCAATTCCTGTCTGTATGCACATGACTCTCAAGTATATCAGGCTGGACTGCAGATTCATACCCCCAGCTTCTTGATGGATGGCTCCACCCAAGTCTTTCTTTCCATATTGTTTTTAATAGCCTTACAATTCAAGATGTTAGGAAGTTGAATAACTGAAGAATTACCCAGGACGTCTGATGCTCTTTAATGGCTCTTTATTCACTAGACTAATGCTCCACAACAAGCAGCTGAAGTATTTTGACCAATGGAAACGAATACCCTTGCCTTAAATCTCATGACTCTCTTATTTGATTCATCTGGCAATTATAATTTTGTCTTAGGGCTAGAAATTGTGAATGGAAAGAAGGAAAAATCTTCTTTTGTTCTGGCTTACACTGATGATTAGTCAACTCCCCAAACTACTGTTGCACATTAGAAATAAGAATAGTAATGATAACAGCTAAAATTCACTCAGAGCTTATAATATACCAGGTATGGCCTCTTTTAATTCTCATTATCACCCTATGAAAAATGTGCTATTATTCCCACTTAACATATAGAAAACTGAGGTATAGAGAAGAAACTTGTCCCAGACTACTGAAATGGTAGTAGAAGAATGGGGATTAGAACCAGGCAATCTAATTCCAGAGCTCACACTGAACCTTACTGGCTCAAATCCTTTTTGGAATATGGCAAAATTTAAATAAACAGAACATACACATGTTAGAGCTGCATATGCATCTAAATTGACTAAGAAGACAAATTTTCACTAGGCATTAAAAACATACAAACGAAAAGTTCACTATAACACAACAGCCACATTAGCATGGTCGAGGCTATCCCGCAATTTGGAAATATCTCAAAATAATGTTACACCTTGCTAAAAAAATGTAAACCACAAAATGCAAATTTTCAATCATTCTTCATTGCCTATAGCATTAAATCTACAATCTTCAGCCCCCGACACCTCGAAACTTTCTCTAACCCTGTTGCCCAGGATTCTACTATATAAACACTCAACTTTAGCCAAACCAGTCTGCTTATCAGCGTTGAAACACAACTTAAAATTTCCTGCCTCGACTTGTACTCATGTTACCCTGATCCTTGCTTAAAAATGCCTCTCCATTCCTATTTGAGACTCTGAATCCTACCCAGTGGTGTGCTGGCAAATGTTGAATATCTGGTTCACTGAGGGGGTGGGAGGAGGAGCTCCGATTTGTGGCACTTGCTGGTTTTCCTAGTGTGACTACTCCCAGTGTGTGATGTGACCGATGCTGAGCTGAGAAGGGAGGCAGACAACTGACTCTCACCAGCTGCCGGCATGCTCCCTTCCACCACTGACTTCCTCCCCAGCCTTCGCGGCCTAATCTGTTCTCCCTACTCTGTGAAGCCTCCCAACCCACCCCAGTAGCTCTAGTCATGCCTTCCTTCAAAAACACTGATCTCTGCTACTTATCTGGCACCACCACAGACGGATGAGGACTTGTACTATTAGTTATCTGTGCGCTTTTTTCCAGGTGTTGCTGCTCCAACTAGATGGTAAGCTTTGTGAGGCCTGGAGTCATCACTTGCACCCCGCAGCACCCAGCACAGTGCCTTGTGCAGAGTACACGGCCAAATCCTATCGGTTAATTATTTTCTCTTGCCAAGGACAGTTACCAGTCCTAGGAAAACCCTGGTGGCATAGCAGTTAAGTGCTATGGCTGCTAACTAAAAAGTCAGCAGTTTGAATCTACCAGGCGCTCCTTGGAAACTCTATGCGGCAGTTCTACTCTGTCCTATAGGGTGGATATGAGTCAGAATTGACTTGATGGCAACAGGTTCAGTCAGGACCAAGAAGAAAAAGAACTTACTCAAACCGAGAAAGATAAAATTTATGACAAAGGACAGAGAAGTCCCTCTAAAATAAATAAGAACAAGGGAAGGGAGCAGAAATGGACAGCTGAGTTCAGTAGGAAAAACAGCATTAGTCTAGGAAGAGGCCATTCACAAATCTTGCTTCCCCGTATGTGCACAGGGTTCAGGTCATTATGAGAGAAAAAGGAAGAGGCTGATGCGAGCTAAAGCACTGGGTTAAAAGCCAGGTTTAAGGCTAGTTCCATAACTATCTACCTGTGTGGCCATCACCATGTCACTTCACCTCCCCAACACCAGTTTCCTCATTTGTTAAATGAAAGAGAGATATGGTCAGCTCTAAAATATTTAGAAACAATGGGAGGTATCCAAACAGGAAAATCAGAATTTTTAAAAATGTTGTTGCAGAAATGTTTTATTAAATTATCAGAAAGAGCTGAAAATAGAGCAAGAAATCCCATCAGAGCAGGAAGTTAGTGTCTTGAAATTGTGTTAAGAAGTGGTGATGGTGGCAGGGGGGTCTCCTGCTCTGAACCATACCCACAAAGCCAGATACAATTTCACAATGAAAAGGAAGAAACTGTAATGATAAAAATGAGCATAGAGTAATAAACCTACCATACACTGAGTGCTTAACATTTTTACAGGTACTGTGCTCTTTATTGTATATGCATGATCTTGTTGTTTAAACAACCCTTGTGTAATTATTATCATCTGCGGTTTACTAAGGAAAAAACCGAGCCTGTTGTTAGTGGAAAGGGATGAGAGAAGACAGAAAGGAACAGATGTAAATTTGTTCTAACGTCATCATTTTTTTACACTTTTTCTCATGATATTTTGGGGAAATCAAGAGAATGAGTGGAACAGGCACTAAGCTCAAGGAGAGTATGCAGTAGTCTGTTTTGTTCACAGCTTTACATTCAGCTCCTAGTCAGTGTTGTTGTGTACCATCCAGTCGACTGAAACCCACAGTGGCTCCATGTGACAAAGTAGAACTGCCCCACAGGGTTTCCCAGGCTGTAATTTTTGCAGGAGATCTCCAGGCCCTTTCTCCAGCAGAGCCGCTGGTGGGTTCAAACCCTCAACCTTTCAGTTAGCAGCCCGGTGCTTAACCATTGCGCCACCAGAGCGCCTTGCTTTGAAAGTAGATGAGCTCAATAGAATTCTGGTTGCTGAGGGGATATTTCAGTAGCCCGTTTAAGTGGTGCCCCCAACCCTGGTTCCACCCCTTCTTCTGAACACATCGGTACTGTGCATTGCTCTTTCTGAGTGCTATTTAAACTGGCACGCTTATCCGCTGGGGGAATAAGTGGGATATGTGGATTAGCGGCATACAAGAAAAAGTGGTCTTTTCTGAACGGACTGCAACAACGGAAACATCACCTGTTTCCTCAGCTGCAAAATGGGTGGAAAGTTGGATTCAATCACTTTCTTCCTACTCGGCTAGTTAACTTGTTTATGCAACCAAAGGAAGGTGGGTACGGGGGTGGGGGTGCTGTGTGTGTGTGCATGTGTGTAAGACAGAGAAAGAGAACAACAACTTGGAGCATCATCGGAGTGGAGTGCGAATCCCGCCCTGGGCCTTCTGCTGGCAGCGGTTTCCTTCAGCCCTCTTCACCCGTCACCTGCGAAGCGCGACTTGGCCCGGGTCCCCCAGCAGAAGCCAGGAACCAGGCGACGCTGCGGACCGAGGCTGCTGGAGAAGGCTTCAGCCAGGATTATTCCGAACGGGCTTCGGCCGAGGTTAGCCGATCCCTTCCTCCCCCGTGCCTGTCACAGCCTCCGTACTCGCAGAGGCCCGGAAACGGGACTCAGACCCGCCACTGGCCATGCCATCGCTCGGGGCCCACCCGCTCCGCGCCTCCAGCCCCAGCCGCAGCTCTCTCCTTGGCGCGATGCGGCGCTAGCGGGTGGGCTACTCACCATGGCAGCGGGCTGGAGTCACCAGCTTCCGGAAGCAGGAAAGGCCGAACCCGGGATCGTCCAGGGTGGCTGGACCACAAATAAAAGTGAGGGGAAGGCGGGTTGTTTGGAAGCCTCCTGTTGCTATTAGAAACGGAGCACGTGGTCTTGAAGTTTTGCATTCTCATTGGCATTCAAGATCACGCGACAGGAAGTACGGCGTGACGAGCGCACTGCCGCATGCGCATTCGCTTCCAGAGGAGGAAGTCCCGCCTTTTCATGCCACGCTACCTTTGGGAGCCGGCGGCTGTTGCCAAGGGTAACGGGAAGAGAGGCGAGGCCTGGGGCCCTGATGAGCTCGGGTATCCTTCATCCTCCCTCCTGTTCTGGACTGAGGTTTTGTGGCACATTTCCCGCCGCCTGGCGCCCCCATGGTGGCAGACATCCCCAGCCCTGCCAGGGTCCTGGATAGAGGCCTGAGCTTTGAACGACCCTCCCCTATCCTTGCCCAGCATTTTTCTTCTCACAGCCCTGCTACAAAATCTCTAATTTACCACCGTGTCTTAGTTATCTGGAATCCCTGGTGGCATAGTGGTTAAGTACTACGGCTGCTAACTAAAAGGTCAGCAGTTCGAATCCACCAGGCGCACCTTGGAAACTCTATGGGGTAGTTCTACTCTGTCCTATAGGGTCGTTATGAGTCGGAATCCACTCCACCCAACGGGTTTGGTTTGGTTTTCTCAATTATTTAGGGATGCTACAACAAATACCACAAGTGGGTGGCTTTAACAACAGAAATTTATTTTCTCACAGTTTAGGAGGCTAAAAACCACTACCATCTAGCTGATTCCGACTCACAGCGACCCTATAGGACAGAGTAGAATTGTCCCATAGAGTCTCCAAGGCTGTACATCCTTACAGAAGCAGACTGCCACATCTTTTTCCCTAGGAGCGACTGGTGCGTTCGAAGAACCAAACTTTCAGTTAGCCGAGCACTTAACCACTGCACAACCAGGTCTCTGAATTCAGGGTGCTGGCTCTAGAAGGCTCTGTTTGTCTCTTTTCAGCTTCTATTTCTAAATTCCTTGGCGATCATGTGCCATGTATCCGCCTCATTTCTGCTTGCTTGCTTGCGTAGCCTGCTCTTTTCATATCACAAAAGAGATTGATTTAAAACCCACCCTATGCTAGTACTCCCACATTAACATAACAAAACTCATTCCCAAATGGGATTATAACCACAGGTACGTTAAAAGCAAAAAACAAAAAACAACCGTTGCCATCAAGTCGATAGGGGTTAGAATTTACAAAACACATTTTTTGGGGACACAATTGGACCCATAATTCACCACTTTCCTAAAAACAAGCAAAAGAAAGAAAAAGAAAAACCACAAATGGTGTCAGTTTCACAGAGAGCCGGATTTTCAAATTATTATGCCCAGAATTATCAGGGAAGTTTGCTGAATAAATATCTTCCTTCGCCTCATCCCAGAAATCTGATGCCCCCTGAAGTCTAATTTGGGACCTTGGAATCTACAGTTTTTACTGACCTTCCAGGAGTGATCACAATCCGCTCGTTAAGAAATGCTGCGCTAGAAAGGCCAAGGTGTAGGACCTGACAGATTATTATAAGTAGCAGAGGCTTGGAGCTGGGTGGGCAAAGTCCATTGAGTGGGCATTTCAGCAGGCTCAGAAGACAAAAACGTCCACCAGATCTGATCTCTGAAGGCAATGGGTAAGCTAAAAAGTTGAGTTCAGTGCCATGTTTTTGTTGTTAGGTGCTGTCGGGTCAGTTCTGACTTACAGTGATCCTATACACAACAGAATGAAACGCTGTTCCGTCCTGCACCATGCTCACAATCGTTGTTGTACTCGAGCCCATTGTTGCAGCCACGTGTCAATCCATCTCATTGAAGGTCTTCCTCTTTTTCACTGACCCTCTACTTTACCAACCATTATGTCCTTCTTCAGGACCTGATCCCTCCTGATAACATGTCCAAAGTGTATGTGATGAAGTCTCACCATCCTTGCTTCTAAGGGGAATTTTGGTTGTACTTCTTCCAAGAGAGACTTGTTTGTTCTTCTGGAAGTCCATGGTATATTCAATATTCTTCACCAACACCATAATTCAAAGGTATCAATTCTTCTTTGGTCTTCCTTACTCATTGTTCAGCTTTTGCGTGCCTATGAAAAACCACTGCCGACGAGTGATTCCGACTCATAGCAACCCTATGAGTTGATTGAAAATCAACCTATGAGGTGATTGAAAATCCCATGGCTTGGGTCAGGCACACCTTAGTCCTTAAAGTGACATCTTTGCTTTTTAACACTTTAAAAAGGTCTTTTGCAGCAGATTTGCCCAACACAATAAGTTGTCTGATTTCTTGACTGCTGCTTTTATGGGCATTGATTGTGGATCAAGTAAAACTAAATCCTTGACAACTTCAGTCTTTTCTCCGTTTATCATGATGTTGTTTATTGGTCCAGTTGTGAGATTTTTTTGTTTTCTTGATGTTGAGGTGCAATACATATTGAAGGCTGAAGTCTTTGATTTTCATCAGTAAGTGCTTCAAGGCCTCTTCACTTTCAGCAAGCAGCATTGTGTCATCTGCATATGGCAGGCTCTGAATGAGTCTTCCTTCAATCCTGATGCCACGGTCTTCTTCATATAGTCCAGCTTCTTGGCTTATTTGCTCAGCATACAGATTGAATAGGTATGGCGAAAGGATGTAAACCTAACACACACCTTTCTCGACTTGAAACCATGCGGTATCCCCTTGTTCTCTTCAAACGACTGCCTCTTGGTCTATGTACAGGCACCTCACGAACACAATTAAGTGTTTTGGAATTCCCACTCTCGCAATGCTATCCCTAATTTGTTATGATCCACACAGTCAAATGCCTTTGCATAGTCAGTAAAACACAGGTAAACATCTTTCTGGTGTTCTCTGCTTTCAGTCAGGATCCATCTGACATCAGCAACGGTATCCCTCATTCCAGGTCCTCTTCTGAATCTGTCTTGAACTTCTGGCAGTTCCCTGTGGTTGCATTGCTGCAACCACTTTTGAATGATCTTCAGGAAAATTTTACTAGTGTGTGATATTAATGATATTGTTCGATAATTTCTACATTCAGTTAGATCACCTTTCTTTGGAAGGGGCACAAATATAGATCTCTTCCAGTCGATTGGCCAGGTAGCTGTTTTCCAAATTTCTTGACATAAGTGAATGAGCACCTCTTAGGCTGCATCTGTTTGTTGAAACATCTCAGTTGGTATTCCATCAATTCCTGGAGGCTTGTCTTTTGCCAATGCTTTTCGTGCAGATTGGACTTCTTTCTTCAATACCATTGGTTCTTGATCATATTCTGCCTCCTGAAGTGGTTGAACATCAACCAATTCTTTTTGTTACAGTGACTCTTTGTATTCCTTCCATCTTCTTTTGATGCTTCCTGAGTTGTTTAATATTTTCCCCATAGAATCCTTCAGTATTGCAACTCGAGGCTTGAATTTTTTGTTTTTTCCAGTTCTTTCAGCTGAGAAATGCTAAGCCTGTTCTTCCCTTTTGGTTTTCTATCCCCAGCTCTTTGCACATGTCATCATAATACTTTACTTTTTCTCCTTGAGCTGCCCTTTGAAATCTTCTGTTCAGCTCTTTTACTTCATCATTTCTTCCATTCGCTTTAGCTACTCAATGTTCAAAAGCAAGTTTCAGAGTCTCTTCTGACATCTATTTTGGGCTTTTATTTCTTTCCCATCTTTTTAATGACTTTGTATTTTCTTCTTGTATGATGTCCTTGATGTCATTCTACAAATCGTCTGGTCTTTGGTCATTAATGTTCAATGTGCCAAATCTATTCTTGAGATGGTCTCTAAATTCAGGTGGGATATAATCAAGGTTGTATTTTGGCTCATGTGGACTTGCTTTAATTTTCTTCAGCTTCAGCTGGAACTTTCGTACGAACAGTTGAGGGTCTGTTCCGCAGTCGGCCCCTGGCCTTATTCTGCCTGATGATATTGAGCTTTTCCATCATCTCTTTCCACAGATGTAGTTGATTTGATTCCTGTGTATTCCATCTGGTGAGGTCCCCATGTATAGTCACCGTTTACATTGTTGAAAAAGGTATTTGCAATGAAGAAGTCATTGGTATTGCAAAATTCTATCGTGTGATCTCCGGCAACATTTCTGTCACCAAGGCCATATTTTCAAAGTACTGATCCTTCTTTGTTTCCAACTTTTGCATTCCAATCACCAGTAATTATCAATGTATCTTGATTGCATGTTTGATCAATTTCAGACTGCAGAAGTTGGTAAAAATCTTCAATTTCTTCATCTTTGGCCTTAGTGGTTGGTGTATAAATTTGAATAATGGTTGTATAACTGGTCTTCCTTGTAGGCATATGGATATTACCTTATCACTGACAGAGTTGTACTTCAGGATAGATCTTGAAATGTTGTTTTTGAAGATGAAGGCAGAACCATTCCTCTTCAATTTGTCATTCCTGGCATAGTACGCCATAAGATTGTCCAATTCAAAATGGCCAATATCAGTCCATTTCGGCTCACTAATGCCAAGGATATCGATGTTTATGTTTTGCATTTCATTTTTGACGGTTTCCAATTTTCCTAGATTCATACTTCGTACCTTCCAGGCTCCGATTATTAATGGATGTTTGCAGCTGTTTCTTCTCATTTTGAGTCATGTCTCCTTAGCAAATGAAGGTCCTGAAAGCTTTGCTCCATCCATGTCATTAAGGTTGACTCTACTTTGAGGAGGCAGTTCTTCCCCAGTCACCTTTTGAGTGCTTTCCAACCTGGGGGCTCATCTTCCAGCACTATATCAGACAACGTTCTGCTGTTATTTATAAGGTTTTCACTGGCCAATTTTTCAGAAGTAGGCTCCCCAGGCCCTTCTTCCTGGTCTGTCTTAGTCTTGAATTTTCACTGAAACTTTTCCACCATGGGTGACCCTGCTGGTATTTGAAATACTGGTGGCATAGCTGGCAACATCACAGCAACAGCCAAGCCACCAAAGTATGACACACTGACAGATGCCTGGGACTGTATAGGTTACAGCCACGAAAACCCTGTGGAGCTCAGTTCTACTTTGTAACACATGAGGTTGCCATGAGTGGGAACTGACTCAACAGCGGTGGGTTTTGGCCAGTGAGCAAGAGGTTATTTTTATTTATTTTGGTGTTTACTCTTTTGGTTAGTTGGTTTCAAAATAATCTAGTGACAGACAGAGTATTGGAGGTTGCTGAAAAAATTTGATTACTAGAATCATTGTCACATATATTAAAGGAGGTCAGACAAGGAAGTGGTTCACCACCAAAGACTACAACTCCCTTTAAGATTGTGTGGATGATGGCAACTACTCTGTCCTATAGGGTCGGAATCAACTCGACGGCAAACAACAACCACATTTCGGTTCCACCTGCTCTTGATGGTGCTGGGTAAGCTTTGCAGACTGGCCAGGTAGAGGTCAGATAAATTCCCTCCAATCCTGAAAAGACATCCTGCCGTTAGTGGACATTAGTGCACATACCCACGATGAGGCTGGTTGTTTGTGCCTCCTTCATAGTCACTTACTGATCCTTGAACCAAGCTTCTCCCTCAACCAGCTCTTGTCTCTAGTTATCCTGATGCTGTCTGTCCTCTCTCAACTGCCTTCTGCCAATGTCTGGGTCATCTACTCATTCAAGGGTAGCTGTTAAGGCCATGTGACACCTGGCTTCACCTGTCCTACCATCTGGGATGGATGACCCACCTAACACCCTGCTCCTCTGTCTGCTGCTCTCCAGCAACCTTTATCTCCCCTCTCTTCAGCTCCTCCTCAGCTCCCCAGGCCTCCCCACAGCCAGGAGCTGCTCCACTGCAAAGCCGAAAACTTGAGCTCAGAGGTGTCACTCTTTGATCGTTACCAAGTCTCAGGCTGCTGCTCCAACTCCGTTACTCCCCTCAGATTCACCCCCTGACCTGATCGTGACCTAACTCTGACCTTTTGACCCTTCTATTTTCTTCTGGTCTATGGGTGACTCACTTCTCTTTTGAGTCAGGACCACCTCCTAATCACTCAGCCGTGAGACGTTTCTTCTTCTCACCAGTTGACTCTCTTACAACGCCAGTTTGATTGATTCCAACCTTACATTTATCGGGTCAGCCATTTCTTTTTTTTTTTTCTTCCTGCTCCAAAACTAGAAAAATCTCATAACCAACTGTATTAGCTTCATAAAAACATCATGACCTTTTTTTTTTTTTCCCCCCCTCTCTGGGCTTGAAAGTTGCTGAGATACTCTGAGTCGGCTCCTGGTAAGCTTCTCCAAAGTGGCAGTCTCCTAAAGATTTCCAGGTCCTCCGGAGTTCATCCCCCTCTTTCCTCTTCAATCCCACAGATGAGTCGCCTTGGACTTCTCTAGAAGGGTAAGCTCCCTTGATGAAATGCCCCTGCATTTCCACTCAAAGTGAGTATCTTCATCCATAAATGAAGAAACCTTTACAGATTATTAACACACAGTGTTGGCTGGGGCATGGAGAAACATAGCACTGTTGAAAACCCTCAGTAGGAGGATAACATCATGTCTCCTTTGGAGGGCAATTTGGAAATACCTATCAAAACTGAAAATGCACATCCCCTGTGATCCAGCGATCTGCCCTGACTTTTAAGAACTTATCTAAGGGAAACAAAACAAAACAACAGTGCAAAAATGTGCATACAAAGACGTTTACTGCAGCTTTGTTTGACATTTAAAATGTTCCTCTTTTTTTTTTTCTTCTGGGAGAATGATTAATTTATGGTGCGATAAAGTGGAATTTTCTGCAGCTGCCAAAAAAGAACGAGGGAATATCCATGTGTACTGACATGGATGGATACCCATAATATATGACAGAGTGAGAAAATCAGGTTGGAGGCTCACAGTCACGGTAAGACCCCAGTTTTATAAACACGCATATGGACATATTTGAAAAGGAAAAGCAATACATTCTTACCCCCAAATCTGGGGAGGGGTAACAGAGTGGCAATGGGCATTGGCGGGGGGGGGGGGAGCTGATCTCTATACATGTTTGTATTGTTTGAATGTCCTTATTAAGTAGGCATTACTTTTATCATTTAATTATCCAAAAATAAAATAATAGCAGATACAAAAGCACCCTTTGTTCCATTTGCCATTGTTTTATGTGCTCACCATAATTAAGGTGCCTCCTTCTGAGGGTCAGGCCTCATTTCTGTTCTCTTTAAATAAGAAATGAGACAGACATTGCAGGCCACCAAGAGACCTAGACAAAGACCACTCACAGGATCATCTCCCTTCCCCTTTATTCTTCACTCCAAACACCCTTGTCAATATTTAGATGTTTTCACTTTGGGAGCAGTCTGCTGTCGTCAGCTTTCTTCTTCCTTTTTCTCCAAATGGCAAAGCAGACCCAGGCTGTCCTTCTCGGAGGTGGGGTGGGTGGAGTAGACCAGAGGGCTTTCCTTGAGGTTGGTTGATTGCTTCCTAACTTCTTGCATGACCCCTTATTGAGCAGGAATACTTGGCTTCGGTGAGGTCCTTTCAAAATTGCTTTGTCTGATGTGAATTAGGTTCAGTGGGCAGGTTTCTTTTGGATATTTGATAGCAAAATTAAACAGGAAGCTGGTGTATATTTTTTGGACACAAACATACATCATACAGAAACATTACAAACGTTAGGCCCATTTTCTTTGCTACACTGTGGAAAATATCTCTTTCGGGAAAGGTGTACATCAAATTTTGTGTGGTTTACTTGAGAACATGATTACATATCACAGTTTATCACCACTCTTTTCCAAAAATAGAGGGAAAATTATTAAATGTATGATAAATATCGTGGGGCTGCAATGTCAGAGTCTAAGTTCTGGTCTTATCTTCTAGAACGCCCATGAACCATCTTCTCTTCTTACTGTACTGATTCTTAGGGGGAGCTCTTGCCCAAGGCTAACTATGATCCAGTACTCATGATCCCATCTAACCTTCTTACCTTTGCTGGGACCCAATTCCATCAATTATCCCTAAAGATTTTTTTTTTTTAAGCTCCTGTATCTTTATTCTCTTCCTTTCTTTTTTTATCCTTCCTAAGTTTAAAGTCATGTTCGAGTCTCCGCCACATTAAAAGTGAAACAAAACAATGACAAACAAAAATCCAAACCCAACTCTTCTTTGTCCTAACCTTTTCTATAACTGGCTACTCTGATTTGTTCTTCCTCTTTATTGCTAAATTCCTTGAAAGGGTACCCTCTGTTGACTGCTTGACTTCACCTGCGATTCACTCCACAGTCTGGCTTTTTTCTTCTCCTTCCTACTGAAACAGACTTCTCAAAAGCCATCAAGTGACCTCTAGTTGCCACATCTAATGTCTCATCTAAGTCAGCTTTGCAGCGTTTTGCACTGCAGACCACCTTCTTCTTTGTTCTCTCTCGCTCTCTGGCAGCTGCCATTCTGTTCTCTCCTTTCTGTTCCTTCTCTCTCGATCGTGGCCTCCTCTTCTGCCTACCCCTGAAAATTGGTATCCCTTGGAAATCTCTTCTCAGCTGCTATCTCTTCTCACAGTACCCTCCTTGTCTGTGCAATTTCATCTATTCCCAGAGTTTCATCTGTCATACATGAGGATGGCCATCAAATCTCACCTCCAACTCATGCCTGTCACTGACATACCCAACTTACATTTCCAGCAGCTTATTTATAGGTCTTCTCCAACTGCGTCTCCCAAAAGCTCCTTAAACTCAAAATATTTAAAGAGAACTCACAACCCACCATTGGGTCTTGGTCCCATTCCACCAATCACACTATCGCTATCCACCCATAAGAAGATTCAGTAATCTGTGAACCCTCCTTTCTCTCCTGCTGCTTCCAGCATGTCCTGGGATTACATGTCCTGTAGTAACTTTCAGTATCACCCCCTCCTTCTTCTTCATTATAATAGCTACTCCCCTGATACCATTCCTGTAACTGGAAGAATAACAACAAAGCAATATCCACAACAACCAAAACATAGTCTGACATGGCTAAAACACTTGGCAATTTACACATCTTTCCCCTACTGGAAAACAACCAGCATCACAGAAAAGCTGCCATAGGGTGGGGCGGGGGCGGGGGGGCGCGTATCAGTTGATGGATATTCTCTTCCTGTCCCCATGAAATGAGAGTTCAAAATAAAAATTAAGTTGCTTTCTGGAAAACCAAAGTGATAGTTCTTCTACACCTGACTTTATGTACTGAGCAGTGACATCCACCTAGAGGTTAATTACATTGATGAAATTGGCCACTGGGCCAAAACTTGTTTTAAAATTGTTAAAGTAAAAAGTACAAAAAGAAAAAAAAAATCTGACAGAGATGTTACTGGGCATAGATTAAAAGAGTATTTGTTTTTATTTTTGATGTGCAAAAAAAGCGTTTTATGATTTTCAAATCTGTTACCGTTAATGATTGCCTGGTAAAGGGTATGCTGGTTTTAATGCCTGCTAATTTTCAATTTTTTCTTGTGAAATAGATTAAATAAATGGACCACGGTTAAAAAAATAAATCTTTCCAGAGGTTTCACATTTTTACACATTCAATTTTCAGCAAGGAAATACTGGCTGATTACACCCTTTTCTAAGAAGAGTAAACATAGTGGACTAAAAATAAATGTTACTATACTTGGCTTTTTTTAAAAAAACAACTGTCAGTGTGTATTGTCAAGAAAAGATACCTCATGTTTCACAACGAAATTATTTTGTGTTGTTCTTCTTTAATCTGGAGGGTTCCATGAGGCTTACAAGTAATTTAGCCAAAATAGGAATTAGTCTTTCAACATGACCTCCGAGGTCAAAGAAGATTGGAGGGTTCTAATGTACAGGACCACAGGGGTAATAGTGATGACAGACAAACATTCAAAATGCCAGATGTTGAACTAAATAATATACTTGGTTACATTTACACTTAGTGTTATAGAAGTAGTTTATTAATATCTCTAATATCTTTTTCAGCCTTCATTTGTGAATTGTACTTATTTGCTATATACACTATAAAAACAGGCAACCTGAATTAAAAAAACAAAAACAAAATCTTGAGAGCATGAGAAGCTATAGACACAACTTCTTTGAACGTACGTTTGCTTAGACCCAAAGGAAAGAGATCGTGAACCTTGACATCTGAGTTACCACTGGAATGTGTTAAGTGTGGGCTTATGTAGTATCTCGTCATCAAAAAGTTGAGTCTGTCTTTACCAACAAAAGCAAAGTGTGTTCCTGTAATATAATTAAAAAGTAATTCTAAGAATTGTTAACTTGAAACTTGAGGTTACCAATGTTTGTTATGAAATGTTGACTGTAGAAACCAGTGTTTATTCACTTAAAGTTGTAAACTGTGGTTTTTGAAGGAGGAGGTTGATTTGTTTACCAACCTTGTGATAAAACCGCTGACAGAGAATTTGCTGACTTCTTAGGAGCTCTGAGAAATAGGGACATATAGTTGGAGGGATTGCTTCTTATAAAAATTATTTTAAAGGCAAAAATTAAGATGGCTCTGACAGTTTAACTTAAAAACAAAATCAGAATCCCCATTCTCTTGGGCAGCACTAGCTGGTGATACAAAATGTGGGACAGAAATGGGAACTAATCTCTTCCTTTTCTTGATAATTTGCTATGCAGAGATAGTTTTTCATCCTATAATTAACCTAAATTGCTGAGTCGGAATCGACTTGATGGCAACAGGTGTTTAATTAACCTGAAGGTCTGGTCTAAATTTTCTACCTAACTGGTACAAGGACAGACACATTGACCAATGGAACAGAAATGAGAACCCAGATGTAAATCCATTCACCTACAGTCACCTGATCTTCGACAAAGGCCCAAAGTCCGTCAAATGGGGAAAAGACAGTCTTTTTAATAAATGGTACCTGCAAAACTGGATGTCCATCTGCAAAAAAAATGAAACAGGACCCATACCTCACACCACACACAAAAACGAATTCAAAATGGATCAAAGACCTAAATGTAAAACCAAAAACTATGATCATAGAAGAAAAAATAGGATCAACCATAGAGGCCCTAAGACATGGCATTAACAGGATACGAACCATAACTAACAATATACAAACACCAGAAGATAAGCTAGATAACTGGGATCTTCTAAAAATTAGACACTTAGGCTCATCAAAAGACTTCACCAAAAGAGTAAAAAAAGAAACTACAGACTGGGAAAAAAAATATGACAAATCCAACAAAGGCCTAATCTCTAAAATTTAGAGAAAAACCCAATACCTTTACAACAAAAAGACAATAATCCAAATGGGCAAAGGATATAAACAGACACTTCACCAAAGAAGACATTCAAGCAGCTAACATACATGAGGAAATGCTCTCGATCACTAGCCATTAAATTTTTTTTTTTTTTACATAAGAGAAATGCAAATCAAAACCACGATAGGTTACCATCTCACCCCGACATTACTGGCAGAAATCAAAAACACAGAAAATAACAAATGTTGGAGAGACCCTGGAGGAGATTGGAACTCTTATGTGCTGCTGGTGGGAATGCAAAATGGTACAAACATTTTGGAAAAGGATATGGTGTTTCCTTAAACAGCTAGAATTAGAAATACTGTATGATCCAGCAATCCCACTCCTAGGACTATATCCTAGAAAAATAAGAGCCGTTACACGAATAGACATATGCACATCTATGTTCATTGCAGCATTGTTCACAATAGCAAAATGATGGAAACAACCTAGGTGCCCATCAACAGATGAATGGATAAACTATGGTACATACACGCAATGGAATACTATGGAATGATAAAGAACAATGATGAATCTGCAAACATCTCACAACATGAATGAATCTGGAGGGCATTATGCTGAGTTAAACAAGTCAATCACAAAAGGACAAATATTGCATGAGACCACTACTATAAAAACTCACGAAAAGGTTTTCACACATAAAGAATCAATCTTTGATGGTTACAAGGCAGGGGAGGGATGGGAGGAAAAGCACTAGACAATAGATAAGTGATAGGTAACTTTGGTGAAGGGTAAGACAGTACACAATACTGGGAAAGCCAGCACAACTTGTCCAAGGCAAGGTCATGGAAGCTCCATAAACACATCCAAACTCCCTCACAACCAAATTAGTGGGCTGAAGCCTGTGGGGACCATAGTCTAGGGGAATATCTAGCTCAATTGGCATAAAATAGTTTATAAACAAAATGTTCTACAGTCTACTTTGGTGAGTAGCTTCTGGGGTCTTAAAAGCCTGTGAGCAGCTGTCTAAGATACTACACTGGTCTCACCCCATCTGGAGCAAGGGAGAATGAAGATAACCAAAGACACGAGGGAGAGATTAGCCAAAGGATTAATGGACCACAACTACCACAGCCTCCACCAGACTGAGTCTAGCACAACTACATGGCTCCAGGCTACCACCACCAACTGCTCTAACAGAGATCACAGTACAGAGTCCAGAAAAATGTAGAACAAAGTTCTAACTCACAAAAAAAGACCAGGGGTTTTTCCAGTCTCTGTCAGGCCAGATTTATTTTCCATTACTTATTTTTTTTTTACTTACCAGTTAAAATAAGGTCCCTCAAAAAAAAAAAAAAAAAAAAAAGAAGAAAGAAAAACCAGATTTATTGGACTGACAGAGACTGGAGAAACCCCAAGAGCATGGCCCCCGGATACTCTTTTAGCTCAGTAATGAAGTCTGTCCTCAGATTCACCCTTCAGCCAAAGATTAGACAGGCCCATAAAATAAAATGAGGCTAAATGGGCACACCAGCTCAAGGGCGAGGATGAGAAGGCAGGAGGGAACAGGAAACCTGGTAACGGGGAACCAAAGACTGAGAACGGGAGAATGTTGACATGTCGTGAGGTTGGCAACCAATGTCACAAAACAATATGTTTTAATTGTTTAATGAGAAACTAATTTGCTCTGTAAACCTTCATCTAAAGTACAATTAAAAAAAAAATAAGATAAATTTTCAAGATCTATCAGAAGAGTGTCTGACCCTCCTCAGACCTCCAATTTACAGATATTTTTATCTTTTCACCAACATAAACACCAACAACAATAGCAAAAAGATGGAAGCAACCAAGGTGCCCATCAATGGATGAATGGATAAATAAATTATGGTATAGTCACACAATGGAATACTACCCATCGATAAAGAACAGTGAGGAATCTGTGAAACATTTCATAACATGGAGGAACCTGGATGGCATTATGCTGAGTGAAATTAGTCAGTTGCAAAAGGACAAATATTGTATAAGACCACTATTATAAGAACTTGAGAAATAGTTTAAACTGAGAAGAAAACATTCTTTTGTGGTTACGAGAGGAGGTAGGAGAGGGGTATTCACTAATTAGATGGTAGTTAAGAACTACTTTAGGTGAAGGGAAAGACAACACACAATACAGGGGAGGTCAGCACAACTGGACTAAACCAAAAGCAAAGAAGTTTCCTGAATAAACTGAATGCTTCGAAGGCCAGTGTAGCAGAGGCAGGGGTCTGGGGACCATGATTTCAGGGGACATCTAAGTCAATTGGCATAATAAAATCTATTAAGACAACATTCTGCATCTGACTTTGAAGAGTGGCATCTGGGATCTTCAGCGCTAGCAAGCAACCATCTAAGATGCATCAATGGGTCTCAACCCACCGGATCAAAGGAGAATGAAGAACACCAAGGACACAAGGTAATTACGAGCCCAAGAGACATAAAGGGCCATATGAACCAGCGACTACATCATCCTGAGACCAGAAGAACTAGATGGTGCCCGGCTACAATCGAAGACTGCCCTGACAGGGAACACAACAGAGAACCCCTGAGGGAGCAGAAGAGCAGTGGGATGCAGGCCCCAAATTCTCATAAAAAGACCAGACTTAATGGTCTGACTGAGACTGGAAGGACCCCGGTGGTCATGGCCCCCAGACCTTCTGTTGCCCCAGGACAGGAACCATTCCCGATGCCAACTCCTCAGACATGGATTGGACTGGACAATGGGTTGGAGAGAGATGCTGGTGAGGAGTGAGCTTCTTGGATCAGGTGGACACTTGAGACTATGTTGGCATCTCCTGCCTGGAAGGGAGATGAGAGGATAGAGGGGGTTAGAAGCTGGCAAAATGGACAAGAAAAGAGAGAGTGGAGGGAGAGAGTGGGCTGTCCCATTAAAAAAAAAAAAAAATTTTTTTTTTTTTTTTAGGGACGAGTAATTGGGAGTATGTAGCAAGGTGTATATACGTTTTTATGGGAGAGACTGACTTGATTTGTAAACTTTCACTTAAAGCACAATAAAAATTATAAAACAAAACAAAAAAACAAACCACAAACAAAAAAACACCTACAAACTAGTTTTCTCATTTTTAAATGGCAAAAAGTAATAAATGAGTGAATATAGATCTTTCTCAAGATTACACATAACGCTTATTAAATATTGTACAAAATAGAAATAAAATTCACTTCATTTTGGAAAAATAAGAATTTGGGAGACTTGAAATGGAAGGACATATTAATTAAATATGGCTCTACTATTCTTTAATGATCACAGTATGATGAATGCTGGTGGTGGTGTTGGGTGCTGTTGAGTTGATTCCGACTCATAACGACCCTACAGGACAGATTAAAACTGCCCCATAGGATTTTCTAGGCTGTAATCTTTAGGGAAGCAGATCTCCAGGTCTTTTCTCCTGTGGAGCCGCTGGTGGGTTCAAATTGCTGACCTTTTGGTTAGCAGCCGAGCGCTTAACCATTGTACCATCAGCACTCTGTGTATAATGAATACACACTGTTATTTGAGAGCAAATAAAGATTTAATGTATATTTCAAATTTTTCATCTGCAAGAATAATTTATTTAAAAAATTATGCCAAGAGAATGAAATAAGACTGCGCCTGCCTGTGTGTACATGTATGTGTGTATATTCACATGTATGCGTGTAAGCGGATGTGCTCATGAGTGTCAATGCATGTTTGTGTGTCTGTGGATATGAGTAAATGGGTGTGTAGATGTGTGAGTATGAGTGTGTATATGTGTGAATGGGGCTGTGTGTGTGAGTATGTGTATATAGTATATGTGCACATGAGTGTGTATGTGTGAGTATGAGTGTCTGGGTGTGTATGAAGGTACGTGAGTGTGTATATGTGTAGGTGCGTGTGTCAGTGGGGAAGAGCAGAAATGAAGGAAAAGGACTTTGGAATCCTAAGGGCGTTTAGCGGCAGTGGGTGGGCATTCATCATGAGCCTATCCTAATAAACTAGGAACCCTGGTGGCTCAATGGTTAAGCACTCGGCTGCCAGCTGAAAGGTTGTTGGTTCAAACCTATCCCGCGGTTCTGTGGGAGAAAGATTTGGCGATCTGCTTCTGTAAAGATTATAGCCTAGAAAACCCTAAAAAAAAAAAACAAAAACCAAACCTGTTGCCATCGAGTCGATTCCAACTCATAGCAACTGTGTAAGACAGAGTAGAACTGCCCTGTAAAGTATCCAAGGAGCAACCTGGTAGATTCAACCTGCTGACCTTTTGGTTAGCAGCCGCAGTTCTTAACTACTATGCCACCAGGGTTTCCAGAAAACCCTATAAATTGGAATTGACTTGACAACACCCAACAACACCCTAATAAATGTTTTTTGTAGGTGATAAAAATAGTAACGTCAGCAAACATGAAAAATCTACTTTTCTCATAATAGGATTGTGAGGTTCTCTTTAGCACGCAAATAGTTTCTTTGCCTGAAATTAATATTTTATTATTTTAATTTAAAAAGTTTCTTTAAATTGTACTTTAGATGAAGGTTTACAGAGCAAACAAGTTTCTCATTAAACAATTAATACACATACTGTTTTGTGACATTGGCTGCCATCCCCACAACATGTCAACACTTTCCCCTTCTTGACCTTGGGTTCCCCATTGCCACCTTTCCTGGGCTGGTGTGCTCATTTAGCCTCTTTCATTTTTGCAAAGTAATTAGGCCAGGCTCATAGGTTTCTGTGAAAGGCCACTGCCCAACATGGTAAATGCAAGGGTGTCTGTAAATGGCTTACAGAGACCTGGTGGAATTCCAGGTGGAGCTTTGGGGCGTGCGAAAGGACCCACTCACATCTGGTCTCTGAACGGCTGGCCCAGCAAGGAAACTCAGCTCAAGGGGTTCCTGTAATAAATAAGGAATCATTGAGCTAGTGACAATGTGGGAACCAGGTTCATTTTTTTTCCCACTGTAGTTTTAAAATCATTTTTTTTTCTGCTGCTAGGATAGTTTTTTAGTTCAAGTATATGTGTACATGAGTGTATGGATATGTGTATGTGTGTGTGTAAGTATGGGTGTACATATGTGAGTATGGGTGTGTACGTGTGAGTATAGCTATGTATGTGTGAGTATGGGTGTGTATGTGTGAGTATGGGTATGTATGTGTGAGTATGGGTGTGTATGTGTGAGTATGGGTGTACATATGTGAGTATGGGTGTGTACGTGTGAGTATAGCTATGTATGTGTGAGTATGGGTGTGTATGTGAGCATGTGAATGTGGTCCAAACCATTGCCAAAGTTTTTCTGATTGACTCTCATTTAGGCATATTTCTTCTGGGCCTTTTATCTGTAATTATTTATAGAAAGAAGATTAAGCAAAGATGTCACATTGAGAACTAAGGTGTGACTGACCCAGGCCATGGTGTTTGCAATAACCTCATATCCATACGAAAGATGGACGATAAATAAGGAAGACCAAAGCAGAATTGATACCTTTGAATTAAGGTGTTGGCCAAGAATATTGAACATACCATGGACTGCCAGAAGAATGAACAAATCTGCCTTAGAAGAAGTACCGCCAGAGTGCATCATGGAAGTGAGGACAGCCAGACTTTTTCTCAGCTACTTTGGACATCATGCTTGGTAGAGGGTCAGTGAAAAAGAGGAAGACCCTCAACAAGATGGATTGACACAGTGGCTGCAACAATGGGCTCAAGCATAGCAACGATTGTGAAGATGGCGCAGAACAGGGCAGTGTTTCGTTCTGGCGTACATCGGGTCGCTATGAGTTGGAACTAGCTTGACAGCACCTAACAACAACAACAATAAAAACAACCTTGTGTAGCACAGGGCCCATGTATACTGGCCTCATAAGTCTGTGTTCAGGCTGAAGGGGCAAGATCATTTCCAGGAAACTAGAACGGGCAGCAGGGAAGCATTTCTTCCAAACCTGCCTAATCTGAGTACGGATACCCTCTGTGGGTATTATAGTTATTTTGAAAGAATACAAAGAAGCAGAAAGAAAAAAAAAAAAAAGAAAAAACCCCAACCCTTCAGAAATCAAAAGTAGGGCAAAAGTTCAAGGGAGGATTTATTTTTGAGGCTAAAAGGGAAGATGGACTGTGAGCCAAACCGAGAAAAATGATTAAAATGCAGAAGCAGAGGAAGCCTAGAGCACTGTTCGGTTTGCTGAGGGCTTGCGTTTTCTGAGCCTGAGGCCAGCAGAACATGCTTGCCTTATTCCTGAAAGGTTTTTACTAACTGGCTGCTTCTTGAAGATAAAAACGATTTACTACCGTTCTAAAGTGTGCGTGGGGGCGGGACATTAAAAAAAAAAAGTTAAAAGTCCTACACATAGGTGCTTGTGTGTGTGTGTGTGTGTTCATGCCTTTTATTTGCAAATAAAAAACTGTTGCCATCGAGTCGATTCTGACTCATACCGACCTTACAGGACACCTGGTGGATCGAACTGCCAACCTTTTGGTTAGCAGCCATAGCACTTAACCACTATGCCACCAGAGTTTCCTATTTGCAAATACAAGGGGCAAAATCACAGATGAGTAAAACTACAAGCTAGCACTATTGGCATTTTATTACGAGTGAACGCATACAACTGATTTGAGGCCTACCACTCTCTTATCAGTAACCAGAGGCTGCGGAGTCAGTTCTGACCTACGGCGGCCCCACGTGTGTCAGGGTAGAACCCCACAGGGTTTTCAGCGGCTGATTTTTTGGAAGTAGACCACCAAGCCCTTCCTTCCCGTCACCTCTGAGTGCGCTCAAACCTCTAACATTTTGGTTAGCAGCCGAGCTCTTTAATGTTTACATCACTCAGGGATCCACCACTCTCAGGCTTATTGAATTACATCTCTCAGTGTAACTAACTGGAAGGATTTACTCACCCTTTAGAGCCCTGGGGGTGCAGTGCATAACAGCTCGGCCGCTACCCAAAATGTCGGCAGTTTGAATCCACCAGCTGTTCCTTGGAAACCTATGTGGTGGTTCCACTCTGTCCTATAGGTTTGCTATGAGTTGGAGTCGACTCAACGGCAACGGGTATAAGGGGTATTACCTAAAAATAAGTTTATTTATAGAAGCTGAAAGCTGTGAGGGACTTTTCTGTAATTTATTACGAAACCTGTCCTGGGGCAAATTGAGGTCCAAAAAGGTCAAGCAGCTTGCCTAAGGTACTAAGTCACTGTCAAAGTATTTTATTCCCCACCTGGTGGTTATAATCATTGTCATTGTTATGGTGCTCATTTTTCCTGAAAAAATAAAAATTACATATGGCCAATGTGATGGTGAATGTTATGTGTCAACTTGGCTAGGCCCCGATTCTCAGTGGTTTGCAGATATTATGTAATCATCCTCCATTTTGTGATCTGATGTGAGCAGCCAATCAGTTGGAAGGAGAGTTTCCTTGGGGGTGTGGCCTACATCCAATATATATGGATGTTCTGGGAAACCTCACTCTTTCTCCATCCTGCATTCCATCCGGCATTTGCCTTGTCATCCTCTGGCCTCCAGTTCTTGGGACATGAGCCAGCACCCTGCTGCCTGACCTGTAGATTTTGGGTTTGTCAGCCCCTGCAACCGCGTGAGTCAGGAGAAGCCTCCAGCTTGACTCCTGACCCTCAGATTTGGGGATTGCCAGCCTCCATAATTGCATGAGCTGTCCTGGTGGTGCAATGGCTAAAAGCTCCGGTGCCAACCAAAAGGTCGGCAGTTCAAATCCACCAGCTGCTTCTTGGAAACCTTATGGGGCAGTTTTACTCTGTCTTATAGGGTGAATGTGAGTCAGAATCCACTGGATGGTAATGGTTTTTTTTTTTTTTTTTTGGTTATGTATGTTTATATTCATGCTTCACTGGCTTTTCTCCTCTAGAGAACCCAGCCTAAGAAGTCAGTTATGGACTTCTGGTGATCAGGTTCATTTATTTGTTCATCAACTGTGTATTGAGCACCTGATACGTGTCAGGCTTGGTAAAGTGAGTCTGAAGACTGTGAATCGGCTCTACGTGCTTTGCTCTTCCTTTGAAGAAACTTACAAATTAAGTTTATTCTCTGTGTCCTCTCTTTGGGACAGTCAGGGATATACGGACCAGCCTAGAAGAATGCCTCAGCCTCGGCAGAAAAAAAAAAAAAGAAGGGGAGGAAAACTTGGTTCTGCCCACGGTGAGGATCTGCTCCCCACGGAAGGGACCGCAGTGGCATAGGACACAGTGGAAACCCGAACCTGCAGGCCACAGAGGACTCAGAGGACAGATGATCCTGTACATACACTTCCCTCAATTTTTTTTTTTTTTTGGTGTGTGCTTGGTAAAAACATATAACAAAAACATTTGCCAATTCAACAATTTTTACATGTACAATTCAGTATCATTTGGTTTATCCCATTGTGCAACCATTATCACTATTGTTTTTCAAAAATTTTCATCATCATTAACAGAAACTCAGTGCCCCCTAAGCAGCGACTTCCTCTTCCCTTCTCGCTCACTCCGCTACTAACCACCAATAAGCTTTTGTCTCCACGTAGTTGTCGTTCGGTCCCATGGAGTGGATTTTCCACTCGTAGCGGCCCTATATAACAGAGTAGAACTTCCTCATAGGGTTTCCTAGGCTGCAATCTTTACGGCAGCCGATCACCAAGTCTTTCTCCCACAGAGCCTATTCTGCGTACTTTACGTAAGTAGGATCATGCAATGTTTGTCCCTTTTGCTACTGACTTGTTTCACTTGACATGATGTTTTCGAGGTTCATCCATGTTGTGGCATGCATCAGGGCTTCACTTCTCTTTATGGCTGAATAATATTCTATGGTATGTATGTACCAATAATATTCTATGGTATGTATGTATCCGCTGATGGACATGTTTATCCTTCTGTTGATGGACACTTGGGCTGTTTCCATCTTCTGGCTGTCGTGAAACGTGCTGCAGTGAACATTAGGGTACATGTTTCTGTTCCTGCTTTCGATTCTTTTGGCTCTATACCGCAACAGTTATTTTAAAAACAACAACAAGAACAAAGTGTGGCCTCCTCAGGTTTCCCCCGCAAACCATGGTGGGGAAACAATGATTTGCTGAGGGAACCATTTGAGGCCGGGCCCTGATCCTCTCATTTCTGCAGCCCATTTTGCAGGAAAGAGAGTCTAGGCTGGGTCCTTGCTGCATGTAAAAAAAGAAAAAAATTAAATTGCTTTTGTGGCTTGAAAGCATCTTAAAGTAATGAGTCAATTATCTAGCTTCTGACCGTGAATATGAGCTTACTGGTGCCGTATTAGTAACAACACACGCCCAGTTTGCTGACAATCAGTGAGGCTAATCAGCACAAGCTTGCAGAACACAAATGTGCAGAATAATGATAACAAGAATGTATTAGATTCTCTCACCATTGTTCTCTTAGAAAGTAGAGCTTTCCAGAGTGCCTACAGTTTACATTTGGAATCATTCTTATTTTAAACTGTTGTTTTAAATTAAATTCAGGTTTAGCTGCGTTGGGTGCTGATGAGAATAGTATAATTAGGGAAACCAAGAATAATGAACCAAGAGCATACCCATTAAATTCTTGAAAATTCCTGAGTCCCTAACAGTACTTGGAAAGAAGAAAGCCAGAAGAAAACTCACTTCAGGCAGCTAGTACCAACTCCTTATTTTGAAAGCTGGTAATTTTTAAGGGGAAGTACCATTTATGCCTTTCCAGTAGAAACTATATTTCCAGGTAACCAAATAGCTTCAGGTGATAGGATCAAACTCTACTCTACAAACGAATGCCAGCTAAATAGAATTAGAATTAGAAAATCATAATCTTATAAAAATTTTTTTTTTATTGTGCTTTAAGTGAAAGTTTACAATTCAAGCCAGTCTCTCATACAAAAATCTATAATACACCTTGCTATATACTCCCAGTTGCTCTCCCCCTAATGAGACAGCACACTTCTTCTGTATTCCCACGTCCATTCAGCCAGCTTCTGTCCCCCTCTACCTTCTCATCCAGACAGGAGCTGCCCACATAGTC
Source organism: Elephas maximus indicus (assembly GCF_024166365.1). Taxonomy (NCBI): domain Eukaryota; kingdom Metazoa; phylum Chordata; class Mammalia; order Proboscidea; family Elephantidae; genus Elephas; species Elephas maximus. The sequence continues at coordinate 50,198,842 of NC_064838.1, forward strand.
TCATGTGTCTACTTGAACCAAGAAGCTCACTCCTCACCAGTATCATTTTTTTATCTTATAGTCCAGTCCAGTCCCTGTCTGAAGAGTTGGCTTTGGGAATGGTTCCAGTCTTGTGTGAACAGAAGGTCTGGGGACCATGACCTCTGGGGTCCTTCTAGTCTCAGACCATTAAGTCTGGTCTTTTTATGAGAATTTGAGGTCTGCATCCCACTGCTCTCCTGCTCCATCAGGGATTCTCTGTTGTGTTCCCTGTCAGGGCAGTCATTAGTTGTAGCCGGGCATCAGCTAGTTCTTCTGGTTTCAGGCTGATGGAGTCTCTGGAAAATTACAATCTTGTAACTCCTCATGAAAATGTAGATCCAGGTGAGAAATGTCATTGTGTTGAAGACATTAGGTGAACGGTTGATGGTGGATGTTTGCGTGCTGCCAAAATAATACCACAACACTGTGGTCTGGTCATCAGGAAAAAACATGATTGTACAGTGACGGATCAGGCTCCCATCACTCTAATATAATGGTCCATCTTAGCATCATAAACGGCAGGGACAGCCAGGTATTACACGTCTCCTGGCGTTATGCATTCTGACATCGCAGCATCACCTATGATGCAGTCTAGCCAAAGATGTTTAACTGGAGTCTGATCAGGCCTGCAACAGAGCCCTGGTGGCACAGTGGCTAAGAACTCAGCTGATAACCAAAAAGTTGGCAGTTTGAATCTACCAGCAGCTCCTTGGAAACCATATGGGGCAGTTCTACTTTGTCCTATAGGGTCGCTATGAGTCAGAACTGACTTGATGGCAACAGGTTTGGTTTTTTTTGGTTTAATCAAGCCTGCAGATTAACTTCAGGAAACACAGGGTAGAAAGAAACAAGCCAGATGACACCACAGACAAGCAAGGCGGGGCCTCGATAGCACACTGGCCTAGTCGCTGCAGCAAGAAGATAATCACGAAGAAGAGGCTAGGCTAGATTAAAACATGCTGACAGGACATAATAACCAGGTACAATGTGTGGTTCAGAAGAGGTTCCTGGTTTGGACAAAGCAGCTCTAAAGGGCATTTTGGGGGACACTGGGGAAATTTGAATATATATTGATTATTAGATAATGTTAAGACATGTTTATTAATTTTAGGTATGATAGTTTATTTTTTTGCCATAT